>NC_137455.1:251820327-254446928 GCF_964235325.1 Thermobia domestica
TTACAGATTTTCTCGAGGAAGAATTTAATTACAGTAGAGGTGAAAAGGAGACGTCCATTTAGACAGCCCCCCCCCCCCCTTATCAGACTCAATCGGAAATGGTCTCAATGTGCAGGCGAATTTTTCGTTTGTACACACTTAGGGGCGCCGTCAGAACGAAAACAAAGTGGGGGCTGTCTAAATGGTAGTCCCCCACTATGTACAATTGAATCAGAAATTGTGGCAATCGTTTGTACATCGTTCGTACAGAAATCTGCAAGCAAAATATTCGTTTTTAGACAATTAGGGGCGTCGCCAGAACGAAAAAAGTGGGGGACTGTCTAAATGTTAGCCCCCCCAAAATGTCCAATTCAATCACAAATTATCGCAATCGTTTCTACACCTTTTGTACAGAAATGTGCAGGCAAAAGTTTTGTTTGTACACAATTAGGGGCGCCGCCAGAACGAAAACAAAGTGCGGGCTGTCTAAATGGTAGCCCCCCCCACCATGTCCAATTCAATCACAAATTGTCGCAATCGTTCCTACATCGTTTGTACAGAAATGTGCAGGCGAAATTTTTGTTTGTACACAATTAGGGGCGCCGCCAGAACGAAATCAAAGTGGGGTCTATCTAAATGGTATTCTCTTCCACCATGTCCAATTTAATCACAAATTGTCGCAAGCATTCCTACATGGTTTGTACAGAACTGTGCAGGCGAGATTTTCGTTTGTACAAAATTAATGGCGTCGCCAGAACGAAAAAAATGTGGGGGCTGTCTAAGTGGTAGCACCCCACCATATCCAATTCAATCACAATTTGTCGCATTCGTTTCTACATCGTTTGTACAGAAATGTGCAGGCCAAATTTTCGTTTGTACACAATTAGGGGCGCCGCCAGAACGAAAACAAAGTGGGGGCTGTTTAAGTGGTAGCACTTCACCATGTCAAATTCAAGCAAAAATTGTCGCAATCGTTTCTACATCATTTGTACAAGAATGTGCAGGCGAAATTTTTGCTTGTACATAAATGGGAGCGCCGTAAAAACTGAAACAAATTGGGGACTGTCTAAGTGATAGCCCCCCCCCAAATGTCCAATTCAATCACAAATTGTCGCAATCGTTTCCACATCGTTTCTACAGAAATGTGAAGGCTAAATTTTCGTTTGTACATAATTAAGGGTGCCGCCAGATCGAAAAAAAGTGGGGGTCTGTCTAAGAGATAGCCCCCCCCCCACCATGTCCAATTCAATCACAAATTGTCGCAATCGTTTCTACATCGTTTGTACAGAAATGTGCATGCGAAATTTTCGTTTGTACATAATTAGGGGCGCCGCCAGGGCGAAAACAAAGTGGGGGAATTTCTAAGTGATAGCCCAATCACCATGTTCAATTCAATCACAAATTGTCGCAATCGTTTGTGCATCGTTTGTACAGAAATATGCAGGCGAAATTTTCATTTGTACGTAATTAGGGGGCGACGGCAGAACGAAAACAAAGTGGGGGGCTGTCTAAATGGTAGCCCCCCACCATGTGCAATTGAACCACAAATTGTCGCAATCGTTTGAATATAGTTATAGAGAAATGTGCAGGCGAGATTTTCGTTTGTACCAGGGCCGGCGCTAGAAGTTTTGCCGCCCTGGGCGGTTCTTTCACATGCCGCCCTTTTATTGTTTTCTTTCTCAAATTTTGCCGCCCCTGTATTCTTTTCTTTTTCAAATTTTGCCGCCCATCAGACTTGCCGCCCCGGGTGGTGGCACGGCTCGACCCCCCCGCGCTCCGGCCCTGGTTTGTACACAATTAGGGGCACCGCCAGAACGAAAACAAAGTGGGGCTGTCTAAATGGTAGCCCTCCCACCATGTTCAATTCAACCACAAACTGTCGCACTTGTTTGTACGCCTTTGTACATAAATGTGCAGCTGAAATTTTCATTTGCACATAAATGTGGCCCCGCGAAAACGATAACAAACTATGGGCTCTCTAATTGATAGCCCTCCCACCATGTCGAATTCAACCACAAACTGTCGCTCTTGTTTATTACGGTTTTGTACAGAAATTTGCAGGCGAAATTTTCGTTTGTACACAATTGCGAGCGCGCCAAAACGATAACAAAGTATAGGCTGCCTAATTGGTAGCACCTCCCTTCTCCGATTCAAAAGAAAATTATCTTAATTGTTTGTACATCGTTTGAGCAGTAATACGCAGGCGAAAGTTTTTTTTTCTACGCTATCAGGTGCGTGGACAGAACGAAAAAAAGGGGAGTTGTCTAAGTGCTAGCCCCACCATGTTCGATTGAACCACAAATTGTCGCGATCGTTTATACATCGTTTGTGCAGAAATGTGCAAGTAAAATTTTCGTTTGTATTAAATAATATACGGATGTGAGTATTTTTAATATCTGCGATCAACGTTAACCGGTTTGAATAACGGTTGCTGAGTTTGAAAATGGTACCTATTACACTAGTCGAAAGAAAATCTTTTTCTCTGGCACACGGAAGAAAATACCTGATTCTAATAGACCTTTTCACGTAGAATTCGAATCTGCAATCAGTTTTTCTCTATCACCCTCAGTTTTTCCGTGACAGAGGTGTTTTCGGAAAATTTCCCCTCAAATTTCTTTTCTTTTTCTTTTTTCTTTTTTTAAAAACCATTTTCACACTTGTACCTTGGGTACGTTAGGTATATAAACACACAAATTATATTGTATGTTAGCTTGATTTGTACTTAGTAAGCCCTCTAAGTAGCATTATTCTATCTAGAGAAATAAACATATTTATATAAAAATATGCTATGTGTACTGTTCATTTTACAATATTCATTATTGCAGATAAAATTACATATAACTTCCATTACAATATAAGCACGGTTTATATCTTATTGGATTTGAAATAAAACATATTTTCAATGATGTATACACCGTGTCAGCATTTTATATCTACTTAATAAATAATACAATAGAAGTGAGTGGTATCTTCTTAATAAATGGACACTTACTTACCTCAACTAATATGTTTTAGTTGTTTACTTTCTTCTGTGTTTGGTTTCTAGAACATCTCTTTTAAGTGTCCAACAGTAATCAGCTAGCATTTTTGAACTTCACCGTCACTGGTATCTCTTCTCCATGGAGGAATTGTCCTGATGAAAATGTTCCCCATACTCATCACTAACAGCACCAAAGTTTTCAGGAAAGAAATGCAGGTGGGAGTCTAGAAAGTGAACTTTAAGTGACATGTTGCAACCCATTTCATTGAATGATTGCCGGAAATCACTCACAATTTCACGGTAATTTGGGGCTTTCTTGTTTCCTAAAAAATCTCTGTTAAACATTTAAATGGACACCAAGCTACTTTCTCAACCAGAGTTAAGAGATCCTCAAATTTTTGGTCACGAATCAAACAACTTATTTGGGTGTCTGCAAAACTCCCTAGCTTCACTAACCCGAGGAATTTTTTCCTTGAGGTAACAAGATCCTGCATTACTTTTGTCCATTGCCCTAACAAAGTTTTTGAAGAGCCGCAACTTTATGTGAAGAGGAGGTAGAATTATCTAATCAGGGCTCACCAGTGAGGAATAAACAGCATTCTTCTGTCCAGGAGTTAATACATGCGTTGGCCATTCCTTCTTGATGTAATGTTCCGCTTTGTTCCTGCTGTCCCATTCGCAGAGGAAACAACATTTCCTATAACCAAGCTGCAAACCCATTAACAAAGAAATGGCGTAAATCACAGCAAACGGTCCACTTGTATTTCTCATACTGAATGTTTTCTAACACTATTTCGATGTTTTCATAGGTTTCCTTCATATTAGTTGCATAAGCCAAAGGCACTGAAGGAAATTTGTTGCCATTGTGCAAAAGGACAGCCTTAAAACTAGTTTTCGAAGAGTCAATAAGCAATCTCCACTCTGTACTTATGTGCATGTCCAAGTGTATCCATCACAGCACAGACATTATTACAATACACTAAATCATTTTCTTGAGAATAATAGTTTTGAAACTCTGTATGAAGGTTTCGAAAAATACATACTTTAGTGTCACGATGGAGCAGATTCCAGCCTTAAGTTTAGTATCAAGAAGTTCTGTCTGTGTCTTGGAGAGTTTTAAATCCCGTACGAGGTCATTTAGTTCACCCGGAGTTATCAGATGGGGATCCAATGTAGATGTGCTTCCTACATAAGTAGGATCATCATCTTCATTTGGAACTTCAATAGTTGCCTCAAGTACGTAATCCTCATTTACCGTAAGATGAGGAAGAGGTACTGGTACAGGTAATTCTGCACTGTGTGGAACTGGCCTAATTGCTTATGGCAAATTAGGGTACTGTACTGTGTGGTTAGATTTACTGCTTATTTCTTTTATCTGTGTCATACAAAAGTAGCAGTCTGAAGAATGATCTTTTCGTTCCCTCCAGATCATCGGTACTGCGAAGTTCATGTTTCGTCCACCATTTGCCCACCCAGTCAGACGTTTCACGCAAGTACAACAAATGCAGTGAGGAACCCAGTTCTTATCTTGGTCTCCTACACAGCAACCAAAATATAACTGATAACACTTCCTCACAAGTGGAGTAAAACATCGACGTTGTGATTTAAATATCAGCTCCCCACATACATAACAGAAATTGTCCGGTTTATTACACACTTCCTCGACATCTTGTATCCTGTAACGTATCACACACACACACACACACACACACACACACACACACACACACACAGGAATCTACACTCCATCAAATTCCCACAAAATCCCTCTAGAAATTTCCTCATACAAAAATGGTGACATGGTGAACACATCATTGAAAATGTTTTATTGGAAGTCCACTGAGGTATAAACCGTGGTATATTGTAATTTTCGTGGAAATTATATGTGTTGAAGACCGACCCGACCCCACCCGTGACCCGAATTGACTGACCCGACCGACAACCCGACCAGAGCTGACCCGATTGGCCCGACCCAAAGTGACCCGAGTGAACCAACCCGAAGTGACCTAACCCGACAACCGACCCGAGTGACCTGACCTTACAATCTAATCAGTTTGAGAGAGCTAGAACCTTACAAAACTGCCACCAGAAAAAAAAATGCTGACCAATTCTTATGCATAAACCATTGTTTCGGCTTTTTTATTTGTAGTATAATTATCCTCCTCCTCCTCCTCCTCCTCAGTGTTCTGCCATTAATGACAGGCCAGTTTCTGTGAACTAGGTAAGAAGCTTCCATTTTTGCGATTTCCCGCTAATATCTGCCTCGCAACCCAACATAAAGTACCACCCTCCTTATTACAATCTATCAATTGCTACCTTCTTACACACTCTCGCTCTCCTGATATCACCCCCTTTACTACATCTCTCAGAATGCAATCCCTTAGCAAGATCGAAACTTGTGATCCGTCCATTTTTTCGCTTCCTTATATCGTCTAATATTGCTCTCGTCTCTTGCATTTTTTCAGCATTTCCTAATTCGTTTTCCTCTCTACCCTGCTAACCTTCTTTATTTTACTCCACACCCAAATTTCCAATGTTAAAATTTAGGCATTCAACTTCGAAAATCAAAATAAAATTTGACTGAGTTCTGAAGACAAGTTCTGAAGGCTAAAAGAATAAAAGTTCTGAAGACAACATTATTTTCTAGTAAGGAATGTACATAGAACTTCTTTTAATATTGTTTGCTGTGTAACAAACAACAATTTCATCACGTTAACATTCCGATTTTTCTATTTAAAAACAGCGTTGCTGTCTGATAGAATCATAAGGAACTAATTGCACTGAAATATCATTCTGTAGGGAATTACCTTTTATTTTTTCTTGATTAATTTATCTAGGAGATATTTGCAACGTTATATAAAATTAGCAAGTATTTTATTGCGGAGAAAGTCAAATCACTACCCCAGCAATAATAATAATAATAATAATAATAATAATAATAATAATAATAATAATAATAATAATAATAATAATAATAATAATAATAATAATAATAATAATAATAATAATAATAATAATCTGAAAGTGACCAAGAAAGGTCTGTCTCTTTGTAGAGGTCTGTGTTCAATTGGCCCTCACACCGTGAGTTGAATGCGAATGGATATAAGGTGAAGGTCAGTTGTTGGACGAGACGAGACGAGACAGAATTTTCATGAAAGGGTACGAGATGATACAGAGCTCTTTCAATAGAAACATATGCAGTTTTCCAGACGAGACTACCTTCACGACACATTTTCGAAACGAGAATGCCCCAAACCAGGTCTCGTGAGCAACACTAGTAAGTATATCCAACATACTACTTGGTTGTGGCTGTTCAGATACACCGTGAACGTGCGTAAGGACTGAGTGAACATGGGGCCTTCACAGAGCGTCATAAGGGCTTGTTTGCTGTACGAGTTCAAATTGCTGCTCCGCGGAGCGGAAGATATGACAGGCCTTTGGTGAGGGTGTCGTGACTACGCGGAGAGTGCAGTGGTATGACGGTTTAAGGACGGTGACGAAACACTCGAAGACGCACCACGTGCCGGAAGACAAACAGATGTTCAAGATAAAGATCTTCGGGCAGCAATTGAGGCGAAGACAGACATGTGAGGAACTGGTACTACCTTTCAGTGTAAGTGGAGAAACCATTCGGCACCACCACCATCAACTTGGGAAGCACTGCAAGCTGGGTTGATAGGTCCTACATGATTTGACTTGGAGCCAGAAAGCAACGCGAGCAGACACCTGTGTTTCTTTGGTGTCTCTTCTGAGGAAGGAGCAATTTCTGAACAGGGTGTTGACATGTGATGGGAAGTGGGTCCTGTACGAAGCTCCACGGCGCCGTCATTGTTGGTTAGCATCCCATGAATCGGTTCAAAAACAGCCCAAGTCAGCACTACGCCAGAATAAGGTTCTCCTGTGCATTTTGTGGACTGTTCGAGGTATCGTCCATCGGGAACTGCTACCAGCTGGTCAGATCATCAATGCAACTGTGTACTGTCTGGATCCAGCAGTTCTGAATCGCAAAGGGGTCCTCTTGTTACAAGGCAACGCTAAGCCCCACGTGGCTAAAATGACCCAGTACATCATTCTACGCCTTGGATGGAAAACACTATTGGATCCGCCATACTCCACGTTGTACCGTCCGATTATCACCTGTTCCATTCCTTGGACAATCACCTTAGAGAACGCCAATTCAAACAGCTAGTAGAGGTTCAATATGCACTTGATACCTTCTTCACTTCACGTCCCACCAAGTTGGACTGCGATGGAATCCATGGCCTTCCAGAACGTTTTCAGAAGGTCGTCGAGGCTGATGGAGACGATTTTTGATATTCCAGGTACGTCTTAGGTTACATACCAATGTTCGAAGGTGTTGGTGAAAAGGCAGCGGAACTTTCTTGGGCACTCTTAAAGTTATAATAATAATAATAATAATAATAATAATAATAATAATAATAATAATAATAATAATAATAATAATAATAATAATAATAATAATAATAATAATAATGTGTCCTGCCCAAAGGCAGATGTTTGACCCGAAGGTCCATGGGTATTGATTCCAGCTCGTACCAAGTAAGTTTTCTGGTGGACAAACCCCATGTGCATGGGTTTTCTCGGTGTTCTCCCATTTCCTCCCACTTTCTTCATTCAACCACTTCAATTATTTCTCATCATCACTGTCTCTCTTAGCGTTGGTGCATAACGTGGGACGTTAACTAGATATTTCCTTTCAATTTCACTTAATGTGACATTTAACTTGACATAGAAACGCAGAAAGGAAAAAAGTCAGTAGTAATATTAATTACAATTACAATACCAATTAGTTAATATAGGGTAAAATTAAAATTTTATTACTATTTCACCTTCAATTAGTCACATTTATCATTCATTCACCAACTTCGAATTGAATTCCACAACAAAGCTCTTTATAGTATTCCGTATAGAAAATAAGTGAAGAATGTGACGACCCGACCCGAGTGACCCGACACGAGCTAACCCGACTGACCCGACCCGACAACCCGACCCGTAACCCGACCCGTTTGAGAGCACTATCAGAGGGGTACTATTTACAGTACAATTTATTTTGTATGGTTTAGCGTACTTTAAGGCTACCATACTTTTTGAAAACAGAAAAAACGGGACATCTTACAAATTAGTAGTAAATATTGCATTTTGTATTAATTTTATCTTTCGAATTTTACTACAGTATCGCACTAGTTATACAACTTAAAATAATGTATTAATATAGTCCATACTCAGTGGCGTATTTAGGGGGAGGGCTTCCGGGCTCAAGCCCCCCACCGAAATCTTACTTACTATAGTAAAGTATATGAAGTATCTTGCAGAATTTTCATATTTTCAGGCAAAGCACCCCCGGAAGTTAGCAAAGCCCCTCCCGAAACAAAATCGTAAATACGCCACTGTCCATACTTAATCAACAGTGCTAAAAATTATTATAGAAGCTAGAAGCTGTTATACAATATAAACGCAATCAGTGAACATACAATATTTAGGCAAAAATTACATTTTCAATATTATTACGCATACCACCTTTACATGCTCTACATGTCTATAAAGAAAAATATCCAGATTTATGAAGTTGTTTCAAAATTTCAATAGGCTGATTTATTTTTGTTAACCTAAAATGCGAACTAAAAGAAAGCAATTTGCATAATTGTTTTTCTGAAGCAGAAAAAAAATGTGTTTTCGGGGCTGGTCTGCAACGTCACAAGAATTTGTTGCCACCTCGGGGTATACATTCTTACTTTTAGTGATAAGAGTGCTACTTAGGAGGATTTAAACATTGCATGTTATATCCGGGGAAGCAACGATTGCAATAATAATAAAGATTAGAATGCAATTGTTGCTATAGTATTGTCGGAATTGAAAGCAAAAGGAATAAGTCGATTTTATTATCTTTTCAGAAATTTTGATATGTAATTAATAATAATAATAATAAAGAAAAAACAGGACAAGAAGGAAAATTTCTGCACACCGGGACAAATTTTAAGAAACCGGGGCGTATGGTAGCCTTACATACTTATTTGCATGCGGAGTGTCAGTACGGAGCCACTACGTAGCAGAGTTGAAACAAAACCTCGTAAATAGGTTGCCAACTCAGGAAAACAAAATTACCGGCACACCCTCAAAATTCTCTGTACAAATGAGAAACTGAAGACTGTATTGATCGTTATTGTATTTACCAGCAATTGCCACTTGTTTAAAATTATCGAAACAGATGAATAATACTGGATATTTATCTTTATGTAACAATAGTTGATTCATAAAATGAAATTTATTCTATAAACTTCACTTCAAACAAAGGAAATTGCTTTAAAAAGTCATTTTCTACTCTCAATAAATGAATAAAATTCTTTTACAATAAAATATAAGTGTTATCAAATTTGTTATGTTAAATAAATAAAAAAACTGCCTTACGTTAAAAAAATATCGATAATGTATAATACAACGGAAATTTGTGTTTGTAAAGGCACTGTTGAAAAATTTCGATGTTCAATGTTATATTCTGGATTGCAGATTGCAAAATGCCCGTCAGAAGGGGGCTAATAAGAAGTTTGTACCGGTCACCGGCCTTAATCAAAATTACAGCAAATACCAGCCAGTTAGCAACTCTACTCGTAAATCAGAATGCTGAATGCACCAAAATACTTCACCATGCATTCTATAGTTTCTGCAAAATGAGTTTAATGAAGATGATCAAATAAAACAAAATACTGTGTTCTAATTTTCCCTTTAACAGTCTACTTAGTGAATTTGTTATATCTTCCACTTATCAATTTCCTGTACGAGATGAGAATAACGGTTTCTGCGCAAGATAGAAAGAAAAAAATACATTTTTCTCATAAGGATTCAGTTCACGTAAGAAATAATGAATAAGTTTAATAATAAGAGCCGAGGAGTGAAAAACTAACTCAGCAATAATCATTGTAAGTATAAATATAAATATAAAAAAACAAAAAAAAAATAATTCCATCATCGTTAGGATAAGATCAATATAGTGAATCACACGATAGTGTGAACAAACCAAACCACACAATAGTGTGAACTAAGTCCTGTTAGAAAAATACTCCATAAATGTGACACATTTTTTTAATGCTTCTACCATTTATACAAACCCTCACATTGTTTTCGTTCTGGCGGCGCCCCTAATAGAGTACAAACAAAAATTTCGCCTGCACATTTCTGTGCAAATGATGTACAAGCGATTGATATATTTTGTTATTAAATTGGATATGGTGGGGGCTACAACTTAGACAGCCCCCATTTTTTCTGTTCTGGCGGCGCCCTTAATTATGTACAAACGAAAATTTCGGGTGCACATTTCTGTACAAGCGAAGTACAAACGATTGCGACAATTTGTGATTGAATAGGACATGGTCGGGGGCTACCACTTAGACAGCCCCCAATTTTTTTCGTTCTGGCGGCGCCCCTAATTTCGTGCGAACATACATTTCGCCTGCACATTTCTGTACAAACGAAGTACAAACAATTGCGGCAATTTGTGATTCAATTGGACATGGTGGGGGGCTACCACTTAGACAGCCCCCATTTTTTTCTGTTCTGGCGGCGCCCCTAATTGTGTACAAACGAAAATTTCGCCTGCACATTTCTGTACAAACGAAGTACAAACGATTGCGATAATTAGTGATTGAATAGAACATGTTGGTGGGGGGGGGGGTATCAGTTAAACAGCCCCAATTTGTTTTCGTTCTGGCGGCGCCCCTAATAGTGTACAAACGAAAGTTTGGCCTGTACATTTCTGTACAAAGAATGTACAAACGATTGCGGCAATTTGTGATTTAATTGGACATGGTAGGGGCTACCATTTAGGGGAACTCCCTCGAGAGGAATCACTCTACTTATTTATTGCAAAAAGCAGAATTTAAAAATTCGCATTCGTCCAAAGTTATCGTGTGAAGTAACAGCCGTTTGTATGTACGTACTAATATTGATAAATTCCACTACGCGATCCCAATTAATAGTTCATATATACGCGCCACACACACACAAACTAGCATTTGTACACACGAAAGTATACCTGGTAGTATCCACACGCTTACGCCGGAAACTAGAAAGAAACAAACACACACACACACACGCACAGGGACAGAGAGAGAGAAAGAGAATATCTTGTTGTACCTTTATACTGAATGCACCATTACTCACAAAATCAGTTAAAAAAGAAAAAAGAAAAAAGTTGTAAATGAAACTTTCAAAGATTGGTACCACTGCAGCGTGTCACAAATGAGATTGTTCCATAATGATTGATTCGTAATATGATGTATATGGGTTTCTTAATGGTAGTATAACAAAATGCCTTCAAATTGACCACTAAATAAAAAGTGAAATTTATTTCTCAAATTTTGTAAAATCGAAGTCGGTGGGCATTATGGGAACAGTCTACAATATATGCAAATAAATATTAATATACTTCACGTTTTCCAGTGGGTGCAAGAAAGCTTCGAATAGTATTTGTTGCCAGAAGCATTAGCTGATGTAAATATATATATACATATATATATATACACATATATATATATATACATATATATATATATATATATATATACATATATATACATATATATATATATATATATATACATATATATATATATATATACATATATATATATATATACATATATACATATATATATATATATATATATATACATATATATATATACATATATATATATACATATATATATATACATATATATATATATATATACATATATACATATATATATATATATATATATACATATATATATATACATATATATATATACATATATATATATACATATATATATATATATATATATATATATATATATATACATATATATATATATACATATATATATATATACATATATATATATATACATATATATATATATATACATATATATATATATATATACAGAGAGAGAGAGAGAGAGAGAGAAAGTGTTACTATATGGAATGTTCACTTCATGAATATTATTCTTTACCTTTCATTTATAAGACAGGCACGAGAGTTACTGTTCACTGGAGATCACTTACTCCGAAATTTCAATTAATATTCATTCCTAAACAGCGCAGAAGACATGTTCACTGGTGTCGTCCTCGTCTTGCACACACAGAAAGTGATCCACACACACCACGTTTACACACATAACAGTCGTCATATTGTCCAACGACCCAACCTCTAATAGCATATTTTCTAGACTATGCATATATCGATCAACCTCAGTCTACCTTCGATGGTGGACAGACTACCGTTCCCCTGCTATTGATGTAATGCTGGAATTTTTGGTAGGCCTATGCTCAATCATTTTCAAAAATATAGCCCATACCCAGCAATTTATAAGATGAGTATATATTGAACTATAGAAATATTATGTTAGTATATGTAATATACTTCCGTATACGTCTCATTACACTCCTGCTCTCTATGGACATACATTCTGCGCAGCGAATTTAATTTTGACGATCTACATGATGTATTCTTAAATGAATTTCCTCAAGTGTATATCATTGAGAAGTTATCACTTTCCCTTGTAGAATATCATAAATTGCAACCAAAGTATGTGATAGACGTCATATCATGTAAGCAGAATGGAAACCGATATGTTTGTTTTGCTATTTGGAATTTCTCTCTTTCAGCACTGAAATTACATGAGGCTCAAACCTAAGGTTCAATTGTATACTTGAGCTCCCACTGAAATTGAATATGGGACGCGTACTTATTCCTCGGATAACTGGGAGCAGTAATAATTTCTGGGGATAGCCCAAACGGGAAAACGAAATTTCCCCCGGAAAATATCACCCATTCTACTCAACGTCAGTTATCAGTATTTTCGCCGTTTTGGGACATTTGTGGCACTGGATATTTGCGGTACAATGACAAAATTTTTGTGGGTTATTTGCGGTGCACAGCACGCTATGTCTACCAAAACCATGAAGGTATATTGCATGCACATACACGATACTTTACTCAAATATTGCAGCACGTTAGCGATGGCAATAAATCAGATACTTCACACTAGAAAGATATTATCAGAGAAACAGGGATCAAGTGGACTGTTTAAAGTGGATCACTGCTAACAGATGCAAAAGAAAGAAAACAAAAGCCACCCTTTGGGGTGGAGTTCTAATAGGTTATATAAAAAGCAGGCTTTTACTGGAAACCAAACTGAAAACTTTTTTTTTTTTTTTTACTTTGTGTGATTTTCTTATTTAGGTATCACCTTTGCTTTCCTGTAGTGGATTCTACGATTTAAAAAGTACCTTTACAATATTCATTATTCATGAGTTCTCTGTTCAGTCCGGGGCTGACTATCTTTATTGATTTTCGAACTAGCATTTCATTGAGGTTCATCAAGTGTAAGTTATACAGCCCAACATACAACAACGGTCATCTGGATTGCCCAACCATCCTTTGAAGTGCTTGAAAATTATTGCTCTATGTGTTTTACCGGTTGCTTAAACTCGAACTACAGACACCTAAAATGGTATCACGAGCCAAAATGCAGACAAAAACCATTTTTCTTTTCTTTTCTTTTCTTTTCTTTTCTTTTTTTTTAAAAAAAAAATATTAAATACTTACATGTCGTTCTCGTAATTTCGGGAAACCTTTATTGTGAGCTTCGGATATTCTCTTAAGACATAACAGAAATTAAGTAGAAATCTTCTAGATTGCTAAGGCACTGGACTTATCTACTACCAGCATTAACCTAATTATCACCCAGCATTTGGGAATGAGCAAGGTTTACTCGAGATGGGTGTCAAAACTTCTGATACCTGATCAGAAGCTCACCAGTCGCGACATTTAAATCCTCATATCTTCCGGATGAATCCAGATACCTTTAGCACTCGATTCATAACAACAGATGTGAACTGGATCCACCACTATCAACGAGAGACCAAATAAAGTTTCAAGCGATGAAAACACGCCTCATCTCCCCTTCCGAAGAAGGCTAAGTCAGTGCCTTCACCTGGAAAAATCAAGGCTACAGTTTTCTGGGATTCGGAACTGATAGTGATGGTGGATTATCTTCGAAAGGGGAGAATAGTGACTGGGGAGTACTATGCAACACTTCTACGACCGCTGCGTGATAATATTCGGCAGAAGCGTTGTGGAGAAACTGACAACAGGCGTGCTTTTCCATCAAGACGATGTCCATAGCCACAAGTCAGTCATCGCAATGGCAGAAATTCACGATTGCGGCTACATTTGGTCACTGCTTACCTTCTTCGTCAGATTTGGCACCTTATGACTAACCTCTTTCCAAAAGTAAAAAAGGTACTCATGATGATAACGTCATGCATGCTGTAAATGAAATTTTACATGCCTTCGACAAATCATTTTTAATAGCGGCATTAATTCACTTGAACATCGATTTGAAATGAAATCTTTGACTTTTACGTCCCACGGTTATGCCGGTTGGGCTAAAGGAGACGGTGATGATGAGTAATGAATGAAAATGGTGGAATGAAGAAAGTGGGAGGAAACGGGAGAACTCCGAGGAAACCCACGCACACGGTGTTTGTCCACCACAAAGTTCATTTAGCGGGGTCTGTGATCGAACCCGGGACCCCAAGCACCAGAGATGAACGCTCTACCACTGAGACACCGTGGCCCCCTGAACATCGATTTGTTAAAAAGTAACATCATCCATAAACTCTCTGCTGCTCCGTTCATATGTAGTTCACAACTTCCGTAGCAACCCTCGTGCTACTTTTCACCAACTTCTAGGTAGTTAGTATTTGAGAAACCAAACTTCACTTTTCTGCTTTGTTCACTACGACATGAGTTCTTATATGCCACTCATTTCTTGTTCGTTTTCTTCTCTACATTTGCACAGAGATTCAGGATAAAATGTTGCTGATTTTTTGTTGATCTGCAAATTTCGTTGATTTTAGCTTCAGTTGTATCCTTATTTTATAGTCCTTCTCCCTTACCCAGAATTTTTGGATGTTCCAGTTAAGAGCAGGGTAAGTTCTAACTACTTGAAAGTACATGTGTCTCCTACACACAATTCTCCATTTACCTAAATGTCCTGTAAAGTGATGAAAATTTAGATGCTGATTCGATCGTCGTATTCTTTGAAACGAGAATTCTGCAGTCAATAATTTTCCGAAAATTAAAATGGGCTGAACGGATACAAGATTGCTAGTCAATATATCAAAAACATACACAAATTTACATCTTCATGTTTTCTCGATGTATCATACATGTTAAGTCCTTACAAGTCATTTATAGTTCTTCTGAAATTCGCTCACAGATACTTTAATCTCCAAAATATGTAAGTTGATGCCTTTTCTGTACTTACCCAGGTAATGTCAAAAACATTAGTAAGACAGAACTAACCATAAATTACCTTTTGGAACAGGAAAGAAAGAAAGATTCAAAGAAAAACTAACATAGAAATCAAGTTTAAGAAGATTCCTTCACTCGCATGACATTTTATGACAACTGAAACTACGTGAACTTTAAATATGTTCTCTTAATGAATATAAATATATATTTTTAAATCGCGGTCTGCTGTGTGGACTTTATACAAATTCTCTTGTTAGGAATATAAGCAACTTCAGGGTATTTTCTGGCTAGTGAAATGTTAATTACTCATCAGAAGGAGTGAATACCCATGAAGTAATAAGTTAATCACGTAACAAGTAACTACGAGATCTAATAACACTTCTACCTGACTATCCATACTTTGTCGATTTATGAGTAAGATTACATCTACGTGCAAATAAAGGAAATCTCGCGGGAAATTAAATGCAAAAGTAGCTTTCCCATAACGTGAATGTCCATCACACTTGACATTTACAGTGAATACGGAATATAAAAAAGTACTGATTCGCATACATCTAATTCCGAGGCGTCGATCAAAATGAAAGCTTTATACTTGTATTTAATAGGAAATGGTATGAATAAAATCGCGTGCACAAGTAGTGTTAAAATAGCATATAACCTAATTACATTATTATTCTCTGAATGTAAATGTGTAATACTGCATCTTACAAACATGAATATATTGTACTTGCACTTTTTATTGTACGCGCAACACTGAAGAGGAAAAATCACATATTAAAAAGGCAATTTCTTGATATTTATATACGTAGGTATACTGCATGCTATGGTAACAACTTTAACGTGTTAATACACTGCGTTTTGATTTAATTTAATGGAAAGAGTGACAAACGCAGACGGAAACGGAAAGAGTGACAAACGCAGACTTGCAGGCGTCCCATGCACGATAAAGAAGATGAGACCCTCCTTGTAAACCCAATTGTTATAATAATAATAATAATAATAATAATAATAATAATAATAATTATTATTATTATTATTATTATTATTATTATTATTATTATTATTATTATTATTATTATTATTATTATTATTATTATTATTATTGAAAAGTCGTTTCCTTTCCCAATCTCTGACTCTGCCTAAGACAATGTCTGCATATAGCGGTCACATGTGCAGTTTTTGTCAATGAGCGGTTTCAAAAGCCAAATGGATTGGCAATCTCCAAGAGGAACAACAAAAACTTTATGATAAATTTTATGTCAAAGTTCGAAGCACTTGCTTTAGACAGGTTTTTTTTCTTTCTTTTTATTACGGGAACGGAAAAATTTTGGCACCTAAGAAATTGCAGTATATAATATTGCAAATTTGCAAGTTGATTTATTTACATTGCAATTTGTGGTAATAAAGAAATTGTCATTCGAAGACATTATTGTAAAAATTGAATTTTGTTTCTTCTTCAACCATTGCAAGTCTTAGGGGCCCCCATACCTCGCTCTCCCAAAATAGGTATCCAAAACTTAGGATATGGATATATCAATGTTGATGTATTTGCGACATCAAATGTTGATATGCGTCAATATCGATTTCGGCGATATCTGAAATATAAACACACTGCTGAACAAGACGGCACTTATTTAATATAAAAACACATTTACACGTGACGTTTCGATCTTTGAGTGTACGTCTGATTAGGATTTTGGCTAGAAGATCGAAACGTCACGTGTAAATGTGTTTTTATATTAAATAAGTGCAGTCTTGTTCAGCAGTGTGTTTATTTTTCTGATTTTATTCGCAGGACGTTGACTATGATTGTGTGTCGACGATATCTATATATCGACATATCGCACAGGCCTAGATCCGAGAAATGATGCTTGAAATATACTGGAATCAATTATCAAAATCCAAATATGTTCTTGTATTGTCCACCCAAGGTTGAGGCGCAAGGAAGTTAACCTGAACAAATATTTTAAGCCAAAAAAATGTTAAAATAAAGATAGTTATACTTCCCCTTTAATAGAAAACTATTACTATATATCTTTTACCTCTGTTTCTGATTGTCATAAGAAATCAGCAACAGTACATATATATTTTACTCTATAATTTTTCACAACTAAGCAAATCGGAAAATGAAATGCCTGTGATATTAAAGTGGAATATTCTACAATTCTACGATGACTCTGTGAAATATAAAACCTTTAGCTTGACCTGGATTTGAATCTACGTCTTGAACCTATACTACTCGTGAGCCCAGGAAGTTACCCTTAAACTACCTTGCCACCTGAAACTATAACTCAAATCTTAATAAGTTCAGTTCTGCTCTTTGCAACGAACCGGCTTCTTTCTGTAAGGTTATTTACACCAAAGTGCACGTCGTAATCCATTTTTTCGACGAACTGGAGACAAATTAGTGCTCACTAATAAACGAAATTACATACAATACAGGAAAAATTACAGAAATAATAACATATTATGCAGTAATTATGCCGTGTAAGCTTTTAAAAGTACGCTAATAATAATAATAATAATAATAATAATAATAATAATAAACGTTTAGCTTCACCGTGTAGTTGTCATTTCAACGAATAATAATATCAATGTGCGGAGTCAATCTAAGAAAATTTTTGAAGATTAGGCAGTTGTTTCATTTACACTTCCGTTTCCAGAAAATTCATGCACGTGGTGTTCATCCACCATAAAGTTCTTATGACATGAAATGAGATCGATCTTATGTATGTTACGACCAGATGGAGTGGCATTAACCCCTTGGAAAATGGAGCAACGACTGGTATGGGACGTCACATGTGTTGACACCTTTGCACCTTCTCATTTACCTTCATCATATGAAGAGGAAGGAAATGCTGCTGAGACAGCATGTAAGCGAAAACACACGAAATATTCAAAATTAAAAGATCAAATTTTTATCGCTTTTGCTACATAAACTATGGGAGTTTTAGTCGGGAAGCTTGGGAGTTCCTAAAGAAAATTGGGTCGAAACTAAATCTCAAGACGGGAGATGCGAGAAGTGCACAATTTTTATTTCAGCGTATTAGTTTAGCAATACAGAGTGGTAATGCGGTCAATATTTTAAGTTCCTTCCCTTCTTCAAAAATGGAAGAATTATTTTATTTGAAATAAATCGAAATTTATGAACACTTTCTATGGAAAAGTTTGTAAATTAAGTTTTATCAACTCCGTGATATTTCTCATCTACTTCCAAACATGTGGAGGATGGATTTATTCGCTATTCTTAGTTAGTTCGTTCTACACAATTTTATTTTTATTTATTCGAGTACTAACTCAAAATCAAATTTGAATCGAATATGTAAAGCTTTTCTACACTTTTTATTATTGATACTGTTAACAATATCAACATGTAGAATAGCAGTTATGTTACTTTCCTTAATCAATGTTTAAATTTTGTGTAATCAAAGTTGTGCCAAATTGTCATTGCATTTAACGAAATGTTTATTTATGAAGTATTTGTTCTTGTACGTAATCATTGTTTAAAATTATTTTAAACGGTTCAGCTTGTGTATATTATATGTTTTGGCCTGTTTCAGCTCTACGGCCAGTCGAAAAAATGCGAAAACGGAATGTCGGATTGAAGTCGGATAAAAAGGGACATTCATTAGTTTCGGTCGTAGATGTCACAAATGTACAATTGAATATAGTGCAGACACGACAAAGGTGGACCCAAAGAAATCAGGAAATTCCTTGAGTTTCTACATAAGTAAAGGCATAAAGCACTTATTAAAAGCAAAAAGATCTCATCCATCCATGAAAGGCCATATGAGACCCACATTCTAGTTGTAGATGAATTTCCATACTTAAAAGACGTCGGCACCAACAAGAGAGAGGGTATTCGGAGGTGACACCAACGACTTTTGGGAATTGATTCCTTACATGAAGATATGGAAAACTTGCGAACAATCATGGTTAAACAAATGCATCAATTCGTAGTTATAGTTCACCGAAAAAATGACATACAATGCTGAGGAATCAACGACGATCACAGTCCGCCACGAGCTACATAACATGGACATTAGGGGTCGGGTTGCACGGGCAAAACCTGATAGGGGACCATCAACATTTAGCACGATGCCAATAGTGCCTCGAATATTCAACATGGACCGCTGATAACTGGCAACCTATGGCTGAATGAATCATCGTTTACCTTATTTCAAACCACGGGATATGTTTATGTATGGCGGAGGTGCACAGAAGTTTGTGATGCCAAAATTTTCTGGTTTCTAGTGGATGATGTGATGGCGCTTCCTGCTTGCGTCACTACCGGCTATAATTTCGCCATTTAAGGGAACCATGTGCATCCATCCAATGGTCCAGACAGTATTTCGCGACAATGACGCAATATTCCTGTATGATAATGCGCTCATTTACACAGCTGGAGCTGTTACGGTTTGAGGAACATCGGGATGAAGTTGGATACTTCTTCTGGTCCACCCAATCTCCGAACCTGAACATAATTTAACATTTGTGGTCCGTTCCAGAGACACAAATCCGACTCAGATTTTCGCAAAAATTCTCACTCACACAGAACAGAGCGATAAACTACAAACAGAATTGTGTGACATTTCACTTGCTACCATTCATAACCTCTATGGTTCCATTCCACGTCGCTTCAGAGCTATTCTGAGAGCGAGAGACGGTCACCATATTGAAGTGATAAGTTGTACTTTCTTCATATGTTTGTATTACACTTATAGGTAGGCTACGGATTCTCGGTTTGATTATATTTTATTCCTGTATAATTAATAGAGAATGTGAGTGTTAGGACCTAAAATATCCTAAATTAACTTTCAGAATCTATAACATTCTGAGTTGCTTGTTATAGTTATTTTTAAAATACTTTCGGAAATGCTTTCTTAACGTACAGAATATGAACCGTATATTTTCACTGTTAATCAGTTTTCAACACTGTAATAAGGCTCCCGCCTAGACAGAGTCAGTGGATTAAGTTCTTTGTAGAGACAAATGATCCGGAAAATTTTGTGAAAACCCGAGAGAAAAGCCAGTAGAAAATAGATACCTCTTACATCATGTTATGTAAAACACACTTTTTCGGCATTTAAGAGAATTTGACTGACGATAGAATCTTTCATTTTGTTGTTCACTGTCACTCCGGAAAGTGAAGTGATTCCTTTGTTTGTGGTACGCACTAACGAGAAAAGTATTGGAAACATAGTAACTCAATATATTTTCTTCATCATCCTGTCAGTGTGATTGCAAAGCGTTAGACAAACTTGATGGCGTGTGGCCTAAGCGAATGAAACGAAAGATGTGACGCCATGTTGCAACATGGCTAAGTAGATGCACTAGAGAGCAAGCAGATAGCAAGCCGATTGACGTGAATGCATGGAAATAGGTGGCAACACCGTAGCCATCTCATTTTCTAACACGGTGTAAAGGGAACTTGGAACACAGGTTTCGAACGCCATCGCCATTAAGTTTGTATCATGCTTTAGAAACGTGATGGGATGTTTGGCCCGTACGAGACTTCAAATATAGAAAACAATTTTAAAAAATAAATATAGGTTAATTCTAGTTTTCAATGAGCTATGCTTATGCTGTAGCAGATTTCAATTATCAGTAGTATTCCAGGTAAGGGAAGTTATATTATTACTTTTATTCCGTACAAAACTGGTTCGCTTAAATGTTACTAAAGTAGTGTTAAAAGATAAGTTTTAAAGTATATAATAACTAACAAAGTGCAAAAGTATAACCAAATGAACTAAAATGTTCTTTTCTATAATGTAAAACAAAATCCTGAACATTTTTGAAAATTATGAAGTTCTAAAATGCACATTTTAAAATCCTAATTTGAACTTTTGGAACAAAAAAATCCAAAACCTACTCGTAAGTATCAGTTATTATTTCATGGTTTCATGCATACATCATTATTTCAATATCCAGTATACATGTACAGGTATTTTATAATTATTCAAAAATTACTCAAACCAAATGTGTAAGTAAAATGTAGGTGTTACTTGTATTTAAATATTCCCAACAAGAAATAATACAAAATCAAGAGGAACTCAAGAATAACGAAAACGTTTTAAACTAATGAAAGAAGCTCTACTTAATAGATAAAGACAAAGTCAACAAAAGAAATTTACGAGAAGGAAAGAAGATTTCTAAGAAAATAATAAAATAAATACAAAAGTACCAGAAAGAATGACTCTCAGTCGAAATTAAAAGAAATACTAGAAGACAATAAGACAATGAAAGATGAAATCAAAAGAACTAATTGCTGATGTGAAGAACATAAGAAGGAACACAGAAGAGATATTAAAGAAGAACTGTTATTAAGAAAAATTAATTATTACTGCAGCATGTAGCTTAGTTTTAACGTATTTCTGAAGTTTTAATTAGTGACTTACTTAAATAAAATCATATTTAATATAGACTCTTTTCGAAAAATTGCCTTTATTTCTTTTTTTTTTTTTATCAAACCAATTCTTTAAATATACATATTTAAGAATGTATTTTCTCCTACGCATTTAAAAGGCACATAAAAAGAGAAGGTTGATGTAAGTAAAACATCGTTTTATATGGAAACCAATATATTCTTGCTTCCAATAGAAAATGAGGGTATACTTGAATAATAACTTGTGTGGTATGTCGCACAAGTTTTAAACAAGCACGTTTTGTTTCAAATTGTGAAACTACGTACACTTCGAAGTTACAGGGTCCCAACACAAATTACAAGTGATACATATAATAGGTCTAGTTTTGATTTTAAGAAACGGGAATGTGGGGGGAGACAACGTACATAATCCTTCTGTAGGACTCCCCATACGTTGTATATAATATAAAATATTTGGAGGTTAGAAACGAAGAGAAATATTAAGGTTATATATATATATATATATATATATATATATATATTATACGGAGTTAGTTCATAGCAGGTCCTAAAATCGACTCGACTCGTAGTACACATACAATCTTTAAAAGAAAGATATGATAAATCTCACGTGAAAAATCCACTGGTGTACTGAAGATTATTTTCGGGGGGGGGGGGGAATAATAGGTTTACATCGTTGAACTTCATCAAAGCCTTTATCATAATGTACTAATTATATTTCATCTAGCTAAGGTGATGTCGTCTTGGCAAGTATTTCGTACATTTCGACAATTCATTAAATTCTGTGTAAGGATATAATTTTTTGGAAGTTCTACGGGCAGTTCTACTGATATATGGGATGCTAATGAACTATACCGAAAAAAACTTGAAGAAATTATTTTTCTCGTCAAAATGAAAAATGTGGAAAAATGCCTAGTTTTTCTCCTATTCTCTTTGCAACAAGAGATGGCTTCTGACACTTGAGTAAAGCGCGTGGAATATCGACGGCGCAGTTGCCAAAGGCTCCGCAACAGACAGCAGCTCTGGCGACAAATTAGGACGTTTAACAAGTCATAATTTTATAATCGCAAAAATATAACAGGAACGTGTGATTTCCAAATAATAATAGTACTTGGAATATTGCTATTCTACGAGAAAAGCAAAAGAATATATTAATAAACTGTTTTTACCTTGAATTTACATCAACTTCGAAACTTGTGCAGTTTCAATATTTTTATTAATCTAACGAAGGGAATTCGCAATCTTATGCAAAAATTTCTCGATCTCGAAAATATCTACATAGAACACACTTACATTTGTTTCAGGTCTTTATCGTTCTTGGTTCAAAAGATACACGCAATCAAACTTTGAGAACTTTACAGACACATTGTAGTTTACCTTTCGTACACAGGCCTACAACCAAAATCTTGAAGTTTGAAGGGGAATAGTGTTGCCCCTGAGACAAGACGAGAAATAACGATTTCTAGTCTCGTTCCGTAAATATCTGTCGTCTTATGTGATCTAAACAGAAGAAGAAAGTTTGATATGAAGCTCTTACATGTATCTGCATGCAAAATAAATCTCCCTTTTTTTTACCAACTGGGACAGGTATTGTATTTTTTAGTGTCGAGTCAGTGCAACATTTGCTATTTGAGTGGTTAGCATTGACTCACGTTTCGTCAAGGCATACTTTTTCTCGAGTTCGATATTTGCCATTTCCCTCAAAAAAGGACTGCACATAACAACTATATCGTCTCTCTCTCTAATAAAATATTTCTTGCTGAAAATTTCTTATATCGAAACCCATTTTTTAAAAAGCTTTCCACAGAGTTGACTTCCCACCCGTAAATAAACCATCTTTCTGTAATGAATCGCGGAGAAAATTTAAAGTGGGATAAGGGGAATTCTTTATTCTTTTTCTCGTCTTCAAAATAGCACCGAATTTTATATATTATTTCATGTGACTGACTTCTGTGTGTTGAACCACTTTTGTTTTACATTCTTGTTAAAGAATTTCCAATCGTCATATTTATTTTGTAAATACACTACACACTGATAACATTCACAACCAATAACTATTATAAATTTGGAAAGAACACTTAACACAGCACACACTACAGCACACTAAAATACTACTTCACAGAAGATTCAACCCTCAACTTCCGGCAACAGCGCGATCATTGCCTAGAAACAGCGTGACACTGCAGTGATTGGCTAACAATCATCCCTTTCGTTTTGTTTATAACATCTGTAATTATCTGTCAGAGGCCAGCTCTTGTTGCGCATGCAATAGGACCGTCCAAGTGTGCGTGTTTTTCGTTGCGACAATTTCCAATTTCTTTCATGAGAAGAAAATAAACTTTTCACTCCAAAAACATTTACCAAAGCGATATAAGTGTACGAACTACCTATTGTGCAAGTTTAGTGTTAACGAGTGCAGTGACAGTGTTGTGGAGAGTCATTTAGTAGAGTTGTATGTGCATGGTGCATACTAGCACCAGGAACGCTCTCCACACACCCTAATCACAACTGATGTTTGAAAAGTAGTCGTACCATAGCGTGGACCCGAGGAAAGTGCCTTGTCTCCAGTGGCTTGACCGGCACTCTTTTCTTCACTTCACCGGCACTTCAGCATTTCTCAGCAAGTTGACAGCAGGGCAGCCACCGAGGCGATCCCTGCTGCATCCTAGAGACCTCCACAAATATTATGAACTGAATTATACACTCTATATGTTGAGCCTGTGATTACAGGCAAGAGACAGTTTAAGACGTAGTCCCGCTCTACGGTATCTGAACTCTTTGTATCACGTTCAGTGCCCAAATAAACTCAAAGCAGTAGACAAATCAATTAACTCTAGTTCTGTGTAGTGCTAGTGGAAGGGTCACGGTCTTTTTCAGCGCCACCCAGCTGACCAAGTGCCGCCATCTCCTTGCAACAAAAACGAGCAAAAAATGCCCTTACAGGAACCCAAGGGTAGAAAAATCGCTCCCTCATCAGTAAAAGACACGAAGAAGAAATTCAAGGGGCTCCGGTACATCGCCCTGGGCGCCGGCCCCCACAATAAGTTCCCCCTGCCAAACACCGCTCTCGAAAAAGTAACCCCGGCAGTTACAGAAGAGAGCCTTCAGAATACTAAGCTATATGACCCAGACAATTCTATTACAGACCCCCGCCCGCCCGAGGAAGCGGATTCGAAGACGGACAGCGAGAATCACGACTTCCCTGTCGACTTCTTCTCTCTCAACATCGATGATGCAGCAATCGAAATGGAAGCTGCAAGCAAGGGTGACGAAAAACCTCCCCCTGAGTTCCAATACCCGAGGAAAACTTGGGAAACACACCCCACATACCCGATCTTATCCTTGGACCAGTTCCGGAACATGTTCGCACCACTGCTCTGTCCAACACTGATCCAGACCGACAATATGAAGCCACCGCCATGACGTCGCCAGCGTCACAACAGCCAACTCCCACCCCTCAAAGAAACTGATGCCTGAATGCCGGGGATGCTTGCCTTTACCCTCAATCATGTTGAGTGATAAAATGTTTGAGTATATAGTGAAAGTCCAATGGTTTTTGTCCTTTATTCTATAATTTTGATCTGCTGACTGTATTCCGAAATGAAAAGTTTAGTATTATCATTTTTTAAAAAAAATATACTCATAGCACGTACACCTCGTCCCGCAATCTCCGAAAAAGCCTTGACGACCGATATGAGGTACTCGATTTACCGAAGTTTACATTGCTTTACTTGTACATTATTTCCATTATCACTGTAATACAATCTATAAGAAATTAACACTAGCACAGCTTGCACAAACGTGGGACAGAAATCAATTTCTGCAATTTGGAAACCCGCAGTGAAACTTAATACCTTTCGCACCTCTGGTGCTAGGGGTCCCGGGTTCGATCCCAGCCCCCGCCAAGTGAGCTTTGTGGTGGACACACACCGTGTGCGTGGGTTTTCTCGGGGTTCTCCCGTTTCTTCCCACTTTCTTCATTCCACCACTTCACTCATTACTCATCATCACTGTCTCCTTTAGCCTAACCGGAATAACTGTGGGACGTAAAACTCAAAGATTTCATTTCATTTTAATACGTTTCGTTACGTACTCATTTTATTTTCAAAAAGAAAAAAATGAAAGTACACTTCACAGTATCTCACCACTAATTAAGTTCTAATATAGGAAACAAAATGTTACAATTATGGTTAAAAAATAATTTTAATATCAAATAAAACGATTGAAAGAAAATTTAGTTTACACTCGTAGGCTGACTTCAACAAACACTCTCTGAATATTTTTGGTTACAGAACGCAACTACAAACAGGGATGCTTAAACGAATGTCAATGATGCAGAATCTGTCTGCTTTGGCACGTTTGGTAAATAAATGGTACGGGTAGACCACACTTAAATTTTTGCTCCGATTTCCTAATCTAAATCGCGTTATGCTGCAGTTATTAATGAAACATTTTCTAGTGCAATACGAACGAAGTTATAACGCGCTTTCGAAAAACTTTACCCCCAAAAAGTAACAATCCCTTGTTGAGTTTTTAATTTTAAAAAAACTACTTATCCCGTACATTAGGGTTATTAATGAAATATTTATACATAAAATAAACTTGTAGAAATTGAATTTCACAAAACTGTCAAAGAAATTACCCTGAGGGTAAAGACCCCTTGTGGATTTCTCAAAGAAGTTATTTATAAAACATTATCTAAATATTAACGAAATATTTATTTATCAAATATGATCAAAATTGCCTGAGTCGCTTTTGAGAAAATAGTCTGAAAAGACATTCATCCTAAGAGTAAGCTACCACTAGTGAATTTATTAATAAGAAATAATTTACGTAACATTATAGGTATTGATGAAATACTTATGAAATATGAGTTATTTTTAAGAACACCACCTGTCATTTTTAAGAAAATCGTCCGAAAAAACTCTTTTTCAAGAATAAACTATTCCTCGTATATTTTCCAGGACAAATGAGTTATGCCATATAATCAGGTTATTAATGAAATACTTATGAAATATGATCAGTATTTTCTGAATCGCTTTTGAGAATATCGTCCGAAAAAAACTCACCCCAAAAACTAAATTACTCCAGAGAAATGACTTTTGTCACAGTATGAGGTTGTTTTTGAAAAATTGATTTATGAAATACAAACAAAATCGTTAAGGCCGTTTTTGAGAAAATTGTAAATTTTGATTTTCATCCTTCAGTAAACTGCTTTATTTTTAGGGGTAGGAAGAAAATTCGAAAAACCTCTCTGGAGAACATATGAAAACCTTAAATATAAAATTTGATCTCAATACGTTGAACGGTATGGTCTCTAGGGAAATGGACATCAAGACGAACGGACAGTATGTACAGCGCCATGAAACGTGTAAATCCGTTGAAATCTCAAATTCTATTTTTTTTTCCCGCGATGATCATACTTTCTCCTCTCTTTTCGTTGCTTGAAAATAACAAAGAAAAAATAGGTGAAACATTTAATTAAGTAGCAACCTTTCTTGCATCTGGAATTTATAATTTCAGTCAAGACCATACGCAGGAAAGAGTATTAAGTATGTATAAAACCAGGCACTGCTTTTTCCGAGAGACGATGTATCAGAAAGTCAGGATTCATTAGTGAATGGATGGGTATTATCTATCAGCTGTACAGTAACATACTAATGAAAAAGTGCCCTCTTCCTATACCGGTAAAGAACCTCGCCCCTCCTCTTCCAAGCAAAACTGAAATTACAATACTGATCATATTGATTTTCTAGACATCTTTATACAGTACTTCATCCCGCTATATATACTATGTATACATGTCACATTATAGTAACGATAACATTAACGTATAATCATACTTAAAAAAAAATAGTTACTACTGGTTTAATTGCTTCAATTAAGAGAGAAATCTGAAAAAACTAATTTGCTGGAAGAAATATGTTGGGATGTTCCGAAGTTCTGTCGCTACGGCCTTCTCTATGGCCCCCTTGAAACTCCCCTTTAGCTATTAAGGAATAGAAAAACAGGGAGACAACATCACGTGAAAACAAAGGGGTTGGTCTAGGATGACGATGTTCTCTGTCATGAACTGACAAATGTTGAAAGCGTTTTAATTTTGTGCGTTGTTGTGATGCAGCAGCCACGAAATGTCCTGCAACAACTACTCCCATTTCTTCCTGTGCGCTCAGCAAAGCTAACAACGCAGGATGTACTCGTAGCCATCCTGATTGATCATGAGCTTGAGTTAAAGCGTAAAATTTGTTAGTTTAAATGGCATATCAATATGTTAAGCGGATCCTCGATCGTTATTTTGTTAACGTTCAGGATGTTATATACAGAAAGCGAAAATTATGAAACGAGACTGATTTTGTGTGTGCATGACATTAGTGTTTTCCATAATGGTGAATCTTGCGTGTGGCGTTAGGAATCGTGCAGAAATTCACACATCGGCCAATCATCAGTGTTATGTGTGACGAGGCTAAATATAGATGACTGCAGTGATACCTCGTCATCGTATCAATAATGGAATAAGCAGTGAGTTCTGTGCGTGCTTAAGGAAAATTCTAACTAAACACTTAAGGTGTTATATGTTTATGAGGACAATTGTCATTCTCGATGCCATGTTTTTGAATGGCACAAGAAGTTCAGTGCTGAAAGGGAGTCTGTGGAATATGATGAGCACCCCCAGATTCAAGCAGATCGGTTAGAGCAACTAAAATGATTTACGTATTTTGGGATATTATTTTTTTCATAGGAAGTGAATAAGGAAACAGTTTGCCAAATAATAACGGAAGACTTCAAGATATTAAAGGTGTGCGCAAGTTTCATGCTTCACTTCTTAAGAAAGGAAAAACAACAGGAAAGACTGGTCGTTAACTGGACCAGAAAAAAATATTTATGTTATGACACCCCGTATACTTACTAGACATGCCACACTGTCATTAAGGTCATTGCGTCGAATATGCGCCCCATAAGGATAAAATGAGGTCTCATGCACAAATGGAAGAAAGGAATCCAAAAATCAGTATGCAGTTGGAAAGTTTAATACCTCCGTAAATAATACCATTAGTAAGCATGAAGAAAAATGTTTACAGAAAGGCATCATACACAAAAATATGCCAAAGGGTGATAAGGGCGCATATTTCCCGACGCTGGGGTAATATGCGCACTGAGTGTAATTACATTTTCACGCCAAAATGTAAAACTACTGACAAGCAATACCTCTAATACCTGACAAATACAGAACCACGTTATGAAATCATACAATGAAGCAATACTACAAACTACATTATGAAAATACCAAGAAATTATGAAGAAACTTTCATGAAAGGAAACGTAAATTTATTTTTCTCTCTTTATAACACAAAAACGATCTCTTTGTTACCTCTGAAATACTTTCCTTGTTTTAATAAATCATAAACGTAGTTCAAAATCCTTCCTTCAAGTATTGTAACTTCTAACATAGGAGTGGAGCATCTGTACTATCTATAAACTCTTGTGTCAGTATAACATGAATTGAACACTTACAAACAGAACACTATCATAAGAGGTAAAACTATCTTATTTGTGACACTGATCACAGACGAACGAGATCATGTCTTGGGCAGATACGCACGAAACATGATACCACAGTGCGTACCTGATACACTGTATTCATTCTTGTCCATTTCCTTCTGCGTAAAAGTATCCATTACAGACATCAGAACAATTGCTTTTGTTATGAGCTGCCAATGATGAGTGTCCCTGCAATGCAAAATTTTAAGTGTTTGTGACCTTCCTATTTTTCTTTTCCTGTTTTCTTTCGGAAGCAGTACCCTTAGTAGTTTTTAGCTGACGTAGCAGAGTCATATAGTGATCAGATATAAGAACAGTAGCACTTTGACGTTTTCTTCCCGTAGTAGCAGAAGATGATGTGTCACTGTGTGACAATGGATGTAATGACGCAAATGACGTGGTTGGCGATGGCCGTTGAGATGTGGAGCTGCTATCATCGGACACACAAACATTGCTGCATAACACATTGGGTTCAGTTTGAGACAATAGCGCAGTCTCATTATTCACATTTTCTACAAGCTATCTCTCCTGATGGCATTGGTGATTGTCTTCCGTTGTTGGAGATCGTAAACCCATAGATCGATTGTAAGCATATGCAGGAACAGCATCTGCGTTTAACGGAAAAGTACCAGTCGCACGAAAAGTGTTGAGTACCCTACCAACAGTTGCAGATTTATCCCTTCGACTATACGCACAAAAAGTAAACAAATCCCTTTCGGCCAAGCCTTCAGGTTGAGGTATATTCCGACATTTGTATTGAAAAAATATATTAAAGATTTAAGTGCCATTCATGTTGTGCAACCTATTTTGAGGTTTAGGAAGGTCTAGGCTTCACAAAATGAAAAGTTACGTAGAAATTTTCCGCAAGTCGTAACATGGTAACGACTATAATAGGCAGAATTTCTTTCGAAATCTACCAACAAAAGACATTAGTTGATTTTTAAAGGTTAGTTCCATCTCCCGTATTGCTTACAAATGTAGTCGTCTTACAGTTCCATATGGAATTATATTCATCTTATTGTTCTTCAGGGTGCGCGTAGTAGGGTGCAAAGTAGCAGGGCGCATATTTCCCCAATCATAGCACACACATATATATGTCGCCCTGCAACGAGACTAGCAGGCTGCTCCGAAAATTGCCAACTCCCTGTGTAAGCCATGAATTGCTTTCACGATGGCTACCGGAGTCGCAGTCCTCTTTGCTTTGTCTTGTATCGATGTTCATGGGCTTGATGAAATGACATGAAATGAAATATTCAGTTTAAGGTCCCTCGATTATGCACCGAGACTAAGGGAGATTGTGATGATGAGAAATGAATGAAATGGTGGAATGAAGAAGTGGGAGGAAACAGGAGAACCCCGAGAAAACCCACTACACGGCGTTTCTCCACAACAAAGTCCATTTAGCGCAAGCTAGGATCGAACCATGGACACCACGCACCAGAGGTGAATTCTCTACCACTGAGCCACCGCGGCCCCGCTTGGGTTTGGTCTTCATATCCAATCTTTCTTTTGGCCTTGCTTAAATAACTTCTGGTTTTGATCTAAATCCAGACTCCATATTGGTGTAGATATTGGTGTATGTTACAGTCGATTGGCAAAATCAATCTTCCACATTTATATTTGGTCTAGGAATTAATTCGTGCGGGTGGACAAGAGATGGCGCAACGAACGGAGCGTCCCACAGTTCCGTGTATCCACACATGTGTTGCAAACCCCTGTCATCGCGTATCGCTCGTAGTATAGGGCAGTGGATTAAAGCGTCAACAACACCAGTTTGTAGTTAAGTGAACATGGCGCAATTTGTGCCTGATAAAGTGTTTTTGCGGGGTGTCCTGCTGCATTACTTTAACATGCAGAAAAGTGCGACTGAAAGTCATCGTATTTTGGTGGAAGTGTATGGTGACCATGCTCTAGCTGAGCGAACGTGTCAGAAGTGGTTTGCACGGTTTAGAAGTGGTGATTTCGGCTTGGCAGACAAAGAGCGAGCTGGACAGCCAAAAAAAATTCAAGGCGAAGAATTGACAGCATTGCTCGAGCAGGATTCGTGTCAAACGCAGGAACAACTTGCAGCAGCATTAGGCGTTGATCAAACAACAGTCTCCAAACGCTTGAAAGCCATGGGAATGATTCAAAAGATGTCACATTGGGTTCCACATGAATTGAAAGACAGAGACGTTGAAAGACGAAAAACCATTTGCGAATTGCTGCTTCAACGACAGAGCAGAAAGGGGTTTCTGCATCGAATTATTACGGGTGATGAGAAGTGGATCCATTACGAGAACCCTAAACGAAAAAAGGCCTGGGTGAAACCAGGTGAACCAGGTCCATCACAACCAAAACGAGATATTCACTGTGCAAAGGTTATGCTGTGCATATGGTGGGATATGAAAGGTGTGGTGTACTATGAGCTGCTGCAACCGGGTGAAACTATGAATGGAGAACGTTATCGACGACAATTAATGCGTTTGAAGCAAGCTCTGGCCAGAACACGACCAGAATGGGAGAACAGACATGATAAACTTATTGTTCAACATGATAACGCTCGCCCACATGTCGCAAAACCGGTCAAAACCTGTTTAGAAAATGTTGGATGGGAAGTTTTACCCCACCCGCCGTATTCACCAGACGTTGCTCCTTCGGACTACTACTTGTTCGATTGCATGAACAACGATTTGATTGGACAGCGGTTTACTTCTTCAGAAGATATCGAAACATGGGTCTCTGACTGGATCGCTTCCAAGGATGAGGACTTCTTTCGCCACGGAATCCGTACATTGCCTGACAGATGGGCGAAAGTGGTGGCTAGCGATGGACAATATTTTTCTTAAGGTATTTATGTATTTTGTGTTTGTACTACAGCTTCAATGTGTGCGTACCAACCGCACGAATTAATTCCTAGACCAAATAAATTAAAGTACACACAAGTACAAAACTAAGCACTGACCATAAAAACACTAGCTGCAAGTTTTAAAAAATAGATTTATGGTTTCTACAAAATTAATCTAAAATTGCTATTTTTAATTAGGCAGCTTTCGACTCCAGCCGAGTTTAAGCTCAACCTCAACTCACTTGACCGAAATGATCTGACCCGACCCGACAACCCAACCCGAGCTGACCCGAGTGACCCAACCTGACCCGAGTTTACCCGTTTGCATCGACCCGAGTTGACCCGACTGACCCGATCCGTTTGCCCCGAAACGACAACCCAAGCCGAGCTGACACGACAAGTTACAACACGAGCAGTCTTTATCTACAGAAAACCTCAGAATAAGTTAAAGCAATATGATATTGTAACTTATTACCGTCATAAATGTTTTTAATATCACCAATAATAATAATATTTTTGTAATCTTAATACTTTGCAACAGTGATTTTTTAAAGGACTTTAACATGTTCGTTTTGCTTTCTTTCTACGGATGTTTTGCTTTTTGAGAAGTAATTGCACAACGATAATACAAAATTTGGAGCTCAGAAATAACGTGTGATCACGAGAACTAACTAAGTGTAATCTGAAGTATGTTCCAGAACAGAAATTACAAAAGTTCGCGAAGAGTTTCCGAAGCACGGCTTATCAGAAAGCAATGCGCTATATAATATAAAATATTGTATTGGGCTTGGCTTTAGTTTGTGGCAAGAAACACAGTATGTCCTGGGGTACTTTTCTCAGAGTAAATTCTCGAATGAATGTTGCTGAATGTTCAATGGATGTATACAGATCAATATCTAAAGAAGAAAACATTGATATATGTTACTTAAAAAAAAAAAAAATTAAAGATAATTTTGTTCATGTTTACTTATATGCTTACAAACACGCCTTTATATTATTTTGGGGCCATACTACTCAGTGCTTTGATGCAAAGGTCCGTACATTCAACCTCAAGCCATGTGAGTTTGTGGTGGACAACTTTCTTTCAATCACAGGGTGGCTATTAAAATTCCAAAATGAAATTTCGTTACTTTTTCGTGACCTTTCTTATACAAAATCATAAAATTTTCTAACATTTTCAAGAGCAAATTTGGGTGCGAGTTAGGCCGAATTTTCATCTATGCGATACAAACGTATTTTGCTTGCGATTTGGTAGCGTCTAAAGCCGACCATAAACATTTTTGGTGGTGAATTTTAACGTTTTATAGAACAAAATTTTTCAATCTGTACTTACATTTGCGCAGTTAAAAAATTCGTGACCCAAAAGCTGAATTTCGTGGCTTTTTCTTGACTTTCATGACCGTTTTCTGAGTTCATGACTTTTTCGTGACTTTCGTGACCGATAGACACCCTGAATTATCTACCTCCTTTAGCGTAAAGAGTACACTCGAGAAATGTTAAACTGAAGATGTAATTTAATTTGACTCACAAATAATTTATATTACGAAACCATTTATTTCCACATACATTTCATTGATTGCTTTTTTCGATACATTTTACTTCAAAATTAACAGCTTAAGTATATTTGGTTAACAATGATACACTATAACCTCCAATATATTTTTATTCAGTATCTATAGGCAGTGATTTCTGTCCACCACAATTATTTTGTTTTTTTCTACACTTACCAGATCATCATACGACATACTTGCAATCTGTTAGCTCATTTGCACCACTGTCAACTAATAGTGGTTTATGGATGCAACCCTCGAATTCCAATGGTTAAAACACCAATCACATGCTTCTAACAAACAAACTAACTAACTAACTAACTCTATGGCCTATGGAACCCGGAGGTTCAGTGCCGCGTTCACAAAAGCTCTCCACTGACTTCTATCCTTAGCTAATTAGGTCCAGTTTCTACTTTGTATTCCTATCTCTGCGAGATCCATCTTAATATTATCCTCCCATCTGCGCCTAGGTCTTCCTAATGGTCGTTTTCCTATGGGTCTACCAGTCAAGACTTTGAAAGCGTTTCTACTTTCTTCCATTCTAGCTACATGACCTGCCCACCTAAGCCTCCTAGACTTGACGACCCTAACAATGTTGGGTAAACCGTATAAACTATGTAGTTCCTCGTTATGAAGCTTCCGCCATTCCCCATTCTCGTTCCTCTTGGGTCCGAATATTCTTCTCAGGATCCTGTTCTCAAATACTTTCAGTCTATGTTCTTCCCTCAGAGTAAGTGACCATGTTTCACAGCCATACAGAACAACAGGCATAATTATCGTTTTGTATATTTTAAGCTTCAAATTCCTCGACAGAATTCGCGACAACAAGAGATTTTGAACCGAATAGTAACACGAATTCCCTGCTTTTAGTCGACATTTAATTTCTTCGTGAATATGATTTTCGTCTGTTAATATTGATCCTAAATATTTGAAAGTATCCACTTTATCAAAAGTATTATTTAATATGTTAACGCATCCATAATTTGCCGTATTACGGTCCCGACGCACTTCCATGTATTTAGTTTTCTCTGCATTTACTTCTAAACCTATGTCCCTGCAAGCGTTTAATAATATCTCTGCACTTATTTCTACTGTTCTCCTATCATATACTCAAAAATAATATTTTGAAAAGACATTATGTATGGATTAATTAAATAATTAAGAAGTATTATCTCTATGACTTATCTCTATGAGTTGAACCTATGCTGGAGACTTTTTTATTTTTCATATTATTCATTTTTTTTCATATTCATTTTTTTATATTTTTCATTTTTTTCATATTTTTCATTTTCTTTTAAATTTATACTATTAATATTTTAATTTGTTTTTATTATTTAACTTGTATTTTTCCTTGTTTACATGTATTTTTTTAAATTTTTTTTTCTTTCAGTATATAGATATATATGTATTTCATATGTAATTATGTATGTATACATATGTTCCTCTGTAAATGGAGTTTGGCTCTGTAGAGGACTATTATAAATAAATAAATAAATAAATAAATCCCCTATTAAATTTACATCATCAGCATATGCCATAACCTGGTGAATGCCGTTCAACTCTAGGCCCTGGTTGCTATCTTTGATTTTCCTTATGACGCATTCCAGCACAAAGTTAAATAATAATGGCGACAACGCATCTCCTTGTTTCAGACCATTTTCGACGTGGAAGCTCGTGGACAAAAATTTTCCTACCCGGACTTTACTTTGGGATTCACTTAAACATATCTTAATTAATCTAATTAGCTTTCTCGGTATTCCAAGCTCTGTAAGAACGTTGTATAATGTTTCTCTCCTAACCGAGTCGTAAGCCTTTCTAAAATCAATAAATAGTTGATGTACCGGGGTATTGTATTCCCACTTCTTTTCGAGTATTTGGCAAATGGTAAATATTTGATCGATAGTTGATCGATTTCGTCTAAATCCGCACTGATAATCTCCAATAATTTCATCTGCGTATGGGGTCAATCTTGCTAACAGAATATTTGAAAGGATTTTATAGGATGCTGACAGAAGAGAAATGCCTCGATAATTATTACAGTCAGTTTTGTCGCCTTTCTTGTGAATTGGAACAATGATTGACTCTTTCCACTCTTGTGGCAATTCTTCCTTGTTCCATATAAGGAGAATGAGTTTGTGTATCTTGTTCCACAATTTTTCGCCTCCAGCTAAAATTAACTCAGCCGGAATTTCATCTACACCCGGATATTTGTGTTTCTTTAATTTCTTTATACCGGCTTCCACTTCTATTCGATTGGGTTCTGGAATATACGGTTCTGCGGTGTGTATCTCCTTTTCTCCACGCACATTAGTTTTTGGCTGCGTGTTCAGCAAATCGTCAAAGAAATCTTTCCATCTATTTAAGATGCTATCCGTATCAGTGAGAACTGTTCCGTCAGATTTCTTTAATATATAAGCACGAGGTTGATAGCCTTTCTTAAATTCGTTGATCCCCTTATACATGTCCCGAATATTTTTATTTTTACTATTATCTTCAAGTTCCTTAATTTTAGCTTTCAAAAAATCCCGTTTCTTTGTTCTAAAAGTTTTGGAAGTTTCCCGCCTGATATCTGCGAAATTTTGTGTAGTTATTTCATTCGGATTTTGTAGCCACCGTAATTTTACCTGTTTTCTCTTCTCTACTAGTTTAATGCATTCTTGGTCGAACCATGGTTTGTTCCTACGTATTTCCGCGTGTCCCAATTTTTCTATTGCTGAACTTTTAATGCTATCTCTAATTTCAATCCAAGTATCCTCAACACAACAAAAGAATATAAATTTTAATTTATATTATTATTATTATTATTATTATTATTATTATTATTATTATTATTATTATTATTATTATTATTATTATTATTATTATTATCACTAACAGTCGGAGTCAGATGGTCACACCAGAGTAGTGAATTGGATCCTACGAGGGAGTATTACGGATAAAAAAAAAAGTACGGTTCGCAGTACGACCTATTCCATGCATCGTCGGTGAAGAAACAGGAGCCTGACTCTAATTAATCAGTCAATTAATAATATACTACTACGAAAGTTATACGCTATCTATTCGACTACAAATACTATTTATTACCACTTAACGTTATAAAGAATCTACTATACATTTTTTGTAGTAATTATTTGTGGGTTTGGTGTTTAGTATCCCGTTCAGCAGCAAGGCTATATGAAACGTAGACCTACAGCTTAAGATGGGATCTGAACCACATGAGTTTCAGGCGGGAATTGAACCTGGATATTCCGCGCCGAAGACGGGTACGCTAACCATATAGCCACGATTGAACTCAATTATCTGTGAAAAAGTCACTTATTGTATATGGTAAAATCAAGAAATATACAAAATAGCACTAGATAATATCTACAGCTGGGGGGAAACTGCCTACTGCCTGCAACTAGCGCCACAGCGAAAATAATAAACTTATTGTTTGATGTTCTTAATGCAAAATCCACTATATGATTGATTTGTTTTACGTTCTTTGTCAGCAGAAAGGCTACATAAGAAGGGATCTACAAGTTAAACCGGGGTCGGAAAGAAGCCTGTAATGCGTTCGATGCTTCTTTTTAGCAGGAATCGAGCCCGAGACCTCATGCTTCAAAGGCACACGCTCAGCCTCTAGACCAAGAACGAAATGAAAAGCAGTTTAGGAACCTCAGCAGCCGATGATCCATCATACTCTTGATGTACAAAATTAACAGGAGAATTGTCGGAAGTTCTTATATTGTTAATAATTGCACTTTTCTTAACAACTTTCGTTATTTCTAAGTATAAATCAAGCTGATATAAAACTTTCAAGTAGAATCTGTCATAGCTTTATGGCCAGTATATTAGCTTTCGACATACATGGCACCACAAGTTCAACCCTTCTGGCAGTACAAAATGTAACAGTCTACTATACATTTTCTGTAGTAATTATTTGTGGGTTTGGTTGATTTCGTGTTCAGCATCCCGTTCAACAGTGATTACGACCCTATTTTAATATAAATGCCTTCTAGACAATCTGACCGACGTAAAGCGAACTTTCAAACTCAGAGTTGCAAAAGTGGAACGTAATTGTAAAAGAGACAAACAAACAGACAAAAATGCGTCAATTTCATATCTTCTCAAAAGTTACAAGTATAATTAAATGTAAGTTACATTGACGATAGCTACTTGAAAATTAAAATTTTAGAAGCGACGCAATGAGAGCCAGCTATTGACGTAACAAATGGACCAATAGAGCGATTACTAGTTTTTATTGCTGAACGTCATCTGTCAGCATCATTATGTTCAATGAACGCTGTAAAGGTAACATATGTGTTCAGTTCTTGGCATGCCAAACACAGGAGAATTTTAATCAAGACAGAAATCAAAAGCCGGGGAACTTATATATGCAATCAGCAACAAATGCACTGTGTCAAGACTATTTTTTCTAGGAGGATGAGAGAGAGAAAAGCAACCTACAGTGGGTCAAATAAGTTTCCGTACACCAGAAATTAGTAATTTCAAAATGTTATAGTAACTTAAAATAAATAAATTATAAAGGGCAATTATATTTGCTAAATTTGTTCGTGTCTACTTGTAATGTGTACACATTATAGTGATGGTATTGAATATACCGATAGTATAACTGACGGTTTAAGTTAAGTTGCTGAAAATCGAGGTCAAAAAAGTTTCCGTACACGGCACAAATATGCAAAAGAAGGAAGCAAAACACACATCAAACAGCGTTTGCAGTGGTTACAGATGGTAGTACTTACAAGTTCCGTTGAACATTCCAAGTTCTCATCGACATCCAGCACAATGGAAGGAGTTAAAGTTCGCATGATAATGAATAACTCAGGCCGGTCACTATTATAAATAATACGTGAATTCTTGAAATAATAGCAACACATACAGTCAATACAGTGTTGTAACACTCATATTAAGCAGCATAAAAGAGTTTCCGACCGAGGCATGAGCAAGAATGGGCAAACACTAATATTAAATTTTGAACTCGTACAAATAACACTTTCAAAGCGTGACAAGCTCAAACGCGTCACGTAGTAGTATTTTTTTTTTTTTTTTTAATAATAAGTTTCATCATGCAACAATGTAACTAGCGTGAGCCAACCTTTGCTATGCATAAATCGGAAGAGATCGAAGTGTTACAAATCCAACAGAGGAGGAAGCATATCTACCAAAGGATCAGGATAATAACTATACGTTTTACTTGTAGCAAAAAACAGAAGGTCACAACCAACTCTTACACATGCGTGCAAAATAGAATAATGATCTACATAAAGTGATTAATGTTTAATTTCATCGTAGTACATGGTAAGAAAATACAGGAGGAATAATTGCCAAGGATAGAAACAAAGAAATGAAAATCTGCTCGTAAATGTTTTGCTGCTTGTTCACGAATTGACTTTTTTATGAACACTTATTATGCAACTAATTAACATACAACATATATATATATATATATATATATATATATATATATATATATATATATATATATATTAGGGATGGCCAATTCCGGAATTTTTACTTTCCGGAATCCGGAAAGTAAAATCGGAAAAATTCCGGATTTCGAAAAAATTCCGGATTTCGGAAAAAATCCGGAATTCAGAAAAAATCTGGAATTCGGAAAAATTCCGGAATTCGGAAAAATTCCGGAATTCGGAAAAATTCCGGAATTCGGAAAAATTCCGGATTTCGGAAAAATTCCGGAATTCGGAAAAAATCCGGAATTCAGAAAAATTCCGGAATTCGGAAAAATTCCGGAATTCGGAAAAAATCCGGAATTCAGAAAAATTCCGGAATTCGGAAAAATTCCGGATTTCGGAAAAAATCCGGATTTCGGAAAAATTCCGGAATTCGGAAAAAATATTTTTTTCTTTTTGTAATCCTAAGAATTTTGTTCAAATGCAAACGAACAAATTTCCTTTTTGTAATCCTAAGAATGTATGATGCAAGTTAAGCTGAAACTTACATCCTAAAGTATACACTACTCAATCTTCCCATGGTTAATGAGATGTAGTCCAAAAGTATGATGTACTCCTAATATTTAATTTTTGTTTTACTCTGATATTGTCCAGAGGTAAGACATATATCACACTGAGATAAACAACTTGACATAATGAAGATGTTATCATACGTAGTTTTCCAGAAAATCGTGAGAAACGATTTTTTATGAAGTTAAAATATGCGTCGCTTGTTGCCAGCGTGATGCAATTGATAACTTTTATGCTGGAATAGTCTTCTTCTTCTTCTTATTATTATTATTATTATTATTATTATTATTATTATTATTATTATTATTATTAATCGTTTATGTATTGTAAAAGAAAAATATGAACCGTTAAGTAGTAGATTTTATCTGTTGTTTTTTGATATCTTCTAACAGTAATAACAAATTGCTTGTAAATACGCAATGATTATCAAGGACAATGTCATATTAATGTAAGGACTACTCTGCAGACTAGCAATAAACAATAAAGAATAACAGATAAACAATAGTCCCCAAAAAAAAAGTAACTAACTTGGGCACGTCAGAATGTTCGCGAGAATATAGGGACGCATTGAGACTAGCAGAAAACGTGGTGTTATTATTACTCAAAGGGCCGTACGATGGAGGCTTTAACGTTAATGTTAATGGCACCAATGAGCACTTACTTGCTCTAACGGTTAACCTCATTTTTGAGATTATTCTTAGAAGTGGGCGTGTTGGCATGCAGTTGGAGTACTAACGATTTGCGTCACTATCGAACACTAACGTAGCACTAGCGACGTTTAAAGTCGAAATTGGAGTCTGACATAAGTGGCTTGTCAACTTCACGGACATTATATTTTCCTTGAATGCGAGAATTTTGCGCCCGGGAAATTTGCGCCCTACCACAAAAATAGGAAAAAATGCGCTCGCAATATATTTGCACTGGGATGTTTGCGCCCTACCCCAAAAAGAGGGGCACATGCGCCGGCTATATATTTGCACTGGGATGTTAGCGCCCTACAATTCAACTTATTATTGTATTGTGTAAAGTAACTTCCACTCGCACTTGAATTAGGCTTGCCTCTCATCGTCTCAGTGAGCTACTCCATCCGTTATAATATTCCGAACAAATGAAAAAAATACAATTTTAGTTCACTAAAGGGCAATCCATACAAATACAATTTTTCATTATACTACAAAATTTACAATAAACGTATAAATGACTGATATATAATTATTTATTAATATAATCAAAGAGTATAATTTAATCTACAAAAGGCTGTTTGGCTCTACCCAGATATCTCTGTTCACAATCCTTGCGAGTTGTTTGGCTTTTCAGGACACAAAATATAAAAAAGAAAATGTAAAGTGAATGTAAAATCAGTTCAGTAATATTATCAAGAAAACTATGTACAGTGTGTTTACTTGCTGGAATTACACTTCAAACACACAATTGCGTTCAGTCGTTCTTTCAGGAAAAATGTTCCGGGGGGCACATTTAGTATTCCGGAGGGGGGTCACTGCTGGTACTATTCTATTTATTATTATATTATAGACGTATTATTTTGGTCTCCTCCGAGGGGGCACTCTGAGAGCACTGGGGAGGCCAGTGTTCCCCCAAAATCATCTCTGGAAGAAGCAGTGATTGCGTTGATCCGTTGTGTTCTTTTGGCTTATATTGAAGGTTATTCTCCCCTTATATAGCCACAATGAAAATAAATCACAAATGGCATGGTTGTGGGGGGAGGATTGTTTATGCTGTAATGTCAGCCCCTCCGAGGAAATGCGTAAGCTCCAATAGGTTCTTTTATTTCGCAGGGCTCAAACTTCCCGGTGGAGGTACATCGCAGGCGCAATTTTCCCTGTTCTTGAGGTAGGGCGCAAATTTCCCAGACGCAAAATTCTCGACACCGTTCGAATGACCTCGGAAGACGATATCTTTTTCAATACTTTTTTAATATTCTTTTACTCGAGATTTCTTCATAGCTTCTTATTAAAATACTTACTAATATATCCTCATTTTATTGTCCTAACCAATCAATATGGGTATGTTGTCAGTAAAATATTTAGATTGATCGAGCCTCTGGTGTGTAACCACAGTATTTCATATCATGCCCCCATTAGAAATCTTGGCTAAACGAACCAATATATGTTGCCAATAAAATAGTTTAGAATGATTGAGCCCCTGGTAAATAACCACAGTATTTCGTGACAGACCCCCCCCCCCCTTCCTATTACCATATTCTAGCTACGTGCCTGACTCAGCTAATTCTCTACATTCTTTATCAAGCACACATTTTCTAAAGCGGAAAATGCTCTCTAAATACCTAAGCTCATTATTTTCAGCAGATGCACAAACTGGGTAACATTCTATCTACATGAATGTTATATATGTCGATTACTGGAAACCGCTTCTCGCTATCTATTACCATATTTACTATATAATGATTAACGTTAAAACCGGAAATGGTTGATTTGTACCGCTTCCGGTTTGAATATTACATTCATCAGGGAACTCGATTCTTAACTATTGACTCTGTACATCATGGCCAAAATTGATTGGTAATCCATCAGATAGTTCTTGAGACTGTTTGTTTCACTGACGGACAGAATGAATATATGGCTATAGAGTTTTGATAAACTAAATTCGTTAATGAGTGATGATGGAACAAATATAAGAAAGGGAACCAAGAGTACCACCGGGAAAATTTTCGAACACAAAATTAGCCATCGAAAACCCACATGTCCTGGGTTAGAATACCATAGATGAAAACTCTACCACTGAGTCATCAATCACCCGCTTATTAGTTTTGTTAACTATTATATTAATATAAATTAATGAATGCCTGCTTATGTTAATTATTGAACAATTACATTGTATACTTCGTAAAGTCAAAAATTATAAATTTGTATTTACTGTACATACAGTGAGCGCAGAAAGTGTTCGTACACCTATGCTATTGAAACGAGAATGCCTGCGAAAAAGAAACAGAAAATTTAAGAAGTGTAACAACACACACAATATGAATAATGAAAACTAAGCTTTATGAATATATCAATAAAGAACCACAAAGACAAGTTTAATGGTCAGAAAGTAAATAAATTCCGTAGAAAATGTATAGAGTAGACGCAAAAAGTGATCGTACACCTGACGTACGAATACGAAACAAAGATACCACAACTGGGGTTCACTAGTATTCACCTGAGTATACACCTCTGTATAGAATGACGAGTAACAGAATGAGTTTAGTTGTGAATAGGAGTGAAAAAACTGCACGTTGGGCTGTCGAAATGGGAAGCAACCGAACAGAAACAAATGAGGAGACAAGAAAAGTAATTATTAAAGTGCATAAGAAGGGTAAGTCTTTGAGAAAGATAGCAAACCTCAGGGGCAGATCCAGAGGGGGGCGATCGGGGCCATCGCCCCCCCACAAGAGGAAACTTTCTTATTTTATATATAAATAAATCCATCCATAACAAGTTTGGAGCTCTTAAAAGTAGCAGTATTACTGCCGACCGCCCCTTCCCCAGAAGTCCGTCCTGGATCCGCCCCTGTATAGAGTAGCCACAATCGAGTATTTTCCGCTGTATGTTTGGAGTCGTTGTCTTGCTGAACAATAAATTGTTTTCAAGAACCATCTTCTGCGCACTAGTATGGAGATATTCCTTTAATATGTTAATATACACTTTGTGGATCATCACTCCATCGATAAGGTGGAGACGACCCACTCCTGAGGCACTCATACAACCCCAGACGAGCACGGACCCTCCTCCGTGTCTTACTTTAGGGACGAGATTTTGAGGATTCATCTCTGTATTCACCTTGCGCCATACCATACGCCTCCCATTGGACTCGATAAAATTAAATTTACTTTCGTCCGAAAATATGACCCTATTCCAGAAAGAAGCCTGATCCCTTATCTTTATACTCTTTTTCAAACTTTAGTCTCTTTATACGATTTGTCTTGTTCACCCAGAACATTTTCCTGGCTATCCGACCATGATACCCTGCAAATATTCCGCACTGTACTGGCTGATACTTGAACACCGCGTGTTTCCAGATCCGTTGCCAATTGCACAGCACTACTTTTTGGAACCTTTTTTCTTTCCCTAATAATGTAACGTTTAACTTGTTCACTCAACACTTTTGGTCTTCCAGTTCTTTTTTTATTATTATTATTATTTTTATTATTTTTTTTTATGGTTTCGCACAGTGATAGAAACATTATACATCGCAATTATTGTTTGTACTGTTGAACGAGGCCTGTCTGCAAGGTTTGCCAGGGGCGGATCCAGGACGGACTTCTGGGGGGGCGGTCGGCGGTAATACTGCTACTTTTAAGAGCTCCAAACTTGTTATGGATGGGTTTATTTATATATAAAATAAGAGTTTCCTCTTGGGGGGGGCGATTGCCCCGATCGCCGCCCTCTGGATCCGCCCCTGACTCTGTAATACCTTCAAACAGCTTCGCACACCTCCCCAATCCCCAGACATGAACCCCATAGAACATCTATGATCTGTTCTGGAGACAAGAATCAGAAGGCACAGCTTGTCTACTAAAGAAGGCCTAAGAGAAGCTATTCAAGAAGAATGGGACATAATCAGTCCCGAAGCTACAGAACTACGAACTACTACAGGTGAAATCAATGCCACGAAGACTACAGACAATCATTAACGCACAGGGTAATCCCACAAAATATTAAATAACGTAATATACTTTATAAGCATTAATTCAAGCATAAGTGTACGGTGACTTTTTGCGTTTACAAAAAAGGAATTCTCTCTTTTCTTCTGAGCAAAACAGTGATTGTCTTTGTTTGGCCTTTCTCTTGTATATGGAAATAAAATGTATGAATGTGTAGTCTTAATTCTGGTTATATATATATTTTCCACCTCCCGTTCTCATTCTAGCTGTTTTCAATATAAAGTATGCACGGTGTACGAACACTTTCTGCGCTCACTGTAGGTATGTTGACAATAAGCGAATGTTATTAGAATATTTGTTGAGATTTATTTTCCTTCACTGCCTTTCGCCTGGTTAAAAAGTAGTTTGCAGTGCTTTGGAGCAGCTGCAGGTGGGAACGCGATAATGTTTGAGACATACCGGCGACATTTTTGTGTGTGAAAATAAGACCTTTCTCATAAAGTAGTAAATAACTGCAGTAGCAATTGTCTACGTAAATGATAAAGACATATCCAACTACAAGAAATTAATACAGTATATATAGCCTATTCATTATTGTGTTTCTCTTTTAACAGCTACTAGCTAAGGATGGCCAATTCCAGAATTTTTACTTTCCGGAATCCGGAAAGTAAAATCGGAAAAATTCCGGATCTCGGAAAAATTCCGATTTTTTTCTAAATTCCGGATTTTTTCCGAATGTCGGAATTTTTCCGAAATCCGGATTTTTTCCGAATTCCGGATTTTTTCTGAATTCCGGATTTTTTCTTAATTCCGGAATTTTTCCGAAATCCGGAATTTTTCCGAATTCCGGAATTTTTCCGAAATCCGGAATTTTTCCGAATTCCGGAATTTTTCTGAATTCCGGAATTTTTCCGAAATCCGGAATTTTTCCGAATTCCGGAATTTTTCCGAAATCCGGAATTTTTCCGAGTTCCGGAATTTTTCCGAATTCCGGAATTTTTCCGAAATCCGGAATTTTTCTGAATTCCGGAATTTTTCTGAATTCCGGAATTTTTCTGAATTCCGGATTTTTTCCGAATTCCGGATTTTTTCCGAATTCCGGAAAGTAAATTTTCCGATTCCGGAAATCAAAATTTCCGGAATCCGGATTCCGGAAAATTTTGGCCATCCCTAATATATATATATATATATATATATATATATATATATATATATATATATATATATATATATATATCCGTAAATGCACTGGAAACAATAAATGAATAAATGAAAATGAAATTTTTCACATTTACGTCCCACGTTAAGTCCTGTGGGTTAAAAAAGACAGATGATAAATGAATGTGAACGATTACTAAAGAAATCGATGGAATGAGAATGTGGAAGGAAAAGGGACAATCCTGAAAAAACCCACGGACATGTCCTTCATAAGCTAACACGGCCTGAGATCAAACCGAGGACCCCTCACTCCAGCTCAAATATCATCTCTAATGCTCCATTGTTAACTCTGGTATTATTAGTATTGTTTATTATCAAAATACTTACTAGTAAGATCTTCAGAAACTAACATTCTCGAAACCTTTGCATGTACAGTTATCAAGAACGAAATTATGATTATGGCAAAAGTGTAATATTAATACTTTATTGATTAGTTTAAAACTGGTTCCATTGACCATTCAGACATGTACTATGTAGTTTTAGTCTTCGTTTATCGGTATTACACCAATACCACATAATAGACATGTTACAATTCTTAACAGATCATTTACTGTTACTGGTAAGTTTCCATTACATTCATCTACCAACTCTGTTTTGACAGAATTTACAATCATTTCTGTTCATCAACTGCAACAATTCGCACGAGATGTTTTTCCATCAAATCTACTATTGAGTATCTCATAATATACAGGCAATTTGTCCAAGAAGCATGCATCACTTTCCTTCATTACTTTTCTCTGACGTCCTCCCTCCTCCTTCCAACACACTATAATTGATTTTCCATTTTAAGCCTCCGCTGGTCTAGTGACCAGCATGTGTGCCTTTGGTACGGGTAGTCCTGGATTTGATTTTCAGTGAGAGAGTACAGTAGAACTCATATCAGAATCATTCGTTTTCATTAATCATCTGCCTCATTTAGCCTAATGATGATAAACGTAGGACGTTAAACTAAAACACTAATTTTCACATTTTCTTCTATTCTTCTCCATATCCAAATTTTTAAGGTTTCAACCAATTTTGGTCATTTTTCGAAACGTCCATGGGATCTCCCATTAGAGTTCATAATTTTGGTGTAACAACCGCGGGCGATTCCGGCCACAGCTCGTGTAGGTCGGAACTTATTGTCAATATTTCATACAGCCTAAATTCTTTGACAAGGAACATTAAATTTGGGAACGACTAACTATGGATTGGGAAAGCTAATGTCTTCAGGAACTTCTAGATGAAATTAAGAAAAAAATCATAAATTCTGTACATAAATTTACAAAACGAGACGAGACCAGAAAACCTTATTTCTCATCACGAGAGCAACACTATTAAGAGGACTAGTTCTTTCATCAATTTCATAATTTATGTATACACAGCAGTGTTGGGCAAAATCGATTTAAATAAATTGCAATTGATCAATCAATTAAAAGTAATTGATCTGAAAATTAATTGCAATTGATTTCAATTGCAATTGATTTCAATTTGTAATTGACAATTAATTTCAGTGGCAAATGATTTCAATTTGTAATTGACAATTAATTTCAACTGCAATTGAATTCAATCATAAAATTTGCAATTAAATTTTCGTCAATTGTTAATTGTTAATTGACCACAAGGCAATTGAAACATTTAATTTTAATTGTCAATCGTAAAGGGTGCAATTGAAATATTTAACTGTTTATTGCAATTCACAATTGCAACTTGTAACTATTAATTTTAATTGTTATTTGCAATTGAAATCAGCAATTAAAACTGAAGATAAGAAGATGTGTGTATAATGTGTTGTCCACTTGTTACTGTTTTACATATTTCAAATAAGGTACTTATAAGAAATGCTGGATAACTACCACCTTTTCGCCCCCCTGGGAAGAAAGCCGTGAAACTAAGTATTTTTTAAATATATTATGTTTATGGTTCTATCCCCCTCGAAAGAACTCTATATGCCCGTGTATACAATAGGGATGGGCACGAGCGAGTTTTCTTTAAAAATCAACTCGACTTGAAGCAGACATCTTTGAACTCGGCTCGAAAAATTTCCCCAACTCGACTCGAATTCGGATAGAGCTTCGAGTCGAGTCGAGCCAAAACAAACCAATTCGAGCTAAATCCTTTGTGTTGTTCCAAGTACTACTCTCTTCAAGTATCATACATAGACAATATAATTATCAATGATACTGCTACTACTACTATAACTAATTATTATTATAACACCGTGTATAAACATGGAATATAGGCGGTTTGTATCTGAATTCTAAAAATTAGTTAACTGTCAATCTCGGTCGTCAAGAAATCTTCAGGAGGCAAGGACATCGGTCACGAGGTTCTAGGTTTGAGTTCAGAACGAGCAAGTATTCGGACTCGAGCCACAACTTCTTAAAAGTTATAGGACTCCAGCCAAACATGTTCAAAACTGCTCGACCCGCGTTTAGTGTTGTCAACGACTCAAGCGGCTCACTCACAGCTCATTCACTTATCGAGCCGAACCGAGAAGTGAGGCGAGCCAACAGCTCACCCAACCGAGCCAGCTCGAGCCGAACCGAGCTGACTGCTTACCCCAACCGAGCCGGTTCAGTTGAGCTGACTCGAACCAGCCTATGGACTCGTTTCAACGGAGCTGGTTCGAGCCATTGGCTCCAATCCGAGTCATTGACTCGTCCCTACCGAGCCGGCTCAATCCATCGGCACAATTGAGCCCAGCCGATGGGTCATCCCAACCAAGCCAGCTCAAGCTGTTCGCTCAGTTGAAACGAGCCGAGCCAGTTGACATCACTATCCAGGTTGGGCTTCTGCTTTGGCTAAAAAAAAAAAAAAAAAAAAAAAAAAAAAAAAACTGGACCGTGCAGTTGTCAGCCTTGATGCTAAAAACTACAGTATATACTTATATTGGTGCTCACGGCGTCATTAACTTGTTCTGCCACCAATGAATTTCGAGGTACTTTGTTTTGCATCTTTTGTGCTCCTATTCGCACATTTTGTGCGTCACCGGAAATGGGTCAAAATGGGCCTACAAATATGGCGGAACAAGTTATTACTGTACTGCCACCAATGAATTTCGAGGTCGTTTCCTTCACATCGTTTTGTGCCGTTTTGTGCGTCTACTTCCACGTTTTGTGCGTCATGGGAAGTGGATTAAAATGAGTCTTCAACGTGGGACGAAAATGACCCACTGTTCCGCCACCAACGAATTTCGCTGTAGCTTCTTTTGCATCGTTTAGTGCCTGTCTTGTGCCGTTTTGTGCCCTATTGCCAAGTTTTGTGCGTCACCAGAAGTGTGTCAAGATGGGCCTCCAATGTGTGACGAAAATTACCCACTGTTCCGACACTATTGAATTTCTAGGTCGTTTCTTTCGATTCGTTTAGTGTCATTTTTAATAAAGTTCCCTGCACCTATTTCTCGTCTTGTGCATCACCCTAGGTGAGTTGAATGGGCCTTTAAAGTGGGAGTTAAATGGCTCAATGTTCCGCCACTATCGAATTTCGAGGTCGTTTTCTTCGCATCGTTTAGTGCCTGTTTTGTAGCGTTATGTGCGCCTATTTCCACTTTAGTGCGACAACGAAAATAGGTCAAAATGGCCTACAAGTATAGTTGAATAACTTAATGCTGTTCCGTCACCATCGAATGTCGAGGTCGTTTGCTTCACATTTTTTGTGCGTGATTTGCGTCGCTTTGTGCATCAGTTGAAGTGGATCAAAATGGGTCTTGGAAGTGGGATGAATGTCTTTTTCTGACATATTTGTAGGTCTTCTTTGACCCACTTTCGGTGGCGCACCAAACGTGAAAATATGCGCAGAAACGGTACAAAACATGCACTAAACAATGCAAAAGAAGCGATCTCGAAATTCGATACTGGTGGGACAGTGGGTCATTTTTCTTCCCACATTGAATGCCCGTTTTGACCCACTACCATTGATTCATAAAACGTAGAAATAGGCGCACAAAACGGCACGAAACAAGCATGAAAGGATGTGAAATTAACGACCTCGAAATTCGAAAGTGGCGGAACTCTTGGTCATTTTCGTCCCATCTTGAAAGCCGAATTTGACCCGCTTCCTGTGACGCACAAAACGTAGAAATAGGCGCACAAAACAGGCACTAGACGATTTGAAGGAAACGACCTCGAAATTCGTTGGTGGCGGAAGAGCATTAATTTGTTCCGAAGTATTTGTAGGCCCATTTTGACTCATTTCTGGTGACGCACAAAACGTGGGAATACGCGCTCAAAATAGCAGAAGGCAAGCACAAAACGATGTGAAAGAATGCACCTCGAAATTCGTTGGTGGCGGAACAGTGGGTCATTACGTGTTCCACTATGGTGGCCCATTATGATCCACTTCTGATGACACACAACGTGGAAATAGGGGCACAAAACACTCAGAAAACGATGTGAAGGAAACAACCTCGAAATTCGATAGTGGCGGAACAGTGAGACATTTAACTCCCACTTTGAAGGCCCAGTTAACTCACTTCCGGTGACGCACAAGACGAGGAAATAGGCGTAGAAAACTTAAAAAAATAGGCACTAAACGATGCGAAAGAAACGACCTAGAAATTCGATAGTGGCGGAACAGTGGGTCATTTTATTCACACTTTGGAGGCCAATTTTGACACCCTTACGGTAACGCACAAAACGTCGAAATAGGGGCACGAAACGGCATAAAACAGGCACTAAACGATACGAAAAGAAGGACCTCGAAATTCGGTAGTGGTGGAACAGTGGGTCATTTTCGTCCCACTTTCGAGGCCCATTTTGATCCACTTTTAGTGACGCACAAAACATGAAACAAATGAAAAATGAAATGAAATCTTTGAGTTTTACGTCCCACGCTTATGCCGGTTAGGCTAAGGAGACGGTGATGATGAGTAATGAATGAAATGGTGGAATGAAGAAAGTGGGAGGAAACGGGAGAACCCGAGAAAACCCACGCACACGATGTTTGTCCACCAAAAAGTTCACTGGGCGGGGGCTGGGATCAAACCCGGGACCCCAAGCACCATTGGTGAACGCTCTACCACTGAGCCACCGCGGCCCACAAAATATAAAAGTACGCGCTCAAAACGCCAAGAAACTGGCACTAAACGATGCGAAAGGAACGATCTCAAAATTCGTTGGTGGCGGAACAGCAATAACTTGTTCCGCCATATTTGTAGACCCATTTTGACCCACTTGCGGTGACGCACAAAAAGTGAGAATAGGCATACAAAATAACACAAAACGATGCAAAAGGAACCATCTCGAAATTCGTTGGTGGCGGAACAAGTTAATGACGCCAGTGTTCACGGCATTTAACGTTTAACGCTATCGAGACAAGACGAGATGCTCTAAAAGTACCCTTCGAGATGCACTAAAAGTACGAGACAAAATGCAACCCTGTCGTGAGCAGCGCTAAAAGAATTCCACATTACTGCTTACATTTTTCATTGTTTCCGCTTTCAAGTATAATCAGATCATGATTTCAAAACGAGTTAAAACAAGCTGAACGAGGGAGCTATTTGTCAAACTCGGCTCGATACGAAACTCGACATCAATTTATGGAGGTAAAAATGAACAGAACATTTTTTAAAAAATCTCTTTTATGGAAGGGGGACTTTCTACGTATCGAAAATTGGTAGTGGGTTGATTTTGTAAAAAAAATAATCTAAAACGATCAATATTAGTCGAGAAACAAATTGAGAAACAAAAAATACAGTGCTTCGCATTATATATCCACTGCTTTCTATTATAATAATTGCTAAAGCGTGTGTTTAGCGTTCAGAGCTCAAGGAAATCAAGTTATGAGAAAAGAGACATAAAATTTGTACTATAAGCTTAATTACATGCAAATTTTAAGTTTGTACAGTACGCTTAATTATATGGAAAACTTTATACTTTTTCCCCTTTACGTTGGTCTACTTTAACTAGATTTGGGACTTTCAAATTTTATTCTTTTTTCCACTCGAAAGTATCTATAATTCAACAAGGAAATAATTATCAATGATAATTATAATAATTATTTACATAATCGAATTCATTGTAATTTGGTCCACGACAAACACTATCATTTCGTAGTAGCGGTTATGCCCGTTCTTCGCACGGATCAGATGAAATATCAATGTAAACAAACTGAACAACGGGAGAACAATTAAGAAACATTTCTTAAATTGGATATATTTTGTGTGAATATATATCCAACAACGTACATGTGTTTTCATTGGGAAGACCGAAGGGGGCTGAATTTGAAAGAAAACACTATCGGGAGTGTCAACCGAGCAACCCCGATAAATATGGATTTGACACAAATATTGGTCATTTTCTAGTACTTTTACATGTCCCGTAAACGCCCCCTGAGGTCCCCTTGGTTCGAATTGTGAAAAAAAAATCTCTGGCCCCCAGCCGATACCGCGAAAACTATGAATGTGACACTAACATATGCCATTTCCTACTACTTTTTTTTTACATATCCAGGTAAAAGCCCCTATGATCCTCTGGTTCCAATTTAAAAAAAAAATAACACCTCTGACCCGCAGCCAATGGGGGCTCTATTTAGAAGTCAACGCCTGTAGAAGTACCACCATTCATCTCAGCGACAGCGAAAACTATGGATTTGACACTAATATCGCTCATTTTCATTATTTGTACATGTCTCGCAATTCTCCACCTCCGGTGACTCCCGGCCCGCATAAAATGGTGGCTAAATTTGAAAATCATCGCTAATGAAAGTATCGCCATTGATCTCAACGACAGCGAAAACTACGGATTTGGCACTAATATCAGTCATTGTGGATTATTTTTACATGTCTCGTGATCCCCTTTATATATCTCTCGTTCCTTAGCTGATGGGAACCAAATGTGAAAGTAAACGCGGACTTGAGTTTCACCATTGAGCTCAGCGACCCCAAAAACTATGGATTTGACATTAATATCGGTTATTTTCGATTATTTTTACATGTCTCGGAATTCCCACCTCTGGCGACCCAAGCCCCGCATACTACGGTGAATGAATTGGAAAGTCATCGCTAATGGTAGTGTCACCATTGATCTCAGCGACCGCGAAAACTATGGATTTGACACTAATATCGGTCATGTTGGATTACTTTTACGTTTCGGTATCCCTCATCTCCCTTCTGATCCCCGGCCCGCAGCCGAATAGGGTGAATTTGGAAGTTAATGCGGTCGGAGTTGCACCATTGATCTCAGCGACCGCAAAAACTATGAAATCGACACTAATATCGGTCCTTTTCTACTACTTTTACATGTCCCGGTAAACGCACTCCTGAGACCCCCTCGTTCGAATTTTGTCAAAAACCCTTCGCCTTGGTCTGGGACCTGGACCGAGGTATCCGTGACCAAAATTGTCTGGTACCCAGGCCGGTCCCGGTAAACGTCCCCCTGAGACCCCCTTAGTTCGAAATTTGAAAAAAAGCTCTTCGTCTTGATCTGGGGCCTAGACCAAGCTACCCGTGACCAAATTTTGAAAACTTTCGGTCCACTCGTCTGGTCCATAGGCCGCACAAAGATAGACAGACAAACACAAATAAACTCTTTATTTTATTTACCGGTATATTAGAAAGGTCAGATTCACCGTTATTGTAATAGAGCGGTGCTTGAGCGATTCATCGTAGAATTTCAAACTCCGATGAGTAATAATTTCATAGGCTTGTTTTATTACAAGTTTAAACTCTTTAGTCAGTAGATAAAGAGGGCATGAATCATGGATCAGAGTTGATGACAATGGGTTTTCATGGGTCTGTGGGTCACAGTGGGTGAGAGTGGTTCATAGTGGGTGGTGGGTCAGAGTGGGTCACGGGTCACGGTGGGTCATGGGTCACGATGGGTGGTGAGTAAATTGGTCCTAGCTAAAGTTTTCATTGCCCTATGCCCTCTCTGAAATACAGTGTTGAAAATTAATCAGTGAAAATCAATTGCAATTGATCAATCAACTGAAATTAATTGGTGGAAATCAATTGCAATTGAATTAATTGCCAATTAATTTCGCAATTACTTTCAATCGATTGATTAATTGCAATTGATTCTCCATTATTAATGGCCAACTGCAATTAACAATTAATTATTACCTACTTCAATTGTTAATTGCAATTAACAATTAAATTTACAGATTAATTCTGAATTGTTAATTCAATTGAAATTTATCCAACACTGATACACAGACTTTATTGCATTTTACACATTTAGCGTTGTTAACCTACAATTCTAATGGGTTGTATTTTTAATGTACAGAATGTAACTTACGGAACTTTCTGTAAGCCAATTGCCAATATGATTAAAACCCATAATATTAACTTAAACTCAGAAATAACTTAGAAACGCATGTTAATACTGCTGGGAGACATATGAAATAATCAGTAGCTAAAATTACCAATATATTGTATTGCACCTGGGAATGAACACTACATAACATTAGTAGCAAGTAAAATATTCCAATATACTGTAGTATCTTTTTAACAACTATTCTCCGGTAATTGGCTACATATAATCCATCCGACACCAGTTGCCTGTATATGTACCAAAAATGGTTCAGATCGATCAGGCCGTTTCTGATGATAATGCTTTGAATGTTGTTTGCCTCTGCCTTGTGTTCACCATTGTCCATCGCGTAAAAATCAATATACCTATATAACCCTTCCCAGGCCGAATGGATAAACTTGTGCCAGAAATGGTTTGAATCGGGCAAAGTGATGAATAGACAATCAAATGTCCATTCGACTGTATATAATATATCGGGTGAGTGTGTAAAGTGAACTAACTCCAAAAATTTGATTTTGAGATAAATGAAACTTGAAGTTCGTTCTTTGCACACCAAAGCCAGGAAATCACGAGTTACCTCAAAATACACTGCCAAGTTCCTTTGCAACCAGTGGCGAAGAGGTACCGTTCTATGCATTCCGGTGAGGAAGAATATTGATTTTTTTAGGAGATAAGTCAATTTTCACAATTTCGGATATACCTCTCTTTAAACGGAGGATCAAAAATGGCTGAAAAATGGCTTAAATACAAAAGCGCATCCCGTTTGACAAGATTCGTTATAAACGCATTTGTAAGTAGATAACGTTGATTTCTGACAGCAAACAGTATGCGGGCCTCTCCCAACTCTTCTCTCTTCCAAACCATTCCCCTACTTTTGCCATAGCTGGGTGCTCACTATACAATAACTGTGAGGATGCATTTTTCACGTTCTAAGATGCACAATTCTTACTCTCTTTCCCCATCCTACGTTGTGAGGATCAATCAAGATCTCGTATCTGATCCTCCTAGCTAAGAAAAAGTCACCTGCATTGACCTGCATTTATGTGTATGTGTGTATGCGTTGCAATATTTCTTTATCAAAAGTATTAATTATAAAATAATAAATTATTAAGCTGGTTTAAGAAAAGTAAACAGAAAGTAATGAGATAGGTTAATCCCTGGAGAAATTTTGAGCTGCATACGACAAATAGTTTTCATACTATTTTCAAAAGAAACCTGCTATGTTGTTACATACGGAGAAATGATTTCACACTGAAATTGTGGCTTATTATTAAAAAAGCACACATTATTATTATATTATTATTATTATTATTATTATTACACATATCCCCTTTTAACAATGAACGCGTGCCACATTCATGTTGGCGGCGCTGAGTTGACATCTCTCTTCTTACGATCGGCCAAGTGATTCAATCCCTTTCAGTTATCGCATTGGATACACACTGTAGCGAGTCACCCTTGTCGTCAACTATAAAATAACTACACAAAATGTCAGAAAACGAAAGCATACTCATTCCTTGTCATAGTTATGCAATCATGCGCAAGATACCAAAATTCTTTCGCATGTATCTTGGGGTATAGGCCTATTCGAGATATCGATATTCTATCGACTTCTTTTCCTACTTGGAATAGACAGGAGGCGCAAAATAAACAGGACAAACAAGACGAAACATCTCAATAATATTAGTTTTTATTTTTGAAATACGTGTATCTCCATACTCTATATTAGTATTATTCGTATTATAAACAATCCTCCAAGATGATCGGTTTCTTTTTCAAAACAGTACTTCACTTCATGTAAGAATAAACAGGAGATTAAGAAAATAAAAGGTCAAACTCTTTGATGGTGGCCTGCTTCAATATCCTATATAAATTAAATTATTTGAGTTATCAACAATCCCAAATATTACAATTTAGTCGTATCTAAAATTAAATCACGTGAAGCAAGTCAAAGCAGAACAAAAGACATGCTCATTTTGAAGTCAATGTTAAAAGGGGATATGGTACATATTTGTTGGAATCGAGTCTCGCCTGCTACTGTTATGCTAATATAATGAACAGCTCAATTCCTTTTCTCTTAAGGAACTAAATAACTAACAACTGGTTTCCCAGCCAACTCCAACTTCTCCGAAATCTCACCACATGATGAGAAAAAGAATGAACATTGGGAACTGATGCACTTGTCTTCTCACCACGTACCGTCGTATAATTCAGTGTGTCTAGGCTAGCTGAAAATAATTAACTATGTTATCACTTGAAAATAGCGGCATATGTTGAGCTCACTGCCGTCGTTCATGGACGACACATATCGCACTGTAATAACAAGAATGGTGAGAGACAAAATTATGAATGCAAATAGCCTACAAGGTAAAAGTATGTTTTATTTGAAATGAAATGCCGAAATTTAAATTCTGACAATGCTAATTATAAACTCTTAATAACTCTAAACCACTACAAAAGTTTTTACAGTATTTGATATTTTTATGGCATAAGACAAAGAATACTACATAACCTTAGTATTGAACAAACTGAAATATAACGAAATTGCCAGCTTATTCAAATTTTAATGAACAAAATTGAGTTTCCTTTAAAATGAGATTACTTTCTTTTAAATAACATGTATTACCACTTTTTTTCTTTCTTCGTGCTCTTAAAATATTAACTTTCCTACTACGTCACTTTTATTTTTATTTATCGGAGTATGTACTTTCTTCAACAAAATAGCAAAAATTGACTTAAGTATGCCGGTAGTTTTTCCAGGTGAAAAAGATCCATCATGGTAACGATGACAACTGAAATTATACGTAGCTGCTTATCAGGATCCAAGATGGCAAATTTACTCTTCCATTTAATTATCAGGAATCCAAATACCTGGTGATATCACTTTGCATTGGTAATTATTCCGTCAAACACTTATCACTAACAAAATTATTCGTAATATTTCACTACTTAGCTGTTCACCGAATAGTATTAATTTTCCAAGTAAAAGTTAAAACTTAGTTTCGAATAATACTTTCCACTATTAAATATTATATTATATATATATATATATATTGAACAAACTTCAAGACAATTCGTTTTCTCACGCTTAAGACATCTGAACAATTTCTTAGCAAACACATCACAACTATTTCTCACTCGTTGTCTTTTTTAACGAATTGCGAAATGACTGTTTAATGTAATAACTGAATCGCCAATTTTGCAGTATGTGGATGCGTTATAGCAATTGAAATGTCCATATCGACAATACTTTGTTACATGACGGTCATCAAGCGACTCTTTACTAGCAACAAATTAGGGCCTTCTGCAAAAGAACGAAGGGTTTTGGTACACATGATACTGATTGGGTATGCATGAACACATGGAATTTTGGAACAGCCTCGGGAATTCTGACCGGTAAGAGTTGTCACTTCCCGTGAAATCGATTATAACAGAATAATAGCATCTTTGTATAAATATTGCACACCTGCTCAACCAATGACGCAGCAGTCCACTTTCAGAAATAACTCTTAACTCCAAGAAAGAGATTCATGTGGAAAGAAAATGATGAAATCATGATTTTTGCAGAAATAACTTGAAAACATAATTATTATAATAAAACTGTAAAAATTCTTGGTCCCCATTATCGGTTTCAGATATGTATAAAAATTTCAACGCTTACTATAATTCGTCAACAATTTGACGAATGGTTGTATCTCAAAATCTCACTTTTCAGACATAAAGAAAGAAATAATAATTACGTGGACAGGAAAGAAAGAAATAATAATTACGTGGACAGGAAAGCAGTTGAATGTATAATAACTTGTCACCAATTCCAGATAATAATTATATGGAATTATTGATCAATTATTGCATATTTAACTTTTTCCTCCTCTGTGGAATTATATTTTCTTCTTTATGTTTGAAAAAGTGAGATTTTGAGATACGTCCCTTCGTCGCGGTGGCTCAGTGGTAGAGCGTTCACCTCCGGCGCTTGGAGTCCCTGGCTCGATCCCAGCTCACGCCGTTTGGACCTTGTGGTGGACAAACACAGTGCTTGTGGGTTTTCTCGGAGTTCTCCCGTTTCCTCCCACCATTTCACCCATTCTCTCATCATCACCGTCTCCTTTAGCCTAACCGGCATAACGTGGGACGTAAAACTTAAAGATTTCATTTCATTTTTACGTCCCTTTGTCAAATTGTTGACGAATTGTATAAGGACTTAAATATTTTTGATCAAGTGATAAAAAGTTGTAAACATGTCTGCTATAGATGCCCAAGTGAAAACACTAGCAATGAGAAAGAGCCCATACTACCATTTACATAATTCTCTATGTTTACACATATCTCGAAACGCTGCTTTTGTTATAGTACATCCCCTTTTAGCAATGGCCGATTCATTATGCGTTCCACATTCTTCATTCAAAATAATTTAAGTCAGCTTGTGTATATAGCAGCCTCGTTTAAAATATTCCAACTGTCTTTTATATGAATGTCACCTTATTGAGTGAGCTCGTTGAACGTTTCTTCATAAAGTTCTTTTTCAGTGTGGAGTTGCAATCTAAATTCGTGTATTTCCGATATCCTTTGTCATAACGTATGCTTGCGGACAAAGATATTTGCCTTCCTACATACTGCATAGTGAGAAATAATATACTGTATATACAGAGTGGTTCAAAAGTAGATATACAGACTTACATATGTAATGTACCATTACAGATAATGGAATTTTTGTTTGGAGGGGGTCCAATAATTTTTGAACCCACTGTACCATGTGATTTTCTAAATATAACTTCGGTCCGCGTAGTATATTCATTTGTCCCTTATTCAAACCAAAATTAATGTGGAAGCTTTGAATAATTTAGTAGAAATTATATTTTGGGGAATTATCTTTATTTATACATTATTTTATTATGATTCCCGTATATGGACATTTCAGATGGATGAGTATTGAAATTATCATCTTAATGCTATACGAAAACATAGGCCCGCAATTGGACAGAAATGCTTGAAATTATCCACCAATCTGATTTTCGGCAGAATAAATTAGACCCCCTTCGTCCCTCTGAGATGCCCATATCCTACCAAGATCCGGTTTTATCCAGTTTTTGCTATTTTTCATTCGCTTTATAATTTTCCGCTGCCAAATCTTTCCGTTCTGATTGAACTATTTTCTGACGCTCTCATATCAAGGCGCGATTATCCTCATTCTCTACCTTGAAACTCATCAAGAACGACTGCGTTAGTTTTGCTCCACGAACATTTGGAATTTGTTCGCGAGTAAGCACCAGAAACCAGGTAAAATTAGTTTTAATTAATAAATATATTTGCTGGAAATAGAAGGGAGCACTGAATAGTTAAATTCAGCAGTAAAAAAAAAAAAAAAAAAAAAAAAAAACAGTCAAATCCAGTGAAATATAGAATCCGATTCAGAAGACGCCATGTTTGCTGATATTAATAGTGATGGACAGGATGTATGATAGTGTGTGATTTTCATTCTTTCTGAAAACAGTGCGAAGATTAGTGTTTTCCTAATAACTCCTGTCATTCCTCTGAATTCATTTAGGGATGCGGTAGCCTGTCCTGACATAATTTTGTCTGTGTACTTAGTATATGTGATTTTTTCCCCATGGCGGTAGGAGTATAGTTATGTGTAGTTGAATTCATTATCATAATGTCAGTGTAAGTAAGAACAGAGACTCTCCCTTATGGGGCGTTTACACTTAGTCGATTTGCGTTCGATTCAGTTGAATTGACGTCACTTTCAACTTAATCGACCGTGTAAACAGGACTTCAACTTAATCGCTTGTTGATCGAAAGCGACTAATCGACTAGCAACTGAATTGAAAGACGTTCTATTTTCTGTGGTCGATTCTATTTTCTTCTGCTATAACACCACAAATTGTACCAATTACTTTTTGCTTGGACATCTTTAAAATTGCTAGTCGATTTCAAATCGACCAGAGGAGAGCGAGTCGACAAGGAGCATTTAATTTCGGTTGAAACAATTGAACACATCCATCGATCTCATTCGGTCTAGTTGCTTCGATTTAGTCGCAAATGCAGCAAGTCGATTTAGCCGTGCGACTAAATCGACCAAGTGTAAACGCCCCATTATTCCTAAATTGACCAAAGCTTTCAACAGAAATGGGTTAAACGATTTTTCGTTAGGGTTCTTTTCCCCTCAGGAAAGAGACCCTTACCATTAGTAGTTTTGATATGGCCTGTCTGTGGCATTAACAGTACATGGAAAACATGATTTAGTTTGTAGAAGGGCTACTTGGCTCTGATTATTTCGTTTCCCCTTTTCAGTGCATAGAGCCGGTTTAGGATGATAAAGTTTAGCGATTTGTTTGATTTACCTATAGTTGGACTGTGTGATAGGATCATTTAACATGTGTAATGATATGTACTAGTAATTGTTTTCTTGGTATATGTGTGTAATTTTACTATTTTGACCGTAGTGATGTGAGTGAAAATGTGATTTATTCCTTTATGGACAGTGTATCTCCTTTGGTCCCTTGTATTGATTCATAATTAAAATTTATAGTTAATTCTGTACCTATACTACTAATAGCTATAACGATAACAGAGTGCAAACAATATTTAATTGAGCACAGGTTGTTTTCGTACTACCAATGCCATCTCGTGCCAAATTAAGAACTATTCGCCGCTAGTTTTTTGTTACTTCGAAACATAATGATTTAGTCAACTAGAAAATGGCCCTTTTCTCGTGATTATGTAGAAATATGTTTCTGCTTCGGCTCAGATGAGTAGACGAACCCATCAAATACATTACTAATTGGTTATACTGAAAAGTACAAAATGTTATGTAGTCGAATAGTTAAATAGTAACAAGATAGAACTTTACGTTCGTTCTTAAGCAGATGTTAGCCTATATGATGCTATTTCCGTTGCCAGATTGCAATGTCAATTTCTTTCCCTTTCGTTGCGTTTAATGATGAACCTCATTGTTGTTATCGGAATATAAACACATTTAGTTTAAACTAGCGTCAATAATATTGCATTTCTTTGCGTATATACGAAGTTTAAGCTGTAAAGTGGAATATAGTATGGCTTCTGTTGCAAGGGGATCTTGATTCATGAGACTTCTGGTGTACCGGTCAGTGTAAGATGATTTCTATAGTGGCCTATACGTTGTAAAATATATGATGTGACTGCTTTGAACAGTCCTGTGTATAATTAAAGTATAGGGTGTCCGAAATTGAATCTACGTTATAGAATGTAAATGAATATAAACGAATAATATTATATATATATAAATGAGTGTGAGTAAATAATAGGACACCGCTACACTATGTGCCTAGTGTATTCGTTGCCACGTGCTAAGGTATTGAGTGTTTATATTTAATATCGAATGTTTCGAGTACTGACCCCTAACCTAGAATTTCGTATAAGGATGTGTGCTTTGTGTAATCGACGGACTATATTCGCACTTTGTGGCTTGGAATTCGATCATAATATTGCATACTCACTGAACATCCGGTCCGACAATGTGAACAGTGTCATATGGTAAACGATTCTGGATATTTCCCAAGTAATCACATAACAGAATAACCGTTTGCAGAATTGTTACAATTTAAATATACGCGTTTAGTTCATGTTTACGATACTACTCTGCAGCTCTGAAATTTTTTCCACGTCACCCGACCAAATCAAGTTCATTATTGTTCGTAGAGGTGACGAAGTGGACAGGATCAAATAATCTAGTAAATCTACTACAGTAGATTATTGTATTACCGTGACAAGGCGTCTCACCCCAATGCCCATGAATTTTCACTTCTTTTATTTCTAATATATAGTGTTTGAAATTAGTTGACGCCTCAAGACTGACAACCTTGCGGATTGGTAGTCACAAGTAAGATTTGGCAGACAACTTACTACTACAAAATTCACTTTATTTGTTTTTTTTTATTTTTTGGCAAATCCCTGTTAGATTTTTCTAGTTATTAACTTTAGTCTAGTTTTTCATACTTTACTCGGAACTCTTCTTAGTTTCTGAGGGGTCGGATAACTTTTTTCTTTTCTTAGAAATTCTAAATTAGAGACCACACTGACACTTCCGGCTGGATCGGCCGTAATCTGAATGAATTGGTACCGGAAACAGTTAACAGCCAATCATTCCATAGGGCTTATTCCCTGTGAGATGGTTGCCTAGAAGGCACGGACTCGTACTTAGGCACTCAGAGACCCCTTTTGGGCCACACATTTGAGTAGGCCACTTTTTTCGGCATATAAAAGTATATTTGGCCGTGGATTGTTGTATGTTGAAATTCGACCACTTATCTTTGTAGTTTTAGTATTCTAGATTATTTCTTTGGCGCCGCTTTTTTTCTCTCTCTTCTCTATGTATTCCTCTATTCTCTTCAAGATTTTTTTTCTTTAATTTTTAACCTCCCCGAGTTTTGAGCTTGATATATATCAATCATTCGAAATATCTCATTTGAACCTGAATTACCAACTGAGACGTCGCGAGACACGACTCGTGAAAGTATTCATTGATGTGGAATACTAAGTAAACGTTTTTCCACCATATTGACAAACTGCAGTAACGAGTGACGGTCCAGTCTACGATTCAAGTTTTTTCTTTCCTTTCATCATTATCCGTTAAAATCTTCCGTCGAATTATTAGCTATTATTACATTTGTTTACATTGGTAGCCCTGAATGTAAATGTTGTCATAGTTGTTTGGGCCCAAAAATACTAGTAACATGTAGAGTCATATATTATGTGTTTACGTGCCTGCCTTGCACATCGAATGTCCGCTATTTTAAACAGAATGCTTGGAAATATTAATTTTATCGTTATGCGAGATAATTAGTTTAATTTGTAAATGTACGACAGGTCGGTCTTTTATGTGAAGTTTCGCAACCTTACACTCAATTTGTCGGGGTTAATAATTCGAGAGGTTGAATAATTATTGAATATATATATATACAGATGGTGATCAGGAAAATGGAAACACCTGAGCGAAATTGCAAATTACCAGGTTAATATGGTGTCGGGCCACCTTTCGCCTTTAGAACAGCCTTGATGCGACGTGGGATGGAGGCATAGAGGTCGTGAATGGTAGCAAGTGGAATTTTACACAATTTCTCGTGCAGGGCATCGTCCAGTTCTGTGAGAGAGGATGGAGGTGGAAATCGTCGCCGGAGTCGTGTTTCCAAGATGGACCACAGATGTTCAATTATGTTGAGATCTGGGTATTGGGCGGGCCTGGGAAGGTGTTGAACTTCATCCCGATGTTCCTCAAACCACGCTGCAACAACGCCAGCTGTGTGAATGGGTGCATTATCATGCTGGAAGATGGCGTCATTGTCTGGGAACAACATCCGAACCATAGGATGCAAGTGGTCTCCTAAAATTGCGACATAATCGTTGGCAGTGATTCGTCCGCTAAGTGTGACCACAGGACTTAATGAAAACCATGATATGGCGGCCCACAGCATCACCGAGCCGCCGCCATGTTTCACAGTTGGGCGGAGACAATGCAGATCATAAGCTTCTTTGGGCGTTCTCCACACATAAACACGGCCCGTGGTTGGGAATAGGGTGAAGGATGACTCATCCGACCATATCACACGTTTCCAGTACTCAACGGCCCAAGTTGCATGGTCGCGGCACCATTTGCGGCGTGCGTAAACTATATTGTCCCTAATGAGCGGTTTGGCCCGTGCAACACGACCCCGTAAGTTCATGTCATGTAATTCGCGGCGGACTGTGATTGTTGAAACAGGGTGGGGGAGGTGCTGATTGAGTTCCTCCGTCACTTGCTCCGCAGTAGCGTGACGGTTCTGCGTGACAATGCGCTTTAATACCCGGCGTGACCTGTCACTCATGATTTTCTTCCGCCCACTGTTCCGCTTCCCAGATGTGGTTTTCCCGTGTGTTGTGTAGGCCGTCATCACCTTTGACACTGTCCCATGCGACACATCTAACACAGTAGTCACTGCCGTCACACTCGCTCCTCATAACCGCGCACCAACAATTTGCCCTCTTTGAAAATCTGAGAGGTCTCCCATTTTACACTACCTCCGTCTGCTGCAGCCATTGGACACTGCTGTTCCACTGCGCCTGACGTAGTATGGAGACCGACCTAACACACCACCACCAGCGGTCTGGCGCTGCGGGCGCTACGACACCACTGCCAACCCATACATCTGACGTGTTGCCAACTACAGGTGTTTCCATTTTTCTGATCACCATCTGTATATATATATATATATATATATATATATATATATATATATATATATATATATATATATATGGATATATAGATATATAGATATGAATATGTGTGAAATATAAATATGATATTAAAGTGAAATGTATAATATTGAATTGAGTAAATAAATATATGTGTGAAGGGTCTTGGTACCTTACCCCGAACGGTTCTTGGTTGCCACGGTTACAATATACCCGATAAATATAAAATACAAATTTTAGAAAATACCGCCGCATGTTGTATATTCTTCTCAATCTGTGTGACACTCTTGAGTAGCATATGTAAGAATTAACATTACCTGTATTACACTAACCGTATGTAGCATGGGATTAAGGCAGGTCAACGTAACCCTAATGTATTACTAAATCTATCCTCAGATCAGTAAACTGAAATCCTACTGTAGAGTTACATTTTGATTCCATCCCTCCTGCACAAATCCTAAAACTCAACCAGTGTTTCCACCTCTGTAATCGTGCTTTCACCGACGAAGATCTTCAACTTGGAAACTTCTCGTTCTTCCATGAGTTGTGCGACTCTAACGATAAATGTGCTCATCTAATGATATCAGGCGATTGTGATTTAATAATAGTTCGTAAATGGAATAGTAAATGGCATGACTGAATACGTAACATAGTCACGGTGATACTAGTGACAAACCTCATTTTCCTTTAATCCCAAGAGATAGGAGAAATATATTAATAAATATTTCTATGAATATAATATATATTGGTTATAATTAGGGAAACTAATCTCGAGCGTGTGTATAAAACTGAAATAAAGGCATGGACGTCAGAAAGGGTGCGCTACTAATATATATGATATTATAGCTTGTTAGAACTTACGAGAGAGAACTCGTGTAATTACTCACAATTTTTTTATGAATGAGATAAGGACTCATTTCAATCCTCAACAAATTTTCCCTGTTTTTCCTTCTTTCATTTATAATATTGTAAAATGTAACTATACTTGCAGAGTTGTATCATATTTCCCGAAAGTTAAATACAAATATAAAATTCTTCTTTCTTCTTATTTGCCTGCTGATATATATATATATATATATATATATATATATATATATATATATATATATATATATATATATATATATATATATATAAAACATATGTAATTGGTATTATTCAGCTTCATATGTGGATTGTTATATTGGATGTATATTCATCGCATGTTATTAAAATTCTGTGTTCCATTTCTTAGTAGATGTAATAAATGTTACCAATTGTAGTTAGATGGTTTCTTTTACATTATATTACCCATGTTAATACGCTGTCCTGTATGTATGTGAGTGTTTGTGAATGAATGGCAAATTTAGTCTTAAGTAGTAGCATTTAATATTAATTTACTTTGATAATATTCATAACAAGTGTGTAATAGCATCTCATATATGTTAGTGTATGAGGAAGGTTATGAAAGATAACCGATTCTAAAATAGTTTAAATCGGCTCTAGGAGAAAAGCCAAAATAACAAGATAAGCCAGAATAACGGCAGTCTTTTCAGAAATCTCAAAATTTCTATTTGTGGAAAATATAAACATTATTTTTTTCCTGGCTGATTCAAATGTGTGGTTGATCTCCACTATGGGAATTCAGACACTGGATAAAGATTATGTAACATTTGGAAATAACACATAAACGATAAAATTAAAACTTCTCGTCATCTGGGCTGGGTCCGGGTACCTCCCACTTGTGTAATTGCCTGGATCCAGGTCAGGGTCATATGAGGGAACATGTCCCTCTTCCGGATCACTTCAGAATTGATCCTCAAGTAATAATTTTCAAATATAAATTACCTTTTAATAGCTATTCGAGTTCCTTCATCACATTTCCAAAATTATCCAGTAATCCCTTCTTCTCTAACTTCTTCTACCTTACTTCTTTTCCTCCTTTTCTCCTACCTTCTTCTTTCTCACTCTTTGTTTTCCTATTCCTAATAAAACTGAAAAGGGGTCGTGACTGGAAGTTGTCGCTATAGGCACGGTCATTAAAATTGCTCTGATGTTTCTCTTCGGAAGTCCGATATGAATTAGTTAATCCTAAAACAAGCATCTGAAGCCAGAATTCTAAAATTCATTCATTTTTTATTTCATATTTTGGCTAAAAATACCCCAATTTTAATTTTATATTTTGACTGAATTACCAAATTACAAGATTACAAAGCAAAAGATAGTTACACCACATTTTTCTCACGCACGACTTGCAATTTTATTTTTTATCTTCACAAATATAAAACATACAGGACCGTACGCCTACTTTGGGCCACTCTGTACAGTGTACATATATAGAGTATGTAGCCAGCATTCCTAGAATAGGTTTAATCTTACTCCATACATTTTGCTAAAACCGGAACCGAAGTGGTAGGTATTCCGATTTCAATATTGGATAGCACGTCCAGTTTCAATTAGAGTAGAAACGCAAGAAATGGCGAGAAATGCTTTATATATTCAACCTTCCAAGAAAACGCTCCACCTCAGCCCCTATCCCCCTATTCAAATTGAAGTTGTGTGTATTCCGATTTCAATATGTTATCCCTACTTTGGAAATTTATCTTAGTTTCACAATGTGGAACAAAACCCATTCTTTTTTCATGAAATATAGTGTTGCCACGAGACGAGACATTTCTCGTATCTCGTCTCGTCTCGTCTCGTTAACGAGACGAGACAAGAGACGAGACAGAACCCTTTCCGACGAGACACGAGACGAGACAGACTACTTGTCCCGTCTCGAAAACGAGACGAGGCGCGAGACGAGACGGGACGTCTCGTGAAATGTCTCGTCTCGTCTCGTGTCTCGAGAATGAAAACGCATTACTCAATAAAATTATTTGGTTCCGAGCATTTTTTTAAAATAATAATTGCAACAAATCTAAACATGCTAAAATGGAAAGTAGTTTTTGGATTGGTATGAGTTAACACTGTGAAACCTAAAAGCTGGAATATGGGAAATCAAAGTGTACACACATATCTATCTCTCTATTTATCTATACATCTTTCCATCTCTCTCTCTCTCTCTCTCTCTCTCTCTCTCTCTCTCTATATATATATATATATATATATATATATATATATATATATATATATACAAGGGCGGATCCAAGGGGGGCTAAGGGGCTATAGCCCCCCCTTGACGCTCAGGTTTACACTGGATAAAATGGGCTTCAATTCTGCTTTACTCTGGATAAAACGGCAAATTATGGTTTAGCCCCTCCCTTGATCATATCCTGGATCCGCCACTGTATATATATATATATATATATATATATATATATATATATATATATATATATAGACACTATAAAGCAAGTGGGCTGATAGTATACGATAGTGTCGGGGATGGTGACACATTTACATCGAAATTTGCTTGTCGTGCAAACATTATTTGACATTAGTGTCTTCATCTTTGACGTACCTATAAGCAATTTACTGTATATTCGTGTATTGAAACTGGTGAAACAAATTTCAATGTTTTAGAATCTTAAAAAAAAAGCCAGGGTCGAGAAGTCTCAGACAACTAACAGCAGAGATATACAGTATTATCTTTTAAACTATTTGTCCTCGTCTTGTGAGCTTATTTGAATATATTTTTAAGACATTTAGGCAACTTTGACCGAATGGATAATGATGGGAATATTAGTGGAATGAAGAAAGTGGTAGGATACTAGACAACTTCGAGAAAACACACATTCGTAAAATGAAATGAAATCTTTGAGTTTTACGTCCCACGGTTATGCCGGTTAGGCTAAAGGAGACAGTGATGATGAGTAATGAATGAAATGGTGGAATGAAGAAAGTGGGAGGAAACAGGAGAACCCCGAGAAAACCCACGCACACGGTGTTTGTCCACCACAAAGTTCACTTGGCGGGCTGGAATCGAACCCGAGACCCCAAGCACCAGAGGTGAACGCTCTACCACTGAGCCACCGCGGTCCGTACACATATTCAATATTTGTCCACCACAAAGCTGACATGGCCCTAACCGAGATCGAACCGACTACCACATACACCAGAGGTGAAGGCTTCACGGTGTAGCTACCGTGACATTTCTTGTCTTGTGTGTTCTGGGTAATACTTGTAACTAAAGGTCTGCGCGGATGCGGATATATATCTCTTTTCTGTGCGGATAGCGGATAAATTTGCGGATAATGTTTCCTACATTTTTTCCACCTAAAAAAATGCTGTGAATTTTCTGATAATGGTGGAAAGAGTACTAGAAACGTTCGTTTTGTGTTAAAAGTTTTAAAACCAGTTGAAAAATACTAAAATCGAAATACAAGTGTGTTTGAAGCTTGTTACTCAGTGACAGCAAAAGGACAAAAAATGACATGAGAGAGTTATTCTTTTATTGCTGTTTTCAATATTTTTAGCAGCCGTTTTGTAGGTGAATGACATCTCTGACCTAAACAGAAAGAAACGACAGACCCCATCGCTACTCCTCAAGTACCGCTATTTGCTGTAAAAAAAAGACAAATAATTGCCGCCAAAGCCTCTCTGATAAAGCTGAAAATTTTCAGACCATTCGCTTTGAAGAGGAAGAAATATCTTCAAATAAAGTTTTTCTAGCCCGAGAGGACAGGAACCAAAACCCTAATTTAAAACACCGCATCCCCTTCCATAAACTGAAAACTGGTCAGCAGAATTATCTTTGCCTTTTGTGACAAACTGGAGAAGCACGTAGGTCCCCGAAATAGTAAACAAATCACATCATACGCTCATCTTTCTCTCTTCCTCTCTCTTAAAAAAAAATCTTCACTGTTTCCTTTGAAGTACAGCAGATACTGAATGCACATTTGCGACCCCATAGATTTCTCTCTTCGGAGAGGTGCCACGGACCTCAATGAACATTCTGAGGGATTGGAGTTTTATAACAGCAATTGTTTCTCTCTCTCTCTTTTTCTTCATGTGTGTATGTGTAGGTGTATGTATGTTCTGGGCCTCAGGTAAAGAAAGAAAGAACAACAAATGCATTGTTTCTCCTATCCTAAATGTGTCCAACAATGAGTGGGGCCTGCAAAGGAAAACAGTAAATTCTAAACTTCCTCTATTGCCTCTTCCCGAAATTAACGGTATAGACTTCGTATTTGTATTCGAAGTTATTTTCACTTCTAGTTTCAGTAAAAGCGTGGTCGTGAAAGCTTGAGTTGATTTTGAGTCTAACGTCCCGTTCAGCAGCGAGGCTATATGAGACGTGGGCCTACTGATTACAGTGGAATCCGAACCATATGGGGCTCCCGTCGGGAATTGAACCCTGATCTCCCACGCCAAAGGCGCGTAGGCTAACCGCTTAGCCAGGAAGGAGCTTGGTCGTGAAAGCATGCATTGTATTGCGTTGTTAGTTTCGTCACTTATTTTTTAAATTTAGTGCAATTACTGGTGCTAATGAAGTTCGGGATATGTGGATGTGTTTGCGGTCCTGTGATTAATTTTTATTTCTTAATAACGATGATTTCTATTTCGCCTTTGTGTTTAGAACAAATATCCCCCTTTTTTATGAGTATGATGAAGTTTAAAAACTTAGTGACGTGCTCTAAAATTAGTTGATTCAGGGGATATTACCTACGTGGCATTATTTTGGTCCGATATCTACATTTGAAGATCTTGGGTAAGTACATAAAACGTTCATTAATTTCTAATTTGTATCTGCACGGTTTATATTGCATTTTATTTGTCGTAGTTGGTATTTGATCACGAGGAAACTGATATAATAGGCTATATTGTATCGTTTAATTCAGAAAAGTACGTGTATTATAGAATATGTAAGTTATATATATTTGCTACCTCATTATCTGCGGATGCGGGTGCGGATAGATATGTTGAGGATGCGGGTGCGGATAGAGATGCTGCGGATGCGGTACGGATGCGGATGCGATATTTTGTATCCGCGCAGACCTCTACTTATCATCATCACGGATTTATATCTGCACGGTTTATATTGCATTTTATTTATCGTAGTTGGTATTTGATCACGAGGAAACTGATATAATATATTGTTTCGTTTAATTCAGAAAAGTACCTGTATTATAGAATATGTAAGTTGTATATATTTGCTACCTCATTATCTGCGGATGCGGGTGCGGATAGAGATGTTGCGAATGCGGGTGCAGATAGAGATGCTGCGGATGCGGTACGGATGCGGATGCGATATTTTGTATCCGCGCAGACCTCTACTTGTAACTTAGTTATATCTTGATTAGCATAGTGCAGTCAGCTACATTTTCGTTTCGTTTCCATGGTATGCTGCTATATTCTTTACGAGACAAGACGAGACAAAACGAGACAAACGAGACGAGACGAGACGGGACGGGACAGAACCTCTCGAGACGAGACACGAGACGGGACGAGTACATTTTTTCGAGACGAGACGCGAGACGAGACATGCTTTGCACGAGACGAGACGAGACAGCCTGAAGTCTCGTCTCGTCTCGTGGCAACACTAATGAAATACCTCGTACGAAATAATCTTCGATTCTGTTTCCTTCCAACATGTGCTACGGTACTTCAATTAGCATAAATGTTACTTTATAATAATAATAATAATAAAAATAAAAACTCAGCTCAAGAGGAAGCAGTTTAAGGTTTATTTATTTTCAAGTAGGCCTACCACTTTTAGTACGAGGGAAAAGCAAAGAGTACTAGCAAAATACTCTTTGCTAGTACTTGGGTCAAATAAAAAAAAATCTACTACTGAATCACTCGTTTAGGCACGAATCAATAGCAAATTGTAGGGGAGGATAGACAATATAAAATTCAAATATTTTGACCGTTGTTGGGCCCACCACCAGGAATGAAAAAGAATAGAATACTATGCGCCTACAACCTCCATTGGCTGCGAGCCTATGCAGTATTTAGGTTACTTGTGAGGCGTTGTAGACTTTTGAACCTACAAATAAACTAACTGAAAACAAATAAGTAAGAAAAGCTATGGAAGATTTGCACTTGATAATACTTGTGCATAATACGAACATAGTAAAACATTACACGTAAGTTCAAGAAATGGAGCAATATTGATTTAATTCTTGTCTTTCATAGTCTAGGATGGGAAGGGTTGCTATCACCATGGGATGCCAACAATTTCATTTTACATTGTTCACATATCCTTCCTCTTGTTTCCAACTCGTATACATACGTGAGATATTAAATTTAACAATGTAATTGAGCCATTCCTCTTCTTGACTTTTTAATATTTGACTACCATACTACTATACACAACAAGTAATAACACTTTCTTGTAAAGATCGCAGTAGCCCACACTAGTATACTTTGCAAATAAGAGTTATTACTACAAGTTGCAAATGCAGACCGACCTGTATTTATTTGATTTTTCGTCTTCCATATTTAATATAAAGAAACATTAGCAGAGCACAAAATTTCCGGTCGCCAGGTCGCCATCGGCGACTAGAAATTTAGAGCTGGCGACCAGTGTTTAGTAGGAATGGTTTCTGCCTAAACTCACAGGGCTGCGCAATTTGTTTCGCACGAAAATAATTGTCGCTGAGTGAGAGAAAACACGAAATATGAAGTTTTCACAACGGACATGGAAACAAGTCTTCACAACGTTGTAATTTGCCCCTCCTTTCCCACCCTCAATCGAAAGATATAAGATATTTTTAAATATGTATATGAATTGTCCAATTCCAAATGGATTATCTTGAACCTAATTATTTAGTTTTGAAATTTTATGGCCTGATGCAATATCCTTCTTTGTCAAACCGAAGGCCGTGGGGGGGGGGGACCTTCCATAATTTGTACGTTGGCAGATACTGGCGACCATTATTTTTTCGATTGGCGAGTGTGTCTGAATTTGAAATTTTGCGTCCTCAGCGCAGATAGCAGTGATAAATTATACCTCAAGGATACAAAGCAGATAAGGTAAAAGGAAAAAGGCATTTCATTCATTTAAGGGGAAAAAACACAAGAAGAGAAACACATCTTAAACCCAGTTTTAAACAGATAATTACTCAGTTTTCAGAATCACATTGGATAGAACTCTGATAGGTTAAAGGTCAGGGGAAATGGAGCAACTTCCGCTCGGGACGCCAAAGATATGGTGTGGATGGGTTGAGTTCATGTCTTTACTTGCCGCGCGATATACACACGTCAGCAGTGAGATTAGAATCTCAAGTAAAGAAAAAAGGGAAGAAAATGAGGAAGTGCATACGTCTTCGCATGCGCACAGGTTTGAAACCAAACTGTTTCTACCTGAGATGATTTCTTTGTGACCTACTTTTTTCTTTTCCAACTTTTCATTCCCTTTTTCCTTCCGTCCTCCAGGACAAAACTACTGCTGACCGCACCCTTTTCGCCGCTTCAATCAAGTTCACAGCAAACAACAAGAGAGCTGGCAGGTGGTTGGCCAGTTACTTCCTACAGGACAATATAGAACAATGTCATTAGGTCAGACCCCTAGAGATACAAGACGCTTTGTTGCTGTTTCTATTGTAACATAATTGAATTGAATAAAGTTTTGTTTCATACACAGAAAGTCTTCATCTAAGGTTTTTATTTATTTTTCTAAATTCAGAGTTACCATCTATATTGAGTTTTCCAAAGATCTAATACTAATAATAAAAGCAAATTTCACAGTTATCTAAGTCTATATATAGTAAGTGTGTCGCAGATAACCTAGGCACGATAGACAATTTATTATCGCAACTGCAGTTTATTGGAACTACTATTTTATTATTAGCGAAATAAATACTGGAATCAGAGGCGGCTTTGTGATGTAGTCAAAGCTACATGCCTTCCTAATTAATACGAACAAAAATATCTTTAAAAAAAACATAATTAAGGACATTTCATTCTGTATACGAATGAGGATCGACCAAACAAAAAATAGTTTTCTTAATATGGAGTCTGCAACCTTGACGTAGTCCATACGTGATATTGCAATATACATATTGCATACGTAACTTGGTGATTACTTGTTCTGGCTTTGCTCTTTCTACCGCTCGCTTGCCTAATAGGCCAGACCTTTAAACGCCTGCTAGTACCATGTATGACGTTCGAAAAAAAAAATCACACTTCTTCCGTGCCTGAAAACAACTTCTTACAGAAGTTAGAACTTATGGGAGCATCATTTATTCAAAGTGCACGGCGTACCTGGTTTGATTCATCAGCCACAGACTCTGTCTTCCTAAATTTTGCAAACACTTTGAAAACAATATCATTCTGATGATAGGAGTTGATATCATACGCAATCGTCCAATGATTTTTGTACGAATACTTCGCTCTCCTAAATTCAACATGATTTCAATTCGCTTGTATGCGTCAATGTCATTATGTATTAGTCTGTCTCATGCTCGTTGAATCAAGACAGAAAATGTATGCCCTCGCTCATTGAGAATTGGATATAGTACCACACGGTCTAAAAGAACACGTACATACAGGAATCCATGTTTATTTCTATTTGGTGCCATCACGTAATTTTTTATGAAGCAAGTTGACAACACTGCATCTTCCTAACTCTTTGCGCTATATTTCTTTTCTTTTCTTTCTGTCTTCTATAATTTTATTTTTAGGATTTTTACCTTCCTCCGTATAAAAGCATTTTCTCTTCAGTAAAAATAATGATTATTCGCTTCATTCTTTGTAGATGATCTAATTACCTTAAGCAAGGTTTACCATCTTTTAAAGAAGAGTTTCCTTTCTTCTTTCGTTTGTGCCTCACAAATTAATTTACTTCTCTTTATTGCATTTTCTTGTCTTCTGTGGCTGCAATGTTATAATTCTCGCATGAATAATAATGCCAGAGAAGTCTCCGATAGAACTTCTCCGAAATCTTAAAAGAAAAGTATCCGTCCTTGTCATATTCTTTCTTAGTTTAATTTCTGATGTGTAATTTGTTCAAAATTTGAAAACGTTCACTGTTACGAGATTTTAGCAGGCAAATTAATGTATCTAATATGATTTTAAACATAAGGAAGTCCATGAACTAATTTCTCAACAATAGTACTTTGTCCAAAGATAAGGCATACATCAATCAATAGATCTCACTGACTAGGGATGATTCCATACCGGGACCAAGTACCTGGGGAAAACCTATATATCATCTGAAAGCTCTTGCCATGAGAAGTACGAAACCGTTTTCAAAACTCGGGCAAACCCACAACCTGACCCTATAAGGGTCAATTTGTTGGTGTTTGTGACCCTATGTATGGAATATTCAACAGAAATAAAAATGAATCTTACGATGCATCACGCGCAAGTGCCTGACCCCATCATGTTCCCTTTTGGCTCATTGCCATGATTCGGGTAAGGGTTGGAAAATATCACTTTGCACCCAGAAGTACCCATTTGGTCAGTGTTGCCAATCAATTGTAAATACAATGTGGCAGATGGTTTCTGTACCACTGGATGTATATCCATGAAACGTGAATAAACATCATTCGTCACTAGCGAAAATATACTGTGAACTTATTCCCCTCCCAAGAACCCAAGTTTGTCAGTGTTGCCAACCAAGTGTAAAAATGAGAAGTTGAAAATGAAACGAAATCTTTTGAGTTTTACGTCCCACGCTTATGCCGGTTAGGCTAAAGTAGACTGTGATGATGAGTGATGAATGAAATGGTGGAATGAATAAAGTGGGAGGAAACGGGAGAACCCCGAGAAAACCCACGCACAAGGTGTTTGTCCACCACAAAGTTCACTTGGCGGGGGCTGGGATCGAAAATGAGAAGTTGTAGAACAGGCTCCGTACAATGAGACGTTTATACATCAAACTTGGCAGAAACATCACAAGGCAATTTAGGAAAAAGACGTTGAGTGTGTGCGTCTCCCAATCATTCTAAGTTGTCAGTGTTGCTACATATGTCCTAGCATATAGTTCGTGGTGAATAGGAACTCATGTAGGTGGAGTGTCCCTGTGCGTTCATTCTAAGTGGCCGAGTAGACTGAGGGAAGACTTGAAAACGGCGTGTGAAATAGTTTGGGCTGACGTGCGTATTAATCCACGTAAAAAAAAAAAAAAACTGCTAATTGGCTGTTTTTATCATCCACACAAAACTAGTCCTATGGTCCTTCTGGAAGCCTGCCGGGATTCTACACTAGCTGCACTTTCGAAAGGAAATGTTTTACTTTTTGATGACTTCAACATGCACATCAAGTGGTCTGATGAACGAACAGCTATTCCCACTGACCTACAAGAGACTTAGTTCCTGGAAAATTTTATTCATGGATTGAGACTCGCCCAACACAATATGTACAATACAAGAGGAAATATGATACTAGACTATGTGTTGTCTTCGCTCGATAAATGTGTTATCACTCCATCACTTAATCTGTTCTCTTATGATCATGAAAGCTTGGAGACCTTATTCCACATAAAAAAAGTTCACAGAATAAAGAAATCTTACTCATCTAGTAAGCATCGAGATTTCCTGTGGAGGAAAGCCCTTTGGGTTGACATTAATCGTGCCCTATCTCTTATTCCATGGGACATTATTGCAGTGGGTTCTGACGATGAAACCCTGGATTTTCTCAATGATATTGTACATGCAGCATGTGAAGACCTTGTTCCTAAAAAGAAATGTAAGTCTAGTAGGTACCCTCCATGGTTTGATTCGGACGCGCGATCTGTTTTAAAAAACAAAAAACCGTCATGGTCACTGTGGAAGCAACATCCAAATGAGAATACATATAAGAAATTTTCTGAGATAAGACGTTACTCAAAACAGTTGCTTAAAATAAAATATGAAAACTATATTGCCAGTATAACATCTGATATTTCTACAAATCCAAACAGATATTGGTCAATCATAAATTCAAGAAGTGCTTCCCGCATTCCTGAAGAAATTTTTCACGACTCGATTGCAGCAACTGGTGAAAATAGAGTTCATATTTTTAGTGATTATTTCTACAAGAATTTTTGAGTTCAGACTACTCCTACACCACTTCCTCCTGTTCAGCAAGTTTGTTCACACTCGTTGTCTTCACTCAGTACTTCTCCTGACGAGGTAAGGCATCTCATTTCTTCTTTATCTTTGAATCCTTCTCCTTGTCCTGACAATATCAGTTCAATCTTTTACGTAATACTGCAGAACTTCTGGCTAACCCTTTATCACGATTTTTAAATAGATGCTTTAGCGAAGGTGTTTTCCCTAGATCGTGGAAACAGGCTAATATTGTACTTATTTTGAAATCTGGCAGCGCGAACAATGTTTCATCATACAGATCCTCTCTTGCCCATCCTTTCTGTGGTGTGCGAGAAAATAATCAAAGATAGATTGCATAAATTTGTTTCACCCTACTTAGATCCTGCTCAACATGGCTTTCTTCCTGGCAGTTTATCTTTATTACTTTCGGAAGCAATTACATCTCTGTCCAATAATACACAACTTGATGTAATCTATCTAGACCTAACTAAAGCTTTTGATCGCATTGACACTAAGCTTCTTCTTCATAAACTAGCACATAGATTTAATATTCACGGCAACTTCTCATTATTACGAGACTATCTCACTGAACGTGAAAACGTGTTGTTCTCTCTGGATCTGCTTCGAATTTTGTTCCTGTTCTCTCTGGTGTTCCCCAGGGTAGTGTTCTGGGCCCACTTCTTTTCCTTCTCTTCATAGATTATCTCCCGTCTTATCTTAAGTTATCTGACACCAAAATTCTTCTTTGCTGACGACTGCAAATTATTTCGGGAAATTAGGACAGCTCAAGATGTGATTGAACTGCAAAAAAACCTCTCAGATCTTCTGGACTGGTGTAGCATGTGGAATCTAAAAGTAAATCCCTTAAAATCTTCTACTATTACATTTTCATTAAAGAAAAACAAAATCCCTTCTACCTACTTCATTGGAGTTGATCCTATTGCTGAGGTCTCATCTCAGAAGGATCTCGGGGTTGTGTTCGACCAAAGATTTCTGTTTACTGATCACATTGCTGCCATGACCAAGAGTGTTATGCGTTGAGTTTATTTTGAGTTTAACGTCCCTTTTCAGCAGCGAGGCTATATCAGACGTGGACCTACTGATTAACGTGTAATCCAAACCACATGAGCTCCCGCCGGAAGAGTGCTATGCGATTATTAGGTCTCATGTACAGGTTTACAGAGATTAGGGATATTACAGCCTTAAGTATATTCTATAAAACGTTTATTTCAACCAAAATAGAGTACTGTTCCACCATTTGGAGTATTGCTAGCATATCAAATCTCTCTCGCATTGACTCAGTTCTAAATTTCTTTCTTGCCATTGTCAGGAAAAGAATACCTTCTGTACACTGTTTAAGTAAACCTGAATTGTTGACTGTTCTTGGCATCCGTACACCTTCATCTCGTCGCATGCTACTTGATATGATGTTCTATCATAGAATTCTACATGGGAAATTTAGAACTGAAGAACTAATTTCTAAATTTAATATTCAGGTACCTGCAAGAAGAACTAGAAATAGTGAATTACTTCATTGCAACACGCCTCGATTATCAATTATTCAGCATTTTGTTCCATAGACTGGCTTCTGAATTTAACTCCATTGCGTCTGACGTGGATATTTTTAAATCTGAGAATGTATTCCGACGGGAAATTATTGTTACACTTATAGAACCTTAGTTTTATTTCAATTTGTTATTGCTACACTTATGAACCTTTATATAGCATTTTGTTTACACTTGTTATTGTTAATATTATATTCTATGTTATATAGTTTCAGTGTAAAATGGCTGCCTTGCTGTATCTGGAACATTGGCAAATAAATAAATTGTTCTCCAAATTTGAACTGTATCCGGCCAGTAGTTATCGAGAAGACACAAAGCGAGCCAAACCGAGCCTTTACGTGGCTGAGCTCGGTCGTCAAAGTCACAAGGAAAATACTTTAGTGGTCACCGGGGTGGTTTGGAGTTGAAGAAACATACAGTAAACAGGTGGTTAGGCTGCTAAAATATAAGCCTGTCACACGGCCCGATTTGGGGCTCGAGTGGCCCGCGTTCCCGTAAATTTAGTTGGAATAGGCCAATGTCCCGTATTTTAGTCCCATCTCATTTCTGCTATCAGTATCAGCTTATTCGAAAAGTGAAAAATTAAAATTCTCACATTGTCTTGGAATCCTGTAATTAATGAATGAAGAACAAGCTGTAACATGTAACAGCTTCGAGCAAGTTTTTATTTATTTATTTATTAAGAAAAAGAGAGGGAACAAAACGTAGTATCTGTGGTCAAGTGGTTCTCCCTGCCGGTCTAGTTACTAGCACGTGTGCCTTTAGTGTGGCGTCTCGGGTTCGATTCCCGCTCGGAGAATTTTAAAAAGCCGGTGGCAGTAGCCGAGTGGTCTCGGGCGTTCGGCTTCGGATCATGAGGCGCAATCCACTGGGGGTTCGAATCCCCTGAAGAGCAAGGTCGGAATTTTAACTGTCCTGTATCTTTGTGTTTGTTTCTCTGTCGTGTTTGGATTACGCAGAACTTGCGCGAATTGCCAATGGCGAACAGTATCCCAGTTGGGACGAACTTTTAAAAAGTAAAAAAAAAAAAAAAAGTGAGTAGAGTGGCGGACTGTTAGTTTATAAACTGTTTTGACACCATATCGAATCCCATCCCATCCATTTTATTCTTTTAACAAAACATTATAGAAAGTGTATAGTTTTTATGTTAATAATAACCGAAACTATAAGGAAATAACTTTTTGTTTCCTCTGATGACGTATTTATTCACAATTAGTGTACTATTATTAATAGCGAATGTTTTCAGTTAATGCTATTGTATAGCTTCTTCTCTCATCCTCTTTTCTTGGAATAAGAACAATTTTGTCTCCAATAAAGTGTGAAAGATATATATAGACAGAAACAGACATCTTAGTACCAAACGTGATTTATCGTGATGAAATGAACAAGTTTCCCATTATTAAGAAAGAAAGCTATAGAAAATTATTGAAGTTGGTCTTCTTTAGGTTTTCAGCATGCTATATTATATATATTTCTTTATAAGGCAAGATGTGCGATCATACCCACAAATTTAGCTAGTAAGTGAAAGATGTTTCCTGCACAAATATTTTACAGGTTTAGGTGCATGAAACATCAATACGCCATGGTCTCGCTTATCTGACATTCGTTTATTCCACATACCGTATTATCCGACATATCATTGCAGGTAAAAAGTAGGATCAATCTGCAAGAACAACTGCAAGTTGTGGTCTTAGTCTGTTTTTGATGCTCTGGACTCTATCGCCTAGCAAGCCCGTCTACACCATGACTCATAGTCTATCATTCAGTGCAGGCACGTATCCAGGTTTTCTTTTGGGAGGGGGCCCAACAGGAATCCTCGTAAGCACGTAATTCTAATATTTCAAAAATATTATTATTATTATTATTATTATTATTAATAATAATAATAATAATAATGCAACAGTTCTGTATTTCTCTTAAACTTTTTCTTACTTTTCATTTATGAACCGGTTTACTTGAAACAAACTGCATTGTAGCACAAACGAAATCAAAAAATATTTGAGACACATGTAAGGAAACTGTCTGCTACGTACATCACATAACAAAAATAGCAAATGGCAATGAGTGTATCGTTCTAACACATTAACGTTATAAACAGAACGGAATCGAAATTGTAATCCCATTTAAAAGTGTTCTTTAATTCCACCTGGTATCAATAGCATTACGGTATGTTCTTAAAAGTATAACAACAACGTATTGCCCACAGTTTGGACACTGCTTCAAAGTAATCTGATATAAAAGAACCTCAAAAGTGCTTGAGTTTTGGAAGGGGACAGCTTCCAGAACCTCACGCTCGATACGTTCCTGATTCAATGCATTATTCATTATGCATTATTATGCATTATTCAATGCAATGATTATTAGTTTAACAAAAGAAACACTGAGCAAAGCTTAAAACCCACTTTATTTTAAATTATAATTTGTAACGGTTTCGGATATCTAACATATCCTTCTTCAGACACTATCGACAATAAATGAAAATACAGACATATATATATATAGTCATTGTTGTGACAAAGTTTAAATTCTTTACAAGTCATATATAGTCATTGTTATGGAAAAGTTTAAATTCTTTTAACAGACATATATATAGTCATTGTTATAGTTTTTTCTTTTTCTTCTATTTGCTGAGGCCTTCAGCCAATCCCGTAAGTTTTCTTGTTCACTTTCTAACTAATCACGTTCCGCCATTTTTCGTTCTTATAGTAAGGCTTTTTTTTTATTTTCTTCTTGTCTATGCTATCTAAACTTCCTTGCCATAATTCATTACTAAGTAAGCCTCCTGTCCAGTTTCTCTTTTCCTACCTTCTTTATCCAATCTACTTTCCACTTCCTTACCATCATTCTTTTCTTCACCTCCAATACTTCCGTCTTATCCCAATTAATTCCGTGATTCGTCTCCTTAAGATGTTTGTATATGGCATTGGTATCCTTCTTCCTCTAACATCATCTTCATGTTGTTTTATCCTTTCTTTCATTCTCTTTCCTGCCTCTCCTATATATGACATATCGCAGTCCTCACCATACCCTATAGATGACTACTTCCTCAACATTAATCTTTTTAGTTCCTTTTCTATTCTTCTTTATTTATCTTAATAAATTTTCTCCACTCTTTCTATAAATTCTGACCCCTCCTTTCTTCTCCCATACTTTTTATACCATGCCATTTTCCACTCTTATCCTCTTCATTCTTCTTTTCCCCTCTCTTCCTCTTCCTGCGTTCTTCTTCCTTCTCTAACTCCTTGTTGCTGTAACCGTTCTTCTCTAATTGTCTGTAGAATTTCTATATGCTCTCCCTCCTTCCTTCCTCTTCGTCCTCCAGCATTCCTATTCTTCTTATCATATTTGTTACGAAATTTCTCTTTGTACTTCTATCCACGTCGCTTCTCTCATGACAGTACACCCCCGCTGAGCACTCTTTCTGGTACCAACTCATAACCAGCCCTTCTCCTCGTTTTATTATGGTCATGTCTATAAAGTTTATTCTTTCATTTTCTTCCAACTCCATATCCAAGCTTATGCCTTTTTCTTTATTTCCCACGCTATCTTTAAAGTTCTCTAATTGTCTCCTAGTCCCTTTCCACAAGCCTAGACGATCATCCACATACCTACAAAATATAATCAAGTTCTTACCCCCTTCTTCTTTCACCTTTTTCTCCCATTTGTTCATAATTATTTCTGCCAGTACTGGGCTCAGCCTCGAACCTATACTGATTTATTTTCTTATTTTTACCACTTTCTCCCCTATTATACAACAACTGTTTTCATATTACTTTCAAAGCCTTAACTACCTTCTCTTTTGTCCATCCTTTTATGCTTTTACTTCCCATTTCTTCGTCTATGACACTTATTATTGTTTATGTACTAAGGCTCGGGAACACAGCCTTAACATCAAGACTAAACAAGTTTTCTGCCTCCACTAAGATCCACTCTCCTTAACACTTACTTGGCTTCTTCTGTGTTCTTTACTCTGCACGATTCTTGTCCTTCTCTTATGCTTTCACAAATCTCCTTCAACTCCTTCTCTAATGGCTGAGAGTAGTTCTCTCTACAGTCTAATACGGGTCTAAGCTTCACCTCTTTCTTGTGTAATTTTGGGAAACCTTTCATTCTTGGTATCCTTCCTTGTATTTTTATCCATTTCTTGAAACCTCTTCCTTCTTTCATTACTTTCTTCAATAGATCCTCTTCCTTCACGGCTTTATCCCCTATAATCTCATATGTATCGTCACATAAATCCTCCAGTTTCTTCTTGTACCATTCTTTCTCCATAACTACCACTGCTCCACCTTTGTCCGCCTGTTCTATTACTATGTCCTTCCTACTTCTTAACATCATAAAACTTCTTTTTTCTTCCTTCTTCACATTCTTTTTACTCCTTTTCTTCATGCTGTTCTTCACTACCACTACTGCTCTCTTCCTTATCTTCTCTCTGTGCTTGTTCTTTAACGTCCGTTAAGGCCTCTTCCACTGAGTAAATCAGCTCTCTAAAGTCTATTTCCCCTTCTTTCACCTTGAATCTGTGACCTAAACTAAGAAGTTCTTTCTCCTCTTCCGTTATTCTCACATCTCCCAAGACCACTACTCTCACTTTTTCTTTTCTTTGCTTTTTCTCTACTCTATCCTAAAGTTTTCCCTTTCTTCATCAGTCTCTCTTTCACTATTTTTTCTAAAACTTCTCTCCCACTTCTCCAAATTCTTCATAACCACATCTCTTACAAACACTGTCAGGCCGTCTCCTGTTTCACTTCTTATTCTCTCCGTAGTCTCTCTACTCCTTCGTTCTTCTTCTTCCTTTCTTCTAATTACATCCCACACTAGCTCGTTTTCGGCCTTTTTAGTAGTTTCTTAAACCTCACTGCTGTGTGCTCCACTCCTTTCTTCATAAACCTCAGACCTTTTGGTGTTATTTCTTCTTCCAAACACTTTTTCAGGAACCATATTTGCTGTATCTTCACTATCTTCCTTCTTCTTCTATCTTTCCATATGTATATACTCCTTTTCAGTCTTTGGGGCCACGGTGGCTCAGTGGTAGAGCGTTCATCTCTGGTGCTTGGGGTCCCGGATTCGATCCCAGCCCCCGCCAAGTGAACTTTGTGGTGGACAAACACCGTGTGCGTGGGTTTTCTCGGGTGTTCTCCCGTTTCCTCCCACTTCCTTCATTCCACCATTTCATTCATCACTCATCCTCACCGTCTCCTTTAGCCGAACCGGCATAACGTGGGACGTAAAACTTAAAGATTTCATTTTTTTCCCTTTTCAGTCTTGGAGTCACTTGAAGAAGAATATGTTAGATATCCGAAACCGTTACAAAGTATAATTTAAAATAAAGTGGGTTTTTAAGCTTTGGTCAGTGTTTCTTTTGTTAAAATAATCAATCCAAAGCCATGGATAGTCTTACTATGATTATTAGATGCGTAATATGTAAAATTATATTATAGTTTGACTTTTGATAGGTCTTTTCTTAACACATCCATAAATTCCGGCGCCCTGCCTGCCTGTTTTATGTCGGATAAGCGAAACTTTAATGTATTTCCAAAGATAGCATATACACAGGGGCTAGAGGTCTGCATGGGCCGGAATTTTTAGCCCGGACCCGGCCCGGACCCTTGAATCTATAAGCATTAGAGGATTAAGGCGGAGCCAATGGACCCAGGCTCCGGGACTCCAAGCTCAGGGGGCCCCTTAAAATCCCTCTTTTTAATACTAAAATATACCAATTAACTTATTACATTATAGGCTTCAAACCTATGCTAAATTTACTTCGACTCGTTACGCTCGCTATATCGCTAGATTTAATTCTTTCCATCAGCAGTATTTAACTGTTAATAATAAATATAATTATTTAACTGTTAATAATGAATGTAACTAAACTAATTATTGTAAACTTGGAGCACGTTAAAATATTACAGCATAGTTTTCGGTGGTTCGATAAGCCTATGAGGCAGTGGAAGGTAGCAAAGAAAATTTATGCGCTGGAACTATTCGTAACACAGGGCCAACTTAAAATAGTCGGCTCCAGGTCCCCAAAAACCTTAATCCGCCCCTGTCTATAAGCAATATTTCACGAAAAGCTGGTATTTTTTAACAAATGTGTTCGTCATCCAGTTTTCATAAAGTAGTCCCTTTCTCCTTTAAATAATTTTAGAGGCCTCGGTGTTTCAGTGGTAAAGCGTTCACCTGTGGTGCATGGAGCCCTTGATTCGATCCCTGCTTGCGCCAAGTGAACCTTGTGCTGGACAAACACCGTGTGCGTGGGTTTTCTCGGAGTTCTCCCGTTTTCTCTCACTTTCTTCATTCGACCATTTCATTCATTTCTCATAATCACTGTCTCCTTTAGCCTAGACGGCATAAACGTGGGACGTAAAACTTAAAGATTTCATTTCAAATAATTTCAATCACAAAACAGTCGCAGGAAGTATATAATTTCGAATAAAACAAACTAATACATAAAGTTCTGAGTATATTATTTTCTTAATGAAATTCTCGCGAACCTTATTTCTAAATCGAAGGGTAGAAAGACTAAATTCACTGTCTTATTATTATAGATCCATTTCAATTGAAGCAGTTGAAATAGTTGGGAAAAATTAAAAAGCCATACCCTATATTCCAGTGTGCCACAATCGGTATAACGCGGCACACTGGTGTGTCCAGCAAAGTGCAGAGTCTGACGCAAACTTTTGCCCATTATTTGCAAGAATATTTGTCGAGTTTCTGTTATTTATTATTATTATTATTATTATTATTATTATTATTATTATTATTATTATTATTATTATTATTATTATTATTATTTCTTATTATTATACATTTCTTAACACGTTGATTGCCATGTGTATGGAATTCCAAACACAGGACTCTCCCATGCAGCGCCACGTGATGATTTTCCATACACAAACAATATACATATTCCAAGTTTGTTGTGTTCGTTCTATACGTATGTATGTAATTAGATACATATGGCGTAGAAATCAAAATTTAATGTCCACGCCACGTATGTGCAAAACCACACACAAAGAAATTTATGAACAAAGTCATTGAGTTTAACATCTCGTTCAGCAACGAAGCTGTATGAGATGACGACCTACTGATTAATGTGAAATCCGAACCACGTGAGCTCTCGCGGAGTCTCCCACGCCAAATGCGCGTACGGTAACCGCTTAGCCACGGAGCTCATGAACAAAGACACTTATGGGATAAAACAAAGGCGAAAATGTGTGATGTGATTTTGAGTTTATCATCCCTTTCAGCAGCGGGGCTATATGAGACGTGGACCTACTGATTAACGTGGGATTGAAACCACATTAGCTACCGCCGGACGGAAACAAAGACTTACTGGCGGATTGCTGCCCGTGATGCGCAGGTAATAACGGTCAAGTTTTAAATTACACAAATATAGTTTTAATTAAGCACGAATTTAACTTACAGTGTACAGTGGGGAAGGCTCATTAGTTCGCAAGGATAGTTACAATATCAAACCCCGTCAAGTACACTACAAACCTGTCAGCAACCCCTATCAATATTAAACAGGTATTGTGTTCTAATATTGATTTCACTGTTAACCTATGTAGACCACTTCAATACTCGCCCTCAAATGAAGGTGCAGACTATCCATGATTTGCAGTATTAAATTATCTCTCACCCTCTGTATTCTCCTAACATGTCTCCCAGCGATTACAACATTCTTTTGGTATCTCAATTACTTCTTAGTAGGATAGCTTTATCTACAGGTCACTGATTATCGAAGAAATAGTTAGGTAGATGCGACTGAAATGTCCAAACTATGATTGTCAATTCCAAAGGTAAAAAAGTGAAAAATACAATGCTAGGTTAATTTTGTAACATTGCATTACTTCTTTGTATTATTGATTAGCTTGGTTAGGCTTATTTAAACACTTTTTTTCTTTGCACCGACGTGTCACATCTCTTGGATGAAAATACACTAGCTCTCACTCGAAATCAAATCCAGAACCAATGTACTTGAACCATTTGACCACAACAAGGCACATTTAAAAATAAGTTTCGATTTTGTTCGGAAAATTGTGATTAGGTGTAACATTTAAAAATATATTTAAGAAAGGGTACAGAACAAACGCACTGTACTTTCTCGCTCGAATTTCTTACACTAACTCATGTTAGGCTGCAGCTACTATTGAAACATTTATTTGGAAAATTGCGAATAAAATAATGTGTTCTGGAAAACTTTGCTAGAAGGAACTTTAGGACCACAAGTAAAGTACCCATTGGTCATATTTCCGATAGAAATAACTTAAGCCATATATTAGAATTATTAAGGATATAATTGTATGTGAACTACAAGCAAAAGCGTCTGAGTAATTTCTGAGAAAATCACTAAAAAAGTCACCCCAAGAATAAATTATTCCTTGTGGATCTTTTCAGGACAAACGAGCTATGCTATATTGTTAGTGTTTTCATAAAACATTTATTTATGAAATACGAACACAATCGCCTGAGTCGTTCTTGAGAAAATCGCAGGATAAAAATTAACTGTCAAAAGTAATATACCACTTCTAGCTATTTCAGGATGAGGGAATTATACCATATAGCTACGTTATTTATGAAATATGAACAAAAATCTCGAGTTGTTTTTGGGAAGATCATCGCGAAAAATTTACCCCCAAAGGTAAACTATTCTATCTGTAATTTTGAGGATAAACGATTTATGAAATATTGTAAATTATTTATAATCTGGACCAAGTATATCGAGTAATTTTTAAGCAAATCGTCGGGAAAAATTTCACTGTCAAAGTAAACTCTCTTTTTTGGATTTTTCTTTTCGGAACAAGCGAGTTATACCATATTGTAAGATTACTAGATAATATTTTTACTGAAATTATAACATTATTTGCCTCAGTTATTACTGAGAAAATTGTAAAAAAAAATCAACCCTTGAGAAAGCTTCTTCTTCTATATGTTATCGGGATAAACGATTTATGGTGTATGTTAGTTTATTAATGAAGCATTTCTTTACGAAATATGAGCAAAATTACCTGAGCCGTCAATGGTAAAATCATCGGGGGAAAGCTCACCCTAAGAGTAAACTACTCCTTCTGAATGTTTACATGACGAACGAGTTGTCATATTGTTAGGTTATTAATGATACATTTATTTATGAAATGTGGTTGAGAAAATTGTGCAAAAAGAACGCATATCATACAGTAAATTACACCATATGTATTTTTTCAGAAAAATGATTGATACTACGGTGGAGTTGTTAATAAAATATATATTTATAAAAAAATAAATAAAATCGTCACAGCTGTTTTTTTCGAGAAAATTGAATTATTTTAAATTTTCATCCTTCAGCAAACTACCCTTACTTTTAGGTGTCGAAGGATATAAAATTCGAAACGGTAGTATGCTATTAAAACGTTATGTCTAGAATTCGGTCCAGGTACGTTGAACATTATGGTCTCTGTTTGAGTGCATGTAAAAGCGTGACGAACCGACAGACGAGTAGATGGGCAGACATCGAAAAATCATTTTTTCGATATGTAGGGGCCATGTAACTTGAATTCATTGAAATCTCGTATTCGACTTTCATAACTATCTCCACATTTCCTTTCGTCGCTCGAATGTGAAAACGGATAGGCCTACACCGACACGTAAAGTAATAATTTGTAATCCCAAACATTTAATTTGTTATGTTTAGTGTGTTGTCACGCTAGAAAAAAAACTTATGCTTTTACATAATTTTAATATCAGTTTTTCACGCTACTGTATAATTCGGAAGAACGGTATGATTATGGTTAATATCCACAGCATAATTTGGAAGCATTCCTGTTCCTCACAAATAGAGCTATATAATTTAGTTTTGTTTAAAGAAAGCATTATTTATTCCTTACACAGACTTATGATTGCATTTCTTGCACTTGTGGATATGAAAAAAAGGAGAGACAGAGAGTGTTAATACTCTGAAAAGAAACACACACACTCAAACACTAGAACAATAATTTAACATCAGCTTTTTTTATGACAACGAGCTATTCTACTTCATTCGCTGTGACTGTAAGGCTGCAGGTCGCGCATGTTTTTTTTTCTGTTCATGATACGCAGACACACTCGAAATGAGTTGAAGTTTCTTCTGCTGTGCAAAAACGGAGACGGGAGGATTAGGCATACCATACCATAAACTGAAAACAATCGCTATTACTAATAGCATACTAATTCTGAAAAATACGTCATTAGAGGAAACAAAAAGTCATTTCCTTATGAAACTGTTTCGGTTCTTACTTTCTATAATATTTTGTAAAAAAAAAAAAAAAAAAAAAAAAAAAGTAAAATGGATGGGATTCGATCTGGTGTAAAAACAGTATAAGAACTATCAGTCCGCCACTCTACCCACTTGACCACAGAGACTACGTTTTCTTGCCTCTCTCTCTCTCTCTCTTTTTTAAAAAAAAAAAAACAAATAAATGCTCATGGCTATAGAGCATGTCACTTCCAAACTTAAGAAAACAGTTTTCTTCTTTGTTTCTATATTTCCGTACAACATCTTGGTTACAGAAGCTAATTTATATTTCGCAGACAATTTACACCCTAGGTTTAAAGCAATAAATGCAATATTTTACTCCACTTTCTAGTTCGTTGATTCAACTTCTGGATTCTACGATACTACCAATCGTGAAATTCCTTGTGCAGTCGTGCTCTGCTACTGGAATATTTCCTTGAAAGCATTATTGGCAGTATACACAACTCCGAGCATAATTTTGTTTTTTGCTTATATTTTTATTATTTTATTATCTTTTTTCGAAATATCTTCTTAGATGGATTGCTTTCTATTATCTCCACTTACTAATAACTGAATTTAACCCATAAACGTAAGAAAAATGGAATAATTGCGAAAAATAATTGCGAGTTACAGTATACGCGCTTTTTTTTTTTTTTTTTTTTTTTTTTTACGCATGAAGGTACCACCCACTTCTTACTGTTAGATTCAGTTGCCCACTTTATAATGTTTTCCCCACAGTTTCCACTTCTGGCTCGGTAAATACGTTCACTACTTTTAACTTCATATTTCGCGGAAACTACACACTGTGGTTTCCCTCGATCAAGAGTTGCATTAAAAGTTGAGCGCGTTTTCTTGGGACTACAAGTGGATTCTTCAGACGCTTCTTCTCTTTGACCCTTTTTAAGTTCTCTCTCAAGAAAGTACGGACGACATCGCGACCGACACTTATTATGATACTTTGCCTTATTTTTTTAGCAATGTGTTAGCAATCCCGGAGCCATCGTCCAAACATTTCATGCTGATAGTTAAAGGTAAGGGAATGTCACTTTCAATAAACTTGTTCAAATATTTTTCTAACGATTCATACCATTATGATAACGCTTCTTATTGTACGGACACCGCAAAATGTTCACTGGACTGTTGTTGACATAAACAGCATAGCTCACAATCAGTTTCTTTCCGGATCCGGATATCTAATAGATTTGGAATATCCATGAAGACTACCACTACACTAGATTCTCTGCCTTTAAATAATCACACCGTAACCACAACTAGATCAAACACAATGATCAGTTCAATTTATCAACAAATGGGTAAGTATACAAGAAATGGGTAAATAACAGCATATAATAAAATAAGCTGCTGAGAGCTGTATTTGTTATAAACACATTAACAAACAGAGTGACTTAATTTTAACTCTCCGATTAACACACTTTATCTACTACAAAATTATTATTTAATTACTAAATCGTATGTATTGTGCTCACGATGCTGCTATCCACGGCCGTGCCGTGGAAAATTAGCGCCTGGGGCGAGAGTATACGACAGCGCCCCCATACATATATTCCAAACAATTTTTCGTATCTTTTTCCTTTTTTCTACCGAATTTTCGCCCTCCTTACTTCGGCGTCCGGGGCCGTCGCCCCCTCCCCACGGCACGGTCCTTCTGCCATTTAACAATCGCCAAAAGAACTAACAATCTGATATTAACAGAGACATAAATTGTCAAATGCGACATGGAATATAAAGCTAGAATACCAGGGGCGTGGCCCGATGGACCAATCATCTTGCGATGGCAGTGAAAAATTAATGAATGAATTAATTAAGGAAGTAAGTAAGTAAATATGAACAAAATAGAGAAAATAAATACATGATGACTTAAGGGATAAAACATTTTCTGTTTTTCGTAACACAGAGTGAAATCAGCTTACCAGAAGTTGTGGCTCGCCTTCCAGGCTTATTTCACAAGCCACAATGCTATCACATAGGCACTGGTCTCTTCGAAAATTTTTGTGCAAAAAGACTCGTTTAGACTGCAATTGCAATTTACACTACATTGCAATCTAATCATTTCTCCTCCTTGAAAAGAGAAAATACTATTTTAATAACAGTTCTGTTTCTTACCTCACATATATGCCCTTGAAATGTTATTTGTTATTTGTAAATGACTTCAGAATATATAAAGATTCATTCTTCTCATCGAAAACGGTTATAAATATAATAATCGAATAAATAAAGGGATAAAGTGGAACTAAAGCATAAGGTAAAGTTTTCGCGCGGCAGCCATTTTGAATTTAGGAAAACATGACAAAAGAGGCCAGACTCAGCTTGTTTGCGATGCTTTTTGAAAATAGTATCTCTATACCTAACATCATGCCAGACTGAAAAAACTTGCACTTTAAAGATAGAGAAACGATTTCCGCCGGCGGCTATATTGTTTCTCCTTACCCTCCAGGGCCACTACCACATTCTTCGACTTGACACCTGATACCACATGATTAGATAGCTTCTAATGAAGATATTTTCTCCCTACACGCAACATGTCTTCAAGCAAAAACCCACGAACTTATAAAGGCAGGGGTCAGACAAATTTTTCCTGCTCTATTAAAGTCATAAAGTACTACACTTAAGATCACAAAAAATATGCTAGTTCCGTTAACTTTAAAGATACAAAAATGGCACATACCTCGTTGGAAAGCTCTTGAACTGTCCAACAACGTTCATCTCAGGATAGTTTTGCCTACATATGGTAATAAAAAAGTTATTTGTCTTTAAATACAAAGAAAATGGATTGAAAATGCGTAATTTTGGGATTTAAGGACGCCATATTCAAAAGATGGCGTCGCTATGGCAATATACTGTAGTAAAATGAAATGTCCAATATGTTACCTAAATATTCACTCAATCACCAAGTTCTCAATTAAAAATTTGTAGAAGTTATAGCACTTTAAATCTAGAGAGACGTAGTCCGCCGACGGCCATTTTGTTTTCACGCAAATAGGCCAACAGAGGTCAGCCTCAGCTTGTTTGCGGTGCTTTTTGAAAACCTTATGTCAAGGGGCAGGAGTTTTTCGCAACTTCCGAAATCGCGAAAGTTTTCCTACAAAGCCGAGAGTTCGTTTGCCAACGAACTACGTCAGATTGAGTAAGGAAATAGGTATTTTGAAGTCGCGACAAATGCGATAACTGACATTTTGAGCGAAATGTGCCGCAAAACGAGACAAATGGAGAATTTTTAAAAACGTCAATTTTACTTGTTAAAATACAGAAATAAAAAGTACAATTTTTCAAAGGGGAGAAAAATTTAAGCTTAAATAACTTGTGCCTGTCGCCAATATGGCTTTCAATAACAAATACTGACTTTTTTTTTTTTTTTTTTTTTTGAAATACAACTTGGTAATCAATGATAGAAAGCTACAAATGAAAGAAGAAAATGTTGAAAGATGCAGCATGCTGCACTTCTCATCACAATAATAATTTGCAGAGGAGATATACTAATGTATTGTATGTATGTATTTTTACACTAATGTATTGTATGTATGTATTTTTACATGTATATATGTTTTCGGTGTATGACTAATACAATATGTGGTGTTCTGTGATGGCAATCGTCACGATACTGTGTTAGTATATTTTAAGTTTTTGGACTTGTAAAAGAACTGCATAAAGAGTAACTTCATTGTCCTAAGTAGCATTATTGATTTATTGCTTATTACTTATATTTGGCTTGCGAAAACCTCCTGCTCCTACTTATGTCTATACCTAACACCATAAAAAATTGCAAAAATCTTGTCACCAAGTGGCGATTTCACTCGATATGAAGATATTCCCTCTCCGCTATGTAGTAAGTATTGAGGCATGAGATATCACGTGTGAAATATCGTCTTAATTCTGAAATTGAACTTTTATTTTAAGGCATTTTAGTATGTTAACTAGCAGAACCTGCGCTCTCTACACAGCACATCATTCGCATATGAGCATAAATCTCCTCATTCCTCACAACATATGTACATGTCCCTTCACAGACACAAGTAAAAGACGTCTTGATTTAAAAAAAAAATCGGCAAGGGGTATCATAAAGGGGAGATTTTTCGATTATTTTTTTCTGAATATCTCGCACCGTTTGCAAGATTTGAGCCTACTTCCGGTTGGAGTTTCTAATTCATGTATGACCAGTGTTTTCTTTCTTCTTGCATGCAGTATGTAATAAGCAAATACATTACATATACAATTAATTATAATGTCAGTTATATATGGTGTTTATTGGGCAAAACACTCAAAAAATAAAGATTTATCTTAAGACTCAAGAAATGGTTATCCTTCCTCTTTCACTATTATTTGGCCATGGAACAAACGCCTGAGACATATACAACCCCAATATACAACATTGTGATGTTGGAATGCATAACACATAGGATAAAGAAATAAAGAAATAATGTAATAAAGAAATAAAGAAAATGTAATAAAGAAATAATGGCCATGTTTTTAAATATTCAATTAGAACTGGACAATCTACGCAAAACTTTCAATCGATCAGTGAAAACGTCATCTTTCTAGAGCCTGTAGTTTCCGAGATCTCATTGTCGAAAGGATTGGCCACAAACATATAAACATAGTTTAAAAGAACTCGGAAGGTGGAAGCACAACTCACATGCATTGATTTTAGAGAAGGCTTATTAAAATACATAGGCTTTGAACAATAATTTTATATCATAAACTTTATGAAAAAGATATAGTTAACTAATTTAGACTATTTAAAGTACAAATACTTAAAATGTTTGTCTCTGTTAAACGTGAAATCACACAACCGTAAATGAAAGATTTGAAAGCTAAAGTTATAGGTTGGAGCTCAGGCGCTTTTAATTGCTATTGTAGCATTTTCATAGATAGATAGATAGGGATAAGTAACTTTCTTGTAATGGGATTTCAAACTTATAATTCTGTCCATATCAGATGGTGCAGCACGTCGTTTGCAGACTGTACTAAGTAGTCTTGGCCCCTCCCGAAAGAAAACCATGGTTGCGCCACTGGGCGAGCTTAGCCAATAGCCTTAAGAATTACCCTCATTGACTAGGACTAGGATCAGAAAAAGAGTTGAATTTTCTCCAACTAATGAAAAAGAAAGAAGGTAAAATATAAGAAACAAAATGACGAGGACATCCTTTGCTCGTTTCTACTGCGCACGGAATAATTAGTATAAAATTCAAATAGTTACAAATTTAGATCTTCAGTCTCGTTACAATTTGAGAAACATCTTCATATTTCACGATTCAAACTGACATATAAATTAGTCTGATTATACTGTAAAAGAAAAAAAGAAAAAAATACAATCCTCTATGCGTTGGAACAGAAATATAAAACGTTTGAAGCAGATGAGAGACGAAGAGAAACATTTTTCCGCGATGACGTACTGTATCAGGACATTTAAACGTGTGAATGTGCTGGTGTAATAGTTGATGATGAGTTTCGTAGCTTGGTTGTTTGTTTCTCGCGTTTCCGGTTTCTGCCATTTCTGCTGTGACGTATTCTGAGATTATAAAAATTCAACAAGCAATCTTCTACTCACGTCATAACAAAAAAAAGTTATATTCAGACAGTTCACAGAAATGTTAGGTCTCTGCGCTACCGTGTTTGACTAACATATGGTTATAAAATTAAGCGATGAAATAGTTGTATTTCACGCTTATTTCCTCGTCTACTTCATGGTTAAATAATTGGAGATACGCCTGAAATAAGAACTGAAGCTATCTCTTCTCCAAAAATATATCAGTTTCTAATGGAGAAGTTATATCTCATTTCATAGCCTATATACTCACAAAAATTCTGTCGCAGCCCCCGAAATGGTTAGCCTTCTGTTTCACGTTTCTAAACATGTTTATGAAGAACTATGAACGTAGGCTTCGAGCGACAACGGAGAGCTTCAGTTCGGTGCAATCGGTGGTTATAGGCACCATCGTGCAAAATCCCTGGAACATTCCACACCACTTTATCTCACTTCTAAAAGAGCTTCGTTATAGGGAAAGGTATTAAATAGTTAACATTTCTGCCTTCAGTGAGGCAAATCTTTGTTCGAAGTGTACGCTCAAGTGATTCAGATTGCACGTTAAGCTCTAGATAGGCTCGGAGATAAAGGAACATTAAACTTCAAAACAACAACCTATATCTATTGTCATAGGCGTAATTGAAGGGGGCAGCCCGCCTAGGACACTGCTGTCACCGCACAGCACCATTGGACTACAGTTAAGGTTCTTACAAGTCTCAGAAGCAAGGGACCGTGCACGGGTGGAAATAGGCGTGTTTTAATACGCAGGCTGCTCCCATGAGGGTTTTTGGAGGGGAAATATTCTTTTTTATTGAAAATGATAGAGAATTAAACTGGAGATGGTAAATTTGGGATCAGAGTAATAAATGAAGGGGTTGAATGGTAAATTTTGAGGAAAGAATGGTTTTGAGGAGGTTCCATCGAAGTCCCTGGCAGGGATAGGCACCTCTGGGGGTCATATTATACTAGAAAGATATTTTATAGTTACGCCAACATCTCTTTCAAAGTAATCACATCATTTTCCCTTTTTTAAAGAAAAAAAACTAGTGTTTATGCGTCACAGGACTCCGTTCTATTAGAATGGAATGATATATTGTTTTGCAAAACCTTCCTTAAAGTATTATTCCCTTATACGCCTGCCACAACTACAGTAAAGCTTTCTTCGTTCATTTAGTGGCTAATCAATGCACGAGGTACCGAGTTCGATTTCCGGTGTGAGAGTCATGAAATTTGAACGCATTGCAGCAGTTCCAATTCCACCTTAAACTGCATGTTCACGCCTGATATAACCTGGGTGGTGAAAAGAGACGCTAAACTGCAACCAACCAACAAATACAAGTAAAGCAAAAATTCCAAAAATCCCAGTTACTTTAAAATCATTTTGCAGAATATGAATGAAATTGATACAATAAAACCTAAGCGTCGTGCTATACTTTCTAATATTCAAGACTACCAAGACCACAATATTTAACGTAATACTGAATTAATATCAATTTTAATTACACTAATTATTTAATATATAAATTATGATACTATTAAGTATTTAACACATGTAAAATGTTTATCAATATAGAATAGCAACAGAATATTCTTAAAATCTTCTTGTCTCATTATCGGATGTATGAGTGACTATCAGTGCATTCAAGGTACTCACCGGAACTTTGAATGTAATGAACTTCTGAGTGATATGAGTGATGACATTTCCATTCGAATGGACCTAGACATTCAGGAAGTACGAAACAAAAACTATAAATTTTACACCAACTTAGTATCTCTCTATGTAATGAGGAAAAATGGGCACAAAGTACTATCAAATTCACATTACGATACGTACTGCAATTAGGCTACCATGTTAAAGGACAAAAATTGGAAATTTTCGGATGGGACTCCCTAGATGTCCGCCACTATACAAGTGTACTGAACTGTACTCTGTGTGTTTGTGCCTTGCTATGAAAACATGATGAGTTGCACTATCATTTTCATGTATAATAAGTCCTCTTGTTCACCTCAACCATAGGTTGATGGGCAACTTGGAAATTTTAGAACTTTTCTCATCCTTGGGAGAGCTGTTTTATACTTCGATAAGGTCTCTTCTTCGTAAGTATAGTACATAACTTTTCCTCTCTGCTATTTTGCTTTAAAATGTTGGAGTGTCATTGTGGACATCTTGTATAATTCAAACGCTCCTCTCAACCAATTTAACCCGTTCCACAGGGCTGCAAATTGAAAAAAAGTTCATGTTGTTTTTTGATTAATAGGTGAACTTAATTCTTTGTTCCTAGTTGATTACGGGTAATGAATTCGTTTTTCCCTGTCACGTAATGTATTCTTACAAATCAATGTCAAAATTTGAGCCTTCTTCCGTATTCAATACTGCTTTATTATACCTTATTTCTTATCTCCTATCAGACTAAAGAGGTTATTATGCTAAATAACTAAACATGTTTTGTTTAATGTGAATGCAGACAGACAAAGAAAAGAATATAAGATTCTCTACACATACAGATTAGCATATATACATATAATATGGAAATATATAAATAAATATATACGTTGTAAACTGGAAATCAACACAGTCGTATAACATAGTTATTTTTCACATCTTTTTAGCACGCTTTCTCCTATAAGCTTTCCTAATTTTCTTGTGATTTTCTTCTGAAGTTTCACTGTGCAACGTCCAACAGTACTCAGCCATCATACTAACACTCCAAAGTCCCTGACACCTTTTCTCCATATCCCTCATGTCTTGCTGGAACCGTTCGCCTTGTTCCTCACTTGATTACTTTCCACCAAATCTCGGAGAAGTAAAATGAGAATGCAAAAAATGCTACTTGAGATTCATGTTGCAACCCAGTTCTTGAAATTTAACTAACATATCCTCAACAAATTCTCTGTAATCAGCACTTTTGTGGTTCCCCAGGAAGTTCATCAGCACGCTTTTAAATGCTATTCAAGCATCCCTTTCAGCATTAGTCATTATTGCCTCGAAGTTTTTATCCTTCATTAACTTCCTAATGTCTGGGCCAACGAAGACACCTTCTTTCACTTTGGCGCATGAAAGAGAAGGAAATTTGTTGCATATGAACTTGAAACATTCGCCTTCCTTGTCGAGTGCCTTAACAAATTGTTTCATCAATCCTAATTTTATGTGAAGGGGAGGAAGTATAACTTTCTCAGGACTGACTAAATTTTGTTGAATGATGTTTTTTGATCCCGCGTTCAGTGTTTTCCGTAATGGCCACTGTTTCCTTCCCCAGTGGTCATTTCGTGCCCTACTATCCCATTCACAGATGTAACATGGCATTTTTGTATACCTACCTTGTAGCCCAAGTACAATGCTCAAAATCTTCAAATCTCCACACACCATCCAACCATGTACCTCGTATTTAATTTTATTAACAATAAATTGCACATTGTCATATGTTTCTTTCAGTGACAAAGAATGAGCAATAGGAACTCAGGGGAACTTATTTCCATTATGTAATAGAATCAATTTTAAGCTTGTTTTATTCGAGTCAACAAATAACCTCCAATCACTAGAAAGACAAGGGAAATTTAACTTGATCAACAAACCTGACACATCACAACAAAACACGATAGAACCTTCTTTTGAGAAATACTGCACAAATTCTTTTTCCCGGTGTCTATACCAGGAAAATGTTGTTCCTCAGGCCAGCAAGTTATTTTCATTAAGTCTGGAACCAAGAAGTTCAGCAGATTCTTTAGACAGATTTAGGTCTCTAACTAGATCATTGAGCTGGCGTTTAGTGAGTGGTATAGGGTCACGAGATCCGCTAGGGGGGTTGTAAACTTCATCTTCAATTTCACTATTTTCAACTGAATCACTATACGAACTAGGATCACTTACAAACTCAAGACTTGATGGAGGTGTCGGAACAGGCAAGTCTAGGCCGTGCAGCACAGGTCTCATTGCAGAGGAAATATTGGGATACACTGTCTTGTTTCGAGTATTGTGTCCTACAATTTCACAGGAACAGAAGTAGCAATCGTCGCTGTGGTTTTTGGGTTCTCTCCACACCATTGGTATTGCGAATGGCATAGATGACCGCTTTCCAGTGCTCCAGTTCCGTAACGATTCCACACAAGATCTACACATATTGTGTGGAGCCCACGATTTATCTTGATCTCCAAGTTCCTGCCCTTCTTACAAAATATAAGTTTTTCTGTCTCTGTTTGCGTGAAACAAATTCACCACAGATGTAATAAAATATATCTGGTCTTCTTACAACCACGAGATGCCATAGCAACACAGTATTCAACGAACTACAAAACAGAACTAGCTTTTTTTTTAAGGCTAGCATCCTTTAAGAGGGCTACACCCTCTTTTAGGGAAGGGAGTTGAGAGAACCATTATGGGAAAAAGGTATGGGTTGTTGGGCTATGGGCTTAACATTTCATACCATTGAAGCACATCTAAGATTTGTGATAATTAAATATGAAATTTATTTGAAATCAGATAACAAGGTTTGATATAGAAATATTTTAAATATTCATGCAGCCAACATGTTAGTTAATTTAATTAAATTAAACTTCCTTACATTTTAAACACATTCATCTTTATTACTACCTGGATAATTTCACCACGTACTGGTGACATCTGGCGTCAATCAGTTGAATTACGCTTAAACATGCATACCGCAATAAACATATATAAATCGTGAATTGTAAGAAATTCTTACGTGATATGAGAAAACTAGTGCCAGTCTCGGTTTCAGCATGTTCAAATACATATAAAACATCCAAAATTATAAAAACAACAAAACCTATGTGGCCCTATTAGACGTAGTCTTCAGCGAAAGACAAGTAATCAAATGATATCGCCTTATCTATTAAACTGGGTTAAAGGATAATTTCGTCCAATGTACACAAGGGTTAGGAAAATGATATCTTCATGCAATTATATATAAAAAGTGAGAATTTTACAAAAAGGCGACATTTACCAACACTAGAATTTTAATTAGAAAAAAGCAAATTAATTGGAGCATAATTAAAGAAAATAATCAGATTTGGTTACTTTGGGTAAAAACAATGCAAAAATCAGTAAAGCTAATTTAACCCAACACTGACCAAATTTATAATCACAATCCGGTCTAACCTTAGGGCACGTGGCCCTATCTACTATAACCAATACTGTCTACTGATATCTCTGAAAATATTTCTTACTGCTTCAATAAATATGATTCATTTCGTTTTATTTATACGCGATTTCGAGTTCAACTCATAGAAATCCTTTGCTGCCCATTCTGGTTATTCATGGTCCTTTCTAGGCATGGAACTTTAAATTTGGAAGAAATAGTACTAATTATGACTTTTCGCTGTCAAATTATGAATATGTTATTTTACAGTCCTTCTTCTATGGTACCGGTAACTTATTTTCTATTTCGTTCGGAAAAATTGACATTATTTTCCGTATCCTCTATCCTCAATATATACTTTTCATTCCTTAGTCTGGGCCCTCTCCGAGGGTCTAGGGATGGTATCGAGACGAGACGAGACGAGACGAGACTTTGTACAGTCTCGGTCTCGTCTCGGTTAATAAATAACGGTCTCGGTCTCGTCTCGACTAAAAAATCACCGTCTCGGTCTCGGTCTCGTCTCGGTCAACAGATGATTGTCTCGATCTCGGTCTCGGTCTCGAGTACCAAATCTCGGTCTCGTCTCGAAAGTCTCGGAAGTCTCGAAATAAATAGTGTGAAATTAAAATAGTGAAACTATTATTCTCGTACAGTCTGTCGTTTCCGCTTATTTTTCCTTTCATTTTGACTTAGAATTATGGCATCGTGTACCTCTTCGTAGTTAATTTGCTAGTGCTAATGCTTTCCATGCGCGTATTCCAGGTTCAATGATCAGTGGATATATCACGCAAAAACCCTAATAGAACCCATATTTCACTTTCAGCAATAGACTTTGTCTCATATAGCCTCAGAACTGCGTATACAATTAAACTCTATTAAATTAACTCCAGTACTCTACAGTAGTTTATTTCCTTCCTTTGAATCAGAATTGTTCAATACCTCCTAACGGATAACGCAACACATAGCAGCACGAATGTATTTAATCGTGCCGAAATTAAAACTTTACAATTTCTCATTTATTATTCAATACATTCTGCTTTGACTGTCATTTTAAAAACAAAATATAACGTGCATTATCTTAACAAATAGGGTAAATTATTACTACAATATACGTATTTTGTTTGAAATTGATGAAATGCTATATTACCGTTTCACATCTCCGTGTTTGACACTTTATAACACGAACGTCCTGAACCTTGTGGTGGGAGCTACTATACTCATCTTTGCTATCTGAGGTCTCGAGTTGGATCACAAAACAAGTTAGATTCAAAGTCCGGTGTTTCTCATAGTTCGCGTCTCATTTTAAGTGCATTCTGTTTCTTATACAAGTTCATAAGGTCGTAATGCATTACGTAAGCACATATCCAGTGCCGTAACATAGATTAATCTTATTCCTGAGCTCTCAACGGTGCATGCAATCTTTATTCGAGAAAACTAATCTTGCTTCTTTACGTTGAAATTTTATATTGATTAAAAATTACTTGCGAAACATGGACATATATATTATATAAGTATATAGGTAATTCGAGTTATCTGTATCTATTTTTTCTCACTCGCCAAAACAAGTCATTCGTAACTTTCTAGTTTTCTTTTGTATTAATTTTCGTAGTTTTGCTGCAACATGATGTATTGAATAGTCAAAAATATTTTTTTCGCTCTACGATTTTCATTAAATTTTGGATCCATTTTTACCCTATTTTATCTAGTAAAAGTAATATATTTAGTCTTAGTTGAGGAACTGGTTTTTCTTATCTGTAAAATTACAAAATTATGACCTGGTTTAGTTTACCTCCGAGGTCCAGATATAATAAAATCATCACCATCATCATAATCAACCATTATCAAATCCATTGCTAGATAAAGGTCTTTCCAATTCCCATCCACAACTATCTAACTTGGGCAATTCTTTTCCAGATTACTCCTCAGTGGCTCTTGATTTCGTCACATCTTCTTGTGTGGGGAGGTTTCCTAGGCTGGTTTTGTCTCGTGGTATCCAGTCTAGAATTGTTTTCGTCCGTCGATCATAATTTCTTCTTGCAATACGTCCAGCACACTTTCCAGATCATATTAAATTATTTCATTAGCACCATCAGTATTCATTTCTATATATTTGGGCTACAAATAGTTCGAATTGGCTACTTTCGGAGTACAGACACGCTACTTTTTAATCTTCAGATCTGGCAACACTGACTGAATGATTAAAATCAACACGATGTGAGGACCTCCATTTGGTTTAGCGGCTAGCACTCTTGATTTCGGTTCGCGTGGTCTGGAGTTCGATTTCCGGTAGGGGTAAAGTTGAAAGACCGAAGTGGTTCGGATTCCACTATAATCATTAGCTCCACGTCTCCTTTAGTCGCCCTAGCATAACTGTGGGACGTTAAACTAAAACAAAACAAAACAAAAGTGAACACTGTGTATTACTAACTGTAAATCCTTGAATAATTGCATATAGCTATATGGTATAGATCGAGTTTGAGATGGTCGGTGGTCAAACTAAAGTAAGTGAAATGTAATTAGAGTGTAATTAGAACTTTTAATTAAGCACGCTCTTAATCTAAAGTGTATACCAGGCCTAAGGCTTAGGCGGAACAACTAGTGTTACATCAGTTACATTTAATTTCAGTTACAATTTGCATTTACATGTATTGCTGGAACGAAGACTTAAACATTAACATTATAAGTAGCCCAAAGACTATGATAAACGTCGTCTCTTGAAAGAATTCTTGCACCATGAAACAAATTACGAGTAATTTTAAAATATTTTGCAGTTTATCTATTTGCACATATTTAGAATAATATTTAGCAATTTATTTAAGTGAGCAACACTGCTTAAAATAATGTAACTGCGACTTTTTGTAATTAAAACCACCAGAAACTATTGTTGTAATCTTATAGAAGCAAAGGAAAGCAATAATCATTATAAAAATTTAATACAAATACGTCATTTTAAGCAGTATAACAATTACTACCAATATGTTTGGTATCTCTGAAACGATTTGAAATAACAATTGTTGTAAATGGCGTTATAAGCATTTAAGTCTTCTGGAAGCATCTGCATGATTATACGTGATATGTCAGCGCGCTTTCGAAGTAAAGTCTTTAGAAACATTTAAATTTTCCGTTTCTTGTAACTTTGTTCCTTCATTCGTTCGAAATATACCATGATCACAGTATTTGACACTAAGGTACAGTTGATGCGCATTGCACCGTCCATGCCATTTGAGTTATTAGAGATTTCCAAGCTACACTAAATAATGTATGGGCTATTGTGGTTTTATTAAATAACTAAATTAGAAATATGTAATACTTTACATAGCGCAATTTGAGAAAATACAACTTTATTTTGCTTTAGCTACATTGCTTGTTTATCTAGTGATATTGCAGAGTATCAAGAAAAATTTCTCAACTTGGGAAATATATATCACAGATCCTAGGGGAGGACTATAGGGACTATAGCCCCCTTTAACGCTCAGGTATGCACTGGATAAAATGGGCTTCAATCCTACTTTCTTTACACTGGATAAAGCGGCAAACCATGGTTTAGCCCCTTCCTTGATCATATATTGGGTCCGTGGCCATATCCAGGATGGCCCATTTTAATCTTTCAACGGAGATATCTCGAAAACGGTTGAACATAAATGAACCAAACAAAAACTCAAATAGGAAATGCCATGGGGCACACTGAATTGTGTTGTCGCGGCGCCTCCCGGGGCCGCCTTTCATGGGGTACTAGGACCAAACTTTAAAATTTTAAATAGAAACATGGGGCGAGTAATACCTCGTTCCATAGATCTTTAAAAAGTAAAAAGCGTTGCGGCAAAAGATTTTTCATATCGGTCACCGTATTCAAGATGGCCGCCAAGACATGGTGCCTGTATCTGATAAAACGTCCAGTACCACTAATATGAAAACAGTTGGAGATAAACGAACAGTCAGAATGTGAAACAGGAAAGACATGGGGCGCGTCGAATAATGTTCTCGCAGTACTCCCAGGGCTGCCTTTCAAGGGGGTCAAACTTAGAAATTTTACACCGAAATATGGGTCAAGTGATACATCGTTGGATAAATCTTGAAACACTAAACAGTGTTGTGACAAAAGATTTTTCATATGGGTCACCGTTTTCAAAATGGGCGCCAAGACTTGGTGCCTGTATCAGATAAAACGTCCAGTACTACTAGACCCCTATTATGAAAATAGTTGGAGATAAATGAACAGAATAAAACTCGTATAGGAAAAAGCACAGAGGGTATTTATCATTCCACAGCTCGAGTATAATGCAACTTAGAAAAAGATTATTAAAATATAATTGACATGATGCTAAAGAGGAAATGATAGAAAATTATCTTTCTCCATTTGTCCGTAAGTAGGTGAAGCGGGAACGAATGGTAAAATCTCAAATGAGAACCTCATTTTTATTTGCAATAGATATGGTTTGTCCAAAACACTTGTGTGTACAAATGACTGGTACTATAATGAATAAAAATAAAGTGAAATAAGGTGAATAAAAATAAGGTGAAATTCAAGTTTAACAACGTTTTACCCGCCTCTTCGTCCCTGATAATTTAACGCATTACATGCAAGATTGTTGGGACATATCTGCATCAGTATGTACCGTTTCGTTACTAAGGATCACAACTGAAATTACCGTTGAAAGTTATTCGGAATGTAACTGTGGACAACATCTCAGTGAAACTCATATTCTATTTATTATATGCAAGAATACAGAAGGAAAAGAAGCGAACCAATATCATGCAGAGGACTGTTGAACAAAACCAACGTCCGTAAACATTGTTCTAAAATTGCATTGTTCGACAAATTTGTTTCGCATTTCAGTTGATTCATTTTTGCATCAAACCATTGCGCGCAATCGAAATGGAAGGTACCATTTAACAAAAATTTTACATACTTTATCCCATTACAGAGACTTTTATCTCTTATAAAAAAAACATTTCAAATAACTTTGTTTCGTAGATACAATTTGCAAAAACTAAGGCTCTCATTTGCAATTTCACCGATCCTTCCCGCTTCACTCACGTACGGAGTGAGGTTGGAGCGATAATTTTCTAGGAGTTAGATTTCTTGCTTTCCATTATAGCACTTTCTCTAATCATCTTTTCGACTGTTGCAACATTCCCGAGCTATAGAATGATAAATACCCTCTGTGATTTCCCATTCGAATATTTGTTCTGGTGTTTTTATATTAGTGATACTGGACGTTTTACCTGATGCAGATATCATGTCTTGGTGGTCATTTTGAAAACGGTGACCCATATTAACAATATTTTGCAACAACACTCTTTAGTTTTTAAAGATATGTCGAACGAGGTATCACTCACCCCATGTTTCCATTCACAATTTTGAAGTTGCGCCCTGGGCCCCCATGAAGTGTGGCCCTGGGAGCCTCCGCGACAATATCAATCGATGTGCCACATGACATTTTCTATTTGAGTTTTTGTTCGATTCATTTACGTTCAACCGTTTTCATGTTAGTGGTACTGCACGTTTTACTGTATCTGAGAGAGGCAACATGTCTTGGCGGCCATTTTGAATACAGTTCCCGATATGAAAGATGTTTTGCCACAACGCTTTTTAGTTTTTCAAGATCTATCGAACGAGGTACCACACATCCCATGCTTCCATTTAAAATTAAAGTTGGGCCCCCGGGAACCCGTGCAGGGTGGACCTGGGTGGCAACGCGACCATATATATATATATATATATATATATATATATATATATATATATATAGAGAGAGAGAGAGAGAGAGAGAGAGAGAGAGAGAGAGAGATTGAGAAAGAGAGAGAGAGAATTCTAGTTGCATCAGCAGTGGATTTTGTTTCGGGAGAGGCTTAAGGAACGACTAAGAAACATTTGTGTTGTACGTGCAACGCAAAAAATTATCACAAATTTATTTCGGGAGGGGTTTGAGCCCGATAACCACCCTCTAAATACGCCATTGTACATGAGTCAACCGTTCTCATATTATCTAACACAGCAACGAAACAAATTTTGAGTGAAGGTAATTTTAGTATCTATCAATATCAATATTCGAGACGAGACCGAGACTTTCGAGACTGACCTAAGTCTCGTCTCGGTCTCGTCTCGATTTATAGAGGTCTGTCTCGGTGTTTAAAAGTCCGTCTCGGTCTCGGTACCATCCCTACAAGGGTCCTAGGCAACTATGTAGTTTATCTACGCAGAAGTTCGAAGCTGTCCACATGTATATTCTAAATCTCTACAACTGTTTATTATTATTATTATTATTATTATTATTATTATTATTATTATTATTATTATTATTATTATTATTATTATTATTATTATTATTATTATTATTTCAGTTTGACTTGGAAACTTCATTTCTTTAAATTATGCTACAACACGAGTAATGAAGACATTGACGAACCTACAAATCCAAATAGTATTGCCTACTTGGTGAGAAGTTTGGCAATTCTTGTCTCGGTTTCAGGACGAGTTTCCTGTCTTCTGGGCAATACTAAATGCAAGCACCAGTAACGAAATTTAAACACCCATGAAGAAGATAGCTTGGCAGAAAAGTCTAAAATTTGGTACATTTTCCTCATACGCCACCATCATCATTTGTGCATTATAGGAAATTAAATAAATAGAGAAAATAAAATAAAGGTTTATTTGTCCCTAGCAAACTAACTTCGCTTGTCTCGAACACTATCTTGCGTCTCAGCCTTCTTCGTACATTCATTTACTTGCATTCATACGTAAAACTTGGCCTTGTATAGCACGCACCACAAAAAAGAAATAATAAACGTATAGCATGCAAACACTTTGCGTAATTTCACTCATCGCAGTCTGACAAACGTTCAGTCGCATAACATTTCTTTAAAAGGGAAACAATGCTCCGTAAGTAATTCATTTGTACGCACCAAGTCTCATACATTGTTTTCCTTTAACCTCATTGTTCTAGGCTTTCATTTGGTCTTTCAATTTTCAAACGAGGACGCATGCAATAGGACATTACGCATAAATATGCAGAATTTAATATAAAATAAGAAATGACCTATCAGTTGGAAGCATGCTAATCATTATTTCAGAGATTCACAGTTTGCAATTTGATATTTTAGTACAATGTTTTAGAAAGAAATATCGCGATTCATGTTCGTTTGTTTACATATTAGATTTCTAAACATGCTATGCGAAGCTCTCGGGAGTCTTCTAGAACGGTTATATCCGTCCGTCTGCTTGTTGGTCGAAAAAGTATCAAAGCTAAAATGGTAGCCTATATCAAAATGAAATTAAATCATTCAGTTTAACGTAAGACGATTACGCCCTTCAGACTGAGAGAGACGGAAGATTAAGGAAAGTGAATGACAGAAGAATCGGTGGAATGAGAATGCGGGAGTAAACTAGAGTATCCCTATACAACCATCAGGCACGATGTTATCCACTACAAACTTACTTGGCCAGGTTTCGAACTAGGGATCCCACGCACCAGAGGAAAGTGTTCTACCATTGAGCCACCTTGACCATTGTATTTTTTTCTTTTTTTTTTTGCTATCAATTTAACGTCCCAAGAATAGGTTTCATTTCCTCCGTTGATCCCCTATTAAAACCTAAAGTGTAGGAGGCACGGTGACTCAGTGGTAGAGCGCTTACCTGTGTGCGTGGTGTCCCGGTTTGATCCTCGGCCAAGTAAGTTTGTGGACAACATCGTGTCCTTAGATTTTCTCGGGGTACTCCCGTTTCCTCTCCATATTATCATCCCACCAATTGTTCGATCATCATTCACTTCACTTAATCATCCGTCTCCCTTAGCCTAAAAGGCATAATCGTGGTACGCCAAACTCAGAGATTGAAAAGATTTTCAAACCGGAAATGCTAGAAATCAATTGTTTCCGATTTCAACGTTGATCATCATTCTAATAAAATCGGTAACAGACAAAACGCGGCTTTTTTTTTGGGGGGGGGGGGTCGATTCAGGGTCTCAAGAAAACATCCCATAACCTGTAACACTACAAAACCAAGCGGTGGAAATTTGCTAGTACTTTGTTTCAATATTATTTACAAAAAGCTAAAATGGTAAAATATAGCGAAAAGTGGTTTCTCGAAATCGATTCACTGTCCCATATATAGGTTCCATATCCTCCATTAACACTATATTCAAACCGGAAATGGTAGAAATCAACTGTTTCCAGCTTCAACGTTGATCGTCGTCATAAAAACTATAATAGTGACAAACTTTTTTTTTTTTTCCTTTTTGAATCGATTTAACGTCTGAAAGATACTATTTCCATCCATAACTTTCTACTACAACCGGAAGTCGTAAAAACTTCATAGTACTTTCGGTTTCAGTTTTGATTCACGTAAAAGTGAAAACGGTAACGGGGAAACGCTTTCTTGAAATCGATTCACTGTCCGAAGAATATGTTCCATCTCCTCCGTTAATCTTCTAACCGAACCGGAACTGGTTGACGTCAATTGTTTCCAGTTTTAACGTTGAATGCCAGAAAACAAACCATGTAATAGATAACGACGAGCGTGTCTTTCTTTCCCTTAATAATCGATCCAACGTCTCAAGGAAACATATCTACATCCGTATCACCTTTCCAAAACCGAAAGTGGATAAAAATTTCATAAAACTTCCAGCTTTCATAGAGCGAAAACGGAAGATATCGAGAAGTGCTTTTTCAGAATAGAGTCAGCGTCCAAAGAATATGTTTTATGTCCGCTAACCCTCCATTCAAATCAGAAGTGATAGAAATCAACCGTTTCCGGTTTCAATGTTGATCACTATAGAACCAAAACAATAGAAGGTAAAAATTAAATGAAATCTTCGAGTTTTATGTCCGACGGTTATGCTGTCTAGACTAAAGGAGACGATGATGATGATAAAGGAAGGCAATGGTGGAATGAATGAAGTGGGAGGAGACGGAAAAACCTCCAGAAAATCAGGCACATGGTATTTGCCCACCAGGGTTCACTTGCCGCGAGCTGGGATCGAACCAGGGACACCGTCCACCGCGGCCTCAATGTAGCAGGTAGTGACAAGCTGGTTTTTGGTCTAGATTAAGCGTCCAAAGAATAGGTTTCATCTTATTCATTAACCTTCTATTGAAATTGGGAGCGGTAAAAATCATCCACTTCTGGTTTCAACCTTAATCATTATGGAACAAAAACGGTAACATATACCGACAAATGTTTTATTGGAATCTATTCAGTGTCTTACGGAAGGATTTTATCTTCTCGTGTATCTCTCTCTTAAGACTTGAAGTGATAAACAATATACTACTAAATGTCATTTCATCTGTCTCTTATCCCTCTATTGCAGTCCGAAGTTATAGATCTGTTTCAATATTGACTTCGCCTAATTTGGAGATTTACTGTAGTTTACTGTGAAATGAAACACACTTATTTTCTGATCTAAAGGAGATTTACACGAGGAAGTATACACAATGGTGATAGTATAGTGACATTTTTATTATGTTCAAAAGATGATTAATATTAAACTTTAGTTTATTATGGTTATGAAAGGTTATCTTTTCGCTGGTCATGTCATTCTTTTTTTGAGAGTAAAATAAGTGTTCGGGAGATTCTCTCCCCCAGTGAAAGTATTTGAGTTTTCCAATGTGCTGAGAAAAATCGCAAGTTCGAATAAATAATTTAATCTAGATCCTTGTAAATATTTGTTCCTATCGACCACAAGGGAAATGGATAACAGCAGAATGCAATTTGGAAGGCGCTTGTCTGACAATAATGCGAAGGGAACAGTTATAATTTCCTCACCAGTAATACCAGTGGATGCGCAGTGGCGTATTTACGGGGGGGCTTCTAGGCTTAAGCCCCGTCCCCGAAATCTTACTTACTGTAGTTAAGTATATGAAATATCTTGCAGAATTTTCACATTTTCAGGCAAAGCCCCCCACGAAAGTTAGCAAAGCCCCTCTCGAAACAAAATCGTAAATATGCCACTGTGGATGCGTATAAAGGAAATTAACGTTTATTGTTTAAAATATATTTAAAGGTGTGTAAAATAGTAGTAAACAGAATTTCACTTAAAAGATAGCAGAGATTTATATTTGTTCACATTTATTATGTATATGTCAGATACGCTTTGTTTTATTTCATGACATTTGGTAACCATGAATTCAATAGTGACCCAGTACTTATGAAAATGAAACCTTTAAGTTTTACGTCTCATGGTTATGTTAATTACGCTAAAAAAGACGGTGATGATGAGAAATGATGGACATGGTGGAACGAAGAAAGTGGGAGGAAACGGAAGAACCTGAGAAAAATCAAGCACACGGTATTTGGTCACCATGAAGTTCACTTGGCGCGAGCTGGAATTGAACAAAGGGCCCTATGCACCAGAGGTGAACACTACCACTGAGCCATCGCAGCGCCCAGCATTTAATAAAGAATTAACAGACGAGTAAGCATATTCCAGGAGTTATTACCATGGATATTCTGCCATTAATGGTTGGACAATTGTCGCAAACCGTGAAGTCTCCATGTGCCATGGTCTTCAGACATTGTCTTCGTTCCGAGGAAGCAATACTGTCCACCAACGAAAGCCTGCTTTGCCCTTTTCCTTCTGTCGTACTTTCTATCATGACCCTCAGAATACAGTTCCTTATCAGACTACCCAAATCAGTTTCTTTTCATCGTTCTTCTCTCCTCTATTCCTAACACTTCTAGACCCATAGCTAGCACGAAACTTCTCTGATCATACGTATAAAAAATTTCACTTATCCAGCAGTGATCGGACAAACGAAAGTAAGAAAAATATTTTGTCGTATTAGTCAGACCTGACCCCCACTAGGTTTGTGGTATTGGATACGGGATTTTTGTTGCTGATAATTGTGGTAACGAATAAGACAAAATAATTAGAAACATCTATAAAACACGCCCCCTCTCCTCGAAAATTTACCTCAGAAGATATATGGACTAAAACAACGTTGAAATGTTGTACTGTGTCAATTGTAATAAAATGCCGTCAATAAGACAAAGAAATAGGACGCATTCTGAAATAAGACAAGGGTTAAATTTACCCAAGTGGGTGTGGGTCCAGATTTGTTCAATATTTACATTACAAAATACATCACTGCCGTTTGTAACATTTGATATAGGCATTGCTGCTGTTCATTAAGTAACGAGTAAGACAAAATATTCGGAAGCATCTCCGAATAAGATATGACCCCTCTCCCCCAAATATGACAAAAAATGCATAACAAGATATTATATATATATGGACCAAAACAACGTCAACATCTTTCAATGTTTTTGTAGTGATTAAACACTATAAATAAGCCAAAGAAACAGGAAGTTGTAAAATAAAAATAATAAAAAATTTACGTTTCTTTTGCAATTGATTGTGATTCTGATTTAATTTCCACTTCACTAACGCGTTATATAGAAAACTAGCTCAAATCCCATTCTTCGAACTGAGAGAATCTCCATAGAACTTATTTCAAGGAAAGTGTAATTATAAAAACCCGTAAGATATTCTACTTTTGGCATAAATTGTCAACTGCCTTATCCTCTTAGAATACACCCGTTAATCAATGTGGCATGATAAAAACCTTGAGGTAGGAACTACGAGTAACTATGTTCCAAGATTCATCACAAATGGATAAGCCTTTTCCCATGACGCAATCTCAAACAACAGACGATGTTAGTCGAGAAAACATATAGAAATTGCACCTTCACTCCCTTAAAACTGGAATTTTGGAAAATGCTGGGCTATGTGTCCGCTTACTTGTAATTAGGGGATTATATATAGTTTTTCTCATCTTCTTAACTTGAAAGGCTATGCATTAATTTTGAACCCCACACAACAAACATAATTTGGAAGTCTCTGCCTAAACAAAGGGAAATTTGTATATTTTATAAATGTCACCCAATCCCTCTTTGAAGCAGAACTTTTGAAAACGCTGGAACTTGTTTTCCCTTATTTTTAATGAAGATTTCATATTCCGAGTTCCATCTTTCTAACACCAGAGATTAGTGAATTACACTATTTTTGAGAGAAACTTCGAACCTTCTTTACCCCCTTACAATGAATATTTCTAAAGATCCTTCCTTATCATTCAATTTCGTGACGAAAGGAGTACATACAGTAGTACGGCCTGGGCGATGATGGGTCACCGACTTCTACTCTTTTATATCATACGAGTATAAATTACTTACCGAATATTAGAAGTCATTGTGAGCAACTCCGACAGTTATTTGAAAAGGAATGCCGGAAAATCGGTAGTAGATTCGAAAAGTCGATAATGAGAGTTAAGGTATTAACTTTTGCATCTGACGGATTAAAGTGAAACATATCAGCCCGTAAGAATGTTGAAATGAAGCTTACTAATACAATAACTGGACAGACGTGTTTCTTAGCCATGATGAAAAATTGGGGGCGGTTCCGGGTTTGATTTCCGGTGGGAGAGCTTCGTCAAATATGTGTCACAGCTTTTTCAGGCCAGCCATTTTTAGTGAGGTTTTTCATAATTTGTCCTCATTCAAACCAAGCAAATGTCAAATGGTACCTAACATGGAGGTCTCAAACCGCTTCTTTTCCCCTCCTGGACAATGTTCCCATCGAAGGACGTCATTCCTTACACGTGACGAGCTTGAAAGGCCGAATATGTGTCAATGCGCATAAATATGTGTAAATAAATAAATAAATAAAGGAACTAGATATTACTCTAATCCTTAAATTTCCTCTCCCTCCAATCCCACTATCATTGGCACATACAGATGGGTTGATGCACACAACTGACAAGTTTCAGTTATTTAGTACTTCATTTTCTGGAGGAGAAACCTGAATCTGCAACCCAGCACGAGAAATAAGGCAATAATCAATGGAATGGCTTTTCTTCACTTAGTACCACAAAATCTTCCAGCAACATACGCGTATATTTCAACGGCTATACTGATGTCTTTAGTCAGAGAAGAATTGATACATGATAAACTGCATATCCACTGCAATGAACATTGGCTCTGAAAATGTTAATGTATTCTTATCACCCAGGTACCATAAGAATGGTGGTAGTGTATACCTGCAAAGATAGACCGTCAGTTGTGGCAAAACTTCGTAAATACCATAATTTGCAATTTGTACAAGAAATCATGAATAAATGCCATCTATTCTGATACTAGTAGTCTACTATTGCCAGGCTTAATTGCATGCATGGAGAATATGCCCGCGCGATCGTCCGATCTCTTTAATGGACAGTTACCGCTTACAATGCCTCTTGTTTGGACCTTAGTCCTCGCGCACGAGGTGCACCGCCAGGATTTGTTCCCTAATCCTGACTTGCTTAAGCGATGTAACCCCCATTCTCTGAGGGAGTAGGATACGCCCACTGCGCGGCCAGACCGAAGTCCTGAGTGCCTACCCTACCATGCTCTGCAGGCAGAGTGCCCGAGCGTTTCAAAGCAAGCTCACCTTCCGCACATGTTCACTGTTACCCAGTTTCTTGGGATTAGCTCCCACAAGCTACCGAACCCCACAGTATGACCGTAGCCTGGCAAAGTTCAACCCAATCCGGGAACCTCAGGCAATGCCCGAGGGGGCTAGTGTCCCGGCCCTGCCTACCTCTATCATTTAACTGGCAACCGGCTTTGCGTGTAAAGGTACCACACACACACACACACACACACACACGTCGAGATGCTTCTGCATCTCATCCCGCATCCAATGGTACGTGTTAAGTTACCATTTGAGTTTTGTACCGGACCATATCCTACAAAATTTCCTCCCTTCCTGAAAATCAGAGCCTTTACCCAGATTCCTAGAAATGGCCCCTCCACCACTTCTGTTCAGTTCCCCCGCAGGCAGGAATCCGACACTTCCCTCCCAGTACGAGACTCCAAGCAATACGGGACTACCTCTCTCTTGCGTGTTGAGGAACCACGAATACGATTAGATACTCAGTGTCTCTCCCCACACCCAATAGCACGATTAACTCGCCATTTGGGAGAAAGGCCGTAACCACTGCTCCCCGCTATGGCCGAAATTGTGATCTTTGGTCACATCTGATATTTTATGATGGCCTCCAAATCTATGATCATACCTTTACCGGAAATACAAATCGCATTGCTCGCTCTTACGTAAAATGTAGATGACCAGTGAGATACGGAATTTAACGCACCCTCCCCCCCGGAGAAGATAAATCATTGTTGGCCAATCTATGGAAAACACGATGTACAGTGGGAAACAGAAATTCTTGAGGTACAAAATCCGTGAGTTAGGCAACCCACCTAACGCCCGCTCCAAGATCAATTACGCCTGGTAGAGCAGCTAGAACAGCAGCATGCAGTTGCCTCACCTGTTAAAAAAAACAAATCGTAAAGAGTGCTTTTGCGCAGGAGTGAGGCAAAACACTGGCTGACGAAATGACAAAACGGAGTCTTTGCATACTTATACTCACAATACACAGCACAGTACCAGAAAAAAAAATATACGGACACCACAGTCGCTGATAACAAGATAACAGTCGGAGGACTTAAATAATCTTATAATTAACTCAAACGAGGATTATATAAACAAGTTAACTTACTTCAAATGACTATACATATATGCGTATCAAATAATATACGGATAGATTATGCGGTATATGTATTAGTTTATTTTTTTTAAGTAAACGCAAAGCCTTGCTCTGTGTTTTAAAACTATTAACAGTAGTCCTACCTGCAAATCAATTAAGTATAGGTTGATCATCCAGGGAAAGAAATCAGCCCCTAATGAAAATTTTGGGTGTCTAACAGGGCCTGACTTCCTAGGTTCTGGCGCCACTGTTTGATACGTAATGTTACTTCGAAAGAAGAAATTGCCTGAGTTCATTATTCGTTAAATGACTTTTGAAAATGCTAAATATTGGTACGCAGTGATTTATTTGTAAATATTAAAAATGCAAAATTCGATAACACTTAAACGAGTTGGAGAACTTATCCGTACTAAACGTATTTCCCCTTAGGTTGCAAATATAACTGAAGGTTCGTGATTTGTTTAATATTTGTGCAAATTTACACATTGAGACACAAGGAGAAAAGAGGAGAATATAGTGTCAATAAACAAAAAATTTAAAATGCACGAAATTAACTGTTAATATCCAATATAGAACCATTAACAGAATTAACTCTGTACCTCGTTTTCTCCATTCATTTCTCTTCCTTTATTTTCAGGATTACATCATCACTGAATTTTTCCACTGGAGATTATTTTTCATTTAACAGCATCCAACTGGAGCTCAGCCTTGTAAATGAAACATTTTAAAAAGTGTACCCGGCCAAGGCGAGAATAGAACACGGATTGCCGGATTATGAAACTATAACGCTAACCATTCATCTAAAGCGTTACTTCTTCCGGCTCGCCTAAATAAAAAGCCTTTTCTGTTCGCTCAAAACAGTAGCTTGTTAATTGTCAGATTGATTGGCAAAACATAGGAATATAGTTGAGGACTTGGAGGGCACTATATGACTGTATTCACTAAATTATCAACATTACAGATATTTTGAAAAGAAAATACAAAACTCCTTTATTTTGAATCAAATACGGCACGTGTATTATACTCGTAAAAAAACTAAAGACGAATCAATTACTGCGTAGTAATCGTGGTTCAGTGGTCAAGGCGCTCGACCAGTAATCTGAAGGTAGTCGAATAGAATCGGATCCACATACGACCAGTACTTTCACTTTTTTTACTTTAGCATTTTTGGTGGCGATTGATCGGCGATGACACATGTTTTATTATCTTCAGATATTCGATACTCGGATATTTCAATACTGGAACTATCAAATCTTCAGGAATACTACTACTAATAATAATAATAATAAAATTATAATAATTATTACTATTTCATAGAAGATTAAAAGTTAGGAGCTTATTATGGCGCAAGGCATAACATTACAACCAAAAATGTAACATTTGCCAAGAATATTTCGGTTTTGCTTAATGTCATTCACGACAAGAGGAATTTCTCATCTAGTTTCTGAAACAAAATAAACAAAATTGAGACGGGAGTTAACATTTTACATTTAAGACGGGAAAAGGTTAACTCAAATTATCGTCTCGTTTTGGAGATGGAAATTGAGACGAGACGAAAAGTATCGTAAATATTTCTCGTTTTATCTCGATTCTCGAAATAGTGTATGTAGATTCCTTAAGTAACAATTGCTTTGTAGACTGAATCTTATACGCTAGTTTGTTACTTCCTATTTCGGAGCTCATTGAATTTATTATTAATACTTTCTACATGAAACTTTAGTGGAACGCTTTGGTTTAAACTTTTGGTAGTTGCAATGGTGTGTTCTGGATGTCCAGACACCCTCCCGAAATCCCTACTTATCGGTAAATTTTGCCTAATTTTAGAGCAACTTTAAAATTTTTATTATTATTATTATTATTATTATTATTATTATTATTATTGAAAATTTAGGACCTCAATATTACGTCCTATTGCAAGGTAAATAAGCACACTGAAGTTGATAGGAAAAGAAACAGAAAGGATAAGAGACATTTTCGAGTGAATAGTGTCTGAGATGGGAGAAAGAAGGTACCAGCTCCTATTTATATCGAGACTTCGGATGCTTAAACAGAAAGTAAGTAGGATTTGTCTTCACAACGATACATAGTAACACGCTTTCTTTGGATAAAAGAGTTTGGATTATGTATGCGTTATATTGATATTTTAACAAAATATACATACCAATATAAAAAAGGATAATTCCTATTTACAAATTTTGGTTGAACGGATATATGAAACGTGTTGGAAATTGCGAGCAAAAATATTATTTCTAGCTGCATGGGTAATAGTGAAAGATTTTCGGAATAATTGCTCGGAAACCATATCGTTTCAGATACATTTATGACTCATACTAGGTCCTAAGTAGTCGTATTCATGAATTGTTTACTAAACACGTTACGTTTTCACACATTACGAATAAGGTTCTAGACAGACATGTGACGTCATTTTGCTACTATTTTCTCTGTGAAGAAAGCCCTCTCCAGTCTAACTTGTAAGACCGAAAGAAATTGAGTATTTTTCGTTTCATTACACATCAGAAGTATGAATACTGTAATTGATAAAACAACTTACCGCAGCGAGAATCGAACCCGGAACCCCTGAATCACGAAACAAATGCTCATGCCAGTACGCTAAGACTGCTGTGTTAAGTAAGAGTAAAAAAATCGCATATATAGCAAATTGCACACGTTTACTATAACGACGAAACACACTGATTTCGGTCATGATAAAATACTATAGTCGAGAGACTTCAAATTTAAATTAAAAAACAAAAATAGACATATAGTGCCTTAGACCACTTGCTTTTCTGATTCACCGAAAGTATCTCCGTAACTTGTTTTATTATACTTAATAATACTCGCTTTACCGTTATTTCCAGTAACCTTGAACGACAGACACACGAGAAGAGATACATCGAGGACATACAATTTCAAAGGATATCCCATCGGGAATTGAAGACGAGACCGCCAGCACTGAACTATCTGAGGCAGTGTTGGCGTTGATCAATGAAAACTTGACCCACCATGATCCGCCATGATTCTCCACCAACTGTGGCCCACTTTGACTCACAACCCACGATGACCCAGTCGGACCCACTCGGACCCACTACCTACAATGACCCACTCGAACCCACAAACCTGCAATGGCCCACTCTGACCCACCACCCACCTACCTGCTCAGACCCACCACCTACTAAAACACATAGTTATCAACTCTGACACATGATACGCAGCTTCTTCTCTACTAACTAAAGACTTTATAATAAATAGGGATGGGCACGAGCGAGTTCGAGCGAGTTTTCATTGAAATCCGACTCAAAACAGACACCTTTGAGCTAGAGTCGAGAACTCGTCTCGAAAAATTGCCTCCAACCCGACTCGAAACTCTACTCGAATTTGACTCAACTTTCAAGTCGAATCGAGCCAAAACGAGCCAAATGCTGTGTGTACTTTCAAGTACTTTCTTCAAGTATCCTACATAGACAATATAATTACTATCAATGATACTACTACAAAATTATTTTATTATTATTATTGTTGGTGTATATAGCAGTGGATTTTGTTCAGTTTTAAAAACATGTATTTTTTTTTCTTTCTCGTGTGTGTTGTAACCAAGAAAGCCAACAGTTCCCAAGAACTATGGTCCCCTTCACCCCCATCCATTGACTTTCGCCCTCATAGCAAGGATTGTGGACAAAGGAAGAAGCAAGGGACATTTTCTTCTTTTGGGCTGGTTCTTTTTAAAATCTAACAGTGGACAGTTAGCAAGTGGACATTGAAAACATAGGCTGGGAGCAAGCAGCTCAGCCGCGATTAAACATTGCATTTCATTTAGCATTCATCAAAATCATATTCTTAGCGCAACAGCGCAACACAAAGACGTTATCTACAAATATTAAGTGTTATTGAACTATATCAATCCGTCACACAATTATCATAAGAATTCAACAACGCTTGTAATGTAAATAGTTAAATTGTAGATTTGCTTAGTGTTAAATATATGTTGTACCAAACCGAACGTTCCGTCGTGTATCTGTGGATTGAGCTTGGCCCTATGAACATAGTCCATTTCAAATCAGGTCCTCCGATCATACAACAATTATTGTTATTATTATTATTACAACACCGTGTATGAACATGACAGATAGGTGGTTTGTATCTGAATACTAAAAACTAATAGGCTGCTGACCTCCATAGTCGTGAAGTCTAGCAGGCAAGGACATCGTTCACGAGGTTTTGGGTTTGAGTTCCGGAGGAGCAAATATCCGCGCCAAGTTGGTGCCTCATCTCAACCAAGCTGGCTCGAGCTGTTCGCTAAGTTGAACCGAGCTAAGCCGGTTAACATCGCTACACGGGTTGGGCTTCTGCTTCGGCTCAAATCTTTCACCGTGCAGGTCTCAGCCTTGGTGGTGAGAACTACAGTATATACTTATGTAAGTGCTCACGACATTTGAGACTGTCTCGTTATAAAAATCCATTGACGTCTTGTTAATCGAGTCGAGGCGAGATGCGAGCAGTGTCTCACCTCGTGAGCAACACTAAAAATATTCCACATTGCTGCTTACATTTCTCATAGCTTTCGCTTTTCAGTCTAATCAGGCAATTATTTCAAAACGAGTTAAAACCAGCTAAACGAGCGAGCCATTTTTCAAACTCGACTCCACCTAAAAATAGTGGCTCGGCTCAGGTGTTGGAAGTTGGCCCGCAAAATCGAGATAAAATTTAAAACTCTATATAGAACGATTGCCCATCGTTTGCCCATGTTTGCCCACCCAAAATTTTTGTTTGCCCACAAACAGAACCTAAGTTATACGTAAAAAACTATTTTAGGGCCAACTTCACACTGGCACAACAAAGTGTGAAAATAAAATATTGCAACATGCAAACGATTGCCCATCGTTTGCCCAACAAAAATTTTTGTTTGCCCACAAACAAACAAAAAGTTATAAACAAAAACTTTTTTACGCCTAATAAACTTTACAAGCAAAATAAAAGATTTGTAAATATTTATATATCATATTTCTCTATCAAAACCAACCATTTTGCACTACATAAACGGAAAATTATGGAACGGACTATGCATCCAATAGTAACGATGACACAATCATATTACTGCATTTGTAGTATGCAAATTGTAATATTGCGGAATCTAACTTTTTTCTATATGTGTAAATACAAAAACTATCATTAAACAAACAAAAACATTTGCTGGGTAAACAAAATCATTTGCTGGACAAACTAAGGCAATTGTTGGGCAAGTCAACCAAGGGCAAACATAGGGCAATCAATATTTGTGATTAGAAACATAGCCCGCTTGAATTATCACATGTAGTCTCAAAAACGTACGATTTAAGGCTTTCCTGTCGCTGGGCAAACGTAGGGCAATCAATATTTGTGATTAGAAACATAGCCCGCTTAAGTCTCAAAAACATACGTAATTATTTTTTAGCTTCTTTTCTATCGGTGGGAAAACACAAACTAATGCTGGGCAAACGAAATCAAGTGCAGGGCAAACATAGGGCAATCAATATTTGTGATTAGAAACATAGCCCGCTTAAGTCTCAAAAACGTACGAAATTATTTTCCAGCTTCTTTTCTATCGGTGGGAAAACAAAAACTAATGCTGGGCAAACGAAATCAAGTGCTGGGCAAACACGGGCAAACACAGGGCAATCAAAAATGATTAGAAACATAGGCCGCTTAAGTCTCAAAAACACACGAAATTAGATTCCAGCTTCTTTTCTATCGTTGCGCAAACAAAAACTAATGCTGGGCAAACGAAATCAAGTGCTAGACAAACAAGAACAAACATAGAGCAATCAATAATTATGATTAGAAACATAGCCCGCTTAAATTTTCACATGTAGTCTCGAAAACGTACGATTTAAGGCTTTCCTGTCGCTGGGCAAACGTAGGGCAATCAATATTTGTGATTAGAAACATAGCCCTCTTGAATTATCACATGTAGTCTCAAAAACGTACGAAATTAGGTTCCAGCTTCTTTTCTATCGTTGCGCAAACATAAACTAATGCTGGGCAAACGAAATCAAGTGCTGGGCAAACAAGGGCAAACAAAGGGTAATCATATTTGTGATTAGAAACATAGACTGCTTAAGTCTCAAACACGTACTAAATTAGGTTCCGGCTTCTTTTCTATCGTTGCGCAAACAAAACCTAATGCTGGGCAAACGAAATCAAGTGCTGGGCAAACAGGGGCAAACGTAGGGCAATCAATATTTGTGATTAGAAACATACACCGCTTAAATTTTCACATGTAGTCTCGAAAACGTACGATTTAAGGCTTTTCTATCGCTGGGCAAACAAAAACTAATGCTTGGCCAACGAAATCAGGTGCTGGGAAAACAAGAGCAAATATAGGGCAATCAAAATTTTTGATTAGATAGCCCGCTTAAGTCTCAAAAACCTACGAAATTAGGTTCCAGCTTCTTTTCTATCGTTGGGACAACAAAAACTAATACTGGGCAAACGAAATCAAGTGCTGGGCAAACAAGGGCAAACATAGAGCATTTAATATTTGTGATTAAAAACATAGCCCTGTTAAATTTTTGCATGTAGTCTCGAAAACGTACGATTTAAGGCTTTTCTATCGCTGGGCAAACAAAAACTAATGCTGGGCAAACGAAATCAAATGCTGGACAAACAAGAACAAACATAGGGCAATCAATAATTGTGATTACAAACATGGCCGCTTAAGTCTCAAAAACGTACGAAATTAGGTTCCAGCTTCTTTTCTATCGTTGAGACAACAAAAACTAATGCTGGGCAAACGAAATCAAGTGCTGCGCAAACATAGGGCAATCAATATTTGTGATTAGAAACATAGAGTGCTTAAGTCTTAAACACGTACTAAATTAGGTTCCGGCTTCTTTTCTATCGTTGCGCAAACAAAACCTAATGCTGGGCAAACGAAATCAAGTGCTGGACAAACAAGAACAAACATAGGGCAATCAATAATTGTGATTACAAACATGGGCCGCTTAAGTCTCAAAAACGAATGAAATTAGGTTCCAGCTTCTTTTCTATCGTTGGGACAACAAAAAATAATGCTGGGCAAACGAAATCAAGTGCTGGGCAAACAAGGGCAAACATAGGGCAATCAGTATTTGTGATTAGAAATAACTGCACGAAGAAAAATGTATAGCAAGTACTCGTAAACATACACAGGAGTACATGAGAAAATTTAAGCGGGCTATGTTTCTATTCAATAATATTAATTGCCCTATGTTGCCCTTGTTTCCCCAGCATTAGTTTTTGTTTGCCCAGCGAAAGAAAAGCCTTAAATCGCACGTTTTCGAGACTACATGTGAAAATTTAAGCGGGCTATGTCTCTATTCACAAATATTGTTTGCCCTATGTTTGCCCTTGTTTGCCCAGCACTTGATTTCGTATGCGCAGCATTAGTTATTGCTTGCCCAACGATAGAAAGGAAGCTGGAACCTAATTTCGTACGTTTTTGAGACTTAAGCGGGCTATGTTTCTAATCAAAAATATTGATTGCCCTATGTTTGGCCTTGTTTGCCCAGCACTTGAGTTCGTTTGCCCAGCATTAGTTTTTGTTTCCGCAACGACAGAAAAGAAGCTGGAAAATAATCTCGTACGTTTTTGAGACTTAAGCGGGTTATGTTTCTAATCACAAATATTGATTGCCCTATTGCCCTTGTTTGCCCAGCGATAGAAAAGCCTTAAATCGTACGTGTTCGAGACTACATGTGAAAATTTAACAGGGCTATGTTTTTAATCACAAATATTAAATGCCCTATGTTTGCCCTTGGTTGCCCAGCACTTGATTTCGTTTGCCCAGCATTAGTTTTTGTTTGCCCAACGATAGAAAAGAAGCTGGAAAGTAATTTCGTACGTTTTTGAGACTTAAGCGGGCTATGTTTCTAATTACAAATTTTGATTGCCTTATGTTTGCTCTTGTTTGCCCAGCACCTGATTTCGTTTGCCCAGCATTAGTTTTTGTTTGCCCAGCGAGAGAAAAGCCTTCAATCGTACGTTTTCGAGACTACATGTGAAAATTTAAGCGGTGTATGTTTCTAATCACAAATATTGATTGCCCTACGTTTGCCCTATGTTTGCCCAGTACTTGATTTCGTTTGCCCAGCATTAGTTTATGCTTGCGCAACGATAGAAAAGAAGCTGGAACCTAATTTCGTACGTCTTTGAGACTTAAGCGGGCTATGTTTCTAATCACAATTATTGATTGCCCTATGTTTGTCATTGTTTGCCCAGCACTTGATTTCGTTTGCCCAGCATTAGTTTATGTTTGCACAACGATAGAAAAGAAGCTGGAACCTAATTTCGTACGTTTTTGAGACTACATGTGATAATTCAAGCGGGCTATGTTTCTAATCACAAATATTGATTGCCCTATGTTTGCCCTTGGTTGACTTGCCCAACAATTGCCTTAGTTTGTCCAGCAAATGATTTTGTTTACCCAGCAAATGTTTTTGTTTGTTTAATGATAGTTTTTGTATTTACACATATAGAAAAAAGTTAGATTCCGCAATATTACAATTTGCATACTACAAATACAGTAATATGATTGTGTTATTGTTACTATTGGATGCATAGTCCGTTCCATAATTTTCCGTTTATGTAGTGCAAAATGGTTGGTTTTGATAGAGAAATATGATATATAAATATTTACAAATCTTTTATTTTGCTTGTAAAGTTTATTAGGCGTAAAAAAGTTTTTGTTTATAACTTTTTGTTTGTTTGTGGGCAAACAAATATTTTTGTTGGGCAAACATGGACAAACGATGGGCAATCGATTTGGATGTTGCAATATTTTATTTTCACACTTTGTTGTGCCAGTGTGAAGTTGGCCCTAAAATAGTTTTTTACGTATAACTTAGGTTCTGTTTGTGGGCAAACAAAAATTTTGGGTGGGCAAACATGGACAAACGATGTTCAATCGTTCTATATAGAGTTTTAAATTTTATCTCGATTTTGCGGGCCAACTTCACACAGCTGCTCGGCTCGGGACTCGAGATAATTTCCATTGACTGGACTCGAATTCGCTTTGAGTTTCGAGTCGAGTTTTAGTTCCACTTGTGCCTATTCGTAGTAATAAAACCAGGTTACAAAATTCTAACTAATCAGAGTTTGAATTTTTACGGTCACTCGCTCAAGCACAGGTCAGTTATAATAACGGTGGATCTGACCTTTACGATATAAAATAAAGTGTTTGTCATGGGCCAAATTTCGATGAATTTGAATTCAATTATCATGCTACCTATCATGGTACCTACATGGTGTCATGGTACCCACTGGTATGTATAATTATCTCCTTGTTGAATTATCGATACTTTTCAGTGGAAAAACAAATGCAATTTGAAAGTCCCAAATCAAGGTAGAGCAACATGCAGTCCGAACTTAAAATTTCCTTGTAATTAAGCGTACATTACAAATTTTGTCTATTTTCTCGCAGCTTTGTTGTTTCATTGCCTTGTGCCCTAAGCGCTCCATATAATAAACATAAGCTTCAGCAATTATTGTAGTAGAAAGCGCATGGTTTCTGTTTCCCAAATTGTTTGTGAATTTGTTTCTCAACTAATATCGATCGTTTTCGATTGTTTTTACAAACTAACCCACTTCCAATTTTGCATGTATAGAAAGTGCCGCCCCTGTCATAAAGAACAATTTTTAAAAATGCTATGAGATATTCTGTTCGTTTTTAATAAAGAATTAATATACTGAATTTCAGGTCCGTAAGTTTAACGGCTTGTGAGATACTCATTTTTTTTTCGCAAAAATTTGGATCCCCGCCTTAAGATATTATTATAATGAAAGTGATAAAATCCCAGTTTGGATTAAGGCATTTCATTTGACTTTGCAATTTGACCGTGATAATGAGGCAAACATAGTTACATCCATCTTATATAATAATATATATATTATAGTGGTTCAAAAATGTATTGTTTACAGTAGTTAGCTCCTCTAAAAGCACTCAGGCTGTGTCTTGAAAGCCATGTAGTAGTATAAGTCCTATTGCTATTATCGCAATTATAAATATCAATATCCAAAAATGCCTGAAGTTCTTCTTTCACTTAGAAATACTCATCTCACGTAAGTAAACAGAAACAAATGAAAAAGGAAGGGTAATAGACTCCTTGAAAGTAAAATGTAGACAAATTCACCAGCGTTCAGAAGCTTATTTTTTAAGGACGCTCAACCCTAAAAAATAGGAGCTAAATACGCGGATCTCATTCGTTGAAAGTTATCCGTTTCTCGCCACGTACCATAAATATAGCAGAAATTGCTACTACTGTCGGTCTTCATGGCTGAGCGTGATTAGTAATTACAACTGCTTAGTAATTACAATTACTTTTGGCGTGGGTTCAAGCCCGGCTCTGAGAAACTTTTGTGTGTTTTATTTTTTATTAAGTTTCCGTAACACTTTTTTCATTAAATAAGATAAATAATACTCAAAAAAGTGATTTACTTACGTTACGCGTGCAGTTTTGCTACGCGAATCCATAGTATAAGTAGTAGTGGTAGTAGCAGTAGTAGTAATAGTAGTAGTAGTAACAACGGGTCAGAAGCCCCGCAGGGCTCGGTTTGTTCCAGCTTGACTGCCATGATATTAATTTAACCTCCGCTGCTTCTTCAATATTCTTCTTTGATTTCAACCAAGTGACAATTTTCTTCTATTACAATAATACACAATACATACACCAGAAGGTACGTACAATCACAAACTGCAACCAATCAGAAACGTGTATTTAGTTCCTCTGGCTAGGGTCGAGTGTGTAAAAAATATATTGTTCAGAAGATACTGTCTACAATTAAGTAAGTCGAGTAGGTCGGTAGATTAGAGTGGGTCGGTGGGTCACAGTGCGTCATGGTGGGTCGCCGTGGGTCATGGTAGCTGGTGGGTCACACTGGGTCACATTTGTTGACCCTCGACCCACTGATCCACTCAGAAAACTCGACCCACTGACCTACCGACCCACTCCAACTGTGATCTGAGGGTGGGGTCCTTGGTTCGTTTCCAAGGCAAGTAAGGTGGAAGTAGACAACATCGTGCTCGTGGATTTTCTCGGGACACTCCAATTTTCTCCCACATCTCCTACTAAAAGTGCCTAAAAGACATGATGAGTTGAACGAAACTGTGTGTAGGGACAATACGCAAAAAATAAACGAACACGTGTTTTTTATTTTCTGCGGAAAAAAAGGTTTTAGTGGACAAAATCCCCACCCAAAATTTTGAAATTTGACACCCAAAAATCAAAAAGTGCACCAAAGCGAACGAAATTATGCACAGATACCTAGGTATTCTAGTCCAGAAATGAGGGAATATGTGTGTTATATTTTCCTGGAAAAATGTGTGGGCACGGACTCCGGAAAGCCTTTGATCATGAATTATCAAAATTGCTAATAACAGTGCGTCACAAGTGCCTAAAGACATAAGGAGTTCCAAAGAAACTGTGTAGGGCCAATACGCAAAAAGGACACGAATATTTTTTGAGGCAATATGTTTTTCGTATTTTCCTTTTAAAAAAGTTGGCTGCGGCACAGACCTTTCCAAACCTTTGATTCGCCATTCTCAACACGTTCCATATATCCGTTCAACCAAAATTTGTAAGTAGGAACTATTCTTCTTTATATTGGTATGTATATTTTGTTAAAATGTCAATATACGCATACATAAACCAAAGTCTTTTACCCGAGGAAAGCGTGTTACTATGCAACGTGATGAGAATAAGCAAATCCTACTTAGTTTCTGTTTAGGGAACCAAAGTCTCGATATTAATATTGTTTAGGAGCTGACACCTTCTTTATCCCCTCTCAGACACTAATCCCTCGAAAGCATCTCTTATCCCATCTGTTTCTTTTCCTATCATCTTCAGTGTGATTATTTACATTGTAATAACACGTAATATTGAGGTCTTGAATTTTCAATAATAATAATAATAATAATATATTTAAAGTTGCCCTACGAAAACTTACCGATAATTCGGGATTTCGGGAGGGTGTCTGATATCTAGAACACAAACCTGCAACTACCAAAAGTTTAAACCAAAGTGTTTCACTAAAGTTTCATGCAGAAAGTATTTTATTGTACGTTTTGAAGAAAATAACTGTAATAAAAATAACTGAATATCAATGAACAGTAAGGCATATAATAAACTAACATTTAGAATATGCAGAAGTAATTATAAAAGCTTTGCTACCAAAACACCTACAGACACCATAATAAATTCAATGAGCTCCGAAATAGGAAGTAACAAACTAGCGTATAACATTCAATCTACATAGCAATTGTTACTTAAGGAATGGACATACACTATTCGAGAATCGAGATAAAACGAGAAATGTTTACGATACTTTAGTCTCGTCTCGATTTCCATCTCCAAAGCGAGACGATAATTTGAGTTAACCTTGTCCCGTCTTAAATGTAAAATGTTAACTCCCGTCTCAATTTTGTTTGTTTTGTGTCAGAAACGAGATTAGAAATTCCTCTTGTCGTGAATGACATTAAGCAAAACCGAAATATTCTTGGCAAATGTTACATTTTTGGTTGTAATGTTATGCCTTGCGCCATAATAAGCTCCTAACTTTTAATCTTCTATGAAATAGTAATAATTATTATAATTTTATTATTATTATTAGTAGTAGTAGTAGTATTCCTGAAGATTTGATAGTTCCAGTATTGAAATATCCGAGTATCGAATATCTGAAGATAATAAAACATGTGTCATCGCCGATCAATCGCCACCAAAAATGCTAAAGTAAAAAAAGTGAAAGTACTGGTCGTATGTGGATCCGATTCTATTCGACTACCTTCAGATTACTGGTCGAGCGCCTTGACCACTGAACCACGATTACTACGCAGTAATTGATTCGTCTTTAGTTTTTTTACGAGTATAATACACGTGCCGTATTTGATTCAAAATAAAGGAGTTTTGTATTTTCTTTTCAAAATATCTGTAATGTTGATAATTTAGTGAATACAGTCATATAGTGCCCTCCAAGTCCTCAACTATATTCCTATGTTTTGCCAATCAATCTGACAATTAACAAGCTACTGTTTTGAGCGAACAGAAAAGGCTTTTTATTTAGGCGAGCCGGAAGAAGTAACGCTTTAGATGAATGGTTAGCGTTATAGTTTCATAATCCGGCAATCCGTGTTCTATTCTCGCCTTGGCCGGGTACACTTTTTAAAATGTTTCATTTACAAGGCTGAGCTCCAGTTGGATGCTGTTAAATGAAAAATAATCTCCAGTGGAAAAATTCAGTGATGATGTAATCCTGAAAATAAAGGAAGAGAAATGAATGGAGAAAACGAGGTACAGAGTTAATTCTGTTAATGGTTCTATATTGGATATTAACAGTTAATTTCGTGCATTTTAAATTTTTTGTTTATTGACACTATATTCTCCTCTTTTCTCCTTGTGTCTCAATGTGTAAATTTGCACAAATATTAAACAAATCACGAACCTTCAGTTATATTTGCAACCTAAGGGGAAATACGTTTAGTACGGATAAGTTCTCCAACTCGTTTAAGTGTTATCGAATTTTGCATTTTTAATATTTACAAATAAATCACTGCGTACCAATATTTAGCATTTTCAAAAGTCATTTAACGAATAATGAACTCAGGCAATTTCTTCTTTCGAAGTAACATTACGTATCAAACAGTGGCGCCAGAACCTAGGAAGTCAGGCCCTGTTAGACACCCAAAATTTTCATTAGGGGCTGATTTCTTTCCCTGGATGATCAACCTATACTTAATTGATTTGCAGGTAGGACTACTGTTAATAGTTTTAAAACACAGAGCAAGGCTTTGCGTTTACTTAAAAAAAATAAACTAATACATATACCGCATAATCTATCCGTATATTATTTGATACGCATATATGTATAGTCATTTGAAGTAAGTTAACTTGTTTATATAATCCTCGTTTGAGTTAATTATAGGATTATTTAAGTCCTCCAACTGTTATCTTGTTATCAGCGACTGTGGTGTCCGTATATTTTTTTCTGGTATTGTGCTGTGTACTGTGATTACAAGTATGCAAAGACTCCCTTTTGTCATTTCGTCAGCCAGCGTTTTGCCTCACTCCTGCACAAAAGCACTCTTTAGGATCTGTTCTTTTAACAGGTGGAGGCAACTTCATGCTGCTGTTCTAGCTGCTCTATCAGGCGTAATTAATCTTGGAGTGGGCGTTAGGTGGGTTGCCTAACTCACGGATTTTGTACCTCAAGAATTTCTGTGACCCGCTGTACACCAAATATATATTGCTATAAATCCCATCATGAAATGTTACAATTACATATGCTCCTTTCAAATTGATAGATGCTGAACGATCGTTCACGCCTCAAATGCATTTTAACAGACATATGATATAGCTTGCGAAGGGGGACCTGAAAAAAAAAATGTTTGTGATCCAGTGCAATATTAAATGAACTATGTATTGAATGGTATGACTGCTGATGAAGTGACAAGATAGAGTTCACCTAATGTGAATCGAGTTTTGTTCTTCTTTCTTTTGTTTTGTTTGGTTCACTAGCCTATTTCCTGTGTAGTTTTATGTTTATGATGCTAGAATTTTCTTCCTTTTTCTGTTCTGGTTATTGATCTTCCAGTTATACTTATTTATCAGTTTTATTTATAAAACTTACTGTAGATTTACACATTTAGGGTGACCGTTTGGTAAATTAATAACATAAAAGACAATGAAAATACTACTGATACTATCTTGCAATATAAATTATCATTTTTAATGTCATTTTAAACATTTGTTTCGCCATTTTTCCTGCCATTTTTGTAGTTTTATTTTGCCATAATTGTAGGCTTTATGATGTGACTAATCAAACATTTAATCTGTGTATGTCTGTGGATTTCGTATTGCACGATGGTCAAGAGGTAGTAGTTTCTATCACCAGCCACTAAAACTACTAAATAAATAATAATAATAATAAAGACATTTGAATGAAAGCAAATGTTCATTCAATTAAACAGATCAGTAAACGCGGAAAAGTACAAAACAAAAAGAGTATTTGCAAGCAACTACGCTTCTCCTATCAAATACTAAAACACCAGTGTTCCCAACACCATTTTGAATGTGAAATACACAGGGCAAGGTTTCTATGATTATCGGTTCATTTCTATCTTCTCGTTCTCCTTGTCCCTTTTTCGTTTTTATTATACGTTCAGATAGCAGGAATGTAAACAACATTCGGAGATATATTTCTGAGAAATGTCAATACGATTTCCATAATCCATCGTTTCTGGGAAAAGCAGTTAAATCGTCTGGAATAATCCCAGAGGGAAAAAGAGAGACAAGAAAACGAGGAGGGATACTGCCTCCTGGACATTAGAAAATGTTTCAGAATATCATATCAAATAACGAAGAGGAAAATCGTCGGAAACAACAGAATCCACAGCTAATCTCGCGTACTAAGAAACAAATGTAATACTACTAATACTTTCTTTATTGTGTATCTAATATGAAAACGGAAGGATATGAAGTTCATATTTTTTCTCTCTTTTTAGTAAAAAAAAAAAAAAAAAAAAAGACAACTGGATATATTTGTAATGTATACTGGCAGTTGATATTAAAAGTCTACTACTGAATAATTTCGTTTCTCTTTTAATATTTCAACTTATTACCTAGTTTCAAGATTACTAATATATACAATATTTAAATTTGAATAATCGAGGAAACAAGTGGAAAATGGAATGAAATTTCTATTTACGTCCCACGTTTATGCCCTTTAGATCAGGGGATTCTCAACTTTTACCACTATCCTACCACCAAAGCATATTAATATCACCATAAGTCGTATTTATTACCACCGAATGAGTATGAAAGAATTGATGGAATGATAGTATGGGAGGAAATGAAAGAATCTAGAGAAAACCCATGGATATGATGTTACCAACCACAAACTCTCTCATAGCTGAGGATCGAACTACACACCCGTAGCTCAGAAGGTGGCGCTCTACTATGTTTGTCGAGGCTATTTATGCTTATTACTGTTTTAGCCTCTACCTATGAATATAGTTTTCTCCGTTTGTGCGTGCAGACTATAACAGTTTCTCTAGCGCAAAGAATATCCGATAAATACTTTTAAAAAATTAGGATATAAAAAATGTATATATTCAAGCTCGGTTTTAATCTAAGAATAAGTAATTGTTTAGGGGTATTACTTTTCTTCTTTAATTACTCACAAAAGCCTTAAGTAACAGGTTAGGTAATACTTCAGGTTCATATCCTTCATAAGTTATAAAATCATAAACAAATTTCCGCTGATAATCTTTTTATTCAGAAAAATAATTTAATTTTAGGAAACAGGTTTTCTCTACAAATGCCTAAAATTTCCTACAGTTTCCTCTCCTCTAAAATGTTCTGAACATCTCTCTAACGCACAGGCGTCTCTGACGAGGGGGGACGCGTCCCCCAATATTTTGTAGTGCAAAATAATCAATGTTTTATTATATTTTTTAGTAACGACAGGATAACTTAAATAATAATAATTATATTTATTTGGATTATAATATTTAGGCTGTAAAACGATTATAGCAGAGTTCTGGAAATACTTCAGGGGTCAGAAAGGTAACAAATGGAATCGAAGATAACAAACAGGTTGGGCTTGGTAGTACAATTTAGATTACTTTCTTTGATGCCCCCCCCCCAAAAAAATTTTTTTTACATGCCAGTGACGCCAGTGCTCTAACGTGTAAGTTTAAGAAGTCTCTAATCAAATAATACTTCTCTAATTTATAAGGTCTGTGGTAGACAGAAGGGTTAGCCCTAATCAAAAGTGTCCTCTGTCCACTTTAATTTCTAAAGGGTATTGACTCATTAAATCAAAAACCCTTCTCTCTCTCTCTATAGCCTCCCCTTGACCCTCAGGTATACACTGGATAAAATATACTTCAATCCTCTTTTACACTGGATAAAGCGGCAAACTATGGTTTAGCCCCTCCCTTGATCATATCCTGGATCCGCCTCTCTGTCTGTCTGTCTGTCTCTCTCTCTCTCTCTCTCTCTCTCTCTCTATATATATATATATATATATATATATATATATATATATATATATATATTTTTTTTTTTTTTTTTTCAACACAACACCTGTAGGCCCAGTTACAATGTTGTTCCTTAAAATACATTTACCCTTAGTTATATATAAATTTTAACAAGGTTATACATTTATATATTTTCATTATCAAATATAGTTTTAAAGCTATTCTTGTATACCGTCTCCGACATTCCAAAAACATCTATAATATATCTTCTTTCAATTGCATTGTAGGAAGCACTCATCCTCCATATAGGAGACTTAGCGACGATATTTATTCTTGCTTTTTTGCAGAAAACGATACTGCTATTTCCTACGCGGGTTTTACCTGATGAGACATGCAATTGAATCTTCGAAGTAAGATTCAGACAGTCAATTTTACCATGTAGTAATCTGTGTAGAAATAAAAGATCCATATGTTCTTTCCGTTGTTTCAACGTGTTCATATTGAAGTTTTGTACTATTTATGAATATGACTCATATTTTGGATACATGCCATTTTTTTTTATAAGCAAGTAATCTCAAGAATTTTCATTGTATTCTTTCAATCATATCTACGTGTTTTAGCGTTTTTGGTGACCAAGACAGAGTCGCATATTTTAATTGCAATCTCACAAAACAGAAGTAGAGTTTCATTAACGTAGCATCGTTTTGAAACACTTTACCTATTCTCATAAAGCCAAGACCTCTGTATGAATTATTAACAATTGTTTCAATATGATTAGTAAAACTTAATTTAGGATCAAATAGCACTCCTAGATTTTTAATTAAAGTAGGTGTCTCTAAAACAGTTCCTTCAATATAATAGTCATATTTAATGGTGTTTTCTTTGCGGGTAAAGGAAAGAGTTTTGCATTTATTTACGTTTAACAAACTTGTTATTGTCACACCAGTTATTAATATTACATAAGTCTATTTGCAGTTTTGTACAGTCTCCAAGCGAATTAATTTTGGAGAATATTTTACGGTCGTCAGCGAATAAAAGAGTGTTAGAATAATGACGGTAGGTCATTTATCACTAATAGAAATAAGAGTGGACCAAGATTTGAACCTTGAGGGACTCCAGATAAGGCTGTGAATTTTTTAGATACATATCATTTGTACATGACGGCCTGTTGACGACTTTGCAAATAGGATGCGAAAAAACTTTTTGCCTGCATAGAGAAATAAAAAGTCGTTAGTTTTTGCAACAGTACATCATGGCCACCAAATCAAAGGCTTTTGAAAAGTCAGTATAGATCACATCCACTTGACCCCCTCTATCCAATTCATTTGCAATAAAATCTGTAATAATTTCTAAATTAATGGATGTTGATCTATTCTATAAGAAGCCATGCTGGTATAGTAATAAGACGGGTTTTACATGACACATTATCCTCTTGAATATTACTTGCTTAAACACCTTGGCAAATGCTGATAAAATAGAAATAGGCCTAAAATTCTATATATTCTTCGCATTACTAGATGTAGGGATAGAACAAACTATGGCTTCTTTCCACTTGTCCAGAAACACGCTTGTTTTTAATGACATATTTATAATTTTTTGTAGCGGATGCTTAAGAATGTCTATACAACCCTTAAGAATGTACGGTGGTATACCATCCGATCCGCAAGATCTTTTGGGTTTCAACATTCTTATGCTTCCTCAACATCTTCTAGAGCTATTTCGTTTAAAAGAAACATTCTTATGGCTTCCTCAACATCTTCTAGAGCTATTTCGTTCAAAAGAAACATATCTAATGTTGCGTAAGCTGTTTCATCAGGCATGAATCTATTTGTATCATAATGCGCTCTGCCATTACCATAAACCGAATTAAAATAGCGAGCAACTCCCTCTGCAATATCATTATTGTTTCTCAGTTCCTTAGCATTACACGTAAGGAAGCCTGCAGAAAGATGATATTTTTACTTTTTATAAAATTCCAGAATTGACTAGGGACTCTCTCTACCATGTGTTTCGATTCAAAAACGAAAGATTTATACGCTAATGCTATTTCTGTTTTCAATTCTTTCCGAAGTTTACAAAATTCCCATTTGTGAAACGAAACATCACCCATACCGTTTCTACATTTTTTATGGTGAAGGACTTACATTTAATTTTTTTAATAATATTGGACGTAAACAACAGGGATAATTTTTATTCGAGAATTTCTTAGAGGGAACACTTACACGTATCGCAATATAAATAATTTCATAAAACTTATCAACAATCACGTTAATATCATTCAGATCTCGAGGCAGTCCCATTTAGCCTTTAGTAATTCATTGTACATTTTAGTATATATATTGTGGATGAGTGCTCTAGTCGTTTCCAGCGTAAATGCTGAATACATTTTTTTTTTTTTTTTTGTGCTGAATGGAGTCTCGCATCATCATTCAGAAGAATTAAACCACGGAGGGGAAAACAAGACGTTTTCGTCAGATAGCATATCGCAACTTCAGAGATGTCCTGCAATACATTAAGCATTCATGGTTTCACCGGTTCCAATCGATCAGTACACACTTCATACATTCCAGAACAGCGCACAAAACTTTCCTGAACGAAGCAACCACTTTGAATTTCTTGTTCCGCAGAGGTGATGTATGTTTCCATTCTACAGATCCCGGTTTTCTTGATGGAATTATAGATGCAATATTCTTTTATCACTAGATTCTCGCCATGAAGAAAAACGTTCCCTTCCACTGCGTAACGCTACTGGATATTCAGTGGCGTTGCCATTCTGGTTGTCTTATGGTTCTCGGATAATGCCTGTGACACCCACTTCATGTAAATTTTCCAACACTTAAAGACATTAACCACAATATTCTTCACACCACCATATAGTATCCCCGCTTAGCTGGTATTGAGCGTAAATAATATTCATCCACACGAATATATTAATCCATGTGAGCACAGTTTACGTCAGTGGTTGAAGTACTGAGTCTACCACGGGATCTATGTTTGTCACTAACAATACCGGTCCGTCCTTCTTTGAAGGCACGTACACTACTTCGCTATATGTTATTTTGAAATTGAGCTCCCCCCCCCCATATATCTCCACAATCTGTCTATGAATTACAGAAGGTGTAGTATCTTTGGCCTACAAAAATCACACCACTGATCTAACTTTACTATTGACTAATTTTTCTGACAAGTCACACTTTTTTTAAATGCCCGCTTCTCGAGAATAGATCAAAATCCGAAGTTCTCAACCTTTCAACAAGTCAAACATATTATTAATCTACAAATAAATTTTTCGTTATGTTACAGTGAATAACAAAATAATAATGCTTTGTAATATTTTTATTCGAATCATACCTCGTGTGTATATATACGAACGCATTAGAAATTTCTAAACACAACCCTTGAGGTTTTTCTTCCTCAAAAGCTACTCCTAGGCGCCTGGTCTAAACACAACTCTCACTTATGAGACACTGCATAGCTTAGCTATGCTCAAACGCGAGAGCTGCTAGAACCTATTCGTATATGTTCACAGCCCTACAGTTAATATATGTCTAAAACTCACGCACATGCAAACTTAATAGTTATTGCATGATATTTTATAAACTCTTGCATGAACACCAAAAACCAAAATATATAGTTTGACACAGATATAGAAGCAGAAAAATATTTTCATATCTTGGAATGCTTAAGTATTCTACTCACGCTAGTCATCGTCCATCTTGATGGAAGGGGAGCATCCTTCCCTCCGCCAAGCATCCGAGACTTCCAATTTTCATCACGTAGTGACGTCTGCGTCGATGGCGACGAAGTCTGACCTGTGGGTAATAAATAACAGAATTTTTTCAATTCTACTGCCAACACAGACAAAAGAACTATATACGTATTATTTCATGAGTATTGCAGGTATTGATTTTCAGCATCCTCTAATGCTATTATTGTTTCGATAAAAAGATAAAATGTCTTTTATCATAGAGGTTTAAGTAAAGGATCTGACTTTTAGCTATCCATATTCATCTCACATCTCTCAGTTTATGTTGTTCTTCATATTTTTTCTTCCGATGAATAAATTAATAAAATCATCACTCTCACACAACCTTTCTCCAAATTTTACCTGTCTGTATTACCAATATTTCACTCCAAAGACAATGTGTCAGTTTTACTATCGCCCGATGAGAATATACTGCAAGTACTTAACTACATTAAAAGACAATTAACAATCCGATATAAAAGTAATACCTAGTAATACAGACAAGTAAGTGAATATATAAAAGGATGCAACCAATCTTAGTCGATTCTTGTATATGAGTTGTTCCGAATCCTAAATAATTCTCTATCTATCCTTACACTTTAATTTCTGATGTTCCAAGTTTCATTATAATCTTAAATTACGGGGAAAATGAACTGGGTCTTACACCTCCTGTATTGTCCTTGCCCAGTTCAGCTAACCAAATGGGTTAGAACCTTTTTCGACGTGAATGTGAGTTGGTTAATTTCGAAACTACACAATATCGACCGATCGAAACTATACAATATCGACCGATATTAAAAACGCCTCTAGTTTGTATCAATTAACGGTGCACGTTGCATTTCAAACACAGTAAATGTCAAATGAGAATACATTTGTCGTAAAAGCTTCTCAGGAATGTAGCCAGTTTACTAAGCGCGACGAACCCTTAGAACCAGTTACTATTAATAAGTACTTCAAGTAATTGTGACTTTTTATTAGTTAGCATATCCCAATTCATAAAGATGTCTTACAGGAAAGTTATCAGTCTTATTTCTTTTTATGTACAGATACATGTTCACTAATAACAAAATTTTATTCCTGAAAGAAACAACAGAAAATAAAACTGACGTATAAAGCGTAAACAGGATATACATGTTCGATGGTTTAACTGTGACAAACTAATTAAACTAATTATCAATTTAATTATTGTAATTGGGTTTTATTTAAATCTGTTACAGGTTTAATCAGTTTTGAAAACTTATTATAATAATTTAAGGTTACATTACTATAATTAAATATATTAGGGTCTATATTTAATTATATTATATTTAATTATATTTAAATATATTATATTATATTTAATTTTAAACTGCGAACTCTAATTACTGCTGTTGAGTCGAAACAAAGATCAACATGCATAAACCGTAAATGCTGTTATAGTCAGAAGCAAGGGCGTCCATACGATTGATTTCAAGGGGAGGGGACTGGTAGATCTATTTGCAGATCTGTCATTTTAAATATTGCGCTGGCAGAATTACTTTATAGACTTTTACTCAAAGGCACAAAAAAGAAAGTTTAACATGGATTTATCTCAAGTGAAAGTTGCTAATGAAAAAACTACACTTGATTTTTTTATACATAAAACACAAATTAATTGTAAATTTGGTATTATTAGCCCCTGACGTAGGCGTACGGGAGCTTACAGTAGAGCTGTAGGTATATATGTGTGGATATATTGTATAGATAGATAGATAGATATACAGGGTGTTAATGAACTATACCGACAAACTTTAAGAGGTGATTCTTCACATCAAAATAAGAGAAAAAGTTCATATGGACCTATGGCGAAAAGTCCATAGTTTCAGAGCTAGGGCTGTCCAAAATCGCGAAAAAGCCAAATTTTAAGAGTCTCTATTTCAAATTCGAGAGACTGTGGATGGTGGTCCTTACCAACGTAAAGGAAGCCAGGCATATACGTACAATCCAAAAATATATATTTCAACAACTCTCAATAGGTGTAAAGGCTATTCCCTACAGGGTGTAATTCTCAGATATGTTTTCAATACAGTCTTCAGATATACCCTGATTTCAAGAAGGGTCCAAAGTAGGTAGGACGTAAACCTTGACAACAATGGACATCCAATGCTTCGGAGGGAAGGCGGAAGAGCTAGGAACTGGCAGCTCCAAGTTTATTTGTGTTCGCAATAACATGTGATGATATTTATTTCGTCACGTTATATTTCACGTTTTCTTCACTTATAAGAGTGAAAGAAAACATTGCACCATGCGTTTTCCCAAGTACGAGAGACCGTGCTGCTGACGATCCTTACTTCCGACATCGCGCTGAAGGATTCCGTGTTCATTGCTATCAAGGATTATCGTTTGCCTACTTTGGACCAATCATAAAGCCAGAGCATATCTCAAAATTCGGTTGATGGCATGTCTGAGAATTTCACTCTGCAGGGAATAATCCGTACACTCATTGGACATTAATGAAAAATGCATTTTTGGATTGCATATGCGTAACTTCCTGATAAGGACCACCATCCACAGTCTCTCGAATTCGCAATAGAACCTCTCGAAATTAGTTTTTTTTTTTTCGCGATTTTGGGCAGCCCCGGCTCTGAAACTATGCACTTTTCTCCATAAGTCCATATCAACTTTTTCTCTTATTTTGATGTGAGAAATCACCTCTTAAAATTTGTCGGTATAGATCATTAACACCCTATATATATATATATATATATATATATATATATATATATATATATATATATATGTGTGTGTGTGTGTGTGTGTGTGTGTATAGGTGTATTCAAAAAATATCGAACATTATTTTTTCCCGCGTAAAACAATGAAGCGCGGGAGACTTTCTTCAGTGTAGATGTAGAGGGGACACTCATGCGCAGTCATGATTTTTTTCCGCTCGCAGGTCAGTCGCTGGCTGCCGACCAACGAGTGAAGACGTGTAGTGAGCGATGGTCAGATTTCAGTTTTTTGTAAAATGAAAAAAAAAACGAGCAGTCATTACTGAATCAACCTTTGCCAAAAGCTTGTTGACACCCAAGCGGAAACCATTCAATCGTATCGGTACTTTCAACTTTGAATGAGAATTTGAACATAAGGAGAGTGCCCACGGAATTTGGTCCAGGCTTTCATCGCCAAACACGACAGTCCTGTTTGTTGTCAGGCTCCCCACTCACCTGACATGGCTCCGTGTGACTTTTCGTTTTTTCCCAAGCTGAAAATCCCACTAAAAGGGTCCCGGTTTGAGTCAAAAGAAGACATCATGCGGAATGCGACAGCACAGTTGGTCGCCATTCCAAAAACTGCGTTTCAAAATTATTTCCAAAAATGGCGGGAGCGCTGGGAGAAGTGTGTGCATTACCAAGGAGACTACTTTAAAGGGGATTATCGTTTCGGATTTCCAAATCAATAAATGTATGTTTTCCAAACAAAGGTTCTATACTTTTTTGAATACACCTTGTATGTGGTACATAATATCTCTGTGACTATTGAGCGGATCTGAGCCAAATTTGGTAGGCAAATAGCCCATGATCAAATGAATAAAAATGCTGTATTTGGTAGCTGGGCTCGGCCAGGGACAGGTTCAGCTCTGTCGTCTAGGCTTGAATGTGGTACTTTATTTCCCGGTAACTATTGACTGGGTTTGAACCAAATTTCATGGCAAATAGCCCATGGTTTAGGGAGTAAGAAAAGCTATATTTGGTAGCTGGATTCGACCAGGGTCAGACTCGGCTCGGCTCACTTTGTATGTGGTACTTCATCAGTCACTGAAGTCTATTAAACACGTGACATATTCCTACATGAAAGAACAAATCAATTTTACTCAGCAGCTTTGACGGTAACTGTTGAGACCGCGATTACGAATACAGTTCCTGAACATAGGTTCGATCCCGTTGACGGATTGTTGTTCTACTTACAACGTTATTAACACACTCATAAATATATATAACCTTTTAGATATTTAAATGACTTATTCCCATAAACGAGAAAAAATCGTTTATGATAATAAAAGTGAAAGAAACAAAAACATCAAAATCCTATTCTTGAGGAAATTTTAAATATCAGTTAATACTACACGTAAGCTTTATATGTTGTCCATGATATGGCACCATTTTCCAAATATTCCTTTTCGTTAATGGTTTTCTAATTATACATACGTTTCGGGGCGTACTGTCTTAGATTCAACTCATGCTTAGGAAATACTGAGAGAAGAAATGTGTCGTGTTCCAACGTAAGGGATTATCTGCGTCACCGACCAATTTCAATGAAAACTTACTTTTATTTGCATAGCATAAATAAACGGTATTTTAAAATCTATTTTCGTGTTATAATAAAATTTCGTTTAAAAACATTATCATAGTAAGTTTTACAAAAATGTTTCTAAGTTGCACAGATGGGTTACTAGTACATAAGCTAACATCTGGGATTCACAATGTGGTGGAAATATATTAATAATAATGTGTTAGCTAGTTGGATTGAAATTTGGGAATCTTGCTTCCTTTCCAACATCGAGTCTATATGAAACATAGACCTACAGTTTAAGGTGGAATCCGAACTCTGTAATGCATTAACCATTTCTTAAATGCTCTCCCAACGTGAATCAAACTTGGTATCCCGTGCACTAAAGGTGTGCACGCTAGCCTCCATAGGAAGAGATAATCTATATATGAGTCGTTCAGGTGCCAAACCGATTAACTCCACTAAACGAGACATTTCAGTAGTGAGCATTTTAGTAACTTAGATACAATGTATTTAAATGAGAGTGATCAGAATGTTTACGCATTCTAGCGGCAAATTGTTAAACTATGGAGTTAATCGATTTTGCTTGTGAAAGGAATGTATCTTTTCCAAGCAACTAAAAAAGCAACAAAAAATGGAGCTAATCGGTTTGGCTTCTAAACGCCTCACACACAAAAATGAAAGTGACTCTTGAACCACCCAACCGATCTCGATCAAATTTTCAGCACAGATGAGGTTCGGGCCTGGGATGGCTTTTATCATTTCACTTTGACGGCGCAACTTAGGGAAGAGGGAGATACATAAAAATGATCGAAAATGACCGATATGAGTGTCGAATCCATAGTTTTCGGGGTCGCCTGAATGAACAGTAACACTTTCAACGTTGTTTAAATCCAAATTCAGCTCCGTAACTTAGGGAGGGGAAGATATATGAAAATGAATGAAAATGACCGATTGTCGGGGTCGCTGAGATGAACAATGATATTTCCAGTGTCGTTCAAATCCAAATTAAACCTACAATAGTAATATTTAATGTCTATTCATATAGATTAATTATTATGATTTTATGATTTTTCGTTATATTTCGTTGTTCCTATCGATTTGAGAGCGCTTCAGTAATAGTAAAAAGTGACTGACTAACGGAACATATTACTACTTATTTTAACCTAGCGAAGTGGGCAATTGTCGCACGTAATATGAAAATTATTAGTATGAAAGTATCTAAATTAACAAACTGAAAATTATAGTAATATGATCGGTATGGTTGCATACAAAATATTTTTAAAAAATGAGGAAAATCTTTTCCACACCCCTTGTTTGGACACCAATATTCACGAGGTTACTTTTACGAATATCTCAATACAATAGTTGCTCAGAAAATCCCCCATGGACTAACTTAAATGACTACTAATTAACTTAAATGAATACTTTGTCACTAAAGATTTTACAGTAGCTTAAACGAAAAAAAAAGATATAAACCTATTGTATTGTTAATTCACAAATAGGCAAAATTAATCTCCGCTTACTGATTAGGTAGAAACGAATTTGAAAGCATTGATCTCTCTTAATATAGAACTCTTGCAGGAATAAAATTTATTTAACGTTGACGAGTTTTACTGACTTCTTTTCTTCCTGATTGTTTTACTCGTTAGTTATTAGTGAAAATTAATTTGCTACGAATTGACATCGAAATTTACATAGCATACGCAACTAAAATGAAACATTTAACCTAAAACTCTACATTGAGGTGGAATTTTAACCCTTTGTGTCAGAAACATCAATACCTTGCCACTGAACTGCCATTTCTCATTGTTTCCTTTTCTTTGAGTACTAGAAAATGCAGTGACAAACTAGCAAACAGTTTAAAGTATTGAATGACTTTCTTTAATTTTTAATTCCTCGAGATATTTATATCATTTTCATACACACAAAAAACTGGAATCGAACATTTTAACAAAATCATAATCAATACTAGGGAACCATTTGAGATACAAAGTCAGGCTAAGTTTCGTGAGTTCAAGACAAATGTTAAACACTCAAAGTCACCTATATATACGTTTTCGAAATAGGATAGGGGAAAGTTTGTACCTTCTCTCAAAATTACATTTAAAAGAAATTAGTTTAAGATGTAATCCCGATACGACGATTGTGTGAATTCTACGACTTCGACGGATGGACGGACGGACGAAGGAAAGAAAACGCTTCCATTTCGCATGCTAGTATCTTGAAACGTACTCAAATCCAGAATAGATTTTTTGACGATCACAAGATTTTTCTACTTGTACTCTCCCTTGAAAGCAAAAAATATAAATAATATAAATAAATACATAAAATAAATAGTATAAGGATATGTGATATCATGTCATGTGCAAATGGATTTTTCAGTTCAAAACATTGGTTAAAGATCTTACATTCTATTTCATAAAACTTTCTATATTGTAAGCTGGTGATATTTCTCTTATTTATGCCCGTTTAGCCATTTTCCGTTTCGCCTTATGCCCTCAAAACATATTTTGACAGACAACCGATAAGGATGTTATCTGAAGGCGGAACGGAAATTCCCGTATCGCCTTATAACATACAACGGAATTAATACTCTGTATCTGTAACAAAGACGGATTCATTTTATTCTCAACTGCAAAATCATTTCTATTTTAGACAAATTAAACTCAAATATCTTACATGAACATAAATTCTCTTATCACTCCCAAAATAACATATCAAGTTTCTATGTAGATATAATATGAAACAGCATCAATATATGAAATTACAACAATTTCACTGTTTTTAAGTCTAAAATAAGCAAGTGTTAAATTATTAACCACATATGTAGAATTAAATATATAAATAACAATAAAAAACAGCGTATAATTTAAAATTATATTCTACTTGATCAAGGTACATTTCTTATCACATTGTCATTTCTTATTTGAGGTACTAATATAAAGGTAACCAAGAAAGTTCGGTCGTTTTTACACCCAACGCCTTCGAACATTGATATATCACCTAAGACGTACCTGTAAAATAAAAAATAGTCCCCATCAGCATCGACGACCTTCTGCCGACGTTCTGGAAGGCCATGGATTCCATCGCAGTAGAACTTGGTCGTCCGTAAAGCGAACAAGGTATCAAGTCCATTTCGCACCTCTACTAGGGATTTCAAGTGGCGTCCTCTAAGGTGACTGTCCAAGGAATGGAACAGGTGATAATCGGATGGTGTAATGTCCAGGGAGTATTGTAGATGCAATAGTGTTTCCCGTCCAGGGCGCAGAATGGTGTCCCGAGTCATCCTAGCCACGTGGAACTTAGCGTTGTCCTGTAACAGGAGGACCCATTTGTGATTCAGAAGTGCTGGCTTCGGAGCTTTGAGTTTTTCTTGAACACGGCTCAACTGCTGATAGTACACAGTTGCATTGATGCTCTGACCAGCTGGTAGCAGTTCCCGATGCATAATGCAGCGAGTAGTCCACCAAAGACACAGGAGGACCTTTTTCTGGTGCACTGCTGGTTTCGGCTGTTTTGGAATCGGTTCATGGGATGCTAACCAATGATGACGGCACCATGGAGCTTCGTACAGGACCCACTTCTCATCACATGTCAACACCCTCTTCAGAAATGGCTACTTCCTCAGACGAGACAGAAAAGAAGCATAGGTATTTGCTCGCGTTGCCTTCCGACCCGGAGTCAAATCATGTAGGACCCATCGACCTAACTTGTAGTGCTTCCCAAGTTGATGGAGTTGCTGCCGCATGGTTTCTCCACTCACACTGAATTGCAATCCCAGTTTCTCACATGTCTGGCCACTGTTCGCCTCAATTGCCGCCTGAAGATCTTCATTTTGTACATGTATTGGTCTTCTGGCACGTGGTGCATCTTCGAGTGTTTCGTCACAGTCCTTAAACTTGTTAAACCACCGCTGCACTGTTCGCATATCCACGACACCCTCACCAAAGGCCTGGCATATCTTCCAGCCCACTGTAGCGGCGTTTGGCCCAGTTTGAACTCGTAGAGCATACACGCCCTTAGAACACTCTGTGGAGGTCCCATGTTCACTCTGTCCTTACGCAAGTTCACAGTGTAACTGAACTGCCACAACTAGATAGTATGTTGGATATTTCAACACCAACAACTGACCTTCACCTTATCTCCATTCGCATTCAATTCACGGTGTGAGGGCCAATTGATCAAAGACCTTTACAAAAAAAAAAAAAAAAAAAAAAAGGACAGAACTTTCTTGGTTACCTTTATACATGTCTGCAAAAGCAATTGCTTCAGTGTGTAATATACAGCATGTTTGTAGAAGACGCAGGTAGTCCGTCAAAACAGTAATAGAAGTATTATACAGTATATTTATTCTTATGTTTATTTCTGCTAACATTTGTTCAGCTAACATTTTATTAAAAGTCTTTGCTAATCTATTATCCAAGATGGTCATAACATAACCATACCTCTCACTCGCTTTGAATTAAGGTTTAATTAAACCTTTTTAAAACAGTGACGCAAATAATACATTACTCAGAATACTTACATTGATTATACGATGTTTTATTCATTCAAACGTGAATATTACTAGCCTTACAAATGTTTTGCATAATGACACTAAATTTCCCTATCATAATCTGAAAATTCCCTTCTCTGGTGTATTCCCGGCGGGAGCTCATGTGGTTCGGATTCCACGTTAATCAGTAGGTCCACGTCTCATATAGCCTCGCTGCTGAAAGGGACGCTAAACTAAAAATCAACTCAACTCAATTGTCTGGTGTAAGGCGAAACGGGAAAAGGCCAGACGGGAAGACACCATTTCTACTTATTTCATTTATTGTTACAAATAGCTGGTTTTATGAAGACAGACGTTTGAAGAGCTTATATTGAATAGTCTGTATATTTACGAATTAGCAGCATAAGGGATTAAATAAAGTTATCGTCATGTTACTTTTTGAAATAACGCACAATTTGCATTATTATGTAGACAATACAACAGATTTGAATCCATATTCAGCAAATGTATTAGTATAATCACTGATTTAACACTTTACTGACTAATCTACTAAGACTCCTTGGTTTGCATAAAACGCATTCATACAATGACTTGCGTAGGAGACGATTCAACTTCTTCCTCTGGTGGAGAATTATTATTATCATTTTTCAAATAACTTGGGATTTTGTGTTAATCGTTTTTTTTTTTTTTTTTTTTTTTTTCAAAATCGTCCAAAAACATTTTACCCCAAATGTAAACAATTCCTTACGAATTTTTCCTAGAGAAATAACTTATATTACAGGGTTGTTGATACACTTTTGATTTGTGAAATAGAAACAAGACTATTAGAGCCCTTTTCGAGAAATTAGCATTTTACAACAGATTTCAGATGAGAAGCGGCATGGCCTTGAGTTGGCTTTACGCGGCGTCCAATTGGCTTTGAGCGGTGTTGACAATTCGCGACAAGCAGTTCTGCACGCTGACTTCTCGCGCTACTGTGAATGTTGACAATAGCAGAGGCGCTTATTAGAAATATTGTATTAGCACATTAACTGCTCACTTTACGAAGTAGAGAAAAGAATTACGAACACATACGTGAAAACTACATCTTTTTATGATAACTGGTTGTCATGATACACGCTTTGAAAGGTTTCCATATAAAACAATTAGTAAAACGAGCGTTGAGTCCCGTCTAATTTCCAGTGGATTTTTCTTCGATTTGGAAATGGAACTCAACTTTTATTAGAGGATAATCAGGGGTGTAACCAACAAGTTGTTCTAGGGGAACATTACTTTCAGGGGGAGGAAAGCTTTTCACACATTAAAAACAGAACAAATGACCTCTTTCAGAATATGAAAGCATTTTAACTCACCATGTATACTATACACATATTATGTTTCCTCGATGCTACCTTAACAAAAGACGGATCTTGACAGTACTGAAGTTGAAAAGCGGATTGTAAGAGATAAATCAATAAGCTATTCATAAGAAAACAAATGCTGTTTCTTGCAGTCTGTTTATCCGACTTTGTGTTTATGTAGGTTAAAATACTAAAAGGAAAAAAATCGAAAAAATATCAACTCAGATATTATTATGCAATAATATAGTAGTGAGAGATCCTGGGGGGACTGAGGGAGCCAGGGCCCCTCATTTTATTTGTAAATGTGCAAAATTAGGCATAATTTGAATGGAATTTGTCTTAAAATCATCATATATGCTTTCTGCATCTGAATGCACCCCCCCCCCCAATTTACAGAGAAATCAGCGTCCTTGTAATTAGGTACAGAAACTGTATTGATGATGTTTTCTTTTTTCTTTTTTCTTTTTTTAAAAATCTTATTTTATTATAAACGTTCCTAATTTGCATTAATTATTAAATAAGTTTACTAAACATATACTAGATGAACCTCATTTCGGGGCTGGAAATAGTTTGGAAAGTCAAGGCCCTCTTTTCCCCCGTTTCTACACCCTTGAGAATAGTAAGCGATCGAATTAAATAACAAGCCTCTGCAATTTGATTCATATATATATATATATATATATATATATATATATATATATATATATATATATATTCGATTCCCGGCGGGAGCTCATGTGGAAGAACAGAAGGTATAGGACATTCGTAATATTGTTTTGAAATTGCCTTCATGCAAGATTCTTCCTTATTCGACAGAAGAAACGCAGTATGATTTTTTTTTTCTTCGTTTCAATACCTTACGTATGTGTGGCCAATTACGTACTCCTTCTTTACTCCTCTAGCAGGGACGCAAAAGCACCAGGCGTCTGAGTGGTGTCATAAATTATTGTAACCCAAAACAAACTCGACCATATCGTGTTGCTTACGAATCAGATGGATTGTTGTTGTGAGACCTACATCAAGTATAAGAGTATGTTATTACATGGAAGCAAAGGAGCTGATTGTGTATGTAGGAACGCAACTTCTCTTCTTCTAGCATAAACAGAATTCATCAGTGTCTAGGTTGCTTTCTTTCGTGGTAGTTCATTTGTTCTCCAAAATTATAGTTGACAATGTCTTTAAGGAAACCGAGTACAAGTGCGGAATTTTCTTTAAAAAAAAAAAAGTGCTACGAAGTGAAGCTCGAAGAATTATTTTTTGTGTTTACAATTTTTGGAACTCATAATAAAAAATTTACAAGAGTCAGATTCAGACAATGGCGAAATATTAATTGACATAGACGATAGTGAAAGTAGTGTTGAAGACGAACGTTTAGCAGTTCCACTGGAATAAGTTAATAGGTAGGTTATTCAGTTGCTATATATACTTCTAGGATACACAGCCAAAATCTTTGAGTTTGCTGGAATAGTATATTTACATTGTGAATAATGTTGCCAATGTATGTGTAATAATCTCAACTAGAGGAAGAGCGAGAAGGGAAAGGGGAGTCCGAAATCCGGCAACACCGCGCGGAATATCGCACAGCATTGGCTACTGCCCGTGATGCTTTACATCTGAAAAACACAATAGTTTTATCCTCTAACAGACTATCCTTAGGGTAGGGACAGGCCGAAGATACCTCGCGATCGAGGTCGAGGTTTAAGTCGCGGTCGCACCCTCGATACTGGCACAAACACATGGATTCAAATGAGTAATTGCATGCCGAAGATGTGCGCTACATCGCGACTTAGAGGTCGACCTCGAGGGTGAATTAGTGGTCGCGATGATGAACAACTGAGTTTGTTTTTACATCGATATTCAGCGGAAGCATCGCTGTGGCTCGTGTTCTCATTGGCTCTCCCTGAAGCGTTACACCGAATATAGTCTTCATTTGTTTAGAATTTCGTCTGCAGAGGCTTGTGTGTGTCTATGCTCGATAGGTTTTGCTGCACTATTATATTTGATTATGAAAGACATATTAATGGAACTAATGAGGAATGTTCCAGAAATATGGAATAAGAAACACAAACAATATCATAATAGGCACGTTTTAAATAGAGAATGGAAGAAAATAGCAAACTGAAATGGGAATGTCAGATAAGTTATTTATTTGAGAATTACACTGTAGTTTAGTATTATATAAGGCAGTGGCGGTCACAGGGAGGGGGCTTTCGGGCTGAATCCGTAAATTGTAGAATTTTTAAAGAAAAAAGAAGCTACTGTTAATCATATCTATGCTTCAAACCCCATGCCCCCAATTCTGAGATTAATAAAAAGGGTTTCTTCTGACTTCGTTATTTATATAAGGCAAAGAAATACCTGTAAAGCCAGGCACGTATCCATGGAGAGGAAACATCGAATAATGGAATTGCAGTGCCGAAACTTCATTTGCTGCAGTTAATACCCCTTCCATACCTGATTTATTTATTTATTAAATTTTACTAGGAAACGATTTCTCGCCCGAGAGCTTAAAGAAGTAATTTTCTTCACAGAAAATTGAATAAAAGGTAAAAGTTTGATTTAGAATATTGATAGAGATGAACAAGAGATGAGACTCAAATATTTTTGCGAAACAAGAGACGAGACTTTGGTATTTCTCATATCTCGTCTCGCGTCCATCCCTATTTATACACTGGTCTTTTCAATTTTAAAATGTGGTCTCGCAGTGATTTTTATGCACTGACGGAATCATTTCACAGCAATGTTTCTCCTTAAACTGAGAACAGCGAGGGTGCGAGCTCCTCGATATGTGCGCCCTTCATCCATCGCGACCTAGACATCGAGGTAGCGACCGCGACTTATACCTTGACCTCGATCGCGAGGTATCTTTGGCATGTCCCTACCCTAACAGTTGGTGATATGAATAAAATTCGAAAATAAAAAAATAAAGGTATTTTATAGACACCTTCAGCGTAAATTTTGGACGACCGAACGGACAGGACATGTAAAAGTACTCTTTCGGCATGTAGGTGTCATCAACTGTGTTATTCCGCTGAATTTCCAATTTTTATTCATTTATTACTCATTCATTACGATCAGGAAACTTACTTTTATTATATGGCACTTCGAAACTTAAAATATGACTGACAAAACACCACAGCTATATATTTACAGTTAAAAACATGTCTCTTCACGAAAGAGGATTCTTAATTAAGCTTTGTGTACGAGACTAATACATACAATTACCACATGACCTATAAAAATGAAGAGCAGAATATAAGACTGCATTGCAAACTGCGTCATGTTACGTAATTACTAATCTCAACTGGGTCAAGCGGATGAATTCAGAGGAATCACACATCCTCCATCTTATTCTCCTCCTTCCTCTCTCTTGTCACAGGTTAAAATGGTCCATCCAGTTGCATCCATACTTTAGCTTTTCATGTTCTCCTGTTGGAAGCGTACCAAACAGGAAATTCTCGAGTGACCAACTATTTAGTAGATCATAAAAGACAGTTAACAGATTATTTTTACGTCATCAAATATAATTCTATTATTACTACAGAAAAATAAAAACATGTTTCTCCTGAATTCCATGTTCTGATAAAATACTCTCTAACGTCATTTTTTTTTAAATGAATGCTAACAGTTGATAACATTTCAGGAAAATACGAGAAGAATACCCCGCCCGAGTCTATACCACGCCTGGTATGTAATACATGATTACAGAATTTGTCTGTGCAAGTTTTACAGAAAGCTGATCTAAAGTTAGAATTGGCGAATTTCTAGCCTACAAAACTTGAAGAAATGGAATGAAGCAGGATCAGGAGCAGAGTGATGCTCCAACAATGGTTTAAGGATGAAGATATACAGGGTGTCTATAAGATATTTAATAAAAACTTGATACAAGTTTAAAACAGAAACTTGCTAAATAAATCCATTGAAAGGCCAAGGACATCTTATGAAACCATTAAACGTATCTGACTCAGCTCAGTCCGTTCAATTACAACAGCCTTTAGAAAAAAATCTTAAAATTCTCCAAAGAATCTGAGGCTTTACGTATATACATACAAACCAATTATGGTAAGTAATTCAGTCAAATGTACTTTTTCAACTTGAAATATAGGCCTATGCATGCCTTCCTCATTGAGCACACGTCACATACAGCAACTGTGCTTGTTTTAGTATACCCTCCTCAATTGAAGAGTGTGCATAGTACTAAGTCTTTCGAGTTCTCAACAGGATAGTAAAAGATCCTCATTCTCAGGGATGAACGTCGAACTGCTGAAAGAATTTAAGTGTAACTTCTGATTAGGAAATCTCCGCTTTACACACCCCTCGCCTACTGATTATTATTTCTTGTCTCTCTTACTGTAAATACAGTGGTACTACACGCGCTCCCTACACTTTTCGTTTCGAGATGAAAAGTAAAGAGAAAAGTAATTATTTTCCTTGTACTTATTAATTAAGGTTGCGAGTAGTTTTTTTGCTCCACCTCGCTTTTGTTTAGTTCGATACGACTATGAGTTTCCGGTGAATATTTGGATTTTTTTCGGAATTAATCACATTCGATTTTACGCCCTAATGACTTACATAAAACAGGTTGAATCCGTTGTTGAATGATTGGAATTGGAGGGATTGTAAATGTTTTCATAGTTAGGAGTCTGGATATGCAAACTCCCTTATAGCCTCGCTGCTGAAACGGACGCTATGCTAAAATCAAACACTGGACATTTATATACGAGTCCAGTGCTTAATAAGAAATTTAAACATAAGTGCTTTTCCGATATACAGACCATGAATATCTATTTCGTACGAGAAGGTGATTCAGCTCAAATTCTAGACTCGAAAACATACTTTGGGCGACTTTTGAAAATCATTTTGGGAGCTAAGACTTTTGAAAAAGAAATTCAACGAAACTGTTAATTCTCAACTTTGACAACACTTACTTTAAGCACGTCCGTGGACAAATCAATTTCGAGGTTGGGGATTCGCCTAACGATTTACATGAATTACGGTTGATTCACCGTTTTAGGATGCAAGAAAATTGCTTGACTCGGTCTTGACGCAGTGAAAAATTTATATATATATATAAGTAGCATTCAAATGAAACCCGGTCACTAGTGTAAAGTAACGGTAACGATTCTATGAACTAAAAAATGTAGTGATACACAGTACACATACTCAAAAATAGTAGCCAAAACTGTTGGCACGTTTATCCCATTACGACACTAGCCGGTCGATTCCATCCTTGAAGAAGCGAATAGGCTGCTGTTGGATCCAGGCCTGGACCCAGTCACACATTTCGTCGTCCGTTGCGAATCTATGTCCGCGAATAGCTTGTTTTAGAGGTCCAAACACATGAAAATCACACGGTGAAAGGTCGGGACTTATGGTGGATGTTCCAGCGTTTCCCACCGAAACTGCTGCAATGTCCTCTTCACCGCATTGGCCGTGTGTGGGTGGGCGTTATCATGCAGGAGGATAACGCCATTAGACAACATGTCTGGGCGTTTTGACTTGATGGCTTGTCTAAGGTTCTGTAAAGTAGCTTCATAACGCTGGGCATTGATGGTGGTACCCCGTTCCAGGAACTCGACAAGCAGTGCACGAAAGAACATCATGACCTTACCAGAACTGGTGTGCACGGCCTTTGATTTCTTTGGAGGTGGTGAAGTCGCATGTTTCCACTGCTTGCTCTGGCGCTTGCTTTCCAGTTCAAAATGGTAACACCATGTTTCGTCCCCTGTGACAATACGCGACAGAAAGCAGTCTACCTCATCATGATAACGTTGCAGATGACTCAAAGACAGCGCCATTCGCGTATTGCGCTGTTCGGCGGTCAGTTGGTGGGGAACCCAGTGCACACAAATTTATCGAAAGTTAAAGTGTTGATGCATTATGGTGTTGGCGGTGCCCACGCTAATACCCAGTAACCGATGGATCTCGTCCACGGTGATTCTGCGGTTGTCCAAGACTAAAGTATTCACTTCTGCAATCATTTCCGGTGTGATGACACGATGAGCCTGTCCAGGATGAACATCGTCTTCCAGTGACTCGCGCTCCTCAAGGAATCTTTTGCGCCATTCAACAACACTTCCACGACGCAGACTGTACTCACCGTACACAGCCTTCATCCGTCGATACATTTCACGGCCTCCAACTCCCTCCGCCGCAAAAAATCGAATCATTCTTCGTTGTTCCTGCTTACTCGCCTGCATGTTCGGTAGTGGACGATAACTTGTGTGACCACCTTCTCTTCAGCGTGAAGCCACACTGGCTCTATGCAACATCAAACGGTGCGAACGCGTCAGTCTCTCTACCAATCCCTGGCGCCACCATACCCGCAGTTACATGGTGCCACCTTACATGTAAGGCACAGTTAGACGCACTGACCAGGTTTCATTTGAATGTTCCTCACACACACACACATATTATATATATATATATAATGTTGTTTCGTAACTTTATAAAAAGAGATTTATTGTTAATGTGAATAAATGATTATAGGATATTGTTTATTTTTGGTAGAAAGATAATATTATTTTAGATGTATTTTGATTACTATTGAAATAAGTGACATAGAGAAAGGGTTGTAAATTATTTAATATAGAATTTATAAATTTTAATTATTTATGCTTGTTATGGAGGAAGACCTCCATGCACGAACTTTTTATGTATTGCTTATTAGAATAATTAATGAAGTATTTACAGGAAAGTTTGATGATATAGGCTGAGGTCCATATTGACAAGGATTTAATTTAAGGTTCATTTACGATGCCCGTTTTGACTGATCAATTAACTGGCCCAATGACTGACCCTTTGTTTAGTTCAAATACCTTGTTTTTTTTTATATATATATATATATATATATAACAAGGCGATCCCCTGGGCCCAGCACTTTTTGCTATAACCATTCATTCCTTAGTGAAATCGATCAACACTGAGTTAAACATTTGGTATTTGGATGATGGAACTATCGCTGATGAACCTGAAGTAGTTCTTTCAACTCTAGCACAAATAAATGAGAAGGCATCTGCACTTGGCCTATATTTAAATTTTTCAAAGTGTGAAGTTGGTTTCCTTGGATCAGACGAAGCCAAGTTCGACCTATTATTTAAAAAAAATTGACGAAACTACCCCAGGAATACGTCTCCTAACTAATCAGGATGCTTGTCTTCTAGGCGCCGCTCTCACAAAGGAAGCTTTTAACAATGTCCTGTTAAGCAAAATATCGAAGTTAGAATATTTTTTGTCTCGACTCGCCTCGATTTCTGTCCATGCAGCTTTCTTTCTTCTACGTGCCTCTTTGTCGATCCCTCGTTTAAACTACTTCTTACGATGTTTTCCTTCTTGGAATGAGACTCCATTACCGGAGAAATACGATCATTTCCTTAAAATGGGTCTGGAGTCAATTTTAAACTGCTCCTTAAGCGACGAATCTTGGATTCAATCATCCTTACCTGTGAGATTAGGGGGTCTTGATATTCGACGATCCGTGGATATGGCGATTCCTTCCTTTTTAGCGTCCTACCACGGATCTCTTCGTTTAGTCGAGGCTCTTCTTCCGCACGGTTACCACCTAGACCCAGATGGCACAGTTCAAGAAGGCTCTACCAAATGGAAAAATTTAACAGATACAGATCTTCCAGAGATTAACAAAATAGGTTCTCAGGCATCTTGGTACACACCAATTGCAGCGCATTTTCATGAACTTCTCTTACAGTCAGTTATTGCTCCAGAGGATAAAGCCAGGATTCGTGCTGCCTCATCCCTACATGCTGGGGCATGGTTGAATGCATTACCCTCCCCACCATTGGGTCTTCATATGACTAATGAGGCATTTCGAATCTCTGTCGCCTTAAGATTAGGTGCAGATATTTGTGAGCCACATCGCTGTCCAGCTTGCGGGGATCAAGTTAACCAACGTGGCCTGCATGGCCTGTCATGCATGAAGAGCATGGGTAGACACGCTAGACACTCCTCTGTGAATGATATCATTTTACGAGCCCTTACCACAGCTGGAATTCCTTCAATACGTGAACCTTCAGGATGTTGTCGTTCAGATGGTAAACGACCTGATGGCATGACATTAGTTCCTTGGTTGAAAGGCAAATCACTAGTTTGGGACTTTACGTGTTCAGATACATTTGCCCATTCAAGTCTCCCTTTAGCTGTTATGAATGCTGGGGCTGTTGCTAGTCGTAGAGAAGTAGAAAAGCAAAGGAAATATAACAGCCTCCTTGATAAATTTATTTTTGCTCCAATTGCCATCGAGACTAGTGGTGCTTGGGGATCTGCAAGCCTTGATTTTATTAGAGAAGTAGGCAGACGCATTTCTATCGTTACTGGAGATATTCGTTCAACATCTTTCTTAATACAACGCATATCTATTGCTATCCAACGTGGCAACGTGTCGTCGGTTCTTGGCACCTTACCACATGGAAAAGAACTACATGAGATATTTCTTCTCTAACACAGAGGACAATACTGAACATTTGTACAACTGGACGACGTGCTATGCAAGTAGGGTGTGGTGTCATTGGATGGCGTGGAAAGGCAGGCAGTGGCACTGGATGTGATGCCGTTGATAGGTAGTTTTCTACCCCTTCCTTTGGTTCGACTATCGAAATATGTTTCCTGTTGACTTAGTTATTTTTTCTTAATTGTTTCATAAATTTATTTAATAAATGTGCCATTTTTATTGTTTGTCGTTTGCGCAACATGTAGGCTACATTTCCTGATAATTTTGTTTTCATATACAGTTTGTATTTCATTTGTATTTCTTTATGTCATATAGGTCCATAAGCTTCTCATGTATTCTGGTTTGAAATTTACTCAGTTTGATTGTTAAAAAAAATGTAAGTCCAGAATGTATGCGGGATGCTTTCTGCAATATAAATCAAAAATTCAATTACGAAACAAACTCTCTTATCATACACATATACAAAATAATATTTAAATAAACAACTTCCTCACAAATTAACTTTTACAAAGCTACTTTCTAATATTATTAATAAATTATTACCAAAATATATTAAAATTTCGCTCAGCGTTCCATCGCATCATTCAATGCTTTAGTAACGCAAGCAAAAACTTTACAAAAAACTACCGGGGAGCCATGTTTCGTAACTTTAAAAAAAAGAGATTTGTTGTTAATTTGAATAAATGATTATAGGATATTGTTTATTATTATTTTAGATCTATTTTGATTATTATTGAAATAAGTGACATAGAGAAAGGGTTATAAATTAATAAATATAGAATTTATAAATTTTAATTAATTATGCTTGTTATGGAGGAAGACCTCCATGCACGAACTTTTCATGTGTTGCTTTTTAGCATAATTAATGAAGTATTTACAGGAAAGTTTGATGATATAGGCTAAGGTCCATACTGACAAGGGTTTAATTTAAAGTTGATTTACGATGCTCGTTTTGACTGACCAATTAACTAGCCCAATGACTAACCCTTTGCTTACCATTTATTTAATTTAAATGCCTTATTTTATAACTTTTTACTTATAACTTTTACTTTTTAACTTATTTTATTTTTGTTTTTACATTTTAACATTTTTACTTTCATTTTCAAATTCCATTTCCTATAAAGTGCACTTACAAAACCTCAACCTGTTTGATTCTTTTATTTTTAAAAGTTTTTAATATACATTAATAAGTTAAAATTACAACAGACTATATATATTGCATACATATTTTATTCTTCTCATGTGAAGAGTGAAGACGAAGCGTTTCTACTAGTTCTTATACAAACAGCAATAAAACTTGCACCATACAAATTTATTGCATTTTAACCTATTCATTCATTTATTTACTCAGATGTCCAATACCTTGGACTTTATCTGTAATTTTCTTGTATTTATTGTTTATATGAAGTCAAGATCTTCCACGTGCATTTAATAAATGTAAAAAATACAACTTTTGTGTCATTTATAAAACAAATATTCAAAGGATAGAAAAAATATACTGAAACTAAGATTGTAAATTTAAAAACGAAACGAGTTTCATATTTCTAAGTTAGATCTATGTGTTATAGGTAATTTATTGATATAAAATTGTAATATTTATTTAGTAGTTTAATTCATCAAATATAAAATCTTTATGATTATTATCCTTGAAACAAAATTTACGTGGACGGAGTAAGCACACAAAAAATGGGAAACTCATTTTCTAAAGTGCTGATAGCTGAAGAATTATAAAAGGAGCTAGCAATGGTATTTAGGTTGTCCTACTGTAGTTAAATTATGGAACTTTCAGTCCCGTGTCTGGAATGAGTTCGTAGTTTCATTGTTATTTTCCATGTGGTTTGCTCCATTTTGCAACGTGTTTGCGTCAAGCAACTCGATTTCATTTGTATGTTGTGGCAGTTAACCATCGGTCGTTTCATTTCAGAGTTCTTAATGAAAAACAGAAGAGGAAACTCATAACTCCGGATATGAGTGTTTTAGCTTGAATCAAAATGACAGTAACCGCAGCAAACATCAAAAGCTGTCTCTCAATATACATACAACGTGCGTATGCCTGTATACATGAGATTACTTTCATGTAATTCTGATGTTTGACTACTGGCTCACTTTGAACAAAATCTAGAACCAGTGTATTAAAATGTGTTCTTCAGATAATATGTCGGACATGAAGTAGCAGGGTAAAGAATTGGGGTGGGTTGGAACGAGAGATTTTCGTGGTTAAACTGTTAGCGTTCTTACCTTCTGTGTGAGAGATAAAGGTTCGATTCTCGATGGAAGTTCATGTAGTTCGGATCCCACTTTAGGCGTGTAGCTTTACGTCTCATACAAATTGGTGCTAGAAAATTACGCTAATCTTAAATATCATACAAATTCAGACATTATCTGGTATTGGTAAATAAACCTCACAAAACGAACTGAGTCATTCTCGTAAATGAAAACAGAACCTTCTCATTATTTTATTTATATATGGAACAATTTGAACCTAGGCTTTATCACATTCACTTAGTGGATCTGACAAAGCACTAAAAATAAGTTAGGATGTTCATCTGAGAGATTTTAACCCAGAGTTATCTGTTCACAAAGCAAGAACATCAACTTTCATCCTTGTCCGTGAAGATCACTGTTAATTATGCTACTGCATGTTTTGTATGTATTGATACTATAAATAAATTACAGACAGTGTAAATTACGTCAGTATGACTTACAATGAAAAATATTTTGATTCGTAATAATTTATTTTACGTTAGAACAAAAGAGGGTGTATTATTATGGTGATTTGTTTTTCTTTGAAACTGTAGCCTCAGTACTTTTTCAATGCTTTCATTATTCGGGAAATATACACACCAAAAAATCTATTTCATTATGTTCAAGAAAATAAGCACAGAGTCAATTCATTCTAAGTGATCAAGCATGTGCCGCTCGATCATGTCCAAAAAATGATTTTTTCCATGAATGTTTATCCCATATCAGGGTACTTCAAAACCACGATCATTGGATTTTTAAAATATCTCGTAGCTACGCAGCGGCTGTCACCATTTTGCGTTCTTTTCATTTGAGGCATTTACGGATTATTCAATATCTCCACATGAGTTAGTCTTACCGAAATGAAAATTGCTGGGCGTCTCCAACTTGTGAGAGTTAAAACTTTGTTTTCTTAATATTTTTCCCTAAAACCACTTGAAAGGGGTGAAATCAGGGCCTACTGTGGCAACATTTTTTGGATATTGAAGACATGTTTGGGAAGAGGAAGCAATTGACGTAGAGGTCTCAATTTGTGTGTGCATGTAGTCCAGGGTCATAGTTTATACACAAAAATTTGCAGACTTGTAGCTGCTCTCCAAGACTTGTAAAAAGATCGTAAATCATAAAAGATCGTAAAAAGACCTGTAAAAAGTGAGTCAGTGAACACTCACTCGCTGTAAACACTGACTGTGGAATGTAGATCAAACGAAAGGACAACAATCTCCTGCATGAGTTGACAGTTAAAATATGAATAAACATGATTGAATGTAATTGATATAGCAAGCAGCAAGAGCAATGAGTACTTACGGACTTCTTGTCAAATGTGTATTTTGACTTTTCTCACCTTCTGCTGATAGCGGTACTCTTCACTAGTGCTGCTGTGGGGGTGGAAGTGCTTAATAGTTTGACTCCCTCCTGCTCAAAAACACAAAACGCGCTTTTTTGTGTGTTATGGTATACTAAAGGAGTAACTATTCCCAAAATTTCAGACTTTTTACCCAGGCCCATTGAAGATATTGGACAGTGAAATATGCCAAATTGACATAATTCCCCAAACTTACGATTTTTTTTTTCAGGCCTTTGGGAGCAGCTACAGGTCTGCAAATTTTTGTGTATAAACTTATGACCCTGGACTACACGCACACACAAATTCAGATCTCTACGTCAGTTGCTTCCTCTTCCCAAACATGTCTTCAATGTCCACAAATGTTGCTACTTTAGGCCCTAATTTTATCTCTTTCAAGTGGTTTTAGGCAAAAATGTTAAGAGATCAAAGTTTTTGCTCTGCACAAGTTGGAGACGTCCAGCAATATTCAATTTGGTAGGACAAATACATGCTGAGATATTCAAAAGAACGTAAATGCCTGACATCGAGAAAACGAAAAATGGCGGCAGCCGCTGCGTCGCAATGCGATGTCCTAAAAGAATAATTAATTGTGGTTTTGAAGTACTCTTATATCGAATCAACCTTTCTAACCAAATTAGATTTTTTTTAAAAGGTCGAGTGGCAATTTTCCTTTTTTCTCAATCACTTAGCATGGATTGACCCTACAACAAAAGCATGGAATTTTCGATAAGGTGGATTACCACCCGGAAGTCAAAACATATTTTAGCTCACTCTCTTAATTACTGCGCAATGAAACGTTACATATTATAAATATTGTACTGTAAGATAGAGTTATGTTTCAGCTACAACACAAGATACTGATTCATTTGGTTGTGTCTTCTGATATCGAAAAAGATAGCAAATAAAAGAAAATATTTGATTAGTTTTACAATGAGCACACAAGATGGCACTCGCTGTTAGATCTTACTAGAAGTGCTCAGTTTTATGAAATGTTTATTTGTATGTGTAAAGTACTTTAAAGTAACGATCATATTACAAAATATATATATTATTTGTTTTTCGTGTTATATTTCACATTTTATTTAAATATTAATTTATAATATTTATAAATTTTGGCATAATGTGTTGGTGCCAAATTTCAACGTTTACTGTGGTAGTCATAAGAAAATTCCTGGATTCTAGCGTTGCAGTTTGAGAAGCGGAACTTAGCTGTGAATTGTGGGAAAGGTCGAAAACTAATTTCTCCAATAATTATCCAAGCAAAATTCCATCATTACTTCCTTTATTATCTGGCGTCAGTATGGATTATACTTATAGCCTATTTGAAGTAAAATATGCAATTTTATATTTTAGAAAATACTTTCCATGAATAGTGTGCTCGCCGACGCCAAGGGACGTTACCCTTCATATGTTTGACGGGTTTAAGGCCATAGGTGCCGATACTACTAGTATTAGTAAAACTATACCTTTCATGGTAACACAAGTATTCTTCAGTAAAATTTAGTTTTCCAACAATAGTTGAGCTTAGTCATTTGTTGCTACTCTTTAAATAAGCATTCTGTAGAATCTACACCAGCAATAGCGTAGACTGCGTAACGCTTACTATTTCAAGTGCTGAATTCAAACTTCCGTACTAGTGGAAGTTTTCGGGAAAACCTGTCGTGTAAGAAGTGCTCGCGAAATTCCCACAATTGAACATACAAAGCATTGGAAGTGGATACTTCAACAATAATCTTATTTTACACTAGAAGATATTTAATTTCATTTAAGATAGTTTGAAACATTTACTTTATAAAATGTAAATTATATCTTTGTTAATTGTTTTAAATTAATTTTCGAGAAAGACCGTCTACCAATAAGTGCTCGGGAAATTCCCGCAATTGAACGCACATAGTATCGGAAGTGAACTTCAACAGTAAAACCATTTATTTTACGCTGGAAAATATTTATTTCATACCTAGGTATAAGACATTTTGAAACACTTATTTTATAAAACATGAATTATATCTTTGTTCTAATTAATATATTTGGTATTCATATTGGAGAACGTTACTGGGGCTATTGGGATGACTCGATCTACATTTGTTCGTTTGCCTGCTGTAGCACACACACTACAAGATACAACTTTCGGTCTTTTAAGTTTAAATTTTCAGGGTACAAGCACGAGACACTCTAAATCTCTTGTATAGATTTTGGCGGCATACCAACGTAGAATTTCAAAATGGGAGCCATTTTTTTCAAAATACCGGGTATCCACGCTACAAGGCGCAGTTTTTGGTCTTTTAAGTTGCAATTTTCCGAGTAGAAGCACGAAACATTCTAAATTAGCTGTATATATATATATATATATATATATATATATATATATATATATATATTGGCGGTAGAAGCACGAGATATTCTAAAAATGCTGTATAGATTTTCTCGGCGATCCAATGTAAAATTTCAAAATGGCAGCCATTTTTTCAAAACAGTAATGAATAGAAAATTGTTGTAACTTGTGACAATGATAATCTTGAAATATAAATCACATTTTAACACTTTTACCCCAAAGACATTGGAATATTTTGAAAAAATCCAATTACATCCGAAAATACCTCAAAAACCAATATGGATCCAGGTAAGTTGGTTTTCTTCCAATTTTTTTTTTTTTTTTTTTAAATCCTGGTGAAGAGGAACAGTTATTTAAATAAACCTCGTAGTAAAAGGTCTTGCCGAGCACTGAAGCGGATTGTGACTCAGAACTGTTGTGTGACTGCGCTGCAAGTGATGAAGGAAATCAAGCAACACCTCCAACAACCTATATCGATAATCATAGTCCGACACGAGTAACATGACATGGACATATAGAGTCGGGTTGCATGGACAACAGTGCTCATTAGAGACCATAACGCTTTGGCACTCCGTCAATGGTGCCATGAACATGCAAGTTTGAAAAAAATAATGAAGACGACTCATTCCTGAACAGTGTTGTTTTGGAGACAATGCGACCTTCCATGTGAGTGGACTTGTTAACAGACATAACTGTAGGATTTGGGGATGGGAGAGTCCTCATGAAGTTCGCGAAAAAAAAAAAACGTGATTCTCTAAAGCTGAACGTGAGGTGAGGTGTCATGAAGAACAAAATTATTGGTAATTTCTTTTTCGCTGAGGCCACTGTGAATTCGCAGTCTTGGGAAGTAACGTAACGCAAGTAACGCGTTACTTTTAAGTAACGTTTCTTAGTAACGCGTTACATTTTTTCCAAAGTAACTGTAACGGTAACGCGTTACAAATTTTTAAGTAACGTACCTAGTATGCGTTACTTTTTTCGCGTTACATTTCGGATGAGTAACTACAATATATGTATATTTTTTTCGGAAACAAATGTTTCTTTCCTGTAAGTGAATTTCTCAGAATGAAACAATTGAGCATGAACTACGTATGTCAGTGACCAACAGTCACAGACACACAGAGAAACAGGTAAGTTCGTAGTGCCACTTGCTGTTTTTTGAAGATGAGGACAGCCTTAGGTAAATCACGTGTACTGATTGCAAGCACCTGGATGATTTTGTCGTCCATTTTGACAGCTCCAAATCAACACATTCAGTGAGTGAACTAGGAGTGCAATGATACCAGTAGTCTATTTTACTTTGATTTTTTTTTTTTTTTTTTTTTAATAAAGATGGAGAACGCAAATATTTTACCGTTCGAACATTTGAAAGAATACTTTTTTCTTAAGATCTGAGGATGATGGTGGACAAAATTTAAAAGTAAACAGTCTGAACTGCCCCGGCGGAAAATATTTATCAACAACTAGTGTGCCATAATTAACGATTTATAGTAAGGGGTTAATATGAATAAACTTTGTTCTGATGAGCAGGCCTACTTTATTACTAGAAAATAGTTTGCTGATGGTATGTAATATTGGAGTTCTTTCATGTCAGTTTGCTTATCCTAGAGTCCCTTTGATTATAGATTTTGAAACTAGCTTTAAAAAGCATGTATCGATTTTAGAGTTACTGGCAAGTTTTGATTCACTCCCAGTTCGTGTTTTCTCATTTTATTAGTTGTAGTGTAATGTTTCTCTATATTCTGTATTTTTAATTTTGCATAACAACTTTGTTATTATTATATAATTAGTTTAGCAGAATAATAATAAGCAACCATTTTTTCTAACGTATAGGGATGAGCACGAGTCAAGCTAAAACTCGACTCGACTCGAATTCAAGTCGAGTTTCGAGCCAAGTCAAAGATAATATCCTCGAGTCGAGTTCCGAGCCGACTCAGTTTTTCGCGTCGAGTCCAGTCGAGTTTGATAAATGGCTCGTTCGTTTTAAGTCGTCTTGGAATCATGGCCTGATTACACTGGGAAACGAAAGCCATGAGAAATGTAAGCTAAACAGTAATATGGAATAATTTTAGTGTTGCTCACGAGAGGGGACACTGTTCGCACTCGTCTCGTCTTGATAGCGAGACCACAAGAGATTTCTTATAACAAGCTCAGCTCGGCTCAGCTCAACTGAGAAGATGGCTCGAGCCGGCTCACTTGGGGTGAACCATCGGCTCTAACTAGCTTAGTAGGGATGAGCCATCTGCTCGGTTAGGCTCAACTGAGCCGAGGGCTCTAGCCGAGTCGGTTGGGTGGGCTGTTGGCTCGGCTCACTTCTCGGTTCGGGTCGATAGTAAATGAGCTGTGGGCCGAGCTGCTCGAGTCGTTGACAATTCTAAACCCGGGCCGAGCAGTTTTGAAGATATTTGGCCAGTGCCTTATAACTTTCAACAGTGTTTGGCTCGAGCCCGAATACTCAACCTAGACTCTTAACCCAAATTCAGAAGCTTGTGAACAATGTCCTTGACTCCTAAACTTCACGACTACTGAGGTTGGCAATCAACTAGTTTTTTAGTATACAAATACAAACCGCCTATCTTTCATTTTTTATACAGTGTTGTTATAATAATAATAATAATAGTAATAATTAATAATAATAATAATAATAATAATAATAATAATAATAATAAAAGTTGTAGTAGTGTCATTGATAATAATTATACTGTCTATGTAATATACTTGAAGAATGTATTCGAAACTATACACCGGATTTGGCTTGACTCGACTCGAAACTCGACCCCAATTCAAGTCGAGTTGGAGGAAATTTTTCCAGTCGAGTTCACCGGTCGAGCTCAAAGATGTCTGTTTCTAGTCGAATCGAGTTTCAAAGAAAACTCGCTCGAACTCGCTCGTGTCCATCTCTACGAGTAACGCAGTATGGCATTTTATCAATGTTACATTATATGAAAATGTTCATATATCAAGTAAAAATTTTTCCTTGTATTTATATAAAGCGATTCAGAACGTGCAATAATACTAATACTAATACTAATAATAATAATAATAATAATAATAATAATAATAATAATAATAATAATAGCGGTAGTAATAGTAGTACGGAAAATTGAAGTAATATTTTTTTCACATTTTTAAAGTTTCGGACGTAAAAGTAACGCGTTAGTAACGCGTTACTTTCGAAGTAAAGTAACAGTTACTTATTTGGCGCAAGTAACGCGTTACTAACGCGTTACATTTTAAGAGAATGTAAAGTTACTTGTAACGCGTTACATTTTTACAAGTAACTTACCCAACACTGTGAATTCGAACAACTGTCTAGATATGTTGCAGCACTACGCTTGCCCCAACTCCCACTTAGAGCCATTCTCCAACAAAACGGAACTCCATGTCATTTTTCTCACGTCGTCAGAGCTTCCTCAATAATCATTTCAATGGAAGATGGATTAGAAACGGTTCAAAGTTTATAGCATGGACTCCACAATCACCAGATCTTACTGTGCGTGACTTTTTGTTAAGGGCCAGGTTTATTTTAATCAGATTTAAGACTTGGATGACTTGCATGGAAGAACTGTGGTTGTAGTAAGCAACTTCACTCCATAGATGCTTGGAAATGTTTGGATTAAGGCGGAATACTGTTTTCACATTTGCCGCACAACTAACGGTGCACATTTAGAAGACTGTTAATTTCTTTTACTTGTAAAAAGTTTAGAAAAAATAAAACTTTGAATTGTGTGTTTGTAACAAGTCTGGACGATAAATCTTGGAAAGTAAAATAGTTTTGCGATTTTCATTTGTTATAGTCTTAAACCGGAGAATTATTTACGACAACCAGTCACCTATATGTCATTCATGACAACCAATAATATCCACTATTTCTGTAATTCAGACGAGAGTCAAAAAGAGATGGTGAGAACTCTTATGAACTCGCTTGGTACCGTTCCTAATTTTCACAAAATGAACAAGGTGACATTCTACAGATCAGACAAGTAGAGGAGACAAGGCTCAGGATCTGCATAAGCTCTTATGAATATTTTTTAAAAATTTAAGACATAGAAACTAAAACTGGGAATGAGACATGAAAGTATTGGGGAAACAAAACACCATCTTCCTAAAACGATTTCATACTGAAACTGGATCAACTTCGAAACTTTACATATTGTAATTTAAACTTCAAATTAAAAAAAAAAAGCGAAGATTTAGAATGCAAACTTAAAAGTCAAATTCATTATTAATGCTTTTTGTACGAACATACATATCCAAAATAAGGAAATGCATGTATCCAAAACTTGTATATAAGGTTGCATTTTAAAATGGCGGCCAGAAAATTTTGGCACCCAACACTAAAACGAATTGAATACCGAAGTATTTTCAGTCTGCCAAGTTTCATACTTGTGTCCGGTCTGTCACGATCCGAGCCTTTTTTGTTGTTAAGGGACCAGACTATATTTTTGCCCCATATTGAGTACATATTAGATTCAGTAAAACATAATGTCAATATTTAATTGGAAGTTGGTTCAATACAGAGATTAGCTAATCGTGGTTGAAAAGAAAAACTCTGACACCTTTAGACTGTAGCAACAATTTTGTAATTCATGGCATTTCAATAATCTATACCGCCTTGATTTTCTTTCAAGCGTCTCAGGGGTAGCCTCCCCAGTTAGGGAACTAGTGGAATATTGTAACTGTTAAAAATATAAAAAGATTATCAAACGTTGTGATTTATCTTATAAGTAGTGAAGTGTAGGCACACATTAAAAAAAAAGCACCTATGTTGTACACTACCATTACATTTACACGAAGGTAAACTATATTACATTTAGAAACATACATTGTATTTCCATTAGTATTCGGGCATTGTAGAATTTATTATCCCTTATATTCAGCGTAAAATTTACTTATGAAGAGCATAAGATTTCTTACAAGCAAGACTTGCAAGACTCTTGTAAGCAAGACCAAGACTGGGTATGCAAGGCCAAGACCACTCGGGTCTTGCATTTGCTCATCACTATACTGGATCGTGGTAAGTAGCCTCTAAGAAACTATGGAATAATTTGTACATACGTCCCCTAGAAAACGAAAATGAAAGAAAGATCTATTCGTGTTTACGCATAGCATTTAAAAACCAATAAAGTATACATAGATTATTACGGAAAAAGAATATTACCAAACAGCATATTAAAGACGGAACTGAAAATAATAGTCACGACTCAGAAAATAATCTTCTCTACAGTGAAAAGCAAATAACGAAGTTCCTGAAGAGGTTACCTCAAGCAGGGTAACTTCGACAAGATTTTGGCATATTCCAGTATATATATATATATATATATATATATATATATATATATATATATATATATATATATATATATATATATATATATATATATATATATATATATATGTATGTATATATGTATGTATGTATGTATATATGTATGTATGTATGTGTGTGTGTGTGTATGTGTGTGTGTGTGTGTGTATGTGTGTGTGTGTGTGTGTGTGTGTGTGTTTCTTTTTTTTTTTTAACAACGAATATTTCAGTGTGCCTTATAAATTTGTGGCGGTTAAGCACAAAAATCGCATGTAAGTAACATGTTATTCCCTCCAAATATACTGGAGAAAGATCAAAGCAATTCCATAATATTAAGGAAGCTAATAAGTAATCTTTTTGATGACGGAGTACCAAAAAGTACCGGAGACGGTGATGTGTGGTTACGTACCTCACAGGACAAAATGAACCGAATGGTAAGTCATAGCACAAAACTGCCAACAAGTACTGCAATACTATTACAGATTACAAAATTGTAAATATTCGAAATGTTAGGATCTACTTAATAGAATTATATGTATCAGTTTCCTGGTTTCCATGCATTAAAATGTACTATGTGCTAGCAAATAACAATAATAAAATATCATACGAAAATATTTTTAAATTTTCCAGTATAAACACAAATATACATAATAATTTTCACATATTTTACATATTTAATGTTGATCTTTGAATCTCTTGTTATATGTCAAAAATTAACTTCAGACATGGAATACAATAAAGGTAATCAGTTGCACTATTTATTACGCGTATATTTGCATGTCTCGCAATCATTGGACGATTTCCTTGTGCAATCTAGAGTGTTAGTATATATCCGATTTGCCATGGCTCATAACTTTGACCACAAAAATTTTTTTGCCTCTCTTTTTCTATCTAGTAGTAGTGTTTGCATAAAGATTCTGTTAACATCTCTCCACGAGTACAGAGTTGGTTCTTCGAAGTACTTATCGTTCGAATGACGAAGTTATCTCAAGCTACTCCGTTTGATGGTACAGGTTTTAAACAAATAATTAATAGGAAGTAGAAAACAAATGAAATAAAAATTCGTAAATTAGAAGCGATTTGAAAAGAAGCTGAATATTTCCCTTAATTCTAATCATATATCGGTTTAATTTTCTTATAGGGTAATTCTACGCCAAATACAGGATATATACAAGTTGGTCAATAAGTCCTGCCTTGGATCTTAATTGTTACATTTTTTAATAGTTTCAGATGCAATTTTACCTGTGTCATAGTTTCAGGTGCATCTTTACCTATATGCCATACAGTTCTTTAGCAATAAACACCAAGATTTCTTTGTAGTATTGCGGAATAATGGTTGATCGACAGGAAGTCGACTTTCAATAGCATGTTGTGATCGAATTCCTTATGGAAAGTGCTGAATATTACCCTGTATTAATTCATGTGGGATTAAACAAGAATGACTGTATTGATGTCATTAGTGTTCCGTGGTGGGAACATCAGTTAACCTCTTGCACTGAAATGACGAGTCTAGCTCGTCATGATCTGTTGCCAAATCGCACAATGACGAGCTGCACTCGTCATAAAATTTATACTATTGTAGCATTACGTAGAGCTACTGCAGTGATGTTTTTGAAGCTATATGATGATAAACCATCTATAATACACTTTTATAATTCAATACACAGAAGTCAGAAAATAAATCGTAGTGGAAGGGGTTAATAGCTTAGATTATGATTATTAAACGCTAAACTTAGGAATGTAAAATATTAGGATGGAAACTGGAGCTAGCTGACTCTGGAACCAAATCCTATCAAAATGCTAGGGGCGTTGAATCAAATCTGCCATCAACGTAGTTCTTCAGCTCTGCTCAATGAATTAGATGTCCTGCCAAACTATGTCTGTGGTGATGAACCCACAGAATGGTACTTCAAAAGATATGGAGCTGGACCGTCTCCAATGGTATGATGTGCTTCTTTACACGATCTTCCACCTATCAAATCTTAATGATGAATACCCCTTGTGAACATGTCATTTATGGTTTTGTTTAATCAGAAAACGATTACTCCTGCGATCAATGAACGAGGAAGTTCTTGGCTAGGCGGAAAGGAATTCCTTTCAGGAAGAAACGAAACTAGTCTGACATTTATTGGTAACTCTTGTAAGGACAATAAAGAAATAAATGCTTACTTAAACTGTCCGAAAATGTACAACATGAATAAGAGTTTTGCCTCGATTAATTTGAAGATTTCAATAATTCTATTAAAATTTACTTGTAGAATGAAAATATGCTAATTAAAGATGAAGGTTAAATTTAAGGAATTAGGACAGAAGTATACATAAGTATGGGTTACTTCACATTAGTAACCGTAGAAGGCTTTGATATTTTTAAGTCTGACGAAACAACAATCCATGAATAACCCAGAAACGGAAGATCTTTATCAGTGATAACACCCAAATTACGTCCGTTGGATAAATTTATTCAAAATGACAGGGGTATCTCTCAATGTGCTACAATGGAAGTCTAACATTGCTCTACAAGAGAATTCACTTAGCGTTATTAGTGCACTTAGTCACAGAAATATATGCTCTAAGTGGATTCCCAAGCTCCTTATGAAGGACATGATAGCTCAACAAAAATTACCAGGACCTTCTGGAGGTATTTTCGAATAGCAATGACTAGTTTAATGGAGTTACAGTAGATGAAACGTGAATATGCTTTTACAATCCTAATTCTAAGCACTAGTCTGTGGAATGAAGTCACGAATCATCTGCAACAACTACTACTCTTCCTTATTAAGAGCAAGAAAAGTATGCTGACAATGTTTGGAAACAAAATGGGGCGATTTTCATTGATTACATGGAAGAAGGTGCAAAAGTAAAGGAAAGAGACTGTAGGACATGAGACAAGCTGTATAAGGCGATGAAAAAGAGAGAGAGTTGCAGAAATTTTACAACACATCACGATAATGAGAGACTTTACACTAACCATATTCCACGCACCAAAATTGCTCAACCTGGATAGGCAACAACACATCACCAACCACACAGTTCGGACTTATAGTCTCTTCGATGTTGTTATCGTAGAAAGCTACAGTGGAAACTTGGCTTTACTCTCAATATGGTAAAAGTTTTATGGCGTATTTCAGGCCTGAAAGGAAAGATGCGGAAAGTGCGTTCACAAATGACGATGGAATATCAAATGACAAGGTCATAGAGACCTACGAATGAAAGAAAACAGTATCTTTCCTTGGTATCTCTAATATTAAGCATTTTATCTGTAAACAAATCTACTTATCGACCTACCTTTCTATATAGGATAATCTTACATGATATACGACGTTTTCGTTTTTGAAAAAAAAAAAGTTTGAAAATATCCTTAAAGAAAAGTAAATTCTATCATATTTCTTTTAGTTTGTAAAAAAAAAACACACACAAAATAAGTTTATTTTGGAACAAGTTTAACTGATGTCATTAGGTGTAAATTAAAACTATAGGTTTGTTTAAGACAAAAACCTAATTTTATATGAATTAAAATTTTCAAATGAACTAAATTACTAACTGAAGAATTATTTTTGCAATACGGTTTTGAGAACTTTATCTATACCACTTTATTTTTAAAATATTCCCTCTATTGCGTTAGAAGTCCAAGGTGAAAACGTCGAGTCGGAAAACGACAAAAATGGTTTCTATATTACACTGATACATCGTGCCACCGTATTTCTGTCTTATCCAGTGGCGAAGGGTCGTAAGAGGCCCTGAGGCCCGGCCTACTTATTTACTTTCAGAAATTATAATTTATAATTAATTCATTTTCCTTGCACAGAGTGTATGACAGTTTTCTAAGTTGAAAAAAAATATTGTTTGATAAAGAAATCGTGGTTAGCACCACTGCTGGGACGCTCACCGAGCAGTGTCTCAGGTGGCAGTAGAACTACTGCCAAGCTACTCAGAAAATCCCGCGAGAGAACGTGTTGGTATTACGCGTATTACGCTGCTGAAGTCGTCTGCTGTGAATTTTACTGGGCGCGGCCATATTGGTTACAAACAACCTGTTGCTAAGGCGGTTGCTAAGGCAGACTCAATGGCGTTGTATGTGGCAGCTGTGAGTTTTGTGAAAGACAAACTTAAAATCATGAATAAAAGGCTACATTTTCACGAATAGCAGTGAATATATTTACTTTATACGTATAGGAAGGCTATATTTATCATAATATGAAACAAAATTACTCCACATTTTAATTCCTTCAATCGCCAGTAACTTGCTGGACAACAAGTGAGTGATAATCCCAAGCATGTACATGAGCGCCCCTTAATAATAATTTTAGATTGAGTTTAATTAAAATTATTGAAAATTGTTATGTTTCTGTCATATTGTTTGTTTAGCTTCAGTGAAAATGTTTAATATGGAAGAAACTTGATTTTTATAAAATTAGTGATCAGATATTCGGAACAAAGGAGTACAGCGCTAGAATAACCAATGCATTTTAAAGCATACACTTACGAATACATAATCCCAGAAACTTAGCATTTTCGTGGAAATAATTTCCTAATTTATTCTTCATTCTTTTGTTAGAGGGTGTCCATTCTTTGCTTGGAACTGGTAAAGTTGAAATGCATAACCAGAAGTAATTAAATAATTTAAAAGATATAACTCTTTAACTATCCTATATAATCCTAGGAATCCTAATGTTATCTGAATTATTTTCTTTGCGTCTACCACGAACAACGTACAGATTTGTAACATGCCAGCATATACATGTATTAAAATTCATAAGGAGAACACGTACCAACTTACGCTGAATGGTCACTTCACGTAACACTACATCTATGATGATTAAGGACAGCTTGATGCTCGAGCGAATGTAACGATGCATCTGTAGGGAGCAGGCGGACCAGTGAAGTTGGGTATGCGTGAAAGAAAGACAGGTACGAAAAGCGTACAATAGCCAGGGCTAGTAATCACTAAACAGGATTTGCATTTCAATTTCTTAGTAACCATGGTACATTTTTAAGGCTGTTTCTATGTTCTCCCTCTATATAAATAATTTTCTTGCACAGAAGTATTTTCGTAGGTTAGACAAATTTTATACATAAATTTTCAAATAATGATCCCGTATTTATCATGCGTGTGTACTTAGTGTAGATCGATAGGATGGTGCAATTATATTTTATGTCAAACGGAATGAGACAAATTAAAAAGTCCGGCTTAAACTTTACTATATTGCCTGTACTATACTCTTACCAAAATTCATATGCGGTAAGGTACGGTTAGGTTAACTTGTGATTACTTAAATGAGGTTGTCTTACATATATGGTAATGCCGATTTACCAATTTTAAAATCATCCATTGCCTGCAAATCTCAATTGTATCAAGGGTTTCAAATTTTTACACGATACATGTAATCACAAAGGTAAAATTGTTATCAAACTTACCCTGGTGAGGATCAGAAAGAGCGGAGGCAGGCAGGCAAGTACCCGCACTCCATGCTGGGGCAGGCAACGTTCGAAGGTTATAGTATGACTTTAAACGTGTGATTCAATTATCAGTTTACTAAGAAACGATTTTACAGTGTTCTGAGTATTAATATATATTGAACAGCAAAATTAGCCTAAAAATGTCACAAGCAAACAAACAAGAAAAGATAGAGCAAGGGAGCTTTGGTCAAACTGTGTGTATTTTAATTTCTTTCCGGCAGAATATGCAAGAAGAGAAAGTGTTCTTCAAAAATATTGAGATAAATCTGTTCGCCCAATAAGTAATTAATCATTATATCGCTTGTTGTAGAGTGTGGCTTTGTTTTTGTTTCTCTTTAATGTTATATAGTACAATATTTTTAATTTCATTCTTGGAAAAACAAAAAGCGTTACATGTACCTCTTAAACTATTATGGTTATATCGGAAAACGAAACAAATCACTTTCATAGGCGAGTACCATGTAAACTTCTTCATATAACCCGCTCAAAGCTGGTTTGTTTGTAACCAGCTAGCTGAACAGGAAGCGGAAATGACGTTTACTTCACCAGCGTATAACCTGCGAAAGAGACCGGCCTCTGCGCTTATCGACTTTCGTTCCTACATAAAGAGTTTCTCTCGAGACCTTCGATTTCGATTCGATATGTCAAACAAGTAAAGAGCAAGAGAACGTAGGGCCCCATTCCGTACTAACTTTGCTTAAATTTGCGGACTCTAACGCCACGCAAAAGCTGGAACAAGCAATTCTAAAGGTGGTACGCCTATTATCGCAAACTAATATCCCTTTATTCCGTTACGTTGGCGCAAACCTGTACGAAATCAGAATCGTTCGGTTCATTAGAATTGAGTAGAGTGTATGTTTGAAATATTGTAAGTAGCTTTTTTTTTTTTTTTTTTTTTTTTTTTACATTTGCGAAAGTGAATGAGAGAAAATGTTAGTAAGTGGAAAATATGAACATAATATAATTCCTATTAAAGAATCTTCTATGTCAATGGTCTTTTGAAAATGAATGTGTTTATAAGGAACGAAGATCAACGCTTGTGCTGAAAATAGAGTAGAGGGTAAGAGAGTTCTGTATGCATTGGTACAAAAAAATGGTGTCTTCCCGTTATGCCTACAGGCCCTCCAGCACTTTGTAGAAAATATTTTTAATGATCTTATCTGTAGGCAGAACGGTAATTCCCGTTGTGCCTACTTCCCGTTCTGCCTACTCTTTCGAGACGGGGAATTCTGTGCAGGGAGGGATCTTTTCTAGGGATTTTTTCTTTAGTAATTCTAATAGATTCTGTAAGAAGAGTAACTATTCCTTTAAATTTCATCATATATTTTAAATGTTATCTTACTTGCTCTTCTCAGAAAAAATGACTAGGTACAGTTTTGTTATTAGCAGCGTTATTCACGTCTACTTTAGTAGAGATGTGTTTTTTTAATACTTACAGAGAAATGGAAAATTAATTGATTCAGTTACAAGAAAATAAACTTATTTCGGTCTAATATCAAGTCATTTCACAAAAAAAAATTATTCGGTTTTCCAGTATTTCATCTCCAACGTGCTACGACTCATAGTACGTAAAATGTGCCACAGTTCACATCCTTAAGACATGTTTGATGGCCATATATTAAACAAATAGGGCTAATGCAACAGGATGCATAAGGGGGCCCTTAAGAAAGGGTCTTAGTCTCCTACATTAAAATTACTTTTTCGGCATCACCTTATCAGCTGATTTGTCTTCTATACGTGATTCTATACTATATGCCATAATATCATACATACTTCTATTTTCATATTTATATTGTCAATGTAAATAGCAGGAATACAAAATACAAATATCATAATTGAATGTTTTTGTAGAGTTTCAACTCAAATCAAAAGGTCAGATAATCGGGGAGGGAAAGGGATTTATAAGATTTTGTTTCAGTTTGGTACTCTTGAAGGTGATTGGCTACTGTGTTCACCGGTAGCCAATCAGCGTTCAGAACACCTGACGGCTTCGAAAAGTGAAAGTTCTGAGATCGAGACAGTAATCTGTATAAAATTCAATTCAAATTTTTAATCGGTCACTTTATAAGTATCAATAGGAATAGTAAGCAGCACAGAATGGCAGAATTTGTCAGTTCGAAATACGTGGGGAAAGTGCTCGCGTACGAAGGGTTCTTATACCGGATTAATAGACGTAGTAAAGAAAAGACATATTGGAAATGTACACGTGGGTGCAAAGCGACAGTTGTTGTTTTGGGTGACGATGTTTTATCAAAGAGTGGAGTACACTCTCATGAAACAGAAAGGAGCAAAATTGAAGCAAGATGCTTAATAGACAGGATGAAGTGTAAAGTGTCCGAGAATCCTGTAGATGCAGTTCCAAAAGTTTACAGGTAAGACTAAATTTTCTTTTTAAATGAGTAGTTATTTTATTGGTTAGTTCTATCTTCTAGTTAAAAATTAACTACTTTTTTCTTTCGTTTTTTAACATTACGTTAAGAGACACCAAATAGTTGATCTGGGTAAACTGAAGTCAGTTTCTTGAAGGTAGTGGCCTAGTATCTCGCTAGTCGTGTGATACAAGTTCAAGTTAGCAGTACAAATAATCTCAGTTTACAAGTTTTGACTTCAAGCTTATTGCACTAGTCAGATGAATGTATTTTGCAGGTAAATTTTAACGAAACTATTCATGTATTTTTTTTATTTATTTCATTTGTTTCTATCTTCAGAGAAGTGATTGCAAAGGAAGGGATACAGGAAGAGGTTGCAGCCGCTTTGCCAACATTTGAGGGAATTAAACATACCCTGTATAACTGTAGAAGCGCAGAAAGGCCTGAACTTCCCACAACAAGAAATTGTATTAGGTTAGAGGGCAGGTGGAGACAGACATTAACAGGAGAGGAATTTCTCTTAATTGATGATGGTGTTGATTCTGATCGATTATTGGTAACTGAATTTATTATTATTCAATTTTAATTACAATAACTTTCGTAAAGTACTTAATGTTAGCAGTGTTAAGTTTACAGACATTAATTAATATCATCTAGTTTGAATTTACTTAATAGGATCCTCAAAGTTTAGTTTTGGAGCCAGAGGTGTACTAATACAATTAACTGATTCAAATAAGGGATTTCAATTGTATTATATTCTGGGCACGAGCTTTAGATAACTTTAACATTCAAGTATGCATCCTTAAATTTTTAGCTAGAATTAAGTATGCTGGTCATCACACTTCAAGCTTGCAGCATGTCTGAAAATTCAATATTAAATATATATTTTGTTTGAATTTAATAAGTTTGTTAATATGTTAATTAGCTAATACACTAATAATTATCAATATATTAGGGGAGCTAAATATTAATATTATATTCTGCAGGTCTTTGGGACAACCGGAAATTTACGGAAGCTTTCAACCACAAAGACAGTTTGGATGGATGGTACTTTTAAAGCAGCTCCCCGTATATATCAGCAGCTGTACACCATACATGGGACATATTTGGGGCAGACTTTTCCGTTTCTATTTTGTTTATTGCCTTCTAGGAAAGAGGAAGACTATCGTAGGATGCTGCTTCTCATTAAAGATGCGGCGTCTGCAAATGGTCTTTCCTTTAATCCTACTACAGTGATTATAGACTTTGAAAGAGCGGTAATCAATGCCGTTACTGGTGTTTTCCCGGATGCAGCCATTCGTGGGTGTTTCTTCCATTACACCCAATGTTTATGGAGGAAAGTTCAGTCATTGGGGTTGTCCACTTTTTATGAAGAAGACAAAGAGGTCAGGAAGTGGATAAGACGTGCTGCTGCACTACCACTTGTGCCAGTGGAGCAAGTGGGTGACATGTTCCTGCATCTCCAGGAAAATGCCCCGGAAGTACAAAACGCAGAGAAGTTTCATGACTATTTAGTCGAAACATGGCTGGACGATGCAGACGCCATTTTCACAAAGTAAGTACGATATAGTAGTTACCTTATTTTCTACGCTATTTCACTATCTGTTTTTCGTTTGATTTTTTTTTTCAAATATATGTGGTTTTCGTTTGGGAAACGAAATCTACGTTAGCAGTGATTAGTATTTCATATATAGGCCTACTCATTCGGTCATTTTAGTCCTTTATGTTTTCCCATTAGTTTCGTTTGTCATTGTTGTATTGCCTATGTGTTCTACAATTGTGAGCTCAGAAGTGTCTGGATATGAAATGATGCATAGTGTCTTTAATGGAGTGTGGTAAGCGTAATTATTATTCTCATTCCATAAAAAATCATTTCTGAGATCTGCATGCCAATACGAAATTTTAATCTGCTCATACCAGAGATCTGAAATTAACTCTATACTAGTGTAATGATTACAAAACTGAATACTTATAAATTTACCGTGTTACTAACAACAAACAACAGACGTTATCCTTAACGTTATCTACGACAGACGTTAACATGCAACTTCCAATCGTTGTTGAATGTCTATTGTCAAGCTTTGATTTGTTTTATGTAATTAATGTTTCTCTCTTTTCCAGAGATATATGGAACCAATATGATAATGTTGAGGGAAGAACAAATAATGTTGTAGAGGGCTGGCACTCTAAATTAAACAGAAAACTGACAAGAGAACATCCAAATATTTTTACATTTGTACAGCTGTTGCAGCAAGAACAGAGTGAGAATGAAGCTTGTATGCTGATGTTGGAGGTAGGAAAAAAGCCGAAGGAACCAAAGCTGAAATATAAGCGAATTGAACAAAAAATAAAATCATTGAAGGCACGTCTGGAATCACATGTAATAGACTTGGTGGCTTACACAGATGCAGTTGCATACTGTTTGCATTTAGAACAGTGATGGTGAGATGTTTTAAATATATTGGCTATATTAACGATATATGGTATTAACATTGACGATATGTAGTATTTACATTGACAATATAAGTATATGTAACATTGCATGTAGTATAGAATCGTGTTAGAAGACAAATTACCTGTTAAGGTAATGCCAAAGAAGGATCAGTGATGTAAAAGACAAAGGCTCTTTTTTTTCAAAAGGGCCGCCTTATGCATCCTCTTGCATTGTTTGTTTAATGTATGGCCCGAACATGTCTTGAGGATGTGAATTGTGGCACTTTTTAGTACTGCAAGCCTTAGTATGCTGGAGATAAACTACTGGAAAACCGATTAAAATTCGGTTGTGAAATGAATTGATATTAGCCCGAAGTAAGTCTGTTTCGTGTTCGTTTCAGATACAATGTCAAACGGGTTACTGGCAACTGAATCAATCAATTCGAGGAAAGAGATATGATGGAGACAAACACTCTTTTTAAAGGCCGCCTTATGCATCCTCTTGCGTTGTTTGTTTAATAGTTGGCCAGACATGTCTTGGGGATGTGAACTGTGGCATTTTTTAGTACTGCAAGTCTTAGCATGCTGGAGGTAAACTACTGGAAACCCAAATAAAATTTTGTTCTGAAATTGCTTGATATTAGATCTTTTTTTTTTTTTTTTTAATGTTTGTTTCACATACAATGTCTAACATTCTTGCAACTGAGTCAACCAATTTTCCATGTATGATGAAACTTGTAGAGGTGGTGGTTGTTTTTACAGAAGCTTTTAGAAATACTAAAGAAATATTCCCTACAAAAATTCCTCCCTGCACATAATTCCCCGTCTCGAAAGAGTAGGCACAACGGGAATTACCGTTCTGCCTAGAGATAAGATAATTAAAAATATTTTCTTTAAAGTGCTGGAGGGTCTGTAGGCAGAACGGGAAGTAGGCACAACGGGAATGAACCGAGTATTTGGAGTTGTTGACACATTAAGAGCATAGTATGAAAGAATATTTAAGTATGATTCTGCTTTTAAAGATGAATTAAATGACACAAAATGACTTGATTGAATGCTTGTCATGTGTTTTGAACAATATAATTAAAGACGAAATTTTACAAGCAGAGTTTGTCTCAGTACAAGTAGACTAAAAGACATATGTTTCTTGCAAAGCGCAGATAATGTGATAATTCATCTTCCCCACCCGATCACACCCAATTAAAACAGTTAAATTGCATTACGGCCAATTAAGATCAGCTATGAGTCACATTCGTGAATTTCATTATGAAAATTGAGACCCGGATCGAATAAGTGCCGTCTATGGACTACAATTACGTTAAATTTATGTGAATTTGTCTTTTTGTGCATCTGTAGTAAAACTTTTATGTCTGTTTCTCATTACTATTACTATTATTATTATTATTATTATTATTATTATTATTATTATTATTAGTAGTAGTAGTAGTAGTAGTAGTAGTAGTAGTAGTAGTAGTGCCAATGAGCCACCGTACTTCCAATTAGCGTAGCGAAGGAAATGACTCTGTGTCCCGGTCTCTCCATGCACAATATCAGATATTACTACAGATACTTGAAAATATCCATGAAAATCAAGTTTAAATATTTTCCCCAAAAATATAGCTAAACTTCACTGAAATTCAGAGTTATAGCAATAGATACAATCATTCATTTGAGGTATGTTACTAATCGTACCACAACTATTTTACTTCAAGTAAAATATGGACAAAAGGCAATTTATTTATTTTACTTAAACGTGTTTTTCTATGAAGACCTAGAACATAACATTTCGTAAATCTAATAGGGCTTAAAAGATCTAGTGAAAATTTTTGATTTTGCAGCATTTTGTAGTTACAAATATACAGTCAAATTTGGCGCGTCATGTCAAAGTTTGTACGATTTCAAAATTTGCCATTCATCACCATAAGATAAATACGGTTATGTGGAGAGGGATTTGCTTCACAGCTAAGGTACTCAATTTGTAAAAAGTATACAAACAATATATTATTAAAAGTCTTTTAATAGTATAGAGAAAGGTTAACATTTACGTCAACATGGAGTTAGAAAATGACAAGTTATAGCGGTCGATACCCTCAAACCATTAGCAAGCAAAGTTTTCGCCATAAAATAATAATAATAATAATAATAATAATAATAATAATAATACTCTTTAAACGTGGATGGCATAAATATATGCTCTGAATTTGGTTCTACTGAATCTGAGTATGAATACAATAAATATACTCACAAATGTTTCTTCTTCACAATCTCGCTATAGAACGTCACAGTAATGGTGTTGCAATGGATACAATAAAAAATATATCAATTTTCTATTTTTATTTCTATATTTAAACAAATCAAGAAAAACACTTCACTTTTCAAAAGCGACTTATCTCCAAAATTCCACACTTGAAGAGGTTACGAAAAAGCGGAGCCCCACGAAATAATGCTGCTTATGCAGACCAAACAAACACGCAATTTTGGAGTTAGATCTTTAGTTACGTTAATACTGTGCATTTTACCTTCATTTCTGAAGCAGATCTCTTTCTAACGAAAATATGAAAGTATATTTGTTCCTCGAATTCTTGTTGTGGGTGGATATAAGTAATATTTTATGAAGTATAACATGACTAAGCCTAATTTTCAACATACGTGTTGTATCTAACTACGCAGCTGAAGTTCTAAGATTAAGTTTTGATGAAAAATCGATTGTAAACACGTTACGTGATGAGCGCCAGCAGCAAGGTGAGGAGGAATATTTGCTCTTTTTCCTGCCTCTACTATTTTCAGCAATCTGTGAACTTTCATTTCGTGATGGCTGGAAGCCATTCAATAAATTCATTACAACCAAATAACTAGCTTAATTGAGTGGTTAGAATAAAATCCTTTCGGCAATCATTAAACTTGCATGAATGAGCAGACAACCTGTTATTATATTTAAAAAGAGCTGAAGATATTAGGTAATGTCTGTATAACTTTTTGTTATTTCAGTAAAGAGGAGGCTATAGTTTAATGCTAGTGTGTGTATTTTCCATTAATTTTGAAGCCAGGTTCATATGTTCGTACCCTGATTGTACCTAGTGGATTTAATGCTAGATAAGCATACGCTAGGATTATGTTACAGGTTCTCCATTTCTTGTACAAAAGCACTGAATAAATCATTATCGCCATTTTTAATTTTATTATCTAATTCAGTCACTGTATAACTGCGCAATGATAATACGATATCGAGATTTCATTCCTAGGAAACAGAATAACCCCAGTTTGGATACTGAATTTCAAGCTATACCGTAAAAGACTAACTTCTTTAATAAAGTAGGTACTTATTTTAAAATGTCAACAAGCAGAAATAACATTTTCCATTAATTTCCTTTCACAAGTTGATTAACTATAGAAAACAACAACTATATAAGAGCAATAACATTATTTCAACCAGGGGTAAAAATGAGAGGATCGCGGGGGACGCCGCTTCCTCACTTCCAAAAATATCTATGGTGCCCCCACTTCCTAAAACATTACAATGGACAAATTAAGGGGGACGGCGTGACGTCATACGTCCCCATACCTTTTCAAATCCACTTTTATCCCTGATCTCAACTAATACTATTCAAGAGATAAAAGAAAAGTTACATACTTTACCTATATCTTTGGTTGCCAATAAAACCACCATAGCATCCGTATATATTAATATTTTTGGAATCCCCTCACACTTCCGTTCATCTGAAATGTTGCACTGATATTTAGTCTTCAACTTTTGTGTCTGCTATATTGAATTTTACTGGTGGCATACACAAAGTATGGCATTTCTGAGATTATGACGAAATCTATCATCATCTTAATCATCAAATTCTAGTCAACATTTTCCACGTGGAAATTTACATTTTAATAATATGGCGTTTAACGCTTGTAAATTGTATTTTACGTAACAACGTACATACAGTGGCGGCGGTTAGAAGTTAAAAGTGGGGGGGGGGCAAGACATGATCTGAACAATTGTATATCAGTTTTAGATTTCCTGGTTGTTTCTAACACTGATGAAAGATTGTATAAGTAAAAGGATACTATCTTTTTTCACTTAAAATATTGTATATCGTATTTCTGTTTTATTAAGTAAATTCATAAGAGCAATACAGGTAGGTACTAGCTCTTTATACTCTTAAACAACGAAAGAGTAATAAGAGATTTGAGTTCTTGCTCATGAACATCTTAAAATTCTGTCTGGAAAATTGTGTGACAGATTATTTAATAAATTTACAAAACAAATAAATAGAAGGGATAATATTAATCATAGTAATGAATAATGACGCTTATTTTGAAGAAGTTATATTGAAACTGGGAATTAATGAAGAACTTATACTTTTAATTCCACACATGCCATTAAATGAATGTTTTTACTTTTAGAAAATGAAATATAGTATGTACTGCAAGCATATGCTATGACATTTAAAGAAATATGCAATTGCAATATTAATTGCTTTGAATTGCAATTAAAACACAATTCTGTAGCTTTCTTAACTCCACGGGAAGAAGAATAACCAATACGTACTCACGCAACGGCAAATATCATTTGGCACCATTGCTTTCTATGAAACAATAATACATTCAAAACCATTACCAGGGTGTCCACATTCTGGAAAATAAGTCAAAGTCAGGTAAGTAAAAATGTGTCAGGTGAAGTCAGGGAAATGGCAGATTGGTCAAGGAAAGTCAGTGAAAAATCGATTTAGGTCCATTGTTCAATTACTGAATTTATGAAATAGGGTTGATTTCTTTACTGTTACTATGTAAAATGGGGTGTTCTTAATGATGATATTGGAGGAGTCAGTGTTCTCTGATATAGTTGTTGAAACTAATTTTCTGCGAGAAACACATCTAACTGCATCCTAGCATATTTGCTCAAAAGGGTAAAGGCTGTTCTAGAAGAATTGCATGGTGCCAAGAGGATATCTGGACAAGTGGCTGAGAACGGGAATAAATAGTATCTCCAGCTCACAGTGAAAGCTCAGACTGAAGAATTTAAGGAAAACTCGAATGAATTCATAGCCAATGACAGAGATGGTATTGGACTTGATGAGGGTTTTTTTTTTTTTTTTTTTTTTTTTTTTTTATACTTAATCTCAGGAAATGGGAAGAACTTCGTTGACTTATGGTCAGTTATGAAATGTGTTTTATCTTCTTTCACGGAAACGCATTTTTTGAAAGTGGTTTCACAATAAATAAAATTCTCATTGTTGACAACTTACAAGAAAAATCTCTGGTGGCTCAACGGATCATATATGATTCTGTGATGAGAATAGGTGGATCATCAATGAATTCAGTGGGAAGTTCAATGAGACAATATCAAGTGTATTTGGAAAAGAAAGAAGATTCAGCAACAATTAAAGGAGCTAGAGGAAGAAGAGAAGATAATTAAACTGCAGAGGCAACAAGAAGGATATTCAGATCAATGAGAAGAAAACTATGCGAGAAAGGATTAAAACAAATTTCTAAATGGGTTACATTTAACAACTGCACCAGCAAAAATATGTTACATAATATGTTTTTTTTAATAATCAGTAAAATCATGTATGAACTGTTTATTACTATAAGCAAAATTATAATGGTGTGTAATTGGTATTATAATGTGTAAGCATATAATGTGTATTTTTTTCATATCGTAAGTACTCTGTATACTGTACACTTCCGTTTGTAACTTTACATTTTATGTAATAGGTAGGGATAATCAATATCGGCACAATGCACATGTTTGTAAATTTACATTTCTTTGGAAAGAAAATTGAAAAAAGAAAGAAACAGAAGCGGAAGAGAACATGGCCAACTATGGGGAGTGTGGAAGCTGGGGTTTCTTTCTTTTTTCTATGTTTTTAAGTTATCCAGGGGGGTAAGGGAAATCTGGAACTTTCGTCATGGAAAGTCAGGGAAAAGTCAGAGATTTTTTCCCCAAATTGTGTGGACACCCTGTTTACATTTCCAAATGAAACTATATAAATTAGGGCGTCACGTCAAAAAACTGGGGGGCAACTGCCCCCTCTTGCCCCCCCAATCGCCGCCCATGCGTACATACCATTACTACTACTATAGACCTTTGATGAATCTACAGGTATTTCATAGATCATATTTTATCAAGCCGTAAATAATTTTGCCACCGTCGAATAAAACGAGAATGACAATTCTAAGTACAAGCTTACACAAACTATCTATCAATTGAATAACTATCGACTTAAATAAGATTTTGTAATACCCTCTACACATGACGTCGGTCCACGTGTTCACCCACAACAGTAACACCGAACAGACGACGAATGTCATCATTCAACGACGAATAGGACTATGTTATCACCATCAAGGAGGACTCACGAGGATAGAATGAAAGACGTCGCAGCACCTTCGATGGTGTCAGTCGTCGTTTAATTGATCAACCTCACCTCCTTTTTACCACCTACAACGGGCAGAAAAAATTCCTACTACTCTTCTGGTTGCGTCTGGGCCCTGAGAGAAATCACATACCGAACCTGTCCGTTGGCTGCGAATGGGCACTGGGATATTTCTAATTGCCTACTATTATTGTTCTTATGACTGCTTTTGATATAGTACTGTACTCTATTGTATTATAGTGAAGTTTTAAATAAAACGGTTGTGGGAGAAAGTCTAAATCCTATGTACCATCATTTGTCTCTATACGGTGCACAGTGATCGCAATGACGAGAAAAGGCGGCGAAAATATTTGTGGGCGTATTGAAGCATGGTTTTGTCGATATGGTAATTTTTGAAGGCACATTAGGCTATTTTCGATTGTTCTGCTGTAATGTGAAAAATACTTTACCTTTTATGGTCTGGGATGCGGGTTGCCTATGTAGGTGGCGAAAAAGTCGACATTTTCAAAATCAGGTTTACAAATGCCATCTTGCGTTGTTATGAAACAAATAACAGAACTTGTTATTCTTATTAAAATTGCAGAGAAGATCTCATTATAAACAAGATAAACACATGTTTGGAAAGTACCGAAAAAACTATATATAAACAAGAATAAGGAAGTTAAACAAAACTCAGTCCGTGTAAGAAATATTTACAGTAAGGAAATTATCTCGCAACATGAAAATTTGAAAACGAAACAGTGGGAGTTGCCCAATGAAGTACAATAAAAATCACAAAATTCGTTTGTGAAATTAATCACTTTTAAAAGTCTCTGGTGCCTAAACATGAGATTGGCGATGGCTATTTAAAAGTTGTAGCATTTCGTTCAGCATATTGTTACGATTTGGGGCATACTGGATCTAAGCGATGAAAGTATCGGATCAGACGATGACAAAAAATGTGTAGCAAGTCTAGGTTTGTATCTTTCCTAGAGTTTTTCCGGTACCATTTCTCGGGATATCTACGGATGTCTGTTTCGAGACTTCTGACCTTCTTCACTTAGCATCTCTATTCAGAGAGGAGCTACGGGTATAGTAAATCCTCCAGGGATTTACCATGTGCGCGAAGACTTGTCTAGGCGGCAAGACGGCATGACACAACGGGACTAGCAGTCAGTGTCTGTGAGCAATGAGCGCACTGAAACTCACCCAGACTAATTGAAGCTCGCTTCGTTTTACCAGGTAACAGGTAGTAGCAGCTAATTCTAAGAAAAAACATTAATTGAGAGACCACAGAAAATATTAAAATGAAAATGAAACCTTGGACTTGCTACGAAAATTTTAAGTGTACAAATATATAGCAAACCATTGATTTTGAAGATAGTGTCGTAGAAATGCCTCCAGTGCTCATACAACATGCTTTAGAGGCCTGCCATTGACCTTAAAGGATTGCTGTTGTTCTGATCAAAAATGCCAATATTTAATATCTCAGTAACTATCAGCATACTTAAGAGTAACACTTCCGTCATACTACCACACACGAAAAGCATTTTTACAAGGACGGTTAATTATCCACTTTCGACAGACGTTTTTTTCATGAACAACTGATGCCAGGATGAAAATGGATTCTTTCTATATAGAGTGGACAGTCTCCTACTAAAAGACTATAGGTGTTCGTTCCAGTTGTAGAGTTCATCTTTGGGGTTTTGTCCAGCTTTTTTGCTATTTCGACCACCGTAATCTTCAGTCTAACTAGCACACATATTTCATCATTCATTTTCGTTCATTTTAAGGGTTCCTTAACTCTTTTGTTGCTTATTGAAAATGCTCATACCATATTCATATTATAAACGTTGATTTGATACCTTGCAGTAATGATTTTTTTCATCCTGAGCAATAGTCTTTTCACAAATACATTGTGAATACTGTAACTAGGGTGTTTCGCGTTATTACTCGTCAAACTAGTTTCCTGATATGCTATAGGAAAACAACTGTTATTTTTTCAATACATTAAATATAGACTAACTAAACTACTTTTCACTGCTCATATAGTCTCGGAGCTTAAAACAGACATTGAACTCAAATAAGCAAACTAGTTGTTTTCATTATTTGAACAAGAATAATAATCATCATTGAATTACCTGTCAAAAAAGTAAATGTACATCATTCTCTGAGTATGTTATCTCTACACTGACTGCCATGGGGAATATAAATCAGTCAAATCAGTAGTTTGGTAGGGAGTAAATGAAAGTCTAGAGCACATACCTAAGATGGACGAAAGTTGTAAGCACAATTTATGTATAATATAGATAAGTGGCAACAACACAAAGAAATACGAAAGAACCTATGAATCAAGAAAAGCGGCGTAGAAAATTAGAAATAATGGCACAGATTGGTTTCCTGTAAAGATGTGCAAGACAACGTCTTCAAGAGAGAAAAATTACTAATATGTTCGTATGCTAAAAACACTACTTAGTGTGAAGTTTAGAAAAAAAAGGTTGAAGTTTCAAAGTACTAACACATGCAATACATAATAAATTTCTGCTAATATTCCTCCTGTTCAAGCTCGAAAAAAAATGCAGGGCGTCAGTTAACTATGTTGATGGTAAATGGAAATATGAATCTGGCGCCTACATAATTTAAATCCAAAATATGTAGGCCCATGTATTAAATTGTACTTTTATTATTTTATTATTACTTTTATTATTATTGTATTGTATGTAATTTGATATTTCTTTAAGAGAGTCATAAGAAACTAAACAACAACTTCTATACGAAGAAGTTTTTTGTGTTAGGTGCCGTTTACGTAATGACCATTTAACTGAGTTTTATCTGAATATAAAAGGAATCACAATTCAGTGATGACTACCATTAAATATAAGTTTTTTCTGACTATAAAAGAATTTCGAATTCAATTGTGCAACTTTGTAAATAGTACCCCACAAGAGAGACTATTCCCTGTGAAAGTTGTTTTCCCATGATCCTTTTAATGGTAGTATCAAATTATATACCATGCCATTTATATTTTTTGGATTCCTTCCGATATTTGATGCGCCATTTGACATTTTACTATCTCACTTTTTATACTGCGAGGGTTGTATGCCATGGGCATTTACCTAGGTAAAACCTTAAAGAGGACCAATATAAGTATCGACTTTATTTTAATATCAAATTTATATCTCTTATATAAATGGAAACTTGTACTACCAATCTTAGATGAGTCGTATTTCATTAACTCGATGTTGTTTTAACTGCAAATTTGACTGTTACTACTGTTCCTAAATTCAGTCTACGAACCTTTTTTTTCCCCGTATTGTTAACCTATTGCTCTCTTTCTTAATTGCAGCTTTCTATTTTTGAGTCTTACAAGAAGACAAGTACATTTGTCCATCTCGCCCATGTTTAATACCACTGTTCGTTCTTTTAGTTAAAAATGTCTTGTGTACGAGCACAACAATTTGTGTGTGTTTACTTGTTTCTTTAAAAAAAAAAAAAATCAGCAGAAGGTTTTGTAATTAAGCTGCATCAGTAAACGACAGCGATTTATTATGAAATTAAAATGAAAATATTTTACAATTTACTATAAACATAAAAATGAATAAATATTAACGCATGACTAATTTTTAACATGTTACAATATTAAATTTTAATATGATATTGCGTGTAAATTTCTTTGTGTTCCTGTAAGATGTAAAAGTACACTGAGAAATAAATAGTTGCGTTTACCAATATATTCACATTTTGCTCACAATTGCAAGAGTAAATTGTGTGTAAAACTAACAGAAAATCGAGTTTTCATAATAAGAATAGATGTTTAGGTTGGTTATTTAAATATAGAAAATATACAGTTTTAAACAAATTTCTGGTTTAATAAATGTTCACCGATCTATGTTACATATATATTAATGTCGAGTTAAAGCACATGAAGCTTGTGTTCCTTAGAAATAAAGGAGGGAATAGACATAAAAGTATCAATGAACGACACCAATCTAATAGGAATTTCATGAGAAAGACCACGGAAGAAAAGAGAGAGAGAGACAGAGCTACAGAATGTGCAGAAATAACGAAGGCGGGGAAGGGGACTTCAATGTAAAGAGAAACATAGTTACAACAAATCTTCTAAAAGATTCTTGCAGTTTTCAGAAAGAAACAGGATTCCCCAGCAAAATATCCGAGTTACGTCAACCCGCCTGGTGAACTTGAAACGTTCCTTTTTCATTCAACCTAGGCCTTATCAGTATTTAGCCCATTTAGTGAAGATACAGGGGACACAAGGGCAGTGCCGCTTAAGGTAAGAATTTGGGAGGTATTGCTCTCCAAAGCATTACCCAACATTAATTGTATTATTAAATTACGGATTGACATCCTTAAACTCATCACGATTAAACTTTATTCTCTATATGAACCCAGGTTCTATTTGAAACCATATATAAGAACAGTGTGTACAAAGCTGTAAGTATCCCTCAATATTAGGACTAACTAACAATGGTTAGATATACCTTTAAAAAAGTAAAAAGGTGTAACGAATATTAGGTCAGTCCTAATTTTTCGACATCCGCGTTTTGACTCTCACCCCCTCCCCCTAACATAGTTCCATATGAGACCAAAGTAATCCATGAGAAAAATTAGCTCAATAAATGGTGCCCTAAGCAGGGTTCTTTTGTTTAAAACAAATGATTAAAACTTGTTTTAAACATTTAATTTCGTTTAAAATAAATTATGTATTCGTTTTAAACATATGTTTATTTTTTATTTCATTTCATTTTTGTGAAAAATCTGCCAGAGAAAGGAAATTGTCAAAAAGTGCTCTCCATTCAAAAGATTTTCTTTCCATGTTAATGTTTTGATTTTTCGTGGCTACAGCAAGTCAATGTGGTGATCTACAATTTATTTTGTCTCTTTTTCCCCTTTATTTTTAACTTATACTGTATTTTTGTTTAAATGCTTCTCAGTTAACTTGCGGGAAAGTGCCGTAGTCTAAGGTTGGACTACTTGTAGAACTGATATTAAAAAAAAATAAATAAAATAATTATCATGGAAACATTTTTTGTTTTGTATTCAGCAAACAAACACAAGGTTATTTACTAAATTGCGGTTTTGAAATTAAAATATCACAGGCATTCGTTGATAAAGTACACTGAGAAAAATAAGTGGTAACCTAGTGGGGGTTAATGGACAATTTAGCTGCTAGAACCAGTTAATAATTTGTAACAACCCGAGACAAAAAAGGTTAATTTTACGAGGTCGCCGGTAATCAATCAAGAAAGGTTACTAGAAAATGTGTAGAAACAATCCAGTGTTTGGTTGCTATTAACCTATAAAATAGGTTAGAAGAAGGTAACCAATTCAAGAAGGTTAATTTAATTTAAAACACTGTGTTGTTATCAACCGATTTTCACACAAGGCAAATTTAACCCTCCGAAACTTGTTTACTGGTAACACTGCATTACTAGAAGTACAAACAGCAAGGTCGCCATTTGCAATTTTAAGAACGAAAAGTTTTAAGAATTATGAATACATCCGAAGGAATAGGAAAACAGTTATTAAAATATGGATTCTACATAAATTAATAGAGAAATGTGAAGGAAAGTTTATTTACGGAGGTTTATGCATATTCTGAGATTTAAATGAATAAAATGTTATGTGACATGTTTCTAGTACAAATATCCACACTAGATGGTAGCACTACTAGTTATGTAATTGTCGTCAAATAATTCACACACTCGTAACAATAATTTTGTAATGTGTTCAGGAAACATAATGCGTTTTACGTTGCTTTACGATACAAATATCAAAATCCTTTTACGTCTTTGCTTATAGGGAAGAGTATCACCCAAACAAATTCTCACTGTTAGTTGTTAAATACTTGTGATATTGGTGGCTTATAAGGGTAGGGCGTTACCCTTTAAACGGGATGACGAAAAAAATAAAAAAGTACATACTACAAATGAAAATAAATTTAGGTAGTTATTATCTATTTTAGTATTGTATTTTTTGATGTGCTCGTGGCTGAGTGAACATCTGTTACTGTTATTTATTAATTAACTAAGTTATACTAATCAAAATACACGGTTAGAAAGTTGTTGCACCCTGTTACGTTAACCGAGCAGTCGGTTATTCAAACATACTAACAAGGTTACCGGTTACAGGCTATGATTGATAGTGGTAACTACGTGATCGGTTAGCGTACCCCTGTGAGTTATTACACTGTAACCTAGCAATGTTAACCTGTAACGCAAGGTTACGATCACCTTCTCTCGTTAACCTTTTTGGCTTGGCTGCTGGGACACACGACTCTGTTGTCTATATATTGACAAACTAACTTGGTTACTGTCCACCTTTTTCTTGTTTACTAGTAACCTTTCTTTTTTTTTTTTTTTTTGCGTGTACATGTTAGTTCTCAGTTTCCGTACAACTTGGAATCGTTTAACATGAGTTTTACGGGAAGAAAAAAGTACATAATTTGGAGGAAATTTGTTAAAGTAACTCAAACTCCATCAGATAAGAAAATGACCATACAAGCTAGTAGCAAAACATGTAAGCAAGAAATAGTTGATTTAGTTCAAAGAATGAAGAATCATTATGAAAAATGCAATACTATGAAACAACTGGAAACTCAAACAAATGGTAATAGTATTGATCCGAAAATTAAATCGTCCATTTCGAAAAGGGCTCTTGTCCATTTACAGAAAATCCCAGAAGACCGAGAAAAACTGCAGGATCGATGTGTTTTGTGGAACTGGAAATATTTGAGGGTGTTCAGGTTTTTCACATGGACACACTGAAGTATTCGCAGTCATACAAAATCTGCAGATTCTACATTTTTTCTAAGTTTTCTGGGATTGTCTGTAAATGGACAAGAGCCGTTTTGGAACTGAACAACTCAATTGCTTCTTATGATTCTAAAGTCAGTGATGTGGTTGAGATGCAAGTGGAAACTTCAGGTAAGAATTAATTTTGTCCCATCAATTTCTTTCTTCATTTTATTATGAAAATTTCGTCTCTCTTCCCTACCTCAGTCCTAAATTTTCTTAAAAACTTTACACCTTGGCATAGCTTGTATGAAGCCACCACGTAAGAATGCGCAAGGTATGACAGTCGCTCGCGTAACTAACCATTAAAGCGTGATACTTATTGTAATATCAGTACCGAACGTCAGTGACTGTGACAATTTGATCTCAATTTGTGTCGTCTGTATGTATGTATGCACCACGCTACAGGGCGCAATTTCGGGTCTTTTAACATTAAATTTTGAGGGTAGAGGCACGAGACGTCGGAATTCGCTGTATAGATTTTGACTGCGATCCGACGTAAAATTTAAAAATTAGTATTTCGGATCCCACTTTAAACAAAAAAACCCTGTCTCATATAGCCTTGCTACTGATGAAAGACTGTAATCAATCAAACTAAACAAACTAATTTTATGCGTTTCGAACAAACTTGGATCGCAGGATAAATTTGGCTCTAACTCAGTTTTTATAAAATATTTTTAGAGCACAAGGAATCCAAGTCCATTTTCAGAAAGGTTTACTTTTGCTCAGCAAACGTAGTATCTCACGTTGTTTTTGTTTCATTTATTTCGGACTCTTGGAACGAAAAGGATGTGGACTAGAGTTTCATAGACAAGGGCGTTAATGGAATGGGGGAGAAGGGCTAATTTCCTCCTCCTTTGTCATAAATTTAAGATATTAACATTATATTGTGTACGCTGCAGCGTGGGAATGATTAACAAGTCAAGCTCCGAATGTCATAATCAATTATGCATAATTACGTTACGTAAATGCATGGTGTGTTAAAAAGAATACACTGACGGAAAACGTTATATCTTCGCAACCACGAATCCGAAACGAAAGAAAGAAAAACTACGTGACAATAGTGCAATCTAAAGTTTTATATGATTGCCGTTAGAGGGGCGTCTCTTTAGAAGTCATCCGCCCCCTATCTTGAATTTCAGATTTTGAGGACAGTAATGCAGATTTAGAAACCTATTGCTGAGCAAAGTCCAACATAAAAAAAATTGAAATCCTTACACCGACTAAATAAGGATTTTGATCAGTTATAATCCATTACAATTGGTCGTAAGGAGCTATAGGTCTATATTGCTCTCGTGCATCCCCCCACCCCCTCCCAAGATTCCAAAGCTGGCTCTAATTTCGAGTTTCGGGCCTGTTTAAAATTCTGGAAATTGGGCCTAAGCAACTTTCCAGTTTTAATCATCTGTACGTTATCCGTATTTATTCGGTGTAAGGACCTCAAGCTTGTTCTTTTCGACTTTGCTTATCAAAAGATTTCTAAAACTGACTTACTGCCCCCAAAATCTGAAATTCTGGGTGGGAATGGGAGCAGTTGCCCTTCAGTCCCACTGACGCTCCTGTCTAGTGGCTGTCCTATGAAAGTGTCCCACGCCTTTTCACAAGGTTTTAATTACGTTTGAACTCTTGACTGCGAAGATATTGCGTTTTGAAATAGAATTCATTTGCTAAGCAAAACTGAACTTTATTGAAAATGGATTTGGATCCATTTGCTCTGAACGCCCCAAATATTACCTTTCTTCAATAAATTGACTCAAAACACAACCAATTACATAGGCTTGCAGAAAATATTCTAAAGTTTGCACAACACGAAATATGCTTCTAACATTACTTTTCGAAAACTTATTATTTTAAAATAATTTTATTAGTACTTAAATGGTAATTAAATTTTGCAACAAAAATAATTACGAAAACGTAATTAAATTTGCTCCACGAAAAGCGAGCTTAGCCCCTAAAGAGAGAACTAGAAAATTTTCCGAAGCAATAACTCCGAAATGACTAGCTTTTGGGGCTAAAATAACCACACAACCGTATTTCTGGTAAAATTCTAACCTTAAAACATGTAACATGACTCCCTTTGCATTTGAAATTTCGAATACCAAGCAAAGATGTCCTGAGCGTCAGACCACTTTCAAGTTTTATCATTCTCCCTCAACCCGTCCTCAACACACAAGAAGGTGAGGACTTTTGCTTTGCCATGTATATTGGTAGATTGAATGAAATCTCCATAGTAGATATATTTTAAAATCTACCTAAAAATCTTATAACAACCAAGAAGGTACTTACGAGAGTCACTGGCAAGATGATGTAATAAAAGAGGGTCGTGATATGAAATAAGTTGAGAATTACTAATCTATACTGAAATATTCTGCCCTTTGGCGTGGGAGACCCGGGTTCGATTCCCGGCGGGAGCTCATGTGGTTCGGATTCCACGTTAATCAGTAGGTCCACGTCCCATATAGCCTCGCTGCTGAAAGGGACGCTAACCTAAAATCCACTTCACTGAAATATTCTGTACCCAACACAGTGTAGTATTAACAAGAATAAAATAAATGAAAAATCGCTTGCAAGAGCAAAATAGTCTTAATAAATACATTACAAGGTTTTGAAATATGTTTAAAATCATGTTTTAAACTGTTCAAAACGTTTAAAACATGTTTTTTTCGCGTGTGTTTTAAAACATTTTGAACACCTTTTTCATGTTTTAAACACATGTTTTGTTATATATATATTTTCCAACCCAGGACCTAAGTGACCTCAAGCTGCGAATGTATTTGCAGTATGCAATATGAGGCAAAGATACACTCATATCCAAAATTATTGTCGCATGTCTATAAATATGTTGTAGGAATATAATTTGATAAGGAATTCACCCGGTATTTCTTACAATGTTAGTATGTGTATAATTATAATCGGCAAAGATATGTATGTGGCAAATTTCATGTCAAAAGAGCAGTAAATAAGAACAATAAAACGAAAATAAAACTTTCTTGCCCATTTAGCAACCTTTTGTTTTACTCATTCTAATTTTCGTGTTTATAATTCTTTTCCTATAAAATTTACCACAAATATGCATTTCCCGATTATGCACATAGTATCAGTATTAAAAGTACCGGTACCCTGTAAAATAATTATCAAATTATATTCTTACAAGAAGACAGTTATAGATATGTCTATAACCGTCTTATAAGAAGACGTTATAGACATAGTACCTGCCGCCATCATTTTGGGCATGAGTGTACCTTGTAAGATTAGAACAGAGGGGGTGACGCCATATGTTGGATAGAAGTAATGGAGGTAGAACTGTATCTATAACTGCATAGTATCAATACCGTCTTCTTGAAGCCCACTATCTTGGATTCATGCTCAAAATTTGTAATAGGGAGGAGAATATATCGTTTTGGGTTGTTTTGCACCACAAACACATACATCTGACATTATTTCCAATTTAGATATTTTTATAAAAAGGCCTTGTGTCCATTTTAAACATAAATTAAACATAACTTTCTTACAAGGCTGTCTATATTCTTTATTATAAATTAACGAGAAATGTTACAGTTTCGGAAGTATATCACTTCCTTCTTCAGACTACTATTCCAACTGAAATCATAGATAACGTAACATAATTTGTTATCTCTACCAATCAAGAATCATTTTTTTTTTGAGAGAGAGAGAGAGAGAGAGAAAAAAAAGATTCTTGATTGGTAGAGATAACAAATTATGTTACGTTATCTATGATTCAGTTGGAATAGTAGTCTGAAGAAGGAAGTGATATACTTCCGAAACTGTAACATTTCTCGTTAATTTATAATAAAGAATATAGATAGCCTTGTAAGAAAGTTATGTTTAATTTATATTTCCAATTTATGTCTAAACTTTTAAATAATACAGAATTTGATTAATTTATATTGAGCTGAATGTGCCACTTACCTAGGAAATGCGGTGTTTCCATCATCGGCTGTGTTCGATCTGCAGCCCACCTCTACTGACTATTGCCCGGTATTCCATTGTATTGCAGCTGAACTATGGGTAATAGATCTACTCCTCTTTACAGGGTTTTCACAGGCCGGAAACGGTGTGGATTCGACGATGGGATAGGCGCCGCTTGAGGAGTCCGAAAGCACAATAGTCCATTGGGCTGACCTCTGACTCTCGAAAGGGATCAGAGAAAGTAACTGGTGAAATTCCAGTCCCATACAGTGATAGAATTCCAGCGATGTTTCGGCTGAGTGCCTTGTCTTGGTGCTGTTCAACCTGTTTCACTTTCTGTCCATACAAAACTAATTTCATGCTGGTGTATTCCAGTCAGGACATGAGACTGGTGGTACGCAACATTGATATTGGAGTTGAGCTTCAGCTTTCGGAAAGTAGTTTGCCGCTGTACGAGAAGCCGGCCATAATCGTGAACACTTTTGGAAAACTACTTGGGTTGGGCACGAGTCGAGCTAAAACCAGACTCGATTCGAAACTCGAAGCGAATTCGAGTCGAGTTTCGAGTCGAGTGAAAAGTAATTTTCTCGAGTCGAGTTCCGAGCCGAGTCACTGTTTTGAGGTCGAGTTTCGGGTCGAGTAGAGTTCGAAAAATGGCCGCTCTTTAGCTGGTTTTAACTTGTTTTGAAATAATTGCCTGATTAGGCTGGAAAGCAAAAACTATGAGAAATGTAAGCAGTAATGTGGAATATTTTTAGTGTTACTCACGAGGTGAGACACTGCTCGCATCTCGCCTCGTCTCGATTAACAAGACGTCAATGGATTTTTATAACGAGACAGCCTCAAATGTCGTGAGCACTTACATAAGTATATACAGTAGTTCTCACCACCAAGGCTGAGACCTGCACGGTGAAAGTTTTGAGCCGAAGCAGAAGCTCAACCCGTGTAGCGATGTTAACCGGCTTAGCTCGATTCAACTGAGCGAACAGCTCGAGCCGGCTTGATTGAGATGAGGCACCGACTCGGCTCAGGTGAGCCATCGTCTCGAGCCGGCTCTGTTGCAGTGAGCCATCAGCTGGTTTGTTTCGGCTCGTGTCGGTTTGGGTGGGTGAGCTGTTAGCTCGGCTCGATAGGGAATGAGGTTTGAGCCGAGCCGCTCGAGCCTTGAGAACCCTAAGCCCCGACGAAGCAGTTTTGAACTTGTGTGGCCAGCGCCCTCTAACTTTTAACGGTTTTAGGTTCGAGCCCGGATACTTGCTCCTCCGGAACTCAAATTCAGAATCTCGTGACGATGTCCTTGCCTCCTTGACCACCGAGGGCAGCAGTCAACTAGTTTTTAGTATTCAGATACAAACTACCTATCTTTCATGCTTTTACACGGTGTTGTTATAATAATAATAATAATAATAATAATAATAATAATAATAATAATAATAATAATAATAATAATAATAATAATAATAATAATAATAATGTTATAGCAGTAGCATCATTGATGATAATTATATTGTCTATGTAGGATACTTCAAGAAAGTACTTGAAACTACACACAGCATTTGGCTCGATTTGGCTCATTTTGGATAGACTCGACTCGATACTCGAGTCAAATTCGAGTCGAGTTGGAGGAAATTTTTCGAGCGGTGTTCTCGAGTCGAGCTCAAAAGATGTCTGTTTCGAGTCGAATCGAGTTTCAATGACAACTCGTTCGTGCCCATCCCTAGAAACTATGCACTAGCGGAAGCACGTTCTTCGGCCCTTGCCGTCAACAGGCCCGAACTTGACCACAGTCTGAGGGGTAAATTCACGTCTCATCAAGGGCAACAATAAACTTCCACCGATCATCCGTGAGATAACGATCATACTGCATCCTGCAGTTCCTATTTACTCTCAGCAACATGGCACGGTTTCAGGGTGTGTGCACTGCTCTTGCGAATGGCCATGAGGCGTAAATATCTGTGGACGAGATGGTTGATTGTCGCTTCTGCATATTTCCACATAATATGATTTACATTGACACGACCTACACGAAAATTACGCACTTGACACATTTTTACGATGTACGACGCCGTGAACTTAGCATCGGAAAGGTCACGATGAGTTTCTAGAATATGTTCAGTTTCGGCAGCATCAGACAACGCTCAATCACTGCTGTACTATGCGACTGAGACATTATTGCTTGTCTCGTGGTAATTTAACGGCGATGGGTTGCGCATTGACTTCGGCTCAATATAAATGAATCAAACCCTGAATATGCTTATTAACTTACAATTGTCTTTTCAAACTTACAAGGTACCTTTACCTCATATTGTAAATAAATTCAAAAACGTGAGGCCGCTTGAGGCACTTTTTTAAATATATTATTCAATTGAGCTGTTTTCTCACGGGTACGATACGGAACCATTTTAGGGAGTGAAACTAAACAAAATAACCAAGGAAGTCGAAAATATATTATGAAACAAATTATTTTATTAAATGGATTAATTATTTTCTATTATCTGTGAAAACAGCTTCACAGAAGCTTGGCATTATTTGATGTTAGTAAATATTACAGCTCTAACTCGATGGACTATGGATGGAATCCGAAGCTCCAATGCTGTATTTACACAAGCTCTCTATTGCACTTCTGTCCTTAGCTAATGAGATTCAGTTTCTACTTTGTATTTCTATTTCTGTGGGATAGATGTATACATCTTAATATTGTCCTGTCATCTGCGTCTAGGTCTTCCCAAAGGCCATTTTCCGATTAGGTTTCCACTTAAATACTACAGAAAAGAAAACTATAAATTTCTATAAGAATTACAAAATTACATACTATATCTATGCTCGATGTTATTTATCTACTGTTTCATATACATAACTTGATAGTGTTTGTTGCATAACAAATTTATTTGTTGGAAAAAATCAAACTTCAGTGGCTTGAACAATGAACATACATCTATGGTAACACCCGTTACCATGTGTGGATGTTAGCTAGCTACCTTTACCATATGATTGAGGTGTGGGAGGCGGAGGAGTACCTGGCTTCCATGCGTCATTCGTGTGGAAAAGGTAAGACCTACTACATCTTAGTTTGTAAATTTTCAGAAGGGGCATATGGTTACTATATTATTTCTACAAAATAGTGAGTTCTAAAGAGAACAATAAGTGTTGTGTTTATTAATAGTGAAGGAAGTTAATATATATTTTATATAAGGGTATAATTAAACAAAACTGAATGTTATTACACTTACGTACAAGAGAAAATTGGACTTTGGTTATCTTACGTATTGGACATTGGTATGTAGTTTTCTTTATATTGTTTGCATGGACTTTGAAGATTCATTTAGATTGGACAAGTATTCATTTCTTTACATATTACATCTCCTATTGTGATGTTTAGCCCATTTATAAAACATTTGCGGATAGTCATTTCTAACTGTTTGAAATTGATAATTAACTATTTCGTTAGCTATCAAAATATACTTCTGTTTAACCTTGAATAAAATTTATATTCGTTTAGTTGAAAAATAACTCTTTAATTGGAAATTATACCTATTAGAGAATACACCACAAAACGTTCTATCCGAATCGCTTCTTAAACTAAGAATCGTAACACTTTGTAAGAAATCAAACTTAACTAGAAGTCTAGAAAACATTACTGCCGTAAATAAACATTAAACTTTTACTTATTTCACTTTTATTTACGAACAACGATAGGAAAGAAGGAAGTATGATGGTGAAAAAATATCAAACTCCAGATTTCAAGATTTACATGGCCCCTAAATCCAGAGAAAGGAACTTTTGGATGTCTGTCCCTCCTTTCGTCTCCTACAAGTAATGCCGTTCAAAGTATGTCAACCGCATTTTAAACTTCAAGTTTTCGTAAGATTCCCTAGGGTAGAGGCGGGGAGTCGAATCTTCTTCTCATCCTCAAACATATGGAGTTTACTGAACAGTGAAAACCAAAACTGTGATATTCTCAGAAACGACTCTAACGATTTTCTTCGTATTTACGAATCAATGTTTCGCTAATAATCTTGTTATTTTTCTAGGAAAAATATCTCCAATATGAGGTTGGTTCGTTCTTGACGATTTTCTCAAAAACAAGCCACGAAATTTTGAACATATTTCATAAATAAATGAAGGGTACAGGGGAAAAAAGATAAGAGTCCACTTTTGAAGAAAATGTGGATAGAAGTGCTTTTGTATTCGACAGTAAGTAAGGAATGTTCTGCAATCTGAAAAAAAAAAAAAAAAAAAAAGAGAGAGAGAGAGGTAAGGCGCCGGATATATTGACAAAGAAACAAAATCTGATTTCTCGAAAATAAAACTTTTTTTTTTTTTGCTCTGCGCTCTTAAATGTTTAACAACCTGACAATGTAGTATTAGTCACGTGTCCTCAAAAAGTTCAGAAGGACTAGCTTCTTGTTGGGGATAAGTTTTTAAATACTGTATCTGTATTAGTTCTTTCTTTTTTTAATACAAGGACGATTTCTATTTCTTAGTCTATTTTGTTCATATTTCATAAAAAAATGTTTCATTAATAACCTGATAATATGGAATAACTTATTTGTCCTGAAAAGATCCAGAAGGGGTAGTTTATATTGGGGGTTAGTTTTATTCGATGGATGATTTTCTCAAACATGACAGGTAATTTCGCTCATATTTCATAAATAAAAAGTCCAATAATAAACTGACAACACTGCAGAACTCATTATCCTGAAACAAATGGAACAGCTTACACCTGGGATGAGTTTTTTCGGACAATTTTCTCAAAAATGGCTCAGGCGATTTTGTTCATATTTCATTAATTATAATAACCGAACATTATGAATGAAGTAATTTCCCATTCATAAATCCACAAGGAGTAGTTTACTGTTGCGCCCAGTTTATTTTTTGAAATTTTCTCAAAAACGAAAATGAAAAATGAAATGAAATCTTTGAGTTTTACGTCCCACGGTTATGCCGGTTAGGCTAAAGGAGACTATGATAATGAGTAATGAATGAAATGGTGGAATGAAGAAAGTGGAAGGAAACGGGAGAACCCTGAGGAAACCCACGCACACGGTGTTTGTCCACCACAAGGTTCACTTGGCGGGGGCTGGGATCGAACCCAGGACACCAAGCACCAGAGGTGAACGCTCTACCACTGCGCCACCGCGGCCCCTCTCAAAAACGACTCAGGCTGTTCGTAAATTCATTGATAATCCTACAATGTAGCGTAAATACTTCTCATGAAATATATTCACAAGGGGAGATTATTTATTTGTTACAGTTTTCTGAAGTACGATTCATGTGATTTAATTGTAAACAAATATTTCATTATTAATCCTTATATACGAAGTCATTTCTCATGAAAAAGTCTACGATGTATAGTTTCCCTTTAGGGTTGAGTTTTCTTTAAACGAAGTTTTCCGAAAATATACTTTTGTTCGTGGTTCATATATAAATGTTTCAGTAATAATAGCAGCATAATATGAATTAGTTTAAGAAGTTGGAGCGAGAAAATGTAATGCGATGGCCTGTAACTTTTAGTTCACTTTAATTATTGCGTTTTATGTTTGTGCTAGCCCGTACTGAACATTCTTGATAATAAAAAACAAACGTTCCAGGGTTATGCTTAATAATAATTACGTATTGTTGATTATAGTTGTTATTGTTATTGCAAGCTCCCGCTTAGCCCAATGATTACGGTGCGTGCCGTGTTTAGTGTTCACTTGCTTCTAACGAGTGCTTTGTATACTAAATTTCACACCTCCAGCTTTAGCAAATTTTAAAAATTGGCATTTATGAAGTAAAATCGGAAACTAGAATGTTATATAAATTGACTGCTTTCCTCTTTAGAAGTGGATTTTTCCAAAGCGCTGCAAAATGTTTTCTCTTATTTTTAATGAAGTGCTTACATATTGAATTTTAAAAAGGTCCAACTTAAGGAAATTAACTTAATTATTATTATGCATTTTCTCAATAAAGGATCGGAAATTTGAATATTATAGAAGTTGTTCCTTTTACCCATTTAGAAACGGAATTTTCAGAAATACTGGAACACGTATTCCATTACGTTCAATTACGAGTTCATATATCGAATTTCACATCTCCAAATTAACTTAATCCATGATAAAACATTTTAGGAATAAAGAAACTACAAAAGCACTTCAGGAATATTTGAATAAGGAAAGAAAAATTTGAATGTTGCAGAAAGTGATCCATATTAAGGGTTAATAGAGGAGGATGATTGGGACCGAGTAAGACGGGAGTGAATCATCACAAATGATCCTACGTAACCATAAAAAACAGAGTAAAACAAATAATAATAAGCCGAGGTGAACTGAGCTCAGAATCTCCCGGCGTGTAAAGCTTTGGAACACAGCCTTTGTTGCCGAGCCGAACATGTCCAAGCTCGGACTCTTAAATATAGTATTCTTTATTTTTTAGACCACGGGCTACTTGCCTATTAAATTTGGTTCAGATTTGCCCAGTAGTTAGCGAGATACAGAGTACCACTTTCACATACACGCATTTGTGATTGTACGTGTATTCCATGAATCCTGTTACCATGCTCATAGGATGCATTACTGTCAGTGACATTTAGGTGTCCACGTATCCTATGGTCAAGATGAAGTTTTCAGTCAATGAAACAGAGACGTTGTTGCCCACTGCTGGAGCTGTTAAAGCACGGTTTGATGAAAACTGAGATGAACTAGAATGCCTCCCCTCGGCCACTCAACCCTCAAAACTCGATATTATTTATTGACCACCTCTTATCAGTTCCGGTGCAGATATTCTCCTCCACTCTCTCTGACAGCACTGTTTGCTGTACTTTATGAAGTATTCCACAATATTCCTCTGGAAACCATTCATGATATATATTCATTCATTCTACAACGAACCAGAACTGTTCTGTAGGTTTACGGTTGTCCCACGCCGTATTAACCCTTTAGCGGGCAGCTTTGCATATATGTAAAGTTTACTTTGAAATCATATTGCACCATGTAGTTTCTAATTCGGACATAGAAAAGCAGCTTTGTATATCAGCTAAGATGTCCTTTCACTAATGAAGTTTTGAATTTCCCGCTAGATGTCATAGTAAGCCTGCGTTGGATTCTGTCTTTCTTGTTGCACGCTGAGTTACGCTATTTTGTCATTTTTGAGCTTTCTTTACTCGTTTAGGTGGACAATTTTGAACTGCTGACATTTTCTGTGTTAGAAGTGTAATGAGTGCAAAAATGCAAGTACGCTGACATTCGTCGCGTTTTATTGGTTCTATTTGGTTTTTAGTGTACTTTGCATATATCAACGCGCAACTTTGTATAGACCTTATATGCAAACACCATAAGATATCCCATAGACGCTATATTATTTGCATTAATATATTTTTTTAAATCGCGTGTTTCCTACATCGAAACCACTCCAAAATTTAAAAAAAAAAAAAAAAAAAAACAGTCTGATCGGAAAAATGGTGCATTAAAGGGTAAGTTAGTTGCATTTCCTTTAGTTGTTTTCACTATTTTGATAACCGTACGTTTATCTCTAAGTAAGTATAAACTAGAACAGCTTTATAAAATGCAACTAGTATAGCTTTATAAACTAGAATGATTTATTAATATTTCTACTACTACTTGGCAAAATTTTTGTATCATAGGATGCAACGTTTGCTGGCATACAAATATATATGGGGTATTTGCTTAGATTCTATTTCCTGACATTCAGTGGCTTCCTTTGGAACACCAAGAATTAGGAGTTCCTAATTTTACATTTTGTTCTACAACTGTAACTTACACAGAAGTTAACGTGACGTAAAACTTTGAGAAACTACAAAAACTTAGCCCACGTTCAAAACAGAAAAAGAAAATGAAAGGAAATTATATATCTAGTCGCAGTGAACTATGCTTATATCATTTCTACCAGGTAACCAAGAAAGTTCGTGCGGTTTCAGTACAAAAAAGAAAAGTTCCAAAAACAATGTGTTTACCTTATGTTTATTCCGCAAAATATTCACCATTCGCTTCTACAACCTTCTCCCATCGTTTTACAAGCTTGTAGATGCCATTTTTGAAGAAATCTTTGTGTTGGGAATCAAAAAACTGCGCCACCGCGTTTTCAATCTCTTCTTGAGTTTTTAATTGTCGATTGAGCATATGATTGTCCATAGACAAAAAAAGATAGTCTGATGGAGCAATACCTGGTGAATACGCTGGATGTGGCAGAAGTTCTCAGCCGAGAGAAATCACGAACAGGGTAATCTTTGCTATATTAGGTCTCGCATTGTCTTTGTGGACAAGAACATCCTTCCTATTCACTAGTGCAGGTTGTTTTTTTGCAAGCTATTCGGCTACTCTTTGCAATTGTGCTGAGTAGACCTCTTTGATTATGGTTTTGCCACTTTCCAAAAACTCATAATGCACAATCCCAGCAGTAGTCCACCATACACACACCATCACCTTCCGATGATGAAGAGCAGGTTTTGCACTTACAGGCATGGAGTCATTTAACGATAGCCAATGCCACGAGCGTTTTCTCTTACCGTACATTACACACTTTTCATCACACGTCCAAATGCGGTCCAAAATTGGACAGTTGTTGTTCCTAGTCAGCAAGGAAGAGCAAATGTTCAGTCGCTGGAGACGGTTCGCAGCAGTCAGCACATGAGGGACCCACTTACTCAGTTTCCACGATTTTCCAAGCTCATGCAAGTGCACACGAATGGTTTCATCGCTTACCCCAAATCGTTGAGCGAGTTCTTGACACATTTGACTTAAATCCTCTTCAATTGCTGCCTTGAGTTGGTCCAAATCGAGAGATTTTGGTCCGCCCGATCGAGGTTTGTCTTCAAGTGTCTCATCGCCGGTCGAAAAGTGTGAAACCACTTTGGAGCTGTCTATTCACTAACTGTACCTTCTCCAAACGTTGCATATATTTTCCTTGCTGCTTCCGCACCTTTTGTGCCCAACTTGAACTCATACAGTAAACAAGCTCTGATTACTGTGTTCGACACAGAAATGGTTCACTGCGAATACTTGATCTTGAATTGTCGAATGCGACCTGTTATCTACGCTAGCCGACGTGCCAATGATTCAGCTTTCAGAAACTGTCACATACAGGCAGTGGCGTAGGGAAGGGGGGGGGCAAAGGGGCCGCCCCCCAAAGAGGTCCGACAATGTACTTTGGTACTTTGATGCATATTTTTATGTTTATATATTTTTTGTTTGTAATTTTTCTATGTGTACGTATAACAGCACTTGCCCCCCCCCCCAAACACACATCCTGGCTACGCTTCAGCACATAGGTACCCCTGCCGGTAGAAATGATTACCTCACGAAAAATAGCGGCAGGTGTAAAAGCCGTACGAACTTTCTTGGTTGTCTGGTACAATTGGGTAAATCAACCACACAAATACGAATGTTGTGGTTTAAAAATAACGAAGTAGCTGGAAACTTACTGAACTAGTTTCCTATTGTGAAATGAAACATATAAAAGTCTCCCTCATGAATATATGAAAGTAGAACAAAATAATATACAGTAGATAGAAGCATAAGTAAGCAAACCCTACGTACTAAGATATTACAATGAGGAAGCGCTCAATGGCAAGTATAAATTTAAGTAACGTATTATGAACATAGAATAACGATTGAAGTATTTTAAAGCAATTTTGGAATTTTTTTTACAGTATTAAGAAGTGTGCTGCCATCATTTCCATATTTCAGCTGTAAATTTCACTTGTTGGCAATTATGCAACGTAAAATAGTTGTTACATATCATCTCAATTTTCCCTATGCATACTACGAGTGTGTCATTAAAAATGTACAGTCCGCAGCAAAAAAAAAAAAAAACCTGCAACATGAGCATGTTAGTTTATTGTGAAACTACGTCGAACAGCGCAGGGAATCAACATAACGTCTACGAGGTACGAATCACGCCAGAAGAAACCTTGGCGTCCTCCCCTGCACACTTATTTTGGAGTAAAAGACTTCGTTGTTTCACAGTAAACTTAAATCCTCATGTTGCAGGTTTTTTGATGAGGACTGTACAAGAATATACTTGAGATAGATGAAATGGAGTAACATGATGAAATGGAATAACTCGAACTTATCAATAACTGACGAGGGTAGAATAATGTTTTATTTTTTCCTACTTCAGTCCACAACTGTACACTTGAAGATCATCTTCGTTCATTTCAGGTCTTCATTATACATACCATTTACCTCTGCTATTACAAATTGAAGTATCGACTTTTAGAATTTAGACGATGGTAGTTCCATCTGTTTGAATATAAATATACTTACTAGCGTGTTCGTAGTACTCGTCAGCCGAAACTGATACATTTAATATTTTTCCCCTTCAACAATGCGAATTTAAGATAGATTAATGTTAACTTAGGGAAATTAAGATTCTTTTTTTTTCAAACACGTTCGAAGTTATTGATAAAGTGTACGCTGTTGAATACTCTCGTACCAAACTTTGAAGGAGGATAGTAGAAACGAACATATATTATATATATAGTGTGTCCGTAATATCCTTTTACATTAAAAAATAACTAAAACTACGAATGATTATTTCTTTCGCCGGAGGAAGGACAGGAGGGCAAGCGCATCCGCCCGCTGACGACTCCTTCACATGACTATAATGTAGGTCAGGTAATATAAATCTACCCTTTTCGGTACACAAAAATTGCTGCCCCCCAAAATATTTCTGTCTCTACTTATCCCACCAAGATATTAAAAATGGCGTCGTCACTTTCAATAATGTTTTAGTGAATTTATATATCAACTTCGTCCAAATTTAAAATACTTTTCACTGAACGTTTTACAGGTTAAGAAACAGTTACAGTGACTCAAGGAAACAATCTATACAACTTATCTGACAAGCCTGTAGCCAGAACATTAAGACGAGGGGAAGAGGGCGAGACCATATTCGGGTAACTTACTTGAGTTCTCTATATATTCATGTATATATACATCAAAAACTGAAAGGTTCAAGGGACTGAACCCCGTGGACACCCCTAGTTATGGATCTGAGTGATGACTATAGAAGTCTTGAATTGATCTGTAAACGTCTGCCATATGTTGTACATCGTAATGTGAAATATAGTAATACGAAGACGTTAAGTGAATATATTCACATAGACAAGAGCTTATCTATACGAACTGATGTTATCAGTACCATTCCTCGACACAGTTTCCTGTCTCTACAACATGTTTTTGCCATTTGTTATGAGCATCTTTATTTCAGCATCATGAAGTACTATCTCCCCTCTTTTCACATTAGAAGACTGTCTGAATCATTTCGTTATCCATCATACGACTAATAATGCTTACAACTCGTAAATCCAATCTCTTAGATATCTTTATAGGCTCCTCATTCATTTGCATTTTCTTAGAATTAACCTAGAACAGTAATTCTCAGCCTTTCGAACACAAGACCCGCTTTTTGCTAGTCTCATACAAACCCTCCTTCCTTACAAATAATAAAAACAATAACAATAATAAAATGTATTAAAACCACCTTATGGGCGACCTACCAACAATCTGTCCGTGATCCCTGAAGGGACGCGGTCCATCAATTCACCATTAAGAATAATTCACCTGAGAAATGTACTTACCACTTCCGAAAGAAAAACCTACGAGTTCCACACTTTGAGCGTCATTACCTTTTCGTACATTGGTTTAACACACAACTGAGCAATTCATTTATTGATATCATGTTTCTTCCAAAGTGAAAAGCACAATAGCTCAGTGATAGAGTGATTATTTCTGGTGTGACGGAGTCTTTCGTTCGATCTCAAACCCATGAAAATTTGTTGTAGACAGCATAGAGTCCGTACGTTGTCTCGGGAATTTCTCTATTTTTCTCCTATACTTTCATTCCACGAATTATTTCCCAATAATTAACTTTAATTTTCCATCCGTCTTTTGTGGCCTAAAAGATATTACCATTTCGCTTCAGTTTTTCCTTCGAGATTTCATTTTGTACTGACGCGAAGTAGATAAACATGTGTGTCTCTGCTTCTTTCGAATTCCAGATGTGCTTTTCTAGCTTGAACAATGTACATGATTGTTGTTTATTTTCCTCTTTGAACTTCTAATAAAGTGCTCCAGGAATTCTCGTTTCTTTGGAGGTCACCCCTACGCCGCCCCTGCGCCACATGCAATTGTGAATCTACGACTAAAAATAATATACATTCAACTTTACCCGACTTCAATCTCACATTTTGTTCTGATTTTTTTTTCCGTCTTTTTTGGGGTAAGGACAAATTTTGTCATTTTACTACTTTCAAGTTTACAGTTATTTTCACAGTGTCAATGTATGATTTCTGGTTTAACCACGTGAAAAGGTTTATCATAAGCTAAAACCGCAAATCAACCGGCGGTATTCTGGCAACTCAGGTAAATAAAATAAAACGAGAGTAAAACTATATTGCTCAGGTGTGTTACGAACACCTCCAGCAAGACCATATAACTAGGAAAATCAATGGGATTATAACGTCACTTTGAATCTACTTCGGCTGCGAAATAATGTTTTCAGCTAACCCTCGTGGGTATGGTTTTAGAATGAACATCGAAGCTAGCAGATCACAATTAAGGATTAGCGTGAACATGAACTTGTAAGAGAAAATTACACATACATACATAAATTATTTCAAACAGACCAATGTAATGAAACATTTAAACGCACTTCACTGTGACATGTAATAATAATAATGTAAGTACTTTCACAGATAATGATGATGCAAGTTTATAGGCTCTTTATATGGCACCACAAAAACTCTCAATCAGATGGCAGAAGATTATAAATAATAAAGCAACTCTGATTTTAGGCACAGTAGTATTGAGGTACCATATCCAAAAAGTCATTAAAGATACCATATCCAAAATATTTAAACCTAAACTTCCCGATAGTGGCAAAGAATGGGGGATGAAACGAAAATGGAACCTCAGAGTGTGCTGTACATAGATGAAAAGGAATTAATGTAATTAAGATAATTTTAAAAATTCTATTCAACATAAGCACACAGATTATGTACGCATTTGTAACTGTCAAACTGTTATTTCTAACTGTATTTTTCTGTTTACTTGTAACTTAATTTTCATTTTCAACACTAAAGAAGCATGGGCTGCTAAATTGAAGTTTGAAGCGAAATCCAAATCTAATCATCAGCTCTCTCGTTTCTCATGTTTGTTTTAGTGGTCGGTCGGTGTCACACTGTTGAATGGGACAGTCTGTCTAGTCAAAATTACTTTTAACAATGTTACCAAAGGATATAAACTTTAAAATACTACTTGTCTGCTGTTCATTTAAGACTTTAATTTACATTCCAAGTAGAGCAAATTTTACAATACCTAGATAGAAATACTCAGCCATAGACATCTGATTCTACATCCTTACATTAATTTATATACAGATCTTCAGAAAATAAAACCGTGGAAACAATAATAGTGGATTTATTTTCTTCCGTACAATCACACTAGGAAGACTGACCACCAACCTCACCACGCTTTGAAAAACTATGCAATATTGAAGTAAATCGGAATCTTTTCTTCTTATTTGAAATCTTTGCTGCAAGCTAAAGTTAAAAATCCTACTAACTGTTGAAAAAATATTGCTTCTGAAAAATAGCTAACATAATAGGGTTGTGCGATATTTCGATATATTAATCGATGATTTTTTTTTATATTTTCGTTATTCTGACATATGGATATATTTTTATCGTTTCATAACACCGTATATAAAAATGAAACTAATCTTGTGTAACCCGGTGAACCGTTTGATACGAACTTTGGAATATAAGTAACACCTACCTCGAACTGGGTTCTTATTATGCTGCTTTTATGAAAATATATATCCTCAGGGAGATACAGGTCAAAAATTAGTGAGAAAAAACTCCCTCTAGTTAGGATGGTGAAATTCTATTATATATATATATATATATATATATATATATATATATATATATATATATCAGAAGTATATATATAAACTCCTGATTTAAAATATGAGGACATGTTCCCAGCGTGTTTGAGAATTCCAGTTTTAAAGCCGAAAAAAGGAGGACATTTTCTATATTTTTTCGCCGCACTGAGTGCGATGTTGTCTGTTTTGTAATCGCGCCACAAGGAAGAGAGCTTATGAGTTGAAATGAATTTTAAGACATAGTTGCCTACCTTTCTCAAGCTTTTTTATCGTTTTACTTTCATTCAAGGACGTATGTTAACAGGACTTCAAAACTTATGCCAAAAAAGAGTGCCCTAGGGGTTTTTATTATGCTTTCATTGAAGTGCGTATCCTAAAGAAAAAGGAGGGATTCAAACATTTTCCACAAACCTATTCTGTCAGTGTGAACAAGGTACATTTCGATAGTTTTCTTACAAAAAATTATAGTTATTTGATATTGCCCTATAGACGATCGACTAGTTCAATTGCTCAATGATGCTATAATTTAAAAACACATTTGGAAGCTACTTAGATCTCTTATCCTTTCGAGTGATGATAGGATAGAAGAAAGCATGGTGATCGTGAAGAGAATCTAATTCAAGATTTCAACGCATTTACACGTTTTATGACTCATACGTGGCAACAAAGTTATTCTTCAATGTCTTTTCCTCCGTCCATTTGTCAGTTCGATTGTGGTTACCGGTGAGCCTGACTTTCTTGGAGACTGTTAAATATATGTAGATATACTAGGCGGAATAAGTTAGATTTTGCACATACAAAATTAGTTTTATTATTATTCTTATGTTGATGTGTTAGCTAGGTAGGCAACGGATATAAACAGTTATTATGAAGTTAAAAAGGAATCATAATTAAATTTTTGTTATAGAAATATAATTTAGTGAACAAGAACTTTGGAATTTGTTGGAAGATTAGAAAGAAGTGTTAATTGCAATTATACGTACCAGATCATTGCAATGTAAAATTGTTGTTAAAAGAATGATATATAATATTCGTGTTTATATTGTAATTTCTGAAGCTTTTACAGTTATAAAATGTCTTGGATCTAATATCTAAATGTTATATATATGTTATAATTTATAGCAGTATATATGGGAATACAAAATGGTATTAAAGTGCACGTCTGGTATTAGCCTAGCTAATTGGTGTTAAATTATTTGGTGCTCATTATTTATATAGGATAAAGTTTAGGTATCCTTAGGTTTAAAAGTAAATCTAACACTATATGGAAAGTTTCTGTTTAATTACTTAGGCTCTGAAATAAGGGTAAGTGAGAAAGAAGGCTCTCAAATTAGAAAGGGAGTTTGATCTTTGGAGTAAAGATTTATTAAAAATATAACTAATAATAATTTCAACTTGAGAGTGATCTTTTGGTAGTTAAACAAATTATAATGAAAGAGTATGGGCTCAGATTTGGATTAACAAGTTCGACGAAAAAAACAATATTTAAGAAACTTTAGGAAACTGAAAAAGGCTATTGAAGTTCATTAGTTTCAAGTCTAATAGAAAAATGCCATTCAAGGTATCTAGACAGAAGTTGACATAAAAGTTTTTCAGAATACTCTAACCGGGAGTAATCGAATTTAATTTCTATCTTTAAAAATACCGATAGTTTACTGAAAGATTAAAATTTTAAAAAATGCAAGTATCTCAAAATCAGCTATAATGATTTTGTTTAAATATATTTAAAAAGTATGTATGTATGTATATTCCAGCATAACTCTGGAACACCTGCAGCAATTTCAACCATTCTTCGTACAGAAATTACTTATAATTTGAGAAAAAGAAAACACTGTTTCTGTATGTCTGCGTGTGGGCGTCTCCAACTGGCTTCCTTTGTGTTGAAGCAGAAAATTTACCCTAATCGCATTCATAAAAAGATCCCAGACAAGTAATAAACGGCACGAGTGTAGTGTCAACACGACGCGTTGTTCCCATCGCTACACTCATATTAACAACTTACACATTTTGCTAACACGTGTCAATCATAATAATAGTATCACTAATGTAAAACAACATGTTAGACACAATAGAAGGAGATGGCAACTAATTCGAATAAACTGTCTTGTTTCTCTTTTGCTGTCGCCTTGTGTGTTTTTCATTGCCATACGCAAGGTAGGGCTTTCACAGTGAGGAGAAATGATCAATTTTGTGAAAGAATTTGGAATAGACATCTTTATAACGGATAGATCAATACCGTTTTGAAGAATTTGTGAAAAATCAGTTTGTGCTGGAAAAAAGTTGGTTTGTGACAGCATTTAAATACAATGAAACACAAATCATCAGCTAGCAGGAAGTGCAATGCACACTATACATCAACATCAATATCAGAGGTTTCCTTTTTTTAAGGGGGTGGCTATGGAATCTAGGAAACTATTTAAAATTTGTCTCTTGGTAGTAGACGTTGTAGAAAAACTAATAGTTCCAGCATATCTTAAGTTTCTATCAGTGCTCTGTATTTACTTTGGTCTATTGAAATTAAACATGACAACGTTCTTCTCTTTCTTATTGATGCAGCAGCCACATTATGAAGCAAGCAAATGAGGCACAATGCCACATTTTCCCAAGCATTATATCTCACCTGCTTAGTACACTCCTTACATAGGATTGCAAAGACAATTCATGTAATCGGATATTAACAAACTTGTTCGAACTTAAAATCTTTCTTAAATCACCAGCTAGAGTGAAGGCTTTTAGAGAGAGCCTTTACTTCTGCTATCCCATCACGGGGCAAACTGCATTGACTTTGTGTATTTTGTAAAATTTTCAGTACTTCTTGTAGTTTTCCTACTACAGGTTCCATTGTCTCAATTATTGCATACTTCATCTTGTTTCAGAAAGACTATGGAAAAAAGAGATTGCCCACCACTGTATTTTAATATTATTTGTAATAATGGATTGAGTATAGCCCGCTCCTTCCAGTGATTTTTACGAATCATGGTGATTCTAACGATTCATATTAGTTCATAATGAATCGGAATCGCATGTTATAAAGATTTACGATGTAAATCTTAAACATAAATTAAACATAACTTTCTTACAAGGCTGTCTACATTCTTTATTATAAGTTAATTTATAATAAAGAATATAGACAGCCTTGTAAGAAAGTTATGTTTAATTTATGTTTAAGATGGACACAAGGCCTTTTTATAAAAATATCGATGTAAATCTTGTGGTCAGGAGGCTTCAGTATAAGTAGTAGTAGTGGTAGTTAGTAATAATAGTACTAGGAGTAGTAGTAGGGACGGGTTAGAAGCCCCGCAGGGGTTGGTTGGGTACTGTTCTCGATATAAGTAGTAGTAGTAGTAGTAGTAGTAGTAGTAGTGATGACTCTTTCAGTTCCGGTAACAAAGAACTGGGGGGAGTGGGCTATACACAAGCCATAATAATCTCTGTGCGCTTGAAAACAGCCAAGTAACAACACAAAATTCACAAAATTCTTATATTATCAATGGACTAAACTTCATTCTTGTCACCAAATATCCTTAAAAGATTGTTGAATCCATATATTTAAATCTTTGTTTAATACAATTTCTAAGAAGGTTATGAAAAATTAAAATAAAATATAATTTTTATCTCACACCCTCACGAAGGTCCGGGGCCTGACATCTGTCGGGATTGCCACCCCTCTTATAGGTGGTCCTAACAATATGTCTAGACTCAACGTTCGATATTCATTAAAATAACAATTCGTACGTAATATCAATTTTGAAACGCATTTGGTAGGTTTCTAAAAACATAAACGATAACCTCGAATGCTTGAACTTGAATAAATTTAATGTGACGTTAACAACCGATAGCGCAGTAATCCAGTGCTTGGGACTATTTGTATATATTATGTGGCAATCCTTAACTTACGAGTCATTTTTGTGAAAAATCTTCACAAGTATGAGATTAATCTGGAAGAATAATACAGTGCAAACACCAAAATCGAGTCGTGGCAAAAAAAACACGTAATCAATTAAAATACTGTCAAATCGTGGCAAACGACACCGTAGTAAACAACAATCTACTATTTTCTCAATTTTCTATGTTGTTCTGTTCTTTTCTATTTTATCTGTTGTAATTCTACTGTTTCATGATATTTTGATTTTAATTATAGGCCCTAACTTATTGGAACCTAAAAACACAATAAATCAGCGCCTATAAAAGTTTATATAAAATATATGCTAATAAATTTTTAATTCTAAAACTTGATAACCAGATATATGGGGAGAGGAACTATTATATCACAAACCGAAACATTGAAAGCAAATCGTATTGCGTATTGATGTTATAGCTATGCAAGAACTTTCGTAACACATTTTTTCCGCGTAAAATCAAGGTCATACTTACTATATTAGCAAAGCTTCATCGCCTTCCGGTGTGAACTAGCGAAGCGTAACATCTCTCTTTTCAATTTCTCTTGCTTTATACTCCGAGCTGGAATTCTGTATTATAGCCTTTGACATTTACTTGATATCGATTGCCATTTTCAATTCCTCACATTTTAACAAAATATGATACTGACTAAAAACCTGCATCAATAATACTTCTCATCTATATGTAGACCCTAAATCTCTTTATAACACACATATTTCTGTTTGTGCGTAACGCGAATTTCCCATAGTTACTAATTGACGTTCCGCTACATTCGCTAGGACAGTGCAATATTTAACAAACTTTACTGCCAACCCACATGAAGCGTACTACTATTGACACTCACTATTAAATACAAATAAGGTATAATTACATATATAAAGTCCAGAAGTATTTATTCCATGTCAAGCTGAATATAATTTAGTAACTAAGCAACACGAGCAAGTGTATAAATTATCGACACTTGCTACATACGTATTACCGATAGTACGCTACGTTCGCTAGGACAGTGCAATATTTAACAAGCTTGACTGTCAACACACATAAACCACATTATCATTAACCATTTTTAGATGTAAGTATTAATATTTGTGTAACCGTTAGTCGGTGAGAAAACTAAATATAAATACATGTAAGTATTTAGAACTTTTAATAAGGACGATTTCAGTACAGCAGGCACAGGTTTTGGAGGGAACAACTGGGATCTCATTAAGGTTAAATTTTCTCAATAGATAGCAGCAGATTACACTCCCACGTTGCCACATCTTTGGAAAGAAAAGTCGTTAAAACACATTTTAAACGTGATTTAAAACAAAAAGAAATGAGAATTTTTAGTTACATTTTAATTAACACAGCCTTTAAAAAGTCTATTAATTAACTATATCTTGTAGAATCAAAAGTGATTACCTTAACTCACGGAATCTTTCGCATTATCTACAACTAGATACATCTACGATGCAGGTTAAGAATAGATATACGGTACCGATGCTACGACACAATTACACATGTCCCACATTTTGGAGAAAGCATACTTTTTAAGATAAATGATAATTTTATAAGCAACGTTATATTCTTCGGTACAGGTTTATCTTACGGGGACCCAGATCCGCATTCACGGGGAGTCCATGGGGCCGACCCCCCTAAATTTTTACTGGTCTCCCTAAAATTTTCACGCTAAGCTAGCAAATGAATTATAATATCGTAATGAACTATATAATATGGTTCGATCGTCTCCCCTACATTTTGGGTTGGATACCGGCATGCGGGGATCTCGGTCATTATGACTATAAACACGGCGTTTTCTGGGCAGGCAATGTTCAATTCAAACTCTCCTAAGGTCGAACTAAAATAACTTTTACGGTAAACTTTTCTCAGATAATGGCAGCGAAACACTATACAATCATACATATACACATATTATGCAGGAACTACATTAGTTTCCACTAGAAATCGAACTCGGGTCTTCTACACCAAAGGTTAAATTATATATTAGGGAGATCCTTATTTGCAGACTTCCAAGTTTTTTGACACTTACCCCAGGGGTAGAAGTGAGGGGGAACGCGGATGGATGCCTTCCCTCCACTTCCAAAAAGTATCTATGGCGGCTCTGGACTTCCTTAAAAATTAAAATAGGCACGGGGAACGGAGTGGTGTCATGCGTCTCCCTACTTTTACACAGCCACTTTTATCCCTGCTTATCCCCCTAAACTGGTTCACATTATATCAAAGTAACCCATGAGAAAATTTAGCTCAAATAGATATTATTAAATGAAGTGCCAAGTGATCAAGTTTTCAATCTATTTACAATGTACCAAATTTCTCAAAAGTAAATCCCCACGTAAAGCGGGTTTTCATATCCAGGCTCTTAACTATGAAAACATTTACGATCACTCCAACCCCAATCATTTCACAGATTCAACCTGTTGTATATAAGTTATTAGGACGTAAAATTGAACATAATTTATACGAAAAAGACTTTTATGCATTGCAAGACCTGTAACTGCCAAATATTCACCACAAACTTATAGTCGTATCGACATAAACAAAAAGAAGTGTGGAGCAGGAAACTACTTGACCCAAAAGTTAAAAGAGACTCACTGAAGACATACGAACTGGTCGAGCGGTTTGGGTCACTAGTCTATCAATTAGAAATTTATGTGTTCAAACCCTGAAGGGAGTATTCGTTTTTGTTTTTTTTTGCTTTTTTTTTAAAGTGTGTTCCTATTTTCATCAGAGGACTGAGAACATTTCTTTAAATAAATCTTTGGCAACTACTTTTCTCTCAAATTCCATTAGAAGGGAACATTATATGAATTGCAAATCTAAAATCCACAGCTGAGAAGAAAATATTATGTTCAATATTTCATTATTATCCTTTGATTTGTAATGAAAAACTAATTATAAGCATTGACGATTTCAGAAGATTCTCCCCCGGTAATGGTCAATATATGAATGAGAGAAAACTAATAAAACATTATTAGTCCACTTTGAGCATGATCGAAGATAACTTATGGCCACAAAGGGGGAAATTTATGTCGACAGAGTCTCAAATTCTCCCACAGGTCATGCCCTGAAATCATCAGTTTGAAAGGTTTCCTTAAATAGAATATTACATTTATTTCTCGTTCTACGTTTTGAAATGGAAAAATCATAATTTTAAAGTGAATTATAATACTATAAGCATAAAGATTTATAGAACTAATGAAGTAAATATTCTTGTGTAAGTTATCGACTTCTAATCAGATTAAAACTCGAATATTCGTTTGCTTCGCATTTTAAAGTAAATCCTCTCTATATATAATTCTTACTGGAAAGTATGTTTAACTCCAATTACTTAATCAATATTTTTAATAATATATTTTTATTGTAATACTTTTACTATTCAAAGTTGTATACACTACATTTCCCAAAGCTAAACCTCGCAAATGTATAGTGGACTAGTGAATATCATCAAATAAATTATAATTTTGTTTACGTAAATACTCCATCGCCTCATTTGAAACTTCGTACTTTAAATAATAATAATAATAATAATAATATCATAGCCATACCTTTATCAGAATTTCAGGCTTAGTCAATAAATGAATTCAACGTGGTCTCTATTCGAAGTTCTATTTAATCGAACCCGATAGAAATACAAAGAGAAACTTCGAGAACAAGTAAAAGAAAAATGTTACTTTGGTGGGATTGGAAGTAACTTTTAGGAGTTCTTCAAAATTATAAACAAATGCCTTAGGCACTTTGTTTCTTTGCTTTAAGTTAACTGATTCACCGAACGTATCGGAGTAACTTGTCTCCATTTTCTACTCGGTTATATACGTTTTACAATAATTTCCGTTAATCTTGAACGACAGGAACACGAATACAAAAACATCTAAGAGAATTAAAATTCCAAACTCTCCCACCGGGAATCGAACCCGGGACCCCATACACTTTAGGCACACGTGCTAGTCACTAGACCAGTGGGGAAAGCAAGTGAGCTGCATTTTGTAGTATCTGAAGTTTACACCTATTTCATCCTGCTGTAATAATGTTTACCGTATTCGTTACTTTGAGGAATGATATGTGTTATTCATATAGGTTCTATTACATATTCGTTCATAAATATTATATAAATTATCAGAATTATTCATGATCTTCCATGGAAATTCACTGGTGCACGCGCAGTAGAAACAGAAGAATGCAGTTTACTGATATTAGTCAGAATGCAAATTCCTTAATGGAAAGTAGTGGTTCCCAACCTGGGGACGCGCAGCTTCCTCCTGAGTAAGCATGAAGTGGGAATAAGGGGGCGAAAGCTACTGGCAGAAATGAATTGTGAAATAAATTATTATTATTATTATTATTATATTATTATTATTATTTGTCATACCGCTAAATCAATTTCTTCACTGCTTTCTCGTCACAGCCCAAAACCCAAGCGATATGAATGAGAGTTTGTTCCACTTTTACTCGACTATAATTTCTCCTCGCAGACTAACAGATAGTTCTCTACAGCCATTAGAGCTAGGCATTTTGACAACTTGTAGAAATTTGCATTGTGATTCGAATTAGCAATGACAGTAAACTGGATCTTTCTGTTTCTACTGTGCATCATCAGCATCATTATATCAGAAGTATTCCGCCATTACCAGCGGATCACTTACCGCAGCTGAGAAGCTGCCATGCTCCACAATCTTCTGTTAACCTCTCCATCTTCACATACGATTTTTCTGTTTTGATATCGCCAATAGCCTAATTATGTTTCTATATAGTCTAATTCGTTCCCTCCCTCTCTTTCCTGCCACCATACCCTCTAGTACATCCCTCGTGATACAGTTCCTTCTTAACCAATATTCCAACCAGTTTCTCTTCCTCTTCTTAATAATATTTTTCTCCTTCCATTTCCAACCCTCTCATTCGTTTTCCTCTCGACCCAGCTATTTGTCTTTATTCTTCTCCACGCACATATTTCGAAAGCCTCCAATTGTTTCTCATCATTTCTGCGTAACGTCCATGTTTCTGTTCTATAAATACAGTAAAATACAGTACACGAAGCATTTTATGAGTCTTTTTTTTTTCAACTCTAAGACCCACAAAATAGTATTTTCTTCATCCTAAAGGCTTCTTTCGCCATTTCTATCCCTGCTTTTATTTCACGTTCGCATGTCATATCACTAATAATACTACTCAGACATCAAAACTAGTCACCTGTTTTTTTCCCGCTCCTACTTCTATATTTGACACCGATCGCTTCGTTTCAATCACCATGGATTTTGTCTTTCTAACATTTATTTTCATCCCATATTCTTCAGAAGCCTTTCTCAAGTTTTCTACATCTTATTAATTTTCTATTTAGATTCTGCAACAACAATCGTATCAACCCCAAACCGTATACACCTCATAATTCTATCTCCTACCGAAATTCCATCTTCATTATGGAAACTCATTTTTGCTATCTCTTCTACATAGCTATTAAATAATGTCGGCGAAACATATAATATCTGCTGAACTCACCTTTCAATTACACTGTCTGTCTATTGTGCATGCGCTAATGAAAATCCATGGAAGATCATGAATAATTCTGATAATTTATATAATATTTATGAACGAATATGTAATAGAACCTATATGAATAACACATATCATTCCTCAAAGTAACGAATACGGTAAACATTATTACAGCAGGATGAATTAGGTGTAAACTTCAGATACTACAAAATGCATCTCACTTGCTTTCCCCGCTGGTCTAGTGGCTAGCACGTGTGCCTAAGGTGTAGGGGGTCCCGGGTTCGATTCCCGGTGGGAGAGTTTGGAATTTTAATTCTCTTAGATGTTTTTGTATTCGTGTTCCTGTCGTTCAAGATTAACGGAAATTATTGTAAAACGTATATAACCGAGTAGAAACTAGAGACAAGTTACACAGATACGTTCGGTGAATCAGTTAACTTAAAGAAAAGAAACAAAGTGCCTAAGGCATTTGTTTGTAAATTGAAAGGAACTCTTAAAGGTTAGTTCCAGTCCCACCAAAGTAACATTTTTCTTTTACCTGTTTTCGAAGTTTCTCTTTGTATTTCTATCGGATTCGAGTAAATAGAACTTCGAATAGAGACCACGTTGAATTCATTTATTGACTAAGCCTGAAATTCTGATAAAGGTATGGCTATGATATTATTATTATTATTATTACTATTATTATTGTTGTTGTTATTATTATTATTTAAAGTACGGAGTTTCAAATGAGGCGATGCAGTATTTATGTAAACAAAACGATAATTTATTTGATAATATTCACTAGTCCACTATACATTTGCGAGGTTTTGCTTTGGGAAATGTAGTGTATACAACATTGAATAGTAAAAGTATTACAATAAAATATATTATTAAAAATATTGATTAAGTAATTGGAGTTAAACATACTTTTCAGTAAGAATTACATAGAGAGAGGAATTATATATAGAATTATATAGGCATTTGCCTAATGTGAATAAATAAAAACCCAGGAAAACTTTACTCAGTATGGCTGGCCCGAGAAAGCTTCTACACTTTTTCGACCGAGTATCACTGCTGGGGATCGAATCCAAGACCGCTCGCTTTACGTTACTTGAAAACAATTATAATCGAATACCTATTAAACATGTATTCTGTTAATATAGAGAAGCATTAACTATTTATTTAGTTTCCGTAATTTCCGGCATCCAGATAATATTTTAAGTAGCATAATTGTTAGTTATTGATAGAAAAGAACGATTTATATACAGAGTCTTTCAAAAGCCCTGCAAAAAAAAAAGTCAAAAGCTGTAACTTTGAAAGTATTACTTATAATTTTGTATTTTGTTTGTAATGATAAGTGGAAATGTTAAAATTTTTGTTGGCAACAATGAGCGGATGTAAACGTTGACGTGATAGCCGCAAATCACGTGACAAAGATGGCGTTTATTCAAGAGAAAGCGCAGGATGTGGCGTGGTTTTGTGAGTTAAAATCTAGTGTTTTGGTGAGAAAAAAATTCCGACAAAAATATCAGAAACAACCCCTGCAGGTTCAAGTATCAAGAGATGGTACGGTAAGTACCTAGTTACCGGAAGTGTCTTGGACTTGCCTCGTAGCGGAAGGCCAACAACTAGTGTTGATGTGATTCAGTCCGTGCAGGAAAGCGTGTTGCGAAGTCCAAAGAAATCGTTGAAACTCAGATCCTTGGAGCTGCGAGTGCCAATGACAACGCTACACAATATCGTTCGTAAGAAAATGATACAGAAGTTTACAAGCAAAAACCGAAAGATGTTCAGGACCTCCGGAAGAAGATACGTGATATGATTGAGAGCAGTGGCGGCGGTTGGACGTGAAAAGTGGGGGTGTAAGACATGATCTGACTATTTGATATCAATGTTAGTTTTCCTGGTTGCTTGTAACACTTTGTTTGACGAAAGGTTGTATAACTATTAGGATACTGTCTTTTTCAGTTATACCGTATATATCTTGTTTCATATTTTATTAAGTAAATTGACAAGAGCAACGCAAGTAGATACTAGCCTTTTGTACTCTTAAACAACGAAAGTGTAAGAAGAGATTTGATTCTTTGCTCATGAATATATGTCTGGAAAATTGTGTGATTAGATTAGGGGCCTATTTAATAAAATCAAATATGCAAAACAAATATGCAAATATGCAAAACAAATAAACAGAAAGGATAATATTAATCAAATAATCATAGTAATGAATAATGAGGCTTGTTTTGCAAAAGTTATATTGAAACTGGAAATTAATGAACAACTTATATTTTTAATTCCACGAACGCTATTATATGTCTTATTACTCTTAGAATGACAGTGAATACCATAAGCATATGCTACGACATTTAAAGAAATACTTTTGCAGCTTCCCGAAACATGTTCGCTGCCATTAAGTACAGTTTTCACTTTCTTGGAATATATCAAAACTCAGCAATACTTAGAGTCACTCCACATTTCAGTTATACAGAATAATCCTAAAACCTAGAATTATGCTGAATTCACTAAATTTAATTGTATATACAAAACTGCATATGTACACCCCTAAACTCGTATATTACACTGCAAAATTAATATTCCTTACTTAGCTCCTTCGTGGCTAAGCGATTAGCGTACGCGCCTTAGACGTGGGAGACCCGGACTCAATTCCCGGGTGGAGCTCACGTGGTTCGGACTCCATGTTGATCATTAAGTCCACGTCTCATATAACTTCGCTGCTGAACAGGATTTAAACTGAAAAAAATCAAATCAAAATATTATTATTAAAAAGAAGAAAATACATTTTGGGAACTGTCGCTTTTTGTACAATTAAAGAATAACTTGTGAAGGACTTCTTTTCTTGCGAAATGTTATCTCAATTAGTTTCAGAGCGGCTGACTAACATATCGATCAATTGCAAGAAGAAATGAAAGTACGCTCGAATTGTGGCGCTCCAATAGGTTAATTTTTGGGCCATTTTTATTGGCAGTTCGAACGCAATTCCTGTAGCTTTCTTAATTCCACGGGAAGACAACCAATACGTACTCATAGAACGACAAGTATTTTATGGCACCATTTTTATTCTATGAACCAATAATACCTACAAAACTTTATATTTCCAAATGAAACTATATACATTAATAGGTAATTTCAAAAAAAGTGGGGGGGGGCAACTGCCCCCCTTTGCCCCCCGAATCGCCGCCCATGATTGAGAGTATTACGGATGAAGCACGTCGATATACCATTCTTGGATTTCCGAAAAGACTTCAGCAATGTTTGGACGTAAATGGTGCTCAGCTGGAGGTTTGGCGTTGAAAAATGCTTGGAAACAAAATTTCAGACTTTCTTACAAGTCCACTAATAGTTTTGTACAAATACAATAAATGGTTACAAAGTTACAGCTTTTTACTCTTTGCAGGACTTCTGGAATACTCTGTATAACTAGGTATCAAAGAATATTGGAAGCTTGCCGTTAACAACCTACATGAACATTAAAACAAAGACACTGAATAGAAAAAACTTTAAAAAAAAACTCTTACCTAGAACTGACATCATAGTATTACAATTATCTTCCACGTTTGCTCATGTAATGTAACCTATAAAAATCGAGTAACACCATTCAAGACACTACGAACTATCACAACACAATCGAACACGTAGGTTTTGCTTCATTACTTTCCACATTCTCGTTATAAACTGATGAATCACACTTCCATAATACGGTCTATTAGAATCTGTAAGCACCTCTTGAGAACTAGTTTAGGAGTACGTTTGTTTCCCTTCTTTCAAGTAACTATACTCACTGAAATACACATGAATTGTTGATTTAATTCACAAAACACAACAGGAAATTTAATGTTTTCACATCCAAAATAATCATAAATCTAGTCTGATTTATGGGATACAAATATTTAAAAAAAAGCAAGTTTTCCTCATAAAACAGTGTTTTGCGCTATGATGAAGTATTGTCACGTACGAAATACACTGGGCGGCGTCGCGAAACACGTGCGGAGATTATAGTACTAAGTACGCCTGGGCAATCGGAGGAGCATCCATTCAGGGTAACATGTTCTGTTCTTCCCACGAACAACTCATGTATGCGTGTGTGATACACGTCAAAACACACACACAAAAATCTACCTGCCCCCGCTTTGCAATCATAGGATACCCACACTTTGAAACCATGGCAGCATCACTAGAAAGAAATGTACACCTCACACTTATATAGAACACGATGTAAACTTTTGTTAAGATTATGAAAACAGGAACTACACAGTATCCACCCTCGAGTATGATTGGAATGTGTCCTTCAGATGAATTATATAATCTCAAAAAACGTAATGTAACAGGAAAATCAGCAGCAAGTTTGGTTCAGTCGATGGATCAGCAAAATGTTTCTGCAATTGTTCATAAAGGCCTTAATGGTTTCCATTGAGTGGCAACTGTATAAAAGAGTAGCCTTTTAGAGTGATTCTTCGTACTGTATAGCGCAAACCTGTTTCATCATAAACTCACCTTGGCAGTAATGAGATATAGGCAGAAAAAAAAACTTCTGTACATTGTTTTCACGTAACACAAGAATAAATTACGTAACACGAGAAAGAATACAACCATTAGCTAAGAAATAATATATATATTTTTCACATTACTATATACAAATTAGATAGAATTACTTTTAACGAACGCTTACATTCGCAAAGTCTCGATTAAAAAGAAGAGAGTTACTATATAACGAGTACATTTCATTTTCTGTGTAGGCATTGATATAAATTATTATATGAGTAACTTCAGAATGAATTTACATTGACAGCGAACCATGAATTCTCAGCAGTTCAATTTGAATTCAATCTCAGTAATGAACATCCTGATAGGAAACCATCCAGTGAGTATGTTTTCTCGAGGTACTCCGGTATTCTTCAATATTATCATTCCACGATTATTTGCATTTGCCATTTGTTTTTTGTAGCCTGTTTCCACTCACTCTTTGAGAATAATTTTCCCAATTAGAAACCTTCTCAGGACAGCAAATAATTTGGTCTAACGTACTAACGTAAGTGTTTTATGGGTCTAAGCAGTGGCGGCTTCAGAGTTCTAGAAGAGGGAAGTTACATCAACAATAGCGGTAAAACCAGCTTTGCAATCCTTGCCCTGCAAAATCAATCCCCGCTTTGGGGCTTTCAGTTTTCTTAAATTCTGTGAACAGTGACTTACGCAAGGGAGAATGCTTCCAGGCTTAACCGCCCCTTGAGCAAGATATCATGAAAAAATAAACATTTATTAAGATACGCAGAAGGTGCGTTTGTTAATCGTATATCCAAAAAAGAAAACTACAGAATACGCATGAAATTCTACAAGTCTAGCAGGGACCGAATTTATTGAACCCTTATGAGCTTTCTCGCCTTACTACTGGCGGATCCAAGGGGGACGGAGGGAGCGACCGCCCGCAAAGTTTTTTTTTTTTTTAATATTATTATTACTTCAAGCATTTATCGTTGGGAAATACAAATACAGTCTTTCCCCGACCGATCCAATCTGTGTGACGAGCTTAGCAGAGTTTGGATTGTGAACACTTCTGTCCCTAATTCCTTGAGACGGTCACTACATGCTCCAAGCGAGTGAGAACATCATTCGTTCGTTGTACAAACAGGTTGTAGGAAGGGAGGTAAGAAGGCTCATTCTTTGAACTAAAAATGCATATTTTAAAATTGTCCTAGAAAAAGAATATGAAAATGAAATTCAGGTCTCGAAACTCCAATTACTTTTACCTTGAATAAAGAGAAATATAGAATCTTCAGCGCTCCTTAGCAAAAAGCTCTCAATCTGAGACAAGACTATTCGGTTGGTTGATTGATTGATATGTATTTAACGACGTTTGTCAAAAGCGACGCTCTATAGAACGAGAACTAGAAGAGTTGGATATGAACCAGTTCACCACTGGGAATCAAATCACAGAACCTCAAGTATCGAAGGTTGGATATCCGATCAAAACAACGCGTAGACAGAAACCGCGCAAGTTCAAACACAGCGCATGCTAATACTGCGTGGACAAAAACCGCGCAAGGACAAAAACAGCGCATGCAAATATCACGTGGAAAAAACAGAGCATGAACAAAAACCGAGCAATGACAAAAAAAAAAGCGCATGCAAATACAGCCCATGGACAAAAACCATAAATTAATATTTGGCACTAGGCTCGCTTGCGCTCGACCTCACTTCTTTCAACTGAGCTCCCGCTCACTCGGGCTCGCCATCACTTACCTCAATTGTGCTCGCGCTTCCGACCACTTCCTTCGACTGTTCTCGCAATCACTCGCGCTCGCGGTCACTTGGGCGCGCACTCACCTTTCTCGACTGGGCTCGTAGTCACTCGAGCTTGCACTCACACGAGCGGGTCAAGACAGGAATTAGGTTGAGAACCACTTCCACACACTGTTTACAATCTTTATAGACATCCTTAGAAAAGAAGAGTCAGGAATAATTACATCAGAAGTCCCTTAACAACCCAAATATCTTTACTGTGTTTCAGGTTGCCTAATTGACAGACACTCTTCCTAGTTAAATAGATATAATGACAAAAACAGCGCATGCAAATACAGCGTGGACAAAAATCATAGATGAACATTTTGCACTAGGGTCGGTCGCACTCGAGCTCACTTCTTTCAGAAATGAAATAAAATGAAATCTTTGTGTTTTACGTCCCACGGCTATGCCGGTTAGGCTAAAGAAGACGGTGATTATGAATAATGAATGAAATGGTGGAATGAATAAAGTGGGAGGAAACGGGAGAACCCCGAGAAACCCACGCACACGGTGTTTGTTCATTTCTTTCAGCTGGGCTCGCACGCACTGGGACTCGCGATCACTTACCTCAATTTGGCTCGCACTCATTCGGTCTGCACACATTTCCCTCAACTGGGCTCGAGCTCGCAATCACTTCTCTCAACTGGGCTTGCGATCACTTCCCCAAACTGGACTCGCTCTCGAATGGGTTCGCGTTCACTCGGGCTTGCGCTCACTAATCCTAAGTAACTCGCGTTCACTCGGACTCGCGCCACACTTGAGTTTGCGCTCACTAATCCTAAGTGGGTTCGCGTTCACTCGGACTGGCGCTCACTTGGGCTCGCACTAACTTCTCTCGATTGGCCTCACGTTCATTTCTCTCAACTGATCTCGCACTCACTCGGGCTCGCGCTAACATCCCTAAACCGGGCTCGAGCTCATGATCACTTCTCTCAACTGGACTCGCGATCACTTCCCAAACTGTGCTTGCGATCACAGGGGCTCGCACTCAATTCCCTGGAATGGCCCTATGCTCACTAATTCTAAATGGGCTCACGTTCCCTGGAAATCGCGTTCACTTCTGTCGACTGAGCTCGCGCTAGTGATCACTTCTCTCAACTGGACTCGCGCTCACTCGGGCTCGCGATCAATCTCCAAACTTGGCTCACGCTCGCACTTACATCTTTTGACTAGCCTCTCACTCAGACTCGCGCTCACTTATATAATTGTGGCTAGTGCTCCCGCTCAATTACAGAGCCCGAGCCCAGCTAAGCACGAGTGCCGAATTCGTGAACGTCAGGCTCGTGAGTTTGGACACTTATGGCAAAAAGTGCATGCATGGCCCGCAATGCACATTCTTTCCCAAAGCAAACGTTGTACAATTCTTGATACCTCAATAAATAGTATTGCGTTTATACTTTTCATATTGTGTTCTCTTTATAGGTCAAGTCATCGGTTCCGTTTTGTATATACATAGCATATTGGTATACAACCTCTCCTTTCATATCTATTCCGTCTATCAAAATGAAACTTGGTACACTCATTTTTTAACCCCTGTACTATTTTTCAAAATACATTTGGATTGTGTACCACTCCACATTTGTCTAGGGCCACTCCAGAGGGGGCCAAATTTGATGGGAGGTATTTTTGGAGAGAATTTTTCCCAATTTCCCGTTTTTAAATACGTTATGGGTGCCAATACATAGCACCTCTAGAGAACTTGTTTCATGCTGAAGAGAATGAACTATAATGGATATATCGAGTGCAAGCATAGCTTCTTTCTGGGACATACGAAATGCCGACGTTCCTCGAGGAGTCCATCGGCCCAGAAAGACTCTCAGCCACTCTTCCATTCATTTAGCTAAATATTATAAACATCATTCCTATTTCGGTATTTCTCCGTTTTGTTTACGATTTTAATCATTTATCCTAGTATATTGCTCTCTTAATACTACTGATTAGTCATTTGTTATTTTGCTTATTGTCCTATAGTCCTCCTCATTAGCTATAATTTCGTTTATTTCTTTCCTTTTTATTTGATCTCTTCTCCCAGTAATGGACACCATAATACGAGGTGTTCTGGTCTGCCTATTTCTTCGCATTGACATCTTGGATGCTCTATTTGTCCTATTTTGCGTAACGCGTGACTTACAAGTAACACCTCCCAAGTGTAACACTCCGATTTTGATAAAATTTAGAAGTAGATACTACTGAATCCATGGCGCCAGATCCGTAAGTGCTAGATGTGTTTCCCTTGGTTCCTAACAATAGCCCGACAGCGTAATTTCCACTGTAATAGGCTTCTCTGACGAACTGGGAGGGGAATCTTGTCCCATTCCCTTTGCACAAAGTCCTTCCACAGTTCTCACACGCCGTTTTCCCAAAACCCGCTTCAGCAATCCAAATCCACAATAGGACCTTTATCTGGAGATTTAACATGTACCTCATTGAAAGGTATCACTTGTATACCACTTGCCTTCTCCATCTCCCTGTAGAATGGTGATGAGGCTTTGTCCATGTGAATGCGCACCAGATTAGCGTCATTTTCGTACATTGTTGGAATCTCATGCTCGTAGATCGGCCGCATGATCTGCTCCTGAAAATACTGCGAATTTATTTTGCAGTTCTTCGCCACCCTACGAATCTTCAGTTTACCTCGGTAACAGTAGCCAGTAACGACCATGAACCGTTTTGGGAAGGATTCTTTACAGACACGGACCCACCTTCTGAAGTAAATGATGGCTCTCGGTTTGTCGCAGTCGGAAAGGTAAATCCATGCTTCATCGAGCGTTACGACGTACATCCACCTTTGTTTTGCCAGATACCATTCGTACAGCTTCCGGGCGTTAAAATTTCGTTCCTTTTGGTGGGCATCCGTGAGATGGCCGCGAGCTTCCATGACTTTTTCCAGCTTGAGTTGATAGTGTAACGTCCGGCTCTCAGTCCCCAAAGACACGTCAAGACGATTAGCCATACACCTTTGTGTTGGCGAATTTTCTTGCATTGCCATTTTGCGAAGTTTCCTCTGCATGGTGGAGGTGGCCTTGGTGCTTCCTAAGCAGCTTGGTTGGTGATCCAAATGGTGGAGCTTCGTTGCCCTTGTACTTTTTAATAACATTTTTTATTCCACTTAAACTGATGTTGCAACCATTCTTCTTGCACTGTTTTCTAATGACAGAAACACTAAAGTGGGCGTCATAAAGAACCGCAACATAGCCTTCCCAAAACCGGCATAGTTTGGGCGCCATTTTGGTCACAGAGCGGAAACCAACACACTTAGAAACAAATTTAACACAACACTCACAACAATGGTCCTGTTTTGTGGGTTATTATCGTCCGCGCGGAAAAACAATTCCTTTTCCAGGAAGCCACAGCACAACACTGCAGGACGGCACGCGCGAGGTCGGGTGAGTCCATTCTTCCCGGGAGGGGGAAGGAACGAAATCGGTCAAACGTAGGCTGAACAACCTCTGTAATCTACTTCTATTTTGTTATTATTTGTTTATTTTTATATATTACTTCCCTATAGTTTTTAACCACTTAATTCTTAGTGATTTATTTCTTTTCTTAATTATTAAGATTTTTAAAGATTGTAGTCCTAATTATTATGTTTTTTAATTACATAGTTTCTAATTTTTATGTTTAATTGTAATTCTGGTTTCCGTATTCTTATTTAATAGTTTTGCTATATTATTTATTATCATATGCATTTATTAGTTAAGCTGCAATTTATCCTTTTTTTCTTCTTGTTTTTCCACATGAGTGTTTAAGAATGTTATTTAATTAATTTTATATTTACTTTATTAATTATTGAAATTGTTATATTATTTAGTTAAGTTTTATTTAATAATGTGTTGCTTCATCTTCTTTCTTCGGTTTTCATTGTATGACAATGGTTCCTCTCCTGTAAACTGTATGATTGTTTATCAAACTGCATTCCTCTTCACTATTCACAACAAACAGATCACTACGGTTTTATACTGTATGATTGGTTCTCTCCTGTGGTCACAGAACACATTTCCGGATCCGGATCACCATTGTTCTCAGCGACCGCGAAAACTATGGATTTGATACTAATATCGGCCATTTTGGGCTATTTTTTTTTTACATGTCTCGGTATCCCACCCCGCTGACTCCTGGCTCGCAAACAATTGTAACTAAATCTGCAAGTCATCGCTAATGGAAGTGTCACCACTGATTTCAGCGACCGCAAAAACTATGGATTTGACACTAATATCGGTCATTTTGGATTACTTTTATATGTCTCAATATCTCACCCCCCCCCCCAGTGACCCCCGCACGAAGCCGAATAACGCGAATTTGAAAGTTAATGCGATCGGAGTTTCACCATTTATTTCAGCGACTGCGAAAACTATGAATCCGACATTAATATCGGTTATTTTCTACTACTTTTACCTATCCCGTAAACGCCCCCCTGAGATCCCTTGTTCGAATTTTGACAAAAATGTTTAACTCTGGTATGGAGCCTGGACCAAGGTATTTGTGACTAAAATTGGTAACTCTCGGTCAATTTGTCTGATTCCCAAGCCGGTTCCGGTAAACGTCCCCCAGAGGCCTCTGGTTCGAAATTTGAAAAAAAAAGGGCTTCGTCTTGATCTGGGGCCTGGGCCAAGGTACCCGTGACCAAACTTTGGTAACTCTCAGTCCACTCGTCTGGTCCCCAGGCCACAAACACACAGACAGACAGACAGACAAATACATAAACAAACTCTTTATTTTATTTATATTAGATAGATAGAAGAAAATTTACTTATTATTATTTTGTTATTGTTCATGGTTTAATGTTTATTCATTTATTGTTATGTATTTATGATTATTACTATTATTAATATTAATGCTTTATTATTGTTTTATTTCAGCTCAAATAACGCCACGTTGACAGCAGTACTAGGGTAACACGTCAGAAAACTAATACAATGGCAGATGCACAAAGTTTACACAAGAACAAGGGCGCTAATCCCGGGGGGGGGGGCGATCTCGGGCCCCTCCAATGCTCATGTGGGGCCCCTTATCGTATTTGTAAATTTACAATATTTGGCTTAATTGGAATGCAATTTGTTTTAAAACCCTCATACCTGCTTTGCGCATCTGAATGCTTCCTCCCCCAAATTGGCGCCCTTGCACAGGAACATGAACAATAACACAGCAACAAGAATATCATTAATAAATATTAAACAAGAAGAGTCAGTCTTAATACATAAAGAAATTTTCTGCTCACTCTACTTAGTTGACCGCTGTTCGTAGTACAACCATATATACATTATTATTATTATTATTATTATTATTATTATTATTATTATTATTATTATTATTATTATTATTATTATTGAGAACTTAACAGTGTAACTGGGAACAAATAACAGATTAGCTTTGCGATGAGAAATCATTCAAGATGAAAGCAAGGGTATATGCGACAGAGCAGCAATATTCTTAAATATAACAAATGAAACATAATTAATGATTTTAAAAAAAATACAATGTATTAAAGAAATAACGAAACAGGTGCGAATCAGTAACGTACGAATATGAGGTAGTGTAAAAGTAGTAACTTTAAAAGAAATTATACAAGAGAGACATTTGCGATTGTTTTGCCATGTTATGAGAAGCGGGAAGAACTATAGATGAAAAAATAATGAGAAGAGACAAAGTGAGAAAAGAAGAGGAAGACCTAACGACGCAGAGACGAGATAAACAGTAAAATTTGAGAGAAGAATTTGGATATGAAACTGAAAAAGCAAAGGAAAAAAAGCCGACCGACCTGGGAGCTCATTAAAAGCAGCGACGCCTTATGAAAAATGAGAAAAGTTGATTTATTATTACGTTAAACCAGGCTGTTGTAACAGAATCGTAAGTTTTCTTTAAAATAATATCCACGGAAACTTCGTAAACTACGAGGGAATACATCCACTTTTCTCTATTATGAAGCAAAAACATATCAGGTTTGAGAGTAACACTAATATATATGTAAACCTCAAAACTTTTAAGGGTTACGGGCTGCAAAATCATCTACGCGAAAGCATATATTCTTAATCGTTACCATAAACGCAACACCTCTGTCTGTCTGTCTGTCACGCTAATTCCCAATAATTCAGTCAGTTTAATAGCTGCCCCCCTACTTGATGATAAAATATGTCGCTAGCGTGCACGCAATTTACAGAAACGAACCAAGCTTGCGAAGATCAGCTAGTTTATACAACATAGAGTGAGTAACTAGTCCAATGTTGACATATTTCGTCCAAAGCTACATTGGTGAACAACTATTTTATGCTACAAGCAAGTTAACCAGAATTTTTCATTGACGGATTAGAACTTAATGTTCCTTCGGGATTGTATCAGAAGCAACTACCACCACCAAGCATTGAACCTGAAATCAGTTGCAAAGAAAGCAAATGCGTTAAACATTTAAGACACGAAGAAACATGTTAGCCAGCGCTTTACATCACGGTGGGATTAATTACAGAGTATGTACTCCCATGCGCAAAAAAAATTGCGCGTATACTGTAACTCACGATTTTCCGCATTTATTCCTTTTTCGTTACGTTTATGGGTAAAATTGAGTTATTAGTATGTGGAGATAATAGAGAGCAATCCATCTAAGGAGATATTTCCAAAACATATAATAAAATATAAACAAAAAAAAATTATGCTCGGTTTTGTGTATACTGGCAACGATGATTTCTAGGGATTTTTTTCAGTAGCACAGCACGATTGCGGAGGGAATTCAGTAGAGGAGTCGAGGAGATGGATCAAGAAACTGGATAGTGGACTAAAATGTTGCATTTATTGGTTAAAACCTAGTGTGTAGATTGCCTGCCAAATATAAATTAGCTTCTGTAACTAAGATGTCGTACGAAAATATAGAATTAAACAGAAAAAACTCTTATGTTAAGGTTCGAAGCGATACGCACCATGGTTATGAATATTATTTCTTAAGAAAAAAGAACAAACACAACGTAGCCTCTGTGGTTAGGTGGATAGAGTGGCGGACTCGTAGATATTTTATTATTTTGACACCACATCGAATCCCATCCTATCCCATCCCATTTTTTTAAACAAAACATTATTGGAAGTGTATAAGTTTGATGTTAATAAGAACCGAAACAGTATAATAAGGAAATAACTTATTGATAGTATCGACGTATTTATTCAGTATTAGAATACGTGTACTATTGGAAACAGTTATTGTTTTCAGTTTATGGTCTTGTATGTTACCTGCCCGTTCTTGAACAGCAGACAACTCACTTCGGATTTGTGTGTCAAGAACAGGAAAAATAACATACGCGACCTTGACAGTCTTCCCAAGTTTACCCCTTGTTATATCGACATGACGTTACATCGAATGATGCTTGTTGTCGTGAAAAAAAGGAAGAAAGGGAAAAGCTGATGTCAAATTATCGTTTGTGTGTGTGTGTGCTTGTGTTTTTTTTTCTTTTTAGAGTATTGACTTTCTCCCTCTCTCTCTTTTTCATATCCACAATTGCAAGAAATTATGACCGACCTTTGTGGGTTTATTGGGAATAGGACGATTTATTTTGGATTGCTAACAGACGACATTTTTTTTAACCATTTGCTTTAAACTTTGGCTTTGTGGCTCTTAGCACCCACGAAAGGTCATTATAAACTATATAAGCAGTTCCCGTTTTCACCGGCCGCTGAAAAGATATTGGGGAAGAGAAAAGTGCTTGCCGTAAAGATAATGAATAAAAAAAAGCAAATTAAAACAAATAATTTATAAATCTTTATAATAGCGATTACGGCTAAGAATTTAACGTGAGATTAAAATTACGAGTATTATGTATTATGATTAAACAAATAATATACAATAAGTAAGCTACAAGCAAATAATATATTTAACAACCTGAGTGCTTAAAAACAATTACTTTATTTTTAATTTTTATTTTTTTAAAATTATTTACTTTGATTAGATGGCCTGTTTGATTTATAGGAATGATTTTTTTAAATTTATTTATAATTTGCGCTAGCGGCAACGAATGAGAGTAGGGGATAATTTATATAACACTTGCGTTTTATTATGCACTGCACAAGGAGGGTGGGGATTAAGTCAGCCGCAGTTTTTTTCTTTTGGGCTTTTTTTTTTTTTTTTTTTTTTACAGAAATTTGGTTTTCCGTAAAAGTCAAAAACTAATTTGAGTTTTATGCTTATATTTACTAAATTCTAACGACGACAAAAACACGATTTCAAAATGCAATCATAAGTCTGTGTAAGGAATGTTTTCGTTGAACGAAGCTAAATTATACAGATCTATGTATGCCGAACACGAATATTTCCAAAAGATAGCATGAATATGAACGATCTACATTATATAGTAGCGTGAAAAACTGATATTAAAATGATATAACAAACAGGCATAAGCTTTATTTTCTAGCATGGCAACACATTAAACTTAACTCATTAAATTTTGGGAATTACAAATTATCACCTTTCGTGTCGTTGTATTCCTATTCGTTTTCACGTTCGAGCGACGAAAGAAGAAATTGTAGTAATAGTGATAAAAATCGAATTCGAGATTTCAATGAATTCAAGTTTCACGCCCCCACATATCGAAAAAGTAATTTTGATGTCTGTCCATCTGTTCGTCTGTCGGTTCGTCACGCTTTTTCATGTATTCAAATAGAGGCCATATTGTTCGACGTATCTGAACCGAATTCTAGACATGAAGTTTTTATAACACTTTAAAAAAACTAACTAACTCTATGGCCTATGGAACCCGGAGGTTCAATGCAGCGTTCACAAAAGCTCTCCACTGACTTCTATTCTTAGCTAACTGCATCCAGTTTCTACTTTGTATTCCAATCTCTGCGAGATCCATCTTAATATTGTCCTCCCATCTGCGCCTAGGTCTTCCTAATGGTCGTTTTCCGATTGGTCTTCCAGTCAAGACTTTGAAAGCATTTCTACTTTCTTCCATTCTAGCTACATGACCCGCCCACCTAAGCCTCCTAGACTTGACGATCCTAACAATGTTGGGTAGACCATATAAATTATGTAGTTCCTCGTTATGAAGTTTCCGCCATTCCCCATTCCCGTTCCTCTTGGGTCCGAATATTCGTCTCAGGATCTTGTTCTCAAATACTTTCAGTCTATGTTCTTCCCTCAGAGTAAGTGACCATGTTTCGCAGCCATACAGAACAACAGGCATAATTATCGTTTTGTATATTTTAAGCTTCAAATTCCTCGACAGAATTCGCGACAACAAGAGATTTTGAACCGAATAGTAACACGAATTCCCTGCTTTGAGTCGACATTTAATTTCTTCGTGAATATGATTTTCCTCTCTCAATATTGATCCTAGATATTTGAAACTATCCACTTTACCAAAAGTATTATTTAATATTTTAACGCATCCATAATTTGCTGTATTCCGGTCCCGACGCACTTCCATGTATTTAGTTTTCTCTGCATGTACTTCTAAACCCATATCCCTGCAAGAGTTTAATAAGATCTCTGCATTTCTTACTATTGTTCTCCTATCATCCCCTATTAAATTTACATCATCAGCATATTCCATAACCTGGTGAATACCGTTCAACTGTAGGCCCTGGTTGCTATCTTTGATTTTCCTTATAGCGAATTCCAGAACGAAGTTAAATAATAATGGCGACGACGCATCTCCTTGTTTCAGGCCATTTTCGACGTGAAAGCTCTGGACAAAAATTTTCCTACCCGGACTTTACTTTGGGATTCATTTTAACATATCTTAATTAATCTAATTAGCTTTCTCGGTATTCCAAGTTCTGTAAGAACGTTGTAATTATAATGTTTCTCTCCTAACCGAGTCGTACGCCTTTCTAAAATCAATAAATAATTGATGTACCGGGGTATTGTATTCCCACTTTTTTCCGAGTATTTGGCGAATGGTAAATATTTGGTCGATAGTTGATCGATTTCGTCTAAATCCGCACTGATAATCTCCAATAATTTCATCTGCGTATGGGGTCAGTCTTGCTAACAGAATATTTGAAAGGATTTTATAGGATGTTGATAGAAGAGAAATGCCTCGATAATTATTACAGTCAGTTTTGTCGCCTTTCTAGTAAATTGGAACAATGATTGATTCTTTCCACTCTTGTGGCAATTCTTCCTTGTTCCATATAAGGAGAATGAGTTTGTGTATCTTGTTCCACAATTTTTCGCCTCCAGCTAAAATTAACTCAGCCGGAATTTCATCTACACCCGGAGATTTGTGTTTATAACACTATCGTTTCGAATTCTATATCCTCCGACACCTAAAAATAAGGGTAGTTTACTGAAGGATGAAAATTTAAAATCATTAAATTGTCTCAAAAACGGCTGTAAAGATTTTGCTTGTATTTTTACAAATATAGTATGAATCATTGCTCTGAAAAAATACGTAAGGTGTAATTTACTGTATGGGATGCATTTTTTTAAACAATTTTCTCAATCATATTTTATAAATAAATGTATCATTAATAACCTGACAATATGACACAACTCGTTCGTCCTGTAAACATTCAGAAGAGGTAGTTTAGCCTACTCTTCGACGATTTTCCCATTAACGCCTGACCCAATTTTGTTCATATTTCATAAATAAATGTTACATAAATAACCTAACGATATGGTATAATTCCATCATCGTAAAAAGCTAGAAGTGGTATATTACTTTTCGGAGCAAGTTTTACCCTACGATTTTGTCGATAATTACTCTGGCAATTTTGTTCGTATTTCATAAATAGCATAACTCGTTTGTCCTGAAAAGATATACAAGAGATATTTTATTCTTGGGGATGACTTTTTTAACGATTTCTCAGAAAGTACTCAGACGCTTTTGCTCATAGTTCACATACAATTATCTCCTTAATAATTCTAATGTATGGCATAAGTTATTTCTAACAGAAATATGACGAATGGGTACTTTACTTTCGGACGTAAGTTGCTTCGAACAAAGTTTTCTAAAACACATTATTTTATTCGCATTTCCCAAATAAATGTTTCAGTAATAGCTGCAGCCTAACACGAGTCAGTTTAAGAAATTCGAGCGAGAAAATTCAGTGCGTTTCATCCGTACCCATTCTTAAATATATTTTTAAATGTTACACCCAATCACAATTTTCCTAACAAAATCGAAACTTCTTTTTAAATGTGCCTTGTTGTGGCCAAATGGTTCAAGTGCATTGGTTCTGGATTTGATTCCCGGTGAGAGCTAGTGTATTTTTATCCAACGTTAAGGAATAGGTGCAAAGAGAAAAGTGTTTAAACAAGTCTAACCAAGCTAATGAATAATACAAAGAAATAATACAATATTACGAAATTATAGAAGAAACGTTGTTAATATTAGATATTTGCGTGTAAAATGTCCAACCCATGACTGTCAACTCCAAAGGTAAGAAAGTGAAACATCCAATACCAGGTTAATCAGTGGTCTCTAGTTAAAGCTATCCTACTAGGAAGTGATTGAGATACCAAAAAATATTGTAATCGCTGGGAGACATGTTAGGAGAATACATTGGGTGAGAGAGCTTAATACTGGAACTCATGAATAGTCTCTGCACCTTCGTTGAGTATTGAAGTGCGTAGGTCTATATAGGTTTCATTGAAATGAGCATTAATACACAACATCTGTTGAGCATTACCGGGGGCTTGCGGACAGGTTTACAGTACATTTTACGGGGTTCGATATTGTAACGATCCTAGCAAACTCCTCAGCCTTTCCGCACTGTAATCTATAAGTTAAATTCGTGCTTAATTAAAACTATGTGTTTAAATTTAACACTGTTAACCGTTAATACCTGTGCACTACGGGCAACAATCCGCCAGTAATTCTTTATTTTTGCCCTTTGTTTTAGCGTCATAAATGTCTTTGTTCATAAATTTCTTTGTCTATGGTTTTGCATATACGTAGCGTGGACATTAAATTTTGACTTCTACGCCATATGCATCTAATTACAAACACACCTATAGAACGAACACAACAAACTTGGAATATATAGTTTATGTATGGAAAATCATACACGAGGCGCTGCACGGGAGAGCAGTGTGCATACATATGGCAGTCAACTTCCTAAGAAATTTATAATAATAATAATAATAATAATAATAATAAAAACAGAAAACGAAACAGTTATTTCATAATGTATTTATTTAAGCATGGAAGTGCAATAGACTTAAGTTATTTCTCTCTCTCTCTCTTTGAAGGCAACAACCTTTAGGGTGCCAAAACGTAGAAAAGGACTTGTGGCACTCATGACTATAGAGTGGTGTGTGTTTGGCACATCGGATTCCCTCGTTGTTAGCCCCAGCTTTCTAGACCGGATGCAGTTATTCCCGGTAGAAAATACAAGAAAATATACCTTTCTATTACTATTAAAGTAAATAATTACACTCATTCCCTCAACGTGATACTTGTTTGTTTAACTGTATACAGACAGCTGATCCATGGGAGAATCGTTGATAATAATAAATAAAATAAACTCGACAAATATTCTTGTAATTTGCTGGGCACGCCAGTGTGCCTGTTATCCGGTTGTGGCACACTGGAATATAGGGTATGGCTTTCTAATTTTTCCCCAACTATTTTAACTGCTTCAATTGAAATTAATCTATAATAACAAGAGTGAATTTAGTCTTCTTACCCTTCGATTTAGAAATAAGGTCCGCTAGAGTTGTATATTTAAAAAATAATAATACTCAGAATTTTATAGAGTAGTTTGTTTTATTCGAAATGACATACTTCCTGCAACTGTTTGGGTTGGAATTATTTGAGATCAAATCTTTAAGTTTTACGACCCATGGTTATACCGACTAGGCTAAAGGACACGGTGATGATGAGAAATGAATGAAATGGTGGAATGAAGAAAGTGGGAGAAAACGGGAGAACCCCGAGAAAACCCATGCACATGGTGTTTGTCCACCACAAAATTCACTTGGTGCGAGCTGGGGTCGAACCAAGGATCCCATGCACCAAAGGTGAACGCTTTATCACTGAGCCACCGCGGCCCCTCTGAAATTATTTATAGGAGAGAGTGACTACTTTATGAAAACTTGATATCGAACACATTTGTTTAAAAATACCAGCTTTTTGTGAAATATTGCTTAATATTCAGGAAAACCTAAGTCAATAAAATAATAATAATAATAATAATAATAATAATAATAATAATAATAATAATAATAATAATAATAATAATAATCTTAAATTAAAAACTCTCTGGACCTAGTGCATTGGCACAATTCCACGAATTAAAAAGAGTTTGTTTACTTCTCATGTAAGTGTAGAAGGACTTAATCCCTGTTGCTTTCAATATACGAAGAAAGTGTCCAAATGTCAAATGATATGCTACATAAAATGCCCTATGCAACATAATGTAATATAGAGTCATCATTTCAGGTTGTCTAAAGAACACTTTCGTTTTAGCAAGAAAGGAAGAAAATAGAAAATACTCAGTTTTAACCTAGTAGAAAGTTTGCAGATTTAAGAGAAAATGTACAGAGTTGTTGGATATTAAATGTAGTTCGGATTAATGGAGTAAGACACTGTAGTTCATTGTATGAAATATACTGGGAGTGACCAAGCCATTGCCTATGGAAATATCGAAAGAGATACGTTAATGGTGTTAGTTGCAAACTGTTGTAGAAATGAAAAATTTAAGGAAATCTCTAAAACTCTGAAATCACAGATCCAAATTGACTAACTGCTAAGTAAAACTGCTAAATCTGACTAAAGCAAAAAAAAAAAAAAAAAAAGTCTTAATGACCTGTGTTACAGTTTCAGACACATCATTCTCATATCAAAACTACGATAGAAGTAAATTATGAATACAGGTGAATTTGCAGTTCTGGAATACCAACAAATGATTTTGCTAGATGTAAATTTTGGGAAAACTTTTTTATAAGGTTTTAGATTTATTTATTGGTTTGTTTGTTTATTAGCTTCTCCATGCCGTAAACGTCGCCAACACCTAGTGGCCCACTTGCTGGTAAATGGCGATCGTCAATATAGTGACGCGTCGAAGGATTGCCGCTAGTGTGCCACTAGTGGCAGGGATTCGTCGAGTCGAAGCAGATATCTAGAATCGGGGATATTGAAGTTACCACCACGTAACAGCGAGGACTTCATTTTGTTCCCCGCTCCTTTGATTTGTCACGGAGAATCGCAAAGGGATCAACACGAACTATCGCCAGTCATATGCATGCGGTTATTATTATATATTACTTTTCCCTGACGAATTGTTATTATAAGGACAATACTTGAGCTCCGGGGATCAAGAGTAACTCCTGCCTTTACATCATGAAGTGAAAAATCTTGAGATGGGTGCGTATAATTGTATGAATTTAGTTGGCAACTGTCGCCGATCACTAGCAAGTGAATATGGGAGAACTATCAAAAAAGTAAATAGACGCTTGCCATTTTGTTATAAAATTACATGACGAGTGCATTTGATCTGATTCCAAACAGTTATCGTCAAAATATACACGGTTAATGGAGCACTCTGATTAGAAATATTAAAAATACTTCAACAATTTATCACTCTACAAGCTGTGTCTTCATAATCGCCTCCGTGGCGAATTCGGAAGAACACGCAACTAATAACCCTAAGGTTGGTGGTTCACGCCCAGCTCAGGGCACTTTATTTTTACTTTTTTAAAAAATGTTTGTAGACTCACCTTAATGCAAAGGCAATTTAACGTATTTTAGGGGAACAATTTTGTGGTTCGTTGGCGTTCCGTCGCTTCTCTGCCGGTGGTGGTATAATTTTCAAAGCGGAAGTGGGACCAATTTTTGACTGCGGGACCACCATTTTTTGGGGACATGTCGCTAGTTGCCTATCGGTAGTCCACCGACGCTTACGGCATGGGGTTGTCCCCTCACAAGTGAGGCAGATTGTAATCGACCAAGAGTGTTTGGGAAAAATGGGAAACATCTTCCGACTTCGACTTCTGAATAATCCGTTTAGGATCAAGTCGAATCAAGGCTGCGTCACGGGAAGGTAGAACAAGTGAGGCAATCTTTCCAAGCACTACGCTGAAGAGCCTCTGTCTCATTCAAGACTTAGACTCTTCAGAAAAAGTAACAAGTTTATTACTTGTAATTTATTCTTTGAGTCAAAGTATTTTGCAATAAACCATCGTTTTGTAAGATATTTTTACGATTGTATATTATTAATTTCGAAAATTGTACACATAATATAATTTCCCATCATGGATTTGAAAAAATCAAAGTTCGAACAAAGAAAGATCTTCGATCCACATGTCTCTTTCATTATTGACCCTTAATTTATTTTAATCCTAGGCAAAGCGAATCGACGGGATGGCTCTAAGTGAAAACATTCATTTAGATGGTTAAGTAATCTGGAAATTCCTGCTGTTATTTCACGAAACACAACAAATCTTGAGAAACAAAAACAATTTTGCTTACCAGGGGAAGGGAGTAAATCATCTGCTTACGTTTGCTTAACTAGGAAGAAGGCAAGGGCGCCGATCCTAGGGGGCCGGGCCCCCCAAAGCTCATGTAGGCCCCCTTTGTATTTATGAATATACAATATTTGGCATAATTTGAATGCAATTTGCCTTAAAATCCTAATATATATCGTCTGCATTTGAATGCCCTCCCAGAAAAAAAATTTACAGAGAAATCGGCGCCCTTGGAAGAAGGTCTAGTGAAAGGAATAAAAATGTGATAACGTAATGCTTGAACAACTCTATCTAATGGAGAAAAGTAAATTAGTATTCAACACTTCTTTCAATTTTAAGCATTTCAAAGATTCTCGTAATTTAGTAGCGTCCCGGATTTGCATTTTTGAAGTACTGGTACTCTATCTATACCTTACGTTTCAGACCACGCACTTAAGCCGCTTTGCTACAAGAGGCACATAGGAGTTTTTCTTTCGATTTCCTTAGGAATATTGAGAATGGTATGACTTTTAAAACTATGTTTAAAAAAAGAATACATATCGACACAATAAGATGATAATCTAATACCTAGGAAATATATTGAATTGTTTTTAATTTGTTCTCACGCTACCAAAACAGTATTTATTTTTTTTTTTATTCCAGCCTTTTAATATAAGCGTTTCACACTATTGTCTGTTCTAGGACAATACAATTCTAGTTCATGTATATGCTAGCTTTGGAAATACAGTAGAATTTCGCTTATCCGACATAAACAGGCAGGCAGAGCGCTGGATAATATGGATGTGTTAAGAAAAGACCTATTAAAAGTAAAACTTATGATATAATTTTACATATTACACATCTAATAATAATGTTTTATAACAAATAACTGCACTGCACTGAATCAGGGACGTATCCAGCGTGAGGGCCTGAGGGCTGTCCCCCTCCGAAACTCAAGCACTTTTTAATAAACATGCTTTTACCCTTTTGAGATTCTTTTATATAAGTTTACTAATAGTCAGTGTCCAAACTTTGGGCAATGTGCTGTTGTCTTGTTATAATTCTAAGAACATACCATAATGCCATTATACCATTTGGAATTAAAGAACAGGAATTAAATAGGATTAACATTTTGTTTCCGTTCTGTTTTTAACTTTAATATATTAGAACGATACACTCAATGTCTTCTTGCTATTTTTGTTATGTGATATACGTAGCAGACAGTTTTCTTTAGTTACATTTCTCTCGAAAATATGTTTCATTTTGTTTGTGCTATAATGCAGTTTCCAAAGTAAACCGGTTTATAAATGAAAAGTACGAAGAAGTTTAAGAGAAATACAGAACTGTTGCATTATTATTATTATTATTATTATTATTATTATTATTATTATTATTATTATTATTATTATTATTATTATTATTATTGATATTGATATTTTTAAAACATTAGAATTACGTGCTTACGAGGATTCGTGTTGGGCCCCCTCCGAATAGAAAACCTGGATACGTGTCTGCACTGAATGATAGACATATGAGTCAACGTGTAGACGGGCGCGCTAGGCGATATACTCCAGAGCATGAAAAATAGATTAAGACCACAACTTGCAGTTCTTCTTGCCGATTGGTGCTTTCTGCAATGATATATCGGATCATACGGTATGTGTAACAAAGGATGGTCGGATAAGCGAGACCATGGTGTATTGGTGTTCCACGCACCTAAACCTGTAAAATGTTTGTATAAACGATTATCTTTCACTCCCTAGCTAAATTTGTGGGTATGAGCACACACCTTGCCTCATAAAGTATAGTCTTATAAAGAAAAAAATATTTTTTTTAGCTAAAAGCTAAAGGGAAGTCAACTTCAGTAAATTTACTTTAGGTTTTTTTTTTAATAATAATGGCAAACTATTCCATTTCATCACGATAAATCACGTTTGATACTAAGATGTCTTTTTCTGTCCGTATATATCCTTTACATTTTGTTGGAGACAAAATTGTTATTTTCCCAAGAAAACAGGGTGAGAGAAGCTATACAACAACATGAACTGAAAACAATAGCTATTACCAATAATACCGTAATCCTGGATATCAATAAGTTGTCCTTAGTACATTGCTTCGGTTCTTATTAACATAAAAATTATAATGTTTTGTAAAAAAAGAAAAAAGAAAAAAAGAAAAGAAAGAAAGAAAAAAGAAAAAAAGAAAAGAAAGAAAGAAAAAAAGAAAAAAGAGAATGGGATAGGATGGGATTCGATGTGGTGTCAAAGTAATAAAATATCTACGAGTCCGCCACTCTATCCACCTAACCACAGAGGCTACGTTGTGTTTGTTCTTTTTTCTTAAGAAATAATATTCATAACCATGGTGCGTATCGCTTCGAACCTTAACATAAGAGTTTTTCTGTTTAATTCTATATTTTCGTATGACATCTTAGTTACAGAAGCTAATTTATATTTGGCAGGCAATCTACACACTAGGTTTTAACCAATAAATGCAACATTTTAGTCCACTATCCAGTTTCTTGATCCATCTCCTCGACTCCTCTACTGAATTCCCTCCACAATCGTGCTGTGCTACTGAAAAAATCCCTAGAAATCATCGTTGCCAGTATACACAAAACCGAGCATAATTTTTTTTGTTTATATTTTTATTATTTTATTATATTTTTTTGAAATATCTTCTTAGATGGATTGCTCTCTATTATCTCCACATACTAATAACTCAATTTTACCCATAAACGTAACGAAAAAGGAATAAATGCGGAAAATCGTGAGTTACAGTATACGCGCAATTTTTTTTGCGCATGGGAGTACATGTCAAGTATGCCAGAGATTAAAAAAAATGGTTGCTTGACTATTTTATTATCAATTTGTTGTTGTTGTTGTTGTTCCTGAATTTTTATACGATTACAAAAGTACAAATATATATATATATATATATATATATATATATATTAGGGATGGCCAGAACCGGTTCCTGGTGGAACCGGTTTTCGGGTCTGAACGGATCCGGTTCTAGAAGATCCGGTTCCGGAACCGGTTTTTCGGATCCAGGTCTGGAACCGGTTCTTCGGATCCAGGTCTAGAACCGGTTCTTCGGATCCAGGTCTAGAACCGGTTCTTCGGATCCAGGTCTGGAACCGGTTCTTCGGATCCAGGTCTAGAACCGGTTCTTCGAATCCAGGTCTGGAACCGGTTCCTCGCGGAACCGGTTCCGCTAGAACCGAAACTGTGACCATCCCTACGCTAAACCCGAGCTGCTGGCAAGCTGTGAACAGTATGCTAGATGAAATGGCGGAAGCGACAGGCAGGCGCCCAGGCGGCGGCAGCTTGTCTCATTTGGCTAAATAAACTGGGTAACTGGCAAACTCATTGATTAAACAGGCAAACTGGCCAACTCATTTGGCTAAACACCCACTGGTGGACCAAAATTTTTTCTGGGGGCACAAACGGGTCTGGGCGGGGAAGGCACAAGCGCATGGTCCTCTTTGCATTATTTTTGAAGGTGAACTTTATGCCTCCTTTACGGGTCTTTGGGGGCTTTCGGATCCAGGTCTGGAACCGGTTCCTAAGATCCGGTTCTGGAACCGGGTTTTCAGATCCAGATCTGGAACCGGTTCCTAAGATCCGGTTCTGGAACCGGGTTTTCAGATCCAGATCTGGAACCGGTTCTTAAGATCCGGTTCTGGAACCGGGTTTTCGGATCCAGGTCTGGAACCGGTTCCTAAGATCCGGTTCTGGAACCGGGTTTTCGGATCCAGGTCCGGAACCGGTTCCAGAACCGGTTCTGAAAACCGGATCTTCGAGAACCGGTTCCTCGCGGAACCGGTTCCGCCGGAACCGGAACTTTGTGGCCATCCCTAATATATATATATATATATATATATATATATATATATATATATATATATATATATATATATATATATATATATATAACGTTTTCTCAACTCCGATGGCAGTCATTTTTGTCTGACAGGACGCGCTAATTCTTGTTTGCACATGTTTGGTTAACTTACATTATACAAAATTGGTGAACTCCAGGTTGATGAAACAACCATTTTATTCAGAAATGAACAGTCCATTTATATTTAGTATATGAAGGTCGATCAATAAGTCTTCGGCCTGATGCCCTTAGAAATAAAATCCAGTCTCGGAAATTTAATGTTGTGCTGCAGTCTTTAGTAGGTTTACACGTAAAATCTCAAGTATCTAGCTCATTTTCTTTTCTAATTACAGGTAGGCTATGTGAATAAACCGTTTTGTGACATTTGCTGAAAATGAAGCCTTTTGAGTACCGTACCGTGCAGTAGTAGATAATTTCATCTTGAAAAAACAACTGAACACAAAGCACATCCATGAAGAATTGGTGAGTACGTTCCATGATTCTTCCCCATCATATTCAACTGTAAGGAGATGGTGTCACGAATTCAAGCCTGGTAGAGAGTCATGTATGGACTCACCACGTACCGGTCGCCCATGCACAGTGACGAATGAAGAAAACGTAAACAAGATTCATGATATCCTTATGGCTGATCGAAGAGTGACTATATGCAAAATCCTAGAGGAGACTAACGTAACATCTGATGTGCAGTCAATATTGGTCGATGTTCTACACATGAAAATGTATTATATATATATATAAGGTGTTTCAGAACAACACCGACAACGTTTGGGAGGTGATTCCTGACACCAAGATAAAACGAAAAGTATAGACCGTACTGGGTGCACAAATGCTTCCTTTCGGAGTTATAGGCTGCCGAAAACATGAAAAATGAACTTTAAAGGCCCATAGATTCGAAATTATGGAACCTACCGTAATCGGGCCAAGGTTTCACTTAGGAACTAATATGTGGGCTATCCAAAAATACATGTTTCAGAATCCTAAGGTACTCACACAACAAGTTTTGGAGCGGAAGTTTCGCTACGGTTTTATAATTTGAAGTACTCACAAACCACCTCTATAAAAATTGTTACGGAAGAATGGCAGGATTCTGAAACATGGATATTTGGATAGGGCACATACTAGTTCCTAAATAAAGTCTTGACCCGACTATTATAGGTTCCATACTTTCGGAGCTATGGACGTTTAAAATTCATTCTTTTCATGTTTTCGGGAGCCTATAACTCCAAAAGGAAGCATTTGTGCACCCAGGTTGATTTCCAGCGTAATTCAGGAAATTTTACAAGCAATTTGTACTTGAGTCCATAATTTCGATCCGGAGACGAAACGGCAATCTATGGAGTAAAAACACTACGGATCCCCATGAATCCGTAAATTCTGCGTCGTACCCAGCGCCGGGAAGATAATGGCATCAGTCTTCCGGGATGCTAAAGAAATTTTATTCATTAACTATTTGCCACGTGAGCAGACCATCACACGTGACTATTATGCCAAATTAATGCGAAGCTTGAGAGAAACCATCAAAAAGAAACGAAGAGGAAAGTTGTCAAGCAAGTGCTCTTCCATCAGGACAATGCTGCAGTCCACAAGGCAACAGTTTCTATGGCAGCCACTCATGATCCTGGTTTCGAATTAATCGAGCACCCACCCTATTCACCAGACTTGATTCCAAGTGACTTCTACCTACTTCCGAATTTGAAGGAGCAAAAACGGGGAAAGAGATTTGACAGTGATAATGATGTGATGTGTGCGGTAGAGTAGTATTTTGACAGTAGCGAACGGAAGTTTTTTTTTAAAATTTTTTTTAAGGAACCTAGATTGGCCAAGTGTATTGAGGTCCAAAAAAAGAAATGAAATCTTTGAGTTTTACGTCCCATTGTTATGCCGGTTAGGCTAAAGGAGACGATGATCGTGAGAAATGAATGAAATGGCGGATTGAAGAAAGTGGGAGGAAACGGGAAAACCCACGAGCACAGTGTTGGTCCACCATAAAATCAACACGGCGCAAGCTGGGATCGAACCAGGAGCCCCAAGCACTGTATTGAGGTCCAGGGAAACTACGTTGAGAAATAAGAAAAAAACAATGAAGATCGTATCTCTTTTCTTTTTACTCTAGGCCGAAGACTTGTTGATCCTTTCTCGTATATTTAATGGAATTTCTATGTAAAGTAGTTCAAATTCACCTACACAGTTGACATCGCAATTGGCAAATTCGCAATGTTCGAACCCCAAGAAGGAATGCAATCTCAGGCTGAATTGTTTGCGGAAGGAGGTAGCTACCTACATGCACTATATGAGAAACAAGAAATAACAATAAGAGTTACTTCCTTTATGATTTACAATGTTCCAAAAACTGACAATATATATATATATATATATATATATATATATATATATATATATATATATATATATATATATATATATATATATATATATGGACACACTGTAGCTATCTTCGTCGAGACAAAGTTTAAAAATCTTAAATTTTGACAGATAAACTGGCCCTCGCTCGCGTATTATCTTACTCTGCAAATATGTTTAAACATTATCTAAAAGTTGTTAAAAACGTTTTATATATATATATATATATCAAAAAAGTCTCACAAAAACGTAACATTTAAATCATATCAGCTCCATGTAACACAGATACGTTTAAATGCAATACAACATATTAGTTGAAATCATATCATAATTTATTATTGATAAGCATACTTTTTTGTGTGTATGTTTTGTGAGATGAGATTTGCACAGCAGTATAACACACAATACAAGGGTTCTGTCAAAATTTCATATTTTAAAATTTTGTCCCAACAAAGATACTGGTACAGGGTGTTCATTTTCTTTTAATTTGCAGTTTTCGAAACATTGGCACTTGTAAAGGAAGCAATTCTCAATACTTAGTTCTAATTTTTCTTATAGTACATTTAGGTAGCTACACACCTCCAAGCAATTAAACTTGAAGTTTCTGAGGTGATATGCCTCGTAACACTGCAAACTTGTTAATTTTGATGTAAACTGTCTAGTGGATTTGCATACAAATTTCATTAAATATGTACTAAATGTAAAATAAACTTTTTGTGAATAAAATGGCTTTTGTTTCATCAACCCAGGATTCGACCGATTTGAGTAATACATGTGAAGGCAAATCCCTACAAACGCAAGAATAAGCGCGTGTTTCAAACAAAAATCGAAAAGGAGATGGGAAAACGATTTTTAAAAAATCAAAATTATTATTTTTGAACTTTGTAAAAATTTCCCATGTAATTATGTAAGAATACACAAAGCAAAAGAATTTGATTATAAAATGATCAAGTAACTGTCATTGAATCACTTCATATGATTGACCCTACATTCCACGACACGTGTGAACAGTAAACTTTCTAGCTTATAAATTGAGTTCTTTCTGGTTCTAATTTCAGATCGTGCACCATAACGGGGCTTTCCTTAGAAGTAATGGGAAAATCTGGATACCCGAATTAAGCAGATTATCTCGCTTCATATCGCATCAAACAGATTAGAGTCTGGGCCTCTTTTTAAGAAATACGAGTTCAATTGGATTAGAGTCACTCCGCCAATATCGCTAATATTGTAATTTTTTTTTTTTTTTTTTAAAATACTGTTTCGATCGCTATTCTGTATATATTTGACTGCTTTTACCTCACTTTCCATCCCTTTCTGTTTACCAGGTATTGGGCAGAGGAGGGGAGACCCAAAAGAAATCGGATTGAAAGAGCGCTGCCGTTCCTAGGCTTAGTAGAGAGTTCTCCTGCTAGGTGGGTCTAGTAGAGACCTTCCCAAATCAGTTGGCCAAGCGGCGTCTGCGTAGGAGGTTAACGTTAGATCGTATTATTGTTTTTTCTCAACTGTTCTCGTTTGCCGACTGCGAAATCGTTATGGCAGATTCAAAGGAACAAGGAGTGTGTTTGCTTTTTACTTGAAAAATCGGAAACGAAAACTTACCAAATGCTTCAACAGGCTTTCAAGAAGGATACTATGAACCGCACACAATTTTTTGAGTGGTTTGGGCGCTTTAAGTGTGGTGAGATCGTGCTCGTTCTGGATGTTCTTCATCATTTCGAAGGTATACGGACAAAATCTCGCGGCCGAAACATCGCCGCCCAAAATCTCGCCGGCCAAAACCTCGCGGGACAAAATCTCGCCGGGCCGAAACCTCGCGTGGCCAAAACCTCGCCGCCCAAAACCTCGCGGGACAAAATCTCGTCGGGCCAAAACCTCGCGTGGCCAAAACCTCGCGGGACAAAATCTCGCCGGGCCAAAACCTCGCGTGGCCAAAACCTCGCCGCCCAAAACCTCGCGGGACAAAATCTCGCCGGGCCAAAACCTCGCCGCCCAAAATCTCGCCGCGAATGAAACTTTTCTTTAAAATTTACCCAATGTGTTTCCTAATATGCAATTCCACATTACAAATAATAATAATAATAATAATAATAATAATAATAATAATAATAATAATAATAATAATAATAATTAGATACAAAACATCGTGTGCATGGGCTTTCTCGGGTTATTCCCGTTTCCTCCCACTTTCTTTATTCGATCATTTCCTTCATCCTGGTCATCTACGTCTCCTTTAACCTATAGGACATAATCAAGGGACGTCGTAAAAACTCATATATTATTTCATACTTTCATAAATATTATTAGATTTATGCTAAAATTTTAAGTTTTTGGATGTTCCAAAGTTCACGAAACTAACCTCGTTAGTTGTCATTACTTTCCTTATGCAGACTTTTTTTTCCCTATAAACGGTTTAAAAACCTTTACATTGAAATCCTCTAATACAGAAATAGAATTTTCATATGGTATCGCGGGACTTGGTCAAATACCCGTGATACTTCTTCTGAAACAGCGTCTTTTATACCGTCATCCTTATCATCTGTTGGAACATTTACATTTTGGTCAGGCGAGATTTTGGGTATGGCGATATTTTGGGGCGCGAGGTTTTGGCCCGCGAGGTTTTGGGTGGCGAGGTTTTGGCCAGGCGAGGTTTTGGCCCCGCGAGATTTTGGCCCGCGACGTTTTGGGCGGCGAGGTTTTGGCCAGGCGGGGTTTTGTCCCGGCGAGATTTTGTCCCGCGAGGTTTTGGGCGGCGAGGTTTTGGCCAGGCGAGGTTTCGGCCTGGCGAGATTTTGGGCCGCGAGGTTTTGGGAGGCGAGGTTTTGGTCCGCGAGGTTGTCGCCGCGAGGTTTTGTACCCAAACCTATTTCGAAACGACGAAAACATCAAACAAATCTGCCCCAAAATCAGCTAGGATCGTCGTTGCATGATCGATGATATTTCAAAACAGGCAGAAGTGAGTTGGAGCTCGTGCCAGCGTGAGGTTTTGCAAATGACATGTTGCTGCTAAGTTTGTTTCTCGCCTGCTCACATAGGATCAAATCATTCGTCTAAATTTGAGCCAGGACTTGAAAAGTCAGATTGAAAGTGATCCAAACTTTTTGACCAACATGATGACATTTTCCGAGAATTAAACAAAATCTAAAAGAAAAATGTTTTGATGGTGTAGAGGCTGTAAAAAGAACTTCGCAGAGCGAATTGGATGATATAAAAGTTCCAGAGTTCCAGAGGTGCTTCAAACAGTGGGAAAGAAGATGGGAGAAATTAATGGCATTTAATGGAGAGTACTTTGAAGGAGACTGAAAGAATTTTGTAAAAAAAAAAAAATGTAATAAATTATTGTTTTAGAACGAAAGTCCGGTTTCTTTTGGGTCCTCCCTCGTATTTAGAAGATTATTAGAACGATTTTCCCAACTCACCTAAAAGTTTCTGGGATCCGTTTGGATATTTCACCTTCCACTCTATATTATCTGGGTTCGTACCTCTGTCTGAGTTCTCTAATACGTTTGTAAAAATGTTCCATGTTATCATTTTTGCTGAAATTGGGAAAACACCGCATTTTAGCGCCTAGAAAATACTATAGAAATGGCACAATGTTGTGGTCTATAGCTAACGTATTCCTCAGCAGTATATTTTATATAAACGACAAAGTTTACAATTCATTTTGTAATATATTTGAAGCAGTGTTCTCAAAATCATCATTTTTTTTGCCTCATAAAAGATAAAATGTACCAAGAAAAGAAAATGCATTCCAATTCATTATATATACACAATATATAACAATTCTAATTATCTCATTTCTCTTCACCTGATCATTTGACGTGTTCTAATGTAAGATAGAAGCGTTTCATGTATAAAAGCATGCATCACCCGGTTCATTTATTTGTATTGGAAGGTGTATGGAACACATGTTATGTAACTCCTCCGTCAAGGGCTCGGTGAACCAAGCGCTAAAACAAACAACTTGTGAGACAAATTTCAATCACGTGCGAGGCAAGGATGAGTAACGGAAGTGCGAAAACAGGACGGTGTGTGTCAAGTAACATAGTGTGATATCTCGAGTCTTCCACACAAGGTCATACATTCTTAATTCATACTTCTTGTTCCAACTCACTGACAACCGAAGATTATTATCCATTGACGCCTGAACTACCAAATGGCTAAATGATTTATGTTCGCCCCTTCGGTGCAGGAAATTCGAACTTGACTTCGATAGCGAGAATTCACGCGGTTTCAATCGCATATTAAACTGAAGGTTCACATTGCTTTCCAAAACCAAAGTTGATACCATGCAGCAGGTTCTGGTTCCAAGTAATACTTGGTACTTAAAACTATAAAAGAAACTATAAATACATAAAATTACGTGTAACTTGGAAATGAAATGGAAGAATTGTTAAATACTATTACAGGACTAGGTCTCTTGTATAATACATGCGAATGTACAAATCCACGAACTAAGACTGGAATGTTTTCTATTAATTAGGTAATACTTATTATGGGCTGAGTGTCACTTTCGGCAAAATCAGAATGCGAATTTGGGTCAGGTAAAGACACAATGTCAACATCAGTAAAGGACACACGATTTTTCATGTAATCTTCATTTACAAAACACATCTTTTGATATCGGATAGTAATACGTTAGCACTGAGTATTAGTTCCAGCTTTACTTCTCAGTTAATTAATCTACATGAGAAAGCGTTTTGTAGGTTATTTTTTTTTGTTCGATATTATTGATTTTTTTCTTCAGGTATATTTAAATTACCTTGGTTTGTTAAGCTCTTTCAAACATCTAGGATCAATAGTAACAGATGAAAGCCATATTCACGAAGAAATTAAATGTCGACTAAAAGCAGGGAATTCGTGTTATTATTCAGTTCAAAATCTCGTGTCGTCTCGAATTCTGTCGAGAAATGTGAAGCTTAAAATACATAAAACGATAATCACGCCTGTTGTTCTGTATGGCTGCGAAATATGGTCGCTTACTCTGAGGGAAGAAAATAGACTGAAACTATTTGAGAACAAGATACTGAGACGAATATTCGGACCCAAGAGGAACGGGAATGGCAAAAACTTCATAAGAGTAACTATAAAATTTATACGGTTTACCATACATTATTAGGGTCATCAAATCTAGGAGGCTCAAGTGGGTAGGTCATGTAGCCAGAATGGAAGAAAGTAGGAACACTTTCGAAGTCTTAACTGGAAGGCCAATTGGAAAACGACCATTAGGAAGACTTAGGCGCAGATGGGAGGACAATATTAAGATAGATCTCATAGACATAGGAATACAAAGTAAAAACTGGATCCAATTGGTTAAGGATAGAAGTCAGTGGAGAGCTTTTGTGAACGCGGCATTGAACCTCCGGGTCCCATAGGCGATAGGGTTAGTTAGTTTGGTTTGTTAAGCTAAAAAAAACTATGTACTCATTTTAATTTTAATTTTACAATATTATTAGCATTCAATGAAGAAAAAATGTCCAAAGATGAGACAGGTAATCGATACATCTCATCGAACCGAAAAAATGGTATGGAGAGTATACATCCTCACGTAGCTTTCGCGAGTATCAAGAAATATATTACATTATATATATTTGTAAACATAAAAATTGATGCTATACGATAACCGCGCCCCCTAATAAGATAAAACCAACACTAAAGGACACTCATCAATCTTTTTATTGACACTAGCATGATGACAGTATACTATATGGTAAATCACATATAATTCAAATTATGGTCAACTCTTGAACACTGATTTTTGTTTAACTATAACATTATCCAAAGGTAAGTCATATATCAATTAATATTCACAACAATCTAAACTCTGGTGTGTGTAGGGCTCCCTGGTTCAATCCCAGTTCTCGCTATGTAGGCTTTGTCGTGGAGAAACGCCATATACATGTTTTTTTCGGGGTTCTCCCACTTTCGTAATTCCATCGTTTCATTTCTTAGCATCATCACTGTCTTTTCAGCCTCGAAGATAAACATGAGAGAAAATTCTTAAAAAACACGAAAGACGAACAAAATGAGATACTTGACGGTAAATTATCTTTTTCTTTCTTTTAGAAAATCAATCAAAAAACTATTCTTTTTATGGTGCCAAACTATATCGCCCATTATCAATAATAACTAATAGCTTTTATTCTGCCGGGACGGATGATTTACTAGTTTATGAAAAACGAAATATTTCAATTTTATTCTACGACTATCTGTGTAGGCCATCGGAGACAATGATAAAAGCTTGGTAACCAACTACCATTATCACCGCAGACTACAGTTACTTGTACTGCCACATTTTATACGGTGATTTTTTTATTTTTTTATTTTTTATTTTTATTTTTATTTTTATTTTTTTAACGGTGAATGGCAACTTTTACACAATCTTCCACTAGTCGAGAAAATGCTTGAGACAAAAGTTACATAATGTTTATCGCAGATTTATTCTGGAATGAAATGCGGGGTGCTCCCACTTGAAGAAACCTTGGTGAAATTAATTTTCACTTATTACACCGCCATCTATTAGGAAATGAAACAAGTTCCTGATAAAAATTTACCTACTTTTCCCGTAGAATCTGAATATACAATAACAATTGAGAGATTCTATTTCAGTATTTAAAATTGCGCCCACTTCACTTCTACGGAGATGGTGAGAGCTAATTTTATTACAGGTGCATTCTCACTCCACAATATGAACTTTTTATTTCGGACATATTTCTGCAGACATTTTGTAGTTTCAATTTAAAAAACTCGCCCTGTAAACGTAATGTGTATGCAATACATCTAAACATATGCAACACACCAACATTTTAAAGTTGTATAGGAATTACGAATAAAATGAATTTATTCCAATTGTGTTTATTTTCTGGGCTTCTTAATCACGTATTATACAACGAGCTTTCGAAATTGATTACCTCTTGTATTATATATATACATAGAGAGAGAGAGACAATTACTATGATTAACTCGTAGTTTTAAATTTATTCTTAAACGAGCGGTTGCCACAAACTCGATGGAATACAAACCTTGTTATATTGAACATGGATGTACGCATTCATAATTAAATTTTAAATTCGTTTTACATTAATGGAACAACGATGTTAATTTGCATCAGACAAACACGATTAGTTAAAACTTATTTGAGATAAAAATTGAATAGACTACAATAAATTTAAGTAGCAATTTGCAATACTCATTTATCATACTAATCTAAACATGTATTAAAAATTTTGGAGAATTATTGTCAATGTTATCAGATAAAAATTAGAGTCACATTTTATATACGAGTTCCTGTATGCCTCACTTGCTTCTACTTCATACAGATATGTTGTGGTCAAGTGCAGTATCGAAGAAACTGAAAGTAAAGATCCTTAAAAAGTTTGTTTGTTTGTAAAGATGTAATAACTAGCTGTTAATTGCTAGGAATGAATACAAGACTATAGTTTTTTTTAAAATGAAGATAATATGACCGGGTGGAGTTCAACACCAAAGCTATATGAGACAGGACCTGCTGTTCACAGTAGAACCTATTACTTGCGTTCGATCAAAGAAGAGTATTCTTCTCCTCATTGGTGATCGAAGCCGGAACTATACGCACACCGAGCACATGTGTCAGTCGCTTGAGAGTACGGAAATGGAAAAGATAAAAAAGTATATTTTCTTTGCAGGGTTCAAATAACAGGCTGCAAATAAGCAGGCAGTTACATTTTGCAATTTAAGTTCGCGTTAGAGGAAAAGATTAGTTGCATTGCTTATTACCTTCATTTCAGTCTATTTAATTGTTTATTGAAGTATAGCGTCCTTTTTCAGTCATGAGGCCATATGAAACGCGGATCTACAGTTTAAGATGGAATCTGACCCATCGTGATGCATTCAACGCTCTCCTGCCGGGAATCGAATCCGGAATCACGTGCACCAACGGCGTGCTCAAGCGGCTAGACCAACAAGGAAAACTGTCGTCTTGATAGAAGTAGTGTGGTACACATCAGAAGCATATCGCATAATTAAGTTTCGTTTCGAGAAGAGAAGAAGTGAGATAGTCAAGATTTTGTGGGTTAAACGAAAACTTTGACTGAAATTCAGGAATTATGAAAATGTATGGTCCGAAATTCATGGACTGCAGCAGCATCGCCTCAAGATGCTAATTCTTTGGAGAAGGCTGCAGAAAATATTATCTATTCGCCTCGCTCCGATTAACCTATGACCCCTATCACTATCAGAAGCGCAGGAGGTAAAATGGAATGTCCGATAACAAATTCTACTTTCATAAATTCGGTGCGGGACGTGTATGTCTTAGTAAGTTTGAGAGATGATCAGAAGGGTACGAGAATATCATCGTGGGTTGCGCACATAAAGACCATGATCTTCTGGAAGATATAGTGACGTATAATGATCAGTCATAAATACACTACATTCCCGCAAGAGAAAAGTGAACATTAATTCACACAGGTAGCTGAGAACAGTGTCTCAAATTCACTATGACATGTTTGAATTAATCACCCGTCTAACAAGAACCTAAAGGTGAGGTATGCTTGAATAACATTTATATCATGCAACGCCAACACCACCTACCGGGCGTTGACAGTAATCTGAAAAATAAAAGTGATAATTCTTTCTGATAAAACTACAGTGGATTGAACAAGACTTCAGACCCTGCATCATCATAAATTCCAAGTGGCTCTCCTCTGCAAGTCGTTAGTTAACAAACATCTTCCTGCAGTCCAGACCAAACGAGTGAGAAAGGCGGAAGAAGATTGAAGACAGTACTTTATAATTATTCTACTTGTTCAAACGCCTCAACACTCGCAAGCTGTAGGAAAACACTCCACTTTCCTTGTTATAATCGCGTTGACTGCCAAAAAGGGATTGTGCCAATTTCTCTCTCTCTCTCTCTCTCTCTCTCTCTCTCTCTCACACACACACACACACACACACACACACACACACACACACACACACACAGACGGAGACTTCCTCGCGCAGTGTTGCTAGACTTTGATGTTATAATTATGACAAATGTAGGCGCAACTGCGTAAATTAAACTATATTTCATTCAACCTTACACCCTCTAAGATTCTTACACTCTGACGCTTCTTTTGTTTTACTATCTTCATAATAACGACCAAAAAAAAAAAAAAAAAAAAATCCCTCACCTCGAGTCGGAATTTATGGGTGGAAGGGGAACTTCCCTCCATTTAATCTAACCACCAAGTGAAGAGGGCCTACTTGAAGTTAAAATTTCTTACTCTATAATAGGATACGAACATGAACGTATAAAAGGAAGCATCGCATAGGTTCAAAACATTAAAAAATATATTATACTATGTACCTATACCTTAAATGAAACGAAAATTTTATCTTGCCCCATTTTCGTTCGAAATATCATAAACTTTGTATTCAATACTGTCCCCTCAATTTAACTTGTGAATTATGAAATGGGTCCACCATATCATTTCCAAAAGAACTGAAAATAATTTAAAAGTGCTGCTGCTGCCTCATAATCTCAACAACATACATGGGTATATTTCTCTAAGATGAAGCATAAATGTAATCGGGACCTACTTCAGTGAAACACCAATTGGAGCCCCTAGTAGTAAGACAAATATTTGTTAAGGGTTTAAATTCTAGGGAGCCAAAATTTTCTATTTCATATTTTTCTACGGAGTAAAAATATTAATGCTTGTGTTTCCAGGAAGAGCTAACAGTTACGGCGCTATTTGAGACAGCAGAAGTCATGTATTTAAAAATATTAGGACTCAAAGTTATTCATATGTTACCTATCAAACTGATAAATTTGTCAGTTATGTATAACATTATAAAGCTGGATTACAGATTTCTGACAATAATAACTTAAAATTAGGTGAAACAAGTGAAATGCATTTGCTGTAGGACATAGAATTTCCGGAAATTGTAAGTCTTCGCTTATTAAAGAAAGAACGCAACTTCTTACATCACTGCACAATACACTTTTACGGTAGACTCTCAATCTGGCAGGAGTGAAATACGCATAGCAATAACATTCAGGACCTTCATTTGATTTTTCCTGTCCAGGACTGACTTTGAATTGCTTTCTAAAGAGTATTTATTCTGTTTTTATTTTGCCCCATGAATTGATTTAGAGCTTTGATTGTATGCAACTTAGGGACCAGAAGCCTACACACTATAATATTTCCCACGGTTGTATACAAAGTCATTCACAACGAAGAACTACATAATTTATACCGTTTACCAAACATTGTTAGCGTCATCAAATCTAGGTTTAAGTGGGCAAGTCATGTAGCAAGAATGAAAGAAAGTAGGAACGCTTTTAAAGTTTTAACTGGAAATCCAATAGGAAAACCTAGGCGCAGATGGGAGGACGATATTAAGACGGATCGCGCAGAAATATAAATACAAAGTAGAAACTGGATCCAGTTGGCTAAAGATAGAAGTCAGTGGGGAACTTTTGTGAACGCGGCATTGAACCTCCGGGTTCCATAGGCCATAGAGTCAGTCAGTCAGTTAGTTAGTTAGTTAGTATACAAAGTCAAAGTCTACCATCTTGCCAAGATTGATTCAGATTGGATAAGTTAGGTTGTAATTTTTCTTTTATTTTCGCAGGTATGTCATAAAATTTGATCGCCCAAAACTCAGGAACCGAAAACCTGTATTAGTATAAGATTTCATATACGCTTACATAATAGTTCAAGGTCTATAAACATGCTAAATATGATTCCAATCGGATGAATTCCACGTATGACTTTTGTTTTCGAAAATATGGCTCAAAATTTTAACGCTTACAATTCAGAAACAGAAAGCTTATTATACAGCATAAGATTTCACATCTTATAAAGAAGGTCATGTTTGCTAAGTTTGATCCTAATTGGATGAGTTCGGTTGGACTCGTATGATATATATATATATATATATATATATATAGGGTGGCCCAAAGTGTTTATACATCCTTTCATTGATCAAGTATAACATTTTAGTTTATGGGTTTATTTGCTTCGGCTTTTACGAGTTTAAGATGTAAGTAAAAACACATTAAGAATAAATAAGAAACTAAGTCTACCTAGGGGATAACAATAAGAAATGATATAAAATGCAATTAGCTGATCAGTACGGTACTGTATACCTACTTTTGGGCCACTCTGAATATCTTTAAGGGGGTGCTGCAACAGAAAATCATAGATGTCTACAACTTCCATAAGCCATATGGTGCAATACTGCAAACGATGCAATGAACCAGGATACGCAAAAGAGTCCCCCACAACAAATGATTACATACAGATATGTAGGAGCAAAACAGATCATAAAATCGAATAGAAAAAATCCCCTAGGGGAAATTTCGCAGTCTGTGAAATTGTATTCTTTCTATGCAATGTCAGTGCAAAAACATACACAGACATGATCCGTCGAAACCATAGCATCCTTGGCGTAATAATAATAATAATAATAATAATAGACTACTTTTAATCAAGCACATTATCCAACCTGACAGGACATCTGTACACTAGAAACATTCGATATAATACAGTAAACTCAGAACTTTCAGACTGAATCGGCTGCACTAGATTTTGCCCGTTGCTTTCAATTTATGTTAAGTTGAGGTCATTGAAAACCAGGGATAGGTTCAACGTATTTCCATTTTTTCTAGTTTAATTTTTATTTATTCGTTTTAGAATTTAGGTACGCTTTGTATTCTTAGTGATAATACGAAGTGTGAACGTGAAATAAAATCAAGGATAGAGCTGGCGAAAGAAGCCTTTAGGAGGAAGAAAATACTATTTTAAGGGACATTGAACAAAGAGCTGAGAAAAAGACTCTTAAAGTGCTTCGTATGGAGCATTGTACTGCATGGGTCAGAAACATGGACATTACGCAAAAAGGATGAAAAACGACTAGAAGCTTTCGAAATGTGGGTGTGGAGAAGAATGGTGAGAATGGGCTGGGCAATTTTAAATATTATTAAGAAGACGAAGAGAAACTGGTTGGGACATTAGCTAAGAAGGAAGCGTATCATGAGGGACGTTTTAGAGAGTATAGTGGCAGGAAAAACAGAGGAGAAGAACACTACAATTAATGGACGATATTAAAACAGAAATCGTACGTGAAGAGGAGGAGGTTAGCGGAAGACCATGGAGCATGGAAGCTTCTCAGCTGCAGGAAGTGATTTACCAATAATGGCAAAATACCTATTATGATAATATCAACCATGAAACATAGTTGGAAGCGAATCCAGATATGTCACCACTAAATTGTGAACAATATTTTATAAATCAAAGATGACAATACTCATTTAATCACGAGAAAGATTTAACATTTGCAGTTCACTATTTTGCGTCGTTAGTTCGTAATGGATGAATGAACAATACAACTACAGAAAAACTGCTCATGTTGCTTTGCTAGTACTTTGTGGTGGAGCACTCAAATGGGTACTTGAAAACAGAGTTCAATTCTCTTAAATTTACACTCTTTTATCTTAAGATTTCTCTAGATTCTTCTGAATAATTCTCCAGAAGAAGTTTAGTGGTTCCAAAATATTTATACAAATGCAATTAAGTGAACCTAGCAATTCCTTTAAATAAAGTTGGCTTTTAGAAGATATAAAGATTGATTTAAATGAAACTAAGTCTAGTAAAACTGTATGAAATATGGTAACACTGTTTTGTTTTCTTTCCCTTGTCGATTTTGCATCTGTCTTTTCCTATCGAGAAAATCAGTCACGCTTGCCTTCTGATGTTCTCCTCCATCCTTCATTCTTTTTTATATTTCACTGCGAAGTCTCAATTTGATTTCCTTTTTTTAACATTCCTTGGATTGAGAACTGAGTCACACTTTTCGTATCTCTTGCTGGAATTTATGCATAAAAGGTAACATGTGCCTTCAGTAATGAACGAATATGGAAGATAATAAACACGTCTATTCCAAGGACGTGCTCTTGTGTTCTACAAATAAGTTTTATGCAATATTTTTTTTCGAGAACTTTTCTTTCGATCAGTGAGTATACTCACATACGGAAGATGGGGGAAAAAGAGGTTAAGAACTAATTAAGATATCTCCTCAATATCGTTTTGTAAACGGGAAGATAAAAGTCTGAATGAAAAGTTCTTATTTCAAGTATTCGTGCTGATTCTCAAATTGAGTGTTAGAATCTTGTTCCTATGTTTTCCCCTCATATTTCTTTAGGTCATTTCTTTAAGACTTTGTTTTTAAAATAATAAAGTCCCCGGGGTGTACTTCTGTAACTTTTCTACATTTCCTATCAAAAATACAAGCAGAAGTGTCTAGGTGCATCTGTAAACCACATATTACCGCACAGTACGTGTTTCCACGACTGTTGTCACACAGCTAAACGAACACTTGCTGTACCAAATTGTATGTAATGTTTGCTTTTCTGAGCTATTCCTTTTGCTGACACTTCTTATATTTTAGCAGCACTGTACTCGAAGCACGTCAATGTACTGGCGCAAAGGGCTAAAGAGCATATCAAATTCAGAGGCGGACTGGCCCACCCTGCTACCCTGCAAATGCAGGGTGGGCCCCCCAAACAGGTGGGCCCCCTCCTCCAATTTTAAAAAGATGTGCTCAATTAAACCTACCAGCATCAAAACTATGGCAGGGTAACTCCGGTAAACTTGTGTTTTGCATAAAAAAGACGTAAAGTTAAACTTTCATGAACAGACCTTATTCTTCTTCACGTTTATCAACTTGAAAAGGTTCCGTCTATGAGACAATCAGGCCCTAAAACATTGTGGGGTTTGTGATACAGCAGCTGTCAAAACCTAGCACGTTTCTTACTTTTTAAAATGTAAGAAACCCAGTAGATTTCAGGCTCTTATTGGATTTGGATATCATTGCCTACTCCGGTCCTTTTACAAGCCGGCGAGTGGCAATGTTTTAAAGAAACAATAGTTTTGTAGATATTGTTATTGTGGAAAGTGGAGGTGGAGCCGGAACGCTTTTGAACTGCATTGTCCTCAGACCAAGCTTCGAAGAAAGAAATCGGATCAGGCTTCGTTGTTTTTTTTTCTTTTTTTTTTTCAGTGTGGTAAAGCGAAAAGAAATTAGACGCCACTATCAACGATTGTTTTATACAAACCTCAAACAATTACTATGATATTGCTGCCCTCGGCTCGTGTTTCATTTGTATATTACATCGAAGAGCAAATCCGACAGCAGCAATTCAATTATTGGAACACCAGTTACGTGTCGTTTGTCGTGGAAGACAGAGTGGTTGTGTCAGTATGGATGGTAGGAGTGATTGTAAGATTACTGTAAAGAAAAAATATAAAAGTGGTGCTAAAAAGCGAGAACACAAACGAAGATGTGATTTACAAAAAGCTGCATCTGACCCAAAACAACGTAGGCTATTTGAATCTGTGAAGCCCCAAGAAACAAATGAGCGTGATGTGACTCATTCGAGTACTGCAGGAGAGTTGCCAGGTATTTTTTTGTTTTTCTGTCTAAGGTGTTTATAAATTATAATGTATACACCACGTCTTTGAATGATTTCAGTCAATTGTAGCTTATCTTTTATGGCTATTTTTATTTGAAATTACACAACTTTAACAGGTGAACACGAAATTAACTGAACTGTTTGCTGCCGCGTAGTGCTTTCAAACGGGTCAGATCAGGCTTTCATGGGTCAGGGGTCGAGTCAAGCCTGCTTGAGACACGGGTCGGGTCAGGTCACCTACACTAGGGTCAGGGCTGCTCTAGCCACGACTCGGCTAGGGTCAACTTTCTTATGCGCCGTTTCGGCTAAATCCTTCTCGGGTCGAGTTGAACGTCGACCCGACTCGACTCATGACCCGAATAGGTTTTAGCCGAAACGACGCATAAGAAAGTTGACCCGAGCCGACCTATGGCTAGAACAGCCCTGACCCGACCTGTGATCCAAGGAGATTCAACTCGAGCCCTGACCCGATGAAGCCTGACCTGACCCGTTTGAGAGCACTAGCTGCCGGCACTGGGCTCAGTAAGCGTTGTTGTAACTTCTACAAGTGCTGAACACTTATGCTGTCAATCAAATCAGTGTGTATATCGTGTAAATGTTATCTTCCCTTGAGTTATTTAAAGTTAATTTAAAATAAAAGTGTAGTAAAATGTAAAAATTATTTGTGATGTGCAAAGTAGGTATTCATATGAAAAGAGAAGTTGCGGCCAGCCGAGGAATGGGCGGACTACACTAGACGAAGACGATATCTAATCTTTCTGTGACATGAAGATATGATATTATGACTTACTTATGTCAAGGAAAATCTTGCGTTTCGAAATCTATCGCAAATTTACCTGCAATCGCATTCTTTGTGTTGCATTGAGGCCACAAAGTTACAGCTTGTTCAAGTTTCCAACACTGACGCCATGTCTGTATTCTCACCTGACACGCTTGGGGGGTGGGGGAAGTTGTCTGCTAAGAGCGGGGCGTACTTCCTCGAGATTATACAGCAATATTTAGACGAGTTTGTGTTTGTGGGTTACAACATTTTCTTCTCGTCAAAAAGACAGGTACAGAGAGATATTGCGGCACATTCGCGAGCAGACTCCCGACTGAAGTAAGTGGAATTCCAAGTACATTTTTTACATTTTTATACAGTGGGCCCTCATTTCAGTTTAGCAGGGTGGGTTCTATGGTTGCCAGTCCGCCCCTGATCAAATTACAAACGTCCTATCTGCGAAGACTTCGTCACAAACATTGCATGTTCTCCTCATGAGGATTTCAGTTGTGAATACATCTTGAAACACAGTCTCTTTTTATTTTATTTATTTATTACGTACATTTTCAATAACGCTTACCTACCTTAAAATAGATAATCTTATCTGTAAACATTATTAATATCCCAATGCAGTTGTTATTACGTGGAATTTTCATACTAGGGCATCTAGATTGAAGTTTTTACAACTACCAACGTTTTTTTTTTTAAAATTGCAACAAGATACATAATATCTAGTCATATAATCAAAAACATGGAAAATTTTCGACTTACTTGTTAGATTGTTCTACGGTTATCACTAAACTTCGGATCGATATGCACTAAAATACGTCAAATTATACCTGCAACTTTGCATTAAAATATACACTGAAAAGGTAAATGTGCGCTAAAATATCCAATACAGAGGTGAGTATCCAATAATTCTATTTTACCCTTTATTGAACAAGCTTATTACCTGTGCTAATTTAAATAAACATGTTTAATGTGGATGAGTTATAGAAGAAGAAATTGGTGAACATGTAGAAGAAACTAATACAAATCATGTGCATCTATCTACGGTATGTTAAAACAACGATTGGACTTCAAACTCATATGCATATCTATTTACTGGACTCTTGAGTTGAAGTAAACAATTACATATTTTTCAATCTTCTCATATTATATATGTATTTCGCCTGGCGCTTGAAATACTTTTACAAATAGAAAATGTTCCTTCAGTCTGAGTTTAACAAGTTGTTATTGCTACGTTTCAATGATGACATATCACTTGCTGAGAAATCAGGAATTTCTTGAATCATTTTTCCTTGAAGCACTTGATTTACATCTGATGCAGATTTTAAACTTTTTTTTTGTTTTTTTTTTTTAACAACTGACTGTCTTTCCCATAAATACTTTCCAATTGCCCATGGAGGAATCTACTTATCAGAATTGCTTATGAGAAGAGTTCTAACATTACTTGCTAGTAGCACTTGAAGTTGTACATCCAAATGCACTTTTTCAATCGATTCTTCGATTTGTTCCTATATTATATTTTCATATCCAAAGAGCTGTATTCCACTATTTAGTTGAGCTAGATTTAGCCCATTTATTCTGTACACATAAATAAATAAATAAATAAATAAATAACGCCTATCTAATGCGCAATAAGACAATGAAACAAAATGAAACAGCATGGTATTTTTTTTAATCCATTCATACTGGCATCAAACTACAAGTTTTCCGAAATATTCACCTGTCACCTCAAGTAAATACCATATAGTAATCCATTTCATATACACTAATCAGCCAGAACATTATGACCACCTACCTAATAGTCGGTTTGTCCACTTTGGCACGGATAACAGCGGCGACGCGTCTTGGCATGAAAATAATGAGGTTTTGGTAGGTCGCTGGAGGGAGTTGGCACTACATCTGCACACACAAGTCACCTAATTGCCATAAATTCCGCGGAGGAAAACGACCCGCTCTGACAGCACGTTCAATCACATCCCGGAGGTGTTCGATTGGGGGGGGGTCAGATCCGGCGAGTTGGGGGGGCCAGCACATCAAGTGAAATTTGCCACTGTCTCTCTCGAACGACTCCATCGTACTCTTGGCTTTGTGGTACATTATTTTGCTGAAAAATTCCACTACTGTTGGGAAACTTGGTTGTCATGAAGGAGTGTACGTGTTCTGCAACAAGTGTACGATACGCCTCGGTCGTCATGGGGCCATGCACGAGTTCCACTAGGCCCAAGGATGTCCACGTGAATGTTCCATGTTTTCCAGAGCATAATTGAGCCACTGCCTCCTTGTCTCCGTCCCGCAGTACACGTGTCAAGGAGTTGTTTTCCTAGAAGACGACGTATTCGCGCCCTCCCATCGACATCAGAAAGAAGGTATCAGGATTCATCAGACCAGGCAGCGCTTTGCCACTGCGTTAAGGTCCAGTGGTGATGGTCACATGCCCATTTCAGTCGTAGTTTCCGATGTCGTAACATTGGCACATGGATGGGTCATCGGCTGCAGAGGCTTATCGTTAGGAGTGTTCGGTGCACTGTGTGTTCAGGCACACTTGTACTGTGCCCAGCATTAAAGTATGATGTTAGTTCCGTCACAGTTCGCCGCCTGCCTTGTTTTACCAGTCTGCCCAGCCTACGACGTCCGACATTTGTAATGAGTGGGGGCAGCGCCTTAACTTTGATTTTTTTCTGGAGGGGCAAGCATTAATACGTGTATTTGGACCCCGTAGAAAAACTCGTTTTTCTAATTCTTGGGTCCCCTATTTTCATCTTTCTCTTACTCTTTATGGGCCCCCCGGAGCCTGGGGTCCTCCCGCACGGCAAGGTCTGCAGGGCCGTTAGTTACGCCTCTGGTCCCGTTTCATATATGACAAATTAATTAAGGGGACAATATTGACAAATGTCAAAGCCACACCTATAAATATTATTTCTAGATCCGCTAATAGTAGATACTATTTACTGAAATCGGCCCACGACTCATTTTTGTTTTCTTTACCTTTTGTGTGCTGTTTTGTTTATGTAATATAGTAAAACAGTTTGATACTTCATTTATAATTTCATGTTCGTATCGTACATGGAGTAAGAAAATTTTGTCTTAAAATGGGCCCCCTCGAACGGCGGGGAGCTTTCCTGGGGAGCAGTTGCCCCCTATTCCCCACAAGTTACGGCACTGAGTGGGGCCGCCTAACCTCCCGACGTTTGGACGTCGTTTTACCTTGGTTTCGCCACTTGTTAAAGACACTTACCAGAGCACTCCTCGAACACCGACAAATCGAAGTTTCCGAAATGCTCGTGCCGAGCGTCCGGGCCATTACAATCTGCCCTCGATCAAAGATAGATCACGCGCCTTTCTTATTCTACACACGGCAAGCATGCTCAATGATACTACATGCACCGTACATGTGACTTACTAGCAGGCATTCCTCATCAGGTGACGCTGCTATCACCTGGATGGGTTTATATCGATAGTAGGTAGCTGGTCATAATGTTCTGGATGATCAGTGTATTATATATAACTATCCCTGCTTTAGAACTAGGCATCAAATATATTATGAAACAATCATTATTGAAGAGAATGGCCTAAAACAAGCAGATGTATTGTCGCCATTATTATTCAACTTTGTTTTGTAGTACGCTATAAGATAATCAAAGATAACAACCACGTGCTAAAGCTGAATAGTATTCACCAGGTTATGCTAATAATGCACATCTGATAGGGGATGATAGGAGAACAATAGAAAGAAATGCAGAGGTCTTATAAAACGTTTGCAGGAACATGGGTTTACAAGTTAATGCAGAGAAAACTATAGTTCGTCGGAATCGTAATACTGCAAATTATGAATGCGTCAAAATATCAAATAATACTTTCGACAAAGTGGATACTTTCAGATATCCAGGATCAATATTAACAGACCAAAATCATATCCACGAAGAAATTTAATGTCGATTGAAAGCAGGGATTTCGTATTATTATTCAGTTCAAAATCTTTTGTACTGAAATTCTCGCAAATTCTCTCCAGGAATTTAAAGCTTAAAATATATAAATCGATAATCATGCCTCTTGTGGTTGCGAAACATGATCGCTTTCTCTGAGGAAAGAATGAAATGCAAGTGCAAATAAGATCCTGAGACGAATACTCGGACTCGAGAGAAAATGGAATGATGAATAGCGAAAATTTCATAACGAGGAACTGCATAATTTATACCGTTCACTAAACATTGTTAGGTTCACGAAGTCTAGGAGGCTCAGGTAGGCAGGTCATATAGCCAGAATCAAAGCAAATAGGAGCGCTTTCAAAGTTTTGACTTGAAATCCGATCCAAAAACGACCATTCTTAAAACCTAGGTGTAGATGGGAAGATGGATCTCGCAGAAATAGGAATACAAAGTAGAAACTGGATTCAGTTGGTTAACGACAGAAGTCCACGGAAAGTTTTGTGAACGCGGGATTAAATCTCCGGGTTCATAGGACATAGAGTGAGAGAGTGTTATATGTAAGCTCCAGGATAATTCACTACTTAGGCGGCACATGGTACTTAAGCAATTTCCGGCCCCGGGTTTGATCCCGGATTCCGCCGTGAACTTTGTGGTGGACAAACACCGTGTGCGTGGGTTTCCCGGGATTCTCCCGTTTCCTCCCACTTTCTTCACTCCACCATTTCACCCATTTCTCATCATCACAGTCTCCTTTAGCCTAGCCGGCATAACCGTGGGATGTAAAACTCAAAGATTTATTTTTTTAAATTTCATTTAAGCAATTTCCTTCCCTGATTCCTTTTTATTTTCTTTCATGAGACTTTTCAAAAGTTTTCTTAGATGAAAAATTAGCAAAGAAAGAAAGACGGTCGAACGAGAATCAAAAAGAATACACACTATATACGGACATACTTTTGAACAATCCAATTCAATTCAAAGTTTTTTACTAGTAGTATTAGAAGAAGTGGAAGAAGAAGAAATCGTCTTACTACATGAAACTTTCTCGCTCCATTTTTACGTAAGAATTTAATCATGTCGTCACGCAGTTACCTTTATTTACGGATTATGAACAAAAATATAATCGGCTATGCGTTTTCAGGGGGGATGGTCATGGACATGGATTAATGAAAATTTGAGAATTAAAGCACATCTGATTATAAAATAACTGAATATACACGAAGTGAACAAGTTTGAATGTTTAAAAGGCATTAGCCATTAAGAATTTCGCTGAGTGATTTATACCGTTTGAAATATAAACTTACCACGTACAAGTGAAATAGTTCTTAGAAGTTAGCACCACCCCCTCCCAACATGATACCACCAATTCCATCATACACCTATTTTATCTTCACGGAGTTGATCTCCCTGTATTTCAACTAGCAATGTGGAACAAGATTTTGGTTTCTGTGGATGATGACTTCATTACGAACTCCACCAAACTCAATCCATTTTCATTGTATTCCATTAATTCATGTAACCGATAGTCACTTCATACATAATGAAGAACTCGTTGGCGACAGTTCAAATCTAGACTTTTATTTAGTTTCCTTTAAAACTGCCTCCTACAGTTTGACGACTTACATTTACGTTAATCTTACATACAGGAAGGGAAAATAAATTGACAGAAATTATGTTGAGAGTAAATGATGATATAGTTCGAATAAAATTTAGGAATAAAAATTTCATTACTTCTAGATAACCTACCATTATGGTAACGAACCAATACTGAATCTTAGTACTTTGAAACAAAGTACTGATCTTATAAAGGGTATTTATAAGGAAGTAATTAGAGTATTATCTGAAGTAGCTAATTAGAGCATTATCTGCATTTTACATATCTCGCTCAAACTACTGACCCGCCCCTCAACCTGAACTTCATGATCTCTCGTTGCTTCTAAAGCTCAGTTATTCTCATCCTCTAAGCCTGCCATATGACCCATAAAATACAGGACAGTCCCAATTTTGAACCCGAGTGTCTCGCGTCCCCGTCAATTTTGTCGGGACAAGCAAATGTCCCGTATTTTAGTCCCGTCCCATTTCTGCTCTCGATATCAGCAAGATGTAACCTTTAGTGTTTAAGAAACGAAAATTATATTTCGTTCAATATATGAATATAATTTCATGTACTAATTTTCTTTGTGTGAAAATCTAATTATTATTATTATTATTATTATTATTATTATTATTATTATTATTATTATTATTATTATTATTGTAAAAATAGCATTTGATTTTCTTGTCATTCTAGAATGCGCACTATTGTGTCTATGCAGAACACTGTAGGTTCATGATTTTTTTCGTCTGCTAGTTTCTTAAATAGCATCTTATTTGGGTAGCATTTTCAAATAAAAACAATCTCATGTAAATGCAGAACACTCATGAGAGAGTTCTCCAGAAGCATAAAGTTTCCTGTGAACAGACTGCATTACAGATTGTTCATTACTTCTTTGTATCAATTTCATATAATGCAGTGAAAATGTTTCCAAAAAATGTATTGTGTTGTAAAGTGTTTTTTTTTTTTTGGGGGGGGGGGGGAGAATCGAAGGGTCCCGTATTCTCATGAGAAAAATATGGCAGGCTTATTATCCTCATGACTAGAGCAACCCACATTATGCTTTATTTTTTGTTTAACTATGCTTTATTTTTTTTCCAAATTATGCTTTATTAAGCTTTATTGTTAATTTCAATCATTGTTTAACATTAATCGTGTATAATGTATAATATTTACTATACATTAAATATTACAAATACCTTGATCTATTTATTAATATTTTATGCAACCAATTTCCTTTATATTTGGGGGGCGCGGTGGCTCAGTGGTAGAGCGTTCACCTCTGGTGCTTGGGGTTCCGGGTTCGATCCCAGCCCCCGCCAAGTGAACTTTGTGGTGGACAAACACCGTGCTCGTGGGTTTTCTCGGGGTTCTCCCGTTTCCTCCCACTTTCTTCATTCCACCATTTCACTCATCTCTCATTATCACCGTCTCCTTTAGCCTAACCGGCATAACCGTGGGACGTAAAACTTACAGATTTCATTTTCATTTTCCTTTATATTTAATGAACTTGCTACTTAATGCACTGTAAAGAGATATGATTTACTCGAGTCAGTTTTTCTATCACTCGTATGTGCCTTAGAGGTGCATATATACAGAAAGGGAAAGCAAAAGATGCCACCAAAAAGTACAGAAAGTGCTTAAGTTCAAGAAGTACACATAACTAACAATACAGTGTGGAGTTCTTGTGTATTATTCATTGTTAGCGGAAAGTTTTCTTCTTCCTTTACTATTTTCTTTTCTCCACATCAAAGGATTACACCGAAGACCGAAAAGAAGTTTACAGAAATAAAAATAAGCTTTTCATTGTTGCATTGTTATGCTCTCAATAACTTAGCATTGTAAATATTGGTTTTAAAAAATATTAATACAATATGTTAAACTTGCAGTTAAACAGAATTTTCCAAGAATTGTGATATATATTTTAAATTCAAGGTGACCAGAATTTTCACTTTCGGAAACGGGACGCATACGAATCAGCTACAGGGGTGGGGATATATGACTTCCAGATTGCATTTTGGGACTCAGCAGTGTTCTCAATTTGCAAGATACACAAGTAAGAGTGATAACACACCGTTTCTAACTTTACGTGTATCACAACCATGAACAAATAATGGTTCCCGATTGCAAGTTCTACCCAACAATTCTTTTAACTGGTTGAACACTCAGAATTCCCACTCAATTCCCACTTGAACCACGGACACTCAATTCCTATTTGAAAATTCAGAAGTTCTAGACACGGTTGAAGCTTGGCAACGAGTGTTGGCACGGAAGAGAGTGGAATTTGCATTTACGTTTTATATTTTGAATAATAATTACGGGACATCTAGGTCATTTTTACTTAAAAACGGGACATTTAGGCGTCCCGTTCGAGAATCAGAAAAGAACGGGACAACGGTTGGAAAAAAGGGACTGTCCCGGCTAAAACGGGACGTCTGGTCACCTTGTTTAAATTATGCTTTATGCTTTATTTTCTAAAATTATGCTTTATTATGCTTTTAAAATTAGTTTGTTCAGTACCCTTGGACAACCACAATCATGTTCAAGGTACCAACCATACGTGTAAATTGCTATTATGCTTTTTATGCTTTTGGGTTGCCCTACTCATGACCTTTTATTCCTACTAAACTCAAACCGATGGACCCTCCCTACTGTTAATTAGCCTCAACCTTGAGCGTACACACTAAAATAAGTGAGGCTGGGGACAGTTCTCATGAGTGAAAAAATGAGTAAGAATACCAACATGTATAGTAATCGCTATATACCTGGACACATGCTACGAATATTCAATCCAGCAAAATAGTAATAATAATAATAATAAAGGTTTCTTTTTTTAAAACCTTTCTCTACAACTGTATAGAAACGAGTACTCTAATTTTACATCCATCACACAATAAACGTGTTCTGCGAACACAGCGTGAAATATGTGAGAATGACGACAGCAAAAGGATTATCAATTGTGTACACAGACTAACAAACGCATCCAACGTAAGCTGCTATTATGAATATATTAGACTCAAAAAATCATGAATTTGTTAAACGATTTTCCCGACAACATGTCTCCTTATATTTATTCTAACCAAATCTTAAATTTTAATACAGGTGAAGTAATTGCATATTGTCAAACACGTTTGCTCGACTTTTTTGTATGCCTGAAACAAACAAACTGTTTGCCATGTTTTCACGAAAAAGATAATATAGTCATACTTCTTCGCTATATACTTAGAACTGTTGAACACGTATCGTGGAACATTAAAAAATGAGTGGATTCAACAAGGTCTTTGTAATTCCCAAAGCGTCATTCTGCTTGGTTTTTTCTGAGTTACACGAATACTGAAAATCAACACGTTGTTATCCGATGTATTATAGTCCTTAAATATTTCTATGAAATCTTTCTTAGCTAGAGGGGAGCACTGGGGCTCGGTGTAAAGCGCTTACCTCTGGTGTGTGGAATCCCTGGTTCGATCCCGGTCAAAAGTTTATAGTGGACAATATCGTGTCCGTGGGTTTTCTCAGAGAACTCATCTTTCCTCTCACTTTATCATTCCACAAATTCCTCCATTATCATTAATCTTGCTTTAATCATTGTCCCCCTTAGTCAAAAAGGCATAATAATGGGACGTTAAACTGAAAGAAAGATATCTTAACCAAAGCTAAGTTAAGGGGTGGTGGTGGCTCAGTGGTAGAGCGTTCACCTCTGGTGCATAGGGTCTCTGGTTTGTGAGTTTTCCTAGCTCGCGCCATGTGAACTTTGTGGAGGACAAACACTGTGTGCGTGGGTTTCCTCGGGGATTTTCCCGTTTCCTCCCACTTTCTTCATTCCACCATTTCATTCATTTCTCATCATCACAGTCTCCTTTAGCCTAGCCGGCATAACCGTGGGACGTAAAACTCAAAGATTTTATTTCACAGCTAGGCTAACACTCACTCACACTCAGGCTCTGGCTTGCTATCGACTTTAGGGCTCGCGCTCAATTATTGGACTTAAAGATCGACTAGCCCCGGAAATTGGGCTCGCGTCCCATTAGTTGTTGCTCTCACTGTATCAGCTTTGATCAGGATTGATTGAGCGATGCGAATATGAAACCTGCACAACTAATTTACACGACTTGGAGAATAGAGCTACACTCACTTCTCTCCAGAAAGGCAGGCATTACATACGATTTGTTTTGGATTTGCTAAGACTTCTTTCCCTATCTAAACTTTAAAAATGAAAGTGATCTAGTGAGTGATAAAACGGCTAAACCGTTTGAAATTAATTTGAAAATACAGTTATTATCTACCTCGAACTAGTTTTTATTATGTTACTTAGATTAAAATGCATATCCAAGGGGAACCGGCTGTCACAACTTAATATGCGCAACATTGAATATATCGAAATTGATTGATTGAAAGGTTGCTGGGTGCGTCGGCAGTGAGATATTTTGCACCCTTCTGTGACATACTAAAAAAACAAGAAAGAAAAAAGAATAAACGCACAATATCCCAGGAAAATGACATCAAAGCGCAGGCTATATCATAATAAAGAGGATCATTCAATTTAGAAGATAAAAAATCATAGCATTTTAGAAATGTGTAAACTCAACACATAAACACAAGGATTTGTTAAAACACAAAGACATGGTAATCTTCTCTACCAGGGCAAATCGGCAATAAGTAAACACACGGGGGCCAACCTTAATTAGTAATGAATATGACTGAAGTATAGAAAAGCAGATAGAAAGAAAGTAAATGACACAAAAATAAAACAACATAAGAACACCGTAAGGGAGTGGATAAAATAAGAAATAAATTAAACGGGGGGGAAAGCTTTCACAAAACAGTCAAAACTTTGGGCATGTTGCAGGAATGAGAAAACTTCTAGAATTATCTGGGCATCGTCACCAAGCAAAGTAGGCAGATCTTAAGGCAGTCCAGGGACGGTTCGTTCAGAAGCAAGATTCAGACACTTCACGAGAAGATGGCGAAAAGCTACAAATTCACCACACAGGGCACAGGAAGGTGGATTCTAGCAACCAACAGATACCCATTGGTGAGGAGACTGAATATATCAAGAGTTCGTCAAGTTAGGAAGACGTAACTCGGTATATAAACTCCTCATTATAAGTAAGCGGTAGCATATCCCAGCCCTTTTGAAAATTCTACTTTTAAGGGGGGCGAGTAAAATTATTTTTCGCCGCATTGAAAGCGATGTCTGTTGTTTGTGTTCCATTTACTATAAGACATTTCAATTTTTAGGCGTCGCGGACCCCACTTTGAGAACCACTGTCCTACAGGTGAAAGAATTTTTCTAATCATAGAAGCAAATTTGTATTTACCGACATCTCATAAACTTAGTGATCTAACTAAACGTAGAGATAATTTAACCAGACTGAATAATATATTATGAACATTCTCAACAGTTAATGGGCAAATTTATTTTTACCAGAATCAAGAAACAATTTAAAATCTTAGAAAGTGAGCTTATATTTATGCGTACATAGTTAAGCAATTCAACGAAAAGACTATACTTACTCAAAAAAAAAAAAAAAAAAAAAATCAAGTTTTTAAAGAACACAATGGAGTGATTAATCCACTCCATACTTCAATATTTACTAGTTATTTCTGAAATTAAAAGGGTTGAGTTTGGGTTTAACGTCCCGTTCAGCAGCGAGGCTATATGAGACGTGGACCTACTGATTAACGAGGAATCCGAACCACATGAGCTTCCACCGGGAATCGAACCCGGGTCTCCCACGCCAAAGGCGCGTACGCTAACTGCTTAGCCACAGAGAAGCTCTGAAGCTCCTGAAATTAAAAGGATTAAATTGGGTTGCATTATGTGTATTACTACGAGAAAACGCCATTATTAACAGAGGGGACAGATTTTGTTCCGCTAGCTTTCCGAAAAGAGTACCAGGAACTAAATAAGTTTATATATTAGCTATCCATTCTTATTTCCTTCTCTCATTTTATAAAAACATTTCTTTATATATATTTTCATTGTTTAACGTCCCAATAAAACTTCACAATGTCGGAGAATTTTCATTCTTCCTTCTAATTTTTTCGCTCTAAGTGTTCTTCCTCTTCTAATTTACTTTAATAATACTTTACTTTAGCTATGTTTTCTTCGTAATTTGTTTTTCAAAGTCCTCATACATCCTTCTTCCATTCATTGGCTATTTGCTTCCAGAACTTCCTCCCTCCATTTTTCTAACATATGTTCAGTAATTCATGGCTTTTTAGCTCAGCTCTGGTTACCTTATTCTCTGCCCTGATGATGATTCATACCATGCTTAAACTGTTTGAGTCATTCATCGGTCCATGGGCCTATTTGTTTTGAGTTTAAGCACTTTTTTTCTGAGTTTTCTATTAAATGCAATTTCCATTTTTAATATCTTCCATTTTTTTCGTTATCTGATGTCTTGTATCGTATTTTTCCTGTTGTCCTATTTTTATCTGAATATTTGGATATAACAAAATTATGATCTCAAAACAATATTGTCTTCAAGAAGGACCTTACCGTTCTGAATTCTTTCATGCAGCATTAGAATACTATCTTTTTGTTACCTCTGTTATTTTGTCCAGTAAGCAGTCGTATTATTATTATTATTATTATTATTATTATTTCAATTTCTGCATTCTTGCGGCATGTCCCAAATGCTCAAATATTAGAACGTTCCCAAGATTATATACGGCCGTTCTGGAAAATAATGCCGCTCTCATTTCAAGTTTTCTTACGTTTTGTCACAAACAATCTGCTTCTCCATATTATTCTTGGCGTCATTCTCTTAAATTTTATTTCTTTTACCTTATCTAATTTTCTTGCCAGAGGCAAAAGAAATTCATTTATCTAATATTGTTACGCGGAACTACTACAAGTGGAGGGGTAGGATGATCATTGTCACAAGATGGTTCACAAGAGAACTGGAATGATGGAATAAACTGGAAGGTAGATATTTTATTACACATATACTTATCTATGCATGTCAATTATATTTCTTTAATATAAAGAAACCTTATACGATCGAGAAACCAAACTAAGCGATATTTAATTTGTTAATTTTTGTTGTTTTCCTAAATAATGTTATTATTTATTTATTTAGTTATTTATATATTATCGTTTAATGTCTAAGTCACTAGCCTGTATCATGACAGAAACATACCAATCTCTACACTGTCACCTTCATTGAACTATCAGAGAGAGAGAGAGAGAGAGAGAGAGAGAGAGAAATGTATAGCCGCATGGAAACATTATTCATTCCAAACTGATTTGTTACGTTCTTTCAGAGTAAGAAAAAGGTCTTTGTATTTCACACTTGTACGTTTATTCGTACTCAATTATATTATGGAATAGTAAGAGTATGAACTGTGTCAGTAAATTAATTCGTTTCTGTATGAAGGTTTAAGGGACAGAAATGTACGCTCCATATTTGCAAATTGAAAATAGAATATAAAAGTAAACGAAATTCAAGACTTTTGCATAAGCCGTAGATATGTAGTTTAATACTGAAACTTCGATTGTCTAAAAATTTTATAGAAAGATGGTCTATGACCGTTTATAGAAAGATGAAAGAACTTCAATGATTAGTACTCCTTTATGTTTGCCATTGTACGTGCCCCAAAAGTATTTAGAGCTCTGATGTAGCCTGATACTTAAGACCTCTTCGTTTTACATTAGACTTTGTTTCAAATTGTTAAGTTCAAGCTTTCTACTTAATGTAAGTTATATTAAAAATGTTGAGACGACCGCATTTTGTTTACATTTAAGAAAGGGTGCATTTGTTCTCCAGAATAAGTATATTTTTATAGCGTTACAAGCAAGTTTCAAAATATTTCAAAACAGTGTTGATCTATTGAAAACTGTACTTTTAAGCTACACTTGAAATAAATGCTTTCTCTGTCATGACGTGATGACGCTACATGTTATTAATATTTTCTCCTAAGACGAAACATCCTTGGCAGTCATTACAAAGTGGTTAGAAACATGTTCAAATTATGTTTCCATGAGTTTTCTTATTTACACATGTATTCTCTTTAAACAGCCTACACAAAAGTAGTTTATTATGTATAGGTATTGCTAAAGCAACCGGGATTCTAGTGTACTCCAGAATTATATTTCAATATCGCCCTTTGTTCAAACAACAGCTACCATCATGTTAGTAAAATTAGGACATACTTAGATGCTCACTGAATTTCAAAATACCCTACGTAGATTCCTTTACTTCAATATGTTTCAGGTTCATAAAATTCTCGTGGTACTTGTGAAACCAATAATTATTATAAATGAAATTTTCCAGTTATTCTTTTTTTTAATTACTTTTTTTTTAAATATTTACTACGTGTGCTTTGTTGATTCCATACCAATATACAGTCATCTTTCTATAAACGGTCATAGACCATCTTTCTATAAAATTTTTAGACAATCGAAGTTTCAGTATTAAACTACATATCTACGGCTTATGCAAAAGTCTTGAATTTCGTTTACTTTTATATTCTATTTTCAATTTGCAAATACGGAGCGTACATTTCTGTCCCTTAAACCTTCATACAGAAACGAATTAATTTACTGACACGGTTCATACTCTTACTATTCCATAATATAATTGAGTACGAATAAACGTACAAGTGTGAAATACAAAGACCTTTTTCTTACTCTGAAAGAACGTAACAAATCAGTTTGGAATGAATGATGTTTCCATGCGGCTATACATTTCTCTCTCTCTCTCTCTCTCTCTCTCTCTCTCTCTCTCTCTCTCTCGCTGTGTATGTGTGTGTGTTCTGTTACAAAGATTTATGTTTTCACAGGCTGATGTTTGTACAGCAATCTCATCACGAACATATGGATAGGTAACTGGTTAATCTTCTTGTTTCTGGTACTAGAGATCCTGGTTCGATTGTTGGCGGCAGTCCAAATAGTTCGGATCTCACATAAAATCCTGAGATTACGAGACCATAAAGCGTTGCGCGTCCACAGTGTTGCGTGACTATAATAGGAAAATATAGTACGAAAACTAAATTATCATAAATGCAGTTATTTACGCATTGTTCCATATTAAATTCATAGTACGTCCAATTTACCGTCAGCTTCTGAAGTAAGAGGGTATATAACTCTGGGAACTTCGATAGAAGGCGCCGTTTAGAAGGAAAGACTGTGAATTCCCTCCTTCAAACGGTTCAGCTTCTGTATGTATGCTGAAAACTATATTATTTATTTTCTGAAACTAAAAGAATATCAACTCCTCTCCCTTTCCTTGTACTACGTCGCAACATGTTGCGAAATTAAATCCTGAAAGATTTTGGCAGCATCATCATTTAAATAGTCTAATTATGCGCCAGCTATCTTTCAGACAGGAAAGGAAATGTTTTTACGGATTTATTTTATATATTCTGTTTTTAATAATTACATAGTTTTTATTATTTGAAAGCAATAACGCTATGGTATATTCCACTAAAATTTTGATCTTTTTTTTATCGTTGTCTTAAACACAAGTCAACTAACACATATTTTACTCGGTAATATGGAAATTCTAGCTTACCGGTATCATTTAAGAGAAGCACTTCGTCTCTTTAACTCTTTGAAGCACGGTGGTACTTATATTATACCATCTTTTAGAGAACGTTTTAGTAACACCGTGCCACAAAGAGTTAAACACAACTTCTTTCTTCAGACCAATCTGCCTTTTCGTGCGTATCATGCTATTTTAATATTTTTTTCTAAATGTTTACAATCTTTTAGGCTTATCCAGTAGTGCTGTTAAAATCCAAATAATTCATTATTCAAAAATTTCGAATAAAAATTCAAATAAATATTCATAAATTTGAATAATTGCAGATAAATATTAACGAATATTCGAATAATTGTTCTTATAATTTTAAGAGCACTAATATCTACTACTATTTTGAAACTAAACACAATTAACGTTTAGCATCTCTCATAAGCTCACCTTCAATCTTTAATCGTTGGCTTGGCCGTTCGTATGGATTATCATCATTATCATCTGAACTGAACATCTCTACATCGTCGTACATGCGATGCATTTCTTCATCGGACTGCATCATTTTCAGAAAATCAAAATCTTGTTCTCTTCTTTTAGAAAACGCCGTACAGATTCTTCTTGGCTATTATTTTTATCCACTATCACTAAGCACTTTATACAACGATCAGAAACATACAAATCGGCTTAAAAGCGAACTCTATTATAAACTCTCGAAAATTTGTTCGCATAAAGTTACATAGATGCACTGAACACACACTTCACACAAACACAATACTATACATATAACAATGTAAATATTAATGTTGCAGGGCACACGCACACGTAAAACACATCACGATGCTATAAAAGTCGTCGCAGTAACACCTGCAGAAAGCAATATTGTCGAACAGAGGCAAGAGAACCGTGATTTAACTTTAAAATACAGAGTACATCTTGATTATCACTGACGCCCGGCCACTGAATACGAAATAAGAAACTCATTTCTACATATGTAATGTTCTTCCACCTGTATACGTATTTCACATTCTGTAGCGTGAAGTGACGAGACTTACAAACTACAGTACCACACTTGGGAGGTACTTACTAATCAAACCACGTGAACAACTCCCTGTTAATATCGTCATCGTCTCAAGGCAGTCAGGAAGAAAAAGTTGCCTTGCTATCTTACTCTTTCTCACTAAAAAACTGTTAATGTTTATGTATATACAAGCACCAGTCACTACCATGTAGTCGGTCATTCGTACAGATATTTCATACACGATTACTAACTAAAATCTGACTCACCGCTTCGAATTAGGAGTTAATTTCTGGCAACTGTTGAAATCCTTGTTTCTCCAGTGCAGAACAAGAATGATGCTAACTGTATATTTTTTTCTAAGAGTTTACTTAGAGCTATTACGAATCCAAGACTAATAATGTATATTTGTTGGAATTATTGTTGTGATGATCATCTTTAATCAAATCCGCAAATACAAACGAACTACAATGTCTGGAAAATCAGTTCATTACTTTTCCATTATGAGACTATATATATATATATATATATATATATATATATATATATATATATATATATATATATATATATATATATATATATATATATATATATATATATATATATGTGTGTGTGTATATATATATATATATATATATATATATATATATATATATATATATATATATATATATATATATATATATATATAATTTACAGAACGATGATGATATCAAAGTCCTGGTCAGCAGATATAGTGACAGGAAATCATCATATCAGTTTCAAAGAAGAGCTATTATAAACATCATATCACAATAAATCAATTAGTCTAGCTACAACAATTAAATGTCTGTGGTTGAACTTTCAGCTATAGTGCCAAACTCTCTTGGCTCGATCTCAGATTTCATAAGAGTTCACCATGAATAACGCCACCAAGTTCAAGGGATATCTCCGGTTCTTTCCCACTCTCTTCATTACATTAAATCTTCCATAATAATAAGCCTTCATAATTCATTTCGTTTAAATTGCGGAACGTTGAGCTTAGGATATAATTTAATCAAAAATGAATTTAGCAAACAAACCAAACGAATAAATGAATAAAAAAAGTACGAGTCATCACACTAAATTGTCACGCTTCCATTAAATCATATCATGTTGCAGTAATTCCTGAAGCACTTATTTATCACATATGAGCAATTATGAATTTTGGAAAACTTAGTCCGAAGAAAGTTTATCCCAAGAGTTACAAAATTTCCATTGTTGAATTGCTCATGAAATATGACTTCCGTTATATTACCGACTTGTTAGCAAAATATTTATTTCTGATATATACATTTTTGTCTAACTCCCAAAAGTAAATTACGACTTGTGGATTTTTATGATGAGAAAATTTTATGCCATATTGTAGGGCAATTAATGAAATACTAACTAATGATATATGAACAAAACTTCCTACATAGTATTTGAGAAAATCACCTCCTTGAGTAAACTACCTTCTGTGGATCTAGTTCCACGATACTACATTATAGAGTTGCTGTCGATATGTGTTTATAACATATAAACAAAATCACTTGATCGTATTTAAAAAAAACTTGTCCGAAAAAACTCACACCCTAAGAGTTAAGTATATCTTGTGGAATCCTTTCACAGGAGAGAATTTAAGCCATATAGTGGGGTTAATAATGGAATACGTAAATGTTAATGAAACTGAAATAGCTTTAACATTTCCAATACAATGTTTGTACAAACACAGAAAAATCATAAACTTGTTTTGAATAAATCATTTTCTAACCGATTAAAATATGTATTCACGTATGACAAGACTCCACTTCCAGACATTCGTTGCTTCTCATTTAATGCATACACAAGAAATAATTAAATATTTAGAATGTGCTGTTTGCAGATTATTAAATTATCTCAGTAATTGAGCAATGAGAACGATTATAATTTATTAGATAGTAAGATCTTATTTAAAGCATATTTGTAATTGGAGTATATTTATTGTGTTGATAAATCGGTACCTGAGAGCATGAAGTCTGTAAATCCAATTTTAGCGAAAATGTATTAAAACCAGTTCTGTATATCTTTCGGAGCTCTGCAAAGATGGTTGGTTTTACTTTGCTCTATGCTGGTTGATGACGTAATTAACCAAATATATAATGTAGTATGTCCAATATGTATTTACGTGTATATTAAGTACGTGTTTTTCCTGTTTTCTGAAAAAACAAGGATTTGTGACTTACGCACTTCATGCTCTCAGGCATAGAAATGTTCCTACACTGTATTTGCGATTACTTTAATAATTTCAGTTTTTAGAATATTAATCATGTAATACTAAAACAGTATTTGAAGTCAAGACCCAAGCTACTATAACTGGGAAGAAATTTTCTAAATACATTAGAAGAGTTACAAACATGTACAGAAATATATAGTTTCCTGATTAGAAATAGTAAATAATTTCCAAGAATAATAAACAATTACAAGTTATGACACTTCTGTGCGATTAGTGTTACACATTTGTCCAGTTTCGTTTCGAATTTAAAAATGTAGTTCTAGTCTCGTCTCGGATTCAAAAAGGTTTTTCTCGTCTCGTTAGAAACACTAAATAACAAAAATAATGTGAAATGATTCGAAGATGAAAAAGAATATGAACAAAAGTAGTAACTCCTAAACATCTTTTCTGGAGCTAAAAAATGTGGTGTGGTAAGCGATACAGAACCTTTACTTTCTTCTAGTAAGATTGTAAAGCATGCATCCATATGGTAAAAGAGTATGTAAGAATAGATCTGAGATATAATTTATACGGATAAGAACAGTTTCAGGCTGGAATCCCCGGGTCGCCTCAGTAAGGCATTTGACAAGTTACAGCCGAGAGTAAGTTTTGCTCATAACTGAATTCAAATGTAGGTTTATCGTTAGACTGTTATCAAACGTTATGCGACGATATATTAATGTTTTTATAGGATGTAGACGCATGTATTTGGATTCTTCTGTATAATGGCCCACTTCTTTGGTGGTAAAAAACTTATTACCTAGAGTTTAGACAAACAGATCTTTAGATGCCAAAGCCAAAGCCAAGAAAGTATTGAGAGTAGTTTGCGTATAAACATTTCGTTGCAGCGTTATTTTTCTTTCTTCCTTCGTTACAAGAAGTGCAGTTGTCTGCATATTACTCAAGATTAACGGAGCCCGGAAAACAGCAACACACAACAAAGGAATTAAAAAAAGTCCTTGAGATATTCCAAAATGTAAAAATATGAAAAATAAAAATGTGTTGATATTGGCAAAGACAAGACGGCATAAAAAAAAGAAAAAAAACGCACAAGCCACCGCACTAAATTTCCTCAGTTTCACTTAGATCTTGTCATACTGTACAGCATTACTGAGAGTTAGTTATGAAGTACACACAAAATCACCTTGTTAGTAGTGTTTGAGAAAATGATCCGAAAAAAAGCTACGCTGTGTGGATTTTTTTAGAGAAATGATATATCATATTATAGGTTTGTTTTAATGAAACACTTATTTATGAAATATGAACAAAATCGAGCTCCTTTTGAAAAATAAGCCTTGTAAAGAACTTACTTCGAAGGATAAACTACTCGCTTCTGGTATTTTCAAATAAAAATTACTTCTACCATAGCAATTTTAATGAATTACTGATTTATGAAATATAAAACAAAAATGTTAACGCTGTTGTATACAAATTTACAATTGTAGAGTTTCGCCCTCCGGTAACCTACCCTTATGTTTGAAAGGAGGAAGAAAATTCTAACCCTTTCCCCAGGTGAACCTTACAGAAACCTGAAGTTTAAAGTTTGGTCTGAATACATTGAATGGTTTGCTCTCTAGGCAGGTCTAGAGTGGCCCGCCGAAACTCTTGATGTACAAAGTCCGTGAGATAGGCAACCAAACTAACGCCTGCTCCAAGATTAATTACGCCTGGTAGTAGTTAGCACAGCAGACTGAAGTTGCCCTCCAACTGTTAAAAGCACAAATCGTAAAGAGTGGTTTTGTGTAGAACTGGAGCGGAACGCTGGCTGACGAAATGACAAAAGGGAGTCTTTGGATACTTGCACTCACAGTAAACAGCACAATACCAGAAAAAATATACGTACACCAGAGGCGCCGATGAGAAGATAACAGTCAGGGTACTTAAATAATCTTATAATTAACTCAAATGAGGGATTATAAACAAGTTAACTTACTTCAAATGGCTATACATATATGCGTATCAAATGATATACTGATACACTATGCGGTATATGTAGTAGGTCATTTTTTTTTTAAAGTAAACACAAACCCTTGCGCTGTGTTTTGAAATTATTAACAGTAGTCCTACCTACAAATCAATTAAAATATGAAACGATAATTCGGGGGAAGAGCCCAGCCTCCAGTGAAAATTTTAGGGGTCTAACAGAGCCTAAGCTCCTTGGTTCCGGCGTCTTTGATTGATACGTAATACTACTTATAAAGAAGAACTTATCCGATTTCAATATTCGTTAAATGACTTTTGAGAATGCTAAATATGCTTAGTATGCAGTAATTTATTTGTAAATATTAAAAATGCAAAATTCGATATCACTCAAACCAGTTGGAGAACTTATCCGTACTAAGAGTATTTCCCCTTAGCTTGCAAATATAACTGAAGGTTCCTGATTTGTATAGTATTTGTAAAAATTTACACATTGAGACGCAAGGAGAAAAGGGGAGAATATAGTGTTAATTAACAACAATTTAAAAATGCACGAAATTAACGGATAATATCAAATATAGAACCATTAACAGAATTAACTCTATAACTCATTTGCTCCATTCATTTTTCTTCCTTTATTTTCAGGATTACATCATCACGAATTTCTCCACTGGAAATTATCTTCGTTTAGCAGCATTCAACTAGAGCTCAGTCTTATAAATGAAACATACGAAAAAGTGTAAAGGAAGAGGGCGCGAATAGAACCCCGACTGGAAAATTAGGAAATCTCCACGCCATCCATTCACCTAGAGCGTTATTTACTCTGACTCGCCTAAATAAAAAGCCCTTTCTTATCGCTCGAAACAGTAGCATGTTTATAGTCAAATACATTGGCAAAACACAGGAATATGTAATTGAGGACTCGCAGGGCATTGTATCATTGTATTCACTAAATTATCAACATTGCAGATTTAAAAAAAAATACAAAACTACTTTATTTTGAATCAAATACTGCACGTATATTATACACGTAAACAGACTAAAAACGAATCCATTAACGCGTAGTAATCGTGGTTCAGTGGTCAAGGGTTCGACCACTGCGGTGCGGGAAGTTTTTTTTTTTCAATATATGGAAACATTTAAATATGAAGTTCTGTTTTGAAGTGCTCGAAAAAATAAAATAAACTCGTTTCGTCACATTTCAAACCTCAGTCACATTTATTCACAGTGTCCAGCATTTATGTACGAAGACGCTAAAATGAGGAACGTTAACATTGTTTAAATGGGAACAAATTTCTGATTTGAATACCAACCTTAAACCACACGTCCAAAATGAAAATTATTTATGTTCCTGATACCTACTGCAATATACAATTGTATATGTAGAGAAAGAGAGATACTGTGTGTGACAGAGACAGGAGGAAGGGGAGAGAGAGAGAGATGTAAACAATATATGTTTGTATTTTTACTTACAATGTAAAAAGGTTTTGTAATTCATAATTTGGATTTTTATAAAGCGATTTGAACGCTTGAAGCGACTTATTGTTCATAAAAATTTTTCTTAAAGCTTTTGTAATTAATGTCGCAAATAGTCCGATACTTTGTAATATGTGCCGAAGAAATAAATGCATGGTTTTAGCAGGATAGTATCGTTTACCCCTTGCTTCTATTGATGGTATAAAACTAACGTAAGAGTTTACGTTCCTTTCAGCAGCGAGGCTATATGAGACATTTACCTACTGATTACCGTGGAATCCGAACCACTTGAGCTCACACCGGGAATCGAACCGGGTCTCTTACGTCAAAGGTGCGTACGCTAACCGCTTAGCCACGAAGTAACTCGGTATAAAAATAGAATACCACATATTACCTACACTAACCTTATGACCACACAGCACGGACCTGCCAACCCATATTTTCATAACGTTTTGGTTCCCGTCCTTTGCTTATGTAAGTGATTATTTACGTGTTGTGCATAACCCCTCCCCGAAAAAATCCTAAATGCGCTTCTGTATATTGATATCACTAGATATATTATGGTTACCACAGTCGTTGTGTAAAGAATGTTCTTGGCGCTTCGCATCTTTATCAGTGGACAGTGTTCGAATTCAAGGGGGTTAATGGGAAATTCCCTTTGGTAATGCTGAATGTATGCTATAACCAGGAGCGTCACTTCAAACGACAGTTGCATGGGAAACTATAACAGTTGTAACCAAGGGCGTCATTTAGGGGAGCAAAAGGAGACAATTACCCCCTCCCCACAAGAGTTGGAGGAATACGTATACTTTAATCAATTATTTATTAATATACTACTGCAAAACATGAAAGTTTTATGTCGGTGGTGCTTTTGCCCCCTTCAAGTAAAGTCTCAAATTATGCCTCTGGTTGTATATATATCCAATATTACCAAAGGGGATTTCCCCCTCATATCCCTTGTAATTCGCACTGTCCACAGATATGGATACGAAGCGCCAAGAACATTTTTTGCACAACGACTGTGGTAACCATAATATATCTAGTGACATCAATAAACAGTGGCGTATTTAGGATTTTGTTTCAGGCAGGGGCCATGCACAACACGTGAATTAGCTCTTACGTTTTTCCTTTTGGGTGCCAAAAAATTTAATGAAATTGTGTATATACGAAATTTATTTCGAAGGGCTTGAGCCCGATAGCCGCCCCCTAATTACGACACTGTCAATATATTTACGGATACAACTAATTTGAACATTTTTATTCTTGTATGCATTATTAACATATGGTGAATAAATATTTTACTTGTAGTTACAAATGGCTACTTTATTAGTTACAACAAGAAAAATGACTCGAGCGAGACCTTTTGTGCGTAAGGTATAGATATTCCTCACACTGCCTCTTGATAACTTAACGCGTTCTATCATTAATGCGGAGAGTCAGAATCTTTAACACGGGTTTTCTGGCTATTGCAGTTTCTAATATTGACACTTTAAATGTGCACTCCTACCACGCGAAAGGTAGCGCGGAAATTCATTTAGCAAAGTCTGCTTTCCCTTGTCAATAACTTGTGTTCCTAATCCATTATACACAACAGTTCTACAGTTATTTCCAGTAACCTTGAACGACAGAGACACGAACACAAACATATCGAGAACATTTAAAATTCCAAAAGTTCTCCCACCGGGAATCGAACTCAGGACCCCGTACACCACACACGCACGTGCTAGCCACTAAACCACACAGGGAAGATAGGCCAGCGCGTTTTAGTAGTTCTACTGGAAATGCTCGATATATGCGCTTGTAATACATTGAGTAATTTATTCGAGAGAGGCAAAGCATTTTACATTGAATCCTCGTCCTTGTTTCGTTTTTGTGTTTATTGTTTGTATGTTTCGTATAGTGCATGAAATAATAAGAAATATATTTTCGCTAAAATGTCCAGAAATACTATTTTAACTGATCATAAAACAGAAATCTGTCGGTGAAGTAATATGATGTAATATGTGGTATTCTATTTTTATACCGAATTTCTTCGTGGCTAAGCGGTTAGTGTATGAACCTTTTACGTAAGAGACCCAGTGTGAGTTCATGTGGTTCGGATTCCACGATAATCAGTAGGTAAACGTCTTGCATAGCCTCGCTGCTGAAAGAAACGTTAAACTCAACGCTAGTTTTATACCATCAATAGAAGCAAGGGGTAGACGATACTATCCTGCTAAAACCATGCATTTATTTCTTTGGCACATATTACAAAGCATCGGACTATTTGCGACACTAATTATAAAAGCTTTAAGAAAAAGAAGCTTTATGAACACTAAGTCGCTTCAAGCGTTCAAATAGCATTATAAACATCCAGATTATGAACTACAAAAACTTTTTACATTGTAAGTAAAAATACAAGCATATATTGTTTCTCTCTCTCTCTCCTTCCCCCTGTCTCTGTCACACACAGTATCTCTCTTTCTCTACATATACACTTGTATGTTGCAGTAGGTATCAGGAACATAAATAATTTTCATTTTGGACGTGTGGTTTAAGGTTGGTATTCAAATCAGAAATTTGTTCCCATTTAAACAATGTTAACGTTCCTCATTTTAGCGTCTTCGTACATAAATGCTGGACACTGTGAATAAATATGACTGAGGTTTGAAATGTGACGAAACGAGTTTATTTTATTTTTTCGAGCACTTCAAAACAGAACTTCATATTTAAATGTTTCCATATATTGAGAAAAAACTTCCCGCACCGCAGTGGTCGAACCCTTGACCACTGAACCACGATTACTACGCGTTAATGGATTCGTTTTTAGTCTGTTTACGTGTATAATATACGTGCAGTATTTGATTCAAAATAAAGGAGTTTTGTATTTTTTAAAAAAAAATCTGCAATGTTGATAATTTAGTGAATACAATGATATAATGCCCTGCGAGTCCTCGATTACACATTCCTGTGTTTTGCCAATGTATTTGACTATAAACAAGCTACTGTTTTGAGCGACAAGAAAGGGCTTTTTATTTAGGCGAGTCAGAATAAATAACGCTCCAGGTGAATGAATAGCGTGGAGATTTCCTAATTTTCCAGTCGGTGTTCGATTCGCACCCTCTTCCTTTACACTTTTTCGTATGTTTCATTTATAAGACTGAGCTCTAGTTGGATGCTGCTAAACGAAGATAATTTCCAGTGGAGAAATTCGTGATGATGTAATCCTGAAAATAAAGGAAGAAAAATGAATGGAGAAAACGAGTTATAGAGTTAATTCTGTTAATGGTTCTATATTTGATATTATCCGTTAATTTCGTGCATTTTTAAATTGATGTTAATTAACACTATATTCTCCCCTTTTCTCCTTGTGTTTCAATGTGTAAATTTTTACAAATAATATACAAATCAGGAAACTTCAGTTATATTTGCAAGCTAAGGGGAAATACTCTTAGTACGGATAAGTTCTCCAACTGGTTTGAGTGATATCGAATTTTGTATTTTTAATATTTACAAATAAATTACTGCATACTAAGCATATTTAGCATTCTCAAAAGTCATTTAACGAATATTGAAATCGGATAAGTTCTTCTTTATAAGTAGTATTACGTATCAATCAAAGACGCCGGAACCAAGGAGCTTAGGCTCTGTTAGACCCCTAAAATTTTCACTGGAGGCTGGGCTCTTCCCCCGAATTATCGTTTCATATTTTAATTGATTTGTAGGTAGGACTACTGTTAATAATTTCAAAACTCAGCGCAAGGGTTTGTGTTTACTTTAAAAAAAAAATGACCTACTACATATACCGCATAGTGTATCAGTATATCATTTGATACGCATATATGTATAACCATTTGAAGTAAGTTAACTTGTTTATAATCCCTCATTTGAGTTAATTATAAGATTATTTAAGTTCCCTGACTGTTATCTTCACATTGGCGCCTCTGGTGTACGTATATTTTTTCCTGGTATTGTGCTATTTACTGTGAGTACAAGTTTGCAAAGACTCCCTTTTGTCATTTCGTCAGCCAGCGTTTCTCCTCACTCCTGCACAAAAACACTTTATGATTTGTTCTTTTAACAGGTGGGGCATACTTCGTGCTGCTGTTCTCTAGGTACTCTACCAGGCGTAATTAAGCTTGGAGCGGGTGTTAGTTGGGTTGCCTAACTCACGGACTTTGTACGTCAAGAATTTCTGTGGCCCACTGTACACACATCGGATGGGCGAACGAACGCACAGACAGACGTTCATAGATCACTTTTCTCGATAATGAGAAACGTATAAATCTATTGAGATCTGTATAAATAATACTTAAATTAATTATACAGTAAAACCTGTTTTCAAACGATCCTTTATTAAATGGAAACTTGTGTTAAACGGAAATATTTTACGGTTCCGTGAATTACTGGTGAAAATCCTTTCATTAAACGGAAACTGTATTACGCAGACAACGAAAATCAAAATAAGCCTCTTAACGGAAAATTTCAAGTTTCGGAGTGCAGCATTTAGAAAGTTTTTAGACATCCTATGATAGGTTAGATAATTGTTTAGCAAAACAGGCAGTGACACGCAAACCGAAGCAAATACGGCGGATATACATGCTTTAAATGGGAATTATACGGAAAGGTTTAAAAGAAGAAGACAAAGTGAAGGACAAAGAGAAATATGGCATTGAGTTGAAAGAAGAGTGTAGGCTAAAGGCTTACCAATATTCTGTCAAAAGTTTAGAGGAATTGCAACATTTGCCTTACGTCGAAATGACGCTGATATGCTTACTGTGGTTTCTCAGGGTAAATCTTTGTGGAAAGTTCGGCAGATAAGCAGCAAAGTGTACAGAAAACTCTCCTTGACTGTTAGAAAAATTAACGTATGTACAGTATTTTTTTCTGTTCATTCTAACTGATGCGTGTATTGATTCGTAATAGAAATAAATACTGTAAATTGACGAAGGTACGTACAGCATCTTACTATATCTCAGCATATCAATTATATGCATGCACTTTTTTTTTTGCATAGGTCTACCTTCGTTAACTGGAAATTTCTCTCTTAACGGAAATTTTTGCGAATCCCGATCAATTCCGTTAAAGACAAGTTTTATTGTATAAAAAATCATTTTAATCGACGATCCCTCCCACTAACTTATTAGTTTATTTTCGGTTCTCCAAAAACCGGTTCGGTTTTCACGGAAACCGGTTTCGGTTTTCTTCAAAACCGGTTCCGGTTTATCCAAAATTTGTTCTATGCAGAATTGTTTCGCTATCCGGAAACTGAATCCGTTTCCACAGAAATAGTTTTTTTGTTTTCCAAAGGTTTCCAGCGAAACCAGTTTGTGAAAACCGAACCGGTTTTGGAAAAACCGAAATGTCGGTTTTTCAGGTTTCGTTTTTTCTAGACACCAGTTTCCGGTTTTTATGAAAACCGGTTTTGACCATCCCTAGTATGTATGTATGTATATGTATGTATGCTCATGTCTAACTTTAACATAGTTAAACACACTTTGATGATTGTCTTTTTGTTTGAAACACACCTACTTTTCCAGTGGTTCCATATAAAGTTCATTAAAATGTAATTATAATCTTTGGAGCTAGAGCATGAAACACCTCAACAAATGTAATATGTGAAGCGTAATAAACCGACTTTACTATGGGTATGATATTAAACTCCCATAACTCCCACGGACAACTTTGATGATTATTATTATTATTATTATTATTATTATTATTATTATTATTATTATTACTATTACCATGTTTGAAAGAGTGGTTCCATCTAGATCACAGAACTACTCAATGGTAGACAGTATTCACAGCATATAACTTAGACACAGATGCATCGATTTCGTTTTTGTTATTGTTATTTTGTTTGTTTAAAAGAGTATGTTTTCGCGGTGGTTCCACATAAACTTCATTAGGATCTAAAGATAGTCTTCGGTGCTAGATCATGAAATTCCCCAAACTGACTATGTTAATATCTTGGTTAATTTACTTTATTGTGTGCATGGTCACGCATAACTTCAACACAGATGTACCGCTTCTGATTGTTCTTGTTTAGTTGCAAAGAGTATACTTTCTGCAGGTTCCATATAGATCATGATATAATTGAAAGTCTTTGAAGTTAGACATATAGTCACACAGTTTTGTAGGCCGCAAATTTTCTAGGAAGTTTGTATTCTACCTTTAGTTTAGGTATTTAACTAAACTATTGGGGTAACAAAAATCTGGAAAAAATAAATTTAAAAGAAAAATAACCAACTTCAAGAAAGCAGTGAAAAATAAAAACATTAAGAGAAACAGTATTAACTGATTTCAACAAAAGCACTAAAAAGTAGAAAATAAGAAAAGCAATAAAAAACAGAATGCTCCAAGAGCACTGCCAGAACAAATTTTAAAAGAATTATTTTTTTCTATTAACTTCTACAGGCTTTATACCAATTGTTCTATGTACTTCATCATTATACTCATTAGACAATTCTTTTAATGTATCTATCCATTTATAATTTTCTATTCTCCCCCCCCCCACATGTTCAAGAGTTCTGTTAAAGCATTCTACGATATGTAGTTTTACGAAGACACATGCTCAAAATGAAGGGCTCAAAATTCGAAAATTCGCAAATCATCTATGACTTACGCTTCTCGAGATATGGCTCCTTAAATCTCCCGAAATCCGAACATTTTTGGCCAATATCTGGGGAACGGTGTTCAGTTGGCCAGTGGCTACCGGTTACTATTTAGCACCAAAATGTTCACACCATCCTCTTAGACATTGATCAACGCCGATATCATCTCTCTATGACTTACGGTTCCCGAGATATGGCTCCATAAATTTTCCGAAATCGGAACTTTCTTTTGGAGAATAATTCGAGAACGGTAAGAGTGAAGCGAAAAATCGCATAACTTTCTCAGATAGTTTTTGACGCTCTATCAAATGGAGGGCTCAAAATTGAAAAATTCGCAAACAAAATTTTAACACACATACACACACACACACAGAGAGAGAGAGAGAGAGAGAGAGAGAGAGAGAGAGAAATTCAGTAACGAACTTTTTAAGTTCGTTGATTATAATAAGCGCTTAAAAGCTGAAAATAACTAATTACCTTTACCTATAAAAATTTTTTTAAGTCTGTCATGCCACATAAATTAATTATATTTAATTTTATATTAGGTATTAATTCGTTTGGATTGGAAAAGATTTCAAACTTTTTTATATAGATAATGGTAATGAATTTTTCTCAACTTTTAAATGCTCACGATGATGATGATTATTTTCCACTTTTTAGCGCTTTAGTTTGTTAGGGATGGCTACATTTTCTGAAAACACGGAAAAGGGAAAATATTTTTTTCCGGAAACATGAAAATTAAAAACGTAAGACGGAAAATTTTCCGGAGGAACGGAAGATGGAAAATTTTCCGGAAAAGCGAAAGACGGAAAATTTTCCGGAAAACGGAAGATGAAAATTTTCCGGTAAAACGGAAGACGGAAAATTTTCCGGAAAAACGGAAGGCAAAAAATTTTCTGGAGAACGAAAATGTTCACTTGGAATAGTAACATTGGTCGTCTTTCATTAAGAATAATAACGAAAAATGCTATGCGAAATCAAGTAAATGAGGCAATGCTCTTCACCATTTAATGCTATAGAAACGCACCTCAAACTTAACAGTGAATAGTAGAGGAAAGGTCGAGTAAATCAGCGACGAAACATTCCTTCCTGCTACATCTATTTGTGCACTTTCTTAATCACGTACTTTTTCTCTTTACGTGAGGGCTTGCGGATCATTCGTTTGCACCGGGAAATTCCGATCATGCGTGTGTTTTGGGGAATCCCCGATTATGCGTGTGCCTGAGGGCAGACCCCTGGCAGTAAAGAGAACTGACAGTATGTTATTAGTACAACTGGTATTCCAACCATTTCTTCATTGCTTATCATGATCAAGGTTACAGATCCTGGAGGGGGGGGCAGCCCCCTCAAAGTTCACGTGAACCCCGCATTCTATTTATAAATATACAATATTTTGCACAATTTGAATTCAATATGTCTTAAAACCCTCATACTGTATATGCCTTCTGCATCTGAATGGACCCCCAAAGTTACAGAGAAATCCACACGCAGTAGAATCCACACGGAGTAGGCTTGTATCATTTCATGGGCGGGAGTACACTACGGATTCCAACTTAGCTCAGGCGTTAGAACATCGGATTAGCATTCAGAAGACCGATGTTCGATTCGAGTGTCGTACCGTCCCGACTGTTTTTTTTTTCTGTAAGTTTATTACTCAGTTACACCCGACCTGTGCCATAGACTTTTTAACCCGTAAGATAAATTCAATTCTACTGATGTAATTCAATTTTACACTGTACCCTAGTGTTACCATCTTCCAACTATAAACGTCACGAATTCCAAATACTGGTACTATTGACTATACATACTTGAAACTAGCGCCAGCTATTCATATAATGATCTATTCCACATAATTCTCTTTATAACTTTTCCGTTAATTTCTCTTAAACTGAAGGACGATTCCACCTAGTCATCGATACATCAATTCAGTTCTCAATGCTTACTTATTATCTATGTTTCTGTATGCATTTGAAAATTTTATTTATTATTCTACATTCATATTTTGTTACTAAATTGTCAACTCCTAATCAAGGACACCCATCAGGGGGCGGCAAGGTGGGGCGCTCGCCCCCTAGAGGAAATTATACTTCGGAAACTCGAAAACCCAATAGAACTTTTAGAACAATTACCGCAAAATTTGAAACTATATTTGAAATGTCGCTCATACTTGTCCCCCTCTGGAAACCACAACATGGGCGCCCTTGCTCCTAATGCAATCAGTGTTTATTTATTTTTTTTTTTTTTATTTCAGAAACGTAGATGATAATCTAGGTGCTGTTGCCTCTGTATCTCAGATTATCGCTTCACCTGGTGCAAGCTCAAATGCATCTAAAGTAACAGAAAGATCCCAGAAAAAAATGTTTTACAAATAAGGGAACATAGTAGTACGTAAGAAACAGAAAAGAATTCTGTCTTATCTCAGAGACCCTAAACCTTGTTCTCCCGCAAGAGCAGAGGTGCTTGATAGTAAAATAAGTAATGTGGTACCAAAGGATCTTCCTCCTTTACCTTTCGTTGAAGCAGTTCGGTTTCTTTAATTTATGAATGAAATAGAACCAAGTTACCAGTCACCATCCAGGCAAACTGTGACTCGCCGTATTGAGGCCTTGTTTTCTAAGGAGAAGTGTGGCTGCGGAATCGATTGACTTGACAACAGATAGTTGGACTTCGCATGCTACGGAAAGTTATATTACAATCACAGGCCACTATATGCTTCCATCTAAGCAAGGGCGCCGATTTCTCTGTAAATTTGGGGGGGAGGGCATTCAGATTCAGAGGGCATATATGAGAATTTTAAGACAAATTACATTCAAATTATGCCAAATATTGTATATTCTTAAATACAATAAGGGGGCCCCCCATGTGCTTTGGGGGGCCCGGGCCCCTTTGGCCCCCCAGGATCGGCGCCCATGCATCTAAGTTCAATAAGTTCAGTCCTTCAAATAATTGAAATAGATGTGAGGCATACAAGGGTAAACCTAACTTAGCACATGTTGCAGAGTAGTGGAACATTTCAGATAAAATACATGCAATTGTCTATGACAATGCTAGTAATATTTCTATCACAAGGAATGCTTGAGACACTGATAAAACAAAGAAGAGCCCTTAACAATGAATTATCAGATAGAAATGTAACAAAGGCGTCAGATTGCAAGAAGTTTAACCCATTACGGATTTCCACTTTCTGAGGTAAATTTTAGACTTTCACTCAAACAGGTACTGCTTCCTTACTATTTATCGTAGGATCATGGTTCATACCTCGTTTTTCTCACGATAGAGCATACTTACCAACGTGTCTGTATCATAAACCTTAACCGGAAAAATCGGGAAAAAGCGGAATTTTTCTGAGAAAATCACCCCTTCGTAACACTTGCGCCCCTCGGGCCCGTATCCCGGATTCACGTAGGGATGTAAAAAAAAATGATAAATACCCAAAGGTACACACAATCCTTATGCAAAGTTTCAATCTATCTTGAAAACTAAAGGCGTGAAAAAGTTTCGAAATTTGCCTTAAGGAAAAAAGTCACGCTCCTCCGCCCCACTTGGCGCCGCCAAGTTGACCATCCGGTTCCAAAACGCATCTGCGGTGTTCTTTGGTCCATTCTTGACTTGAAAAATAATAATAAAAAAAATCCCGGCTTAAATACGTGTTATAGAACATAAATAAGCGATCAAAGACGATAGTACGCCATCGTATATAAATATACCAGAACTCTTAAAAAGGTTAAACTTCCTACAGACTAGGGATGACCACATTTTCAGAGAAAATGGAAAACGGAATATAATTCTTCCGGAAACTGGAAAATTAGAAAGGAAAGACGAAAAATCTTCCGGGAAAGTGGAAGACGAAAATTTTCCGGAAAATCGGAAGATGGAAAATTTTCCGGAAAAACGGAAACGGAAAATTTTCCGGAAAAACAGGGAAACGGAAAATTTTCCGGAAAACTGGAAGACGGAAAATTTCCGGAAAACCGGAAAATGTGATTTCCAGAAACCGGAAAACTCTTTTTCTGGAAATGGCTATCCCTAGTTTAAGCCAGTTAATACTGTATTTTTTAATGTGTTTATTTATACTACGGACAATTTAAGCTCACGCAAATTCTCTCTCATGATCTTTACTCTGGTGGTGCCATCTGTTTGCTATCACTGGAACTTCATAATGAAGTACTTATATTCTACCATGTGTAGCTGTATAAAGAAAAAAAAATAAACTTTTCTTAATAGAATATCAGTTACTGTCTAAAATACTATGGAAAGAATAGGAATGTATTAGTTATTTTCTGTAAGTATTATATATATATATATTATATATATATATATATATATATATATATATATATATATATATATATATATATATATATATATATATATATATAACATTAAAGAATGCTTCCAATAGCCGGCGTGAAAGTATTAGCACTGCTTTGAAAATATTTCACTTCGGATGTAATATCTACCAAAAAAATGCATCTTTTTCGCAGGCTATACCATCTTTTGCCTCTTACTACGAGAAAGAAATCGGTATTCGTACCTTTCTATTAACTCGCGATTGAATTAAATGTTTTAAAGGTTTAAAAGGCCGAATTCCTAACAAACTCGATAAATATATTATCTTTCCCTTTGCAGTTTATAGAAATACGGTATAAAACTTAAAAAGAAGAAAATAAAACTACCTTCTTTCACAGCTTGAAACTTACGGCTATTAGTCATATTTACAGAGTACATGAGTTCTGCTGCATGTCATTATGTGATTCATTGGATCCGTACAGAACTTTTGCCCACACAACCGGTGTTCGAACCTTCGTCGCGCTTTGCTTTTGTTTCTTCATTGATCAGGTAGAAAAGCAAAAAGAAATATATGGTTACAATTTTAGGTGTGGTTTGACTGATTCTGTAACTTTTTTTTTTTTTTTTTGGTCAAATGAAGAGGATGAAGTAGGAATTTTCAAGTATAAAGACTTCTAGTTTTTATTAATAGAAAAATCTAGAACAATGTACACGTGAAAACTAAACTGAGTTCTCTTCAATTATAGTCCATAAACAGCTATGGTCAACGAGATCGATTTCAGTTATGGTCACCTTCAGTTATGGCTTCAATCACCTTTATTCTGGAACTAAGTATAACGAATATTTTTTTCTTTAGAAATAAAATACAGGTCTTTAATTCTAAACAAAACAGACAGCATAGTTCAAAATGTCACTATGCCATTACATATCGTTATATAGATAAATAAAAAAGAAAGTGAAAAATGCTTGAAATTGTCAAAGATAATGCGACAAACATTATGAACAATTGTGCAACAAATTAAGCATTGGTTTATACTAAAATAAACTGCTACGAAGTGCAAGGTATTGGAATGCCGAAACGAAAGGGACACTTCACCTTGAAATGTAAAGATGCCCCACTGAGTGAAGACGCCCCTCCTCGAATTGCTCACGGCTTGTGACTCGTGGTCACAACACTTGCCATGTGCGTGAAAGGGTACATAGTCTTGAGTAAAATCTATGTTAGGGTGACCAAATCGTCAACTAGTAAAACCGGGACACCTTTTATTTCTGGATAGGTTGCTCCCCTAAATATATTTTTTAGCCTCTCCATTCTCTCTCTCTCTCTCTCTCTCTCTCTCTTTGTATCTCTCACAAAACGGTGCAAATTTACACTTTTTCTTTTTAAACCTATTGAAAAGGTTGTGGAATTAGTTAGATAACAAGTAACTATCAGCAGCTAACAATACATGAAATATTTGAAAACATTATTAAAAATATATGAGCGCTCAAATGTCACCCACAGGATTTATAATTACTGTCAGCATCTGATTCCAACTCCTTATATTTGAATTTTCTTACTTTTAAACATTGTTTCATTTACAACTACCGTAGTTTTCTTTTTTACTTTCACTTTTATAGTTCTGTACCTTTGTTCCCCTGTCGTAATGTGTTACACAGTGGCGCAAATCTGTCTTCAACATTGGGGGGAGGGGGGGGAAAGATCGTTCCCACTTTTTTTTTTTTTTTTTTTTGTATGCGATGTTCAACAATGCTGTGGAGGATCAGGAGAGCAGTTGTCTTCAACATTGGGAGGCGGCAAATTTGAGGCTTTTTCTGGGGGACATTAATTTCATCTCACTTTCCTTTGCGGCAATCGGACACAAGTCGTCACATTCCTCAAAAAAAAAAAAAAAAATCTAATCTAATTATTGGGGGTGACAGTCCCCTCCAGTTCCAAGATTGGAGGGGACATGTCCCCCTCATCCCCCCGGGTTTTGCGCCAGTGTTACATCTTAGTCAAATCACGGAAACACTGTACTGTACTGATGACATCGCCTCAACCTTCCACCGCCCGAAACAGAGAGTAAAAACAGTTTGTTTTTATGAGACTTTCAGCCACTTGCACTGTCGTCTGCGAAGTGGGATTTGTAGAGGGAGAGGCCTAGGAGGGAAAACAGTGCAACCACCACATCCAATATCGCAAACGTTGTAATGACGTTGCTCAGTAATTAGACATATTTCAATATAATCACATAGCTTAGAAAATAATAATATAAATTAGGAAATCTTAGCGATTCGAAAGATTTTTCGTACCCAATGTATGTAAATACGGGACATTTTGGCGTCCCGGGGGAATTTTTCGGGACAATCCCGTTATTACAAGGTTTTGACGCTCGCACTACAATTGTTGTTTGTAAACAATCTTCCATCCTAGAGTGAACAGACAATACGGGACGGTTGGTCACCCTACCCTATGTGGAAGTTGCATCGGAGAAAGAAGCTGTTTTTGTTCAGGCCTGTTCACAAAGGTAAGTTACTCTTATTTCAGTGTCTGTAATTTTAGAAAACGAAACATAGTAGTGCTCTTGACGATAGTTAAATAGAAGTATATGAATAAAATTCATCAAATATCATCATAGGTGTACCAGTGTTGTAGCTAGCAAGTTGATATAAGGGGATGCATTACTTTTTCAGGGAGCAGGTTTTCACATATTAAAAGAAAGCCGTGCTCCCCTGTGGTCTCGTGACTAGTACGTGTCTTTTTGGTGCACAAAGTCGAGGTTCGATTCCCAGTGTAAACGCCATGGAAAATTAGAACGATTACGGTGGATTGGATTTAACCCTTTGGGGATCTTATGGTACAATTTGTACCATACGGGGTGTTTCATGGTACATTGCGTTATAACTCTACTATTTTAGCTTTTTCGTCTTTTTTTTGTTGTTTTGTTTTGTTTTTCAAGTCCAGAGGCATTGTAGAAGACATTACGGATCGTTTCACACCTTCCTGTGTCGAGACATAGCAGGTGATGACGTCATAAGTCTAAAATTTATATTTTCGTGTAATACTTTTTTGGGGGGGGTGGTTATGTAAAGTATTTTAGGCGGGCTTATTTTTTCACGTAGAAGATTGAAATTTTTCACAAACATGCAGTCCACCGAGTAGTATTTACCAGATTTTTTTCTTCAGATTTCTGCGTTAAAACAGGGGGGATCCAGAGGGTCAAAAAGTTGAAAACAGGGATATTTTTACCCAAAAATTCCGTTTTTCCTCATTTTCCCGCCTTAGATACATGATGGAGAAAAGCGAATGGTACCGCCTGAAAGGCAGTTCCATTCTGAAGAGAATGATGTGCGACACATGGCCCTAGGATAATTAGGGAAGTGTCAGGGAATTTTTATCAAAATATACTTCTGTATAGGGGAATTTTGGACATTTTCGGTACTATTTTTGTGCTGGCTTATTTTTGCACCTAGAAGATTGAAATTATGCACAAACATTCAGTCCACCGAATAGTATTTACCAGATTTTTTTCAGATTTCTGCGTTGAAACAGGGGGGTACAGAGGGGCTAAACGTTGAAAAAGGGAAATTTTTACCAAAAATCCCTTTCACGGGATTTTCCCGCCTTAGATACATAATGGGGACAAGTGAATGGTACCGCCTGAAAGGCAGTTCAATTCTGAAGAGAATGATGGGCGAAACATGACCCTAGGGTAATTAGAGATGTCTCAGGGAATGTTTACAAATTTCCCTCTGTATACGGGAATATGGGACATTGTCGGTATATTTTTTTGGCGGGCTTACTTTTGCACCTGGAAAATTGGAATTGTGCATAAACATTCAGCCCACCGAGTAGTATTTACCAGATTTTTTTCAGATCTCTGCGTTAAAACAGGGAGGGTCCAGGGGGGCTAAAAGTTGACCCAAAAAATCCCGTTTTTCCTCATTTTCCCGCCTTAGATACATGATGGAGACAAGTGAGTTATACCGCCTGAAAGGCAGTTCTATTCTGAAGAGAATGATGGTCGAAACGTGACCATAGGGTAATTAGAGATGTCTCAGGAAATTTTTTACCTGAGATCATGGTGTTTTACAGTAATTTGGGGCATGGTGGGAATTCCTGATAAAATTTCTCCCGCCCTTGGTATTCAAGATAGAAACTTGAAATTTGGCACACTCATTCAGTATACCAAGTACTATTTATCAGATTTTTTTTAGATGGCTACGTTTACACAGGGTCGTTCCAGGGGGGTTCAAAGTGCGAGAAAAAAATTTTCCGTCCGAAATTTTCCATTTGACATCATTTTCCCTACTCCTGGTATATGGTATGAGCATGCAAGTGGTATCATTTGAAAGCCAGCTCCATTCTGAAGAGAATGAGGTATGAACCATGATCCTACGATAAATAGTGACGATACAGTAGCTGCTTGACTGAAAGTCTAAAAAATAGCCCAAAAGCCCCGGATCTCTTAAGGGTTAAACTGTAGGTTCACTACACGTCACTGCATTAATTAGTCGCAAGAATCAAAGTTTGAAAAAAAAATAAACAAATGATAATAATATGTAAGGTCCACAATTCTTTTTCTCTTTTATTTTTATCCATTGTTTAAAAACGGACTTAGAAAATATACATGAAGAATATTTGTCATTTTCTTGAAAATTTTCTTTATTATTAGATAGATAGATAGCAGACTCAGACCTGCCAGGGCAGGAGGGAAGGAATCCCTGCCGGGGCCTCCTCTCTCTCATATATAATAACGAATATTGAATAACATGGAACGTGAGATAAAACCTGTCTGCTGTGTTGGAGAATAGTTATTCGCAGTTCGATCCGTTCCCAAAGTTCGATGGCCCCTGCATTGAATATAGTCTTGGGGATCCATTATTGGGCTGGAACTAACAGTATTGTAAACTCCTGTTTGGGGCCCTTTGTTTGTGGTCTAGTAAGAATATATTTCAAAAATATGAAGAATGGGGCCTCAGCATCATATTGTCTAAATGTGTATTGGGGTCCCATGAATGCTGAAACGAGACTGGCTTTTATAAATTCCTGCTAGTGCCCTTTGTTAGTCGTTGAAAACTTATTGCAACACCATAAAGAAATAGAACAGGTCCCCACCTTGGGGCCCCATTACCATGCGTAAATGAAGTTGACACCTTTAAAAAGAAAAGCCACCCTTCCATTTCAGATTTTACAAGACACTGTTAAATTTTTACTACTACTACTACTACTACCAATAATAATAATAATAATAATAATAATAATAATAATAATAATAATAATAATAATAATAATAATAATAATAATAATAATAATAATAATAATAATGTGGGTTCCTCCACGTGAGGCTCCTGCCGGGGCCCTATACCCCCCAGTCCAACACTGATAGATAGAAATAAAAGTTATTAATACTAGTGGTGCAAAAGCATAGATGCCTGTTTCTATGATGTTTATGAACACATTTTGAAAAATTGTGAAACTGGGGCATCTTTCCTCAACATGCATGCCGAAGATGCCCCACTTGATGCTTTTTGTAAATGGTTTGAGTTCTTAAATTTACTGAAACAAAATTATCTTTCGAGATATGATAAACAAGATAAAAATCTTCTAATTGATCATACGGTGTAAATTCAACCACCTCACCTCAATTGCAAGAGTGGAAAATGGGTAATAATGAAAGAGTGGGGCATCTTTACCCAAGTTACTCTACATCTTGAATTCGATTCTCGACAGAATTTAACACATGTGAAGAACTTCAAATCTTGAGAAACACAAGTTTGACGTCCCATGGCTATATTATCGTCACGAATTGACTAAACCAGTGAAATTCTGGGAGTGGCTAACAAAACCAGCTCTTGTTTCCCCACTTGTTGATAAATCGACATAACTAATTGCATTATTACTACACGCCTGATTTTAGGTAAAAAGATATTTTTCCTTTGTATATATTTCAGGAAGAACAAATAATGTGAACGTTTCATTAGCAAATGTAGCAACTGATCAAATTTTAAAATGTAAAACATAGCTTACTCTGCCTGTTAGACCTATTTTTGACAGAATCCCCTACATCAAGCTTTGCATTACAAATGGTTTGTGAATATTTTTGAAGATTTTAAAGAATCTTCGTTCCAATACACAGGCGTTGGTTCTGTTTGATAAGAATACAATTTCAGTATGAAGAAAATGGTCCGCCAAGCACCTTCTAGAATATCACTTTTTAGTTGATTTCAAACTCGTTCAGCAGCGAGGCTATATGATACACGAGCTCCCGCCGGGTGATCCGAACCACATGAGCTCCCGCTGGGAATTGAATACCGTTTTCAGAAAATAGTATCTGACCACAGTCAGTTCTTACCTTGGAATTGGAACAAACTTCGCATTATATATGGTATTGGGAAGCAATAATGAAACTGGTTACGTATTTCGTGACCTGGAAGTAGTCAGACCTGTGACTCAGTATGACTCGACAGACGTGGAGACGACGAAAGATCGTCATACATATAGAGCATTTGCATGACACTGTTAATGTAGTTTCGACTCTTCCTGCTTCTCCAGCCGCTAATGCGTGCTCCTTTGGTGCATGTTCCGGATTTGGTTTTCGTTAGGAGATCACTGGGTTTTATCTTGACTACGAGAGATTTACTGCTATTAACCATCCGTCTCCTTTAGCCTGAAGGGCTTAACGGTCGGACATTAAACTAATTTTTCAATTAACGTTCATTTCATTCTTAAATGTAATTCTAGCAAACACTATTCTGCCCTCTCTTATTAAAACTGTAACTGTCTTTCTCTCTTGATATGTGCGTCTGTGTATATCAAAGCAATGCACTGAAAGATAACTACAAGTCTATAAGAGTATAAACGTGTATTACAGTAAGTCATATGATTTTTCTTACAAGGAATCGTCAAAATTTAATCAAGCGAGCTCACAAAACTTGCCCTGTAGGATATAAGAGATACCACTGAACCCAATCAGTGTTTTGTTCAATCTTTCTGCGTAGTATGTGCCCAAAACCGCTGCTTTACTTTTATTATGAAAAGACAAAGTATAGTTATATTTGAAGTATAGCTATAGCTAGAAAAAGTATAGCTATATTTGAAATAGTGAAGACTTGGTAGATTAAGAATTGTCACACTGGGAATCAATCATATGGATATTCGACCAACACCAGTTGATATTATTAATCCTATAAAATGCCGTAGAGCTGATATTTCGGTTACTTCTGGGCCATCGGATCTGTCCGAATAGCTAGGTTTGTTTGGGTTGCCGTATCTATCCGTGTGTGACCGGATCTGAAAAGCAATTCCCGACTTGGATGAAGTGGATAAAAGTCGTGACCAAAGTGATCCAAGTTGCAGCAATAGTAAATAATTTACCAAGAAATAAGGGTGCACGATATCAATAGCAATAAACTTTTGCAAGATGAGCAATTAAAACAAGATAATGTGTATATTGAGTTTAAGTTTCCTTTTTATCGGAAGTTCTTTTCAGGTTAGGTGCTAATGGTAAAACATTACATGAACAATTTAAGCACTGAAAAGATGTTGAGAGAAATATTTAACTAAATCTGATAAAGTTGAAAAAATGTATGGGAAAAAGTGTTAAAGACTATGAATGCAAAAAGTCTGACGCCAGTGTTTTATAAGCTGTTGACAAAATAATGGCTGAATAGGAAAGAAAAATCTTTTGAGAAATAAAACTGAACAGTGTGTCAGCTTCAAACTTAAATTGCTACTGGTGTAACATTATATTCAACCTAAGATACTAAATCTTACAGAGAAAATTCACAGCTTCACTGTTGATAACATAGAAAATGTTGTGTAAAATTCACCACATTTCCCCCCGAGCTCCCCCGGGAATAGAACCCAGGTCTTCCACGCCAAAGGCGCGTACTCTAACCGCTTAGTTACGAATGAGCTCAATACCTAAAAGTGACATAGCGGTTGTATCTGTGTGTTTGATTATCACGGGAAAACGAATGAGCTGTTTGAAATGAAATTTTTGGAAACATTTAGTACTTACAAGAAAATGATTAGTTGGTGCTCACTGGAAATTTGACGTAACTTGGACACAACTTAGAGAATGGTCAAGTATGTCTACACATAAAAGTTCAGGTAGAAGTGAACACGACAAGTGAAGTAATAAGAGTTTGACGTTTTGCACTGGAAGTTATTGAGAAACAGAATTTGATGTGCGCAAACAAAAAATAAAATAAAAAATAAAAAAGGACGTAACTTCTTACAGGATTTGAACACATGAACATCTGATTAGCAGATTATTTATCCCAACCGCTCGGCTATTTCTTACCCGTGTCTAAATTTTTAGCGACACTTTAATTTGTGCTGACCGATTACAGCTGCATCAAAATCTATTTTTTATTGGGTTTCAATGCTAAACTTTACTTCAACCCCCAAAATTCCCTCCGTGTGCACTTCCACCTGAAATTTTGTATTTAAGCATAACTGACCATTCTCTAAATAGTATCCAAGTTTGCCAGCGGGCGCTAGCTGACCATTTCTTAGCTTGGGCTGGGCTTTTATCGTGTTACTTTAATTATAATGAATATTCTAAGAGGGAAAAGAAGGTTTAAAAATGTACGCCCAAAAGTAGATTATCTCATGAACCTCTCACCATAGGAACATGAAACTCGGCATATAAACTTCTCATCAAAGATGTGTGACCACGTGCTGCATTGTTCTCGAAAATTCTGTCTCTAGCAGAGAAAGCGGGCAACTGCTACATTTTAATTTCCTATTTTGTATTCATAAACTTGCCAAAGCGAGGAAACGTTTTAACTGTTTAAAATGAATTATAAACTTAGTAGTTTTATTCACTTGGATCTTCATCGTTACCCATTGAGTGAAATTCTATCCTATTGGGCAAAGGGGTTTAAATATTTCGCAAATAATATTTTCATAAACTTATTCATCTCGTTAGAAGAAGGGGAATTTCAATTAGTTTCTGTCTCCTTTATAAAGATTTTCACAGCCAACCTTTTTAAAGGAATTGTGTATCCTATTTTATGATTTTTAAGATATATTTAAGGCTATTTTCAGCTCATATTAGGAAACTAGAAGCAGAGGTTTTGGAAGCTAAAAATCCTGTTTAATTATGGGTCACATTATTTCAGCGAGAGATCAACTTTTATACCCAGATTTGTAACTTCGATCTATTTTTGGATTTACGTGGAAATTGCTCAATGCATGGTTTTTAGATTAACTGCGACTTTTCACAGATCACAAACCAATCATCTTCCCTGAAACTTATGAGGCCTAAGACTGATCGGTTGGTTGACTGCGAGTTTGGAATCCCTTTCAACACCGATGCAATGTAAGACAGGGACCTACTGCTTAACCTTGGATCCCGAACCAAATGAGCTCCCACCAGGAATACATTTTCTGTTGAGATTGATTCCATAAAATGTTACATTTCTTTTAAATCTTACACGAGTATTTCCAAATAGAATATGAATTTCCAGAACACATACTATCTTTCAACTCGGAAAAAACACTGGTTTATCGATCATTGTCTGATAAAATAGACAGCACGATTTCGTTTTTCAATATACTGAATAGATCTAATGGTAATAAGAATAAAATATATACTAATATTTTTCTTTCCTCTTCTCTGTGTGTTTTCATACATAGACCAGTATTACATTGATCAAAATTTTGTAAAAAGTTGTTCACAATTAAGACATTGATGAGAGGCATTTGAGAGAAAATCTGAGGTAGTATTGCTTTGCTCTCTCGACCTATAGTGTTCAGTGGTGATTCACTGAACAAGTGTTTGTTTGCTACTAGACTTTAAAAAAAAAAAAAAATCATGCTTGCCAGAATTTTATTCAAAAAAGATATAATTGTATTTGTATATGTAAACAGCACCGATAGTAGCTGTTAGATTCGTTTCTTTACGAAAATCTAACAGCACCGATAGTAATGAAACATGATTCAATAAAGAAAACTATACGAAATCTTACTCTGACCTTTAATACATGCCCTCACATTCATTCATTCAGTGGGGTAATTTGTGTCTAGTTTAGTTAGTGTCGGCAAAGATGCCTACGTACAGCTATATCTTTGTTCGATCCGTTTGTATATCATTTAGATATTCTCGAATATAGGTATTCCTAACTGCTTGCTAAAATAAGTGGTTATAAAGTTGGTTTCCATTTGTTATTATCAGCTAATTCTGGTCTAAAACTCTAGAAATAACGGTGACAGGAGCTCATGTATTGATCACATATTACTTATCTAGAAGTTGCCTGGCTAAGCATAAATTCTTTCCACTAATAATCCTTTATACAATAGCATAGTATAACCATTTAGAACTGAAATTAAAATTTCATCACACTAATTTAGTTTATCTGAAATCAAGGTATTAAAGTAGCTTGCTGGTAGAGTTAAACGAATACCTCTGCTAAACATATGACTTCTTTACTGCCATTGGAGTAATATTAATTGACGTACGTAGGTATCTGGATAATGTAGGAATAATTACTCTGTTCTTGTACACAATCTCAAATCGCATCTATCCCTTCACTTCAGCTGCTTAATTTCCAGTTTTTCATATACTTTTAAATCACTACTTTTAATTCTTCTAGCTCTGCTAGGCAAATGGGCTACTGTTTTCAGTCAAGATATCCACACAAGCAAAGTTTAAAGTACTCTCTCCAGACTTTTATGGGAAAAACTGATAGCCTAATGGCATAATTTATGAAGTATGAACAAAATCGTTTCAACCGTTTTCGGTTAAAAATACATTTGAATAATGTACACTGTAAATTATCTAAAATCTTCAAACAACAAGTATTATTTTGGACTCTCCTCTGGCCATGACAAACCAATGGCATTTGACAGGGCACCTCTTGGAAAGGTAAAGTGGCATCTAAGTTGTAGGTAAGGTCAGTCTAGATATACATATACCAAAATGAGCTCCCTTGAGGCTATGTGAGATTTGATTCCCGGCGGGAGCTCATGGAAAAAATGAAGAATCTTTAAGTTTTACGTCCCACGGCTAAAGGAGACGGTAATGATGAGAGTGAAATGGTGGAATGAGGAAAGTGGAGGAAACGAGAGAACCCCGAGAAAACCCACGAGCACAGTGTTGTCCACCACAAAGTCCACACGGCGCAAGCTGGGATCGAACCAGGGACCCCAAGCACCGGAGGTGAACGCTCTACCACTGAGCCACCGCGCCCCCGGGAGCTCATGGAGTTCGCATCTCACATTAAACTGTAGCTCAACATCTATCGGAAGCTCTAACAAAAGTGCTTGCGTTTGGCAAATGGTTGGCAACTTCTAACCATATTTTGCGGTCAAACTCAGTATTTCAATGCAGTTTCTTTCGTTGAGTCTCGTCACCCTCTTCATGTCTTTTAAATCCTAATTCCTTTTTTCATAAAGAAAATTTGACAAGACGTTCTTATTTTTAATTAAGTATGTTTGTCATGGTAATTATAATCATCCACTTAAATGTCGATCTTTTTAGGTAATCAAACGTTTTTCGCTCAGTATCTGGATGAAGCTGCCTTTGGAACTACTAAGCGGTTAGCGTACGCGCCTTTGGCGTGGGAGACCCGGGTTCGTTTCCCGTCGGGAGCTCATGTAGTTCAGATCCCGCGTTAAGCAGTAGGTGCACATTTCGTGTAGCCTCGCTGCTAAAAGAATCGCTTAACTGCAATCAAATTTAAAAAATCGAAATCCTTTGGAACTATTACAGAGTCCAATTTATCTGAAAGAAATTATTTTATCACTAAATTCTGAGAAATCCCAAACTTATATTTCTGTAACAAAATAAACATCCCAAATATTGTAATTTACCACTTAATGAACCTTTGGTTAGCCATGATTTGAACATGGCCGCCATCAAGGCAACTCTTACCATAGACCTAATATTTATCCACCTGCTTTTTATTTATTATCATTAACACAAAATTTACAAGGTGGGGTAAAGGACTAATACATATGCTGCAACAATATTTAATATCCCTGTAACTTTTTACCAATTGCGCGTAAATCAAAATTAACGTCACCATTGTTCTTCTGATTAAATTTGCGCCTTAAATCATGTATCACATGACCCTATTCCTATTTTAAAAACTTAACCTTAATTCAAAATGGCGGATTTCAAGATGGCCGCCGTCAGGTATACCCTTACTATATGACTTCCCTCTAGTCCTAATATGTACCCATATATTTGTTATTCACCTTTTGTCGTTACTTGAGGTCTTACAGAGGTTTTACCTCCAACTGTATGAAGACTATTCTGTACTTCCATGTGATGTTCTGGTAGCTGATCTCCTAAACCCCTGGAGCTTCGCACCTACAACTTCACTGAAATACTGACCACATTTAGTACTACTTTCTCATATGTGTCTGTCAGCAACTCGATTCACCCAAACGTAAGGTTTACTTGTCAGAGCACAAAAAAGGAATGAACAGGCTGCTCCATCTGCCCCATTGAGGAATAACCACTAATAGATACACGGAAACAATTAACCTAATCAAACTAGGGTAGGGTGGGCAATTTGTCTTCTTGGTTCAAAAGGGTATACAAAGAACTGAAAATTAAATATCTAGTGCGAGTAGATAGATTGAGTTAGGACTAGAGTCGATGGAAAATAATTTATTATAGTTCCACGATATATATTAACGTACAAACACAAAATTAACCCGAATAAATAGGGTTTTTTATAGAAATTTTGAAAAATTATTTATTCTTAAAATCTAAATAACTTTTGATATAACCGTACCAGTAACTATGGTCACATCCAAATCGTTAAGCAACTTCGTATTACACACAAGAATCAGAAAGGAACTGTTTGGGAAATAGCTATCAAAAGGCGCTGTATAAACTGTGAAGCAGAAGGTCGCACAGGCAAGCAATCAAGATCAATAAAAGGCAATGTCTGTTCTCAATATCACATTGTCTCCATCAATCATCATTAAGTTCTTTGCAAGGGAAGACTCGTACTTGCAAAACACACACACATATAATTCATTCATAATGCATGCAGATCTCACGTGTCCTTCCTTAATGTTGTTAACTTAGAGTTTAACAGCTAAAATCTTAGAAGCACGACATATAATGCTAGAACTACAAGGCGTCAACGCCAGTTACTAGCTTCTCATTGTTATTAACTTTCCAATAGCTCACTAAGATGCATTTACTTTCACCTAACACGGAAGTACAGAGAACAGAAATTATATATATGATGAAACGAGCTGACATGGTTCGAATGATCTAAGGCATTAGGTTCGTTGCAATACCTATCACTGGTTCGAATCCCCCTAGGGAAAGGTTTGTCCAACTTTTCCAGTCTGAAACTAACCTTGAACTGTATTAAACTTCACGGAAACCAGAAGCATAAAGAAAATTCCATGTTACTCAACGAACTATACAGTAGATAATCATCTTTTACACTAATGAATTAGTGTGGGAATAGACTTTTATTTATTTATTTAAATTGTACTCAATGTCGATTTCTGAATATGCGTCAAGCATCTTTCTCCATTATGTTTTCACTTAAATACAAAATATCATCTTAATTCACCAATCACTTAACTACTCAGGGTGAAGTAAACTAGCTCTTTGAAAAGAGTAGTGCTACAGATATTGGGACGGCGTCATACCAATTGGTGTGAGAAGGATGAGTATTATGACATCTATAGACGTTTGCTGCTGTAAACTTTTCATGTTGTTTATAATCACATACGGTGTTAACTATAAAGTAAGAGAGCATTTTAAACAAAGGTTCTTCAAAACAAAAGCGCTGTTATAGTTTGATGTTTGAAAACAGCCATGGCACCCTGACAATAACAGCCACATCTTCAGATTAGCTAACCTTACACGTGACTTGAAATGTTATTACTAACAAAGACTCATAAGGTACAATTATTTTATATATTATTCGAGAAAATAATGTAAATATTTTAGAGAGATTTACTCATTTTATTTTTGTCATTAAATAGATTTGCGACAGACAGGCGAACTGGGCATATTCCCGGTTACCTGGTAAGTCAGTTTAGCTCTGGAACTACTTAAACCTTCGGCAAAAATTTGAGAATATCACTCCCCACCTCCCCCGCGCGAATAAAGTAAGGTGGAACGTGTAATTGTTCCGGCTGATACAATTCATCAAACAGTTCCTCAGGACGTACCAGTGCACCGCGATACATACGTTGATGCTGCACTACAACATGTGTGTTATGTACTGCCTTTACAACATTTAGTTCTCAATATCTCCTTTAACCTAAAGAGCATAACCGAGGAACGTAAAGCTCGATAATGCTGTATGACGAACAATTAAATTACACTCAGTTGTAAGTAATTCAGCAGTATCTTATTTTAATTTTGAAATACAGTTTATATAAATTTTACGAAAATGATTCGTACAGCTTTAAAAAATATTTATCGAAAATTAAGTACTAAATGTTCAAATTATACGAAATGTTACAAAGTGGTATTCAATATATAATGTCGAAAAGAAAGTGTGTAAAAGGAAATTACAAATCACGTCCACTATTTCAAGAAATTGGTTGCAGAAAATTCTCTTTTTTTTAATTTTTATTTTATTTTATTATTATTATTATTATTATTATTATTATTATTATTATTATTATTATTATTATTATTTTATTTTTATTTTTATTTATTTTTTTTTTTTTGAAGATCTAAAGAAAAATATATTACACAAGTCCACTTCCATCACAAAACTGTCATAATGTTCTCATAATATTATTTTGAAACAGGAGTAAATGCGAATTGAGCAGATTTTAATGGTGAAACTTACGTTAAACCTAAATCTTTTTTATGCGCGCGATTTACGTCAGAAACACAAAGAGAGACGTTTCTTGATGTTACTCAATAATGCGTATAATGTAGTGATGACAGCTATTGTATACCGGAAAGTTGCCAACATTTCAAAATTTGCAAACATTTTGAATAATCAATAAAATATATAAAATTTTATTATGCTTCTAATTGAAGTAGAATCAAGGATTTGATTTGAAGCTTTCATATTGTTTTCATCTTTAATAATAATAAAATAATGTGTTCCTGTCTGTGTGCATATCTGTTATGAGCTCTTCGCATAGAATGAATTCACCTAGAGCCACCAAATTTTATGCACAAATAGGTGTTTATCAGATTTAATCTATTCCCCCCGAAGCCATGTTTCTTGTGTTCGACTCAGGGTTATTTGCGGAGAATCAAAATGAGTGCGCGTTTCTCGCTGTTTCTAAGAAAGCCTAGTCTATATGCAACCAACATTACCTATTGGTTATGAGGACTTACCTAACAACGGAGAATAAATAGTTGGGAAATTCTTTAATGACATCAATCTTCTTTTCTTTTTATCCAGGTTTTACATTAAGACTAGGAGTGACAGGTGCTTACTCTCTTCATCCAGGATCTGAATTAAGACCCGACAATGACGGGTGCTTACACCTAGTGGGCAATAAGTTTGTATTAACTTTTATTTCTAAGTTGAGTTCGTAGCTTTAATAGAAAAATAAGAATAGAAAATCCTCAACTTGTCAGAAGGATGAGCTGAAAATTGATACTGCTCCAGATTAACATGGACGTATAACCGACAATTGTCTCCTGAGAGGAAGGAATGAGGATGTACCATCATCCGCGATGTTTATACTCAAAACTCTGCTAGCTGTTAGGATTATTTTCAACACGATATGTCAATATAGTTTTTTTTTTATTTTAGTTCTGTCACTTTTCTAATAAATTTACGTTACATAAGTTTTCATCATGAACGTTTAAAAAACTTGTCTTTTATCGAAATTCTCGTTTTTAAAATGGCTTCGTAAATAAACTTTGAAGAGTTATGACTGCAGTAAATATCACATTAAATGATATCACTTATCATCTGGTTACGGAAATTTAAGTATCAAAAAGAGTCTGGCCTAAATGAAACACCGTTACGTAACTTTTGGTATCGCAGTGAATGCTAAGGTTTGTACATTAAAAAAGAAAGAAAGAAAAAGAAAATACAGGACAATTTTTCATCACAACTAGAAGGTATAATGAAAAGGCATCCAGTCCTTAGATCTTCTGCAAGAACACGGCATTTTAAAGGAATAAAGAAACAATAAAACTAATTTCAATTCACAGTAGATCAGTGTAGTTTCAAGTTACACGTGCGTAATTATTCCGTATCTACTAGTGACACTAATATCGTAGCATAAGAGAGTTGCAAATTGGTATGCCATTTTTATAACTATAGCTATAAATTTCTTGGCAATTAAAGGTTCTAAGTTTGAGAACCAGAACATTAAGCACAAATTAGGATAATTCTACGTCCCGAAAAATTTTGTCCGGATGCCGGGACACAATCTCTCTATAAGGGACAATCCCGTAAAATACGTCTAGTGAATGAAAAGTTTAATTTATGACAAGCGTGTACTATTAATGGTGCATTTTTACAAAGCAATGGAAAATTACAAACTAGCATACTGATCTAGACAATAATGCAAAGTTGGTATAACGGAAATAGCTCATAGTAATAACGTACTCTAATATAAAATTAATGCTGCTTTCTGCAGGTCATTACGAGAACTTAACGAATCGTTCTAACAATATTGTAACTCATTTTCTAGAGCAGTAAATAATAAAACAATCTGTATTTTTTTATTAATTCATTCTTGTGCTATCATAAATTCATTAATTCATCGGTGAGAGAGTTGAATATTTATGTTCCATACAAAGGATTGCTACTGCAGTAAGTAGCAGTTTATTAATTTCCATTAATGCGCATTAGAAAAATCACAGACTTATTGTCAAGATATTTCTTTGTTTTTAGAGATTAGGTGGACTTTTTTAAACATGAACCGACTTCAAAAAGTCGCCAAAAGGAAGATAATAATAAAAGTGCTAAAAGGCAGAAAATAATAATAAAGCGCTTAAAATTAAGAAAAAAATTATTACTATCATTAATAAAACAATTTTGAAGTCGTGGCAAGCCAAATAAATTAATGCCTAATATTTGTAAGGCGATTTTATGATGTATTAACGTTAACGAACAACTTAAAAAATGTATTTTGAAGATATTAATGTTCCAGCATGATTCAACTTACTTTATTTCAAAAGAATAACGCAACTGATTCAAACGCTGTATCAATTGCATTTAACCGACTATTAATTGCATTACGTAGATAAAATTAATAATGGTGAGTACCTTGATACTATATTTGCCTTGTTAGGATGACTGCAATGTTTGAGTTTATGTACTATCGCACTTAGATAGGCTAAACTTGTTCTAATAAATCACAGTGCACGTATAGATGCGAAGTGCTGTATGTATGTTTCTGAAGAATATCTAGAATATCTTTTATTTCTAATCTCCATTTAACATTTCAATAATAACTTACGATATGTTTTATTTGGTTGTTGCATATTTCAGGTGAGATATGCTCAGCCCCAAAGTTTAGTTAAAATTATAATTTAATTTAAATTCATATTAAAATTTAACTAATTTGTAATTTAGTTAAATTCATATTAAAATATATTAGGATAAAATCTTGGCTTAGACGAAGTATATCTGAAATTTGTAGCACACTTTATGCATTTATATCTACTTTCCGCATAGTACGTAGTCTGCTTCGATGTTACAGAAACACGTAAGGTGTATGTTCATAAGAACATTTCTTTAAAATTAAAAATGTACTGAGTATGCTTTGATTTTTGAAGAATCATTATTCTCAGCATATAAATTACCCGAAAAAATTAACAAAATTACGCTAGAGTAGTGTGCAATGTTTCAAAGCTTGATAGTAATCGGTAGCCTTCTTGCCAGCGTATTATACAGAAAATCTACCAGATATGCTATTTTTTTCTCCGTATTGTCAAATAAAGAAAAAGGAATTTTTTCTGTTATTGTAAACTAAAAATTTGATTATTTTCTTTTGAATTAGAAACTAAAGTGGAACAATGTGATGTTGCATACAAAAAGATATGTCATGCACATACCTGCCGATGCATCCAAATCCAACTTGAGGTTCTCATGACCAACTGCAGTCGTTTGATGGTTAAAAGTAGAGTATGTGGAAGGGCTCTCGTCTGTCTCTTTACAGAAGACCACGCCGGTCTGTGAGACGTGAATACTGGGCGTACAGCCCATCGCGCAACGGCCGAAGCCTAAAACACCATAACACCATCCGCAAGCTCTCGACACAGCACGCGACACCCCACGCGCACAAGTCACAACAGAGGACGACGAAGAGGATAAACAGTTACACAGTACGGGCACTACAGCAACGGGCTGATGAGGGTCGTCTTTTCTTCTTGCTGAGGCTGCTGCTGGTATTGCAGATCCGCGACGATGAACTTGCTTCTCTTCTGCAACAAGAGGCGTATCAGAAGATTGATCTCTTCCTTCACCGCCTGTTGCTGGAAGCTGCTCCAATAATGGCTTAGACGACGCCAGAACGGCCAAGAACCCTGAGCTATGAGAAGCTTATTCACATTCCACGACATTAGATCCTCATCAACATCGTCACCACTCAGAGGACACTTTACGACAAGGCCCCCTTCTATTTATTCACTTCCTCACTTCACCATTGCTACAACAGTCGTATATCACTCATGCTACGACTTCCCTTGTCGGACAGACAGTTCTTCTGCATCATGTAAATGAGCAATTAATAGCTGGAAGCAAGTGTGACTCCCTGCAACAGAAGAAGAATCAAGAATCAGACGCTATGATTACCAACTCCAATACTTAACACAAAAACTTTATATTATATGTAACAAAAACAGATATATTTATTATATATTATGTATATGTGCAGTGATTAATGCTGTAAAAATTTTACTTCTTGTTTTAAACGGACATGAAGATGAAACAAGCAATCTTCAATCTTTTAAACATTGAACAGCAACTACAATTACTAATTAAAACCAGTCACTAAAAATCTATACAGGGTGGCCCAGAAGTAAGTATACAGTCCTGTACTGATCAGATCATGGCATTTTATATCATTTACTTATTATTATTCATATAGATATTGATTTAGTTTCTTCCATATTTGTTGTCAATTTATAAACACTTAAATCTTAAGCTCGGATCAAATCAAAACAAATATATTCATTATATTAATAAATTAAAATGTCATACTTGATCAATGTTGCTCTGCATATCTACTTTTGGACCACCCTGTACATTAAAATGGTAGGTTTGTTTGCAATCTTTCGACAATGAGATCTCGAAAACCACAAGTGATAGAAACATGCCGTTTTCGCCGGTCGATTCCAAATTTTGTATAGATTGTGCAGTTCTAATTGAATATTTTAAAAAAAAAACGTGGCCGTTATTTCTTTATTACATGTTTAGGGGTGCTGGTGGATGTTGAAACTCCACTGGGGTGCTGGTGGATGGATTTTCCTCAATGGTGTATCGTATGAGCTCAGAATCTGTTACCCTGGGGCGGCCGGACCTTTGCTGTTCTTCGACGCTTTTACAATCTGCACATTTCTGGAATCAACGAGTTGCTGTGCTACCTTCCACTATACCTCCACCTGTGTTCACTATACCTTCCACTTTTGCATGGCAAATGCTTTTGCTTACTGCCGCAGTGTTATGCTCGAGTTCGACCTCACAGAGTAACAGTTCACTTCTCAGATATTGTTGAGCTCTAATCGTCACTGTTACTAAAAACAGACTAAAGACACTGATGAAGTGGCGGCCTCCGTGTTAAATAGTTCGCTTGCCGCGCTAACTCTTATATCAGTTTAACCTTGTACTTATGGTCAATGACGGAGTATACACGCACCTGATGTTTGAGTTGTGGAAATATTGCAAAATCTATGACTCGCTTTTATAGTATTGCACTTCAGTAATTCTGTATACTACCATATCATACTCATTTGAAGGTGAATAATATTACATTTAAAACAAGAAAACATTTCCGCTACTATTGACGCTTAAGACAGGGAACAGGCACGTAGCCAGGATTTTGGAATAGGGGGGGGGGTCCGTGACGAAATATTGTGGTTATTACAGTAGAGGCCCGATCATTCTAAACTATTTTACTGGCAACATATATTTGTTCGTTTAGCCAGGATTTCGTAATGGTGTGTGTGTGTGAGGGGGGGGGGGAGCGTGACATGAAATACTGTGGTTACACACCAGGGGATCGATCAATATAAACTATTTTACTGGCAACATACCCTTTTTTTTTAGGACAATAAAATGAGGATATGTTAGTATTTTAATGAGAAACACTGTGAAGAAATCTTGAGTAAGAGGACATAAAAAGGTATTGAAAACCATATAATCCTCCGAGGCCATTCGAACTCGGTTCTACTTGTCGTCTTCTTTTTGTTATCTTCGTTTAATGCCGTCAAGGATAGCAACGAGATCTCTTTCTGGGGTAAAGACATCCTATAAATGGATTAGTGTTGCCGCGAAATTCAAAACGGCTCATATTGTTGGTGATTCTGGATATTTCTTAAGTTCTTCCTGAGAGTCTATCTTATCTAACCGGTTTATCAATCGTCATTTGTAGTCCATACGATTAGCATGGAAATAGATGGAATTCAGAATGCTTCGTTACAATAATATCCATTTTCAACTTGACCCCCCCCCCCCTCCGTTTCCTCCACACAACGCTCCTCATAAGAAAGTGAAACCAAACGCTTGCTGATGCTTTATATTTTTAACGCTGATTCATCTTTTTCTCGTTCATCTTTCCTTAATATTTTCATTTCTGGATCCGAAGGGGGGGTTCTGGACCCCCCGGACCCACCCCTTGGCTACGTGCCTGCAGGGAATGACACGCGTAGCTTTTATTATTCCTTATATCCAATGTAAAATTTACATATGAAAAACGTAAGATTTGCGAAGACTTTTCCAAACGAGACCAAGACCAAAACTGGGTGTGCAAGAGCAAGACAAATGGCTCCAGTACAGGACTAAGAGCATCTGCTCTTGCATTTGCTCATCACTAGTTACTGATCATCAAACTTTGTGTTCGTCTTAATTAAGTGTTATTATAAGTGGTATGCTGTATGCTGTCGACGATACTAACCTGATCTTGACCAGATGTGGTGGTATGCTAGTAGACCTCGTACAGCTTAGTGCGTACATGAAATATTTTAGAATACATACCACTGGTTGTCGGGTTATTGATCTCCAAATCTGGATTTGACCTTCATAAAATTCAGAAATTTCACTAAATCACGATCGATAAAAACCCAGCCGATTTTGATTAGTCCAATCTTCATTCAGCATAAAAGTAAAGGTTGGTGAACTTTGTAAGCATTTGTGTATAATATGAAAGATTATAGCGTATAGATCTTTAATTTCCAAGATTTTGGACATCGAATTTAGGTTTGAACTCAGTGAAATCAATAAATTTCACTGAAATGCGATTAAGAGAACTCATTCGATCTTGACTAAAATTAGGATGACGATAGAACGTGAAAAGCTTAGCACACACCTGAAATAATATAGTGAAGAAGTCTTTCGTTCTGAAGTTATTGTCCTTCAAATTTTGGAGTTGACTTACTGAAAGGTTATTAGAAGTGATATGCTATCGATACTAATCCGATCTTGGCCATATCTCACGTGATAGTAAACCTCTTTCAGCTTTGTACGTACAAGAAGTGTTTTGGTATATCTAGGTATATACTAGGGATGGCCAATTCCGGAATTTTTACTTTCCGGAATTTTTCAAATTCCGGCTTTTTTCCAAATTCCGGATTTTTCTCGAATTACGGAATTTCCCAAAGTCCGGAAAGCGAAATTTCCTATCCAGATTCCGAAAAATATTGGCCATCCCTAATATATACTATCGCTTTCGAGCTATTGGCCAGGCCACTAAAATACAGGTTTGGGCACGATCCATAGAACTCATCGAATCTTTATCACACTTCGTATAGTGGACAATGTTGACGAGTTTTATACATATTGGAGCATGGTATGGAATATTATGGTATAATATTATATATATATATATATATATATATATATATATATATATATATATATATATATATATATATACCAGTTGGGTTTGAACTCAATGAAACCAAGAAACCGATCCGATACTCACCAAATTTGGCATGCTGGCAGACATTCATGAGCTTACTACGGATATGAAATATTGTGTTGTGTAGATCTTTAGTCAACGAGTTGTCTTCTATCAAAGTGGGGTTTGGATTTCTTGAGCTAGTAACTCTGACAAGTTTGATAGCTAGTTACTCAAAAATCAAATGCCAGCTCACCAGGGTATTTCATAGCCATATTAACCTTCTTAAGGTCTAGCAATATTTTAAATTTGGCCAAGTGAATACCTTAGTTCCCAATAGCTATTAAATTTCGGGCTTGGACCTAACATATCTATCACGGAAAGTAAATGCGTGTTTTTGTGTGCACGTGTATTGAAAATTTGCTAAAAATCAATGACGGAGAATTTCGTTCTCTACAAGGAAATTTACTAATATCTAGATAAAATGCAAGCAATCAAATTGACTACATTCCGTTAGATGAATGGCACACTAACACGTTACATATCCGACCCTATAGAAAGGAAGGTTATAACTTGGATCAGAACCTTATTATTACGAAATTGTGGAGACGAGTTTCCATTACAAAGAGAAAGAAGAAAATTATGAAACAGGACAATAAAATGTGATTTGATGTTGAAAAGAAAAATGAAATAAAATCTTTAAGTTTTACGTCCCACGATTATGCCGGTTAGGCTAAAGGAGACGGTGAGATTATGAGAAATGAATGAAATGGTGGAATGAAGAAAGTGGGAGGAAACGGGAGAACTCCGAGAAAACCCACGAGCATGGTGTTTGTACACCACAAAATCCACACGGCGCGAGCTGGGATCGAACCAGGGACCCCAAGCATCGGAGGTGAAAGCTCTACCACTGAGCCACCGCGCCCCCCTTTGATGTTGAAAAGACTAAAACACAAATGTAAAACAGGAATTGCAAATTATCCTTTCTCGTAGTTCTCCTTCCCATTCCTTTACGGACAACTTGTCTTAAAATTATGTCTTGTCATTAACCTGGGGTTCATTTACAATATTGGTACTAAATTTTAATTTTTTACACGCAAAGGTTTCAGAGATCTGCTGGACGGCCTAAAATGTTGTAAGTCCCTGTCCTCCACCACATTTTGTATTTTGTGAAACACTATTTCCCTCTCAGCTTGTGGTACATGGAAAACATTGATAAAATTTAACTTTCTACGTCTAACAGTGTCCGAGATCTACTAAAATAGGGAAAAATTTCTGCCCCCCGTAGAAGTGAAATTTCGTAAAATTCTATCTAATCTAATAAATACAAGAAGAATATTTATAGAAGAATTACTTATAATCCGATAGCTTGGGAGATCTTGTGAACGACCTAACAATTCAAATAACCTTTACTTCCTTAGGGGTTAATATTCCACAACACTTCTTTGTGTTTGTGATTAAACAGGTCATGACGTTTGTGACCCGTAACCCGGAGGCAGTCAAACCTGTGAACTATCAGACTCGGTGACATGGACGGATCCATGACCCTGAGTGACCCAAAAAGTTCCGGACACACTAATATGAGACTAATGATTTTCCGCTCCTCATCATATACAGCACAATTTGTGCTTCGGATATTAAACTGAGCAAAACTGACTCAGGCAGAACTGAGTATGCATCCATTTCTGACGATATTGGTATTTATTATTATTATTATTATTATTATTATTATTATTATTATTATTATTATTATTGCAGATTCTATTTTGAGTCACTCATACAGAACATTTGATAAACAAGAATGGAAACTGGAAAGTGCTCGATCACTGGAGTGGCGGGAGGAGGGGAGAGATATGCAGGAGCACAGTACTATGCAATTCACACGAACAAGAATGAGAGAGAGGGAGAAGATTGAACGTGTGTATACTTGGGTATTACGTACGTTAATATACACCAGTGCGCAAAACTCAAGGACGAGGCAGATCAAGTAACATAAAATGAATAAAAGCACGGCAATATGTTGCCAGAGGTCTCTTGCACGAATACAAGAATCAAGACCTAGTGAGACGTCAGCGTGACTGTAGCGCCGAATAGATCTGCTTCCCCAACACGAAGCAGTTGAATGAAAGATTAGTCAGTGTATGTCAGTCAAAGTTGTTGAAGAGCACTGTAGTAGTGTTACTCACAACATGTCTTGGAGACATTTTGGTGACTTTACACGGGGAAGAATTGTTGGGAAACTGAAAGAAAGATGAACTGTTACAAGCGTAACCCAGAAGTTTATTATCGCTTACAGCACCATTCCCTGTACATGAGAAGCATTTCGAACCACAGGCAACGCTGTGTGGAGAAGATATGGAAGTCGTCCACGGTCAACTACACCAGAGAATGACCGCTACATTTTGAAACAGGCAAGAATAGACCGACGTTAAACAGCGGGTGCAACTACAAACACATCTAAGAAGACTGCAAGTCGCCCAATCTCTCGCTCTACAGTGCCACGTTGACTGCATGGTTGGCCTCGTTGCCCAATGGTTATTACATTTTGTTCCATTAATACCTGCACATTGACGGTACAGTTTGCAGCGACGCCAAAAATATCAGAACTGGACCGAGTCTGAGTAGTAATTCTGGACGTACATTCATCTTGCGAGAGATGTGAACACGCGATGAACCTAGGAACTTTGTCGAACATAATAATTTTGGTGGTCCGGTATTCATGTGTAGGGAGGCATAATGTTATATGGGCATACCGACCTCCAACATTCTTGAACGCAGTACACTTACTGGTCAACGTTATTGTGACACTGTACTCTTTTCCCACGTAAGTCTTTTCAGAGGGACAATCGGCCCAAACTTCTTTTTCATGGATGATGATAACATATGGTCGCATCGGTGAACGGAGGTGGAGAAGCTTTTGAAACGAGAAGATATTCGGTGAATGGACTTACCCACCTGTTCTCCCGACTTAAATCCCCTCGAACACGTTCGGGTTAAAGGGATATGTTTCGCAGCACGTTCAGATGCATCAAGGTCCATCCAGCAGTTGTTAAGAGTGCTGGAGGAGTATGAAACTCAATACCGCAAGAACTCATTACCAAAGTTGAGAGCAGCATGGAAACACATTGCAGAACATCTATCGCTGACCGTGCTGACCATACCCTTTAAGGATCATTTCACTTTTTTTGTAAAGTCAGGGTGGATCATTAGTCGCAGTGCCTTCAGTATAAGTTATTGTCTCTACATAAAAGTGCCTTTTTGTTCTAATCACGAGTTTGTGTGTGTGGTTTCCTGTATCATACTGCAGCATTGCTTTCTATGTGTGGTTTTATGTTCAACCGATTTATACTATTTGGGAGTGGCACAGCATGTGAAAAGCATCTTCGTCCTAAAGTTTGTACACCACGTATTAGATCTTACTTTAAATGTTTACGGCTGGAATGATATTTGGTATCTTAATTTGTTACTAGTATGCCTTGCTGGTTTAAAGCAGTCTAATTTGACTATTGTTCGTGTTCTAATAAAAATAATGGAATGAAAATTCAACTAAATTTCTAAAATTAAGCTTTCTGAATATTTGCAATTTCACCTACATATTTTAACGTATGTATAGTGTGCTTATCCCACAATTTGTGTGAGACAGAGAAAATTTATTTTTTAAATGGTTTTGTATGGAGTAACAAATATTTTTTCTTCGTATAAAACACGTTTAAATTACCAAGCTCAATGCCCCAAATTACAAAAGTAGTAGTGACTCAACAAGAACAAAGTTCAGATCACAACGATAAACGTATTTCCAGGATAAGAGTAATCTTCGACAAACAACATAGGAAGTTCATATGTGATTCGATCTCTTACTTCTCTCATCTGAAAATGAAAAGAAAGGGGAGGCTGTTATATACAAAAGGGGATTTTCCAAAGACACGAGAAGAAAAGTTGGCCCATTCTCTTGTTGAGGACCATTTCCTTCTGTAGGTGTTTTGTCTTGTTCCCTTGGAAACCAACTCGAGCTCAAGTTATTATGACGAGCTACGAGAATATAGTGGACAGCAATTTAGATTCCCAATTTCCTTTGTATTAAAAAGAAAAAAAGGAAAAAGGTCAAAGCATTGTCTCTTTCTAGTTGTTCCCTCATTCTTCAATACAAATCTACCTCTTCCCATTTATCTACTGGAATAAGTTCCATAACTCGTATTGCCTACACACATGTTTATATTTAAACAATGAAATTATAGTTTTAAATACAAGAAAATATTTTCTATACACAATACTACTTCAAAACAATTATTTTTTAAGGTTCGAAAGCACTGCCTAATATTAGAAAAGTTTTACCCAATGTGAGTCTTAATTTCTTTCATTTTAAAACTTACCTTCTTGTCAAATTGTATTACAATAATTATTAAACTTCTAAATTATGCTATGCATATGAGTCGGAAGTCTTACGGAACAGTTATGTCCGTCCTTCTGTCTGTCGTCAGGTATCAAGAGCAAAAATGGTAACAGATATCCAGAAGCGGTTATTTGGAATCGATCCAGTGTCCCAAGATTAGGATTTATCTCCTCCATTAACTTGTTATTCAAACCGAATGTGGTTGAAATTAGCAATTTCAAGTTTCAACGTTTTTCGTGTAGAACAAACACGGTAATAGATAGGGACAAACGACTTTTTGCAATCGATTCAGCGTATCAAGAAAACATAGTCATTATCCACAACACTGCTAAATCGGAAATAGTTCAAATTTATTAGTACTTCCGGTTTCAATAGTGGTTTCCATAAATCATAAACATTAATGATATGAAGAAACGGTTTCCTGCAATAGATTGAGCGTCCTAATAGATTCTATCTCCGATGACTCTCCATTCAAACAAGAAATCATGGAAATCAGTCATTTCTGGTTTCAATGTGTAACGCCATAGGACAAAAACGGTAATATAGTAGCGACAAGCATTTTTTTTAATTAGTTGAAGATCTCAAAAGAATGTCATCCCCTCCTGCAACACTGTTGAAATTCACTAGTATTTCCGGTTCCAATATTGATTTTCATAGAGCAAATATGGTAAGAGATATCAAGAAGTGGTTATTGTGTAATAGATTCAGTGTTTCGAGAATAGGCCCCAAATTCTCTTTTCAGCCTCTATTCAAATCGGAAGTGGTAAAAATCAACCATTTCCGGTTTCAATGTTTATTGTCATAGAACACAAATGGTAACACAGTGAGAAGTTACCTCTTGAAATCGATTCAGCGTCTAAAGATTCGTTTCATGCTATCATATGCAGCACTCTAGTGAAACCGAAAGTGGTTGAAATGTACTAATACTTCCAGTTTCAATATTGATTTCCAAATGATATGGAAAAGCGGTTTCTTGCAATCAATTCACCGTCCCAGAAATAGATTCCATCTTCCCGTTGACCTTCTATTCAAACAAGAAGTGCTAGAATTCAACAGCTTCCGCTTCTAACGTTGATCACCATATAACAAAACAGTATTAGACACTGATATGGAGATTTCAGTAAGCGATTCAGCGTCTCAAAAGAACACATCACTAAAATATCTATTAAAGCTTTCCAGGCGACGTATTGTTAATATTTCTTTATCGGGCTAGCAGCCAGGTAAACAATGTTGTAGCTTCATTGTTTCGTGGGCTGATATCGTCTTCATCTTCAGGCGAATAGGATGGGACAATAGAGTGTATGAAATATATACTTCTTGTATGTGTGATTGGACTCCTCTGGTTGGTGCTTGAAATGGCGGATATGATTGGTGTCCATGTTTAACCGAACCGATGATTGGTGTACGAACCTTAACAGAGGAACAGGATCCCAACTGAGTCAAACATGGACACCAATCATATCCTGCCATTTCAAAAACCAATCAGAAGCAGCCATTTCAACCACCAATCAAAGAATCCAATCACACATACATGAAGTATATATTCCATACACTCTACTGCCCTATCATATTCGCAGTGTTTACCTAGCTGCTAGCCCGACAAGACCTGTTCACAATATCATCACTGTTTGCAACGCACTGCTGAAACCGGAAGTGGTTGGAATTTACTAGTATTTACGAGCATAAACAGCAAGGGATATCAAAATACAGTTTCTGACACAGATTCAGTGCCTTAAGAATGAATTTTGATTCGACTTTTATGTATCTATTGAAACTGAAATGGTGGTTTATTCGATTACAACCTGGTTCAATAATGGATGCAACGGAAATAACGATGAATTATTATATATATATATATATATATATATATATATATATATATATATATATGGATTCAGCACCAAGAATCTCTGATATTTTTTTATTGAACTAGAAGTGATAAACATTAACCACCACTTTTAGTTTTTATGTTAATCCCCATACAGCAAAAACAGTAAGAGAGAGCGAGTAATGGCTGTTTTATATTGATTCAGTGTCCGAGGAAAAGGTTCTATTTTCTATTTTTCATCTTATTCCTCAACTGCAATAGTAGTTACAGATTTAGTACTTCAAGTTTGGATATTGAAATCACATACGAAAGTTTGGATATCTGCTATAATTTCACACTGTGAAACGAAAATAACTTATTATTTTAGACCTACATTACTTGGATATACCATTAAAATGAGAAAACGCAGTTAGGACTACTTCCTACACTATTTCTTGTGAAAGGTAATTGTCCTTTCTGACTTTCATTGTCACTGTATGTTTGCCGAGGAAAGAACAAACCTAGCAAACATAGGATGTCTCATTCTCATAGATGAGCGAACCATATTTCCGTTTTAATGAGATGGAATTTTAATGCAGTTACTATTGGGAAAATATAAATTGCCAAAATATACTTTTAAAAGTTTAACCGAGACTTACCAGGTGAAAGCAGAAGTATAAAGGATTGTTCTTTCGTCCCGACAGACGTTTAGCATGCGATTAATAGACGGGAAATTCCTTATCTGTTTTCGAAGTATTGCAGTACAATTAGCGTTCATTAGAACAGGACGTCTTTTCCTGCCCACAACGTTCTGCTTAAAAATCACAGTATTAGCTTAATAGTATTCATAATTAATTTAGGCCCGAAATTTGGAACGATTCTAATAACAGTATACATTGAAGTGATCCATTCATAAAGCTTGTTTATTTTGGCATACCTTTCACTTTGTTTCTGGCAGTTATAAAAACTTCCACTGCCTATTTTATTTTATTCATCAAGCCTTTCTAAATAATTTCACTTTCGCTTACGCAATTATTAAGTTTCTCTTTGACTCAATTTCATTTTCAGTTTTAAAGTGCCTCTCAGCAGCAAGGCTATATGAGACGGACCTACAGCTTAACGTGGGATCCAAATCACGAACTCCAGCCGGTAATTGAACCCGAGTCTCTTAGGCCCGTTACACAGTCAAGCGGAGCTCCGCGCTCCGCGTCCCGTCTTCCGCCCTCCGCACTACGCGTGTGTGCTTACACAGTCATCCGTAGCTACGCGCTACGCGTCACGTGATTATATACAGGACCCTTCTCAGTCAGTGTTGCGAGTCAACATAAAAAGTTCGAAACGACAATACTGGCATCTTAATATTTCTGTAAGAAGAGAAAACGAAGAACACAGAAAAAATAAATGTCTCAAGATTCACTCCTTAGTTTCTCAAAGAAGTTTGAAGGGAGCTTTACGTCTGTGTATATAGATTTGCGAGAAGACGAGAAGTACTTCAATAATTTCCGTACGTCAATTCAGTCGTTTGATGAACTAATTAAAAAAAATCCATCGAAATTATAAAAATGCAATTTAAATAAAATTCATATGCACGCTCTTAAAATACAGCACTTAACAGATACTGTTTTTTAACAAATGAAAATAACCTATGTTTGTACATTTGGTTAGAACTTCACATCCAATCAACTATTTAATAGTAGAGATAAATTATTTGCCTCAATTTATCTTTTTTCATTGCCCATACCTTCATTTTTACAAAAAAAAAAATCTTTTACATATCTCGTTCCATGCCTGTTCACGAATGTCACGCTTTTTGTATTCCTCACAAGAGGGATCCCATTAACATGGTGTTAATTTAACCTCCGTGATAATTGAAACAAACTGAAATTTGTTGAAAGAAAGTCCAAAAATTACAATAGTCACGTACTGTTAACAGTGCTATATTAGAGGCACCACATATACAGTTCCAATTAAGCAAAGACATTAATTGAAAGTTCCAATTAAACGAAGACAATATAGCTAAATTAAAAATAACACTAAACAATACGAAAATAGTATTATAGAACAGTATAAAATATTATTTAGCAACTCACTATCAAAAATAAGAAAAGAAATCTGGATCAATTTGCATTTTGCTTTTGCTACCATGCACGTTTCTTTTTAAATTTTAAAGAGAAGTGGCTGCTCCGCGCGCGGAGTTCCGCTTGACTATGTAAGCACCCATTTGCTCAATGGCCTTATCTGCCTCGCGGAGCGCGGATAGGGCCACGCGGAGGCTGCTCCGCGCGCGGAGGCCTCCGCGTGACTATGTACGCACCCATAAGAATCAATAGAACAATCTTGCCACGCGGGACTCCGCGCGCGGAGCTCCGCGTGACTGTGTAACGGGCCTTACGCCAAATGTGAGAACGCTAACCTCTTAGCCACGAGGAAGCTCTAAGTTTCCTTTGGTACATATTTACGGAAAAATAAACTCATGGGCTTCCCACCTGTTTAAGGGAGGGAGATGAGTTGGAACTCCTCAAATGAATTCCTCGCTCTATAACGTCTTAAATTCTTTCTATCAATTCAATTAGCAACTTCCTTTCTTCCTCTTAATGCTGCTTCTTTCAAATCAAACTAAAACTGCGATGATGGAACGAAATCTTCAAATCTTATTACTGGTCACGTATATGCAAAAAGTTCGTTCATGTTTGTAACTAAATATTCCACAAACAAGCGTCCTTAATAGTATTTATTATTTTCCAGTCGTTATAGCTGATAGTGGTTTGAAATATATTTCTTCTTACTAAACACTTACTTGTGGACTAACAAATAATAAACATCTGAGTAGAAAAGATCGCCAATCACTTATATATATATATATATATATATATATATATATATATATATATATATATATATTGATAGTGTTATGTTTGGTTCTTATGCGCATGATAAGGAAAACAGCTCCTAATGATTGTTATTTTTTACAGGGTGTGCCAAAACTGATCAAATTGTAAGTTGCCGTGGATAAGATTGAGGCTCGCAGTGTGATAAAGTTCCTGCATTTGAAGTGTAATGATACCAGACAAATTCATGACGAGATGAAGGCTGTGTATGGTGATGATTGTCCACCTTATGACACCATTGTAAAATGGAAAAGGAAATTCCAAACTAGTCATATCTCCCTCACAGACGACCCAGGACCTGGAAGACCATCCCTGACGGAGGATGCGGCCACTTTAAGGAAAGTGGAGTGTAATCCTCGAAGACAGATGTGTAACCATCCAAATGAATATGAATGATACTGGTCTGAGTTATGGTAGTGTATGAAAAATTATCCATGATGAACTTCACACATGTCTAAGGTATCTGCGCACTGGGTTCTTTGTTTTCTGTCACTTTTCAGAAGCAGGCACGGCGTGACCTTTTCCAAAAGATGTTGACGCAGTTAGAAGTGATGAAGAGGAATTTTTCGGTAACACTGGATGAAACGTGGATATATAAGTATGATCCGGAAATCAAAACCATGAGCACGCAATGCAAACATGCCAATTCACTCCTCCCAAAAAGGCAAAAGGTGCACAACTCAGGGGGAAAAGTGATGCTGTCCGTTTTATGGGATTCTCATGGAGTAATCCTCACAGATTAGCTTGTAAGAGGACACGCTCTGAAAACGAAACGCCGCGGCGTGCCCTCGAAAGGTGTTCTCCTAGGTGACAATGCACCAGCTCATTTAAGTTGCTGTCGACAAAGCAAGGGCGTGTGGTTTCCAGGTATTGCAGCATCGGCCTTAAGAAAACATCACTGGGTGCGAGATCGGGAGAATGTTTTCCCAAATTAAGAATCCGTTGCGTGGTCACCATTTTGACAACATAGATGAACGCCATTCATGAGATGGGAGGGTGGTTTAAAGCACAATTTGCAGACTTCTACAATGACGGTATTCGGAAAGTGAAGGAACGCTTGGAGAAGTGTATAAATCTGGATGCTGACTACATAGAGAGGGATTGACTCGTTTTACAGTTCCATTACCTCAAACGACAAGGACATGAACACAGGCAACGAGGACATTTAAAATTTCAAAGGCTCTTCTACCGGGAATCCAACCCGGAACCCTGACTACTGAACTATTTGATGGGTGGGGTACCTGGTTCATTCCCAAGTCAAATAAGCTAGAGGTGGACAACATCGTGCTCGTAGGTTTCCTCGGGAGTGTCCCATACTCCCGTTCCCTTCCACTTTTTCATTCCACCAATTCGTCCTTCATAATTCACTTGTTTTAATCATGGTCTCGCTTAACCTGACAGGCATAATTGTGGGACATTAAACGCAACTTAATTCATTTCATTTTCAAATGGTTAACCGAAACCAAACCGAACCGAAAAACAGTTATATTTTCTATTGCTTATTAACATGTTCTCACAAAAATATATACCGGTATAGAAAAAAAATGGGAAATCGTAATTCCATTCAAAAGTGAAACAGCAGATTCACAATACCTTAACCTAAAACGAAAGCATTACATCTATTTCGCAATTTTTCCGAAATATGTATGGATATTCTAAAAAGTGGCAATATAATGGTTGTTTTGAAACGAAACTGAACCAAATTACAGTGCGGTTTCTGAAATAAACCGACATATTCTGTTTCAACCTTAAACGGAACCGAAACCAGTTAACCGGGATTTGGAACGCGTCTAGTAGCTAGACTGTAGTTGATGTTTCTATTATCTCGTGAAATCAACTGCCATTATGTAGTGTAAATTTGGAGATCATAAAGCCCCTATAGTTCCCTATTTTCGACTAATATATATAGCTTTTTCCACAATTCGTGTAACTTCCTACAGCACTGGAAGATAACATTTTCACACAATCAGCCATTCTAGAAAATTTGAAACCAATCAAAAATTGGAAACTATTTACTAATGAAACTATTTCTTTGGATGTACAGAAAAATGTGTAAATTTTACTGATTCGATTCAGCAAAGTAAACCTGTCATAACATGAAATAATGGGTACAAGCGACTGAAATAAGACTTTTTGAATACTGGTGCTGGGTCAGCACTTGTAGAGCAGTTTTTCCTAAGTGTGTCGTAACGTTAAAATTAGCAGTTGTGTTATGTATTGCATCTATAAATGTGTGAACATTATTTGACTTGTTACTGAGTATTATTTTATCGCAGAATTTAAGTTGCAATGACTTCTGTGTTAACGTAAAACCTAGAGATTTTGACGTCCGTTGCCAAAATACTAAAAAAGTTTACATAAATTTTTAACAGAGGAACAGAGAAAATTTTCAATTTCAGACCCAAAGTTAGTTTTCTTAGAGTTTCCTTTGCGGAACTTTAGAAGCCTGCAAATTACTTTAATTTGGTATTTTAAGGGTAACGAACGTGTTACGTTTTTAAGCTACCTGCTTGAAAAAAGTTCGCCTACGCTAATTACAGCTTATTTGCATCTTTACAGACAATGAATACATCAAAATGGATTCTCATGGCAAAATCGAGGGAAGGAAAGAAAAGTGATCCAGAAAAAGGGGATGAATATCTGAAAAGAGATAGAGAGAGAGAAAAAGAGTAGCTCGACGTAAAAAGAAGTGTGATAAAAACAAATTAGTTGCCAAAAGACAGAAAGATAGAGAGAGACAGCGATTGTGTAGGTTAAAGAAGAAATTGAGAAAAGTAGGAGCACCAACAAAAGAAAGAGGAACATATAGTACCCCTAAAGCTTTCGCAAAAGCCGTGAAGAGAACTGCGGAGTCTTTGCAAGCGAGCAGGTTGTTGTGCAAGAGATAGTGTGGTGTACGCTACATCCTGATGTCTGCAAGCATTTATCCTGTGTGTCGGTAACGAAAATGATTAAAACAAATAAAGAAAGAGGCACTAAAGTAATTGCATTTTACTGCAAAGATGACATAAGCCGCAAAGCTCCCAGCAAAAGTGATGTATAATTGTTCAAAAACAGTGACCGGGAAACGAGAGAGAATGATAATGACTATAGGAGAAGCTTACAGTCTATTTTGGAAGAACCATCCAACAGCTAAAGTATCAAAGACAAAGTTTTATTTACTCAGACCTCAGCATGTTCGTCATGAGCAAGATTCCTCACTATGTTTGTGTCTGCAAAGTACATTTGAATTTCTCGTTTTTGGTTGAAGGCATATCAGGGTGTTTTTCTTCATTCCCTTCCAGTCACAAACAACTACTTGACTTGTGATGTGAAAAACGAAAACTGCATGTACAATCAATGTAAAAGTTGTGAATATGATGTGAAAAATCTGCTGCCTGAAGAAGCTAACAAAATGAAATGAAATTGAATGAAATTCTTGAGTTTTACGTCCCATGTTTATGCTGGTTAGGCTAAAGGTGACTGTGATGATGACAAATGAATGAAATGGTGGAATGAAGAAAGTGGGAGGGAACGGGATAACACCGAGGAAACCCACGCACACAGTGTTTGTCCACCACAAAGTTCACTTGGCGGGAGCAGGGTTTGAACCCGGGACCCCATGCACCAGAGGTGAAAGCTCTACCACTGAGCCACCGCGGCTCCCTCTCTGTTTCGAACCCAAATCATGTGAGCTTGTGGTGGACAAAATCGTGCCAATAGTTATTTTCGGGTTTGTTCTGTTTCCTTCCGTGTTCCTTAAGATATGGTTCTAGTCATAGGCGAGGAAATGTCTCTCAGGCTACCGGCTCTATGGTTATTTCCTTTTCTTAGCAATTCGCTTTTCGTTAATTTCATGTTCAATGCAATAAACGAAAACTATTTTTTCTTTTTAATTTTCCGGGGAAGAATCCCGGACCCTCCGTTTTTTTGAGGAGTATTCCATACACTCCAGTTTTCCTGGTAGTCTGTCCCCCCCCCCCCCAAAAAAAAATGTGTGGTTCTGACGCCAATTATCACTTGAAATCCTGTCACTACGTCAATCACCCAATACGAAAAAAAAAAAAAAAAGGAAATGAAAGAATTGATCAAAAGAACTAACTGCAACGGAATATATTAGGGATGCGCACGAGACGAGAGTTGAGGCTATCTCGTCTCAAAAATCGTATACGTTTCTATTGAAAGAACTCTGTCTTACCTTGTCTTGTCTCATGCTTAATCCTAGGAATTAAATATACAAAATAGGGCCTACTAATATTGTGGTCATCGTATGGAAAGCATTTTTCATATAGACTTTTTTTAAAACCTAATGATATCAGTATTGTTGGATGTTACTGTATTTTTGCTTGCAACTTCTAAATTCACAATTGGTCTTGGAAAGACACAATATTACAACTTGAGAATTTACTTAGCAGAAATATATTGCAGGAAAATGAGGAATGTGCTGTTATATTTGCGAATTGTCTTCTTGATGAAATGACAGAATAAAAGCTTTCCGAATAGTCAGTTCCGGGTATCGAACGGTGATTTACAATTTTTGAAAAAAAAAAAAAAAAAAAACGCTACCATCATATGGGAACGCAAAGAACGATTTTAATAGTAGACGTTGAAGAATTGCCGCTACACTGACCCTCTTACTCGGTAGCTGTATATTATGAAGGCTACTAGTGTATAAATCAGAACAGTTAGCTGTTGGAGGCGAGTGTAACAGTAAAGTGATATGATGCGTAGCACACTTTCACCATTCTAACGTATACAAGTGACTTAGGTTATTCTTCTACTAACGATGATGTAATATATGACGCAAGTTAAAAAGGGGGGTCATTTTGCAGATCAAGGACGATCCAACGAGAACCACAACAGCGATCACAATTACTCTCTTTGTAACTAGAAATGCACTGCATTACAAGCCAATTCTCAGCTTTGCCACTGTCACAGGAAAAACAAACATTATGGTAAAACAATTCTAGTATTTTCAATTAAAACGGCACACAAAATATCTAAAGCCAGTAATTATCAACTCATGTGTCGCGACTCACTGGTGGATCCTGAAACAATGTCTGGTAAGTCGCGAAATTCTTGTATCAAACAAACATTTATAATAGTTTAACAATATTGGGGTGAGTGTAATTAAGGGGTGAGTGTAATTAAAGCTCGATTCAGGTTTAAACCCCATCATTGGGTGAAACAATATAACATTCTTGAATTAACGTCAAACGAGTACAAGGAGACGCATACCGCATTATCTGAAATAAACTTATCTTAATCACTAACGAACATAACCTTCTCTTTTAACGAAAAAAGAAAGAGAGAAAGTGGCCGCCGTTCAGCAGACATATTTATTTCCTCAGCATAAAAATGTGTGGACTTTAATTTCTGTCGGGGACATGAGGAATTTCACTTTTGGCACTTGTGAAGTTTATACCATTCGAGTCAATTCTTAGACTAGAGAGGACTGAGAACAGTGGCGGAATTATACGGAGGTCTGAGAAGAACAGCTCAAAAACTAGTCACCCTCAGTATCCCTTTCTTTCTCAGTAGTAACCATGTTCGTGCTAACTAAAATATTTTAAAACTGTGCTATCGAAGTTATTTTTAATGCAATGGCAACTACAGATAATCCATAAAATATCAATCTTTGAGTTGGCCATTAAAAACAAAATCGTTTATTATAATGAGTCAGGAGCGTAATATTCGTTATAATACTACAGGGGGGACTAGTGTACTGCCGAACAGCCCAGTTTTGATACAAGGATGTTCTTTGAATATCAGTCGATAGCGCTGCACTCTATTGGAGAGACTTAGTAACCACAGATCGGAAACAGTCGCTGAGCGGATAGTGGCAATCACATATTATGTTGTTTCCCTGGTTGCCTTATAACTTCGGTTCTACAGAAAGTCCGTCATTACCCCAGAGTTGATCGGGAAATGTAAGAACTGGACCTATATTTCTCATTATGATAATTTTTAAATGAAATACTAGCTAAACCTGCGCTCTCTACACAGCGCATCATTCACATATGAGCATGAATCTCCTTGTCATTTCTCACAACATCTGTACATGTCCCTTTACAGACACAACTGAAAGACGTCTTGATAAAAATCGGCAAGGAGTACCATACAGGAGAGATTTTTTTCGATTATTTTTTCAATATCTCGCACCGCTTACAAGATTCAAACCTACTTCCCGTTGAAGTCTCTAATTCATGTATGATCAGTGTTTACTTTTTTTTTTTTTTTTTGTATGTAGCATGTAATAAGCAAATACATTACACACACAATTAATTTTAATGTCAGTGATATATGGTGTTCATTCGTCAAAACTCTCTAAATAATAAAGATTCATCTTAGACTGGAGAAATGGTTATCTTTCGTTTTTATCATCACTTGGTCATGAAACAAACGCCTGATAGATATACTACCCCAATATAGAACTGTGTGGTATTAATATGAGTAACTCGTAGGATATGATCCTTTTTAAAATTTCAGCACTTCCAGTGTATCGCTAAAAATGTAATCAAGAAATAAAGGCCATGTTTTTTTAAATATTCAATTAGAACTGGACAACCTACACAAAACTTGGAATTGCCCAGTGAAAACGGTACGTTTTTAGTATTTGTGCTTTTCGAGATCTCATTGTCGAAAAGATTGGAGACAAACTTTTCTTTGAAGACAAATATATAAACCTAACATTTTAATATATCGAGTAGCTGAACCTGTGTTTTGTACAGTCAGCGACTGTAAAAAGTGGAGGTTGGATACATAAGAAATGATAGCTTTTTCCAGTAGCAGGATAGTTTCACTCTATGTCTGATAGTTGGACAACCAACATGACAGCAAATACATGCCCGAAAACATAACATGCCAGGATATTCCTCCATTTGGAGGAAAAAGTATTACTATCTGAGAGCATCACTTAGAGAAACAACCACGAGATAAATCTACAGAAATTCCATTTACCTTAAGATCAAAGAGATAGGAATTAATGCAAAGGAAACGAAAACAATAATACGCATCATGCAGAGACCGAAAAAGTATGGAAAGCTAAACAAAATGAGAAAAGAAGGAAAGGAAAGAGCAAAAGACATGGGAATAAATTAAATTTTAACACTTAAGGATAAACAGTGTCCGTCTTTCCCCCTGCCCCCATCGTGGGTTTTCTCCCTTCATAGGATAAATCTCTTTCAGTATCAAACGCGAACATCATTTATAGTGTTGGAAAAAATTTAACTCAGTCTAGGCCGAGACTCGAACCCCACACCCTTAGAATGACAGTCTCACGCGTTATCCACTTACCTACACAGGCTCTATCTATAAGTCAGCTATTACCCGCGCTGTTATCAAACGTGTTAACTCAGCCATTGTCGGTGAGCCACCCCAGTTCCATTTGAGGTTTAAATTTTATTTACCTCACTTAGCCATCTATGGGTAGCAGTCCCCTTGCTTTCATAAAAAAACATTTGTTCTGTAGATTAAAATCAAGAATGAATTAATCTGTACTCTTGGGAGCTTACTGGTGCACCAACATATCTATCTATCTATATATATATGTCTATATATATATATATATATATATATATATATATATATATATATATATATATATATATATATATATATATATATATATATATATATATATATATATATATATATATATATGTTTGTGTGTGTGTATGTGTGTGTGTGTCGAATTGATTTTGTATTAAAAGAGCGACTTCGTAAATTTACGGAACGCGTGTTAACACAACAGTAAGGACATCTCGTAACGTTGTTACGTAACACACGGAGTGTAAATAAACTTTCAAAACCAGAAGTCGGAAGATATGCCGTGGGTAAGTCGGTAAGACGTCTGCTTGCTGAGTGGAGAAATCCGGGTTCAAATCTGGGCTGTTACGTTTTTTTTTTGTTCCGTTGAAAATACATTTCTATATTTTTGCGTTTGAAATTGCTTTCTTTCATTTTTTGTAGATTATCTTAAATTAGTGAAGGCCAAGTAAGATCAGATTACATATATGTCTGCTTTATCTGTGTGTACAGTCCAGATATGGAGTGGGTCAATTGTGTCAAGATTTGTGAGTAGGTCAGTGGATCGTGGGTCAACAGGACGTGACTCACTGTGACACACCACCCACCGTGACCTCTCTGACTCACGCTGACCCTACGTTTTAAATTTTAAGGTGTCCCTCTTTATTCGGCCTCCCTCCTTCAAGGTCTCCCTCCTTATTATTAAATTCAATGTATAGATAATTATTGAGTTGAATTGATTTTGAGTTTAGCGCCCTTTTCAGCAGCGAGGCTATATGAGACGGGACCTACTGATTAACATGTAATCCGAAACACATGAGCTCCCGTTGGAATCAAACCACGGTCTCCCACGCCACAGGTATATAATTGTGTCTTATATAGCAGTTAATATTCTTGCTATAAAGTATAAAGTTAAAGAAACTTGTAGCTTCACGAAAGGCATTTGTTGGTCCTTCAAGGTCAACACAAAAACAAAAACAAAAACAAAAAAAAAACTAATACTAGGTGTGTCTTTACAAGTGACTACTATGATAACAACAGAATGCTGCCTACGTTTAACATATTATGCCTCCGGGGGTTAGTAAAACGCTGAACTGTGTGAAAATCGCTGCACACAACAGGTCTTAGGAACACTCACAAATACGTAAAATTGAAAGAACAGAAAATAGTGCATTTTTGAAATGAGCATACAATTCACACTTCACGCAAAGTTCCAATATGGGAAATCAGTCAATATCTTCAGTTGGAATTACTGAAAAAGACAGAAACTGGCTATTTAAAATTCCAAGTGTAAACCTGCGCTTGGAGCGATTCTATTAGCTATATCACAACGCATTTTCGTGAATTGCCTCTGTGGTCAAGCGTGCTTAATAGCGCTGTTAAATTTCTAGAACCGGAGGGCGGCGGTTCGAGCCTGAGTACAGTATTTTTTTTTTCAAAATAGGTTTGGCTTTTTAAAAGTATATATGAAGTTGTATTTTGAAGTGATTGTAAAACAAATTCAGATGAACTTTCACATTTCCAAGCTCACTCGTATTTATTCGCCATGTCCCAAATTTCACAGAAATAAATCCCTACGTTAAGCGGGTTTACATATCCAGACTCCTAACAAGGAAGGGTCACGCAGTGGCTCCGTTGAGATCCGAACGAGACAAATGTGTTTTCATTTGATATATTATAACTAGATAGATCCCAAAGTTATACGTGCCACCGAGCGGAATATCGTGAGTTACAATATATTTTGTAATGTAAGAACTACAAAGCTGGCAGAATATTTTGACCGAATCATTTGTTCGGAAACGGTTGGGTAAATGGAAAACTCGGATAATATGTATCCCGTCATTTTCAAGAACACACTTTTTCGGATAAAAAAGTTTGCCCAGGATCCTCGCAGGGTCCCACATGGGGTCCAACTCAAAATTTTCAAATGACAAGAGGGATTAAGTAGCACATCGTTTGAAAGCTGTTGCAAAATGAAAGAAGATGCAGCAAGTCTCGACTCTCTACGACAACCCTGTGCAAAATGGCGGAGGGTCAAAATGTAAACAGAAACTTAATTGAAAAGTCAATGGTCACCCCTATAAATCGGAAACGGTGAAAAATGTGAAAATAGGAAAGGAAGTGTGGCATTATTTTCAAAGTACAACAATTTAAGGTAAAACGTCTTGTCCCAGGGTCCCCACATGGTCCCAGGTGGGGTCCAACTAAAAAGTTTCAAATAGCAAGAGGGGTTAAGTAGCTCATCGTTTGCAAGATCTTCTTAAATGAAAGTAGATGGAGCAAGTCTCTACTCTCTACGACAACTCTGTCCAAAATTGCGGCGGGTCAAAAAGTAATCAAAAGCTTATTTGATAAACTATGGCCACCTCGAATCCAAGATGGCCGGTTAAAACTTATGTCGTTCATAACAGTACAAATTTAAATCTCTATTTTTCTCTATTATACATTTAGAAACAATAGGAAGATTAAAGAACAATTGAATTTCGATTCACCTCAACTATAATTTCATTCGGTAACAACACATATATGTTTTGTTTGGTTCCCTCGCCATCATTTACTTTAATATAACGAATATGCGATGAACACACAACTCTGACTTCCACTAATTTTGTCATACGTAGTTCATGCATAAAGGACTTGCTGCACCAGTAGGTGGGTGGCTCTATTGTAATTCGTAACTGCGTATTCGTGGCGGTTACATTTGTATGTCATTCGTTGGTTTGATCACAATACTCCAAGCAATACGAAATATACAAAAAAAAATCATTTGCAAGATTGGCGAGTAGTACCAAACCATGTGTAAGTCATTTCAGTACTTCGAGTTGCGCCAAACTTTGTTGGTTTAATTACAGTATTCCAAGAAATAACATATTTATATACAAACTCATTTTTCACGCTGGCAGCCATATTGGATTACCTCCAACACCAGTGGTTTGAGCTGGACATGCGTTCGATACATACTATGGCATTTTGAACTCAAGACGTTTCGTTTTTTGAACATTTCGCATCTTTTCGTCATCCACTGATCAACATTCATGCCAAATTTGGTTTTCCTAGCTTCAGCAGTTTGGTATGCCTATCCTTTCGATATAGGTTTTAAGCTGTCTCTTGGATTCAAGGTGGCCATAGATTTTCAATTAAGCTTTTGCTTATATTTTGACCCGCCGCAATTTTGGACAGGGTTGTCGAAGAAAGTCGAGACGTGCTCCATCTTCTTTCACTTAACAAGAGCTTTAAAACGATGTCCTACCTCTCTTGCCATTTGAAACTTTTTAGTTGAACTCCACCTGGGACCATGTGGGGACCCTGGAACAAGACATTTTCACGTTGTGCTTTGAAAATAATGCCACGCTTTCTTTCCTGTTTCCACATTTGTTTTACCGTTTCCGATTTATAGGGGTAGTCATGGACTTTCCAATTAAGATTTTATTTACACTTTGACCCGTCGCTCTTTTGCACACGGTTGTTGTAGAGAGTCGAGACTTGCTGCATTTTCTTTCATTTTACAACAGATTTCAAATGATGTGCCACTTAACCCCCCTTGCCATTTGAAAATTTTGAGTTGGACCCCATCTGGGACCCCGCGGGGGACCCTGGGGCATTTTTTCTTACCACAAAAAGTTTCTCGTTGAAAATAGTGGGATAAGTGTTGGCAGAGTTTTTCACTTACTCAACCATTTCCGAACAAATGACGGTTCAAACTATTCTGCATGGTAATTTTTTGTAGTTCTTACATTACAAAATATGTTGTAACTCACGATATTCCCCCGGTGGCACGTATAACTTTGGGATCCATCTAGTTATAACATATAAAATGCAAACACAATGGTCTCGTTCCGATCTCTGCGGAGCCACTGCGTGACCCTTCCTTGTAAGTATGAAAACATTTACGTTCACTCCAACCTCAATCATTTCATGAATTCAACCTGATTTACATATGTTATTAGGACGTAAAATTGAATGTGATTTATTCTACAAACACTTTTATACATTGCAAGAGCTGTGACGTCTAAATATTCACTGAGAACTCATAGTCGTATCGCAATAAACAAAAGCGAGTATGGAACAGTAAACTGCTTTCACAAAGGTTAAAAGAAAGCCTGCAAAAGCATGCAAAATGGTCGAGTGGTTTAGGTCGATACTCTATCAATCATATGTTTGTGTGTTAAAACCCGATAATAAGTTTTTCTAAGTGTCTTCCTATTTTCATTTGGAGACGGAAAACATTTCTTTGAATAACCCATTGGAAACTTCTTTTGTTTCAAATTCGGCTAAGACGGAACAAAATATCAATTGCAAATCTAAAATCCATTGCTGAAAACAAAATATAAAGTATGTTTTCCCATTATTATCCTCAGATTTGTAACGAGACCCGGGTTCGATTCCCGGAGGGAGTTCATGTGGTTCGGATTCCACCTTAATCAGTAGGTCCACGTCTCATATAGCCTCGCTGCTGAACGGGACGTAAAACTCAAAATCAATCAATCAATCTCCAAGAGAGAGAAATAAAAAAAACTTTGTTATGGTAAATTCTAGTTCAAAGTTCGAAGCACTTGCTTTTGCACGTGATTTTTTGTTTCTTTTTTCAGGGAACAGAAAAGTTCTGGCGCCTAAGAGATTATACCATATAATATTGCAAATTTGCAAGTGGATGTATTTACATTGCAATTTGTGGTAATAAAGATATTATGATTAGAAAACAATACTGTAATAAGTAAGTTTAATTTCTTCATCCATCGCAAGTCTTAGGGGCCCCTTATACCTCGCCGCCCCCCGAATATCGATATCGAAAATTTCGAATGATATATTCATGTCCATATATTCGCGATATCGAATGTTGATATATGATAATATATATTTATATATCAACGATAGCGATTTATCGACATATCACAGGCCCAGGTCCGAGAAGTGATGCTTGAAATATACTGGAATCAACAATCAAATTCTAAATAAGTTCTCCATTTCCGTATTCAATGTTGAGGGGGAAGAATGTGAACCCGAATAGAAATTTTAAGAAAAACAAATGTTAAGATAAAAGTAGGTTTTCTGTGTCCCCTTGAATATAAAAATTAACAGAAAACTATTACTGCAATTTACCTTTTACTTCTGTTTCTGATTGTTATCACAAATCAGCGACAGTACACATACTTTACATAGTATACCAATACACTCTATAACTTTTCACAACCAAGCAAGCCGGAAGATGAATTTCCTGTAATATTAAAGTGGAATATTCTACAAAATAGTCATAATTCATTGGCTATATTTCTATCAGAACTTTGGTACGGACTAAGAGCTACAAGACTAACAGAACTAAAAATTAAAGATTTCATTCCTTTTTTCTCTCAGACTAAAAGACTTCTGCATTTTCCTAAGATTTTCATTTTCTTAATATAAGTCCCCTATCCTGGGCTAATTCTGGCTACCGCGGTTTCGAGGTAATCGGTAAACGAAAGAGCAAAGTTTTTCGACTCTCAACTCTCGACAGTTTGTAAGAAGATATTTCACAGTTCATGTTGTTATTTCTTCGTTACAAAAACACTTCTAGTTGACTCTATTCATGGTGAATTACTGAACTTATAAACATTGACAATTATTGAAAAATTAATAATTATTTTTAAACATAAAAGACATTACAGTTCACTAGAATGCAGTAGTAGAATGCAGAAGTGAAAGAAAATATTGTTGAGATGCGCAAACTGAATGTGAATAATAAGTGTTTCCCATTCTCTTGTCCAGAGGTGGATCTACGATGGACTTCTGGGGGCTCGGTGGTTGGTAATACTCCTATTTAGAGCTACTTTTAAGAGCTCCAAACTCTGGAATGGGTTTTATTTATATATAAAATAACAAATATTCCCTTTCTGGGAGGCTATCGCCATGATCGCCCACTGGATCCGCCCCCGCTCTTGTGTAGCAGACTTTGAAGATATTTAGCTCCTGCGATGGTGATTAAGGATTGTAACATCTGGATAATTTTTATACTGATATCGGATAGAAACTTATCCGGATTTGCAATATCCGGTTGACGGACAACAAAATGGATGACGGATAACGGATAATATCAGGATAATGGATGACTGATAATATCCGGATAGCGAATGACGGATAATATAGAGGTAACGGATACTATCCGCATGATGGATAACGGATGTCGGATAATATCCGGATAATGGATTTATCCGGATAATTTATAAAATTAAGATAACGGATAACATCTGGATAATAGAACATTCGGATAACTGATTACATCCGGATGACGAATAAAGGATAATATCCGGATAAAGTATGTGGTTTGAAAAAGACAATATAGGAGAGAGACTTATCAATGCTTTCTCCTCATGGAGTTATTAAAAGACGATCATTGGGCAGTGGTCTTTACCATTGAAAGATATTGCTTCTTAAAATGTTTCCTAGTAACTTCCAATTTTCTTGTTCTTGTTGAGCGCGGTGGCTAATGGTAGACCGCTTACTTTGGCGCGTGGTGTCCTTATTGTTTCGATCCCCGGCCAAATAAGTTTGCGGTGGACAAGATCGTATCCGTAGCTTCTCTCAGGGTACTCCCGCTTCTTGCCACTTTTCACTCCATCAATTCTTCTATTATCATTGACTTGCTTTAATCATTCGACACGGCAGCTCAATGGTAGAGCGCTTCCTCTTTTGCGTGGGGTCCTTATTGTTTTGATCACCACCCAAGGAAATTTGTAGTGGACAATATCATATCCGTGGTTTTTCTCAGGGTACTCCTACTTCTTCCCACTTTTCATTCCACAAATTCCTCTATTATTATTGACTGGCTTTAATCATTGCGCGCGGTGGCTCAGTAGTATAGCGCTTCCTCTGGTGGACCAATTAACATTGAGGTGGATGAGATCGTATCTGTGGGTTTTGTCAGGGTACTCCCGCTTCCTCCCACATTTCATTCCACTAATTCTTTATTATCATTGACTTGGTTCAATCATTGGGCGCAGTGGCTCAGTGGTAGAGCGCTTCCTCTGGTGGGCCAAGTAAGTTTGTAATGGACAAGATCGTATCCGTGGGTTTTCTCAGGGTACTCCCGATTCTTCCTACTCTTCATTCCACCAACTCCTGTATTATCATTTACTTGCTTTAATCATTGGGAGCGGTGGCTCAGTGGTAGAGCGCTTCCTCTGGTGCGTGGGGTCCTTATTGTTTCGATCTCCAGTCAAGTAAGTTTGTTGTTGACAAGATCGTCTTCGTGGTTTTTCTCAGGGTACTCCCGCTTCTTCACACTTTCCATTCCACCAACTTCTATATTAGCATTGACGCTTTAATCGTTGGGCGCGATAGCTCAGTGGTAGAGCTCTATCTCTGGTGCATGGGATCTTTGTTGATTCGATTCCCGGTCTAGTAAGTTTGTGGTGGACAAGGTCGTATTCGTGAGTTTTTCCAGGTACTCTCGCTTCCTCCCACATTTCATTCAACCAATTCTTCTATCATCATTGACTTGCTTTAATCATTGGAGATGCCTTGGTCCCGCGAGGATTGCGGTGATGTCAGAAATCAGATTCGATCCCAAGCATTTGGGTTGTGATGTAAACCTTTGCTGTGGTTCAGTCTCAGTATTTTATTACGTGAGATAAAGCCATCCATACGGCTATAAATGTTGTTCTAACTTGCGCAAGCAGGTATTGATTTTGAGCCAATTCGGAACCACATTTTTGGCGCTTTGAGGCCAGAAACCGATTTCGGACATTACGCTGTCCTCAAACTACTAGGATCTTTTCAATGTTACCATCCGCGTCCAACAACCCCATGTTTAAAAGGGAAATAGAAAGGACTCGTGTCTAAAACTTCCGGACCCAGTTTCTTGAGGTTCAAGAGTAGGGATCGATTTCTGATATCACCATTGTGCTCAACGGATCAAAACCTTTGAAATGTCGCCAACGCCGTCCAACAACTTCATCTTTAATAGGTGAATAGAAGGGACCTGAGCCCATAACGCCAGGACCCCATTCCTTGAGCTTCGTGGTCTGAGCCTGATTTCTGACATTACTACTGCACTCAGGGGCAGTGGTTAGGGATGGGCACGAGCGAGTTCGAGTGAGTTGTTTTAAACTTCAACTCGAAACAGACATCTTTTAGCTCGACTCGGGAACTCGACTCGAAAAATTTCTTCCGACTCGACTCGAATTTGGATCGAGTTTCGAGTCGAGTCGAGCCAAATCGAGCCAAATCTTGTGTGTAGTTTCAAGTTCCTTTTTCACTTATTCTGCATAAACAATATAATTATTATCAATGTTGCTACTTCCACTACAACTTATTATTATTATTATTATTATTATTATTATTATTATTATTATTATTATTATTATTATTATTAAATTCTGTAATTAAGCTTGAAAGATAGACGGTTTCCATCTGAATAGTAAAAACTAGTTAACTGCCGATTTCGGTAGTCGTGAAATCTAGGACACAAGGACATCGTTCACGAGGTTCTAGGTTTGAGTTCCGGAGGATCAAGTATTCGTGCTTGGGCCAAAATTTGTTAAAAGTTATAGCGTGCCAGGCAAACATGTTTAAAACTGTTCTGCCTGGGTCTACGGTTGTCAACGACTTGTGCGGCTTGGCTCACAGCTTATTCAATATCGAATCGAACCGAGAACCGAACCGGATGTGCACGAGTCGAGACACAATTTGTAAAATTCGAGTCGAATCGAGACTGCTCGTAAAAATCTTGATTCGACTCGAATGTCTCAAAACTCTTCACATATTTTTAAAAATAGTTTTGAAGAAACTAATCACTCAGAAACAGTTATTTATATATATATATATATATATATATATATATATATATATATATATATATATATTATACAGGTGCGGATCCAAGGGGAGCTACAGCCCTCTTGACACTCAGGTATACACTGGATAAAATAGGCTTCAATCCTGCTTTACACTGGATAAAGCGGCAAACAGTGATTTAGTCGCTCCCTTGATCATATCCTGGATCCGGGGCTTTAAGGGTTCATAGCTGTAAAACTATGGGACCTATCGTTAGGGATGCGCACGAGACGAGTCGAGACAGAATTTTCCTGACAAATTTCGAGTCGAGACACAGCTCTTGCAATAAAAAAGAATACATTTTTCGAGTCGAGACATCACTTTTACAGTACATTTTCGAGACGAGAAAGCCTCAAATCTTGTCTCGTGCGCATCCCTACCTATCGTAGTCGGGTTAAGACTTCACTTAGAAACTAATATGTGCGCTATCCAAAAATACAATGTTTCAGAATCTAGAGTACACATGCGACAATTTTTATAGAGGAACTTTGGCTATGTGCATATAATTTGAAGTACTCACCAAATACCTGTATAAAAATTGTTGCAGAAGTATGTTAGAATTCTGAAACATGGATATTTGGATAGCGCACGTACTAGTTCCTAAATAAGGTCTTGACCCTACTACGGTAGGTCGCCTAGTTTTGTAGCTATGGACCTTTAAAGTTCATTTCTTCATGTTTTTGGCAGCCTATAACTCCGAAATTAAGCATTTGTGCGCCCAGGTTTGTTATTATCTTTTGTCTTATCTTGGTGTCAGGAACAGTATTTCTTCCAGATATGTTTTTGGGGCACTGCCCCCCTCCCGGAGCTCTGAGAGTGCCCCCCGGAGGAGACCCAAATATTACGTCTATAATACAATAATAAATAGAATAGTACCAGCAGTGCTCCCCTCACCCTGAACATTTTTTCTGAAAGAACAACTGGTCAGGAATCTCCTTGCATTTTTTAAATGGAGTATCGCATCGCAGTTTGCAGTGCAAATGGGAATGCAATGCAGCGCAAACATGGAAATGCAACATTGCATTTACATGTTTGCACTGCAAGTTGAAAAATGTATTGCAAATTGCGATACATCTTTGTGTCTTAAATTACTACATAAGCTAAAATAAGGAGCAAGTTAAAAATATATTACTATTATTTCAAGAAACTTCCCCCGACTTGAAGGGTCGGTTATTGCAAGAAAAAATGCCTCGACTTTGGATTACAATAGTTTTCCACTTTTGTATTTCCTTCCCTTTGTCAGTTTATTGTTACTGGGTCATTCTCCAGATCTTCTCAGGTTTCGGGTGATTATCCTTGTTTCTGAGCGTGTAATAATAATAATAAAAAAAATGTTCCTTGAAGAAAAGGCGCATTGGCAGCAGATTGGACCTAGCCGATATATGGTATATATAGCATGATTGTGGGTTGGTTAGTAAAACGCAGAAGTGCGTACAGTAGATCAATAAAACAGTAACGGTATTCTTCAATGCCAAAAATACAGTATAGGAAATTACTCGTCTTTATCTCTCTTTTCTTTTTGCTTTTCATTTGAAGTACTGATATACCTGATACCCATTTACGTTCCTTGTTAAAAACAACATATGTTTTAGCAAGATTTCTTCTTGGGAGACGCCGCGAACCTCAAAAAACATCCCGAACAAATGGACTCTCTCTTTCTGTGTGTGTTTGAACCAATGAGTTGTTTTTCCAAAACCTAATTGTTGAATTTGCTGCTGCTGTAAAACTATTTCGCTCAATTTGACAAATAATATATAATACTTATCCAGCAATGAGCGTGGATTGCAAGGAAAAGCAGTGAACTCTAAAGTACCCCTGTAGCAGGGGCGGATCCAGAACGGACTTCTGGGGGGGGGGGAAGTGGATTGTAGTACTGCTACTTAGCTAGTTTTAAGAGCTCCAAATTTTGGGATGGGTTTTATTTATATATAAAATAAGAAAGCTTCCTCTTCCGTGGGAGGGGGGCAATTGCCCCGATCGCTCCCTGGATCCGTGTCTGCCCTATAGCCTCTCCTCGAAATTAAATGCATTGATCTATTATTTCCAATTCGAAGTCATTTTCGCTTCCATGTTAATAGTGACGGAGTTCTTGTTCTTTGTATCTCTGTACTCAAGATAATAATAATAATAATAATAATAATAATAATAATAATAATAATAATAATAATAATAATAATAATAATAATAATAATAATAATAATGAAGCATCTGAATAATAATGATATTTTTAACCCTCTTCTTTAAACTTTCTGTGTATTTCTCTGAATCTGGATATGTTGTTTTATAGTGTATAATGCAAAAAGGCTTCAAACAGCAATCAGGCAAAAATTATTTGTGTAAAAGACACAAACGCCTTATCAGTGGCTCTGCAACTGACGTTGTTTCTGCTTGCCTTTAAACATAATGTTACGATTTACAAGGCACAGACAAAAGTAGAGAGCAACGTGAAATTTCGCCTAAGGGCACCTTCGTTGCTAAACTGAAGACTAGCACTCTGTCAACATATTGCATAGCTATCAATAAGTCACACTCAAAGGTTCTTTCCAAACGTTTTGGTATAACAGGTTAATCAAACTACGCTGTTGTAGGTAAGGGATGAGACTCTGAATGACCGATAAGTGTTGGAGTTCAGAGCCGTAGCTAGAAATTTCGTTGCCCGGGGCGAAGTAGAATTCGGCGTCCCCCGACACTCACCTTACCAAACTTTGACTTTTTCTTTCTGTGCTTTTATTTTTAACATATAAGAGAAACACCTTTTTGTTGTTATGCTACGCTGTTTTTTCTTTTTTATCAAGCCGTTTAGACAGACCATTGCAACAGCCAAAAGCGATCGTTATGTATTCTTTAACAAATAAGAGCCACTCTGAAGAGGCTTATTTTAGACCTGCTGCTAAACTTGCCAAACTACCTTGTATACAAATCCATTTGGAGAATAATTATGAAAAAAGCATGGAGTCGATCCTCCTACGTCAGGACGACCATGTTAGACATGGAGTTGCTGGACGCGAGTGGTAGCGTTGGAAAGGTCCGGGTCCCCTGAGTGCAGTAGTAATGTCAGAAGTCTGGCCCAGGCCACGCAACTCAAGGAATGGCGTCCTGACGTTATGGATTCGGGTCCCTTCTATTCACCTATTAAAGATGAAGTTGTTGGACGGCGTTGGCGGCATTTGAAAGCTTTTGATCCGTTGAGCACAATTGTGATGTCAGAAGTCGATCCCTAAACTTGAACGTCAAGAAACTGGGTCCGGAAGTTTTAGACACGGGTTCTTTCTATTCCCCTTTTAAACATGGGGTTGTTGGACGCGGATGGTAACATTGGAAAGATCCTAGTCGTTTGAAAACAGCGTAATGTTCGAAGTCAGTTCCTGGCCTCAAAGCGCCAAAAATGTGGTTCCGCATTGGCTCAATATCAATACCTGGTTGCGTAAGATAGAACAACATTTATAGCTGTATGGATGGTTTTACCTCGCGTAATAAAATACTGAGACTGAACCATAGCAAAGGTTTACATCACAACCCAAATGCTTGGGATCGAATCTGATTTCTTACATCACCGCAATGCTCAAGGGACCAAGACCTCTCCAATGTTTAAAGGAAGTCAATGATGATAGAAGAATTGGTTGAATGAAAAGTGGCAAAAAGCGGGAGTACCCTGAGAAAACCTACGGATACGATCTTGTCCAACGCAAACTTACTTGGCCGGGGATCGAAACAATAAAGACCACACGCACCAGGGTAAGCGGTTTACCATTGAGCCCCACAACAAGAACAAGAAAATTGGAAGTTACTTGGAAATATTTTAGAAGCAATATCTTTCAATGGTAAAGACCACTGCCCGATGATCCTGTTTTAATAACTCCATGAGCAGAAAGGACTGATATGTCCCTCTCCTATATGGTATTTTTCAAACCATATACTTTATCGGGAATATTATCCTTTATTCTTCAATTCATGAATTGTTTGAGGTTGAAGTGAGCGTAAATGTTTTCATACTTAGGAGTCTGGATATGCAAACCTGCTTACCGTGGGGATTTACTTCTGTGAAATTTGGTCCATGAAGTTATACAAAAACCGGTAAAATAAGGAACGTTAACATTCTTACAATGAGAACAGATTTCAATTCCCGGAGGGAGTTAGCGTACGCACGACTTTATCGTGGGAGACCCGGGTTCGATTCCCGGTGGGAGCTCATGTGTTTCGTATTCCATTTTAATCAGTAGGTCCACGTCTCCTATAGCCACGCTGCTGACCGGGCAGTTAAACTCAAAATCACAATCACCACCACACGGCGGGAGTTTACATGGTTCGGGTTTTACGTTAATCAATATGTCCACGTCATATGGTCTTGCTGTTGAAAGAGACGTTAAACTCCAAATCAATTCAACTCATTAAGATCAGAGTTCTGAGTTTAATACCAGCTTGAAACCATACGTTCAAAACAAAAATTGAAATAAAATGAAATCTTTATGTTTAACGTCCCATGGTTATGCCGGTTAGGCTAAAGGAGACGGTGATAATGAGAAAGGAGTGAAATGGTGGAATGAAGAAAGTGGGAGGAAACGGGAGAACCCCGAGAAAACCCACCAGCACGGCGTTTGTCCACCACAAAGTCCAAACGGCGCGAGCTGGGATCGAATTAGGGACCCGAAGCACCGGAGGTGAACGCTCTACCACTGTGCCACCGCACCCCCAAAATGAAAATTATTCATGCTTCTGATACCTATATAAAAATGGAGAGAGAGAGAGAGAGAATAAATATGGTTGTATTTTTCATAGGGCCAAAGTGGCTTAGTGGTAGAGCGTTCACCTCTGGTGCATGGGGTCCTTGGTTCGATCCCAGCTTGCACAAAGTCAGATTTGTGGTGAAGAAACACCGTGTGCGTTCGTTTCCTCAGGATTCTCCTGTTTCCTCCTACCTACATCGTTGCACAATTTTCGTTCACTTCTCATCATCACCGTCTCCTTTACCTCGCCGACATAAGCATGGGACGTCAAACTTAATTTAATTTCATTTCATTGAAAAAATTACTATAATTCATAATCTGCATCTTTATAAAGCAACTTTAACAATCATATGGATGTATAATGCTTAAAATTGAATTAAATCGCAATTGCAGTAATCTGCAATATTTTAGGTTTCTCATTTATTTACATCAAATGTTTAGTTATTTGATACTTAATAGCAAAAATATTAACTGCTATATAAGGCACTATTATATACCTGTGGCGTGGAAGACCCTGGTTTGATTCCCAACGGGAGCTCATGTTTTTCGGTTTCTATGTTAATCAGTAGGTCCCGTCTCATATAGACTCGCTGCTGAAAAGGGCGCTAAACTCAAAATCAACTCAACTGAATAATTATCTATACATTGAATTTAATAATAAGGAGCGAGGCCGAATAAAGATGGAGACCTTAAAATTTAAAACGTAGGGTCAGTGTGAGTCAGAGAGGTCACGGTGGGTGGTGTGTCACAGTGAATCACGTCCTGTTGACCCACGATCCACTGACCTACTCACAAATCTTGACCCAATTGACTCACTCCATCTCTGGACTGTACACACAGATAAAGCAGACATATATGTAATCTGATCTTACTTGGCCTTCACTAATTTAAGATAATCTACAAAAAATGAAAGAAAGCAATTTCAAACGCAAAAATATAGAAATGTATTTTCAACGGAACAAAAAAAAAACGTAACAGCCCAGATTTGAACCCGGCTTTCTCCACTCAGCAAGCAGGCGTCTTACCGACTTACCCACGGCATATCTTCCGACTTCTGGTTTTGAAACTTTATTTACATTGCGTGTGTTACGTAACAACGACGTTACGAGATGTCCTTACTGTCGTGTTAACACGCGTTCCGTAAATTTACGAAGTCGCTCTTTTAATCCAAAATCAATTCGACCCACACGCACACACACATAGATGGCTAAGTGAGGTAAATAAAATTTAAACTTCAAATGGAACTGGGGTGGCTCACCGACAATGGCTGAGTTAACACGTTTGATAACAGCGCGGGTAATAGCTGACTTATAGATAGAGCCTGTGTAGGTAAGTGGATACCGCGTGAGACTGTCATTCTAAGGGTGTGGGGTTCGAGTCTCGGCCTAGACTGAGTTAAATTTTTTCCAACACTATAAATGATGTTCGCGTTTGATACTGAAAGAGATTTATCCTATGAAGGGAGAAAACCCACGATGGGGGCAGGGGGAAAGACGGACACTGTTTATCCTTAAGTGTTAAAATTTAATTTATTCCCATGTCTTTTGCTCTTTCCTTTCCTTCTTTTCTTATTTTGTTTAGCTTTCCATACTTTTTCGGTCTCTGCATGATGCGTATTATTGTTTTCGTTTCCTTTGCATTAATTTCTATCTGTTTGATCTTAAAGTGAATGGAATTTCTGCAGATTTATCTCGTGGTTGTTTCTCTAAGTGATGCTCTCAGATAGTAATACTTTTTCCTCCAAGTGGAGGAATATCCTGGCATGTTATGTTTTCGGGCACGTATTTGCTGTCATGTTGGTTGTCCAACTATCAGACATAGAGTGAAACTATCCTGCTACTGGAAAAAGCTATCATTTCTTATGTATCCAACCTCCACTTATTACAGTCGCTGACTGTACACAGCGCATCATTCACTTATGAGCATGAATCATCTTGAAATTCCTGACATCTGTACATGTCCCTTTACAGATACAAGTGAAAGACGTTTTGATAAAAATCAGCAAGGGGGTACCACAAAGGGGAGATTTTTTTTCGATTATTTATTCAACATTTCACATCGTTTGTAAGACTTAAGCCTACTTCCCGTTGGAGTTTCTAACTAATGTAGGATAAGTGTTTTCTTTCTTCTTGCATGCAGTGAATGCAATAAGTAGGGCAACCCAAAAGCATAACAGCAATTTACACATATGGTTGGAACCTTGAACATGGCTGTGGTTGTTTAATTGTCTAGAAGAAACTAATTTTAAAAGCATAATGAAGCATAATTTTAGAAAGTAAAGCATAAAGAATAATTTAAAATATATAGCACAATTCTTGGAAAGTTCTGTTTAACTGCAAGTTTAACATACTGTATTAATATTTATTAAAACCAATATTTACAATGCACAGTCATTGAGAACATAACAATGCAACAATGAAAAGTTTATTTTTATTTCTGTAAACTTTTCGGCGTAACCTTTTGATGTGGAGAAAAGAAAAAAAGAAAAAGAAAACTTTCCACCAACAATGAATAGTACGGTACACAAGAACTCCACACTATATTGTTATGTGTATCTCTTGAACTTGAACACTTTCTGTACTTTTTTGGTGGCATCTTTTACTTTCCCCTTCTGTATATATGCACCTCTAAGGCTCACACAAGTGACAGAAAAAAGTGACTCGAGCAAAGTATATCTCTTTACAGTGCATTAAGTAGAAAGTTCATTAAATATGAAAGAAACTGGTTGCAAAAAATATTAATAAATAGATCAAGATATTTAGAATATTTAATGTACATATTTAGTAATAGAATTTAATATTTAGAATAGATATTTAGATAATTTACATTATACACGATTAATGTAAAAGAATGATTGAAATTAACAATAAAGCATAATAAAGCATAATTTGGAAAAAATAAAGCATAATTAAACAAAAAATAAAGCATAATGTAGGTTGCTCTAGTAATACGCAAATACATTACACACACACAATTAATTATAACGTCAGTGAATAGGATGTTTATTGGGCAAAATACTCCAAACAATAAAGATTCATCTTTGCCTGGAGCAGTTTTTCTTTATCATTTGGCCATGAAAACAAACACCTGAGAAATATGCAACCTCATATACAAATGTGTGGTGCTGGAATGTATAACTCGGAGGATGTGATGTTTTACTTCTTTAAAAATGGCAACATTTCCAGTGTACCCCTAAAAATGAAATAAAGAAATAATAACCATGTTTCTTTTTTTAAAAAAAAGTATTAAAATATTAGAACTGGGCAATCTACACAAAAATTGGAATCGACCAGCGCAAACGGCACGTTTCTAGCACCTGTGGTTTTCGAGACCTCATTGTCGAAGGGATTGGAGACAAACATATAAACTTAGCATTTTAATATATAGACTAGCAGAACCTGCGCTGTCTACTCACCGCATCGTTCTGTTATGACCATGAATCTCCTTCCTACTGTGCATGTCTTCTTACTCACACAAGTAAAGGATAGGAGACTCACAAAGGAAGTGAATTGCTATGTATGGATGTTGGAGTGAGTTTGTAGCAAATTTGTAGAAGCAACACAATATCAAGTGGAAATATTTAGTCGGAGTACGCCTCATTGCATCTCTTGAGGCCTTTGAAGTTGCCAGCTTGTAATAGGCTCACCATTCAGATTTAATCGAAGTGCTTGCAATGTCCGTCAACCCGTCATACATAACTTCTCTACTGGTTGCCTAACACCGTAGTTTCGGCCTGCAACAATGATCAAGTTATGGGCTCAAAACGGCCCCTAAAATCTTGAATAGAACAATAACGACACGATTTTTGAAAATCTGAATGAGAACTGGACAATCTACACAAGATTTGGAGTTGACCAGTGAAAATGGCACGTTTCTAGTACTTGTTCTAGTAGTAGTAGTAGTAGTAGTAGTTTCGAGATCTCATTGTCGGAAAGATTGGAGACAAACAGAAACTTTTCTTTGAAGACAAACCTATAAACCTAGTATTTTAATATATAGAACTAGCTGAACCTGCGCTCTGTACACAGCGCATCATTCACATATGAGCATGAATCTCATTGCTATTCCTCACATCTGCACCTGTCCTTTTACAGACACAAGTCAAAGACGTCTTGATAAAAATCAGCAAGAGATACCCTAAAGGGGAGATTTTCTCGATTACTTTTCAATATCTCGCACCGTTTGCAAGATTTGAGCCTACTTCCGGTTGGAGTTTTTAATTCATGTATGATCAGTGTTTTCTATCTTCTTCCATGCAGTATGCAGAAAGCAAATACATTACACACACAATTAATTATAATGTCAATGATAAATTGTGTTCCTTGGGCAAAACACTCCATACAATAAAGATTTAACTTAGTTTGGAGAAATGGTTATCCTTCGTTTTTCATTATATTTTGGCCATGAAACAAACGCCAGAGAGGTATGCAACCCATGTGTACAATTGTGTTGTGTTGGAATGTGTAGTGGATAGGATATGATGCTTCAGGTTTTCTTTTAAATTTCAACACTCCCAGTGTATCCCTAAAAATGTAATAAGGAAATAATGGCCATGTTTTTCAAATTTTCAATTAGAACTGAACAATCTACGCAAAATTTGCAATCGATCAGTGAAAACGTCATCTTTCTAAAGCCTGTAGTTTCCGAGATCTCATTGTCGAAAGGATTAGCCACAAACATATAAACGTCCACAAACGTATAGTTTAAAAGAACTCCAAAGATGCCAGCACAATTCATTTGCATTGATTTTGGAGAAGGTTTATTAAAACACAAAGGCTTTGAACAACAATTTAAAAGGAAATAAACTTTATGAAAAAGGTCTACTTAATTTTTTTTTAAAGGTACACATACTATAAAGTTCTCTCTACAACTAGAAATTAAATAGCACTTTTAAGATCGTATGGTACAATTTGTACCATACGGGTGTTCTATGGTACTTTACGTTATAACTCTCCTATTTCAGCTTTTTCGTCCGTTTTCTTTCTTTTCTTTTTTCTTTTTTTTTCAAGTCTAGAGGCATTGTAGTACACGTTACGTATGGTTTCCGCCTTCCTGCGTCGAGACATAGGAGGTGATGACGTCATAACTTTAAAAAATATTTTTTCGCTTGTTAGGCCTATTTTCATTATTTTTGGGGGGCTTACGTTTGCACTTAGAAGATTGAAATATTGCACAAACATTAAGTCCACCGACTAGTATTTATCATATTTTTTTCAGATCTCTGCCTTAGCACAAGGTGGATCTAGAGAGCAAAAAGTTAAAAAGGGATATTTTTACAAAAAAAAAAAATCCTCTTTTCACTATTTTTACGCCCCAGATACATGATAGAGACATATAAACGGTAAAGTCTGAAAGGCACTTCTATTCTGAAGACAATGATGTGAGATCTATGATCCTAGGCTAATTAGGGATGTTTCATGGAATTTTTACCCAAGATAATTTTTATACAGGAATATAGGGTATTGTGGGTATATTTTTTGGCGGCCTTACTTTTGCACCTAGAAGATTGAAATTTTGCGCAAACATTCAGTCCGCCGAATAGTATTTATCAGATCTTTTTTAGATCTCTGCGTTAAAACAGGGGGTCAAGAGGGGCAAAAAATGTTGAAAAAGGGATATTTTCACCAAAAAATCCCTTTCTTTGTGATTTTCCCGCCTCAGATACACGTTGGGGACATGTGAATGGTACCATTTGAAAGTCAGTTCTATTTTGAAGAGAATGATGGGCGAACCATAATTCTAGGATGAATATGGATGTCTCAGGATTTTTTTTTACCTGAGATCAGGGTCTTTTGTGGTAATCTGGGGCATTGTGGGGATTCTTGATAATTTTCCTCGCCCTTACTATTCAAGATAGAAGCTTGAAATAAGCTACACGCATTCAGTCTACCGAGTTGTATTTATCAGATTTTTTTCAGATCTCAATGTTCACACAGGGACGTTCCAGAGGGCTCAAAGTGTGACAAAAAATTCCCCGAAATTTCCCCTTTCCTCTCAAATTTTCCCTCTCCTGGTATATGGTATAGGCATGTAAGTGGTACCGTTTGAAAGCCTGCTTTATTCTGAAGAGAATGAGGTAAGAACCATGATCCTAGGATAAATAGTGACGATACAGTAGGTGCTTGACAAAGTCTAAAAAATACCTCAAAAACCCAAGATCTTAAAAGGGATAGTGGAGCACCCATCAATTCTATTAACTAAATCAAATCTTCTACAGTCTTCTGACAATTTTATTTTTAGTCAGTAGTGAAAAAATGATCGATCTGGCTCAGCGTTTGCCAACTCACAAGCCCCTGGGAAAATGACCACCGTGCACCGTGAGCCCACGGCCTTTTACGACCTCCATTTAGGGGTGAATTCGTTCTCTTTTAGGGGTGAACTCGTTCTCTTTTACGACCTCCATTTTAAGGGGGTGTACTCGTTCCCTACGTAACACACAGCAGAACAGATAACACATAAGAGTACGTAACATAACAAGGGTGTATTTATTCTCTTTTATGAACATATTTTTCAACCCCTACGAACACATAACACTACGTAACACACAGCACAACAGATAACACATAAGAGTATGTAACATAACAAGGGTGTACTCGTTCTCTTTTATGAGCATATTTTCCAACCCCTATTTTAACATAGGAGATAACACATAAGATTACGAACACATAGAAGAGAAGATAACACATAACACTACGTAACACACAGCAGAACAGATAACACATAAGAGTACGTAACATAACAAGGGTGTATTCATTCTCTTTTATGAACCCCTACGAACACAGAAGATAACACATAACACTACGTAACACACAGCACAACAGATAATACATGGCGTATTTTCCAACCCCTATTTTAAGATAACAGAAATTACGAACACATAGAAGAGCAGATAGCAAGGGTGTATTCGTTTTCCAACCCCTATTTTAACATATCAGATAACACATAACATAGCAGGGGTGAACTCGTTCCCTTTTCCAACCCCTATTTTAACATAGCAGAAATGACATAAGCATGTCCTCAAACTACTGACCATTGTGAACAAAGGTCAAACTAAGAAACGAAACAACATATCGAGGTGCTGTTTCCACATTTAGCAATTGGTCATCAAGATCGAAAACAGAGCCACATTTAGCAATAGGTCATCAGGTACTACATGTCCCAAAATTAGTGGTCATCGAGGTCAAAGACCAAAATACTTAAAACCAAATAACTCTTAAATGGATCCACATATTGAGGTGCCGTTTCCAAATCTAGTAACTGGTCATCAACTACTACAAGTTCCAAAATAATGACCATCGAGGTCAAAGGTCAAAATACTTAAAACCTAATAACACGAAAACTGAGCCACATATTGAGGTGCTGTTTCCACATTTAGTAATCGGTCACCAACTACTACATGTTAAAAAAGTACTGATCATCGAGGTCAAAGGTCAACATACTTAAAACCCAATAACTCGAAAACGAAACCACATATTGAGATGTTGTTTCCAAATCTAGTAACTGGTCATCAACTACTACAAGTTCCAAAATACTAATCATCGAGGTCAAAGGTCAAAGTACTTAAAACCTAATAACACGAAAACTGAGCCACATATTGAGGTGCTGTTTCCACATTTAGTAATAATATTGTGAGATTCGGATATTATATTAAATCGCTCCATTTTTTTTTTTTTTTTTGCTGTTTATCTAACTTTTAGAATATTGTAAAATCGTTAATGAGTGCTGTTATATCTTAATTGCTGTCTTCCAACTATAGAACACCAATTAGTGTTTTTTCTAATAACCTATTATTCTTAACGTTCAACAATTATTCACTGTAAAGCAATGCTTATAGAATTCTTTTCTCGGAAAAAGCAGCTGTTTGCATGAAAAAGTAATTGGGACTGTTCCAACTATAGAACACCAATTAGTGTTTTTTTCTAATAACCTATTATTCTTAACGATCAACAATTATTCACTGTAACGCTATATTGCAAAATTCTTCTCGGAAAAAATCAGGTGTTTGCATGAAAAAGTAATTGGGACTGTTCCAACTATAGAACACCAATTAGTGTTTTTTCTAATAACCTATTATTCTTAACGATCAACAATTATTCACTGTAACGCTATATTGAAAGCAAAATTCTTCTCGGAAAAAATCAGGTGTTTGCAAGAAAAAGTAATTGGGGCTGTTCCCACTATAGATCACCAAAAGTGTTTTTCCCAATAACGTATTCTTTCTAAAGCTGTAAATAGAAAAAAAAGAACGGAATTTTACTTTGCAAAATCCGCACCGAAAATTTTGAACCGAAAGATATGCCGTATTAACTAGCTATGTATTATTTAAGCAAAACGAAGGGCTAAATTTGAGAAAGCGAACATGGACCATTTTACTCAAATTTGGATGGAGTATTTATCTTTGTATGAACCAGAAAAAAAATGAAGAAGATCCGTTTTAACTAGTTCCATATTTCTGTACAATTTTGTACTACTCAAATAAACGAAATTTTATTTTTTGTACCAATCACAAGAAAATCAAAGAAGGGTCATTTTATACCTTTTTTGTTCCCTCTATTATTTGAATAGCACAAAAAAGGTATAAAATGACCCTTCTTTGATTTTCTTGTGATTGGTACAAAAAATAAAATTTCGTTTATTTGAGTAGTACAAAATTGTACAGAAATATGGACCTAGTTAAAACGGATCTTCTTCATTTTTTTTCTGGTTCATACAAAGATAAATACTCCATCCAAATTTGAGTAAAATGGTCCATGTTCGCTTTCTCAAATTTAGCCCTTCGTTTTGCTTAAATAATACATAGCTAGTTAATACGGCATATCTTTCGGTTCAAAATTTTCGGTGCGGATTTTGCAAAGTAAAATTCCGTTCTTTTTTTTCTATTTACAGCTTTAGAAAGAATACGTTATTGGGAAAAACACTTTTGGTGATCTATAGTGGGAACAGCCCCAATTACTTTTTCTTGCAAACACCTGATTTTTTCCGAGAAGAATTTTGCTTTCAATATAGCGTTACAGTGAATAATTGTTGATCGTTAAGAATAATAGGTTATTAGAAAAAACACTAATTGGTGTTCTATAGTTGGAACAGTCCCAATTACTTTTTCATGCAAACACCTGATTTTTTCCGAGAAGAATTTTGCTTTCAATATAGCGTTACAGTGAATAATTGTTGATCGTTAAGAATAATAGGTTATTAGAAAAAACACTAATTGGTGTTCTATAGTTGGAACAGTCCCAATTACTTTTTCATGCAAACAGCTGCTTTTTCCGAGAAAAGAATTCTATAAGCATTGCTTTACAGTGAATAATTGTTGAACGTTAAGAATAATAGGTTATTAGAAAAAACACTAATTGGTGTTCTATAGTTGGAAGACAGCAATTAAGATATAACAGCACTCATTAACGATTTTACAATATTCTAAAAGTTAGATAAACAACAAAAAAAATGGAGCGATTTAATATAATATCCGAATCTCACAATATTATTACTAAATGTGGAAACAGCACCTCAATATGTGGCTCAGTTTTCGTGTTATTAGGTTTTAAGTACTTTGACCTTTGACCTCGATGATTAGTATTTTGGAACTTGTAGTAGTTGATGACCAGTTACTAGATTTGGAAACAGCACCTCAATATGTGGCTCAGTTTTCGTGTTATTAGGTTTTAAGTATTTTGACCTTTGACCTCGATGGTCATTATTTTGGAACTTGTAGTAGTTGATGACCAGTTACTAGATTTGGAAACACCACATCAATACGTGGATCCATTTTCGAGTAATTAGGTTTTAAGTACTGTGACCTTTGCCCTCGATGGCCACTATTTTGGAACTTGTAGTAGTTGATGACCAGTTACTAGATTTGGAAACAGCACCTCAATATGTGGATCCATTTAAGAGTTATTTGGTTTTAAGTATTTTGGTCTTTGACCTCGATGACCACTAATTTTGGGACATGTAGTACCTGATGACCTATTGCTAAATGTGGCTCTGTTTTCGATCTTGATGACTAATTGCTAAATGTGGAAACAGCACCTCGATATGTTGTTTCGTTTCTTAGTTTGACCTTTGTTCACAATGGTCAGTAGTTTGAGGACATGCTTATGTCATTTCTGCTATGTTAAAATAGGGGTTGGAAAAGGGAACGAGTTCACCCCTGCTATGTTATGTGTTATCTGATATGTTAAAATAGGGGTTGGAAAACGAATACACCCTTGCTATCTGCTCTTCTATGTGTTCGTAATTTCTGTTATCTTAAAATAGGGGTTGGAAAATACGCCATGTATTATCTGTTGTGCTGTGTGTTACGTAGTGTTATGTGTTATCTTCTGTGTTCGTAGGGGTTCATAAAAGAGAATGAATACACCCTTGTTATGTTACGTACTCTTATGTGTTATCTGTTCTGCTGTGTGTTACGTAGTGTTATGTGTTATCTTCTCTTCTATGTGTTCGTAATCTTATGTGTTATCTCCTATGTTAAAATAGGGGTTGGAAAATATGCTCATAAAAGAGAACGAGTACACCCTTGTTATGTTACATACTCTTATGTGTTATCTGTTGTGCTGTGTGTTACGTAGTGTTATGTGTTCGTAGGGGTTGAAAAATATGTTCATAAAAGAGAATAAATACACCCTTGTTATGTTACGTACTCTTATGTGTTATCTGTTCTGCTGTGTGTTACGTAGGGAACGAGTACACCCCCTTAAAATGGAGGTCGTAAAAGAGAACGAGTTCACCCCTAAAAGAGAACGAATTCACCCCTAAATGGAGGTCGTAAAAGGCCGTGGGCTTACGGTGCACGGTGGTCATTTTCCCGTGGGCTCACGGTGCACGGTGGTCATTTTCCCAGGGGCTTGTGAGTTGGCAAACGCTGAGCCAGATCGATCATTTTTTCACTACTTTAGTCATATGGGAATATAGTATTTTCTTTTACTTGTTAATGTATTTTTGAATAAAATTTAAACTTTATAGTTCTATGCATTCACTTTTTATAACGTAAAAGAATGAAAAAAGAAAAATACACGAAAAAAATGTACCAGATTGTGTTTTCCAACATTACCAGCAGTAACGCAGACGTAATACCAGAGGGTTGGAACATGTAAATCTGATATTCATATATTTTTTAAAATCTCTAAATATTTTTTCCTTTCAGTTTAAAACTGGATTCCTTCAAACAAAGAGAAACCTTAACTCTATTCACTTCACCCCTACGGTCATTTTCCCCGAATTACTCTATACATCAAAGTGGATTTTGTGGTGGACAAAAACCGTGTGCGTGGATTTTCTTGGGGTTCTTTCGTTTCCTCCCACTTTATTCATTCCACCATTGCCTTTATTCCTCATCATATCGTCTCCTTTAGCCTTGCCAGCATATGCGTGGGACGTAAAACTTGAAGATTTCATTTTCAATATACATAATTTCGTTCAACTGAGTGTCAGCTGGTCGAAACTTCTAATTTTGTTAGGTTAAATTTACTAAATTATAATCCTATAGGGCTCTTTAAAAAATACAGAAATGCTATACAATTTAGAGGCTATGAAAGGTGAATTTCGTTTTAACCGTCTTTTTCACTATCTGACGAGGGCCAGGTCCGGTGGTAAGTTAACAGGAAGTCTACTGTACTTAATAGCAATTTGTTCACTAAGTTGAACAATAAACTCTTTTCATGAGTATATTTTATGTAACCAGGTAACTTATTATAGCTTTACACCCATAATTTATAGATGTAATTATGTAGATATTCGATGATAAACAATAGATAAATTATCTTGTCCACGTGTAGGGTAGCTGTATCACCATCTCTTTTAATATGATCAAAGTGACCTAGTGGCGTAGCCAGGGGGGCTGAACCTGCTCAACCTGCCCACCTTAGTGCCGTGATATTAAAAGCGGTCTCTGCTTACATACAATATGTTCCATAAATGATCCCGATCTTACAATTTTTAAGCTACCGGAGTAAGCATACGTGATCAGCCCCCCTGGCTACGGGGCTGTGTGCCCCCCTGGCTACGGCACACACATATATATATGTGTGTGTGTGTGTGAGTCTGTCTGTCTGTCTATGGTATTTTATTTTTCTGGATTTAAATCCAATTTGGCAAGTAGCCCATCGTCAAAGGAATAGATATCGCCATATTTGATGGCCGAATTCGAACAGTCTCAGACTCAGCTCGCTTCGGCTACGCTTGTATGCGGTACTTTATTTTTCTTTAACTACTGGTCGGATCTGAATGAAACTTGATGGGTAGGTAGCCCATCATCTAACCAAATGAAAGTCACTATATCTGGTTGCGTACTCGGCTAGAAACTGGCTCGACTCGGTAACAAAGTCTGTCTCACAGCTTTACACACCGGAAGCTCCTGAATTCGGATCTCCGACTGTTCCTTTTATTATTATTTATCATCAAAACAAAGCGTTGCGTAGTTATGTTAAGAAAAAGGTTAATTTTCGACAAGCTCTATATTTAATTCTACATAAGATTTCAACACACTACGTGCAGTCGTATGTAATATTTTTGATCTTTTCGATTTCTTTCTCTGTGGCACATGTATCTAAATTTGCCAATTGCGGTTGCGAATAGAAAGCATTAAACTAGAAAATGGATATTTAAATTATGTATTACTGAGTTCCTGCTTAGCCGAATTGTTAACGCATGCGATTTCGCCCTTCCTCCTGGTGTAAACGCTAAAATTATGATGATTTAGCACCATGTGGCAATTGAGGAGCTATCTGAAATAAGAGATAAACTCCAGTCTAGAAAGCCAGAAATACTGGAACCTGGGAAGCTATGGGCTGACCACATATCACCCAGTTGAGCAAGCGCCATCTGGCGGGCTATAGATTTTTATGGACTGTAGCGATTCCCAATATCATGTAATTACAGAATACTGTTACAAATTATTACTTACAAATTATTATGGCGCACATCACTATCGATGATAGTGGTCAGGATGGATTAACGTCCGCGCTGAGCAGGCTAAAGCCCAGAATTTATCGAGTCGATATACGAACTCGAGGGTTTCTTGAGTTGTACATGAGAGTGTCTGAGTCCCCTTTGATAAGTTTCTGTAATTTTAAATAGTTTCAACAATATGTACAGTCCGCAGCAAAAAACCTGCAACATTAGCATGTAAGTTTATTGTGAAACTAGCCTTACAGTGCAGGGAATCAAATTAACGTCTAATTAACGAATCGTGCCAGGAGAAACCTCGGCATCCTCCCCTTCACACTTATTTTGGAGCAAAAGACTTTGTCGTTTCACAATAAACTTACATGCTCATGTTGCAGGTTTTTTGCTGCGGACTGTACAATAAATACATACAATAAAGAAACTGTCACCATATTCAGAAATTCAAAAAGGTTCTTACAGCTGCTGCATTTCGGAGGATTTGTAATGATCCTTCTGATTTTAATGATTGTCCTCTTAGGAACACGCATACACATTATATATGTACATGTATGTACACCTAACCAACAAAGTATCTCCCCTCTAAGCGCTCCAATTCCATTACTTGGTGTCCAGGTCATTTGCAGTTGTAAAAACGCCTAGACAGATGCAAAGCAACTTACACGTAACTTTTCTCGGCACTAACAGCAGTTGGTAGACCTGATCCTGATGTTTATGCAGGCAAAATTGTAAAGTAGGAGACTAACGAAACAGTTCTCCATTCTAAGATGAATCTCTATGGTTCGGATCGTGTTTTCCAAAAAACACCATATATTTAATCTCAATATTGATGTGTATGTAATGTATTATTTCTTTATATACTGTATGTGTAGAGAAATAAAAGTACTGACCATGCATTTATCAGGAAATGCTTGAAAGTAGCTGAAAATATCAAATCTAGAACTACTGCTGGAAATAAGTTTGTAAATGATTGGCTCCATTGAGAGACCTTCTCCAATCCTCCTCATTCCAACATCATTTTCTTTCTGGAGGAGAGAAGATCTTTCTTGTCACACTGAGTATGTATTGAAATTGAAACATTTGAAAAAGTTTCAACCTGACCGGGATTCGAAACCGGGCCCGCCGAATAGAAGTTCAATACGCTAACCACTTACCTACCGTGTCACTTAACCCAAACTTTTAGCTAGTTAAAGTCGTTCCATGTAACACTATACAAAATACTAATGCTCGTATGAGAAGACGTCCCTTATGAGTGTCACAATGACTTAATCGAGATTTCCTTCTTTAACTCAAAAGAAAGTTATATAGACCTTCGTCAATGAGGAAAATATCACAAAAACGTTCTTCAAGTTCAGGCTACCCCATCGTTTTTAACTACTCCCAATTTACATTACTACTATTCTTCCTCATCGTAACTTCTAATTTGCAAAGAAGAGCCGGCAGCATTTACGCCGATCCCAAGAGTTTCAGTATTCGCGCGCTACCCTAGCCAGCTGTTTGAAGTTGGTCATGTAAAATGTACAGAAAAATTTGAGCAAGAGAACAGAACATAATCAACCCCAGCGGGGCTTATAACCCGTTCCTCCTCCTCCTCCTACTACTACTACTACTGCTATTATTATTATTATTATTATTATTATTATTATTATTATTATTATTATTATTATTATTATATTACTTTTACTATGGATCCGTATAGTAAAACTACAAGCTTATTTTAATGAAAAAAGTGTTATGAAAATTCAAAAAATTCTTGGGCAAGGTTTGAACCCACGCCAAAAACTATTTTCATTACCAGTGTTGCCCTAGAACGCTCGGCCACGAGGGCCGACAGCAGTTGGCCTTAATTTCCGCTATATGTAGGTCATGAATCTTGATGTCCTATCTGTATCGACCAAGATGATCAGAGGATATCTGAAATTCTTCGAATCTCCCGCACACCAAGGTCTGCGGGGTCGTTAGTTACACCTCAGCGCCCGTTCCATACACGACAAATTAAGGGGACAATATTGACAAATCTGACAACAATATACAATGCCCCTAATAGTAGACATTTTTTACTGAAATGGGCCCACGACTCATTATTGTTTTCTTTACCTTTTGTGTGCTGTTCTGTTTATGTAATGTAGTGAACCTGCTTGATGCTTCACTTATAATTTCATTTTCATATCGTATATGGAGTAAGACAATTTTGTCATAAAATGGGAACCCTTCAAACGGCGGGAGCTTCCCTAGGGGTGGCAGTGGCCCCACTGCCCCCACAAGTTACGGCCCTGCGTCGTGGCAATTATTTTTTCTTAATTTGAAGGTATTGTTTACGTAATTGATTTTCTAATTCTGTTATTCCTTTATTATTATTATTATTATTATTATTATTATTATTATTATTATTATTATTATTATTATTATTATTGCAAAGTCGAGACTTTGCTACCTATTTTATATTTTTGAATTTTCTGATTGGATTTCAAGTATTTTGTTGAATAATCAACACACTCCACTTTAGGGGGTTTTGGGGAGGGAAATATTATCCTGCTGCTTTTCATTTGTTTACTTGCACGCTATACCAAACCTGGATACTTTCACCTTTCAATATCTACGGGAAGTAACCTAAAAGTTTTGATGATCATAAGAGAGTAAGTAAATAAGTGATGAGATCAATGAACATTGCGTATTAAAGTATCAGGTTGTCAAAAAAGTCGTGACGTATTTCGGTAAAATATGACAAATGATGGTTCGTGGATATACTAGAGTTATTCGGATAATACAATAGTTTGTCATGAATAACTAACTTGTTGAGCGTTTTGTGTAGTAGTATCGCTCTTCGTTTTGTTTTTACAGATTTGATCAGAGATGGCGTGGGTCAAACCCTGACCCACTCTGATCCATGATTCACCACCCACCTTGGCCCACTCCAACCCATTACCCACCATGAACCACTGACCCACCAAAACACATCGTCATCAACTCTGACACATGATCCACGTCCTCTTTACTACCGAATAAAGAGTTTATACTTGTAATAAAACCAGGTTGTCAAATTCTAACTAATCGGAGTTTGAATTTCTACGGTCAATCGCTCAATCACCGCTCTGTTACAATAATGAAGGATCTGACCTTTATGATATAAAATGGTAAACTGTTTGTCATGGGTAAAATTACGATGAATTTCAATTAAATTATCATGGTCTAAATATTTCCTTGTTGAATTATGGATACTTTTCAGTGGAAAAACGGAAGAAATGTGAAAGTCTCAAATCAAGATACGTAGACCAACATACAGATCCTTACATTACAAATTTTATGTCTACTTTTCTCACAACTTTATGGGTTGATTGCCCTGTGCTCTAAGCGCTCCATATAATAAACAAGTTTCAGCAATTATTATAAAGAGCATGATAAGCATATATGGATATATGATGCGAAGCACTGTATTTTTTGTTGAGTTGAGTTGGTTTTGAGTTTAACGTCCCTTTCAGGAACGAGGCTATATGAGACATAGACCTACCCCATGCCGTAAGCATCGGCAATACCTAGTGGACCACTTTCGGGTAAACGTCGATTGTCAATATAGCGACGAGTCGAAGGATTGCCGCTAATGTCCCACTGGCGGCAGGGTTTCGCCGAGTCAAAACAGATATCTCGCGTCGGGGTGTTGAAGTTACCACAGCGTCGCAGCGAGGACTTCGTTTTGGTTCGCGCTTCTTCGATTTGTCGAGGAGAATTGCGAAGGAACCAACACGAACTATCGCCAATCATATACATGCGGTTATATATATATATATATATATATATATATTTCCTGACGAATTGTTCCTAAAGTGAGCTCCAGGGGTCAAGAATAACCTCTGCCTCAACATGATGAAGTGAAAAATCTTCAGATAAGTGCGATAAATATATGAATTTAGATGGCAACTGTCGTCGACCATTAGAAAGTGAGTATAGGAGAACTATGAAAGAAAGTAAATAGACACGCGTCATTTTGTTATAAAATTACATGGCGAACGCATTTTATCTTATCCCAAACAGTTATCGTCTCATAACACGGTTAAAGGAGAACTCTGATTGACCAAATTAAAAATATCTCAACGATTTATCCCTTTACAGGCGACGTCTCCTTCGTCTCCGTGGCGAAGTCGGAAGAATACCCGCCCAGTAATATAAGGTTGGTAGTTCGAGCCCCCTCCGGGGTACTTTTTTGGTATTTTTAAGTGTTTTTAAACACCTTAATGTAAACAAATTACACATATAGGCGATTTAACATATTTTGGGGGAGTTATTTGTGGTTCATTGGCGTTGTGTCGCGTCAGAAGATGCTGTCTAAAATGCAGTGAGCAGAGAGGGTTGGTGGGTCAAAGTGCGTCATAGTGACTGGTGGGTTACGGTGGGCGGTGCGTCGCAGCGGGTGACGGTGGATGATGGGTCGCAGTGGGTCACATACTGTTGACCCACTGACCCACTCAGAAAACTCGACCCACTGACCCACTCCAACTCTGGATTTGACACCACATAGAAAATGGAAGACCAAAAATTGCATGTTCACCATATTTTATTGTTTTGCTTCAGGCAAGAGAAGAACGCGCGAATAGTGTTTGTGATTTTTACTCTCCTCAATGTCCCTATTCTTAAAGAGTTAGTGGAAAAACTGTAAAATGAATAAAACGCGTCAAAATAGGAAACAAGGTACTGACGAAGGTTCGTTAAATTAGTTAACTTTTAAAAAACTAATCCAGTGCCCTGAAACACCAGATTCAAATCAATATAAGTATCTGTCCAATGCCGTGCCGTGAAAAGTCAGGGCCCGAGGCGAGAGCATACGGCAGCGCCTCCTTACATATGAGTTGTTAATTTAAAGTTGACTTCTCTGGACTATTCTTTCTGTATAATACTTTACTATTTTATCATGACTGAAATCAGAAAGTTTCAGCATTATTACACTGGAATCGTAAAAGTGTGTAATTATTCAATTCATTGCAGCTCCATTTTTTCTTCTCTCAGAACAGTGACGTCTTAGAATAGTGGCTTAAGTTTAGTTTCATAATGTCAGGGACGCGAGCTCGATTCTCAGTGTGGCAATTCTTACAATCTACAAAACTGATATTTCTTATGTATACTAGCATGAAAAATATTCAATTTCTCTGGGTCTAAGAGTTGAGACAACTTCCTTTACAGGTGAAATGCCAACAACACAAAATTATGTCATCCGTATCAACCTTCGTAACTGTCTGGCAAGTAACGTGTTTGGACAAGAATTGATGAACACATAAGGACTAAACACGTCCTTACTGTTGTAGTAGGGACCAAAAATGAGTTCCAAGGAATTGTTCCTAGCTGTGCACAAATTGCAAATATTGATCGAACTTCCAATAGGGATCGCTAGTCACGAGAATGATCCTATTTAAGATGTCGCCTCATCTTTCAACTTAGAAGAAAGGCGAAACAAAATGCATTACTGTTATCAGGTAACAAATATTTATATGCCATTTCTTGTTGTCATAAAATGATAATTCTATCTGTAAATCCATGAACGTAATAATATTATTGCGTTCATGTGCAAACCTAAGAAACATCTGACATACTCTATATCTTTTCTGTTCCTATGAATACCTTCGACTATGTTACCTTTTCTTTCCATTGTGGCAATAATAATAATAATAATAAACGAATAACATAATTGCAATACCAATTACATAAACATTATCTTCCCATTAAGAAAAATCACTAATTACCACGACGGGATTTGAACCCAAGTAGCTGCAATGGGAGTTTCCTGCTTTCACATTTTTTAAAAAAATCGCCCCAACCGGAGTACTGTTCGCCACTTGGACCTCATGTCCTTTCGACGTATTCCAAACACTACAGGAAACGAACACAGAAATACTGAGGATAGTTAAAATTCCGACCTTGCTCTTCAGAGGAATTCGAACCCCTAGTGGATTGCGCCTCATGATCAGAAGCCAAACGCCCGTGATCATTCGGCTAGTGCCACCGGCTCAATTTGCCACAAACTCCTCATATGAATATAAGAAAATAAACTAGTAGTTATGGAAAATAAACATAGAACTGTCTATTTGTACACGTGTTGACACAATTCAAAGAATATGAAAATAATTTCTGTTGTCTTTTCTTCTTTGTAAATTAGAAATTATGGTAAAGACGAAATTTAATGTAAATCGGGACCATCCCTGCAACCGATGACCAGCGCCGTAACTTAGATTCTTTTCTGGAGGGGGGGGGGGCAAGCATTAGTAAGCTTATTTGGGCCCTCCTAGAAAGAGTTGTTTTCTAATTATTGGGCCCCCTCTTTCCAACTTTCTCTTAATCTTTGTGGCCCCCCGGAGCCTGTGGGCCCTCCCGCACGGCAAGGTCTGCGGTTCCGTTAGTTTTTCCCTGAGCCCATTCCATACATGGCAAAATTATTAAGGGGACAATATTGATAAATCTCAATGCCATACGAATAAAAATTACTGAAATTGGTCCACGATTCATTTTTGTTCTATTTACCTTTTGTGTGTTGTTTTGTTTATGTAATGTAGCGACCCTATTTGATGCTTCATTTCTAATTTCATGTTCGTATCGTATATGGAGTAAGAAAATTTTGTCTCAAAATGTGCCCCCTCGAACGGCGACGAGCTTCTCTGGGGGGAAGTTCCCCCCCCCCCTCCCACAAGTTACGGCTCTGCCGATGACGTAGCCTTGACTTGAAGAACATTTCGTGTTATTTTCCTCATTGAGCGGCGTCTATATAACTTGTTTTTGAGTTAAAAAAGGAAATCTCGAGCAAGTCATTAAGACACACATACAAGTTGCTTATATTTTCTTATTTATATTTTTATTTATATTTTGTTTATATTTGTTTTTGTTATATTTGAGTATCTTGTTTATATTTTTCCATGTAACGATTTGAACTAGGAATTAGTTTGGTGGAAGGTTAAGTGGCGCTTTAGGTGAGTGGTTAGCGCATCCAACTTCTATTCGGTAGACCTGAGTTCGAATGCCGGCCAGGCTGAAAGTCTTTCATGTGTTTCTGTTTCAATTTCAATGCATACTCAGTGTGACAAGCACGATCTTCTCTTCCCTAGAAAGAAAAAGTTGTTGGAATAAGGAGAATTGGAGGTCTGTCAATGGAGACAGTGATTTACAAATTTATTTCCAGCAGTTGTTCTAGATTTCATATTTTCGTCTACTTTTAAGCATTTTCTGATTTGTGTGTGGTCAGTGCTTTTATTTCTTTGAATTACAGTATATAATGAAATAACACATTACACACACAGCAATATTGAGATTAACATGATGTTCATTGGACAACACACAGTGAAAGAGAGAGATTGATCTCTGAATGGAGAAATGTTTCTTGCGTCATCTACTCACAATTTTGCTTGCATACAAACTTGGATCAGTGCTACCAACTGCTGTTAGTGCCGAGAAAAGTTACGTGTACGTTGGGTTGCATCTGTCTAGACGTTCTCACAACTGCAAATGACCTGGACCCCAAGTAATGGAATTAGAGCACTCAGGGGGGAAATATACTTTTGTGGTTGGGTGTACATGTATCTATGGTAACAAAATTTTAATGTTTGTGATTATGGTGCAAAAAAGTACCTTGCCAATTAGGTAAGATGCTTTAATTAGTACAAAGCAACTTTGAAAAAAATCAAACAACGAACAGAAAAAGTGGGGGCGTTGTATTAGTTGTAGATCTCTGAATCACCGGGTTACTAGTTCATTTATTGGATTGGAACCTGTTCCCGAAGGCCGATCGCGGCAAGGAAACATTTACAATGAGACGAGATCAATGACCCTGGTATGTGAAAAGACGACGAATAAACTTAGCAATTAAATAGATGAACATGTTAAACGAATGGAAGATTTAATCTTATCCTTGAATGTCCCAGTTGGACACGCTCCATGTGTTTACTAGAAGATGGCCTGGATTCATTTAAATTCATTTCGCCCCCAACATTTCATGGTAACATTTAGATGTATGCTTTGTAGGCATAATTCGATTTTAAAAAGAAACACACATGTCGCGAATGAACGCACTGGGACAAATAAACAGCAGATGATGAAATCACTATTTTAGGCTTAGAGCATTGACGCTGAAATATTTCCATCATATTACGAAGCTATACCGATGTCTAGAACTTAGAGATGCAAGGGCTCGGAAAAAAACGGCTTTTTTGGAAAAAACTCGGTTTTTTCTGCTTCGCGTTTTTGCTTGGGAAATTTTGGGCTTTTTTGAAAATTCTGCTTTAAATTGATAAACCAGATTTTGTTTCGCTTCTCTACAACACAAAAAGTCATTTAATTAGTGGTTGATGCCGATAATAATATAAAACCTCGAAAATACACCATGAATTTCGAAAAGATATTTCAAACAGTTTTACTTCTCAACATATTTACATTATGAATTTCAAAGGATTAACCAATGTACCGGTATATAATAAGATTTTTTTTAACCTCCTACACACAAAAGTAAGCAGGGTTGGCAAGAGCCATGGTTGTTTTTGAAAATGCCAAAAACCCGTTTTTTGGGGGGAGTTTAAACTAGGCTTTTTTGGTTTAAACCAGGTTTTTTTGGGGGGGTTTAGATATTTTGCTTTATGTATTTATATTACATATTGACAGAAATAAGTTTGTTTCGCCTTGGTGTTATTATGCAACAACGGGGTTATGCTGGAAGAGGTCACATAAGCTTAAAGAAGTCCGGTCAGTAAATTTCTTAAATTGAGAAACTCCCGCCCTAGCCATCGGGAAAATCCCGTCATTACTCTAAATATAAAACAATAACGGAAAAAATCCTGTTAATGCTTTGCATGTAAAATTTAAAGGTCAACGTATCATAATCAGTACGCTAAAACTGAGGTATTAAATTACAAATTTAGTGCGTACATATCATTGAAAGTACAATCCAAGCTAATGTTGGAAGCTACGTAGGCAATCGATAAATTTTGTCAATTTATATCAGTATATTTAAGCAACCTTGGCTTCTTTATAAAACAACAGGCATTCAGGCATGCAGAAATATACAATTTAGTTTCGTTTCGTATGTTCAGGCTTAACATCCTTACGTAATACCGAGGTTATCAAGGAGAAGACTTTCGCTTAAAGTGACATCCGAACCGCTACTTTGTTTACGCATGAAAGAAGGGTTGTGGTTCGACCGAGAATTGAACATGGGACACCTTGATTAAAAGGTGAAAAGGAAATAAAACTAATGCAGATGGTTTGATGTATGGAAACATCACCATGAAGTTCACACGATTCGCATTTTTCGTACCTTTTATTTTTTTTTCGGTTTAAACCAGTTGTTTATATAAAAAAAGAAGAAAAACAGCTGGTGTAAACCAGCCAACCCTAAAAGTAAATACTTCTTTTAAAAAAGTACTCAAATAAGTAGCAAAATTCTATGTAGTATTTTTACTTCAAAATATTCCATACCCTCTTTTTGGAACAAAATAAAATTAAAATAAAACATAAGAAAAATACTTAGATTTATATGATACACTTAAAGGCTGCACACCTAGAGCTTTGGGTTTTGTATATTCTTGAAATTCTACAGTTTTATATAAGCACCATCACGGTTTATTCAGTCCTCAAGGTTTCTGTATTTTTAACAAGAGGGATTGAACATGAAGGGTGTGAGATAAGAACATGGTAACCCATAATTTTACTATTTTAAGAAATTAGAAATTTTCTGCTGCACAATCCATTTTGAAAGTCGGAAAGCTGATTTTTCACATAAGTCTATACATGAGGGATTAAACGAAGCGGTATGCGTTGCTGCCTATCTGATGCTGCGTAACTCAGCAATTGAAAATTTGTTAGTTACCATGTTCTTGGCTCACACCCTTCATATCATTATGGAACTCTTCCCACCCCACCAACACACACAAAAAAAAGGACTACGGAATATATTTAAGTTAAGATAAATACAACTGCACAACAAACATGATTGACTGGAGCTTTTGCGCTTCTATCAAGAAGTCCGGAATTCAACTCAGCATTCGACCATTCTGACAAAACTTTTCTTCATTTCATCTATGGAGTAAAAATAGTGCGTGTACTGTGAGTTGGCTGACTTCAATTCTTATTGTTTTTAAATCGTTATTATTACTAATTACCAGCAGTGACGGTTTTGCGAGGGTTAGGGGGGCGGTCTTTCGGACTGAAGCCTGTTCCCCAAAATTACGGAATGTCTAAAACAAACGAAATATCTAGTAGTTATGCCTTTACTCATAAACTTTAAGCTGCCGTCAAATAAAAATTACGAATGTTTAGAAAAACTAAACCTTAGTAAGAAAAAAACCCTCCCAAAATACTTTTCTAAATCCGCCACTGAATCTCAGTATAAAATGATCTTCAAGGTTGTATCCGGAAGATTATCGGTAAATATATAAACGAAACGAAATACAGTATTAGTTATGCCTGTACTCATAAACTTTAAGCTCCTCCCAAATAAAATTAGGAGATTTTAGAAAATGAAAGAATCAGAGAAACCCGTCCCAAAGTACGTTTCTAAATCCGCTACTGATTATTTGTATAAATTAGTATCCAAGGTTGTATCCGGAAAATTATTGCTAAATCGTTGCACAGCTACAGCATAACAGAAATGTGGAAGTACGGTTAGACGGATATATTGAAAAACGTACGCTTTGACAGATATATAGAAAAACGTAAGTTTAACTTCTGCGTTAGAAGCTAGAGTACTAAGCTCTTAGAAATGAAACAGACGACAAACTGAAATGATATCGAGAAGAAAAAATATCGATAACTCAAAAGTTAAAATAAAGTTAAATAGCCTCTAAAATTGCCCTCAAATACTACATTCTTCATGTTAGCTTTAATTCATAAAACACGTGCTCCATCCATCTTGATGGTGAATTTCAGAGCGAAATATCGCATTGGGTCATGGAATTCTTATCTAACTATAGAATATACTATAAGAAAGTTATTTAGATAGAAAAATCATGAAAATGGAAAAAAGCCAAAATTTCCAAAATTCTCGTTTTTTTAAAAAAAAGCCGGCTTTTTATGTGAAAAAAAAACATCGATTCAAAAAAGCCGGCTTTTTTGCATCTCTACTAGAACTGTTTCATGATTCGGGATTTTTAATCCTTGCGTGTCGATAAGCCTTTACTCTTCTAATGGGAAGCATGTCTTTAGGTGCGATAGAAGACGACGCTGAACCGGGAAGAACGGAATATTTAAAAAAGATTTCTCCGCTCTCGGGGTGTGTCTACATACGCAATTTTTCGGATCTATGGGTGATATAGTTCTGCGATTTAGTTTAATTTTTCTTTTTCTCTGTTGAAAGCAATAGAGACAGGTCCTATCAAAAGGGCTTAGGGATCGATTACTTCTAATTTTCAACATTATCTGTTCTACTCTTTCTCATTGTTGCCAAATTTAAACAGCACTATTCTTATACTTAATTTTCAGAGGTTGCTGAACAGTTGAAAGAAAAGAACTATGATGAAGTATACAAGTTATCTCTAAGTATTAATATTTCTCTCAAGTTGACTTCCCCTTTTGCAAGATGTTCATTTTAATTTCCTCACAATTTAACCTGAGGACGACGTACTAAAAGACCATTTTGCACGGTCGCAAGACTTCCCACTTTCCGCATTACTTGAGCAATTGTTCGCATGCGAAGGGTGCTTTGTACATTCTGGCCCAGAAGTAGGTATACATCTCTGTATTGATCTAGTGTAACAGTCTAGTTTATGAATGTATTTCCTTAGACTGTTCAGCGCTTAAGTTATAAGATGTTAAGAACAAATAATAAAGAAATCAGATCAACCTGTTTGATAACAATAAGAAATGATACAAAATTCAGTATGGGACTGTATACCTACTTTTGGGCCACGCTGTATTATACACATTAAAATAATTTTGAACAGTTTCAAACATAGGGCGATAAAAAAAAATACACCAACAAATTTGGAAATGGTAACGATCAGGCCAGTAACTACGAGATCAGCGATGGAGTGGGCCATGGGTCATCATAATTTTTGTCTGGGTCGTCCGGTTCTGGGTCTCGCTTCTCAGACTCCGACAGACCCGGAAATTAAGATGTATGCAAATTATCAGCCTGTGCATTACTGCAGAGTTTTATAGTTGATTAATGATATTCCCTGCTTGAACCCGACCATTCATTTGTTTGATTCTTGGTGTAACATTTCTTAGTCAAGATGTCATGTCTTGAATATTTCAAATACAACTTCACGTTTATCCATGTTCTAATGCGTGGTTTTAGAACATAGCCCATAAAAAAAAAGGAATTAACAAAGCACTAGTTTGGCTCAGCTGTCTTTATATTCTGAACAAGTTTTACAGGTCGATTGTAAACTTTGACGATCCCTCATAAGACAAAAATGTAGCTTTTCTGTGATTCTGACGCGTTAGACTCTGATAAGCTTTGTAGTTATATTTCAGTGCAATGTCTGACATGCACGCACGCAAACAACAAGGTAAAAAGGAAAATTGCATTTAGTGAAAAATGCAATAATAGAGGAATCGTGTTTGTTAGAAAACTGCATTAGCAGCCTCACACATACTTTCCATGTGTACGACGACGTTTCGTCTCCGGGTCCTATCAGATCACCGGGTCACTCTGGATCACCAAGTTTGGTGAGTCATGGGTCTGACTTTGGGTCTTCTGGGTCACGGGTCATGGAGTTAGTGATCCATTTCATCACTAACTATATGAGATGCCAGGGTGGATCAACCCTCCCTACAACCAAGTCAAAAAGATAAGCAATCACGAATGTAAGGTGAATTCAAGTCTCAAAAATTAATTTCGACCTCCCTATCTTCGTGATCTAGCTACGAGCTTCGTGAGGGTACACTAAATGAAATTTTGTAAGCAAACATCTTTGGTAGCTATAACATAATTCAGTTAGTAGCTGACTAACAGGACAGTATTCATCAATTCGGAAAGCGCTGCACCTAGAATACTGAATGCCAACTACGCAGAAGACGAGGTACATTTTAATTTTATTTGAACTAACTAGTAAGAGTTAAATTGTAAGAAACAAAGAAAACACAAATACATGTAGGTAGGTTGAGTGGAGTTTCTCATTTTCGACATTTTTGAGTTTATTGGAATTTTCTCTACAGAATTGTGTTTTTAACCAGGATAGTATACTTTCTGAGTGTGCAATTTTCTGACCAGTTTTTCTTTGAACGTCCACGCTATGCTTTTGCGATAGACGGAGCAGATCATGCAATACTTACCTGTCGGAAAAGTATCCGACCATGGCTCCGGAAAACCAATACACTCATCTGTTGTTTTCTTCGGTCTTATTCCCTATTTTCACGCACAAGGTTTGTCTAGAAAACAGGTCTGCAAACCCTCATCTGGAAGTGCTACGAGATCAACTGTCACTTTTTACTATATCTCCTCACGAGTGCAAAACCGAATTTCTGGCACCTTTTGATATTTGGGAAGAGTCGGAAGTCTCAAGACGCTACATCCGGAGAGTAGAAAACTTGATCGAATTCTTGTGCTGTGGTGAAAAGGAAACCACATGGGCTGCATGAATGGAATTATTATCCTGGTGCAATCTTCGAGTTTTTGAAGTCCACAGATCTGGTCATTTCAGACAATGTGCGTCACACAGACGACGGGAAATGTCTGAAGGGAAGTCCTTTGTTTTTGTACGTCCTTCCTGTACGTACTCACGTTCCATGCCTCGGCAATCGAGGAACACAATCAACAACGATTACTTTGCTACATACCTGGCTATCTTCTCTGAGTCTTCGCGAGCTTTGCCGGCCTTGGCGAGGTCGGATGTATCCATGGAGTCAATTATGACTTCGTTTTCTGGTCATACAACCATGTCTTTACCACTTTAGCTGCGCCGACACCACAGAAAAGTACCCACATAACATTATCACTCTTCTACAACAGAAGATGCAAATAACGTCATCTGCAAGTTAAAGATATCATGGGCCTTCTTCCGCAACGCAAATTTTGGCCAACCTATGTCATGTAGTTTTCCCAGAAAACAAGGTCGGATACTTCTTCGACAAGCCTCGTATTTATCAATAAAGTATGGAAATGCAGTTTCGGGGTTTGACACTTTCTTAAACAAGAAATATGATCTTAAATATGATCTTAAGATACATATACCAACCCCTGAAAAGATAGAAACTTGGGAGCTTAACCCCACCCCATTGATGAAATTCTGCTGTTTCCTACTCCCGATTATGCACTGTAGCTGTTTAACTGCGCGTTCCACATATCCAGGATGTTGCTCGTTATTCCAATGGAATGTTATTCAAATTCAGGACGCTGCTTTGAAAAGGGTAGGAGACTGACTGAAACGATGTAGATGGAGTATATTTCGGTTTCGGAATGCATTAAAAAGAAGAAAGAAGAAACTATTTCCTAAAGCAGTTTAATAATAATAATAATAATAATAATAATAATAATAATAATAATAATAATAATAATAATAATAATAATAATAATGTGGTTTTGACATTATAAGTGATTGCAAACGGTGATGCGATGTAGGACCGAAACGTCGTAGCTTCAAAAGCCTCTCAACCGGAACACGACCGAAACTTCAACTCAGAAACTTGTTTCGGTCCTATGCTGTTTTGGTTTTGCGCTGCTGCCCTGAAATAATTTAACTTTGAATCATACGTCTAAAAATACAATATTTTTATAATATATGTTTAATATGTACTAGGCTACTATTAATTATAAACTGTCGATCCTATGACTGCGCGGGTTATACAGAGTCCGCAGAAAAATGAAATTATATATTATATTACATCTTTAAAAAAGAAATTATATATCATATTTCTCAGTTACATTTAATTATTGTTTAAACATGCGTTACAAACCTTCAAGTAAGCATATATTTACATTAGATGTTGAAAATATTGGCTGTTGACGGCGAAACACCTAACAGAACGACGAGCGGTCAATGTATCAATGGAAACAGATGTACATGCCTCTGTGATCTTTCATGCGCCTCAAACTAGGGGTGTTCGATAAGGCTGAGGATCTACAGACTTCCGGGAATGAAAGTTTATCGAGTTGTCATCGGTTACTCGAAACCGTCCGAGTATTTGAAATTATCGAAGTTTCGAGTATTATCAAAAGTTCGAATATAATCGAAGTTTCGGGTATTTAAAAGTTCTAGTGTTTTAAAAATAATTTGGTTATTACAGAAATTTCGAGTATATTCGAAACTTCAAATATTAACAAACTTTCAATACTACTGACATTTTGGTTATCGTCGAACCATTACTAAACTACAATCGTCGAGTATTCAAAAGTTTTCAAATGTCAACAAATTCTGTCAACCATGATTTCTTTTATTGAAGTGGTTTAGGTCTGTCACTTATGTGCGAGGCTAATGCCCCCCCCCCAAAAAAAAATGCACATGTGCTTGACTAACATTCGAATCAAGGATCCCTAGCTTCGGAGTGCAGCAAGCTAATCCCTTTGCTGGCAAAGTCGGCATGAAATCTTAAGTGCCGGTAACAATGCGGAAATTAATAATATGTCAGGGGAAAAAAGTGTTTATTTATGCTTGATATTTTACCTGTAATTTGAAAGGATTAGAATTTATCGATGTCGTCCCATAGAAGAGGGAGTGGATGCTAGATGTTAACATGGCTTTCGACAAAATTGGGTGGTTCAGATCCAAATCTTATACCTAGGTAAGCCATCGAGCCGTTCACTCTGATTCTTTTTTTTTTTTTTTTTTGTCCTTTTTAGCCCACCCTATAAGAAGGAACGGGCTAATGTAATGGCTCCGGTCGTGTATGTGTGTGTCTGTCCCATGCAAAAGGGCACCGGTACACGTAAATGGTACTCGGTCGCTCGCACAATTTCAGGATGGTGGCCAAAAGAAAATGGAGGCAATTGGAAAGTCACGAAGTATAATCTCGCTAATAATCTAAACTGGTGAACCGAATCGAGTAATTCTTTGCACGAATACTGACATTAGTCACCTACAGACAATTGCATGGGGCACGGGCTCCGGCGGGTGCCAAAAGGAATGTCCGAAAACGGCAAAAATGAGGGTTCTTCTGCGACCTTCTCATCGGAAGGGGGAATGGATCCGATTACTGCGTTATATGGACATAGCCATTTCAAGATGGCGCAAAAATGGAAATGTTGGCCATAGAAAGGCGCGCTAAAAATGGAAATGTTGGCCTGCAGTATGTCCACGTACAGGTGGACATTAGGTCTGAGTTGTGTTTTCTGTTTCGGAAATGGTCTTGCTTGGAACCTAGACCAACTATTTCAAGCAATGTTTTTTCCTGAATTCAAATGAAAGTGATATTTATTATTTTCATTTAGTATAATTCATATTTATTCGTGTAGAAAAACTTACTAATCACCAATACTTTTCATTCCTACCATTATTTATTGCAGGATCTTTCCTGAATCTTCTTGAAAACGGACAACCCACTGAAGAATTTTGGAAAGTGTTGGATGACAGCGATTTAGACAGTAATTTTGATCTTATTAGTGGTGATTCAGACAAGGACTATGAACTATTTTCTAACATCAATACTTCCAGTGATGAAAGTAGTGATAATTTATCTGATTTAATTCCGTCATTAGGTCTACACGAAGATGCTTCTAGATCAGAGGATGGTGCCACAAACATTTGTGATCCGTTGCAACATTCTCCACAAACTGAGCCTTACTGTAAACCCCGTCAGACGAAAGAACGTTGTCAGACTGAAAAGAAAGGTAAGAATGTTGGAAGCAAACGACCTATCCAAGGAGGTTGGAATGATGAGAATCTTCAAAACTATTTTCCTGAATTTAATTATCCAAACAAAATTCATGAGGATAGGAAAGATTAGGGACCCTTAGAGCACTTTTCTAATATTCCTGGAAAGATAGACAGTATATAGCTACAGATCACCCAACTCAACGCCATTGAAAAATAAAATGAAAACATAGGAAGTGTGGATTTGGTCAACCGTTTTATCTCTCATTATCGTTCTTATCATCGAACGAATAAATGGACTATTCGTGTTTTGTAACATTTCTTTGACACTGCTGTTGCAAACAATTGGTTGCAGTACAAAGATGACTGCAAGGCACTTGGTGTCGGGGAACAATACTCTTAATCTCCATTACTTCAAACTTCGCGTAGCCCAATCTTTGATTCATTATGTTGACAACTTTAATACACCAACACATTTCTTACAGCAAGACGAAGAACCTCTAAGAAAAAACAGTAGGACGTCCTGTAAATTTGCAGTTGCTTACACCTGAAGCAAGAAAAGTTGAAAATCTTCACTTACCAAATGCAGCTCGTTGCAGAAATGAAAAGTGCATGGAAAAACTAGAATTATGTGTACTTCTTGCAAAATATATTTATGCAACCTAAAGGAACGAAACTGTTTCCTAGAATTTCATTCTCGTTGAAATTAAGGAAAAGATCTGAGTCTTAAAGTATCTGAAGTTTTAATAAGTGTTCTTTGTTTTTTTTTTTTTTTTTTTTTTTTTTGTTATTGGTGAAGAAGTTTATTTTGAATTATCGCTATTCATGTATATACATATTATATATATATATATATATATATATATATATATATATATATTATTTCTTAGCTGTTTTTTCTTAGTCTCATATGAAAAGAAAGCACTAAATGTACGTTTTGAAATAATAAAAGCATAAGGTTTAAGGATTCATTGTTTTCTCAAAAAAAGAACACTTCTTCATTTGTCCACAGATGTGGACATTACTATTCATAGTAATAATGACCTAATGTACACACATGTGGACATATTCCTTCAGCACCACCTACACACTTACACTGAAAATAACACTAATTTTTTGTATCATAACTTAATCCTGTCATACTGCTTTCAGGACTGAAGAGAATATTATTATGGCCCAGTAAGCCAGTAAAACTTCCTACTTAGCAAAGACTCCCTCTAGTCCGTGACGACCCCTTTCGCTTATTCACTTGTACTGAAGCAACTTAACGATTACGTTTGATTGTCTCAGTATTATTGTAACTTTTTTTGCGATCTGTTTTGTACTACATATGTATTCAATACAGAAAATATGATTTTGTCACTTATGTTATGCAACTGAGGTGTTATACAGGGCTATAAAGGGTTATAAAGGAGCCTATAAGGAACCGCGCCAAGGGCCCTCAATTTGGCTAGTCCGACACTGCCTACATAAGTCGACAAAGAAGGAAGGGAAAAGCTAAAAATATAGCAATGAAATGTATTAAACATCAGATGCAAAAATGACAGTAAAAGATGATGATAATAATAGTAGTAGTAGTAGTAGTAGTAGTAGTAGTAGTAGTAGTAGTAGTAGTAGTAGTAGAAGAAGAAGAAATAGAAGTAACAGTAAAATTAATAATGAGAAATCAGTCATATTAATGATAGTCGTAACATCACGAATATTATCAAAGTAGGAACAAATACTCGAATTCAAGACAGTTCCCCTTGTCATAAGGCACAAAAAAACAATATGATGAAAGTAAAGAGGAACATTTTAAAGTAAGATCCATCTTGTCCATCAAAATCGACATCCTATATACGAAAATGACACAGTTTTCCTCAGTCACCCTACAGCCCAGATGTCGCTCCTACAGACTTCTTCATCCCCCGACCCCCGACTGAAAAGGGTCATGAAAGGACGGCAATACAGCTCGGTCCACGCCATTCAAGAAGCCGTAACGAGAGAGCTGAAGAGCATTCCAGTTGCTGCGTTCCAAGGAACCTTCAGTGATTGGTAGAGTCGCTGGAAACACTGTGTTGCTGAAGAAGGGGCATATTTTGAAAACTATTATGTCGGTGTATCAAAATTGTGAATACATTTTTTGAAAAAAAAAAAAAAAATCAGTCCTACTACTTTCCGGACAAACCCTGTATATTGTTGAATTTACTCTGCAAATAGAAAAAGAAGTCCATTATGTATTTAGCTTAGTTCTACGAGGTATATCCCATATTTATTCCCTATAAGCTAATTAAGGCTTAGACCTGGAATCGAACCCACTATTCCAAGGAGTGTCTGCAGGCTATTTGGATAAGAGTTGAGAAAACTGTCAAATGATTAAGCTTTCATTTCAGTGAACACAAATAGGATTTAACATTTGTAGGTTGCTGTCTGATGTCAACATTGCAAAGCCTCGTATCATAGTACATGTTCTGTCATCTCAGGTAGGTTCCTTCTTTAACATCTTCATCCTTCTATAATAATATTCTTGAATACACTTTCCCAATATGCATTCTATTACATTTCCTTTTCCTTCTTCTTTTCTCCAAAATACATTCTATTATATTTCCCAGTTTTGAATGTTGTGATTACTCGTATAAACTTACACCAAGTCATAAAAAAATGCCCTTGTCTTTTCTTTTATCTTAGGAACGAGTAACTTAGGAATAATATAACTACACACCATAATATTTCACATGCTTTTATAGCAAGTCAAGGTCTATCAAAATACCGAGTTTGATAAAGTTTGGATATGGACAAGTTCAGTTAAATTCGTACGATCTATATATAGTGTCCTTGCCATTGATTTTTTTCTCAGAGAAAATTGAATGAAAGATTGAAAAATTCACTGAAATAAACGGAGATTGTTCAAATTTGGGGAATAAGTAATACTGACCAAAGAAGAGGAAGTAATATTGAAATTTTCATGGTATTCACTGTACTCCATTTTATGATATAGTGTTTTACTATATTAGGTTAGTGCACAATTTCCGAACGTTTGCTAACGAAATTTCACTTTTAAAACAAAACAAAAAACGAAAAAAAAAGCCTTTTGTAAACTTCTTTTTTTCCTGGTGTCTTACACAAGTATAACACTTTGAAGGAGATTGTACTAATCATTCAGACTATTCTGCCTTGCTCTTTGAGATAACTTCTGATTTTCTTTAAGAGTTTTTAAGTTACTACTGGTAAAAATATATGTGCAGTGCCGGAACACTTTTGAAGCGTCTTCCTTTGAGAACAATCTGACAGGCATGTAGAAAGCCAATGAAAGTAAGTGCTTTTCTCGTTTTATGAATCGAAATTTTGAAATAAAGAATATTCTATGCTTAGGACAAGCTTGTAACTGATAATAATAGCTGTTTGAATATTTTGATCAACACTAATAAGAAATTACTGAAAATAAGACACCAAATAAATACCATACTACATGATAGGTAATCCAATATTGTAGAGAGGAGCGTACAGTTGTGGGATGTTAAACTAAAAATTAATAAATAAAACGAAAATAAACATTTCTAATTTAATTGCAAATACGAATAGTTTGGAACAAATACTGTTAGCATAATCTAAAACTTTTAAAATTAAATTCTTTAGTTGAGATATATTTAGTGAAATGTTACTATTTGTCATTTGTAATATTTCATATGATCATTTTAATAAATTACAATATTCAATAGCATCACTACGCATGCAATACATGACAAGCTCAGAAAACAATAGCAAAATCATTTATTTTGTACATAAATACGAAGTTGGCAAAAAGCACTTGTAAGATTGAAAAAGAGGAAAGCCTTACAGCAACACAGGAATGGAAATAAAACCAAAAAAGAAAGGAATTCATGCTTGATACACGTTCGTAGGAATTGGTTCATTTATCATTAAAAGCGCGCTACATTTTGGATAATATATGTTCGTGTATGTAAGTAATACTCCACGCCTTGAATCTGGTTTAGAACTCTTGTTTTCAATATGATCAGCATGAAACCTTCGCCTTTAAGTCTTAAGAATATTTTCTCTCCGTTTTCACACAATTAATCAAATTTCAAACAAGGAAACTTTTCCTTTAGTTAACCTAATAAAGGGACTTTTATTTTTTTTTACAGAGGCAGTTTTTTCTCTTTAAATTATTATTTTGTATGTAATCCTCAGCCCTTGTAGCAAACTTGAAACATGCAACAAAGTTCAGAAAAACTCCGTAACAAAAATATCCCTCTGAAATAAGTCGTGTTTTCCTTCCTCTCTTAAGCTAATGATGGAAACAATACGGGTCTGTATTTTCTGCAGTCAAGACTCTTCGTTCAAAAGGAAAGGATAGAATGGGTGGATTTGTATGTGCGTCTTCTGAGCAAGTATTTGTCGGAAACTGAATTTCTGAGAAGTGGATTCTTTTCTTTCTGTTTGCCTCTCACCCCGCCATGTCGAATTCACTCTCTTCCTCACCGATTCGAATATATGAGAGAGTGTGTGGATATCCATCTGCACATGACAGACGAAAACATGCTTTAAACACAAGGCAGACTTTGAACCGTTTTTGTCTGGTTCTTCCCCCGTAATATGATAAAGTTGTTGAAGACGATCAAATATTCTCTCAATGAGAGTTATAAATGCCCGCCAGAAATGAAATAATTTAATTTCTCTCATTCGAAATTTCGACGAATTTAGAGTTTATTGTAATCGCTAAATAGGCTTACCGAAATAGTATTTTAATGTTCAGTTTATATGCATATACAAAGTACAGTAGATGTATTTGTGAGTGAATAGCTGACACACAGTTATAACAGATCAGATGTGTCGTGCTCGGAAATTTTGACTTTCTAAACGTTAAAGAGATAATATAGTGCAGTTTGCACTTATTGAATTAAATTTTGATAATTTAAAACGAATTTTTTTGTTGGTCTCCCACCCTTGCTATTCTATTGGGTCGAAATAAAAAAACTAACTAACTAACTCTATGGCCTATGGAACCCGGAGGTTCAGTGCCGCGTTCACAAAAGCTCTCCACTTACTTCTATCCTTAGCTAATTGGATCCAGTTTCTACTTTGTATTCCTATCTCTGCGAGATCCATCTTAATATTATCCTCCCATCTGCGCCTAGGTCTTCCTAATGGTCGTTTTCCTATGGGTCTACCAGTCAAAACTTTGAAAGCGTTTCTACTTTCTTCCATTCTAGCTACATGACCTGCCCACCTAAGCCTCCTAGACTTGACGACCCTAGTTTAACAACTTTATTGGGTCGAAATACTGAACTTATTTCCAGGAAATCCCTCAGTTACTGTTTTGCTGGTTCTTTCATTCACTAAAATTCTAGATCAAGGCAACATGAGACCGGAGCTATTATTTAAAGTGGAATCTGAGCCGTTACTGAGGTTTATACCCGACGAAAGTACTCCCATCGAAAAGTTCCCAGGAGTAGTAAGTAGGATGAGATGGGTGAGCTTCCTTTTAGGCAGATGAAGAGTGTTCTGTTTCCAAGATAGCATTACGTAACCTACAGATCATTGATTGATTGATTGATTTTTGAGTTTTACGTCCCGTTCAGCAGCGAGGCTATATGTAATTCCTACTGTAATTATCGCGTATACAGCTCGCTTGTGGCTAAGCGGTTAGCATACGCGCCTTTGACGTGGGAAACTCGGGTTCGATCCTCGGCGGAAGCTCTAGTTCGTATTCCACATTAAGCTGTAGATCCATGTCTTACATAACCTCCCTGCTGAAAAGAACATTTAACTGAAAATCAAATCAAACTACCATGTATAATACCGATTTCCGCGGGAGTAAGGCGCTTAACTCGAATTGAAACTCGGAATACTGTTTAGTATTGCACTTTAGAGTCCCCTCCTACACAAAAAATAGTGCTGTATAATGACATTAAATCTCTATTTATCAATCAACTGAACACAGTAACAAACATGACACGGTGTATCGTAGAAAAATAATAGTATCGAGTATACATAAGTTAGGATTAGGTAATATCAAGTTGTCTAAAAAGTGTGTTTGGTATTTTAACTTGAAAAAAACGTTTGAGTGGGGCAGAGGCTCCTCCAAACTTATTACCACGAAATACTAAAATTAGTAATGAAGATGGTTTAGGAGTGCTAGAGTACACGCAGGATTGTAACGAGAATGCGTTCAGAAACAGTAGAGTCGATGCATAGAACAAAATGAGTATTTTTATTTTCTGCGGATAAGCGCTTCTTGGAGGGAACGAGACCCCCCCGAAAAAATATGGCAAATAACAAGAAAAGCGGACGAAGAAAGTGAATGCGAATTATATAGAGATATATAAAGATAAAAAGCGAAGACACACTAAAAAAAATTCGCCTTAAATTTACTGACCGATTACCGTCAACTTTCCATACCAACCGATTACCCTGAACTTTACGGGCCACTGTTTTTTCATAAAAACGGCAGACCTTATATTTAGAAGCAAAATAATATCGACCGTGTTTAAAAACAAATTTGGTAACATATATTTCATGGTAAACTGCCGAAATATTTAGGGGTCTTTTTTTTTAAGTACAGGTGTGTTATTACTAATGTCCGGATTTGTACGTAATTACATATTTTTTCCTTCATATGTAGGTTCGTCAAATCCTTAAATATTTGTGATTCATACCTGCAGGGTGCTTCAACTATGCGTTTCATATTACATATTTTTACGTATTTGACCAATATTACATATTTCTATGGTTTCTACATATTTTTTTTTTTTTTACATAAAACTGTCTTAAAATTTTGCATTTACTGAAATTTTAATTTAAAATTAAAAAATAAACTCACCAACTGTGTAAGGCTTGCATCTAGATTCAATTTTGTCATGTCTATATTTTCGTTTCTTTACCAAAAGAGAAATCTCTTTTTTTTTTTTTTATTTGTCGAACTATATCAGAATTTTCGCCAATAACAAAAGAAATATAAGAAGAAACAAGTAAAAGTCCTCCCTCCGGAGTACAGAGCCCTTTATTCTCAACTCTGGAGGAAGACAGATTACGTGCCTAACAGGCGACTGGCCAGAAAATTCCTAAAATGAAATCTATTTGATTGTTATCGGAGGTCGGACGGGGAAAAAGATAAAAGCAAACCCTGCAATTCAAGTTAAAACTGTATGCTAGTGTGCTTCCAGGAATTGACTGCAAAAGTTCGTTCCAAGAAGCTGGCGACAATGGCAATATCATAGCATGTAACCTAAGCTTTCAAAGAACATCGCTTGTGAAACTGAATTACAGGAGGACAGTACTCTAGTATTGCAGTTGCAAAATGCACGTGTTCTGTATTGACCGTCGAAGTTAGAAATGGCTCCGGTTGCCTCAACTTTATCCGCGAAATTGCGGTCGTAACTATCGATGATGCGTTTACTACGGACGGTAAAGTGGTGTTGTGCCAAGAGTGTGATTTTTTAAAAAGAAAAGAAAAAAAAGAAAAAAAAAGTGCATGTTCAATGAAATCTTAGAACAACATGTACGAAATGCACTCCATGCAAGAAATAAAAATTTGCGAACTGAAAAAAAAAAAAACTTTTGACAAATGCATCAAGATACTTCAGTGAGTCAGTTTTTCAAAGAATTGTGCCAAGCAATGATAGCAGCAAACATTTCTTGGAACAAAGTTCAAGTGCCAAAATACCGTGCTTTTCTGGAGAAGTACTGCGGGCGTCGAATTCCTGACGAATCCACTCTTCGAAAGTGTTATCTCGAAGTTTGTTATAGGAAGCTATAGATACCATTAGGGCAGAAATAGGTAGTTCATATATTTGGATTTCTGTGGACGAAACAACAGACGTTTTGGGACGTTATGTAGCAAATTTAGTGATTGGAAAGTTAAGTGAAGATGCTCCATCTAAATCCTATCTTATTGCGAGTAAATTGCTGGAACACACGATCAGCAATCCATCAGTACTGCTGGAATTCAATATGATGTTGGCCCACCTTTAGCCTCGATGAAAGCTTCCACTCTCGCAGGCATACCTTCAATAAGGTGCTGGAAGGATTCTTAGGGAATGGCAGCCCATATTTCATGGAGTGCTGAACTGAGGGGAGGTATTGATGTTTGTCGGTGAGGCCTGACACGAAGTCGGCGTTCCAAAACATCCCCAAGATGTTCTATAGGATTCAAGTCAGGACTCTGTGCAGGTCAGTCCATTTCAGCGATGTTATGGTCGTGTAACCACTCCGTCACAGGCCGTGCAGTATGAACAGGTGCTCGATCGTGTATAAAGATGCAATCGCCACCCCCGAATTGCTCTTCAACAGTGGAAAGCAAGAAGGTGCTTAAAACATCAATGTAGGCCTGTGCTGTGAGAGTGCCACGCAAAACAACAAGGGGTGCAAAACTCCTCCAAGAAAAACACGACCACACCATAACACCACCACCTCCGAATTTTACTGTTGGCACTACATACGCTGACAGATTACGTTCACCGGGAATTCACCATACCAAACACCCTGCCATCAGATCGCCCGCCACATTGCGTACCATAATTCGTCACTTCATACAATGTTTTTCCACTGTTGAATCGTCCGATGTTTACGCTCCTTACACCAAGCGAGGCTTCGTTTGGCATTTACCTGCGTGATGTGTGGCTTATGAGCTACCGCTCGACCATAAAATCCACGTTTTTTTCACCTCACACCTAACTGTCGTACTACTTGGAGTAGATCCTAATGCAGTTTGGAACTCCTGTGTGATGGTCTGGATAGATGTCTGTCTATTACACTTTACGACCCTCTTCAACTATCGGCGGTCTCTGTCAGTCAATACACGAGATTCGGCCTGTACGCTTTTGTACTGTACGTGCCCTTCACGTTTCCACTTCACTATCACATCAGACACAGTGGACCTATGGATGTTTAGGAGTGTGGAAATCTCACGAACAGATTTCTGACACAAGTGGCACCGAATCACCTGACCACGTTCGAAGTCTGTGAGTTCCGCGGAGCGCCCCATTCTGCTTTCTCACGATGTCTAATGACTAATAAGGTTGCTGATAACGAGTACCTGGCAGTAGGTGGCAGCACAATGCACCTAATACATACATACATACATTATATATATATATATATATATATATATATATATATATATATATATATGTGTGTGTGTGTGTGTGTGTGTGTGTCTGTCTGTCTGTGTGTATGTGGAGATATCTATCAAAGTACCCCACACAGCCCCGTCAGGGATGATCTGTGGTACTTCAAGCATGCTTTTTGGCCTGTAATTACCAGGAACTAGAGGTTGAGGAATTGGGCTCTGATGTTAGGAGGACGTTGAAATGCATAAGATAATTTAACCAGCTATGACGCCTGAAGTCTAGATATCAAGCTATTCCTCTATGATTCTCGAAAGGAGTTATTAAGGTTCTGAGCGATCGTATGCACAATCACGTGTTACAAACTGCTTGCCATATGTACATGAATACAAGAACAGTGTACATCGAGCAGTATTTGTATGTAATACATTTACGAAACAAATGTTTCATAGTAATGATAGCCTACAACAAACTATTGCAAGCACATTGATTTCTTACACCACACACACTGGATTACAGCAATCTGTTCACAAATATCACACGTTAGCACACTAGTCGTATGGAAAGTACTCTTCACAAGTGTCTGAAACTTTACTGGTCTTCTGTTATCTAATCAATCAATCTCATACTAAGCGTTTTTAGACATCTCGATATTGTGGCAAGGAGAAATTGATTATGCGCCGATGATTGTAGTTTTATGATATTGCCCGTAAATGTAAGTTAATGTCGGACAGTTACACAACAGTTGTAAACTCACAGCGTCAGAAAAGCGTCTCACCAAGGTCTTCCACAAGCGGAAAAAATATACATCCAGTAGTTGTACTGTAGTTTCCAGGTTAGTTCCTGTGATACTGTGAGCAGCGTTGTATCTTTTTCGTTCAGCTGAACTTTAAGTAATGTTTTTACAATGACCACTCCAAGCATCTAATAGCATGACAGTGTTGCACTACCTTGCAGGTAAATACAATTGGGTGAAGCATGTCCGAACATGTTAATTTCTAAGTCTCCTGGATTTCGAGGCAGCTAGGTAAATGTTACGAGGGCGAAACACAGTTCCTGTACCCTTGGACCGAATTTACCTTTTGACTCCTTCAACACAACAAATAATAGTGAAACAACGTCCCATCCGCGGATACTATAGGTTGGATGGAATAACTATGTGTTATAGAACTCACAGATTGTACAACTGTTTTATGCCCTGAACTACTAAGGTACGGCCGCCATTCATTCAAGTTAAAACCAGCTTTGGTCCGAATGATACACATTGCTCGGACCATATTGCAGTATACGATGTTCCACAACGTTCTTGAAATCACTAATGGTTCTCGCAGTGCTGATCCCCTGTTGCATGTGCAGTAAAAATAAATTTTGTCTCCTTACATGACACAATGATGTCTCCTTTTAAACTGCCACACACTGGTATGTGATGCCGAAAATTATGGTATGCCTAGTGAACTGCTAGACTGTATAACTCATATCCGGAAGTTCACATCGCGTATGGGAAGGTGTGGGTATAAAGCATCTTTAAATGTTCATAAAAAGGACTGTGACACGTTCGCTACGAGGTGGTGCGAGGCCCTAGTAACGGGGGTCTAGTGGCGAAGCCCCCAACTAGCCGAGGTCTATTAAGTATATAAATGTATTTGCGTAATGACTGGAAATTGCATGTATGCCTGTGGACAAAATTGCATAAGTAGCCACGTGAAATGACAATCCTTTAAAATAAAAATTTTAAAAAGCCACCAAAATGTACTCTTGAATGAGTTGTATATTATGTTTGCGCAGGGGCGAATCCAGAACGGACTCCTGGAGGGGCGGATGGATTCTTAGGGTGCAGTTGGGGATGCTAGCAGTGAAAAATTACTTAGATGATCTGAAATTGCCACAAATTACTACTAAAGTACAGAGTTAACGGTGGCGCTGGGTAGGGGCGAACGACTTTTCGCCCTCCCCCTGCATCCGCTTATGTGTTTACATGAATGATATAGCTCCTTATACAACCTATGCAGAGTTAATAGTAGTGGATTACTAATTACAAAGATACGTGTTCCATATCTTGCTCGAGGCTCCATATGGTATTTTGTATACACATACAGTACATTAATACATTGATTTTGATACATTAATTGCCATTTAGAACTTTATCTCTAGTACAATTCTTAGTTCTAACTGGAGTGGTACGGTCACAGAGAAACGTATTTTTAAAGAAAGAAAAAAAGCTCATCAAGAGCAAGAAAAGAAAGTTGCTCCTTAATTTGATTTGATCTATATTTTATGGGCTGTTCTATTAGTAATGGCCTAGCCCATCACGACTAGGAAATAGCCTCATTCAGTAACCACAATTACTCAGAAAGAATTAGAAAAGTAAGCAGCCTGAGCCTAATGAAGAAGCTTGGGCTTGAGACTAAGGTTTCATCCCAGCATTTGACTAGTGTTACAGAAAACAAAGGACAAATTTCCATCAGGACGACCGCTTTAAAAAAGATTTATTACCTTTTCGGTCAAGTATTTCCACTAGAATCGAATCTGACAATGAGATTGCTCTCACCTAAGTCGACAGTTTTACTCAATCAAATTTGGAGTAATTGTGACATATTAAGGCACGAAAACCAAATATCAACAGAATGAAGAGAACGCAAGGCTGTCACACGATCAGATACCAAAAGTGTCAAAATCTTATTTTAAGCATAGGAATGAAAATCACTTTGTCAATAACTTCGAAAATTTTGCTGATTCGGAACACCCGAATTTTCTGACACGGAGTTTCGAATCCGGATCCAAGATCCGAAATTTCGGATCCGGATCCAATATCCGTTTTTTCGGATCCGGATCCAATATCCGAAATCTCGGATCCGGATACAGTGTCCGGATCCAAAAATATCCGGATCTGGCCATCCCTACTGGGCGTATATTATGGGTGAATTCATCCTTCCTGAGGAAAATATTCAATTCACACACTGATTATTCCTCAGGTTTAAGTACTCGGACATTATGCCAAACAGTTGAACTTCCAGTGAGTTCTTCATATCTCTCTCTCTCGTTCTTTTTCACGTTTCAGTTACACAGTCATTGCTATTATCCTAGTTTTAGTTTAAATTAGTATTTCGTGAACTTTGTGTCGCCATTCCATGATGGTTCTTGACAAGTTTCAACACACGCCGTGAATTATTTAATTATGTAATTACAAACTTATAATTAAAATCTTTTACGCAAAGAATTTGTTAATTATAACTAGTGTTCGCTTATTTTTAAAATCGAAACCAAATCAACCGATACCATACACCAAATAGACTTATGTTCTGATTTTCGGGCAGCAGTAAAATCTTAGCACATTTACCAGGGACACGCTGGTTTTCTTGATACATTGAGTAAGGACTCTGCAGAAAGATCTAACATACTATATGTAATATATAAAAGAACCTATTTCATTTCCAAGTCGCCAGCAAACAAAATCGTTTGCGGTACTTAAAGGATCATTTTTGGACGAGCTAATGCCAAATATTAATTTAGTTGCATCTTTGGATAGTGTTTCACAGGCCCCTAGGGACTGTAATTTGACTAGGCAGAGCCGTTCCGTGGGTGGACCAAGGGGGTATTTTATCCCAGACCCTGCGCTATATGGGTCCGATGACATAAGAAGAGGTACGTTGTTAAAGAAGAGTAGCCATTTGCTCTTCCTGATTCATTTTTGGAAACAAAAATATTTATACATGATGAACCATAATTCTCTAAGGCACATTCACAAGTTATATTAATATCGCGAAACGTATTCAAAGTTAACATAGCTTACGTTAAAGATATCTGTGATATACATCCAATTTAAACACATTAAGATTGGAGCGATCGGTCCAATGCGTTGCGCTGAATGCTACAGCGCTGATTACTGACCTTATAGACTCTTATACTAATATCATATAACAGTACCCTATCACATTCTCCTTACTATTTCTATTAAAGCTGTATCTAGGAACGCAGTTTTCAAAGCTAATAATAATAATAATAATAATAATAATAATAAATAATAAATAGCAAAGAACATATACAAAGCAACAACGCTTGAATGGACTAACTGCTTTCTATTCAAAGCCAAGAAAACCACAAATATGAAACAGTGTAGAGGATTTACTCACAGACGACGACTACGACGAAAAGTTCCTTTCTTTTGAAGTTAGGCTCTCTTGGTTCAAATAAACAGTATAGTGTGATTATAAAAGCAGTAATAGTGGTAATGGATATAGTTTTTTTTATTTTTTAAGAAATCCGTTAAACGTGTAAAATTAAATATTTTCGAGTCCTATAAGTATTATTAGCTGACATCTGAAATTGTTGTTCAGTTCACTTTTTTTTTTCTCCTTTTAGTGGGATTGCGTTGTGGAACAACAATAGATTTCGAAACCGTGGACTTCATTATTAAAATCGAAGTGGTGGATTCACAGATTCCGGTTGCAATAGAGGGATGGAATCTGTTCTTCATATTCTGAATTCATAAGAAAGAATTTTATCTATCTATTATAGTTTTTATCCAGAGGATCGGACTTGAAACCAGAAGTTAGGCCTATATACATTTCTAAAGCTTCCAGTTTTTCTATAAACATAATGACGGAAATAGAACCAATTCTTACGATATCGAGTCCACATATCTGTTTTAATTTGAATTGATCTAATGACATGTAAAAAGTAGCGAAGGTTGTTTAACGATACACCAAGTACTAAATTGTAATGTGGGTTATTATTATTATTATTATTATTATTATTATTATTATTATTATTATTATTATTATTATTATTATTATTCCCTTGCTGTTAAATATTTAGCGAACTGTCATGGATAGTTCAAGCTAGCACGAAAAGTTTATTCATGATGAATACAGAATATTCACCTGTATCGCTGGTCCTACAATTTACTTTTCCCTGAAGCCCCGGAAGTCGACAGAATGACCCTGTGAATAGGTATGACCAAGAAACAACGGGCGAAAAATCGAGCTGTTATTGAGTACCTCTACAAGAAGGATATGACCTCAAAAATCCATCTTGATATCTGTCAATTGTTGAGGAACTTTTATACATAAAGTTTATTAGAGAGGAGCTTGCCAACTGGCAAATGATGCGTCTATATGGCAATGTGCCTAATATTACTCACTACACTCTCGGAATTAAACTAAACGTAGGTAGTGATTTCTCCTTATTCTGCTAATGACTTTTTTTAAAATTATTTTAAGACAGAAGGTTCCAATGCTGATGTGAAGTAAAAGAGACAGATCATTCAATCATGAACCAGTTGTGGAGAGATTTGAAGTACAATAGTGACTTGTCGAAGGAGAAACCTAATTATTCAGCCTGTTTGAAGATTAGAGAGATAATAATGCGTCCTGCTCAGATAAACTTTACCTGAATAATCTATTCTGTCACACACTTTTCATGAATGGTGACTTATTATTTAACTAACTGTTATTTTAGCAGAAAGCAAGAGCCTAACTATGAATATAGTTTGCATTTTCGTAAGTGTTCCGATTTTTTAGTCTAAAACATGAGAGCCCTGGATACATCTTAGCACTGCTAGCAGCACAGACAGTAGGCCCAACAATAAGAAATGGTAGGTTAGCCAATTGCCAACGCTGGTTTGCCCTGCGTTATAGTTGAGCGTTTTGTTTATCATTATCCAACCAACTCAATTGACGACGTAACTCCTATGAAAGAAGTAAACTTGCGATTGAAAGTACCAGGTCGAAACTATTGAATAAATGAAGGTAAATTTTTTGACTGACGTTGGACACACATATTTCAATTCTATTTTTTGCAATGTAATTATCAATTCCCAACCATTAACGTACGTAGACCCTACCACGTGTGCGTTCTACGGTAACTTGAATAAGTTTTTCTCTTTTCTTTTTTTTTTAAAAAAAAAAGTTTTGGTTCAGTATTTGAGTTGTATCTTTGATCCCACTGCACGACTTTCGAACTACAATAATAGATTTTCCATCCTTTAGGAATTTTTACTATGATAGCTAATATTATCCTTGCTTTTATGCTGCTTCTCGACAATCTCTGTTCTAGTTCACTATCGCTGCTTTCATCCTTGCTCTTCAGTATAATCGTCCACTTACGATAATGAATTTGCTTTCTCAACATATTTCATATCACGGTCCCTTTTTATCACATCATCTTACCAATTTCCGGTTTGTAGTAAGCTTTTTGATTATTGCTGCATATCGCTTATACTCGTAGTTGTTAATGTGTGTACGCCTTACCCATCTACACAACGCAGCAAAGTAGATATTAACTAACTTTAGTAACTAAATAGTTTTTTTCACTACTATCTCGTGGAAACTATCTTTTTTATTTCTTTTCGCCACCCCATGTAGCCCTCTTGCGACTTTCCTAGAGATCAACACACCTAGGTTGAGAAACTATGCTTTTAAACATATTTCTTACCAGCAATTTATTATCGCTACTTGTGCTGTATCACCCAAAAGAACAGCCTTCCATGAAGCCCCGAATCTCTGCTAATAAGAAAGATTCTCCGCTATTTCCCCGATGGAATGTCATTTCCGTTTTCAGCCGTGCTTCTCATCAAAATAATTTCTCATCACGTTCATGTAACATACTGCATGCTATAACACATTATTGGGGTAACAAAACACACAATTCAGTCGGATGGCAGTAGGAAAGAAAACTTTAAAAAGGAATTTCTAGCAGGAGATATTTATTAATCACGTGCCTTGAAGCAGAAAGAAGTTCCCATTTTCTATATGAAAGCTTGCAAACGTCGTCATTTGCTGTTGAACACTTGAGACAAAGGAAGTTAAACGTTAGAAGCATGCCATCCATGACGTCAATAAGTTTTCTGTTACACTAATACGAAAAACAGTACTACATACACAACATACACAACAAATTCCACATTCAAACAAGATAAAGGCGTGAGGACAAAACAAAAACTTGCTATGTTGAACGAACATTATAACATACAACAAAAATTAATGTTTGTCTTTTACGTAGAACAAAAGCGCATGTTAAAATATGCTCATTAGTATGTCGTGACGTGGAACGGGTTAGTTAGATTCGTCAAGCATACAGTTTTCTATAGCTTTGTTTCCATACATCTCTTTTAAGCTGAGTGACGATTCTCATACACGAAGTCTCCTCGTCAATCACGCTAAAACATCGTTTGTCCTTGCTTTTGCAACATGCAACATATAAAAGAAAATAGAAATTGGCCATATTACACCCAACTAAACACCATTATGTTTTGCAAAGACCTTCATTCTTCCTATGCTTTGATTATTTTATTCTTTCCATCACATTTCGTTGAGAATTACGCAAATAACTGTCCCACTTAACACGCTTTTTCTAAAGAACTAAATTTTGGTGATTGTCCAAAAATACTTCGTAGATACTACAGTAAGAATTCAAAATTGTGGTGATTGTCCGAGAATGATTCGTAGATACTACAGTAAGAATTCAGAGAGCTCATATAACCACAGACAGATTATCTGGAATAATTCAGTTCGTGACAGGACTTCCGTAGTAATGTTAGAGCTAGGAATTTTAAGTGCAGTTCTGGTTCAAAAGAAGCAAACTTTGGTTAAAAAAAAGGGCATTTTTTTGGAAAAAGGAGCAAATTTCAATAAATAATTACACAGAGTAAAAAACTAATTATAGCATAAATACTGCATAAACACTCCAAATTATCTGATGCATTAATAAGTCTACCTAAAACATGTCCCAGCACACAATGTTATTAAAATCATGTTCAAAAAACTCTCAAACAGATAACATTGAACATTTCAATACAATTCGCAAGTCCGGAAAACAGGTAACATTTAACATTTCACTATTGTTATTATTTTTGTTTTCTTGAGGTTGCACCTCCTTTGATGAAGTAAGGCTTGTGGCTACATGGTTAACGTAAGTACGGGAGACCTGAGTTCGATTCCCGGAAGGAGACCATGTGGTTTGGATCTCACGTTAAACTGTAATTTCATGTCTCGCATAGTTTTGATGCTAAATGGAACGCCAAAGCCTAAATCAATCAATCTATCCAGTCACTAAGTGAATATCTGTAAGTACAAAAGCACTCAACAATACAGACTGGTGATAGCCACGATTTGTCAGTTTGATGCTGCTACTTCCCTTTACTTTCTATTCAAAAGCTTTTGCCTAACTGAACTGCACTAAAGCACAAGTAATGTGATGCCGCACACGCTCGGTGTTCCTTGTTTAATTATTATAGGAAAAAATTGCGGAAAAGAGCGTTTTCTTTTTAGGTACGAAAATGATTAAACCACAGCACAGTTAATATTTATGTAACGTAATGAAAGCATCTATGTTTGTGAGGTAATGACTCTTGAACCACCCGACCAATCTCAATCAAACTTTCAACATAGATGGCGTTCGGAACTAGCAAATATTTTGTGATTTCACTTTGTTAGTAGAACTTAGAAGAGGAGAGGGGAGGAGGAGTTATATAAACTTAAATAAAACAACTATTAACCAAACGACCAATATCGATCAAATTTTCCACATACAGTAGATGAGGTCCGAGCCTGGGATGTTTTATGGTAATTTTACTTTGACGGGGCAACATAGGCAAAGGGGATGGGTCAGGCACGTAGCCAAGGGGTGGGTCCGGGGGGTCCGGACCCCCCCCTTCGAGACCAGAAATAAAAAATTAAGGAAGGACGAAACAAAAAGAAACAAGAAATAGGAAGAATCAGCGTTAAAAATAGATAAAAATAAAGCTAAAATAAAAATAAATTTTTATCATCGCTTCCCTGTATTATCAAACATGTTATTTCATAAACGGTTTTCTACTGCTCCTTTAACTTGTCATTTGGAACAGACAGTAATTGACGGAATAATAAAAACAAAAAAAGTTATGAGGAAAGCAAGTCCTGTTAACATTTGATTCAACAGAGAAAGGAACACAGATATAAAATATTTTACAAGACATTATTGGATACGTACTTTTTTTTAATAGTTGAGGTCATAATGAAAGGAAATTTGTCATATTTGGATGAACAGAAGAAAGAACGTAGATATTGTAATTTTTTAAAAACATATTTTTATAAATATTCTCTTATGCGAGATTTCTTCATAGTTTGTTACTAAAATACTTACTAACATGCATGGGCGCAGATCCTGGGGGCTGGCCCCCTTGTTGTATTTATAAATATACAATATATTGGCATATTTGAATGCAATTTGTCTTAAAATCCTCATATATGCCTTCTGAATCTGAATGGACACTCCGAAATTTACAGAGAAATCGGCGCCCTTGCTAATATGTCCTAATTTTAAAGTCTTAACAAACCAATATATGTTGCTAGTAAAATAGTTTAAATTGATCAAGCCCCTGGTGTGATAACCACAATATTTCATATCAAACTCCCCCCCCCCAATCACGAAATCCTGACTAAATGAACCAATATGTTACCAGTAAAATAGTTTAGAATAATCGAACTCTGGTGTGATCAGCACAGTATTTCATGTCTCGGACCCCCCCTATTACGAAATCCTGGCTACGTGCCTGGATGGGTATATTATATATATACCCTAGTAGCAAAATTGGTTGGCCCAACGTTGGGGAAATGGTGGCGATGCGACATATAAACCAAATAAATGTTGGGTCTTCGTCTACCCAACCAATCTCCAACTATCTCCCAATGTTGGGCCAACAAAACACCAACAACATTAAGAATGTTGGGGCTTCGTTCACCCAACCAAACCCCACCAGTCTCCCTACGTTAGCCAAACCTCGACGTTGAATGGTGGTTCACCATCCAAATGCTGACGTTTACCTAACCAAATATAAAGCAATTTCCTCACCTTCCCCAACGCGTCCTCACGATGAGTGTAGTAGGATGGTGATGCATTCGGTTTGACACTTTCGACTTTTTATATGATATTCCTGAGATATTCCGATTATTTCGTAGAGTTAGATTCTTTAAATATTCGATTATTCTTTAGTTGTACTTCAACCGTGCAGGAAAAGCAAAAAAAAAAAAAAAAAAAAAAAATGAAAGCAGCAGTGTACGGGACGCGAACTCAAGTTGCTCGGTAGGCGAGCAGGAACGCTTCCAACTTTTTTTTAACTACTTATTACTAATTGTTTTTATTTTACTTAACATTACTTGTTTTACTCGTTTTTCCAGTAACCTGGAACGACACGAACACGAATACAAAAATATCGAGGACAGTTAAAATTTGAAAGTGTTTCCCATTGCGAATCGAACCCGGGACCCCGCACACCAAAGGCGCACGTGTCAACCACTAGACAAGCGGGAAGAACAACTCGGCCACAATTACAGACTTTACAAGTGTTGGATATTTGATTGTTCTGCGTTGTAAATGTTCTTTTTTAAAAAGCTGACTATACACTATGTCAGCGTTTCCCAACCTTTTTCAACTTGCGGCACACTACGGGTGTTACTTGGATTCTCGCGGCACACTTATAGATATTATTTGTAAATATAAAACACAGTGGTATTTTTTCTGTGATTTTTGATCTCCTTCTCACAGTTCGAACACTGGTTTTTCCCCGTGGTAAATCATTATGCGTATTTTTCGTTCTAATTTAAAAATCGAAAACAATTGCAGTGAAATATTGAACTCAAGTTAAAAAAAAAAAAACTTTCTTATTAAAAACTGTATCAAACCTCTTACTAAGAAGGAAGATCACTAAATAACGAACGAACAAACAAATCTGTTTTAGTTTTAAAACACAAATATAGGTAATTTATCGAAAGGATTTAATGACATTTTAAATTTTCAAGTTGCAAAATAGTATGCAACAATAAAGAAGCAATAATGGTCATAACAATGACAACAAATACTTTTTTCAACATTAGAAATGTACAGAACAGTGACACGGTATGAAACTTAAAATTGTAGATTCATAGTAGAGGTTCATAGTAATGTGAAATACAAATATACATTTTTCCCTACGTTTTACGATTTGATTGCTATAAAATTATTAATTTTGTTTGGATTCCTCGCGGCACACCAAGGGCCCATTCACGGCACACCAGTGTGCCGCGGCACACCGGTTGGGAAACGCTGCACTATGTATAAGAAAATGATTCAACACACGAAGCACGAACTTCTCTTTTCTTTTCGTAATTAGATCTAAAGAAAATGGCGGTGAAGAACTGCGCATGAGCAGTGAAGCACTATCAGCATCAAGTATGATGGAGTTAGCGACCTGCCAAAGATAAAACAAAGTGGCTGAGTGCTTTACGTAGCACGGTTCCCCGACATTTACCCAACGCTAAAGTAACGTATTTTTTGGTTGAGAAAACAGTCAATTCTAGTATCGTTGTGCGCAGGTCGGGAGAATAGTTTGTATGGTTGGCCAATCATGCATTTAACCAACGTTGGGCCAACGGAAGTTTTTCCGTTATAGGCTCGCACCGACCACCACCCACCGTTTTGACCAAATCCCACTCAATTCCCAACGGTGGGCCAACCAACGTTGCTACTAGGATAGGCCCCTATATATCAGGGTTGGAAAATTACGTTTTTTTTAAAAAAAAAAAAAGCACAGAACATGTGTTTAAACATGAAAAATATGTTCAAAATGTTTTAAACATGTTTGAAAACACACAAAAAAGAACATCATGTTTTAAACATTTTGAACAGTTTAAAACATTATTTTAATCAATTCAAAATCGTGTAATAACGTATTTATTAAGACGTTTTTGCTCTTGCAACCGATCTTTTTATTTATTTTATTCTCGTTAAGACTGCATTGTGTTGGGTACAGAATATTTCAGTATAGGTCAGTAATTCTCAACTTATTTCATATCACGACCCCCTTTTATTACATCCTCTTGCCAGTGACTCTTGTAAGTACTTTCTTGGTTGTAGTAAGATTTTTAGGTAGATTTTAAAATCTACCTACTATAGAGATTTCACACAACAAAAGTCCTCACCACCCTTGGGCGTTGAGAACGGGTTAAGGGAGAATGATGAAACTTGAAAGAGGTCTTACACATCAGATGGTGCTATCAAGCATTACGGCGGACATCTTTGCTTGGTATTCGAAATTTAAAATGCAACGGGAGTAATGTTACATGTTTTAAGGCTAGGATTTTACCAGAAATACGGTTGTGCGGTTATTTTAGCATTAAATCCGTCATTTTTTGGAGTTACTGCTTCTGAAAGTTTTCTAGTTATGCCTTGAGGGGCTAAGCTCGCGTTTTGTGGAGGCGGGTGATATTTTTGTTGCAAAATTTCATTACTATTTCAGAACACTGATGCTAATAAAACTATTTTAAAATAATAAATTTTCGGAAAGTAATGTTTGAAGCACACTTCATATTGTGCTAACTTTAGAATATTTTCTGCAAGACTATGTAATTTTTTTGAGTCAATAATTTATTGAATAAAGGTAATATTTGGGGCATTCAGAGCACAATGGACCCAAATTCATTTTCAATAAAGTTCAGTTTTGCTCAGCAAATGAATTCGATTTCAAAACGTAATATCTTCGCAGTCGAGTCCAAAACAAATGTAACTAAAATCACGTGAAAGGTCGTATGATAGTTTCATATCGCAACCGCTAGACAGGGGAGTCAGTGGGACAGAAGGGCAACCGCCCCCATCCCCACCCTGAATTTCAGATTTTGGGGACAGTAAGGCAGCTTTAGAAATCTTTTGATAAGTAAAGTCCAACAGAACAAGCTTGAAGTTCTTACACCGAATAAATACGGAGAACATACAGATGATTAAAACTGAAAAGTTGTTTAGGCTCAATTTCCAGAATTTTAAGCAGACCCGAAACTCGAACCTTTGGAATCCTTGGGCCAAAATATATACAAGAGAGCCATATAAAGCCTATAGCTCCTTACGGCTAATGGAAATGGATTATAACTGATCGAAATCCGTATTTATTCGGTGTAAGGACTTCAGTTTTTTTGTTGGACTTTGCTCAGCGAAATGTTTCTAAATCCGCATTACTGTTCCCAAAAACTGAACTTCAGGGTAGGGGCGGATGACCTCTAAACGAACACCCCTCTCTAGCGGCAATCATATAAGATTGTATCTTGTCATGTAGTTTTTCTTTCCTTCATCTCAGATTCCTCTGGCAGATTTTTTAGTAATAGTAAAAAGTGACTCACTAACGGAAAATAATTCTACTATTTTTTTCTTAATCCAGCGAAGCGGCTAATTGACGCTAGTAAATGAATAAAATAATAATTAATGTGCACCACCTAAACTTCTAGCTCTAGTAATGTAAGTCTTACCCTCGGATTTCTCTGGTTCACAACTTCCGTACCAATATTTGAATAAAGGCAAACTGAACGTAACATTTCCTCACTTGTTTCCTGAAAAGGTATTCAAAGGAGCCTGTAATACTTCTTTGAAATGGGTTTAATAGCAATACTATGTATTTCATTTAAAAAACAACGTGAATTTATTTTAAGGAACTATATATTCATCTATATGCAATTAAAACATTCCTTTCCAGCTCCAAAATTATTAGGGAGAAGCTATAGTTTCATGTACGATTTGGGCCACACAGGCTTATACCTCTATTGGCGATAAACGTGGAAGATAATGCATTCCAGGAAGCATACGTAAGACAATATAGTTCCTTCGAATCGCATATTTGATTTTAAGTAACGATAAAAACTTCTATTTTCAATTGTTACTTCCTGTATTTATGAAGATGGAAAGTAAGGTAGTCCAAAATACATATAGACAATGTTTTATCTTGTATTTTTATGTAGATCTACTAAGTCTGTTCGCTTATAAGGCACAATTAAAAACAAAATGCTACCTTGTAATGAATAGTAAAATCAAACACATACTATTCAATGTTTAGAAACATAATAAGAATATTTGAAACTGGTGTACTAGTAATTTTGGCTTCTCAATTAGTGACATTCATCTCAAAAAAATATTCCGCATCTTACCTATATATCTCTTGAACCTTAACCATAAGTAAGTAGGCAACTAGCTCCGTTAACTTGTTCCCCCACTTTTAAAATTTACTCAGAAAAGAATGTCAAAGTTTTGTAGTAGTTTTGTACCGTTTTGTACCACCAATAAAAAGTTTTGTACCACATCCATTAGCCAGTAATGGACGATTCAAAGTGGGGGAACAAGTTAACGCCTGTTCCCCCACCATAACGAATTTTCCCGAAAATAGTGTCAAAGTTTTGTACTAGTTTTGTACCCTTTTGTATCACCAATATAAAGTTTTGTACCACATCCATTAGCCAGTAATGGACGATTTAGAGCCCGGGCTCAGCGTCCCTCACAATAGAATAACGAATTTTCCTGAAAATAGTGTCAAAGTTTTGCACTAGTTTTGTACCGCTTTGAACCACCAATAAAAATTTTGTACCACGTCCATTAGCCAGTAATGGACGATTTAAAGTCTGGACCTAGCGTTAACTTCTTCCCCCACCATAACGAATTTTCCCGAAAATAGTGTCAAAGTTTTGTACCAGTTTTGTACCGTTTTGTATCACCAATAAAAAGTTTTGTACCACATCCATTAGCCAGTAATGGAGGATTTAAAGTCTGGGCCCAGTGTTAACTTGTTCCCCCACCATAACGAATTTTCCTGAAAATAATGTCAAAGTTTGGTACTAGTTTTGTACCGTTTTGTACCACATCCATTAGCCAGTATTGGACGATTTAAAGTCTGGACCTAGCGTTAACTTGTTCCCCCATCATAACGAATTTTCCTGAAAATAGTGTCAAAGTTTTGTACTAGTTTTGTGCCGTTTTGAACCACCAATAAAAAGTTTTCTACCACATTCATTTGCCAGTATTGGACGATTTAAAGTCTGGACCTAGCGTTAACTTGTTCCCCACCTTAACGAATTTTGTCAAAGTTGTTCTATATGGTACTATTAACAAAAATGTTGTACTGCATCATTAGCCATTAATGGACGATTGAATGTCTGGAACCACTATTAGCTTCAGGTCGGTCAAGATGGAGTTCCACATCGCCATTTACAAAAATAATTTAATTTGGGACATTTGGGGAGAGGTACAAAACTTTTTATTGTTGGCACAAAACAGTACAAAACTTTCTTTATCTAATGAGACCATTATCATTGATATATGTGTTTATGGGACTGAGATTTGTTTATGTCTCCCAATTTTGAAGTTTGAATTTGGGACATTTTGGGACTGGTACAAAACTTTTTATTGTTGGTTCAAAACAGTACAAAACTTTATGTAATGAAGCCACTTTGATGCAAATCTGCGAATGTAGAACTCAGACGTCAATTTGAATTTCCACACTAAAATCTAAAATTTTGGACATTTTGGGACTGGTACAAAACTTTTTATTGTTGGTACAAAACAGTACAAAAGTAGTACAAAACTCTGGAATAAATTATTTTTGTAAATGGAGATGTGGAACTCCATCTTGACCGACCTGAAGCTAATAGTGGTTCCAGACATTCAATCGTCCATTAATGGCTAATGATGCAGTACAACATTTTTGTTAGTAGTAGCATATAGAACAAAACTTTGACAAAATTTGTTAAAGTAGGGGGAACAAGTTAACGCTAGGTCCAGATATGAAATCGTACATTACTGGATAATAGACGTGGTACAAACTTTTCATTCGTGGTACAAAACGGTACAAAACTAGTACAAAACTTCGACACTATTTTCGGGAAAATTCGTTATGGTGGGGGAACAAGTTAACGCTAGGTTCAGACTTTAAATCGTCCATTACTGGCTAATGGATGTGGTAAGAAACGGTACAAAACTAGTACCAAACTTTGACACTATTTTCAGGAAAATTCGTTATGGTGGGGGAACAAGTTAACGCTAGGCCTAGACATTAAATCGTCCATTACTGGCTAATGGATGTGGTACAAAACTTTTTATTGGTGATACAAAACGGTACAAAACTGGTACAAAACTTTGACACTATTTTCGGGAAAATTCGTTATGATGGGGGAAGAAGTTAACGCTAGGTCCAGACATTAAATCGTCCATTACTGGCTAATGGATGTGGTACAAAACTTTTTATTGGTGGTACAAAACGGTACGAAACTAGTGCAAAACTTTGACACTATTTTCAGGAAAATTCGTTATGGTGGGGGAACAAGTTAACGCTGGGCCCAGACTTTAAATCGTCCATTACTGGATAATGGATGTGGTACAAAACTTGTTATTGGTGGTACAAAAGTAGTACAAAACTTTGACACTATTTTCGGGAAAATTCGTTATGGTGGGGGAACAAATTAACGCTAGGTCCAGACTTTAAATCGTCCATTACTGGCTAATGGATGTGGTACAAAACTTTTTATTGGTGATCCAAAACGGTACAAAACTCTGCCACTATTTTCGGGAAAATTCGTTATGGTGGGGGAACAAGTTAACGCTGAGCCCAGATATTAAATCGTCTATTACTGGCTAATGGATGTGGTACAAAACTTTTTATTGTTGGTACAAAACGGTACAAAACTAGTACAAAACTTTGACACTATTTTCGGGAAAATTTGTTATGGTGGAGGAACAGGCGTTAACTTGTTCCCCCACTTTGAATCGTCCATTACTGGTTAATGGACGTGGTACAAAACTTTTTATTGGTGGTACAAAACGGTACAAAACTTTGACATTCTTTTCTGAGTAAATTTTAAAAGCGGGGGAACACGTTAACGGAGCTTAGGCAACTTCGTGCAACTTGATCTACACCACGGTCCTCCGTTGATTTCTTAATTTTACGTCAGAAGTGACCTATTTAAGTGTCAGTAATACTTCGCTCAATGATTAATATCAATGATGGCATGGGGCACTTTGTTTAGTTGGCTCACAATCTCTGTCCGGGTTACTAGGATCTCAGTTTCACTTCTAGCTAGTAAGACCCGGTTTGACCCAGTGATCTGGAGGTAATCAAGTTCACAGCATCTGCAGAATTTTATAGTACATTAAGAAATCCCACTACTTGAGCTCGAATACTCGACTGTTCCATTGCCGATGTAATATCTCGTTTAATCAACGTACATGTTTTGAATACTTCAAATATACTTCATATTTATTCACCTTCGCGTACTGAAGAATCATACAAACTATGCAAAAACAACAACCACCACCAAAAAAAAAAAAAAAAAAAAAAAAAAGATTTAACAAAATACTGTTTGGACTCAGCTGCATCTCTCATGATCTACAAATTTTACAAGATCAATCGATTCCATTTTTGCCAGCACTTCACAAGAAAAGAATGCATCCTGTCTTTTCTTTTATTCTCAAGCGCTTATACTTCGAAGAACCTTGCAGTCAGCCACCTTTCAGTGTAGTGATTTCAGGCACATATATACAGGGTGTCCAATATACAACGCAACCCAGAGTTTGGGATAGTAGAACTTTTGAACCTGAAGTGATACACGAATAATGGTTATACCAAAATGAAGCCTTGTTCATGCATATGTTTTTAAACTAGGAAGGAATGATTGAAGTACACTAGGAACCACACTGTGTTGCCAGATATAACCGAAGATGTAAATCAATGTTTTTGCAAAACATGTAAATTGACTCATAACTCATACGCAGTGGCGTATTTACGATTTTCTTTCGAGGGGGGGCTTTGCTAACTTTCGGGGAGGGCTTTGCCTGAAAATGTGAAAATTCTGCAAGATATTTCATATACTTTACTATAGTAAGTAAGATTTCGGGGGGGCTTAAGCCCGGAAGCCCCCCCCCTAAATACGCCACTGCTCATACGTATGGGTGTTCTGTCGTTAATTTTCAGTTTATTTAGTGGAGTAGCTTGGAAACTATGGAGCAGGAAAAAGAATATTTCATTTCCACCGATAACAAATCGCATGAGGCCTCTGTAAGGGGAAACTAAAGAAATCGTAGTTTTCATACATTAACACTCTGAACTGGCAACTTGGCTGACGTTTTAGTGGATCAAAAGGTGTGTTAAGGATCTGTCTGCATTATGCAATTCCTGAAAACAATGAAAAACAAACTTTGAAATTATTATGATAAAACGTTTACTTATATGCACCCGGCAACACTACTACAATCAGAAATGAGTTACCAGCTCTACAGTGGATCCTGGGAGTGTCCCCTGTTTCGATTCAAACACTGGTTCACACGTTTCGCCAGGCTGGCAGCAACTTTATGAAGATTAGAAGTGTTAATGTTCTCATTGGCACTGCGAATGTTCGTTTCCAGGTCTTGAATAATTCGAGAATTGTTCTTGTATACCTCTTGCTTTAAATAGCCCCCTAGAAATGAATAGCAGTGTTGCCGGGTGCATGTAAGTAAAACATTTTATCATGATAATTTCAAAGTTTGTTTTTAATTGTTTTCAGGAATTGCATAATGTAAACAGATCCTTAACACACCTTTAGATGCATTGAAATATCAGCAGGGTTGCTAATTCAGTGTTAATTTATGAAAATACGATTTCCCTAGTTCCCCCTTACAAAGGCTTCATCCGATTAGTTATCGGTGAAAATGAAAAATTCTTTTTTCTGCTCCATATTTTGCAAGCTACTCCAACTAAGCAAACTGAAAATTAATGACAGAACATCCATACGTATGAGTTATGAGTAGAGACACGATTTTTCGGTGACACGCGAAATGTATTAGTTTTGTGCGAAAACGTTGTGTAGCTAAAACATATACTTTTTCACCATTTGTTAGGCCATATTGCGCTCGCGATTAAACGCGAAATTCTGTCGAATTAGCGAAATTTGCAACAAGTCTCGATATTCCACGAAATTTACTCAAAAGTGACATCCAACTAATGTACACTCCTGTCCAAAATTATTGTTGAATGTCTATAAATATGTTGTTGTAGGAATATAATTTGTTAACGAATTTGCCCCGTATTTCTTACATTTTTAGTATGTGTATAATCGGCAAAGACATTTATGTGATACATTTCATGTCAAAAGAGCAGTAAATCAGAGCAATAAAACGAAAATAAACCTTTTTTTGTCCATTTAGCAATATTTTGTTTCACTCATACTAATTTTCGTATTTATAATTCTTTCGCTATGAAATTTACCAGAAATATTCATTTCCCGATTATACACATAGTATCAGTATTAAAAGTATCCTACAAAAGCATTATCAAATTACGGTATATCTTACAAGAAGACAATTATAGATATACGACAATCATTTTGGAAATGAGTGTGCATATCAGTTTCGAATGTTGATGTGGAGAGCGCTCGCTCTTCTTACAATGCACTACTTATCGACAAAAGAACAAATTTAACACCAGAAAACATTGAAACAATGCTTAAGTGTTATTTGCATAAGTAAACTGTGAACACTAAAGTTATTTTTTTTCTATTAACGTTCTCTCTGTTTTTTTTATTATTATTATTTAAATGATACTTTTATTCAGTGATGATGATTAGTGTTATTTTTTAAAACTCAAATATTGTTTGCTATAGTCATGCATAAGCTGATATCATGGTGATTGAAGAGTGGAAATTAAGGTGAAATAAAATGTACAGTAGGGTCGGGCAGTATCGGACACTTAAGAGTGTTTCAAAATATATTTCATAGGCTTTGGAGTAGAAACTGAAAACAACTAGTTAAATATCAAGTGCAAACTTTATTCTAACAATACATGCAATTTCCATATGGTAAATGTTCATTTCCTCATCCGAGTAAGGAAAATGAAAACTGACAAAATTGAAGTATTTCTAAACTTTTGTCGGGTAGTATCGGACACTACACTTACCTACAGTTAAGTTCGTAAAAAAACAGAGCTATGCGTTTCTAAGACTGATTCACAGTTGTTCCATACGTAAAGCTCTTTACAACGCTCTAGATCTGTACAGGTTTCATGAACCCAGCCACTGCAACGATAACACTGTATCCAATCTTCTTGAAATGACTCATCACAAATTATGCAACGTGTATCTTCCTCGTCTTGAGTTGCTTCCTATGAATCTTCCTGGGATCCATTTCGGTAAGTGCGTTGCTTATTTACATTGACTTGTTTGGCTGAAATAGACCTGAATCTGCCGTTCTCCGTGTTTCGAGCCTTTGTAGTTGCAAGACTCTTGCTTTATTTGACATTCATAAGGATTAGATCTCAATATATCACTTGGCGCAACACATCTCTTTCGTCGCTTCATCGAGTTCTTGGACGATGTTGGACAGGAAAATACTTTGATTATTATATGTTTGTACAACATAGGTAACCACAGCGGCTTACATATTTGCTTCCTCCCATTTTCCCCTCATACCGTGTTTTACACTTTCCTTCTCTTGACATTTCTCGTGCCTGTAAAAGAGGTTCTCATATAACGACAGCACAATGTGGGGAATGAAGAACAGTTTATTTTCTATGAATTTAATGACTTTCCTTTTGTTCGATACTACACGCCAATAAAGTGTCCGATACTATCCGATTCACATGTTTGCAATTATTCATGAATTGTGTCGCACATATTAGTTTTGAACAAAAGGTTAGCGTTTTATATAATGGGTACAATACTCTCTCTGCTCTTCCCTGTTTTACACTCATGCTTCCGACAATTTCTTGAATACACACAGAGAGTGTTCAGGAAATGCAGTCACGCCTGCTTCCATTTACCTGTTTCACGCGCCTCAAAACAAATGACTCCCAGACTTCGACACGGTAACAGGTTTTCACTTTTTGCCTGCAAGCAGACGCTAATTACATTAATTTCAGAATAATCTGTTCTGTCCGATACTATACGCTGTCCGATACTATCCGACCCTACTCTAACTAACTGTAATTGCCAAGGAAAATCGTGTTCTTACATTGAATTTTTATTCACGATTTTATCCCGCTTTATCCGTATTTTTTATAATGAAATTGCGAATTTTTATTTACCACAAAATCATGTCTCTAGTTATGAGTTAATTTACGTTTTGAAAAAAAAAATTACACCTTCGGTTACATCTGGTAACACAGTGTGGTTCCTAGTGTACTTCAATCGTTGCTTCCTAGTTTTTAAAATATATGAATGAATAAGGTTTCATTTTGGTACAACCATTATTTGTGTATCACTTCAGGTTCAAAAGTTCTTCTATCCCGAACTCTGGGTTGCATTATATATTGGACACCCTGTATTATCAGAGACCAAGAAAAATTATAATTTTGTGGGAAGAGAGAGCCATGATTTTTAAAATAATATTAGCAGCCTCAAAGTACATATTCTTCATATATATGACGATGTTTCGTTGTTTCTGGATCACATCGGGTTTATTCGGCTCAGACCGAGTTATGAGTCATGAGGTCTGGTGGATTACTGGTCACTATCAGAGTCATAGACTAGGAAGTTCGTAGCCCGTTCCGTAAGTGATTACATGAGACGAAACAATTCTTTGCTGGTGAAGATTAAACAAATGCAGTACTGACATACACATCTCGCACGGTTTTCCTCGAGTTTTGAAAGTAATGGTTAAACTCCACAAGAGTTTACTTCACAGACTTTCTAAAATTTGGAGAAAACAATATCAAGTATTGGATTAGTTAGGTCAATCTTAAAAGACATGTAGAATCCGTATTTCTCCGCTGTAAAATTTTGAAAAAAAAATGTTCTCACTCCCTTTCAATAATTTGTCCATTTCTTCTGCAATTCTTTCGGAAGTATTGTTTATAAACATCGTCCTTCAACAGATTTTACAGTAGACGACCGAAAACGAGACGAGAAGTGGGAGGAAACGGGAGTAGCCTGAGAAAACCCACGGATATGATGTCCATCACAAACTTATTTGGCTGCAGATCGAACTGTGACCCCACCATTGAATTTGAATATTTAAAACAAATACTCAGATATTTGAATAAGAACACAACGAATATTCGAACAACTATTTGAATAATTCTAATAGCACTAGGGTGAACCTTAATTTTTAAACGATCTTGATCCAGGCCCTAGCTAGAACACTAAGAAAGGGGGCAAGATTATTTTTGAAGATCTCACTTAAATTTACCTTACATTTATACACACACACGAACAAACAACTAAAAATTTCATTGGAGGATAAAGGTCTCGCAAACTGCTCAGTCCGCCCCCTTGCCATCCCCTATCTACGAGCCTACCTTGGCCTCGGAATAAACATATACAAACAAACAACTAAAAATGTCATTGGAGGATAAAGGTCTCGCAAACTGCTCAGCCCGCCCCCTTGCCATCCCCTATCTACGAACCTGGCTTCGCCCCGGAATAAACTGAACACTGAATTCAAGTTTGCAAGTAAGTTACCGACAAACTAATACAACCTTTCTTACTATGTAACACTGTTTTATTATTTTCCAACTATACCACGACACTATTTTGTTTCACATTGTTAATTTCTAGTTCCTTCTTATTTTAGGTGCCCCATTTTTAGCTGTTGAAATTATGCTGATCCAATTTGGTTTTCCCCTCCCTCGGTCTTTCCCTACTTCCCCAGGGCTAAAATAAATTGAAAGTACAGGGTACATCTTGCGCAAAGTACATCTCTTACCAAATAGTGTTTCACTATAGCCTCTTCACAATTTGATTTTCCCCTAACAGAATTTTCTAGAAGAAAGCCTGCATAGATGGGATGTCCTTGTTTACCCAGTTTTTCCTACTTTTTGGTCCTTATTCCGTAGCGGTGTGCAACAACGCAACGTGAAATAGGAGTTTTGTTTGCGATAATCGGCATGAATTACTTATTGCATGATTTGTATTGCGTGACAAATTCTGCAAACACCGTTACGGATTAAGACTTCTCGTGCCTGTCTAGTTAATTAAGAACAGGAAGAAATAAAATTAAATCTTCAGTTTTACGTCTCACGTTTATGTCGTGTATGCTGAAAGAAAAATCTTTGAGTTTTACGTCTCATGGTTATGCCTGCTAGGTTAAGGAGACGATGATGATGAGAAATGAATTAAATGGTGGAATAGAGAAAGTGGGAGGAAACGGGAGAACCCCGAGGAAACCCACACACATGGTGTTTGTCCACCACAAAGTTCACTTGGCGCGACGTGGGATCGAACCGGGCACCCCACACACCAGAGGAGAACGCTCTGCCACTGAGCCATCGCGGCCCCCAGTATGTATACTGAAGGAGTTGGTAAGGATGATAAATACATGATATGGCAAAATGAAGAAAATGGGAGGAAATCAATGACAAGAATTTCATGTGTTTTATTATGTTACTATACAATCTATTAAAAAATAATTAACTCCCAAACTCAAAAGGAGGGCAATTGCTCTACCTGCTTTCCTGAAATGACGCCTCTGCGGGAAAACTCTGAGAAAACCCACGCACATAGTGTTTGTCCACCACAGAGCTCACTTAGAGCGAGCTGAAATCGAACCAGAGACTCCACACATCAGAATTGAATTATCTATAGTGAGAATATGAAAAGCAGAAATTAGAACTGATTGATCTGTTGCACTGCAATATTTCAATTAGTGATGATTTCAGGGAGGGAATGTCCCAGAGGAAATATTTCAAAGGAGTCGTATCATGGTCAATGTGGATTACCATTTTCGCAATACTCCTTTTCAGCTCCTGTGTATTGAATGTCCCTCGGGGAGAAATCTGGGAATAATCCCGTTCCGTATTGTCATCAACCCACACAAGTTTTCTGCTGCTACAATGCTTCAAGTCTACATTTACAAAGTTTAGTATAGGCTATAGAAATTTTCGCTATTTTCTTTCACAAATTATCTTTGGAATTATGCACAGGAAACTTGGTTCACGATACATTTAAATACGTACGCGCATTATTATAATATTGTTAAAGTATCTTAGTAAAATTTTAAAGCTTACTGCAGAAAATCACATATAAAAGAAGTTCATGGTTATATACTACGTACGAACACTTGTAACGTTTCTCGGAAACTACAGACTGAGTACAAAGTAGCACAATTTGCATCTATTGTTGGCTCGGTGTATTTGTGTATTTTTTTGTAAAACAGAAAGTGAAGGAATAAATTTTTAAAAAAATTGAAGAAAAAACCAAATAAATAAAATAAATGTTATTGGTTCTTCCTGTAATATAGCTAAATTAATCTTATCACATAACTTCTGTCATATGAAGTGGATACAAAACAAACTAGGGGAAGTTTGATACGAAAAGGGAAAATTTTGAGTCAGTTGAGGGAAATTTTCTTAAGAAAACCTACAAACACTGATTAAGTGTTGACACTGAGTTTTAACATCTTTCAATAGATATGTAAGCTGGTCTCTAATCTTTCAAAGTGAATCGAAAACCGAGAAAGCTGAAATGTTCTCAAAATCAATCGCATTTTACAATATCGGAATTTAATTATAACTAAAGTATACTTTTTAAAAACTATTTACTTTTTATGTATTTATTTTGTTTGCGCAAGCATATAAGCAACCAATGAATATTGTTGAACAACATTTTAAATTGATTTACCTATGAAATGTTACTGTAAAAGTAAAGATGCGACGCCACACAAATATATATAAGTGCTACACTTTCAATTCAAGTAAATAATTATAAAAGTACAGTGTCCCAAAAGAAATGCAGCCCAAACCTTGATCGAGTACATTTTTGAAGTAAGAACGCAAATCGTAAAGTGGAATTTTATAACTGTTTAAACGACCAGACGTGTAAATTGAAAAAAAAAAAATGCAAATTGCTTGTAATCAATAGCGAGAAAAAGGTAAAAAAAGAATTAGTCGTAGTAATTATTAATGTAAATGTTTAGTACGTATCAATATTTATCGCATAGGGCAAAAATTGCATATTTTTGTTTAGCAGCGTTTACAGTTGTAAAGGCTATTTTTTACGTATTCAGAATCTTTAAAATAAAATAGCGCATTCTAGCAATAATGCACCAGCAAAAATACTACCACAAATGTAACTCATCCTCGCATATGTTGGGCAATGTGATTTATCAATAGAGTAATAAACAGAGTTTTTGCAAAAAATAAATTACCTGCAGCCTGCAACCTGTACTGGCTTGAAAAAAGGAACCAAGTGCTTTACAGTAAGTGTTCATTGTGTTTACGTTCTTGCACATACAATTTTACCCGCCTTATCATGTTTCGTAAATCTTTCCGAAGGGTGTCCCTGGTAATTGCTTCCACTTCTGTTTCAATGTTTCTTTCGTTCTGGAGCTATTTTCGTACATCTTTCTCTTCAAGAAATCCCGTAGAAAAAAGCCAGTCAATGTTAAATCGGAGAGCAGGTGTGCCACAAGTTTTTGGAAACTATGCGATCACCAAAGAACTCTTGTAACATTTCTAAAATTTCATTGTGTGTATGACACGTAACCTCATCTTGCCGGAACCAGTAGTCTCGCTCATAGTCTTTTAATAAAAAAATGAATTGCATAACTATATCTCGATAGGTAATGCCATCCACAGTTGTATTGAAAAAGAGAGGACTTATGATACGTCGTCGCGTTACCGCACAACACACACCGACCTTCTGAGCATGAAACAGAATTTCATGTAACACATGCGGATTCTCGGTAGAGCAATAACGAGAGTTCTGGCTATTTATGTAACCATTCAAATGAAACTATATCTCATCGGTGTACAAGACCTTATCCAATATATCTACACCATTATCTCTAATTAAGAAATTGAACCAATGACAGTACCTCACTCGTGCTTTGTCACCAGTTTGCATTAGTTCTTGTACAGCACGAATTCTGTATGGGTGCATTATCAACTTGTGCATGGCTCTGTGAGCGGTAGTTTTAGGTAAGCCGTATTGGACTACAAATTTTCGATCAGACTTCCTTCGAAAATTTTTCATTTGTACTTCTACATTGTGAAGAGAGCCTCTGCAGTTAGTACTTGTAGGCCTAAGTCTTCATACGCGAGGCTTGTTACAAACACAACCCGTCTCACGAAATTGTCGCACAAGGCGCTATATTTTGTTTTTGTCTGGAGTTGGGAAAGATTTCTCGAAATCACACTCTAACCGCTTAACACGAATAGGTTTGAAAATAAAACTCAATAATGTATGTTCTCTTTTCGACGGAATACGGCATTCTAACAAGAACAATGTCAGTAATTAACGCAACACAACACAGTGAAATTCGATAAGCATTTGACTCGAAATAAAGTTCCACCGCGAATGAAGTTATGTATCTTTCTCCCTGCCAGTACGGGTTACTAGCTGCAGGTAGGTAATTATTTTATCACAATATTCTCCAATAATAATAATAATAATAATAATAATAATAATAATAATAATAATAATAATAATAATAATAATAATAAATTTATTATTTTGTTGATGACATGAATAACATTACCCAACATGTGCGAGAAGAAGTTAAATTTGTGGTAATAGTTTTGCTGGAACACTGTTGCCAGAGTGCGTCATTTTTTTTTCTGAAAATGTAAAAATAGCCTTTACAACTATCAACTCTGCAAAACAGCATGCAGTTTTTGTCCCATCCGATAAATATTGAGACATACTAAACATTTACATCAAGAATTGGCAAATTGCCACAATTAATTCCTTTTTCTGTTCCTCGCTATTGATGGGTGCGCCATATATGGAGCACGTTCCTAATATGAAATACCAGACTATTTTGCCTGCTATGTGTTGCCACCGAAGGGACTTTACGTAAACTTGTACACAGTGACGCCCTCAGTTTGCACATGAGTGGTTTGCTGCCGAACGATAACATAACATTTTCTTTTGCTGCAGAATACTCTTTTGAAGAACTTGAGCTTTTCTGGCGAATATTTTTAGGCTGCTGAATGTATGAAAAGAGGCAGGTATTTTTGTTGAGTGTGTGATATTTAGATTACATATATAGTGTACCATAAGAACATACAGATTCAGTACACAGAGAATCACGTAAGCTTGTATCGAAAGAGCACTATCGAAAATGACGATTTTTCCTAATATGGAATACTAGCAGGATCCTAATATGGAATATTCCTAAATAGGTTCATACATGTGTGAACTATAAGTGAAGAAGAATAACTGAATTGTAAGTTATATTAGACCTGTCATATTATTTTAGACCGAGCGTCAGCAAACGTCTCCTAATCGAGACGTTTGGCATTTGTGTTGTCTGTGTGTGTGTGTCTCGCGATTAGTGCTCTCAAAGGGTTGGGTCGGGTTGAAGACCGACCCGACCCGACCCGTGATCCGACCCGATTGACCTGACCCGACAACTCGACCCGAGCTGACCCGACTGACCCGACCCGACCCGTAACCCGACTCGAGCTGACCCGACTGACCCGACCCGATTTGACCCAACCCGACTCGAGCTGACCCGACTGACCCGACCCGATTTGACCCAACCCGACTCGAGCTGACCCGACTGACCCGACCCGATTTGACCCAACCCGACTCGAGCTGACCCGACCCGCGGGTCGGGTCGGGTCACGGGCCGTATCTGAAGGCTTGAACCGATCCGAATGAAATTTTCACATATTATTTATTGGTTCAAATGTCCCAACTGCCGTGTCATCTACAGTGGAAAGTGAAGATAACAGCACGACAGTACCGATTGATGTAGTGAGTCACCTACCACAACTACAGCCACAACATCGCAAACACGTAGTCGAAAGACAGGTGAGGCGAAAGAAGTTACAAGCGCCTATCAAATATGATATATAGGCCACAATGCCTACAACGCGATATTTGGATGATTCGAACATGGATAGGTGGGGACACTCGGTCAAAAAAGTATAAAAGCTTTTTCAGGCCAGCCACCCTGAATGAGGTTTTCCTGGGTTTTCCTCACTCACACCAAGCAAATGCTGGGGTGGTACCTAACATAGGTCCTAAGCCGCTTCCTCCCTTCTCCAATTCTTTCTTCCTTCCCTTTCCCCGGATTGTGTGCACGCTGATGAACGTTATCCCTCAAATGTGATGGCCTTAGATGCCGAACGCCCAGAAATCTAAATCCTAAAATTCGAGCATGGGCACGATCCCTGCTCAGACTACCCTCCTGAGTGAAGTTTTCCCTGGTTTTCTTCAGTTCCATCAGGCGTATGTCGGGAATGGTATTTTTCCTGGGGTCAGGACCGAGTCTTTTCCAATTCGTAGACTTATCTTAAGGGCCAATGTGATCTCGGAGTTGGAGGCTCGAACACTTCCTTTGCTGCTTTTCTTAAACTAATAAATAAATTTATTCCTTAAATAAACAGATAAATTGTCTTAATGCATTGCTCATGATCGAATTCTCCAAATGTCGTATTGTAGGCAGACGCACATATTTGTTCTAGTATTCTATATTAGGAGCGGGGTGTGCCTAATTTGGGAAATTGAGTTTCTTTCAACTTCGTAATATTGTAAGAAATCAATAATGTGGAACAAACTTTCATATTTGTATTTTGTTTTGCAAATGTACCGCAAGTATTATGATGTGTATTTTTATTCTGGAATACGCATTTCTGAGAAATACAGAAGAAACAAAAAGTATTCCATATTCGGTGCCTTTACCCTATACGCCATTTACAAGTTTTTAAAATTACGCTTCTAGTCATTTAAACGATTACTAAAATTCAACGTTACAATTTGTCTCATTGGTTTTATTTTCAAAATATCTCTATAGACAACGCTAGCTTTTGACACAAAAATCATGTCGCTATTATCTTTACTTCAAAAACTACACTCGATCAAAGATTGGGTTGCATTTCTTTTGGGACACACTGTACCAATACGTAGAGAACAGTCAATTACCAAGTTATATAGCGTAGGTTTAAGGCAGGAACACTAAATGTGAATGCTCGAACAAATTACTCATTTGCTTTAGAAACTATCGAAATCGAATAAACACCTGAATTTCAATCTATTATGAAAATACTATCGTGACCCTGTTTTACAAATTTATAAATATCACAAATATACGAGAAATCAAGCTGGTAAATTTATCACTATTAGAAATACTTAGTTTTTGTGTGTATGTTTCAAATTACATTGTCAATAAGTATGTATGTTAATGGATATGTAACTGAATGATTCTTACAGAACTGTTTGAGAAATTCAAATAAAATAAATAGGCTGAATATGTTGGCAACATCAATTGTTTCCCACTTCTTAAATAGCTTGAATTCTTTGCTGAGTTCAATAATTCCGTATGTTAAGTCATACACCGGATATGTTATTATAAAATGGCAAATTCATTCTTTCTTTCCTTTGATATTTGTGCTTCATAAAAGAATTTAAAGTAAGCCATAAAAGCGAAAAATCACTGGACATCGCGAAGCCAGGAGAGAGAAGGGAGAAGGAAGTGCGAAGTCTGTTTCCCCGCCACTGTTGTGATTTCCCTCTTGCAGAACGCCACTGATTATTTCTTACATTTATATAATAAAGCCGTGAGACATGAGAATTTTTAGATTAGTCATATACATGAAATTTAAAGCTAACTACGAAAACAGTTGAATCATTTTGTCATTAAGTACTGAACAGCAAGGGAAGAGGGATATACACGAGCTATGGTACCATGCATAACCTGCCACTAGAAAACACCTCTCTACTTGGAGTTAATGCTACTTTGGTGCTTATCGATCCCTAAACTGCAGAACAAAGGAAAATAACGACCAACAACCCTGTATTATAACATTTTTAGACAGCCACACATTCTGCCAATGTTTTATTCATAAGATGGGAGCTAAATATAAACCCAAAACTACAACTGATCATTCAGAACAGCCCACGCTTTCAAACAAAATAATAAAATTAAAGAAAAAATATGAAGAGAAAACGGTGCTTCTTCTATACGATCTCTTATTTATATGATATAGTTTACTATAGCTACTGACCATAGCACCTTAGTTAGATATAAATTATTAATACTGCTATTTGGCCTTTGAAGAGGTTCTGATACTTTTATTGGTCTCTTAGGCTTATCTGCCCCTTTCATCAGTGCAATGAGCTTCTTCTGAGTTTTACAGATTTTCCACTGGATAAGTTGCATTGGAATGGAAATTATGAAATATGATTATCTCCTTTAAATACATTCAGCGCCACCACGTTAGCTGACCTATTTATGATAAGGGAATTATGTGTCCCCTATTATAATAGGGATTGTATATTTATTGCGTCGAGAGATGCAATGATCATATGCATTCGCTCTACGTTTCATTTACCATGCTGTAATGAAGAACTGAAAAATTAATTAAGTCTAAATTTTACAAGCAGCAACTGATTATTTAGTCGGGGGATCAGCAATTCAAACAGAGGTGGGTTGCGTTCCCAGGGCACTGCAGAATAGGGCCCTACACACAAATATACAGGTACATTGGATTACACAATTTGGTTGGGTGGTTTGAGAGCTTGTTGGTTTGGTCCTTTTCAACCCACTAAAGTCTATATAAAATGCGGATCTACATCTTAAAATGAGTTTTCACCAGGAACTGAGCCTGGGTCTACAGAGGATAAGACATCTGCGCCTACAATTTAGCTACGACGAAGATTAGACATTTTAAGTTATAATAATAATAATAATAATAATAATAATAATAATAATAATAATAATAATAATAATAATCTTTTTATATACAGGTAGTCCTGATTGATTGATCAACGCCAAGACCAAATTGCTCAAGGCACAAGCTTCAAATTTTGACAGTACATAGTAGTTGTGACGTAAGGTTCACTGAGAAGGAGTGTTTAGAATTCGACTTGGCAATAGGGGTGACAATTATAATATTAAAATGCCTATATACTGGAATCTATTCTGGTTAAAGACACGAAATTGGGCATTTAGACTTGCTAGGTTGCGAAATTGGGCATTGCTAAGTTGCATAATACCGAAACATACAAATGGTCTTTAGTTCGATGTTCTATGACGTAAACTTTTGTTCTCCAAATATCTGTAGACTAGACAAAGAAGCATAAAGAGCAAGCAGAAGGGATATTTTGTAGGTACATCACTCGTGAATTCATGACTAGCCGCACACTGATAATGCTTCTCTACACTTTTCTCCTAATCTTTCCGTTCTAAATCCTAGTTTCGGTTACTCTGCTCGGGACGTGAAGGAGTAATCTAACGTTACACATACACTGACCACAGAAAACATGACCGCTTACCTAATATATGTCCACATTTGGCTCGCAAGACAGCAGGAATGAGGTTTGGTATGGAAGCAATGAGGCTTTGGTAGGTAGCTGAAGGCATGGTGCAAAACAACTGTACACACAAGTCACTTAATTCCTGTCAACTCCGAGATGAGCTCAGATATGATGCTCAATGACATCCCAAAGATCTTCAATTGGGTTAAGGTCGAGTGGGTTTGGGGGCCACTGCACCAATCGAAATTCACTACTGTCACCTTAAACCAAACTAGCCACGGAAGCTATGTTCCCGTAAATTTTCTGTGCTCCCTCCCCCAAACCACTATGCGTCAGTTTGTGCTATAATAATACAAAAAATACAATTTAGATATTGGTAGAGAAGCTTTATTTTAAATTAATTTTAATCAATTCGAGAAAACATGAGATTAAGAAATGCAGAAAATAGCTAGGAACGAGTGATAGGTTTGGAGAATTCACTCATCTGTTTAGAGAAATTTTTGCTCCAATATTTTGGTAATTCCTCAAGGACATCATAGATAAAATGTAGTGAGTAGAATTGAATGACAGTAAACATAGAAAGCGGAATGGAGTGGAAGTATGAATTTAGACAAGGCTGAAGTCAGAAAAAAATACAAAACAAGTGCTAAAAGCCGCGAATTTCAACTAAAACTTGGAACGTTCTTTGCATATCTAGGTAAATGTCTACGAACTAGTAGGTGAAAGCAATATTATATATATATATTAATTGAGGTGGACAATTTATCTTGATCATCCGCTATAACGGACAAACCAAGAGAGAGAGAAAAGCGAAACTTTGCACAAAGCAACTATAAGAAGTTCCACATATTTGAATGTAGTAAACAGAAAGACTCAACAAACAGTGTTGCCACCTAATATGAAGTTTTATTTTTTCTTTCAAACAGCACTACGTCGGGTTATTACATATTTCAAATCAACATGTCAAATGTAAACTTAAAATACCACTTTTATTATTCAGTGTTACAAACTAAGGATGTTATAGTATCACAAACATCAAAAGTTTGGAAGCCTCTAACGCACATACAGCACAACGGAGATGCACAGGTTAACGCACATCAAAAGTACTTCAGTGTTGAATACCATGGTCACGGTATGACTTGTTTCGAATTAATGGAACGAAATTACCACGGCTTGAACATTTTAATTTTTTAAAAAGCCTTTATTTAAAAAAAAGGTTGAGATAAGTATGATATCTAGTTACTTGTATGGTTTGTAATGAATGTGTAAATTATTTTGCAGTTTACAGCACTTCGATGCCTCAAACCATTCCGGAGATGTGATACATATTGCTGAAGTTTGCAACACTGTTTAAATCGTGTAATTGCGAGAACTTGTTGTAATTACAGCAACTAAAAGCTATTGCTGTAATGCTATAGAAGAGAAGGGAAACAACAATCATTTTAAATATTTTCTACAAATACGCCACTTTTGACCTTTTATTACTTTCTTATTCAAATACCACCTTCGTTTTCCTGTAGTGGATTTTACAATTTACAAAGTGGCCTTTACAAGGTTCATTATTTATGTGTTCTATAATCAGTCCGCAGCTAGCCATTTTATTGGTTTTCGAACTGGTTTTACATGGGTAGCCAGCAACCCATAGCAACTATGGGTACTATTGATTGCCTAACCACTTTATCAAGTTCCTGAAAATAATCTCGTGTGTGTAGTACGGGTTGCCTAAATTCGAACTGGCAGAAAAGAAAGAAGTATAACAAACCAAGATAAAGACACAAATCCATTTTTATTTTGGTATAGAATTTCGCTTCGTACATCTCATTCTCCAATCGGGAAACACTCTAAGCTTCAGATATTCTATTACAAAATAATATAAATTCACTGCGGCAACTCAGAGGTAGAGTGCTTACTTCTGGCGTTTGTGGTCTCTGGCTCGATCCCAACTTCCGCCCGTGGCCTTATCGACAAACTGTGTGAGTAGGTTTACTAGAGATTCTCCCATTTCCTCCCACTTTTATCATTCTATCATTATCATTCCTCTCATCATCACCCTTAGCCTCAGTGCATAATCGTGGGACGTTAAACTTAAAAGAAAAAGACCAATTTACAAAATTGAAGCTCTAAACGACCATTTTGGATATAACGTTGTTTTAACGGTAATAAAAGTTCATTGTTTACAGAATTTGTTCTTTCTGATTCTTATTTTCCTTTATTATTATTATTATTATTATTATTATTATTATTATTATTATTATTATTATTATTATTATTATATTACTGAAAGCTAGTAATAATAAAGAGGTGTATAGAAGAACTACTTATAAAAATTAAAATGACACGAAAGCAGTTGGAATTTCTGTGTTTGAGTGGGTGAATGATAGAAAGAGACGTCGCGATCTTAATTCCTGCTGTGTCGAGGCCAATGACGTCAAAATGAAAAATCACAAGATTCAATGAAGAGAAAGAAATATTGCAGTGCTTCCATCTTCTCAGTCTCTCTTTCTCTGACGTTGGTATGTATGTCAGAGCAATCCTCTATCTGCATCAATAGTTTTAAGAAATCACACGCACACACAAAAAATAGAAGAAAACTGATTTTTCCTTTCCATTTTCATCGCCAGGTGCTGCAAGTTAGTATATGGAGTGCGTAAGAACACTTAATGACATAATCATACGTAATGTGCGTTTCATCGTAGCAACGGAAGATTACATGGACTGAACCAACGAACTCGATGTGCATTTGGAAACGGCCAATGCAAGAAAACGTGAATGTATTTCTGAAGATGTCAGTAACGTAACTAGGGAGGGAGGCAAACTGCGCTTATGCCCTGGGAGCCGGATTGGGAGGGCGCAAAATTGGGCAAATATTTGATGTAACATTTTGGTTTGGTTGGTCAGAGGGCCGCTAACGAGATTTCTTGCCCCAGGCAACAACTAGCGTAGTTGCGTCGCTGGACGGTGTGGAAAAACATAGTTCTCGAAGTGAAAATACTCGCAGATAGGGTGAAGTACACGGTGACAAGCCCAGACTGCATGCACTGTACTAACAATAATGTACAGTAAACAAGGTCTTTTATTAATTGGATTCAATAACAAGACAAAAATTGGTTAACAACGCGAAATATGTGTTACTACTCGGAACAAACGTTTAATCGTACAACTTTTCTGCAAGAAATCTACAAAAGCATAATTCTTTCTGTTTGTGCTATTGCATCGATTTAAAAGTTAGTCTCTGACGTGTAGAAGACATACCGAAGTCGATGTCCAAAAAGCACACGAATTCTTGATGAATGTATTGTCACGCCAACAGACGAACAAACAGGTGAATTTAGGAAGTAATACAATGCAGAGCTCAAATCAATGATAGAAGACTAAGACGTTTGGAACACGTCGCTTGAATAGAATACTCGTATATATGCGGAGTGCATCAGGAAACCCGGAGCAGATCAAAATGAAGGTGGAGACAGAATAAATCTACAATAAGATTTTTTGGTGGATAACAATAAGACTGGATTGACTAAGTGCAGAATAGTCAAAGACGAGATTTTATTTCTTCGGCGGGGGTTGCGCAGGTGACAAGAAGATAGAAAGTTTTTATGACGAGATTCGAGACGAGACAGAGCTCTTCCAATATAAGCTAATAAATTCTCGAGACGAGACGACATATCTTCAAGATGAGACAGTCTTAACTCATGTCGGGCGTATCTCTAGCGGCAATAAACTTTTCAGCCTCTTAAATCGAAAAGTTAGTTACGTTTCATATTATTCTTGAGTTTCATATTATTCTTACCTTACTGAATAATAATGTTAAATTCATTGTATCACACTACTTTTTTAGAGTTAAGAATCGATATGTACAGGTATGTGAAGTCTTAAAGTACCGTACATGCTATCAGCAAAGGCAACAAACAAGTAATATGGTCTTTCTAAATCTAAAAAGTGGAGTTGGTTCAGTGGTAGAGCGCTTCTAGTGCGTGAGGTCTCTGGTTTAATCCCCGGCCACGTAAGTTTGTGGTGGACAACTTCGTATTCGTAGGTTTTCTCCAGGTACTCCCATTTCTTATCAAATTCTCATTCCATCAGTTCTTCCCTCATTATCTGTCATCATCCTTCATCATCCGTCTCCCTTAGCCTAAAGGGCATAATCTTGGGACATTAAACTGAGATATTTCTTTTTCATTGTTCTAAATCTAAAAATGAAATTTCGGACGCTCTATCTGCAATAATTTCCTATGAATATACTTTTCTATCTCGTCAGGTTAGACCAGTGACACAGTGTGTAGCGCAGTCCTATAGGGTGTGTCGCGAAATGTTAGAAGGTATAAAGCACTGAATAATTAGCAAGCATCAATTTTGAAACAGATTTTACTAATCAATGCCACCAGCGGCAGCAACAATTCTCAGTACTACATAGAATCACTACTTCATAGTAGAAACTTATAGTCTTACACTAAATCAAGTAAATGTGTCGGCATTCAATAAAGTGTGCTGCCAGTCAAAAAAAGGTTGGGAAACACTGGGTTAGACGAATAATCATGACTTAAGAGTCTTCATCCCGGCGAAATTAAAATACCGCTAATTTTACAGTAATTATGTGATATCTTCAAATAGATAAAAGATGATTGAAATATGGAACACGAGCGCCCTAAACAATATTATTTTGCGTGGGATACCGTTATCACAAGTCACCTAGTGGCTTTCCGTTTTCAGCTGTTTAGAAACGCGAAAATAAATGCCGATTTTCAAAATGGCTCGAAATCGAAAGTAGATAAGTGAGTCGTGATAACGGTTTCTCATGTAAAATGATATTGTCTATGGCGCTCTTGTTCCACATTTCGATTATCTTTTATCTATTTGAAGATATCACATAATTACTGTAAAATTAGCGGTATTTTAATTTCGCCGGGGTGAAGACTCTTAAGACTTATCCAACTAAAGTCAACTCTCAGAAAAGTGTAGGCTTCACAAATTGTCAAATTCCAAGGGCAATTAAATTGGAGTACATCGTTGATAACGTCAGTTCCAAATCAACCTCATTGCACTGTTATTCTCTTTTCGCTTGGAATGAACTTATTCATAACAAATACCCTCAGCTGCTAATGCGATGTTGTCAAGGCTCCGAGGCTTCCCCCCTCTTCACGTTTCCTTCCAAAATTCCATGGCTTTCCTGCCAGAAGAGTGATGTCGTGGCTTCTCCCCCCTAATGATCGGTTTTATTCAAGTGCAAAAAATCCAGTAGGGTGAATGAGAGACTCTCTAATTCAAGAAAATATTAATAATCGCTAATTTAAATTTTGCACCACAAATAAATGCCCGGAGGTATAGTTTTAAGTTGCATTACAGTAAAATATAAATAACTAAATTGCGAATATTAAACACTATTACTAAGTATGTAAACTTAAATCACTACTAAACAATTCAAATATAAATCGCTCCATAATCAACTTCAATGAAATAATGTAAATAACTGACACATAAATTCGAATACTTATTGCGTTTAGAAGGTTTATTATTGTGATCGATAATAGATATTGTGACTTTCGATCCGCAGCTAATTTATTCTTAAATTGAGTAGATTTTAAAATGTCCGTGAACCTAGCCCCACCCACACCAATTTTAGAATATATGCCAAAAATTAGTGCCCAATTGGTGCCGATGACCTATAATGTTAAAAAATGTGTGCTGTTTCTAAAACGTCAAGAAACGAAAAAGATTATGGGCGGAGCTAGGTTCACGCTAGCCTACCCACTCAATCGATTGAGATGAAAGCGATATTACCAGAATGTTAAAATATACTCGTAAATCTTTAATGGCGGCATCATCAAAGAAAACAATCAATCCCTCATTTCTATCATAAGATAAATAGCACTAATTTTCTTTCTATGTGGTATCGTTAGCACTAATTTTAAGCACATGTTTCAAAATTAGTGCGAGTGTGGGTGAGACCTGGTTCACAGACATGATTTTAAATTATTTTATTTTATTTTATTTTTTGTCTCGAAGCTATAAGAGAATGTACCTACCGTTTAAATGGGAATGTCATACAATTAAAGCAACGATAAACGATTCAAATAGTAAAATGTAACACCAAAAACCACAGACAAAACTTTCACTAGTAGTGCAGAACAACAACTTTCTGCAATTCGCTGGGAACATGTTATTTTTTTTAATACAGCATTTAATAATTACTAAAACGAGAGCAATGTGTTATAATGTACACTAAAATTAAAGTCCGTATTTCTATCGAATCCGAAAAAAAAATTATGTGAGTTTATGGTGGACAACTTGTATGTCAGTGGGTTTTCTCAGGACTGTCCTGTTTCCTCCCACATGTTCATTCTAGCAATTCTTTCTTAATCATTCACTTTCATTAATCAGCCATTTCCTTTAGACTACAGGACATAATCGTTGAACGCAATATTAGAAATTTCATTTTATTTCTGATCGAACCAAGAACACAACCCTAAACTCCTTTATAAGCAAATAAAGCATGTAATTCAAAATTTAGTCATGTAACTAGTTCTGCGGAAACGAACATAATTAATAATATTAACATTAGAAAAGAAAAAAAATGCAAAAGCTGAATCTCTACATTTAACTCGATCGACAAAATTACAGACGTTATACAGTATGAAAACGAGTAAAGTCTATCAAACTAAAGCAACTTCTTTTATTATTATTATTAATACTTAATAGAACTTCAAAAAATAACGAACTTCTGCAATATAGTTTCGCAAATTTCACTCGCAGCAGTTGAAAATAATACCTAAATAGGCAGAATAGAAAACAAAAATTTTAGAATTTCATAGAAAAGCCCAGGTTGTTGCTAGAATACATGATAAAGAACATAATTGAAAGATGTCAGCAAATGCTTGTTTATGATTGCATCTAACTAGAAAATATCAAGAAATGTTTCTACAACATGTTTTTCTCTCATGACAACTCTTTGTCTAAAACATGATAATATTTGAAAGTGGTTTACACTATGCACGCGACAATATGACAATGTATACACACACATATATACCGTAAATACGCGCGTAATTTTCGCCCTCGCATAATTTTCGCATCCCAATTTTGAAGGGCATTTCCTGTATATTTTATTTTCCTCGCGTAATTTGCGCACGCGGAAACTTTTTGTGAAATAGCATTTTTCTAGGAATCAATTACGGTAGCTAATGAACAATTGGCAACGCAGCAAAGCCATTGTTGTAAGGTAAGAAACCACACGACTTCTTAATCAATTTTTTTAATGTTATTTTTCTACAAATTTAGAATTAGTTGTTTGTTGTCAATTCTTGCTACAAAGAAAATGTGTACCGGTATTTTCGTGTTATTTTGACTGGGGAAAAAAATTAGATGATGTTCACTGATGTGGCTAATTCTTTCTCCCGCATAATTTACTCACCCTTGTTCCAAAACAACTTTTTTCGTCTAAAAAAGTGCGAAAATTACGCGAGTAAATACGGTATATATATATATATACTGCAGTTTTGCCGGGGCTGCTTTGCCAGTGTTGCCAATTTGGGGGAAAAGTCCCTAAATCTAGGGAATTCGCCATCCAAGATAGTGACAAAAATTAATTTCTCCGGTTGGGACTTTTTTTTTGGTGATTTTGGAATGACGATTTGGCGACTTACAAATCTAGCGATTTTTGTGCTGAAAACAACTTGTCCTAAAATAAATACCATTAGCCCGAATCATTTCAGATATATATTTCTTTTCCTTTTGCTTATTTGAATCAGTGCAGATGTTGACGAGCTGGGAAAGTACACAACATTTATCTCTATATTACCACTTTGGTTGCTGTTATCTCTTACCTTCTGACGGGGATCAACTCCAGCTTTTAATGTCCTTTAGTTTACAGAGCTTCCGTTTAGAGGCATAAATTATACATTACCGATATTATCTGTAGAAGCGAGAGTAGTATGAAGTAAGATTTTTTTCTAGACCTTTAATTTTGTTCGTTTTCCTACACTCATTTTTGATTTCATTGAAGCAAAATTGAAGACTTTGGGGCAGAAAACCGTTAAGTCCAAAAAGTGTAAGTGTAGAGGAGATAGCTTCACAAGGATTTCTCTCCATCCGATTTTCTTCAAACTTGGCACATATATACTAGACCAAAAATAAATCGACCCGTATTTTTTCGTTTCTTTCGGAAAATAGGTTAAGGGGGAAAAGGGCCCCCTTGATTAAAAGGGCCACCTTAAAGAAACGAAACTCTACCGATGCAAAGATGACTTCAAAGTAGGAAATACGGGTTTTGTCATTTTTGCGAGAAATGGGTTGAAGGAGCAATAGCCCCTTCGAAATGACAAAAAGACACCGCACAATCCTTATGGAAATTGGATTTCAGTGGAATTTCTTGAAACCGTGATATGTTGTAGATATTGTGTTATTAACAAAAGTCTCAATGAACACAACCACAAATCAATGACCGTATGGTCACTACAGGGAAACTTTTTTGAAAACAGCCGAAGATAACGACATTTTGGATCTCGGTAAAAGTGACTAAAACCGTGATATGTTGTAGATATTGTGATCTTGAGAAAAAGTCTTAATGGGCACAACTAACACTCACTGATCTTTTGGCCACTACAAGGCCACTTTTATGAAAGTATCCGAAGATAGTGATGTTCTAGATTTCTGTGAAAATGACTGAAACTATATGTTTTAGATATTGTGATCCTGAGAAAAGTTCTTAAGGGGCATAACCACTAATCACTGACCGTTTGGCCACTACGAGGCAACCTTTTTGAAAGCAACCGAGCCGAAGATAGTGATATTCTGGATTTCAGTGAAAATGATCGAAACCGTGATATGTTGTAGATATTGTCATCCCGAGAAAAAGACTCAAAAGACTGAATGGACACAACCACAAATCACTAATCGTTTGGTCACTACAGGGCTTCTTCTTTCTTGAAAACAGCCGAGTATAACGATGCTCTGGATTTTGGTAAGATTTACTAAAACTAAGATATGTTGAAGATCTTCTCATCATAAGAAAAAGTCTTAATAGACACAACCATCGAATTATGATCGTTTGGTCACTACAGGTCCACATTTTATAAATAAGTCGAATATAACGATATTTTTGATTTCGGTGTAAATGAATGAAACTTTTATATGTTGCAGATGTCATGATCCTGAGAAAAATTGTCTAGGGCTTTCCAGGGTTTTCCTTTGTTCCGCAAGATGAACATCTGAAAGTTGTCTGTGCTTAAATGATGTTGGCAGCTACTCTTCCCATCTCTTTTTCCGCGTTGTGGGATCGGACTTTTCAGGGTTTCATAGAATTCTACCAAAATTCCAGAGTATCCTTTCCTTCTGCTGTTTTAAAAAAGTGGCCCTGTAGTGGCCAAACGGTTAGTGATTTGTGGTTGTGCCCATTGAGAGTTTTTCTCAGAAACACCATATCTACAACATAACACGGTTTTAAGCAATTCCACCGAATTCCAATTTCCATAAGGATTGTGCGGAGTCCTTTGTCATTTTGAAGGAGCCCTTTTCTTGCAAAAACGACAAAACCTGTATTTCCTACTTTGAAGTCATCTTTGCATCGGCAGAGTTTCCTTTTTTTTTAAAGTGGCCCTTTTAATCAAGGGGACCCTTTTTTGAAAAGGGGCCCTTTGGCCCCCTCAATCTATTTTTCGAAAAAAAAAATACATGTCGATTTACTTTGGGTCTAGTATATACGTGCCAAGTTTGAAGAAAATCGGATGAAAAGAAACACTTGTGAAGCTATCTCCTCTTCACTTTCACTTTTTGGACTTCTTCAATTGATCATAAAGTTAAAAATATTTAAAAGTGAAATTATTGTTAGTTATATATGAGTCTTTCATATACGTTCATGTAGATAGTATTATAGCTTGAATTGATCACGTATTTGAAAGAGGCAAAATTCCACAAAAATATTTTTAGCGACTTTTCACCCAAAATTGGAGTCATTTCATCTCCCATTTAGCGACTTTTTGTAACAACTTGTTGGCAACACTCTGCTTTGCACACGCAGCCGGCGAAACCAGTGCCGGCTCCAGCAATGTTCGTGCCGGCGCTGCTTTGTACACATCCCGGTAATGCCGGTGTCGAGAAGTAGGGCCTACTTTGAGTTTGAACGTGAAGGAGAGAACATGAGTCCAGCAATAAACAAACGATATATCACTCAGTCCACAATCGTTCTATGGAACAAATTGTCAGACTAGACACAGAGCACATGAATATTTTTATTATGATCTATAGGGTAAAGCAGCATGCAATCACAAGACTAGAAATGTTCTTGTTCTGTTTGTGCTTATTGAAAAATGAAATGAAATCTTTAAGTTTTACGTCCCATGGTTATGCAGGTTAGACTAAAGGAAACGGTAATGGTAAGAAATGGATAAAATGGTGGAATGAAGAAGTGGGAGGAAACGGGCGAACCCCAAGAAAACCCACGAGCACGGTGTTTGTTCACCACAAAGTCCTCACGGCGCAAGCTGGGATCGAACCAGGGATCCCAAGCACCGGAGGTGAACGCTCTACCACTGAGCCACCGCGCCCCCTTATGCTTTTTTAGTTCTTTTTGTAGTTGTGCTTTAGTTTTTATTTACTTTAATTTTATTTAAACTTTTGTTATGATTGGAAATGCCTATTCCTTCGATTATGATGGAGATTTAAACCCTTGTTTTCTTATTATGAAGATTGCCCTACATACTGGATTGAATAATTAACAGGACAAACACTGGGCAACTATCCTATATTCATAATTTCTTCATATTTCCATTTTGTTAATTTCCATCATTTTGATTTTTTTTTTATTATGGCTTCATATATGCTAAGACATATTCTATATCAAAACGAATCCAGGGACTCCTTTGTTTAAATCGTTTTAGTAAGTTTCGGCTGTAGAAGATAAATTAATATACACTATGTGATCAAAAGTATCCAGACACCTGGCGGAAAGTGACTTACAAGTTCGTGGCGCCCTCCATCAATACTGCTGGAATTCAATATTGTGTTGGCCCATCTTTAGGCTTCATGACAGTTTCCACTCTCGCAGGCATACTTTCAATATGGTGCTGGAAGGTTTCTTGGGGAATGGCAGCCCATTCTTCACGGAGTGCTGAACTGAGGAGAGGTATCGATGTAGGTCGGTGAGACCTGGCACGAAGTCGGCGTTCCAAAACATCCGAAAGGTGTTCTATAGGATTCAAGTCAGAACTCTGTGCAGGCCAGTCCATTACAGGGATGTTATGGTCGTGTAACCACTCCGCCACAGGCCGTGCAGTATGAACAGGTGCTCGATCGTGTTGGAAGATGCAATCGCCATCCCCGAATTGCTCTTCAACAGTGGGAAGCAAGAACGTGCTTAAAACATCAATATAGGCCTGTGCTGTGAGAGTGCAACGCAAAACAACAAGGGGTGCAAGTCCCCTCCAAGAAAAACACGACCACACCATACCACCACCTCCTCCAAATTTTACTGTTGGCACTACACACGCTGACAGATTACGTTCACCGGGCATTCGCCATAGCCACACCCTGCCATCGGATCGCCCACCACATTGTGTACTGATTCGTCACTCCATACAACGTTTTGCCAATCGTCCAATGTCTACGCTCCTTACACCAAGCGAGGCGTCGTTTGACATCTACCTGCGTGATGTGTGGCTTACGAGCAGCCGCTCGACCATAAAATATAAGTTTTCTCACCTCACGCCTAACTGCCATAGTACTTGGAGTGGATCCTGATGCAGTTTGGAATTCCTGTGTGATGGTCTGGATAGATGTCTGCCTATTACACTTTACGACCCTCTTCAACTGTCGGCGATCTCTGTCAGTCAACAGACGAAGTCGGCCTGTACACTTTTGTGTTGTACGTGTCCCTTCAGGTTTCCACTTCACTATCACATCAGACACAGTGGACCTAGGGATGTTTAAGAGTGTGGAAATCTCGCGTACAAATTTCTGACACAAGTGACACCCAATCACCTGACCACGTTCGAAGTCCGTGAGTTCCGCGGAGCGCCCCATTCTGGTTTCTCACGATGTCTAATGACCACTGAGGTCGCTGATAATGAATGCAGCACAATGCACCTAAAATGAAAAATGTATGTTTTGGGGGTGTCCGGATACTTTCGAGCACATAATATATATGAAACTCACTTTCCGCGTTGCCGTAGTTGGGTAATTCAAACAAGATCTGAATTCCCCTTGCTGAGAGTTTATGTAAATAGCAAGGCGCTATATTTGTGGTACCTCACAGCGATTTTGATTATTTCATTCTTCATTATATGTTAAAGTGATGTCGAAAAAAGAAAACAACAGAAAAAACTTAAACAAAAAATCCAAGTACAGGAAAAGAAACAAGAATACACAATGCCTTGTCACTCACTCACTGTAGCTAGATTGAAGAAACCTATCAGCAAGCCGGCTCCGGCATTACTGGCTGTGTACATCCACGCGTAAGAAAGCATTGCCGCCGACAAAACCGGAGCCGGAGGAACCTCCATAAACTCCTATTCTCAGTTACTAACTTCGTATGTATTCCAAAACAAGACTAATATATGCTTGTAAAATAACAATAAGTAACACTCAGATTTCTCTCTTAAGCTAACTCTACAGGTAATATCAATCACAACGGAATTCTCTCCACATTCCAAATTAACCCGTAATTGTTAATTCCAGCCATGTATTTACCATCATTATCTTGCTTGAATATGAACTTGTTCCCCAATCCCATTTTCACAGCACTTTGCTTCACATTTTGTTTCAATATGTTGTTATAAACCCATTTGTCCATTGTGTCATCAATGATATACAGGTTTCCAGTTCCATTGGCGGACATACAGACCCATATCATAACTGACCCGCCTCCGTGATTCACAGTAAGAAGCTTGTTACATTTGTCATTGATGGCATTAGGCTTTTGCCACACTCCATCCGAACTTAACAGATTGATTTTTGTTTCGTCGGACCAAATCACCTGATTCCAAAATGTTTGGAGCTTGTTCAGATTGTAATAGTAAATAGGAGAGATCCGGAAAAGACGTACGGAGTTCGTGTTTCCTGCGGCAGTTAGAACATTTCAGCGCCAGAAATCCCACCGTCCGAATGGTTTCAGCAGCAGCGGCAGAACGAAGACAATGTGACACACTAGTAAACCTTGCTGTGTTAACTGAGGTGCTGTCGCCAATCATTGATATACAAAGGAACCAGTCTTTTGAGATAGGTTTCCTTAATAGTAAAGAGAAGTTCAAAAAAAAACACGGCATCTTATACACTCAAGTATAACCAGGACGAATAGTATTACATTGCGTCGGTCTGTCCCCCTATAGTGGACCAAGATTCGCACTGGCCATATAGGTTGTACAGGCTTTGCCGACAATCGACTGACTTGGGTACAATACATTTCTCTTGGAGTGCTGCAGAGACGAAAACACACAAATTACAGGAAATAGGTCCTTCTCAGACCCAAAACCCTATTTTAGTACTTCGGTCTTTTTTAGAGCCGAACCCTTAACAACAGACAGAACCTGCTCAAGATGCCGAAACAGAAGCAACGAGCAAAGAAGAAGGAGGAGGAACAGAAGAACCCAATCATGAAGAGACTCACAAGCCTAAGCAGCAACAAGAGCAGCATCTGGAACCAGATGAATGCCTCGCAGCTGATCCAGAAACCAAACAGAGTAAACCGCTTAGTGATGTACTCGTCAGCTCTATATTTAGGACTCACGAGGACATTATGAGGCACAGAGATGATGGACGCTTGTGAGATGGAAGTTATACATCTCAGAAAGAGTGTGACTGTACCATATATATATATATATATATATATATATATATATATATATATATATATATTATCGGGTGGTCCAAAGCCAAATGCAAAAAAAAAAAATTGTTCAAAATAATCCTCCACAAGACTTATTATTTTCCTCGAGTCATGAGCTATTTACCCGCAAAATTTCAGCACTATTGCTCAATATTTACAGGTCGCTCCATTTTAAACCTTTTTGCTCTTGTAGTATTACCAATGATCTAATGCTAGAATTTTTGGGAGGTATATGCTGGATTGTTTTGAAAACACAGTGTATGCCTACCTCCGTATATACTCGTTCATTCGTAAATTTAAAGTAAATATATGCTGCACTATAAAAATATTATGTGGGTAATAGGTATACGCCCCATTACATTCCTGTATACTAGATTATAGGTGTCAAGACTACAATGCAATTTAACCCATTAGCTGTGCTAACAACTGGATAGATATAAGTTCGTAGCTTTCATTATGATCACTAGATGGCGAAATAATCCTTTTTTCCCCAAGAAGTTTGTGAATTATTAATATAAATCGCTGAAAAAGGTATGATGATGTAGCTAAAAAGGTATAAGTCTCATCCAAAAGTATAATGAAGCCTTGACAAAACATGAGAAACAGAAGCAGTTTAGTCTTCGATTGGTCGAAATCCATTGTAAAAATGTTCCCGTTCCACTGAAGAAAGAGTTTTTATAACTTGAGAATACAAATACTGACATTTTTTTCTGAAAGGTTTGACAACTAACAAAAAAGGCAAAATGGAGCGACCTGTAAATGTGACTTAATTGTACTGAAATTTCGTTAGTTATTTCTATATATCAGAAAAAATAAAATAGGCCTTGTGGGCCCCCAACACTGTTAGTTTTACTTTGTGGACCAATATATATGTATGTATACATTCCAATCCCGGAAGATATTGGACAGAAGCCAAGGGAAAAAAGAAACCGGCGAGACCACCATAAACCACGCGTCAAGGGAATGAAGATGTCCAAACTGCATGCTTAAAAAATAACTATGTTCCACTAACCAAACTTTCCCACCAACTACAGATATATAACAAAATAATTCACATTCAGCTTTTTTAAGTTTGAAAAATTGCTGACAGTAAAATATGCTTTTTACATGGTTTTTCCCAGCCCTTCTTTGTATGGTTTACCATGTAAATAACATGCATGTGCATGACCAATAAAAGGGGTTTCCATGTGGACACCATGTGTTTCCGGGGTTTTCTCTCCTACTACCCACGCCAATGGTGAGATGAAAAAATCTTCACGCGCTTTTCTATCTTCTGTTTTTTACTCTTCTTTTCTTTAGTAATACACACTATCCGGTAAATGTCTTATAGGACCCATACACGATCCACGGTTTGTGCAAACAGTTTGACCGTGTATGCTGCTGTATGAACTCTTTCTGCAAACATTTTCCACATCGAACTCGTTCGAAAATTGTTTACATGAACATGCTGTTTGCGCAATCACATGGACCGTGTATGGACATGTTTGTGCAAACACGAGATTTATTTCCGAGTAGAAGGCCTAGTATACAAACGCTTATTTCTTACGTTGTGGCGTCAATGAATAGGATTCAAGAATTCTGGAAAGAATTTATTGAACTTTATCGAAATTTACCTGAACTGTGAAGGTAAAGAGTGAAGACTATATAAACAGGAATCTGAAAATTGCGGCCTTACATGTTTCTATAATAATTTGTCCAAGCGTCTGGGGTGCAATGGCTGTTTCAAATTTAAGTCCTCGTACGTATTTCCGCACACAAGATAACGCAAAATGGTGAACAACCACTGATCGGGAGACATCGCATCTCTTATATTTGTATCCTGTTTTTGAATAAGAGGCGTAACCATTTCCAATATTTCACCAAATATAGTTGAATCCATTCGTAAATAAGTCCACAGTCGAACTTATCTCAAGCTCGGCTATTATATTTTGATGACTAAACTAGACCGTTTCTTGAACCACCCTTTCATCCACACCCTCTTCTTCCTTTTTGGTTTCGCGGGTCTTTCCCCTTCCAAAGCACAAGCAATTACTATCGCTATACAAGCTGCTTCAGTGGATATGTTTATGCGATCAAACTCAAAATTGAACTGACGTTTGGGCAAATAGTTGAATCGTGTATGGTCGAGTGTTTGCGCAAACACAGTAGCTATTTGCACAAACCGTAGATCGCCTATGGGCCCGTTTAGGATAAAAACTGCAACGTAACAACATTTGACATGCTCCTTAGATCTCTAACTGTATGTAGGAGGTTCACGTAGATTTAGGTTGGGGCATCACTCATGCGGCGAGCGTCCTTGCTAAGGGAGCCTCTTATCTCTATTTTCCTATTTTCTTATCTCTAGTTTGGGGCTTGTTCATATTATCTTGTGCAAACCATAGTCATCCGGCACGATTCTTGTCACTAAAATAGGGTCTCTTCCGAGGTATCTGACCGTGAAAATTGTTTGCTACAAAACACGGCGAATGGTTTGGTTGCTCATTGTCTTACCTGACACCTCTTCAACAAACAGACGCACTTCCAGTACACTTCATTGAGGGATTTTCCGCACTTGTCTAATGATCAAACGTTCTAAGCGTTGAACTAGTTTGTTTTCTTTTCTGAAGAATGTTGTACAGTATCTTTATATTTGAATTTATTCACAACGTACTTCACAGTAGCATGATGTATATCCCTACAGCACCAATTTCACCTAATGATTTACCGCGTATAAGAAATTAGACAATTATTTCCTTCTCGCTAGCTTCCAGCTCTTATCTCTTGACCATTTCGACGACTCCTGATACACAGCCTCATCTGTAGTCGCTGAGCAGTTTGGAACAGTTATGTTGTGCTTACTTGTGAGCAGTTTGTATTTGTAGGAGTATGTGCAATGGTTTAAGGTAGGTGTATGAACAGAATTATTACATGGGAAAATGCAATTTTTATGTTTTAATTTTTTAAGAAAAACATTGTATACTTTTCACTGTCCTGGCTTTGTTTAGGTTACTTTGCTACATGGCGAGCCATATATTGTCTTTTGGTTGGAAAAAAGGTTTGTTGTATTCAAAACAACCTGTATGAACAAGACTGTTACGTACTGTATATTAGACGAAACGAGATGAGAAACTCTCCGAGAATAGAGATGAGAAGAGGCGATATTTCTATAAACATTTACGCGACGTGAAAACTTTATTTCTCATCTCGTCTCGTTGGGAACAGTAATAGGCGTACTAGAACGGGAACATCGAGCTACTTCCTTTCTCGTACAACACCACTGAACTCCAAACTGAAACTATATTCGTTGCAAAGTAAAGAGCGGATTCGTAGCAAAATATGCTAGTTGCACCATTACACCAATATATTATATAGGGAATCATAAGAAACAATGATTCTAGCTTAACATCCCATGTTTAATATTCCGAGGCCAAGAGAGGCGATAATGATAATGAATTAAATAATGGAGTGACGAAAGTGGAAGGAAACTGAAAAATTAAGAGCAAATCTGCGCATCAGACATGAATGCTTTATCACTGAGCCAGCATTGCGAAAAGTAATATAGTATGTATACGAAGTTGCATGATATGCATTAGATAAACTCCAGTATCATTCAAGGTAGAATTTGTGTAAATATGCTAATATACACAGATTTAAATGCGCTTATAAATGTAATGCACTTTTGATGCTCTACTAGTCACTACAAAAATATTTCGAGAGAAATGACAAGTTGACATGATTCCATATTAATTAAGCGCTACGCTAATATTGTTTTCAAAATTATTATAGCCTTTATTCTTTGTTTTTTTTAAACATTCTGAAAGGGTAAAAACTTTATACAAAGTATACATCTGTGTTCTTTATATTTTTCTACCTACAGTGTGGGAAACCGATCGAATATCAGATATTCACGATTCCTGCAAAATAAGCGCTAGTTCCTGTCACCCACCACTGAATTAGGATCACATTTACCCGCTCGAATTCCATTGCGGGTTGGAATGTCGTCGAGAAAAGTTAAGAATGAAAGCAATGATTATCAATATCGGAGTTTTTTAGAGCAACTTAATAATCTAGATTTTTTTTTTCATTTCAAAGGTAAGGAGGAACCACAACTTACTACTTTATTATCGAAAGATACGGTACCCGAGTATTCTAGAACGATAATACCGTTCCGCAAAATTAATTTGATTTTTGAGTACGGTTCTTTTCCACATGACACCTTCTATTCTACTATCGGATAGTTAGGCCTCCCGAATATAAGATATCCGATATTAGACAGATTTACAACCTTGTTCTCTAATTTTGTGGATTGAATTCGATGCATCCATTGACTGCGATGGGCACATGAATGCAATGATGACTGTGATAAGTGGAATACATACGTCCGTAATATTTGTACGGAATTAAGCTGTTAATTGTGCAGCTGTCGTACAAATTAACATCAATTTTGCAACTATATAACAGTATGTAACGATAATAATATATAACTCTTAACAGTCTGTAATATAAATAGTCATTTTGTAATACATATAACTTTATTCAATTTCCATGTTAAATTCTCACCCAATATTAGACATGTCCACTATCCGATATTGGGACATTCTTTTGACTTTCATTTTTTTTAAGTTTACTGCTGAAAGATAAAAAGAGCAACATCACGAAAGATTAATATGTATGACATGAGATAAAAGATAAGGAAGTAACCATTCGCATTACCAAGAATTATGGATTTTTGGATAATTTTCAGTAGGTTAATTGTAATAATTTTAAAAGTATCCGATATTCGGTCGGTTTATTTTACTCGGCATAAACTTAACAACACTGATACTAGCAACAGAAATATCCATTCTTCTTTGACGTTACGCAACTAATAGCCAGCAATTGTGAACACCTCCCAGTTACATATTCTTTTAACAGTAAGTTCGAAATGAAAGGACTAATTGAGTAATCCTCTGTGACGTATAGAGAACATAGATCTCTGTAAGAAACTGGAAACTGCACTCCACTGCCCCGTTCGTTTCAAAGTTATTAGTAAAGATCATGCACGACAAGATAAAATTACGTCTTTTTCCTTTTCATCTTACTCATATCTTTGCACATTTAAAAATTCCTACTTGCTTTCATTAGTACAACTTTCATAAACAAAATAGCACTGTACTTTAAGAATCATATAGACTAATCACGTATGTAGTATCTCATGTTTGAGAACCATTATTATTTATTTATTTTACTATACACTATTAAATAATTCATAATTTATGAATGAGTCAAAAATCTCAAATGACTATAACTATTTCTATTCATTAAACTACTCTCATGTAGTAGGCTTCTACTCAGGGCCGTCCCTAGGCAATTTGCCGCCCTGTTCAATGGCATTATTTGCCGCCCCGCCTCTTTCTCCAGAAAGAATAAATCTTAAAAGCCACGATTTTAAATATGCTATCCCGACATGACTGACGAAGGGAAGGGAAATCACACTCAGAAAGGCCTAAACACTACAAAACAATTCTTGTTGTGTCGGTTTCTACGTTAAATGATGCCTAATCTATTATGCTAGTGAAGGATAATGCAAACATGTAATTACATGCATTTTCAGTGTAATTTTAAATATTTTTTCTTATATTTCCGGGCAATCTATGATTTTAAAATATGAACTAAGCAGTTTGAAGAAGAAGAAAAATACGAAAAAGGAAAGAGAATCAAAATTGATTCTAATCTGATGATTTGTGATAATTTTTTGTCTTTACGTTGTCATAGCAACGTTTTGTAAATAAACGATATAATTCAGGAACCATCAAAGGGATGTACGCATAATTATAAAGGTGTTTATTTATTTCAATAAGTGTGTGCCACAATAAAAGCCAGGAAAGCTAAATGCAGCATAAACTGTTTTAAGTGATTTTAGTAATTTAATCTAGCTATAATCATGACTGAGGACCTGTGTAAAACGAGTTATATTATAAACACACCTGAAGAGAAAAGATGGTAATCCTTTTTATAGAATTCAATATCGAGCTTCAATCTCAATATATAAGTTCGCAATTCTAGTGTACTAGCTCTTTTATCTTCATTTCTTGATTTTCCTTCCACATCTGTTAAAAATTAAAAAAAAAGTATTCAAATTCAATGATAAAGGAACCTGTTCATGACAAAGACTAGTTTTCATATCAAAGCTGCGATAAGTTACTAAATGGAACAATTGTTCACTACTGTTCGAGAATTTTGTTCTTGTATTTGATAAATAACAATGAAGTAATTCATGCTGTGATTTGTTTGATCATTTGCTTTAGCACTGTCCATGTGACCTTAAATTAATGCGACCTAAACATTATTATGAATGTATTATTCAAATAGGAGGTCAGTTTAGTAAATTTAACTACCATCATCATGAAGATTATTTCCAACGAGAAATATTTATTTTAAATAATATAGGCCCTAGTTATGACAGATTTTACCGCTCCTCGGAACTTGTCGCCCCGTGCAAATGCACGTGTTGCACATACGGTAGAGCGGCCTTGCTTATACTTAAAATGTATTCTACGTTTTTTTTTCTTTTTTTTCTATTCAGTGAAATAAGCAGCTACTAAATACACCAAGTTTCACTATACGCAGGGTGAACAAATGAATTAATACGGTAAGTGTGCCCGTATGTCATTATCTTGATAGCTAAGAGAACTCTGTCCAAATGAATTAACATCTTTTTCCGTCTAGTGTGTGTAAACACCTAGAGGCAGAAACTCAAATCCTTCGTAAATCGAAGTTGTCAGCTGCAGGTTGACTTTCCTTTTGCCTGTTTTGTTTGGCAAGCGACCACTTACTTATTCATAAAGGAAGAATGGAGACAGCTTCTAAAACATTTTTATCCTCATACAATTTTAATTCAGAAATGACTTTTTTAGAACTGGAGTACAGATATATTCAGACAGAAAGATAACTTAGATGTGTGAAGATTACTATTTTAGTGATGATTTTGTGAATCCATTATTTAAAAATAATGAATTATATAATTGGTAAATGGATTTTGTAAAGCACAATCTCTTGTTACTAAGTCGATATGGCACTTATTTTAAAATACTAAATGTCCAAGGGGATTAATGTTTAATTCAGTAAAGCATTAATGAATGTGACAGTATATTCTTTTTCCAGATTTTAACGTAACGCAATGACAAATACAATTAGAGTGGCTTTATTACTAACATTATCAATAAGTATTTCGCTGCTGTTGGCAGGTCACTTACCGAGGAAGTTGAAAACCCCCATCCACCACTGCTTCCCGCTAATTTCTTCGCGTTGAGATAATACATACATATATTGGATCTAAGATTATATATATTTTTTAAGTAAACAGTCGACTTACACGTACAAGCGAAAATCTTGCACTTGCCCAACGTCAATTTTTCGTAATACAATGAGCGTGTTCCTACATTCTTATTAATCAGATGTAAGGCCGAGAACAAGAAATTTCGGATCGCGAAAATTATCCGCTGTAACACTTGGAGATAATGGCTAGTTTGTACTAACAGTAGACTGAGAGCAGATTATTTATCTAATATATTGACAAAAAAGGTACTTTTGTCGTCTATGAAGAAAAATATAGAAAGGATTGTATTTTCCTTGAGGCTTGCGAATTTTTCTAGATTCACCACTGGGTCACGAAAGGTTTCTCTCTCTTCATTCATGCTTAAAAGTATGAAAGATTCGGAAGGGGCGCAAAATATTACCCACTCTAACATCTGAGGATTTAGCTAATTTGTACTAACGATCGAGTGAGAGCAGATTATCGGTTAAATATATTGGCACAAAAATATTTGAGTCATTTCATCCCGTTGAAATAACACCAAAAAATAGTTATATTTTCATTTGACGGGGGCGGACTCACTGGGCCCCTTCTAGATCCCTTACTGGGCCATGGAAGGTTTTTATATCTTCATTATTCCGCACGAGGATGGGTGGCTCTAAGCGGGCGCAAAATGTTACCCGCTGTAATACTTACGAACATTAACTACTTTGTACTAACAGATTGAGCAGATAATTGGTCTAATATATTGACCAAAAGAAAACTTTTGTCGTCTCGCCTCGTTGAAATAACACCAATAAACGTTATATCTTCACTTCAAGGAGTAGTGCACACTCCCTGCACCTCCTTCCTGGATCCACCACTGAATTATTCTCAGAATTCGCATTGCAGTCTTGGTCTTCCTTGCTTTGATCACTTTGCAGCGTGAAAGTGATTCAACAAAGCCATTATCAAGACAGTTGAGCCGACCACTATCTTGCTTAGCTTTGAATGAAATGAAATCTTTCAGTTTTACGTCCCACGCTCATGCCGGCTAAGCTAAAGGAGACGGTGATGATGAGAAATGAATTAAATGGTGGAATGAATAAAGTGGGAGGAAACTGAAGAACCCCACGCACACCCTAGTCGAACAAAGGACCCCACGCACCAGAGATGAACGTTCCATCACTGAGGAACGATAGCGCAACTTTCTTATCTTTGTCACAATCACAATCCCAGTCTGGACTACTGAAGATATGAAGAGGCAGTTTTCGTATGTTTATGATTGGAATTATATTCATCGCTAGCGTGATTTAATCAAATCAGATGGCGATAGAGAGGAACTGTTGCGTAAAATACGTGAGGACACAATGGCTGATTTGAAGACGAAAAAAGTTGGAGTAGATATTTAAGCTACAGATATGAAAATCCGGGGTCTTGCAAACTCTTTTAAATATAATTAGTCTCAAAACATCATTACTAACTTGTTTTTAAACCTTAGATAACTTAACCACTCTTTTGCAGTTATACTGTTCTGTTTTGGAATAAAAAACACCGGAGTTTTAGATTACAATTAGGAATGGTATCAAGACGAGAGGAGACGAGACTGCACACAGTCTCAGTCTTGTCTCGATTCACAAATAACGGTCTCATCTTCGGTTCCGAGTCGAAAATCGTCACCTCAGTTTCTGTCTCGACCAACAGATGCATGTTTCGGCCTCAAAGGCCAAGTCGCGATAGTCTCGAAATAAATTATGTGAAATTAAAAATGTATAAATACAGCCTCAAATTTCCTCTTTACTCTTTAACTTCATTATTGAGTGTAGAATTATCGCAGATCGCGTAATTTGTCATACCTAAGTGTTTTCTATAAGTGTGTTCACGAGTTCAATTTCATCTGAGTGTTGTTTATCAAGTTTATTTCAGTTTACCTACATCAAATAATTATTCAGATCCCTCATTAAAGAAGAGATCTTGTCTGGTATAACTGCATTAGTGAAAAGGGACAGTAAACTATAATCAATGAACTCCAATATTATAGTTTCATTCTTGTCTATTATTCAATACTACATGCCAGATAACAGGTAGCTAATACTAACACTGTATTTAATCGAATTGTAATGCATGTTTTACTAATGTTCATTTACTTTGTATTATCCACTACATTCTCACCTTGAATATGCTACTGTTATCTGGAATTGTGAACCCAAATATTTTGCAAACTCTATTGAATTTGTTCAGAATAATTTTGTTGCGTGGTTAAAATGGAAATTCAGGCAATACGTATGAGAATATGAGCGCAAGTGCTATACGCCAAGTTTTAAGTTTATTAACCCTCAGTGATAGACGCAGTCTTTTTGATCTACAATTCCTACATAATCTAGGCTATTATATAGAGGTTTTCATTTAAACGGTTTTATTTCGTTAAGAGTTCCTTATTGCAGAACCAGGAAATATACTCCTTTTGTTTGCACTAGGCTATTTTCTAAATCTTCTATTTATGACTGTATTGAGGCAACTAATAAATTCGATTATAATTTAGATTTATTCCAATCTAAATTTTAAATTGTTCGTCATCAATTCTTTGGAGCCTTTAATATCCGTTTATATTTTTTTCATTTGTATTAATGTATGTCTTTTTATTCATATTTACATTTGACTTTTATGTTCATATATGTAATTTTACCATATATGCATGTAATTGTTGAGGATCCGGCCCCTTGGTTCGACCCCCGTTGGACCCACATCAGAGGAAGACTTTATTTTTCTTTTATTTGATTTATGTAGTCTCAAGGCTATTAGAGCATTATGTATTATTTTCCTTTTTCTGTTATTAAAGTTAGCACACAAGGCAAACATCCCAGAAGTCCTTCACCCGTACCTTCAACTTCCGTTTATGCAGTCTATTGACAAACAGTAGTAAGGCTGAATCCTGTCTACCGGTTCTAGCTTCCGCGATCAGCAATGAGGAAGATTTTCTACTGAGGTTTGCTTCTTCCGTGTTTACTTCAGAGTCAGAGATTTTTGTCTTCCGCTGGGACATCGAGTTTTTACAAGGTTCGATTCTGATGGGGTCGGTATGCACTGTGGACATCGGAGTGACGTCAAAGTGATGAACTAGACGTGGGTGGCGTCTAGAGGGACGCCTTGACCAAATAAGGAAGATCGTGTGACGTGAAGGTGGAACCCGGAAAACAAAGTTGGAACAAAACTAGCAGACAGGGAGCTCTCGTGGAGGGAGGAGTGTGATCGTCGATGAAGGAACATCTACGAAATCCAGCTTGGGAAGCTAGTAACCGAATCATGGACATCGCTCAACAGTTAATGGTAAAGTACCATTTTAGCCGATCAGAATTCAAATACCAGACTGCATAAGCACGCCCCTAAAATTCTTCATCATTTGTTTTACCTTTTTTCCTTGATGTTTGCTGTGCTTTGTCTAAATATAAATTTGAGTTTTATTTCTAAATTATTACAACAAGAGTAGATTATTTAAACCAAAGGCCATATGTTGTTTAACCATTGCGTAACTCAGAATATATTAGATTGGAAGTAAATTATCAACTCATTTGCTCGTTATGGCCAATATTTAGTGTACGATTACTACATTCTTTCCGTGACTGGAAATGTCAGAAATCCAGTGTCTTTACATATTTTTTCTGCATGTAATCTCTAGGCATGTATTTTTAATTGCAAATATTACATATTTGTTTTTATTTTTATATTCATTAACCATGATGTATTTAGCACGTTTCTTTTGTTTCTATGATTTTTGTGAATAAACTGTTTATTTTATAATTAAGATGCAATTTATTCACTGTATTTTGTATTATTCTTGGCGCATTAGTGCTTGTCAAGCTATTGTTGAACAACATAGGCTTAACTTTTTCACCTGCGAGGGGAAAGACCAGAATGTCAAAATATATCGATCCATTGAATCTGTAGTTTCATCCAGCATGATTCCCACATCGAAATCCGACACTTTCTCCTTGATACTTTGTATAGAAACAGGTTCAAGATGTTGTTTTTTTTTCTTAAAGTACTCTCATCGGGAACTGACGTTTGTGTATACTTTTCAAGAAATCCATACAAGGCCGAATGGTTCACCTTATTGAGTGGAATTCCTGCTTGAGTTAAAGCTGCACACAAATCAATGCTAAATTCCTTTAGATTTTGGACCTTTGAAGAACACTGCTCAAGGTGTTTCTTAATAGCAGCTGTCGGAATTTGTTAGTTTGAAGAAACTTATTCTTTTGATGCTTTGAACTAGAAATGTGTTGCAGGATACGGTCTCGTTGATGTTTTTCATCCAATGTGATTCCTGAATCACAAACAATGTATCGAATAATGCTCCTATCAGACTCGATGAAATCCTGCTTGAACTTCTGAGACAGGGCCAAATATCTGAATTTGGACACCTTCGACATGGGGAACTGAACTTTTTAAGCAACAAACAACTTCGATTCAACAACAGAAACGTACTGGGAAAAGGTTTAAGTTAATTTTTATTCCCTATTACTAGATTTAAATCTCAAGCTAGCTAAAACTCAACTCTGACTGTTGTCAACAATTAGAATGTATAAATACACTTCTACTGATTCAATATAAATTAAAAGAACCCAATGAACTATTGTGTTCCATTGTTGCAGGTGTGCTGTATTTGTATTTCTTACAGTCTGGCGTTCACTGAAAGGAAACAGGCGCAATAATTCCACGTTCACGGCAAGGTGACGAGAAGTTAATTATATGTAGGAAAGCAAAATAGAGGAGGAAGAAGGAGTTATCTATGAAGTGAAATGTAGTGAGTGTGACATGAAATACATAGGGGAGACGGGAAAAAGGCTTATGGACAGATTAAAACAACATAAAGATGATGTTCGAATGAAAAGAGAAAATAACACTATTTACAAATATGTGAAAGAAAAGGGACATAGGATAGATTGGGAAGGGGCTAGAGGTTTAGAAAGAGAAAAAAGAAAGATTATTAGGAAGTGGAAGGAAGCGAGAAGAATAAAGAAAGAACAAGAGGAGAACTTAATGAACTGGACAAGTGGTATAAATATACATGAGCAATGGGAGAGATTATTAGAAATCATAGAGAAGAAAAGTGCATAAAGGCTATTAGTGTATTTTAAATAATTTCCGAATTTCTGTTATTTTATTTTATTTTATATAAAGATCAATATAATTGTAAGATATTGTTACTTATTATAAATTTATAACATCAATTAAAATTATATACATGAATATGCTAACTAACGGCTGAGGAAGATATAAGATTTGCTGTCATCTGTCTTTTCTCAATGTCTGATGAAGAGGACGTTAGGTCCTTGAAACTGTAACAAAAAAACGTATAGTTATTAAATAATTCATTTTGTTCTGCTCAGAACCGTGTTTTAAATGTTATTGTGATTATCCAGAACCATGGAGTTTATTTAATATTATATATATATATATATATATATATATATATATATATATATATATATATATATATATATATATATATATATATATATATATATATATATATATATATAGTTCTTATGGATTGGAAAGTAAATAAAATGGTAAAATGTACTGTAGAAAAATGAAGTAGAAGTAGAAGAAAAGACCAGAAGAGAGGGAGGAAAGGGAGAAAAAAGGGATAAAGGCTACAAAAAGGGGGAAAAAGGTGCTGGAAAATGACCCGATTCTCAATTTCAGCCAACATCTCACACATTGGTTTCTTTCAGAGAGCTCTAATTTGCCCTACAAAGAAAAAGTGCGCACCTAAAAATCCTAACCCTGGTAATGACCATTTGTAAATAGGTTTCGCAAACATTAAACACGCTACAGTTTGATTACTATATTAGTGCTCACTAAATTGCGACCACCACTCCACATAAGGAAGTGTGGCCTGCATCCGAGCTCATTACATGACCACCCTGACTGGTAGTATTCCAGAGAAAGAAGACACTTGAGGCTACATGTAGGCAGACAGCACACTGTTATAATTGGAGGTGGGCAAGATTAATCCGCATTCCAATAGGGCATGACTGTGGGTACCCGAGCAATAGGTGCTTTAGTAACCCAGACAACAATACTTGTCGGACGCGGATGTGTAGTGAAGAAGGTATAAAAGGGACGATAAGAAAATGGGGTAGCGGTCTCTAAGAGACGGAAGTGCAGAGACGTACGGAATTTCAAAACGTGGGGTGAGCGTAGCCAAACAAACCATCAGTGTCCGGGAATTACGTGACCAATGCAATGGTGGATGTACAACACCTATCCCATGCAACTATACAGGTACACTGGCATGCACGAAGTTCCACAGCAGACTACACACTCGTCATCCAATTCTTACGACTCGTCACTACCGATTTCGTCGCGTTTGAGCACAAAAACACGGTAATTGGACCGTAGATGACTGGAAAGGGATGTGTTGGTCAGATAAATCATGGTTTGTGCTACTCCAATCGGACAGGCGTATACATGTGTGGCGCCAACAGCATGGAGCTATGGACCCTTCGTGCATAGTGCGTACTGTAAAGGCAGGCGGGGATGCATCTGTTGGTATGGACTGGGACCGTTGGCGTGCATGGACCACAGCGAGATATCCGTTTTGTGCCTGCATGTGTTAGAGCATCACGTATACTTTACTATGCAACACTGCTACCCACACGAAGACGGCATATTCCAGAACGACAAGCACAGTGCCGACAAGACTGTACTCGCTTGACTTAAGGAACATCCATGGGGCATATGAATTGGCCCCCTAACTTACGGATCTAAATCCTATAGAACATTTATGGGATGTGGAATGAGCTCTTTGCATCATTACTCCTGCACCAACATGCGTGGGCTCATTGTGGGATGCCATCAGGAATATACAGGGTGAGTCAAAAGTCCATGGACACCTGCATAAGTTTGAAAATCGACGGGAAAAGTAAAAAGTGATTGATGATGGGAACAGAGGTTTGATGAGGGGCCGCAACTTTTGGAGTGTATGTCATTCATGGCCGCCATCTTGAAATCCGCCATTTTGGATTCAAGTCATTTATTTAATGGGAAGGGGTGTATGACACATCAAATAACACTAGCTTGAGCTCAGGAATTTAGTGGTGTAATTTTTTTTTCTATCTTGTACAGTTTAGAAGTTATTAATGTTCGAAGCTGGGAAATTACCTTGATACTGATCCAGTTCTCTCTCTGTTCCAGGTGATCTAAAATCGGTCTGACACGTGAACAGAAGATCGAAGTCATCCTTGTATCAGGGGAACGCAGCTACCGAACAATAGCAGCTGACTACAACAGACGGCACCCAGACAGAGAACCGATATCGCACAGCACGGTGGCTCACGTGATCACTAAATTCCGGGAGACGGGCTCTGCTCAAGATAGAGCACGTAGTGGTCGACCAAAAACTGCCACCAATGAGGAAACTGCAACGGCAGTTGTTGCGTCGTTTGTGAAAAGTCCTAAACGAAGTACCTATGTGTGTCCCTAGCATGTGCAATAAGCCAATCCTCCGTTGTCCGGATATTGCACGCCAATCAGTGGCATCCTTACAAGCTGCACATGCAACATAAACTGAACGAGGATGACCCTGATCTCCGGTTGGAGTTCTGCACGTGGTCTACTGAACAACACGAACTGGATCCTGCGTTTGCCAAGGGCATAATGTTCAGCGACGAGGCGTATTTCACTTTGAACGGAGAGATTAATCGACATAATTGTCGATACTGGTGTGACGCAAATCAGAACTGGGTTGACCCGAGTCGAGAACATAGTCCAGCGAAGGTGATGGTGTGGTGTGGCATATGGGACACCCGCATCATTGGGCCATTTTTCATTTACAACACCTTAACTGCACCACAGTATCTGATGCTGCTGCAGGACCTTGTGTTCCCTGCCACACTGAACGCTGACGGCATTTTCCCATCTTATTTTCAGCACGATGGAGCCCCTCCACACTATGGACTTGGTGTCCGTGAATGGTTGGATGAACAACTGCCAGGGAAGTGGATTGGTCGCCGTGGTCCCGTGGAGTGGCCGTCCAGATCCCCTGACTTAACGCTCCTTGATTTTTATCTATGGGGACATTTTAAGCAGATAGTGTATGCTGAGACAATCCGTGATTTGAGACACCTGGAGGAACGCATCCAACAAGCCTGTGACCAAATTTCAGGAGACATTTTCCTCCGTGTGCAGTCAGAGTGCTTGCGGCGACTACAGTTGACGGGATGGACAACACATAGAACATGTGTTGTAGCATTCAGTATCAAGGTAATTTCCCACCTTCGAACATTAATAATTTCTAAATTGTACACGATAGAAAAAAACAAATTATACCACTAAATTCCTGAGCTCAAGCTAGTGTTATTTGCTGTGTCATACACCCCCTTCCCATTTAAAAAAATGACTTGAATCCAAAATGGCGGATTTCAAGATGGCGGCCATGAATGACATACTACAAAAGTTGCGGCCCCTCATCAAACCTCTGTTCCCTTCATCATTTTTACTTTTCCCGTCGATTTTCAAACTTATGCAGGTGTCCAAGGAATTTTGACTCACCCTGTATAGTGTCAGATCTCCATGGAAACACATCAGCAGATGCCACGTCTTCTCCCGGTCGCCCTCTGAGCAAACGGTGGAGCAACAAAGTATTAGATAGATGGTCGCAGTTCAGTGAGAACTCAGAATAAATGCTGCTCTCTTTCTACGTTACTCTTCGTTTTTACGCTTGTGGATAACAATAGAATTGATTTTTCTTCTGTTGGAGGGATTGTCGGTGTTTTTGGAGGTATTAAAAATATAAAACCGACATAATTTATAACTAATTTGCAGCCAAGAATATATACTTAATTATGATGTTTCTTATGGTTATTTAACAAGTACTGTATTATGAATACTGTAGCAAAGATGCGTTAAATTATCACTGTACAAACACACAATAACTATGGAGTAAAATCTGTGGTTTCATTATGAATAAGGCTGGGGAAAATAATAATGCATCATAATGGTATGCAGAAGTCTTGTTAGAATTACACATAAATTGGCGAGAATTATTATTATTCTAAATTTATTAGAATTATTATTATTCTAAATTTATTAGAATTATTATTATTCTAAATTTATTAGAATTATTATTATTCTAATAAATTTAAATACCCAGAAGGAATGATCTAATAATGTCGCACTTTCATGCACATCAATATCATCGACGGATATGTAAATGATTTGAGTTGAAATGGTCTTTGATCGCTAAAACTTATATCAGAGTGCATTACTGCTGTCACCACGCAATTATGTGATGTTATTTCAGCACCCTCTCTAGCTTGCATGCATCACAGATTCGGTTGGGAAGGGTGTTTTACACGGTGGTTATTAGTGGCAATCGATATCTCGGTTATTGGCATTGGGACAGATTTGACGTCCAAGTCGATTGCACACATGTTCTATCGAGTATAGATCGACAGATCTTGCCAATGAAGTGCCTTAACATTATGAACTTAGTTCGTAGAAACATGTGAACGAGTGTTGTCCTAATGAAAGATGGTACCAGGAGGTGCAGGACATCCATGACGTAGTGTTGTGTACCAGTTTCTAAATACTAGAGGTAACCTGAAGTCATATGCGATTCCTCCCCACACCACGATGCCCGGAGAAACAGCGTGTGCCCTTTTTCCTTGGTTCAAAAATACTCACAGGCAATGGTCATTCGAGGTAGTGCCGAACGAACATTCATGGCTCAAAATGTGACCCCACTGGTCAGCGCTTCCTGGGTGTAGGACCACTCTAAATGCAGCTGTATGTGTTACAGTGTTAATCTTATAACGGTCGGGCTGGATCTACGAAACCCATCTACTTGTATTTTTAATAAAATGTTCAACTTAAAGTTAGCGGTTTGAGTTGTAACTTCCTATACCTTCCTGAAGCGCCCAATAAGAGGCTCTAGTGTAAGAAACGAGTTTGATTTATTGTTAACTAGCAGCGTTCACCCCGCTTCGCTGGGGTCACCCCGGAACGCAATAAACTTTGTTACTTAGATAATTTTTACTTTTTCGCTTTCAAGTGATATGATAAAAACCATAGAAGATTGGAGTAAATGTTAACATTATATCGCCTGTCATTTATGTTAACCCGCCGAGTGACGCGGTCATGTGGGTTGCATATAAATACGGTTAGATTTAGCTATGATGAGCTAACAAAGGATTTGTACGTTATGGACACTTGAATGGTCAATTATCTCAAGACACTGGTAATTGAAAATTAAAGTGATATGATAAAAACCATCTAGGGTCCAAATCTTAATAACCCCCCAAAAATGAAAGAAATTGGTTCAGCCGTATTAGCGTGATGAGCTAACAAAGGATTTGTACGTTCTCTTTTATATATATAGATTTGCTTTTAGTAGAGCTCTGAACTTCGCGTGGAAATTTCAGACCCAGACAGACCGTTCACGTAACTTTTTTTTTGGGGGGAAAGGGGGGCTAGTATCAAGAATTTTGGTAGAAGTTTATTTTTTTTATTGTGATTACTTCGACATTTTTTGATTGTGTATATACGAAGAACATTTCAGTAGGTATTTTGAGCAGCTTTAGAACATAATGGAACGTGAAACAGTTTCTGTGAGTGAAATTCATAGAATTTTATATGATGATGAAAGGGAACTGGACTAGTGCTCTCAAACGGGTCGGGTTGACCCGAGTCGGGTCGGGTCAGCTCGGGTCGGGTTACGGGTCGGGTCGGGTCAGGTCAGCTCGGGTCGGGTTGTCGGGTCGGGTCAGTCGGGTCGGGTTGTCGGGTCGAGTCAGTCGGGTCGAGTCAGTCGGGTCAGCTTGGGTCGGGTCACTCGGGTCGAGTTGTCGGGTCGGGTTAATCGGGTCAGGTCGGGTCGGGTTGTCGGGTCGGGTTATTCGGGTCAACTCGGGTCGGGTCAGTCGGGTCAGTTCACTTTGGTCAACTAAGTTTAGGTTGAGCTTAAACTCGGCTGGAGTCGAAAACTGCTGTTTTACACTACCTGCGTAATTAAAAATAGCAATTTTCAATTGATTTTATAGAAGCTATAAATGTATTTTGAACACTTGCAGCTAGTGTTTTTATGGTAAATGCTTATTTTTGTACTTGTGTGTACCTTAATTTTTAAATGTGGAAGATTGATTTTACCAATCGACTGTAATATTAATATCTACGCCAATATGGAGTCTGGATTTAGAACAAAACTAGAAGTTGTTTAAGCAAGGCCAAAAGAATGATTGGATATGGACGACCAAGCCCAAGCAGGGCCGCGGTAGCTCAGTGGTAGAGAATTCATCTCTGGTGCATGGTGTCCATGGTTCGATCCCAGCTTGTGTTAAGTAGGCTTTGTGGTGGAGAAACGCCGTGTAGTGGGTTTTCTCGGGGTTCTCCTGTTTCCTCCCACTTTCTTCATTCCACCATTTCATTCATTTCTCATGGTCACCATATCCCTTAGCCTCGAAGCAGAATCGAGGGACCTTAAACTCAGGGGTGTAGCCAAGGAAGGGCCATCGGGTCCAGGCCCTCCAAATGGTTTCCTGCCCCCCCCCAAATGACCAGCTTTAAAAACATCATAGTAAAATTATCTCGCTTCCTTCATTTAAAAGTAACAAAGTTATTGACAATTAATAATATACGGTAAAATAGTATGGAGAAATATTGTTTTTCCATACCGGTCGAAAAATAGGATACATTTTTGTGACAGCAGATTACACAATTTACTGCGATTTATATTTGACAGTTTAAAGACAAACATTTTAACAAGATATTATAAATACAGCCATAAAACAAAGGTACTAAATTGATTTGTAAGTACATTATATTTTTATATGCTTTAACAAGCATTTTAAAAGACAGAGAATGGAAAATTTGGTGAGAAACAATGTTTTTATTCAGTTTGGATTTCATTCGCTCTCTTTTATTTCTACTCAGTGTAATAAAATAATTGTTTTTTTTTTTTTTTTTTTTTTAGTCACGAATAATAAATAAATATTTTTGTCAGGAAACTATAAAGAAATTAAGTGAAATTTAAAGAAAATCAATCTTGTGTACATAGGTTCTGTATACAAGGTCTTAAATTTAAATAAAAAGGTAACCAAGAAAAGTTTTGTTGCTTTTTCACCCACCACCTTCGAACATCGATACGTCACCTAACCTGGAAGATCAAAAATAGTCCCCATCAACATCGACGACCTTCTGAAAACGTTCCTGAAGGCCATGGAATTCATCGCGGTAGAAGTTGGTGGGCCGTGAAACGAAGAAGGTATCAGGTGCATTTTGGACTTTTACTAGGGATTTGAATTGGCGGCCTCTAAGGTGATTGCCCAAAGAAAGGAACAGGTAATAATCGGACGGTGCAATACCCGGGGAATATAGTGGTTGCAATATTGTTTCCCATCCAAGGCGGAGAATGGTGTCCTGAGTCATCCTAGCCACGTGGGACTTAGCGTTGTCCCGTAAACGAGGACCCATTTGCAATAAAGAAGTGATGGCTCCAGAGTTTTGAGTTTTTGTTGAGCACAGCTCAACTGCTGACACTACACAGTTGCATTGATACTCTGACCAGCTGGTAGCAGTTCCCGATGCACGATGCACCAAACACACAGAATGACCTTCTTCTGGTACAGTGCTGGTTTCGGCTGTTTTGAAATCGGTTCATGGGATGCTAACCAATGATGACGGCGCCGTGGAGCTTCGTATCACTTTTTATCACATGTCAACGCCATGTCCAGAAATGGCTCCGAAACAGTAAATAAACCCATGCGACTGCCGCGTTGCCTTCTGGCCCGGAGTCAAAACATGTGAGACCCAACTTGTAGTGCTTCCCAACTTAATGGATGTGCTGCCGAATGGTTTCTCCACACACTGAATTGTAGTCCCAGTTCCTCTTTGTACGTACATGTGTTGGTCTTCTGGCATGTGGTGTTTTCGGGTGTTTGGTCATTGTCCTTAAACTTGTTAAACCATCGCTGCACTGTCCGCGTCGTCACGACACCCTCAACAAAGGCCTGGCATATTTTGTCCCGCTACAGCGGCGTTTGACCTCCATTTGAACTCGTTCAGCATACATGCTCTTATGACGCTCTGTGGATGTCCCATGTTCCCTCTGTCTTTACGCAAGTTCACTGTGTATCTGAATTGCCACAACCAGGTAGTATGTTGGATATACCCACACCAACAACTAACGTTCGCCTTATCTCCACTCGCATTCAACTCACGGTGTGAGGTCCAATTGAACACAGACCTCCACGAAAAGGGACAGAACTTTCTGGTTATCTTTATAGTTATGCACAAAAGTATAGCGTTTGGTCCCGGGCAGTAGTTCTTGATTAAGCATAACAAAAACTATCTTGAATATAATTTATTGATAATAATAATAATAATAAATAAGATAAAATAGTGTTTTTAGTTTTCCAGAAGGAAACCAAAATTTTCCTTTCTTTTAGGCCTGAAAAACACTAGCAGCAACACATTTTTTGCTTTGTACATTGTAACCGCCCCCCCCCTCAAAAACGACGGGCCCTTCCTACACGAACCTGCTGGCTACACCCCTGCTTAAAGTGAATATTTCATTTTATTTCACCAAGCCCAAGGACATCGATACAAGAACAAGATAAAGATTGGATATGCAAGACGAATTGCATAGTAATCTTGCTCTTGGCCTTGTTTTGGTGATCACCAAGTAGCGATGAGCGTATTTTCTAGCTTTCCGTATAGTATGAAAGACCATTATCAAAATCAAACTTGGTCTTCATTTGTACCGATGAGGTGAGCATTCTTGGCTCTTGTATAGCATGAAAGATCACCAAGACTACGAAATGCAGGACCAAGACTTGACTGCAAGACAAAGAATAAGACGTAGTATTGATGACCAAGACCTAGGGAGCGAATTGTTTGAATTTCATTTGTTGGGCTGAAAGTGATGAAATAAAATTAGTACTTTATAATTAAATATCAACCTGTATTTTTAAATTCATATTATGTATCTTCTTACGTGCAACTATATATACTGTAAAATACGTTTTAATTACCGAGAAAGAAAAATCAAAGTGGTACGGGTCCCGGAATCATAAGAACCTATTTTAGAATGAAAGTTGACGGGTTGGAAAAAATCACAGGTGTTCTCCTGTTTCCTCAACCCTTATCATTGTAGTTAAACGATTTCCTTTTGTTTCCGCCAAGAGACTCTTGCTACTGCCTTCCGAGAAGACGCCCTGCCGTCCCAGCAGGTGAGAACACTGACCTTGAAGAAAAATTTCGTCACATAGAACTAAAGAAAAAAAATAAAATAAAAATAAATAAATAAATAAATAAATAAAATAAAAATAAAAATAAATTTCTCCCACGTCGGACATTGGTATCAGTTATAAAAAGAAATAACCAAACCTCAAAAGTGCCAAATTTTCATTAAGATGCATATAAAATCCCCGCTTGATCTAGCTAGTGGTTAACGTGTAAGACTTCGGTACACGTGGTCCGGGTTCAATTCCCAATGGGAGTGCATTTTGGTGTTCACCCAGTGTTGTGACCATAGTGCTCTCAAACGGGTCGGGTCAGGTCAACTCGGGTCGGGTTGTCGGGTCGGGTCAGCTCGGGTCGGGTTGTCGGGTCGGGTCAATCGGGTCAGCTCGGGTCGGGTTGTCGGGTCGGGTTATTCAGGTCGGGTTGTCGGGTCGGGTCAAATCGTGTCGGGTTGTCGGGTCAGTCGGGTCAGATCGGGTAGGGTTGTCGGGTCGGGTCAATCAGGTCGGGTCACGGTTGGGGTCAGTCGGGTCGGGTCAGTCAATTCGGGTCACGGGTCGGGTCGGTCTTCAACCCGACCCGACCCGTTGAGAGCACTAATTCTCATGCAGATCCTAAATTATTTAGTGACCATTATAGTAACAGTAAGTGTGGTGAAGAAGATAATAAGAGTAAAGAATTGTTATCTGCTGCCGTTGCTGAAAAAACTCCGCCCACTCGCCATTAGATAACAATCTTGCCAATAATGCAGACTTGGATTCACGACTTGCCACTTTTTCGTAGTCATGAACATTGCAGCGCTGAACAGCTATCTCACTCTCAGGGTAAACCACATACAAATGGCAAGACGGGATTATCTCAAGAAGTTAGGGAAATCTCGGGCAAGGCCCTACATGATACAGCGTGCAAGGCCCTACACGATGCAGCGTGCAAGGCAATCAAATCTCTCACGCGAAACTCGGCTTCTTGCAACACGGTTTTCTGACATCCAGGTGGACAGACCACCTTCTCCAGAGACAAGAAGAGGGGAAGATGCCACAAATGCAAAGACAGCATAACTAAATACTACTGCGCAGTTTTAAAGCATGGCTATCTTTGAGCCACGCGAAAATGATGTGTGATGAATGCTATGAGAAAAAAAAAAAAAAACTTTAACCCCTGACATTAAGTACATTTCAACATAGGTGGTGCCTTAGTTTATGTTAAATAAACTTATGTCCCTCACAATATTACATATCTGTAACAACATTTAAGGAAGTATTCTTTTTATATAATTCTCTAGAAAGAAAAAAATATGCAAACAATTATAAATATTCTTTTAAAAAAATAAGTGAAAAGACCAGTTTGAGCTGAAATGCTTTTTCTGTTTTAGAAATACTTCTAATTACATAAAAGTGCGTTTTTGTTTTTTGAAATATCATTTACAAATTAATTGTGCAGTATTATTTTCTTGGGTCTCAGATCCAGCCCGACCGTTTATGAAACTTTTTCCCGCCCGACCATTGTAGCCCGACCATAGCAGCCTACGAATGAGACGGCGATTGAGTAGTCCTCTGAAGCTAGTCTCCAACCAATGGTAAAAAAACAAAAAAATGAAATCTTTAAGTTTTACGTTATACCAGCTAGGCTAAAGAAGACGGTGATGATGAGAAATCAGTGGCGTAGCAGCTGCCCCCGCAACCCCCGCAGTGCGGGGGGCCCCGAGGTATACGGGGCCCCGAAGTCTTGCGATGAATAAAGATTTAAAGAAGTAGAGCTTCAACCTTACTTCTGTCGGCTTTACAACTAGGGCCCCTTCTCTATACTTTGCGGGTGGGCCCGCAAAAGTGTGCTACGCCACTGTGAGAAATGAATGAAATGGTGGAATGAAGAAGTAGGAGGAAAAGGGAGAACCTCGAGGAAACCCACGCACACACGGTGTTTGTCAACCACAAAGTTCATTTGGCGCAAGCTGGGATCGAACCATGCATCTAAGGTGAACGCTCTACCACTGAGCCTCTGTGGTGTTTGGAAGAAGGGGAACAGGTCCAAAATTCAATTTTCAGGTCAAGAATTTTAAAGATTTTTACCCATTTTTTGGCAATAGAATGTTGTTCCTTAATATTTGAAATACAGTATAAATATTGAAGAACAACATTTTATTGGCAGCACAAGCCAACAAAAAAATGAATATAAATCTTGAAACGTCTGTACCTGAAAATCTAGATTTTGGCCTTGTTCTCCTTCTCCCAAACTTAATCTTATAGTTTGGTATTGTCGGTTCAATACTGGAAAAAATCATTGAGAAAAAGTGAAACATCCTCTATAAACTCTTACCTGACTAGGGAAATGTAACTCATGACAAATTCTTCTTCAAGTGCTGCCAAACTATATGAAGCATTCATCTAGGTATATAAAAATTGTCTTAATTTTACGATCTCATGAAGACTCTAAATTGCTTACTAGATCGTAATTCGCTATCGCTCCTTATCTTTAAAAAAGTAATAAAAAAATCGACATACGTACGATACTAGGTCAAAACTGTCAATTATGTGCCCCCACCTCTGCCTACTAAGAGTTGAATTCTACATCAGAAAATATAGTATATTTAGTAAGGAATTCCTTACTTTTCCTTATCGTCAACGCTTCTTAATACATTAGTCCTGTAACAACAGAGTGCACACATTATCTTTCTTGTCCTGCACGTGTCACTGGCTAAAAAAAGACAGCCAAGCATGTAGAAACCTTTCTTGACTGCCGGCGACGGAACTTCAAGCACACACACATTCTTTTTTCTGCGCTTCCAGATTGAAAGCCCTGTCTCTCTTCTGGCTTGATGTTAATGTGAACCAACATCCTTTTACAAGAAAGATGCTGTTAGTTGCCACGTTTCATGTTTCAAGCGCAATTGAACATAATAGTTCTACTTCTCTTCCCCTTTCTTTTTTATCTTTGCTCTTAACAAACACGCATGTCCATGTCTGTCAAAACATCAATACATCATCAATCGTTCCTTGTAAACTCCAGACACTATACTTCATTCCACATCACCTATTTTGATCCAATTTTCGATTTCCATATCTACAATACATTAAATAAGGTTATTTTGAAATCTCAAGGGGATGACATTCCCATAAAGAGGAGTAAAAATAAAATGTTTGATAAATAATACTAAATTTGTCTCTAAAATAGTGGCGTATATTGTGGATCTACCGGCAGTCACCGTAGAACATTGTGAGAAAAAGGTATAATAATAGGTATAAACTAATTGAGATTAACAATTAGACAATATAGTTTCTTATTTTAATTGTAAAAGTTTAAGAAAACTTCATGCAAAGTATCAACTCGTAATAAGATATGGCCACTGACGGCTTTTTGTACTCTGTCTCGCTTTGTATGCAACTCAGTGTTGCCACAGTCCTAACTTTGGAGTGGGCTGAAAAATAGCACCAAATTGAAACAAAAAGGGCTGAATTCATTGATTTATACCAGTGTAATACATGGCTCTTTAACACGAAACTAAAAGAGGTAAAGTTCTAGAACTCCCCCATCCCTCTTTCAAGAGTCTAAATCAAGAAAGTGCTCTTTTTAAAAACATCCAAATAGAAGGACCCCAAACAATCGTGAAAGTAGATGAAACTTTTTTCGCATGTAGGAAGTATAAGAAAGGCCGCAAATTAAAAGGGAAAAAGTTATCTTCTATTTCTATTGTAAGGGAACCAAACGCGCCTCTATTTCAAAGTAGCCTATGAACCAAAACGGTATTATGAGCATGTATGACAAAATATATAAAACGAGGAACAAATCAATCATCTCCGAATTTGTGTGTAAACAGAACGTTATAATAACATATTAAAATTTAAATTACTGCACCTTATTCTCGCTTATTTCACTACCGAAGGAGGATAATAGACTGTAAGAAGAATATAAGGTAAGTAAACTGACATTTGTAAAAAATGTAAAACAGGTCCAGGGTCCTAGAATCTACGCTAAAGGACATCATAACACATTATTAATAATTTTAAGTCACATTTCTAACTAGTGCAGCACTAACTAGTGCACTTTTGAAAATGTGACAAACATTTGTTAAATGATGCTGAATTGGGTAGAATTGTACCAGCTTTTTTACAAAAGGGGCTGAAAATGCCAGCGTGGTACCAACGGGTCGATGAAGGACAAATAGGGTTGAATTTGGTACAATTGTACCAAGTGTGGCAACATTGATGCAACTCTCTAGATTGGAGATGTGACAATGCTGTAGAAACCGCTGGCTACTCACAACGAGAACCATAGCTTGTGCGATATCCACGTTCGCTTCACTACCACTCCTGTAATGAATTGCCAGGTTAGCAGTTGCCAATCGACTCGTAGGTTTCTAATACATCCATGGATGTGCGCATATAGCTACATCTAGTGGGAAAATAAAAGAGTATTAATTTTTTGTTTTGATAAGCATTTTTATTACAGAATACAGTGATTGTCAGTTATTCGTAAATGTAAAAATCACTATCTTAATGGTGAAAATAAAGGTCAAGTAACAAAATTGGAAAATTTTCTTTGAGTGTTACAAGCTGAAGAACGAAAAAGTGCGTGAAATTTCAGTATCGACAATTGAAGGGTGAGTTCTGTGTTCATCAAACGATTAAATTTTTAAATGGTTTATTGAAATGTAGAAACTGTAATCAAGTTTATTTTTATTGCAATGTTGATTTAACAAACAAAATAGTTGTGCACGCTTCCGGAGGTATTTGTTGACAATCGGTGTAGAAATTTTATTAGATATGTCTTAACTAACTATCATTCATACAACGAGAAAATCTAAACTATGAAAATGTGCAGACCAACTTCTGAGTTGTATTTAAATGTATCAATTATTGTGAAATTTGAATTTTGAGTCTTTTTGTGTTTTCATCCTTATGCAACACCTAGATTATGAATGACAGGGCCTACAATTTACATAGGCTCTGAGTCATGACTGGGGCTTGAATTTGAGGCAATTGGAGGGTGTGCAGACCATAATGTATTATCAATCCTCACAGTATAGGCTGTTCTTTATCACACTATATCTCCTGTAAGAGAGCCAGATTTCATTGCCACCCATTTTCCCGGCTATTAATGTAAAAGGAAAACAATGTAAGTGTTCATGACTTTTTTTTCAACATTACCTTCATATGATAAACGAAGCTGGTTCTGTGATAGCTATAAGCTGTCGAAATTATTTCGCTGGCTGTTATTCAGCAACGCCCTTAATAGGGACAAAATAAAATTTTCTTACTGAACTCCCTTTGCACTGCAGCCCCAAAATATGATGAATTAAAGACTTACAGTATTTACAATAGCATGAGCTTTGAAAAGGATGGGTCATGATAAGGGCCGATTTCTGCCTATCAATGGATTTTTATAAAAATTGATACCTGTTATCTACACGATATTCCGCGTCAAAGGTTGTTTAGATTAAGTTGAGATCATTTCCGGTTGTCCCTGTAGAGCGTCCGGAAGTTACTCCTAACTCCAACCTTCGAAAAGCCCGCGTAGGTGCGTGAGAAACGGATTTTCGTGGAAAGCGCCAACATGATGGTAAAATTCTTAATAATGTTTTGTTCTGCTGATAAAGGCACATAAAATAACCAAATAGCAAGACCACAGGTTGATTTGTTACATCATGAGAGCAATTTGTTTAGGAAAAAGCATGTTCGGTCAACCTGTATTTCGTTATCAATATTCGTTTTCGGAGTTGTAGTAATAATAGAGCGGACACTCAGAACAACACCAAAAATTGCCAAACTGTAGTCTGATATGTCTACTTGAACATACTAGAGACTCAGATTGTTCTTGAAGTCCTCTCTCTCTCTCTCTCTCTCTCTCTATATATATATATATATATATATATATATATATATATAAAACAAAACGTTGCACTTGAAATCGCATGTATGGTATGAATCCACAGTATAGCACAATAAAATCAGTTATGCAAACAATAAACTATCAAAGCAAAATATGTGAAGACTTTTGTGTTAAATATCGTCCTGAAGGATGCTTGATCGTATTCTGCATCGTCAGTTCAGTCATCATCCACTTTACCCTGGGCATCTTCAACATAATCTTCCTAAGATGCTGGGCCATGGAATGCGGTTAGGTCGTGCGTGCGAAACCCTAGATACCACAAGACCGAAGCTACGTAAGCACAGCACCCTATCACCCTGGCACCGACCTTACACGAGGAGTACGATTCCAGAATATCAGCAACATCGTACTTTATCCAGAGAGTGTAGGTGCGGGAAGCCGTGTGGCGAGACTGGATTTTAACACGACTGACATAATCCTTTTGCTGATTAAGAAAGAATTCATAGGCGAATCCAGTGTGCACATGCTCCCTAGTATAGCTTTATGTTTGTTTGAGTTGGAAAACGTTGATAGTTAGTTTACGCAGCATTTCTTCGGACAATACTGGAAAGTTCGAGAGATCTGCCGCATCCTACAAACTACTACACAGGATACAGCATCCGATCAGCCTGCAACTTCGGCCCAAAAGAAACCACCAGTCTGTACCGCCACACCAAACAAAGATAAACCATCAAGCCAACCCTGAATGTCAATCCATAATCAACCAGCATATCTAACCTCAGCACCGATCAGAGGCAGACCAGCGGGAGGTCACGGTGAACAGTCAACTAAACGACATTTCATAAAAGGCGACTAAGGATCTAGAGTTTTGTTCCAGAAGCAACACAAAAGTGTGTAAAAGCCCATAAACGATAAAATTTATCCTGACGAAGACAATTTCTACTCACAAGTGCATTATCTGCCCAAACAGTTCACAGTTTATTGTAATTCCCGCTCAGGCAAAAGCGCAGATATATATATGAAGTTTAATGTCATAGTCCCAGACAGCTCCAGGTGATGCGCACATCACTTCGATAACAAGAACTTGAAGCCAGATGTGAACGTGAAATAAGCCAACCAGTCTCGTATGGCAACAAAAATATGTTGTCGAATCCGCCAATTCCAGAATGAAGAGATTGAAGTCCCTGGAACATATTATGCCTAATACTCAGATTCCATTATTGGGGACTATGTGCGAATTGTTTGTGCGTTTTGCAATATATTTAGGCCTCCAATCATACTTGACACCTCCCACGACGAGTATATTGCACGAAGGATGCATGCTCTTCTTCACCAAGAAAACGAACTCCAAGCAACGTTAACCAAGAAAGGTTGGGATCGCGAGCGGAACAAAATAAAATGGGCTCCGATGGATGCGGTAGATCTCTAGAACTTTCCTGTATTGTCCGAAGAAATGCTGCGTTAACTAACTATCAACGTTTTCCAACTCAAACAAACATAAAGCTATAGTAGGGAGCATGTGCACACTGGATTCGCCTATGAATTCTTTCTTAATCAGCAAAAGGATTATGTCAGTCGTGTTAAAATCCAGTCTCGCCACACGGCTTCCCGCACCTACACTCTCTGGATAAAGTACGATGTTGCTGATTTTCTGGAATCGTACTCCTCGTGTAAGGCCGGTGCCAGGGTGATAGGGTGCTGTGCTTACGTAGCTTCGGTCTTGTGGTATCTAGGGTTTCGCACGCACGACCTAACCGCATTCCATGGCCCAGCATCTTAGGAAGATTATGTTGAAGATGCCCAGGGTAAAGTGGATGATGACTGAACTGACGATGCAGAATACGATCAAGCATCCTTCAGGACGATATTTAACACAAAAGTCTTCACATATTTTGCTTTGATAGTTTATTGTTTGCATAACTGATTTTATTGTGCTATACTGTGGATTCATACCATACATGCGATTTCAAGTGCAACGTTTTGTTATATTATATATATATATATATATATATATATAGCGGACTTCAAGAACAATCTGAGTCTCTAGTATGTTCAAGTAGACATATCAGACTACAGTTTGGCAATTTTTGGTGTTGTTCTGAGTGTCCGCTCTATTGTTACTACAACTCCGAAAACGAATATTGATAACGAAATACAGGTTGACCGAACATGCTTTTTCCTAAACAAATTGCTCTCATGATGTAACAAATCAACCTGTGGTCTTGCTATTTGGTTATTTTATGTGCCTTTATCAGCAGAACAAAACATTATTAAGAATTTTACCATCATGTTGGCGCTTTCCACGAAAATCCGTTTCTCACGCACCTACGCGGGCTTTTCGAAGGTTGGAGTTAGGAGTAACTTCCGGACGCTCTACAGGGACAATCGGAAATGATCTCAACTTAATCTAAACGACCTTTGACGCGGAATATCGTGTAGATAACACGTATCAATTTTTATAAAACTCCATTGATAGGCAGAAATCAGCCCTTATCATGACCCATCCTTTTGTAAATGGAGATTTCACTTATAGTTACATAAGCGATAATCTCCACAAAATGTCCATGATGATGATGTTTAAAAAAATTGGAAAGTTTTATTAAGTTAATAAATGCAGTCTGTTCTCTGGATCATGATGTAAGTGAAGAGTATGATAATCAAGGAAATTACATTAAACATTCAAAATCCTTGAGCAAAACTGATGATTACTGTCCAATCGTCTTCAGAGGTCTATCTTTCGTGGTATTTCTTTAATTCAGAATTACTTCTGAAAGAATCCTTTGTGGTTATATGAATAGGAAAAGCGCCTTTGGCGCGAGAGATCCAGGTTCACTTCTCGATGAGAGCACATGTGGTTCGGATCCTAGGTTAAGCTGTAGCTCTACTCTTATACACCCTAGGTGCTGAAAGGGACGCTAAACTCCAATCCAACCAACCAACTTAATTGTCTGAAAACTTAAGCTCAACAATAGTATCCTAAGTCATTATTTGTTCAATACTTCGGATATTTTCTTTTATCATTATATTATTATTATTATCATTATTATTAACGTATTATCAAGGTCAGCGATAGCCAAACAATTGCACCAATATATATCTTTTTCCGGTAACATTTCGGGTTTTCCAAAACTGATTCGGTTGTTCCTCGAAACCGGTTTCGAATTTCTTAAACTGGTTTCGATCTTTTTGACCGAAACTGTTTTCGTTTTCCCTGAAAGACTTGGGTTTTTACTAGGGATGGGTAAATAGTTTTTCATAAAAACCGGAAACCGGTTTCTAGAAAAACCGAAACCCAAAAAATCGACATTTCGGTTTTCTTCAAAACCGGTTCGGTTTTTCACCGAAACGGATTTCGGCTTTCTCCAAAAACCGGTTCGATTTTCACGGGGACCGGGTTCGGTTCTCTCCAAAATCGGTTTCGGTTTTCTTCAAAACTGGTTCGGTTTTCACCGAAACCGGTGTCGATGAAAACTTTTGGAAAAAACAAAACTATTTCTGTGGAAACGGAATCCGTTTCCGGAGAACAACAAAACACTATTCTGGTTAGAAATAGAAAAAAAATTGAAAAAAAAACGGAACCGGTTTTGAAGGAAACAGAAATCGGATCCGGTGAAAAACCGAGTCGGTTTTGGAGAAAACCGATAACCGATTTCGGTGAAAACCGAACTGGTTTTGGAGAAAACCGAAACAGTTTTCTGAAAATTTTCATAAACCGGTTTTTATGACCACCACTAGTTTTTATTCAAACCAGCGTCATATTTGCCGAAGTTAATGTGTTCTTGTTCTTCCGGTGTCTTCCTGTTCCGCCTACTAGCCTCCCAGCAATATTTATCAAGATTTCTGTTATCAAGATCGTTGGCAAAACAGGAATTCATGTTTTGCCTATTCCTGTTTCGCCTAGTGTTAAGATGAAGGGATATTTCTGAATTTGGAATTTTTCTTGGGAATTTTATTTCTAGTGTGAATTCAGTTATTTCCTAAAACAATGTTATATTAACGAGAATGCATCAACAGTTGCGATTTTGAGAACAACTACAATACGAACAATAAAGTGGACAAGTAGATGTACGTACTTTCACTTTCACTAAAAATCATCCTAGCCAGTTGAAACAGATACTGCGCTCTGATTGGCGTTTTATTGGGGAGAGAACAAATCAGAATCTCAGAATATGCCTACCTTTGAATTGAAACTTTTAATTAGCCACCGGGAATATAACGTGTGGTTTAGTCTTATATTGAACTTCGCGTGCGCCATAGAATAGAATAGCTTTACTACAACTGCTGTAATAGACAGCGTCAATAATAGCTATACAAATATCGGATTGTCATAATTTACATTTTTATACTTTGTAGGCCTACAAATGAATAATAAAACGCGTTGTGGTTTAAAAATAAATCTAGTAATGCATTTCTAACACACTGAAAATAGTCTGCAGTAAGTATATCACTCCAAATACTTGAAACTACTATGTGCGTATTAGTGAGCTGATGCTTGCCTGATACAGAATTATTTTCATGGCTTTACCTACAGATCAAACTGTTGTTCATTTCTATATAAATCGTTGAATATGGAATTCAGTAGTACATGAGAAGTTGCTACACCATATATATATCTTCAGCTGAATGTGGCTGCAGGAAACTTACACTTTAAGTCATAATGATTAACTGGTACTCATTTATCTTAACTAATCAGCTCTTGCCTCTTCTCGTCTATTACTATTGTGAATACATATTGTTACTATGTTGTCACTCGTGACGAAGAAACATATTGATTGAACTACAGACAGGAGAAAATATCTCATTTAAATGTCTCAGCAACAAAACAATGTCTCATATTTCACCTTCCACAAACTACTTGTATACTTTCACATTTGAAGAACGTCTGATAATAATATAAAAGTATCTAAGAATTTGAATGATTGTTTACCTCGATTTCTTATCTCTGTACAATATATGGTCATGTCAGTGTAACAAGACTATCGGAATATAAGTACCATAAATCTGTCACACGTAGTTTCATGTTCGTGGCATATATCACTTGCACAATGATATAAAGTGATGGGTGAAGTACAGTTTACACGTACGCCATAATTCTATTGTTAATAAATCAAAGAGAAGAGTGCGGCAACCTAGAAAGCAATTTATGAATAAAAACATTAATATTTTATAAAATAACTTATCAGCGAAACTGCACTATCAGCTAATGCAGCCTCGCACTAGCACTAATACCTCTGGATCTGGAATATATCAATAAAAGGTTGTATCAAGTCAAAATGCGACATTTTAATGTTAAAAATTAGTTGTATATGCTACTCCTCTCAATGTAGTGAGCAAATAATTCGAGCAAGGAACATCATCTTTGAATGGATTATCACAGGTTTTTATGGAAATTTTATTGATCTGTTTTAAAGATCCCTCAAAAAAATATATGCATAAAAAAAAATACGGTATGCAATGTACTCATTTTAGACGTGGGCCCTATGAGTTTTTTTTTTTCTTTTAATAAGAAGTTTAGGAAAGAACTTACAAATATTCAGAGCACAGAAATTATGGTTCACAAATAGGTTACGTGGGTGACTAGCTTTAGAGAATTCATTCATAGTAAAGGCCATCGCACTGAACTTTCTCGATCAATTGCTCAAACTAAATCATGTTGCGCTGCAGTTATTCACGGAACATTTACTTGTGAAATACGAACAAAATTATAAGGCGTTTTCGGGAAACTTCGCTCAAAGAAAACGCGTCCACAAAAGTAAACTACCCGTGTAGATTTCTCCACATGAGAAATTACTTATGCCATATGTTAGAGTTATTATAAAAACTATGTTTATAAAATAACAAAATCGCAAAAGTCATATTTTACATATGTGTAGGAAGCATCATCCCCAAGAGTAAACTACCCCTTGCGAATATTCTCATGAACGTGATTTATGCAACATTGTAAGAATAATAATGAAAATTAAATATGAACAGAATTGTCTGAGTCGTTTTCGAGAAACTGGTCTGAAAAGAACCTTATCCCCAACAGTAAACTACCATTTGTGAATTTTTGCATAAGAATACTATACGCAACAGTAGTTATTAATGAAATATATATTTATGAAATATGAACGGAATCCCTGTCATTTTTGAGAAAATCATCCGAAAAAAACTCACCGCCAAAAATAAATTACGCCTCTCAGATTTTTCAAGACAAATTAGTTATGCCATATTGTCAGGTTAATGAAATATCAACAAAATCGTCCGAGTCGTTTTCGAGAAAATTGTCCGAACAAACTCACTCCAAGAATAAATCCTGAGTAGATTTTTTTCAGGACAAATGAGTTACGTCATACTGTCAGGTTATTAATGAAATATTTATTTATAAAGTATGGACAAAATTTCCTGAGCCATTTTTGAGAAAATCATCCGAAAAACAAATCCCCGAGAATAAACTACACCTTCTCGATTTTTCCCTCAGAAACAACTTATACCACAGTATAGGGTTGCTATTGAAAAAATTATTTATGAAATACAAAAATTCTCAGCCGTTTTTGAGAATCCGCAATTATTTTTTCACCCTTGAGTAAATTATATGTAATTATTTATGACACCTAGTCTAGTCAGATTTTTATTTAACCTTATTCCAAGTATAATTTTTACATTACCTTTAAAAACTTAACAGGAATCAGTATTAGCAGAGCTGTAGTCGAGGGTACACGGTGATACACGGCGTACACCCTCTGCTTAATCGTAGTCATTAGATTTTACCTTCTGCTTCAAAGTGTATAGTACTTTCTACTTTTGTTTCGTTTATCTTCATTTATTTAACCTTTACACGACGAAGTTGGTCGTTTTCGACCAATAGCGATTTTGGCTGAAAATACGGTTTGGTCCTTTTCGACCAAAAGAATTATTCAGACCAATAACTAATGTAGCACTGGCTATCCTGCATCAAACCTTCCGCTGCTAGCATCTGTGTGTTCTAAAACGATCATAGAAACACGTGACTGAAATATGGTTCACCAGTTGTAACCCAAACAAACCATAAAATTGGTTACTTTTCCTCCCTTTATTTTTTTTTTTCATTTCTTCACGTTGACTTTTGTGACCGCTTGTTTATCAATTATTTCTGCTGACACGAGGAGATTGTTTCTCTTGTGAGGAACTCAGCTTACACTTCGAGGTGTTTATTACCAATGATGTTGATGAGATAAGGGAAAATGTGTGTGCGTGAATGCGTTTGTGTGTGTGTGAGAGTGTTTCTGTCCAGACAGTCCACACTCTATCCCTTTGTGTGTTTCATGGTACATTGCGTTATAACTCTCCTATTTGAGCTTTTTCGTCCGTTTTTTTTTTGTTTTTCAAGTCAAGAGGCATTGTAGAAGACCTTACGTATGGTTTCACACCTTCCTGCGTCGAGACATAGGAGGTGATGACGTCATAATTCTCAAATATATATATATATTTTCTTTTATTAAGCCTATGTTCATTATTTTTTGGCGGGCTTATTTTTGCACGTAGAAGATTGAAATTTTGCACAAACATTCACTCCACCGAGTAGTATTTAACAGATTTTTTTTAGATTTCTGCGTTAAAACAGGGGGGGATCCAGAGAGGGAAAAAGTTGAAAAAAGGGATATTTTTATCAAAAAATCCTTTTCTTCGGGATTTTCCCGTCTTAGATACATGGTGGAGACATGTGAATGGTACTGCCTGAAAGGCAGTTCTATTCTGAAGAAAACGATGTGCAAACCATGATTCTAGGGTAATTAGGGATGTCTCAGGGAATTTTCAAAAATATCCCTCTGTATACGAGAATATGGTACATTGTCAGTATATATATATTTTTGGCAGGCTTACTTTTGCACCTAGAAGATTGAAATTGTGTATAAACATTCAGTCCACCTAGTAGTATTTATCAGATTTTTTTTCAGATCTCTGCGTTAAAACAGGGGGGTCCAGAGGGGCTAAAAGTTGAAAAAAGGGATATTTAGACCAAAAAATTCCTTTTATCGGGATTTTCCCGCCTTAGATACATGATGGAAACATGTGAATGGTACCGCCTGAAAGGCAGTTCTATTCTGAAGAGAATGATTGGCAGATTGTAGTTCTAGGGTAAATAGAGATGTCTCAGGAAATTTTTTACCTGAGATCATGGTGTTTTGCGGTAATTTGGGGCATTGTGGGAATTCTTGATAAAATTTCTCCCGCCCTTAGTATTCAAGATATAAACTTGAAATTTAGCACACACATTCAGTATACCAAGTACTATTTACCAGATTTTTTTTGAGATCTCTACGTTCACACAGGGCCGTTCCAGAGGGGCCCAAAGTGTGGAACAAAATTCCCCCCCTACGAAATTTTATATTTAAAATCATTTTCCCCTCTCCTGGTATATGATACGAGCATGCAAGTGGTACCATTTGAAAGCCAGCTCCATTCTGAAGAGAATGAGGTATGAACCATGATCCTAGGATAAATAGGGGCGAAGATATGGATTTGTTTGTAAACTCTTACGAAAACGCTTTAAATGGCGCCGTATAAAAGGGGCTGCGGCATTTAAATCCCTCCGTCGTTTAAAGGTTAATTGAGCATTGACTCCAACGATAACCCGGCGTCGGGATGTGGCGCCTCCATCGCACACTTCTTCAGAACCGCAGTCAGCCTGGTCCTCCAGGTTGTGGGTTGTGCCGGGCCGATCACCCGGCATTTAAAATTTCGGATCGAGCACAATAGAAAGATAAGCCTCGGATGTGGACTGCTCTTTTTGGATGCTAACCTTACTATGATCTGTTTATGATAAATGGATTTGTGGTTTTAAGACTCATAGACCCGGAGGAATGGAACGGAGGAGTGAAGCGCATGGAATGGATCGAATGGTGCCGTGAATGGTTGGTGGGAGTCCTTGGAAGTGGTGATTTAAATAAGAAGTGTCCTCAAGAAGATGGCATGAAATGCTTTTAGACTATAAAGCAGTAACGTATCCTTTATATTTTAGTTGAATTAAAACATGCGTTTTCATTTTAAAAAAATGTTTTCCACGTCTTTTATGACAATCATATATGGTCACAAAACAGCGTATACCCTCTGAAAATTTTAGGACTACAGCACTGAGTATTAGGGACATCGATCGTTACTTGTATGTCAAATTAGGTTACGGACTTTTTTTTTTTTTTTTTTTTTGTAGAGGGGTTAACCTTTCCTTTAAAAAAAAAACCGTAGAAGTCCATACAACAAATATATTTAAAGTGGCCCTTCATGATTTACTACGTAACTATAAAGTTAGAAAAATAAAGAACGCTTATTTTAGAAAACTGTACATTTTGCGTTTCGTTTGCATTTTTATCAAGACACAAGATAACGAAAAAAGGGGACAATGTCAGTCTTGTACAGATGGCAGTAAAATACACACAGTGGACTACTTAAATTTATTCTGTAAGGCGTTCATTATCCGAACATAAAAATGTGTGGCGACAGTAATTTGTTATCCAATTTGTTCGCAGTTCGAACGATTCGTTTTAACCACATCTGATAAGTTGGCGCCCCACTTTCACATTTCGACTCGAAACCAAAATCAATCGTTTGTTATTGATTGCTTTGAAAAAAAAAAAATCGTTTATTTCGAAAAAAAGATATATTTAAAATAAGTTGGGGAGATCAACTTCACCCCTCCCCACTTTCAAATTTCGACACAAAACCAAAATCAATCTTTTGTTATTGATTGTTTTGAAGAAAAAATAGTTTGTTTTGAAAACCTTCAAGAGATATTTACAAACTAAAGTTGGGGTGGGGGTTAACTTCACACTGACCCCCACTTCCAAATTTTGATTCGAAACCAGAGCTAATCGTTTGCTTTTCGTTTCTTATTGATTGTTTTGAAGCAAACATCGTTTGTTTCGAAAAATGTAAGGCGATATTTACAAAATAAAGTTGGGATGGTCAACTTTACACTGACTTCCCACTTTTAAATTTCGGGTCGAAACCAAAATCAATCGATTGTTTTTCATTTGCTATTGATGTGTGTTGTTTGAAACACTTTCATTATAATAAGTGATCAGAGGTTATATTTGCTCCCCTCTGTTTTCTCCTGTATATATGCCTGGAAACTGCAGCCAACCAAGACTCACCCTTCCACGATTACTTATGCATTTGCATCATATCTTAACAACACAACGAATTTTGAGTAAAGGTAATTTCAGTAATTTTTTGTCAATATTCAGTACAAGACCGAAACTTTCGAGACTGTTTGACTCGTCTCGAATTATAAGTGTTTGTCTCGGCTGCTTTTCGTCAGATTCTCGATATGTTGAGTCTTAGTCTCGTCTCGATTTATAAACGTTCGCTTCGATTTCGGTACCAACCCTAACCTAGTATAACGTAAATTCATTTTTACGCAGCACGAGGTATTTACTGTAAATAAAACTGAAGAAGAAATCTGCAGAATGAAACCATTAAAATTCTTGCTCATTTCAAAGGAACGGGAGAAATAATTTCCTACATAAATCAATGGGTTGGTAGAAACAAAGATGACACAGGTAGTAAACAGTCTTAATGTCACAGCCGTACATCTTATTATTGTATTTTTCTTTTTTTCTTAAATTGGATATTATGTGATTGTTGTTGTTGGTTAATTATATTTGATTATGCCATGGGATGATATAAGGACGGCCGATCTCCCCTTCTTAATTGAGAAGTTACCAATTGTTTATATTGTATATATGTATGTTTCGTTTATTTCATCTGTTCAATGTGTGTGTTCTTCAATACCAATGATAGAATATTATCAATGGAAAATTCCGATTAACATTGTATAACGTATAAGAGACTTCAAGGGTGAGACAAAGTCAAAGGGGTAATTCAGAACAGGATATGAAAGGTTTTTGGAGATGTTTGTTAGGAAATGGTCACCAGGCCTTACACGTGATGAGGACTTAAGCACTGAATATCGATGTGTCAATTTTTTTTTTAATATAACAAAAAATGTGTACGAAAAGGGAAAATACTTAGCATCTATGTGCGCACGCAGCTAAAGTGTTGGGTGCACAAAAGGGTGTAAATGGAAAGTTAACATTGGTGACCAAAGTACAAAATTGTCATAAGATCTGACGTAAGTTGCAGAAACTTGTCACGTTTTTAGTATTTAGTATAAAGGTGATGTGTCTCCAAAAACTGTTGTAACTTCGTAGACACACGTCGTACTATGTAGCTCGGGAGTCCGTCGGTCAACCTTCTTTTCGGCGTTTGTACATCTAAATTAACCGACGGACTTCAACTGTAACTTTACTTTTCTTTTAATATTCATTTTACAAATAAACTGGACAAGAAAATTCGTCTCTATTATTCAAAGTGTACTTGCACCCCCGGATCTGTCTGCAGCTAAAGTTTAAGATAGACATAATATGTTTGTTGTTTATTCACGTGTGACCGCTCGCATATTGTTAATCCTGAAGTTGAAATTATAAAGTACGTTCCGCTCGCGTACTGGAGCTGCGACAGATCAATAATGGTGTCAGGTGTGGGGTCCACTTGTGGGGTGCACGTGTGGGGTCCACTTGTGGGGTGGCCTGTGGTGTCACTTATTGACTGGCCTGTTGTTGTGGTAGTCCAGAGAACAACTCGCGAGTTGTTTGTGAAGTATTCCGATAGTCCTGAGAAGATCGAGATGGAAGTCCTGAGGCGTAAGTGCAGGAGTCCAGTGGTTCAGATCCGAGCGGAGGACCGAGCAAGTACGGAGACGAGAAGGCCGATGAGTTAGTTGAACATCAGATGCTGAACTGTTACAAATTGTAGGAGAGTATGGGACGCAGGAGACACATGCAGCACAGGGCAGTAACTCCCACCTTGTGAGTTATTTCATAGTGCATCGAAGCAATAGACTGGATAGTGGCTAGTGTTCTGATTTTCACAACAAAGTTCTCTTGTGTGGAAGGAAATTCCTATAGGACTAACATCTCAGCGCCCTGCCACGGAGAGAACCATAGTACATCTTTCTACAGCGGACAGTTATGTGAGTACAGTCTTTTTCAATTTACTATTAGAAAGAAATCTCTGTGTGTGTCCCCGTAAGATTGAACTGTATTTCACCTTCCCGGGTATTAACGTACAGGTGAAACAATAGAAGCCATTTTGTATCACGGATTGTGTATAAATTGGTCAGGAAAAATTTGTATCACAGATTGTGTACAAGTTGGAAGTGTTTTTTAATCCATACAATTTATGCCTTATATAGGGGAAATAACGTTTTATTTCTGATTAAAGAACAATATTGAAAGGGCAATTTGTAATAGTTCACAAAGGTAGAATCACGATTGAGGAGCAGTAAGATTGAAATTCTTTAAATGTGTAAAATCAGAATAACGAGCCGAGCTAAGATAAAGATATTAGTTGTGTGGCAACAGATATGGGAAGAAGTTAGATAGTTTAAAATATTTATCACTACAGCCTATCTGTTGGCTATTATGTTTGTCAGTAGGAAGAAAGGCAAAAGTGCTGCCAACTGAGCATGTAGGAAATAACCTTTCTAAATTTGATGAGAAACAAGGAAAAGCAAAATTCAAAGGTAAAACATTAAATTGTTTGCATTATTTGAACGGGCAAAAGGCAAGGCTCTCGTAACATTAGAAATTAATTTGTGATGCTCATTTCCTACAAACATTGTTAACCATTACATGTGTGTAAATAGTGCTTGCTGCTGTTGCAGTAATGTAAGTGCTCGTTGTTGCACGTTGTGTTCTGTAGGTGAATCCCAGGTTGACTCGCGAATAGGTTCACGAGTCGAAGGGTAGAAACCCTTGGTAATCACTTCTGTGACTAGACGGAGAGATAGGTCCGTAAGTCGAAGGGAAGAGCCCCTTAACGATCTCGTCATGAAATGTAGCCAGGTAGGAAGTGATTACGGTAGTTGTTTGGCGAGAGACAACTAAGGAGGAGGGAACAGGGAACCCTCAGTAAGTTAAGAGATAGGTATACCTAGAGAAGAAAGTGGGGACAAAGATTGTGTCTCCGAGAGTAGTGAGTCGAGAGGAGGACTCACTGGAAAAACGGAATCTGTGGGGACGAAGGTATAGTGTCGTCCGGTACTATGGAGTCTGCAAGAAGACTCGAGGTAAAAATGGCGCCAGATTCCGTTGAAAATGGGAAGTCAATGCCAAGTAGAGTAAAGAAGGTGGAAAGGCTACTGCCACCTCAGGGCATGGTGATCCCATGCAGGAGGGAAAGACAGTTACCTAATTATTGTTGAATAAAAGGAAAATTAATAAATAATTCGGAAAATTGTTTCAAATTGTAGGTACAATAGGTGAGTACCTCAATTACTGAACGGCCTCGCCAAGAAAAAGGTTGAAAACACATACAGACAATTTCTTTCGTTAAAGGAGAAGTTAAAACGTCTGTGCATTTTGTTATAGAAAGAAGTTCATTATACATGAACGCATACATACTTCATTGCTTATGAAGAAAATGTATGTATAAATATCTCCATTGGTGGTCTGGGTTGTTGTCACTAAGAAAAATAAAATTAGCAAAAACCACTTTTAAATTCAGTAGAATGGCCAATGCAGTAGTGACCATTTGAAACGTGATTGAGCTTATTTTAAATATCATTAAGTAAAGGTACGTTCAAAAGTATCGATAGGTGAAAGTAAATCCGAAAACTCGAAAACTTTGTTAGGGAGACACTTCCGTTTTACATACCAATGTGTCTTTAAATTCTCTATCCTTCTCCTTTCTTCGTAGTTTGTAACCCTACTTCCCACTGTTAGAGAAAAAAAAAATCCGAAGCGAGTTCAGGGGAGGTCACAGATATCCTCTGACACCCCCATCCTTTCGTCCGTACACAGTCGTGTTGTAGACAAACACTGAGTTATATGTCTTAAAAAGAAAGAAAAAAGAGAGAAAGAAACTATCGTCAAGTTTCCAGAAGGCAGTGCCCGTTAGGTCACAGGAAATTTATTAACTTATGTATTTGTTTTAAAAGAAAAAGAGAAAGAAACAACATTTATTTTTTTTCTAAAAAAGGAGTATTTTAGGAAATTGTGTCACTGGAGCAAATAGTTATCAGTGTCCTTGTCCTAATTTACAGATACACTTAAAAATATGTAATTCTTCAACCCTTGGCCTTAGTACCTTTAGAAGACTGAGATAATGTTCGTCCAAAATGATTTTTGGAGTTTTGCAAAGGTAATCTGACAGTAGCAAGTAAATAAGCTTAATTATTAGACTTAGGTTAGAACAGTTACATTTCAGAAAAAAAATAATTAAATATCGCCAGTAATAACTTGACTTGAAGTTTCACTAGGCGATAAGTTAAATTGTCTTAATAGTTAGCGCAGAAGACAAGCTATTCGAGATTTCATTTAAACATGAACGCGAAATGGTAGACCGTTTATGTAGGATGTCATACTCACAGTAACAATATTTAAAGACAAGTTCGATAATTATTAAAGCATTATATATAATTGAATTACACGCCAGTGTATCGAATACTCTTCTTTCTTTGTAAATGAGAATCTGGAGTGCCAAGTGTCCTTAAGTATAGTCTTGTAATTTAGACCGTAATCGAACCTTCAGTTCCTATACGGTTCACTAATTACACAGTTGGGAGACTACAATAGTTCATTATCTTAACGTCAGCGGTTCGACTCCCAGGTGCATTCAGACCGACCAATAACAGATTTCAATTTAAGGCATAATAAATACCAATGTGTATATTTATTTGTTTGCAGTGAAGGTTAGTTTCAAAGCGGGTCCTTACATTCTTAAATTCTTTTTTGATTGTTAAGCATCTTCAAAATAAAATGGAATTTGTATCTTTGAAGTTCTATGAAAACTAATTCCTTAATACAGAGAGAAGGTTATATAATAAAATCATATGATGCAAGAGTAACTCTTGGGTTGTACCGACAAAGAATCCGGTTTGATTCAGTTTTTAGGTACATGCCTTACAAGGTTTTACAGTAGAAATGTTTGTATTAATTTTCAAGGCAGACACTAGCGAAATTTTAGTTCTGGTCTTCTAGTAAAACGAAAAAAGCCGTGAGAAGCAAATCATTTAGTATTAATGCAAATGATTGATTCATTTCAATTAATGAATCTGGAAGGCTCCAAAAATAAATAAAGTAATAGTAATAACATACATTATAGACCTATAGCACAATGCATTCTACTTAGACATTGAATGAGCAAAATTAGGGAAACTAATGTCCGATTAATTGAAATCATCCCTAACTACCCCTTTTCCTAAACAAGAGGCAAGCGCAACGATATTTGCAGTTGCGTCATTGTTATGGTTATTCATTAAAAAAATATCGATAGCATTACGGTCCCTTTGAAATAAAAAAGATAAAATTTACATAAACTATAAACGTCAGTTAGTTTTGTTACCTTAAAGCGAAAACTGATTTCTATTAAGGCCTGCACTGTTAAGATATGTATTGCAATTGTAGTTTGCAATATAGTTTCGCGACAGCGTTCGGCATTACCGATGCTACTTAACCGGCATATTATCACTAGAAAAGAATAATAAATACCTCCCTATTTATTACTTAACAGAGTATTTAACTAGTGAATTAAAGCTACTGATAACAGCAAAAGAAAATCGCCGTTGTATTTGCAATGAATACATCTAGGCTATGCACTATTATGATATTGCGTTCAAGTTGGTTAGAGATTTGCAGATATCTTACATAACTATATCAAATTAAAAATTCTATCTCTAAATTAGTAAAATTGAAATTGTCTTTCTTAAAATAGACTTGATTACATTATAGTATTTAAAGGAGATTAAATAATTAAATAAATAAACACATAAACGTATCTTGAATAAAAGGTTTCCTATAAACAACGGCACAATAAGGAAGATATAATATGCACACCAGAGCATAGATATTAAAGTGGACGATTAGAAGTAGATTAACGACAAGCTATTTTATATGAATTTCACATCAACCCTTTACATGATCGCTAGTTTGAGACAAATAATAATAATAAGATTAGATAAGTTTATTTACGATTCTTGATAGCCCGAATTCCTGGTACAAACTAAAGAAGAATTGCAACAGTGAGAGATCCTCTTATTTTCGTCAGTGAAATAAAAACACTGATGATAAGTAAAAATGCGAATAGTTATATTCGATACTTCACCGCGGTATTTGAAAAAAAAAATGCGTATCTTAAATATAATGAGAATTCTTCCCGACAATGTCAATGGAAACATGTTTATTCACAGGCAAAATCATTTGTAGTAGTTTCCTGTAGTAGTCACTTCTTTGTCTAAAGAGAACGGTGAGACTGTCGCTTGAGGTTTGAAAATCATGTAGTAAACTCATCTTTGACAAATGATTCAATAATCGTAATACAAATTACCAAAATAAAATTATAACGTAATAAATTACTAGACATGGAGAAATAACTTGTCTGGGAGTAAAGGTGCTCTTGAATGTAGTTATGCCTTTTTTAGTTCAGTTTCTTTGACATTGCGTATTGGCGCACCAATGAATAAAGTATGTCGTATGTTGTTTGCGAGAGTTGCAAGTATTCCCGGATTATTGCAAATAGTTCTTATTGACGAGAATTGCGCATATGGAAATTTTATCGAGATTTTAGGGAGCAAAATATAAGAAATACACTCTAACGCTTGAAACTCATTGGTTCAGTCCAGTAGAAAAATCATGTAATTCTTATCTGTTTCAACTTAATTGTTTTTAATGATATAGTACATGGAGTACTTTAAAAAAAAATGTCAGGTTCTTTTGGCATGGTCCGTATACAGTCTTAGTATTTGAATTGCGTAAATCAACGAGAAGGCAAGCAGCGAAACGCCTACGAAAAGGCTTAAATTATATAATAATAATCATCATTTAATGAGACTTTTTAGTACTTTAAGTAGATGAAAACTGTCTTTCTATTTCGTATAGTCGCCATTTTTGTGTGTTCTACAAAAAGGAATTTTAAGAGGGGAATTCAACTACAGAACTGGGACAATCTTGCAGAGATTTATTGAGATTGTAAGAAAAATATTCAAAATGTTCCTATGTAAATCTTACTGCCCTCGATCAAGTGTTTGAATTGGTGCAATACATGATGCTTAAACTGAAATTGTCGTCCTTGTGAAATAAGCCTTGTTAATAAAACAAATCATAACATATATGACTAGTAAATAATTACGTTGGCAAAATGGATAAGTGAAATTTGCCAAGATGAGGTAATCCTAGTAGTATCGACAGACTTGTAGTCAGAGGAAAACTGTTCAGTTTGAATGGAGATGTGAATAAGGTATTGTTTGGTACCCTAGATAAAGGGGATGTTTAATAATACAATAGTAAAATAAATAGCAGGACCAAAAAAGTTTGATTGTTAAAAACTGAGTAAAGAACAATTGGTTCTAGTAAACTTATCTTGTGTACCTTAAATATCATTTGCAAATGTTGTTCAGAATGAAAAATTTTTGAAACAAAATTAGTTTCGAGAAAGTTGCTGATTTCTTTAATTCATCGAAACAGAATATTACATATTAATCGAATTTGGAAACTAACTTAGAGATGTTATTCTTCCATCAAAATGTATTTGAAAAAATTGTTTCTAAAGTACAAAGTTGGTTAAAAGCGGTTCTGAAGGTAAAAGAAAGGTAATTTAACAACAGATAACTAGCATTAAAGATGTATTGAAACAATCCATGAATAATTCTATTTCAGTATTTTTAGAGTAGAATTATTGTTGCCAGTTGCCTTCAGATATGATTATGGATTTTTTTTATGTTAAAGATATTGCATTTAACATAGTAGCTTATTGTATGTAATTATACAATCTTTAACTGTTTAGTTTATTCTACCTTTAAAGTAATACGTGGTTTTGAAATCAGTTGAGGCAACCTGCTGAGCTGGCTAATGTATAACATGAATAATGTTTTTCTACAACTTATTATCGGTTTGATTGTAGATTGAATCTTTCCCTATAGTCACACGTTTACATCAGATTGCGAAGCTAAATTACAAAAGAATTTGACAATCCACCAAGTTGTAACACAATGCGATCAACTGAGTGTATTTTGTCTACTCTGAAATATAATGAACTGTCATATGTTACTTCTAAAGTCGTAAAAGGAATCGTAGTTCATACAGCATATGAACAGTACTATGTGACTGTAGTTAGTACCGGAATATTGAAATTAGATGTGGATCGTATAGTTTACGAAATGATTACTGTGCAAAAGGTTTCCAAATATTCCATACTAATATAGATGAAAGACAAATAAATTCATAATATAGTAATCCGGCTTTAGACGTAAAGCTTACTAGTTACCAAAATATAACAAACAGAAAAATTAAGAAACTGATCAACAGTGTAAGATATTATACGCGGGTGTAATTATTCCACTTTTGGTGACCTAATGGTGGCTACGAGTTTTTTGATTGATTTTGTTGTATTATTCTTGCCTCAATGAAGTCTTGTTTGAAAAATTGTCGATTATTACCATAGATATATATGCAATCATTCATAATAAGTGAGTTTAGTTCTCGTAATGAGTTAAGGCATATCAGTGCACATGCGAAAAGTTAAGTACTTCAATTAACTGAGTCAGATTCTTCAAACATTTATGTTGCACCATTTCAAACTGAAAAGGTAAATTATCAAATATGAAAGCAAGAGTAAACCTGAATAACATGATATTGTCTACGGAAATTTGTACAGATAACAAATTTCCTCAATTAAGGGGGGAGGGAGATGTCACAGCCGTACATCTTATTATTGTATTTTTCTTTTTTTCTTAAATTGGATATTATGTGATTGTTGTTGTTGGTTAATTATATTTGATTATGCCATGGGATGATATAAGGACGGCCGATCTCCCCTTCTTAATTGAGAAGTTACCAATTGTTTATATTGTATATATGTATGTTTCGTTTATTTCATCTGTTCAATGTGTGTGTTCTTCAATACCAATGATAGAATATTATCAATGGAAAATTCCGATTAACATTGTATAACGTATAAGAGACTTCAAGGGTGAGACAAAGTCAAAGGGGTAATTCAGAACAGGATATGAAAGGTTTTTGGAGATGTTTGTTAGGAAATGGTCACCAGGCCTTACACGTGATGAGGACTTAAGCACTGAATATCGATGTGTCAATTTTTTTTTTAATATAACAAAAAATGTGTACGAAAAGGGAAAATACTTAGCATCTATGTGCGCACGCAGCTAAAGTGTTGGGTGCACAAAAGGGTGTAAATGGAAAGTTAACATTGGTGACCAAAGTACAAAATTGTCATAAGATCTGACGTAAGTTGCAGAAACTTGTCACGTTTTTAGTATTTAGTATAAAGGTGATGTGTCTCCAAAAACTGTTGTAACTTCGTAGACACACGTCGTACTATGTAGCTCGGGAGTCCGTCGGTCAACCTTCTTTTCGGCGTTTGTACATCTAAATTAACCGACGGACTTCAACTGTAACTTTACTTTTCTTTTAATATTCATTTTACAAATAAACTGGACAAGAAAATTCGTCTCTATTATTCAAAGTGTACTTGCACCCCCGGATCTGTCTGCAGCTAAAGTTTAAGATAGACATAATATGTTTGTTGTTTATTCACGTGTGACCGCTCGCATATTGTTAATCCTGAAGTTGAAATTATAAAGTACGTTCCGCTCGCGTACTGGAGCTGCGACATTAATGACGGTGGCCAACGCAACCGAATTTCGCGGTGTACGACTGGAAGATGTATGAAAAAAGAGAGAGAGAGAAAAAAAAGCCGACCACCGAAATCTTTTCCTTCTGAACCAATTAACTCCTGCTATATTATCCAGTCAATGAACATTTTGTGTATATTCCATAAATCCAAACACAAGGACGGGAAAATCTATTTTAGCAAAGTTGTATGTCCATATGAACTCCACCTGTTATGATCAGAACACACTGCCTTCCTTACTAGCCGTGTAAAGCAATGAAAACCGCCACATGGCTGCTTCTATAATGTTATCAAGCGGTTGTCTGTCAACAAAATTATTTGTATGACGTCAGTCCATTTCCACACAGATGAAGCATAAAACAGAATGTTACAATTTAGTTCCTATTCAATTTATCTCGTTTCCTTGGTCATGGGTTTTGTAAAACAGAACAGCAATTCAAAATTACTATAGTTTATGATTTCATTTTTCTTTAAATTTAAACAAAATTTGGGGCCTGAAAATGTCTGGCTAATTTTGCAGTTTTGAAAAAAAAATGTAATCGGTAGTTAGTTTTCTTTTTTCGTAAGATTCCAGACACGTTACAATGAGTTACTATTTTAAAGAAATGTCTTACAATTGGCACCGAAGAAAAATATTCTCAAAGGAAAACTAACTCATTTATGGGCAGTATGATAATAATAAACTTCCATAAATTCACGAACAAACAAAAACGGTTATTTTTCATATTAAGGTAAGTAATATATAAATAAATAAACGGTTACTAAAACATATAAGCTAAATAAATTATTCTCAGGATATGAAATAACTATATCCATGCTACTGTTGCAATTTTAATTGCAAAAACGTTTTTAAAAAGTTACGTTTCAACACAACACGTTGCTCCCGACTTCCTCCAATTATTCCACTACGTTGTGTTCCATATTAGAGTTACTTGACTCAACACAATGACTAATGCCCGCGCCTTAAGGCCAGATCGCCCACGTCGATTCAGTCTAAGCTACTTATTCCCTGCCATTATATTAATTCAATAGAAATGAGAGAATCAATTCGGCATAAAGCAAGGCACAATTTGCTAATCAAAGTCATTGATATTAGTGTAAGGCCCATTCATGTCCGAGTTTCACATCATTACATTTGTTACCTGTAAAGAAATTGTTAATTTCAGAGGTGTGTAGTTCATATTCTACAAATTGAATAAGTTACATTGTATTCATTTGAAATAGCAAGAAAAAGGAAAGATTTCCAAGAGTTTTTCTTGAGTAGATCCTACATAAAAATGTCATACCATAGGTAATCTATTAGAACAAAAAAAAAAAAAAAAAAAAAAACATGTCTAAGATTTTTCACAAAGGAATCAATCAAACACGGAGTTCCTAGACCTAATATTTAAGGCTGTTAATTCTACAATATTACTGGCGAATATCGGAGGAAAAGTCTATTGATGATACATGAAAAAACGAAGTCATTAAATTTTACGTCCCACAGTTATGCCTGCTAAACGAAAGGATACAGTGATGGTGAGAAATGAAGGATATTGTGGAATGGAGAAATTGAGAGGAAACGGGAAAACCCCGAGAAAACTCATGCATACGTTGTTTGTCATACAAAGTTCACTTGGCGCGAGCTAGAATCGAACCAAGGACCCCATGCACCAGAACCACCGCGGCCCTATAGGTGATACTTATATGTATAATTTGATAGATTTCATTAAGCTGAACAAAACGGTATGAGTAAGTGCAAATCCTCACATGTAGTTTGAGAAAATCGACAAAACCGATTCTTTTATAAACAAAAAATGCTACTGTATGGTACCTATCCACATATTAAGATATAACTGACAGTGAAGTATACCCTCGTCAAACTTTCATTATGACACTAGCAAGACGACAGTATGTATATAATAATGAGATATACCCGAAAAGCATTGTTAATCATAATGTTCTCCAAATATGACACACACACAAATCGATAGATTACATCGAGCTGAACAAAATATGTTTCAGGGAAATTCTCATGTTTAAGTTTCGATAAAATTGGGAAAAACTATTATGCTGGGCTAAAATGTACGTCGTTCAGTGCTAATAACTGACAATTCTTACTCTGCTGAAACTGGTTGCTTATTTGAATTTATGTACTGCATATGCAATAATTTTATATATATGGAAATGATTATATACAGGTATATCAATTTTAACTAAACTTGGTACAATATTACTTGCAGTCTAGAGAAGAGTACTGTTGGGGTACGACCCCATAGCACACCTAGGGAGAAGGGAAAGCGAGGAGACACATAAAAATGATCGAAAACGATCGATATTAGTGTCAAATCTATAGTTTTCGGGGTCCATGAGCTGACTGATGGCCGTGTCAATGCTCTTTAACTCCAATGCTCCCCCAATGAGCATAAGACCCCCTTTGGACACCTAAGGAAGTGGGAGGAAGCTGCATATAAGAATAATTGAAAACGACCGACATTAGGATCGAATCCGGAGTTTCCGGAGTCGTTGAGATGAACACTGACACGATATTTTAAATCCAAATTCAGTCCACATTAGTACACCTGAAGGGCGGGGCCCGCGGAGGGAATGGTGACACACAAAAATAATTTTTGATGGCCAATGTTAGAGTCGAATCCATAGTTTTCTGTGTCACTAAGTTGACTGGTGAAAGTACTGGTGCCTTTTAAATCCAAGGTACGCTCCCAATTGGGGGTAAAACATCCTAGCATTCCTCGGGGGAGGGGAGGTGAAGACATACAAAAATGATCGAAAACGACTGAGTACTGAATCCATTAAGTACACATTCAGCTCCCATAGCACACGAGGGAGGGTGAAATGGTGGCAGTAAAAATTTCGAAAACGACCGGTATTAATGTCGAATCATTAGTTTTCAGCGTCGCTAAGTTGATTGGTGGCAGTTCTGATACCATTTAAATGTAACTTCAGCCTCCAATGAGTGGAAGACTCTCTTAGTACTCCTAGGGGATTGGGATTGACAGACATAAAAATGATTTTAAAAAAATGACCGATATTAGTGTCGAATCCGTAGTTTTCGGAGTCTAAGTTGATTGGCGGCAGTTCCGATGATCTTTAATTTCAAGTTCAGCCTGCAGTAGTGTTAAGATCTCCTAGCTCACCTATATCGCAGTTTCGCAGAAAGTTCACTTATTTTCATGACGCAATAATTTACGGCTGATTATGAGAATTCCACTTTCTGCACATCTACCAGCTTTAACTCTCAGCTGTTATATGACATTATATTATGTCTGACCGATGCGGCTCATATATACAATCCTGAAATTTGGGATACTGACGCCATCTCGTGTGAAAAAAAAAGGTTCAATACTTTAGACTACCTGATATTTAGCCTGAAGGGAAGAAAAGATGCGGGAAGATAAAGGAGGGTTATATCAAGATATCCATATCTTGAAATTCATTAGGTTCAGAAACAGGAAATTCGGTATTCAGACTTTTCACTTAAAATAATTAAACAGATACAGTATTTCAGCGTTTATATATATATATAATTGACCTAGAGAGGAAGAAAAGGAAGGTTGGGAAAAAAAAGGGTGGAGTGGTTCACTAATCAATGTCAAATATTAAACAAATGTTGAAACACGTATACCTGAACTTTTTATTGATTTTAAATAAAAAGTCCAGGTATAAAATTTCATGACTCCAAAATTAAGAAATTCCGAGATTGAACATCTCATTACTCGAAATTCAACTTGAAAGGAGGTGAAATGCTAGTTTCAGTTATTATACCATATCCACATCTCAACTGTCTTCAAATTTAGAGACTTAAAATTTCATATTTTTAAAAACTTTTCACTTGAAATTTACCGACAATGCATGAAGTGTGCCGCGAAGAGCCACACACGTAAAGGTATAAATGTAGTTTTCCCAGCGCGAAGAACGGAGATTTCGCTAGTACCATAAAAAACTTGAAGTCAAATGCTCATAGAATGTCAACCTTTCTTATGCTTTCTCTCTATGCCTATTTTACTGAGTATTCCAAACTCTCTATCTCGCACATCACTCACTGTACATAAAGAATCTTCGAAGAAATCCTGCGTGTCCATACAGTAGAGGTCTGCACGGGCTCGGGCCGAGCCCGCGGGCCGGACTCGGGCCTACAAAGCATATATCACTTCGGACCCGGGCCGGGCTCGGGCCGTAAATTCTTAAATATACAACTATATTTCTCGCGCCTTTTTGTGGCCTAGCTTTTTAAATACACTGTACAAAGATATTTATTAGACCGTTCTTTTTGGAGAACTTTCAAAACACAACTGCAAAATTAAACCTCTAACTGCTGTAAATAAAAATACAAGTTTGCGTTAATTATTAAATTTATGTAATTTGGGTTTATTTCGGGCTCATTTGATTATCACACGAGCTCGGGCTTAAATGGTAAAACATATTTCGGACTCGAGTCGGGCCTCACATTATAAATTCACGGACCGGGCCAAAAATTCCGGCCCGTGCATACATCTACCATACAGGAATATTGTTTATTGTATTTCGCTATTTCTCTGAATTTGAAATGATAATGAAATATTATAGACCACTAAATATAATGAGTGTAACCCCAAACACTTAGCGCGCCTACTGATGTGCATGTTCCATGGAGCTACTTGAACTGATAGGTTACAAATTAGATCTAAAAGGCGGTGCCCATCATATATTGTCTAATGAAAAATCACACATCGCTGTCTAAATGATCACTGATGAAATCCGTTCTGGCTGTATTCATATGGATCTTTCCATCCGTATGTATACAATTTTCGTTAATCTTTGCCACAGTTATAAGGCATGTATTATCTGTTTTCTTTCAGCCATATAGTACTGAGCTGGAGATTACAAGATGTTCAGATGTGCATTCAAGTCCTACCTCGGTCAATTTTGAATTAGTCGCTTTTGTCATTTCTGAACTTTTTCGTGATTATAAGGTTAGTATACACGCCTTCAGCGTAGGAGACACTGGTTTGATTCCCAGATGGAGTTCATATAATCTCGGTGCTAAAAGAGACGCTACACTCCGAAATAACCAACCAACTAGTCACCATTTCACTGTTCATTTTGATATTGCGATTTATTTCTTACGGTCTCATTTACTCTATGAGGCAAAACCGTAGGATGTAAAGCTATAAGAAACAAATAAAATAAGCTTATACATGAAACTATAAGATTTTGTTTATCTTCCATATGGATCACCAATTACATTACATGTTCTGCATTTCAGTGTCCTTCGTTACAGATGAGAGAGAAAATGTCATTTCAGTTCGATCGATGCTATGTACATAGCAGGACACAAACTGAAATTCCCATGTAATGGTTATGTACAGAACGAGCTAAGTATAATGTAGCACTTCGTATGCATGAAAAGTTACATATGTAGGACATCATATAAGATCAGGCGGTGTGCGACATTCAAAATTGAGTTGGACATGAATAATAAATGAAGGACATGTTATCCTTCTTCCTCCATATTTCTCTTCGCTTATTATTTTCTTTCTCATGCGGCTCTTTTACTAACAGCAATGAATCCTTGATATAACACATCCGGTTCAGTTTAGGTGGATCAGTGAATGTTATGACTCAGTCTCGCAGGGACTAGACTAGAAACAGCCAATTGCGCTGGATTTATTGAAAGCCATATAACCTGGGTCAGATTTTCACTCGGAACGATTGCGATGTTACTGTTATCCGTTTTCTGTAATTTCTAAAATGGAGGAGAGTTTGTTTGCGTTGCTGGTCTCCGATCGAGAGTGACGTCAATGCCCCGTCTATGTTACTATATTTCAGCTCAGTTATGCTTATACACTTTAGAGCACAGCACTGACACAAGAATTCTTTCTACGAGCGTCTTCTCCCCAGATTTTATTCCCTTCACGATTTTCACTTCAACAGAAAACATTACTCAGATTCAAGAGGAAAGATAATCTGAACGAGTATTTACATTTCTACCTTATTACAATCACAGCCTACATTAGGGATTTAAAGGTTTCAACTAACAGACTCGCAAATATTTAACTGACTGACTTTAATACAGTGAAATCTATGTTCAACGGAATCCCACAGACAACATCATTTCCGTTAAGGAGAGGTTTATTTTTGAAACAATATTGTATTAACTATGCAGTAGAAAAGTAGAATAACCAGTATAGTGATATAAATAATTTACATAAATAATTTTGGTACTACAAGCGTTCATTTGTTAGTATATCATACTCGCTAAATGGGCTATAGCTCTAGATGTAGGAAATAGTGTATCAAAATGCTTCTAGAGATCATATAAACATTTTATATCTACCACTATATATATTTAATGATATTATTAATCTACGATTAAACCCACTGTTTCCACTTTTCACCTCTATGTTAACTAGATTTATGGGATCTCAGTGCATAATGCTAAAATAATTGATATAATGGGGAATTAAGAACATATAACAATATCTTAAGTTCGTGGCTGCGATGCTTTTGGGTTTTAATGTGTCAAAGTTTTCCACGACCCCCGAAGACAGATTATAAATCTAAAATTATCTAGATTCTATTATTTACTGCTATTTTGCTGTGGTCTCTTAAGCCCTTTAGAGCTTAATAACACCGCGTTGAACTCTTGCAGAATAATCACTTTTCAGCTTCTGCTAAGACATCTGTGTTAACCTGTAATTCAGATATCTTAAAAACAATATACAGGTGCTAACAAGCAAGGGGCGCGATATCCAGACTCGAATTGCGCAATAAGAGTTACGTATTCTGAATGAGCATCAGGTAGTTAGTAAGTTACCAAATTATTAGCTGCAGTCCGCCAGTAGGGAAAAAGTTATGGGACTGTAAAGTTCAGAGGCTGACGTACGAAAACCACACAAAACTTAGCATTTGGCTTGTTCCTCTTTGTATTGACAAGAGATAATGAACTCTAACGTATTCCCATCATAGAACATGATGTGTGACATAAAAAAATCTGTATGAAAAGAATTGTCAGTGTTGCCATCCATAGAAATTACAGTGCTGCCCGAATAAAAATACCGCGAAAAGCTTGGTTTGCAGCGAATGAAAGAGTGAACACAACTGTGTTTTGTGACATCATATTTTCGTGGTTCGCACGGAACTACGTTTTATATAATAGCCTACGTTATTTAGATTGTAAGAATCAAAGTAGTTATAATATACTTGTATTAATATTAGAATATACTTGTATTAACATTATCACTGCGCGTCGCTGGCTATCGTCCGATGTGCATATTGTACTAACTGTTTTTGTTTATATCACTTGATACTTTCTGCTCTTCATATCAATTGTGTGGTTTAACACTGTCATTTACATAGCTATCTCCCCTTCCCAAACAAATACCATTTGCTATTGCACACATAAACAGGTTATTCCTTCTGTTTGCCATAGTCTCTCATGTTCACTTTGCAGCCTCATAATTTTGCCCTACTGGCGGACTGCAGCTAATAACACTGTTACTTCATGATTGATGCTCTTTCAGAACATACTTTATAACGCGTATTGTGCAACGCAAGTCCCGATCACGTACTATTTACTTGCAAGCTTTTCGAGGTATTCTTATTCTGGCAACACTGTAATTTCTATAGATAGCAACACTGACAATTCTTCTCATACAGATTTTCTTATGTCAAACATCATGTTCTGTGATGGGAATACGTTAGTGTCCATTATCTCTTGTCAGTACAAAGAGAAACAAGCCAAATGCTAAGTCTTGTGTGGTTTTCGTACGCCAGGCTCTGAACTATATAGTCCCATAACCTTTTCCCTACTGGCGGACTGCAGCTAATAATTTGGTAACTTACTAACTACCTGATGCTCTTTTAGTATGTAAGTCTTATTGCGCAATTCGAGTCTCGATATCGCGCCCCTTGCTTGTAAGGAGGGGTCTGTTTTGTAAGAAGTCATCTTGCAAAATTAGCTGTGCATCTTTCAATTGCACCAGATATTTATTTCTGAGTGGGTCTGAGCCTATGAAAACAGAAGGTCCCATTCTTTAGTATCTCGGTAGCGGCGTATAAAACAAAGATCAATCAATCAACAATTATCAAGCTTATATAAAGAAGCGACCTGGGGTCAAACTCTGAATCCCTCTAGAAACAAAGATTTCCACCTGAGGCTCTGATGTTACATTCAACCGAATACCGCACATAAAGCCTCTGAAACACTTGGTTCCGGTTAATCGTTTTATAGGGTCCCTAACTTGAGATTACGAGAAGTCAAAAAGTAAAGGGACTCGAGAAAAGATACATTTATTCTAATGATAGAAAACTGAAACATGCTCAATCTCCCTGCACTTCAATGCACTCTTCCTAACGTTTCACAAGTTTTTTGATTCAGTCGGGAAAAAAGTTCTACGGTTGCACCTAAAACCAATTTTGCTTCGCATCAATGACTTCTTTGAAATATTTCGGGGCCCACCTTACACACACTTTCCGAAACTTTAATCTGTCGTGTAAGACGGAATACGCTGAACCATTACTGAAATGTAAAGTATTGGCGATTTCGTCCACTGTGATTCGTCTGTTTTCCATCACCATACCTTCAACGACTTTCAAACTGTCCTCAGTTGTTGACGTCGATGGCCTGCCCAATCTTTCCTCGTTACATAAGTTATTCCCTGTTTGAAACGGTCTACCCTTTTAGGCTGGGCTTTAATCGAAAATAGAAAATGAGTTACTGAAATCACAGTGAAACCTATCCATCAATACAGTGTGATAATTAGGATTAGGAAGTATATTTCTGGTCTTTCGGCATCTATACTCATTTTAGCCCGTCAGTATGAGATTTGATGTTCCCCGGTGATCATACTATCCGGAGAAAGGAGGAAGGAAGGGATCGGCCTGATCTTTTGATATAAGAGATACTATCCCAGCATTTGTTTGGTGTGAAAACCTAATTCAGGATGACTGGCCTAAAAAAGTTGTTACACCTTTTCGACTGAATGTACCCAGTGGGAATCAAATCCAGGACCGCTCACACTAAGTTGTGATAGTTATCAAAACTGTATATGTAATATGTCTTTGTTGGAACCTAAAGATCAAGTAGGCTGACTTCTTGTGATTTAATTATCTTACTCATTCATGGCTTCTGGAAGGGCAGGGCCAGTCATTCTACTACAAGGGACCCCGCGGAGAGAAGCTTCCGAGAACCAACAAAGCAATTACATACGTAGCAGTTCAAGAGTGACCGTCGTCTTGCCTTCTGTCAAAGACATCAAATCACAACTGTACCTTCAAAATCACTTGCTGATTGGACAAAAAGACACAAATACTCTCCTGTGCCGTGGCCAATTCATTGATTGGAGATATTCAAATACCTTCCTGCACCGAGCCTCCGAAGAGATTTAATACAGAACTGGGCAAAGACAATTTTCAAATTTAAAAAAGAAAAGGAAATAAAGAAAAAACCGCAAAGAATTATTGTTTACTTTTGCTATTCCATTCGACTATTAAAACCAAAGTAATTTATGTGTACAGTGTCATTTTAAAAAAAATCTAACCGTTCACCTCTAAATCCTGCACGTTTATTTATTAACAGTGGATTTTTTTTAGTGGATTTTCGTTGGCCAATTGTGATCTTTATTTAGATCCAAAGTATTAGAATTTCGTATGTACAGTTATCAGAATATGTTTTTTCCACAAGCAACACGACTAAAAAAAATTTAAAAAAAACTGTACATACAGTACTTCCACCTTTGCCCAGGTTGTGTTGCAGTCAAGAGAAAAAGAGAGCAAAGCTAAACAAATGACTGTGCAATGCATCTATAATGTCAGCGCCAACTACCGGAATTGGAAATGAAATATGTCAGTGTTAAATTGGTCCCTTATTTCCTGCAGCATTATGATTGTAGTAATTGTTTCCAGTTACAAACAATACCAAATATGGAATTGTTTTCGGAATGAGGAAATTTGTCGGTTCGCATGACTAACAAATGTAGAGCTATCGAGCACACCACGTCGGTTATTGTGTGTGTGTTCATGTATGTAGACTGCAGGATTGGAGCAAAATTAACAAGATCTGCTCAATATATGATGATTATGAAGTGGAATGGGATACAATAGGCTTTTTTTAAAAAAAAGAGAGAGAACTCATATTTGTATAGGAGACAGAGCAAATTTTCTTGAGAATAAAATTGCCTGAGTTTACTAAAAAAAATGTAAGAAATTTATGATAGGGAGTCAGTCATTAATAATGTGTTTTAAGAATTTAAAGAATTTAATTTTTAAGTTTAAAATATTAAAAATGAATATGCGTAGGAAAAAGACCCCTTACTAGACAGACGTGAAGTATATGCGAATTTGCTGAAAATAAAGATTTTTTGTTTTCTTTTTTATTTAAGAGTGTTATTAATTTTACTCTCGTTTTACTGTATTTCCAAAATGGTTTTACTCTTTGAGGAGGTGTTAAGATCATTTCGCACAAGGACGCTTACTTAGCCTAAGGTTGCCAGACGTCCTGTATTTTACTATCTACTTTCCTATCCTGTTCGAAGGTTATTCAGGACATATTATCCTCTTTTGTTTACCAGCGGTGCAAATCTGTCTTGAACATTGGGGAGACGGGTAAGATCGTTCCCGTTTTTTAAAGCGATATTCAAAATATTTATCAAGTTGAAAAACTATGCTGTGGAGGATCAGAGGAGCACAGTTATCTTCAACATTGGGAGGCGGGCAGATTTGAAGCTTATTCTCAGGGGACATCAATTTCATCTCACTTTCCTTTGTGGCAATGGACACAAATCATCACATTTCTCCCCCCCCCAAAAAAAATCAAATCGGATTATAGGGGGGACAATCCTCTTTAGTTCCAAGAATGGAGGAGACATGTCCCCCTCATCCACTCCAGGATTTGCGCCAGTGTTGTTTACAAGTACGGAAGGTCAAATTTTTAAGCCACGCGAAAGAAGGTAAAAGCTGGCTTAGTGAAGTCTCATCCACCACAATCCTCAGCAGATTCTTGCATTTAATTTATGTATAACGTACGATGCAGATGTGAAATACTTCCATTATTGAATAACAAAAGAGCTATAATTTCATGTGCGTTACCAATCTCTACCTATTAGTCTAAGTGGTCAAACAATTAAGTGTACTGTTAAAAAAGTTAACACATCACATTTTTTTAAAGTCAAAATAATTTATGTCTAGACATCTACTTTCAGTTATTATTATTATTATTAAGGCAAGAGATGTTCTGTATTTACAGTGACAAATATAGCAACTCTGCATTTCCAAAGAAAGTAAATTGTGTATTGCAACGTAGTTTGACAATAATACCAGAGGGGGCTCGTAAGGGAAATCACCAGATAAAAATTAGTTTCTTTTAAGTACGAAACTAAAAGAAAGAGACTTTCTTAATGTACTAATTGTTGTATACAACAATTAATACATTATATAAACTTTATTCCCTTAGTTTCAAGCCAGGCCGGTAGCCAGCCCAAAAATTTAGGGGGGGGGCGGCTGAAGTTAGGGGGGGGGGCGATCCAACAATATTATAGTTCATCACCATATTATATTTCATTTGCAAGCCTACCGTGAAAATTTTAGAGGGGGCCAGCAAAAATTTAGGGGGGCGCCCCCCTAGACCCCCCTGGATACGGGCCTGTTTCAAGCGATGAAACTGTAATTTTGACCAGTGCGACTTCTCTTGATCATATACATGTCATTAAATTCTTAAATCTAATTAATATAAAGCACAAGTTAAACTGCAAGATTAAATTTATAAAACGAGATCAAAACTTTTACCTTCCTGTTTAGTCTTCCTATTAAGTTTGTCGTACATGTATACATTCGGGTGCAAATTGGCTGCAAGCTGTACCTCGTATATTGTTAAATATTTTACATTCTCATATTCTCTAGAACAGCTTGTTGTAATTGTATTTATTCGTTCCTGTGACACATTTATGTGCCCTAGAGAAAATGTAACGATTATTATCCATAACTAATTTTCTAGTGGCTTTCCATCCATATTAAAGGGAATAGTAGGTGATGATACGGTCAGAAAACTGATCAGTGGCGCCGCAACGAGTAAAGGGGAGCAAAATCGAGCACGTTATGAAAGCCAAGTAAGTCACCCTCGTCTGGTGTATTTTTCAGTTGAGTTCACTATCATTATTACAAAGAATTCCCATGACACTTAAGCTTTCCTGATAACTTAATTTCATCTCAATCAATTTCTATTATTACAGTAAACAGAAACTATTCGTCCTCCTAAATGATAATAATAATAATAATAAAAATAATAATAAAAATAATAATAATAATAATAATAATAATAATAATAATAATAATAATAATAATAATAATAATACAAAAACCTTTACAAAAGTAGGTAAGACTGAAATAAATAAAAATGTGGGTACAAATATAATAACCTTATTTTGAATTATAATGAAAACACATTTTTCAACGACAGGACATTATTTGATCACAACTGGTGTATTTCAGAATAACTACTAAAAAATCTAAAATAATATTTACTATAGAGAAAATCCAGAAGAGCAATATATATATATATATATATATATATATATATATATATATATATATATATATATACAGGATGTCTCAAAAGCCCCCTGACATAGGCCAACTCTGTTATTATCAGAGTACAATACAATTTAAGAGGGGAAACTGTCTCCAAATATTACGTTTTCAATCTAAAATGAAGGATTTTTTAAATCGGACGAGCCGTTTGGGCTGTACACCTTTGTGTCCAATGTTAAAAAAATGCAACGTTGCCATTTACCTGGATCCACAACATAAGTCATTGAAGTTATTGTCTTTTATGCTAACGTGTTAATGGCCAGCCCACATTTCAAATACTAACTTTATTTACTTATGTTGTGGGTCCAGTTAAATGGCAACGTTGCATTTTTTGATATGTATAGAAATGCTCGTATGTTTGTATCCAAAGAAAAGTTCGTATGTTTGTCTCCAATCCTTTAGACAATGAGATCTCGAAAACCATAAGTGCTAGAAACGTGTCGTTTTCGCTGGTCGATTTCAAATTTTGTGTAGATTGTCCAGTTCTAATTGAATATTTAAAAAAAAGTGGCCGTTATTTCTTTATTACATTTTTTAGCGGTACACTGAAAGTGTTGAAATTTAAAAAAAAATTAAAGCATCATATCCTACGAGTTATACCTTCCAACCCAACATAGTTGTATACAGGGGTTATATATCTTTCAGGCGTTTGTTTCATGGCCAAAGGTTAATGAAAAACGAAGGATAACCATTTCTCCAGTCTAAGATGAATCTTTATTGTTTGGAGTGTTTTGCCCAATGAACACCATATACCACTGACATTATTATGTATGTAATGTATTTGCTTATTACATACTGTATGCAACAAAAAAGAAAACACTGATCATACATGAATTAGAAACTCCAACCGGAAGTAGGCTCAATCTTGCAAACGGTGCGAGATATTGAAAAAATAATCGAAAAAATCTCTTATTTATGGTATCCCCTGCCGATTTTTATGAAGATGTTTTTCGCTTGTCTCTAGAGGAACATGTACAGATGTTGTGAGGAATGACAAGGAGATTCATGCTCATGTGAATGATGCGCTGTGTAGAGAGCACAGGTTCAGCTAGTGAACTAATAAAATCGTAAGTGTAATTTGCGACAAAATCGCAAATTTTGATTTTCAACCTTCAATACTCTTTCTTTATTTGGAGAGTAGGAAGAAAATCAGATCATCTGGAGAATCTTACGAAAACCTCAAGTTTAAATTTTCGTTTCGATACGTTGGACATTATGACTTCTAGGAATACGTATGTATGTACATCTGGACGGACGAAACAACAAAGAGACATCCAAAAGTATCTTACTTTGGACTGAATTGGAAGAGAGGAAGGCATGGTGCAGGGGCGGACTGGCAACCATAGGGCCCACCCTGCTAAACTGAAATGAGGGCCCACTGTATAAAAAAGTAAAAAATGTACTTGGCATTCTTCATATGTATTACATATAAAAGTCCATCTTCGAACCCATAAATAGTATCCCATATATTCATACAAAAGCAAAACATTAATTACAAAAAATCTGAAGTAAGAAGATTTTAATAGTAACTCATACAGTGTGTAATTGGCATTATCATTTTTTATTGTAAACACATACAATACCGGAATTGGTGCTTTCAGTTATTTATATAGTGCTATTGTTTTTTATGTAATGAATTTAAACCATTTATTTAAACAAATGAATGTCATGTTTTAGAAAACCCAAAATATATACATGTGCAATAAGTTAAAAACTAATCTCAAATCAACTTTGAAACACTAAATAATTAAAGCACTGACAGAAATAATGTAAGTTTCTTTCCTCATAAATCAGTACTGAATTGCATACTATAACCTAATATCATATAATATTAATATGAATGCCAGAAATGTATCCTAACATTAATATCTTCATTATGCCCCAGTTACACTCACAATTTCAAATATCTACCTAATTCTTTGGAGCTAGATACAAGATCGTCAATCACTTTGTCGTAATCAAACGTATATGATCTTTCTATGTATAAAAGAATAAAGTCTTCCAACAAATCTTGTCCAAGCGATGAACACAACCGATTTTTGATTACTTTCATAATCGAGAAAAATCTTTCACATGATACTTGGGTACATGGTAGAGTTAGAACATACTTATACGCTTTATACAACGATGGATATAATGGACCATAAAGATTTAATTTGTGAAGCAGGTGCAGTGCACAAACTAGACACACTTTACACTGTCTTGCAGATTTGCATTTCCATTCATCTTCCTCCTCACTCTCAGTTTCATTATCTTCCTCTTCTTCATTTTCCTCTTTTTCACTACTATGAGCATATTGCTCGCTGCCATGCTCATTTTTTAAAATATCCTGCTTTTTACATATTGGTGGATTATAGTCCCTATAATGACGAGCAAATTGGAGCAGTTCCTCTTGAATTTGTCTTTTTAAAATTGGTGGAGGGGGCCCACCTGTTTGGGGGCCCCCTGCATTTGCAGGGTAGCAGGGTGGCCAGTCCGCCCCTGGCATGGTGATAGTAGATTTCGATTTCGAGACAAAGATTTCGAGATTTCTACTGATCTACACATTTCATAGCCTCTGAATATCGAAAAAGAGGTTATTTGATGTCAGTTTGTCTGTTCTGATAGTTCATAAGAGGTTTATGATGGGTAGTTTACACTTGAAGGTGAGTTACCTACGGACAATTTTCTTATATGTGACTCAGGCCGTTTTGTTCTTTTTTAATAGTAAATATTTCATCTGGTGAACAACCTTATATTGTAGCATAGATCATTCTTTATGAAAAAAAAAATCTTTAGTAGTTTATTCTCGGGGATGATCTCTTTCTAGGCAGTTCTCAATTCTATTATATCATCAGGGCCATAGTCAGAGATGTAAAGTAGGGAAATTTTAATTTTTAAATAAAGATATATCAAAAGAATTATAAATAAATGCGTAGTAAAACTTTAAAGATGTCTGATAAATCTAATAATGATGGCAACAGGGGTTAAGAAGTGGGGAAGGAAAATATCGAAAACTGCTCACATCTTTTAAGACAAGGCACTCATGAAACGAATGATGATCACAAATGCGTCTCTTCGGGGAGATGGAACGGTAGAATTCTGTCATACAAACGCACAGAAGTCGGAAGCAAGAAATAGACCCATCTACCATTTTTACGTATGTCCAGCGTGACCACGTTGAGGAAACTGGTAGCAATCAATATGAGTCAGCAGGAACAGTGGCGGCTCATGAAGGAGTACACAACGGTAAAAGCTACAATTTTATCGCTACAAGCTAAGGAAATAAAACTCACGTAACGTTCTAATTTTTGTATACAAGAATTAGGAAATCAGATCATTTCCTCCTTTAATTTGTTAGGATAAAATTGTAATGTTTACCAATATTACTTCCCTTACAACCCGCCATTAAGCAGGACTTTTCTTAGTTTTCCATGAAGATGCAATTCGTAAGTTGCTAAAAATAATAATAATAATAAGAAAAGACACGTATAATCTCATGCAGTGGTACATGGATAAAAATTTTTGCTAGACTAAAAGTAGTAACTTTGATCGTAAATATTTTTCATCTCTGCGGATGCCCGACGATAATACAATCTTTCAAATATTTCACCGGACAGGAAAACGCACGAATAATGTAAACCAGCGGTAAATTTGCCTTGCCGACTTTACCTAAATTTTTTAATAGATGAACAAGAAAATAATGATTTCTTTGTCTATTTTTGATGCGGTTTTAATTCATACTTCTTCATTTAAGCCTACGACGGGGTAATTAAGTCAAAATCTTTTACAAATGGAAACATATCAAAACTAGTATTTTCTAAAAATTAAATAATTACGCACAAATTTCAGTATTTGATTTAGATAATCTCTTGCAAAAAATAGAGACGAAAAGAATGAATCTCAGCAAACTCATAAGAAGAATCCACGGGACGCTTACTCCACTTTTTTTCGGTTTTTGTGGTTCTAAAATCTACCAACAAACAAAATAAATAAGCGAATAACCAGATGGCTTATTAGTTACCGGTACTTGAAAAATACCGCTGACCCACGCTCGCTGTAAATCTTGATGTAGCCAGTTCATGTTTAGGAAATGTCTCATTACGTTCCACACATACTCGGTATAGCTTAGGTCCGGAGACTCAGTAGACCAGAGTAGAAAGCGTATATCCAGTAGAACACAGTGAGTTGCTTTTGGTGGTATGGAAAACAGCGTTATTCCGTTGAAAGACCCCGCAATTGGTCTACATATGAGCAGGATTGACAGTGTCGTACATCTTCAACGCCCTAGTGCAAGACAAGAGACGACCAACATATCTAACATTGTTCTCAATATTTCCAGGTGAAAGGTGTGGAGGACAAGTGCAAACACAGAAGGATTCCCCGCTCATTTGCAAGTTTACAGACACGCAAACAGGTAGGGATGCGCACGAGTCGAGTCGAGATTTAAGCCTGTCTCGACTCGTTTCCAGAAAATGTTGTCTCGACACGAAAATATGTTTGTCTCGACTTGACTCGAATTCGAGAAGAGACGTCTCGAAATTTGAGTCGAGACAAAATATACGACTTAAAATATACGCACACCTCAGCCAAAACATTATGACTACCTACCTAATTGTCAGTATGTCAATCTTTGGTACGGATAACAAACGCGACGCATCTTAGCATGGACGCAATGATCATTAGTAGGTGTGCACACACAGGTCACCTAATTCCCGTAAATTCCAGGTAGAGGGGGGATGCGCTCCGACGTCACATTCAATCACATCCCAGATAGGGATGCGTACGAAACGAGTCAAGACAGAATTTTCCTGACAAATTTCGAGTCGAGACACAGCTCTTCCAATAGAAAAGAATACATTTTTCGAGTCGAGACATCACTTTTACAACACATTTTCGAGACGAGACAGCCTCAAATCTTGTCTCGTGCGCATCCCTAATCCCAGAAGTGTTCGATTGGGTTCACATCCGGCGAGTAGGGGGCAGCATCTCTCTTGGAACTCGTCTCTGTGTTCCTCGAATCACTCACTCACACTCCTGGCCTTGTGACATGGTGCATTATCTTGCGAAAAATGCCACTAACGTTGGGAAACATGGATATCATGAAAGGGTGTACGTAGTCTGCAAGCAGAGTGCGATACGCCTTGGCCGTCATTGCTCCAGCTTCTCTAGACACATGGACTCTCACGTAAATGTTCCTCAGAGTATAAATTAAGCCGCCTGCAGCTTGTTTCCGTCCCGCAGTACAGGTGTCAAGGAGCTGTTCTCTTGGAACACGACGGATTCGCACCCTCCCATCGTCATGATGAAGAAGGTATCAGGATTCATCAGACAATGCAACGCTATGCCACTGCACTAAGGTCCAGTGGCGATGGTTACGTGTTCATTTCAGTCATAGTTGCCGATGTCGTGGTGTTAACATTCGCACATGGATGGGTCGTCGGCTGCGGAGGCCCATCGTTAGGAGTGTTCAGTGAACTGTGTGTTCAGACACACTTGTACTATGCCCAGCATTAAAATCTAATGTTAGTTCCGCCACAGTTCGCTGCCTGTTCTGTTTTAACAGTCTGTCCAATTTACGAAGTCCGACATCTGTAATCAGATGGAGGGCGCCAATCCCTCGACGTTTGGACGTCGTTTCCCCTTGGTTTCACCACTTGTTGAAGACACCACAGCACTTCTCGAACACCCGACAAGTTCTGCAGTTTCCGAAATTCTCGTGCCGAGTCTCCGGGCCATAACAGCCTGCCCTCGGTCAAACTCAGATAGATTGCGCGCTTTCCCCATTCTATACACGGCCAGCACTCTCATGTTTTACTAGCAGGCATTCCTCGGCAGGTGATGCTGCTATCACCTGGACAGATTTATATCGATAGTAGGTAGGTCTCGAAGCGGATAATCCACAAGTTATGTAGCCCTATTGCGTTCCTGGGAACGAAAACACAATAATTATAACTATGCTAAATTACTATAGACTGCCAATTGTTCATTCAGAGAATTTATGAATTTCATTTATCCCAATAATTTTATACAAACTAGATAAACAATTATTATTATTATTATTATTATTATTATTATTATTATTATTATTATTATTATTATTATTATTATTATTATTATTATTATTATATTTGAAGTACAATCAAATATCACGACTTTAATCATTAATTTTAATTAACTGAATTGAGCTGAAAATTAAATCTTGATCTTGAAAGATTAACTATTAAGTTTATGCCTTCTGTACCTTTCTTAAGTAATAAATGTTGGAATTGATTTCAAGGCTATTTCTGAGTGAATACTTTCTTCAAAATAATAATATAAATTATAGAAAGATTTTCGAGACATTCGAGTCGAGTCGAGATTTTGACGAGCAGTCTCGACTCAACCCGTGTCTCGACTCGAAAATTCGAGTCGAGAAGTACATTTGTCTCGACTCGTCTCGAATTGTATAATGTGTGTCTCGATTCGAATTCGAGTCGAGTCGATTTGAGATATGTCTCGACTCATGCGCATCCCTACAAACAGCTGTCAGTGACAGACACAAACGACTCTCATTGCTTAACATAGCCGTCCGCTCGTCTCAGCACTGTAGGCTCTCCCAACATCACCGAAGACTATGGCTATGAGCAATGCAAAGGTTAATCATGCGAAGGGGAACACTGGAGCGTCGACCTGCACTAAACAATCGATTGTTTAATGTTAAAGTGCACATATGGGATGGAGATATCTGATATATTTGCAGCCACTTTCCTTTTCGTTAGAGTGATCCTAACGACCTTTATACTTAGGCAGCCTGATGCATCGCACAGACATCTGCTGCGGAGCTCCTCTGTCTTTCATCTTGTACATTATCGATGGACCATTGATAAGTCACAATTCGCGAGCGACAAGCCTGCGGAATAATAACTAAGCTTCTCGAAGACCCACTATAAGGCCACGCTCAAAGTTATTCAATTACTCAATAAGCTTTCACTAGCATCGTTTAGGGATTCGAGACAGACTATGATCCACTACAACGAATTCGCACAAACACACTGCTCATCTTGTTTTCTGATGATCTTCAAACTACCGGTAATCAGGCCCGAAACCAGTCTCATAGGTTTGGGGGGGGCATGAATATGTTAGGGGGGACAAGTCATTAAAAAATCTCTCACAAATGCATTAATAATAGCGTTTTGTATTGAGGTCTGGGAGGCCATGGAAAGTTTAGGGGGCCAGGCCCCGCTGGTCTCCCTCTGGTTGCGGGCCTGCCGGTAACAAGTCTCCTGAAAACAAATTCTGTAATGAGAATTTCATTCAACTTGGACAAGGTATACAGGTATCCTTAAACGCTTTTTCATGTATTCATAGATAAGAAAAGGAATATAAGCTGGAATTTTCCGGTTATCTCATACAATCTTACCTTCGACTGGGGGTATAATCTCTTGTCAATAATATGTTCTTCATAGTTCATTCACAGTTTATTTTTAAAATTTCGTCTCGATGACAGCATCTCAAGATGAAACTCATGGGCACTGACGAACATCATTTTGAAAGATTTCAGGAAGACTAGAAACAAACTCTCGGTCAAGTGTTCTTGCTATTGCAGATGAGTTAGATATACACCATATACCTGTCGTTCGACTGCTCCGCGCAATCGGTAAGACAAAAATGTGTGCCACATAAACTGATATCGGCCAACAAGAATCGCCATCTGGAGGTGTGCAGTTCTCTGAGTATGAGGTATAACCGCAAAATTTCCTACATCGGATTGTCATTTCAGATCAAAAACGGATGTATTCCCTGTTCAGCGTAAGCTCTAAACTCCGATAAACAAAATATTTGTATCCTTCCGCTTGTCACAAATACGATTGGCTAGTGATGTATCACTCCCACTCCCCACGGGGAGGAGCAAATTATACACGTGCATTTTGACAATACTGTCTCGTGTTGTCCAGATACTTACAGCAGCAGAAAGAAAGAAAGAAAAAGACTCGAAAGATTAAAAAAATATATTTGAATTTCGCTGGTAAACAATTGCTGCTTAGTGAGTAAAGGTTTACCTTGTTGATGTTTCACCACAACACTCGCTGAACCGGGATTCATGTAAGACATCTTTCAGACTTAAAAGTAGAACACGTCTCCACAGTTGAATTGGCGCCATAATTACTGCGCATGCTTAGTGTTTATTTCTATTGTTTCATTAACCTCACTCGATTATAGTATCACTAGATAATCCGTATTATATTTTTGTCACTTATAATAATATAGTAGTTTTATATGGAGATTCATAGTAGAAGCAATAATCAAATCATATGAACTATTTTGCGGAGGAGTACAAGCGTCGGTAGGCCAACAGCAAATCAGTGAGATTTAGTTTCACGTGGCTTTGTTTATCGCAGTTTAGAGCTTACGCCAAATAGGGTTTAGTATGACAATTGTAAACAGTACAATAGTTGAACCGTAATCAACGTTTAAGACGCTTTCCAAAAACACCTCTCAACCCGAAGAAGGATCAACGTCCAGGATTCTGGCCTAAGGTGAGCGTGTCTTTCCAGGCGAGATGAAATCATCAATGTAAAGCGTCAAAGTGCACAACTCTAGTAAATACGCCGCAAAACTTGTCCGCAAGAAGCATACAACAAATATCAAAACAGATGGTATCCTCATGTTGAATGATAATGTTGACTTATATGTCGTACAATGAATTCTAGTCTTGTAGTGTGAAACCTTCTTCACCTACTGCATTGCCCCGATCTCTCTCCCACTTATTACCACCTCTTCCGACATCTCAATCATTTATTAGGAAGGAAGACCTTCCTTGATGATCGGGCGGTGCAATGTACACTGTAAAAAGTCGTTGTGTTATTTCAACGACATGCCTATGTGTTAACACGATTGTGTTAAAATATAACACAAACAGTTTGTTAGAACAACTCACTCTCCATTTGGAGTTGTGTGTCAAATGCCGGTAGTTGAAATGACACAGAGCTTGTGTGTTAAATTAACACATATGTAGAATCTTCGGTGTTGTTTTCTGCGTAATTGCCAAATATGTTGGACATCTAATTATAAAGGCTTATGAATTGAAACTACAGACAAACACAGTAGAAAGAAAAACTTAAACAAATCCAGGTATGCGCAGCACCCAAATTTCAACATGCAAACCGAACAATGTGTTCTCAATTGTTTTACATCATGTTTCTGAAGAAATATATCAACAGCATGAAACAACACCATATTACGGTCTACTGTTTCACTTCTACACTGCACTAGAGCTTACCAGCCAACATCGAAGACTTTGTTTCAAACATGGCGGGAAACAAGTAGAAACACGATTAAGAGGCAAACGTATTATAAGGATATAGGTAAGAGTTTCGCATCATTTTCAACAAGATGTTGGTGAAGGTTGTGTCTCGCACTATCTATGATTATGAAGAAAAAAAATTATGAAGATTTTCTAAATGAAGTGTTCTGTAGTTTACTATTCTTATTTTAAAGTTAGAATCTTCGGCAAGCGTAAGCATGCACGCCACAAGCTTTTCCAATACATGGTTATATCAACACCACACACGGAGTTATATCAACACTGAAATAGGTGCCGTAGTAACACAGAAGTGGAGTCGAGCTAACACCAAAAACGGTGTTAATCTGGTCGTCTGATTTGAATTTTAACACAGGGAGTGTTGAATTAACACCAAAACTGTGTTACTTACACGGCTTTGACCTTGAATTATGACAGATTGTGTGTTGAAATAAGAAACTGTTGAAATAACACAGGGACTCTGTTATATTGATACTTGGCATGGTGTAATATTCACACAAAATAATTAACACACTACACATTGTGTTACTTTCTTCGTGTCGGTGCAACACCGTCAGGAGTAACACTCAACACTTTTCTCCATACTACCGACCTTGACATGGTGTCGAATCAACACCGAAAATACTAACACAGATCTGAATTTAACACCGCTCAACACCGGTTGTGTGTTAAAGACGTAACACATCCCCTGTGCTAAACGCCAACACCGTGGAGTCTGTCTTGAATCAACATCGCATAGTGGTAGTCACGCTGGAACCACTGCCCTGTGTGAAAAGTGAGTTGAATTAACACAACCATTTTTTACTGTGTATGGTTGAAGACTTCTTCCCATCTCAACTCCAGACTTCTTTTGCCACGGAATCCAATCGTTGGCAAAAACGTGTGGTTGCAGACTATGACTATCTTTTTTGCCTTTAGACTTTGATGACTTTGCCTTTAGACTTTTTTGCCCTTATCTTTTTTGATGACTTTCGGATGAATATTTCATTTTCACCTGTATTTGAGATCTGTCCTCAATTTGACTCTCACTTAATAATACTAGCTGAGATACCAGTTCTTCTCACAGAGAGGATAATACTCTTGTAATATATCATATCTGAAAATAACAAAATCTGTGAAATAAATAAATAAGGAAGAGCAACACCTTTAGCGTTGTCCCTGTTAATGTGAGTTAAATAAGTAAATATCCAAGTGCAGCCCCTTCGCTGTTATCCCTTTAACATGCCTCTTTTGCCTAAATTTGGGCTTAAATGTCATATGCACTATCAATCAGTTTTGTGGTCCCAAAAACTATGGATTGATGTAACAGAGATCGGTCATAAGTCATGCAATATTTCCACAACCCAAACAGCAGGCGCGTGTGAATTTCTAATCGACCGTCACTTCATTGTCCCAAAAGGTAGTGTGGCAACCGACTATTTATCACGGAGGCTACCACTCCATCAGTATTTTTAATCACTTCTTAGTAGCAACGATAATCAGTGCTCGATAACGTCTGACACGTGCACTGTTATCGTATGAGTTCAAACTTGGACATAACGCTGCGGGCAATCCAGAATATTTGTCATACGAAAAAGGAAGGTGCAATGAACAACAGCACAGCAACTCGTAAGTTCCAGAAATTTCGTGCAGGTTGTAAAATTGTCGAAGATCAGCCAAGGTTCGGCAGCCACAGGGTAAAAGATTCTAAAGTGGTATGACACACAATTGATAAAAATCCACCCATCAGCACACGACGATTGTCAAATCAACTCGGCATGCTCCAATAAGTGTTTTAAAAAAATCTTTCAAAAAAAAACATATGGGCCAATATAGGTTTTTTCGGATATTTTCGGATTTAGTTTCTTTTTTCGAAATACTTCAATGTCTTTGGGGTAAAAGTGTTGAAATGGGATTTATATTTCAAGATTCTCATTGTCACAACCTGCAACAATTTTCTATTCTCCGCTGTTTTGGAAAACATGGCTGCCATTTTGAAATTTTACGTTGGATCGCCGAGAAAATCTACACACTTAATGTTTCCTACTTCTACCCTCAAAATTTCAACTTAAAAATCCGATAATTCCACCTATAGCGTGGATATCCGATATTTTGAAAAACGACCGCCATCAGGGCCGGCCTTAAGCCGATTGGACCGATTGCACACAATCGGGCCCCGCGCCTATGGGGGCCCCGCGCTAGTGCCGTCTACTCTACTGACTAGTCTAATAAACTCTCCAGTGCCGTTTTAATAGCATATAAGGCACCAGACCAAACAAGTGTGTTTTGGTCCCTATGACTAAATTTTGCTCCTAATACATATAATTAATACATGCCGTTCTGCTCGTGGGCCCCCCGGCCAAGTGGCTACGTTACCGTTAAGATGGCTCTGCTACTTTTGGTTGTTGAGTACGTACAACAACGTATTGCAGCAGATACATTCATGAACTCCACAAGGGCCTCTCCCTAACAAGTAAATGAATAGTTTGTATTAAGTTTCCGGGCATAAGTAAATAATTTCTTAATTTAATGCTGCAGTAGTTTCTATATTTTTATACGTTTACAACTTCTGTTGTAAAAATAGATATTATGTCCATGGAGTATTCTGCATACCTCCAACACCCCTAATACTCCCCCAAATTTCCTTACACACACCCCTGGGAATAAAAATATTGTTTTCTTTGAGTTTGTGTAAAAATGTATATAATTATTCTGGGTGCGCTCCCTCTTTCGTTTTGAACACCCCACTAAGTTAAAGTTCCTGGTGTTCTTACTGATTATGTGATACGTCCGTGAATACCGAGATGGTATCAAATAAATCAATCTCAGTGCGACTTCTTTGCATATCATTTCTCTTTTTATATATATATTAAAAATACAAAACCTGAGAACGAACTTTGCCCTCTCCTGCGAAAAATCCCGTGGATGTATTGCTTTTAATTTTTATTTTTGTTTATTTATTTAAAAAATCAAGTCAGGAAAACGGAATGTATACTAGTGCATACTGAATAGGTGGCTGCTTATGAAGGTTTGTCTTATAACTCAAATAATCCAGTGGAAAATATGTCATCCATTTTCCATCAGTTCCTTAAGGTTTGTGATCGCCTCATAACCATCAGAGCCATAGCCTAGGGGGTGGGTGGGGCTGTTTCCCCGGGCGCTGATAGCAAGCGAGCGCCGAACGAGTATGAAGAAAGGAAAAGTGTGGGAAATGAGTAAACGATGCGTCACCCCGAAAAAGTATTGGCACCCTCTTTCGGTTTGCAAAGAAATAGATTTGGTAAAAATTTTCTTGCTCGCTTCGTTCGCAACCCAAACATTTCAATGATTCACAACAAGTTTTTACTTATTATGATTTATGATATATGATATACCTAGGTAAAGTTATATATAATATATAATATATATATATAATATGTAGCTAATATTATATATAATAAAAGTTATTATATATGATTTCTTAATGACAATGTGATATACAAGGTGTCGAGTAGTGACTTAGCCTACGCAGGAGTGTTTTGAAAATAAGAAACGGTCAAAGTCTGAAATACGCATTCGGCTTTTTGATGGTGATGAGTTCGTCACGCTTTTCTACTCAATCGGATTAATTACAACGCGACGATGAGAATGAAGGTATGGAAATGAGAGGCGTAAAGAGGTACACACATGCTGCTGTTTGTGCGGGAATATTAAAAATTAAATTAAAGAAGGGGAATAATAACATTAACGAACTTGAAGCAGTTGTAGAATAGGGGCTTAAGGGTTGGAACTTAATCCAACGAATTTCGTTTTTTCGAAGACTGATCAGTACCAGATTTCTTTTTGTACATACGTATCGACGACTTTTATATATCTACATACATACAAAACACACACACACACACACACATATATATATATATATATATATATATATATATATATATATATATATATATATATATATATATATATATATATATATATATATATATATATATATATATATATATATATATATATTTCAGTTCCTTAAGTTTAGTGATCGTCTCATGTATGGGAGTGTAGATGTTAGTGTATTTTTAATATGTTAATTAAGAATAAGTAAAGTTAAATTCAGAACTTTCATTCGTTAAGAAATTAAGTAATTACTATATTTCAAACATATGTAGCAGCCAAACTGTACACTGAATTTTAAATACAAACATTAAACATATCTTCACCTACATCGATCAATATTGAGAAATTCACAAATAAGGCTCCTTCTGAATTTCCGTTACATTTCACAAAATATTCTTTGCCGTAAAAGAATCAAAATTAAAATGTTACTTGTGTGGTCACATACAGAATAAAATTACGAAAGTTTACAATTATTACTGGAAATTAAATCAGTCATTCATTTCGAACATTTTAAAAGGATATAATTTGTAATGTATTGAAATTTTATTTCTTATCAATGATATGAAACGTTGCAAATAGTTGTAAATTTCTATAACTGTTCTTCAAATGGATTTGTATATAATCAAAGATAGTTTAGTCAAGTTTAACAAAAAAAAGTAAAAAAAAATAAACTTCTTGAAAACAGTTCTTATTTGTAAAAGAATACGCAATAATCGCATTTGGTCGTTGCAATGATCTGTCCAAGCAGCTATTCAGTGTAGTACCTAGGTATAACAACGGAAGATGCTTCCCTTGTATGTAAAATAAAATAAAATAAAAAATAAAAATAAAAGAAACTTGGTAAGGTGAGCGTAGGGGCGCCGAACTCTCTAGTTACGGCTCTGATCACCATTTCATTTTGTCTGCAGTCGAGAACGACTTCAAGCTGATTATATCTTTCATAAGTAGCTACTTGCGATGTTCTTACTAGAGTATATTAGGTTTTCCTGACTTGAATTATTTTTAAAAAGATACAGCTGTTAAGAAATCTTTGAGTTAACGAATTTATCTCAATGTGCATTTCATTATGTCTTACAAATATAAACTTATGGAAACTTAGACTTCACCATTGTATTTCTCGTAAAATTCCAGCTCAATTTGGTATATTACATGACCTCCTTCCTATTTAAAAAAGTCGAGCGAGATACAAGATGGCGGTTATAATAAGCATACCCTCAAATAGATGTCTACTTCCTCCCGGTGTCGGTTAATGTGTTTTTTTGTTTTTCATCCCTTTACCCGTTTTGCAAATAAAATGAAATTTTCAAATTTGAAACACATTGTTATGGCTTATTCTGATCGATCAGGATTTTGGCCACTACGGCCGTCTTTGTGGATGGAAGCACTTTAAATTTGGCTTACGCTTCTTTCTTGCTATTGCACATTTCTCTGAGATTTCGACATCGATAAGTTTACTTGTAACAGAAGAAAACTGAAATACTGGTACACAACCTTCTTGAAAAATTGGTAGGCAAAAGGAGGAAAAATGTATTTTAAAATTCATTCACTCACTATTTGCATTCCCATTTTTGTTATTTCTCTCAAAAACTAGCTGCTATAAGCAATGAGGAGGGTGAATGTTTTCACCAGAATATATATTGGTTTTACAGACCTTGGTACAGAAGTTAGTTGTAAACCTGGGGCCCCGCAAAATGTTTCCAATTGGGCCCCGCACCACCTAAGGCCGTCCCTGACCGCCATTTTGAAATTTTACGTTGGATTGCAGCCAAAATATATACAGCTAATTTAGAGTGTCTCGTGCTTCTACTCTGAAAATTTCAACTTAAAAGGCCGAAAATTGCGCTTTGTAGCGTGGATGACCGCTATTTTGAAAATTGGCACAATTTTGAAATTTTACGTTGGTATGCCGAAAACTACATAGGAAATTTAGTGTGCCTCGCGCTTGTACCCTGAAAATTTAAACTGAAAAGACCGAAAATTGTATCCTGTAGTATGTGTGGTATAGACAGACAAATGAACAAAAGTAGATCAAGTCATCCCAGGAGCGTCAGTGACGCTCGCCAAATATGAGTACCAAATATATCATGTAATTTAAAACAAAGATATAATTCATGTTTTATAAAATAAATGTTTCAAGATGTCTTATATGAAATAAATATTTTTCAGCATAAAATAGTTTTATTGTTGAAGTTCACTTCCGGTGCTTTGTGCGTTCAATTGCGGGAATTTCTCGAGCACTTCTTTCACGACGGTTTTTTCCCGAAAATGTACCTTTTTTTATTGTACATCGAAACTTACTTCTACTAGTATGGAAGTTTGAATTCAGCACTTGAAATAGGAAGCGTTACATACTCTTCGGAACTCAGGCCGGTACCCAGCCCAAAAATGTAGGGGGGCGGTAGAAATGGGGGGGGGGGAGCCATCCAACCATATTATAGTTCATCACTATATTATAGTCCATTTGGAGCCTACCGTGAAAAATTTAGGGGGACCAGCAAAAATTTAGGAGTGCCCCGCCCCCCTAGTCCTTCCTGGTTACGGGCCTGTCGGAACTCCGAGCATTAAGCTTCTTAAATTTGACAACAATTTTTACGCTATTGCTGGTGTTGATTCTACAGAATGCTTATTTGAAGAATAGCAACAAATGACTGAACTGCTGTTGTTGGAAAACCAAATTTCACTAAAGAATATTTGGGTTGTCATCAAAGATAAGAAACAATATTAATAGTTTTACTAATGTATCACTGGTAGTACCGGTACTATGGTCTTAAACCCGTCAAATGTATGAGGGACAACGTCCCTCGGCGTCACCGAGTTGGCGAGCACCGATGTTTTTCACGGAAAGTATTTTGTAAAATATAAAATTGCATATTTTACTTCAAATAGGCTATAAGCATAATCCATACATTAATTTGTTCTATAATTATCTCAAGCCAAGTTTTTTTTTTTTTTTAAATCCATTCAGTACATTCAGAACTTTATAAAAGGTCATATGTTGAATGTTGTTGTATACCTTAATCTAATTCACCCACGGAAAGTAGAGTGTCACCTTAAAGAAGAATTGATAAGAAAATAGAGAAACATTTTATATGGGATTTTTTAAAAAAATGAAATCTCTAAGTTAAACGTCCCACGTTATGCCGGCTAAGCTAAAGGAAACGGTGATAATGAGAAATGAATGAAATAGTGGAATGAAGAAAGTAGGAAGAAACTGAAGAGCCCCGAGAAAACCCACGCACACGGTGTTTGTCCACGACAAATCTCACTTGGTGCGAGCTGGGATTGAACCAAGGGCCCCATGCACCAGAGGTGAACGTTCTACCACTGAGCCACCGCGGCTCTATATGGGATTTAATTAGGGAGAAGATGAGATAAGTTCAAAGTAGTAAAAGTAATGTGTCTGATGAAGGTAATTTTGTATTACCGAAACTGTAACACAAATTAGTAATAAAAACGTGTTTGTGTTGGTTAGAATTTACTTTTTTAAAGTTAGTACGTAGTTCCAAAGCTAGAACGAGAAACGTTCAGAATGCACATGCAGTATAGCAAAGAAATGCGTAAAATGAATGTTTCATAAGGTAAGGAATTTCCTTTCAGTCGAATCTTGAAGTTGAAGAGATAATATGTTCATCCTAACTTTCAATTTGTTGAAAAAGAAAAATAAAATAAAATAAACGAGTTACGAATAGTTTAATTTTTCTCCTTTAAGAGAAAAGACCTTTGAGTACTTTAATTACTGCATTTTCTCCCTAAAATACGTAAAGTTAGAGACATCTAGAAGACTCACAATATTTTTTCTGTCATACCTCTTTAAAATCTCTACGGTACACGAATGTTTGAACTAAATGCCTCCTTCCTAAATCTCAAAATTTGTAGCTAACTACTAACCTGCTCTCCAATAGCAAACGCAAAATCAACAGTTGCGAGATGTTTAGACAAATCTTCAAAATGTGAACAATTAATTCATACAGCATCTTGCTGGCATTAGAAAATGAACTGCATATACATCTATTTCTATCATAGAATAAGTAGATTTCCTCGAATCCCGTGCTTTACTTTTCTTCTTCCCACTCTGTGTACTAGTATCATTGTTTTCTGAAAACTGTAAGAAAAGCTGCTTGGAAGGAAAAGAATATTTATAGTTTCTTCCTTCAGTCCATTTCAAGGTTTATGTCATAAACATAGTCGTCGTTTGTGTTCTTGTCGAGTGTTCGTCCGTTCAGCTACATTTACGAAAAAAGAAAAAGAAAAAAGAAAAATGCCTCCGCGTGACGTAAGGCGAATCACGCAACAAGTCTTTGCAGTCTGCTCATGTGGTTGCTCTGTCCGTGTCGTCTATAAACTAAAAGGTGAGGCGTTGTCCACGAAACCGCACGAGATAGCTAACGACATACTTAATTACAGATGCTTTGTGTAATTTGCAGTATATAGGTTGCATGTCTACAGCAAGATAAGTTTTCTTCGGAAATTGCTTTTCCCTACTTTTTATCGAGTTTTTAAAAAGTTGCGTACAGGCATAGCAAAAGCGACTAGCTTACGTTACAATTAGAATTCCCAAATAGCCTACCAAGAATGTATTATTTTATACACAATCACTGATGGCTGAATTAGAATTTAGCGTCCCTTTCAACGGCAAAGTTATATGAAACGTGGATCTACAAATTAACTTGGGATCGGAACCACATGAGCTCACGCCGGGAATCGAACCTAGGTCTCCACGAGGAAACTCAAACAGAATTATGCTGAACTAGCATGGCGGAGTTCAATGTTATAAAAGACAACACTCTCGTCACATAAAATGGTCTAGCTCGCTTAGTTTTTAAGATACAGAAATGATTTTGCTGTCAATGGAAAGAGAACATTTTACTCTATAACGATCATTTCGGATGATTTTTTGGAAACTTCAACGGTTTCGTAGTTATGTGCCAATTAAGACAGACAACGGACCGAATACAACTAATTTTTTGGAAGAACGACCACCATATCTAAATATGGTGACATCATCACAAGACTGTACCACCTTTCCTTGATTATGTTATCTATTACCAACAATTTGACACAAGAACGAAGTTTCTATCTTAATTCTGTGAGAAGATATAATTGCTTTTTTTTGAGAAAGGTGTTTAGTAACAAAATCCAAAATGGCGGCCAAATGGACGTCTAATTTTTGATATGTTGTTCAGAATGCTTTTTTCTACCAAAAAAACTGAAAAAAGCTTTTCTTTCAATTTGTTGGGGGTCAAACCATATATATTAACTGGACTAGTGGTAAACACTTGCATGTGCTCTAAATATAGAGAATACCATGATTGGAAGTTTGATTCTGGACGTAGTTATGTCCACTGCTCTTCAGACATATTGATGTGCCATGTGAGACAGTTATAAGTGTGGTCAAAATTAAAAAAAAAAAAAAAAAAAACAGAAAAACAGAAAAAGCAAAGAAAAAGAAAGAAAAGTAAAAATCATCATCGCCTTTTAGCCTAAACAGCTATACGGTATGTCTTTATGATTTGGAAAAATTAAATATCTCAATTCAACGTTCACGATTAAGCCGTCAGGCTAAAGGAGACGATGATTAAGACAAGTGAATGATGATCGAAGAATTGGTGGAATGGAATGTGGGAGGAAACGGTACTACTCCAACCTACTGACACGATATTGTCCATCACAAACATTTAGTCGGGCAGCGAACGAGGAACCTCACGCACGGGAAGTAACCACTGAGCCACTGTGACCCCACTTATTATTTAGAAAAAAACAAGGTTAGCTTGTTGTATTGAACTATCATAATGCAGTGTCGATGTTAAGTGAATCTTATAATACCCTTACGTTTGGAAATGTCACAAAGCTATCTTCTGCATTGACCTTACAATTTTATGGTGCAGAAATGAAATAACATTTCTTATCTTTATGCACTACCTTTTAGAGGAGATGGATGATTGATGGGAATGAATGATCATGAAACAATTGATGGAATGAAAATGCGGAAGGAAATAGAAGAACCATGAGAAAAACTCACAAACACGATATTGTTCACTACAAACTGAAACCAGGGCATGGCCTAAATAGAAAAGTGAGCACCAGCAGTGAGAGTTGCATTTAACCAACTAACAAACCATTATATTTCATTTTTATTTTTCAAGTGTTTTTAATGCCCATGAACAACAAAACGCTATTCCTCAGGTCAAAATAAAGCGAAAATTCTATATAATGGCATGCAATTCAGACTTTCATTCAGCCGTTATAGGGAATGAAAGTTTCATCATACGGCAAAGTCATAGATTAAATTACACTAGTTAACAAATTTAAACTTTTTGTTTGTTACATGAGAAAAATCACCTGATCTTAAAGGAACTTTTTGCGCTGAATTCGAATATGCACTCGGTTTCTCTCCATCACGTACAGTTTTCCCGTAACAGAGGGATTTTTGGGAAATTCCCTCAAAAATTTCCCTTTTTCAGATATTTTATTCCCCTAGCTCCTGTCCCCTTACATATAGTAACATAGAAATTATACCTAAGTATACCTTGATTTATATTTAATAAACCCTAAAAGTTTCGTAAAAATCGCTTTGTTCTTTCTAGAGAAATAAATATATTTGTATGTATACTGTGTGCACTGTTTATTGCACCTGATAGTAATGCTTTCAGATCTCCTGAGTTGGGGTAAAAACGATTTGCTTTATTACTACAAACACAGACATAAAAAGGAATATTTACAATAGTCAACAACACACTTGTATTGCTCTCTGTAAATTAGAAACGTGTATAAAAATAGAATGTACTTCCAACGTATATTTTTTTTAAACGTACAGTATATGTATATCTTAATACATATATATACAATTCTCCAAGTTTTTTCGTTTTGTTCATGAAATGGTTATCAATATTTGTTATCAAATGTAACAGAATGCAAAAGAAAGAAAGAATGGAATACAGACTCATTGTTGACAACGATCCAAGAATCCAACGTTCATCCCTGACTGTGTTCGCGAGCCACATTTCATCCGGCAATGTGAACTTAATGACCTAGTCCGTGATTTGCAAATGACAAAACAAAAGGCGGAACTTCTGGGATCAAGGCTCCAGCAGTGGAACTTATTGGATGCAGAAACGAACATATCAGTGTACAGGAAAAGGCATGTTCAATTTTCAAGCTATTTCTCAATGCAAGATAATGTGTGCGTATGTACGGATATAAATGGGTTGATGGCGGAGCTAGGAATTCCTTACGTTCCAGAAGAATGGAGGTTATTTATCGACGCGTCAAAGGTCAGCCTTAAAGCTGTCCTTTTACATAATGGAAATAAAAAACCTTCTATACCACTTGCGCACTCAGTGAAGATTAAGGAACCCTATGACACCATGTCAACTTTGCTAAATCTTATAAATTACAAGGACCATTGTTGGCAAATATGTTGTGATCTCAAGGTAGTTGGTATTTTATTAGGACTGCAGTGCGGTTACACGAAGTACCAATGTTTTTTATGTTTATGGGATAGCCGAGCTGATGACAAACATTATGAAGTGAAGGAATGGGAACCTAGAGTGAATTACGTACCTGGAGAATGCAACGTCAAATACGCTCCTTTGGTAGATCCTAATAAGATATTACTACCGCCACTTCATATCAAGTTAGGACTTATGAAAAGTCCATGGACACATCTGGTGAAGGTTTCAAGTATTTGCGAGATAAGTTCCCTAACCTGAGTGATGCTAAGATTTCAGCGGGAGTGTTTATTGGTCCCCAAATTAGGAAATTAATGCTTGATGATAGCTTTGACAGCAAGTTAAACAGTGCTGAGCTAGCTGCCTGGACAGCATTTAAGTGTGTTGTGCGCAACTTTCTGGGCAATAACAAAGCTAAGAGTTACACAGAAATCGTACAGGACATGATACAGAAATACAAAGAGTTGGGTTGTAGGATGTCTTTAAAAATCCACTTTTTGCACTCCCACCTCAGCTTCTTTCCTGCTAACCTAGGTGCTCTCAGCGACGAACAGGGGGAAAGATTCCACCAAGATATAATGGCAATGGAGAAAAGGTACCAGGGACGATGGGATCCTTCAATGATGGGGGACTATTGTTGGGGTCTTGTTAGAGAATGCAACATTTCTTACAAAAGAAGGAAGTAGTGTACGTTTTTGTAACCCAATGGAAGTTTCATATATTGTGATAGTTTTGATTGTCTTTTCATGACCTTTTGGTACACTTGTATTATTGATTATTGTAAATTGTCACACTTGTAAATTATATTGTATTATATTTTATATATGTGTTTGTGGTAATAAAGCAAAACGTTTTACCTCAACTTAAGAGATGTGAAAGCATTACTATAAGGTGCAATAAACAGTACACACAGTATACATATAAACATATTTATTTCTCTAGAAAGAATAAAGCGATTATTACGAAACTTGGAGGGTTTGTTAAATATGAATCAAAGTATACTTAGGTATAATTCCTATGTTAGTATATGCAAGGGGACAAGATCTTGGGGTGTAAAATAAACGAAAAGGGAAATTTTTGAGGGATTTTCCCGAAAATCCCTCTGTTACGGGAAAATCGTGCGTGATGGAGAAAAACCGAGTGCATATTCGAATTCAGCGCAAAAAGTTCCTTTAAGAACAGGTATTTCCTTTTATGTAACAAAACCTTTGTTAACTAGTGTTATCTGTGATTTTAACCACATAGTGAAATATAAAGTCAATCAGAGAAGTTAGAAATGAAAGAACAATTACAATTGAATCAATTACGGCATATCGCTTTTTCACATCTCATGCACTTTGCATTCTCTCTCTCTCTTCGTCCTTTGTACGTATCCACCACTTAATCACTAGTTTGATTGGACATGATAAAGGTTCGAACTACTAAAACCATAACATAAAAGATGGAATCTTACCTAATACAGTGTTAATGTGAACTCGGGTATTTTTACTGATTTTTGCTTTCCACTTCAGATTGTAAAGAATCGCTACAGGAAAAAAGGCCCATATCATAATTTTGTAATGTCACGTTTTCTGTACCATTAACAACACGGTACTTGCGACATCAGCAGGTTTAAAAAATTTGAACTGTGTTTAGTAAAGAGAATAGACAATCAGTTCACACACACACACACACTTACTTTTGATGATTTAGTTTTTTTTATTTTTATTTTACTTACACACAGAATTTTCAGTGAAGTAAGGAAACTGGGAAACAACTTGAATTAAAATGTAATAAACTTGCGACTACGTGAGTCGAATCGTGAGTCGACTACGTGAGTGATCATCACATATCTATCTACTCAACGAACTATCTGTGTGGGTCGGAGTCCTTCGAGGGGTCCTGGTCGGCAAATGTAGGAAAAAATCATACGCGAAAGTGGCAGGAGAATACGGATCCCAAGTAAGAACTTATACGGGAAGCAGATAATTATTATCCAGAGTAGAGGGGATGACACAGAATAGAAGGATCTAATAGAAAAATTTTATTTCTGCAGGGACCAATTTCCGGATTCCTTAAGCTATATAACAGGTTCTTATAATACACACAAACACACACAACTTGTCTGTAGGTTTTCTCGATTCTCTTGTTTCTTCACACATTCTCAATCCATAAATTATTTCATTATCACGTCTCTTTCAGCTTACAGGGCATACCCATGGGACGTAAAATTAGAAGTGCACAATTTTGATCGCAGTGGCATGCCTGTTAAATAATAATAATAATAATAATAATAATAATAATAATAATAATAATAATAATAATAATAATAATAATAATAACTAACAAATTGATAGTATTTTGTAAGTAACATGAAAATACTTTACAATATCTATACTTATTGGACATGAATCAAAGAACTACTTTGCTTTATTTATGTTAATACTATTAAAATTTGTTATAGTAGTGCTGCAAAAATTATTTGAACATTTTTACTCGAATCGTTTTCAATTCATTACTTTTGAATCTGAATAATTATTCAAACAATTGATAGTTATTTTACTAATTCAGTATATGCGTGGGTTTTCTCGACTCTCTCCCGTTTCCTCCCACCTTCTTCATTCCATCATTTACACCCATGCCATCAACACTGACTTCCTTAGCGTCAGTGGGTAATTGTACGACGTTAAACTAAAAGTAATAGGCTTTTTATTTGAATAAATTATTAAATTTAGTTGTTAGAAAAGAAGTTTGAATGTTCGAAAATAGAATTATTAGAATTTTAACAACACTGGGGTACACTATTTTGCAGGGCTGGATTAGCCCATTTGGAGGCCCGGGGCTAGAAAAAATATGTGGCTCCTGCTGACTTCACCTAATACATTTTTGTGAAAGTACAGTAGGAAAGTTAAGGGAATATGTTTAATACTTTTACTCGTATTTTATTTTATGATAATGATTGTATCTTCATGATTCTTTTTAGATAGCCAGTTGAGATTTTGATCAGGGTGGAGGCCCCTGTCCACCTGCCTGGAGGCCCGGGGCTATAGACCCTCTAAGTCCCTCCCTTAATACGGCCCTGCTATTTTGTACAATAGATGTTTCATTTTATTTATCGGTACATTTACACAAATGGGAATACGATATTCCCGTACATCAATTATTTATTGATTTCAGAAACGCCTACGACTGTATTAGCAGGGGGGACCGAATTTGGAATACTGAAATAGTTAATTATATTAATTAAGGTGAGCCTTATGCAGAGTCGTTCTGATGCGTGATTAGTACCACATTAAAGAATTCGACTAACATATGTTCCCTGCAGTAGTCAGGTCTACAGTACGATGCTAATCATAAGTCAAATCGACTCTGCATAAGGCCCGATATGCTTAAATCAATTCCAAAGAAAAGTCCGAGCAGAGAAATACCTCTCCACAAGTTTTCACGTCGAGAATGGCTTGAAATAAGGAGGTGCGTTGCCCCCCCCCCCTATAATTCAATTTTGTTCTAGAATACGATATAAAGAAAAGCAAAGATAACAACTAGGATCTAGAGCTGAATGGCACTTACCAGGTTATGGTGTATGCTGATGATGTATATCTGATAGGGGGTGATATCTGAGGACAATATATAGAAAAGGCACAGGTTTTTATTAAAAAGCCTGCAGGGACATTGGTTTACAAGTACATGCAGAGAAAACTAAACTCACAGAAGTTCGCCGTGACCATAATACTGGAAATTATAAACATGTTAAAATATTAAATTATACTTTCGACAAAGTGTAGAAATATCTAGGAACAACATCAACAGACCGAAACTATATCCATGAAGAAATTAAATGTTATCTGAAAGATGTGAATCTGTGCTATTGTTCAGCCAAAAATATTTTGCCTTCGCGAATTCTGTTGAGGAATTTGAAACTTGAAATATATAAAACTATAATTATATCTGTTGTACTGTACGGCTGTGAAACATGGTCGCTTGCTTGGAGGGAAGAACTCAGACAAATTATTTGAAAATAAAATCCTAAGGCGAATATTCGGACCCAAGAGAGACGGAAATGGAGAATGGCGGAAACTTCATGACAAGGAACTGCATAATTTACACCGTATATCTAACATTGTTATGGTTATTACGTCTAGGAGGCTCACACGGGAGGGTCCCACAAGTTGTCGCTAAAATCTGATTGCCACATAGCACATCTGATAGAGCATCATGAGAAATGAACATGAGTAAGATTTAAGGTGTTATGGACCAGAAGGATAGGAGCTACGGGACTTCAAAATTTGAATATCCAAAAAATTGTATCATAAAATTATGTACGTTTAAAGTATATATTTTTAAAACCGTTAAAGCAATCAAAACAAAAGTTGCACAACATAAAGAGAACAAAATGCCCTATTGATAACTATCAACAGTGTTGCCATAGGTGAAGCAGTGTTGCCAATTCAGTATAAAAATATTTTGTTTGAAATAGCACCATATACAAGTGTGCACAGATTTAAAATGCACTATTATCACTAAACATAACAGTGAAGTATACTGGTACAGTGTTTCACACAATTGGAGTTACGTGTGCTGAAAATGTACAATGGAGTAGTCTGATATGTGGCAACAGATGGTAAAAAAGGAATCTGGGTTTCATACTATGAATTTAGTTCAAATGTATAACACAGATAGTATAACATAGCAAAATGTCAGCAGTCACAAAATATTGATGCATTTGAAAAACAAAATTCAGTGATGCCATTTTTACGTCCTCTGTCAGCTCCGAATCTATATGGGAGTGAAAGTGGGATCCGATTCACTATGAAAAAGAAAGATTACAATGAAATGTAAGGTGAAAAGTAGAACAAAAACATGTCCGAGGCGAGATTGGAACCCGCGATACCTAATATGTCGATTGTCTAGCCTTCTAGACCACATGGCTATCCTGGCCGACTAAAAACGAAATGAGGTAGTACTAAAATAACTATATTTCCAATGTGAATATGATAATATTACAGTGTACAAACATAATCATATGGTATGTAGGGGAAGTAGTAAAAGAATATATCACTTAACATGAAAGACAGAAACCAAGAAAGTACTCTTCCAGATGTTGGTAAGATAACTGAGAACTAGTTTATAGAATTAGAAAACACGTGTTTTTTTCCTTGCGTGTATCATTTTGTTTTCGCGAGTTGTCTGCTTATTCATCGAGACTACAGAAGTATAATGCAAAATTCTCACTTGTTTCTGCTGCATTACTTTATTATCCTTTGTTGCCACATATCAGACTCCCATATTGTACATTTTCAGCACATTAGCTCCAATAGTGTGAAACATTATACCACTACACTTCACTGTTATGTTTAGTGATAATAGTGCATTTTAAATCTGTGCATACTTGTATATGGTGCTATTTCAAACAAAATATTTTATGCAGAGTTGGCAAAACTGCTTCATCTATGGCAACAGTGTTTATATTGTCGATAGGGCATTTTGTTCTCTTTATATTGTGCAACTTTAGTTTTGATTGCTTTAACAGGCTTCAAGATATTTACTTTAAACGTACATAATTCCATGATATAGTTTTTTAGATATTCAAATTTTGAAGCCCCATAGCTCCTATCCTTCTGGTCCATAGCACCTTAAATTTTGCTCATTTTCATTTCTCATGATGCTCTATCAGATATGCTATGCGGCAATCAGATTTTAGCGACAACTTTAGGACCCTCCCGTACCAGGTGGGCAAGTCATGTAGTCAGAATGGAAGTAGGAACGTTTTCAAAATTATCACTAGAAATCCAATCGCGAAAAGACTATTAGGAAAACCTAAGAACAGATGGGAGGACAATACTAAGATGGATCTTGAAGAAATAGTAATACAAAGTAGAAACTGGATCCAGTTAGCTAAGGAGAGATGTCAATGAAGAACTTCTCTGAATGCGCCATAGGCCATAGAGTAAGGAAGTTTTTTTAGTATTTACACAAACTCATTTTCGTGAATTATTCCCTAGGTGTATTGAGATTATCTTCCTGACTTAGAATCAATATCAAAAAGCACATTTTATACAGAAAAGTTATCAATCGTATCAGTTTGAATTTTGATAAGTCAACTCTTGGCCTGATACCATTTTGTGTCATACGTGTGGGCGGGCACTGAGTGACATGGTATTTATTTTATGTTTTCATTTCTTTCATTTTTTTTCACCACAGCATATTCACGCAAACTTACAAGGGCAACGCGTGTCCTTCGGAAAACCGATTTTTATTAACCTGGTTTCGTTACGGGAAGTAACGGATACTACTCTTTTGTTATTACATAACTCAATGTCACATCATCATGAACACTTACCGGATATAAACACTACTGAGTGTAGTATACACATTGCTAAAGCGTGCAGCGTAATTGTTTTTCCTTTTACGTGTACAAGTTCTTTTTTCTTTTTCAGAATTTATAATGAACTAACTTACTAATCTAAATGGTATCAGCATTTTTTTTCTCTCTGTGTAAATAACGAAGCAACAACGAACAATGCGTCAGCTATTCAATAGATATTAAACAATATTATTGAGAACTCTTCACGTTTTGGTCTGTACAACAATATATACTGGTATATCAAGAAGATAAAATTCACTGCTATACATGCAGATGAGGACTTTGATCCCCCCCCCCCAAAGAAGAATTACCTTTCGTCCTCTCTCCAATAACCAATTTATTTAATCTTTCCCTTACTGCCGGCACCTTTCCAGCCTTGTGGAAAACAGCACGAGTTCTGCCTCTCACTAAGATTACGGGCGTCCGGTCTGCAGAAGACTTAAGGCCTATTTCAATATTACCTGCCCTATCTAAAGCTCTTGAATATATAGGGTATTTCAAAACAACACCGACAACATTTGGGAGGTGATTTTTGACACCAAAATAAGACGAAAAGTATAGATCTCTGAAAGGAAGCATTTGTGCACCCCAGATTGGTCTATACTTTTCGTCTTATTTTGGTGTCTGAAATCACCTCCCAATCGTTGTTGGTGTTGTTTTGAAACACCCTGTACATTGTAAGTGACCACATATGTGAACATCTTAGTACCTATAAGCTTTTAGACACTTTTCAATCTTGATTACATAAACTTTGCAGCATTTCTACAGCCTCTACTAGTGTTACTGATTATATATAGCGGGGGATCCTCAAGATAGTGCTTTAGCATACATTTTTTTGTCTTTCTATTAATGACTTACCACATCACATATAGGCGGACGATGTTCAATTGCATATATCTTCTTCACCAAGGCAAATGGATACATGTATAACAAAAATGAACTAAGATTTGAGTAATTTGACTAAATTGTCAGCAGATAATTGTTTGAATGTAAATCCAGTCAAATCAAAGTCAATTTTAATTGCTTCCAAACGTACGACTACGTTAAAAGATGCTCTACTTGTTTCAGAGCCCTGCACGGGCCGGGCGCGCCCGTTTCAAGTAATATCAAACTGGACCGGGCCCTAACACAAATCCTATAGGGCCGAATCGGACACACGTATTTCCGGGCCGAGCCGGGCCGGAAACTAATGTTGTTAGCCTATGTTAATAATCGTAATGTGTTTGGGAAACTAACTCTTTACTCATCAAGACTGTAAAGTACTGTACTACTACTACCACTATTACTACTTCTACTACTACTACGACCACTGCTAATACTTTTACAACTGCTACGACTTTGCGTCAGAGTTGACATGTCTGGTGGTACCGAATTTACCTTCTAAGTACAGAAAAAATCGGAGAAATGAATGCTAATTAGTATGGCCGGTCTGCGTAGAATGTGAACCGATGCTTGATCTACAAGAAACAACAGTAGCTCAGTAGGTAAAGCACTCACATCTTGTGCTAGAGGTCGTCGAATCGGTCCCTGCTAGGGCTATGTGAGTTTTGTAGTGGACAAACACCGTGTGCGTGGAGTTTTCGGGTTGGTCCTGTTTCTTCCCACTGTTTTCATTCTACCAAATCATCACATCATTATCCATATCGGCTCAGCCGCAGTTACCTAAAGAACGTATGATAAAGTCAAGTACTTGACCTACTAAGCAGAATTTGGTACGCTACCATTAGACCACGGAAGCCGAAACCGTGAACTGGCGTGTTCTTACGATCAGCGCAATTTGTAGTAATGTTCAATTAGCAAGGCAAATGCCAAATGGTGTTACATGTTCCTGTATTGTTTATAGTATAATACTTTTTAAAAATATTTTTTAAGTCCCTCCACATTCCCTGCCTTTGTCTGTTTTAAGGACTTACCGGCAGACGCAACTGCCCCTTACTCTATATATTATCTCTCAATTTTTATTCTTATCTCCTCTCTGTTCGTATTCTTACCCGACTTAGGGGGTGGGGACTGAATTTTTTAGCCTGATGCCTAATAGTAAAATCAGGCTCTATATGATCACAAAATATAATGATCAAATAAATCACCAAGACGCCAGGGTCAATTAGATATTCCTGGAACAGTGGCTCAGTGGTTGAGAGTTCACCTCTGGTGCATAGGGTCCCTGGTTCGATCCCAGCTCGCGCCAAGTTAACTTTGTAGTGAAAAACACCATGTACATGGGTTTCCTTGGGGTTCTCCCACTTTATTCATTCCACCATTTTATTTATTTCTCATCATCACTGTCTGCTTTAGCCTAGCCGGCATAATTACGGGACGTAAAACTCAAAGATTTTGTTTTCACTTTTTTTCGTATTACTCGTAATAGTAGTAGTGGTATTCCCTGTCGTATTAGTACAGTAATTAGTAGTAGTACTAGCAGTAATAGTAGTAGTAGTGGCAGCAATAGTGGAATTAACACTAGTATTCGTAAGTAATACTAGTATTGGCAGTAGTAGTTGTAGTATTAGTATTACATACAGTGTAGCAGTTTTACATATCTTCTCTGTTACTCGTAACGCACTAATGAGTATAAGACTTTTATGTCCATGAGTTGTATTATACAGGTATAAATATGGCTGGACAGAGCAAGCACAAATAACAAATAGACAGACAGAATAGGGATATAGGAAGCAAACCTTGGGTAACCTTTCACACGATTTACCCATTTCAGAAGGACAAATAGACATTGCAATGTTATGACAACACATTTCTTATTTTCCATTGCATATTGAAGGATTGACTTGACTTATCTGACTCAGGCCAGTTTTGTCTGGCCCGTTTGCGCCCGGCATATTTAGGGGCCGACCCGGGCACGGAATACAGATCCAGCCGGGCCTGGGTTTGCAGGGCTCTGACTTGGTTCCAATGTTACTTTAGACAGCGTGAATTTTCTCTTCTTCTCTTCTCTTCCTCTGTGAAAATTCCTGGCGTCATATTTAACAAACATGTAACTTGGTCTGATCAAAGTAACACATCGTGGAAAAAGGCTTTAGGAGTTCTTCATTCCCTCAGCAAGTTAAAAAAAAAAAAAATACTAATCCAATTGAAAAGAAAAAAACTTGTTCAAACACTAGTAGTACCACATCTGGAATATTGTGACACCGCCTTAACTGACGCTGGTATCTATTAAAATGCTACAATGGCAATTAAAAGCGCCTGAGTTCCAACTTATAACTTTAGCTTTCAAATCTTTCATTTACGGTTGTGTGTGATTTCACGTTTAACAGAGACAAACATTTTAAGTATTTGTACTTTGAATAGTCTAAATTAGTTAACTATATCTTTTTCACAAAGTTTATGATAGAAAATTATTGTTCAAAGCCTTTGTATTTTTATAAGTCTTCTCCAAAATCAATGCAAATAAACTGTGCTGCCATCTTTGGAGTTCTTTTAAACTATATGTTTCTGGAAATTTATGTTTGTGGCCAATCCTTTCGACAATGAGATCTTGGAAACTACAGGCTCTAGAAAGATGCCGTTTTCACTGATCGATTGCAAATTTTGCGTAGATTGTCCAGTTCTAATTGAATATTTAAAGAGCATCGCCATTATTTCTTTATTACATTTTTAAGGGTACACTGGAAGCGTTGAAATTAAAAAAAAAAAAAAAAAAAAAACTAAAGCATCATATCCTATGCGTCATACATTCCAACACCACATTGTTGTATATTGGGGTTGTATATGTCTCAGGTGTTTGTTTCATGGCCAAATAATAATGAAAAAGGAAGGATAACCATTTCTCGAGTCTAAGATAAATCTTTACTTTTTGAGTATTTTGCCCAATGAACACCATATATAACTGACATTATAATTAATTGTATATGTAATGTATTTGCTTATTACACACTGCATGCAAGAATAAAGAAAACACTGGTTATACATGAATTAGAAACTCCAACCAGAAGTAGGCTCAAATCTTGCAAACGGTGCGAGATATTGAGAAAAAATTATCGAAAAAATCTCCCCTTTATGATAACCCTTGCCGATGTTTTTTTTTTTTTTTTTTTTTTTAATCAAGACGTCTTTCACTTGTGTCAATGGAATGACAAGGAGATTTATGCTCATATGCGAATAATGCGCTGTGTAGAGAGCGCAGGTTCAGCTAATACATTTACAAAATCGTTTGCAGTGGGTGCAAAATGCTTGCATAGTCATATTTCTCTGATCACGTAAAACCATCCTTTGAAAAGTTACAATGGTTGAAAATGCACCAATAGCGTAAATTGCACTCGCTGTATTGCTCTATAAAACACTTACTTTTACAGAACCTTCTTACCTACTAAAACACCGTGATTTTTTTTTAAAGCGATTCCCATAACATAGACATAAGATCATGGACACAACACAGGGATAATATTCTTGGGTCAATGGTATAAAACAAACAGATATGGAATTTATGAATTCTTTACCTGAGCTTGAAACAATTATGAAAATATAGGTTAAGAAAGATGGTATTGTTGAAAGACATGCATTTTTGCTGGTGATTAGCTTCGAAAAGTAAGGCGATGTCTTGTATTTCGAAAGCCTATGTGAGGCGTTTTATTTCTAGATTATATAAAATGTCGAAGTACACATGGTCTCTTTGTCGTCAATTATACGTCCAGTCCCCAGTAATATGGGGCGTATGGCAGTATGGATGCGCACGAGACAAAAAAGTTTAGGCTGTCTCATCTATATGCAGAGCCGTAGCTAAGGGGGGGCCAGCGGGGCGCCCGCCCCGGGCGCTGATAGCAAGGGGGCGCCGAACGAGCAAGGAGAAAGAAAAAGTGATGTTTGACATGAGTAAAAGACAAGTCGCCCCCAGAAAGTATTGGCGCCCTATTAGATCAATATTGCTGTCGGTTATCAATGAAATACGTAGATTTCTTAAAAATCTTCTTGCTCGCTTCGCTCTCAATCCTAGAGTTTAAGTAAGTCATAACAAGTTTTTACTTATTACTTGAAGAGTTGTAGATGATTTCTTAATGACATGTGGTATACAAGGTGCCGAGTAATGACTTACAGTGTACGCAGGAGCATTTTCAAAATCAGAAACGAGCAAAGTCGTGTTCGGCATTTTGACAGTGATGAGTTTGCTTAGTTCAAAACGTTTTCCTACCCAATCCGATTAATCTCGACGCACAGTGGGGCCAAAGCACTGAATTCTTGGCAAATATAAGAATTCGCAATATGAAGCAGAAAATTGAAAGAAAACCAATTAGTTCGGTGTGTGCAGTGGTTACAATAATATTATTTCGACATTATTTTATCAAAAACATAGAGTTTTACATTATAAAAGGAAATGTTCCTTATATTCGCGCCTAAATTATATAACAGATTATATGATTGGGATAAACAAACGCGTGGGCAATATGCTTTGATTTGGCAATTTACAATTGACTTACATTCTTACGCATGAGAGGAAAAAGTGTACTTATTCATTTTACAACTGAATAGTAACAAAATTGAAGAAAAGTTCTTGCTTCTCAAAATTATTTCAAAGTTGTGGAGAGCAGGGGCGGATCCAGGACCGACTTCTGGGGGGGGGGGTTGTCATACTGCTACTATTAAGGGCTCCAAACTTTGGGATGGGTTTTATTTATATATATAAAATAAGAAAGTTCCATTTTCTGGGGAGGAGCGATCGCCCCCCGTGGATCCGCCCCTGGTGGAAAGTTCGCTGTGACAATGAAGCCCCCAACGAGGTCTGGCGGCAAAATTCCCAGAATCGATCTATATTCAACTTTGTCACTGCGTGCATGGGGATCACACGTGTAATAACCTAACACTTGCTCATAAATTCATCCAAGCTCAATTCAAAAGCAGCATTGCATCTAGAATGCGGTTTTCCTCAAACATTTTCATGCGCTATATTTCCCAAAAGTCTCTTTGCATACAGTAAGAACAATGTTTCCGCTACGACATATTAAAATCACAAACATATTATGCCATATTTTCTACTAAAATGCCATTCTATCGTTTGACTATACTTTATATGCTTTCAGTACCACAGTATTTTCCAAATATGATAGTTAGGGGATTACCATAGGGATATGATAATGATATTAGCATTATTCCAAATATGATTATTGACTACACATCACATCAACATTCTAAATATACAAAACTATACATACATGTGGGTCGTGTCGCCATATATTCCAGCCACTAATTATCTACACGCAATATAGGAATAGTCGCATTCAAAGTCAATTCTGTCACTAAGCAGCGTCTCTCCGGCTTCGGTGGATAACCAAATTTACACGTCCCATGAGTTCATTGCAAACTGCTATCACTTCTTTTCCTGCACACTATTTAATGTGTACACTATTAAGGTTTCTTTATAACAAATTATATCAAGTCAATCTTTTATTTCATTTTTCGAGTTTTTGCTAAGAATTGCCTGGTTTGGCCCCTCTGTGCGACGCGACGGTGAGAATGAAGGTATGAAAGTGAGAAGAATGAAGAGACACATTCAAGCTGCTGTTTGCGTGGGAATATTAAAAATAAAGGTAAACGAGGGGAACAATAACATTTTCGAACTTCAAGCAGTTGTAGAATAGGGGCTTAAGGGATCATAAATTAGCCTAACGAAGTTCGACTTTTTCAGACTCTAATCACTATCAATGATTTATTTTTATATTCCATTGACATATCAAATGCTTCCAATTCAGAGGAATTTATTGGGGTTATTTTTTCATCAACTTTTTGTATCGCCAGCATATTATTTTGTGCATGCGTGTCTAGTTGTGTGATGTTTTTATCTATCTACATACATACAAAACATAAGTACAAACATTCTTCATATATGTACGTGTTAGTGTATTTTAATATGTTAATCAATAATAAGTACCTTAAATTCGGAACTTTCTATCGTTAAGAAATTAGAAAATTACTATAATTTCAGACATATATAGTAGCCAAAGTATATTTAGGATTTTAAGTACAAACATTGAAAACATATTCACCTTCATCGATCAATATTTAGAAATTCATAAAGAAGACTCCTTTTGAATTTCCATTACATTTTACAAAATATTTTTTACCGTTAAAAGATCGAAATCAAAATACTATTGATGTAGTCACATACAAAATAAAAGTAAGAAGTTTACAATTATTACTGGAAATTAATACTGTCACCCATTTCGAACAATTTAAAAGCACATAGTTTTTAATGTATTGAAATCATTTTTTATCGATAGTATGAAACGTTGTAAATAGTAGTAACTTTCCATAACTGTTCTCGTAGTGAATTTGTATATAACCAAGGGTAGTTTTGTCAAGTTTAACAAAAAGTCCAAAATAAGGCTCTTGAAAACAGCTCTCATTTGAAAACAGCTCTGGTTTAGCTCTGGTTTGGTCTTTCCAAGAAGATGAATAAAAATTCAGCGTAGCATAACAACAAAAGCTGCTTTTCTTTTATATATATATATATATATATATATATATATATATATATATATATATAATGATTGGTAAGGTCAGTGTAGGGGGCGCTGAATTCTACTTAGCCCCGGGCGCCGAAATCTCTAGCTACGGCTCTGTCTATATGTTTTTGCTATCGAAGACTCTGTCTCGTCTCGAACCTTATCACGAACATTATGTCTCGTGTCGTGTAGTGAGCAAGACAATTACAATAGTATGTAGTCCGTAGTGAATTACTTTATCTTATTGAGGACTTAAAAGATATTGGGTCGATGCGTAAGTTCGTGCGGTTGTTATATTTTATATTTTATTCTACTGTTCTGTTAATTCAAATACATCATAGACATAACATTAACATATTCTACGAGTGAACAATACATTGCATACATTTTACTGTCACTCGCATTAACTCGCAATCACTCAGTGATGTATTCACCTCCACTATCTATGACCTTCTGCCGACATTCAAGTAGCAGTTCAATGCCGCGCCTGTTGAACTGTTTTGGTTTTGACTCGAAAAAATATGTTAGCCCTTGGTCAAGAGAAGCTTTTGTGTGCTGTTATTTCAGCAATTGCTTCATTCCCGTACACTGCACAAATTGTTCTCGCTCTCGCAGCTTCTGCTGTACTAGATCCTCGGTTAAACTCGAAGAGTAATATGTGACGGAAGAGATCACTTTTCTCAACTTAACATTCCATTTTAGTTTGTCTGAAATATATACAATAATATGTTCACAATCAGGAAAACCTGTGTTTTACAACACACAAACTCCAAACTACGGTAGAACAACGGAATAACGATAAACAATCATTTCACGCCGCATTGTTGCCAACCGAAAAGAAAACTGCACGAACTTACGCATCGACCCAACCCAATACTTAGAAGGAAACGTCCAGTTTCCAGAGAATAACTATACTAAGTTATAGACTTATGTGACATTCAAATAATACCGTTGTTATGAAGGAAACGAATGTTTCGTTTGCATCACATTTCTATGATTTTATGCAGCAAACTTCAATGTGGTACAAGAATTCTAAATTCAAACACACTGATTCCTGAAATTCATTCACCAACCCTTTTCACACCTACATTTTAGTGTGTCTATATAGGCCTGCATATAGAATAACGTTTGCGGAAGAAAAGAAAAATAATAACTGTAGTAGCAGGAAAATGATTTCATGTTGTCATCTGCATAGTTGCACGTTGCATTCTAACAATGTTCATTTCACAGAATTAATTATAAATTATTTCACACACACGCCATATAGACGCTAATTAAAATTACTGACCAACCATGCAGTTAGTTCAACCATGTTTAGTTCAGTTGGCGAGTGGCCTAGTTTGAATGAAACGTGGTCTGCATAGCATTCATTCTCTAGATTTCATTATTATTTCAAAACATACATAGCAAAGCTAAAACAATACACATTTTGCATTCGCTTTCCATATTTTTCCAATGGTTCTTTAAAGTAGAAAATGGCATAAGACAATCATAGTATGAAGATAAACCCATTGTTTTTATAGCAAGTAAGTAGTCGATTGTTCAACTTCTGCGATAAACTAACTGTGCTTGTCAATCGTTAAGAGAAACATTGGATTAGATGGATGGCAGTTGATATAGGCAAGATCGTGTCCACGGGAAGGAGGAAGGGGAGGGGGGGTATTTGGGGTCAGAGCTTTTCTTGTGAAATACACAATTTTATACTGGACAAAATGACATTTTAAGTCTGTATCAGGGTTGTTCTTTTGCTCTCTTAAAGCAATAGTCCACTTTTAACGGGTATAGACCAGTGATTTCATAACGCTTCATTAAATAGTCTCAACTGTTTACCTAACAAACTGTTAAAATATTAAAGATTTCTCAGCTAAATAGATAGAAGAATCCCATTATAATGCATGATATCAGACTTGGTGAAATTTTGAGTTTGGTTAACAAATATAGTATGACTGACGAAAGCAGTGGCGAATGCATATGTGTATCGAAACTAATTGCAATCTTGGTATTCGAAAGCAACTGTGATAGACGCAGTCTCCCTTGTTCTTAGGTAGTCACTGTTCAATATCTTTTGCTTAAACAATATCAGACAGAACATCAGTAGTCTTCTCTATTTATGTTGTTTAAACAATGCAGCAATTTTCAGAAATATTGCGATTTTAATCAAGTAGCTTTCTAGTACTTACAAAATACTTACGTAATTTTAGGGATTGATCAGCTTGATGCCATAATTGTAGTGACTGGACAAACGCTGTTTCAGCATGCTATCAAAAATCTCTGCTGTAAAAAGAAGTTAACTTGTTCATACCTACAAAGAAAGAAACAAGAAAATATTTACTATAGTCTCTTCCATCAACCTGTGAAATTAAATAATCTAAATATTTGTAGATACAAAAGTGTAGAAAGAACAGAAAGCTTGTATCACGTGCCACCTACTTGCAAAAATACAAACAAGTGAAATGAGAACAGCTTATTGAAGGTAATTCAAAACTTTTAGCTTTAAAAAATTCACGAAAAGTTGAAAAATCTTTTTCAACTATTACAGAATTTTCGATTGTTCACAATATTCGTTTTTCAGCATTTGGTGAAAAAAAGTCATAAGGGGGTCGCATGTCCAGTTTGGACATACCATTAAGGAATAATCACTCAAAAATTGGATGCCCAAAGACTTAACCTTGGAAAAGCATTTGGCGCGCGAATTCTCATTGTAAACAATGGAAAATAGAATTTTCAGAATTGGAAATAGGGCGAAGCCCTTTTCATTGTGTTTTGCGAACACAATTTTTCAAAGCCATTATGGCAAATTCAACTATTTGCATGTCGTGTTCATTCACGAAAACAATTGATGCACTAAAAAAATTCTATGAATAGTCAATAATAGTAGGTCGCTTCGCTCCAAATTTGCAATTATTGCATACCTGGTACTATCATTCTTTTTCAGCTCTCACCAAATTCTTTTCATCATATTTAAGTGAACTTAAGCATAGTTATCTACAAAGAATTTAGATTCGACAAGTATTTTGTGTTATCAGGAGCTTCACAGGGCTCGTACCTAGGCCCTTTACCATTTCTATTACTTATCAACCGTGAATTACTTACCATGTAACGTGGGTTCCTGTCACCACGGCATGGCGCGTCCTCAGGTTACGAATCCAGGAAAAGGCCTCTAGATATAGAGGTTAACTGCGAATATACTGAATAAGCAGTCGGGGACAGACGACTAGGAGTGGTCGTCCAGCTTGGGGGTTTGGGTAAGGCTAACAACCTCATCTTGTAAAAAAAAAAAAAAGTTCAGAAACATTAAGAAAAGCCTCGGACAAAGACTGATAACTTGGCACGACCTCAGCAAAAGAAAATGGACATGAGATTCGGAACATGGAATATTAGAAGTCTTTTTAGGGCAGGCGCGTTAAAATCCGTAACGAGTGAGTTAGAGAAATACAGGATGGACCTAGTAGGAGTTCAGGAAGTCAGGTGGGAAGGAAATGGATCTGTGAATTCCGGAAATTTTACATTCTTTTACGGGGAAGGAAATAAAAATCACCAATTAGGAACAGGGTTTTTCGTTCACAAACGAATATTACCAGCAATTAAGCAGGTTGAATTTGTTACTGACAGACTTTCTTTTATTACGCTTAAGGGTCAGTGGTGTGATATTATTGTTTTAAATGTACATACCCCAACAGAAAATTAGGATGACGATATAAAAGACAGTTTTTACGAAGAAGTGGAACGGATATTTGACCAACTCCCGCGATACCATATGAAAATTCTATTAGGAGATTTCAATACGAAGGTAGCACGAGAGGATATTTTCAAACCAGCTATGGGAAACGAAAGTCTGCATAAGGAAAGTAATGACAACGGTAAGTAGTTACACTCGTGAACTTTGCAACATCCAAAAACCTAATTGTGAAGAGTACAAAATTTCCACGTCGCGACGTTCATAAATACACTTGGACCAGACCAGACGGAAAAACAAATAATCAAATTGATCACGTTCTAGTAGATAGAAGAAGGAATCTAGCATAATTGATATCCAGCCATTTAGAGTGGCTGATTGTGACAGTGATCACTACCTGGTAGCAGCGATAATGAGAGAGAGATTATCGTTGAATAAAGGAAATATTCAATGTCCGAAAACAGAGAGATTTAATTTAAAGAAATTAGAAGAGAGCCAGGTAAGAGAGGAATGCCAGATTGAAGTTTCGAATAGATTCTCGGTTTTAGAAGATTCGGAGTGCACTAGTGTTCAGGATACTTGGATTGAAATTAGAGATACCATTAAAATTTCAGCAAGACAAACTGGGACATGCGGAAATACGTAGGAACAAATCATGGTTCGACCAGGAATGCATTAAACTTGCAGAGAAGAGAAAACAGACAAAATTACGTTGGGTACAAAATCCGAAAGAAATAACTACACAAAATTTCGCACACATCAGGCGGGAAACTTCCAAAACTTTTAGAATAAAGAAACGCATTTTTGAAAGCTAAAATTAAGGAACTTGAAGATAATAGTAAAAATAAAAATATTCGGGACATGTATAAGGGGATCAACGAATTTAAGAAAGGCTATCAACCTCTGATTATATATTAAAGAAAACTGACGGAACAGTTCTCACTGATAGCATCTTAAATAGGTGGAAAGATTTCTTTGACGATTTGCTGAACACACAGCCAAAAACTAATGTGCGTGGAGAAAAGGAGATACACACCGCAGAACCGTATATTCCAGAACCCAACCGTATAGAAGCAGAAACCGCTATAAAGGAATTAAAGAGAAATAAATCTCCGGGTGTAGACGAAATTCCGGCTGAGTTAATTTTAGCTGGAAGCGAAAAATTGTGGAACAAGATACAAACTTATTCTCCTTATCTGGAACAAGGAAGAATTGGGCCACAAGAGTGGAAAGAATCAATCATTGTTCCAATTCACAAGAAAGGCGACAAAACTGACTGTAATAATAATCGAGGCATTTCTCTTCTATCAACATCCTATAAAATCCTTCCAAATATTCTATTAGCAAGACTGACGCCATACGCAGATGAAATTATTGGAGATTATCAGTGCAGATTTAGACGAAATCGATCAACTATCGACCAAATATTTACCATTCGACAAATACTCGAAGAGAAGTGGGAATACAATACCCCGGTACATCAACTATTTATTGATTTTAGGAAGGCCTACGACTCGGTTAAGAGAGAAACATTATACAACGTTCTTACAGAACTTGGAATGCCGAGAAAGCTAATTAGATTAATTACGATATGTATAAATGAATCCCCAAGTAAAGTCTGGGTAGGAAAATTCTTGTCCACGAGCTTTCACGTCGAAAATGGCCTGAAACAAGGAGATGCGTTGTCGCCATTACTATTCAACTTTCTTATGGAATACGCTATAAGGAAAATCAACGATAGCAACCAGGGCCTAGAGTTGAACGGTATTCACCAGGTTATGGCATATGCTGATGATGTAAAATGATGTAAATTTAATAGGAGATGATAGTAGAACAATAGAAAGAAATGCAGAGATCTTATTAAACGCTTGCAAGGACATGGGTTTAGAACTAAATGCAGAGAAAACTAAATACATGGAAGTGTGTCGGGACCGTAATACGGCAAATTATGGATACGTTAATATATTAAATAATACTTTTGATAAAGTGGGCACTTTTAAATATCTAGAATCAATATTAACAGACGAAAATCATATTCACGAAGAAATTAAATGTTGACTAAAAGCAGGGAATTCGGTTCAAAATCTCTTGTTGTTGCGAATTCTGTCGAGGAATTTGAAGCTTAAAATATATAAAACGATAATCATGCCTGTTGTTCTGTATGGTTGCGAAACATGGTCGCTTACTCTGAGGAAAGAACATGGACTGAAGGTACTTGAGAACAAGATCCTGAGACGAATATTCGGATCCATGAGGAACGGGAATGGGGAATGGCGGAAACTTCATAACGAGGAACTATATAATTTATACGGTTGTTGTACGTGTATAAATTGTATCATGTTCTCCGCATAATTTGTTATAGGCAGAAAACATTCTCCAGAAAGGTGACGTCAGCATTATCTTAGTGTTCCAAGTGAAAAAAAAGCAGAGAAGGTATGTTTTATGATTTTGACTCGACATACCAGTTATCTAAATATTGAAATACAATGAGAGTATGTTGCCTTAAAAGATTGCATTTCTATTTGTATAATGATTGAAAACCATTGGAGATTGTCTCTGTAGTTACGGGGGGGGGGGGGAGAGGCATGGAGGAACTTTGGTCCCCTACCAACAACTTTCTGAAAAAAAAATTAAAAATATCCCCTTATGTTGAATTATAGAAAATTATACACGAAAATTCTCAAAAACCGAGTGTTTATATTAACAATTTCCTGCGGAAAAACTATCGGACTCCCACTCGACTGAGGAGTATTACAAACCCCCGGAAGATTCGCTCTTCATCAGACAATCCCTAAATCCGCCCATGCTCTAAACACATTTATATGTTCAAAACACGGCAAGAAGACACACACATACATAAGAAGAAAAAAACAATTGAATGTGGCACATCAAAATATACACTAGATGAACTTCTTTGAGGACACCTTATTTTAAAAACAAAAGGTAGGAAAAAGGTAACAAAAATGCCGGTGTTGTCAACTTAGAAATTATTTCTATAGAAGAAATAAAATCTTCTCATGTGCAAAGCTATTCGTCAATTACAGTGTATAAAAATGGATTTATTAAAGGTATTTAGCATCTACTCTTCAGTGACGATATGTCTTCATCATTCAGAAACCAGAGGCGGTATGACACACCACCGCATACCATCTCACTTCGACCACTGACCTTAGTTCTAGCTCCTTTGCAGCAGAAGTTTGTTTTACTAGTTCTAAACATGAAAGTTTAATGTTGGTGTAGAGTTTGAGGAGTCGAATTTTACTCATTTGTTTCAGTGAGTAAATATTAAAATTATCTACCGGTGCTATAGTTTTCTAGTGAGAGATAAATTCCAGTTACATACAATACCAATAAGAAATTTTGATTGAACGTTTGTTGACGAACTTGTTGCGAGGGATTCCAAATTACAGCAGCATATTCCAACACATATGTGTATTACATTTTCATGAGTGTTGCAATATTACTGAAGTCTTCCCCACTTCTAATTATGAATTCTAATAATTTAAAAGCTCATGAATAATATTTTCAATGAGATTAGTGAACGTTAAATGTAATATCTGAATCTTCGAGTTAAATATAATATCCTAAATCTTCAAGTATATTAGGTTTGCTTATAGAAATATTACTAAATTTATAGTTAAGGATGTTTTTGTTTCTGTTGAACCACATACGTTACATTTATTGACTGAATACCAGTTCACAATAGGTATGTTCTATAATTCGTGTTATAAATTAGGACAATTATGCACGGATTTTTGTCTTGGCGTATATTTTGAGATCACGCGCGAACAGGAATTTTTCACTATTTGGCACATGATGTAAAAGATCGTTGATAAGTAATTAACTAAACTAATTAACTAACTCTATGGCCTGTGGAACCCGGAGGTTCAATGCGTTCAGAAAATCTCTCCACTGACTTCTATCCTGAGCCAATTGGATCCAGTTTCTACTTTGTATTCCTATCTCTGCGAGATCCATCTTAATATTGTCCTCCCATCTGCGCCTAGGTCTTCCTAATCGTGGTTTTCCGATTGGTCTTCCAGTCAAGACTTAGAAAGAGTTTCTACTTTTTTTCATTCTAGCTACATGACCTGCCCACCTAAGCCTCCTAGACTTGACGACCCTAACAATGTTGGGTAAACAACATGTAAGGCACTACAAAAACTATTAAAAAAATATTATAATATTTTAATATTGTAACTAGGCATCTCTTTGTTGTGCTGATAAATAAACGAATATTTTGGACAGGCGATCACAAGGCTTGTCTGTTGCAGGCAGCAATCCCTCTTAGGGCATGAGTTATGTAGTTTTTTTTTTAAATCATTCATCAGTGTTCCCTTCTACTCGGTTTTTTCGACCATAAGCAGAATTATGGGACGCAAAACTCAAAAATAAAACGAAAACTTAACTGCTTGAAAATTTACTGACTTGCACTGTAAACTCTAAATGTTTACACGTTTACTACAACGTTTTATTTATTGCTAGTTGGTTGGATTCGACTTTAACGTCTCTTTTAGCCACGGAGCTATGCGAGAGATGGATCTACAGTTTAATACAAGATCAGAATAACATGAACTCTTACCGGAATTGTACTCACACCTCTTATACTGAATGCACGTACACTAACCGTATATCTATAGGAATTCTATTAAACATTTATAAATGAACATATACAATATTTAATCCGACAAACGTTTGACATCTCGACCTCTTTAAACATACAACATAGCGTAGTTTAAAATTGTACTACTTCCCGAGAGAGCTAAATCGCATGTAATTAGCTACGTATAACACCTCAAAATTTTCAGCGAAGCCACGGCGGACCCTCTCCTGGGCTTTGTGACGGTCAAGGCAGGGTACCCTGGTGTAACATGTCGATTGTCATAAGATTGCACAGACATAGAGAACATCGAAAAAGAAGAAACATGTATTTTCTATATCGACCAACAAGCGCATTGAAAGGGTCAAATAGGGGATAAAAATGGGTCAAAATGACATTATGTGGAATATAGCGAGAACGAGAAGATATATCGGAAAAGGTTAAATGTACGAAATACTACCCCTAACCGACGCAAGGCAATGAGATAGAATGCACCCATGCGAACACTGACACAATGCGTTACGGAATGAGTGAAGAGGGTGGCAAGGAGCAGGAAAAAAGAAGGAAACGGAAAATAGGTGCTTTTGCTTTGGGTATATATGTCGCCCGTGTGCGAAAAAGTCGCAGATTCATCTCACGAAGGTGGGAGAACATAGAGGAAGGATGCAAACGCCGTTCGTACAGACAGCCAGCGAGACAGTACTGTGCAGTGGGCTGCATATATCGCATAATGGGAACAATGATGAGATGGATGTTGGAAACCTAAATATGTGTAGGCAGTAGTAACACAAAAACAAAAATGTTACTATTACTGTTATGTTGTACGCGTATTGTCGTAGTTATGTAATGTTGATAGTTAAGTGTAGTACTGATATTACTGCTGATGTTTATCTAACATGTGGAATACCTACTATTAAATTCTACTGTGCTATGCATTTTTGCTCCCATTACGTTATGTATGCAACCCAAAGTGCAGTACTGTCTCGCTGGCTGCCTATACGAACGGCGTTTGCATCCTTCCTGCGTGTTCACCCATCTTCGTGTATTGAGATGAATCTGTCTGTCTTTCGCATACGGGCTACATAAGCACCCAAAGCAAAAACACACATTTTCTGTTTTCGTTTCTTCTTTCAACCTACTACTTACTAATCTTTTCGCTCATTTCCGTAACACATTGTGACAATGTTGTACACGTGATTGGTCCATTTCCGGATACTCTGCTTTCTTTGCATGGGTGTGTTCTACCTCATTGCCTTGAGTCGACTATGGGTAGTATTTCGTTTAGCCTTTTCCGGTATCTCTTCTCGTTCTCGCTATATTCCACATAATCTCATTTTGATCCCATTTTTATGCTCCTATTTGACCCTTTCAATGCGCTTGTTGGTCGATATATATAAAACTACATGTTGCTTCTTTCTCGATGTTCTATATGTCTGTGTAATGTTATCACAATCGGTAAGTTACAGCGGGATACCCTGCCTTGTTAGAACCATAGCTCTGTAGTAGAGTTTTATTATGATATAGTAGAATCTTCTGGAAAACAAAAACGGGGACCTTCTTCCACTATACTGAACTAGGCTTTCTTCCAGCAACGCAGCTCTTAATGTGGGAAGAGAAATTAGATTCTGATTTTATTTTCTCAAACCTCATAAAGCAAGTTAAAACTACTATTTAAAAAAAATGAATGTAGACACCAAGGAAGTGAGGTTCTCTCGTACTTTTAAGAATATTTTGTATATATTATTGTGCATTATTTTTTTTCAATTACAAGTTCGATATTATGAACAAATTGTGAGAGATAAATCTATAGTTTTTAAATCATTTATTTGTTCATTTGTAATCAATGAACTTATCTGAAAGAACTTCCAAATTAATTTGCTCTCAAATTTCTCCCTTAACTGTGAACAAAATGAAATGAAATCTGAGTTTTACGCCCCACGGTTATGCCGGTTAGGCTAAAGGAGACGGTGGAGAAATGAATGAAATGGTGGAATGAAGAAAGTGGGAGGAAACGGAAGAACCCGAGAAAAACCACGTACACGGTGTTTGTCCACCACAAAGTTCATTTGGCGGAAGCAGGGTTTGAACCCGGGACCCTATGCACCAGAGATGAAACTCTCTACCACTGTGAACAAAATGGTTGCTTAGTATTTTTAAAATAGGTTTAAATGGTGATGAAGGATTAGTGTTTCTGTTCGTTTGTAGCTGAATGTTTCTTTTCAATGCCGAGACTACTTAAATCACGCTTACCGCTTACAGTATTCGGTCTATCCGAAAATCAGACCGCTCCACTGATCGAATCCAAACCAGACGAACAGAAAAACTGTGCGTTAGTCACTTGGCTATAAAAAGTACACTTTTTTAAAAGTAAATTACTAGATATTTTCATATATTCGATATACTTGAAATTTTATATCATATATATTCAGGTCCGATAACTTTAGAGAACAGCCTAATTCTAAAATTTCTGCACCTAACCTTAGATATGAAATGTGTTTGTGTAAGGAGAAACGAGGTTGTATATACAGAGACTATGATGTGGAATGAACAAAACTACAAATAACATTGCTAAAGATTTTTGTTTCACACTTGCGTGCAAAGATTGAAGGAAAAAGATTCAGTAATCCTAATAGTAGACGCTTATATTGCATGAAGCGGGAATGAACGCCGCAGAAGTATCATTAACGAAAACATTTTAGGCTGGAGAAATAAGGAAGAAGTCCATGACTATTGGAGAAGACAGGAAGTAATTACGACATTGCTAATTAAGTGGTATTTCTTAGAACATAATGTTTTTAGCTAGTTCAAGTCAACTGAAGAAAAATCTACAGGCTACCAACATTTTTACGTAGAGAAAATTGTTTCAAGAGAAAGTTACTTAGTAAATGAAATTTTAGTAAAGAAGATGAATTTGTACCTTTATGTATATCTCATAAGTCTAGAGAAAACCTAATATGAGCTCTTAATCATTACGCATTAAATACAAAAGTATGTAGAATATCATAAATGAAAATGATTTCCAAAAAAGGAACAAATATTGTTAACATCGGAATAGACATCATAACTTGAATTCATGGTAAATTATATATTAACTCACTATATGCTCATAGTTGTATTAAATGGCCTGTTACATAAGTGTACTATACAGTTATTAAAAAGTGACAAATTCCTTCGAAGATAACGCTCAAGTGCTCTCATTAGATTTAGATAAAGTGCATTTATCGTTCGTACAATTTTGAACAAGTGATTCAAACTGCGTCATTGTGCTTTCTTATTCTCAATGTTCTATATTTTATTTAGGAGGAGTAGCGAGTTAACACAGATTTTGACTCCTAAACATAATTCTTCCATATATAAAATGAAAAGTTAAAAGATTAATTTTACTACGTACTAGCTGTAAGCACCTGTTTTAATTCAAAACCTGGATAAAAAGAGAGGAAGAAGAATGAAATGAAATCTTTAAGTTTAGCGTCCCAGGATTATGTCCTTTTAGGCTAATGAGACGATGATTAGGCAAGTGAACGACGATGGAAAACTTGGTGGAATGAGAAAGTGGGAGAAAACAAGAGTACCCCGAGAAAACCTCGGACACGATGTTGTCCGACATAAACTTACTTAATAAGGGGTCCAACGAGGGACCCCATGGACCAGAGGGAAGCACTCTGCCACCGTGCCCTCGTGAGGAAGAACAACGTATATAAACGAGTCTTCCCACAGATATTCCACTGCCCGGCATTTACTAATCTGCTGTTACGTAAGCCTGCATAACAAATACGTAATGTTATTTGAATGCAGGCAAGCGTTCTTAAAAACAACCAGAAACGTGTTTAAATATTCTCTCTATCCAAAAATCGAAAAAACGGCCCGTATGCAATTAGATCTGCTAAAGATCCATCTGTGTAGAAAATTCAGTAGCTCTAGAAAGCTCCTTTGTATGGAGAAGCTGGTGACACACACACACACAAATTATGTTATTAGTAGTACTAGCTGAGATACCAGTTCTTCGCACAAGGAGGATAAAGTTTATGCAATTTATCATATCTGCAAGTAAAGAAATGAGTGAAAGATATAAATAAGGAACACCAATGCCTTCAATTTTGCCCCTCTCAATATGAGTGAAATAAGTAAACAACACAGAGCAATGCCTTTGGTGCTGTCCCTCTCAATATGACCGAACTAAATAAATGAATAAATAACGAAGAGTAACGCCAAAGGCGTTGCTCCTGTCAATTCTGAGACATATGACGTATCCCTTCTTGCCTAAACTTAAATATCATTAATTGTCACCAATCAATTTAGCGATCCTCGAAACTATGGATTTGATACCAATATTGGTCAACTTGAACACATTATTCACTCCACCCACCCTATGATCATTAGGACAAAACTGAACTTAAACTTCGTCGAGACTGTCATCTCAGCGACCCTGAATACTGTGGATTTGACACTGATATCAATCGTCCTGAGGCATTTCCTTTTATGCATACATTTTGACCTCCTCGCATCCCCGCCAATCCAAAAATCTAGAAAACGGTCTCGTGAGAATTTAGTGGACATATAACTCTGCACAAAATTTTGTAGCTCTAGGTGACTCCTTTCTATGTGAAAAGCTGATGACAGACACATACGCGCATTTTATATTATTATTATTATTATTATTATTATTATTATTATTATTATTATTATTATTATTATTATTAGTCAGTGGCGTATTTACGATTTTGTTCACGAGGGGGCTTTGCTAACTTTATTCGTGGAAATGTGAAAATTCTGCAAGATGTTTCATCTACTGTAAAATAGTGAATACATTTTCGAGGGTGGGCTTAAGCCCGGAAGCCCCCTTAAATACGCCACTATTAATAGTCATTGTTAACCAACCCATCTGTTCTCTAAATATTGAAGTAAACTTAAATATGAAAGAAAAAATTTAAACATCCACTTCTTTGAAGTACAGGTATTGTTCATTAGTCTCCGGAATTACAAATATAGGTGCCTTCCATTCCAACTCAGGCAAAAAAATATAAAATTGTACCATCACCATCTCAGATATCGTTGAAACTTTTTTTATAGCAACTAGACATGTTTTTAAGAGACCCATATTTTTTTGTTTTGTCGAAAAAAATTTTCCCGCCAAGTAATGGGCCATCAAAGACGGGGAGTACAATTTATGAATTGTAGAAGACATGGAAAATGGTCAATTTCGGAGCCTCACCATTCGGCTATGGAGACAGGTAGAGTTATAATTCTTGTTGTGGTATGTACATAGGGATATAAATAAACTATATTTTATTATAGTTTGGTTTGCGCATGCGTATCTTTTTGTACATAAATTAACAAATGAACGTTAATTTATCTGAAAAGTCGAAGTTTGCGAATTTTTTTCGAGCACTTCCGGTTCGAATTTTAAAATCCTGTTTTCACGGTTGGTAAGACCTAGTTACCCGCTTTCCGAAAAAAATTGTGTATCGCTTCTGTGGTCAACCGTTTTGTCGCAAAAAATTCGAGAAATTGTAAAATTTTCAAAAATCGCCATTTTTGGGCGCCATTTTCTCGAAAACACCATTTTTTAAAATTCTGAAATTTTGTCAGATGGTTCAACTTTACCTGAATAACAAACACACCAAATACCATTCTCGACCAATGCTTCATGGATTAACTGCAGCCTTTTAAAGTTAGCGAAGTTTCGCTAATTTTGATGTCACAGTTAGCAACACTGGGAACAATAAAAGTGCAATGATTTGATGATGTTTGTGGTTCACATTCATTAAATGAAGAATAAATGGTTTTCTCGGCTGTTTTTTTTATTATTTTGATTAAAAAGGCTGTCTGAAATAGTAAAATGAGCCTCCCTCTACTCCTCCGTTTTCTTAAACTGAAGTAATCTGAGGTGGAAATTACGATTACGAAACACACAAATTTCAAGTTCACTTACTTAAAATGGTCTTCGGAAACAAAATTTCACTGATTTTTTTTTTTTTATTACATGGACCAATCATTTGCTTGGTTGTTGTCTTCTTTGCTAATAGCATGTAACCGTGCAGATGCTCCGATAGATGTTGGTTCACTCATAACTCATCCAGGAGTGGCTCTAGGGGGACGATTGCCGCCCCCCCCCAAAAGAAGAAACTTTCTTATTTATATATAAATAAAACCCATCCCAGAGTTTGGAGCTCTTAAAAGTAGCTCTAAGTAGCAGTATTACAATCCCCCCCCCCAGAAGTCTGTCCTGGATCCGCCCCTGCGTAGCACATTGTCGATAGTCACAAAACACTTATTTTCACTTCTCTTATGCTCTTCTGGAAACCTGTACCCTGCTGAAGGTTCATGTGGAAGCATAAACAGCACTTAAACTTCACGTAATTCATGATTTATTCATGATATTTCTGCTACGCACCACTGGTTATCATACATATATGTATAACAAAAGTTCCTTTTTGCAGATTTCTCAAATCTACACTTTGAATTGCAAAAGTTCGATTTTGGGGGAAGTATGAAGTTAGTTCATGGTGACCCGTTACTGCCATAAAAACTGCAATTTACTGCAATTTTCCGAAAGCCAAAGATAACTACGTTGAATACCAGTTACCGGTCGCATACTTTCCCTTTTTTCTTCCGGAAGTCGTCGAATTCAGTTCCAGATAACAAAAGGAGAGTAATACCCGGAGTTTGTACTTGCACTATACTCACGAATTCTTCTGTGGTTTTAGTGGGGGCGCGGTAGCTCAGTGGTAGAGCGTTCACCTCCAATGCTTGGTGTTCATGGTTCGATCTCAGCTCGCACCGTGTGGGCTTTGTGGTGGACAAACACCGTGCTTGTGGGTTTTCTCGGGGTCATCCCGTTTCCTCCCACTTTCTTCATTCCACCATTTCATTCATTTCTCATAATCACCGTCTCCTTTAGCCTAATCGGCATAACCGTGGGATGTAAAACTTAAAGATTTCATTTCAATTTTTTTTCTTCTGCGGTTTTAATACTGTGTATCTGTTTTTGCCTAAGGTTATGCCGCGTTGTCACATTCTTTACACCCCCTTCCCCCCCAATACCGTCGCAGAGACCCTTGCATGGCCGGTTTCACTGCAAAACCACTTCTTTATCGGACCTGTCTGCATCTCGAACATCTGAAAGCGATTTTTAAAGTGGGATGCAGCACCATCAGAAATCACTGACACGGTTTGGGAAATTGTAGACACCTATTTTCACGTATTCAAACCTTTTTCTATAAAATATATTTTCGCTTTTCTTCGAGTATGTTTAGAATCTTGTCTATGACTATGAGTACATGAACCGAATCGTGTGTTTTATCGTCGTTTATTACAACAAAACTGTCAATTGTTTCATATTTCGGTGATAACTCTGAATTTCACTTCGCAGAATAACAGTCCAGTTTTCAACGAAGTCCACATGAAGTAAAATGGAATTTGTATCTTGAAATTTTATACGGTGGTTTTCGGTAGCAATTGATTCTCTTTGGATTTTCTTGATCTAGTCATGAATTACAATTCTTACAGTTAAACCGGCAATGTACGATACGAAAACAAAAAGTAGCACAGTTTTTTTTTTTTTTTTTTTTTTTGTAACGAGATCATTATTCTCCCATATGGCATACGTAACCACTTTCATTTTCATCAGGATCAATAATTAAAGACACCACACTTATTTCTTCCACTCCAGGACATTCACCACATTCTTGAAGAAGACAGCTGTCATTTTCTACGGATCATACTACTAAAGGAAATAGGTCACTCATGACAGCTTCAATACAGGTTGCACCTTTGATTTGTAGCAACGCAGTAGCAGCTAACTTAAAATTTGCACAATACACACACACACACACTTCCCTCTCAGGTTGCGGACTGACACACTTTAGTCGAATACTATAAAATTCCAAGTGACCCACTTTTATGCTGGGATTGTTCTGTTTAAAAAATCACTAAATTTCTTTGGAACGCGTAAGAAAACTTTTCGATTTTTTTTTTTTTTAACTTTTTGTCATTTTTCGATCACTGTAATGACATCGCACTTAATTGAGACTTTGTCTGCGGCATTCCAAATCATACTGAGGTAATAGTTTAGGCCTTTTATAGATCATCAGAATTCATTGGATGGCCATTTCAAGTAAACTTAAAATTTGTGTGTTTCGTAATCGTAATTTCCACCTCAGATTACTTCAGTTTAAGAAAACGGAGGAGTAGGGGCGCTCATTTTACTATTTCAGAGAGCCTCTTTGTTCAAAATAATAAAAAACCAGCCAAGAAAACCTTTTATTCTTCATTTAATGAATATGAACCACAAACATCATCAAATCATTGCACTTTTATTGTTCCCAGTGTTGCTAACTGTGACATCAAAATTAGCGAAACTTCGCTAACTTTAAAAGGCTGCAGTTAATCCATGAAGCATTGGTCGAGAATGGTATTTGGTGTGTTTATTATTCAGGTAAAGTTGAACCATCTGACAAAATTTCAGAATTTTAAAAAATGGTGTTTTCGAGAAAATGGCGCCTAAAAATGGCGATTTTTGAAAATTTTACAATTTCTCGAATTTTTTGCGACAAAACGGTTGACCACAGAAGCGATACAAATTTTTTTTCGGAAAGCGGGTAACTAGGTCTTACCAACCGTGAAAACAGAATTTTAAAATTCGAACCGGAAGTGATCGAAAAAAATTCGCAAACTTCGACTTTTCAGATAAATTAACGTTCATTTGTTAATTTATGTACAAAAAGATACGCATGCGCAAACCAAACTATAATAAAATATAGTTTATTTATATCCCTATGTACATACCACAACAAGAATTATAACTCTACCTGTCTCCATAGCCGAATGGTGAGGCTTCGAAATTGACCATTTTCCATGTCTTCTACAATTCATAAATTGTACTCCCCGTCTTTGATGGCCCATTACTTGGCGGGAAAATTTTTTTCGACAAAACAAAAAAATATGGGTCTCTTAAAAACATGTCTAGTTGCTATAAAAAAAGTTTCAACAATATCTGAGATGGTGATGGTACATGCTCTGCCTGAATTGAAATGGAAGGCACCTATACTGAAAAACACTAATTTAGACACCTGAATTTCTCTAAGGGAAAATGAAATCTTTAAGTTTCACGTCCCACGGTTATGCCGGTTAGGCTAAAGGAGACTGTAATAATGAGAAATGAATGAAATTGTGGAATGAAGAAAGTGGGAGGAAATGGGAGAACCCCAAGAAAACAACGAGCAGTGTGAATCGCACGCATTAGAAAAGTACGGTCTTAACAGTTTGCATATTTGTGAATTTCTCTTTCTGGTTTTCTGTTTTTGCATCTCACAAAAATGAGTACAACAAACGAAAAAGCTATCAGGGGCAGAAAATGGGGGGGAGGAAGAGATAACGGGTAAAAGATACCTTGTGTCACAATATAAAGGAATCACTATTATTGTTTCGTTAGCGGAATCTTTTTCTACTAGTATTATATGCACAAACTACAACTCAAAACAGTTCTTATGTTAATTCTACTGTATTAACAGAGTTATAAAAAAATTGGCATGTAAGAATACTAATAGAATATAATTCCTAGAAAAAAAAAATTATAATACGTTTTACTAAAAGAGAAATCCACGAGTAAATTGTATTGTACTAACTTATCAATGGATCGATGTAAAACCAGGAACTTTGAAAATTAATAGAACTTAATGTGAACAAAAATATGTTACGCCTTACGCACTTGCAGTAAATTAGTCACGTCATTTGGTAAATATATTGTAATAAATAAAAGACCGTGTGAAACTGTGCAATCGATTTTCGTTCTGTATAAATATATGGGGAGGGGGAGCTGTTTTAGTTATCGCAACCCCTTGCTCATAAATCTTGAAACAACAGACTCCTAGTGAAATACTCTTCTGTATTTGGTTGTGGCTCTTGCAAGTGCGAGAACCATTATCTTTTATACATAAAAACACAGGGAATACTATAGTGTAAAATATCAAATAATTTAGATCTGTTGTTCTATTATCAGCAAGAGTCAGAAGTCAAGCACATTTTTAAGCCAATGTAATCCACATTGTGTACATTTAACAAATTATCACACCGGTTATCACATACTGCATACGCATAATAATTTGTTACTAGAATGCTATTCAGAAGGGACGCACTTCGTGGAATTCGAAACTAGAACGAAGTGATAGGTCTTGTGTAGTCTCATTCGAAAGAAGTGTTCTCTCAGAAAGAGAAATCTATCTTGAAACTAATGCCAGCATTTATTGCCTTAAAAGGATAGTAAATGGCTAAACTTAAAAGTTAACCCTTAGAAATTAAGCTTTATTATGTAAAGATAGTGACATCCGGATACAGTATATATGTATAATAACATGTTTAAGTGCTATTATTATTATTATTATTATTATTATTATTATTATTTAAAATGTTATCGATATGGACTTACGTGTCTGAACACACCCTTAATGAAATTTTGTGTACACCACTGGTATACGTTATGTTTGTATAAACTTGAAATTTCATTTACATAGGATATTCAAGTGTCGAGAATGATTTATTGATTGGTTTGGAGTTTAACGTCACTCTCAACATTTATGTCGTATAAAGCGTAAGCCTACAGCTTAAGATGGAATCCGAACCAAATGAGCGAACACGGTTATATGTTAACCATAGCCAGAAGCAAGACCGGATCCAGGATTTTCCGACAGGGGATGCTACCACTGCATTCGAATTAAATTTGAATTTTTTTAAATGCCTTTAGGCATCTGTGGTGTAAAGGAGGAATATTATTTTGCTTGGTAAACCCTTTTCTTCAACCTTCAGAAAATCTATTGCTGTTGCTAGACTCCGCTTTCTTTTAAGCTCCAAACGGAAACATGATGGCAGAAAGTTTCAGTGAGTGTTGCTATTTTGACTGCTAGCTTCATTTTAGATAGTGTATATTTACAGCGAAGAGGGTGCCCCCCGTTAAATCCGGCCTTGGCCATAATCCACTCTGCGTTGAAATCGAGTGTGCATGCGCCAATACACGGTAATGCAAAAACTGGGACATTATAATAAGTGTAATAAGTGTACCCCCGCCAAGTGAAGTTTGTGGTGGACAAACACCGTGTGCGTGGATTTCCTCGGGGTTCTCCCATTTCCTCCCACTTTCTTCATTCCACCATTTTTCATTCATTACTCATCATCACCGTCTCTTTTAGCCTAACCGGCATAATCGTGGGACGTAAAACTCAAAGATTTCATTTCATTTTTATAATAAGTGTAGTTGAAACGAACTTATTTTATAGAACAATCTAACGTCAGTCTTTGTAGCAGCTCGTGTAAATGAACCTTAGGTCCCTATCAGTCCCATCCCCATTCTTTTCTACAAAATAGCTGGCAAACTACATGGAATGGAAATCAACACCGAAAAGTCCACAGTCATGAGGATACCCTGTGGAAACGCGCCCTTACGGGTCAGAGTAAAACAAAGAGAACTGGAAGATGTCGACAATTTCAAGTATCTGGGAAGTATTTTGACGAGCCACTTATTGCATCAAAGAGATCAGGTCAAGAACTGCAATAGCCAAAGAAGCATTTAAACAAAAAAGATCACTATTCAGTAGCAGGCTTAATATTCGACTAAGGAAGAAGTTGATAAGTGTTATATGTGGAGTATTGGACTGTATGGTTCAGAGACTTGGGCATTACTGAATTAGAGAAGAAATATTTAGAGAGCTTCGAATGTGTGTTGGAGAAAGATGGAGATGAAATAGACACAAAGAGTAACATAGGAAGATGTAGAGAAGAGGACGCTTTTACCAGCATCCTTCATAAGAAGATCAATCGGATTGGACACATCTTGAGAAGAAATTGTCTTCTTCAGTGACATTGGCAAAGAATGAACTGTATCATGAGAAACGTGCTAGGGAGAAACGAAGGCGACTACAATTGATGGACGATACGAAAACAGAAAAATCGTACGTGAAGACGAAGACCATAGATCATGTAGGCTTCTCAGTTACGGCAAGTGATCTACCAACAATGGCAGAACACCTAAAATTATGATACCGTTACAGAAGGAAAGATAGAAGATGAGCAAGCAATAGAAAGAAGAACACAACTGGATTTGATTTTGAGAGATGAGAGACTAACCGCTGAGCAAGAAATAGAAAAATGATGAACGACTGTCTCGACCACGCTCTTATGAAAATTGATTGTAGAATCACCTCCTTGCAAGATGTTCCGAGTTCCTTTTGGATGGTAACGAAGTGTTATAGTGCTGATACCACGTAATGACAGAAAACAAGTGCAGAAGCCTGGGCAAAACCTACAGCAGTAATACTGATGCATAGCAGTTATTTTTGACCTTTCACAGTGCTACTTTCAATTCGTGCTGCAAGAACTTAAACGTCTGAAGAGCTTCTAGAATTCATAATGCAGCATGAGACGAGGGTATGTTCCCCAATCTGCGAAACGTCAAAAATCTGCTCTTTTCAATACTAGCCATAGATTATCATTCAGAAATTAATGTAGTTCTTTCGTCCTTAGAATCCATGGGATCGTGATCTTACTCTACTAAGTGTTGAGAAGAAAGGAGTTGAAAAAACGTGCTTTTGAGAATTTTGGACAAGTTTGCAGCAGTTGAGACAAAAATGTGCAATTTATTTATAGAAAAATGCGATAATGACCCTCAATGGTGAGATAATCTTAAAGTTTCTCAATTTTTTCAAAAAAAAAAATTTGAATCTTCTACATAATTAAAGAAAACAATAAAATATTTTGAATAGTAAAATTTCTTCGAAATCAAGTTACAGTCGTATTAACAAGGAGAAGAAATGAAAAGATGGAACTGAAATACGGAATTGGAATGAAGAAATTAATTTGAATGTTGCGGTAATAAAAGGAGAAATGAATTAAGAATTAATTTTGAGTTTAACGTCCCTTTCAGCAGCGAGACTATGAGACGAGACCTACTGATTAACGGGAATTCGAACCACATGAGCTTCTGCCGGGAATCGAACCCCCGTCTCCCACACCAAAGGCGCGGACGCTAACCTCTTAGCCACGAGGAAGCTCTACAAGAATTGAGACGGAATTATGCAGGCTATTTCAATTTTCCATTTTTAAAAACAATTTCAGGAGAAACGTAGAAACGCAATCTGATTGCTTGCCCTAGGCGCTGTTAACGCTAGATACGCCATTGCTTCTATCATAACTTGGAAGATACGTTACATTCTGATCAAACTGCTGCAAATTTTTTACACTTCAACATTTTAATTAAGTATTTTACCTATTATTTTTTGTATTGTGTCGAGTTTGAGACGAGATGGGACACAAAATAGACATGCTTTCGAAACGAGACAATTTTAAGTCTCATTTCGAGAGTGTCCTTACAGTATTTGTTAAGTCCAAATGACGAATAGGGAAACCTTATCTATGGTAAATTTCTACAGTAAAATAATTCTTACAATTTGATGTAAATCCTTGTAACAACGCTGCATTTAAACTCGCTCAACAATCAACAAAAAACATTGTTGAGTATGACTAAAACAGAGGTCTTTTTGCGCACATACAAAGTAATTTGTGTTTATATTTCATACATTCACTTCCCTTAAAACGTCAGGACAACCAATCAAGCTAAAAGTGATGGTTGATGGTGTAGAAACATGCAATAGAATTTTCTCATCTCCATTAGCGCGATTAAAGTGTGTGTTATAACCATATTCAGAGAGCAAACCCATAGCAAGGGAGTAGTTATATTCTATTTAAAGTAAACCTCATTCCCAACATTTTTTGTTGATAGTCTGCAGGGGTGTTCCACAAACAACAAAGCAAATGACAAAACTTTCAGGAAGATTATATATATATATATATATATATATATATATATATATATATATATATATATATATATATATATATATATATATATATATATATATATATATATATATATATATATATATATTATATTGTTATGAATATTAATTTTGGATTGCTGTTTCCATATGCAGTCATGTCTCTATACGTACAGTTGCTTTTCATTTTATATTCTATATAGTAATTTATGTCAAATGACCAAATAATGAGGCACCACATGTTGTGTATTGTCAAGTTGATCAGGTGCTCATGAGATGAAAGCAGACACCTAAATTAGACGAACTCTTTATAGTCTGCCAAATGCTTTTTAGTTGGATGATATGTGGTCAGAACATGGGCTCCTCTTTACTGTATACTTAAGATAACTTTATAACGTAGTTCGCTACTTCTTATTTCCTTCACTCCAAATTACTTGAACTTAGAATGGAGACTGAAAGGACAGGACGGTTATTGAGAGGACGCGACCCATTTTAAACAACGTTGTTGAAGTTAAAAATAGCAGAAAACAATGTACAGGGTGTTCCAAAACAACACCGACAACGTTTGGAGTTGATTTCTGATACAAATAATAAAAAAAAAATAACAAGTTCATAAGGGGTATGGGAAAAGTGTTTATGTAAGATTATGTTATGGCAGTCCAAAAGAATGGAAGAGTTACATTGCAATTCATATTCGTATTTGAAATATGAGACACCGTGGAGTGGGAGTCCATGTCAGCGTAAAGGGAGTCCAAAAATGCATATTTCAGCAATCTGCAATGTGTACGTACTACATGGCATAATTCACAAACATGCTCCTAATAGAATTCTCAGATATGCTCAGATTTAAAGTGGGTTCCAATGCAGAAAAAAACAACATTGGCAGCTGTGAATATGGAATGAGTCAGTGGCAAGTCTGAAGTGTTACGAAAATCCAGCTCCATGGTCCCTCGTGTTCAGAGTAACGCGTGCTAGGATATATTGTTTCACTCTATATTTCATGATTTGTTCACGGACCACTTCGCTTTCTGATTTAAACGCAACGATTTAACTATTAAAAGCCACTGTTATGTATGCAGATGATTGGCACTTATGACGAAAGGAAATGGTATCAAAAAATACACACACACAAACATATACACAAAATGAAGTGATAAATAAATCTGCTACTTGACTATTTCACAATAAATTAATATTGAATGGAAATAAAATTGATATGTAATACTTCCATCTAAGCTGTTCCATGATTAATAGCACAGAATAATATTTTTCAGCTAACTTATTAGGAATAGATTTGAAATGAAACTGGAATATGCATACTATGCAGCTATGTAAAAAATTATCAGGAGCTGTGTATGTACTACGTAAATTAAGTACGTCTAATTAAAACAAATCTATTAATCACTACATCTTATGTATACTTCCACTATCATTTGTCGCATGATATTTTATTATAGGATAATTCGCTCGGGACACAAACATTATTTAAATGAAATAAAAAAGAGCAATAATAGCAATAACGGGAATTTCAGAGAGAGAGAGAATCTTTTACATTTTTTTCCAAAGATCTTCAAAAAATTGCTATTCTTTTCATATTATATTGCTTTATGTACACACATGTCCAAAATTATCAAATATCTATAACTGTCTTCTTGTAAGAATATAATTTGATAATGATTTTGCAAAGTACTTTTAATATTGATACTATGTGTATAATCGGGAAATGTATATTTGTGATAAATTTCATAGGATAGAATTATAAATACGAAAATTAGTATGAGTAAAACAAAATGTTGCTAAATGGAGAGAAAGTTTTATTTTCGTTTTATTGCTCTTATTTACTGCTCTTTTGACAGGAAATTTACTACATACACGTCTTTCCCGATTATACACATTCAAACATTATAAGAAATACTGGGCGAATTCGTTATCAAATTATATTCCTACAACAACATATTTATAGACATGCGACAATAATTTTGGACATGATTGTACGTAAAGAAAATAATTTGTTACTCGAGATACTGTTCACTCACACAACACAAGACCAAGAGTGAAATAGATACTCCACACATCAGACTGAGCAAAACGCAAAACAATAATGCGTACATTGGAATGACATTACATACCTTATTGCCACCTAAAATCAGAGAATTGGTTTCTTTAAAGGGTAATTTGTAAAAACAAAACAAAAAAAAAAAAAAAAAAAAAAAAGCTAATAATCTGTATATACAGTATTATAGAATTTCAGGAAGAAATTTCTGAATAAGAAAAGAAGTATTTTGAATTTTTTCCATTCGTTTTATACTGTGCAAAATATAAATATGGTATGGATTAATTATAATTGCAATCATCAATTATAACTGATTCCATTTATTAATGTAAATCTTGACGTTGTTTATTACATCCCGTGGTTTAACAACAGTAAATAATCCCTATCCCATCTTCATGTATTCAGACTTTATACATTCTAACACTAAAGAATCTATTGCGATTTGTTTTCTTTCTTATCAGCGTAACTCAACAAGATTTTAATTTTCTCCACGTCCATTATCACATCATTAATAGTAATATATTTTAATATCACAACAGAAACTAGATAAATCTTTTAATAACCAGATTTCATGGCTATATTAGCTCCAAATCTTCCAGCAGGAATGTATTCATTCTTCTTCGGCTTTCATTAAATAAGATGAAGGCAACAAGAGCTAAAGGAAGATCGGGATACTCAGACGTTTCGAAATGAAAATTGAATGAACGTCTACTCTCTCACCATCCCAACTCTATCTTATTTCTTCACATGAGAGCAAAAAGAAAAAAGAAAATGTCAACTATGTGGCTTTTCCTCAGAACGCAATATGATTACCTCTTTCTCGAACATCCAGAAACGAAATTCCATGGCAATTTTAACAAGCTGGAACGGATTGCATTCATTTTAATGGTCTATTTTCCAAGTTAACACAATTGCTTCTCAACTTCACCGTCACTGGATTGAAAAAGTTATTAAAGTTGGCATATTGCGTATCTCAGTCCCGTAAAACTTTAGTCAATCAACCATACACTCTTATTATCTATTTATTACTGCAGTTACATATCAACGTAATTACTTATTATGAAAGATATTATAGTTCATGTTTATTACAAAAATATTCCCTTACAACACATACAGGACAAATCCTGTTGCTGCCTTATGGTCTTCGCTTTTTCTTCTAAAATAAGGAATATTGCATTCTACTATTTCCCTAAGTTATGTCCATTATGCGGAATGCGGTGGTAGAATGACAACATACAGAACTATTAAATTTCATGAATTGAAAAAGGAGACGTCTGACAAACATTTACTTACAAAATGTGACCAACAATAAATACTAGACTTTGTCTTCCAAGTGACATTTTCTTTACTGTTTTTATTTTAAACAATAAATGTGCATTTCCGTAATACATATCACCTAATGTTACAGCTGAGCAAATTATAGCTATCTCTGGTGCAAGTCAGCTGACGAGGGCCTTCCGAGCAACGCTCAACATTTACACATTTACTTTGTGGCCGATAAATATAAACATTTACAAGAATCGATTTAATTTTATTTTACTTCTAGTTTAGCGTCCCTTTCAGCAGCGAGGCTATATGAGACGTGGACTTACAGTTTAACATGAGATCCGCACAACATGAACTCCCACCGAGAACCGAACCAGGATTTTCGACGCCAAAAACGCGTATGCTAACCACTTGGCCACGAGGAAGCTCTACAAGAATTGAGACGGAATTATGTAGACTAATTCAATTTTCCACTTTTCTTTCTTTTTCTTTTCTTTTCTTTTTTTTAACAATTTCATTGTGGGAGAATATCCGCTCGGACACATATCTTATTCTTTAAAAGAAGGACATGTCCAACTAAAAGAAGACAGCATTTGGCAGTGATCATGATCATATGGGATGATCATAGTTTCATGACAACGTTATCTACATTCAAAATTACTACATGTACACTCATGTCCAAAATGATTGTCGCATATCTATAACTGTCTTCTTGTAAGAATATAATTTGATGATGATTTTGCAGGGTATTTTTAATACTGATACTATGTGTATAATCGGGAAATGTATATTTGTGATAAATTTCATAGGAAAAGAATTATCAATACGAAAATTAGTATGAGTAAAACAAAATGCTGCTAAATGGACAAGAAAGTTTTATTTTCGTTTTGTTGTTCTTGTTTACTGCTCTTTTGACATGAAATTTACCACATACATGTCTTTGCCGATTATATACATACTAACATTATAAGAAATACCGGGCGAATTCGTTATCAAATTATATTCCTACAACACATATTTATAGACATACGACAATAATTTTAGACAAGAGTGTACGTACGTAAGAATTCCAGGTAGAAGTGTCATAAAATTTGAAAGCATTACGGTGGTTGGATACTGACAAACTGGAGGTTCACGTCTCATCTAGCCTCGGTGTATGCAAGGTTCATAAGCTTTGTACTAAAGGTAAATATATAAGCATCTTGTAACATTAGACACTACTGCAAATGCTGTGCTAGTTGTGAACAAGTCTGTCTTGGGTAAGTAGTAAGAGTTCTCGACTTTGGTACAGTGGAGCCAGATTTGGCACTAGTGGGAATACATGTGGTTTGTATTTCACATTAAGTTAGAATTACACATCTCATATAACTTCAGTAATGATAGAAAAAATAACCTACAGTACGAACATTTGACCAAATAACCAAATTAACTCAGTTTTCCAATTACTGCCAACTGTCCATCGAATTACAAAAGTTCCCGGCGGGTGCTCATGTGGTTCGGATTCCACGTAAATCAGTAGGTCCACGTCTCATATAGCCTCGCTGCTGAACGGGACGCTAAACTAAAATCAACTCAACTCAACTCACTACAAAAGTTACTGACCGATATAATTGTATCGTTCACCAGTACATGAATTCAGATATCAATAAAATAGCAATAATAATAAAAGGACAACTTACTTATACTGCTACTATAGGATGATCATAGTTTCATTACAAATATCTAACATGTTAAAAACCAATTTTCGTTGTTAATCTATTTACCGTAAATTTTATTTTTTACTGTAATTATCAGAAATTTACGGTAAATATATACAACCAAAATGACAATATGGTATTTAAAACAATAATAATAATATTGTCAGAGAGTGAATTCCAAACTGTTTCCTAAATACGGAATCATTTTCTTTCCTCAATACTTAACACAGAACTTTAAATTCTTTCACCAAACGATTTTGTGTCAAGAGTTCAATATATTTTTTTAAACTATTTTTCTTCCAAAGAAGTCTCTAAAATGTTTCTACACCAGTTTTAAGTAACTACTCGTATCAGTTCGTAAATGACATTCAATACACATTTTAACCTACTCTACCTTAATCTCTAGCAAAAGAAACAGACAAAAATTAAAAATGAATGAATGTGATTTACTTTATGTTCTTGTAAGACAAATTTAGGACACAGCACCGATCAGTAAAGTGGAATTCGAACCATTACTCGCAATGTATTCTTAGCAGGATTTGAAATGCTTTCTTAAACGACTTTTTGCCTGGGAAATTTCGCGTTTTTTAAAACATTTCAGTTTGAATGAAGAAATAACACTACGTTCCACTTTTCTTTTCCTATTATAATTGGTTGGTGTATATGAACTATCCTGTACGTAACAGTGGTGTTCCAAGTTGTATCATGTAGCCTCATAGTTGTAGTCTCGACCTAATCAAGTCAGCAACAACACACGCTCGTATTCAGACCCTATGCAACAAAACAACTATTCCATTGGTTGGGCAGGATGTCAATATGGTGCAGAAAAATACTGTTGTATCTGTAGCCAGAAATTCATCCATTGTATCACACACAATCATGTATTACGAGTTGTTGTCATACCACTTATCAAGTGGAACATATTCAATTGGCGAAATAAACGGTAATCCTTTGGCGACTGGTGTTGCACTCGAGACGAGAAATACGGTAATTTTTTTCTAGAAGTCTCGTCTACTTTTGTGAATTTATGTACGAATTTATGTCCTGATTGTTTCTTTAAATTCATCTGGAAGTTATCAGAATCCTTCCACGTCAGTGAAGAAATCAACGATGGGTACAATACAGGTATAAACATTAAAACCATATTTATTATTGGAGTTTGCGCATTCTTAACCCTTTCCGGATCCAGGCATTTTGGGCTATTTTTTAGACTTTCAGTCAAGCAGGTACTGTATCGTCACTATTTATCCTAGGATCATGGTTCATACCTCATTCTCTTCAGAATACAGCTGGCTTTCAAATGGTACCACTTGCATGCTTATACCATATACCAGAAGCGGGGAAAAATGTCAAAGTGAAAAATTCGGAGGGGATTTTTTTTTCTCGAACTTTGCCTTCCCGCTGGACCCCCCTGTGTGATCGTAGCCATCTAAAAAAAAAAAATCTGAGAAATAGTACTTGGTATACTGAATGTGTGTGCCAAATTTCAAGTTTCTATCTTGAATAGTAAGGGCGGGAGAATTTTTATGAAAAATTCCCACAATGCCCCAAATTACCATAAAACACTATGATATCAGGGAAAAACATTCCTGAGACATCCCTAATTACCCTAGGACTATAATCCGCCAATCATTCTCTTCAGAATAGAACTGTCTTTCAGGCGGTACCATTCACATGTCTTCATCATGTATCTAAGGCGGGAAATTCCTGAAAAAAAAAGGATTTTTTGGGGCTAAATTTCCCTTTTTTAACTTTTAGCCCCTCTGGACCCTCCCTGTTTTAACGCAGAAATCTAAAAAAAATCTGTTAAATACTACTCGGTGGACTGAATGTTTGTGCATAATTTCAATCTTCTAGGTGCAAAAATAAGCCCGCCAAAAAAAATTCAGAAAATTCCCCCATGTTATCCTATACAGAAGTATATTTTGAAAAAATTCACTGAGACGTCCCTAATTACCCTAGAATAATAATTCGACCGTCATTCTCTTCAGAATGGAACTGCCTTTCAGACGGTATGACTCACGTGTCTTCATCATGTATGTAAGGCGGGAAAATCGCGACAAACGTTTTTTTTGTCTAAAAATCCCTTTTTTCAATTTTTTCCCCCTCTGGACCCCCCTGTTTTATTGCAGAGATCTGAAAAAAATTTGAGAAATACTACTAGGTGGGCTGAATGTTTGTGCACAATTTCAATCTTCTAGGTGCAAAAGTAAGCCCGCCAAAAAAAAAAAAAAACATATATATATACCCACCATGTCCCATTTTTCCCTATATAGAAGTATATTTTTCAAAAAATCCCTGAGACGTCCCTAATTACCCTAGAATAATAATTCGACCGTCATTCTCTTCAGAATGGAACTGCCTCTCAGACGGTATGACTCACGTGTTCCCATCATGTATGTAAGGTGGGAAAATGACGAAAAACGGGATTTTGGGGGTAAAAAATCCCTTTTTTACCCCTTTGCCCCTCTGGTTCCCCCCCTGTTTTAGCACTGACATCGGAACAAAACATCTGGTAAATACTACTCGGTGGACTGAATGTTTGTGCAAAATTTCAATCTTCTACGTAGAAAAATAAGCCCGCCAAAACATATTGAACATAGGCTTAGAAAATGAGAAAAGAAATTTTTGACTTATGACGTCATCACCTCCTATGTCTGGACGCAGGACGGTCTGAAACTATACGTATGTCTTCTACAAGGCCTCTGGACTTGGAAAAAAAAACGGACGAAAAAGCTCAAGTAGAAGAGAAATAACGCAATGTATGAAAAACGCGTATGGTACAAAATTGTACCATAGGATCCCCAAAGGGTTAAACATTAATAAATTGTCTTCATTATGTTCATACAATGACTTTGTTAATTTATAGTTTTTATACATCTCGACTACGCGGCGAGCTCACTTTCGGACAATTCCTCTATAGTTTCAAAACATTATATTACATTCACAAGTACTACAATTCTTTCATATCTTTTTATTCTTATTTTGTATTGTCATATTTGTTTTATATTTCTTGCTGCTTGTCTCTATTGATTAAACTTCCGGACACATTTGTTCATATTTCCGTATTGTTTTTACCCCCCACACCTTCTTAAAACTTACCATGAAACCTTTTGCCCGGTTATTCAAACAACCTTGAATATTGTTGGTTATTCGATAGCCAATAATAGTTATTACTAAACTCCTCTCATTTCTGTCTCTTCAGTATTCGTTGTTTACTCATTATTTTGAAAATTGTAATAAAAAAGAAATAAAAGGTCAATCAATTGCAATATGCTTTTATCACTACTTAAAAATCTAGAAGTGCTGGAAGTGGAAAAAGAGGACTGCAAAAACCTGGAGTTTAAAAACAGAAAAACAAAGTCATTAAAAATTAAAATGTTAAAGCACGGCCATAAACCACAATAATAATGAATGAATGGGTAACACAGAAGTGATTTAGTGTTAATTTAAAGATAGGGAAACCTCGGGTCGACTAGCAACCTCACCAATGAATCCCCCATATAATTCACTATTGTTGATGGCTGCACGTAAGTGCGGTGTTTTTCATTTATATGATTTCAGAAAAGAACTATGTATTCAACAAAGAAAAAATAAATGGTTATGAAAAGCTTCCACTAACTTGTTCATTAGAGCAATGCCTCTGAATGGTTAGAAAACTTTTTGATGAGAAAAGTTTGCCTAAGGATTACCATTAATCCTCAGAAGAGATGTATTAATGATTAAACTGCAGTAATGATAGAAGATAAAGAAGTGTCAATAATGTATGAGATAATGATATTAAATGTCAGGAATGAACAAAAATATTCACGTAAAAAATTAATTTCAAAAATATTCATAATTTCTCAGATTATCAACTACTTAAACTAGTTTTATTCATCTTAGACACTGAAACAACTTCCTGTGGTATCACACACTAGAAAGAACTATGGCTGTCCAAATGCCTTACGTCCAACTGCATGTTAATGATAAACAATGACAATATCGCCCTTACATCTCTTATTCAAGTAGCTTCTCAATTCTCTCAATGTGAAAAATTATGTGCCAACCCATATGAACCAACGACATGTATGCTATATATGCAGTTGCACACAAGAAAGTTACACTCTTTACAATCATCTAAAGCGTGAGACAGGCTTGATGGCACTTGAAAGCAGCGCTCCGATTTCCTTTTAAACGTCGTTATTTTTTTTTTCTTTCAATACTAAATGAGAGGGTTACAATGTTGCCATCTCTTTGTATACATTCAAGTCAGTCTATCTATCACTAGCTTGCCTCTTTATGCTGTAGTGCGTATGCTTAGCACCATCTCTATCACATGATGACCACACGCCAGGAAGTTTGTTTCACGCTTTATATGGCCCTCCGAACACTTGTGACAAAACAATTGCGCAGCTATTTCGTCTTTGTCCCTTACAGTCAGCAACTTCACGAAGAGAAAACGTTGCTGTATCGTGGCACAATGGCAGCAGTAACAGAAAACTTGCTGGGCATTTAGCATAACAATTTGGAGGAATGTTAAACACAGACGAGGAAGAAGTAAAATCCCTGGTGGGCAGTACTATATTATAAAAAATAATATACAAGAAGAGTACGGGGAAATAACGATGAGTCACATTTTTCATCTTTCTGAGATCAGCTCTTTAAAGTTTGAAGCGATCCAGTGAGAATCGGGTATCAGGTTCTAGAAACGAGAATTGGGCACTCGGTTCCAAAACTGAGAACTGGGTAACCGGATCCATTATTAGCCGAGACCCGAATATTTCAGGATCCAGTTCTGGTCATCCGAAGTTCATTGATGCGATATGTTTGTATTATGGAGTGCTATGTGACTAGAAGTACAGAAATTTCCTGCACATCTTTCTACTTCAAAGCAGATATCGGTAAGACGTAAGAATCAAACATAACTACAAAATCCCATTCTAATTGTTACCCTTTGTATTCAGCAGAGACTTGTATTTTCATTGTTTATTCAGCAAATGCAAGGACATTCGTAATTCTTCTATTTTTCGTGCTTTTTAAAAAACGATATTGTTTCCGAATCACAATAATAAATAATATAAATTTAGGCTCACCGCACACACTGGAAACATTTTGTCGCGCATCTGTTCTGTCGTCCTGGCTAAATGCATTGAGTTCTGTGGGAGTGCGCACACTACTGGGACGGAACAAAAGAAGTCACTGTGGTGTGTCTAAGGGCACGAACATGCCGAAGAGACCTCGGTATCGAAGTCGAGGTTCAAGTCGCGGTCGCGCCCTCGATACTGGCACAAACCCAAGGATTCAAATGAGTAAGCACATGCCGAAGATGTACGCTACATTGCGACCTAGAGGTCGACCGCGAGGGTGAATTAGTGATCGCGATGATGAACAACTGAGTTTGTTTTTAGGATCGATGTTCAGCGGAAGCAATGCTGTGGCTCGTGTTCTCAATGGCTCTCCCTGAAGCGCTGCACGGAATAAAGTCTTAATTTGTTTAGAATTTCGTCTGCAGAAGATTGTGTGTGTCCATGCTCGAGAGGTTTTGCTGCATTATTATATCTGATTATGAAAGACATGTTAATAGAACTTGTGAGGAATGTTCCCGCAATATGGGATAAGAAACCGAAACAACATCATAATAAGCACGTTTTAAGTAGAGAACGTAGAAAACTTAACTCACTCTATGACCTATGGAACCCGGAGGTTCAATGCCTCGTTCACAAAAGCTCTTCACTGACTTCTATCCTTAGCCAATTGGATAAAGTTTCTACTTTGTATTCCTATCTCTGCGAGATCCATCTTAATAGTGTCCTACCATCTGCGCCTAGTTTTCCTAATGGTCGTTTTCCGATTGGTCTTCCAGTCAAGACTTTGAACGCGTTTCTACTTTCTTCCATTCTAGCTACATGACCTGCCCACCTAAGCCTCCTAGACTTGACGACCCTAACAATGTTGGGTAAACCGTATAAATTATGTAGTTCCTGGTGATGAAGTTTCCGCCATTCATCATTCCCGTTCCTCTTGGATCCGAATATTCGTCTCAGGATCTTGTTCTCAAATATCTTCAGTCTATGTTCTTTCCTTAGAGTAAGCTATCATGTTTCGCAACCATACAGAACAACAGGCATGATTATCGTTTTAAGCTTCAAATTCCTCGACAGAATTCGCGACAAGAGATTTTGAACCGAATAGTAACACGAATTATCTGCTTTTATTCGACATTTAATTTCTTCGTGAATATGATTTTCGTCTGTTAATATTGATCCTAAATATTTGAAAGTATCCACTTTATCAAATATATTATTTAATATTTTAACGCATCCATAATCTGCCGTTTTACGGTCCCAACGCACTCCCATGTATTTAGTTTTCTCTGCATTTACTTCTAAACCCATGTCCCTGCAAGCGTTTAATAAGATCTCTGCATTTCTTTCTATTGTTTTCCTATCATTCCCTATTAAATTTATATCAACTGAAATGGGAATGTCAGATAAGTTATTCATATTTATTTGAGAATTATTATATAAGGCAGCGGCGATTACAGGGAGAGGGCTTTCGGGCTGAAGTCCGTAAAGTGTAGAATTTTTAAAAGAAAAAAACATACTGTTAATCATATCTATGCTTAAAAACTTCACGCCCCCCCCCCCCCCAATTCCAAGGTTAATAAAAAGGGTTTCTTCTAAATTCGTTTTGATATAATGTAAAGAAATACCTGTAAAGGCAGACACGTATCCACAAGGAGGAGACGTCTAATAATGGAATTGCAGTGCCGAAATTTCATTTGCTGCAGTTAATACCCCCTCCACCTCACAACTTGAAGACATACCTGATTTATTTATTTATTTATTAAATTTTACTGGGAAACTATTTTTCGCCTGAATGCTGAAAGAGGGCATTTCTTCACAGAAAATCAAATAAAAGGTAAAAGTCTTTGATTTAGAATATTGATAGAGATGAACAAGAGATGAGACTCAAATATTCTTGCGAAACAAGAGACGAGACTTTGGCATTTCTCATATCTCGTCTCTCATCCATCCCTATTTATAAACTGTTTGGTCCTTTCAATTTCAAAATGTGGTTTTGCAGTAATTTTTATGCACTGACGGAATAATTTCATATGCGTCACAGCAATGTTTCTCCTTAAACTGAGAACTTAACAGCGAGGGTGCGACCTCTTCGCTTTGTGCGCCCTTCATCCATCGCGACCTAAACATCGAGGTAGCGAACGCGACTTAAACCTCGACCTCGATCGCGAGGAAACTTCGGCATGCATTTACCCTAAGAGAGACAGCTAGGCGACAGCTCGAAGATGAAAGACCTCGACAGTAAAAGATTCTGTTGTGATTTTTCGAATTATAGTGTCATAAGAATTTTTCAGAAGATGGACTCAACTATAATATTTCTGAAGCACAGTCCGCAAAATTGAATAAATGCTTGATGATTGTAACCTCTCTTGGTTAACCGATTCATATCGAATTTTGTTTACAAAGCTATCAGGAGTTTGCCAAAGTGAATCGCGTCAATGAAGGCTGACTGATGTTAGAGAACTTGATTATACAGTCCTTGGAGACTTATAAGACCTCTAAGAATTGAACGGATAAGAGGATGAAGGTGTTGTTACAATTTTCAAAAGATTTTCAAAGACAATTTTCAATTTGTTACAAATTTCGGTATTTTATGGAAATGTTGTGTTATTTTTGAAACACAAATCTCATTTAAGTGATTCTTCGTCTGGAGGAAGCGATAGACATTTGTAATACGTACAGTGATGTATTAATAAATGCAATCCTAGTAATTCTGGCCTCAAATGTACAATTTGATACATACCATTTACACTCTCTAAGCTCTTCAATTGTTTCTGCTCTCAGGTCACTTCTAAGGGCTGTATGCATAGTTATTCTGCGGGTTACTTAGGGGCTACGTACGGGACACGTGATAATTTGCGTTGCAGAGTTCTCCCGCAGGGTCAAACAAGCCCGCAACCTTCCCGTAAGTCAAGAGGATGGCTAGGGGTGCTTCAACGCACCCTTTGCTAGCCCGTAGCAGTTTCTGTTGTTGTTTAAAATGCATATGCTCCGTGCTGACAAAATATTTGAGTATGTTAATGAGTTTACCGAATTCGTTGAGCTGATTAAGCGATAATAAATGACATATTGATGGCAACCAATTTAAAAATATATACTAATTCCTGAAAGAAGATTACAGGATATTTTGCTTTCGCTCGTACAAATATTGAATACAATGTCATAGAATGGACTAACAACTTCTACCTGAAATAAAATAAGCGAGAGAAACTTGTTGTTACAGTATTGGTACTGAAGTAGATTTTAGATTAGATTGTAGAATAGCTTCAGAATTGATTCTAGGGGTCCAGTGGTGATTTCAAGGATCGGCGGGGGGGGGGATTTCTCCCCGAGAACCATGACATTCCCTCAGGACCACATAGCCTATCGTGCTCAATGTGAATTCTCAGTATTTTCGTTACTAATACATTTCATCCGCAGTATATTGAAATCGCCACAAAAAAAAAAAAAAAAAAAAAAAAAATCATCACTGATAGGAAAAATTGACTCAATAGTTACACATATTTCATCGTGAAAATGTTATTCTAATGTGTTTTACATCCTTCTCCCTGTTGGTGTTTTCCTACATTTCTCAGTTAGCATAGGTAAACTTGAGGAGCGCTAACTTCCCTTTTTTTTCACTAATGATCTAACGTCTTCTGCATTCTTGGTTTCTTACCTGACCATCAGCTGCGTACACATTTATAATATGCTTGGAAACTTATATATTATAAATAAATAAGTGCGAAAAACCATGCCCAACACAGGATAAGTTTGCATTTATTCCGATTCCAAGCTGGGCACAATTTGAGGGATCACGCATGATTTTGTCCGCGGAAGCAGGCACATTAGTGTTGGTGATATGCGTATAAGGAAAGACAAGTGGAAATCATCGAACTCCTGTTTATCGACGCACTGTAATTGCTCAAAGTATGCATCGGTTCACGTGATTATGGAAACAGTGTTAAGAAGTATGGCTCATAATTATGCAATTATAATGGAAAACTAGGTTCTAGTGACCACCTACTACAGATAGATGCATATTTTTTATACTAATTTGATCATTATTCGATTAAACAGTTCTATCAAATTTTGACACATTTCTTACATTTTCAGGTTAGGTTAGAGCTTTGTATTTCTTTTAGCAAAGTATGTTTATATGAAGAGCTCCATTACTACTTGCAGATTAACTTCAGGAAGGCTCAGTATAAATACAGTGTGGGCGTATAACATAAAAACTACAGTACATAAGATACGAATCAATTTGTGCTATGTGGCTAAAAGCACGAATGCTCCCTAACTGAGTTATGGTAGGAGCGCATCAGGCGACTCCGAGTGATAGTGAGCGGGTGTGTCCATAGGGAGCAGGCGCGTCAGCGATGGGGGTATACGTATATACGAGGATAGTGGAAGAGCACACTTACACATACAATACTTTCATTATCACTTAAATCATTTCAATATGCTGCCATTGTTGGTAATTATTTATATTTACTCTTTCATTCCTTCACGAAAAATGTAGGGCTTCACATCGTATTTTACCTATAAATTTTCTATTTCGTAAAAGTGTCTGTTTGAGTGAACCCCTAATTCGTTTACACACTATCGCAAACTCGCCCGTTCCCTACGGACGGACCTCGACTGTAGCTCTCCAGCTTCACCTTGGCATTAAACCGTAGTAGATGTAGAAATTGCTTGTAATAAGCAGCTTGCAAAGTTTGGTGCGTGGTTTTAGGACGTTTGGCTTTCACTATATGTATGTATGTCTTATACAATTGTACGCAATTAGATGATAACACTCTAGGAATAAGTAGATAAGAAGTTTTACGCTATTTGCATGGAATATCCCCCCAAAAATACTGTATTTATAGACATAACTTTTATGCCCTCCTAAGGTTAACTTTTACTGGCAAATTGTTTAGAAAATACATTCACAAAAATACTATGGGCTGATTTTGTCCAAAAAATTACATTGTATATGTAATTTATTTCTAGTGGGATCTCTATTGTAAAGCTACAGCCTCACACGTTTTCTAGCTACATATCCATATTTCTTTTTGCGAGTTAACAGACTTTACCTGAAAATTAAAAAAGAAATGTATTGCTAATCTACACCGATATTTTTCCGCTTTTCTATATCACTTTATAACTATTTTCAAGTTAACAGACTTTATATGAAAATTAAAAAAAAAAAAAAGAACTGTATTCCTAATCTACACCATTATTTTTCCGGTGTAAGAACAAAGTTCAGAACATTTATTTCATTTTTTTGATATAGCATACATTGTATCCATGCAGTTGCTGCTTCGATGTTAATTCTTTATCATAGTAGAATTGAGTTTCGGAGTTCTACCTTCAACTTTTTTTGGACAAAATTTTAGCCTCGCTCGAGGTGTACTAGACCAATCAGCTCTCAGTGTTAACCGTAACTGAGGGATCACTTTGGAAGCTTTATGCATTGCACAGTCAAGGAGAAGGTTGAGGAAGCCCACAGGTACGGTTCGTCTAGGGGACCCTTACATGGTCGACTATGCATAAATAGACATCTGTCGATTTAACCCTTTGATCTTGAGCGATCGCAACAAATTTAGTCGACCAAACATTTGCAAGCCACAAATGACCTTCAATCCAATGTTAGTGCAAAATGTCTAGACGTTAACCCTCGTACTACCAACGGGGAAGGGAGAGTTTCCTTTGTGCCCACCACAGTATGTTTCTTGTAATTTCTCTTTTAATAGTTTCTTTAAAATTGTTTAAAAAAATGTTATTGTTCAGCATGTTGAGCTAAAGGTTATAAGCTAACTTTGATGCAAATTGAACGTTAGTGTGTCTCATAAATTTGCTATATTCAGTTGGTGGGCACAAAGTTCCACTCCGTTGGTAAGAGATGTGACTGACATTTAGAAGTGTCACCCCAAGATGGAAGTATAATAAATAGCTGTTAGTCTTATCCCGTGTGTGTTCACTTCAGTCACTGTAGATTTTTGAGTTTCAAATTTGTTTCTTTTTCGAGATACATTTAATGTTAACAGGCGGATACAAATGACCCTCCGTGGTACTCCGCGTTACAAAAATACCTTGGTAGCACAGGAGTTAAGATATACAAGTTTAGGCTTTCGACATTGATTTTGACCGAATAGCTTTGTTGATCAATCTTAGTTTTTGAACTTTGTAAAATTTAGCCGTTTCCATAAAAGTAACCCACAAAGTTCTGTCACTTTCTGTGGAGATATGTGTTCAATTGGCCCTCACACAGTGAGTTGAATGCGAATAGAGAGAAGGTGAAGGTCAATTGTTGGTGTGGATATATCCAACATACTACTTAGTTGTGGCAGTTCAGTTACACCGTGAACAAGCGTAAGAACAGAGTGAACATGGGACCTCCACAGAGTGTTATAATGGCGTGTATGCCGTACGACTTAAAACTAGGGTCAAACCCCAATGCAGCCGGGCGAAAGATAATCCAGCCCTTCGATGAGGGTGTCGCGACTACGCGGACAGCGCAGCGGTAGTTTAACAAGTATAAGGACGGTGACGAAACACTCAAAGACGCACCACGTACTGAAAGACCACACATGTACAAAATGGAGATCTTCAAGCAGCAGTTGAGGCGAACAGTGGCCAGACATATGATGAACTGGGATTACAATTCAGTGTGAGTGGAGAAACCATTCGGCAGTACCTCCATCAACTTGGAAAGTACTACAAGTTGGGTAGATGGGCCCCACATCATTTGACTCCGAGCTAGAAGGCAACGAGAGCAGACACCTGTGTTTCTTTGCTCTTTCGTCTCAGGAAGGAGCCATTTCTGGATAGGGTGTTGACATGTGATGAGAAGTGGGTCCTGCACAAACTCCACGGCGCCATCATCATTGGTTAGCATCCCATTTGCCGCAATATACTTCTAAATCAGATCTATTCTTGGATGCAAATGAAGATGAACTGAGCCGTATAAAGTTATTTTGAGAAACTTTTTTTTTACATGGTAAAAGTAGCAAGGCCAGGACGTTTTCAATATTCCATCATCAAGTTCTGCATGTAAATTTGAAATCAAAAGAAGGAGTTGCATTATAAAGTGCACGATTTCTGCAAAAGCCAGTGTATTCATTGTGAGCACCATCACCTAATATGCGATCTAATACTAAAAATGTTAAAATTGTAGTCTGTAATTACATTCATGTGTAGTGCATTTGGGCGAAGACTTATTTAAGAACAATATATTTGTACCGCGTAAAAAGTGAACACAAATCAAGAATTATAATGCAATGTATTTCACAAGTAATAATATTAATAATCTCTTTTTTTTAAACACACACACGCATAAAATAGAGAAACGAAAGCAACAAGCATAGTTGCAAGTTGAACTTGAAACTTTGTGGCGTCATCGGTGCGTGGCCAAGAAGAGTGCTACTTCAGCCATGTATTGGATGATCCTCTTGGGATCGGCGAAAATGCGACTGAGCAGGTAGTTGAAAATGTAGGTGGATGATTCGTGTTTAATGTTGATTTCTGTTCTTTTATCAAATGTAAATACAGTGTGATATTATATATATTGACAACCTAGCCACTCAGTGCCTAATTGGGGATGCAAAGTTGAGTGCAACTAGGCGCCTTCCACTCACCATCTAGAATGAGTGGGACAAACACTGATATTAACTTGCGAGAGGTTTCTCATTTGGGGATAAATTAAATAACAATACGTCCACTTCATTAAAATAAAAACACTGTATTTCGTTATGCTTGAGAGTGTACTGAAAGATTTCAGAACGTTAGTAATGACGGATATAAAGATTCATTTTGCCAGACGAGTACAGAAACGGTCAAGTATTGAGCTTTTGAATACTGAATCGGTGCTACACATACCTGGATGAACTGGTGTATTTCCCTCGTTGTTCCGGCGTTGAACTCGGCTCCTTTAAGCTGAATCTCCTAGCTGATGAAAGATGAAATGAGCATTGAAGTATGACTCCGTTCCAATGCTACTCTCTGCGTGACGTTCTACGTTGTTAGGATGATTTGGAATATGAAGTATTTTCTCCTCCTGTCATCTGGCTGATTCTCGAATAGAACTTGGTTCTCCAAACTCGATACAAAGAATGATCACTGTAACTTGATCATAGACTCTACTATAGACTTCCTATCGAATCTCGAAATACTGTCCACTGTCGAATCTCTGAGAACTCTCCAAGGACTGTCCCAGAACTCCCTCAAAACCTTCTCGTCCTCCAGTTTTGTTTCGCCTTGTCCAACCTCCGTCATCTGCTTGTCGTCTGCTGCAGCACGTGCAACACCGTTTTCACATGGAGAGACAAATTCCTTCCATGTGTCAAAACTCAAAATTGCAACCCTCGACACGTTCTGATTTCCCGATTCTAAGCAATTCTCCGTACATCCGTAATCTCATGAAATTCGTGAAATCTTACAGATTCACTTTATACAATTTCTAGAATCTGGCTAATGTGAGGATAGACACATTGTCAACATTTCCTTCCTACATTGCCAGACTCTCAACGATGACATTCTTGTACACATGTGTTTACAATAAACTGCTGACACAAACATTAGCAACTTTGTGCAGCTTGCATTTACTCGCATATACAACATTTAATTCCCATAACCTTAATAAATGATTTTGTGACAAACATAAAATAGAATCAAAATATACAAATTACTTTCCTCGAAAATCGAGTCCTGCTACAATATATATATATGCATCAAGAGCTTGAACTTGTGGGAGAACAGTGATAGTGTTAAAATTGCAAATAAATCCCACATATGCGTGTAATTAGCATGAGAAACTAGTGAAATGCTTTAATTAGGTCATGTAGGTTAAAGACTTGTGGTTGTAACCCTCTTCACCTCAACTGCCCCCAACCATAAGATTTCAGCGAACTTCGAAGCGAGCTAAGCCGATGAAAAGGTGAACTCCAGGGTTTGTTTTAATACAAGGATGGGGGAAGAAAGGTAACTCGGTTCTTAGTCGTGAAGCTGTTCACATCGAGCTACATTTAGAGCTTCAAATGGCGTGCTCTGCTGAGTATACAGTCATCATGTACTGTGTGTGTTGATAGAAAAGAAATGACATATTAACGTTTTCTTAAATGTGAGTTGTATCAGTGTTAGTAGCCGATGTGCTAAAACAATAATATAGAATTTCGTGAAAACAACCACTTCTGTGATAACAGTATAAAATTTCGACCAAAAACGAAATGGTCACAGAACATTGTGTGTAGGTGATCAACACCAAGAACAGTTATGCCAATGACTCCGTTTCGCAATCGTACAAAGTGTCATCTTCCCTTTTCTTATAAGGGTGATGAAAGTAGTTAGGCGAAATATAGCCATTATAATCCTGGCTGGATCGCGAAGGGCAGGAAATCTCGCGACCTTTGAAAAAAATTTCACTAATGAAGAAGTCATACACCAAAGTTTAAAATTTTGGGATCGCAACCACATTACCAAGCTGAAGTCTCTTACTGCTAGGAAGACTGAGATGCGGTAAGATGACTGAGAGAGTTGCGGTAAGATGACTGAGTAGCATGAATCTTCGAGAACTTCCAGACAACAGAACTTCAATCAACCAGGCAGCCGTCTCATCAATGGGAAGAGATGAGACCTCCGAGGGAGCACCATAACATGGAACAACCCCAGTGAACACTTGGAATACCAGAGGGGGACCGGAAACTGCATCTGTGGAATTTAAAATTAAAAGAAGAGTGCACGAACACTTCAAATATCTAAAAGGCCTAAAATATTGTCTGAAAATAAAAAAAAATAAAAAAATCTGTATATTTAAAGTCTATAGTTTTCCGCGTGTGCTAATTAAAATCATCTGTTCCAATGGAAATTGTGTTACGTTCTTCACCAGGAGTTCCTCTCAGGTATGTGACAAAATTTTCAGTAATATGTTTTCTTTCCAGCTGCCTGGAGATGCAGAAAGCCATCACGGCATGATAACAGTTGACACACGTGTTAGTTGTGTGAGTGGTATTATTGGTATGAAAAACCTGAAGTAAAACCACATAGTGCCTGAAATTTAGTCTCTTATTATATTAAATTACAGTAACTTCATTTTGTTCAGTTAATTTATAATTTTTGCTCTACCGCTTTCATTTTGCTATACCGCATTTATTTAAATAATTCATTTCATTTGCATATTATCAAAATAGTTTTCAGGTTTGCATATGTTTTCTTATGCAAATTATTTCGGCCTTCAGCCGTGAAAGGCAGTCTCTCTTCCCCTCACCTCTTCAGAGTGTTTCGTCACCGTCCTTATACTTGTTAAACTACAGCTGTGCTGTCCGCGTAGTCATGACACCCTCACCGAAGAGCTGGCGTATCTTTCGCCCCGCTGCAGCGGAGTTTGACCCCAGTTTGAACTCATGCAGCATACACGCCCTTATGACACTCTGTGGAGGTCCTATGTTCACTCTGTCGTTACGCAAGTTCACGGTGTGACTGAACTGCCACAACCAGGTGGAATGTTGGAGGTATCCACACCAACAACTGGCCTTCGCCTTATTTCAATTTGCATTCAACTCACGATGTGAGGGCGAATTAAACACAGACCTCCACAAAAAGCAACAGAACTTTCTTGATAACCTTCATAGTTTAAGAGGTTACGTTAGAAACATATTGCTAGATCCTTAAAAATAGGTTCGCAATCTACCTTAAACGTGACCAGTTTTGTGACGTAAAAGGCAGTTAGAAACTTCCGGAGGCATGTCGAACGGAGACCTTTAGTTTGGGTTGCGAACCCCAAACAATTCTCATACATGAAATTACTGAATGGCCTTATCATCCACCCAGTTCCTCCAAGAAGTAATTTAAATTAATGCAAGTTTTGGGGGCGTAGATAGCGTAGCTAAGAATTAATTAGAAACATGGGAATAGAAATTCTAAGATAAAATTCGATAACAGAAATAATTTAGAATAAGAATTTAATGAACTGATCTTAAATAATTGAATAATCACATAGCATGGTATGGACTGGCATGACTTAAAGACTAGGGAAGACAGTGCATAATCACTTACTTTTGGTAACGGTGATAAGCAGAACCTCTGATGGACAGAATGACGGAGTAACAAAACTAATGATGAATAATCTGACTCGCAGAGTTTCGGCGTCAAAGTAGAACTTCCCATACCGGGAAGAGAATCCGGTAGTATTTATGTGTCAACATTCTTGCACATTCTTTCTGAGTCTTTCTAGTTCTAGAAGTCATAGCCGGTCATTTGCATTGTAGAAGTCAAGGCACTCTAAATTTTCCATTGGATTATGTATCCTAAAGAAATTCAAACTGCCTCCACTTCATACATTGCCTATTTTATACACATTTTAAAATTCAATTAAATATTTTGTTTGATTACACATTGTGGTACACAATATTCCCTGTGCTTTAATTAAATATTTTGTTTGATTACACATTGTGGTACACAATAATATTTAAATATCGGGTTAGGCGGGCCGATTGAAATGATTCAATGGGCCGGAACCGGCTCGGGGGTCAGGTGTTGCAGATGGCTGTTCTAGACCCTGGTCACTACATCTTAATCAAGTTGCTATTCTACTACCTCGCGATGCTCAACAACGAAAATGGTTTATTCCACTAAACTCGGGAAAAGTAAGAACTTTGGACATTGACTTTCAAACGTCTATATATCTATATCTATCTATCTATCTATCTATATCTATATCTATATATATACAGGGTTTTCATAAAGTATGGACGGATTTAATTCGCTTATAATTTACATAAAAATGCTCATATTGAAATTAAATAAAGTGCAAACGGTAGCGGAAGGATTAAATTTTTACCTCTAATCTGCACCAGCTCAGTTCATTCACCGCCACACCTCCAACTGGGCGCCATTTACGTCAACACATTCGCGTAGGCGTGGACTGTTGATGATGCTTTCCCTTACCCTGCTCACTGTTGCAGGCGATGTTGGCGGCCTCCCACTTCGAGGACGGTCCAAGACGCTTCCTGTCTCCAAGAACTTAGCATGCCACTTTCAGCTTACAACTTACTTTTAACAGTCAACATTGAAACAACAATGAAAACAACAATGGATGGAATTTGGTAAGAAACTGACCCTTGCCCACTCTCAACGTGTTCAGAGTTGCCGTTTATCTAACAGTGTTGCCAACTAAAAATTTAATCCTTCCGCTACCGTTTGCACTTTGATTTCATTATGAGCATTTTTATGAAAATTATAAGCAAATTAAATAAGTTCAGACTTTATATTATATTATATATATATATATATATATATATATATATATATATATATATATATATATATATATATATATATATATATATATATATATATATACACAGTGAAATCTGTCTTTAGCGGAATCGAGCGGGACTTGCAAAAATTTCCGTTAAAGTCAGGTTTCCGCTTAGTGGAGGTAGATCTTTCCTTCCTTTCTTTTTTTTTATACATGCTTATAAAGGGGCATACTGAGAAAATATATTGCTGTACGTACATTGTTCGATTACAGTACTTCTTTCTTCTACGAATAAATACACAAAAAATTAAAATGAATACAAAAATTGCTATGCACACGTTTTCTTTATTTTTCTAATAGCCAAGGAGAGTTTTCTGTGTACATTGCTGCTTGGCTGCTTGACTTTCCACATACAGTTTAGCCTGAGAAATTATACTAAGCGAATCAAAATCATTTTTTCGTAAGACAAATTTTTGCAGTTCCTTTAAACTTCTGAGAGCATCTTGATATGTATTTATTCTACACGCTTCTTCGAGCTCGGTATCGTATTCCTCTATGTCGTTTTCTTCTTTCCGACATTCCGTATGATTCTTGATTAAGTTGCGGGGATTAAGGGCAGTTTGTGGGAGTGAATATGAGTAGTGGTTGGGGAAGGTCAACACTGTCCAGAAATATTTAACAAAAGAACGAACATTTTATCGCAGACAGTGTAATGTATATGTCTCACAAAATGTCTAAACATCTTCTAAACGCTATAGTCCGAAACTCAGAATTTTCCGTTAAATGTTTATTTTTCTTTCCGTTATCCGCGTAACACAGTTTCCGCTTAATAAAGGGTCCGTTGAAGACAGGTTTTACTATATATATATATAAATGAAAGTGAGTATATTTGTAACTCAATAGTTCTTGAACCACACGACCGATCTCGATCAAATTTTCAACATAGATGAGGTTCGGACCTGGGATGATCTTTATCATTTCACTTTCACGGTGCAACTTAGGGAGAGGAAGAGAGATATAAAAACTATCGAATTAATGTCGAATAACTATGACCGATATTAATGTCGACTCCATGTTTTTTTGGGGTGGCTGAGGTGAACACTGACACTTCCGATGCGGTTGACATCCAAATTTAGCTCCGCAACTTGGGGATATATCTATCTATATCTATCTATCTATCTATCTATCTATCTATCTATCTATCTATCTATCTATCTATCTATCTATATATATATATATATATATATATATATATATATATATATATATATATATAGATAGATAGATAGATATAGATATATATATATAGATATAGATATATATAATGATCGAAATTGATTCCACAATAATAATGTATAATTTTTATTTATACAGATTACTTAATATTTTCTAATTTTTCATTATTGTTTTGTTTATTTCTATCGATTTGAGAGCGCTTACAGGGATGCAAATAAGCATCAGAATTTTACTAGCGCAAGAAAAAAAAAAACTACTAGCTCACATCCCACAACAGAAATCATTTACTTACGTTTGGTATGATATTAAGTACTCGCCCGCACCGATGAACCACTCGCCCCGGGGGAGTGGTTATTTGCATCCCTACTTTAGTGATAATAAAAAAAGTGAGTGACTACCGGAACGTATTTCTAATTTTGCTTATTTTAACCCAGCGAAGCAGGTAATTGATGCTAGTTTTAAATAAAAATAAAATCTGATCAAAATAAACACTTATATTAATCTGGGTTACAGTCCTCTCAATGCATATAGCTTTTATCAGACAAGATAATGTGTTTGATGAAGCTGCTGATATTGTCGCCCGAAACTAAAACAGATTATTCACATAAATACTTGCCTTGCTCAGATTTTGTTTTTGTTATTCTTATTTAAGAGTTACGTAGTTCAAAAAAAGAAAAAAAGAAAAAAAGAATGACAGTTTAAAAGCCAATTTATATACAGGTCAGGTCATAACAAAATCATAATTACTTTATTATTATTTAAATTTTCTCCATTCTTACTCCATTTTATTACAATGCGTAATTGCTTTTTAAACTTTTAAGATTCAATTTGTATGAAGTCCTACAGAAGTTGTCTCTTCTTCTTCTTTTGAGGTACACCAGGCCTCTTTGTTTTTATTTTGATTTTCATTAAAGACTACTATTATAACTTATCAAAGCCCTGGCCTAATGTTTCATGACGCTCAGTTGAACAAAGGAACAAAATAGGTCTGTAACTAACTATCAGGGTTGGCAAAAACCATGGTTTTTATTTAAAAAACCAAAAAAACCGGTTTTTTGGTTTAAACCAGGTTTTTTTGGTTTAAACCAGGTTTTTATGGTTTAAATGATTTGCTCTATATATATTCATATCATATATGGACAGAAATAAGTTTGTTTCGCCTTGATGTTATTATGCAACAACCGGGTTATGCTGGAAGGGGTCACATAAGCTTAAAGCGGAATAAAAACCGCTTCTCGAGTTACATCCGAGAGAAATTGTCCTCCATTTGAACTCAGAACCAGGACTAATTGGCCACAAATGCGATACAAATGCGATACGTCTGCCGACTCACTCACGAAGGAATCCTGATAAAAAAAAAAAAAACGTTGTACTGATCATGCCTCTTAATATAACTGTCAAGAGTCATTTCAGAAGGACAAAAAGATAAACAGTTGCACAAGTGAAACCATCACACAGAATTACATATGAACAATTTCAAAGTACTACGGAGTACAGAAGAACTAATTTAGTTCAAGTTAGTTAACAACGATTTTTATTGGTCCAAATTAAAGAAATACACCGACTTAATCTGCATATCAATAAGAAAAGTGAATAAAGATACGAATTATTTGAGTTCAATTTGGTTCAAACTCATTTATACATAAATAGATACCAAAGATACTTATTTCACTAAATGCCTCTCGTGGGGTCTGTATGACCCCCCCCACACACACACACAAAGTACGGCATTTTCGATGTATTTTATCAATAGTAAACATTGAAACCAAATAATATTTAGAATTTTTCTTCGATTGCAATTACATAACAATAATAACCACTACAAAAAAAATCACAAAATAAACTTGTAAAAAGAAATTGCTTTTGTAGTATAATCTTTTTGAGTAATGAATGGGAAATTTAGGTCTGAATATAATACGAATAATATACGGGAGTGAAACGTGATAACCCACAAATGTATGTTCATCAAGATTTTACAAACACTTACACTTTTACGAACATTTTTTGTTTTTTGGTTTAAACCAGTTGGTTTTTTTGGAAAAAAAACAGCTGGTTTAAACCTTGGTTTAAACCATGGTTTAAACCACCTTGGTTTAAACCAGCCAACCCTGCTAACTATTACTAGGCCTTCTTGTTTTCTATGAATCTAATCTACATTCTTGGAATAAAGGCTAACAAGTGACATCACCCAATTGTCCGACTCCGATTCCAATGAAATTTTTCTAGCTGATAGAGGACATATATGGATTATTTATGATGACAGAAATTTTTGCCATGGTGCATGTTTTCTATTTTTTATAATTTTTAAGAGTTGTGATGTGCTTATTAGAGATTACTGCAGAAGTCTAGGGATGGTATCGAGACGAGACGAGACGAGACTTTGTACAGTCTCGATCTCGTCTCGGTTAATAAATAACGGTCTCGGTCTCGGTCTCGTCTCGAGTAAAAAATCACCGTCTCGGTCTCGGTCTCGTCTCGGTCAACAGATGCTTGTCTCGATCTCGGTCTCGGTCTCGAGTACCAAGTCTCGGTCTCGTCTCGAAAGTCTCGAAAGTCTCGAAATAAATAGTGTGAAATTAAAATAGTGAAAGTATTATTCTCGTATAGTCTGTCGTTTCCGCTATTTTTTCCTTTCACTTTGACTTAGAATTATGATATAGTGTACCTCTTCATAGCTAATTTGCTAGTGCTAATGCTTTCCATGTGTGTATTCCAGGTTCAATGATCAATGGGTATATCACCCTAAACCCTAATAGTAACCCATATTTCACTTTCAGCAATAAACTTTGTCTCCTATAGTCTCAGTACTGCCTACACAATTAAACTATTAAATTAACTCCAGTACTATACAGTAGTTTATTTCCTTTTTTTGAATTAGAATTGTTCAATACTTCCTAACGGATAACGCAACACATAGCAGCACGAATGTAGGTCTATTAAATCGTACCGAAATTAAAATTTTACAATTTCTCATTTATTATTTAATTCATTCTGCATTGACTGTCATTTTAAAAACAGAATATAACGTTCATTATCTTAACAAATAGGGTAAATTATTACTAGAATATACGTATTTTGTTTCAAATTGATGAAATGGTTTATTACCGTTTCACATCTCCGTGTTTTATTGACACTTTATAACACGAACGTCCTGAACCTTATGGTGGGAGCTACTACAATCATCTTTGCTATGTGAGGTCTCGAGTTGGATCACAAAACAAGTTAGATTCAAAGTCCGATGTTTCGCATAGTTCGCGTCTCATTTTAAGTGCATTCTCTTTCTTATACAAGTTCATAAGGTCGAAATGCATTACGTAAGCACATATCCAGTGCCGTAGCATACATTAATCTTATTCCTGAGCTCTCAACGGTGCATGTAATCTTTATTCGAGAAAACTAATCGTGCGTTCATTACGTTGAAATTTTATATTGATTGAAAATTACTTGCGAAACTTTAACATACATATTACATAAGTATATAGGTAATTCGAGTTATCTGTATCTATTTTTTCTCATTCGCCAAAACAAGTGATTCTTAGCTTTCTAGTTTTCTTTTGTATTAATTTTCGTAGTTTTGCTGCAACATCGATGGATTGAATAGTCAAATATATTTTTTTCGCTCTACGACTTTCATTAAATTTTGGATCCTTTTTTACCCTACCTTACCTAGTAAAAGATATATATATATATGTAGAGGTAGACTATGCTGAGTCACTTTTTGGTCGAAATTGAGTTAACAATACTTTTTTAATAGACTATGTTCTTTCTAGTGGTCTAATAACGTAAGTCTGAAAGCATCTTACTACTTTGTAACTACTTACAAGGGACATCACCCAATTGTCCGGCTCCGATTTCAATGAAATTTTTATTGCTGATAGAGAACATGTATTCATTACTTGTGATGAAAGAAATTTTTGCCATGGTGCATGTTTTCTATTTTTTAATAATTTTTAAAGGTTGTGATGTGGTTAATAGAGATTACTGCAGAAGTCCCTTACTACCTTTTGTAAACGAAGTGTTAATGAAAGAACAACCATGTAGATACGTATAGAGCATAGGGAGAAGTCGTATGGTACGTATGATCTTGACGGCAGCCATATTGAAATCCGCCATTTTGAATTAAGGTCAAGTTTTTTAAATGGGAATAGGGTAATATGATACATAATTTCGGGCTAGAACTTAATCAGGAAGACAATGGTGAAGTTAGTTTTAAGATGCGCCCATTTGGGGAAAAGTTACAGGCATATTAATTGTTGATACTTAATATGTGCGTAAGTCCCTTACCTCCGCTTCTAACCCGCGAATTAATGATAATAAGTGGATAAAGGTTTCGGTAATACATATTATGGCTAGAGGGAAGTGATACGATAAGGGTATCATTGACGGCAGCCATCTTGAAATCCTCCATTTTGAATTAAAGTGAAGTTTTGAAAAATGAAAACCATAGCATGTGGCACCTAATTTTAATAGTAAATTTTCCCCAAAAGCCAATGGTATGCTTATTTTTGTTCTATAGTTAACTGGTATGAATTTATTACTCTTCTAATGAGCATGAAACGTCCATTATTCGATCTTTCAAATTGACAACACTACTAATTTTCAGCGCATGTTTTAAGATTCCAACTGGCACTTTGCAATTGTTGCCATGGCTCATGTTTTCTAAATTTATTACATTTTTTTGAGAGTTGCGATTTGCTAGTTCATGAATAGTGTTGGGATAAGCATCCAGCAATTTTCTAAATTTTGAAGACTTGCCATGTAATTATTAATTTCCTAGGCAATGTAATTATTTATTTCCTATACCTGCCCTTCAAAAACTCGTTTACTGACATGAATCGTCACACAACGAAAGAACTCCAACTTTGCATTCAGGTAGTACCGAAGACGTAGCTTATAATGGATAGTAGATGAGACGAGAAATCAAATGAAAATTCACTTCAAAAAAGAAAACGAAATATGATTTTTGTGTAAATCAATGGTCTTTTGTTTTGTTTTATATTTATTTGTTTATTGTATATTTATTTATTTTCTATGGCAATATTTTAGCTAGTCAGACAAAAAAGTCATTCGTTTTCTAGCGATTGTTGTCGATGGTTCATGTTTGTAAGATTTATAATCGGTATTGATCGGGAACTCGATTAAGTTACACCTCTTTATAAACAAGTTACCTGTTTTCATATTTTGTTCATGGTACAAACAGTGTGTTGGGAACAGTCATATTATGTCTCTTTAATATTTTCTATCATTGCTGCTTTTCTTTTAAAGTTGTAAAGTTGTATGTATTTAAAAAATACTGTTTATCGTTTGCGCAACATGTAGGCCACATTTCATGATAATTTTGAGTTCGTGTAACACCAATTTGTTATAATTTTATTTGTATTTCTTTACGTCACATAGGTCCATAGGTTCCTCATGTACTCTGGGTTAAAATAAATGATCACACTGACTAGGAAATTAATAATTACATGGCAAGTCTTCAAAATTCAGAAAGATTGCTGGATGCTTATCCCAACACTATTCATGAACTGACAAATCGCAACTCTCAAAAAAATGTAATAAATTTAGAAAACATGAGCCATGGCAACAATTGCAAAGTGTCAATCGGAATCTTAAAACATGCGCTGAAAATTAGTAGTGTTGTCAATTTGAAAGATCGAATAATGGACGTTTCATGCTCATTAGAAGAGTAATAAATTCATACTAGTTAACTATAGAGCAAAAATAAGCATACCATTGGCTTTTGGGGAAAATTTACTATTAAAATTAGGTGCCACATGCTATGGTTTTCATTTTTCAAAACTTCACTTTAATTCAAAATGGAGGATTTCAAGATGGCTGCCGTCAATGATACCCTTATCGTATCACTTCCCTCTAGCCATAATATGTATTACCGAAACCTTTATCCACTTATTATCATTAATTCGCGGGTTAGAAGCGGAGGTAAGGGACTTACGCACATATTAAGTATCAACAATTAATATGCCTGTAACTTTTCCCCCAAATGGGCGCATCTTAAAACTAACTTCACCATTGTCTTCCTGATTAAGTTCTAGCCCGAAATTATGTATCATATTACCCTATTCCCATTTAAATCAGTTGACCTATATTTAAAATGGCTGATTTCAATATGGATGCCGTCAAGATCATACGTACCATACGACTTCTCCCTATGCTCTATACGTATCTATATGGTTGTTCTTTCATTAACACTTCGTTTACAAAGGGTAGTAAGGGACTTCTGCAGTAATCTCTATTAACCACATCACAATCTTTAAAAATTATTAAAAAATAGAAAACATGCACCATGGCAAAAATTTCTTTCATCTCAAGTAATGAATACATGTCATCTATCAGCAATAAAAATTTCATTGAAATCGGAGCCGGACAATTGGGTGATGTCCCTTGTTAGTAAGTTTCAAAAACAGTACTATAAGTCTTAGTTGAGAAACCGGTTTTTCGCTTCTCTAAAATTACGAAATTATGACTTGGTTTAGTTTACCTCCGAGGTCCAGATATAATAAAATCATCACCATCATCATAATCAACCATTATCAATCCATTGCTGGATGAAGGTCTTTTCAAATCTTCTCCAACAACTATCTAATTTGGGCAATTCTTTTCCAGGTTACTTCTCAGTGGTGCTTGATTTCGTCACACCTTCTTGTATGCAGAGGTTTCCTAGACTGTTTTTGTCTCGTAGTATCCACTCTAGAATTCTTTCCGTCCGTCGATCATAATTTCTTCTTGCAATACGTGCAGCACATCTTCCAGCTCATAATAAATTATTTCAATGGCACCATCAGTATTCATTTCTATATATTTGGGCTACAAATAGTTCGAATTCGCTACTTTCGGAGCACAGACACGCTACTTTTTAATCTTCGAATCTGGCAACACTGATTGAATGATTTAAATCAACACAATGTGAGGACCCCCATTTGGTCTAGCGGCTAGCACGCTTGATTTCGGTTCGCGTGGTCCCGAGTTCGATTTCCGGTAGGGGTAAAGTTGAACGACCGAAGTGGTTCGGATTCCACTATAATCATTAACTCCATCTCTCCTTTACCCGCCCTAGCATAACTGTGGGACGTTAAACTAAAACAAAACAAAACAAGAATGAACACTGTGTATTACTAACTGTAAGTCCTTGAATAATTGCATATAGCTATATAGTATGGATCGAGTTTGAGGTAGTCGGTGGTCAAACTAAAACAAGTGAAATGTAATTAGGGTGTAATTAGAACTTTTAATTAAGCACAGTCTTAATATAAAGTGTACACCAGGCCTAAGGCTTAGAGGGAACAACTAGTGTTACTGAAAATTTATCAGTTACATTTAAATGCAGTTACAAGTTGCATTTATGTATTGCTGGAACGAAGACCTAAACATTAACATTATAAGTAGCTATGACTATGAAAAACGTCGTCTCTTGAAAGCATTCTTGCACCATAAAACAAATTACGAGTAATTCTAAAATATTTTGCAGTTTATCTACGTTATTTGCACATATTTAGAATAATATTTAGCAATATACTTAAGTGGGCAACACTGCTTAAAATAATGTAACTGCGACTTGTAATTAAAACCACCAAAAACTATTGCTGTAATGTTATAGAAGCAAAGGAAAGCAATAATCATTATAAAAATTTAATACAAATACGTCATTTTAAGCAGTATACAATCACTACCAATACGTTTGGATCTCTGAAATGATTTGAAATAACAGTTGTTGTAAATGGCGTTATAAGCATTTAAGTCTTTTGGAAGCATCTACATAATGAGACGTGATGTGTCAGCGCGTTTTCGAAGTAAAGTCTTTAGAAACATTTAAATTTTCCGTTTCTTGTAACTTTGTTCCTTCATTCATTCGAAATATATTATTCCATGATCATAGTATTTGACGCTAAGATGCAGTTGATGCGCATTGCACCGGCTATGCCATTTGAGTTATTAGAGATCTCCAAAATGTTGATGTTAGTGATACTATGTTGTCGTTTGTTACACTAAATAATGTATGGGCTATTGTGGTTTTGTTAAATAACTAAATTAGAAATATGTGATACTTTATGTAGCGCAATTTGAGAAAATACAACTTTATTTTGCTTTAGCAACATTGCTTGTTTATCTAGTAGTATTGCAGAGTATTTAGAAGAATTTCCCAACTTGGTACAAAATTTCAGCATTTTTTAAATATATATATATCGCAGATCCTAGGGGAGGGCTATAGGGACTATAGCCCCCCTTAACGCTCAGGTATACACTGGATAAAATGGGCTTCAATCCTACTTTCTTTACACTGGATAAAGCGGCAAACCATGGTTTAGCCCCTCCCTTGATCATATACTGGGTCCGCGGCTGTGTAAAATGGGCCATCCTATATATATATATATATATATATATATATATATATATATATATATATATATATAGGATGGCCCATTTTAATCTTTCCACGGAGATATCTCGAAAATGGTTGAACATAAATGAACCGAACAAAAACTCAAATAGGAAATGCAATGGGGCACATCGAATGGTGTTATCGCGGCGCCTCCCGGGGCCGCTCTTCATGGGGTCCCAGGGCCAAACTTTAAAATTTTAAATGAAAACACGGGGCGAGTAATACCTCGTTCCATAGATCTATAAAAAGTAAAAAGTGTTGTGGCAAAAGATTTTTCATATCGGTCACCGTATTCAAGATGGCCGCCAAGACATGGTGCCTGTATCAGATAAATCGTCCAGTACCACTAGACCCTAATATGAAAATAGTTGGAGATAAATGAACAGAATAAAACTCGTGTAGGAAAGCACAGAGGGTATTTATCATTTCACGGCTGGAGTATAATGCAACGGAGAAAAAGATTATTAAAGTGTAATTGACATGATGCAAAAGAGGAAATGATAGAAAATTCTTTTTCCGATCTCTGTCCGTAAGTAGGTGAAGCGGGAATGAATGGTAAAATCTCAAATGAGAACCTCACTTTATTTACAATATATATGATTTGTCTGAAACACTTGTGTGTACAAATGACTGGTACTATAATGAATAAAAATAAACTGAAATAAGGTGAATAAAAATAAGGTGAAATTCAAGTTTAACAACATTTTGCCCGCCCCTGATAATTTAACGCAATGCGTGCAAGATTTTTGGGACATATCTGCATCAGTATGTACCGTTTCGTTACAAAGGATCACAACTGAAATTACCGTTGAAAGTTATTCGGAATGTAACTGTGGACATCTCAGTGAAACTCATATTCTATCACATGCAAGAAGACATAGAAGAAAAAGAAGAGAACCAATATCATGCAGACGACTGTTGAACAAAACCAACGTTTGTAAACATTGTTCTAAAATTGCATTGTTCGACAAATTTGTTTCGCATTTCAGTTGATTCATTTTTGCATCAAACCATTGCCTGCAATCAAAATGGAAGATACCATTTAACAAGAATTTTACATACTTTATCCCATTAACTAACTAACTCTATGGCCTATGGAACCCGGAGATTCAATGCCGCGTTCACAAAAGCTCTCCATTGACTTCTATTCTTAGCTCTTCATTGACTTTATCCCATTACAGAGACATTTATCCCTTATAAAAACACATTTCAAATAACTTTGTTTCGTAGATACAATTTGCATAAACTAAGGCTCTCATTTGCAATTTCACCGATCCTTCCCACTTCACTCACTTACGGAGTGAGGTTGGAGTGATAATTTTCTAGGAGTTAGAATTCTTCCTTTCCATTATGGCACTTTCACTCTTATCATCTTTTCGACTGTTGCAACATTCCCGAGCTATAGAATGATAAATACCCTCTGTGATTTCCTGTTAAATACCCTCGAATATTTGTTCTGGTGTTTTCATATTAGTGATACTGGACGTTTTATCTGATGCAGGTACCATGTCTTGGTGATAATTTTGAATACAGTGCCCGATATGAAAGATCTTTTGCCACAACGCTTTTTAGTTTTTAAAGATCTATCGAACGAGGTACCACTCACCCCTTGCTTCCATTTAAAATTAAAGTTGGGCTCCGGGAACCCATACAGGGCGGACATGGGTGGCACCACGACCATATATATATATATATATATATATATATATTATATATATATATATATATATATATAGAGAGAGAGAGAGAGAGAGAGAGAGAGAAGAGAGAGAGAGAGAGAGAATTCTATTTGCATCAGCAGTGGATTTTGTTTTGGGAGAGGCTTGAGGAACGAGTAAGAAACATTTGCGTTGTACGTGCAATGCAAAAAATGATCACAAATTTATTTCGGAAGGGGTTTGAGCCCGATAACTACCCTCTAAATACGCCACTGTACATCAGTCAACCGTTCTTATATTATCTAACACAGCAACGAAAGAAATTTTGAGTGAAGGCAATTTTAGCATTTATTAATATTAATATTCGAGACGAGACCGAGACTTTCGAGACTGACCTAAGTCTCGTCTCGGTCTCGTCTCGATTTATAGAGGTCTGTCTCGGTCTCGGTCTCGTCTCGGTATTTCAAAGTCCGTCTCGGTCTCGGTCTCGTCTCGATAATTCGAGACGAGACCGAGACTAGTCTCGGTCTCGGTACCATCCCTACAGAAGTCCCTTACTAAACTTTGTAAACAGAGCGTTAATGAAAGAACAACCATGTAGATACATATAAGGCCTAGGGGGAAGTTGTATGGTAGGTATGACCTTGACTGCAGCCATCTTGAAATCCGCCATTTAGAATTAAGGTCAAGTTTTTTTTTTTTTAATAGGAATAGAGTAATATGATACATAATTTCGGGCTAGAATTTAATCAGGAAGACAATGGTGAAGTTAGTTTTGAGATACACCTATTTGAGGATAAGTTACAGGCATTTAATTGTTCACTTACTACGTGCGAAAGTCCCTTACCTCCGCTTCTAACCCGCGTATTCATGATAATAAGTGGATAAAAGCTTCGGTAATACATATTATGCCTAGAGGGAAGTGATACGGTAAGGGTTTCCTTGACGGCAGCCATCTTGAAATCCGCCATTTTGAATTAAAGTGCAGTTTGAAAAATGAAAACCATAGAATGTGACACTTCATTTTAATAGCAAATTTTCCCAAAAAACCAATGGTATGCTTATTTTTGTTCTATAATTAACCAGTGTGAATTCAGGACTGCTTCTAATGTGCTCCAAAAGTCCATTATTCGATCTTTCAAATTGGAAACACTCCTAATTTTCATCGCATGTTTTAAGATTCCAACTGGCACTCTGCATTTGTTGCCATGGTTCATGTTTTCTAAATTTATTAAATTTTTACGAGTTGCGATTTGTCAGTTCGTGAACAGTGATGGGATAAGCATCCCATTGGAAAGAAAAAAATTCCAACTATATTGGACCAAAACTATCTAAAGGGTCATCTGTACTTCTGCCCCATCCAGTTTCTTAATTGGTGAAGTGTCAAAACGCCCACTACCACTATGTTCACTCATTAAAATGTCGCCTAGTTCGTGCCAGAACACCCAGTCACAAACGACCGATGTTTTTCATAGTTACACTCACTCGAAGTGCCAGAACGCTCATTCCTATCACAGTAACCTACGTCTAGTAATACAGGCTACATGTATTTTAGCTTTCTCCTATTCCATTTCATTAATTGTTTCACAGATTTAAAAAAAAAAAACTTATTACGGACGACACTTGTTAATATGCAGAATACCGGATTATAATATCGCTCATGTCTTTTAGAATGAGCTAAACTCAGTGTGAGTTTAGCAAACACCGAAGTCTGGTTATGTACTTACCAAATACAATGTAATATTTTGAGATTTTCTTTTTCTAAGTATGTACGATATCTTTCCAAACTTGACTAATGGGTAACACAGACAATACGTGGACTACAAAATAGGACGCTTTTTTTTTTTCAAACTGCAATAATACATTTTCATTTCAGTGTTACTCTCCTCAATTTTTTTTATTGTGAAAATAGTATATGTTTAATCTATTAATTCATTACATCAGTACATCAGCGGTCCTCCATATGTACTTGTATATATTATATGTTCAGCAGCTAAAGAGAAACACATGATAACTATTATTTTTCACCCTTTCCCCTTCCAAAAGTTTAAGACTCTAAGGTTTGGGTTAATCATGCCATAAATAATTTTGATTTACGAAGTAGTTTTTACAGAAGAAACAAGGAACAGAAACAATACACTATCCGCCATTACCAACGAAAAATAAAGAAGGGGACAAGATAACAACGTCAAAGTTGGAACGCAGAGGCATGATGGTAGCAAGAGATTAAACTTACTGTTCTGTGAGACGTGTAACAACGTGGCAACAGTGGAGCAGAACTGCCGACAGTCAATAGCCTACGGTCCTACCATGGACAGTCAGAACAACTACAACACGGCGAGGCATGGAGAGGATGAGCCCTTACATGTACTCCTGGGGTACTACTTCGACACGGTGCCACATGTCATCAACTGTAGATGACGGAGTCTGCACGTGTGAGGGGTGTTGTGCAACCACCGATCAGACCTGTTCATCCAGCGAGAGATCGGTGGAACGCGTCGGCTAAAGCAGCAGAACAACATTGTACGCAACTAGGAAGTGTGGACAGTACATGCAATATAGGAGCGCGTGTTATCCTCCTGGAAAGCAGTCCCCGGCAAGAATTGCACTAAATGGACCACAACCGACACTTCGTCAATGTTTAATGCTTAGGAAGCACGAACAAACACAGAATCCAATGGGACCCACACCATAACACACGGTGCCGGATCGATGTGGCGATGCAAAATGAAGACGACACTAGTCTAGTGCCACAGTAGCGCCAGACACGGATGTAGTTACCACGATGCTGCAGATAAAAGCGGGATTCGCCTGAAAAGACTATGTTATGTCATTCATCTCTCCATGCGCGATGTTCGCTACACCATTGTAGTCTCCCATACCTACGTTGTGCAGTTAGCGAAAGCCGAAGGAATGAGTGTCGTACAAATTTGCCCCGCTCTGCTGTGCAACAGCTTTCAATGCTTACGCAAGTAGGCCTAAGTAGGATGTAGTTAGCTGATCTGTCAACAGCCATAGAAAAAAAATACACACATGCCATCTGTTCTTGTACCCCATGGAACAGCGTGGTCACTTGAATACAGCGTGCTGCTCCGTACTCCTTCGTGAAGCCATCAAGTCCTTATATGCTATACTGTGGATGCATTCCGTAAAATAGTGTACCAATGTCGCGGAAGGATAAACCGCACTCATGATAGGCCACCATTCGTCCGTGATCAAAGGCCGAAACCTTCTGGTAGGACTACAAATAGTGATGTGAAGTGGACAATTTTCCGCTATATTTTTCCGGAAAATTTTCTGTTCTAAAAAAATATCAGTAATCAAGTAACAATTCCTCAGTAATCATAAAATTGAATTCATGTATAGAAATGTTAAAAAGTGAAAAGTCGTTTAAAGAATCTGAAAATTTTCACGGCTCAGACAATTTTCAGTACTATGTGGGAACAAGTGAAAGGAATTTTTCATGAATCGAAATATTTTCTGTCTTCTATGCAAAAATTGAAAAAACTTTTTATGAGTCGAAAAGTTTTCATTATTTTTAAGCAAAAAGTAAAAACTTTTTGTGAATCGGAAAGTTTTATTGTTCTGTAGAAACAAGTGAAAGGGATTTTCGTAGGTCGGAAAATTTTCATTACGATGTAGAAACAAGTGGAAAAAACTTTTCATTATCTGGACAATTTTGGATATTATCTTTGGATGTTAAGTGGAAAATTTTCCACTATATTCAACAGCACATTCAGCTACAAAATTGAATTTCTGTAGAGGAAAGTTAGTCAGCAACAAATAATTTTCAATTAGCTTTCAGGAACCGGAAAATTTTCTAATATTTCAAGTTGGGAAGTAAAAATTTAAATAGTGTTTCTCTCTCCATCCATCCCTCCCTCTCTCTCTCTCTCTGCGAGCTCCTTCGTTGCTAAGCGGTTAGCATACGCGCCCTTGGCATAGGAGACCTGGCTTCGATTCCCGGCGGGAGCTCATGTAGTTCAGATTCCACGTTAATCAGTAGGTCCCGTCTCACACAGCCTCGCTGCTCACAGGGACGTAACTCAAAATTAACTCAATCCAACTCTTGGTTCGATCCCACCCCTCGCCATGTGAACTTTGTGGTGGACAAACACCGTGTGCATGGGTTTCCTCGGGGTTCTCCTGTTTCCTCCACTTTCTTCATTCCACCATTTCTTTCATTACTCATCATCACCGTCTCCTTTAGCCTAACCGGCATAACAGTGGGACGTAAAACTCAAAGATTTCATTTTCAATTCAACTTTCTCTCTCTCTCCCCTCCCCCCTCTCTGTGTGTGTGTGTGTGGGGGGGGGGTGTTTTTGTGTGTGTAAAGTGCAGGGAATATACATCGAGTTTGTAGAGTACATATATCCCATTCTATCATTTGAAATTGAAATTTATTAAAAGTGATAAATATTTTTCGAATCATAAAAACATACTCCACTTATTTCTACATCGTTGTTTAGCTGTAAAATTTATTGGTAATAAATATTGTCTAAAAAGTTGCATGAAGTGAAAATCTAACGATTCTTCATTTCTTCAAAAATGTTCCAAAAACTTCAACGCGTTCTTCTCTCAGAATTCACCTTTGATCTCATAAAATTATATTTCGTCAGTTTAAAATGCGTAAGACGAAGTTTTCTCATAGCTTTACTACTTTTCTAGATTTACATACTGGAACATTTATAAATAAGTAGAGATAATATAAAGTGCCTACTGGAAATTTTTGACTACCAAAATTCGAGTTTAAGTAACTCATGAAAACAAATACTGACCATTTTCTGGAAATAAACATTTATTTATTCATATATTCATTCAGATGAGAAAGTGAAATGTGACTAATAAGGAAGCTGATTTGTGTAGTTTTTCTTCCAAATAATAATAATAATAATAATAATAATAATAATAATAATAATAATAATAATAATAATAATAATAATAATAATAATAATAATAATAATAATAAAAGAAACGTAAAAAGCTGCACTATTAGCGCTGCGTCCTAAAAACAAGTAGTTTCATTTTAATTTACAAAATAAAAAATATATTTCTTATATATATATATATACAGAGGTTGTTCAGCCTACGTTTGGCCGATTTCCTTCCTTCCCCCCTGGAAGAATGGACTCACCCGACCTGGCTCGTGGCGTCCTGCAGTGTTATGCAGTGGCTTCCTGGGGACGGAGTTGTTTTTCCGCGCGGACGACAATAACGCACAAAACAGGACCATTGTTGTGAGTGTTCTGCTAAATTTGTTTCCAAGTGTGTGGGTTTCTGCTCTGTGACCAAAATGCCGCCCAAACTAAGCCGGTTTTGGGAAGGCTATGTTGTGGCTCTTTCTGACGCCCACTTGAGTGCTTCTGTCATTAGAAAACAGTGCAAGAAGAATGATTGCAACATCAGTTTAAGTGAATAAAAATGTTACTAAAAAGTACAAGGACAACGAAGTTCCACAATTTGTATCACCAACGAAGTTGCCTAGGAAGCGGGAATGCACCAAGGCCACCTCCACCATGCAGAGGAAACTTCGCAAAATGGCAATGCAAGAAATTCCGCCAACACAAAGGTGTATGGCTAATCGTCTTGACGTGTCTTTGGGGACTGTGAGTTAGACGTTACACCATCAACTCAAGCTGGAAAAAGTCATGAAAGCTCGCGACCATCTTTTCACGGATGCCCACCAAAAGGAACGAAAGTGTAATACCCGGAAGCTGTACGAACGGCATCTGGCAAAACAAAGGTGGATGTACGTCGTAACGCTCCATGAAGCATGGATTTACCTTTCCGACTGCGGCAAACCGAGAGCTATCATGTACCGAGAGAAAGGCGCCAAGAACTTCAGAAGGTGGGTCCATGTCTGTAAAGAATCCTTCCCAAAAGGGTTCATGGTCGTTACCGGCTACTATTACCGAGGTAAACTGAAGATTCGTAGGGTTTCGAAGAACTGCAAAATAAATTCGCAGTATTTTCAGGAGCAGATCATGCGGCCAATCTACGAGCATGAGATTCCAACAATGTACGGAAATGACGCCAATCTGGTACGCATTCACATGGACAAGGCTTCATCACATACCTCGCGATCGTCCCTCGCATTCTACAGGGAGATGGAGGAAGCAAGTGGTATACAGGTGATACGTTTCAATGAGGTACCTGTTAAATCTCCAGATGCAAGTCCTATTGACTATTGTGGATTTGGATTGCTGAAGCGGGCTTTGGGAAAACTGCGTGTGACAACTGTGGAAGGACTTTGGAAAGCTGTGCAAAGGGAATGGGACAAGATTCCCTTCCCAGTTCTTCAGAGAAGCCTATTACAGTGGAAATTATGCTGTCGGGTTATTGTTAGGAACTAAGGGAAACACATCGAGTACCTGGCGCCATGGATTCTTCTAAATTGGCCAAATGTAGACTGAACAACCTCTATATATATGTACTTGTTTTATCGAATCCCTATTATTTCTAATACATTTTTATACATAATAATGGTAGTTTTACAATACAAATATCTGCTCTAAGATGTTGATTATACAAAATTCCAATATTGAAATTATGATTTACCAGTGTTAAACAATAAAATCAAAACATTTCTTCTTATTTTCTGTTACAAAAATAATCTTTATAAGGACTTTATGTAGTTATTTCATTACATAGGCAGGCCTATATGTGAAGAAATAGTGGAATTTTCTGTTTCTGAAATAATTAATAAATTCACAGAGGTTTTTTTTTTCGATTTATTGAAATATTTTAAATATTGGAATGGAATATTTGTTCTCCACGAACTCACTGTATGTTCCCTGCACTTTACACACAAACACACACACACACACACACACACACATACACACACACACACACACACACACACACACACACAGAGAGAGAGAGAGAGAGAGAGAGAAACACTATGTAAATTTTTTACTTCCCAACTTGAAATATTAGAAACTTCTCTGTTTCCGAAAGCTAATTGGAAAATTATAATTTGTTACTGTCTAACTTTCTTCTACAGGAATTGAATTTTATAGCTCAAGGTGCAGTTAAATATACTAGAAAATTTTCTACCTAACATCACTATACATAATATCCATAATTGTCCGGCGTACAAAAAGTTTTCCACTTGTTTCTACATCACAATGAAAATTTTCCGAACCATGAAAATTCCTTTTACATGTTTCTACAGAGCAATAAAACTTTCCGATTCACAAAAAGTTTTTTTTTTTTTTGCTTCAAAATGAATGTTTTCTGACTCATAAAAAGTTTTTCAATTTTTCCATACAGGATAGACAATTTTTCGATTCATGAAAAATTGTTTCACTTGTTCCTACGTAGTGATGAAAATTGTCTGAGCCATGAAAATTTTCAGATTCTTTAAACGATCTTTCACTTTCTAACATTCCTATCAATTAATTTTATGATTTTTTTAATTTTAACTTTTATTTATAAGTTTCCTTAAATATATATTTCAGTTTATTTTTTAGTGTATTGTTTAATTTACTGCTCTTTTGAAATGAAATCTGCCACATACATGTCTTTGCTGATTATACACATACTAACATTATAAGATTTTCACAATTGTATTGTCATACAAAATATAATGTTACAGTAATTTTTTTACATTGCTAATTTGTTTCTATATTTTTTTTTTGCATATGTAAAGTACATATTACTTGCTGGTTGCTACATATACTTTACAAAATAAATAATAAGGATAATGACAGTAACAATGATGGAAAATGCAACTAGTACTTTGTGTGTGTGTGTGTGTGTGTGTGTATAGAACAAATTGACTTCATAACTAAAAATAGCGAATAAGTCCATCCTCCACATGTTTGGAAGTAACAGGAGAAAATATCACGGAGTTGACAAAATTTAGTTCATAAACTTTTCAGTCGAAAGTGTTCATAAATTCAGGTTCATCTCAAATAAAAAAACTTCTTCCATTTTTGAAGAAGGGAAGGAACTTAAAATGCTGACCGCATTACCTCTCTGTATTGCTAAACTAATACGCTGAAGTAAAAATCGTGCACTTCTCGTATCTCCCGTCTTGAGGTTTAAGTTCGACCCAATTTCCTTTAGGAACTCCCTAGCTTCCCGGCTAAAAACTCCCATAGTTTCTGTAGCAAAGGCGATGAACATATGATCTTCTTTTAATTTTGAATATTTGGTGTGTTTTCGTTTACAGGCTGTCTCAGCAGCATTTCCTGCCTCTTTACATGTTGAAGGTAAATGGGAAGGTGCAAAAGTGTCAACACATGTAACGTCCCATACCAGTCGTTGCCCCATTTTCCAAGGGGTTAATGTTACTCCATCTGGTCGTTTCCCATCATCTCGAGACATTCCAGATGGTTCTAAAATACTTGGGACATCAACGCTGGCAAGAGCTCGTCTTATTATATTATTCAGTTTTCCATGACGAGAAATTCGACCTCCACTCCTAGAACAGCTTAACGCATGTAAGCCTTTTTCATCAACCTGTTCTTGACATGTACATTTGAAACTATGGCAGATATTTAAACCGAGACGTAGAGCGACACAAATTTGAAACGTGTTGTTGTCCAAGAAAGTTCCAATATTTTTTGACGGTGTTGCCTGTAGCCATGCACCAGATTCTTTTCTTTGTAAGGATTTAAAACGGGCTATATCATATGTATTTTCAGGGACCAATTCTTTATCAATTATTGCTGTTAATATAATTTTATCCCAATTCTGTTGTGAGTCCAACACGGCAGGAGTCTCATTATTGTATATACCATTCCATATCTCCAATCCCTCCGTCAGGTGATGAATTTCCACTTTGTCAACTGGTATATTTAGTATGTTGGAGATAACTCCAAAAGATGAGGACAGGAAAGCTGGAAGGCTTAAATCAGAGACTTTTCTTACGCTTAAACCTCCTAAGCAAATTGGTAAGCTTGCTTGAGTCCATTGATTTTCATTCAAAGAATAATTGATGATAGACTGAAGTGCATATTTCAAGCAATTATCAAGCTGAATTTTATGATTAGTAAGGAATTTTTACTTGATCACCAATATTTGTTTAGAATGGAAAATATTCCGGAAAAATATAGAAGAAAATTTTCCACCTCACATCACGGCTAAACAACGATGTAGGAATTAGTGGAGTATGTTCTTATGAATCGGAAAATTTTCAGTTTCAAAATTTTCCAGAAAATTTTCGTCACTGACTACAACCTTCTGCCCAATAGCGCACCAATGTCACGGAAGGATAAACCACACTCGCAAATGCCACTAATCGTCCGCAATCCGCAATTGCCGCCTTCAACGAGAAACCTTTAGACTGTATGCACATACATAAGTCACACCAACCTTCGTCTACCTTGAACTATAGCTCTCTGGCCAGCCTCTACTTGTTGCCTCTGTTGCTTCACGGTGTTGTGCTAATTAATTGTTTATCCTTCCAGGCTCTATATATTCTCCAAATTTGTGCTTCGGACAATGCCTCGTTTTTGGTGTTGCATTTTTTTGTGGAGAGCAGTGTAGTATACAATTAATCAAATATTAGACAAAAGCGTTCGTTAAGAATTAACTCATGCAGGAAGTAGGCCACTTTACTTCCTAATATGGTAATAATTTCCTCAGTAACTTACAGATAACTGGATATCACGTAAGCAGTTCAAATATTTTAATAGTTAAGTAATGTTGCACAAATAGTTTACACCTACACCATTAAATCATGTAACATCATTTGATGAAGGTTTGACTTCAGACTTTTGTTTCTTATTTAATCTAATTACGAGAAGAAATTAAATATTTAGCACGCACTGTATATTCAGATTATGTTAAATTATTATATATGGACTAGAGCAGTGCTATTCAACCTGGGGTACGCGATGTTTTAGGGGGTACTTCATGCTGCTTCAGGGGGTCTGCTGGAAATGTCTGTTGACAGTACACTGCAAATGAAATTCGATACTTTATCAGTTTGTACCTTTTGTATTTATTTTCGAAAAGAGTACAATGGAATAAGTGACAATGCTATTTCACAACTTGTTCCATTTTGATCAACATATTTGTGTGAACAGGGTTTCCCTGCATTAACAGGAATGAAAACGAGGCACAGAAATTGCTTGAATCCAGAATCAGCGCTGATTCTCGCACGCTCGAAGATTTGACCAAGAATCGAGGAGTTGGCATCTCATTAACAGGTTACTTCTAAAGTTACTTTTAGTTTTTAAAATTTTAACATTGTCCTCAGTGTGCGAATTATCAAGGAGGATAAGGGGAAAATCCCCCTCAGTTGTAATGTTTCCCATATTTTTTTTAAATTTCCCATGTTATTTTTTTTTCGGACGTGCACTTTCTTTCTTTTCATTGGCTCACTGATTGTCCTTTTGTTGGGCCTCTGTTTGCCCCCCTTTATAATCAACAGAATATATGTATTAAGTTTAATATGTTAATTTCGACTAAATTTCCTTTAAACAATTGGTACACAATTGGATGGTGCACTGTGTCTAGGGGTACGCAAGAAAAAAAGGTTGAATAGCACTGGACTGGAGTACAATTATAATATATTAAATTGCATTGAAAGGTCTATATTTAAACTATATTTATAATCGAAGTATATTGTGTAATGACGTTAAGAAACGCTATTTTAAACGTTAAGAAACGCTATTTTATTGTACTAACAATCACTTCATGAAATTAGCGTTTCTAAATTATGAATCATGCAACACGAAAACAATGGCCTGAGTTCCAAGACTTGGATTCCAGATGTCAAAATCACATCAATTACCGTGGTTTTAGCATAAGATTTCCAAATATGGGATGCTAAGGGAAACAAAGCCTATTTAGGAAATTTAATTGTGTAGTAAATATCTGCTCTCAAATATAGTAAGCTCACGTTTATTATTACTTTTTTTTAAACTTATTTCTCATTGCGATCGAAATATCACCGCGCGCTTTCACCACAACTCAAGTCTACCCAGTATTGAACGATGTAGAGAGCTCCTCGAAGAATCTTGTTCTGCACCTATTCACCAAGCCAGAATCTCTCATTCCTTTCAGATTTTGTTTTATACTATTCACTGTATATTATTATGAGCTGAAATAATCTGAAACAATTTCAGATTAAATTTTAAACGTTTAATATTCAAACGCTTTAAATGTTCCTTTATAAAGCTTTAAAACTTCAAACGATTTTAGTATTTTTTAAACCCTTGCATACATGTAGCAGTGATGGAATGTTACAAACTTCATGGCTCATGACCCATAAGATCCAGAGGCAGTCAGACTTATGACCCACCACACTTAGTGACCCGGTACAACCTGGAAACGAAACGTCGTCATACATATGGAGAGTAAGTGTGAGGCTATTAATATAATTCTATGTAATTCTAACAAACATGATTATCTCCTCTATCATTGGCTCTTTCACTAATTATAATTTTCTTTTTACCTTGTTGTTTGGGTACGTGTATGTCAAACATTGCACTGAAAGATATCTACAAGGTTTATCAGGGTACAGATTCGTCAGAACAATAGGGACGATAAACTACATGTTTCTTTTTTGAAGGATCGTCAAAGTTTAATCGACCTGTAAAACTTGTTCTTTAGAATATAAATATTCCGGAGCTTAAACAGTGTTTTGTTGATCCTTTTTGTATAGGGTATGTTCAAAAAAACATATATGGGAAAAGAAATTAACATGAAATAGTAAAACCATGAAATATTCAAAACATACTATTTCGATTCAAAAACGTCACGCCGAGAATCAAACAAATGACTGTTCGAGCTCAAGCAGCGAATATTAGTAATCAACTATAAAATACTGCGGTAATGCTGCAGAGATGATATTTCGGCTGTTTCTGGATCGCTTGGTTTGTTCGGGTCACCAGGTCTGAGAAGCGAGATCTAGACCATAATGACACGGACAAAAGTCGTGACCCAAGTGACTCCGTGACCCATGATCCATTAACGACACGTACACGTTTTGTAAAATATTGCCAATATGTTATACAGGGCGTTTCAAAACAACACCGATAACGTTTGGGAGGTGATTCCTGACACCAAGATAAGACAAAAAGTATAGACCATCCTGGGTGCACAAATGCTTCCTTTCGCAGTTATAGGCTGCCGAAAACATGAAAAATGAATTTTAACGGTCCAGAGCTCCACAATTATAGGACCTACTGTAGTCGGGTCAAGACTTCACTTAAGAACTAATATGTGAGCTATCCAAAAGTACATGTTTCAGAATCCTGAGGTACTCACGAAGCAATTTTTATAGAGGGAGTTTGGCTACGGGCATAAAATTCGAAGTACACTTCAACTACCTACATAAAAATTGTTGTGGAAGTACCGCAAGATTTTGAAACTGGGATATTTTGATAGTCCACGTATTAGTTTTTAAGTGAAGTCTTGGACCGACTACAATAGTCCCATAGTTTTGGAGCTATAGACCTTTAAAGTTCACTTTTTCATATTTTCGGCAGCCTATAATTCCGAAAGGAAGCATTTGTGCACCCAGGATCGTCTATACCTTTTGTCTTATCTTAGTGTCAGGAATCACCTCCCAAACGTTGTCGGTGTTGTTTTGAAACACTCTGTGTGTATATATGATAAGAAAACGCTGAGAAAACGTTTAGTTAATTAAAAGTTTCGGCCGAGATTTTCCAATCAACACAATATGCACCACGTTTGTACATTTATTTACATCACTACATTACTAAGATTACTCAATTAATAAACTTGTAGCATATTTCGGTTTAGCCTACATAGTAATAAAATTCTGAATACACCATTTACAACAACAAAAAATATATTGCTACAAATTTGGTGGAACCCGCTCCGATCTCCTTTACGTACTTTGTGTCAGAATGAAGAAAGCAGGTTTACTTGCTGAAGGCTTAGCAAGAGAATCACCTTGTTTGCAACAGGTGTTATTATCCATTGATGCTCCCACAGGAGTAACTCGTGTGCTGCAACTGAGAATCAATACGGAAAAGGAGAGAGCCTGTTGGAGCAACTCGTAGCACATAATTTGCTTTACTATGCAAATATACAATTCGACGAACAGCACGCTTTCCTACTACCCCCTGAAAATTGAAATAAATGGATTTCTCGTTTTGAAATTCTACACTGCATTTCTGTTATAATGTAAGGATCATAACGTTCCTTTTTTTTTTTTTTTTTTACCCATCGAAAGCGCGTCATTACTAAAGCTCTGAATTCATGGTAAAATAAACTTTAGAAAATGGCAGACAAAATGGTGAAATTAATGGTTTTACAAAAGAGTCATTTAAATAGGCACAATTAAAGACGAAAAAAGCAGAATAGAAATAAAATTAGCCTGTAACTCGGAAGAACAGAATTAGCAATTAAGCTGCTCGCATGGAATACTTTATAAGTAATGTGTTCGTCATTGTTAGGTATATGCATATGAGCATATCACTGTTAGAAGTGGTCAAACTACGACAGACATAATCAAATAACAGACTTATTATTATTATTATTATTATTATTATTATTATTATTATTATTATTTTGCATATGCAATATATAAATAAATGAAAATGCTCCAGCAGAATAAATACTCATTTTTTTATTGGTAATGAATGACAATTTTTAGTCATAAAGATGAGTTTTTGTCGAAAAAAGCACGCGTTAGAACTTACCCTCAAACATCTCTCATTTGGTTCAGTTTGATGCGATCTACCGTTTGATACATGTCTTATTTATAGACAACTAGCAGCGTTCACCCCGCTTCGCTGCGGTCACCCCGGAACGCAATAAACTTTGTTACTTAGATAATTTTTACTTTTTCGCTTTCAAATTGCAGTAAATGTTAAAATTATAGCGCCTGTCATTTATGTTAACCCGCCGAGTCACATGGTCATGCGGGTTGCATATAAATACGTTTATTTTTACCTATGATGAACTAATAACAAAGGATTTGTACGTATGGACACTTGAATGGTCAATTATCTCAAGACACTGGTAATTAAAAATTAAAGTGATATGATAAAAACCATCTAGGGTCCAAATCATAATAACCCCCCAAAAATGAAAGAAATTGGTTCAGCCGTATTAGCGTGATGAGTTCACAAAGGATTTGTGCGTTCTCTTTTATATATATAGATATTATAGCTGAACGAAAATTAAAGTTTACCAGTTAATCATAATTTTAGGCTATATTTCATTAACCATACTGGGTAAATTTGATTTTAAATTACTCGCTTATACACTTTGGCTTCAACAGACACTATCTAGATAGCAGATAGTGTTTGATGAAGCCCAAGGGGATATTTGGCGAAACTGTTACACATTAATCACTTTTACATTAAACGTATTGTTTTGCACAGCGAGTACTTTCAATCAAATTTGCGTATAGCAAAATCAAAGCTTAAACAATGGAAAACATGCTGGGTACTGTCATCTTTCTAGTGTCATAACGAAAACATTGATCACAGCATACATATATACCTGTTTTATCATAATATAGGCCTAGGATGTGGTTATCGCACAGTATCATTTTTTTTTTCTACAATTAAAAGTCTCTCTAATTTCTCGAAAACCATGTGCAAGGATTTACACTCATTCACAGTGGCGTATTTAAGGAGGGAAGCTTCCGCCCTTAAGGCCCCCTCCCGAAATTTTATTTACTATATTAAACTAAATGAAATATCTTGCAGAATTTTCTCATTTCGAGGAATAAATTTGGCAAAGTCCCCCGAAACAAAATCGTAAATACGCCACTGTTCATTCATATAATTTTATCCAACTCAATGAGCTTTCCCAATTGGCATATCTTCTTGAACTCCTCTCTCCCCCCGTTAAATCCTAATAATGAAATGAAATCTTTGAGTTTTACGTCCCAGGATTATGCCGGTTAGGCTAAAGGAGATAAATCCTAATAATATTGTAGAATTTAAGTTATTCTAAGATTATGGTTACAATCAATATAAGTTAAACACTAATATCTGCATGTTCTATTAGAAATTAGTATTTGTCAATACATTTAAAACTATACAAGCGAATACAGGTCTATATTCTTTCGCAAATATTCGTTTTTCTGTTTTATACTGTCTGTATTTCACGGAGTTAAAGCACGACGGCGCACACCTTTCTAAATCGATTGCAACTACTGTGAAAGTGATTCGAAGAACCCCTGCTGCAATACGTGCAGTTATATATACAAGGTGGTCCAAAAGTGTGGAAATCCCTCGCATAAATGTCAAATGTTGCAAAATATAACCAAAGAAACAATGTAGGAGAGTAATAGAAGGAGAAATTGGGAAGAACACAGACATGTGAAAGCCGCCATCTTGAAATCCACCATCGTGAATCATACATATTGTTTATAAATTGAGAACGTAATATGTTGACGCCTTATGTGAATTGGACGTCGCTAGCAAGTACGAAGTTATGACAGGTGTTAATATGCATCCAAGAAGCGGTTACAGGTTCAATATGCTCTCCCTCTGATTGTATGTGCAGCTAATAAATAGACGGTGTAAAACAAATGTGTGTTTGGTCTTAGGATACAAAGTTAAAGTTCGCGGTTTTGCACTCGCACAATTTTCGAAAAAGCACTAATACTTACTGGAATGTAATTTAGTTCAGAATTACGTTGTTTCGGTAATATTAAAAGATTCAGCATAGAATCTTGTATACTACTGCACTGACGTGTAATATACAGCAACTCCACATGACTGATAGTTTTCATTACTGCACTACGTATGATTGCAATGGCTTTCATGGCACGGCTTTCACTACAACTTTGATTCAGGGATGAAGGGCAATCCAAATTACGTACCAGACAATATGCCTTTTCGCTTTGTAAGGCTCAAATAGCAGATCTCGATTGCGACCACAACATTGCTAATCACGCATTTCCAGTTAGATAGGGCTGAGTCCTCCAGATGCACTTGGATGCAGCTATTTCCAATGCTCAACCTTTGTACTACTTATGGACAACTTAATGAACCCTATTTTACAGATAAGCAAGGATAAGCTTAGACTGCAGAGCTAATAACATCAGCGTATATGTAACTTATAGGCAACACTACCAAATTTATCATATTAATGATATGACAATAGATAACAAATAAAGCTCTTCACTAAACACAAGTATTTGAATCCAATGTGCTATCCAACCGCTTTCATCGACCTCAGAAACGATATAAATGATTAAAACACACATTGTTTGGTTAATATCTTACTGATTTTTCGGCACTTTCGTTTGTTCATGTTTACATACATTTTATAGACAGCGAAAATATACCTATGTCCTGAAACTCCGGATTTGGAAGCAGGAGATATTCTTATAATCAAATATCAATCCGATTTAATAGGAGGCGAAGTTGACAAAATCGATTTTTGACCGCTTTTTTCTGTTTCCGACCACTGTGCGGCGCTGGAGTGAGTGTTGGTGAGCCATCGCTTACTCGAAAAATCAAACTGTTTCACCCTGACCAAGGTAAAACTGATAACGGAATTTTAAGATTATTTTATTCGACTTGGGCTCCACTAATCTAACATCTTGGATTGGATTTGGATTTGAATTGAGCGTCCCTTTGAGCAGCGAGGTTATATGAGACATGGACTTACAGCTTAGCGTGGAATCTCAACTACAGCTCCCTCAAGAATCGAACCCGAGTCTCTCACGCCAAAGGCGTTTACACTATCCACGAAGCCACAAGGAAGCTATAATCTAACATCTTATTGTTGCATCTAACATGTTCTGATGCATTTTGAGGCAATTCTACTACTAAGACGAGTTTGTCATTCTCTCGCACAAAAATGAAGAGTGTATAAAAGGATTGATCAACCACTTTCATGACATTTTTATTTCAATTTGTCTCTCTTGTACAATTAACTGAAGTGCTTGCTGTTGCTCGGGAATGAAAGGCAAAACTAATATTATACTTCCAGCATAATACTTCTTTGCTTCTGCATTCTGTTCTTCCTTATTTCACAATTTTTTCCCCTGGAATTTCTTATATTCCTAGTGTCGAAAGAACTTGATATTTGTATTCTTGGTAAATGGTATTTGTGGTCATCAAGGCGAAATTGAGGATATCATTGAGTTTTCTCTACAACATCCCCTTTACATCCGTCTCCATAATCAATTTTACCTTCATAATGAATGACAACTGAATCTATCGCTAAATCTCAAATCTGGGCTCAAAGCGAAGTTTCACTATAGTATATTCATAGTTTTACATTAATTTTGCAGAAATGGAAATGGTTAATCTCACGATTACAAGCAGTGAAATATTCCTAATTCAGAAATATTGTGGATCTATTACGAAAGTATTTTCATTATATATTTAATGACCCACTTGTGGCACACCCGGGAGAAAATGCCTGTTGCCACCCTTGACTACAACTAGATCCACGTCTTATACTCTACAAGGATTTAGGAATAACTAAATAACACACACTACTGTAATTTTCAGTTTAAAAAGCCTTTTCATTTACAAATAAAGTAGTCAGAATTCCAATCCATTTCTAAATTATGAACACTCCTATTTTCTCAGCGGTGTGATCTATTTGTTGTGTTACACATAGTTGTAAATAATGCAAAGATACCAGTAGTTATTCCCCGCATAAGGACTTCGTTTCTCGTAGAAATTCCAGATTACAACTGTTAGTTCTCAAAATGTAATAAATAAAGGTGGAGGGGTAAGCAACTAATACTGTAGACTAAAAAAACACTGAATTGCCGCTTTTCTTACAGCGATAAAAGAGCAATGTCAAGAAAGAACAGAAAGCTCGGCGTACACTGCCTCAGAACTTGAGGTGTTTGAGTACTACCTTACCCAGTGACCTCTCGTTAAGTTGCGAGGACATACCAGACACATAAATATACTGACAGGAAATAGAGAAAATTCGGAGATTCAAGAATTAGTTTCTGAAAGTGAAGCAGTTAGAGGATATGAATAAAATGCTTATCAATTGTTAGCTAACCTAGCAAATGTATCGTTGAAATATCACTCGATATATCGCTGTTGTGTTAAGATTTCTTGTGACCGAAGTGCACTACCTCTTTCTTTCAGATAATCCGCACCGTCATCCTTAAATAAACCGAAATATTGACGTCGTCATTTCCTCCCCGTTACCATAGTGATCGCCAATTTTTTTCTGAACAACATGTAAAGCGAAAGGAATACAATACTGTCTACTGTATGAGGTCTGCTATTAAAAAGAACAATAGTTTCAAAACTATCACAATCGTAGAATATTTTGAAGACGAAGTAAAGTGGTGGGATAATGTATAGACTAAGAATACAAGACAACTATTTACAAAATTTTCGAGTTAAATCTAGTAATTCAAAGAGTAACACCTAAAAAACTTATTTCTCCACACCTCTAAGCAAAATGATAAGATAGAAATTGCATAACTACTAGTGATATTACCATGTAATTCACCGACGAAAGGAATTATGTGTGTAAACTGACGAGCTGTCGACACGAAGAAAACACAACAAACAAATTTGTTTAAAGAAATATCATTATCTACTTTTAGACTAATGCTATTTCTCATTGATCGAACACTTTAGTCCATTACATCTCACATGTCCACCTTTACAATATGAGTGCACAATAATAATAGCTAAAAAAAAAAAAAAAAAAAAAAAAAAAAGATAGCAACCATAAGTGCGATAGGAATTTTTAGTCTGTATATATTTGGTCTAGGAATTAATTCGTGCGGTTGGTACGCACACATTGAAGCTGTAGTACAAACACAAAATACATAAATACCTTAAGAAAAATATTGTCCATCGCTAGCCACCACTTTCGCCCATCTGTCAGGCAATGTACGGATTCCGTGGCGAAAGAAGTCCTCATCCTTGGAAGCGATCCAGTCAGAGACCCATGTTTCGATATCTTCTGAAGAAGTAAACAGCTGTCCAATCAAATCGTTGTTCATGCAATCGAACAAGTAGTAGTCCGAAGGAGCAACGCCTGGTGAATACGGCGGGTGGGGTAAAACTTCCCATCCGACATTTTCTAAATAGGTTTTGACCGGTTTTGCGACATGTGGGCGAGCGTTATCATGTTGAACAATAAGTTTATCATGTCTGTTCTCCCATTCTGGTCGTGTTCTGGCCAGAGCTTGCTTCAAACGCATTAATTGTCGTCGATAACGTTCTCCATTCATAGTTTCACCCGGTTGCAGCAGTTCATAGTACACCACACCTTTCATATCCCACCATATGCACAGCATAACCTTTGCACAGTGAATATCTCGTTTTGGTTGTGATGGACCTGGTTCACCTGGTTTCACCCAGGCCTTTTTTCGTTTAGGGTTCTCGTAATGGATCCACTTCTCATCATCCGTAATAATTCGATGCAGAAACCCCTTTCTGCTCTGTCGTTGAAGCAGCAATTCGCAAATGGTTTTTCGTCTTTCAACGTCTCTGTCTTTCAATTCATGTGGAACCCAATGTGACATCTTTTGAATCATTCCCATGGCTTTCAAGCGTTTGGAGACTATTGTTTGATCAACGCCTAATGCTGCTGCAAGTTGTTCCTGCGTTTGACACGAATCCTGCTCGAGCAATGCTGTCAATTCTTCGTCTTGAAATTTTTTTGGCTGTCCAGCTCGCTCTTGGTCTGCCAAGCCGAAATCACCACTTCTAAACCGTGCAAACCACTTCTGACACGTTCGCTCAGCTAGAGCATGGTCACCATACACTTCCACCAAAATACGATGACTTTCAGTCGCACTTTTCTGCATGTTAAAGTAATGCAGCAGGACACCCCGCAAAAACACTTTATCAGGCACAAATTGCGCCATGTTCACTGGTGTTGTTGACTACTACAAACTGGTGTTGTTGACGCTTTAATCCACTGCCCTATACTACGAACGATACGCGGTGACAGGGGTTTGCAACACATGTGTGGATACACGGAACTGTGGGACGCTCCGTTCGTTGCGCCATCTCTTGTCCACCCGCACGAATTAATTCCTAGACCAAATATATATATATAAAAAAGCTAGTAACCATAAGTGCGCTGGGAAATTTTACTCTGCATAAACTTCTGATCGATACATTTGCATTGGATTTCTCGTTATATTTCCTAAATTTACTTTTAAAATATATGACAATACAAGAAAATATACAATTATGAGTGGTTGAGAATAGATTTTAAACAATTGCTAAGCAGTAATCCCGTACACATTTACAATGTAATATGTGACACTGAACTACTAAATCATGAATATTCAGAATTATTTTAATTTAACACCTGATACTGAAAAATTAGATTCACTTTAATACGGTACTTAACATCAAAATGTATAAATACATAATATCTACGGAAACATTTTACAAGTCATGTGAACTCGCCTATTTTCACTTTCAATGCTTGTCATATCTTTAATACTATCAGATTGTCTGAAAATATTGACCCTTTGAAGGTCAAAACTGAAAATATATTTATTTTGATTTGAAAATAACATTATAAAACCACATATGCCCCATTCTGTTCGATGACCTTGTGCTATTTTTCCGGCAATACCATAGCCCCGTCACTACAGTACTTCGGTGGTATCTGGTCAAAAATTTGTAACATATGATTTTTCCAGGCCTCTTTTAAAACTAACACCATTCAGAAGTTCTGCAGAGACGGAAACAAATGACAGTCTGACGGGCTCAAATCCATTAAAACCTTCCAGACAAATTCTCACAATATCTGACGGGACAGTACAACACCCTTTCTGTTGACCAATTCCGGTAATTTTCTTTTGAACTGCGCCACTCTTATTAATTGTCGACAGTACAGATCTGAGTACATCGTTCTGCCCAAGCGGCAGCAGCTCGTGATGTGCGAAGCTCTTCCAAACCCACCAAACGAACAAAAACTTGAGTATGGGCTTTGCGACAGGATGTGTAGTTTTCCATCGCTTCGACCACAATCTTTTTCGCAAACTCTTAACGTAGGATATCCACTTTTCATCACTCATCACCAACTACGTCAGAATTGAGTAAAATAATGTTATTCAAAATCAATCTCCTTTTGTAGCCAGCTTTCTCCAAATAGTTTAACACTGTTCGTTGATGAATGTTTAAGTTATGGACAACGTCATGACTGCTTACATGTTGGACTCTTATTAATTGTCGACAGTACAGATCTGAGTACATCGTTCTGCCCAAGCGGCAGCAGCTCGTGATGTGCGAAGCTCTTCCAAACCCACCAAACGAACAAAAACTTGAGTATGGGCTTTGCGACAGGATGTGTAGTTTTCCATCGCTTCGACCACAATCTTTTTCGCAAACTCTTAACGTAGGATATCCACTTTTCATCACTCATCACCAACTACGTCAGAATTGAGTAAAATAATGTTATTCAAAATCAATCTCCTTTTGTAGCCAGCTTTCTCCAAATAGTTTAACACTGTTCGTTGATGAATGTTTAAGTTATGGACAACGTCATGACTGCTTACATGTTGGACTTCGACTTTAACCAGAATATCATTTACTCTTGCTGTAATTGGTCGTCCATTGCAAGAAGGATATATTGGGCATCGATATTTTCACAACGAAAGCGACTGAACCATCTTTTGGTTGCTGGATTTGGATTTAATAACGTATCTTGTCCATAAACAGCATACATTTCTTCATGGACTTGTGCAGCATTTATCGAAATACAATTGTAAAATATAACGCAGTTTTCCGAAAAGTTCACTTACCTTCACGGCGAAATATCTTGCGTCTCACTAAAAGAATTCCAAGACTTTTTGCACAGCTACTAGCTCTAACTGTCAGCTGTCAAATGGCATTAGGGCTGACTCGCTGCTTCTCATATACCCTAAGATTTGGGACACCAATTCCATCTGGCTTTATAGCCCACCAGATATTTAACATACTACGTATTTATTTCCTTGCTTTTTCTATCTGTTTGTAACTTCAGTTATGGAAACTGTTATATATATATATATATATATATATATATATATATATATATATATATATATATATATATATATATATATATACAAGTATTTATTGTACGCCGTAATCCGGAAATTCAAAGATCACAATTTTCACCTTGTATCTGGGTTCTTAACTTGTGTTGTTTAGAAAATAAAATGCTGATTAGCATGGCAATGAGACGGACGTGACATCGCATTATGTCAGTCCATTCACCTATCTGTGGTCACCTATTATTGACCAGACTTAGCTTCGCCTGACTACAATAATTCACGTTGCTGCAGGGGCTCACCCATGGGGTACCCACCGGATCCGGGCCCCCTCAAAGTTCCTAACTCAACATACAATAAAAAAATAGAGGATCTACTTTTTTAACAGGGAGCTCCTTCGTGGCTAAGCGGTTAGCGTACGCGCCTTTCACGTGTGAAACCCGGATTCGATTCCCGACGGGAGCTCATGTGGTTCGGATTCCCCATTAATCAGTAGGTCCCGTCTCGTATAGTCTCGCTGCTGAAAGGGACGTTAAAATCAACTCAACTTGTTTAACAGGGAAATCATTGATGTAGCATGAAAATTTGATCGTACACTTCATCTGTACTCTTTTTCTTATAAAAACAATCTAGTTCTATCATTTTTTTCTGAAAATATCTTTTCGGATGCAGAATAATATCTGTTCAATACTACATAGACGTAGTGGCTTGTACCTACGTAGTATTGGACCCTCCCCACAACAGCGTGCCTGGTTGCTGTACTGATATAATAAATATTTATTTGCATTTATTGTCTTGTTTCAGTTCATAATTTCGTGTTTCAATCTAAGTTTAACTCAAGTTTACCATATTTGATGGGAACTCCCCACTAAATCTTCTATAAATTTCGTTAGGTCTTGCCAATTGCAATTATACATCTATCGGTCTAAAATATTTCTTTAAAACACTAGATAGACTTCTTGGATGTTTGTTATTTCATTAATCTTGAATCTACAATTTTCCAAACCTAAAAAGCGATTCATCTAGGACCCATTAGTGGAGTATATGTATAGGCTTACATCTAGGATCTGGAATATAGACATTTCGGAGATCAAAAAGAAAGAAAAAACTGAATGATTCGTGGTAATGCTTACTATTTATTATGAAAGAGGAAGCAATGATTATATATGTATAATGTTAACTGCTTGATGTTACCTGTTTGCCCATATATATATATGAGCAAAAATTAAGATAGACGGAAGTTTGTTAAAATGATTTGCAGACAATATCGCACTATCAGCAGAAGGAAAAGGAAAGTTCTAAGGGATATTGAGAAATTTGTGGAAGACTGAAATACATAATAAAAAAAAGCAAAAAGCCAATCTTCAAGCGCCCTAAATAGAAACAGAGGGAAAGTAAAAATTTCGTTAACAACAATAAAACTGAAGTGATAGTATTTTACTAACTGAGGAGCGTGACTTTTAATGGTAGTGTAACTCGGTATGGATAAGAAATATGGATATTTCGAAGAACATAAAAAAAAAAAAAATAAATAAATAAAATAAAAAATAAAAAATGTAACCTTTCAGGTGATACCGAAGAATGCTGAAGAAAATAAAAACAAGTAACGAAAGCACAAATAGAAACAAACTAAAATCGATGCATAACAGTCACGATAGAAAAAGAATAAATAGCATGACTGCATTTAATTCGCCGTCAGAAAGGACTAACATACTGATGAATGGAAAAGGTAGTAGAAGGACTAAGCTTAGACAACCTAGTATTTAATAGAGTATCTAAACTTTTCAAACAGTTAGCATTATAACAAACAAATAAAAGAAAATAAATTCGAAAGTAAATTTTAAAAAAATCAGCCACCAGATTTTTTATTTACTTTTCCAATTTCACGTCCTACAATCCTGCCCTTTAGGGTAAAGAGAACGATGAGAAATGAATGACGATAATGAAGTGAGTTTGTGAGATAATAACAAACACTTATGCCTTACGCGAGACTCGAACCCGCGACAGATATGACTTGCAATCTAATGTCTCAAATCGCACAAGCATATCAAGCAGAACCAACTTAAAAAAAAAAAAAAAAGAAAAGAAAATTATATTTCTTCTCGAATTAAACTTAAATCAGTGTGTCTAAAATTTGTAAGATTAAAAACATGCCTCCTCATGTAGAGACCGACAGAACGTCTGTATTCCATAATCTGATTTCAAGTTGTGAAGACTACTGTATGACAAATACCCTAATTACAATATGGACCGACCCATGAAGAAGGATATACTATACTGGAGGAAGACTACTTCTAACCAAAGATGTGATGCTAGAATTTTTGGTAGATACACGCTTGTCCGTTTTCAAAAATATAGTGTGCATCCACCTTCGTTTATGTTCGTTGTTTCGTAAATTGTTAAAGTTCTTATTTTTAGATTTTTTAAAAAAGTTCCCCGAGTACATGCTGAACTATAAAACTATTACGCCGCATATGACCCATTACTTTCCTGCCCAACCCCATGACTATTTGTATACTGCTTACAGGGCATATCCACGGGGCATTGAACTAAATGTTTCATCGCATTACATTTAATGTCCATATAGCTATTGTGTTATCGATCACAGCATATAAACCAACCGAAACAGCTTCTTATTGAGTACAAATCAAGAGATAGAAGTCGATATGACGTAAAGTTTTATTAATGTAGGTTCAGTTTAAGCTGGTCTCTTATCTTTTAATATATTTATATTAAAGGAGGAAGATAACGTCATATCATGTCAATAAAATATCGTAAAGATAATGGATATGGATTGAACAGTATAATAAATGTCTAATTAAAAAATACAATATTGATAAACTTTTATTACATTTCGGAATAACCTATCTTAGTGCGTAAAGACACATACTAAAGGCATTTCAACTAAATTAATTAGACGTAATACGACATCATACCTGGACTGCTTATATCTTGCGGAACGAAATGGATTAATTATCAACGTAGATAAATTATATTGCAATTTTCTACGTCTATAGTGGGTTTAAACTGTATTGTAGTTTAATTTCTTTGTTAACGTAATGGCATACAGAGACTTTTTGTTTGAATATCTCCTCAGAATAAATTTAAAACTTTCTCGTTTTTTTATGAATGCTTCTTTGGAATGTTGTTTGAATATTGACGTGGAGAACTGTAAGCTATTTATTGTTAAAGTTCTTATTTTTAGATTTCTTTAAAAAGTTCCGAAAGTCTTCACACCACCTTGCTTCTATGAAACATACTGATTACTGATAATAAGTTAATACTGATTAATAGAAAACCATACAGAATGGATAAGGGAACATTTTCGAACAAATACATTTAAATATATCAATGTAGGCCTAAACTTTATTTGCAAAATAACGTAAAAATTACGAACATGTTAAAATAAATTAAAGAATATTAAAGAAACTAAAAATATGTTTCAATTATGCCGACAACACACAAGATGAAAACTGAAAATGAAGCACTAAGTATAATTCAACTTTTATAGGCTTCACAAACAAACATCTTGGCCCTTAGTGATAATCCAGCACGTGCAGCTTGACTCCAGAGGAAACAAAGCTGACATCACAACTAACCTTCTCAGGCTTTTGACATGCTGTAAAGTTCGTTATATTAGATACATGGCGCATCGTTATCATTTTCAGTGGCACTAGATTCTTGTTGTTTTCATCACTAAGATCAATAAAGATCCTACGTTTCATAGTTCTTTTTTTTTATCTTTGCGCTGCAGGTCTAATTTTAGATTCGCTCTTTGTCTTCAGTTCCATGAGGTATGGACTTCTTGGGAGGAGTAGACTTTCCTTACGCGTAGACATCTTTCTTTTCTATGTTCACATTTTCTTTGTAGCTCGTAGTACTGGAGAAATGTGCTTAATGAAGGTTTTAGCGGAAAGTGCTACAGGAACCTCTTAAACTCTTTCCTGCTCTGATGTAGATGGACCTGGTTCTGAAGAGGAAATATCCTCAACGGAAGTAGCGTTTTCATCTTGCGATTTTGTAATTTGTTCACACTTCGCACTCGAATCCACACTCGGTTCACTTTCGTCCACTGGCTCATGGCAATCCGTAGTAGCGGCTGGTAGACACAAATGGTCTGGAAAAATATATTGGTTGAAAAGGCATATACCAGTTGCTTTGAATCCATTAAGGACATTGAGCGCTGTTTCAAATAAGCATTCGAAAACAATTTGGCGACTTTACTAAGACTCGTGTTCTTCCTGGATGTGTTTTCAACCACCTTTCTAGTTCTTTATTGTAATATGTGGTAAATGTATTTGAAGAAAACTACTTTAAAAGCTTCAGAACTTTGGCAGATTAAACCAGGGCAAAATGGCACAGTACAGTATTTACTATGCCATCTTTCCCTGATGTGCAGGGAAAACAAAAACTGGTAGCTGCACATTATGTGAAAGCTTAAGATTGAAGTTTCTACGCTTAACCTACCTTGAATTGAATGTACTTTACAATTGATATGTTTAAATGGTATGTACTTTCTCCTGCTGTCAACATCAAAAGCAGAAGAAAATAAAAGTTTAACCCACCAAAATCACCTTTTCGCAGATAACACCTACTGCGTTTTACCTACACGCACGCCATTTTTGCTCACTCGTGTTGCTAGATCAAACTCTCATTTAAACCATTTACTGCCTGTTTCTAATCAAACAGTTTTCGAAAACAGCCACTGTGCCATTTTGAGCCGGTCTCCCCTACATAACGTTTGAAAGTATTGAGTACACTCTTACTGGCTACCGGTATATTTTTACGGAAGTATCTGGCAATTACCTCCGTTTTTATCAGGTAATGATAGCTCACAATATTAAAATAATTTTTCAAAAAATACCGTAGTAAAACAGTATCTAAAATTTCACTATTTAATAAACACAATACTAATAGCAGTATTAATAACAGAATACAATTGTAAACAGTAAATCTGAGATCGTGTCCAGGTAAAAAATACAAATAATAAAAAGAACACTTATTAAAGGAACAACAAAGATACATAAAAAGCAATTTTGCTTTGTGTAAATTTGAGAACTTTGGGAATCTCTCTCTCTTTTCAATCGGAACGGTCTCGGTCAAAGGCTCTTGCCAATTAGTGTTGGTCAGAAGACGGAAGTCGAGACGAGAACTATACTCTTAAATTTGAGACAATAATAATAATAATAATAATAATAATAATAATAATAATAATAATAATAATAATAATAATACATTTTTAAATTTGAAACCAGACAAGAACGCGATAAACGATTTTTTTTTCGTCTTGTGAGCAATACTGATTGTACAGTAGTGTTTATACCATAGGAAATGCTTCTTAATATTTGAGATCTACTATTTCTAATCACCTAACCTAAGTTTCTATACACTACTTCTAATATGCTTAAAATTTTTTTACCAAGTTACAGTTACACTAGTCTTAGATTTCCAGCAAAGACAGTATTTACATGATTAACAGTTTAAAACTCTTCAAGCTTCGTAAGACATTACACGATAAACACGTATACTTCAATTATATGCCTTTTAAATGAAGATCTTGAAATTTACTATAATAATAAAAGTGCTTCCTCCTAATAATTTAATATCATCTAATACACTGTATTCTGAATGTTTAATTACTTCTTGAACATAGATTAAATAACAAATTTTCATACTGTATGTTACATATAATAATTTTAGCTTAAAAAATAATTTCATAGTAGACTATATTATTCTATACTCGAATTCTTAATGACTTTTTGCATTGTAATTACTATTCCGTCATTTATGTACAAAAAACCTTCACAAAATCTACTTATTTATGCTGCATTAACCGTTTTTGTATTGCCAGTTAAAGCGTTATGAATATTCAGTGTACAGAAAAATATTACAAATTTATAGGCCTAAGTACTGATAATTAACACTTACAGTGTTTTCTTTGACCATGGATAAGTCAACAGATGTTTCAGATATTGCTCAGATCTTACTTTTTATTCGAGGGATAGATGAAAATTGTGAAGTGTATGAAGAGCTTCTTCAGATTCATAGCATTCACTGCGCAACTACAGAAGAAAATATTTTTAAAGGAGTTGAAAATGCTATTCAGAAAAAATCAATGGAGCAAATTAAAGTTTATCACTACTGATGGTAACAAAAACGTGTGGAGGAAACAAAATAAAGGTGTCGTTACTCTCGTATCAAAGGTCACAAAATGACAAAGGCTCAAACCATTAATTGTACATCGCAACAATCATAATCAATCTTCGTGCGGAAAATGTTTGGATCTATGAGAAGTTTTGAAGTCAGTCATGTCAATGTTAATTAATTATATCGTATCACACGAGCTCAATCATCGTCAATTCTGAGAGTTAATTGAAGAGATTTAAGAAAATAACTTACTATACTATACTGCAGTACGCTGGCTTGCTGTGAAAAAGTTTTCACGCGATTTTCTGAGATGCGAAAATTAATCAAAATTTTCTTGAATGAAAAGAATCGTCCTTTGGCTGAGTTATATAATGAGCGGTTATGGAAGTTAACGTATTATACAGATTTAACTAAACATATGAATGGCATTAATTTAAAATTATAAGAAAAAAAAGCAGCTTCTCCCTGAGTTATACAATCATATTAAGTCCTTTCGACAAAAAAGGTTTTCTTTCAATCCCAATTGAAAATGAAAAGTTTCACGCATTTCAATATATGAGACACATTCAATCAACAACCCGAGATTCCATTTCCGGTAGATTTTGCAACTGAAGTTTCGGGTGCTTTAAAATTAATTTTTGATTTTTTTAATGCAATTGCAACATGAAGACTTTTAAAAATCCTTTTAACGCTGTCATAGAAGCCCTTGGCCTTGCCCCAGAGTTCCGAACAGAAATGAGCGACACTTACAAAACATAAATAAATTCATCATAGCTGGAATTTTATAAGAGTTCTCTACTCTCGCTCTGTGTTTGATTAGCTGCATAAATTTGGTCGCGGCATTCTCTCCACTTTCGGAACTACTCATCTATGTGGAAAAAAAAAACTCTAAAATGAAATTACAAACAATATTTACAGATCAAAATTAACTGATGAGAATTTGATGTCGCTGTTGATAATTTCCACTAGTAAAGTTGATCCACAATTGCAAATAATTGTCAGCGGAAAGTTACGGCCACATAAAGCTCATTAATCATAATTATAATGTCTAATTTCATTAGGTGAATTACATATGTACCAAATTTCTCAAAAGTAAGTCCCCACGTTGAGCGGGTTTGCATATCCAGGATCCTAACTATGAAAACATTTACGATCACTCCAACCCCAATCATTTCACAGATTCAACCTGTTGTATATAAGTTATTAGGACGTAAAATTGAACATAATTTATACGAAAAAGACTTTTATGCATTGTAAGACCTGTAACTGCCAAATATTCACCACAAACTTATAGTCGTATCGACATAAACAAAACGAAGTGTGGAGCAGGAAACTACTTTACCCAAAAGTCAAAAGAGACTCACTGAAGACATACGAACTGGTCGAGCGGTTTGGGTCACTAGTCTATCAATTAGAAGTTTGTGTGTTCAAACCCTGAAGGGAGTATTCGTTTTTTTTTGTTTTTTTAAAGTGTGTTCCTATTTTCATCAGAGGACTGAGAACATTTCTTTAAATAAATCTTTGGCAACTACTTTTCTCTCAAATTCCATAAGAAGGGAACACTATATGAATTGCAAATCTAAAATCCACAGCTGAGAACAAAATATTATGTTCAATATTTCATTATTATCCTTTGATTTGTAATGAAAAACTAATTATAAGCATTGACGATTTCAGAAGATTCTCCCCCGGTAATGGTCAATATATGAATGAGAGAAGACTGATAAAACATTATTAGTCCACTTTGAGCATGATCGAAGATAACTTATGGCCACGAAGGGGGAAATTTATGTCGACAGGGTCTCAAATTCTCCCACAGGTCATGCCCTGAAATCATCAGTTTGAAAGGTTTCCTAACAAATAGAGTAGTATATTACATTTATTTCTCGTTCTACGTTTTGAAATGGAAAAATCATAATTTTAGTGAATTAGAATACGATAAGCATAAAGATTTATAGAACTAATGAAGTAAATATTCTTGTGTAAGTTATCGATTTCTAATCAGATTAAAACTCGAATATTCGTTTGCATCGCACTTTAAAGTAAATCCTCTCTCTATATAATTCTTACTGGAAAGTATGTTTAACTCCAATTACTTAATCAATATTTTTAATAATGTATTTTTATTGTAATACTTTTACTATTCAATGTTGTATACACTTCATTTCCCAAAGCAAAACCTCACAAATGTATAGTGGACTAGTGAATATTATCAAATAAATTATCATTTTGTTTACGGAAATACTCCATCGCTCATTTGAAACTTAGTACTTAAAAAAAAAAAAAATAATAATAATAATAATAATAATAATAATAATAAAATCATAGCCATACCTTTATCAGAATTTCAGGCTTAGTCAATAAATGAATTCAACTTGGTCTCTACTCGAAGTTCTATTTAATCGAATCCGATAGAAATACAAAGAGAATCTTCGAGAACAAGTAAAAGAAAAATGTTACTTTGGTGGGATTGGAAGTAACTTTTAGGAGTTCTTTACAATTTTCAAACAAATGCCTTAGACAGTTTTTTCTTTTCTTTAAGTTAACTTATTCACCGAACGTATCTGAGTAACTGGTCTCTATTTTCTACTCGGTTATATACGTTTTACAATCATTTCCGTTAATCTTGAACGACAGGAACACGAATACAAAAACATCTAAGACAATTAAAATTCCAAACTCCCCCACCGGGAATCGAACCCGGGACCCCATACATCTTAGGCACACGTGCTAGCCACTAGACCAGCGGGGAAAGCAAGTGAAATGCATTTTGTAGAATCTGAAGTTTACACCTATTTCATAATACCTGCTGTAATAATGTTTACCGTATTCGTTACTTTGAGGAATGATATATGTTATTCATATAGGTTATATTACATATTCGTTCGTAAATATTATATAAATTATCAGAATTATTTATGATCTTCCATGGAAACTCACTGGCGCATGCACAGTAGACAGACAGTGTAACTAAAAGGTGAGTTCAACAGATATTATATATTTCGCCGACATAATTTAATAGCTATGTAGAAGAGATAGCAAAAATGAGTTTTCATAATGAAGATGGAATTTCGATAGGAGATAGAATGATGAGGTGTATACGGTTTGGGGTTGATATGATTGTTGTTGCAGAATCTAAAAAGAAAATTAATAAGATGTAGAAAACTTGAGAAAGGCTTCTGAAGAATATGGGATGAAAATAAATGTTAGAAAGACAAAATCCATGATGATTGAAACGAAGCGATCGGTGTCAAATATAGAAGTAGGAGCAGGGAAAAAAAACAGGTGACTACTTTTTGAGGTCTGAGTAGTATTATTAGTGATATGACATGCGAACGTGAAATAAAAGCAAGGATAGAAATGGCGAAAGAAGCATTTAGGATGAAGAAAATACTATTTTGTGGGGCCTTAGAGTTGAAAAAAAAAAGACTCATAAAATGCTTCGTGTGCTATATTTTACTGTATTTATAGGACAGAAACATGGACATTACGCAGAAATGATGAGAAACAATTGGAGGCTTTCGAAATATGTGCGCGGAGAAGAATGGAGAAAAATAGCTGGGTCGAGAGGAAAACGAATGGGAGGGTTGGAAATGGAAGGAGAAAAATATTATTAAGAAGAGGAAGAAAAACTGGTTGGAATATTGGTTAAGAAGGAACTGTATCATGAGAGATGTGCTAGAGGGTATGGTGGCAGGAAAGAGAGGGAGGGGCGAATTAGACTATATAGAAACATAATTAGGCTATTGGCGATATCAAAACAGAAAAATCGTATGTGAAGATAGAGAGGTTAACAGAAGATTGTGGAGCATGGCAGCTTCTCAGCTGCAGTAAGTTACCCGCTGGTAATGGCGGAATACTTCTGATATAATGATGCTGATGATGCACAGTAGAAACAGAAAGATCCACTTTACGGTCATTGCTAATACGAATCACAATGCAAATTTCTACAAGTTGTCAAAATGCCTAGCTCTAAGGGCTGTAGAGAACTATCTGTTAGTCTGCGAGGAGAAATTATAGTCGAGTAAAAGTGGAACAAACTCTCATTCAGATCGCTTGGGTTTTGGGCTGTGACGAGAAAGCAGTGAAGAAATTGATTTAGCGGTATAACAAATAATAATAATAATAATAATAATAATAATAACAATAATAAATATTTCACAATTCATATCTGCCAGTAGCTTTCGCCCCCTTACTCCCACTTCATGCTTACTCAGGAGGAAGCTGCGTGTCCCCAGGTTGGGAACCACTACTTTCCATTAAGGAATTCTGATAGCCTGTTAGAAATTTGCATTCTGACTAATATCAGTAAACTGCATTCTTCTGTTTCTACTGCGCATGCACCAGTGAATTTCCATGGAAGATCATGAATAATTCTGATAATTTATATAATATTTATGAACGAATATGTAATAGAACCTATATGAATAACATATATCATTCCTCAAAGCAGTGTTGGGCAAAATCAATTGAAATCAATTGCAATTGATCAATCAATTGAAAGTAATTGCTCTGAAAATTAATTGCAATTGATTTCAATTTGTAATTGACAATTAATTTCAATTGCAATTGAATTCAATCATAAAATTTGCAATTAAATTTTCGTCAATTGTTAATTGTTAATTGGTCACCAGGCAATTGAAACTTTTAATTGTTAATTGTCAATTGCAAAGGGTGCAATTGAAACATTTAATTGTTAATTGCAATTGACAATTGAAACTTGTAATTGTTAATTGTAATTGTTTTGCAATTGAAATCAACAATTAAAACTGAAGATAAGAAGATGTGTGTATATTGTGTTGTTCACTTGTTACTGTTTCATATATTTCAAATAAGGTACTTATAAGAAATGCTGGATAACTACCATCCCTTTGCCCCCCTGGGAAGAAAGCCGTGAAACTAAGTATTTTTTAAATATATTATGTTTTTGGTTCTATCCCCGTCATGCATAAAATAGGGATGGGCACGAGGAGTTCGAGCGAGTTTTCATTAAAACTCGACTCGAATCGAAGCAGACATCTTTGAGCTCGGCTCCAAAAATTTCCCCAAGTCGACTCGAATTCGGATCGAGTTTCCAGTCGAGTCGATCCAAAACGAGCCTATTTATGCTAAATCCTTCGTGTAGTTCCAAGTACTACTCTCTTCAAGTATCCTACATAGACAATATAATTATCAATGCTACTATATAACTAATTATTATTATAACATCGTGTATAAACACGAAACATAGGCAGTTTGTATCTGAATACTAAAAATTAGTTGACTGTCGATCTCGGTCGTCAAGAAATCTTCAGGAGGCAGGGACATTGGTCACGAGGTTCTAGGTTTGAGTTCAGGAGGAGCAAGTATTCGGGCTCGAGCCAAAAATTGTTAAAAGTTATAGGGCTCCAGCCAAACATGTTCAAAACTGCTCAACCCAGCCTATGGACTCGTTTCAACGGAGCTGGTTCGAACCATTGGCTCCAATCGAGCCAAGTCGATGACTCGTCCCTACCGAGCCGGCTCAAGCCATCGGCTCAATTGAGCCCAGTCGATGGGTCATCCCAACCATGCCAGCTCAAAGCTGTTCGCTCAGTTAAACCGAGCCGAACCGGTTGACATCACTATCCGGTTGGGATTCTACTTTGGCTAAAAATTGGACCGTGCAGTTCTCAGCCTTGATGGTAAGAACTACAGTATATACTTATATTGGTGCTCACGGCATCATTAAATTTTTCCGCCACCAACGAATTTTGAGGTACTTTGTTTTGCATCTTTTGTGTGTGTTTTGTGTCGCTTTGTGCGTCTATTCTCACATTTTGTGCGTCACCGGAAATGGGTCAAAATGGACCTACAAATATGGCGGAACAAGTTACTGCTGTTCCGCCACCAATGAATTTCGAGGTTGTTTCCTCCACATCGTTTTGTGCCGTTTTGTGCGCCTGCTTCCACGTTTTGTGCCTCATGGGAAGTGGGTTAAAATGGGTCCCCAAGGTGGGTCAAGAATGAATCACTGTTCCGTCACCAACGAATTTCGAGGTCGTTTCTTTTGCATCGTTTAGTGCCAGTTTCTTGCCGTTTTGAGCTCGTATTTTCACGTTTTGTGCGTCACCGGAAGTGGGTCAAAATGGGCCTCGAAGGTGGGACGGAAATGACCAACTGCTCCGCCACTACCGAATTTCGTGGTCCTTTTCGCATCGACTAGTGAATGTTTCGTACCGTTTCGTGTCCCTATTTCTACGTTTTGTGCGTCACCAGAAGTGTGTCAAAATGAGCCTCCAAAGTATGATGAAAATGACCCACTTTTCCGCCACTATCGAATTTCTAGGTCGTTTCTTTTGTATCGTTTAGTGCCTATTTTTAAAAAAAGTTTTCTGTGCCTACTTCCTCGTCTTGTGCGTCACCGGAAGAGAGTTAAACGGTTCTTCAAAGTGGGAGTTAAATGACTCACTGCTCCGTCACCACCGAATTTCGAGGTCCTACCTTTCGCATTGAGTGCTTGTTTTGTGCCGTTTTGTGTCCCTATTTCTACGTTTTGTGTGTCACCAGAAGTGTGCCAAGATGAGCCTCCAAGGTGTGACGAAAATTACCCATTGTTCCGCCACTATCGAATTTTGAAGGTCGTTTCTTTCGCATCGTATAATACCTGTTTTGTACAGTCTTGTGCTCCTATTTCCACTTTAGTGCGACAACGAAAATGGGTCAGAATGGCCTACAAGTATAGCGGAATAACTTAATGCTGTTCCGTCACCATCGAATGTTGAGGTCGTTTCCTTCACATTTTTATGCATGATTTGTGTCGCTTTGTGCATCAGTCGAAGTGGATCAAAATGGACCTTGAAAGTAGGATGATTGTCTTTTTCCGCCATATTTGTAGGTCCTCTTTGATCCACTTTCGGTGGCGCACAAAACATGAAAATATGCGCAGAAACGGTACAAAACATGCATTAACAATACGAAAAAAGCGACCTCGAAATTCGATACTGGTGGGACAGTGGGTCATTTTTCTTCCCACATTGAATGCCCATTTTGACTCACTACCATTGATTCACAAAACGTGGAAATAGGCTTACAAAACGGTAGAAAACACGCACAAGACGATGTGAAGAAAACGACCTCGAAATCGTTCCTGACGGAACAACATTAACATGTTCCGCCATATTTGTAGGATAACATTGACCCATTTCCGGTGACGCACAAAACGTGGAAATAGGCGCACAAAACGACACAAAAATGGAAATTTAGCTTAATTACATGGAAATTTTAAGTTTGTACGGTACGCTTAATTATATGGAACATTTATACATTTTTCCTTTACGTTGGTCTACTTTACGTTGATTTGGGACTTTCAAATTTTATTATTTTTTTCCACTGAAAAGTATATATAATTAAACACGAAATAAGTATCTATATATATGAATTCATTGTAATTTGGTTCTTGACAAACACTTTACCATTTCGTACTAGCTGTTATGCCCGTTCTTCGCACGGATCAGATAAAATATCAATGTAAACAAACTGAACAACGGTAGAACAATTAAGAAACATTTCTAAAATTGGATAAATTTGGTGTGAATATATATCCAACAACGTATATGTGTTTTCATTGGGAAGGCCGATGGGGGCTAAATTTGAACGTAAACACTATCGGGGGTGTCACTATACATCTGAGCAATCCCGTTAAATATGGATTCGACACAAATATTGGTCATTTTCTACATGTTCCGGTGAACGCCCTCTCGGACCCCCTTGGTTCCAATTGTGAAAAAAATCTACTCTGGCCCCCAGCCGATACCGCGAGGACTATGAATGTGACACTAACATCTGCCATTTTCTACTACTTTTTACATATACCGGTAAAAGCCCCTATGATCCTCTGGTTCCAATTTAAAAAAAACAACGCCTTTGACCCGCAGCCGATGGGGGCTGTATTTGGAAGTCAACGCCTGTGGAAGTATCACCATTCATCTCAGCGACAGCGAAAACTATGGATTTGACACTAATATCGGTCATTTTCCATTATTTTTACATGTCTCGCAATTCTCCACCTACGGTGACTCCCGGCCCGCATACAATAGTGGTTAAATTTGAAAATCATCTCTAATGAAAGTAGCACCATTGATCTCAGCGACCGAGAAAACTACGGATTTGACACTAATATCGGACATTGTGGACTAGTTTTACAATTCTCGTGATCCCCTTTATAATGCCCCCGTTCGTTAGCTGATGGGACCTAATGTGAAAGTAAACGCGGTCTTGAGTTTCACCATTGAGCTCAGCGACCCTGAAAACTATGGATTTGACATTAATATAGGTCATTTTCGATTATTTTTACATGTCTCGGAATTCCACCCTCTGGTGACCCGCATACAGTGGTGGATGAATTTGAAAGTCATCGCTAATGTTAGTGTCACCATTGATCTCAGCTACCGCGAAAAATATGTATTTGACACTAATATCGGTCATTTTGGATTATTTTTACATTTCGGTATCTTCCCCGTTGACCCCCGGCCCGCAGCCGAATATTGTGAATTTCGAAGTTAATGCGATCGGAGTTTCACCATTGATCTCAGCGACCGCGAAAACTATGAAATCGACACGAATATCGGTCATTTTCTACTACTTTTACATGGCCCGAGAAACGTCCCCTGAGACCCCCTAGTTCGAATTTTGTCAAAAACGCTTCGCCTTGGTGTGGGACCTGGACCAAGGTACCCATGACCAAAATTTGGTTACTCTCGGTCAACTTGTCTGGTCCCCAGGCTGGACCCGGTAAACGTCCTCCTGAGACCCCCTAGTTCGAAATTTGAAAAAAAAAAACTCTTCGTCTTGATCTGAGGCCTAGACCAAGCTACCCGTGAACAAATTTTGAAAAGTTTCGGTCCACTCGTCTGGTCCACAGGCCCCACAAAGATAGACAGACAGACACAAACAAACTCTTTATTTTATTTATATTAGAAAGGTGAGATCCGCCGTTATTGTTATAGAGCTGTGCTTGAGCGATTGATCGTAGAAATTCAAACTTCGATGAGTGATAATTTCATAGGCTTGTTTCATTACAAGTTTAAACTCTTTAGTCAGTAGAGAAGAGGGCGTGAATCATGGGTCAGAGTTGATGACAATGGGTTTTATTGGGTCTGTGAGTCACAGTGGGTGAGAGGGTGCATGGTGGGTGGTGGGTCAGAGTGGGTCACGGTGGATCGTGGGTCGTGAGTCAATTGGTCGTGGCTGAAGTTTTCATTGCCCTCTCCGAACTACAGTGTTGAAAATTAATCAGTGAAAATCAATTGCAATTGATCAATCAATTGAAAGTAATTGCTATGGAAATCAATTGCCAATTAATTTCAATTGCAATTGAATGACTGAATGTCTTGTATGTCTTACGAGACATCTACGAGATAGCACGAGAGAATGAAATTAACAGCTCAATGAGAAGTAACAGGTGTGTATATATATATATATATATATATATATATATATATATATATATATATATATATATATATATATATATATAGGGTAATTTCGGCAAATAACGCCAGTCGGGTAATAACGCCATTTAAAGCTTTCCACAGTGCTAGCATAAACACGTGGTTCGTAAGGTGACCGTTTATGACTGTGTGATAAACAGTGGTACCTGTTGTCTTTGCAGACACAAAGACTAGAGGTCAGCCAGGCATCAGTAAACAGAAATCGGTGAACAAATGTTGACGTGACAGCCGCAGAGCAGAGAAAACAGATCGAAAATTTTTAGTGTGTCAAATAAGGTAGGCGAATTGTTTGGGTAAATGTGAGATTTTACTCTTACTAAAGGTATGCGTTGATAGGGCCGTACTTGCATAATATTATAATATAGATAAAATATGTAGGACCGCTACTCTGGGTATAAAAATAATGGCCAAAACAAAATCTGTTGTTTCTGAAAACAACGCCACTATCGCATCGGGAAATAACGCCAATCCATCTAATCGCTAATCGAAATTAATACTAGTGTTAAAAGTTTGTTTTTCTTTGTCGTAGTGGTAGAGCCGAAAAAATATAGTTTTATGCTTTCATGGCAACACACTCGAATATCGTGTGCAGAAAGGCGGAGAATTTGAGCTATGGTAAGCGCATGCATTTCAACAGAATTATTTAATATATGAACGAATTGTATACGCTATTGGGAAATACACTTGATGCTATGAACCTTTTGTGACAATCCTGAACTTCTTTACAATGCAGATTAATTGCAGGACTATAACTAACGTCCAACAGTAGCCTAAAAATGTTGGCAAAGAAAGGGAGCAAGCGAGTACTTAATGCCACACATGGCGAAAAAGGTGAAACTGTGAGTGCTATTGCGTGCACTAATGTGTCAGGTTCAAATTAGATCCCTTCGATGGTGTTATAAAAGAAAAAAGTATTTAAAAAATTTTTGGTGATGATCTTCCTCCAGGTAACACTTATGCAATGACACATAAAGGCTATGTTACAAAGGGAGAATTCCGTACATTTCTGGAAAATTTCAACAGACATCGGATCCCTGGCCGAGCACTGCTTATTGTAGATCGCCATCGCAGTCATCTTGATATTATCATTTTAAATGCTGCTGAGACCATGTATATTAAACTGCTGTGCTTGCCTGCACATTGCACCCATGAACTTCTACCGCTAGACAAGAGCTTCTTGAAATCGTTAAAATTGTAGTGCTCTGAAGCGGTTGACAGCTATCGACGAACGCATACCGGAATAACATTTGGGAAGCTACAATTTCCAAAATTGTTTTCACAGGCATGGTTCCGTTGAGCAACACCTCAGACCACAATTTCAGGCTTCAGCGCTACAGGGCATCCTTTTAACAAAAATGCCATACCCGATGTCGCTTTTTCCCCAAATGATGTATCAGAGCAACAGCAACCTCCATCAACAACTCGAAGCACATCACCAGCCTCCATCTCTCCTTCAATACTACCGAGTTCCCACTCCGTCCACGAGCTTCTGCCTACAGTTAAAACAACTAGGAGCAAATCTCATCCCAGGGAGATTTCTCTTAGTGCCAAAGGAGTATTGGCAACACTAAACCTATTCGCAAGAGCTGGCCCTTTCACTTCTTCCGGCACGAATAAACAACCATCCTCTGGAAAAACGAAGGATGGAAATATGCTCCGTAGGAACTGTGGGGGATATTACTATGATCTCTGGAGTCTTAAAACGTGGATTCAATGTATTAAATGCAAGATTTGGTTTCACGAATTAAGTGATTCTGACAGCATTCTTAAATGTGGCTTCTGAACATTTTGTGATGCTGGTTGTGCATTGTTGTCTGGCTCCGACGAGTAGTGCTCCATATGGCTGTTACGTTAAAAGTTTCGCAATCATCACAAGAGTTACCGGTTAACGACAAGTACGATGACTGAGTTTGTGTACCAGAAAAGGAGGTAGCACATTGCCAAGAACATTGATTAGTTGCGTTCAAAATGTATTTCGTTACGATTCCAACACCTTTCCGTTGTTGTAAAGCAATCGGCGTTATTTGCCAACACGTCTGGTAATAACGCCATCTCATACTGACACTGATTCTCAGTGCATTGTGGTCGACATTGTATGTGTACGATTTTTGTTTTCTCATTGCATTATAGCGGAGGGTTCACTCCATCTTCCATGTAATTTGTGCGGTTCTAGATATAAAAATATCTTGAACACCAGAACAATATGTTGAATTGGTGGCGTTATTTGCCGAAGTTACCCTATATATATATATATATATATATATATATATATATATATATATATATATATATACTAGCTGAACCTGCGCACTCTACACAGCGCATCATTCGCATATGAGCATAAATCTCTTTCTCATTCCTCACAACATATGTACATGTCCCTTTACAGACATAAGTGAAAGACGTCTTGATTTTAAAAAAATCGGTAAGGGCTATCATAAAGGGGAGATTTTTTCGATTATTTTTTCTCAATATCTCGCACAGTTTGCAAGATTTGAGCCTACTTCCGGTTGGAGTTTCTAATTCATGTATGACCAGTGTTTCCTTTCTTCTTGAAATGCAGTATGTAAGAAGCAAATACATCACATATACAATTAATTATAATATCAATTATATATGGTGTTCATTGGGCAAAACACTCAAAAAATTAAGATTTATCTTAGACTCGAGAAATCCTTATCCTTCCTTTTTCATTATTATTTGCCCATGAAACATACGCCTGAGACATATACAACCCCAATATACAATAATGTGGTGTTGAAATGTAAAACGCGTAGGATATGATGCTTTACTTATTTTTTTAAAATTTCAACGCTTCCATTGTACCCTAAAAATGTAATAAAGAAATAATGCCCATGTCTTTTTTTAAAATATTCAATTAGAACTGGACAATCTACGCAAAATTTGCAATCGATCAGTGAAAACGTCATCTTTCTAGATCCTGTAGTTTCCGAGATCTCATTGTCGAAAGGGTTGGCTACAAACATATAAATTTCCAGAAATATATAGTTTAAAAGAACTCCAAAGATGGCAGCATAGTTCATTTGCATTCATTTTGCAGAAGACTTATTAAAATACAAAGGTTTTGAACACTAATTTCATATCATAAACTTTATTAAAAAGATATAGTTAACTAATTTAGACTATTTAAAGTACAAATACTTAAACTGTTTGTCTCTGTTAAACGTGAAATCACACATAACCGTAAATGAAAGATTTCAAAGCTAAAGTTCCAAACGTTTGGAAGGTGATTCCTGACACCAAGATAAGACAAACGCTTCCTTTCGGAGTTATAGGCTGCCGAAATCATGAAAAATTGAACTTTGAAGGTCCATAGCCCTAGAACTATGGGACCTACCGTCGTCGGGTCAAGACTTCACCACATAGGAACTAGTATATGCCCAATCCAAATATCCACGTTTCAAAACCCTTCGGTATTTCCGCAACAATTTACAAAGAGGAGGTTGGTGAGTACTTCAAATTATATCCCCGTAGCCAAACTCCCTCTATAAAAACTGTTGTGGAAGTACCGCAGGATTTTGAAACATGGATTTTTGGATAGCGCACATATTAGTTCCTAAGTGAAGTCTGATCCGATTTCGGTAGGTCCCACAGTTTTGGAGCTATTCTTCCTTTAAAGTTCAATTTTTCATGACTTCGGCAGCTTATAACTTTGAAAGGAAGCGTTTGTGCACCCAAGTTGGTCTATACTTTTTGTCTTATCTTGGCGTTAGGAATCACCTCCTAAACGTTGTCGGTGTTGTTTTGAAACACCCTGTATATATTTTCAAAACAGCGTTTGTGATTTTATTTTCTTATGTTTTTCCTCTCTCCCTATCTCTCTCTCTCTCTGTGTTTTCCAATTGTTAAAAGCTAGGGAAATGGGTACAATTGAGTTTCAGATTTAATCAGTGATACTGTAAAAGAGCAGCTGCAAATGTGCAAAATTTTGGAAGAAATGGATGGCATTTAGTATCTCCCCCAAACTCGTTTCACGGTTCCAGAACTGAGTGCCTTGTTTTTGTCTAAATTGTGATAAAGGTAGAACGTACAAGCAGTGATGAAATTTTTCCGGAAAATTTTGAAACGGAAAATTTTCAGGAAAATTTTCCGATTCATAAAAACATACTCCACTTATTCCTACATCGTTGTTAAGTCGTGATGTGAGGTGGAAATTTTCTTCTATATTTTTCCGGAAAATTTTCCGCTCTTAACAAATATCAGTGATCAAGTAAAAATTCCTCAGTATTCATAAAATTGATTGAATGTATGTATAGAAATGTTAAAAAGTGAAAGATCGTTTAAAGAATCTGAAAATTTTCATGGATCAGACAATTTTCAGTAGTATGTAGGAACAAGTGGAACAATTTTTCATGAACCAAGTGTACAGTGATGAAAATTTTCCGGAAAATTTTCCGATTCATAAAAACATATTCCACTTATTCCTACATCGTTGTTTAGACGTGATGTGAGGTGGAAAATTTTCCTCTATACTTTTCCGGAAAATTTTCCGTTCTTAAATATTATTGATCAAGTAACAATTCCTCAGTATTCATAAAATTGATTGAATGTATGTATAGAAATGTTAAAAAGTGAAAGATCGTTTAAAGAATCTGAAAATTTTCATGGATCAGAGAATTTTCAGTAGTATGTAGGAACAAGTGGAACAATTTTTTCATGAATCGAAAAATTGTCTGTCGTGTACAGTGATGAAAATTTTCTGATTCATAAAAGCATACTCCACTTATTCCTACATCATTGTTTAGTCGAGATTCCTCAGTATTCATAAAATTGATTGAATGTATGTATAGAAATGTTAAAAAGTGAAATTCAATTTTGTAGCTCTATGTGCAGTTAAATGTAGTGGAAAATTTTCCACCTAACATGACTATACATATTATTCAAAATTGTCCGGCCTATGAAAAGTTTTTTCCACTTGTTTCTGCATGATGAAAAATTTCTGATCGTCAAAAGTTTCTGATCGTGATGAAAAATTTCCGATCTATGAAAATTCATTTCAGTTGTTTCTACAGAGCAATAAAACTTTCCGATTCAAAAGAAGTTGTTTTACTTTTTGCTTCAAAATGATGAAAATTTACCGACTCATAAAAAATCTTCAATCTTTCCATATAAGACAGACAATATTTCGATTCATGAAAAATTGTTTAACTTGTTCCTACATAGTACTGAAATCTGTCTGAGCCATGAAAATTTTCAGATTCTTTAAACGATCTTTCACTTTTTAACATTTCCATACATGATTTCAATCAATTTTATGAATACTGAGGAACTGTTATTTGATTACTGATATTTTTTTTAGAACGAAAAATTTTCCGGAAAAATATAGCGGAAAATTTTCCGAAATGGAAAATTTTCCACCTCACATCACTACGTACAAGGGCCCTGGGAGCTTCTAACTCCCTTCGCTAGCTTCCCCTAGCTCAGCTATAGTTTGTAAAGAACACACTGTAAATCTTATATGTGCAAGATTGGGGGGAGATACTAAACATCAGCCGAAGAAATGTGGTACTTTACCAAAAATTAGTACTACTGCACTGAAGTTGCGTAGGTTAATATGACGAAGAATGCACAATTTTTGAAAGGGTATGCAAATATGTACTGTCCTTACCTTTTATAAAATCAATTTCAATGGAAAAATGAAATGAAATCTTTGAGTTTTACGTCCCACGGTTATGCCGGTTAGGCTAAACGAGACGTTGATGAGTAATGGATGAAATGGTGGAATGAAGAAAGTGGGAGGAAACGGGAGAACCCCGAGAAAACCCACGCACACTGTGTTCGTCCACCACAAAGTTCACTTGACGGGGGCTGCCATCGAACCCGGGACCCCTCTACCACTGAGCCACCGCGGCCCCTCAATTTCAGTGGAGTTTCCACACAACCTCTGTGCGTCCGATCCGATTCTTTCATATGCTAATTCATTTTTCTCTAATTTTACTTTCAAGCGACCATAGGAGAGAAGGTATGGAGTTCGTGAAAATAATCGAGTTCCAGATATCAACGAATTAACATTTCAACGTTTTATGGCCCCTATACCAAAACACTGATATTTGAGTGCATGTCCGTCTGTTCAATCTTCCCGATGTACGCTATATACTACACTCATATTTATAGCATACCGTTCAACGTATCCAAACCGAATTTTAAATTAAGGATTTTCTAACATCCTGTAGAGTTCCCAAGAGGGTCTCTCGAATTTTCCTCTTAGCCCTAGAAATACGAGTAGTTTACTGGAGGCTGAGAGCCAAAATTTACTTTATTCCCTACAACACCTCTGGCAATTTTGTTTATATTTCATAAAGCAATATACCATAACAACCATACGTTATAAGTCAATCAATATTGGCCTAACAAGGGCGCCGGGGGGCCCCCCAAAGCTCATGTGGGCCCTCCTATTGTATTTATGAATATACAATATTTGGCATAATTTAAATGCAATTTGTTTTAAAATTATCATATATAGGCCTATACCTTCTGCATCTGAATGGACCCCACCAAATTTACAAAGAAATCGGCGCCCTTGAGGCCTACCATACGTCGGGGGCGGATCCAGGGGGCGATTCCCCCCCAGAAGAGGAAGCTTTCTTATTTTATAGGTCTATATATAAATAAAACCCATCCCAAAGTTTGGAGCCCTTAAAAGTAGCAGTATGACAACCCCCCCCCCCCCCACATACACACAGAAGTCGGTCCTGGATCCGCCCCAGCCATACGTTATGTCATTTTTCTAGAAAATATCCAAAAGGATAATTTTACTTTTTCGGGAGGAGCTGAAGACAGTAGAGCATGGAAGCTTCTCAGTTTGGCAAGTGATCTTCCAATAATGTCAGAACACCTATGATGATGATTATGCGACAATGTTAAACATAAAATTTATTTTAAAATATGCACAATATTTTTATGCTTGGAATTCCATTTCCTGTAACAAGATTTTTGGTAAGAGTGAACTTTGAGCAAAATAAATGATCTTGTCACAGGATATGACATTGGAGAAGGAATAGAATCAGTTTTATTTGTACGTAATAGATATGGTTCGGTTAAATTAGATGAGGTTCTTATGATTGTTCTTCTCTAAGTGCACTTTTGCCAATTTTTTAAACATTTATAATACAGTACATAAACATTTATACAGTTCCGGCGAAAGAGATCCAAAAATATGAATAAGGGTGAGTTTTGGTACAGAGTGTTTTTAATGGTATGGAGGGGGGAGTGAGAATTATAGCACTCAGGTCCATCCGGCTTTTTTTTTTCTTTCTTTTTTCTTAATCCGGCCTGCCCTTCCCCACATTAAGCCGGATAGTCGTAAGTCTACTGTATTTAAGTAATTCGGAAAGGAGCACAATGCATTACCAGATAAATTGTACATTTTCATGCGGTTTCCCGTTTCTTTTTAAATTCTTGAAATATAGGCTAGGAGCCTTGCTTTAGGGTCGCAACAAAAGCAAACACATTTTTCGGCCCGAGGGAGAGGAGATAAAAGTGCTTCGTATCCAAATATCTGAAATACATGAAATAGAACTGCCGGCTAAATAATTATTTCGGAATCCTTGTTGCGATAGAATTAAAAGATATCAAAAAAAAAGAAAAAAAAAAGAAAAAGAAAGAAAGAAAAACATATTCCACTGAAGTTCAAATTTTTCTTCATGTCTTATATAAAGAAATCTAGTTAAATTCACGCCTGTTCGAATTTCACACCTTTTAGATTATTAGCCAAAGATATATAAATACACACAAATTCTACTATTATCAATAACTAAACTAGGAAGCTCTTGGCGGTTTGACAGCTGATAAAAAACGTAACTTCGCTATTTCGAAAACAATGAGCAACTGGTTCTGAAGACCAGAAAAAATAACAAAAATAAACGAGGCAAACATACAGCTGTCATTAAAGAGATAACAAGTAACAAATGATTCGTTCGTATTTACCTTAAAGTATCTGCCGGTGTTATTCGTGGAAAACGTCTCTATGTATTTGATATTTAAAAACACTCGTTCCTTCTCCTCTGGTTGTATTACAACACCGTGTGATTCCCAAAGAATCCACAAACTAATACAAAATTACACAACTCATGCCGAGCAACACAATTTCAGACCGAAACACTACTGTCACATATACATAATCACAGCGAAAGAAACACGCAAACATGCCACACTTCCTGCGTGTTGACCACTTCTTTACTATCGCACCTGGCATGCACCTACTCGCCAGCGTGATAAACTCAAGACTGGCTGACAGTGTTGCCAATCCACATATTTAAAATATCACAGAAAGATTCATATGGTACTGAAACTATCAATAAAAAAAGAGAATGGAAGTTTTGCTTTGAAGTTTTAGCAACGTGGTCAACATATTCTAAATTCTATTGTAAAAATATGTTGTTAGGTCTATTGATAACCACCAACAAAAATTACACTACACTCAAAGTAATGTTATGTTGTTAAAAAAAAAAATCAGTGCAATTACAAAAAATTGCTGATATTGACTATCCTACCATGATACCTTTAAATTAATAACGCCAAAAATCTACTGATATTAAAACTTAAAAAAATAAAAAATGGTTAGGCTACTAAAGTTTACTGTCCCCTTTCAGTACCAATGTTGTGTTAGACGTGGACCTAGTTTACGGCCAGAGTTACCAAATGACAAACTTTAGAAAATAGGACATTTTTAGATATCATATAACAACTTACACTACTAGTCAAATCTTTTAAGTGATATAGCGAGAAAATATAATTTACGTAACTAAACTTTCATGATACCGATTATGGAAATATTAATTTGCTCTTCTTTTCCCTTACAGCTGGATGTATTGTATTTCACTGGCAATTGAACATTGCAAAATAATATATATATATACATACACACATATATATGGGTGATTCTGAAATTAAGGGGAATTTTCTGTCCCTCCGATTTTTCAGCCTCTAGATATACAATATTAAAGTAACAAAGTTATTATTAAATAAAAAATAATTAATACTTTGTGTTCCCAGAGTTTATTTTAACATTTATTTTATTTTTCTGCTTTTAAAAAAGCGAAAAATATGTGAAATGTAACCTCCGTGGAGTGTCCCCACCAACATTTTTCAACATTAACAGAAGAGAAAAACATGTTTGCACTAGAAAATTCGTGAAAAATCCGCATAAGTTACTACTGTAAGACATAAATAATGAAACTACTTTGCAAGAAATTACATTTTAAGGTCATTTTCATGGCCTATTTAATGCGAAAATATTGTCCCTGGGTTGTGAGGTAACCTCCATGGAGTACTTTTAAAATTACCAGAAATTCTACTAGGAAGCAACACTGTCCAGTCTCTGGTTCTGAAAGTGAAGCTCAGAGCAGCCATTTTGTGAGTGATATGTTGATAAGTGTGTGTGCAGTATTGTGTTCGTGAAAAATCTTAACATCTTGATGAAAATACGTGCGTACTCTTTGATCTTGTAACCTCCATGTATTTGCTAGTTTTATTATTAAAAATGTTGAAAAGGTTTTTTCAATTGATTATTGTTAAAATAGCAGTTTTCCTACTAAAAACGAAGTCATTGCATATATAGTCTTCTTGCTTTGAGTATCAGGCTGTCTGAAGTGCACTTTTGTAACCTCCATGGAAGTAACCTCCATGGTTTCTATCTAGCATGGAGGTTACACATGATCCATGAAGGTTACCATAATGAACAGTTCATGATATTATTATTTAAAAAATAGTTACATATTTGAGTTACTATGAGCTTCTTATTGAAATGCTACCTATTAGAGCTACCCAGAGGAAAAATTCCAAAAATTCCATATGTTTGCTAAACATGCTACAATAATATACATTACATGTTGTCTTCAATAATATATGATTTGGTTGATGAATATTGAATTAAAATTCAATTTAATGTTATACATGAGTAAAATTTCGAAATATAACATCTGTACCATTTGTTGTTGCTTATCTCTTGGAACAAAAGCACTAAATGTTTGAAGTTAGGTGTTAGGATGTGCACTTTGTAGAGTCCAAGCTAATAAAAACAGGTTTGTTGCTGATTAAACCTGGATTATTAAAATTATTGATTTACGTTTTTATTTTATAGAGAGAATGGCACCAAGAAAAAAAGAAAGCTAATGAAAAAGTAACAATGGAATCAAATAAAAGCGTTAATTGTAGAGAGGAAAAAGCCAAGTAAGGTATCAGAAATAGAAAAGAGAAGAAAAATGAAAAGAGAATCAGAAAGACGAAGAAGAGAAAGAATAAAAGCAGATCCTGTATTATACGAAGAATTCAAAAGAAAAGAGAGAGACAGATACAAAGTCAGAACTACAAGCGGAATGATTTTAAAAAATAGCAGATCTGAGTAAACGAGAGAATAGAGCCCAGAGAAAAAATACGTGAAAATTTTAGAAGGCATAAAGAAAAGAAGAAACGAAGAAAAGAAGAAAGCAGTAAATAAAATGCTGGAAGAAGCAACTCCTCCTGACAGTGATAATGGTGGTAACAATCGAAATGTCGTAAGATATGATATTGTTGAGCCTAATTTTGACCTGGTAGAAACCAGCCGAAAGAAAAGTGGTAAGAAAATTGCAAAACGAAATAAAACTAACAAGGAGAAAGCAGACTTTGGTAAATGAGCTTCGGGGTAATTTTTCGCGAAGTGGTAGTACATATTTAAAGTGTTAATATTACAAATTGGGAGAGCGCAACAGCCAAAAATAACGGAGAAAAAGCGTCTTGAAGTTTTCGACTCGCCCCATATATCGTACGACGCATGAAGTTATCAAGTGACGGCGTGGCAGATTGAGGAACATCTACGACTCACCTGCAAAGGGTGCGGGGTTCGGTTTCCGCCCGAGTCAATTTTACATTTTTTTTTTTTTTTTTTTTGCTTCAACTAATAAAGTAGCCATTTGTAGCTACAAGTGAACTATTAATTCCCCATATGTTTATAATGAATAAAACAATAGATATGTTGAAATCAGTTGTAAAATCCTTCAATGTTCCATGTTAACTATCAACAAAATGTAATCTATTCCGTAAATATATTGATATCACGAGTTATATTATGGTTGCCCCAGTTATTGTTTACAAAATGTTCTTCACGCTTCGTGTTTACATCTATTGACAGTGTGCGAATTACAACTGAAATGAAGGGGGTAATCTCCATTGGTTATAGCTACTAAAGAGGATGGAAGTGTCGTCAAGTGACATGGGGAAGAAACACATTGGCATTAAATATGCGCAGACTAAGCTGCTTTCAATGTAATCCTGACAATAAATACAGTCATTTTCATGAGGGACAATACAACTCTGTGCCTGCTGCACAGAGAAAAATCCGTTCTCTGGACAGCGGTATATCGTACAGATATACGGTATCCTCTTGCTTACTATAGAAATGGGTACGGAGCATACCTTATCTGTATGCTACATAGACACTGCCCTTACGTGTTACATCACGCCGTTGCAGGATGTCTGACATAATACTTTTCCGTATATCACATGCATATACTTATGTTATCTTCGTCAGCTATATGTTATATACGTTCATTTGTATGTGAGATCCTGACCGCCGACGTTGTTTCATACGGAAAGTACGTATAGATGGAACACTTATACAGAAAGTATTATAAAACATGCGTTTTCAGTTATACGTCTGCTGTACGTTGTCCAAAGACTACAGGAATTACGCATGTAACCTATCTTTTTAAGTATGTCATCTACATTTTTTTCTCAGTGTGTTTCAACCATAAAGTGTATTCTTTTATGTAACAGCATTTATGAACTGCTACAACTTGTTTTCAGATCTTCGTACTCTTACTCTAACCTAACGATGCTCAAAAGCAAATAGAGCCACTGTGGGTACTAAAGACATTGTTGCAGGGTTGGAACAGCTTTTCTTGGAAAATAGAACATTCCGGTTTACGTTTACTGCAATTTTAGATGTGTACACAAATCTATATTAAGCATTCAATTCAAAATATTACATTGTCTTACATTTTACCAGTGAGTAAAACTTAAATATATCTTCGTGAGTATGTTTTGTAACCTCCGTGGATATTAATGTAACCACCGTGTTTGTCAAAATAATAAATTACCATTTTTTTAAAAAAATATATTTTCTTGACCTCATCCACTGTTATGATTGTATTTGTTTGGCCCTTAGGTGTGTAAAAAATAAATTATACATTATTTCTTCGATTTTTAATTTTAAGATTTTTCCAGTGCCAAAATTCCCCTTAATTTCAGAATCACCCATATATATATATATATATATTACATACACAATGTATGGGTCGTTCAGAACAGAAGAGAACTAAGTCCAATTACTAAAGTTGTATAAAAAAGAGACGGTAGGCTTAAATATATATATATATAAAAATGTTGACACTTTTTAACATTATGGGAGTTAGTTATAAGATCTGTACTCGAATCTTTTAAGCTCTGAAGGAAAATTTAAAGATCAAATGCTTCCAAAAGTATTCTTTAAAAGGAATTGATTCCCTTGTGCACTGAACGCGCTTAATATAGAGTCTAAAAAAGAGGACATGTCTAGATTACCAGATTGAAAAAAATGAAATCTTTCAGTTTAACATCCCAGGATTATGCCCTTCATGCTAAGGGAAACGATGGTTAAAGCAAGTGAATGATGATGGAAGATTGATTGATTGATTTTTTAGTTTAACGTCCCTTTCAGCAGCGAGGCTATATGAGACGGGACCAACTGATTAACGTAGAATCCGAACCACATGAGCTCCCGTCGGGAGTCGAATCCGAATCCCCCATGCCAAAGGCTCGTACACTAACCGCTTAGCCACGAGGGAGCTCTGTAACCAATTCAGATCTCAAGATTAAATGGCATCACAATCCACAACACTCTACCAAAATTGAAAGTGATTGAAATTTACTACTAGTTCCAGTTTCAATACTGATTTCCGTAGAGCAAAAATGGTTAAGAGAGGTCGAGATACAGTTTTTTGTAATCGTTTTAGCTTTCCAAGGGTAGGTTGTATGTTCTCCCTTAACCATCTATTCGATACGAAATTGATTCAAATTCTCGATTTCTGATATAGGTTTAGAGTCCGAGGAACAGTTCTATCTTTAATTTTATTAATCTATTGCAATTAGTAGTTATAAATGTAGTACTTCAAATTTGAGTACTGAATTTCTACAGTTTGGAAGTCTTCTGTGGTTTCACACTGGGAAACAAGACTATCTTGTATAAAGGTAAATTCATTGTAACAAACTTCCGTGAAATAAAAGACTAAGCATACTGCGCATTGAAACCAAGGTCGCAGATAGATGTTAAATACATTGACATGACTAAAGTCTTTGACTCAGTAGATCATAGACTACTTTTAAACAACCTATCAAATATGGAATTCTCTCACTTATACCTAAAATTTTTTGAAAGTTATTTGCTAGTAGAACATACTAATTAAAATTAGAACACTCTTGTGAGACACATCCATTATTAGCAACGGAATTCCTCAAGTTTCTCCACTGGGAGCATTACTTTTTTCAATCTTTATTAATGATTTACCAACAGTTTTACACCATTCTAATATTTTACTCTATGCTGACGACATCAAACATTTTAGAATAGTAAATAATATTCAGGATAATAAGTTACAAGAAAACCTAGGTTTGTCCCGTTTCAGGTATTACCTGTATCTTGTATGGACTGATTTTTCTATGTATAAAAAAGACATGATTAAATATGTTTTGGGTGTCATGCGAAAAGAATTGGTAAGCATCGCGTTATTCTTATCTAAGGATCAAATCTGAAAAAGGAGAGAACCACAATATAAAATAAGTAGAGGAAAAAGAGGTAAACGACTTTACTATTTCATAAGTCCGTATGCAAAGGCAAAACTAGGCGAACGTGAAGACTGTAAAAAAGAATCTGGTGATAGGATGTCTGAAAATTTATGTCAAAATAGAGTATGTTATAGAATTTCATAATTATGCTTTCATTGAAATGTTTCTTCTAAGGGGAAGGGGTTTCAAGTATTTTCCATAAATCTATTCTACCTGTGCTAAAGACGGGCATATATCAGCTAGTAGTAAATATAACTGAAGCATGAAATTATAATATGAGTAATATTATGAGGATTAGGAAGACCTAGGCGTAGATAGGAGGAAAATATTAAGATGGATCTCGCAGGAATAGGAATACAAAGAACGAATTGTGTCCAGTTGGCTAAAGACAGAAGTCAATGCAACCAGGAATTGAATCTTTGGGTTCCATAGGCTGAGGTAGATTATATAAAAACAGGTGAATTTTAAATATACTTTTTTAAATACCAATTATTAGCAAGAGAACTATCTTTCATATACTTTATATATATTATTAGACTACTTCGTGGAAATAGCACTGCACATATTTACATTGACATTACTTCGTTTTGTAGACAAACTGAATAAGCAGAAAATAGTGTTGCTATTCACATTCTTTGTCAGACGCAGTACATATGGAGGTCTGATGATATAGTCATCATTATCATAATCATCAGTATTTGGCCATTATCGCCAGGTCACTTCTCATTGCTGCAACTGAGAAGCTTCCATGTACCATGGTCTTCAGCTAACCTTTTTGTCCTCACGTACGGTTTTTCTTATTTTGTTACCGTTCATCAAGTGTAGCTTTATTTAATATATTCAGTGCTTTCCCATTTTAAACGGAGCTCAGAACCTCTTGCTACAAAGGCAAGTGCACTTGCCAATAGGCCACCAAGGATGGGAGAGTTTCTAGTAATAATAAAAAGGTCTAACTGATAGTTTTTTAATTAAATAGACGAATTTTAGATGTTGATTTGAAAATTGCCTCTTGTAACAAAGAAAAGTTTTTATATCTATAATTCTTATTTATCATTTAAGTAGTTTTTCCTTTTACGTAACGTTCCGTAACCTATTACTCTGTCATTCATTTCAGTGTAATTTGTAATTAGTTAGAATTAATACTGTAACATTTGTTTTTCTTAACAGATGTAAATAATTTTGAAACAAGTTTACTTTATATTGTTTTGCCTTTTAAAGGAAAAAAAAACTTAGAAAATTATGTAAAAAAATCGTCCTTGATTTGATGTTTACATATAATGTAGGAACAAAGCGTCTGCACATCATAATATTTCACAGTCTTAGGGGAAGTGGGGGCATAATGACTCCCCGGGGCAAGATGGTCATCCCGGTATATAGCGGTGTTTCTCTGGTGACAGAGAATTGATACTACTGTACAAGCCGTAGTTAGTGTGGCGCAAAGTGTTTAGAAAGGGAGAGGTCGCTAGCTTCAATAGCGTGTGATATAAGTGGAGGAAACCATTTTTATAGGACTTCGATATAAGGTGTGTAGTGAATATTCTACCTGTTGCTGAAAAAAGTAATTACTCGAATAAGATATGGTACACACATAAATAGTGGGAAAGGTTTGGCCAACAAACAATCACGCATGATTTCCTTGCGGAAGATGGTGGATAGCAGATAAAGGGTTTTTGAAAGTTATACCGCTATTGGGGCAAAATGGCCCTTTAAAATTGTACAGGGGATCAAAATACCCCGTATCGAATTGAATATGATATCATATTACCCTGTGAATAGTATGAAAGTCAGTGCTTCCTATGTTTGAGCGTGTGTCATTGTTTTGTCATCTTTTGGCATGTTAGAGACTTAGTCTCGAAATATTTTGATAGTCCCTCTATTCCACTTTGTATTTTCTTTTTTATTTAATTTTATTTCAGTATTATTTTCGTTTTTATAGTTTTCCGCTCATTGTTTTATAGTTGTACAAGTAATTGTTTCATTAACTGGCATTTCCTTATCGAAACATTAAAATTTTGGTTAATATGTGTATGTTCCAAGGATGGGGCCATTTTACCCAGGGGGCTGGGGTAAAACAGTCATTCACAATAGGTCAATTTATTTGCACATACAAGTTGTTTGGTAAAACTTTCACACCTTACACTTCTTTACATTTGTAGAAGAAAGAATAAAGCATATTGCACTGCAAAATCGTAGACTTTCTATTCATAGCAACGTTGCTATTTCATTTTCAACCTTAAGGTGTCCATTATGCCTCCACTTCCTCTATATAGCAAATCAAGAATTACCAACATGCCAAGTTTGATTCAGATCGCATAACTTCGGTTGAACTTGAACGCATGGCCAATCTTAAAAAGTGCTGGGCTCAATTGGGAACAATTTTGTGGGACCCCACATTCCTATCTAACTTGCACCAAGGTCTATTAGGGATTCTGTAGGCCTATATAGCCTATATATATATATACAGAGAGAGAGACTATAATATAGACTTTATAGGAAACAATCAAAATATACGTTTGAAAAGTGCATGCGAGCTAATAGATCAAGATTATATACACGTCGGGAGTCATATTTTAATATAAATTGCATGCATACATATAAGCCCACAAGTAACTAATAATTATAATGAGCTTCTCTGTATATATCATCTTTAAAAAATCATAGTCACAATACCACTTTTTTAGTGACTAAAATGATTTATTAAATATATTTGGTCTAGGAATTAATTCGTGCGGGTGGACAAGAGATGGCGCAACGAACGGAGCGTCCCACAGTTCCGTGTATCCACACATGTGTTGCAAACCCCTGTCATCGCGTATCGTTCGTAGTATAGGGCAGTGGATTAAAGCATCAACAACACCAGTTTGTAGTTAAGTGAACATGGCGCAATTTGTGCCTGATAAAGTGTTTTTGCGGGGTGTCCTGCTGCATTACTTTAACATGCAGAAAAGTGCGACTGAAAGTCATCGTATTTTGGTGGAAGTGTATGGTGACCATGCTCTAGCTGAGCGAACGTGTCAGAAGTGGTTTGCACGGTTTAGAAGTGGTGATTTCGGCTTGGCAGACCAAGAGCGAGCTGGACAGCCCCAAAAAAAATTTCAAGACGAAGAATTGACAGCATTGCTCGAGCAGGATTCGTGTCAAACGCAGGAACAACTTGCAGCAGCATTAGGCGTTGATCAAACAACAGTCTCCAAACGCTTGAAAGCCATGGGAATGATTCAAAAGATGTCACATTGGGTTCCACATAAATTGAAAGACAGAGACGTTGAAAGACGAAAAACCATTTGCGAATTGCTGCTTCAACGACAGAGCAGAAAGGGGTTTCTGCATCGAATTATTACGGGTGATGAGAAGTGGATCCATTACGAGAACCCTACACGAAAAAAGGCCTGGGTGAAACCAGGTGAACCAGGTCCATCACAACCAAAACGAAATATTCACTGTGCAAAGGTTATGCTGTGCATATGGTGGGATATGAAAGGTGTGGTGTACTATGAGCTGCTGCAACCGGGTGAAACTATGAATGGAGAACGTTATCGACGACAATTAATGCGTTTGAAGCAAGCTCTGGCCAGAACACGACCAGAATGGGAGAACAGACATGATAAACTCATTGTTCAACATGATAACGCTCGCCCACATGTCGCAAAACCGATCAAAACCTATTTAGAAAATGTCGGATGGGAAGTTTTACCCCACCCGCCGTATTCACCAGACGTTGCTCCTTCGGACTACTACTTGTTCGATTGCATGAACAACGATTTGATTGGACAGCGGTTTACTTCTTCAGAAGATATCGAAACATGGGTCTCTGACTGGATCGCTTCCAAGGATGAGGACTTCTTTCGCCACGGAATCCGTACATTGCCTGACAGATGGGCGAAAGTGGTGGCTAGCGATGGACAATATTTTTCTTAAGGTATTTATGTATTTTGTGTTTGTACTACAGCTTCAATGTGTGCGTACCAACCGCACGAATTAATTCCTAGACCAAATATATATATATATATATATACTGGGGGGGGGGCGGAAAGTAAGTATACAGTTCCGTACTGACCAGCTCTTGATATTTCATATAATTTCTTGTTATCCATTAGTTTCTTTATTATTTGTTCTTAAATCCTTTTTACTTATACTTTAAGCTCGGAACAGCCGAAGCAAATAAACCCATAAGCTAGAATGTTATACTTGATCAATACAGGGGTGTATACCTACTTTTGGGCCATCCTATATATATATTTCTTCAGACGAAAACTTTTGAAACCAACTTTTATGTTTTGAACTTCTAAAGATCAATTAACTTCCATGAGTCATTATTATTTCCTTCCCTTTTTATAAAGCTATAAAATACTTCTTAGTTCTTTTTCTTGATTTTTCTTTCAAATACTTAAAATTTTGTCCAAGTTCAAACTCGCTAATTTCAGATTCAGCGGATAAAATTGCTAAACTATTCAAACTTTCTTGCTGAATTGATGATCTGATCTAAGTTTTGATGAGTTTCAACTTGGAAGAACTTCCTTCCCGAGGTACCACAGTCACTGAGATTGTCAAGAGAAGCATATATTGTAATGTGTTCTTGTATTATTCTATTTGACAACCGAGAGTGGATTAAACTATAACATGGGGCCCGATCGGCTCAAGTCCGGTGCTACTTGACCGATATATAGTGTGTCCTTCCCACTGATTTTTCAGGGTAAAATCAAGTGAAAATGGAAATAACAAAGGCACGAAATACGCAACAATTACCCGTTCCAATAAAATTATTATAAAATTAACCGGTAATATTCAAAACAGAACCTTCCCTTTACGAAAAGTATGAGAGGGACCCCGAGTTAAGCCTTACTTCTCCTGCTCTACATTCATGTAAATTAAGTTTATGTGATAGCAACATGTTGCGAGTGTTTAATTTCTCAAAAATCTTACACCATCTCTTATCCTGTTGCACTACATCCCCATTGAACGACATATTATCAAGCTCACTGTATGCATACACGCAAAGTCCTGCACTCTTATAGCTATGCAGATAGTGTACGCATGGGAAGCCTGGGTGCAATTTCCGGTGGGAGCTCATGTAGTTCGGATCCCATGTTAAGCTATATATATACATGTCTCATATAGCCTTGGTCCTAAACGATACGCTAAACTTCAAACTAACCAACCAGGCGAAGTTCCAGGAAGGACCAGTACAAACACGCAAAACTTAAAATTTTGTTCGCAAACCATATTTCTAACTAGTGATGAGCAAATGCAAGACCAAGACCAAGACCGGGGTGGTCTTGGTCTTGGTCTTGGTCTTGCACTAGAACCCTTGGTCTTGGTCTTGGTCTTGGTCTTGCACTAGAACCCTTGGTCTTGGTCTTGGTCTTGCATGCAAGAGTCTTGCAAGTCTTGCATGTAAGAAATCTCAAGCTTTTCATAGGTAAATTTTACTATGGATATAAGTGATAATAAACTCTACAATGCGCCAATAGTAACGGAAATACAACGCATGTTTCTAAATGTAACTTTGTGTAAGTATCATGATAGTGTACAACATAAATTATGACCTTTCCTTTTTTTAATGGGTGCCCACGCTTCACTACTTGTAAGATATGCCTAAATCACAACGTTTCGTAATCTGTTATATATTTTTTAACAGATCTAACACTCCACTGGTTCCCAAACTGGGGAGGCTACCCCTGAGGCGCATGAAAGAAAATCAAGACGGCACAGATTATAAAAATACCATGAATTGCAAAATTATTTTTACACTCTAAAGGCGTCAGATTTTTCTATTCAACCACGATTAGCTAATTCTTGTATTAATCAAATTTCCAATTAAATATTGAGATTTTGGTTTACTGATTCCAATATGTACTCTATGGGGCAGAAACATTGACATTACGCAGAAGTGATGAAAAAATTGCAGGCTCTCGATGAAGAAAAAAGGAGAGAATTAGCTGTGTTGAACGGACAACGAATGAGAAGGTGTTTAAACAATTACCAGTAGGAAAAAAAGAAGAATTTTAGATATTGTTAAGAGGAGGAAGAGGAACTGGTTAGGATATTGGCTGAGGAGGAACTATATTATGAGGGACGTGCTGGAGAGTATTGTGAAAGGAAAGAGAGGGAGGGAGCGAAGGAGACTAGTTAAAGGAAGGTATTAAAACAGAAAATTGCTACGTCAAGACGAAGAAACTAGCTGAGGACCACCGAACATCGAAACTTCTCAGTTGCAGCAAGTAACCTGCTAATAATGGCAGAATAGCTATTATGAAAATGATTATATATTTAGCAATACTGACTAAAAAAGTGAGAGAGAAAATTAAAATAATAATTATTATAATCAAACCTCTTAATATTTTAGAATAATTTGAGTGAAAACTGAAAACGATTCAGCTGTCTATGTCTTTTGTATAAATTCAATCAATATAAATACTTTGACTTGTATTGGAAATACAAAATAACGGCATCAAACGCCAAGTTACTTGAAGTCTCACTTGTGAATATGGATTACTAACATCAATTACCCACTTTGTTGGGTTAAACTTAATAATAATAATAATAATAATAATAATAATAATAATAATAATAATAATAATAATAATAATAATAATAATAATAATAATAATAATAATAATAATAATAATAATATCGTTAGTCAGTCACTTTTTACTATTAGTAAAGCGCTCTCTGATATCAGCCATTTTCGATTATTTTTATGTTACTCTCCCCTCCTCCTCCCCAAGTTGCTGGGCTGAATTTGAATTTAAACGGAATCAAAAGTGTCACTGTTCGTCTCAGAGACCCCAAAAACTAAGGATTCCGCACTAATATCGGTCATTTTCAATAAACTTATATATTTCCTTCACCACCATGTTGTGAGGTACGGCATCGAAAGCGTCATTGTTCATCTCAATGACCTCGAAAACCATGAGTTCGACATTGATAATGGTAATTTCTGATACTTTTATATATCTTGTTCCTCTTCCAAGTTGCGGTGCTGAATTTGCATTTAAACGGGATCGGAAGTATCACTGTTCACCTTAGAAACGCCGAAAACTATGGATTCGACACTAATATTTGATCATTTTTGATTATTATTATGTATCTCCCTCTCCCCAAGTTAGGAGGCTGAATTTGTTTGTAAACGGTATCAGAAGTGTCAGTATTCAACTCATCGAACTGGAAAACTATGGATTCGACAATAATATTTGTCATTTTCGATCGTTTTTATACATATTCTCTTCTCTCCACCAAGCTACGGGACTGAACTTGGATTTAAATAGCACCGGAAGTGTCACTGTTTATCTCAGCGACCCCAAAAACTATAGACTCCATTTTAATATCGGTCATTTTCGATCTATTTTAAATATCTTTCATTCCCTCTCCCCTAATCTGCACCGTGAAAGAGATAGGGCAGAAACCACCTCAGGTCAGATCCTCATCTATGTCGTAAATTTGATTGAGTTCGATTGGCTGGTTCAAGAGTGATGAAGTCACAAAGACAGCACTTACATTTTTAATTTTTTATATATATATATATATATATATATATATATATATATATATATATATATATATATATATATATATATATATATATATAGATAGATAGATAGATAGATAGATAGATAGATAGATAGATATAGATATAGATAGATAGATACCCTCCCCGTCCCCTACGTTGCACCGTCAAAGTGAAATGATTAAAAAATCGCTCCAGACCTGAACTTCATGTATGTTGAAAATTTGATCAAGATTGATCGGGCGTTTCAAAAGTTATTAATTTTTTACATATATATATATTCCCCTCCCTTCCACCTCCCCTAGGATCTACCATCAAAGTGAGACAAACTCTAAAAACTTTTTCAGGACCGAACCTCATACATGTTAAAAATTTGATTGAGATCGGTTCAAGAGTTATTAAGTCACAAACTTAGTCATTTTTATTTTTATTTTTATTGATTTTTGTACATTTCTCCCTCCTCCTCCTCCCCTACATTGCTCCTCAAAGTGAACTGAAAGATAACATTCCACGATTGAACCTCAACTATGTTAAAAATATGATCGAGATTGGTCGTTTGTTTCAAGAGTTATTAAGTTTTATTTATTATTTTATAACTCCCTCTTCCCCTCCCCTAAGTTTTACCGTCAAAGTGAAATCATGAAAACACTTCCAGGCCCAAACCTAATCTATGTTGAAAATTTGAATGAGATCGGCGATAATGCTATATCGTTCAATCCTCGATGTGCCGTATATCTAAGGAGGCTGAAGGTTATATTAATAAACAATTATTCAATGTATAAGCTTCCGCCCATGAAATCAAACTTGCGGTCACTAAGTTTTTGTCAATGTCATGAAAATGTTATTTCGATATTAGTTTTAAGAGCACACATTGAACATTTCCAACGGATGCTTGAGCAGGAGCGTCATTTCAGATTTTGCTTGGGGGGGGGCAAAACCCCTCGATATAAGTAAAATTTCGCGTTTTTCACTCATTTACTACTACTCTATTGATAAAATCTATACAAATCTCAAACTCAAAGGGGGGGCAAATGCCCCTCCCTGCCCCCCTAAATGACGCCCCTGTGCTTGAGTCTCGAAGGCAAGGCCATACCCATGCAATCGATACTTATGGTGTACGGTAGTACCGATGTTCAATACTACATTTCTCTTTAGTTTTGGAAGAACACCACTAATATGCGTTGAAATGAAATGAAGTATCTAGTTTAACGTCTCAGGATTATGCACCAAGGCTAAGGGAGACAGTGATGATGAGAAATGACTGAAATGTTGGAATGAAGATGAGAAATGACTGAAATGGAGGAAACGAAAAAATACCGAGAAAATCCACGCACACGGTGTTTGTCCACCAAAAAAGGTCACATGGTGCGAGATGACACCTGTGTGGCTTGAAAACGAGTAATATGTACAGAAAACGCGAACAACCAATTCAGAAAACGACATACTATTGCTATAAGCTATAGGGGCAGACCGACTCACACGGATTGCATACACTACTGGGAACACATTCACTCCAGCAGCATTTTTACTGAAGCCAAGAAATCCATCTCCTTCTTTTTTTACATTATATAAAAAAAATCAAGTAGTGCCCGTACTTGCGCAAGAGTCTTGGTCTTGGTCTTGGTCTTGTATCCCTGGTCTTGGTCTTGGTCTTGCATCGGTATTCCTGGTCTTGGTCTTGGTCTTGGTCTTGCATGCAAGACTCTTGCAAAAACTGCAAGACCAAGACTCTTGCGCTCATCACTATATTCTAACCCTTAACAATATTTTATTGTACGTCTTTATTACCTGAGCTCCCTTCTGGCTAAGCAGTTAGCGTATGCGCCTTTGGCGTGGGAGACTCAGGTTCGAATCCCGGGAGCTCATGGTTCGGAGCCTACGTTAAGCTGTAGGTCTACGTCTCATATAGCCTTGCTGCTAAAAAGGATGTTAAACTCAAATCAATCAATTAGTCTATAACCTAATTTAGGATAGGTTAAGTTAGTATAGGTGGCTCATTACTTACAATATTGTCTTTTCAATCTCCCACTATTTCTCGCTTTGATTTTATCTTCTTTCCTGTATGACCACTCCTTACCGTTACAAAAACTTCTTAAAACTATCAAGATAATTATCACTTCCTCATTTTCGTAACGCTTTATATAAACCCTAAGTTCTTCTCTAACAACGGCATTCGGTGTATACATTTATTGCGTTCTTTCTAATGTAAGTCGACATCTCATATAGTCTTGCTGCTGCAAAGGACAGGGAACCGGTCAAAACCCCCACAGCCAAAACACCCACACTCAAGAAATGTCAAAACGCCCACACAAACGGTCATAACCCCCACACAAATGGATAAATCTCCCAAACACACGAACGGTCATAACCCCCACAGCCAAAACCCCCACACTCAAGAAATGTCAAAACGCCCACACGATCGGTCATAACCCCCACACAAATGGACAAATCTCCCAAATACACGAACGGTCATAACCCCCACAGCCAAAACCCCCACACTGGTAATCGGTCATAACCTCCAACGGTCATAACTCCCACACAAATGGACAAAACAGCCACACATAGCAACGGTCACAATCCCCACATAAATGGACAAAACCCCCACACAAATGGACAAAACTCCCACACAATCGGTCAAATCTCCCACACTCTGAAATGATCCTGGTTGTATGTCTTGCCCTTGTACTTTTTAATAACATTTTTATTCCACTTAAACCGATGTTGCAACTATTCTTCTTGCACTGTTTTGTAATGACAGAAACACTAAAGTGGGCGTCGTAAAGAGCCGCAACAAAGATGTGCAATCACGATATTTTCAGAGTGTGGGGGATTTGTCCGATTGTATCTAATCCAACCAACCAACTCTAATTTTGTGATTTTCAAACCTTGCTCCAACAGAAGTTGCGCCCATGTTTTGCACCTAATGCTCCTAAACATTCACCTGATACCTACATCCTCTCCAGTTAGAAAGAAAGCGTACCATTCTGAAGGTAGCTCAGTTTTTGTGGGAGTGAAATCTCTTTGGAAGTATTCTTGTACTAACTTCATGTAATTGATCTCTTTCCACTTGAGAATTATTACAGTGTGTTGTATATCATTTGTTTGAAATTGATCTTCTCATATTGTTTTCAATATCACCTTTCACACTAGTTTTCAGCAGAAGTGGCAAAGAGGTATAAATTGAAGTGAATTTCTAAAGTAGATTATGTGATATAATCAATAGATAACTTATCCAAATACTAAGATTTTTTTCTTTTTTAGTTTGCATTGTTAGCCCATATTCTTGATTGAACTGGATTATTCACTAACAATGTTTCTGACTCCGTTAAAAGTAATTTAACATTAAACAGATAAATGGCGGGAAGATTCTGGCTCTTTCCCCGTAGTGGCTCATGTGGTTCGATCCCACGTTTAGCTATAGGAACACGTCTCATATAGTCTCGGGCTTTAAAGGGACGTTAAACTTCTATCCAGTCGATACGACTAAACAGATGATTCGAAATCATGGAGTTTTTAAACAGAAGAAAATACATTAGGAGTACATAGTAGTAGGGGTAAGAGTATGGCTAGTCGAGTCAGCAAAATATTTTGGATGTCCCGGGGTCAATGACCTACCGTCTAAATTTTGACAGGGGAGCCTTGGTCCACCCCTAAATTTTTAGAGGGATACCTAGGACCACCCCATTAAATTTGGGAAATTGCTAAAATTCAAAATTTTGATATGGTAGTGTAGGACAAGTATCTACTTCTGTAAGTTTTAAGGATTCATCTCGTTCCTTTTTATAGGTAAAGAATTGTCAAAATTTCAATTTTCGGAGGTTTTTTGACCTATTTTATCCCCTTTAATGAAGCTTTATTATCTTATATAGTTATTGGCAACTACAGGAGTCCGTTTCCTTTCATAGAGCAAAGGTACATTGATGCTCCGCTCTAAAATTTTGGGAAGGGTACATAGGACCACCCTTAAATTTGGGAACTATCAAAAATAAAATTTGGTGAATGTTCACTAGGACCTAAATATACATTTCTGTAAATTTGATTGGTCCTGATTATCCCCTGCTATGGATAAAAAATTGACAAAATATAAACGTAAGCAACATGTCGTACCACGTGGTAGTTATTGACGTGATTTATCTTCTTTGATGAGGTTTTATCACGTTATCTTGTTATGTGGTTGAATATAAGGGTCTATTCTCTTTTATAAGGCATGGGTACGTTGATACTCTGTTCTCAAAATTTGGAAATGAGATGAAATATTTCAGTTTAACGTCCTACGATTATTCCCTTTAGGCTAAGAGAGACGGTTGATTAAGGTAAGTGAAAGATGTGGAAGAATAGGCGAAATGAAAATGTGAGATTAAGCAGGAGTAACCCGAGAAAACTCACAGATACAATGTTTTCCACCATAAACTTGCTTGGCCGGGATCGAACCAAGGACCCCACGCATCATTCTTAAAATTTAGAAGGACACGTAGGACCACTTTTCAAATTTAGAAATTGTCAAAAATAAACTTTGGTAAATGTTGTATAGGGCACGAATATAAACCACTGTAAATTTGGTTGGTCCTGCTTAACCTTTCCGTGGGTAAAAAAAAAATTGAAAATATTAGTATTGCCACGTGTTCGTCACGTGGTTGGTTACTGAACTAATTTATCTCTTTGATCAGGCTTTAACACTTTCTATGATTATATGTTTGAGTAGAGGGGTCTAGTCTCTTTTATAGGATATATGTGCATTGATGCATTTTTCTTAATTTTGGGAGGGGTACGTTGGTCCATCTTTAAATTTAGTAATTTTGAAAAATAAAAATTTGGTAATATATTTATGTAAATTTGAATGGTCCAGCTTATTCCCTTCTATGGGAATAAATTGTCAAAAATTCAAAACTAGGAGTTTTTTTTTAACTATTATATCAGCTTTGATGAAACGTCCGTATAGCTATTTAGACAATTTATGTATTTATCCATGAGTAGAAGATTCAGAGTCGATGAATTTCAGATTATTCAGTGTCAAACTTCAAATTTTGGTTCTATTTAGGATGACTGAAGGTTTTCATTCGTGTTGTTATACCATGGTCTTGAGTATAAAATGTTCTTCGTAACCTTTTGCATTGTGTGCAAGACACACGATCCTGTTTATGTTCGAACGTCGTTCCCGCAAGTACATTAAGAAATCTTGAATTGGATCTTAAGTGTTAAAGATATGTTGCCACTGTCTGTAAGTATTACAAGACTGCATGAATTGTCGTTTTCCAGGCAGGTAGTATGCAACATAGGTAAGCAGTATGCATGCTGCAAGGGTCTCACACTGAAATATACAGGAATTTGGATTTTCCATTTATCTGGTAGCTGTCTTTTCTTATTCCTTCTTTAAAACTTCGAAGGTCCTTAATTCGAAAATAGTTGGTTGACTTAGTAAAATAACTATCAGAATCCATCTGGTTACTTAAGGTTTAATTGAGAAATCCCTTATTCACTGACCAAAGACTGATACGTGGAAGACAGTCGATTCGTCCCCACTCTAGCTATCAAATTTTGTTGCATTTCACAATGTTGTTCCATGTGCACTGTAATCTTTAAACAGAAAATAGTTTAGTGCACGAGTAGTAATTGATACGATCTTAATCTTGTAAACAACGTAAGAGAATTTTCACATAAAATGTCCAGTTGATTTCATTCCATGATATTCCTGAAAGTTCTTAATGAGTTTGATCTTGAGAAACTAGAGATCATCTGAGAAATAACTTCAAGTTAATAATGAATGAGCTAAACAAAGAAAGCCTTATTTGAAATATGGCCCTTCACATTGTGTGTGAAGATAGAATCACAGGTTGATTAAATGTATACGGCGTTTGATCTGTGCGTGCAGCAAAGTTGCGAACTAAGTTTCTTGTTTACAAGTGATGCCAGACGCATGGCAAGATTGCCAGAAGTTTTAGTTGAGATTTCTTTCATATGCAATTTTTAAAGAAAATCAAGGATATTCTGAACCAATTCAATCCGGAAAGAATAAGGTCTATCCTGAGATGTAGAAGTATAGTGACTTACAGAATTTGTAGAAGCCAAAAATCTTCGAAAAATGCATAGGTTTAAAAGTTATTCTGTGTGATATCATTTGGATATTTATTGTGTGAATTACGTTGTAAGTAGTTTAATAATTCTATTTTAACGAACTTGGGGTAAATATATAACTGACTACAAAAATTTAAGGTTTCATCAACAAAAGTACTGTTGTTATTGGAAATGAACTGTTAAAACCGGAACCGGAATTTATTATTAAAACATATTCTTGCTGAAATGGATGTGAGAATACGATTTGAGGAAGGAACAGCATTGAAGAGAGAACAGCTATGGAAAATGTATAGAAATACAGGAGACTGGAAATAAATTGTGATTGTAGTAAAAAAAAATAAAGATTATACCAATCGTAATAGGGAGTAGAGGAGCAATCACGAAACTGACAAAGAAAAAATATACGAATTATCCGTAGCGGACAAGTCTGAGTAGAAGACTATATATATGATCGCTCTAAGATCATCAATCGAGATAGCAAATACCCACATATACTACTTCTGATGAACTCCAGTGGAGTAACATGATTTTAAGGTGTTATAGGTAATAAATCTTACTATATCATAAAGAAACTATTGGAATATACCAGAGCAAAAGAAATTTTGAAAGGCTACTAACTAAAAATTAGAGACATGAAATTTGATATTTGAACTTCACATTTAAAATAATAATAATAATAAGACACGCGTTTCAGCGCATATTTTATTGACCTACAAGGAAAGAAAATGGGTGGAAAGAAAAAACGGATGAGAATTAAAATTATTGTGCTAGATGTCTATATCTTTAAATTTGGTAGTTGATCTTCTCCTTTAAGATAATAAAACACAGCGTTAGAAGGGAAGAAAAAAGGCGAGAAGGAAAAGGGTGGAGGCTGCAATTTTTATAATAAGAGGGCTAGATCCCTGAAGGTTGGAGACATATTAGGGATATAAAACTTGGTATGTAAATTCCTTATTTAAAACAAGATACAAGAGGTGGCTATGAGGATAGTGTAAACACCTTTGGCGCAGGAGACCCGAGTTCGATTCCCGGCAGGACCTTATGTGATTCGGATCTCACTTTACATCATAGGTCCAAGTCTCATACAGTATCACTGCTGAAAGAAACGCTAAACTAAAATTAACTTAACTCAATACAAAACAAGAGGGCATACATCGTAACGTTTTCGGATATTCCGCTTTTAATGGGAGAGTGGGAGAGACAATTTCTATTTTTCTTAATAGATAAAAATCACTTCGAGGTTGTCAGTCTCGTCATCGGGACAAAACAGGTGAACTATTTGAAATTAATTTTTCAACACAGTTTGCACTTGAGCCGACATAGGTTTTTATCATTTTACTTTAATTGAAATGCGTGTTCTAACAGGGAAAGAGATTTAGATCTTCTGGAAGGAATAAGAGTTCAAAGGTATTCTTGCCGTGCGAAGGACGGTAGTAAGGTTGATATATGAGGTGCAGGGCTACAGACCAAGCAAATAGGGGTGTCTAGGAACAAAGTTCGCAGCTAGTTGAAGGCGAGTGTATATATAAAAATGATTTTCAATATATATATCTCTTGAATACCTGGAAGAATTTTCACCAAGCATGATAAACGTATGATTTACAATCTAAAATAAGAAAAAATACTGTAGAACTAAGATACCTCTATCACTCCTGAGGAAGGTGTAGGAAGAGGTGGCGTATAAAAATAATCCAAAACGACCTATATTATTATCGAATCCTAGTTTTCGTGGTCACTGAGTTGAATAGTGACACTCTCGATGTTGTTTAAGTCCAAGTTCAGCCCCTATCGGCATGTAGGGTGAGGAGTGAAAAATAGAATGTCTAAAAGACTGAGATTAAGTGTCCAATCCACAGTTTTTGAGGTCGGGTAAACAGCTGACCAGTTTGAAATGACTTTTGAAACAAAGTTAGTACCTATCTCAAGCTGGATTTTTATCGTGCCACTTTCATTAACAAGAGTATTCTAGGGGGAGGGATAAGGTTTTGAAAATGTATGCAACTAACCGTATATCCACGAAGAAGATTCATTATCTGCATCAAGTTCCACAAGTCCAGTGAGAACTGAATTTACTGATCCTGCTGTGAATTGTCTCTGCCTTAAACCTACCCTGCATGACTTGACAATCGATTGTTCTCTATTTATTGATATTTTATAATTCTTTATTTACTACAAATGCAACACTTAGCTTCGCATGTTTGTTTTCACAGTAACATCTCAAAAGTTAATCAATTTATAATTTAGTTAAGAATATACATTCGTTCCCTAAATTACTTAGAAAGAAGTTATGTTAACATACATAAGATATTATTAAATTCCAAAATTGTAAAGTGAATTAATAAAACGTTGCATTGCATAATTAGAGTTTAACGTCTCTTCCAACCAAGGTTATACGAAAGGTGGACCTAACGCGGAATGCAGATCACATGAGCTCCTTATGGAAATCGAACTCTGCTCTGTATTTAAAAAATATTTTATTTTTTAAAATAGTAATTTGTATATAAGCGTCACAAGGAATGCATCAAAAATATACTAAAATATACTTTAGAGTGGTTTTGGTCTTGAAATGATATGAGTCAGTTTTTCCCGCAAAATGTAGGTGTTCCCTTAAGTTGAGAGGCTTTATCTCCACCCATTAAACTGCCTCCTCTCTTCTCCCGCCGGTTTCAAGGAGGTAGTAGAAAATACGTATCTTCAGTCGCATTAAAAGTGTGATTACATTGTACGTGAGAACAAGCATTTAAAGAGCTGTCCTGTGAGCCAGGCTGACTCCAGAAGGAACCAAGGCAAAATACATGAACAGTGGGTAATATCAACAGTGGGCGCGTCTTAAGCTATGTTGCAAAATCCCTTATGGGCATCAATCAGATTTGCAGACACTGTATTAAAATAACTAAAATTTTTGTTTTGTCATTCCTGATTCCTATACTGAAATAAATGTCCATAATTATTTTTTTATTAATTATTATCCTTTGTATTCATTGGGAAATCACGTGACTTTATAACTATATTACAAAGCAGCTTCTTATAGTAGTACAGATCCCTCAACGCATATTAAAAAGTCGCACGTTCTTCGGCGAATTTTTAAGCAACATACTCTATGAAGCTGCTGAAAATACGGATTAGTTGAATGTCGCGGCCCTCTGGCTCAGGTAAATCTTCCACATGTGTTGTTACACGAAATTTTTGTGAGAGCTTTCCCACAGCACTGTTTGCTACCGGGTCTCGATTGGGATGTTGCACAGCATGGGCAGACACCATGGGGTATAGGGGTATAGCATGGGGTACTGAACTGAGGCCTACAGCCAAAAGGATGATTTATGTCCTCTCCTTGTTACGAGTTAAAATCTTGGCGTCTCACCTACAAAAATCAAAGTGAAGGACAATGAGTTTCCGTGCAACACAACACTCTACAAATCATTGCTTAGCACCCACGTGTAGGTAAATGAAACATGAAAATGAAATATAAAACACGAAACAGAAGCAAACAGTGCGGGGAATTGGATAGAAAAAAACGCGGCATATGGAACATGTTCTATGATAGTGTTTATATGTTGTTTTGTTTTCCTTAGTGATGAATAAGATGGAAGATAATGGTCGAATGGGAATGGAGAAAATGGAAGGAAAGGGAAAAATTCCGAGAAAACTCACGCACACTGTGTTTGTCCACCAGAAAGTCTATTTTGCGGTAGCTGGGTTCGAATCAGGAAACCACGTAGGAAGGTAAGTGCTCTACCATTGAGCCACTGCGACCCAGAAGTGAATCCTTTTCGTTAGAATTACATTCCTAGCATACAGTCCAGCTCAAACCTACTGACGTTTAAGGCGAGCCCTCCTTTTCACAATATCCAATGCACATTGGGCAGCGTTGTCTAATAGTTTTGTTCCTGATAGCTCTAATACTTTCAAAGGTGCGTCCTTATGATATATATCATTATAGTGTTAATAAATTTGTAAGAACGAATTACGACTGTCTGTAAACGAAGCGAAATCCGACAACGTCGCACCTGCACACCATTGGCTTTCGACAGACGTCAAGAGGTTTGAGCTGAACTTTAGTATATACTCGCAAGTTTTTGTGGTGTTACAAGGTGTGTTTGGTACGTAGTCTTTTTTTCGAAACACTTCTGTTAGTTTAAACTCTATCTTAAAATAGTTCGTAAGTGAAACACAATTACAGTTTTCGTAAAATGAACTACACCATTCGATTTCTCGTTAAAAGGGGGTCATTCGATATATCGTCTATATCATTATGTTGTTATTTGAATAACGAAGTTGAATCCAATATAACAGCCACCAAGATGTTGGGCAACGACCATAACCAAGTCATAACGTTTCCTCTTATCTCCAACATTGATACTATTTGACTTCAGATCTAACCTATACACAATTTGTAAAATATTCAACCTGGTCCAAGCTTTTTGCCACTTCCGATATATGTCGTATCATATAGACTCCGAAAGAGAGAATTGAAAACATTTTATATGAAGAATGCCAATGTTCAAGTCATATTTAAAATTGCATCCGACTAAATGTGATTCGTTACGAGACCTAGAAGCAGGATATTTATGAAGAATACATATATACGAATGATGAAGGACAACCTATCTTTAATTAAGTATGAACCTTTTGTTTTTCTTCTTTAATAGTGTTTATGTGTCACTTTCAGAGGGAAAAAATTATATGTAAACGAACTCTATTCCACTAGATGAAACGGTGCAAGCATGACTTTTCTTCAGAAGGAATGGACTTTAATATTAGACGCCTATTATTTTGATTTCTTTCCCGTCAGTTAATCTAATAGAAACATCAACCTACAATTTTGACTACTTTTCTTCTCCTGCTCAAAATATTCACATGTAAATCCAAACCAGACGTAGCTCAAATATGTTTTTTTTTTTTTAACGTCGTTCTTCATGCTATCTGTCACAATACAGTTTCGTGTGTATCATGTTTCATATACGGTACATCTACATCATGTCTTATATACATGAGTATACAGTAAGATATCAGTACAGTAAGTATATAGTAAGATATAAGTACAGCAAGTATACAGTAAAATATAAGATACACGTTTTATATACATCTACAGCCTCTTACTGATATAACACCATTAGGCCGGGTCCAGCAGCTTTGCGGTAGTATCACTAACGCCTGGACAGATGGAACTCAATTTACACGTAACATTTCAAGCAACCAGTGACGGTAGATAAGCCTATGCAGCATTGATACAGGTTATTCGTATGAAGTTGACGCCCGAAAACTTTCTACATTTTTAGATTAATCTCTGTTGTTTGGAGCGTTATCCAATGAGTGCCAAATATCAAAGATATTGTAACTCATTGTATGTATAATGTATTATTTCACTACATACTGCGTATGAGAAGAAAGAAAAAGCACTGAGCATACATTAAATAAAAATGGTTGAAATAAAGTGAAACTATCAAATATGAAACAGTTGAAGGAAGTAAATTCGCACATCTTTGTCTTCATTCATGGACCTCCCATTTGCCGTCATTCTCGTCATTCCAATATCTTTCCCTATTCACTGGAGAAGATTTTACATATCACACTAAATGTGGACAGAAATTGAAACATGTTTAAAAAATGGTTTCCAATGTGCTAGGGTAACTGTCCCAATAATTGACAGTATAAGAACAGTGTTTGACAAATTGCAAGTTTCTTCACCCTTTAAATGAGCCTGGCTTACTGATCTCTCATAGAGGTACGAAGGCATCCTTCCTTCATCTATATAGACCATCATAAAAATAATAGACTAATAATTATTATTTTTTACAATATGTATACGAAAACTTGATCATTGTACCAATAATTGACACCAAGATTTGTGAGATTCACCAGTAATTGACACCTTGTGACCCAGTAATTGACATCTCCTAATGTCTTATTCTAATGAACCATATAATTTTCTACTAACTTATCAAGCTGATTTATAAGTTTCCACCTGGATAAACATGTTTATTTCTTTCGCTAATATAGCTATTATAGTACTATTTTGCGCTGTCCATCGATTTTCTGTTTTCTTTGGAGAACTACTACTTAGAGGCAAATATTAACAGTGGTGTGGGATTAACAACACTGCAAAGGAAGAAAAGGTGGCAGCATTTGCTTGTACTTAGTCCCGCAGTCTTGTTGCGTCGGAAAAAAGACGACAGTGTCAATTACTGGTACACTGTCAATTATTGGGACAGTTACCCCTATTCCAATGTGTTAATTATTACCTACACCAATTAATCACTTGATGTTGCACAAAACTGTTAGTTGAAAATACTTCATATAAGACTATACGAGGTAATAAGGCCCATTTGAAGAGATGATAATTGAGTTATCATTATTTCCTTCAACTTAGAAACAGGTTACATAATTCTTCCTCAATGAGAAAAATGTCTCGAAACGTTTCTCACGTTGAGGCTGGGCTTTTAAGGTTGGTTTTACAACCTAACTTGAAAATGATGGCAGGCGATATTATTGAATTCCTTGCATTGTGTCAATATATGAAAGAATATTAGTGGGATTTAGACATATTTGAACCATTTGACTCGTGATTTGGACGCTGTGAATGATAATGTGTTGACTGGATCAACTTTTTTCTTAATATAACCCAGATGTGTATTGCATGGTCTTGAGTAACTGCATGGTGTTGTTTCGTTGCGATGAAAGTCTAACGTATAGCATTTTTAAATCGTGCTTCTAAGGAATGCCGGCGTCTGCCAGACTTTTTGAGTGTCTTTCCAAACTTTTACAAGGCTGCATTATTTTGTACTTTCGGTTTCTGTGCCGTAACAGTAGTAATTTAAAGACGTGATGACGTATCTATCGCTAAGCTAGGACACAGCAGTAGTATTAATTGCGTGACTTGGCCGAACTTTTGGCGCCCCTAGTTGCGCAGGCGCCCCACCATAATTTTTCCCCATTCGCCCGGGGTCAATAACCGAGAAGTACCTAGGACCACCCCTCTACATTTTGGCAGGGGTACTTTGGCCCACCCTCTAAATTTTGGCAGAGGTAGATAGGACTACCATCCTTAAATTTTGGAAATTGCCAATTTTAAAATTTGGTATGGTAGCCTAGAACCAGGCTATATACCTCTATCAGTTCTAGTGTTCCATCTCGTTCCCTTTTATGGGTAAAATATTACCAAAAATTCAAATTTCGGAGGTTTGAATTCATGATTTCATCACAATTGCTGGCGTCATACTGACAAAGCCAATTCACAGATGAGGCTGTGTACTAAATTCAAATTGATGACTTCGACCCAAGAATTCTTTGTAGCATAAAGTTACAGATCCAGTGTTTAAGAAACGTAACAGTTCTTCTTGTTTTGATGCTTCGATGGGTAAATAAATATCTTGCTGGTAAAATTATATTCTTATCATTTTCAAGCTTCACTAGGATTCTTAATCCAAACTTTATAGGGATCATTTGGCTAGCTAAGATTCTATAAGTTACATTCTGTTGTAAATCAGGAATCTTCGTAAATGATTTCATCACATTACGTGTGTTTAGAAACTGCAGATAAGTAGTCATAATGATGTTATCATGAATACTAACTCGAACGATACTTATATATGATGCAAAACTGATGACGTTGCATTACCATGTTCTGACGTGTACTATTGCATCATGATAACAGAGTTGCCAGATGTTTTTGTTCTAAACAGTTACGAAACGGTTCTTTACCAATGAGTGCTAACTTTAAAAATTTAAAAAAATTGGTAATAAAAATTTGAAACAAAATTTTGAAACAAAAAATTGTCAAACAAAATTTTGAAACAAAAATTTTGGAGCAAAAATTTTACAAACAAAATTTTGAAACGTAAAATTTTTCAAACAAAAATTTCAAAAAATTTTTAAGCAAAAAATTTCAAAAAATTCTAAAAAACAATTTACAATTTTGAAACGAAAAACTTTTCAAACAAAAATTTCAAACGATTTTGAAACGAAAAATTTCAAAGATTTTACAAATAAAATTTATGAAACGAAAAAAAAACAAAATTTCAACTAAAAGAATTTCACGTTTCACGGTTAACCGTCAAACTTTATCCGGTTTTTAACTATTCGATTAACAATTAAACGGTTTTGATCATATTTATCAGTGAGTGCAAAATGTTGAACAATAATGTTCAAACCAAGATTTTTAAACAGTAATCGATAAATGAAAAACAAAACTTAAAACTGAATGCAGCAAAGATTTGAAAATCATCAACCAATCAGATTGCACGAAAGATAGCGATTAACCAAATTGCAAAGATTTGAAAGTGATCAGCCAATCAGATTTCATGAAAGATACTGATCAGCCAATCAAATTGCATCAACAATAACTTTGCTAGTGTTTTAACCATTCAGATTACGTCACCTTAGACAGTGAGTTGTGACTAAATTTCAAAGTGCTATAGCATGTATTGCCTTTAGACTATGAGTCATAAGATTCAATAAGGTTACCTATCAGATTTCTGAAAACTCAAGGTAAAAAAAAAAAACACCACCAATGATCTTAGACTATGAGCTGTGACTAAAGCTCAAAGTATTGTTTCATATTAATCAGGTATTAAAAATTCAAACTTCATGTCTCATACTAAAATTTTGTTTATCACAATTCCCAAATTTAAAGAATGGTCCTATGTACCTCTCTCGATATACTTACGTCTTAGAATTAACCATATAATGATATGTTGTAGTTAGCTCTCAATTAGGTCAATAACCTCCGGCAATTGTTCACCTTAGAAAGAAATAAGCAGAACCAACTGTGGTCTAGAAACGTATTATTTGATAACTCCCAAACTTAAGAAGTATCCCAACAAATTTTGAAAAAGAAGTGAATCTCTGTACACTACGATATAAATTCATACCTCATCAAGGTCAATACCTTCCACGTGGTACAACGTATTGCTTGCGTTTATATTTTGGCCATAGGCGGAAATAATCAAGACCAATGACGTAATTTCATTTTGACAATTTTCAAATTTAAGAAGAATCTGGCAATTTCCCAAATTTAAGGGGTGGGCTAATGTACCCCTCCTAACTTTTAAGAAGGGTGCACCAATGTACCTACGTCTTATAATAGGGAATGGACCCCTATACATGCCCATATAACCATATAAGATAATAGGACCTCATCAAATGGCATAAATTGGGCCAAAAAACGAAACACGTGGTACAACGTATTGCTTACGTTTATATTCTGTCAATTTTTTACCTATGAAAGGGAACGAGATGGACCAGCCAAATCTATTGTAATACATATTTAGGTCCTATACTATGATACCAAATGCTTAAATTTTGAAATTTCCAAAATTTAAGGGGTGGGCCAAGGTACCACTCCCAAATTTTTAAAGGGGTGCATCAATGTACCTATGTCTTATGAAAGGCAATAGACCCCTATATATGCTCATATAACCATATAATGTAATAGGACCTCATCAAAGGGGATAAATTGGGCGAAAAAACGAAACACGTGGTACAACGTATTGCTTACGTTTATATTTTGGCAATTTGTTGCCCATTGAAGGGAACGGGATGGACCACCCAAATATATAGTGGTATATATTAGGGTCCTATACTATTATACCAGACGTTTAAATTGTTCAATTTCCAAATTTTAGGGTGTGGGCCAAGTTACCTCACAAATTTTTTTAAAGGGGTGCATCAATGTACCCATGTCTTATGAAAGGGAATGGACCCCTGTATACGCCCATATAACTATATAAGGTAATAAGACCTCATCAAAGGGGATAAATTAGGTCAAAAACCTCCGAAATTTGAATTTTTGGTAATTTTTCACTCATAAAAGGGAACGAGATGAACTCCTAAAACTGATAGAGGTACATACCCTTGTCCTAGGCTGCCATACCAAATTTTTAAATTTGGCAATTTCCAAAATGTAAGCGTAGTGGTCCTATGTACCCCTGCCAAAATTTAGGGGGTGGGCCAAGGTACCCCTTTGAACATGTAGAGGGGTGGTCCTAAGTACCCCTCGGTCAACAACCCCGGGCGCCTGGGGCGTAAATTATGGTGGGGCTCCAAGAGTTCGGCTAAGTCACGCAATTACTACTACAACTGTGGAGGCTCCGTGTCTCTGGGCTACTTGGTCCACATGTTGTATGCATTGGCCAAGTAATTGTCCGGAAATTTTGTGCACACTGTGTTTGGCGGTGATGGAGCATGTGACGAACTACTGCTTTTGTAGTGTTCAACTACTGGTAGAGTTAGTTCTGGCAGCAGCATCCTTCCTCCTGGTAACGCTGGGTCATCGCCAAAATCACTTTCAGTGTCATCATCTGTGCCATCGTCGCGTCGTCCATCATTAGTGTGTTAAATTCATCTACAACAACCTCTTCTTCAGACAGCTATGTTTCAATCTGTTTTGCAAAAAGACATTGCTCCCACAGTGAAGTTTCCTGCGAGATATCAAGGACATCTAATAAGAACTTCACAACTACAGTCTGTCGCATTTTGAACATATAGGGTGCACGTTTTCTTATCAACCTCCAACGTACCGCCCTACTCTGTTTTCATTGACACTACCTGACCTTCGTGATCGAATGCTCACCGTTCGCACTTTCCTTTACCACCATAACTATTAGCTCCGTCACGACCCGCTCAGGAGAGTAATGCTCCCAGAAGTACGTTTGTTCGCGCGCTACTCTAGCCAGCTATTTTACGCGCTATTCTAGCCATTAAGTTAGTCACAAAATTAATGGGGGTCAAGGTGGAAGAAAACGAGCCCTTCAGGGCGTCTTACCCGTTCCTCTTCCTGCTCCTTCTCCTCCTCCTCCTACTACTACTATTACTACTCCAAATACTACTACTACTAATTATCTGCACAAAAGTAAGTAAATCACTATTTTGAGTATTATTTTCATCTTATTTTAATAAAAAATTGTTATGAAAATTTTTAAAAAATAAAAAACTTTCCTTGGGTCTGGTTTGAAACCACAGCAAAAGCGATATTCATTACTAGCACATAGCGCTAGCATGTCCGGCCACGAGGGCCGACAGCAGCAAGCGTTTGATTTCTGCTATTTGAATGCTACATGGCAAGAAATGGATAACGCCAACCAATCAGAACTGTGTATTTCGTTCGTACTTCCGGGAGCATTTCTCTCCCGAGCTATTCCTGCTCCGTCTCGCGCTTTTACATCCCAGGCTCCCCCTCTACTTTTGCTCCTAAGATACATTGCATGCATTCCAGGCTACACCATACCTTTCTTTATTTAATATAACACACATCAACTGGTTTTGTTTACACTTCCGCGCCAACTACATGGGTTCTCTCTTCCAGTCATATATACTATACACAATGAACCATTTCCACAGAATTTCATTGTTCCGGTTCTATTTCCGTTTAGACAGCTTTCCGTTTCATACAGATTATACTGAATTGTCTATTCTTCTTATGGTTGGTAGGTTAATTTTGGTTTGCAAGATATTCAGTTATACCGGCAGTACTGCCTATTTCATTTCGGCACATTCAAAGTTTTCTCTTGCTTACCTCCGCTTCGTTTGTTCTATCATAGCACAATCAGTCACCGTATATTTGCATCGGTGTCGACCTACTTACGACAGTCTTATGTGCAACAAGAACTTTTAACTGCCCTATGAGCGACCGATTCGATCTGTTAACTGGCCTATGAGTTACTGATTCGTTCATCTCTCGCAGGACTTAACAGTTCATCTAGCTATAAGGGATTATATCAGATTGCTATACGACAAGCTTTCATGTGTAACTCAAAATAAGGAGAAGGCGAATTAAGCAATTAGTTTATGTTTTGGTAGCTTACAACAGGGGGGAGGTAATTTAAAGAGTTTGTTCACTGTTTGGATTGTTTAAAGTGCACTGCATTGTAATTGGTGGGATTGGTTAGGCATAGCCTATCAGATGTAAGGGATCTCAAGAGCTGTCTTTTATTATTGAAATGTTTTTCTCATTTTATTCACAGTGTCTTAGGAAGTCTAAAAAGTAGATAATTGGCGAAACTGTTACAAGTTTCAGCTTTCCAAAATAAAATATATTGCTTTACTTAGTGAGTAATTATATTTGAATTAGATTAAGTATAGAAAGCAGAGCTTTTGAGGAAGAGGGATGTTAAAATTGGATTTTCAATAATTAATTACATGGGAATATACTTTTCATGGAAATACCCCTTTTGTCTCGTTAAGTTATTTGATATTTTTATGTCAAATCTAACTCAAAATTAAGATAAGTTTTATTTGCACTCACAGTAGAGAGAAAATATATTTGACGAACAGTATCGCTGGTACGTACATTTTTCATCAAGGTTGTTCGGACGCTAATAACGCCAGAGGCAAACATATTTTACGAGATGGAATCATATCATCTTCCATCATCTCAATGTAAATGAATCGGTCGCTCATAGGACAGATAACAACAGTTCCTGCCGCTTCTAGGACTAATTCTTTTGCATCGGATTTGCGTGACAACCACATGAACATTTACTTGGTAGAAGACAGCCTTTAAACACCTGCCCTTACGTAGAAGGTAATTACATTCTTAATGTAACCGCAAAAAGTATTTTCTGCCTACATCCTTGCGACCGACTTGCAAAGATAGGATTTGACAAGAGAGGAGAGGAGGTAGATGGGAGGGTGGAGCCATACGTCTCGAAACTTTGAGATTTCAGGAGGCATTGATTCAAAATCTGTCAAAACAGAAATCTCTCGATGGTCTCTGTACATAATGCTACTCAAATATTCACTTCCCGCTGGTCAAGTAGCTAGTGCGTATTTCTTCTAGTATAAAGAGGGGGTTGGTAGAAAATTGAGCGCATTACGGATTTTGCCTTAAAGAGTAGGTCCACGTCTCGCATAGTCTCGCTGCTGAAGTGGAAAGCTAAACTTCAATAAACAATAACAAATAAATAATAGTTAGATCTTGTTTCATATGAAAGACTTGAATTTAAACAAACTTATGTATGAAAGTTATGACAAATGTTAATGTAAGGTTTTGTTTGTAAGAGATTATAAAGCTAGATTGTGGGAATCAATTGACTGATAAATTTGAGTTTAGCGTCCCTTTCAAAAGCGACGCTGTATGAAAGTAGATCTGTAGCCTTACGTGGGATTCGAACCACATGAGCTCCCGCTGAGAATCGAATCCAGATCTCTCGTGTCAAAGATCATATAACCACGAGGGTTCTCACAAATGGCGGTAATGCTTAACATGTTTGTGTTCAAGGAGAACCTTCGCACCTTCTCGAGAAAAGTGACACAAATCAAAAAACCTAAAGATCCAAGTTCGCATCCAGGGCCGGATTTCCCAATAGGCCCGGTAGGCCCGGGCCTATGGGCGCAAGCTCTCAGGGGGCGCACGGTCGAGAGAAAAAATTTAAAAAATATCTAGAAATAAAAATAAATAGCCATAACTTAACATATTTTTTGAATTGATTAAAAAAATCAGGCTAATAAAGCATTCTGATTTTGTTCACTGGAACAAATAATTGTTGGTAAAGTTCACCAATCTTTCGTTAATACATTAACGGTATTTTGTTAAGCCCAGAGCCAAGTAAATCCCTCAAAAAACTTGCAATGATAAAATTGCATCGTGTTTGCACAAGCAATTAACATATAGGCCTGATATAATTTTTTAATAAAGGTTTTTAGGAAAGTAACTTCAACCAGACTAGGGGGCGGAAAAAGATATTGGGCCTAGGGGCGCCAAAATGCTAAATACGGCCCTGTTCGCATTCCTCGCGAGAAAAGTGACATAACACGAAATTTGTCATTTTTCTTCTAATACACTCTGATTTTGGGATAATTTTAAAGCTATATTTACAACACTTTTACACATAAAAGAAAAAAGAACATTGTGATTATAAAATAACTTTAAAACAAGTTACGAGTTATGTCGTTTTTCTCGCGAGGGATACGAACTTGGACCTTTAGGTTTTTTGACTTGTGCCACTTTTCTCGAGATGGTAGGATTATAATGGTTAATTCTGTGACCATTCTAAACTGCTAAATACAATTAAAAATGTGTTAATATGTAAAATTAACGATATAACGTATCTTGTATCAGCTTACAAGCTACATACAGTACAACATGCAAGCTATCTATAACAAATAAATGAACAGAATAGACACATTAGATTACGACTAGAATTTCATAGGAAAAAGGTGAGTCATTTGTAGGGTGTAGCATGTATTTAAGAAATTGGAACGGGCTTTCTCATGTTATCAAACGGATATCTGTCAAATGAGAGACACGCCTTTATCCCTTCATCCAGTTAGTTCCGAGCAACCCAAGGACGTGACATAATCCGGTAGTTGGCATCGCTGCTGCGACGAAAATACTGTCCTCTCGCGGAAAGAGTTCGAACTACTTCCGTCTCCTTGACGATCAACAGCTGGTTGCCTTCAGTGTTGCTAACACCTACGGAAACTCACTTTGGAAAACAAAATTTCGTAATATTTGGCGCAGTGGTAAATGATACTAACAAGACATTCTTAGTGATGTTATTATTTAAACTTTTTGTCCTGAATCATTGTAAAAGTCCTTTGATCTTGCAAGATATGAAATCTGAGAAGGGTGGAAGACAAGAAATGAAAGTGGATTTTCAACCCCTTTTTCATTTACTTTTTTTCTAAATAGATAAATATATTTCTTGCGAGAACGGAAGCGATATTGCCTTGGTGGATACTTCAGGGAGGGGCCTCGTGGTTCAGTGGTAAAGCATTCAACTCTGGTGTAGGGGGTCCTTGGTTGGATTCCACCTTGCGCCAAGTTAGCTTTTGTGGTGAACAAACATCGTGTGCGTGGGCGGGGTTCTCCTGTTTCCTCCCACTTTTTTCATTTGACCATTTCATTAATTTCTTATCATCACCGTGTCCTTTAGCCTAGCCGGCATATTGTGGGACGTAAAAAGATAAAGGAATACTTCAGGGGTAGTTGTAATTCAAGGTGTTAGAATCTGACCTTGGATAAGTTTAGAGTTTGGACAGAGTCTGGTTATTTGTTGAACAAAGAATCATTAAATAATTAATTTTGTACTCATTGTTCCATTTGTAAACTATGCTGTCGTATACAGGGCGCATCTACATTGGGAAGAGGGTTTGTCCACAGTCTGGACTTCCCAAGCTTTCTAACTATTGACTGAACTATTTGCTCACTTTCTTAATATAATAAAATACGCGTGTACATGTTTTAGCAGAAAAATGATTGATGTAGCAGAAAGATTTTATTTTATACTCCATTTGTACTTCTGTTTCCTTATACAAATAATTTCGTTCTATCACCTTTTTCTTGAGAATAAGGTAGCAGCAGTAAAAATTACTTATCTTTTTTTCGAGTGTAAATAACAACAGTTCAATACTACGTATTATAGACATGGTTCCTTCCTCCAGAACATCGGAACCCACCCAACAAGAATTTATGGGTGCGCGCTCGTGCAGTTTGTAGGAGTTCTATTAATAGCAGAAACTCAAGACGCTGTGAAAACATATTACATATGTCTCATTTCAAAAGAAAGTAGCTCTATCAAATGTTTAGATAGGTGCTTGTAAAAGAAAAAAAAATTGCAAAATATGTGCACAAGTGAAAGAAGAATGAAACTAGAAAGCATATACCCAAAGTAACAAAATCATCACCTGTAGGAGTGGACGGGGAAACTTTGACCCGCCTGGCTTAGCTATAAGGTTGTCCCACCATCAAAATTTATGATAGTAGTTTCAGTTGCAGCAAGAAAACGTTTTTCGAGACTCACTTAAAAACTATTGAAATGAAATGAAATCTTTCAGTTTTTCGTTCCACAGCTTTGCCGGCTAGGCTAAAGAAGAAAGTGATGATGAGAACTGAATGGAATGGTAGAATTAATAAAGTGGGAGGAAACGGGAGAACCCCGAGAAAACCCACGCACATGGTGTTTGCCCATCACAAAGTCCACTTGGTGAGAGCTGGGATCGAACGAGGGACTCCATGCACCAGAGGTTAACGCTCTACCGCTGAGCCCCCAAGGCCTCGTTAAAAACTATTGTTTGTCCCTGAAAGTATGTTAAGAATCAAGTTCTGTAGTAGCGTAAAACACTTTCTAGTAAATTTAGTACTAAAATTGTTTTCCAATCTTACTCGAGAGGTTAACTATTCTGATTAGTCACACTTTTTGCAAAATCACAACTTCACTTTCAGTAGAACAGTAAGTTGATTTTTTACTTTTTTCTACAATACATACACACACACACAAGGCAATGAAGTTAAATTACCAAAGGTGTGAGAAAAAGAGACAAAATTCGTACGGTAGACGTAAGTACATGGAAACATTAACGCTAGTGTTTACATTAAGTTATTTACAGTATCTTAACGTAACTCTTTTAAGCTCCGAAAGGGCCTTTAGATAAAGATCTTGTCTCCGTATAACGAAACGTGTCCAAATAACGAAAATGGACTTGATCTCATTGTGAAATGAACGGCCCGTATATCTGCTGTATTTAGTTCACAGCTAAGATAACTGTTTTTTTAAAGTATAGTATAGTTATGTTATGTTTATAGTATAGTGGCTGAAATGTCCGTTCTTCGCACGGGGAGAATAGATTTATGGGAAATATTTGAATCCCCTTCTTCTTTAGAGTATTTATTTCAATGAAAGTATAATGATTAGACAGGATTTTTATGCATTTAAAATTCGTGAAATATGCATGCAACTATGCTGTCAAATATGTCAAAATATGCACTTAATTTGCACTAAGAATTTAATAAAAGAGAGCATTTTCTAACATGTGACAAAGTTTCGTAGGTGAAATGTAACATCGAAAATGTATCTTACCTTTCAGCGACTTCTCTTCAGAATTTATTTATAGGCTACATTTTTTTAAAACACACACAGATTATGAGATTAAAATGAACACCGTGGCGTGAGAACACGATCTCTAGTTTTCTTTACAAATGTATTCTAGAATGTGTTTATTTTATACGAAATAATATGCACCTCACTTTTAGATGTACATGTACACTGCACAGAGAAAAATCGTTTTTAAGGATTTAATCTTTTCCGTAATTACTTTTAGGGTATATCACAAGATGCTTCTCTATGTTTTTTAGTGTCCATTTGTGATGTTTGTAGCCAGAAAATGGCCTCTCTACATTAACAAATTAACTGGACAAGTTACTGGACACTCACGTCATTTCAACATTTTATTTTTCACCTCCCTTCCCCCACCCTCTGTCGACGGGGATGAACTTCTACTTAAATGGCATTGGGACAATCACTATTCATTTCATCAACCCCGAAAACTATGGACTGCGCACTAATACTAGTCTTTTGGATTATACCACTCCTTCTAACCCCACTTCTTGGACTGTCTTACTCCCACAATATTTCTTCCAGAATGAAAGTTATATTCTATCAAGTTTGGTTAAAATTACTTACGTTCTGGAGTTCCGCTAGAATATATATTCATATACATATATTCAAATATATATAGACGTGCAATCAACGCCTTCGGCGTTTCCTCTGTAAATTTTCAATCCAGTTCACATTCCCTTTCATCCCTAAGTTTGGGATTAAATGTAATAGCGATTGTAAACTGAATTCGACACTAATCTCAATCATTTGAGACGTTCTATTTTTCACCCATCTTCCCCCCATGTGAATGGGGCTGAACTTGGACTTTAACGTTATCAGGAGCGTGGTTATTCACCTCAGCGACATCGAGAACTTTGGATTCGTTACTAGTATCGGTCGTTTTCGATTCTGTTTTTACATGTCAACCCCTTTCCCTTACTCTAGAGGTGCTAATGAGGGTTAAACGTAGGCTTGAATGGTACAAGGAGTGTCGCCAATCAACTTACAGATCCCAAAGATTATGGATTCAACACTAATATCACTGTTTTTGATGATTTCCATGTCACCTCCCCCCCGCCCGAGTTTGTTCGTAGCTAAGCCTTTGACATGGGAGACACGGGTTCGATTCCCGGCAGGAGCTCATGTGTTTCGGATTCCACGTTAACCAGTAGGTCCCGTCTCACGTAGTCTCGCTGCTGAAAAGAACGTTAAACTCAAAATCAACTCAATTTCTCCCCCTTTCCCTTTGAGTATTAATGGAGGGTGAATTGTGATCGTAAGGTCATGGGAAGTCTCGCTATTCATCTCAGCGACCCCCAAAACTATGGATTTTACGCTAATATCAGTCGGTTTCGATTCTTTTATATGTTATCCCCTTCCACTCTTCTTAGATGTGATAGGGTATCTTACCCCTATTGGAAGCTGAAATGAAACTTAATTCCACCGAAACTGCCACCATTCAACTTAAGGGTCCCGAAAACTATGGATTGAGATCCTAAGGGGTGCAAATGAGGGTTCGACATTCCAAATGTCTTCATGCTCCCCCAAATGGAATTTGACTGTAAAGTGTTTATTTAAAATGTTTATTAAAGCAAATGAATTCTTATAATAGAACAAATAGAAGTGCCCATTTTTCACATCGGAAGAATAATCCCAGACAGCACAATGCACATGCACGTACAGTATCCGTATAGTACATGTACAATTGCACGGATGCAACATGTGCATCATCTGTATAAATGCACGCCTGTACATGTGATGCACATATACATGCCAGGTCCTATTCAACATCTTCACGTGCACAGAACATGTGCAACGTACACGTCCTGCACAAGTGATTTACATCTACCGCGCAGGTGATTTACAAGTAGCACGTATTCGATTTACATGTAGTTCACAGGTGATTTACATGTAGGACAGCGGTGATTTACACGTAGCACATAGGTGATTTACATGTAGCACACAGGTGATTTACACGCAGTAACCAGGTGATTTACATGTAGGACAGAGATGATTTACACGTAACACACAGGTGATTTACACGCAGTTCCCAGGTGATTTACATGTAGGACAGAGATGATTTACACGTAACACACAGGTGATTTACACGCAGTACCCAGATGATTTACAGGTAGGACATATGTGATTTACACGCAGTACCCAGATGATTTACATGTAGGACAGAGATGATTTACACGTACGATAGAGGTGATTTGAAACAGTACCCAGATGACTTACATGTAGTGCACAGGTGATTTCCTCGTAGTACAGAGCTGATGTAAAAGCAAATTCGACATGCAACGGAAAAAAGAAGTTTATATATTTGGTGTTTTACACAGTAACACAATCTATAACTGCAAAGACATCACCTTCAAAGTGTATAACAAGTAACTAATAATTGTCAGTGAGAATTTTAGTTTTGGAGTTTATTATTTGCAACGAGCAGCGCTTTAGGCAGTATCTTTGACATGTTTGCCAAGTAACAAATAACGCAACATATTCTACTGTAATCGGTCACGAAAATAATTTTGTAAACCTACGAACTGTCTGACAGTAGTTACATTAGTACAATGCTGCCACCTGTTGATATTGTATCCTAGCTCAGTGGACGTTATGGAGTTTTTACAATCATTCAGCTGTTATTCGTCGAAAAGTCTCTATAACACCGCCTGGAGGAAAAACGACACCTACCAAAAATGGAGGTTACTTTCTGTTGATGAAAATGAGAGTAAAAGAATGAAAGTAAAAGTATACACTTGCACGGTATTATGGACGTCTCATACACACGTGCAGTAGCCGTGCAAATACCCATGTGCACACAACGGCTTAAGCACCGGTAATTTAAATGTGCTTCATCCACGCAAATGCACATGTGCACATCCACTGCTCAAGCATGGGTTATGCACATACGCTGCATCCACGCAAAAGCACATGTGTACATAACGGCTACAGCACGGGTTATATAAATATGTGCTTCATCCATGCAAATGCACATGTGCACATAACGGCTTAAGCACGGGTTACGTACGTGCGCTGTATCCATGCAAATGCACATGCGTACATAACGGCTTAAGCACGGGTTATATAAATATGTGCTTCATCCATGCAAATGCACATGTGCACATAACGGCTTAAGTGCGGGTTCCGTACGTGTGCTGCATCCACGCAAATGCACATGTGTACATAACGGCTACAGCACGGGTTATATAAATGTGTGCTTCATCCATGCAAATGCACATGTGCACATAACGGCTTAAGTACGGGTTCCGTACGTGCGCTGCATCCACGCAAATGCACATGTGTACATAACGGCTTAAGCACGGGTTACGTGCGTGCGCTGCATCCACACAAATGCACATGTGTATATAACGGCTACAGCACGGGTTATATAAATGTGTACTTCATCCATGCAAATCCACATGTGCACATAGCGGCTTTAAGCACGGGTTCTGTACTTGTGCTTCATCCACGCAAATGCACATGTGTATGTAACGGCTTAGGCACGGGTTATGTAAATGTGTATTATCCATGCAAATGCACATGTGCACATGCACGACTTAATCACTGGTTATGTACGTGTGCATAACCCACGTAAATGCACATGTGCACATACACGGGTTATGTATGTGTGCTTCATCCACGCAAATTCACGTGTACGGCTTAAGCACGGGTTATGTATGTGTTCATCATCCACACAAATGCACATGTACAAATGTACGGCTTATGCATGGAAAGTGCACATGTGTCGTATACGTACGTGTTGTCTGGGAAGGTTTAAACTAACATAAAGCGCGGAATTTGAATATAATAAAATTTGTTTCTCTTTTCCCTTTTAAAAGCGGAATTGTAAACGCTGCAATACATATTTACTAATTTTTCTCTACTTATATCAAATTTCACGCCTCCAACTTAAGTGAATACTCACACTAATCATTTTCTGAATAAAGAATCGAAAAATTTAATACTAGAAATTGACTTTACTTATTTTTTATTTATTTTTTTACAAGCCCAAGTTTTGAAAAGGCTGAAACACGTTTTCGATCAATTGAAATTAGAAGTTTATGTACCAGACTTCTTATCCCTAACTTAAAACGAATATTCACATAAAGTTTTTCTGCATAAAGAATCAGTAGTTTGAATATTACAGAAATTGTTCCCTTTCCCTATAGAAGCTGAATTGTCGAAACACGTATTGTTGTATTTTTAATTGAGAGTTTAAATATCGAATTTTACTTTTCTGACGTGAGTGAATCCTCACACTTGGTAGTTTCACAATGAAGAATCGTAATTTTTAATGTAGAATTTGTCCCCATTTTCTTATTTAAGAACGGAATTTCCCAAAACGCTTAAACACAACTTCAGTTATTTTTCATGGGAAGCTTATATGCCAAATTTTATCTTCCTAATAGGAAATACTTAATTATTCAAACAAAGATTTGAATCCACTTTAACCCTCCTTAGGGTAGTACTGTAAAGAAATCCTCTCTTACCACACGTTTTCATGGCAAGAAAGTTTCCTGTCCAAATTGTGTTTCTAGCTATACTAATATGACCTTTATGTTCATGAGTAAGTCACTTATACATAATAGTATAGATCTGATACGTAAAAAAGAATTCTAAACAGCGTCAACCAGGGGTGGACCGGCCATAATCAAGTACCGGCCCGATGGCCGCTGCGCCCTCCTCACATCAGTGCATTTGTGCCCTCCTCGGGAAGGGCTAAGACCCGTCTTAGCCTCGGGAAGGCGCACAATTTCCTCTCTGAACACAATTTTTTTTTAAAAAAGAAAAAAACAAAGCTACATAATTATTTTATAAATTCGCTAGCCTTTGGCGAGCTACGGCTCCACCCCAGACCCCGGTATTTGCTCGGCCTACGGCCTCGCTCTTTCTGTTTTCGGCGTGGGAATGCTATTAATGATATTAGATTTATCCCTAAATATATAGATTTGACTCTAATATCGGTCATTTTAGACGATTTTTACATATCCCCCTTACCAACCCCACGCTCCGCCCCAAATCCCAGTATTTGCTCGGCCTGCGGCCTCGCTCTTTCTGTTTTTGGCTTTGGGAATGTCATTATAATGATCTTAGGGACCCTGAAATTTAAAGATTTGACTCTAATATCGGTCATTTTGGATGATTTTTATATATCAACCCTCCCACACCCACTGCTCCGCCCTCCGATCCCGTCTTTACTCGGCTTACGGCCGTGCCCTTTCTGTTTTAGGCTTTGGTGGTATCATTAATGATCTCAGCGACTTCGAAATATATTGATTTGACTCTAATCTCGGTCATTTTGGATCATTTTTACATGTCTCTCCCTCCCACTCCCACCGTTAGAAGCGTTAGTGGCGTTACATAAAAACAAGATTCTGTTCAAGACTTACAGATGAACATCTGAAATCATTGTTCTTGATGAACTCAGAAAGAGACATTCTGACCAAAATAGACAACAATCTTATTATTGACAAAATGTGTGAAAAAAGCAAGGAGATGCGAAGGCTCCTTCAAGCATAAACCAGTGACTTGACTTTCATTTTCCAGTTTTGTTTTTGAATTTCTTTTTTCGCTAGGTAGATATATAATTCTAAATTTTCTTTTGTTAATTTGTAATAAATGTTTCATGTATACTTTTTATCAATGATTTTAAAAATAGATGAAAAATAAGTTAATGTTATGATGAACATAGCTTTAAAAGAACAGAAGTATGAAAAATAGCATAAGCCCCAAACTTAACTCAAATCTTCAGTTATAATTAGGCTGTTAACTAATGTAGCCGAAGAATTTAAACAACTGGTGTGATTTTTGTAGTCTCAGTTAAAGTGTGCAGATTTATATAGGCCTAATATACGAGGCGTGTTTTTTAAGTAAGGCCGTTTGAACATAAGTACACAACGAAAGGTTATTTCAAAAAAAAGTGAATGTATTTTCAGAAAGTACATACTTTACTCTATTTTTCGACATAGTTGCCAAGTTTGTTCAAACACTTATCATACCTCTCAACCAATTTCAAAATACCCTCTTCATAAAAACTTGCCGCCTGCTCCGATAACCAAGAGTTCACTGCCGTTTTCACATCGTCGTCATCATTGTAACGGTTGCCACTGGGGTGTTGTTTGAGGTGGAGGAACAGATGGTAATCGCTCGGCGCAAGATCACGACTGTAGGGTGGGTGGTCTAAAACTTCGCAGCCAAAACTGTCCAACAAATCGTGGGTCTGACCTGCAGTGTGAGGTCTTGCATTGCCATGGAGAAGAACAATGCCCTTTGTCAGCATGCCGCGTCGTTTGTTTTGAATCACTCTGCGTAGCTTTCACAGGGTTTGGCAGTATGCTTCTGCATTGATAGTGGTTCCTCGTTGCATGAAGTCGAACAACAAAACACCATGCCTATTCCAAAACACCGACGCCGTGATTTTGCGCTGGGACAGAGTCTGTTTGGCCTTCACGTTTACAGGCGAGTGTGTGTGTCTCCATTCCATGCTCTGTTGCTTCGATTCAGGCGTGATTTGCGAAACCCATGTTTCGTCTCCAGTTACGATCTGACTCAAGAAGTCGTCACCTTCTTCGTGATAACAAGTCAAAAACTTCATGGCACACTCAAATCTTTGGTTTTTGTGGTCCTCTTTAAGAGTTTCGGGACCCAACGGGAGCACAGTTTCCTAAACTTTAGGGGTTCAGAAACAATTTTGTAAAACACTGATCTCGACACGTCAGGAAATTCGTTTGAGAGACCTGTTATTGTGAAGCGCCTGTTCTCACGAACCCTCGCTTCAACTGAAGCCACCAAATCGTCTGTAATCGAAGAAGGGCGACCGGAGCGGTCCTCATCATGGACGTTGTCACGGCCATTTTTGAATTCTCGTACCCACTTACGCACTTTGCTTGCACTCATAACAGTATCACCATACACTTCGCAAATCTGTCGTTGAATTTCTGCAGCAGACAGGTTACTTGCTGACAAAAACCGTATCACTGAACGAACCTCACATGCGGCGGGCGACTTGATAGTCTTAAACATTGTGAAAGCACAGAACACAACCGTACAGGTCAGCTACAGAGTTGAAACTGAGCACAGTTGTTCCCGAGGCATGCCGGTACACGACGCACACGCTAGTTCCGGTATGCGCGCGAACTACTAGTGTCTACAACAAAACGGACCTTACTTAAAAAACACACCTCGTATTTAGTACTCAGTCTCTTTGTTTGTTTATGAAAATATTAAACTTGTATAATTCTATCGTGATTAACTGCAATAGCTACTTAATCTTTTGTTGTTTTTTGTGTACTAATTTTCCGAGGAAAGCCCCCGGCACTTTCTTTTATTAGGAGGGCGTATTCCATACAAGCGAAAGCCTCAGATGGACGGTGTCCTCCCAGAGTATGTGACCGCGCCCTTTTTACATAGCCAGTCCACCCCTGGCGTCAACACATACGAATATCTCAAGTGCAATAATTAGTGCAATACTGATCAGTGGATAGCAAGAAATAGGATCATGGATAGTACTAATAACTGCTATAACGAAGAAATGCGATTACAAACACACACTGTATACCAAACATTATGTGGTGTCACCGATTGAAATGTGGGTCATATGGTTGGCCAGAGTACTTCATAGGCTTTTATGACAGGAAGTTTAGTATAGTTTAGGTAAGATTGATTGCAGATGAGACAGATAAAAAAAATAATATAAATATTTTCCAGTTTTCATTAGTTACACACTATTGAAATACTGATGAAATTTGCTAAGAAGTAATAAATTAACCTTCTTGATACCAAAGCCATGAAAGACTATGACCAATCAGGTAGCTCACATTAAACTGGCTGATGAGTGGCAGCGCATCGGTTCCCAGGCGCCATTATTTCTGGCTTTCTGGATCACTGTGTTTGCTACTTCTTAATTCAGGTAACTCGCCAATTGCCTCATGATGCTGGGTCAATACTAGAAAATTTTAGTGCTCACAGCGAGAGTAGAACCAGCGGCCATGCATACCGAGGTCGCGCACGCTAACAATATGACTAAACTGGAGCTAAATAATAATAGTAATAGTAATAACAAAATTTAGATTTCCAATTTGTATTTTTAATGCTCTCTATTCGTATTCGCAGATGAGAAATTTTAGTGTTTTTTTCTAACTACTAGTACTAAATAAACTTTCTACATAAAAGATTACTATGTCTATATAAAAGAGTCACAAATGGAATGCACTAGATCAATGGTGTATTTAGGATTTTGTATCGAGGTGCTATGCATAACAAGTAAATAAGCACATCTATTTTTCCTTTTGGATGCCGACGAATTTTAATGAAGTTGTATACACGACTACAAAAGTGTATTACCACCTGCAATTCTTTTCCTACAATGCTAGGCAACCCAAAAAGCTCAGTCGTTGTGTTGGTTGAGAATTACAAACGCGTTGGACCAAACCTCAATTATGTTACAAATATATCAGTGTGGCAAACTGCAAATAAGACAATAAAATAAATTGTTAAGAATGACGGCTTTATTATTGTGAGGGAAATGGATGACACAAAAAATTACAAAATGATCTTACTTAAGCAGTTCAAACAAGATGAGTGCTATGAAATAGATATAAGAGGAAAGCAGTATTTTCCCTTTTTCAAAAAACTCATAAAAAAGAAAAAAACGTTACATAATGTAATGGTTTAATATAAACGCCTAAAAGCACAACAACAAACATCCACAGGTAACGGAAAGAGAGACAAACACAGACTAAGAGACACAGTTAGCGTAGAAGACTTGCAGGCCTCCCTTGCAAGATAAAGAGACGAGACCCTACTTGTAAAGTAATGTTATAATAATAATATTATTATTATTAATAATAATAATAATAATTATTATTATTATTATTATTATTATTATTATTATTGAAAACTCGTTTCTTTTCCAAATCTCTAATTCTACCTAAGAGCATGTCTACATATGGTCTACATGTCTACATGTCTACAAAGCGGTCATGTGTGCAGTTTTTATCAATGAGTAATGTCAAACGCCAAATGGGAAGGAAATCTCCGAGACAGAGAAACTAAAAACTTTCTTATGATAATTTCTAGGTCAAAGTTTGAAGCACTTGTTTTTGAGAGTTTTTTTTTCGGGGATTAAGTTTTGGGGCCTAAGAAATTACAGTATATAATATTGCAAATTTGCAAGTGGATTTCTTTACATTGCAGTTTGTGGTAATAAAGAAATTGTCATTGGAAGACATGATTGTTGATATGTATGAATATCGATATCGACATGTCGACATATCTCACAGGCCTAGATCTGAGAAATGATGCTTGAAATATACTGAAATCAATAATCAAAATCTAAATATGTTTTTGCATTCCGTATCCTAGGTTGAGGGGGAAGGGGGGAAACCCGAACAAACATTTTGAGCCAAAAATTGCTAAAATAAAAGTAGTTGTACTTCCCCCTTAATAGAAAACTACTACAGTAATTTTTACTTCTGTTTCTGATTTTCATCAGAAATCATCGACAGTATAACAATATATAGCAATAACATCGACTTAATATACTATAGCAATATACTCTATAATTTTTCACAACCAAGCAAATCGGAAGATGAAATTCTTGTGATAATAGAGTGGAATGTTCTATAAAATAATCATAATTCATTGTCCTTATTTCTGACAGTAAGTTTGACAGAGACTCAGAAATACAAGATTAATAGAACTAGAAATGAGTGATTTAATTCCATTTTTTCTCACACTAAAAGACGTCTACATTTTGCTGAAATTGTCATTTTCTTAATATATAAGTCCCCTATCCCGGGCTAATTCTGGTTACGGGGGTTTCGGGGTAATCGGTATCGGAAAGCATAAAGGTTGCCGACTCTCAAATCTCGACAGTTTGTTAAAAGGGATTTCACATTTCATGTTATTTCTCCGTTATAAAAACATTTCTGATTTACTACATACTGGATGGTGAATTACTGAACTTATAACATGAAAAAGCGACAGTTAACACCTTGCAGCTAGGCCATCCAATATACACCTTCTTATCCGACAATTGTGTCTGGTAGCGAGACCCCTCTTTTTCCTCCATTCCTCACTCCCATATTAAAATCAGCAACAACATGAACGCAATTCTAATTTCAAAATATACATGTATTAGTGTCAATAAAGTGAAAGAATTAAAATGAGACAAGACGAGATTCATACGCTGACGTAGAGAGAAACATAAATGTAGAGAGAAACAGAAATATAAACATATCTCAATAAAAAATTGAAACCAATAGATATCTGTTAGAAGTACGGAAGTGAGACGGAGAGAGAAAAGGGGATAGAAGAAGAAGAAGAAGAAGAGAGTACAGATAAAAATATTGGATTTAAACGTAGTAACAAAAGAACCTAACATTATAAAGTTTCGTTTCCAGAAATCCAACAGTAATATAGAAATAAGGTGTTTATAAATGTTTGTCAGAACTATTCGAATAAATACTTAGAGAATGCTTGAAAACTTCATTATCACTTTTAAAATGAATACCAAACTTGGTGATCAAATTAAGTACTTAATTTCCAGTGAAACTGACCTTAACACACATATAGTCTTTCCACGTGGTTCGTTATAAATTCGGTAGTGTTCATTAAAGGTACAGATCTGAAATACATTATAATAAACCTGGTAGATAGCGTAGGTCATACTTTCCATTCCAGACTACTAAGGGAAACTGAACCAAAAAAAAAAAAGAAAAAAGAAAAAAAAGAAAATAGAAACAAAAATTGAATGTGCCCTATTTTACTGCTAAATTTCTATCATAAAGAGCCTAGATTAAAAGTCCGAATTGTATCAGAATGAAGAGTTACAAATATTTAAAAGGAAAATATAAAGGATGTTGGTTCATTATAGACGTAATTGCATATTTCGCATTTCATAAGTGGCTAAAACAAATTGAAGAATTATAGGACGGAAACGAATTTTATGTCAAATTAATATAAAGAAAATTGTCTTGAAATAACCCAAAAGGGGGCCATTTTCTAGTCATTTTTGAACATATGTCTGTTCCGAACATCCACTCTCGATTCCACCTATTGCGGATATAACGTTGTATTCGCAATGATAGAATGAACACGCTAGAGCTGAAACAGGTCATCGAAGTGACACGTTGATTCGATTGAGACTCGGTAACCGAGCTGGAAAAAAGAGACTTTACTTATTTCCTTTACATAAAGTGTGTGTTTGTGTGTGTGTGTGTGTGTGTGTGTGTGAGAGAGAGAGAGAGAGAGAGAGAGAGAGAGAGAGATTCAAGACATGATAAGGAAACGTCAGGAAACATGGATAGAGAGAGAAAGAGAGACGAATATAAATATGAAAACTACTTATCATTCGTATGAAGAAGATTGCACACACTGTTTATTCGAATTCTTGCCTTGTAACTTCTCTAACCAACGCTGGTAGCGAATGTTTTATGAAAAAAGATGGTGTCTGATGGGTATTCGAACTAAGATTTTTCGTTTGCAAGTCTAGGACTGTACCAATACACCAATGGTTACCCTATCCGGCAGCATATTTAACAAAAGGTATAGTGTTTCTTTCTAAGAAAAATAACATGAAAAGTGGATATTACAGACCAATTAAGTGTTTCGAATTGTCTTAGTAGCCCTCATAGTTATTATTTCCCCATTCCTAACCAACATTTGTAAATAGTCTCTATCATGATATAGGTGTTTGCTTCCACATTCTTACAGATTGCTCGATTAGTGTGAGAAGTCACTCTTCGATTCCTCAAGATCACTTTGTGAAAAAATCTTTGTCTTGACCAGGATTTGACCTACGTTTTTAACCTATACTATTCGTGAGTCCTGAATGTCACGCTATACTACAATGCCATGAAACTATAATTCAAATCTTAGTAAGTTCAGTTCTGCTCTTTGGAACGAACCGGCTGCTTTCTGTAAGGTTATTTAGACCAAAGTACACGTAAATTCATTTATTCTACGACCTAGAGACAAATTAGTGCCCATTAATAAACGAAATAACATACAATCCAGGAAAAATTACAGAAATAATACCATACTATGCAGTAGTTACGCCAGCAAGTTCAAAAGTACGCTTATGATAATAATAATAATAATAATAATAATAATAATAATAATAATAATAATAATAATAATAATAATAATAATAAATATCCAGCTTCAATGTGTAGTTGTCATTTCGACAAATAATATCAATATGCGAAGTCAATCTAAGGAATATTCTTCGAAGATTAGGCAGTTGTTCCATTTCCTCTTCCATTTCTAGAAAATCCACCCACGTGTTTATCCATTTCCTCTTCCACCACCCACGTGTTTATCCACCATAAAGTCCATATGACATGAGATACAATCGATCTTATGTATACATAAAAGTCGGGACCAGTACTGCACATGATACTGTCGAATAACTCAAACTTGTGTGCAACGTTACAAAAACATTTATTTACGGATTTAGGATTTAGATTTCTGGGCTTTCGGCATCAAAAACCATCCGTCACATATGAGGAATGACATCTCTCAGACAGCACATCATCCGGAGAAAGGAAGGAAGGAAGGATTGAGAAAGGAAGGAAGCGGCCTGGGACCTATAAGTTAGGTACCACCTTGGTATTTGCCTGATGTGAATGAGGAAAATCCAGGAAAACCTCATTCAGGGTGGCTGGCCTGAAAAAGCGTTTGACACTTTCTCGACAGAGCGCCCCCACCGGGAACCGAACCCGGGACCGCTGTGCGCGTGGACATAGGCTCAAGTCCGTTGGGGACTATAGAACACATTGGTTCTTAACATATTTTAGCCGAAAGTCGCGTCGTTAGGAGCTCAGCTATTAGTTGTAGCCTTTCGTAGTAATTATTATTGATAATGTTTAGTACCAGTAATTGCTTTTGTCTTTACGTATTGTTATTCTTTTCTTTATTTTAAAAAATATATTCAAATAAATACCACCATCATTACTGTTATTTTGAACGTAAACACCATTTACAATTGGCAAAGAAAAAATTTAACGTTCCGACGTAGCTGCAAAAAATTGAAAAACAAATTTGGAAATATTAGGGTTAGAACCCATGCTCATGGACATCAAAAGTATTACAACCAGCTGCCGAAAACAGCTTTTTTATTTTTAAAAAAGTTCGTCTTGTCCGGAATACTGTTCGACATGGGCGGTAGGGCGGGACAAAAAAATTAATTGATGCAAATCTAATGAAGATCGCTGCACTTGAATGTGCTAAGCACACTTTCAGTATGATTTCTAAAAAAAAAAAAAAAAAAAATCACACTTCTACTCGTCGCAAGTGGAATTTGATTCAGTAATTTTATTATTTTGTAATTTTCCCATTTCTCGCGAGATGGCACCACAAATGTCAGTGTATTTTTGTAAAACAAAAGGTTTTGCGTGTAGTTGCAGAATTTCCATACCACATATTTTAATTATACAGTATAACCTCGTTAACACGAACTCGCTTAAGACGAACACTCGGTTAGGACGAACAAAATTTCGGTCCCGGCATCGCTGTACGTTATCTTATAGGATGTTTTATCGGTTAACACGAATTTCGGTTAGCACGAATTACGAACTAATTTTTAGTCCCTTGAGTCAGTAAAGGTTTTCATTTAACACGAACTTTCAATCCTTTGTTTTTTTTGTTTGTTTTTTTTACATAATTTTTCTTATTTCAGATTTCACTCCAGATCAGTTTTTGTCATACAGTATTTATACAGACGAAAATTGCCTTGTAAATAAGAGAAAAACCAGAAACAGTTATCTTTCGTCTCTTATGTGGTGTTGATTCTGTCCTCCGTCAAGCGCTGAACATGCAGGAGCTTGGCAGACGAGCTGCTGGCGACAGCTCGAGACAAAACATCTTCTCTCCCCTGTAACTCTAAACTGGTGACAGCAGTCATAAATACCTTTCCGTTACTAGCGGTACCCAACTTGCTAGCGGAGTTATCAATTTTATAACTTGACCTAGATTTTCTGCGTGGAAGCTTTTTTTTTTAATCTTCGAAGATAAGATAATAAGCTTACTGTAATGTTTTCACTTTTCAGAGGACGGTACGAGACCGAAGCTAGTCTCGATCTCGATCTTAACTCGAATTTGAGACCGAGCCGTGCTTTTCGAAATCGAGACGAGACTGAAACTCTCAACCTCGTCTCGATACTATTCTGTGGATGGTATCAAGACGGAGAAGAGTCTTGGTCTCGTCTCGAATTTGGAGCCGAGACGAGACCGAGACTACTCAGTCTCGTCTCGATACCATCTCTAGTGTTTTCTATGACATACATAATATACTCTAGTGGCATGTATAGTCTGTATACTGTAGTTGTATGTATGGAGAAAATGTATTCGAATAATAAAATTTGGGTCCCCGGTTAACACGAATTTTTTTAACACGAACTCCCGATTTTTTAGTCCCTTGGAATTCGTGTTAACGGGGGTTTACTGTAGTTTATACATATTTTCATTTTTCTCTTGTTTTGCTTAACATAAATGTTTGTTCGATGCAATTAACGCAGTTTTATCCTAAAACTTGCAACAAGTTTTTACCAAATCTTGCATTTATATCTGTACGTCGTTATTTTATTTTATTTTATTTTATTTTATCATACTGATCCAAGGAGCCTAACCTCTCTTGTGTATGTTAATGTGCTAGCCAGGACCAAGTGTAGCATACGTATTTGTGAGCACAGCACACGTACAACACTTAGAGGGTTGACGGAAATTTTCACTTTCGGAGGGCAAACTTGCTTTTTGAATCTCATTCATAATCTTTTCTTTCATTTTCATCTTCATTTGGGCTTCGGCCCTAGGATTCATCATCACTATGGCGGACTCTGGCAATTCACTTGGACAATCGAATCTTGGTCGACATTCTGGCTTACCACAAACTCTTCATACTAATCCAAGCACTTCACTATCACAACCGGCATACCGAGGACCATCCACTCGCACCCGGCATTTCTCGTGGGGAAACGAGCCTTTACCAAACACATCTAAAGATCGGCATCCATCTAACGAGTCTACACAATCTGCGAAACGTATACGGTCCCGTTCACCTCTCGCTTCAATGGATATCGATTTCGATCCACAGCACAACCCTACTGCGGTGTCTTCAAATCTTGTTTCAACACAAGCTAATATCGAACTTCATCACTTCCTTCTTACTGACTACGACGTTAAATACACCAATCCAAAAATGATCTTTCTTCAAATAATGAAGTACGTTCCTCGAGTACGGGACACCCTAGCTCAAATAGTTAAGACCAAAAATGGCTATATTCTTAAATCGAAGGATCCAAATTTTGGAATAACTATACGGAATAAAGCTTCTTACGAAATCTTTGGTAAGAATGCTAAACTGTCGAAACTAACGGACAAACGACAGAACCAGCCTCCGCCACCTAGAAAACCACCTTTTCTATCAGTTGTGATGAAGGTGTTTCACCCGATCTAACAGATGCAGAAATTCAGGAGGAACTTAAACAAGAAGGCATTTCAGTTGACAAATGCATTCGCATTAGAAACAATAATGGCCCGACATATCTAGTCCGCGTTCTGTCACAGCGACAAGACACAATTGATTACCTTCTTCGTTTTGGTGCACCTATATATAAGCGAATCCATCGGGTTGAACCGTCAAAGACTAACGGACCATTACCGATTCGCTGCGAAAAGTGTCAGATATACAATGACCACAATACAGCCAACTGTCCTAATCAACCGAAATGTGGCTATTGTTCGGGGCTCCATGACACCAGAACTTGTCCTAATCTCAAAGGGCCACCTAAATGCAACACATGTGGTAGTGGACTTCATCCTACGTACAGCTACCGTTGCAAAGCTAAACCAGCACCAGCACCTGAACGTCCAAAATTAACTGTGCCATTAAAAACAACAGACACTACAGTTCAACCCAATCAGTCCATATTACCTCCACTCACAGCAGAAGATTTTCTCCGCTTCACCAGTTTAGTTCTTCAAAACATTTTTCCATTCCAGAGAGCCCATATTACGCAACATATCATTTCTGCCGCAAAGTCAATTTTTCACATAAATCTTCATGCCACCTACTCCAACAATTATGTTCACTTCCATGTTGGATCTCTGGAAACTGCAGTCTAAATTCATATATATACTTTTCATTATGAATATTAGTTTTCTCTTTGTTAATATTCGATCATTTTTTCAACATAGACGTTTATTAGAAGCTCTGTTACTCGAGGAACATATCAATGTATTTGCACTCAATGAAACTGCGTTGAAACCAAATATATTAGCTCACATTCCTGGATATCTACTACTACGTCATGATTATCATGACCACATGGCTCGTGCCCAAGGTGGAGTCGCAATAGGACATTCTCCAAAATATTCGATTAGAACATATACCCCACAAGCTTTCGATAATATCCCGGAATACCTACTTTGTTCCATATACTTCCCATCAATAACCATAAATTTCAGCACAATCTATATTAGACCACGCCAACCTATACCGTTAGAATATTTCAGATACATAGCGAATGCCTTTTCCAATATCATTATCATGGCAGATATTAATATCCACAGTCGGAGTGCTCGAGAGAAAGATGAATTTCAACAGTATATAACTGATCATCATCTTTATATGCATGTTCTTCCTAAGCAGACCAGGCCTATAAGCCAAACTACACCAGATGTTGTCATTACATCTCTGAATCTCATAAATAAGTGCCAGCTTGAGGTGCTTGATTCTATTGGTAGTGACCATCATCCAGTTAAACTAACGTTAACATATGGATTTCCAGCTCGTCCTGTTATTGTGCCTCGCTCTGTGTCTTGAGATACGATAAGGCTCATTGGCCTGAATTCCGACAAGAAATTGAGAATACTCTTCATAGTGTAACACCACCTACGAATGATATCGACCTCGCTTCTTGTCTCAATACTATAACTACTGCAATACAACATAGCTCTCAACATCACATTCCAATAGAACAAGTTCATCCTTATAAAACGAAATTGCCTCCAAGCTACCTTGCACTTGCACAGAAGGCGCGACAACATCTTCGCGATTATTATCGAACAGGAAACCGTGAATCTCTTCAGCACCACCGTCAATGGCAACGCACAGTTAAGAACTATCTGGATGCATATAAACGCAGGAATTGGGTTAAAACCTGTACCAACTTATCTAAGAATGCACATCCTTCTCGATATTGGAAGCGTTTCAATCAACTTGCTGGAAAGAACACCAAAACTACCTATCCTTTCATTGACCATTGACATTTCATTGACAGGTTTTTGGATCAAGATAAAGCAAACGCCTTTGCTACTCAGTTACAGTCAGTATTTACTCCCTCTGCCGCTTCCACACGTTCCGAACGGATAAATATATCTAGTATCCCTGCTCTGCAGCCCTCCACAAAGCATGTCATAGATCCGGAACATCCTCTTACAGCACTTATCACCACTGCTGAACTTCACACCGTACTAAAGAGGAAAAAGAATACAGCACCAGGAATTGATAACATCTCTTATCGTCATATCCAAGAAGCTCCACAATCGCTACTGGTCCTCCTTGTTGCAATCTTCAATTTCATCCTACAAACTGGTTACTATCCACTGGAATGGAAAGTATCGAAGGTCTGCATGTTTCACAAACCAAATAAGCCTATACATTCTGTCAGCTCATATAGACCAATCCAACTTACTTCAGTGTTCAGTAAGCTACTAGAGAAAATTCTCGTGTGCCGGCTTCATTCATATCTGGAAGAACGTAACATACTACCTATTCATCAAGCAGGCTTCAGACCACGTTTCTCAATTAATGACCAATTGCTTCGCCTTAGCACTATAATCACAAACTAGTATAACAAAGCATTCCCATCATGTCTTATACTCATGGATTTAGAAAAGGCTTTTGATAAGGTTTGGCATTATGGACTAATTCAAAAACTTCAGTCACTCAACCTTACTATGTGCTATTTGAGGCTCATTCATTCTTTTCTTACACATCGTATTGCTTACGTCACTGTTGGTAATGTGCTCTCTTGGCCTATATTTCCGTTTACTGGAGTTCCTCAGGGATCAGCTCTTAGCCCCTTACTTTATATACTTTATTCTTCCGACATACCTCCAACTCCGCACAATGTATTTACTTTTCAATATGCAGACGATACGGCTTTCCTTGCTCTTGGCAAAACTGTACATCAACTTAATACTGCTCTTCAAACTACACCTAATAATTTCATCACCTGGGGTAAGAAGTGGCATCTAACTATCAACGAAGAAAAAACACAAGCAATAGTGTTCTTGCCACCTAAAAGATGTTCCAGAATTCACAGGAACCCAACTCTTTTCCGAGTCACCGTAGATGGATATCTTATACATCCTAAATCAACTGTTACCTACTTAGGCGTGGTCTTCGATTCCAAGCTCACCTGGAACGCCCACTTGAAGAGACTAACAGATAAGGCTAAAAATAGATTGAATCTCTTACGCCGACTCACTGGAACAACTTGGGGCCTCAAAGCGGATGTCTTGCTTCACACCTATAAGGCGTTTCTCCGCCCCATCCTCACTTATGGACATACCGCCTGGTGCAATGCTTCTGCTTCATATTACGAAAAGCTCTGCATACTGGAGAGACACGTGATTCATCTAGCCTATCGCCTTAAACTACCATATCCCACATGGCTCACCTATGAATACATCTCCTTTCCGAAAATTACGGAACATCTTGCAGAACTACGTATTAGATACGTCAACTCTCACATACACACAGGTCATCCGCTCTTTTTAGACATCCTTCACTCCGACGCTCTCACCGACTCCACCTTTCGGTACAAACTTTCACCATTAAATATATTTATATCTCTGTATATCAACAACACACACCTGACACCGGACGAACGAGAAATCTACGACATTTATTTCATTGGTGATCACATTCCTCATCTTTTTCCATTATTGCACAGAGATCCTCACCATTAACAAGGGCTTCCCCCTGTGTTCATCTGTCCCGAGTCGCCCCGGGACAGAAGATATAACCCTGCATCTGGCTGATTAACACATTTATGTTTGTGACGTTCTAGCACTTCATCTCATTTCTCATCTTCATTACTTTACAATTTCTCTGGCCACATGTTGCACCTATTCCTTATCTTTGATTCTCTAGCACTATATCATATATATGTTTTTTGCACTATATCATTATGCACTGTTACAGTTATTCTAGTTATATATATTATGTTTATTAGCATTAATAAAAATAAATGTAAAATGATATGAAATTAAATGATGACGAGTTCACAACCCTCTTAATAGATGTTCCACTTCAGCTGATAATAAAGAATATCGCTTAGCCCATCCCCTACCTTTTATTGCACCTATTTTGTATATAAGAATCACATACCAAAGAGAGGGCGTAACCCTCTGAGCGGCAGGAGGATAAAATCTATTACTCATAGACTCGAATTCTCTAAGAGAAATTATAATGTCTCTTCCTCCTTAACTAAAAAAATGTCATACTTTCCCAGAGCTCCGCTCTGAAGCGTCGCTGATTATATGGTGACGATTTTTGGAAAAACCTTCCTGTTCCTCATCCTGGGCTTCACCTTCTGTCTCTTTCTCACGAACCGTCTGTCAGACTTATGTAGCCAAGGGCAGCCGGATCCACAGATCGAGCCAGGGGAGTTGCCCCACCTGGACAACTATCCAAACGGGTTGTTCCACCTTGCTCATATTATTCATATCTCATATCATACATCACTGCTTCATTGTTTAGGCTCACGGCTCTCCATTATGGCTGATTCTCCTAGTACTACTGGATCCTCGGTGGATGGGCGCCATCATGGCCTTCCGCCTGTGTTTGCCATTCCCTCTGCTTCGGCTGCGAAAGTGGCCAAGCGGAAGGATATAAGCAACAGACAGCGTACGCAGTCAGGCAGTTCTACTGCCTTTACAAATTCTAACGTATCCACGAGATCCAGATCTCCGCGTGGTCAACAACTCTATGCTGACTCTATAAGCAGCCTCGCCAGCCGGCGAAAAAACAGCATCGTGACAATGTTTCAGATACTTCAGACATGGAAGCCCAGCCAACAGTCATCAATGACTCATCTCATCTTTCATCTTCCTCATCAACTGTTCCGGTACTTCATTCTTTTCTCCTCCAAAATTTTGATACCAAGTATAGTTACGAGAAATTCATAACTATTCAGCTCCGAAAGTACCTGACGAATGCCCCTCTGTCTCAAGTCATCAAAACACGATACGGCATGATACTCAAATCACCGGTTCCTAACTTCGCGGTCTTAGTTCGGAACAAAGCATCTTTTGAAATATTTGGGAAACAAGCTACCCTTACATCACTTAACTCTTTCAAACGGAAACAAGCGCCTCCACCGAAACGGCCTCCAATTCTTTCTGTTGTAATTCGTGGGGTTGACCCGACGTATACCGATGAGGAGGTTCAAGAAGAGCTCCAGTTCGAAGGGCATACTATTCATAAAGCTGTCCGCATAAACAACAATGCTGGTGCCACCTATATGGTGCGCATACTCACGCCTTCTCAAGACACGATCAACAATTTGTTATCTAAAGGAGCATATATTTATAAACGTAGACACCGTGTTGAGCCTTCCCGGTCGTCCTCACCTTTACCAATACGCTGTGAAAAATGCCAACAATACAATTCACATCATACAACGGCCTGTAAAAATCCTACCGTATGCGATTTTTGTTCTGGACCTCATCAAACTCGTGCTTGTACAAACATGACTCACCCCCGAAATGCCCTACTTGCACCGAACCCCATCCAGCTTATAGTTATAAGTGCAAAGGCAAACCTTCCGCTCAAGAAACCCATCCCGAACTTGTTGTTCCTCTGAGAACTGCTGAATCATCTACTTCCAGTGATCACTCCGTTGACGATCCCGTCACCGTTAGTAAGTTGCTAGAATTCCTTTCTCTTACTCTGCAAAATATTCACCCTTTTCACCGCCAGCATATCTTACAACAAATTATTGCCGCAGCGAAATCTACGTTTCATGTATCATTATACGCAACGTACACTAATAACTATGTTCATTTTCATACCACTCGCCTCGAAACATCAGTATAATTGTACCCAATATGGATATAGTTTTTTTGTTACTCAACATCCGATCTCTTCCTAAACACAAAGTTGTTTTCGAAACCCTCTTACTAGAAGAACAAGTCACAGCTTTCCTCCTGAATGAAACCTTTCTGAAACCCACTTCATCTTGCTCCCTATCACGTTACACATTACTTCGCCACGATAGCCCTATGCCAGCCCTCAGAGCCAATGGTGGAGCTGCAATAGGTTTCCGTCACACCATTCCGTTCCGCTCTCACAATTGTCCCCTCTTACATCTCCCTGAATATCTCATCACCACATTGTATTTCCGTAATATTGCCATCACTCTTGCCACTATGTGCGCCCCGGCCTTCCTATACCTCATGCGTTCTTCTCATACATCTCAAATACGTATAAACACTTCATTATTTTGGCCGATGTCAACTTTCATAGCCGTTCAAATGCCGATCAATCATCCTTTACTGACTACATCACAGTTCATACCACAGGTAGTCTTCTCAATCTTCCTCGCTGTACTCGTCCTATCAGCAACACCACTCCCGATATTGCAATAGTCTCAAATACCATCATTAATCACTGCACTATTGCTGTTTTAGACTTAATGGGCAGTGATCATGCACCCATCAAGCTAATCTATCATTCAGGTCTGGCTTCTGTCAAATCCACACTTTCACCACATATTTCACTCCGTTACGATAAAGCCAACTGGCCACAATATCGTACCTATCTCGAAAACACTTTGGCTGATTCCGAAGCCCCTACTACCCCAGAAGAACTTTCACATCAGGTCAATCTCATCACCACTTCCATTCAACAGGCATCTGCACTTCATATCCCTCAATCTGAATCAATCCCATACCGTCCAAAACTACCACCACAATATCTAGCATTAGTCCGTCGATCACGCCAATCTTACCGCGAATTTCTTCACACCAGAAATCCAGAAGCTCTAAGACTTCGTCATCAACTTCAACGAACGGTCCGCAACTATATTTCCGCTTTCAAATTACGCCAATGGGTTAAAACTTGTAATCAACTCTCCGATACAACTCATCCTACTCGCTACTGGAAACGCTTCAATGCTATTTGTGGCAAACACTCTAAGACTCTATATCCGATTCTCTTACAAGATACACCAGTACATTCCGACAGCGAGAAAGCAAATGCATTTGCTGACTATCTCCAAATTATATTCACACCCTGAGAGTCCAACAACATTGCTCATCCAGTCGATCAAGTCGATATTAACCGTCCTTCACTTCAATCTCATATCTCTCATACAGTCCCCAACCATGCTCTTACCAATCCCATCACAGTCTCAGAAATCACCAGTGTCATTCAGCGCAAACGCAACACCTCACCAGGTTTTGATTCGATAACCTATCGGCATATTAAAGAAAGCCCCGCTATATTACTCACCCTTCTTTCACTCATTTATACTTTTATCTTACGCACAGGGTTTTTTCCAACGGACTGGAAAGTATCGAAGACACTCATGTTTCCCAAACCTGGTAAACCGCAGTCAGATGTTTCTTCATATCGACCTATCCAGTTGACATCCACACTGAGCAAAATATTCGAGCGCATTCTGGTGAAACGCCTCCATCCATATTTACAAGACCGCCAACTTCTTCCGACTCATCAGGCAGATTTCCGTCCCTCATTCTCCATTACTGATCAGCTCCTTCGACTAACCACGCTCATAACCAACCATTACAACTCCATTCAACCTTCGTGTCTCGTCCTTTTCGACCTTGAGAAAGCCTTTGACAAGGTTTGGCATCTGGCGCTAATTTATAAGCTCATTGAATTTCAGTTTCCGATGGCATACATTCGCCTCATTTATCATTTTCTTGTCTTTCGTATATTTTATATTTCCATTAACGAACAACTCTTACATCCCATTTTTCCCATGTGCGGTGTTCCTCAAGGTTCCGCCCTTTCCCCGCTATTATATATCCTTTTTGTTGCAGACCTTCCGCATCTTCCTCCTTACGTCCATCTATTTCAGTATGCTGATGATACAGCGTTTCTCGCACTTGGCAAAACTGTACACAACATCAATCATTCATTACAAATAGCCATCAATCGCTTCACACACTGGTGTTCTAAGTGGAAACTTAAGGTTAATGCCACCAAAACCCAAGCTATTGTTTTCATACCGCCCCGTAAACGTACCAAGGTCCCCCGAAATCCATCTCTTTTGTCACTCCATGTTCATAATGCAGCCATCGTTCCAACCCGAACCGTTACGTACTTAGGCATACTATTCGATCATCATTTAACGTGGAAACCACATCTCAACCGTGTGAAAGCTAAAGCTTACAACCGCCTCAACCTCTTGAAACGACTAACTGGCACAACCTGGGGTCTCCCATCACACATAGTTCTCAACACATACAAGGCCTTCCTCCGCCCAGTTCTTACTTACGGTTTTCCAGGTTGGATTTTCGCTCCTTACTCACATTATTAGAAATTAGCCATTCTTGAGAGACATGCTTTCCGCATCGCCTTCCGCATTTCTCTCCAACTCGAGACCTATATTCTTTAATATAATTTCCTACTCTTACCTACCATCTCGAAACTCTCCGATTAAAATTCATTACTCAACGCTACACACATCACCATCCCCTATTGTTTGAAACTATGCATCATCTTGCACTCCACTCATCTCCTTCACGGTACTATCATACTCCACTTCACCTTCTCTTTACTTTATATTGCTACATAGTCCCTCCCGACCATCTCGATCTACAGATTCTCCAAGATTATCGTTTGCATATTCATCTACCGCATATCTTTCCATCATATGCACAGTAATTTCATTTCACTAACAGGGTTCAACACGTCTCCATTGGCCTAGAGCAGCCCCTAGGCAGACGATAACCGCATTCGTCTTTCTAACACTTCTTGTGTTGTGTTGTGGCGTCAAGTGCACTTCATCTCATCTCTCATTTTCATCATGACTTCTACATGTCGCTTATCAATACCTTCACTTTATATTTTGTTCTCTGATTTCTCATGCTTGCCATATTATGTGTGTTCTTCACCTTTCTTGCTATATTATATGTTGTATTATGTATCTTATATTTCGTACATTATATATGTAGTATTTTGTTCTCAGGTATAACCATGATTTATGTTCCAGTTCGCCTACAAGTATGTTTATGATCGCAAAGATCATAATGTCCTTCCTATAACATGTTAAATAATAAAGAATATAATAAATAATAGCCCATAGCCCAACCACCCATACCTTTTCACACAATGGTCCTCTCAACTCCCTTTCCTAAAAGAGGGTGTAGCCCTCTCAAAGGATGCTAGCCTTCGGCTAGCCTAAAAAAAATTGTGCCATACTGAATCAAGGAGTCTAACCTCTTCTGTGTTAGTTAATGTGCTAGCGAGGATCAAGTGTTGTAATACGCATTTGGGAGCACAGCACACATACGACACTCAGAGGGTTGACGGAAGTTTTTACTTTCGGAGGGCACCTTGTGTTTTGAACCTCATTTCATCATCTCTTTCATCTTCATTTGGGCTACGGCCCTAGGCTGTATCATCACGATGGCAGACTCTGGCAATATCAATGGACAAACGAATCTTGGCAGACACTTGGGCTTACCAGCTATATCTCCTATTGCCAGTACTTCATTATCACAACCTGCACATACCGGTCAATCCAGTCGCACTCGTACCAGACACTTTTCTTGGGGTCATGAACCAATTAGTGTATCGCGAGATAGGCATCCATCTAACGAAACTACGCAATCCGCGAAACGCATCAGGTCTCGATCACCAGTAGCATCAATGGACATCGAAGTCGATCAACGGCAACATACAGGTGCATCGTCTGCTGTACCTCCTCCTATTTCATCTCACGCCACTCTCTTTCATTACATTCTTACTGATTTTGATGCTAAGTACACAAACCCTAAAATGATTTTCCTGCAAATAGTAAAGTATGTTCCTCGGGTACGTGACACCCTAGTTCAAATCGTCAAAACCAAAAATGTCTATATCTTGAAGTCTAAAGATCCGAATTTTGGTATCACAGTCCGAAATAAAGCTTCTTACGAAATTTTTGGCAAGAACGCTAAGCTTACCAAACTCACCGATAAGCGACCGAAACAGCAGCCACCTCCTAGAAAGCCACCTTACCTGTCAGTTGTCATTAGGGGTGTCTCCCCCGATTTAACTGATGAAGAAATTCAAGAGGAATTAGCACAAGAGGGGATTTCAGTTGATAAGTGTATTCGTATTCGTAATAATAATGGACCAACATATATGGTACGAATTCTATCGCAACGGCAAGATTCTATTGACTATCTTCTGAGATTTGGTGCACCCATATATAAGAAAATTCATCGCGTTGAACCATCTAGAACGCAGGGTCCACTACCAATTCGTTGCGAAAAGTGTCAGTTATATAATGACCACACTACGGCCAATTGTCGTAATCAACCTAAATGTGGTTACTGCTCTGGGCTTCATGACACTAAAACCTGCCCCAACTTAAAAGGACCACCAAAATGCAATACAAGTGGCAGTGGGCTTCACCCTACATATAGTTATCGGTGTAAGGGTAAACCAGCACCCACGCCTGAGCATCCGGAACTAACTGTCCCATTAAAAACAGCCGACAAAACCACACCACCTACACAATCAATATTACCTCCGCTAACTGTCGAAAACCTCATACGCTACGTTAGCCTGGTGCTACAAAACATCTTTCCTTTCCAGCGAGCTCTTATTATTCAACACATCATTTCTGCTGCTAAATCAATTTTTAACATTAATCTTCATGCAACTTACTCTTAATAATTATGTGCATTTTCACATTGGAACCCTGGAAACCGCTGTTTAAAACCATCTGCACAGTCTTCTTCATAATGGGGATTTCTTTTCTTTTTGTTAATATTCGATCTTTTTGTCAACATAAACTATTACTAGAAGCTTTATTACGAGAAGAAGAAATTAATGTTTTTGCTTTAAACGAAACCGCCTTAAAACCGAGTATGTTTGCTCGTATTCCTGGATATGAACTAAAGCGCTGCGACTTCCAAGATGAAGCTCTACGGGCTCAAGGAGGAGTAGCATTAGGATATTTTCCTAAGTATCCAGTTCGAGCATATACTCCACATGCCTTGGCTAATCTCCCGGAGTACCTACTATTCAGCATATACTTTCCATCAATCATTATCAATTTTAGTACAATCTATGTCAGACCACGTCAACCTATACCATTAGAATATTTCCGATACATAGCCAACAATTTTCGAAATATTATAATCATGGCGGACATTAATATCCATAGTCGAACAAATCGCGAAAAGTCAGACTTTCAGGAGTACTTAAGTAACGATCTTCAGCTCCATCTTCATATTTTGCCTGCACACACCAGAATTATCAGTCAAACTACACCGGATGTCGTCATTATCTCTATGAATCTCCTTGACAATTGTCAACTTGCAGTACTAGATTCTATTGGCAGTGATCACCATCCAGTTAAATTAACATTCAGTCGGGGACAACCCCCACGCCCTGTACATTCACCTCGTCTAGTTCCGAGGTATGATAAAGCAAATTGGCCTCATTTCCGGGAAGATCTAGAGCACTCTATTTTTAGTATAAAGTCTCCAACTACTGAACCTGAACTTGCTTCCTCTCTTTCTACTATTACTACAGCAATTCAAACCAGTGCCTATCAGCACATTCCGACGCAGCAAGTACAGCCTCATAAACCGGCCCTACCACCATCATATCTTACGCTCATCCAGAAAGCCCGACAACATCTTCGGGAATATTATCGACCGGGAATGAGGCATGTCTTCGGCAGCATCGCCAATGGCAACGAGCTGTTCATAGCTACCTTGTTGCATATAAACGCCGCAATTGGATCAAAACTTGTAACACCTTATCCGAGGAAGCGCATCCATCTCGCTACTGGAAGCGATTTAATCAACTGACTGGCAAGAACACCACAATAACCTATCCGTTAGTTGCAGATGGCATTCCTCTGTTCTGCGACGAAGAAAAAGCAAATGCCTTTGCTTCACAGCTCCAGACTGTGTTTACACCAACAGCGGCAGCTAAACGCTCTGAACGAAAAGATTTCTCTTGCATTCCCGCTTTACAACCTTCAACAAATCATGTCATTGATCCTGAGCATCCACTCACTGCATCCATTACTATAGATGAACTCCATACTGCATTAAAGAGGAAGAAGAACACAGCGCCTGGGATTGACAATATCTCTTATCGACACATAAAAGAAGCTCCATACTCATTTCTGCTCATCCTGGCAACAATATATACTTTCATTCTTCAAACTTGTTTCTATCCCCCTGACTGGAGAGTATCAAAAGTTTGCATGTTTCATAAACCAAATAAGCCTGTACATTCTGTTTCTTCATACAGACCAATTCAACTCACCTCTGTATTCAGCAAGCTCTTGGAAAAAATTCTCGTCTGTCGACTTCATAAATACCTTGAAACTACTAGTCTCCTACCTATTCATCAAGCAGGATTCTCCATCCATGATCAACTCCTACGTCTCAGCACCTTAATTACAAATCAGTTTAACAAAGGCTTTCCTTCCTGCCTCATACTAATGGACTTGGAGAAGGCTTTCGATAAAGTTTGGCACTATGGTCTAATTAAAAAACTGCAGTCATTTAAACTTCCTATCTGCTATTTAAAGTTAATCTACTCTTTCATTACAAATCGGATTGCATATGTCGCAGTTGGCAATACACTCTCTTGGCCTATATTTCCACTTACTTGAGTTCCACAAGGATCTGCACTCAGCCCATTATTATATATTCTATACGCTTCTGACATTCCTTCAGTACCACGTAATGTTTTCACTTTCCAATATGCAGACGATACAGCTTTTCTTGCACTTGGCAGCACTGTCCAGGATATTAGCCGTGCTCTACAAACAACTCTCGATAACTTCATCAAGTGGTGCCAGAGATGACATTTAACTATCAACAATGACAAAACGCAAGCCCTGGTCTTCCTACCACCTAACAGACGTTCCAGAGTCTATCGAAATCCGACACTCTTGCGAGTGACTGTCGATGGGTATCTTGTACGCCCTACCAACACTGCTACATACTTGGGTGTCGTTTTCGATTCAAAACTGACTTGGAATGCACACTTGCAAAAACTGAGAGCTAAGGCTACTATTAGATTAAATCTTTTACGTCGTCTTACAGGCACATCTTGGGGCCTCAAACCCGATGTCCTACTCCATACTTATAAGATGTTTCTCAGACCTATTCTCACTTTCGGACATACGGCCTGGTGCAATGCTTCTACTTCCTTCTACGAAAAACTTTGCATATTGGAGCGTCATGCTATTCGACTAGCTCATCGAATTAAACTTCCGTATCCTACGTGGCTCACGTATGAATATATCGACTTTCCGAAGATCACAGACCATATTGCACAACTTCGTAATCGGTACATTACATCTCGAATCGAAACGGGCCATCTATTATTCCTGGATATTCTTCGAACTGATGCTCTCACTGATGCCGCATTTCGTTACAAGCATACCCCATTGAATATACTCATTTCCTTATATGTCCGCCAAACAAACCTCACAGTAGCAGAACGCGACACTTATGCCATTTATGTCATTCATGCTCATATTCCTCATGTTTTTCCATCTTAACACAGAGATCCTCACAACTAACAAGGGCTTCCCCCTGTGATCATTAGTCCCGAGGCGCCCCGGGACAGAAGATTTAACCTGCATCTGTCTGACTAATTTCTATCTGTTTGTGATGTGACAGCACTTCATCTCATCTTTCATTTTCATTATCGTACATTTTCACACAAGCACTATCTCACATTATATTGGTATTCTTGCACATTTGCACCTATTTTCTCCTCAATTATATTTCGCTATTCACGTGATAACCTGTACTTATCATTTTCTTACCTTATTTAATTTCTTTATCCTTCATTGTATATACACATGTGGTATTTTCATTGTACTAACTTCTTTTGTGTACCTTATCATAAAAATATAAATGAAAATAAATAAAGTGTTTAAAAAAATGATGCTATAATCCTTTTCAAAACTGATGCCCAAATACCGATGTTAATAACAAACTTCACTTAGCCCATCCCATTCTTTTCATAACTACATTTGTATAGAAAATCACATGCCACAGAGAGGGCGTAACTCTCTGAGAGGCAGGAGAAGTCTATAATTTTCCAGTAACATATTGCATTGATAAAAATCAATATTCCCATTCTCCTTTGAAAAAAAAAGTTGTGAGATGGAAATTTCACTTTGTGCAGTATTAGTCTCTGTTCGACATCACCGTGTTTCTCGTCCGAGATCACAGGGGAGACACAAGAAAATCTATATTTTTGAAGGAGCTTACACTGTGAAGGATCGTAAGATCGACATCACCGTGCTTTTCTCTTATTGAGAGCACAGGGGACTCACAGCTAGCTTTATACATTCGAGTTGAGGATACTCGCCTCATTAATAAACGGGTTCTCACTTTTAGTGAGAGCAGAACAATTTAATAATCATCCATACTTTCGATTCGAGGACACCCGCCTCATTAATAAACGCGTTCTCACTGTGAGTGGGAATACAACACGCTATCACCAAATATCTAAGAGGGTGAACCACCTCAGAAAAAACGGACTTCTCATCCCTAGTGGGTGTGAAGTATATCTCTTAATCTATTACATTCATATTTGGTTTTAAATTTTCCAAACCGAGTACAACGATTTTGTGAAATTGTATGTGTTTCAGTATAGCAAACTAACAGTGAGTATGGCTTCATCTTCGAGAGGACCACTGACTCGATCAGAGTCTCACCATTCTTGATTTGGTCAGCCTGAAGTAGTTTCTGGAAGACAACTCCCGACGAAGGAAGAAGTAGTTATATGCTACCTGTTCTACAGAAAAATGCTACCTGAAGAGGGGAAAGAAACACCTTCTACGAGAGATATTTTAAAATATGTGGCGAATGATCTTGTCAGTATCTGGAACAAAACTAGCATTCCAGTCATTGGATATTCCAGCGTTTTGGGCAAACTTTCAAAGCTCATACGACTTGCCCAACAGCTCCAAAAATATCCACTAGCAAAGCGCACATCACTTACATTCAAAGCGGACTTCAGTAATTTCAAATAAGTATTTGATATCTGTAGTTGCAAGTGTGTTAGAAACAAAATATTGGACAGACAGTTGTGTAAATGCGCCATAAAAGTACCATAAATTGAGTGGAATTTCTGGGTAGATCAGACTTCGGGGCGGAAAATGATAATCGGTTCGATTGACAAGATTGTTTGGAATTCACTTCGGAAAAAAGCAGAGAGGAATGACCAGGAAGAGCGGTTTAGGAAAAAGCATTTACAAAGCCTAACTACGACTAAAACTACTGCCTGTCAGTTGAACTTTATGGAAGAAAATGAAGCAAGTGGTGTGGCCTTGGAAGATGAATCACCTTATGAAGCAAACACATCCGACTCTGAAGACACAGATTCCGAAAAACGGCCAGCACAAAATAGGCATCAGTACACAAACTTAAGCCAAATGATGGAAAGAACTGGCGTTAGTAACCGAGATGATTGCAAATTAATTAATGCATGCCTGAAAGACCTGAAAATGGGTAAAGCGGAATATATACTAGAACCAACAAAGTTGCGGAGACAGCAAATTTATTGGAGAGACAAGGGAGCAGAATCTCGTTCGTTTGACTTGCGCAGGCTAATTTGTGTTGGTTTTGATGGGCGCATAGATGAAAGCAGACTATTTGGACCAGATGAAGGACAACTAACAAAGAAGGAGGATCACTACGTTATTATTGCATATCCTAGTGAGCAATTCGTGGATCATATTGCTCCACAAAGTGGCAAAGCAGAAGATATTTCAAATGAAATACTCTCTGTTATACGTGACACGGATTCGACAGTTTCTTTGCGTGCTGTGGTATGTGATGGAACAAATACAAACACCGGCGAACATTCTGGAATTATACGTCGACTGAAAACAGCTTTAAATCGACCTTTACAGTGGCTCATTTGTATATTGCACCTGAATGAGCTTCCACTAAGAGAAATTTTTAAAAATATTGATGGCAAAACAACTGGTCCAAAGGAATTCTCGGGGCATTTGCTGAAGGCTTGCATCGCAGTTCAAAAGGGAAAGGACAACGCTGATGCTGCTGTTATAAAATTTTTACAAACTGCTTCTCCAGGTGCTTTTAATCACGCCAGGTGGTTGACGCTCGCCAATCGAACCCTTCGTTTGTTCATGAGCACAAGAAATCCATCCAAAAACCTATTGCAGCTTGTAACCTACATCGTTAGAGTGTATGCTCCAAGTTGGTTCGAGATAAAAACCCATTCCAACTGCACTGATGGATCACGTAACTTCTATTTTATTTTGGAGAACGTTAGAAATTTACCCGATAGTGAGATGAAGGAAGCTGCAATAAGATCTCTAAAGTTAAATTGTTAATTTGCCCACAGTGAAAATATTCTTCTTGCAGCTCTTGAAGATCCAGACATTGAAGTAAGAAAAGATGCAGTAAACAAGATTGTTGTTGCAAGAACGACCAATCAAGCTGGAGTGAGAAAATTTTGTAAATCAAATATTATGATTCATCTCGAAGCAGAAAACTACTACAAGATGATTGATTGGGATGCTTCCGTCACAACGCCACCTCCACTTGTAAACTCAATGTCAGATGCAGAATTGCTGGCAAAGATTGAAATAGGACCACTGGAATTTACAGGAATTCAATGTCATTCACAAGCAGTTGAACGAGTCGTAAAAGAAGTTTCCAGGGTTTCCACAAAAGTTTTTGGTCATAAAGCCAGACATGGAATGATTGCTTCATCCGAGGAATCAAGAAGGAAATTTGGATACTAAGCATGCGTTTCTGAAAGCAGATAATTAAGTAATACTTCTTTTAAAAAAATTAATGCATGTTTTAGAACAATAAACCTACTGAACAGAAAAAAAACTACTTTTTATCATATGCCAATAATAGCTTAATTGTTAACTCAAAGTTGGGACCCTTAAATCAAAAGATAAAAGTCTGAAATTTTACATACGAAATTATCTTTACCTGTATCAATTTTTAGAACTAGAGACAAAAGCTTCTGTTTACATTTCTTGAAGTTCGCCCCGCCCTAATGGGTAGTTCGGGCAATTTCTGCGTAATCCAAAGGCGACAGGGACACGAACGCAGAAAGATCCGAGACAGTTAAAATTCCAACATCGCTCTTCAGGGTTACTCGAACCCCCAGTAGATTGCGTTTCATGATCCGAAGGCGAATGCTCGAGACTACTTTTTTTTATTGCAACTCAATATCAGTACAAGTCAATACACAAAGTAAGGAAGATGATACAATTTGACAGGTACAGGAAAAGGTACATTATATATGTAGCACTCTAAAAAATTGCAAATAGCTTATTGCGCATGACAAAAGGAATCAGGGTTAGTTGTGCATATAAAAACATAGTATAGGAAGTATGAACAAGTTTCTGAAATTATGCTAATAAATATAAAACAGTGTTTCCAATTAACCACATAACAACTTGGGATTTAGTTCTCGGAAAAAAGTAAAGTCGGGAAAAAGAATTAAGTCTATTGAAATAACCGTGGGAGTAGAGAGGCACATGTGGGCCATATAACGACAAAATTGAGGCCACACCACTGTTGCTTCACTAAATTCTGTTAGACGATGTTGAATAGTGTCCTTTACATTGCAAGAAGCACATAGATGAGAGTCAATAAACCCAAGTGAATGTCGTCGGGTTACAGTATCAACAATTTGATACACCACAATATACTACACGGATCTTGCATGGTAAGTTAGATAAGGCGCACGTAAAACACGCCAGATACGTGGCCAATTATGATGGGGATGCTTAGCAACGATATTAGGAATGAGAGTAGAAGGTTGGCGAAGGGCGAATACAGTTCTTTTTTTTTGACAGAGGGCACTTCACCGAAATCATTATTCAACAGTCGATAACAAACCTCATACAGAACTGGTTGAGATAAGTAAATTGAGGGGGGAGATGTCCAAGATAGAAGGGTGCTTCTAATGGAACACGGTGTAATAAGTACATGAGGAGCTGAGTGGTAGGATGATCAGGATGCTCGTGGGGTAAACGTAAACATCGTTGGAGAAATATGGCTTTAGTTTGCCATTCGACATCTTTCAAATTTAATCTACCGTTGTGGAGATCGTTGCACAAAATTTGGTAGGAAACACGAGAAATCGGTTTTCACAGTAAATTACCCTCAGTTGTCAACTTTTGCGAGATGACAGAAAAAGGCAGTACTTGGGCAATATAATATAATTGAGATAACCCATTCAAACGCACAAATTCGAGGCGAGATAAGAGGGTAAGGTTACGAACTCAATGTTGGTCAAGCACATAAGTTAGCCGATTGACAGCAAGGCCAACATTATTAGTAATAATATCAACCACACGCGAACTGAAATTCACTCCCAATATTTTAACTGACTGCTGTATCTGACCAATGGAAGTCGTAGTAATAATGGTTCATTTACCCAGCGACATTATGTACGTTTTATTAAGGTTAATCTTGGCACCAGATACTGATTCCTAGAGTCTTACATGATGTACTAAAATTTTAAATCGTCATGACGATCGTAAAACATGTGACAGCGTCCATAAATGAGTAAACTCGCACAGAAGTATTATATATAGTGACACCATAAAGTTCATGTCGGACGTTATATAGAAATGGCCCTAAACTTAAAATCAAAATCTGACTGCTCAACGCATCGCTCTGTTGAATGTCATTACTGATGCGAAAGGCAGAACTGAGATACCCATTAACTTTGACTTTTATTGTCCAATTACAATATAACAGCTTAATCCAATTACAGAAGATATCTCCAGATCCATAGGTTTGAACACAAGAAAATAAATATGTATGATTAACTTGATCGAAAGCATTAGAATAGTCCAAGGCAATCAGGGCCGCGTCACATTGTTCAATATCTTGATGGTAGGTGACGACGTCACGTATAAGAGCAAGAATATCTTGAGCACGTTTATTACTAGGCCACCATTTGTATAAGCCCAACAAGATAGGCAATAACAGTTTGTAATCGGGCACTTATACATCGACTAATAATTTTATAATCGCAGGTCAGTAAAGATATAGGTCTATAGTCTGTCTCTGTACGAGGACGAGGCTTCTTCGGAATCAACACAAATGACAGCAGTCCAAGAGAATTCTCCCAAAGTGCCTACTTGCAATACATAATTCACCCATTCAGTAAGCATGGGCCCCATTAAGTGGAAAAAGGTCTTATATAACTCTATACCTAGCCCATCTATGCCAGGCGCTTTAGAATTCTTAGCTGTGAGGACGGTTTGCTTCATTTCCTTATGAGAAAATGATTGAGTGAGCTTTTGTCGTTGTTCCTCCGTTAATCTATTCTGCAGATGGGCAAAGTAGTCAATGGGAGGTGCTTCAACAACATCCTGCAAATTCAATAATCGCTGGTAGGATCGAAGGAAGATTGGCTTGTATAGCAGAAAACTTAGTGACGGATTCTCCATTTTCACCCGTGATACTTCCAACAAGTTGAGACCTAGAGTGCTCATACAATTCTTGATAGACAGACACACTCATCGGAACCCATGGATAGGGTTTTACTACGAATATGAATTCCCGCTCTTTGACGACGATGGATTTATAATAGTTTTGCCTTCACTTCGCTAATGGATGTTACTCGTTTGTTCCCTTGATGAGCTAGAACATATAAATTATGTAATACACCATAGTAAAAGTTATACATTTGATTGTAACCTTGCACCTTATCTTTACAATAGGAAATAGACATATAACGAAGCGTGCGTTTAACATTGTATTCCCAATAGTCAGAATAGTTGTGCGAGAACGCCGCTGAACGAGGCGGTGCCAGGTGTCTGTAAACTCTTGTATATATAATTGTTCGACTAAAATTGATGTGTGGAGATACCAGAAACCTCTGCCACGTGGTATTTTGTTAACGTTTAACATAATACTAAATGTGGTACAAAATAGTGAGAAGCACATATGAGGAAATTTGCATATGAAGTAGCCCGCGAATCAGAGGTTGCGAAACAAAAAAAAAACAATCTATCCTGGATGAGCTTGTGTGCATGAGAAAGGTAAAACCTGGGGAATCCGGATGTAGCGTAAGTCAACAATCTTTTAAACCAAGGCCTGTTACCAATCTGTGCAGAGTAGCACAATAATTGTAACCCGGAATTTACTGTGATCGGTAAAACCTGGGGAATCCGGATGTAGCGTAAGTCAACAATCTTTTAAACCAAGGCCTGTTACCAATCTGTGCAGAGTAGCACAATAATTGTAACCCGGAATTTACTCGGAATGCACGAGCACAAATATGTTATCAATATCTTGGGGAAAGAGGAACGGGAAAGTCACTCGTATCAATACAAAAACAAAACAACAAAAACGTTAACACTATGGTTGAGTAGGAACTGCTGGAGTAACCTTGGGAGGCAATTGACCTTCACTTGTTGCTTCAGAAGAAGACTTTCCACCGTCTGAAGTAAGTACACGAGGATTACGTGACATTTTCTTAGTACTTGAGACCTTCCGTTTCTTGTTTCGTCCGGTTGTGTCTTCGGGGTACTCATCAATAACTTACCAGTAAAATTTACACTTGTAGAGTTGTCAAGGAAAACACTTGAGTTAGCAGACACGTCATCACTATGGAGGGATAGACTTGATGAAGTAACACGGTGGAGAGGCACAGGAGCATGCAGGGGACTTTCCGAAACTTCGAGAGTAGTTACACTGGTACGAATATCAGAATGTGTCACGGTAGCACTAGTAATAACAGGGGGTGATTCTTTCGAATCAAGTGGTCGTAAGAAGGGGAAAAGTTTCACATCTTGTATGTTAGTAACACCTGGTTCAAGTTCGCACATATCCACAGCTTCTGACGAGGCAATGTTGGGACGAGACGAAGTAGTACTTGAATACTGAGGCGTTTGGGGTAAAGGTCCGACAAATAACTCAGTCATGTGTAGAGGACCAGATGAATGTCGGGCAGATATATTACAAGGCTGACGTTTATTACATTGGCTATAAACATGCGTACTACTGCTACAGTAGAAACAAGTAGGGGGCTGACCAGGATACATAACTGTAGCACAATGCCTTGAAATGTCAATTTAGACGAGATATGCTTTTTTAGAGTCATATACACAACATGAACTCCATTACACACAGAAAACCGTAATTTATCAGACCATTGTTCATTGAGTACTTTAGAATCATATCCATACGGGCTTAGTGTTGCATGAATCATTTCGGAACTGAGTTTAATGGGCAATTCTAAAACCCTCACTCGTGTGATATCTTCACAACCGATAAGAATGTGGACTAAACTTTCAGTTCCACCAAAGAGTGTAAAAGTCATTTTTTCAGGTGTTGTACGCAAAAAATTATCATACGTACTAGGGGCATTAAACTTAACATAAACACAATAATATTAGCTGTGCAATGCCCTCGACTTGATGCAAGGCCAGCTTTACTTTCTCGGTAAGCTAGGTACGAACCTCAAGTGGCGTAGATCGTAAATGGCGTAAACTCTTATCAAACTCAAATTTAACGGTATTGTTACGTACTAAATTCACGATGCACTGAAAAATGAGACATTAACAGACGTTCTCGAGTAAACAGCTCTCTAAACAACACGTTATAGAAACACACTCACAGAGTACTTTTCAAACGTTCACACAGTAAGACGGCTAGCACTCGAATCTCTAGGCCAGAGTTGTCCAAATGGCGGCTCGCGGGCCGCATATGGCCCGCCAAACCATTTTCTGCGGCTCACAAAGCTCTCACAACATACGATTGTTATTACTGATAATATTTTCATTTATGTTCATTCTTTTAATGTTTCCACTCTTCTTTCGAAATAAGGCATCCATTTAGCGCTTCTGTACAACAAAAAGGCCCGGACATCCAAGGCAACACTGGAGTCGGTAATGTAGCTATAGGCAAGGCATCGTTGCTGAAAGGAACGATTACTTCAATTAACCAAACCAAACCAACCATACCAATTCACCTTGAAAACTGTGAAGAATCTCTTCAGAAGCTGCCTTGGAGATTCTTCTCCTTTACACCTTCTGCGGCTTACAACAACAGGATTGGATGTAGATATCCCAACCCTTGTAAACTCTCCTACTCACCCTCATTTATCGCAATGAATATAATATTTCAAATACATTTTTATATTTTTCTTTTGTAGTATATTATTATTATTATTATTATTATTATTATTATTATTATTATTATTATTATTATTATTATTATTATTATTATTATTATTATTATTATTAGCTGCGGCCCTTCACCTTGCTAGCAAAGACAGTTATGGCCCTCAGGCTCATTATAATTGGACACTACTGCTCTAGACCACTCAGCTACTGCCACCAGCAATTTAGCCATGATGATTAAGCTTAGTAACCCACAATGTATTCAATTCTATAATGCCCCTATTGGGAATATGGTTCGAACCCCAAAACTTCCACTTTTTATTTTCTAATTTTTACAGCTACGTCGAAACTTAAATGTTTGTTCTTTAGAACTTCTAAATGGGGTTTACATTCAAAATAACGGTAATTATGGAGCCATTTATTTGGATATAATTTTAAAATAAAGAAAACAATAAAAATAATACGCAAAAATTACCGGTACTAAACATTATCAATTATAATTACTACGAAAGACTAAAACGAAGAGTTGAGCTTTTAACGATGGAACTTACAATTTTGGTGAAAGTGTGTTAAGATCCACTGTCTTCTATAGTTCCCAACGGACTTGAAGCCATGTCCTCGCGACAAGACGCAAGTAAATATTTCTTAACGCTGCACACAAGGTTGAGTTATTCGACAATAACATGTGTAGTACTTTTACCGACTTTTATGTATACATAAGATCGATTATATTTCATGTCATACGGACTTTATGGTGGATAAACACCACGTGGGTGGATTTTCTGGAAATGGAAGAGGAAATGGAACAACTGCCTAATCTTCGAAGAATGATCGTTAGATTGACTCTGCATATTGATATTATTATTCATTCAAATGACAACTACACAGTGAAGCTGAACATTTATTATTATTATTATTATTATTATTATTATTATTATTATTATTATTATTATTATTATTATTATTATTATTATAAGCGTACTTTTGAACTTACATGGCGTAATTACTGCATAGTATATTATTATTTCTGTAATTTTTCCTGGATTGTGTGTTATTTCGTTTATTAGTGGGCACTAATTTGTCTCCAGGTCGTGGAATAAATTAATTTCGACGTGCACTTTGGTGTAAATAACCTTACAGAAAGCAGCCGGTTCGTTCCAAAGAGCAGAACTGAACTTACTAGTTCATTATTGCAACAGACATCGAAGATGCTCGTAAAACCGAACGCAACTCGATTTGTGTTTTGAAAATATTACACAGGGATGTACAAAAGAAGCTTTCATTGCTATCTTACGGATGATTGCCTGCTATCTATACGACAATAGCATGGGAAAGAATGACAGTTGGTGCCAGGGGCGTAATTTATTGGAGCAAGAGGGGCAATTGCCCCCCCGAAGAGTTTACAAAACGTGAGTCTTATGTCGGTGGTGCACTTGCCCCATTCAAGAGAAGTCTGAAATGATGCCCCTAATTATACTATACATCCAGTATTACGAAATTGAATTTCATTCTCATCATTGTAATTCGCACACTGTCCACAGATATAGAAACGAACATTAAGAACATTTTTACACAACGACTGTGGTGACCATAATATAACTCGTGATAACAATATATTTACGGAATAGCTTACATTTTGTTGCCAGTTAACATGGAACATTGCAAGGTTTTACAACTAATTTGAACATTTCTATTGTTTTATGGATTATAAACATATGGCGAATTAATATTATACATGTAGTTACAAATGACGCTTTGCTGGTTAAAGCAAAAAACAAAAAAATAGACTCGAGTGGAAATATAACCCGAGAACCTTTGCACGTGAATTGGAAATGCTCCTCACTTTGCCACGGCGTTATTTGATAACTTTACGCGTCATGTCACATATGTGGCAAATCGGAAACTTTAAGGCGTTTTTTCTTCCCTATTTCTGGGTATTGGGCTTTCTCAGTTCGTGATATTTACACTTTCAGTGTGCACTACTACCTCGCGAAAGACGACCCCGAAATTCATTTACCAAAGCCTGCTTTCCCCTTATAAGTATGATAGATTGTCTTATCCTCCTGGTGGCTGAACTTAAAAATCATCGGAACTACTACCAAGCCTGAAAACTAAGGATTTGACACTAATATCTGTCATTTTCAATTATTTTTACATGTCACAATTTCACACTTCCCTTCAGGATGCTATTGGAGGATGTACTTGAACTTAAATGACATCTGGAGTGTCACTCTTTATCTAAGCGACCTCGAAAACTATGGATTCGATACAAATATCGGTCAGCTAGCATAATTTTTATGTCTGAATCTCCCACGGTTCTGCCACCCCCTAGTGGTTGAACTTGTACACCAACGGCATCAGAACTGCCATCAATTAACGTAGCGACACTGAAACTAATTATTCGACACTAATATCGGTCGATTTCGATAACTACGTCACTACCTCACATCCGCGAGTGTAAATGAGAGCTTAAATCAGAGTTAAATGGCATCAGGAGTGTCGCTATTTATCTAAGCGACCCCGAAAACTATGGATGTGCTTAAACATATGAAATGCTAAATCCACCATGTGCTCATATGTATACATAGTTTCGAAATACTGCATCCTTAAGTATTACAATGAATGTTACCTTATCTTTTTCTATATTTAATAACATTTAAATATATATCTTATTATCAGTTGCGTCTCCTGACATGAATGTCAGGGCGTTGGCAAGAAAGGAAAAATATATTAATCCTCACAACCATAGGCTAAATTAGAGGGGACCCCCCTCTCCCCAGGAGCAATGCTGAGCCCCACCCACATTACTGATCGAAAATAATGCGATAAGTTTGCCTCAATTTACACATAACTATTTAGTGGCGTTTGCATTCGATATATTTAATAGTGACTTTACTTTGCCCTCTCGGCGATTACTTGAATATAGTCTGAGCCTGGAAGTTCTTGTAATCGTAAAGTAGGTGAATAACGAAACAGCTCTCCATTCTAAGATGAATCGATATGGTTCGGATCAAGTTTTCCTATGAACACCACATATTATTCTCAATATTACTGTGTATGTAATGTATTATTTCGTTATATACTGTATGTTCACAGAAATAAAAATACTGAATATGCATGAATCAGTAAATGTTTGAAAGCGGATGAAAATATCAAATCTAGAACAACTGCTAGAAATAACTTTGTAAATGATTACCTTCATTGAGAGACCTTCTTCAATTCTCTTCATTCCAACATCTTTTTCTTTTTGGAGAAGAGAAGATCTTGTTTTTCACACTGAATATGCATTGAAATTGAAATTGAAACATTTGTAAAAGTTTGATTGAAGCTCGGTCCGCCGAATAGAAGTTCAATGCGCTAACCACTTACTTATCGCGTCACCTCATCTTCCACCTAAACGATTAGCTACTTAAAATCGTTGCATGCAAGATTATACACAACATAATAATTCTCTTATAAGGAGACGTTCCTTATGTGAGTGTCACAATGACCAACTCGAGATTTCTCTCTTTAACTCAATAACAAGCTAATGAGGAAAATAACACGAAACGTTCTTCAATCTGAGGCAATCTGATCGCTTTTAACGATGGTCCCGATTTACATTACTACTATTCTTTCTCACCTTAACTTCTAATTTCCAAGGAAGAAAAAAATGGCAGACATTGGCTGCGTATTCTTTGAATTGTATCAACACGTGTAGAAATAGAAAGTTCTATTTTTATCTTATGTAATTGCTAGTTTATTTTCTGATCCTTGTATGAGGAATTGTTAGCAGAGTAGTAAAGTATAATACTCGTATGACAGAGATCCGGGTTCGAATCCCGTCCTTGCAATTATTTCTTCTTTATTGGAAAGTATTGTGTACGTAATTGATATTGTAATTTTGTTATTCCTTTATTACTATTATTGTTGAAAAGTCCAGACTTGGATACATATTTTACATTTTATGAAGTTTGTGATTGAATTTCAAGCCATGTAGTTGATATGGAACGCATCTGAAATGATGAATGATTTAAACATTAATGTTTCTAGCAGTAGTAGCAGTAGAAGAAGTACTCGTAGTAGAAACACAAGCAATTGCTGGGAAACATTTGTGTTTAATCATTTGTATGGTTGACCCATACTAACCATATGCCTTACGTATTCATCAGTTGTTCGCTAAACACGTTACATTCCTAGACATTACGAATCAAGGTTGATACGATCGACATCATCTTTCGTAGTTTACTTTTCTATTGCAAGTGCACTGAAGAAAGTCGTCTCAACACTAACACCGACGGGATTTTGAATATCTTCCATGTTATCTTACATTGGAAATATCAATATTACAAATTGTAAAAATTTCCTTTAATTATCCAACAAAAATAGAATCCACGACACCCTGGATGTGAAACTAACGTTTATCTCACTACTCTAAGACATCGCTGTTAGTTAAAGGAAAAAAAAAAACTTCTTGTGAAATGTCTTCAGCAAATTACACGGTGCACGGTTCCGATATTGTAAAACTCTTGTTTCGGTCATAATAAATTAGAAAGTATTATTTGGAGACAATAGTCAAGAGCATTGAAATCTAAATTGCCAAAGTAAATGGTTGAAAATGAGTGATAGAAGTACTGTTAGTGTACGTTTTAGAAGTATTTAAGCATGAGGAAGTTTAACGCCTTGCTTGAGCATCGATGCTTAATTGTTATGTGAAACTACAGTTTAAATATATCTCTTTGGGTATTTCTTTATAATTATATTCTGTCAAATGTAAGTCGGGTTACGTGTAAGTCGGGTTGCATTTATCCAGGCGTTTTGAAGCTGCAAATTATCTGTAATGAGTAGCGAAGTAATGAAATTAGAGCACTTAGAGGGGAGATACTTTTGCTATTTTGCTGTATCACTACGATCCTGAAACGAAGCAACAGTCAATGGAGTGGCACCATTCATTTTTCCTCACCCCAAGACGTTAAAGAGACAGTAGTAGGCTGGGAAAGTGTTGAATAACATACTTCAGGGATGAGGATGGAGTCATAGACTACCTGCCCAAGGGTTAGACGTAAATGCAGTAGCTCTGCATTATCCACAAAACTGGAAAACAAATTGAAAGTGCAACGCCACGAAAAACTGAAATAAAGAGAAATTCTGTTCCTTCAGGGGAATGCACCTGTAAATCGAGCACTGAAAACTCAACTGACATTGCATGATTTAGAATTTCAATGTCTAGATCCTCCTCTTTATTTCCAAGATTTAGTTCTGTCTGACTATTACTTATTCCCCAAACTTAAATAACATTTGAAGAGACACTATTTTGGATCGGACAAAGATAGTGCTACGAACAGTGGTGTGAGGAACCGTCTCCAGATTTTTTAAACTGGTCTTAAAGAACTGAAGCGCCGTGCAAGGAACCATTGAACTTTGGGGGAAGAAATAACTGAAATGTAAAATAACTGATATTTCATCATTCCACGAGCACTCCTTCAGGGTTGGGCTACAAACGTTTCTGCAGCTCCTCGTACATTTCTTCTCAATATGGTAGACAATACGGTAGACGTCATATCAGAGCTTTGAAGCCAAATAACTAAGGAGCACTAGTAAATACCAATTACTAACTAAAGATGAGCACTCTGAGAATACATTTTATTGAGAGGTAATCAGTTTCATCCCATATTAATAAGGGAGAGCACAACAAAAAATAAACTCTAGTCCTCACAAATTAAGGTGTTATAAGCCCATCCTAAGAATGTTGAATGTCGAAAATAATGGGTGATATGCATAAAAGTGAGATCTTACTCTCTGCTCAAGATTTTGAGATTAATCTCAAGGTTGTATGCATAAAAAGCGAGACAATGTGACGTCATTTGAGTTTAATCTCAGATACCTGACTAAATGCTCGGAACTGATGAATCAAACTGTGATTTCTCACTTTCTGTATGCATAAAGTTGAGTATAATCTCAACTAGCTGAGATTAATCTCCAAATTTTGTGAACCACCTCAGTACCTAGTTCACTTGTCTCACAGTGTGTTAGAGTGGGTCGAAATAGCTGAATTTATAGATGCGTAGCCAAGAAGAAAAGTGTACGAAGGTCGAAGAGACTCTGATGTGCATGACTATATAAGTCTATATAGATTTGAAAAAAAAAAAGTACAATGGATAACACAGCATTCACCTGGGAATTTACTGGAAATCAGAGGTGGGACTCTGAATAATGAGAAGAAGAATAGAGTTTTTGCTCTCACGGTGCACTCTCATTAATAAAAAATACAATAAATAAACAAAAACATGTTAAAATAGTGGCCCCGCTTAGCACAGCCGCTAATGCTCTCGCCTTCGGTGCGGGCGGTCCCGGGCTCGATTCCCGGTGGAGGCACTCGGTGGAAAAAGTGGAAAAGCTTTTTCAGGCCAACCATCCTGAATGAGGTTTTCCTGGGTTTTCCTCATTCACACCAAGAAAATGCTGGGGTGGTACCTAACTTCTAGGTCCCAGGCCTCTTCCTTCCCCTTCTCCGGATAGTGTGCTCGCCCAGGGACGTCATCCCTCACGTACGTGACGGGCTAAATGGCTTTCGATGCCGAAACCTCAAAAATCTAAAATCCTACATCCTAAATGTTAAAAAATAAATATAATAAATAAATATGGTGATGTATCCCCGTTTCATAAATATGGTGATGTTGATTCCCATTCTTTAACCTTTTCTAGAAGTTTTTGGGAAACGAAACCAAGACTGCCCTGTCTTTTTCAAAATCCGCGGAAACACCCAACTCCGTTGTATGAGATAGGGGCACGGTGCCTCAGTGGTGCCCTCCCCGATGGTCTAGTGGCTAGCACGTACTCCTTTGATGTACGGGGTCCCGGGTTCGATTACGCACGAGAGAGTCTTTGAAGTTTTAACTGTCCTCGATTTTTCTGTGTTCGTGTCCCTGTCGTTAAGGAAGTTACTGGAAAAACTGTAGACTGTACAGCGAAATAAAAATATAGTAAAGTAAGGAAGTTACTGCTACTTGTTCAGTAAATCAGTTAATTTTTTTAAAAAAAAGTGGTAGAGCGCTTATCTCTAGTGCATGGGGTCCTTGGTTCGATCCCCAGCCAAGTGAAGTTGTGGTGGACAACATCGGGTCCGTGCATTTTCTCGGGTATTCCAATTCCCTTCCACTTTCTCATTCTACTAATTCTTCCATAATAATTCATTTGCTTTAATTACCGTCTCCTTTAGTCTAAATGGTATAATAGCGAGACGTTAAACAATAAGATTTCATTTCATTTTTTTATTGTTGCATGAGTTAACACTTCCGTTTTGTTTCCCTATCACAAATGCAAAAGTGTTCCCAAATTGCTTCCTCAAAATTGAAACAAGAGTTGTTGTATAGTGCAAGGAACTTGGTCGTTACTGTTTTATATACTGGAATATTCAAACGAAAGTATCCGTACTTTAATCAATCTAATCCAGTAGTTCTCGAAGTGGGGTCTGCGGACCCCTGGGGGTTCTTGGGACCTAGCCAGGAGGTCCGCGACGACTAAAAAGTGAAATGTGTTTTAATAAAATAGAACTCTCAGCTGTTATGCAAGAAGAACTTTTTCTGTTACTAAAAAAAGCTATTAGAAATTATACCTACGTTTGTAGATTTAAATGTTCTCCTACTTTACTAAATTTCTGCCCTGAAGCTGGTCAACCGTTATACAGAACTACTTCAAATGAGAGAATCTCCTTCTTTGTCAGGGAATTTTTTCGAAAGCAGTTGTACATTAACTGCACGACGCCTCGGAATTTCATGGATTTCATCTTCAAAGTGGCGGAAGGCTCCCACCATACCACCAATTTCAGATTCTTTTAAAAGAAAAAGAAGTAAATGTTAGTCATTCCTATGCTTATAAACATCAAGCCTCCCCCATTTCTGGGATTTAAAAAAAATGAGAAATCACTCCCAAAATATGTTCCTAGATCCGCCACTGCGAGTAACGTTTGAGTCAAATTGGTTTGCGTGTGCGCTGTGAGTATGAAGAATTGTCTAAAAAGGCATTGCTACATTTGATGCCTTTCCTTACCACTTACTTATGTGAGCAGACCTTTTCTGCTCTTTGCAGTATTGAAACTTGAAAGCGAAATAGTCTTAATATGGAATCGAACCTAAGATTGATGGTGGCAAAACTTATTCCCGAGTTCAATGCAGTTATGGAAAAGCACAAAGAAATTAATTTCTCACATTAATGACCTCCTAATTTGAGAACGTTGTTTCTCGCGTGGATCCGGATTTCCTTTTTAAAAAATCAAGTTCAGTCTTGAAAGTTACTGTATTTTGGATTGAAATTTCGTTCACTAGGAAACAATCATGGATCTTTAGAACAAATTGCTTATTATATTCTACTGTATTTCTTGAATTTTTTCTTGTGGTGGTAATTGTAATTAGTATATTTTTAATATAATGTGAAATTTCAGATAGCATTGCAAGGGAGTCCGCGCAGATCACTTCCCGAATGAACAGGAGACCGCGCTATCGGAAAGTTTGAGAACCACTACTGATCTAACCCAACAGAAGTCGTGCTTTTGTGCTGGATAAATAATACTACTGATTTTAATTTTACTGACATGCTTTCACCTGTGATTTAGAAAAGGGAAGGAAATAAACATCGCATTCATTACGCCATTTCTGAATGAAACGTCATCAAAGCCAAGTTCACATGAGACGGAACTGCCTGTCACAGTGAGAACACTCTCATTCCTATTCGTTCTTTTTATGCATACGAATTACGACTAAGAACTCACTTGTAGATTAATCTCGTTCAAGAGGTGAGATTATACTCACTAGTACTTAGTCATCTTTATACATATCACCCCATGTTTCAGAAAACAATAAAACATTCAAGTAAAAAAAAAAGTAACTGAAAACTTCAAATTTGGATAAATACACACGAGTTATTTAATGTATATAATACGGTATAATTAATGGTTTTACTTTTCTTTCGCTTCTAATCGAAGTCGGTCCAATGCGAGGAAAACGAGTTGACCAACTCTACTATTGTTGTTCACTGGGCACAACCATCAAAGTGAATAACCCAGTTTTAGCATCAAAGTGAATAGCCTAAAATCAGTCCAGCCTCGAACCTCATCCATGTTACAAATTTGATCAAGATCGGTTGGTCGGTTCATGAGATTTAGAGTCTAAAACATAGTGATTTCCAATTTTATATATACTACAGGGAGTCCAATATACAATGCAACCCGGAGTTTGGGTTAGTAGAACTTTTGAACCTGAAGTGATACACGAATAATGGTTATACCAAAATGCAGCCTTGTTCATACATATATTTTTAAACTAGAAAGCAACGATTGAAGTACACTAGGAACCACACAGTGTTGCCAGATGTAACCGAAGGTGTAAATCTTTTTTTTTTTTTTTTCAAAACATGTAAAATGACTCATAACTCAAACGTATGGATGTTCTGTCGTTAATTTTCAGTTTATTAGTTGGAGTGGCTTGGAAACTATGGAGTAGAAAAAAGAATATTTCATTTTCACCGAAAACTAATCGAATGAGGCCTCTGTAAGGGAGAACTAGAGAAATCGTAGTTTTCATAAATTAACACTCTGAATTGGCAATTTTGCTGATTTTTCAGTGGATCAAAAGGTGTGTTAAGGATCTGTCTACATTATGCAATTCTTGAAAACAATGAAAAACAAACTTTGAATTATGATGATAAAATGTTTACTTACATGCACCCGGCAACACTGCTACTATCAGAAATGAGTTACCAGCTCTACAGCGGATACTGGGAGTGTCCCCTGTTTTGATTCAAACATTGGTTCACACGCTTCTACAGGTTAGCAGCAACTTTACGAAGATTAGAAGTGTTAATGTTCTCAGTGGCACTGCGAATATTCGTTTCTAGGTCTTGAATAGTTTGAGAATTGTTCTTGTATACCTCTTGCTTTAAGCAATCACATAGAAATGGATAGCAGTGTTGCCGGGTGCAAGTAAGTAAACATTTTATCATGATAATTTCAAAGTTTCTTTTCCATTGTTTTCAGGAATTGCATAATGTAGACAGGTCCTTAACACACCTTTTGATGCACTGAAACATCAGCAGGGTTGCTAATTCAGAGTGTTAATTTATGAAAACTAACGATTTCTCTAGTTCCCCCTTACAGAGGCCTCATCCCATTAGTTATCGATGGAAATGAAAAACTCTTTTTTCTGTTCCATAGTTTCCACGCTACTCCAACTAAAAAAAAAAAAAAAAAAAAAAAAAAAACTGAAAATTAATGACAGAACATCCATACGAATGAGTTATGAGTCAATTTACATGTTTTGCAAAAAAAAAAAAAAAAATGATTTACACCTTCGGCTACACCTGACAACACAGTGTGGTTCCTAGTGTACTTCAATCGTTGCTTCGTAGTTTAAAAACATATGCATGAACAAGGCTTCATTTTGGTATAACCGTTACTTGTGAATCACTTCAGGTTCAAAAGTTCTACTATCCCAAACTCCGGGTTGCATTGTATATTAGACACCCTGTAGCTGAACCTGCGCTCTCTACACAGCGCATCATTTACATATGAGCATGAATCTCCTTGTTATTCCTCACATCTATACATGTCCCTTTACAGACACAAGTGAAAGACGTCTTGATAAAAATCGGCAAGAGATACCGTAAATTGGAGACTTTTTTCAATTACATTTTCAATATCTCGCACCATTTGCAAGATTTGAGCCTACTTCCGGTTGGAAATTTTAATTCATGTATGATCAGTGTTTTGTTTCTTCTTGCATACAGTATGTAATAAGCAAATACATTAAATACACAATTAATTATAATATCAGTGATGTATGGTGTTCATTGGGCAAACCACTCCAAACAATAAAGATTCTTCTTAGACTGAAGAATAGGTTATCCTTTGTTTTTCATTGTCATTTGGCCATGAAACAAACGCCTGAGAGATATACAACCCCTGTATACAATTATATTGTGTTGGAATGTATAATGCGTAGGATACGAATCTTTAGTTAGTTTTTTTTTTAATTTCAACACTTCCAGTGTACCCGTAAAAATACAATAAAGAAATAATGGCCATGGTTTTTAAATATCCAATTAGAACTGGACAATCTACGCAAAATTTGCAATCAATCAGTGAAAGCGTCATCTTTTTAGATCCTGTAGTTTCCGAGATCTCATTGTCTAAAGGATTGGCCACAAACGTATAGTTTAAAAGAACTCCAAAGATGACAACGTAATTCATTTTCATTGATTTTGGAGAAGGCTTATTAATATACAAAGGCTTTGAACAATAATTTTAAAAAATAAACTTTATGAAAAAAGATCTATTTAATAAATTTATTTAAAGTACACATACTTTAAAATATTTGTCTTTGTTAAACGTGAAATCACAAATACCCGTAAATCAAAGGTTTGAAATAATAAGTTAGTGGTTGGAGCTCAGGTGTTTTTATTGCTGTTGTAGCATTTTAATAGGTAGATAGATAAGAAAGACCTACAACTAAAATTTACCGGAAAAGCACTATATTAGAAAATAGAAATATACGTGCATACCCAAGCGCTCAAACAAGAAAATTTAAACAGTAATCCGCAGTAAATGCATGGATAATACGATCTGATAATGAGATTGGCCGTGATATTGATGTATAAAATACCATATTTAGAATGTCTTAGGTTGTAGGAGTTTGAGGGTGCGGTCTGGGAGAAGTTGTAACTATCAGGGGGCGCTCGCCTCTTTGCCCCCTTCCTGACGCCGTCACTGAGCGGGAGTGATGCAACATGCTTTTGAGATTGAATAAACTTCAAGACATAACAGGAAAACTTATCTGTGAGACAGTCATAAACAATTGTGATTGTGGGACTTTGTGAATTAGCACTATAGAAACGATTTGCTGCCATTTGTATACATGGGACGGATTACGTACCGTACAAGAAGAAATAAATGGTGCTGTGTCGTTGCTGCAAAGGAATTAGGTGTTCATGAATGTGTTTTCCATAGTATGAATGACTGTACGTAAAGTAGTCAACATTACAACAGATATGGTTCATTTTCTGAAACTTAGAGAAAGAAGGATTGTATAATATCCAGCCAATATCATAGACAGTACCGGATCTAAAAATTTCGCGCCCCTCCCCGCAAGCATATTTCAGAGAGCCCCCTCTACATTGAATACTTTTTTAATAGTATATTTTAATGACATTTTCCTAGTGTTCTATTTGCTACGGAACAGAGATTGAAATACTTGTTCTACAAGAAATACTTCTACCTAAAATAGCTCTTGATCCTCTTTAAGATTGAGAATGACTTTTTTCAGCGGAAGCCGCAGTCACGGGTAAAGTCAGGAACAAAGCAAGAGTAGTCAAAATTTCAGGATAATTTGGGACAATAGTATTAAACCCGACGTATAGTAATACCGCCAATTCAAGACTAGTGTTGATTTTTGAAATATGGTGTTCAAGTCCAGTGCGAAGGGAAATTAATTCCAATGGTAGCGACGAACCAATGACGCTGGTACTTCTTTCGTAGTTTTCCAACCTTAACTGAAATTCCTTCGTCTGAAAGGTTCACAAGTACTATCGGGAATATGATTGAAAATTCATCAAGAATTGTCTGTAACGATGTAAAACGATTCTCTATTTCATTGTACGAGATATCTAGAAGTATATTGTAAACATTAACCCTGAATCAAGCCTCTGTGCCCGAAAACCGATAATCTAACCGTTCAATGAAGTATTTTTTTCACTTTGTGTTGCCTTTTGTCTAAAAACAGAGAGTTGATTTTCCACTTTGCAGCAACAACTGTGGCCTCTTGTTATTTTGAAGGTATTCTCTTATTTTCTTAAATTTCTCTCGACTTTCTTTAGGAGTATTAAAAGCTTTCTCGAGGTCAAATTGTTTAGTTTGGAGAAGTTGCGATGCGATGTTGTGAAAATATTTTAAAGAGCACTATAGTAAGAAACACAATATCGAAAGAAGAATCCATGACTTTCGCCAATCGCTCTGCTTCTGATACTTTGCTAGTCTTCTTATTCGTCAGTGAAAGTTTTCGGAGAGTTTTCATTATATCAGCATATCTCAACCTGATAGCTACAATGGACTGATACCGTGAGGCCCATCTGATTGGACTGAGCTTTTTCAAAATGACATCTGATTCAGTTTGGGTACAAAACCTCGCGGCGACAACCTCACGGACCGAAACCTCGCCGCCTAAAACCTCGCGGCCCAAAATCTCGCCGGGCCAAAACCTCGCCGCCCAAATCCTCGCGGACCAAAATCTCGCCAGGCCAAAACCTCGCCTGTCCAAAACTTCGCCAGGCCGAAACCTCGTCTTGCCAAAACCTCGCGTCCCAAAATCTCACCTGCCAAAACCTCGCGGTCCTGATCTCTGGACACAGAATCTCGCCTGGTCTAAACTACGCGGGACGTAATCTTGCCTGGGAAGAAATGTCGTCAGTATAAAACCTCGTCACGACGATTTCTTCGATGTAGAATGCTCTATATATTGCTACATGTATATCTTTTGTAATAACACATAATTGCATTAAAATAATGAGAAGAAAATATTCCAACGCGTGCTTTGAAAATCTGTATATATAAAAATGAAAATTACTATGTTTGTGACATCATACCTCTTGAGCCACCCGACCGATCTCGATCAAATTTTCAAGATAGATGAGGCTCGGGCCTGGGATGTCTTTTGTAATTTCACTTTGACGGCATAAGGAAGTGGAGGAGGAGATATATAAAAATAAATAAAACTTAATAACTCTTGAACCAAGAGACCAATCTCGATCGAATTTGCCAGACAGATCAGGTTATCGCCTGGGATGGTTTATATCATTTAGTTTGACGGGAAGGCGGACGGAATGGGGGAAACATAGAAATACATAAAAAATAAATTGGCTGCGTTTGTGACTCAATAACTCTTGAACCACCCGATCTGTCTCGATCAAATTTTCAATATAGATGGAGTTTGAGCCTGGGATGGATTTTATTTTACTTTGACGGTGACCTTAGGAAATTCTAACAAAATCGAATAATATTTATAAAAGTATGAAACAATATGTGAGTTTTTACGTCCCTCGATTATGTACTGTAGGTTAAAGGAGACGTAGATGATCAGGATGAGGGAAATGATGGAATAAAGAAAGTGGAAAAAACGGAAATACCCCAAGAAAGCCCCCACACACGATGTTTTGTATATTATTATTATTATTATTATTATTATTATTATTATTATTATTATTATTATTATTATTATTATTATTATTATTATTATTATTATTATTATTTGTAATATGGAATTGCATATTAAGAAACTCATTGGGTAAATTTTAAGGAAAGGTTTCATTCCGCAAATTTTTGGCCAAGTGAGATTTTGGTCCGCGAGGTTTTGGGCGGCGAGGTTTTGGTCACGCGAGATTTTGGGTGGCGAGGTTTTGGCCACGCGAGGTTTTGGGCGGCAAGATTTTGTCCACGCGAGGTTTTGGCCCGGCGAGATTTTAGCCCGCGATGTTTCGGGCGGCGATATTTCGGCCGCGAGATTTTGTCCGTATCCCATCTGATTTTCCTGTTAATGATGACAGAATATCCCACCTATTTATACTTTGACCAAAAAATATATACAAATCCTGGAGCGTTGTAAAGTAACTGGAAACTTCTTTTACACCTTTGATTAAAGACAAGGGTTAGGTTATGTACCACACAGTAAATATATGTAGCTCGTTCCTCAATTTCTTGAAGTTTCTTCTGAACACCTGAGTAAGCGCACTCATCACACCATCATATCCCTGCCCTCTGCAATTTTCATAGACAATTCCAATTTCTCCAAATGACTTAACACTAGAGTTGCAAGTCTGATGCAGTTGGATTTCTTATATATAAAATCTTACAAATACTTCTTCAGTCTCGACTTGTGTAGAAACTTCGTTTTCTAAGCTATCGTTTACTTCTGTAAAATTTACATAGCGAATAAAGCGAATAATAAAATTCATTTGATCTTTCTTTGATAAATCTTGAGTCGTATCAATGATTAATGAGAAAAATAGAACTCTTTTAATTTCCTTCAACAAAGTAGCTTCTTGTTCAAGTTTGAAGACAGGTAATGGATGATTCGATTTTGAATATCATGGCTGAGATACTTAACCTGGCCTTTGGGTAAGCTGATTACCAAAGTAAGAGACACCTTGTGCGTCGTTGTCAGTCCTGGTAGCTCATTAGTTGGTTCAAGTAATTAAACTATTGTGAAGATGTCATTCCTTTCAAGTCTTTTTAAAATTAGTATTTACAAGCAAGTTGCAGGGGGACCTTCGAAAGCCCTTGGGCCTCTTAGGCTCCGGGCCCCTCCTCACCGCGGAGTCTTGCGGTTTATAGATCCGGCACTGATCATAGACGAGAAATTGAAACTGTTTAAGAGGATCTAGCACGGGCGTCTCTGGCTTGGGGACGAGGGGGACATGACCCTCCAATATTTTAAGTACAAAATATTCAATATTTTAATTTAATTATTCACTAACGATAGGATAATATATAAATAATAATATTTTTTTATTTGGAATATAATATTCAGGCTGTGAAACGATTATAACAGAGTTCTTAATATACCTCAGGGGATCCGTGAAGGTAAGCAGAAGGGTAAAAATGGAATCGAAGATAATAAACAGGTTGGACTAGGAAGTGCCATTTAAATCAATTTCTTTGATGTCCCCCCAAAATTTTACATGCCAGCAGAGACGCCAGTGGAATCTAGGAGTTGGATTTTATAATATAAGCAAAATATTTGATGTAAGGTAGGTCTTCATATCATTCAGTGCAACCTTTATGGGAATGCTATCTTTTAGCACACTTAAATTTTTTTCTACTTTTCGATAGAAGTGCTCGGAATGATGCAACATTTTTAGGACTATGAGAAATCATCGTTATTTATTTATGAGATGACCATTATTCAGGAACGTCTTCCAACACTTAGTTTAGACCTATAATTTTAAGAAAGATCAGCGTTCTTCATAACAGCTGTGTAAAAGCTTGAAACAATTGTGCATGTATTGCAGACCTTGAAAACTGAAGTTGGTAGATGCCTAAGAGAATAGTATACCTACCTTTCATGGTGTTCATGTAACGAAATCATCAGAACAGTTTCTTCATAGATATGAAAGGAGGATAAGATTATATATATATATATATATATATATATATATATATATATATATATATATATATATATATATATATATATATATCAAAACTAAATATACAGTCGCGAACATAAATAAGTAGAAGTAAGAGTCTTTATTTCTTAGGCTCCAACTTCTACTTATTTATGTTTGTGGCTGTACAACATCAAGTCTCGTTTCCTCCAGAAAAGTTTCAATGGAGCTGTAGTGTTAATAGAAACAAACTGTCCCAAGGAATCAGTTAAGAAAAGGTCTGGTGGCCAGTAAGTAGTTGAAATTTTTAAAATTTTTTAAAAAAGTGAAATTTTCTTCTGACGAGTGATATAAAATTTTGGAAGAATTTCGGAAGTAGAAGGTGTAACTTGACTATGTATGACAAAACCTGTCGGAACTGTTCCTAAGACTGAGTGTTTTTCCAATCTCATCTAGGGAATGTGAAAGGGGGTTTTCGAGTTTGTATCTTCACCACACTGCATCTAAGAAGTGTTTAAGTGGTAAAACACAAGAATCTCTACTTGTAAATATTAATGAGCCGATCATTCAATATTGAAGATCATGCTGCTAAATGGATTAAATGTGGTCGACATTCTGCGATTGACAAGCCGTCTGCCAAAGATTTAACATTGGATTATTACCAATCTCCAATATTATAACTTTTTTGACGTAAGAACTAATATTTATGTAAACTTTTGCACATTATGTACGGTTCTAGGTTAACACGAGTTCAAGACCGAATTATTTCCTACTACTTTTACTACATTAAGATGACATAAATCATACCTTCATCCTTCCTCATTTTTCGATTTTTACATTATCTTTACTTTGGTTCTTATTTTTCTACTTAGGTTTATTTATGCAAAAACAATTACTTGCTACTTCTACGAATTCTAATACCAAATAAATAGAAGTTACTGTATATGAAATGCTATATGCTTATCAAGACAGGTGTAATTTAGTGTCTGTCGAATAGTCTCACAGAAAATATTCATTTTCTATTTGGAAGGTTGAAATTATTGATTCTCCCGTCTAGAAAATTCGTTAAAAAAAAAAAAACTGCTAATGTTGTAAGTTACTCTATTTTATAAAATAATATAATGTTGTGATCTAACTTGTGACATGCTAAAGCACTGCTAAATCTTTGATTTGTAAAATTAAACAAATATACACGAAAAGTATACCTACCTGGAAAATAGCTTTAAGCGATCTTATTTCTCCATAACTGCGCAGACAAAATAAACAACTACCACTCTCCGCATTATTTCTATAGACTAAAATAGTGATGTCGTCATTTCCTTTCCGTTACCATGGTGATCGCCATGTTTTTTTTCTATACAAACGCGTGAAGCGAATGATGTATTTTAAAGTCTAGTACAAACAAGGACAACAGCTGTAAATTTATTTACAATTATAAAATGTTTTAACGACTAATAAAGTTGGTGGGAAAGGGTACAGATTTAGAATATAGAAATGCGTTCAGGAAATACGAATAAAATCAAGAAAATTCATAAACAAATACTAATATCTAGGAACTTTTTTTTTCTAAAAGAGACACATCTGTAAGTGATAAGGTAGAAATCAAATAATTAATGTAAACGTCGTCATTATCATGTAATCCACCTTAAGAAGAAATTATACACAATATAAACTCTCTAACGTGCAGATTGACAAACTGTCGGCATAAGAAAAACTCTTTAAAATATACGATTTTTAAAAAGAAAAAAATGTAGAGCAATGCAAATTCTATTGGAACATTTACTTTTCTTATGTTTACTCTTGATAATGGAAGTGCACAATATTAATGTCTACAACATTACAAAAGAAAGCCTTGGAAATTTTCAATCCGAACCATCCGTGTATATAGGTCAGATCTTTTCTTAAATTCCCTATCAACTTAAAAAAATTAGAAACAGTACAATAAGAAAACATCCAATTATGAATGGTTCAGCATATATTCTAAACAACAAACATTAATCCTGTTCATGTATGCAAGTTATGATACTTATATTAATGAATAAAAAAAATTTCCAGAATTATATAAGGTTAATATCTGATAATGAACAAGATGAGTACATTTGTTTACTCTTTTTCTTTTTATATATCTCTGTTTTTTAGTTTCATTGATTAGAAATATTTAAAAAGAAAAATAAATATTTCATTCACTCCAATGTTTGCAATTCCGAAATATTTCCTCATTGTTTTCGCTTTCCATTTAGGTCCTTTAGGTATTTAAGCTAATTGTTGTTTAGAAAATAAAATGGCGATCACCATGGCAACGAAAAGAATATGACGTCACACTATTTCAGTCTATAGATATGCTGGGAGATCTTAAGTTGACAAAACCAGAGCACCACACAATATGACGTCACTAAGTGTGGTAGTAAGTTGAGCAGTGTTTGCAACTGATTTGATGTCAACTTATTAATTTTATATTAGAGTAACAGACCGGTAAAGAAAATATGTTTAAAAATGATGATCTGTTAATGAACTAATATACTTAAAGAGATTTTTGTATATTTGTATGAAAACATAGCATTTCCACACGCGATATTTGATGATGTGCTCCGCGAAAGATTTGTTGCAACAAAAAATTTGGAGATCCACAACATATAATTGACATAAAAATTAATGATAGGTCTACATCATATTAATATGTGACAGGCCCTTATCCATGGGGTCTAGGGGGGCGGGCCCCTCTAAATTTTTACGGTGCTAGTCCCCTAAAATTTTCACAGTACGCTTGAAAATGAACTATAACAGGGTGCAAAATTTCAAAGTCAGACGTACTCGCCAATCCAAAAATAATTGTCGCCAGTATCTCTCAAGTACAAATTGAGATGTCCCCCAAAAAAAACGGCCTTTGGTTTGACAAAGAAAGACTTCACATTCCGTGTTTTCTCTCACTCAGTTGCAATTATTTTCTTACGAAACAGAAAATGCGCTGCCCTGTGAGTTCAGGCAGAAACCATTCCTACTGAACACTGGTCGCCAGCTCTAAATTTCTAGTCCAAAATTTGTACGCTGAGCTATAATATGATGATTAACTATAATATGTTTGGATCGGGATTCCTTCCCAAACTTCTACCGGGCTTCCCCTAGATTTTTGGGCTGGCTACCAGCCTAGTATGTGATAAGTGACAGGGCCGTAACTTGAGGAGGGAGAGGGCAAATGCTTTCCCAAGGAAGCTCCCCGCCGTTCGAGGGGACCCATTTTAAGACAACATTTTCTTACTCCGTATACTATACGAACATGAAATTATAAATGAAGCATCGAATATGTAGACTATATTACATAAACAAAACTACACATAAAAGATAAATAAAACAAAAATGAGTCGTGGGCCCATTTCAGTAAAAAAAAAAGTGTCTATTAGGGGCCCTAGAAGTAATGTTTATTCGTATGGCTTTGATATTTGTCAATTTTGCCCCCTTAATTCATTTGTCATATATGGAACGGGATCAAAGGTGTAACTAACGACCCGGGCCCATAAATAGTAAGAGAAAGATGGAAACAGGTAGTCCAAGATTAGAGAAACAACTTTTTTCTAGGAGCACCAAATACGCGTATTAATGCTTACCCCCTCCCAAGAAAACAATCTAAGTTACGGCGCTGGATAAATGGATACAGGTGTAGAATCCATAAACATAGAAACAGTAATTTATGATTAAAATGAATGACTGCGTGTGAAAGAGGACTGTACTACTAATTTTTTAAATATTATATAACGTTTACTGTATGAAGAAACCAATGGTGGTGCTGTCCTATTTTATGAATTTGAATTTGCAAAATTTACGAAAGAAGTATGTAATATATTTCTCGGGTTCTGTAGGATTACGGGGATCCAAAACTACGTAAAAACACAATGTTTATAGGTGGAATGAGTTATTGTTGCGGAAAGATAATTGATATTGATATGTGAATAATTTGTGAACTGAGTAGACTGGAAATGCCGTGTGCTGAATGGAAAATTTTGCAATTACTATTTGCTTTTAATTAGAATGGACAAATATAACGTGCATTGCGGCGTTCTAACCCGACTTCGCTTGCTAGCGCTCGCTCATCAATATTTATTTATTTATTTATTGATACAAGTCATGGCCATTACCGGCATCTATGGCCTTAAGCACGTCAGGTTGGAGGGATGACATCCTCGGCGAGCACACAATCACGGTACGGGGGAGGGATATAAGGAACGGATAAGGAAAGAAGCGGCCTGAGGCCTGTAAATTAGATACCATCCCGGCATTTACCTGGTGTAAATGAGGAAATCCCAGGAAAAACCTCATTTAGGATAGCTAGCCTGAAAAAGCTGTTACACCTTTTCGACCGACTGACCCTGCCGGAAATCGAGCCCAGGGCCAAAGGCAAGAGCATTAGCGACTACTCATGCTCCGCAATAGGGTGAAACTCTTTAGTTAGTGGTATGTTTGGCTTTAGGTAGATTAACCTCAAAAACATTTAAGAAAACAGCAATGATTTTCAACAAAAAATGCTTTCTCCCAGTAATCCGACATATGGCTAGTTTTCAAAGCACATACCGAGAAAAAAAATTGTAGGTAGCGTACTCAAAACGGTAGGTTACATGCATAATTCCTGTAGTTTTTGGACTTAACGTACAGCAAACGTATAACTGAAAACGCATGTTTTATAATACTTACTTTCCGTATAAGTGTTCCATCTATACATACTTTCTGTATGAAAGAATATAGGTGGTCAGGATCTCACATACAAATCGATGCAGAATGTCCATAGTAGAATAGAATATAGCTGCAGAATGTAACATAATTGATATACGGAAAACTGTTAGATGTCAGACATCCTGCAATGGCATGATCTAACATCTAAGGGTAGTGCGTATGTAGCATATGCTCCATACTGATTTCTGTAGTAAGCAAGAGGATTTTGTATATTTGTACAATATACCGCTGTTCGGAGAACGGATTTTTCTTAGTATGCAGTTCATAAGCAAGGGCGCCCATGTTGGGGTTTCCAAGGGGGGCAAGTATAAGCGACGTTTCAAATATAGTTTCAAATTTTGCTGTAAGTAATGTAAAAATTCTATTGGGTTTTTAATATTCCCAAGTACAATTTCCTATTAGGGTGCGAGCGCCCCACCTTGCCCCCCCTGTTGGGCGCCCTTGTTCATAAGTTAAGCATTTATGTGGGTGCTGAACCGGTGGGTACAGTATTTCTTGATAAATCCATTAAATGTTGTGCGTGTAATCCACAACGCTCACAGATATAGGCGGGAATTCATGTCACTTAATGACCTTCCCATTTTAAGGCAGTAATAAATACGAGAATTGTCGATATGTGATTCACCTACTTTGATTTTGCGAATAGTTCGTACTATGTGCGACTTTTGTCCATGCGGCATCTAGCGTATGATCGACGTCGATAAGCTAATAAAACAAAATACTTCAAAAGTCGAAACGGTGGGTGCGTAAACGTAAACCTCGTGTATCTTAGGTATAGGCTGCGTAATTACTTTATTACATCAGTGTTAATGTGCATCCTTAAATTGGGATAGAGCAGTTTCCGCAGTTTAGATCAATAATACGTGGACAAATTCATATTAGTTTGAAACCCACATTTCTCGATGAAAATAGCGTCATCACGCCTTCTAGACTGTACATGTGTTGGCGCATGCCAGTGATCCACCAGGAACAGGTAAAATTCAGGGGCGCTATAAGAGATAATTGTTCAAAAATGATATTTTTTAAAAAGATTTATGGTTGCACACTTAGTAGTAGTAATAGTAGTAATGATAGTATAGTAGTAGTAGTAGAGTAGTAGTTTAGTAGTACCCAGGCCCGCAACCAGAGGGGAGCCAGGTCCCTCTAAACTTTTTGTGGCCCTTCCAGACTTCAATACAAAATTTTATTATTAATACAAAAAACACAATTTAGATGCTTATAAGATAATTTTAAAGACTTGGCCCCCGTAACATATTCAAGGTCCTTCCAAACCTTTGTAGCTGGTTTCGACCCTGGTAATAGCAATGATAGTATAATAATAGGCTAGTAGCAGTAGTAGTAGTAGTAGTATAGTAAGGCAGTAATGGTAGTAGTTGAGTAGTAGTAGTAATAATAGTATACTAGTAGTAGTAGAGTAGCAGTAGTTCGGGTTAGGTTAGGGTAGGTTCAGGCAGCGAAATAGTCATATTTCAAGTCCCTTGCATTAGTTTGCAGCCCTGGAATAACGCCCTTATGGAGAGTTTCATAGAATTAAAGCAACATCTTATTGCTGTATCTATGTTCACAGATGACTTACATATTCTGCGCCTTCACAAATAAATTCTCTAAACATTTGTCTTTTGTTCTGAATCAACACCTTTTACCTGTAAATTGTAATTTTAAAAATGTCCACGTATTCTTAATCCCGTTTCTGCCACTCCAAAACACTTACTAAACCTACAAGAGTTCATTTGGTGCTAAAATAAATTAATATATTATGAATGTCAGTACTCTTATAAAATAGAACATAACTGAGGAAACCTGAAATTTCAATCTTGATAACACGTATCAGTGCGCAGCACGAAATGATATTTTTAAAAAAATCCCGGCGTTCTTCCCGCCTTTGATGGGACGAGCCGCAATTATTTACGCATTATTCAGTGCATTGTTTGTGTATAATCTTGTTCGTTTGTTGAATGTAAAACGCAACTCACACAACCGCTGTAACAACATAATGTGTTTTTTATTGTCCACCAGTATACGAACAAGTTTCAGGTATCTTAAATTATAATCCACCTTGGCATATTTTCTCAGCAGTAATACTGTCAACAGAGCTGCCTTGCTTATGGATACACTGCGCATTAAGTGGTCCAGGGTAGTGACGACATTAAGTGACGTCATGTCCTGTTGCTGTGGTTATGTCAACTTAAGAACTCCCAAGTTGACAAAGCCAGAGCACCACACAATATGACGTCACTAAATGTGATAGTAAGTTGAGCAGTGTTTGCAACTGATTTGGTGTCAACTTATTAATTTTATACTAGAATAACAGACCGGTAAAGAAAATATGTTTAAAAATGATTATCTGTTAATTAAGTTATATACTTAAAGAGATATTTGTATATTTGTATGAAAACATAGCATTTCCACACGCGATATTTGATTATGTGCTCCGCGAAAGATTTGTTGCAACAAAAAATTTGGAGATCCACAATAAATAATTGATATAAAAATTAATGATAGGTCTACATCATATTAATATGTGACAAGCCCTTATCCATGGGGTCTAGAGGGCGGGCCCCTCTAAATTTTTACGGTACTGGTCCCCTAAAATTTTCACAGCACGCTTGAAAATGAACTATAACAGGGTGCAAAATTTCAAAGTCAGACCGCACTCGCCAATCCAAAAATAATGGTCGCCAGTATCTCTCACATACAAATTGAGATGTCCCCCCTCCCAAAAAAAAAAAAAAAAAAAAAAAAAACGGCCTTTGGTTTGACAAAGAAAGACTTCACATTCCGTGTTTTCTCTTACTTAGTGACAATTATTTTCTTACGAAACAGAAAATGCGCTGTCCATTCCTACTGAACACTGGTCGCCAGCTCTAAATTTTTAGTCGAAAATTTGTACGCTGAGCTATAATATGATGATTAACTATAATACGTTTGGATCAGGACTCCCTCCTAAACTTCTACCGGGCTTCCCCTAGATTTTTGGGCTGGCTACCAGCCTAGTATGTGATAAGTGACAAGGCCGTAAATTGAGGAGGGAGAGGGCTAATGCTTCCCCAAGGAAGCTCCCCGCCGTTCGAGGGGACCCATTTTAAGACAACATTTTCTTACTCCGTATACTATACGAACATGAAATTATAAATGAAGCATCGAATATGTCCACTATATTACATAAACAAAACAACACATAAAAGGTAAATAAAAGAAAAATGAGTCGTGGACCCATTTCAATAAAAAAGTTTCTATTATGGGGCCTAGAAGTAAGTTTATTCGTATGGCTTTGATATTTGTTAATATTGCCCCCTTAAGTCATTTGTCATGTATGGAACGGGATCAAAGGTTATCTAACGACCCGGGTCCATAAAGAGTAAGAGAAAGATGGAAAGAGAGAGCCCAAGATTAGAGAAACAACTTTTTTCTAGGAGCACCAAATACGCGTGTTAATGCTCACCCCCTTCCAAGAAAACAATCTAAGTTACGGCGCTGGATAAATGGATGCAGGTGTAGAATACATAAACATAAAAAACAGTAATTTATGATTAAAATGAATGACTGTATGTGAAACAGGACTGTACTACTAATTTTTAAAAGTTATATAACGTTTACTGTATGAAGAAACCAATGGTGCTGTCCTATTTTATGAGTTTGAATTTGCAAAATTTACGAAAGAAGTATGTAATATATTTCTCGGGTTCTGTACGATTACGGGATACCGAAACTACGTAAAAACACAATTTTTATAGGTGGAATGAGTTCATGTTGCAGAAATATAATTCATATTGATATGTGAGTAATTTGTGAACTGAGTAGACTGGAAATGCCGTGTGCTGAATGGAAAATTTTGCAATTACTATTTGCTATTAATTAGAATGGACAAATATAACGTGCGTGCGGCGTTCTAACCCGACTTCGCTTGCTAGCGCTCGCTCGTCAATATTTATTTATTTATTGACACAAATCATGGCCATTACCGGCATCTATGGCCTTAAGCACGTCAGGTTGGAGGGATGACATCCTCGGCGAGCACACAATCACGGTACGGGGGAGGGATATAAGGAACGGATAAGAAAAGAAGCGGCCTGAGGCCTGTAAATTAGATACCATTCCGGCATTTACCTGGTGTGAATGAGGAAATCCCAGGAAAAACCTCATTTAGGATAGCTAGTCTGAAAAAGCTGTTACACCTTTTCGACCGACTGACCCTGCCGGAAATCGAGCCTAGGACCAAAGGCGAGTACATTAGCGACTACTCATGCCCAGCAATACTGTCTGAAACTCTTTAGTTAGTGGTATGTTTGGCTTTAGGTAGATTGACCTCAAAAACATTTAAGGAAACAGCAATGATTTTCAACAAAAAATGCTTTCTCCCAGTAATCCGACATATGGCTAGTTTTCAAAGCACATACTGAGAAAAAAAAATGTAGGTAGCGTACTCAAAACGGTAGGTTACATGCATAATTCCTGTAGTTTTTGGACTTAACGTACAGCAAACGTATAACTGAAAACGCATGTTTTATAATACTTACTTTCCGTATAAGTGTTCCATCTATACGTACTTTCCGTATGAAACAATATAGGCGGTCAGGATCTCACATACAAATCGACGCAGAATGTCCATAGTATAATAGAATATAGCTGCAGAATGTAAAATAGGTGATATACGAAAAACTGGTAGATGTCAGACATCCTGCAATGGCATGATGTAACATCTAAGGGCAGTGCGTACGTAGCATATGCTCTATACTGATTTCTGTAGTAAGCAAGAGGATTTCGTATATTTGTATATATAATATACCGCTATCCGGAGAACGGATTTTTCTTAGTGTGCAGTTCATAAACAAACGGCGCCCATGTTGTGGTTTCCAAGGGAAGGGGGGGCAAGTATAAGCGACGTTTCAAATAGTCCCCCTAAACTTTTTGTGGCCCCTCCAGACTTCAATACAAAATTTTATTATTAATACAAAAAACACAATTTAGATATTTATAAGATAATTTTAATGACTTGGCACCCCGTAACATATTCACGGCCCTCCCAAACCTTTGTAGCTGGTTTCGGCCCTGGTAGTAGCATTGATACTATATTAATAGGCTAGTACCAGTAGTAGTAGTAGTATAGTAAGGCAGTAATGGTAGTAGTTGAGTAGTAGTAGTAGTAATAATAGTATACTAGTAGTAGTAGAGTAGCAGTAGTTCGGTTTTAGGTTAGGGTAGGTTCAAGCAGCGAAATAGTCATATTTCAAGTTCCTTGCAGGCCCGTAGCCAGCTCGAAAATTTAGAGGGGGTCCGGTGGAAGTTAGGGGGCGCCCGATCCAAAAATTTTAGTTCATTCCATATTATAGTACATTTGCAAACCTACCGTAAAAATTTTAGAGGGGGCCAGTAAAAATTTAGGGGGTCCCGGCCCACCTAGACCCCCCTGGATACGGGCCTGGTTCCTTGTACATTAGTTTGCAGCCCTGGAATAACGCGCTTATGGAGAGTATCATAGAAATTTAAGCAAAATTTTATTGCTGTATCTATGTTCACAGATGACTTACATATTCTGCGCCTTCATAAATAAATTCCCTAAACATTTGTCTTTTGTACTGAATTAACACCTTTTACCTGTAAATTGTAATTTTAAAAATGTCCACGTATTCTTAATCCTGTTTCTGCCTCTTCAAAACACTTACTAAACCTACAGGAGTTCTTTTGGTGCTAAAGGAAATTGATATGTCATGAATGTCAGTACACTTATAAAATAGAACATGACTGAGGAAACCTGAAATTTCAATCTTGATACACGTATCAGTGCGCAGCACGAAAAGGGATTTTTAAAAAAATATCCCTGCGTTCTTTCCGCCTTTGATGGGACAAGCCGCAATTATTTACGCATTATTCAGTGCATTGTTTGTGTATAATCTCGTTCGTTTGTTGAATGTAAAACGCAACTCACACAACCGCTGTAACAACATAATATGTTTTTCTATTGTCCACCAGTAGGGCTACACGAACAAATTCCAGGTATGTCTTAAATCATAATCCACCTTGGCATATTATCTCAGCCGTAATGCTGTCAACAGAGCTGCCTTGCTTATGGATACACTGCGCATGAAGTGCTCCAGGGTAGTGACGACATTAAGTGACGTCATGTCCTGTTGCTCTGGTTTTGTCAACTTAAGAACTCCCTAGATATGCTACATTGACTTGATCCCTAGTCTTCCGTTGCAAGCGCTGCTATCGGCTGAAGGAATTCCACTCGCTTTCTCTCGCTTAGCAACAGCTGAACTCTTATTGGCCCAATGCGTGGGTGTGAGAGGGTGTGAGCGTTAGCTCACAGGGGAACACCTTATATTGATAGCAGCGTTGCCGAATCAAACAACGTGCAATCGAGTACTGAAGAAAAGTGAGAAATCCAAAGTTTTACGGGCCGACATCCAGAAACAGGAGATACAGGGGGAAGAAGGATCTAGAATACCGTGAAGATAGCAATGCAAAATATACACTGACTCAGAAGGAACTTCAAAATGATTAAAGTAATCAAAATGACATTTACATAATAGTATAGTAAGCAAGCATTGTACCCACAGACATGCTCAATAACATCATATATAATGCAGAGTTGCCAACTGAGCACAAAATGAAGTTTTGTTAAATGGCACGGAACGCAAATTATAACATATAGAAAATCTATAATTATGAGTAGAACCATGCCTGTGAAGTCATGATGTACAGTGTTGCCAACGTTTGAAGATAGGCCTATATGAATTCCTACATGAATCTCGGATGTAGAAGAGTACATACAGTGCCAACACACTGCGGAGCGCTTTATCAACAGCAACACTGAAAAATTGACTACCAATAATGTGTGAGGTGATACAATATTGCGTGCATCACAAAAGTAAGCCTGCTAGTCAACTGTCAATCCAAGAGCATGTATTATTTCAGTTTTGTGTGTTTGACACTATTCTGATTTTCCACGTGGGCCTGCTTCGACACTGTGTGTCTGTTAAGAGATACTACAGAGTGGTATCAATTTATAATGTAACATTCGAGTTTGTCTTTGAAGTAACCGATTACCGTCAAGGGGGGTAATAATTTCCTACGAAATTTTTACCGACCTACCAAATCTTCGGATTTAAAGCCATCTTGCCCAAAGTAACTGAGTCTGTTAAGAAATACTACGGAGTGGTATCAATTTATAATCCAACACTTAAGTTTGTCTTTGAAGTAACCAATAACCGACAGGGGGGTAATAACTTTTTAGGAAATTTTTACTCCCCTACCAAATCATCGGATTTAAAGCCATCTTGCCCAAAGTGACCGTGCCTGTTAAGAAATACTACGGAGTGGTATCAATTTATAATACAACACTTAAGTTTGTCTTTGAAGTAACCAATAACCGACAGGGGGTAATAATTTTTTAGGAAATTTTTACCCCCCCCTACCAAATCATCGGATTTAAAACCATCTTGTCCAAAGTGACTGTGTCTGTTAAGAGATACTACAGAGTGGTATCAATTTATAATGTAACACTTAAGTTTGTCTTTGAAGTAACCAATAACCGACAGTGGGGAAGGGGGGGGGGGGTAAAAATCCCTATGACACCGGAATGAATTTCTTGTGGTAAAGTAAATTATGAACAGTGGCGGATCCAGAAAAGTAGTTTGAGAGAGGCTTTACTCACAAAGGATTCGTTTTTTTATAAATCACTAGACTTTTAGGGGGCTTGAAGCTCATACGCATAGGAATGACTAACATTAGATTTTTTTAAAAAAGAAATCATGCAATTTGGGAGGCTTTCAGCCTGAAAGTCCCAAACCTTGTAAATTTTCCACTGACTACTGTAGAGATGATATTCTTGGACATAAGGAATAACCAAGGCAGATCAGATCACGTTTTTTTTTTTTTTTTTTTTTTCCTGAGTTGACATTTTTGTGGGACATATACTAAACTATTAGAACGTTGTATCTTTGCCAGTACCAGAAAATACATAATTTTCCTTACAAATATCAATAATTCAAACTAAGTCTGATACCGATAATATTGATATCATTCTAATATCAATATTTGTAGACTGCATGCAGTTTTTTGTAGAAAGTAAAATGTATAAATACTGAAGGGAAAACATTGCACAGAAACATTATGTTCGCATTTGAACATACTTTTTTTTTGTATATTGTGGAAAATAAACCCACCTACGGTCATACTGATTAATATTTCAATAATTATGGTCATACTGAATGTTTACTAATGAACTAGCACTAATGTTTTCCTTATATATATCTAGCTATTATATGTTTAAAACACAGCGTTCTAAATGATTACGTTTGTAAGTTACATGAGACTTTCTTTAAAATTGCTTAAATGTTGTGCAAAGTAACCCTGTATGTTAGTTACAGTCTTAGTGTATGTCAATTACGATCGTCTGAATAGGTATGATAGTTTTGTGATTTCTCCCAGTGTTATTTCCTTAACATGTTTGAAAATGAAACTTTTCCCAGTTTGTTAAACACCCCCTAAAGTGCGAATATAGGAGTAGTAATGTCGATACTTTAGGTTAACTTTGGCGCCCCTTGGAGTGTGGCGTTCGGCGCAGGCCTCTGCGCCCACCTTAGTTTTACCCTCGGGATCATGTATGACGCCATGGGGCCACGTGATGTCAGGACACGCTTCTTTTGCTAATGTGGTTTAATGCTCTGCCTTTATGGGGTAGTACCACCGAGGAGATCTATTTCGTTTCCTTTTACGGCATAAAATTTGGAGATTGTTATCCCCTTTCCTACCTTATAATATTGTATGATGGAGTACAGGGTGTAATTATAGCCCACCTTATTTCTTGTTCTCTTTGATGAGTATAAAAATATCAATTTCGGAAGTTTCTTTTTAAACCTATCCTATCATCTTTGATGATGCCTTATTACTTTATATGGTTATATGATTAAGTACAATGATTCACTCCTTCTTAAATTTGGGAGTCATCTCGTTCCCTTTTACGAGTATCAATGATCAATTTCGGATGATTTTATATCCTCTTTGATGGGACCTTATTACGTTATATATTTATATGAACTTTTATGGACCTGGATCCTTTTGGAGGTATACTTAAGATCATTGTGAAATTTTATATGCTAGTATACGTACTTCGTGATCCATTTCGTTCCTTAAAATGGCAGGTTATATACCTCAGGGGAGATCATGTTACGAACAGGGATACCTTAAATGTATATTGTTCACTCTTAACTTTGAAAATTACCAATTTTAAGGTAACGTAGGACCTCGTGATTTATATTCTTCTTCTTGAATAATGATTGATTATTATGTTATAGACATTGTAATCCTCCGAAGGTAATAGAACACGGTCCCGAGTTCGATTCTTGGTTCTAGTTTTAGGAAAGTTTGTTCCGATTTCATTGAGTTGATTTTGAGTTTAATGTCCCATGATTATACCCTTTAGGCTAAGGGAAACGATGATGATGAGAAATAAAAGAAATGGTGGAATGAGAAAGTGGGACGAAACAGGAGAAAACATCACAAACTTACTTGGTTAAGGATTCAACCAGGGGTCTCTTGCATCAAAGGTAAGCACTCTACAACTGAACCATTGTACCCACTGAGAAGTTTTAGTTTTCGCTGCGAGCAGTTTCACGTATAGTTACTGTATTGGAAATAATATGAGCAGGTTTTAGACAGGTTATGTTACATTACACATTTCTGCTCGTTGTTACACATACGAGATTGTTTTTGTGAAATTGCAGAATCTGCTTTTTTTATGAGAAGTACAAAGCCAGTCCGTTAATTGAATCTTACTGTCAGCATTTTCCTCTCAGCTGTTAATGCAACGACGGGCTTTTTAAAACTCAGCTTTAGATTTATGTCATTAGTAACGAAAAGAGAGTTTCGTATGAGTGCTACATTTTTCAATCGTTTACAAAAAATGAATCATTTTTGATGTCTTAATTTGAATGTCGTAATAAATCAACGAAAGCATACCTTTTTGTCAACGGTATGATGTCATGATCAGAATTGTGATACTAGGTGATGTAATTAGAAAAATATATAAACTTATAAACGATGTCATGTAACTATTGATGTGTCAGGAGAAACTCGATATCATGAATTTGCAATTCAATGACGTCACAACAATGATCAACCAATCAGATTGTTTGTTACATGCCGTTTCAGCTCGTAACACATGATCTTCTCATTATTGAAAGGTGTGTTTTTATTGGTCTTCGTGATGTCATTCATTAATTTCCTCGCTTTCTGATTGGTTGATAGTGATGTCACTTTATAGTTGAACACGTTTCTGACCTAAATAAAAACCCATTTTTCATTTCTCAAATCCTACATCGACGCAAATCGTGAATGAACCAAGGTGTGCCTCTTGTGCCAGCGTGACTTTCTTAAACTTTACTTCATTGAATTTGAGGTACGTTCACAAGATACTTGGTGATTTTATCCTTAGACAAGTTTATTTACCGCATTACTCAATTCTTGAACTGTATTACGCACGAGAATCGTATTGTTTATAAACTACGCATGAGGATAAAATCATTTCGTTCTAAAGGTATCACTAACGCACTGTCAGGGATCGAATCAGGAGTCTTCACACATCAGAAGTAAGCGCTTTATAATGTTCTTTAATACTAAGCATGAGAAAATGAAATTGTTTGTTGATTTTGGTTTAGCGTCCCTTCAGCAGTGATGCTAGGGTCTTGAAGCTTAACGTGAAATCTGAGCGCCCACCGGGGTTTGAACTCTGTCCAGAGGTGCGTACGCTAACAACTTAACTATGAGGAAGCTCAGTTTGTGGAAATTGCCACTAACATGATTTTAAAATTACAAAATTTTAGGTTTTCAAAAACTACGCACGAATTTGTTCCCGAAAAAGTTTGACAGTGTCTCTTGTAACAACGATATTTTATGAGACGTGGACATAAAGTTTAACTTGGGATCCAAGCTCCCATGGTGAGTCGAACCCGAGTTTTCTTCGTCAGAGACGCGTTCGCCATCCGCTTAGCTCGAAAAGAGTACATGAGAACTTGATTAAAGTTTTACAAAGCAGACGTATGATATTTTGTATCCGTAACGACAACGTTTCATGTTCATCATACGTTTTAAAGTTCAGTCAAGGAAAACGCTTACTACAATGATTCTCTGAGCACAGTTAGAAAACAATTTCATTCATTCAAGCATTCTCTTTATCACTACAGAAACTTAAGTCAGTTACATGTTGATGTACTTTCATTAAATAGGTACCGGGTTTGATTTCCAGTATGGCGACATTACAACTTTTTAACAGTAGGACTATTTGAGATACGATTTAATATTTTAAGTTTATAAAAATAAACTTTGCATTATAATTACTTTCTTCTTTGAGGATTCATCGTGTAGTCATTTGATACCGTTAAACGTTTTTCTCCCTCTCTCTTTCTGTTAAACGTGTACATGAAAAGATAGCAAACTCTGATCTTGGAGTTCTATTTTAATTCGTGCTTTTCCTTTTCTCATTTTAGATACTTTTTCTTTGCCTATGCCGTTTTTATTCTTTTTTTGTTTTATTTTACCTTTCCTGTTTGAATATGACTACCTCTGAGTTTACTATCTTGAGAGAAATCAACTAGACATTATCGGCGTTTTAATCTCGAAGGACGAATGCTGGAAATTGAAATGAATACTCCAACCAGCGACACTGATATTGTTTAGTGGGATCAGACTTCGTTTCAACATATGTTGGATTATTTATTGGAAAATGTCGACGAATCATCGATGGTTGGATTATCCATATTATCTCATGATGAGAAGAACAAGCCGTTCTATTTATCTTTTAGGCGAACAAGTAATCTGACATTGGAGACTTTATGGGCATCTTTTGATCGCGTCTTACAAAGTAACGACAGCTTTCGCATGAACGAACCGTTCATAGTATATTTTCATTATGTGGATGTGTCTCGTGGATTTGGAAAAGTGTGTCAAAGTGTTTTACCAAACGAGAAGTTACTCAAGTGCAAGAAACGCATTTTACGTGTAAAAAACACAGAGAAGAAATGTTTGGTTTCTGCGATTGTGATTCCTATGGGACTGATAAAGTATAAGAATACAAATAAGAAAGTTTACGATCAATATCTCAAACTGCTCAGGTGTGTTGTTATTTCAGACGTACTTGAACTTTTGTCTAGATCCTCAGTGAATTTAGATCATGGTGGATCCGTGGAAAAGTTGCAACAATTGCAACGCTACTTGATCAATTACAAACTTACCATATACATTAGTTTTTCCGGAGAAGATATTTTATAAGAAGGACTTGGTGGTGGAGACAAAATTCCAATCAATTTAGTGTACATTAATTCTCATTACGATACCATCACGTCATTAACATCTGTTTTCTTTGCTAGGTACTACTGTGTTGCATACCACAACAAATATGATCATCTTGATAGACACGTCAAGAACTGTTCAACCATTTGTGAGAAATGTTTACAAAACCGCCATGCAATAAGAGCAATATGGAAAAGCAGTGTACAGAATGCAATCGTGAATTTTATGGTGAAACATGCTATACAAATCATCTGACTGTACCATACCATAAGGGCCAGCCAATATGCAAAATGGTGAAACAATGTTCCAAATATCTACGCATTTATTCGTTTCTTCATACAGGTGAAAGACAACATAATTGTAAACATTTTTGTATTGTGTCATAAACATGTTTCGTCTTCTCACGAATGCTACATGATGTCTGATACGACTCAATTAAAACCTGGAGTTCCATTATTGTTAAATGCCAAGAAGGCTATGATTGTTTTTATGATATAGAAGCCACATAGAATTCTTTATTTAATGAAGACACATTCATTCATAAGTCTAATTTACTGGTGACCCAACAAGTATGTTACAACTGTGTTCAAGATGAAAATATGCATCATCCGTGTGAAGTTTGTGGACAGCGGGAACATATTTTTCAAATGACCCGATTAATGCCTTTCTTGTGTATCTACATCAACCAAGACCCATCATCAAGCTTATTGTATCTTTGGCACATAATTCTAAGGGCAATGATGGTCATTTTATCTTTAAATCTTTAGCGGAAGAACATGAATTCAAACGTAGTTTGATTTTGAACGGGGCAAAAGTTTTAAGTATGAAAGTCAATCAGTTATCGTTTTTGGACTCCTTAAATTTTATGCTAATGGCATGAAGTAAACTACCCAAGGCATTTCATTTACCGGCGACCAAAGGATATTTTCCACGCTTTCTAAACACTGCTACAAATCAAGCGCATGTGGGAAAACTACCGGACATCCATTATTATGCTGCCGATGAAATGTCGCTGAACGAGAGAAATTCATGACATGGTACAACGAACATCAGGACGATACGTTTATCTTCCAAGAAGAATTGGTAAAATATTGTGTCCAGGACAGCAATGTACTTCGAATGGCTTATATATTTTTCATGACCATTTTTGAACAAGAAACTCACGTAAATCCTTTCCTGGAGTCTATCACTTTGGCGAGTGCGTGTAATTTAGTATTTCGACGAAATTTCTTAAAACCCAATACCATTAGCATTCTTCCTGCATGAGGATACCGTCACAGACCTAATCAGTTACGTATTGCATTGCAGTGGCTTGCCTACATGGAGGAAAAAGAGGGAATCCAATTATACTTGCAGCAAGAGGAAAGGAAATTTTTGTTACTGGTTTTCATCTGGACGGCTACTATAAACGTCCCGACACTAAATAAGAACATGTGTATGAGTTCCAAGGCTGTACAAGGCTGTAAATTCCATGGTTTTGTTTTTTGTTTCCCTACAGGCCGTAATCGGGCCATTGATGAAAATTCCGAAGAGACTATGAACTATCGCCACGAGAGAACACAGCGTAAAATGAAATTATTACTGTCCATGGGATATAAAATACACGAAATGTGGGAATGTGAATTTCGTCAAGTGTTTAAAATCCAATCCAACATTGGCCTTGTCTTTAAACAAACATCCTTACACTAATAAGACACCGTTAAATCCAAGAGACAGCTTCTATGGTGGCCGTGTTAATGGCATTCAATTGTACCACGTCGCAGATGAAAATGAAGGCAAAGAAATTCGATATTTGGATATTGTTTCTTTTTATGCTTATATCAACAAATATGGACGGTATCCAATAGGGCAACCACAAATTTATCTACAGGGAGATCCAGAAATGCCTGCCATTGGAGATGTGAACGGTTTAATCAAGTCATAGATCTTGCCTAATACAAATACCTTCCATCCAGTGCTCCCATTTCGATCAAACAAGAAGTTGTTGTTCCCACTTTGTGCTGCCTGTGCCACAAAATTAAATCAAGATTCTGAATGTATACATTCCGACAGTGAACGAAATCTAACAGAAACTTGGGTGTCCTATGAAATTCGAAAAACATCAAACTTGGATATCAAGTAGTTGAAATCTACGAAATTTGGGACTACGACATCCACGACATGATCCTGAAACAAAGACCGGAGGATTATTCAGCGAATATATCAATACAGTTTTGAATTCTAAGCTGGAAGCTTCTGGGTGGCCGGCCAATTGCGTCACCGATGTATTGCATAGTTTCTTCACTAAGAGTAGTAATATTGAAATTGTTAAATGTATGGGTAAAGAGAAACTATTTCACGTTTTTGAATTTGCCAATTACTACTCTATAGTAACTACGCAAACTATCACTTTGGAAAGAACAACAAGGAGATATATATATATACATACAGAAGACAATTCTTGAGCGGTATAGAAATTATCGAGGACTGGTTGGCTTTGTATGATAAACAAACAAACTAGCCAGATCCCTCACAAGAGGCCGTTGATCATGGGATAAGGAGTTACAGTTATCTCATTCGAGTATGTGGGCATTATAGGTAGGCATCTTCGTATAAAACCGTATCAGATGCAGTTTCTTCAGACGTTGAGTCCTGAAAAGTATGATGCCCGTTATAGTTTCTTTGTTGGAAATCAGCATCACTTAGAGATCGATGATTTATCGAAAGCTCGTTTTCGGTGACGAGCCAACTATTTATTGAGTGCTAAGTTTAACCATCACACCACTCTTATTTCAGGCTCACAAGGAAACCCTTGAGTGCGAGGTCGCAAGTGCAATCTCTAGTAGGGCTCGTTTGAAAGTATAGTGTGAACAATGATGACAGGAAAACTATTAGCTGCTAATGACTCACCATGCGCATCAGGAGGGCGACAGAAAATACGTGTCCGGGAGGTGCAGAAATCAACCGTTTATGGGATATATGTGTTATACTTCACAAAATGGACATCGTTAACCTTCACGAAATGTTCAAAACAAACCATTAACTTGCACTATAAACACCGAATGAAAAATAACACGCCACACTGATCACGAATGCTCGCACCATCAAGGTCGAAGGCGAACTTCTTGGGAGTTACAAACCGTTCAAAACGTTCGGTTAGGTATCCACTTTTAACTAATGCATACAGAATCATGTTGATATAACGGGGAAATGAGAACTGATGGAATGTGATGGCACCCATTACACTAATATGATTCTATATGCATTCTTTAAAAGTGGATACCTAACTGAACGTCCTGACCGGTTTGTAACTCCCAAGAAGTTCATGTTGATATAACGAGGAGATTAGAACTGATGGAATGTGATGGCACCCATTACACCAATATGATTCTATATGCATTCTTTTTGTAACATCCCTTTTTGTTACACCCATCGATATTAAATCAAGTATTGCGAGCTATTTAAAGGATATTGATTTGAAAACTGAAAACTTAATGGTTGTTAGTTGTAATGGGGCTGCGGTACACAAGTTCGGAAGGAGATGCTATTTGGTTGATAGAAGAAAAGATTGGCTACTTATACAATGATGTATTTGCAAGCTGCATGGCAACGAACGTCCTTTCCGCACCTGTTATTTTACTTAAATTGATATTTAATAGGACCTATTCATTTTCATGCTTTATCGGTAAAGGATACAACTTAAGTGATGCGAGAAGCTGCCGGCAGTCAAATTCAAAAGAGCTCAGTCTACGATCTCAATCTATTTTGACAAGCTATATGGTGTGAGTTCTGACAAGGGAGAGTCACGAAGTGGCGCCGCTGAGATCCGAACGAGACAATTGTGTTTGCATTTGATATCTTGTAACTAGACGAATCCCAAAGTTATACGTGTCACCGAGCGGGATATCGTTAGTTACAACATATTTGATAATGTAAAAGCTACAAAAAATTACCTGGTAGAATAGTTTGAATCGAGACATTTGTTCGGAAACTTTTGGGTAAATGAAAAACTCGGTGAACACGTATCCCATCATTTTCAAGGGCTGCCCCAGGGTCCCAGACAGGGTGCAACTCAAAAGTTTCAAATGGCAATGGGGGTTAAGTAGCACATCCTTTGAAAGCCAACTATCCCAAAAAGTGTGCCCTTGAACATGATGTTATATGTGTTTGCCGAGCTTGCCAGTTACCCAATCCTTTCTGATCAAATGGCCCGGTTCAAACTATTCTCCAGCTTTTTAGCTTTTATATGACAAAATATGGTGTAGCTCACGATATCCCGCCGGATAGCACGTTTAACTTTGGGATTCGTCTTGTTATAACATATCAAATGCAAACACAATTGTCTCGTTCAGATCTCAGCGGAGCCACTAAGTGATCCTCTCTTGTGAGTTATTTGTCAACTCTTACCTCTTATGTAAGATAGTAGTTGTCAATAGTAACAAAATATACTGTACCTCAGCACGGTGCACGATCAACCATAATTGCTAATTATTTCCGCGCTGTTCAAAATGGAGATTCAAGCAAACTTAGGTAGATATCGAATTCATGGAAGAAAGAAATTGAGGAAGTTTGTAACAGAGAATGATTTCATTGAAACGTTGGGCTGCTAAATTAAAGATGTGCCAAACGCATGATCGCTTAGGCTGGGCATAGGTAGAACTCAACATACAACCACTTCCATGTGGTCAGTTCTGGGCTTATCTATTTAGAGACAACCGTAGAGCTGTTAAATCGAAGGATCGTATAGTGATTTACCACTCGTAAATAAAAAGCCAACTCCCTAAACTCAATATTTTCGTTTTAAAACAGTTTTAACAAAAATCGAGGGAGGGTTAAAATGGCAATATTTTTGAAAATATTATTTAATCGAATGTTTCGAACCAAAAAAGGGTATTGCTTATGAATACAAGTCTTCTTTTAAGAAAAAATATGAAAAAAATGCATTTGAAAAGTGTAAAAAATGCCTAATTTTCGTGAGATCCGAAAGATGGCGCTAGTGGCACCTCAAGGTGTTCTCCAATTTAACGCAATTTTTTCTCGTTTACTATGTATATCTATATACAACTTTTCCGCTCTAGTCCGTTTTCAATTATGAAAAACAAAATTTGAAAGTGCCATATTCGACCCACCCTATTGGATATATCATCTGTTATCAGTAAGCAAGTAAAGTAAAATAAGTAATCTATTAGCACTATTAATTATGAATCGAGGCGTTCTCATACAAGAACAAGTTCTAAGACAGAGGATTTACAACTTAAACATGCCAGAGTCCTAAGCCCAATGAGAATACACATTCATTAAGATTTTTACTCAAAAAGGAGAAGTTTTTTCTTAGCTATTTACTACTATATTACAATTCTTTAGTACTTTTGATTCATGTGTACTTTTGTGTAATATTTCATTATGTAATAATACAAGTTTTCACAGTTTGATGCAGAGTAATACTTTTGTGAGGAAAATTTTGTGTATTTTTTTCTAGCTGAAAATAGAAAATAGTTGAATATATATTTAGAGACCTTCTATTACATTCCAAACCTCAATTTGATTTCAAAAGCTGAACATACTCTCTTTGCATATTTTCTACGATATTTCCAATCTCGAGCTCAAACTATAGCTGAGTAGTTAAGAATCTTGCTAAAATTAATGCCTCAACACCAGCAACACGATCAGTTACAGCAGCAATGCTACAAAAAGTAAATAAAAAATAGAAAAAAAAAAACAGAAATTGGAGTTCATAATTTAGTATCATTACATGAAACTCCAAGAATTATCATTTAGGAGGAGTTAGAGTAGTTACGTGTTTCCGCATTCCTTCGTAAATTATTCTATGTGTTTACGCAGAAGCCGTAAATATAAACTCCTGAAAATGGAAATTAAAATATAGAAATTCGTTTTCTATTTCATGAATAATTTGTATTTTTGTTTACAGATTTTGTTAATTTTTCTTTAGGTCAAAGGCCTACCCACAAACTAAGAATAACTTGTTTATCCAGGAATATGAATGACATATGCTATGCGAAAAACTAAATATCGTATGTACCACTGTTGGAAAGAAACTTCTAAAAATCTCTGAATATTATATTTCAAGTTAAAGTGAGTCAAAATAGAAAATGCCAGATTTTCAAATTTTACCTGATCTTAAGACTAACTATCTCTCATAAGGAAGGACATAATATTTTCAAGTTTTCTATCTGGATTTTATCTCTAGGTACGATAGGTATCTCTAAGTATACGATAGGTAGTTGTAAACAAACAAATCAGCCCATATTATCACAATGTGAATTTAGTCTATATTCCATGGATATCGGAGTTATATCCTCTTAAAAATAGATGAAATTGGCGAAAAATACAATGATTTGCCATGATACTTATGTCCCTGACTAAATCTTTAACGATTAAAGTACTTTTTTTTTCTTTTAAACTAGAAATTTAACTTGAAAGGGATGAATTGTAATAAAGTATTTATTATGATTTATATTTATCAAATAATAAATAGTAAATACATAAAGCAACAAAGAAATCTTTAATAAACAGAAGATTCGGAATGTAACAGGTCGCCTAAAAAATATACCCAAATCTACGTTCTGCCTACATGAAAAATGTCATATTTAAAATGGAAAGTAAGATGTGTAACTGTTTCTCCAAACGAAGTGGAGTTCTACATACAAATATATACTGTCCATTTCGTATCCATTTCAAACGTCTCGTGACCATTTCAAATCAAATTCACACCACAGAATGTATGTTTGTAGAGGACATACTAAACCCAGTTTCAAGGTTCCAACACACCGATCACCGTAGTCTCCAAAAATGTACATGGGTATATTTGGTAATTAATTCCTCCATCAGCTAAGTGATATCTAAATAAGCTATATATCAAATTAAACCTTCTTAGCTTAAAAGTGGAAAATCATTCCAGTTTTGGAAAATCCTGCAAGACATACTTCATGTAAGAAGCTGTAAGTAGTTTTTTTCCTACTAAGTTAGGTAAGTAATTCGAAATGTGATACAATAACAAAATCCTAATTTTAATTTCAAAATACTGCTGCAACCAACTCTAAATATCGACTTTCAGCGTCTTGGAACATCGAGATACTTGAGACTTAAGCACAAATAACTATGTGCCGATCACATCTAGTTGAACGCTGATAACCTCACTTTAACGATTTTGGATCATGATAACTGCACAAAATCAGAAGTCGATAAATATATAATATAATCATAGATGATCCATCACCTATACACAAATCGGTCACAGAAAATATTACGAATAAGGGATGCTCACCTTCATTATCTCTTACTGTACATGTACATAATTTAGACATAATCAAAAAGCTTTCTACACAAACCATTCATTTTTCGCTAGTTTCTTGTATTTTCAGGCGGACGTCACTCTGGTTTCACCACAAGGAATGTTTCCTTACTTAAAACGAATTTAGAAAATCTAAAAAATGAACATAATAATCACCTTGAACATATTATTTTTCTAAAGTTTAGCTGGTAAAAAAAAAAAAAAAAAAAAAAAAAAAAAAAAAAAAAAATCTGAACACGAAGTGTATATGTTTTCAAATAACATTACGTCAAGCTATTGAATATTCAGAATGCTTTCTAAACGGTAGACAAAACGTGAAATAAATGTTAACTCAAAGTAGTATTGCACACTTTAAGAGAAACACAAGAAGATGATCGCCCCAACTTTGTCCACAGGTACCAAATACATTTTAAAAAATCTGACTCATTTGGTGAAAAAGCGTTCCTAGAATATAAAACTATTTTACAATAATTTTGTAAATAGCTATTTCAAACGATACATATTAATCGTATAAAAAATAACAATGCCTACAGGAATATGCAAATAGCCCAGAGAAAACAATCACCAGAGAATCAGAACAGAAAGAAAGTACGAAACGAAAGTCATTAATATCGACCGGAGCCTACAGTTTGAAAACCTAAGTTGACAACATTGCATTACTTATAGTATTGATAATAACATTGTTGATAACCTTATTGTATGCATTATGTTACGAAACTTGTTCATTGATTGCTTATTTGCATTTAAAGACACTTGGACTTCTCAAAACTTCACAATTTTTCAATTTTTACACCCTACCTCACCAGCGATATAATCTTAAAATTAAGTAAATGGGGAAAGATCATTTCTTTGGTCTATAGAAGAAATGTGTAAGGCAACATGCAGATATCTTTTTGTCATAAAATTTCAGACCTGACACTTATCCTTTTTATTATGAAAAGTTAATAAAACGATCTCACTTTCCTATTTTGAAAGTTCATTTCAAGTTTAATTTCAGTAAGGAAAATATAATTATAGTTAATCTTTATAATGAAGTTAAAGCATAATTGAAACAATAAATTCCTTTACCCTTTACAATTGTATGGAGTATGGATATTAAATCTTGCGTGAACATCTACAAACTTTAAAAATGCTGACTCTCATAACATAGGAAGGGTGGCAATTTTTAGGGGAGATATAAAAACATAGAATTATAATATGATATTATATACTAAAGAGGAAAAAATGAAATGGCCAAGTAATCAATGCTGGAAGACTTGAAATAGATTGACCCATTAATGTGGTCTTCTTTTTCAATTAGACTGTCGAAAATTGTTTGTTCAAGTTATTGTAATTTGCATTACCAGTGTTGTAATTTTCATTTAAAATTAGAAAGCTTTGTTCATACTGAAATTAGATTAGATCTGTAAAATAGCATACCTTTACGTGGTGATTAACGTTCTTTGCTTGAATAAATAATATTCAGGTTATGTGTGTATATTTGAAAACCCTCAGAATCGTTTTTTTTTTTTTTTTTTTTTTTTTTTTTAATCTTAAATATGTTATTTTCATCTCTCCTTTTTACTTAGTTTTGTACTTCCAATACAGTCATCAGCAAAAATAGTATACATAGCTTTCATGTTTTTTAGTTAGTAGATTTAAAACAAGTCGAGCATTTTTAATTAAGTTTCTTTGAAATAGAGAGATTGTAACTCTATGTACTGAAAACTGTATTTCAACTAATTAATTTGCTTGTATACATCAATTTTATTAGCAATTGTAGAGCCATGTTTGAATGGAACTTAAACACCTACTTTCTTTCTGGGAAAGTTCTTTATTCGTACTCGTAGATAGTGCGATACATGTGGTTGTAGGACAGTGAAATGAAGAATATTCTTCTCTGTTTGTTGCAATCCTGTCTAAGTATCAAAGTACAGAGCTTTTGAAAAGAGATAGGCTATTCAGATCTTTCGAACATGTCTGTACTTATGATCCTCCTTCCTATCAGTTATTTTACACAGCTACGTACTTTTTCCCATGTTTATCTTTGTATCTCCGATCAAGTTAATAGAAAATGGTCGAGAATATCAAGGCCATAAAATATATTAATATCTAAAGTAAATAATGTATATTGTACAGTAAATAATGTACCTGTAGAATAATACTATTTTCGGTCCCGGGTTCGATTCTCGATGGGAAACTCGGTCGAAAAAGTGTAAAAAGCTTTTTCAGGCCAGCCATCCTGGGTTTTCCTCATTCACACCAGTCAAATGCCAAGGTAGTACCTAACATATAGGTCCCAGGCCACTTTCTTCCTTCCCTTTTCCCGGATAGTGTGCTCGCCGAGGGACATCATCCTTCAAACGTGACGGGCTAATATGGCCATAGCTGCCGAAAGCCCAGAAATCTAAAATCCTAAATCCTAAATTCTATTTTCATTTTGACTCTGGTTTGGTTTAATATTATTGATTTGATTCTTAACAGAAGAAAACGAAAAACGATAACATAATTTATTGCTTCAATTCAGAAAGTATCTCATTTGAATCAACGTAATAAGACAACATCCCTTTTTAGGTCCATTATCACACTAAAACTACTTTGTAGTTCAGGATTATTTTTGATATGATGATTGGTCAGCACCTATGGCGTGCTATAAGTGTAATAGTTTTTGGAAATTCAGTTTCGGAGGGAAGATAGAAAAGTGTCATATTTTACTATTATCACATCTTTTTCTAGTCACTGGATGTAAAGGCACAAAATTTGATATATAGAGAGTTTGAATCTATAGATTAGTAAATCTACAGCTTTTATTTATAGTCAGTCACTTGCATCACAGCATTGAAGGTAGCGGACACAGTAGGGAAGTTTTTTTTTTTTTTTTTTTTTTTTTTTTTTTTTTTTTTTTTGTTGGATGCACAAAATCTGGCAAATGAGGAGTTTTTTCATATACAAACATTCCTTGTACTTTTTTCAGAAATTTACCCAAAGGGTGAGCAATGGTGAGAAATTTTTACAATTGCGCGTCTTGTTTGAACCATTAAACGTAAAGACGTGAAATTCGGTTTACGGTGGCCTTTTGTCATAGAGAAAATGAATCTGCCATTCACTTAGACGATTTCATTGTGAAACATACAGAGATAGCGGGTGCAGGCGGAGAAGAATAGGATGCAAAATATTATCTGCGGTAATAAGAAGAACAGAAGTCGTTAATATTTAATGAAATCAGAAATTATCGCTAACAAACGTTACAAAGGATGTTAAGAGTTGTTCGAATAATTTACTTGTTATGTATTTTACATAAATTATTCGTAATTTAGTACAAATTTCCTTGGCTTAGGAAACTTCCATTTTATGCAGAAATGGGAACTTTCTTTCTTATATTAACAATATAAGATTTACGCCTAGTTGTCTCATATTTAAAATTAAATTTTCATATATATATATATATATATATATATATATATATACGTCCTTTGAAAAGTTTTTACATATAAAGATGTTAGTATTAGAAAAAATACTAACGTATTTGTTTTCTGTCGGTTTACAGCCTAACGTAGAATAAATCCTCCACATTATATAACGGAATAACTTAATAATATTCGATATAAAAATATTATCACTAGGATATTTTCGTCTATCCAGCCACATACAAAATTAGCAGTATAGTAGTTAAGAAGAAATCGTATGAAACTAGATAACTATGATACATCAACAGAAACAAGTAACTCCAATAAAATCCTTAAGTCTACAATCAAATGAAGCATAATATTCACACAAAGATTTCATTAATAATTTGTTCCAATCAAATTACAAGTTTCATTTATTTGAAAATGTCCTTACTTGTAGTCAAAATGTATCTTATATATATCGGTAGACTGTATGTTTTACTTACTCTGTCTTAAATTTTTTGATAGTTCGGAAACAGCGGATCATAGTAAGCTGTGTGTACCAATATTTGTTGGCTATTCTAAAGTCATGTTCAAAAAAAAAAAAAAAAAAAAAAAAAAAAAAAAAAAAAAAATCCTTTTGGAAAAATGCTCATATTTGTACTCGTAGATAGTTTGTTGATATATGTGGCTGTAAGGCAAAGAAGCACGTCGCCGTTTCATGTTATTTGGTTACACCATGAGTATTTCCTTTCGTCATATCAATGTGTGTTTGTGTGTGTGGAGGGGAGGGGGGAGTCTTAACTGTAAGTGGCTTGGTAGAACTCCTATTCTATCCAATGAATTTACAAAGAAGCTTTTAAAATCTGTAAAGTTCTCACTTATTTCAGAAAGCACTTAATCTGCTTTGATGTCATATTTTTTTGTCATAGGAAGATCCTTTAATAAAATACTGTGGAGAATTTTCAGGTTATAAACAGTTTCTTTGTCAAACCATTGAATACAGCAGTTCACCAAACACTTACAGCTATTCTCAGACCCACCTCGTAAGACAAAACGAAATATACATGTCAGAATCAAAGAATATGAAAGAGATCCACACACAATGATTACCTACCTTCTAGATTATTTAAATATTTGAGGCAAAGTAAGCATCACATAAAATTTACTAAAGGAATAAAAAAAAATCTTCTTCAATAGGAAGGCATCCTTTATGATTTTTCTTATCAAAATTAAAGGTTTCTCATTAAATACGAATGTAGGTAATTTACATAAGAATACATTCAATTCATCAACGCTTACAGAATAAATTTTTGCCTGCAATGAAATTAGGAAATAAAGCATTTCTCTGAATAGCACAGGAAGAAGTGTTTTTTAAGCAAATTACAGCTACAACCTATTAGAACAAAATATTATTGAAATCTTTGTATAAGTGTTAATTTCGTTTAGTTATTAACTTGTGTTTTCTATATTTTTATTTAAGAGACCTGCTTATATTGGTGTGGTAAAAAGCAATCTATATTTTTACGATGTATTCTTAATTGTTACTGGTTGTGTTTATAGCTGGACTGATCAAAACATTCTAGTAATAAACTATTTCTATATCGAGTTGTAATAAGATATTTCATTATATAGTATTATATTGAACTTCTGTGTATTTTATGAAAATAAAAGCCGCATGTATTTAAATAACAGCGAACGTGTATTATCTTTTACCGCTCAAATCAACCAAACGAAATTATAGAGACCTTTATAGGAAGACAATGTGATGGTAGGAAAAATCACAGAAGCTATTGTATTAGTAGACCGTGAGACGCTCCAATGTGTAAGAGAAAATATCTCTGATAAGTGATATGGGCTTGTGTTAGTGTCATAAAAGTTTATAGACAAACATGGAAGAAGTTGCGGTCAATCGGTAAGCGACTAATTCTGTTATTATCTATTAAAAGTTTAGAAACAATGTTTACCGTGTTTTACATTTATGTAATGGCGGATAGAAACTTAATAAAAGTAATTGAGAAAATGAGTTCTTCGTTAAAGAAACCCAGAGTCTACTGCATTCTAACAGTTTTGGTTACGAAGTGTAGTTGCATGAACCCTACATATACTTCCAGCGAAATAACTTTGAAGCTGAGGGGGTGGTGGATGCTAGTAGAATTCAAACAAAGAGATGCGAGGATTTTGAAATTTGAAGCTGAACTCAAGTACATACAGACTAGGAATGAGTTAAATAAGAGATTAACTTTGAGTCAACAAATTAAGCAGCCACAATCAGAGGTAAATGGCAACAGGTTCATCACCAACAGATGCGTAAGCTGCTTTCAAGTTCGACATATAATACCACACTTATGTCCAGCAGTAGGTAAGCAATGTTACCCCTGCTTCAATATGCATCATTTCGCATACATATGCCCTACCACGATTCTAGTTGTAGTCTCCCCGGTTCAGAGAATTGATTTATCGAAATCTGAATTTGGCAGATGGAGTTCGTTGATGGAAGAGCAGTTGATACACTCGAAAGACGTTCTTCTATTTGAATTAGGAATTTTAAATATTGAATTTAAAAAAGCACACTGTTCAATCGTAATTCAGTTTCCAGTATTAAGAATAAAAGGAAAAAGAAGTTAAAAAGATAACTAGTGATTGTAAATTGTCCACTATCATCATTCTGAATAATTTGCACCTTTACTATGGAGCATTAAGGAAGAGAATGAATCTACAGTTGTTAATGCGGAGGCAGAAAATTAGGACAGGACAAGTTTTCGCGTATGATAGGGGCAACAGAAGAAGAGAGATTAAATCATTTGCAAGAAAAATTGGATATAAACAGTTCCCGAATTTTCAATTTGGAAGAGTTGATAAGAAAAGGCATTGGTGAGAAAATTACCAATCATTGCGACTAAACCGGCAGAGTTGAACATATATTAAGACGCAATTGGGTCGACCAACGTAATTCTAGAGAGAGAAATTATTTCAAAAATTGCCTTCAACATTTCTACTATCAAAGCAAGAACCGTTGATAAACAAAAGAAACGCAATAGACAGAGAAACACGAGTATGCAGAAATAAAATTCAAATCATGTAAGTAATAATAAGTAAACAAGCAAAGATTGTAGAACATAATGGAACAAGAATTGGAGAAATTCATCAGATTGGAGAAGAAATGATAAGGGTGGGGGAAAATTACGCTCAGTGAAACGACACATGAAGAGAAGAATGAGACCTAGAAAATAAGAATGAACAGCAAACCAAAGAAGAAAAATAAGGGAAAATACAAGAAATGAAGGGGGAAGAAATATGTAAGATACAAAAGAAGTGTCTTGAAGGGATTAATAGCTTGGGCTTGGGTTAATACCACAAAAGTTTACAGATAAACACAGAAGGAGTTGCGGTTGATTGGCGAGTGTTTATTCAATGTTTAAGAATAATGTTTACTAGTGCTTTACAGTTATGTATTAGTGAATGGAAACTTACTTAATTAATAAAGATAATTTATATAATTCGTTAAATGTTTCATTTATACTTAGTGTTAGAGTAGCTCGGCTTGTACTGTACTCTAACAATGAGGAAAGCAATTTTGATGATGTGGAACAAACATTTTAGGTTCTCTTTCCATTGATACTACTTTTAAATGTGTAAATGTCTTAAACATATATTATGAGTAGTTATAGTAGGTAAGATCACTTGTAAGGTATTCGCCTGCTTTATATACAGGGTGTATCTTTAATGATGGGTCAAACTTAAAGGGTTGATAGATAATAACAAAAGATGTGATTTAAGATAAGAAGTTGTATCCGAAAATGCTTCAGTTCTGAGCTATAGCACGCCGAAAATGTACCAAGATAGAAAAAAAAAATGAATAGAACTAGAGAACGAATTGTCGGAGAAAGGTCGGGTCAAAGGAAGTAGTGCATTATTTGACCTGGAGATTTGATTCATGTACAAATCGATTAGGAACAGTGGCGGCGCAAGGAGGGGGTTCATATGATATAACTGGTTGGGATCGGAAATATTGGGTAAACCTTAGCGGGAGGATGGAAAAGGACACAGAAAGCAATTCGAGAGACGAATCCCTATTTCGGAAATGCAGAAATCCCGAGCTATAGCACGCCGAAATTGTGATTGACTAATACAAACGAACGAAAACGACAGAACGAATTGTCGGAGAAAGGTCGGGTCAAAGAAAATAGTGCATTATTGGACCTGGAGATTCGATTCCGGTACAAATCGATGAGGACCAGTGGCGGCGCAAGAGAAGAGTCACAGAAATGTACTGAATTACTACCAGAGCATTGGGAAAAGGGCCAGAGAGAATTGACAGTGATTCAAGAGGACATGACAAAACAGGAGACGATTTGCTGGCGTCACGAAAGCGGTATAAATTGTGGCAAAATATGGGATCTCAAAGCCCGGATATCACAGAAGGTTGAGAGCGATCCTAGGAAACAGGATGCTTGGAGCAAGAAATATGTACGGCATAAATGCCAACGGTGTGACGTAGGTCAGATGCAACAATTGTACATTGCGTGTATGGTAATGGAGGACGACACATACTAATGCTAGACAAGACTGAAAATTACAATGGTAGGGAGAGTAAATGTACTTACATTTACAGAAGATGCTGAAAACGGCGTCCCCTGGTTTCGATGCAGACATGGCATCGCCGTAATAAGTTTTGTCTCATCTTCTCGAAGATGCCTTGTTTCGTGCTGATGATACCACAGGCAGCGAGGATTTGTGTAAGGAGGGTTTTTTCGTTCTGTACAGGTGTGTTGTAGTCTAGAGACTTTATATAACCCCTTAAGAAGAAATCAATACCTCCCCTTGCGATCCACCTAGGAGGGAAGGAATAGTCAAGTCACTGACGAGCAGCTACTTCAAAGTTTGCTAGAGCCCCGTATGCTCAACACACATACGAGGGCAAGTCAAGAAAGACTTGGACTGATTTTTTTCCCGGCAATTCTGTTAACGCTGGAGCTTCATAGTTTGGCATACAAGTAGGGTGGATCTTGCTGTGCATATATATAAAATGTTGTTAAGGAATTATTGCATGTTTGGTAACCACGACTTTTATTGCAGGTGATGTTCTGCGCCGCCTCTAGAAGTCGCCTGTAGAAGAAATGGAGTCATTACGAGATGAACAATTTGCAGGTATACGGTTCTGCTATCGCCTGGGGAAAAGTGCAACAGAAACTCTAGAAATGTTGAGAGCAGCCTACAAAGATGACGCTCTGTCACGAAGTACCGTGTTCTGGTGGTTCAAAGAGTTTAAAGAGGGCCGAATGACAATCACGAAAGCTGGTGGACCAGGTGTATCAGCGTCAGCTGTTGCTGAGGTGAACATTAACACGGCAGCAGTCATTGTTAGAGAAGATCGCCGCATCAGTATCGACGATCTGGCAGCCGCATTACGCATATCTCATGGCAGTGCCTTCAAAATTTTGCATGACCACTTCCACATGAGCCGAGAGTGTGCGCGATGGATTCCGCGACTCCTGACACCAGAGCAGAAGGCCGTTCGAGTGGAGACTTGCAGGGAGCTGTTGCAAAGGTTTGAGGATGGTGGAGACGCCTACCGCACCGTGCGACTTTTTTCTATTCCCTGCCCTAAAATCCAGACTGCGTGGACGCCGCTTCTCCGATTTTTCCGAGGTTCTGAAGGCATCGGAGGCGGTTTTGAAGGACCTCTCAAAGAATGGCCTGCGACACGTGTTTGAGGACTGGAAGACTCGAATGAAAAAGTGCATTCAAATGCGCGGGGACTACTTTGAAAAGGATCATGTGCCTGTTGCTGAGTAATAATAAATTGCCTAGAAAAAAAAATCAGTCCAAGTCTTTCTTGACTAGCCCTCGTACGTTGACGAACATCAAAAAGTACATCTTCTAATAATTTAGGGAGTGTTTCTTGCACGAACAATGCGTACCCTGGTGCAGTTAAGCGAGGTGGTAAGAGATATGGTTCTATAAGCTTGTTAGTGACGATGCCTGCCCAGATATTTACCCCAAATCTCTGTTGATGTCCATGCACAATAGTACCATTGGGATTTTCGTCGGCCCACATATGACTATTTCGGCTATTGAATACACCTTCTCTCGTAAAACAGGCTTCATCTGTTAAGAGTATTGCGCCATGAAACTGCGGGTCGTGCAAACAGCGCTACACTAGCCATTCACTAAACACCACACGGGGTGCGACGTCTGTAGGATGCAGGTCTTGAACTTTCTGTGGGTGATAGGGGTGTGGTTGTTGTTCACGGAGTACTCTCTAAACAGTACTGTGATCAATCCCCACTTCATGTGCTAATGCTCTAGTGCCTGTCGAAGGTTGTTTTTCACACGATCAAGAACCTCCTCTTCAAGGTCTTGAGTTCTGGTTGCTCGTCTTCTTCCGCGGTCGTGACGTAATAGGCGCAAATGTTCCGTTTCCCGTAAACGCCGAAATAGTCTCGGAAACATGGAGTACTTTGGATATCACCTGTCTGGATACCTGTTGTGATACAACCTTGCAGCTGCACGACTGTTTCCATTAACTAGCCCATACACAAACACCATATCTGCAAGTTCTTCAAACCTGAACTCTATTTCACCCCCGTACTAATCGCGCTACTGACCAAGAGCACAGACAACGCACAGGCACAGATACTGAGAGACTACCCACAGAATAGAAACACGCCTTCTTCAGTTTAGTGAACGAAACACTTCGCCTGCCAAACGATGGCATCCATGACCTCCGAGTATTGTATACAGCGGGCGTACAACTACAGAGACTTTTTTTGTTTCCTCTGTTGGTGTGAAGCAAACAACGTAGGTAACGTATGATATTCAAGCGCGGACAGGTGTCGAATGACGAGTTTAACAAGGAGAAACGTGTTTTGTTGTAGGTTACTAAATAGGGCTTTTAAGAAAAGATTTATACAAGATTGCGTGTGGAGCACTGTACTTGCTACAGCGTCGCGAAAGAGGAATAAAGCGCAACTTGAAGCTATTGAAAGTCAGGTCTGCTGATATTTACAATAATTGCTGGAATATGGAACTAGAAGAAACCTGGAGATAGCAGTACAACGATGTCGTCCAACACGAAACCTTACACGATTTGGGATCGACTCCAGGACTCCTGGATTCAGAACTGAGTGCTTTACCACGCAACCACGAAGCATCAAGGATGATGTTAAAAGGTAAGGTTTACAAATCAACAATGTTCGAGCTGTGAGGTATAGAAGCTCTCTTGTAGGTAGTGGTCGCCAAGCCTAGTAGACCACTTATGATGATGATGATAACTCATCTCCATTTGTACTATCGGTAGCTAGTGCAACCTATTTCGATACTAGTGCAGCCATGCCTTTTCCGAACAAATACCACTGTGTACATCCTGTGCTTATATTGTTCGCTCCCGATATTTCAAACGGTTCTACTACGAGAATTACAACTCAGCTTCCACGTTGGATATTTGCCTCCGGCACGAAGAGTATGTTCTTTTCCTGTGAACATATCCTTACGTCGCTACTGTTCCTCATCGATTTGTACCGGAATCGAATCTCCAGCTCCAATAATGCACTATTTCCTTTGACCCGACCTTTCTCCGACAATTCGTTCTTTCGTTCTCGTTCGTTTGTATTAGTCAATCACAATTTCGGCGGGCTATAGCTCGGGATTGCTGCATTTCCGAAATAGGGATCCGTCTCTCGAATTGCTTTCTGTGTATTTTTCCATCCTCCCGCTAAGATTTACCCATGTTTCCGATCCCAACCAGTGCTATCATATGAACCCCCTCCTTGCGCCGCTACTGTTCCTAATCGATTTGTACATGAATCAAATCTCCAGGTCAAATAATGCACTATTTCCTTTGACCCGACCTTTCTCCGACAATTCGTTCTCTAGTTCTATTCATTTTTTTTTTCTATCTTGGTACATTTTCGGCGTGCTATAGCTCAGAACTGAAGCATTTTCGGATAACAACTTCTTATCTTAAATCACTTCTTTTGTCATTCTCTATCATCCCTTGAAGTTTGACCCACCATTAAAGATACACCCTATATATGATAGTTGACTTCATCAATGATATCTATATAATTATTTCTCATTTTCTTCCATACTTGAAGTGTGTTGTTGATGTAAACGTTTGTATTTCTTGTTACTGTTTCAGATTTTCATTTACATATTCTGAATTTAACACTTTTACAGCTATGTCACAATATTAGAAAATGCTTGATAGGATAGTTAAAGTTAGAAAATATATAATATATAGTACGAAGAAATAATCAAAATCGTTAATACTTATTGAATACATTCAAGTTAATAATCAAGATTTTTCATTATCAATTAGTTTATTATCAAGATTTCATTATTATTAGAGATTTAGCTTTCAATCTTTTATTAGATATGTAGCAAAAATACTGATGAAATTTGACTTCACAATTAATGTATAATATTCTATTTACAAATTTATACAATTCCTGAATACTACTGGCGCTTATGAGATTTTGATTCTTCCCTGGAATCTTGGTCACGGTGGATAAAATCAGTAGAAATAAAAATAAAAACACCAGGGAACAAAAGGAATGAAATTATCAGGATAGAGCAGTACTGGAAATACTTTGTAAAAACCCAAGATCACACATCAAATGAGGGAGATACATGTTATAGTATGGCAGAGTTAATTTCCGTATTCTTTTGTTCATTAGTGGAAAGTTGCCCGCTCATGTTCGTACTTTTATTGTTATATCAATGTTGTGTAAATTTTGTAATCACTGCTTTCCATTCCACATCCCGTATCTAGATTTAACTTCCTTTTTTTTAACAAATAAATGTATTTTCAAATACATTCCTTCATTTATTATTCATTGAAATTATTTATTATTATCTATACATTTAAAAGAACTAAAGTGAAATTTGGATAGGAGATGTCTATATGGCGAGTGGAAAGCAGTAATTACAAAATTTGCAAGGATTGGCATAGCAACAAATGTACCAACATGAGTTAGTTGCCAACCTTCCATCAGTGAATAAAGGAAAATACAAATTAACTCTACCATATTGCAACCTGAGACTCCATCATTTGATGTGTGATCTTAGATTTAGACAAATTGTTTCAAGTATTGCTCTACCTTAGTAAGTCCATTCCTTTTATTTTTCTCTGGTGTTTTTATCCTTCGTAGCCAAGATTCCAGGTTAGAATCGAAAGCTTGGAAGTGCAAGTAGTATTCAGGAAGGAATTGTATAAACCTGTAAATAGAATAATAATTAAAATTCCTCAAAACATGTCATTAGAACGTTCGAAGCTAAAGTATAATAACAGTTATTTTCTTGTGAATAATATATAATAGCAAAACACAATCAATTTATCTTTGCTTAGTATTTGTGCTTTCCTTTTTGTTTCTTTTTTTATCGCGTTGTCGATTCACCATCCTCTTAGAAACACGACAAAGTAAAGAACTTCTGATGATAGTTTACTTTTTCCACATTTTATGTTTAAGAAGAAATGTTTGTTCCTGTGCCTTTTGAATAATGATCTTCTTCTTATATTGTTTTATGCTATTTGAACTAAGGAAACTTTTACTTTGGCAGCCAAAGTGGAAATCTCTTGTAGAAATCTATTTATTGTCATCCACAATCTTAGAAAGATAAACAATAGAAAAAAATTATGTTAATCTTGATTCAAAAACATCTTTAAAAATGTATTGTATTTATTAAACAAGGAACAATTATCGCTATTATTGTCTCAATGTAACAGGAAGGCCATTGAAAAGTGCCATATTGTTCAAATGTAAATAGTGAAAGTACTATCTATTCTTGAACATATATCCAAAATGAAGGAAGAGACGTGTTATGTTCATGAAAATCAAAACTTAATCTATCACTGGTATACTTTTGTCAATAATGTAATCATGAAATATTATAACTCCAAGTCTCTTTTCATCTCGGTTAGGAAGAACAATTTTTGCAAAACACATCATGGTTTATTTTGGTGAGTATTGAATAGAGTATAGATGCTCTCATACCTATTGCTTGAATACTGTTTTATAATGCAAACAGAAAGAAAAATAAAGAAGTTGTTATTAATTTAATGTGCTTAAACGGTACTATTTATATAAGAGCAAACAAGTGTACAATTTTATTGATTTTGTTTCCAATTACTGAAAAGTAAGGAAACAAGCTATAACTTTTCTATAAATTATATGGAAGTATATTTGTGCAAATCTCTGCCATTCAAAAGCACTTTAGCTTATAATTATGAATTTTAATGCAACTAACTTCATTATATTAATAGTTTAATTAGAAATTGATAACTATTATCAAATTAAAAGAAAAACAAATTTGCACTTGTTATATTTCTCCGAATCATTATATTTAGTGCAGTAGAACACACTCACACATACACATATCGACACACACATACACACACACACACACACAGAAACAAGAATATAATATTTGTGTGACAGTTACATTAGGCTGTCTTCGCTTTTTTCTTTAAATTTTTCATTAAGAAGCTTTTATTTTCCTTTCCTTGTCACTTCCTTAGTTCTCTCAATCTTAAAATACAAAAATGAATTTAAATTTAACAACATAAAGTCTTCATTATAAACGGATAGATTTTAAGGACTTAAATATGTAATGTTTTAAACTTAGAATTCAAAGTTAATTTTTGTTGTAATTCACAAATTTAACTGAAATAACATCAATATTTATTTTGTACTAAGGAAGAAAAATGTAATATAAAGTCGTATCAAAAATATACATTATTTAATTAAATCACGTCATGTTTTTCAAGAATGGAAAGGAAGTTATTCAGTTAAATGTCACCGGAAATATATTTTTTGATTAAGTGAATTGAAATTGCCATGCAATATTATGTTAAGTGTGGTGAAAATGAGGATTTCATAACAATTAAGATTTGGAAGTTATAAAGTGAATTTTAAAGATTATGGGAATATGAACTTGCTTTAAGTAAGTTAAACATTTCTTGAAATCTTAGTAAATAAGCATTGTGTAAAATTTGTTACTAATTACTTCACCTTATTAATTTTATTAATGAATAGAAAATTCACATTACCGATATCGACTGCATCTTAATGTATAAAACACAAATATATTTTCATATGCTGAGCTCACGGGTACATTGTCTTACCTCGACTAAATAGACAACAATAAATGATAATAGTCTTTCAACATCAGTAGCTGCCAAAGTTATATCAGAATGATTGTTATTTGTTTTACTTCATCTTAAATTCATTTGCTGTTATTGTGGTCGGAAGTATTAAAATATATTAAAATTATTTCCGTAAAATCTTCACAGATTGTTTTAGAAAATTTAAAATTCGTTATCGTATTTATTTTTTTAAAGGAATTATAACCCATTACCAAGTTGAGTTGTTAGATTTTGAAACTTAGTTGATGGGGTTTTTATTTTAGTGAAGGGGAAACAAAAAAACTTGAAAATTGAACCTTCAATGAATATACAATAAGTAACAAATTTACAGAATGATTATATACAGGTGAGTAAAAAAAAATAAAATTAAAAGTAAAAAACTATTTAACAAGCTGAAATAATCTTGTAATCAAAGCATATAGTTTGAATAATGCGAGCATTACTAACTTTAATGTATTGATTAAATCTACAAGTTTTTTTTTAATTTCTTAAAATCCTTTTTGACAATTAAAATATCACTCTTCTAAGTTATCATTTCAATTTAAATAATTATGTAACTTTTGTTTCTAAGCTATAATTAAACATACTGGAAACCAAAAGAAAATAGAAAAACTATAATGCTTTCTATTAAGAAAGTGGAAATCATTTCTATATTTATGAACAATCACTAGAAACCTAAACAAAGGAGGGTAAAGTATTAAAAAATGAAAGAAGTGACAGTTTTAATAGTTAAGTTAAAATTATGCAACGAAATAAATTTGTTTAATGCCTGCAATATACAGGTTAGTAACGATATTTGTCATAAATGATAGAAATGAGGTTTGTTGTTGTTTCAAATAAATTGTTTCAATTCCGTTTAAATGTTTGGTAGAAGAAAACAAACAGATGAAACAACATTAAAACAAACTATTTTTCATCATTATTTTTTGTTAATTTATTTTTAAAAGAACACCACGTTTAATATTACATCATTTTGCCATTAACCATTACTTCAAAATGTCTCCTATAACATCTCAACTGTTCTTTCATATTAAATTCACTTTCTTTTTTTTAAAAAAAAAGAAGAAGAAGAAGAAGTTGATACTCTGTAACTTTTAATACGAAGTCAAAGCAAAGTTCACGAACAGAACTACAGTTGTTTCCACTCAGGCCCAAGTATATATTTAATATGTTGACTCATTTCTTTAATAATTTTTATTTTAAAAAAAATGGAAAAGCGGAAATTAATTTTTCTAAAATGATGGAAGCACGCGTTTGCACGTATCGGTCACTGAGTTATTTCACTGTGGTAATACTTTAAAGCGTGCAATGTATTATCCATTAACGTACTTAACTAACCAACGTTGAATAAATCTTTAATCAAACAACTTCTGTTTTAAAAAATAACTTCTAACATTTACATATATATATATATATATATATAATATCTACATTCTTGAGACATTTATGTATATATATTTTTTAGTATTAGTTATTTCTCCTATCCGTGATTGCAAGGTTTTCATTTGCCGGAGAACGATTTTTCCTTTCTGGTTTTAGAAAAGTAACGAGCACAGTCTGAATACAAAGTCATAATGGAAAGGGTTGCTACCTTTTAGTTCTTAAGAATTAGAATATTACGAATTACCTTGCACCATTCAGATATTCTATTAAAATTATATAGTGTTTAAATGACGTAGGTATTACTCTTGGATGATAAAAGTGTTAATAAATTTTATGTCTTAATAATACTGGTGCTACAATATTCTAATTATGTTTTCTGTTCATTAGCATTTTGCGTTTTACATTTGTTTTTCAATAGAAACAAATACTTTTACTATAGCTTATATGATGTCAGATAAATTGTTATAGTTCGTATACTTTTATTGATAATCTTAACCCACGTTTTTAAAAAAATAATAATAATAAATTGTCAGAACACGTTTATATCAACATCAGTAATTTTTTAAGTTAGTGAAACAAAAACCAAACTATTAGCGGAAACATATTATTTTGCATTATCTGCAAGAATACTTTTATAAAACATAAATATACACTCGCTTTTGTGTTCATAAATATTATTCCTGTAATATTTGAGTTGCTTTTTTAATGTCCCTGTGATTCATAATTATTTTGCGTTATGCAATATTTAGAAGTTTACATATATTATTTGGAACAAAAGTCACACTTAAATATATTTTCATTCCCTAGGGAGAAAAGCATGTTGAAAATAAAATAAATCCGAATTACAGACATTATAGAAAACTAACGTATTAATTTATAATCGAATTAAAAATTAAGTAAATATTTACACAAGAAGATATGAGGTAATGAAGTTCTCTATTTCTTGCAATATTCTGCAATTATCTAAAATTATAATTTTAAAGAAAAATTTTTGTCCACTTCTACCAAGACTTCTAGATATTTCGATGTCTCTCTGAATAATTTTGATGTATATGTAAATAACAGAGAGAGTTACAGTTCATTTAGCATACATCTTGAAATATTCAATTTTGTTATGAAAGAAACCGATTATAATAATACGGTGAATTATATACGCTTGTCGACATAACCATACATGTATATGTCAACATGTAAAACGTATTATTAAAATCCTGTCACGTATTATTAGAAACCATCTCATGTAGTAACATCTTATCTTACTAATCCTTTGAAGTCAAAAGAAGTCTTCAGTTTATCTACTGGTGATCGCTTTAATAATAATAATAATACAATTGTCAATAATAATACAATTTGAAACGTCATGTTTGAATCACGGTGGCTTGTCATGAACTATTATCAACCATTCAACATGAAGTTGGAGCACTTCGTTGTTTAATAAATGCCATGCAGTTATGAAGTAATATTAGATGCTAGGTTGTTATAGTTTACAGTATACTTATGGGTTACTGTTATTTTAGTCATATCACTTGGTATATTTAAAAAAAATGCATTCAACGCACTAAAATGCACGAAAAATAAAATGAATTTATTCAATAATTATGCCAATAATTAGGTCAAGGTCATCAATCAATGTCAAAAAATGGTTCTGTAGCTCTGATTTTCTTCAATTTGTGAGAAATATATATTGCAAGATTATTGCAAGAAATATGAATCCTTAAGATTTTTTACTATTCAATTTTTTCTTGGTTTGTGTATAAAGATATAACAATATGAAAAAGAAGGAAAATAATATATTTAAAAGATATATTCTCACAAAGAAAAAATGAAAATACTAGAGTTCAGCGCTTCGCATCTATGACACCACCACACTCAGGAATGTAGATATGATGTAAATCAAAAACAGTCCTTATAAACTTTTATTGCTTGTGAGACCATGTCTTTACCACTCGTATATGATATTTATCATCTATATTGTTATATACATCTATTCCTTTCTGCTGCTTGCTTTCGTATTTGTATTCTTGATGTTTTCTTCTTTTAAATAAAGATGTACAACTTGTGTATATATTATTATGAGATCTAGAACTCTGCAAAATAATAATAATAAATCTAGAAAAGTAGGAAAATGTGAAGTGACATGGAAACTGGAAAATAAACAATGTGTGAAGGGTATGCTAAATATGGATTTCAGAATATCTTTTATCCATAAAATCGATTAGGATATTAAAATTGGTGGTTCTTTCGTGTTGCAGCACACACTGACAAATAATAAATACTAGTTCACATATCTTAAGAAAATATTTTTACTGTTAATATAAATGTCTGAAATGTAATATACTTACTGTATTTTATCATTTACTCAAGAAGATATTAAAAAAGGCTTAAGCATTGCCATATAGAGTTATGATTTTCTAGTTTTCAACGGTTTGAATACCTTTGTTAGAATACCTCTTTCTTCTTGCGACTTTTAAAGTTAAATAATCACTGTTCTCTTCACCAAAGTAAATTAATACTTCGTTCGTTTAAGGTAGCAACCCAAAGAAAAAGAAGTCATAGGAATTGGTGACGTTTCTGTATATAACTGGAGTAATATTTGTTTTTGTTTTCTGTTGACGACAAGTTGTATAATAATCAAAATTAAGACTAAATATGATATAGTAAAATTTTTGTTTTAAGTTAAATGAGGTGTCTTTGATTTATAACTTTAAATAATCACAGAGTACCCAATAATCAAAGGAACACAAATTAAAAATAGAACACAGAGGAATTTACTTCTAACTAGGAGGGAGGGAGGGAGGTAGATTCGATTTTTATTATTATAGTTAAATAATTCGTTCTTGACATTAAATTGAGCCCACACAGAATTTTTTGTTGTTTTAAAAAATCAGTTGACAACATTACAATCTTATATTAACTAAATAGACCACATCACATAGTTTTTTAAATATATATATCGTTCGAAACGGCAATTGTAAACAACGTGAAGTTTTATTTTGTCAATCACGAAAAACAAAACATCTGATTACTCAATTGCTATTATTGTTGCTATTATTGTTACCGTATAATACACAAATACTTAAAATAATAATAATAAAACAGAAAGACATCCCGTCGTTGAAAATTATTTAAATTAGGATATTTTGACGCAAATACATATTTACGCACATTTACAGCAACAAATAGACTCAGTCTGTTTTGCATATCTTCCTTTAAAGTACATAAGTTCTTTAACTTCATTGAGCACTGTTGAATTTCTTGTATTACTTGTTTTAAATATTTTTATTTTACTTTTTTATGTTCGTATTGTTATTATGATCATTATTAAGCACATTTTCTTTTATATATATATATATGTTCCTGTTTACGACAATTTATATAAATAATATAATGCAGTGAAAACGTTAGTCACTTTTTATTGTATATGTTAATGTGTTCTGTGTGTATATGTGTTTGGGGAGTGGGATGAGAAATAGTGTTTTCAGCTAAATAGCAAATAGTGTTGGCAGTCTTTTGTTCATAATAATAATAATAATTATTATCATAAAAAAAACTTCTACGCTGTTTATTCTTCACATTATCAAAATTTACTCACATTGAACAGTAAATAATCACTTAACTCTTCTGTATGTGTATTTATATATCTATATATATTTATATATATAGATATAGATATATCTATATATATATATACGTATATATAGAAACATACTGGTCATACTTTATAGATGTATTAAAATCTCTAGTACAATCTAGAACTTAAATTCCATAATTTTGTCCCCAACGTTTCAGGAAGACTTTCGGTCGAAACGTCATTTTTATTAGTTTTCTTTTTTTTAATATATTATTAAGCATTTGTATTTAATCATATCTGTGTTTGTTCATATAAACCTAGATACATATATATATACATATATATACACATATATATGTATATGTATATATGTATAGGCATATATGTATGAAGTGTGCATACACAATACCATACTATATATTTTCTGTACTTGTGTCGTATGGAATTATAAGTGCAAGTATAGTATATAGTTATATATATATATATATAATCTCATTCGTATTCTAGTAACAATCAGCTCTTTACGGAAGAGCATATACATGGAAACTGCATGAATGTTTCTCTGTCTCTGATAAGTGCAAACATTGTCTTTCCCTCCCACTTAATCTCTAGCAATCAAATTAAATTGTGTACAACAAACTGTACTTTCTTGCTATTTGTAAGTTATTTTAAGTGTCAGGTAACTTTTTTCTTGTATTATCTCCCATGTTTTCATCACTCATTCACACACATTCAGACAAAAAAGAGTAAATATTAATTTCTTTCTCTTTACCGATCCTTGGGAACTTTTGTATTTTCGTGGAAGCCCAGGTATAAGCCATTGGATGCCCCTATATTGTTAATATAAAGTATTCGTACTTCGTAGATACATATTCAACGGGCAACATTAAAGATTATTATTGAGGTTTTCTTACATAGGAGTTTGTATGTAGATTTTTTAATGTCTTGATAGCATTATCTACAATCGTTGTATTTGAAAGCACTTTTGCGTGTATGCACTTTTCTCTTAAGTTATTTTCTTTGTAAATACATATTTTTCAGAAATTAAAATTCTTTCTTACCCAATTTTTCATTTAACTTCGAATTATTTATAATGAACGCAAGATATACGACCCACCAGAAACATAAAAAGGTAAGAGTTAGAAAACAAAATTATAAAGCTCTACCTCCCCCAAAACACGCAGATTTAACCCATGGATTGTAAACATATTTTTTTTTTCGTAAACTAAGTTATGTAGATTATGTTAAGATTATTTTATATACCTATTAGTTTTACCAGAATATCTTTTATTGTGCTAAATTATATATTTTTCAAATGATTATGAACAGTGCCTATTTATGAAAACAACGAAAGAAATTTACGGAGATTTAACTTCGTTAATGGTAAATAATAGTCCACTTTTACTAATTTTGAGGACTTCAGTATTTGAGGTATATGTTTCCTTTCTAAATATGACTTTCTGATTAAACTTACTTATTGAACTTTAATAATTTTCTTATGCTCTTCATTTGGAAATAATAATAATATGTAAATATGTGGAAAAAACAAAATGTGTGATCTTTGTATGCCTTAAATATAACTTTATATACATACATATATGTACCTCATAATAGAATGTGAGCCATATAATTGTATGTTTATTTTGTATTAATATGTGAAATATTCGTATCATCTATTTGTTTTCCCGTACCAGATACCTTTTCTGTGTGGACGGATATATTTTTTTATGTATATGTATACAAAATGTAGACAACTTTTCCTTGTTACTTTTTCATATTTAAAAATCTTCATCGTTGGCAGTTACAAAAAAGGAAAATAAACATATTGGGACAAAAATTAAAAACAATAAAGTAAAATAAAAATCTTATTTTTTCTTAATAAAATCAATTATTTGTTACTTGTTTTCGATTGTAATATATATAGCTAATATATCTTGGGCAATATAAACAATAGTCTAATACCCTTTTGTTTTTTGCTTTTTTCAAATAGTACTACGTGTAGTGAAGTAAGAAATACTTCATAATTTATATGTAACAAATAACATATTTTTATCTTCTTTCACTCATTTGAGGAGATATACAAGATATATTTAACAATTGAGCTTTGTATCAATTATTTCGTTAGTTCTCTGTTTTCTTACTCTCTCATTGCACTCATACCTCATAGAAAGCTGACTTGAAATAAAAAAATGTCACCTAGCGCTTTGACTTCTATTCTTCGGGAGGGTTTTTTTCTTCCTTCCTTACTACAAAAGTATTTGTATAAAACCAAAATAAAAATCTATCTAATTTGCTCTGGGTATCATCGTTCCCACACCACTTACTTATAGAGATATTATTCTTTGTGGGGAGCAAATATAGAAAAGGTAAGGAGGTACTGGATAGAGGAAACAATGGGACTTAAGAGGTACTGATTGTGGTTTCCGTTTTAGTTCCGGATATCAGGTTAGGTTATAAGGTTACTTTCTTCTTTTGGAAATGTGATTCCAAATTAATGTACATGAAAGAGATTCTATAAAACGAAGAAAATTAAGAAACACGTTCCCTCATATCTTCAATGAGCACAAATCAGGTGTGTTTTGTGTTTTCTTTATATATATATATATATATAATTTTATATATATATAAGTAATACCGCCTAGTTTTTCTCGTACCAATGATTTACAAACCAAGGGCTTCTTCTTTGGGACCAATTTTGGTTTTAACGTGAAGCGACTACGTTTGCCTACCAATGGTGTTTTCTAAGCTTCTATGGTTAATGCACTCACGAAGATAACTATGTTTGAATGGAGGTACCTTCATCCCCTAAGAAACATTCCTAAATACACACAGTTAGTTATAGAGCCTATTGCAGCAAGTGTTGAAGGAATTAGTTAACAGTTTAACATGGTCTTCGACCTCCTGTAATAACAGAAGGAATATTTCTTTTGGAAAATATGTTTTTGGTACGTCTTCCCCCCTTGCCCGAAAAACAAGAAAGTTTAATCAATATACGTAATTTTTGAGCACACGTTTTTTTTTAAAATATTGTTTTTTATGTCAGAAATGTTTGTGTAAAACCTAAGTTCAATTAGAAATAACGGTCCACTTGTATCACTAAAATTCACCGTTGGTAGTAGCACTCCATCAATATTCGAGATCAGAGATATTTTGTTTGTTACAAGGTAAAATGAAAATTAGGAAAATATATAAAGTAAACAACAGTATAACGTTATTATGCATTGGTGCCCACATTTGCTGTCACACGCTTCACTATTAACAATCTCATTTTCCTCTTTTTTCTTTAAAAAAAAAACAGAAAAAAATTCTTCGTGGGGAAAATAAAGTGTAAAAAAAAGGAAGAGAATCGATATTATCTTCAGCCTTGGTGACTCTCTATTTTTCTCAGTGCGACATCTCTTGAGCTTATCGGTGACCAATCCAACATAACGAACGTCCTGATGATTCTAAAGCTTGCCACAAGAGACCAGCAGTGCACGGCTTTTGTGGTAAAAGGCTCCCGGCGGTACTTACAGGAACAACCACGAGAAAGCAGCACCACAATTGATCACCTCCGTTGCTGCAACGTCGGAGTTCCAGCCGAGGAGGAGCGGTCGAAATGAAAAATAGTTAACTCTACTGCTCCTCCACCGACACTCTCATTTCCCCCGATAAATTTCAATTATTCTGTCCTGATCCACATATTCAAATATATGTGGAGCATCCATTAATATTCCTACAGTTCCTGCAGTTGTTACTATAAAGAATATATAAAGTTGTAATCTATCTATCACCATTGCTACGTATTTCCAGTCCTCACGAATCTGCAATAAGAAAAAAGGTATAAATATATTAGTACTATAAAAACAACATATAAGTCACTAGAAATTAAACAAACATTATTTGTTTATAACAACATATAAGTCACTAGAAATTAAATAAATATTATTTGTTTATAACAACATATAAGTCACTAGAAATTAAACAAACATTATTTGTTTATTTACTTTGTATACCTATCACCATATATGCTGTGACAACAAGGATGCGTGTATGTTATGTTAGGTAATATATTGAATTTTTGAGATAGAAATGTCCGGTGTTATGTTTGATGAGAAACCACCTGTAATGCTACCAAGTCCGAAGTGATGCATACATTTTACAAATTCCATGGATGTTCAGAAAATATACTAGGGTGCCTCTCCAACCAAATGACAATGTGTTGCTGAATAGGATTGTGTGAAAGTGTAGCATGGTGAACACATAATTGCAAGTGACTTTTCTTTAAGAGTTCAAACTGGAACTTTTCCCATATCTAGCCACGAAAAACATCAACAGTGTATTTGGATCAGGAATGATGAATGAACTCACCATACGCCGTTGAGCTATGAAATTTCTTGCTGGTGACAATACACTGAAAAATGAGCTCTTCAGAACACGGATCTTCAAAAAGGTATTCGTGAGATTCCAAATGAGTTGGCCATACCCCATACCACTGTCAACAAGAATCGCCGGTTAGAGATAGGCAGTTCTCTGAGCGTACGAAATAACTGGGAAGATTTCCCGCATTGTTACTACTGATTAAAAAAAAAAAAAAAAAATGAATCTATTACGGCCATTGTAAATGAAAAGTCGTTGAATCTTGTCCAATATCCAGGACGGTTTCCAAAACCAACTCTCCATTCGCATAAGGTGTTGTTGCTGGTGTAGTGGTCTGTGATGGGGGTGATCTATCATATCTTTCTGCTTTGAGGCGAAACCATCACTACGGATCATTACACTGATGAACTCCATAAAATGCATCATAAGTATCAAATAATTATCAACACATATGGTGTCCTCACTGTTCGTTGTTTTAAACTTTCATGACAAGAGTTCAACATTTCTATTTAGATTTTTTCTCTAAATTTGTATTTGATGCACCTTCCGATTAGCTGCCGGCATTTTGATCATCAAAAGGATCTTCAGTTTGGAGTTGAGGTGGTATTTCGTTTTTCTATTGATGTTGTTGCGATGCTTTGATTTCCGATTTCCTTAATTATCCGTTTATGACAGTTGCTGCAGTTATAGAACACTACTGTGTACTTCTGTATTGTAGAAGTGTATTCGGTGGCCATGTTGAATAGAATGTTCAGCAACAGAAGACCTTTCACTTTCACGTCCCTTTAAATACGAAATTTGTTCATTTATCCTGGTTTGTATGCCCTTCCCATTTGTTCAATATATATACACTGTCCTATGCACAACTAATTTTCTGGCCATCTTGTGAGTTGTTTAACCTTTTAATGTTCATAGCTATTTTTTTTTAATGATGGGTTTGTAAAACTAGTTTTATGTAGAATTTATTTAGTACTTTCCCAAATGTTATTCCTCGTTTTTTGAACATATGGTTTGACTATTTTGGGTTTTTCTTCTCTTATAAGTCTCAGGCTGTTGTTAGTTTTCTTGTATGTTTACTAATTGTTTCATTGATTTGTATTGCGCTGCAACCGTTGTTCTCTAGCGTACACTTGAAGAGACTGATTGATATGCCTTTACCAGGGATCCTAAGTCAGGGTGCGAAATCATTTGAAAATGGTGGGGGGGAAGAAGTTCAGCGATCCATACTAATGCTTCGTGGAGCCTCCAAAAAGTTGAAATTTTAGTGGATAATTAATAATAATAATAATAATAATAATAATAATAATAATAATAATAATAATAATAATAATAATAATAATTAATGTTCAAACTAGTCGACATTATTATTTAAAAATACTTTAATGTTATTTATTCATTTAACAAAAATTGATAACATATCTACTGCATTTAATATACACTTCGGTGCGTATGGTCCAGGGTTAGAGTCCCGTGGGACCACAGTACCCTTGTGTTTACCATCATATTAAAGATTGCATTCACGAAAATGCGGTAGAGATCTATAAGTCAGAAATAATAGTCCCTGAGAATCGATGTCCTAACCAAGAATTAGAACTACTAACTTGAAGCGCTTCACCTGGCCAGCCATAGTTCCCCATGAGCAGTAGAGTCAGAGCATACTTTTTATTATTTATGAAATTCCCGTTTCTTCGCTAAGTATTTAGTATTTCAGTTTGGTCGCTCAGATATCCGGTCACTTATGTAAGTCTAAATAATACTATGTATTTATATTGTATTATTAGCAAGAATATATTATTATAAATAACAGATATGATTCCAATACAAATACTTGATAGACAACAAAAAGTCGTGCTACCTCAGTGGTTGAGCGCTCACCTCAGGTGCGTGGAATCCCTGGCTGGATCCTAGCTCGCGCCAAATTCTGCTTGTGGTATACAAACAATTGTGTGTGGGTTTTCTCGGGGTCCTCCCGCCTCCTTCCACTATCTTAATCCACCATTATTATCTATCTCATCAAGACCGTCTTCCTTAGTTTTACTGAATATTCGTAGGACATTAAACCTTAGAAAATGAAAGCACAAATACAACAATACGATTGATTTGCTCATTTAAATTTAGTGTCCCTTTTCAGCAGCGAAGCTATGAGATGTGGACTTACAGTTTAAGGTGGAATCCGAACCACGGTAATCGTTCAAATTTTCCAAATTTGGAATCCAAAATGGTCGGATTCCATTATAATCAGTAGGTCCACGTCTCCTTTAGCCTAGCAAGCATAACCGTGGGACGTTAAACTAAATCAAACCAAGCCATTTTAACACTGCAGTATCAGGATTTAATCCAAACTATTGAGCTTCTTTATATGCGTCTACGTTACCGTATAAACCACTCATGTTATTACGATCTTTATTTTCAAACACTGAAAAGCACTTTAGGACATCATTAGAAGGAAACCTTCTTTCCACTTCTTCTACTAAACCCTGGATTACCTGCCCCCTTATTTGATCAAACTCACTATCATCACTCCCTGTATCAGACGCTTGTCTGCAGTGCACTAATACAAAGACTTTGGTAGACATCATCTTTCATACGCATTTCTCTCAGAGCTTGGATTAAAGATTCAATTCTTGCTCTATTTCATTGTACGAAACTGGTTCCTTTTGCATCGTTTTACTAATATTAGACAGAATGGACGCAATATCCAGAAGAAAACCGAGCAATAGAATGTTCTTTTTCTCCAACTCTGTTGAAATGGTCGGCATTTTCATACTCCAAAAGTAGGAATTACATTATACAAGAAAAATATGTAAAAAGTAGGAATTACATTATACAAGAAAAATATGTAAAGACTGCAAATAATACATGCTCCTCATTTGAAATCCAACGTATGTGAAACAATCTTTTGAGTTTTAGCAGTCCTGCGGTATCTGTGACTGTCGTGATACTTTTAAGTTTTGCAGCTGTATGAAGTTCGCCTAACAAATATTCAAAGTTGTGAACAGGATTCACAACATCAAAAACTCTTTCAGATACAAGATCCATTCTATGTGCCATGTAGTGTACGCTAATTAGGCACTGGTCGACATTTCTTCTAATTTGGGCAGCAACACCTTGTTTCTCCCAGTAAACACTACATCCCCGTCCGAACCAAATCTAACAAGCTTTTCTTTAAGATTAAAAATATGCCATCTTCGGAAAACGCTTGAATAATTTTCTCTTCAAGGAATTTTGCATCGGCATTTTCTACAGGCACTAATTTATAAAAACAGCAATGGTTATTTTCTTCGTCCACATATGTTACATATAAAAGCAAGTGCTTATCCGCAAACCTGTTTGTAGATTCGTCAACTGTTTAAGAAATTTTACCAATTTTGCACGCAACTGGTACACTAGAGAATAAAGGTCTCCATCTCGTCACAACGAAACAGCCGACAAAGTTAAACACCTGATACCTTTACAACTAAACTACGGTTTTGAAAAACAGGCATGCATTCAAATTTATTGTTTGTTTGAAAATTTTCATTATAGACCTACTTATATTTTCATGTTAAGGTGTCCCCCCTTACATATTTTGGTGGGGGGGAAACGCAAGTATAAAATTTTTGGTGGGGGGGAAATCCCTCCCGTCCCCCCCCCCGGGATTTCGCACCCTGTCCTAAGTGCTATGTGGATAAGCGTGGATATTACTAACTGTTTGTTACCTAGGATGATGTGAACTGATATTCAGGTCTGTGTATGTTGGTTTTCAGTATACTTGATGTCCTAATTTACCAGCTTCTAATTTGTATACTTAAACGTCCAAGAAAGAAAGATGATCTTTTCCTTCTGTTTTCATGGTAAAGTAGATGTTCTGATGTATTGACTTTATTTCAGAAATTATTGAAGGACTTCTCTGCCATGCTGCCAAACTGTACAAGTGTCATTAACGTAATAAAACCAGTGGAGTGTTTTGTAGAAGACATTCTTCAATGCTGTGTGCTCGAAATATTTCATATAAAAATTTGGAATAACTGATGAGAAGGATAAACCCGCGGCGTAGCCACCAGTCTATTGTACTAATTTCTGTTGTAAAGTAAGTAGGTGGTTGTAAGCACATGGTTAAAAAGTGTCGGTATATCTTATGGGGAAAGATTTTCCAACAGTTTCAAAGCATTCTTCAAAAGCACCCTTGTGAAGAGCAATGTTGCGTCATAAATGACAAGTCTTTCAAGAATTCAGATTTATTTCCTCAAGAATCTTGATACATTGGTATGAATTGTTGATGTAATTCATACAGGAAGACTATTCAGAACCAGGATAAATGAACACATTTCATATTTAAAGAAACGTAAAATTGAAAAGTTTGCCATGGCTGAAAATTCCACCTAACATAGATAACAAATACAGTTCGACAATACAGAAATACCCCATGACCGCAGCAACTACCTTGAAAAGATAATTAAAGAAGGAATTGAAATCAGAAAGCATCCGAACAATTTCAATAGAGAAACGGGATACCAGCTAAACATAGTTTGTAGTACTCTCTTGAGAATCGAAATGCCAGTAGCCATCCAGAAGATATATCAAATACCAGCTTGTGATTATTTGACAAGCCCAGCCAATCAGAGAGCATATATAGAAACCAGTGTCCAGTTTTTAACCTTCATGCTGACCCTGAAGAAGCTGAAAATGAGGTAAGCGAAACGATCGCCGGTTAGATTTAAAACACACAATGTACTACCTGAAAACCTTACAGAAAAACTGGCAATGCATATTTCGCTCAAAGGACAATGCAGGCTCACTGTTTGTTGCAGTATGAAATTTTCCTCACACCTAGTTTTCTCCTGATGACTTTGACTAGTCGTTCTTCCCACATCTTTATCACTTCTTGGTAGGGAAGAACTTCCCTGACCAGGCGGTGCAACATGCGGTTCATGACTTCTTTGCATCGCAGATTCCAGACTTCTTTCGTCATGAAATCCAATTGTTGACTGAGCAATGGAAAGAGTGTGTGGCTGGAGTTGAAAGCTATTTCGACTAACCAAATATTGCAGTTTTCGGTTTATTTTCTTTTTCTTTGAGAGCGATATACGTCAACCGGACATTTCGGTACAACTAATCTAATAATAGAAGAGCTTGTAATTTGTATTAGATCATAAAATGAATATACGAAGAACAGACAAAAAGTTTCCGGAATATTATTGTAGTTGTGACATTTGTGATGCAATCACAATGAATCTTGTGCAGTACAATTCTTAGGTTGCCTAACTATGAATATGACAAGTGTGAACAGATCATAACAGTTCAGTTTACGAATAGTGTAGCTAAACAGATGAGTATGTGGTGATAAGCTGGTGCCTTATCGCAGTTCAAACAACGTGTAAACATTTAGTGTTTGTGCAAATTGGGGAAATTCGCTTCAGATACCTACTTTGATAGCCTTAAAGTCAGTTTATGGTGACAATGCCTTAAGGAAAACAGCGTCGGTACCCGTTTCGCCACCGTAGAAGATATCAAAACCAAAACAATTGATGAACTTATGGAAGATACCGAGTCGAAAGAGGACTTTATTCGGTGTTTCAAGCAATGGCAAGAGCGGTGGAGGAAGTGTCTGTGTTCCGAAGGTGCCTACTTTGAGGGTGATTAAGTAAATGTGAATTATATTGTGGTAATAAAGAGCTCTAATGAAATTCCGGGAACTTTTTGACTGCTTTTCGTATATGATTTATGATTATATGTCTAAAATGATATTACTATCATCATCATCTTCATCATCATAGGTATTCTGCCATTATTGGCAGGTCACTTGCTGCAACTGAGAAGCTTCCATGTAATGGCAGAATACCTATGATGATGAAGATGATGATGATAGTAATATCATTTTAGACATATAATCATATATTACATGGAAGCTTCTCAGTTGCAGCAAGTGACCTGCCAATAATGGCAGAATACCTATGATGATGATGATTACTATAATAATACTGTGAACCAATTCATAATCTCATTTCTTACTTATCTATTAAACATATGTATGAACAACCCTCAAAGGAAAGGAAGTTAAAATGAACTCAGTCCTAATATTTTTGTCAACTGTTTGTACAGAGAAGGTAACGTAAATGTACTATAAAAGCAACTAAAGGAGAAAAACACTCTAAAATATTTTAGATTTCTTTTCAAAATCGTCACTTGCTTTAAAAAATATTTATCCTCTTATCACATGGAATGTACGCATAAATATTCATACTTACGTGAACACGTGAATATAACGTGAACACGTTCATACTTCATAAAAACGTGAAAATGAACATAAATATCATAAATTGAACAGCGAGTAAAACTAAGGCTTTGGAGCAAAACTCATTTGTAATGTTTTGAGTTCTCTTTAATGTATTTATTAGTTCAGCTACTGAAATGTGTATATTGAAGTTTATTCTACAAAATGAATCCTAATAACGTAGGGTAATTTTATTGAATTGCTACCGGATGTTACTGAATTGGGAGATGATATTCACGTCTGGTATCAAAGTTGTGCATGTGTGTTGGCGTAACATGGAACGTAACTGAACTTAATTCAATACCACATCATACATCACTAAATAAAAGTGCACTAAAAGTGTATCCGCTAAAACTTTTATCAAATAGAGAGGGAAAGAAGCAAGAAGAAAAAAGAGAAAATTAAGAACAGAAAAATAGCTATGCATTCGAATATGACGTCAAAGTGAATACTTCACAGCTACTTTTCTGTTTTTTCTTTTTTTTATTTATTCCTCTTTCTTATGTGATGAAATATTTAGCGAAAGGGCTCTTCACTGTTGCGTGACAGTGGTTTCACCGTTTTCTAGTATTTAGTATTATATAAGCGACCCATAATTAAATTAGGAAATTCAATACGTGTCCATGTGTGATTTTGTCCACTGTAATAAAAAGATCAAATACTAGCATGACCAAATTCTCAAACTGAAAAACGGGGACAGATTTCAGCTTTAACGAGTAATTTGTTATGTTCTCTAATCATTGTTGTAACAATAGCTATACTTATACGTTATAAAATAGCATATTTAAAACATAACGTCTAAGAATTTAATTAGTATAACAGTGATTAATTAAATTACGGTATTTAACACTATCTGTATTGTCAATTTAATGCAATATAAATGACAAATACAGAATATTTAATTCATTTTACAATTTACATGAACATAAGTAGAATGAACTTTGAGGTAATCAGAAAATTGTAAATAAAAGTAGCGAAATTGCGTTCTAATTATTAGCACTGCCTTTAATGTTTCCACATTAAGGAAACTTTTTTCTTCAATCCAATACATGTTCATTTACACTTTAGATAAGTAATTATTCTGAAACACATAAAACAAACTCCACCATTTGGAGGTGTTGTTCACAATGATCTGTAAGTTCTAGCACTGTTGAAATATTTAAGTAAAGTATTCAAATAAAGAAACAATTTTTGAAAACCGGAACATTTAGATGTCCCGAAAAATATTCTCGGGACAGCGGAACAGCTAGCGGAAAACCGAGAGTGTTCCGGTAAATTCAAGACGTCTGTTCAGCTTATTAATAACCGAAAGTACTGTATAGTTCTTTTTCTCTTTTCAAAGTGCAAATTTTATGATGAAGGGTGTTTAAAGTCACTATAGCCCCTTGGATTCCCTTTCTCTGTGTGTCTCCTTTTCTTGTGTTCGGATACTTTTTGCTAAATCTGAATGCACAATAATGCATTTTGTATATTTTTGTGAGTTGTAGTATCAAAGACTATGTGTCAGTATGTTAAAACTAATTTTATGATTATCATCTTTTGAATGATGTCATCACCAAGATGCTGATGTAGTTTTAGGGATCATTTCGTTCATATATCCCGTCAGCACCATCAGGCTGAGCATTCATGTGTAGAATATAGGTTCAACTATGGATATACACAAACTAAACCATCAGTTTGTTAGTCTCTACTAAGCCACTTGGAGACTTAGGAGAACTCTTTTTGTAATAGAGTAGTTTAAAGGAAAATTGTTTAATTTTTCGTTCTTTGTACTGAGAGATGAAAAATATAGAATGACCATTACATTATTAATAATTAATTAATTATATTATAGATTTGTTACTTATATTATGTATTAAAAATAATCATACCTTAAACTATTAACATAACCGAGGCGAATATGATATTATTAAATAATAGCAAATTAATTAATAACAAGAAATAGTGGCATGTATACGCCATGTGAAGGAGTTTGGTTTGCATGGCGTGCTATTTTCTAAATTAATATTGGAAAGGGAATTGACAGTAGATTGCTATCACTTTAGGTTTTAGTATAGAGTTAAGGATGGAGATAAAATGTATTTGAATATTAGTTCCATCAACGACTATGACCAAAGTCCTCTACATTCTAGTCAAAATTAATGGTCATCCATCAGGTAGCTTTTGAGCTTTCTTTTGTCTCGCAAACGGACGGACATACGGACAAAATAAGTATATAGAGTTTTCGTATACCAGATTCCGTAAAAACTATTTAAACGTTACAATTAAGAAATTCGTGAATACTTGTTCTCCAATTGTGATGCATGGTGATTTAGAATAATCATTCACGACAAACAGTTACAGGACTTTATTTCGAAACTTCTAATTGCGAATCTAACGTTTAGTTGTTTCTCTACATCCACTGCAAAATTTAAAATTTATTTGTCTCATAAACATTTTCTTGGGAGACTTACCTGTCTTTTTTTTTTAAGGGAATAGTCTTTTTCTCTCTGCTTTATATAAAAGTATATCTAAGTGAAGGAATCTTCAGTAAAAATAGCTGTTATCCCCTACTTGTGATTGTCATGTTGAAATAGTCTAGGAGCTAGCATTATGGATTTGTAAAGGAAGATTTGTATGTTCGAATACCCAGCAGTTAAATATTAATTTTTTATGCAATCTTTCACTGACAATCGTCATTTCATTTTTATAGGAATCAAGTATTCTTCACCTTGAGAGTAGGATGCTCCTGGAGAAGCAAGAAAGTTACAGATGAAGCGTATCTCAAATATTCCTTGGAAAACATTCTTTCAAATACAAAAGACTTTTTCATTTGATGTTATTTTCATAGCAATTGATGTGTCGATTTTAAATTTCCTTTTCCTTGTTTCTTTTCTCCTATTCTCTTCATCATCTCTATTAATGTTCATTGTCTCTCTTTTTCGTATCTCTCTCTTTCAGTTTCTAGCTATTGTTTATTCAACATATTCTTAACTACAGAACTTGTTACTTTAGTTTGTTACTTTTTAAGATAACTTTTTGTCACTAAAGTTAAAGGAATCTTGGTTTTAAATAGAGTATTAGACAGAAATACAAAGTAGAAACTAGATCCAGTTGGCTAATGACAGAAGCCAATGGAGAGCTTTTGTGAACGCCACATTGAACTCCCGGGTTCCATAGGCCATAGAGTTAGTTAGTTAGATAATTCTCCAATGATACTTATAATTTTTGTAATTTTCCCCGAATCCCTGTGTTTTTGTTGTAGTGGATATGAATATTCAGGAATCAAATGTTTTACGCTTGATTTTCTACTTAATGTACTATAGTGTAAGTCTGCAACAGAATGTAGATAGCAGAAATTCTCTGCAAAATATGGGGGCTCGTGGAGACTAAGTGGTAGAGCAAGGGTCCTTGGTTCGATCCCAGCTCCTGCCAAGTGAGCTTTGTGGTGGACAAACACCGTGTGCGTAGGTTTTTCGGGTTTCTTTCGTTTCCTCCCACTTTCTTCATTCCACCATTTGCTATATTTCTCATCATCACCGTCTCCTTTAGCCTATCTGTCGGATGTAAAACTTGATTTCATTTATATAAAATATGCTACTTTCTACTGTCGTAAACTACTATCGATTCTGAAAGGTGGCCTCTGACAGATAGCTGCACATGTTGTAAACAAAACGAGAGGGAGGGTTGTTCGCCAATCACAGCAGTATTTTTTCACGCTGTTGCTAGACAACGAAGGTCATTGACCGCGCTATTGCCGGTAGTTGAGACGACTTGTTAAACGTCTTAAATTTGCCGCCAGAGTTGTTGTCTCTGTTGCGAAGCCTCTGGCAACAGCACCTCCAATACTCCATGTGCTCTCAGAAGCCATCTTTCCTTGTGCACACAGTATACTTTACTGTCTGTTATATTCTTTCATTTTCGATATATTGCACAAAGCTTAGAGTCTTGTTTCACTTATTTTTTCTTTTTTGGCATGAGATTACCGTTAGCTTGTGGAACAACTCTCATTCATCAGGAAATAGAGGTATAGAATTCATAAATGATTTCCAGAGGAATATTATCCCATTCCTTATGAAGCGCAGCCTCAGTCTTATCAGCGAGTATGAAGGAGGCTATGTGTTATGGAATCTGAGCTTTAGAACTGATTACATGTATACAATAATCTTGAAATCTGAGAATTAAGTGGGCTAGAGGGAGGTGTTGTACTTCATCCGAGTATTCACAAAACTACACCTCAACAGTTCTAGCAGTGCTAATTAGTGCATTGTAATCTTGCAGAATTACGCCATGGCCGGAAAGAACGTCTGGACTTATAAGGTGCATCTCGTCACCTAAGCTGCCCACATAATCACCGGCATTAATGCATCCTGTGAGTATAATCACAGGACTCACAAATTAATAGGAAATTGCAGTTCGTAGCATCACAGTGCCACCGCCATTTTTGACAGTAGGAATGAGACAGTTTGGGTCGTAAGCTTGTTCAGGCTTCCACCTGACAGAACTTGTTGCTAGAAACAAAGTAACGGAAAATTCAGTGGACTACATGATGCATTTACAATCATCAGTAGTCCACTATGCATATTTTGGCATCATTTTCTTTGCATTAGAGCCTTATTGGTGAGGATTAGCTGTTTGGAAATTGCAACCCGAGTAGAATGTTCAAGTTATGCAACCCGCATCGGTTTGTAATTATTCAAATAGACTGTTCCAAATAGTGATTGATTATCGTAGTCTTTTATTCTCCATTCGCTTCTACGGTCTTTGGTAACATTCATTTTCAATGTTCGTCGATCCTCCCACCGAGGTTTCTCTTCCGTCTAGTGTTACTATTTGCCCATATTATTTTGCCATCAGTTCTATAAACAATTGTCACCTTGGATATTGTTTCTCGAATCACGACACACTTACACCTGGCCATTTGCTTTAGAAACATTTTCGTCAACTATCTGCACACACATAATTTGACCTCAGAGAGGTCACTCTCTTTGAAGTTTATAGAGACGTTTCCCGTTCTGCATCACTATCATCTGGCTGCATCGACATATGCCTCCAATATTCCCGCCTTCTACCTCGCCTGACGTACTGCATGTAATCACCTAACACATCATTGACAAGGGCCAGGCACTGCACATGTATCCACAGTGTAATCCCTTCAATCTTCTAACGTGTTGCAAGGTACATGAGTTTTCATTATTTTGATAACCATATATATTTAGTATGATAATATTAAAACAGTGAAATTGAAAACTAAGAGCAAAAGTTGAAGTAAGACATAAACTTTCTGCAATATATCGACGAAAAAAGATAATAGTAGTAGTATAGGTATAGTTTGTGAAAGTAAAAAGTAGTATATTTCGCATAGAGTTTCTGCTATGTACTTCTATACTTTTGTTATGATTTAATATATATATATATATATATATATATATATATATATATATATATATATATATATATATATATATATAGATATATATATATATATATATATACAGGGTGTATCAGACCACCCGTCCCAGGCATTTTTCTCGGCTCATAGTGCACGTAAACACATCAAACAAAAATTGAATGACTAAATCGTATATGGAGAATCAAATGGTGATACTTTCATATCCAGTGGCGCAGTGGAAATATTTCCACGGGGTGTCAACTTCAAAATTTCAAATAGAAAGTGGTATCAATTTCAATTTGTTTGGAAGTATTGTTGAAAAAGAAATGACTTTTATAGGAAACAATTTTCGTTAAAGTCTACGGTTTGGCATCTACGAGTGTTATTTGTTGTTGAATTGCTACTATCAAGACCACCTGTCCCAGGCATTTTTCTCGGCTCGTAGTGCTAGTGCACGTAGATACTTCAAACAACAAATAGATTTGGTGTCCCAAATAATTCTCTGCAAGACACTGTCACAGCAGAGGCAAGGAGTGAAATTGTGTGTTCCACGTAAGTTAGGAGACTCGAAAATACTTTCCCCGATGTGTACGATAAAGAGTTTAAATGCCATGTGAAACAATTAGCTGATCGCTTAATGCCATTATCACGAAAAGGAAAACTGAAACTAGTTTGACTTAGCTGTAGAACTAAAAATCAATCACAGGTTCAACAAAGATAAACTGAGTACTGTGAAAGACTTTTGCTACGAGTTTATGTAGTGACATCCCAATTTGTTTCTTAGATTACCTATGTCTACAAGTATATTGAGAACAACAACTTTCAATAAGGAATAAATCCTATACAAATTAGTGCATACTGATGGAGAAATATTCCTTTCCACCATCACGAATATTGAACGCGGATGAGACTAATATTGTGTGTTCATGTTAATCCCAAAGTGATATGTGAAAAATGGAAACGAGTTTACGTTGAGCAAACTGGGCAAATTGATGTTGAGTGAAAGAGGTAGGAATGTAACATTGAAGTTCTGCATGAGTGCTACTGGTCAGTTTGTACTGACCCTCTTCATATTTCCGCATCAGAGAACGAGAGACTGATGGTTGATGCTTCAGCCGAGGGTATTGCTGTAGCACAAAGCATTGGTTGGATAACGAGTGATACATTCTTAATTTGGTTGCAGACTTTGTGAAATTCTGTCATCCTTCCCCTCAGAACCCAGTTCTGTAATTGATGATGAACATGCCAACCATAAGGAACTGAATGTGATTCAGTATGCGAGGGATCACAGTATTTACTGCTCAGAACTCCTCCACATACCACTCACAACACTCAACCCATTGACAGATGTTTTATAAAACCGTTTAAAGACGCATACAATGAAGCTTGTACACTGTGGATGCGCAAGAGTGCTGGAGTAAAGATAACAGAATAGGATGTAGCGCAACTTGTTTCAGAGGCATACCGAAAGGTGTGTCGCATGATCATTGATCTTAATGAATTTGTTTGCACCGGAATATATTCACTTAACTCTCAGGTATTCACAGACACCGACTATCTATCCGCAAACGTAATTCGTGTTGCAACATGTTACACTAGGCCTACCTATAAAGACCCACACTTTGGCAGCGGTTGAGGAAAAGTGGGCTACTTCTTGTTCGTCGTCTGCAGCGGATCCACCTTCTCTACATATGGCCGAGAAATCAGAATCTTCTCGTCCATTAACTAGTCAAGAGCTCTGCATTAGTAAATCACCAATGTCGGAGAATCGCAAGAGGTGTTTAGCGTCACCAATCAGAAGAACTGGAGGGAGTGCGACACTAACATCTTCACCATATAAGACGCAAATTGAATGAAAAGTGACTTTGGCACACGAACTACCAAAGGAAGGTAGCAAGTAGCTAAAGAACCACCGCACGGACAAAGAGAGAATATGACCAGACGAACAGGAAAGCACCACTGAATGGTGGTTTTGTGCAAAACAAAAAGTTGGATGCCATTAAACTCCCCACCTGAAATTATGGGAGGCAATGCCCCTTTACACACCCCTCCTCTCTTGTTGCGCCACTACAAATTTTATAATTCCTGATGCAGGCCTGACCATGTTTTTAAAGCTTTTGTATCAGCTCACCACAGGCTGTCAGTATGGAACAGACAATTAGGCTCGAATTAAGCTCAATAATGCGATCAGAGCTGCAGCATTCACTTGTACCACCGGTTACTTCCTTTTACAGCAATTCTACCTGATTTGCTATATTTATGCGATGTGCATTGTTAAATCAGTGTACAAAAGCATTTTTTCTCGCCACAAGTAAATGCTGCTACATATGAACAAAAGATACAAAATTCGTACCGAGACAAACTACATGAAATGAATAAGTCCCGTTCAAAAACAATGTTAATGGAAAATATGGACTTTATCAATATGATTGTGTAGCATGTAGGAAACACATTTTACATATGAATGTCCAGCTAGGGGCGCGCAATGTAGGAATTACAACGAATGTAATCATTTTGCGCAGTATTGTCAAAAAGATGATACAGATAGGTACAAAAGAAGAACAAATGAGTTACCTGATAAAGACTTTCAGATGGAAGACAAGGCATTCACCATTACTGAATTACAACAAGTATTAGATGACATAGAAGCAAATACGAATGTAGAAAGTGAACAAAACTTTAATTCAATGGAGAATTTATGTTAAGTTCTATTCAGGTAGCCAATACAGAGAAGAAAATATGCCCTCCGCTAACTAATCAATTCAGTTAGTAAAACGAAATTCAGAGATAAAACACAAGAATCTTGAATATGAAAATGGATACCAGAGGGATCAGGTCTGTAGATGCCACACTGACAACATGGTAGAAGAAACGGAACACCTTAATATGAGTCAGGGGATACGTACGAGGTCAACAATAATAGAATAAAAGAACAGAATAGGAATAATAGAAAAAGCCCAAAGCAAATGTGTTAAGCAAGTGAGCGTAGAAAAAAAGTAAGGAAAAAAGTATAGAAGGAAAACAAAAAGATCAAAGAGAAGGGGAAGAGATAGAACATATAGTCAAGGAAGAAAAACAAAGAAAAGTAGAGATTGAATGGAAAGAAAACGATAAAAAAAATGGAGGAATGATGGAAGGAAGTCTGAAGAATTAAAACGAACGGTTGAGAGACAGGTGAACAAGGGAGTCAGGAAGAAAAAGAATGCGTACAGGTTTACTTGCAGCACACCACTAGAAAAAGTTGTTAAAAAATTATAACTCTTTCACTAATTTCCTTCTTATTATCCCCTAAAATGTTTCCCCTGGGCGACATGAAAATATCTCACTTGGCATAGATAAAAATTCAAGGGTGCCATCAGAAATAATTGTTGAAAAATTACAATGCTTTTACGATTTGTTTATAAATACGGCTTGCGTATGTGTAGCATAAATAGCAGTGGAAAAACACAAACCAACTTGTGCTAGATGACCACTAAAAGCACCAATGTTTTCTAATCATCTCAGAGCATGCCGAGGCTGCTGGACCCACGCGAGGGTGCGTCTGAAGGAAAGGGAGCAGGTGCGTCAGCAATGGTGGGTATATGCGCAGGCGAGGATAGCAGAAAGAAATGAGTTTTAGCAATGAACAGGTTTAAATAGCACTTCTCATGGTTTTATACTAGTAAAGCTCCACTTATAAACATAAAACATAGGTTCTGTACACTGTGCTGAAACATACCGCTGGTGAAAAATAACATCTAATTGAGCCATATTTCATCTGCGCTAAATTATTATATCCGTCCCAAAGTACTAGTAATGATTTTAGATTAGTAAACCTAAAATATAGCTGTATTATGTTGTATTTAATTCTGTCGCTTGCAGAAATTTGTTCCTTACAAACATGTCTTTTTTGCAAAATATTGAATTTTACCTGTAAATCTTCCAAAATGTGGTGTGCCGAAACTACACCTGCACGAAAGAATGAGACAGGTAAAGAAGGGGTCAGGAAGAAAAAGAAGAAGCTGTAAAAGAAGAGGGAAAAAGAACTTTTTGTATGATGGTTATTAGTGGCGAAAAAGACATATTAATTGGTGCCATATGACGTCGTGGAAAAAGGAAACGAAAAAAGTTCCGATATACAACAGTTGAATATTTGTTGATTGTAGTTAAAAGATAAACAGTTGAATGTTTGTTGATCTCAGCTCCTGGTATTTATTATTGTGTATGCTTGAGGAAACCAATACGATGTTTTCGAATATCGAAACTTTTGATATGTTAATGATTTTGGGTGAATATCTGCAGAATTATTGCGAGGCCGTGCAGCTATATGGTGAATGGTTTTCCGATCATGCTCGGCAGTCGAGAAAATTGTTTCGACGCTTGGCACTTCGTGTGCAGAGGACTGGGCATGTTCAACCTCATCACAACAAACGTCAACAGATCAAACGCTGTGTTCAGGATAATCGGTCTCCCGACATCCTTGCTGCAGTCAATATGGATCCCCAAATATCGACAAGACAATTAGCCACGGATACTGCTATGAGCTACATGACTGTTTGGAGGATTCTGCATAATAACTCGTTGCATCCTTACCATGTTCACCTGCATCAGAAACTCCGAGAACAAGATTTCCATAACCGTCTGGAGTTTTGTTAGTGGATGAACGCCAGGAACCCCTGTTTTCACCAGAACATTCTGTGGACGGATGAGGCAACCTTCAAGAGTAATGGAGATGTCAAAATACACAACGCTCACTACTGGTCCAGCGTGAATCCTCACTGGGTACGTGAAGTTGACTACCAGCATATCTGGATACTTAATGTCTGGTGTGGTGTAGTGGGAGGCCAAATAATCGGTCCCTATTTCTTCGAAGGTACTATCACAGGGGTAGAGTACGCTAATTTTTGACACATGTTCTTTGTGAGTTCTTGGAACATGTCCCAATAGCAACTCGTGAAATGATGTGGCTACAACAAGACGGTTGCCCTGCTCATTTTGTGAGAGTTTCCAGACAAACTGTTGAACGTTTATTTACAAACAGGTGGATCGGAAGAGGAGGCCCGGATTCCTGGCCAGCTCGTTCTCCGGACCTGACTCCGCTTGATTTTCTCTTTTGAGGACGTGTCAAGGAGCTGGTTTGTCTGCCGTGCTGAATCCGTAATGTCTGCCATGCACTAAGTCCAAATGAAGTGTTAAGAGCAGTCAACAATGTACCGGTACGCATTCGCATGTGCATCGCAAGTGCTGGACGATCCTTTAAACATTTATTGTGAGTTTATTTTGTTCAAGTATGATATTTTGGGAAGATTGTACAGAACTTGCAGCTCATGTTATTTATTGTATTTATTATCTTCACTTTATTTGTACTATTCTTGAACAATTATTTGTGCAATTATTGTGAAAAGTGATTTTTATTGAAACGTTTTCATAGATTAGGTAACCCGTTAAGAAGCCAGGGAGAGTGGCAATAATTTCATAACTTTTAAATTTTAATTTTTGTTTTATGTTTTATTGCTGATACTTTAGATCAAATTTGTTTCATACGTAGTTTAACTTAAAACTCATGAGTGTTTTTCTTTGCTTCTCTATTTTGAATTGGTCCCGACCCCGTAATTTAAACTATACTGTCCTGCAATATTGTTTTCATTTGTTGATACATACAACAGATATGTCATAACGTTGACACTGAAAGATATAAAGAGTTTTCAAAAACAATGCTATGTGATAGAACATGTGTTATCTGGTGTTCTTTTAAAGTAACTGCCAATTACGAAGGGCATACTGAAAGTCGCGAGCAACATCATTGATTACCCTAATTAACTACTTCCTATATAACTAATGGGAATTAACTTTTCCCCACATTGCAACGAAAGTGATTCTGCGACACTATCGGCCAGAGATGTAACTAACTGTATCGTTTGCTACTGGCAGTAGCTAAATGCATTATTGGCTAATTCTATCAGACTCAGGCGCTCTGAATGATTTGATTCGTTCTTGTTTTTAATAGTTCGTAGTACCCAACTTCCTTGAGTGGTGACGGCACGGTCTCCACAGTTTAAGCGGAAGAGCAGCTGAAACCTCTTATACTATATAATTACTCTATGAGCAACATGCTTTCACAACCGTAATCTTTAGTTGTAAGTAAAACCAAGTATATCATCTCAATCTACAGACATTTCTTTCTTTCTTTCCAGACGTTGACGCTGTGTTTTACTAGCACGTAACCACAGGCAGGGTTTCCAAAATGGCCTGCAGCGATGTTTCGTTTCGACATTGTGCTGTGTTTGAATTCCTTGTTAAGGAGGACCAATCTGCTTCTGAAATTCGCCGCAGACTGCAGTGTACCTATGGAGATGTGTGCATGGGTACCAGCAGTGTTAGGAGATAGGTGAAACATTTTAAAGATGGAAACACGATTATCGAACATCAGCCACGCAGCGCGAACTCTCGAAGTGCCTAAACGAAACGCAACAAGGTAAAGGTTGATGAGCTGGTTACGGGAGATAGGGGTAAAATTTATCACTGTGAATCATATCGCTGCAAAACTTGGTGTTGAACATAGTGCGGGGCAAGAAATGATTCACAGGTTAGGTTATCGGAAGGTTTTTGCCCGTTGGGTCCTACGGTTATTAACCGACGTCAGGGACTAATCATTGCTCAAACCCTTCTTCAGAGATGTTGATATGAAGGTGATGACCTTTTGACGGGTATTGTGACTGGAGATAAAAGCTGGTTCCATTATTATGAACCTGAAACAAAACGACAGAGTATGGAATGACACCACTTGATTTCACCACCGAAGAAAGCCAAGAGAGTGCAATCGATAGGTAAAGTTATAGGGAGCGTCTTCTGGGAGACACAGGGTTGCAATCTGGTTCACTTTCTTGAGCCTGGACAAACCATAAATTCTGGCCGCTACATCCAGACACTTTTGAAGCTCCGTCGTGCCTTGCGTGATAAGCGCTCTGGAAAGAAGATCATCCTTAAATAGGATAATGCGCGCTCGTATATTTTACGTGCCACTATGGAGCAGATCAAGAGATTTGGGTGGAAAACACTTCCACATCCTCCCTAGAGTCCCGGCATGGCACCCTCCGACTACTATCTTTTTGGTTTTGTGAAGGAACAGATGCAAGGCTATCGATAAAGACATTGGAGGATATTCGTCAAGCAGTGAGTCAGTGTATATGGGCAGCTGGGTACTTTCTATCGCAAGGGCACTTTCAAACTTGGAGAACGATGGGGAAAATGTGCGCAAAAGTACGGAGACTATGTAGAAAAGGAAAGGAAAGGTCTATAGATTGAGGCGATATATTTGGTTTCACTTACAAATAAAGATCACGGTTGTGAAAAAATATTGCTCACGACTTTCAGTGCGCCCCTCGTAAAGCTTTTGTTGTGTAGTTGCAATTAAACAATAAATAAGACAGATGCAAAATCGTAGAATTTAACGAAAGGTGCTTCCCGTAAAAGTTCTTTCTTTTTCAATAATACTTCCAAACAAATTGTAATTGATACCACTTTCCATTTGAAATTTTGAAGTTGACACCCCGTGAAAATATTTTTCTGCTGCACCACTGGATATGGAAGTATCACCATTTGATTTTCCACATACAATTTGGTCATTCAATTTTTTGTTTGATGTGTTTACGTGCACTACGAGCCGAGAAAAATGCCTGGGACGGCTGGTCGGTCTTGATAGTAGCAATTCAACAACAAATAGCACTCGTAGATGCCAAACCGTGGACTTAAGCGAAAATTGTTTTCTATAAAAGTTGTTTTTTTTTTTTTTTTTTTAAATAATACTTCAACGAAATTGAAATTGATACTACTTTCTATTTGAAATTTTGAAGTTGACACCCTGTGGAAATATTTCCGCTACGCCACTGGATATGAAAGTATCACCATTTGATTCTCCACGTACGATTTGGTCATTCAATTTTTTGTTTGAAGTATGTACGTGTACTACGAGCCGAGAAAAATGCCTGGGACGAGAGGTCTGATACACCCTATATAATATGTTATATATATATATATATATATATATATATATATATATATATATATATATATATATATATATATATATGTGTGTGTGTGTTCAAAATTTGTAAGGTAAGCCAGAGACTAAGCTTGATGCACTAAATTGGGAAACGCTGACAGTGTTACTTTCTAATTTTTAATTGTGACCCTTTGAGTTTGACACACCAAGCTATTACGTGAAAGAATGACATTAGCAGATATTATTAACTGCTATATGAACTATATGGTTTGATGATTCTTTTACCCTTCTAGTTCATCACTGTATCACTTATATAATCAACATTGATTTTCATTTTCATGGCATAAAAAAGAATAACCTCGAAACATTTCGATATTCCCTAATAACACATAAATATTAACATTTTATGTACATATATTTTATATAGCACCAGTATCCATGTACAATTTATTAACATAATTAACATTTAATAGTAAAACTGTTGTAAACATTTCATGTAATGTAGCTACATATGCTATTGCACACATATAGATTGACCTACTATTCTAACACATTTATTTTCTGTATCTTAAAGACCTATAAATTTAACATTTATATATAATAAAGACGTAAGTTCCAGAATAGCACAGGCTAAACAAGCATTCAATAGGAAAAGAGGACTAACATCAAGAAATGTGTCGTTGGACGTTTGAAAATAATTTATTAAGACCTGGTATGGGGCGTGGCACTTTACGGATCAGAGATGTGGACATTAAGAAAAACTGAAATATCCAAATTGAAAGCATTTGTAATATGTTGGCGCAGAATGCTGCATATATCATGGATCGAAAGGGAAAGGAATGAAGACATACTAAAGGAAGCTAATGAAGGACAACGGATCATGAAGATAATAGGAAAAAGAAGAAACAGTATGTTTGGCCATCTTATTCGGCACTCCGATTGGATCACCGGGTTGATAGAGGGAAAGAAGAAGGAAAACCAGGAAGAAGACCAAGGGTAGAATATCTAGATGCAGTTATGAAGAAGAGATCTAATCAAAGTATAAAACAGCTCTCCCAAGAGAGAGAAAAGTTTTAAAATTTCCATGTTGCCCACCAACTTATGGTTGAGATGAGAAAGAAGAGGATATCTGATAAAATAATATAAAATAAATTTCTTAATTTTTATACAGTTGTATTTTGGAAATATATAATCCTAATTTTTCAATGCTTTTCGAATTTGACATACAATCAGTTGCAATTATATATGATTAACTGCACTTATGAACAATAATATCTGTAACAACCTTACATCTATATAAAATTGCATATACTATAACTGACTCTATTTTTCTTATTTCCGCAAATGCAATTTCCAATGCATCAACTTACTCATCAAGAAAATTTTTATGATTGGAGACAAAATTATACTGTATCTATGGTTACAAATATGAAGTATTAAAAGCAGCCATTAAAAACTTAGAACTCTAATATTTAGAAGAGAGAGGTGGGTTATCTACTTGCTTTGCTAAAGGAAAGCATGCGATTAACTCTACAAAGGAATCCAGATGTTGTCGAATTTGCAACATTTACAGTGCTCCGAGTGAATATCAAACTTGCCTCACTGGTTTCTATGATTATGTAAAGCAACTTTCTAACTATTATGTAAAACTAAGACATTCATGTTTTAGTGAAATTTCTTGACTTCACTGAGTCCAAACCCAACTTCGATGGCCAATAACCTGATGTACACCATAATATTTCATTTTGAGCTCACACGCATATCAAGCTCGTCATGGTATACAACCATATCAATTTTGGTCAATATTGGATGAGTTTAGTCGAACGAATTTTAATGAAATTTCTTGATTTTTACTAATTTTAAACCCAAATTTTATGGACAATTATTTGGGAACCAAAGGCCCATACATCATAATACTAAAAACGTATACTAAATACTTTGAAGTCTATAACTGTACTAATTTTGGTCAATATCAGATGATTTCCATCGATAGTATACGTTTATATTCTTTCTTCAAGTCCAAATCCAACTTTGATGGCCAATAATTCGAGATGGTGAAGCTTGTCTGGGTTACCGCAATGCCAGTTTTGGTCAAGATTGGTTGAATTTCATCGATCCCTCACGATATATATCGTTGTGATTATTGTTTTGAAAGAAAAAATGAAATGAAAAATGAAATGAAGAACGAAAACAAAATTTAAAAGAAAACGAAAAGAAATTAAATTTTTCCCCCGAAAAACGAGGTCATCAAAAAACGGAAAACGACATCCTTTTCGAGATACAAAAAATTATCGAAAAAAGAAATTTTTCGAGAAACGGACAACGAGCTTTTTTCGAAATATGGAAAATTTAAAAAAAAAAAACGAAAAATAAAACTTCGAAAAGTGAAATTTCCGAAAATCAAGAAACAAAGTTTTCGAAAATGGCCACCCTTAATACTGAGTAGTAAGTCTCTATGTGATTTTTAACTTCAGTTCCAAACTCTTTGATTTAGGATCAAAAAATGGACATTGTCATAATACAGGATGGGCCATATTGATTGGTCATATTTATATTTTGAATACTGTGAGCAATAACAGTCATGCATGTTTATCATATAGCTTAATTCGAAGTGTAAGGACGTAAGTTACTGATATATGTTTCTTTGATTGTTGCAGGGAATCATCGTCATAGGAACTTCGAATGAAATTCCAAGTACGTCGTGGAGTTCTTCAACGGCGGAAGCTCCTTCATAACAGAACAATGACGTTTCAGACCTCATTTTAAGAAACGGATACCACAATCCCGAAAGGTCATACTGCGTGCTGTTCACAACTTTCGTGAAACCGCAAACGCGAACAAAAGGTCCCGGTCCCCTGGAAGGTCCTGATCGTCACGTAGTGCAATAAATAAACATTGAATGTGTGTCCGATGCCATGGACTAAAATCCAAAAAAGTCAACTCTGCCATTGTATCTTCAAGTGCATATGTCACGTACCAGTGTTCGGCCAATTCTTAAATAGGACTTATGACTATATCTGATCATACAGACTATAGGTAGTGCATAAATTGTTCGACCAAGATAAAGTTCAACGAACAACATTGTGTGATTGGTTGGTAAGCAAAGGTGTACAAGTAACATCTTATCACGTCCGACGAAGTTCCTTTCCACCATACGTCAGGGTCAATCCATGCAAAGTTGTCGAAGAAAAAGAAAAATTGCCGCTCGACCTTTTCAAAAAAATCTAATTTTTTCATGAATGTTTATCCTATATCAGGGTACTTCAAAACCACAATTAATAATTTTTTACAGCATTTCATGGCGACTCAGGGGCTGGTGCCATTTTGTGTTTTATCGATTTTAGGCATTTACGTTGTTTTGAATATCTCAGCATGTATTTGTCCTAACAATTGAAAATTACTGGACGTCTCTAACTCATGCAGAGCTAAAACAGTGGTACCTTTGTTTTCAATAAACGCAAACCAACAAAAATAGAGTCCGATTCACTTGCAGAATTATTTGTTAACCTTACCGATATTGACATACCTAAGAAATTCTATCAGATTTTTAGGTTAGGTTTAAAATTTAGTTACCTTCCGCTTTCTATTCCATTGAAGGAGATAATTTGTTCAGTAGAAAAAGCCATTGACCTTGCACCTGATATTCATTGTATAAATTATAACTTCCGATCCCACTGCCCGCCTTGGAATACTCATTTTTAATAATGTAATAACATATAGATTTTGGGAGGCCTAAGATTGATCATGCCAAGTATCATTTTAATTGGTTGGATGTTTATTGCGTAATGCGATCGGACAGAATCTCACATTCACTTTTAATCTATGGATACATGTATTTATTTTTAGGCCTTGTTGATTGCAAATGAAAACTCTGCGGGGTTACAGAATCTTGAAACGATGACAATAATTTTTGGTTTCAGAACTTCTTCCTTCATTTTAAAAAGTTCTAACAAAAACAAATGATTACTATGGGGTACGCGCAATCCATTAGAAATGAAAGCTTGGCCGATATCAATACTTTTTTTATACTCATACAAAAAGGTAGGACCATATCCAAAATCCAGATATGTACAAGGGCTTATTACACAATTTAGAAAATTTCTTAATAAACACGAAATTTGGTGTTTAAAGGCTGATAAAGGAAATCAATATGTTGTTATGCCAAAACAAAGATATGCTTCCGGTATTTTAAAAATAGCAGAAAAATGTAATTTTGTTTCATATTCCCGTAATCCTTTACCATAGGCTATTAAGAAGGTACAGTCGATAATTGACTCTTCACCACTTTTAACTGACATCGAAAAAGATATGATAAAAATACATGCACCTAGTCTTACCATTATTTATGGTCTTCCGAAGGTGCACAAGCCCGACATCCCCCTTCGCCCGATCATATCAGGTTTCAATCATCCAGCTTATTTACTATCAAAATGGTTATATAAAAAATTTAGCAGTTACAATAGTGGTTTTAAATATGTTGTAAAAAACAATCTAGACGTAAAACAACAATTATCATCATTTGTAAATGCCAATGTCATTCTACTTGCTTCCATAGACCTTGTTGATATGTATCTGTCCATACCACTGGAACTTACTATCAACAGTACTCGATCCTGATTATTACAAAATGACATCTACCTATGAAACTAATTTTTTATTACAATTACTTGAGGTTTGTTTAGCAACTAATATATTCCAATTTGAAGATCATTACTTTTCTCAGAATGATGGTTTAGCCATGAGTAACATTATCCCCAATATTGTCAAATATTGTTTTAAATCAAATTGAAACGTTTATTTTACGGCAGGACACATTTAAACACGTTAGATATTACCGTTATGCTGATGACATTTTACTACTTGATTGTGACGAAAATACACTTACACAAATATTTGAACAATTCAACAATCAGCATCCTAGGTTGAAGTTCACCCTTGAACGTGAATCTGATAACGGCCTTCCATTTCTAGACTTATTGATTACCCGATCACATAATAAATTTATTACAAAAGTATATCGAAAACCTAATGCAGGCGCTACTTACATACATCAACAGTCAGCTCATCCGCCAGTGTACAAGGCCAATATTTGGAAGAACTTCTTTCGTAGAGCATTATTAATTTGTGACCGTCAAAATGATCTCAATGAAGAAATACAGTTTGTATATAAAATAGGACAAGAAAACGGTTATAAGCTGTGTATTTTACAAAAATGGTTTAAGCAATGTATTCTTGGTTTTACTCCTGTTATCTCCTTTCCGTTTTAATCCTTTTTACCTTGCCACTGAAGAAGGAATCAGCTGTGAGTTCCGAAACGTCAAAATGTTTAAATTTTTCAAGGGAGGATTCATTGGTAAGTAGCCAATTTTTTGTTAATTTGGAATATCCCCCCATACCCTCATGTGATTATGATACTCCATTATGTTTATTTTTGTTTTAACTGTCAACTCATGCAGGAGACTTGTCCTTTCTTTTGATCTACATTCTCAAGTCAGTGAACACTTACTCGCTGTAAACACTGACAAATTTCCAGTAGATTTTATGAACAAAACATCTCCTAGAGTATGACGTCATTACTTAGTTCTTTGACCCCCTTCTGCTCAAAAGCACAAAACGCGCTTTGTTGTGTCTTATGGTATACTGAAGGACTAACTATTCCCAAAATTTCAGATTTTTCTATCCAGGCCCATTGGAGATATTGGACAATGAAATAGGCTAAATTGGCATAATTTCCCAACTTTATGATTTTTTTCAGGCTTTTGGGAGCAGCTACAGGTTTGTAACTTTTTGTGTATTAACTTATGACTACGGACTACATGCACACACAAATTCAGGCCTCTACTACAGTTGTTTCCTCTTCCCAAACATGTTTTCAATGTCCAGAAGTGTTGCTACTGCAGACCCTGATTTCACCCCCTTCAAATGGTTTTAGGCAAAAATGTTAAGAAATCAAAGTTTTAGCTCTGCACGAGTTGGAGACGTCCAGCAATTTTCAATTTGTTAGGACAAATACATACTGAGATATTCAAAACAATGTAATCGCCTAAAATCGAAAAAAAAAAAAAAAATGGCGTCAGCCCCAGGTCGCCATGGGATGTTGTAAAAAATAATTAATTGTAGTTTTGAAGTACCCTGATATAGGATAAACATTCATGAAAAAATTAGATTTTTTGGATGGAGATGGTCAAGCGGCACATGTTTGATCACTTAGAATGGATTGACTCGTCAATAAACAAAACTGTCGGTTTTGGTCTCGATAAAATCTACAACTGTTGCATAAAACGCCATTGCACAGTGCCAAGGTTACTGTGTGGTCTGCAGTGAGTCATGCCTAAGTGATAGGTTTTATTGGTTTTATTTTATTTATTTTTTAGTACGAACATAATGACACCGTCATCGCTGAGCGTTATTATACAATGTTACAAACATATCCGAAATGAGAGGCTTAGCCTAAGCGACATGTGGATGGATGGAGCGAGATGGTGCCACCAGTCATTAGTGTCACTGGCAATACTTCAACTTCATTTTCCGGAACGCCTATGCTCCAAATTCGGTGATATCTATTGTCCATCCAGATCTTTCGATCTAATTTCACCGGACTATATCCTGTGGGGTTGTCTAAAGGAGATAGTTTACACCATAAAGCCCACTACCATAGTGAACTGAAGAACAACATCCAAAGGGAGATAGCAGTCATCACTGATGAAACCCTGGTCAAAATTATGCTGAACATTATTGTTAGGTCCAAAGAATTTTCTCCTCAAGGTGGTGCCCATCCAAGAGATGTAATCTTCAAAATCTCAACACTGTGCAAAACTCTAGTCCTTTGGTAATGTGTTCCATGTAGTTGGAAATAAATGTTGTGTTCAACATGCTTCACAAATGCATTTTAAATGTGTCTCATTAATATGGAACGCCTAGTACATTTAAAAAATTGAGAAATCAACTTATAGCATTGCAAATATAACAAGATAATGAACAAAATAAGTATTGGCAAAAGGTAGACAACATTACCATTATGTTCCGATCCAATTTTCAGACTAAAGAAATTACTCCATAAAAACCACTGGTAACTTGGAACAAACGTTAGCAGACATTAAAAACTTACTTTGGTAACGCATTTACTCAACAACTAGTTTACCAACCTTATTGCAAATATTCAGAAATGTACAAGTACACTGGAATGACTAAACTAAATATAGAAACTAGAATTATGGAACAGGTCAAGGACACAAGAAATAAAGATTCCGCAATTTCGGTTTATCCAAACATACGAGCACTGCTAATCATGGAATTAAAGATGTCAAAATTATTCTCAAATCTTCATCATATAAAGACAGAAAGGGTTTTGAACCTGTTTTTCATTAGAACGACAAAATGTGCTTTAACGTTTTACGTCAACATAGCATAATAAGACTATAACATCAATAATACATTTTTTACCAACCTTATTCATTTAACTTCATTACAAATTGCAATATACGTGTTACATTTTATAAAAATATTAATACCCCATAGTAATCATTTGTTTTTGTTAGAACTTTTCAAAATGAAGGAAGAAGTTCTGAAACCAAAAATTATTGTCATCGTTTCAAGATTCTGTAACCCCGCAGAATTTTCATTTGCAATCAACAAGGCCTAAAAATAAATACATATATCTATAGATTAAAAGTGAATGTGAGTTTCTGTTCGATCGCATTACGCAATAATCATCCAACCAATCAAAATGATACTTGGCATGATTATCAATCTTAGGCCTCTCAAACGCTATATGTTATTACATTTATAAAAATGAGTATTCCAAGGCGGGCAGTGGGATCGGAAGTTATAATTTATACAAACCCGTCAAGTTAGAAAGATGAAACTACGTTATATAAACTCTCCATTAAAAACAAGAAGAGTTCCGACGGTTTTGAAACTGGCCGTTTTAAGAGGAGAGCGGGAGTTATAATTTATGCGAAAAATTGAGTGATGACATGTAAAAGTAATTTGAAACAACTTATATAAAATGGATTGGTCCAATCAATATTTTTAGGAAACGCCGAGTGAATAGTGACACTCCTAATGTTGTTGAATCCAAATTTATTCCCCATCTTCATAACATTAGAGATGGGAATGAGAAGGGCAAACATCTGAAAATAATAGAAAAAATAATTATCGATATTAGCTTCCAATTCATGTTTTTCGTGGATGACCTGAGATGAATACTGACACTCTCAATTCGATTTCAGTCAAAATTCATCCCTTATCGGTATGAGCTGTGGGAAGAAATGGGACGACTTGTTGGGGAGGAAAGAAGGTGATATTACTGAATTTATCACTGCACTTTCATTGTAATGTGTATCTAAAGGAAGGAGAAAGGTTCAAAACTTTCCATAAACCTATTCTCCCTTTTCGAAGAAGAAGTGTTTCAGGTATTTCTTCCTTCTTCGAATTTTTAAGAAGGGGCAACTTTATATTTTGCAATCTATAATACTACGAAATAGTAAATCCAGTGATTTACTCACTGATTCACTCATCAACAGATCTCCGAATCTATTAAGCATAGAAACTTGAAATTTTGAATTAATAATCTCCTTACATTGTAAACTGTAGATGTGTCGGATTTTCCTAAATACGACTCCTACGGAAAAAATAGGGACCTTGAATAATTTTTTGTTGTTGTTCAGATCTCTGAAACTATTAGGCTTAAAACCTTGAAATTTTATGTAATTATGTTCCTTGTACCTGGCTATAGGCGACCCCTAAGGGGTTGATAGCGGCTTGAATTATTTCTTTGCTCTCCTCCAGATTTCCGAAACAATTAAGTATAGAATCTTGAAATTTTGTATAAATATCCTTCTTACATCCTAGCCTTTAGATAAGACAAAGTTATGCGAAATACGACTCCTAAAAGAATAAGATTTTTGTTTAGGAATTTTGTTTTAAGACATTAGAAACTAATGATTACTATGAAGTACCAGTAATTATAATATTACACGTAAATGAAATAAAAATTAAATGGCAAAATTAAAAAAAAAATGTGATTATTGATGATAGTCTCATATTTTGTCAAACCATTCGTTGTCAGAATTCAAACCTGGATTTATTCCTACGCAATATATATATCTTAGAGAAAATATGTTCAATGATTAACAAATTTCTGAAATTGTTAAGATACTCGAGCTTTGTCTCACAACTAATTATTTCACCTTCACAGAAAATAATTTTTAAACAAACTGAAAGATTAGCTATGGCTAGTCCATTTTCTAAACTTAGCTAACATAGTCATGAACAGAAACTAAACAGAAATTGTAAATATGAATCAATATTTCCGTCACATATTTCCGTTAAGTCGATGGCATGTTAATTGTTTACAAAAATATGATTTTAGTAACTTACTGATAGTGTTCGACTGCAGATATTCAAATACGAAATTCACATAAGAACTAGAAGTCAATAATTACATAAAGATTTTAGATCTTATTATATTCAGAAGCAACAATAAATTTTCGAATTCTTTATACAGAAAACCAAATGCCTGCTATTATTTTGTCCACAGAATATCCGCTTATGCATTCATAATTATGACTAATGTCCAGATAAATTTATTTCATGGAGTATACAGAGTAGTAACTCTCCCATGTCACCTTTTAACTTCAGTTCCAAACTGACTTTGATTTAGGGTCAAGAAATAGACATGTATATAGAAATGTACATAATACATTAGAAAAATGGAGAAATCAACTTATAGCATTTACATATATAATAAGATAATGAATGAAATAAGTATCGGCAAATAGTAACTAACCTGACCATTATGGCCATTCATACTAAAGAAATTACTCCATAAAATCCTCTAACAACTTTGAAAAATCATTAGGAGATTAAAAAAAAAAATCAGTGACACATTAAAACACCAACGGGTTCACAAATCTTATGGCGAATGTTTAGAAACGTACAACTACATTGGAATATGGGAACTAGATTTAAGAAACATGTCAAGGACACACACACACACACACACACACACACACACACACACACTCACACACTCACACACACACACACACACACACACACACACACACACACACACACACACACACACGCAATAACCATTAAACCAATTAAAATTATACTTTGCATGATTATCAATCTTAGGCCTTCCAAAAATTATATGGAATAAAGTTATGAAAATGCTTATCCTAAGAGAGAGCGGGGTGAGGGTCATAATTTATGAAAAATTTCAGTATCCGTCACGAATCCGTCAAATCTGAAAGATGTAACTTCGGTATATAAACTCTTCATTAAAAATAAGAAGATCCGTGTCTCATCCGTTTTAAATAGGGAGCAGGGAAAATTGAGTAGTAACATGTAAAAAATAATGGTAAACGATATATATAAAATGGAGTAGTTCAATCTGTGGTTTTCGGGATCGCTGAGACGAATACTGACACTTTCAATGCCATTTGAGTCAAAATTCACCATCAATCGGCTTGGGTGGTGCGGGTGGAAAGGATTGAGTTGATTTTTAGTTTAGCGTCCCTTTCAGTAGCGAGGCTATATGAGACGTGGACCTACTGATTAAGGTGGAATCCGAATTGCATGAGCTCCCGCCGGAAATCGAACCCGGGTCTCCTACGCGGAAGGCGCGTATGCTAACCGCTTAGCCACTAGGGAGCTCTGGATGGAAAGGAGTAACATGTAAAAATATTTGCGAATAACCGATATTAGTGTCCAATCCATAATTTTTGGGGGTCGCTGAGATGAATGAACACTCTCGATGCTGTTTAAATCCAATTCACTCACCATCGGTTTGGCGATTGGGAATGGGAAGAGGGTGAAGTACTGGGGAGAAAACGTGGCATTGCGTATTTTTGTCGAATTTCCAAAAAGGAACAACTTGATATTTGATAATATATATAGGTTTTCTGAAATACGACTCCTAAGGAGTGAGGTATAAGAGATTCAATGATTTTTTTCTTCCGTTCACCTGATCTACCAATCTTTCAGGTGTTGAAACTTAAAAATTTGTGTAATTTTCTCCTTGCATCCTGAGATCCAGATTAGATGGGATTTCGCAAATGCGAACGTCAAGTTGGGAATGGATTTTTTTTCTTTCACCAGATCTCGGAAACTATTGAGCATAGAACCACGAGAATGTGTTCATGTTGTTCACTTGCATCCAACATAGAAGACCAAGAGAAATGGAACACAGGGAAAAGAAAAGATGAAAAATATTGTCCTCTTCGTGGTAACATGCGGAGTAATATTATAGTAAATAAATTAATAAGTAAATAGTAAATAAATACACGAATAAATCGATTTATTTCAAATCACAGTAATTGTTAAGTACATATACTAACACGCTTTCTAATTTTTTAATATTTCATTGTTCCATGTATGTTCTATAGTATACGCACGTTTGTTTTACGTATGTTCTCTAATAAAAAGAGAGACATTAACATGACATTAGCATATTGAAATGCAAAATTTTGTGTCAAGACACAGTTTCTTTTAAAAGAAAGGAGTTTGTTATTTTCAGTGCTATAAGGAATTCTCAGAGAAACAAAAGTTTAAAGGAATTCCTTGTTTAAAGTTTTTTGAATTCACTTGCCTTGCACACACAAGTAGAAAGTATCTCTCTAAGAAGTGACTATATGTGGTTGTGAGTAAGCGAGTAACATTGAAAAAAAAAAAAAAAAAAAAAAAAAAGATAGTAACAAGAACCACTGAAGCTATGCAGATTTAACTTCGTTAGACGTACCTAAGTTACATACAGAATTTATCATTATTAATTATGATATTTTTATGTACATAGGATAATTTAGTATATTAGCTTGATGAATGATGTTAAATACCAATAGTAGTTTCACATTTGTTTGATTTACACATATATAAGAGTACAGGGCTTTCTAAAGAGGGTAGTCAGTCTGAGATGATCTTCACTATATAATGTTATTTCACGGAGTACATCATATTTACTACCATAAATTGTTGAACAAAATAATCGAGAAAAAGAACACGAATATTATTACATCAAACTTTCTATCCGTTCTAAAAGGATAAAGCTTACCCTGTTCATTATTTTGTGATTTCTTTTAACATGTGAAAGTAAATTCGGGATTGCCAGCTTAATGTAAATGTTTTATTAAACAATCTATTTTGTATCGAAAATACCATTTATTTCGATATTAGAGTGTAACAGAACTAGTATTTCTTCTATCAGATACGGAATAGGTAATTTTTAAGATTTTAAGAACTACTTCTGTTTTTCTCCTTTCGGTTACTTTTTCTTCTTAACTTCAAGTCTCGATTAGTTACACTTAATTATAGGTTTAAAACAAATTACTAGCACGTAAAAGGACTTTTAAAAATTAAAACATATATTAAAATTAGCATACTGAAACAAAATAGATAGTCTTTTTTGCTACATAATTAACTTCTATCGATTCACGTTTTCGGAAAGAAACTTAGTTTTGGTAACAGATTTTGGAAACTCCACCTAAATTTCCATCGAAGATGTTCAATACAATTATTGAAAATGTGCTTTGGTTAATCACTTAATTATATACTAATGAAAGAAGGAAACAACTGATTTTTTATTTTACACACCAAACCCTATATAGGTTAATGCAGAGTGAAAAAGTGACTAAGTGGACCGAAGCTCGAACCTGGGATTTCCGGCATACTGTGCCGATGGGTTAACCAGTACGCCACCCAGTCCACTTCCCAGAACAGCCACTTATTCTCTCACTTTCGAGGTCGGTGCTCTCATCTCAGACCACGTGAGTTGTACCATAGACCCCTGCTGGGATTGGATAAATAGGTTCGAATTCTAATGGAAAGAGTGAAAAAGTGACTGACTGAACCGAGATTCAAACCCAAAACCTCCGGCATACCATGCCGTTGCGTTAACTATTATACTGCCCTGTAGTGTAGAGGATTTGTATATACTACTATAGAGATGATTTTGTGTGTAAAATATAAAATCGGATGTTTTCTTCTTTCATTAGTATATATGAAATCACCTCCGTCATAAAATGCTCGGTATATGGACACAGAATTGTCCAATCACAGCAGGGGCTGTGGTACAACCTACGTGGTCTGAGATGAGAGCACCGACTTCGAAAGTGAGAGTGTGAGTGGCTATTCTGGTGAGCGGTCTGGATGACGTAGTGGTTAATGAATCGGCGCGCTATGCCGGAGGTCCCAGGTTCGAGTCTCGGTCCAGTCAGCCGCTTTTTCACGCTTTGCATTTAATTATAGATTAGTGACCATGAAAGAAGCATTCATTAAATCAAAGTAATAAAACAACATGACCATCACAAAAAAGATGCTGGCTTATGGATATCTGTAGCATGCTAAATTCTTGTTTCAATTAAGGTTTATATCTATAAGGGTGGCTCCAGCTGAGAGCCAGTGTTGTCTTTCATCATATCGTGCGTCCATCCATGAAAATCTTGTTAGTGAAGTTATATTTCTCAGATACAGCTAAGGCTGATTTGAATGAAACTATCACGGAGGTCATTAATAACCTATTTACTTAACTTCCAAAAATTGGTTGAGATCGGTCAATGAAATAAGGCTTTTTTGTTTTTGTTTTTTAGTGAAACCATTTAGATAAATGTAGACCGATAGATTGCTGGAGATTGCCATATTTGAGATTGGTCACGTCAAAGGCCAGATCAAAGACCAAACCTAATGTGATTTTTTGCTTTTTTTTCTTTTCCTTTTTATTAACACTTTCGCTGCTTCAATGTTAAATTTGCTTTCCCGTTAGGCCAAAAATTTTGTTCATTAAAAAGAGGCTATAATGATTTTCAGGATACATTAGGTTAGGGATAACAATATTGTATAAAACTTTCTAGGATGTTATCTACATTTCCCCTTTTTCATACTTCTTTAACTGATATCACTAGTAATTCTTATCACACTTATTTAAACACTTCCTTACTCTGTGTCGTGAATATCACCGATGATGTCTGACGACATTTCTTCGTACACTTATGTATCTTTGTAACGTAATATTTATGTGTTTTATTTTATATTATTTATTTATTTATTTTTGTAGATTTACAGTAGTTGTACACGTTTATATTATTTCCATTAATGTGAATGCATTACGAGATCTAAAACGTAGCTTTATAGAATGTAAGTGTTGAATATAGAAACTTTCTGTTGGATGGTAAAAGTTACAAACTGAAATATCCTCTGAGTTTTGATTTTTCTAGTCAATGACATTCAATAAAGCACATGGTGCAAAGGAACTTTCAACATTTATTGCAGTAAGTAGAGAAAAGTCTGGATTTCTTCTGATGGAATGCTCTACCATCTTCACTGGCATACTTTTCATAGCACTTTTTACGTCTTTTTCTTTTTTCCTGTTATTATTTGTAGTTTCGGCTGTTGTTACTAACTTGTATTTTTCTGCCAGCTGAAGGTGAATTATAAAGGGCGCGTAAAGTGAGTTCAAGCATCGCTAATATCAGCTCTTCTCTGAATTCGGCAATAGTTCTATTTTTCCAGTGAATTTCCTCTGGATTTTTTAGGTGTTTATATCTGTTATGTTGAACGAGATGACAAATACAACTTTATGATACTATCTAATAGACTTCCTCAACGATGAAAAATAACTTCTCATTTGATATGATACGTCGATACCATCCTTTCCAAAATTATAGTCTAAAATAGCTTTTGGCTTAAAAGAATCTCCGTCCCTGCTTTATTCTACTTCCCAGTTGATACTGTTTGCCAACGTGTGTTTTGTAACAAAAACATAAGTTTTCTTTTGCCTTTCCATTTACCCTCAACTAGATTATCTCCGCCTACAATCTCTTCTTTCTTAATTATCGCTTTCACCACTACTTCAGGAAATCTTTTCCTAATTTTCCTTACACACTATGTGTCAAAGAAACTAATGTACAAAAGTTATCTGTTACAACAGTTCTACCTTCACCCAAGTAGGGTATGGAAAGATTCAAAACAACTCTCTCGGCAAGTTCACGTTCGCCCCACATATATTAATAATTTGAAAGGTTAACCAGAAGTATTGCATACTTTGAACGTCTTCACATCATACTTATGTTTTCTCCAAGAATATATTGTCTGAAAGCAGGCGAGTGCGGAAGGAAATCATGATCTCATAAACGGTGATATATTTAACAGGAATGCCCTCACTGACAAATCTATGTTACAAACTTCCAAAATATTTTATGTTATAAAGTCTGTCTTCCTTTCCCGCAGTTTCATTATAAACAAAGTATAAACATCGCAGAAAGTGGAATATATTTCTGCTCATTGTAATAGGAGTACTGTCATTTTTGTACAAGGGTTTCTTACTTCAATAATCTGCAATTTTCGAATATCATTTTTTTTTGGTCCCACGTATAACAATAATCCCAAAAAGTTAATAATTCCCTCACTGTTAGTTGGATGCCATAAATTTGTTCTTGATTTTGTCTAATGTACTCCCTTACGGATCACTTGTTTAGCATACCTGTTCATTTCATGTAAAATTCGATTGACAAATGTTACTATCCATAAATATTTTATATACATTCATTGCTGAAAGATTAGTTTTCTTGTCTGAATAATTTTCTGAATGGTCTTAATTGCTGCTAAAAATTACGTTACTGCGAATATGAAACCCATCAACTGCGAACCATTCACAATTATCATTCTGAATAACTTCATTAACAGTTTCATTTTCATTATTGCTTCTGACTCACAAATGCTTACATCACTCTCAACTGCACAGTTTTCTATGGTATCAGCCTCTGAACTACTACTATTTTTCGTAAGTGATTCTCCACTTACCGTAAATTCAGAACTTGAACTGGAGGAATAGTAATTCCATGTCGTCATCAAAATCGTATAATATTTGAGATATAAGATCTTCATTTACATATTTTACCTACCTTTCTATCTTTTTACAATCATGTCCCTTTTGAGACAAAGAAACACCGCTCAAACGACTTGTTTCCTCCATCTCTGGGCATCAAAATGTGAACATATAAGCATAGAAAATAAAAGACATACAAATTTCTAAATTATTGCCGGTAGATGGCAGACAAATGAGACGTAGTATGAATTGTTCACGTGCTAATCTTGGTATGAGATTGCGTGACAGAAAAAAGTGTGAATTTATTAACGTTCTTTTGAGTGCGTCAATGATACTCGAGGTATATTAGTAATTTCGAATTGATATCACCGTGATACTCATGGAAATGAAACTGTTTATAACAGCAATAATAATAATGTTTATATTGTGACTTGAATCGAGCGCGCGGATCACATTATAAGATAAATTTAGTTTTTACACAGAATGCTCCGAGGAAGTAGGCAGAACTCATGTGGCCTTATTTTGCTGAAAAGAGATTCTTTTCTAACTTTACGTAAAATCAGTTAAAAGTATATTAATTGTCAAGTACTATTTATGTCAATATTATGTCAAGTACTATTTTAATATTTTGAAAAGAGAAACTAATACATATTAAACTCTACTTATATCTAATTCTGTTTATATTTTCTTACTGCTCCAGGCACTTTCCTTTTCTCAATAATTTTTCAGCGACGTATATCCGCCATTTCTGCTTGTATTTTCATTTTTTTAGCAGCAGATTTATGTATGTGCAGACTAAGCATCGATTATCGCTGCTGATTTCTAAACGTTTCAGAATGTTTTCACATAATATTAATATATTTCATTATCTTCAATTTAGTTTTTAGTTTGAGACCCATATATTGTTAGCCATATGTAGAAGGTCATTTAGAATCTTCATTTAGAAAAATATTTCAAATGTTTGAAAGTACCTGTATTAAAAAAAAAAAAAAAATAAAGAAAAATAAAGAAAAGAAAAAAAATCTTGACAAATTTTAAACAATTTTATTAATGATTATGTAGGATCATGTAGCAATTATTAATGATTATATACAGAAATATATGACAAATACAATTTAAATGAGAAGAAATTTGAGTTTCCTTTATGAAGGGGAATATATAAAATGTGAAAACGTATAGTGCTATCCCAATTTATTGCATCAATTTTTGGATGATAAGACTGACTTTAGTGCAATATAGAAATATGTCAATATTATATATATTTACATTGATTTTAGTGTTTTCTTTTTTAAACTAGCCTGTACCTCAGCGTGTTATCCCTGATATTTTTCATCTCTTTCTCTCCTTGTGATTCATTCATCTTCATCTTTGATATTGAATGTAACTGAATAACACAAGCGCAATTTGATGTTCTGGGTTTCGGAGATAATAGTAACTTAAAAAAAAAAAAAAAAAAAAAAAAAAAAAAAAAGGGCCTACTCCTATTTTAGGGTTTCATTTACAAAATCCCGTCTAATCTAGAGCCTAGGATGCAAGGAGAACTTTTATAACATTTTCAAGGTTCTACTGATAGTTTGGTAAATCTGGCTAACAACAAAAGAGCATCGAAGATCCCCTTCTTCCACATTTTTTACGAGTAGCATCTTGCAAAAGCTCTGCAGCCCCTTTACTCGCGTTCTCCAGTTTCCTCCTACTTTCTTCATTTCATTCATTTTCATCTTCACCGTCTCCTTTAGCCTACATGGCATAACGTGGGACGAAAAACTGAAATATTTTTCTTTCATTTTTATCTGCATCCTAGAGTACAAGGAGAATATTTATACGAAATTTCAAATTTCTATGCCTAATAACTTCGGTCACGTAAAGGAAGACAAAAAATAATTCAAGCCTCCTATTCCGCATTAGGGGTCGAATTCACAAAATCCCGTCTTATCTACAGCGTATGGTGTAAAGAGAATAGTTATAGGAAGATCCAGGCCTAATAGTTTCGAAGATCTGAGAACAGCAAAAATTCGTTCTCCAGATCCCTATCCCCCTTAAGGGTCAAAGGGTCATATTTAGCAAAACCTCACCTTACCTGCAGCCTTTGGTGCGAGGAGAATATTTATACAAAATTTCAAAAGTTTATGCTTAATAGTTTCGGAGATCTTTTGATGAGTGAATCAGTGAGAAGTCAGTGGATTTAATTTTTTATGTTATACTAGCATCGATTACCCGCTTTGCTGGGTTAACCCTTTATTTGTCACTGATGCTTACAAGCAACATCGCATTCTATTGCGTTATCCGCACGAATTATAACTTCAGTGATCATTTAATTGGCATTATTGCTTTCATACAATATTCATATACATGATTTGCGGGTCGATTGTTTAGATATTTCTAATCTTCGTCAACAGGGAACAGTTAAATTTAGTATTGTAGAAGCTTTATCTCCTACTTTCCGAGTTTTTTTTTTTTATTATTTTTTTTATGGTTTCTTGCTCTGTAGCAAGATATTTCAGCGAAACTGCTGCTAATTACTGAAAATATTCTTATGATATTTGACCATAATAGGGCAATGCTGCTCAGTAGCAACACAAAAGGCCTGTTTTACGGCAATGTTACTTTGAAATAAAAGTCCTGTATTTTGTAACCAAAGTACAAAAATACTTTAAAAATCAAGAAATTATGATCAGGAAGACATAGTTCAACCATAAAAGCAAACTAAATATTTTAATGGTAATGCTATCAATGCTTGCCAATTAAAAAGTTAAAATAAAAATTTTAAATGCACAACTCCTTATCTCATGTGTTTCGTACCCATGAAATATATTGTTTTTGTTTTTAGTGGTATGGATTTAAACGGCATCGGAAGTATCACTGTTCATCTCAGCAACCCCGAAAACTATGGATTCGACACTAATATTGGTCATTTTCAATTATTTATATTTATATCCCTCCTCCTCCTCCAGGTTGGGGGGTTGAATTTGGATTTAAACAGCATCGAAAGTGTCATTGTTCTTCTCAGCGACCCCAAAAACTATAGTTTCGACACTAATACCGTTCATTTTCGATCATTTTTAAATATTTCCCTCCCCCTCCCTTAAGTTGCACCGTCAAAGTGAAATGATGAAAACCATCTCAAGCTCGAACCTCATCTATGTTGAAAGTTTGATCGAGATAGGTCGGGTAGTTCAAGAGTTATTAAGTTTTATTAATTTTTATATGTCTCCCCTCTTCCCTAAGTTCTACCGTCAAAGTGAAATTATAAAAAAACTTCTTAGGCCCGAATCTCATCTATATTGAAAATTCAGATGGATTGAACACTAAACCGTCCTTTACAATTATTTTTCCTCGTTACCGCTCAATTTTAGGCATAATTATGACCGACTACTCCCCTCCTTAAAATAGTAATTTTCAAAACGCTTGCACGCGAATACGTTTATTTTTAATGAAGAGTTTATATACACTGAGTTTCATCTTCTTAATCCGGCGAGCTCATAAGATACTCAATTTTTTCATAAATTATGATCCGCTCTCCACTTTAGGATATATATCTTCATAAATTTAACACCGTATGATTCTTGGGAGGTCTAAGATGGATAATGATGCCAAATATAATTTAGATTGATTCAGTAGTTATTGTGTTATGTGATCAGAAATGAAATTATATGTACTTATATACATTCAGATAATAACTGCAACTAACTTCATATACTTTTAACTTTTGATCTCTTTGCAAATTAGTATTTACCTATTCAGTAAATGAGATTTTGATATTCACCCGTGTTTATTTTATTCGAATTAACATTTCAAAGATATTTGACTGCTTTCATAACCAGAATCTTTAAGAACTACTGTATATTAGATTTTAAGATGAAATTCCGTCTTATTCATTGAATTACAAAACTCTTCGTGAAAATTATGTGTATGTATAGTATGTATAGTATTTATTTACTAATTTTCTTATGGCGACCGGTAACTTGGTGCATTCCTTGCAAGGGGATATTCTACAAGTACTTTGAAACATTTTCATCTATATGAACCGGCGGTCGCAAATAAACAGTTTCTGAGTAATTGGCACACGTGTGATATCTTTGAAATTTGCCTTCTAACAAAAGGTGCCCAAGATAGTTTTACCCTGATCTACTTCCCCATATCGTAGTGATGAAATTTTACATGTATAATCCTGCGTCAGATGTAGGTGATGTGATAATATGACCAGGATATACTATGCTTCACTGCTGCGTGTGTTGCGGGATTCTGTGAAATCTCAGAGCGTCGCATGCTGAAAAAAAGGTGTCCGCCTCTTGGAAAACAACACCCGTTCACTGCTTGAATGTTGGCCAGACATATGCACGACCCTTGGTATGAAATCCGTCATAGATCGCTTTTTCTCTTAAACACCCACTACCTTCACTCCACCTCTTCCCAACCATGCAGTCACTTCCTATGGGTAAGTACTTCTGCGATGTTGCCAAGCTGCTTTCTGAGGTGCAGTAATGGATTTTGGACCACCACACCTTACTTCACGTTCGGACTTATGACACAGCAACGGAGCAGAGTTACGAGCTGTACATTATCACATCACCTACATAGGTACGCAGGATTGTCCATGTAAAATTTCATCGCTCTATGGTATGTGGAAGTGGATCAGGGTGAAACTTTCTTGGGCACCTTTTGTTAGAAGGCAAATTTCAAAGAAATCACACATGTGCCAATTACTCAGAAACTATTGATTTGCGACCCCCGGTTCATATAGGTGAAAATGTTCCACAGAATTTGTAAAATGCATCGAATTATTAGTCACCCTGTATATATATATATATATATATATATATATATATATATATATATATATATATATATATATATATATCGCTTTGATATATAGGTTAACAAAAATATATCTGTTGCTGTAATTTATAATTTTTTTTGAATTTTATATACTTTCATGAATTGATTATTTACATAATCTTCCATCATTGAGAGATCACACCATTCAAAATGAAATAAAATATTTAATAACTTCCCAGTATTGTCTGTTACACATTATACATATTTTCATACACATGAATTTGCATAGGGAAGAAAATAAATATTTTAGCACAGGCAAGCAATTACATGTAAGTAATTATCAAAGTTTTCATTACCCATCTTTATCTGATATATGTAAGTTTTTCTTACTGTTCTATGTATTACTAGTCAACTAGAATTATGTTCATTTATCCTTATTTATATTTCTATATCTAAAATAATTGACACATAACCATAATGCAAACACAAATATGACCCATATGAACAATAAAAATAATTAACAACAAAAGTTAGTGAAAGTTGCAAATAAAAGTGTTATATTTCATGAAACGCGTCAAGTAAACTGTAGAGTCTATCTAGATTTATTTCCGTTAATAAAACAAAAAGCAAAATCTATATACGGTAATTCCTGTAAATACAAATGGAGATGCCTACCAATTTGTGTAATCTACTTAAAATAAAGTTTCATACTAGCATCAGACAATATTCAATCCCCTAAATTTAAATTACTTCAATAAATCATACACAAGAACCACTTAAATTGAATCACAAATAAAGCAATTAAAAGTATCAGTAAGCAATATAAATAATTTCAATATCATACGTAAAATTATTATAAGCTATGTACACCGATACAATACATTATATATCTTAAAAATATATAAGCTATGTACACCAATACAATACATTATAAAATCTTAAAATATTTCCAAGCTTATAATCTCACACTGTGAAATTCATTGTATAAAATATTCTCAGTTTGACTTGTTAGACATAGCTAATTTGCTTCACATAGATGTGGCATATTTGTAGAGGAATCAACAAATTACATCTAATGCTGACTTACAGCTATTATAAATATTAAAATATAATAACTTCAATTTAGAATACTCTAAGTAGAATATTGGTTCTAAAGATATTTGAAGTTTATTGCTATTTTAACGTTTCTCATCTGAGCACGAACAAATACAATTTGTAAATGAAACTTCGTGGTATGCGAAATTGAGGCAATAATTTGTAATTGAACAATTGGAAAATTAAGTTACTTTTTTTGTATACTAGTAACAATAATCACACAATGCAAATTGAGATTATGTAATTATTCTTTAATGGAATTAAACAGGAACTTAGGAAATAGTTTGGAGATAAATTTAATCTTGAAGTACGATTTAAAGCAAAATTAATGAAGTTGACAAATTCAGGAAACTAATAACTATTATAAAATACAGATTTCAAGGAGAGTGTAAAAACAGTTGTACAGAAAATATGCGGGAAAAGAAGAAAATAATAGTTGAATCACATACTATTTATACTTAGTATTATTAATGTAAATAAAATACAGGTTTAATTAAACTCTTAAATTAATTAAACTCTTAAATCCTAATTATGAAAGGCAACCATGTCAACCTGTATGTCACTCTAGCCGGTATATTATACGACACGACTTTGAGATTTATAATTTTGGTTATAGAAAAAGAAGAGGCACAACGATAGCCCTTATAATACGCGGCAAACGTCTCAGTGTGTCAAAGCTAATTCCTAAGAGTAAACAGTTACGCTAATAGATGTCACTGTATGCAGGATTGTTGTGCATAACCAAATCGTTGAATATTTGCATAAAAATATGGGATAGAGGTTGGGTAAATAAAAATACATATGTACATAAATAAATAGTACGATTTTAACCTATAGTGTACAACGGGTCGAAGGTTTGGGTGCAACAATATAGAATAAAGTTGTATAGATTCTATTGGTTCTTTTAAGTTGTATTGGTTGGCCTTCCACTTTATTTGCTTCTCAATGAAACCAAGGTTAATGCTAGGGACATCCATGTAGACATGTGCTAAGAAATGAAAGAGAAAAAGAAAAAGAAACGCTAGATGTAACAGTTGTAGATATTTGAAATGGGCATGGATTTCGACTCTGATTCGATTAAATCCCGAATGTGTTGTATAAGGAAATGCTTCATATGGCAAAGATGAAGAAAAAAATCTCTGGAACGACTTCTGTGCGTCTTTCTTTAGTTTCCAATATACATAAGATACATTCCTTCTCCCACTTTGTTCAAAAGGCGAAGATTGAAAGAGTGGAAGGAATTCAAATAAGAAACTACTATCTTTCACGTCTGGTTCCAGAGAGGTTTCTCTCTTAACAACATTCGATTTACATGAAATGATACCACTGGTAAACTACTTTCACACTTTGGAAATAAACATTTGATTTCATTTAACAAATAAAAACATTTACTACTCTGTAATGTACTAAAATAACAAAACCTAACAGAATTTTGATTTCTTGAAAAGCTTAGGAAACTATGAAAGTTGCAAGTTGCACATTGGTATTATGCAGCGGTGCATTTTGAGATAAAGTTTTTTGGGCACAATATGACACAACATATTATTATTATTATTATTATTATTATTATTATTATTATTATTATTATTATTATTATTATTATTATTATTATTATTATTATTATTAATAATAATAATAATAATAATAATAATAATAATAATAATAATAATAATAATAATAATAATAGTAATAATAGTAATAATAATATTTAGAAAATAGGAATTTTGTTAGAACACTGAAGTGAAAAGTGATAAAATTGTGTAGTTTAAACCCACTCATAGTCATATGTAAAAATCTATTCAGAGTTAATGAAATAATAATCGGCACACAACGAACAAAAGATTAAGAAATATATAGAATTAGGAGTTGAAATAAGAAACATTTAGCGTACAGCTCCAAGTTGGCAAATGGTTACCAAGTGTGCTTTCTTCGCACACGTTCCCGGTGGTAACCATGTAGTTCTAGTTCTAATTCAAATTCTATGTTAAAGTGTAAGTTTAAATGTAAGTCTTATAGAGATTTGGTTCTGGAAAGGGACATTAAATTTAAAAAAATACAAAAATTTAAAATTACAAATAGTTGACATTAAGTAACAAAAAAAAAAAAAAAAAAAAAAAAAATCAAAGAAACAATTCTAACTGAATGTCCTATAGTATGAACACATTACCAAACGAATGTACCTATTCTGTATAAATTTTCATTTGACAATAAATTCAGAACAAATGGGCTAACGTGGCGGAGATTTTAGTAACATTGTCTTTAACCTAGAAAGAAAAATATGTTCTGAAATTGATGCATTCGGTTTGAAATTATTAATGAAAGAACATGAATGATTAACCAAATTATTTATCATTCATGGCAGTAACATGTTCAATATTTTTATTTTTATTTTCCTTTGTGTATTTTCATAGAGTGAATTTTCCTTTTCTCTTTTCTTTTCTTTTTCTTTTGCTTAACTTTGCATTTTTATAAGCAGCTTTTAGGAAAATTGCATTTGTAGGACAACCAAATACACACACACATATACAAAAGTAAAGAGTATGTATTTTATGTGAGTCAGGTAAGTTTACTTCCTGTTTCGGTTGTTTAAATCTTGAAATACGTAAATTTAATCCAACACGTATGCAATCACCGTTTACGGTTGACAGTTTCGAGGGCTGTATATTGAAATCTATAAGATATAATGAGACTTCAATGTTTTGAACTCTCTTTAGATACAGGGTCCGTAGTGGCTCGGTGGCGTTCACCTCTGGTCCATGGGGTCCTTGGTTCGATTTCAGCTCGTGCCAAGTGAACTTTGTGGTGGACAAACATCGTGTGCGTGGGTTCTCCCGTTTCCTCCCACTTTATTCATCCCATCATTCCATTCACTTCTCATCATCACCATCTCCTTTAGCCTAGCCGGCATAACCGTGGGACGTAAACCTGAAAGATTTCATTTCATTTTTCTTTTTAGATACGTTATGTTAAATACCAACCACTATTAGGAGCAACAAATTATGAGATTTGGTTAGTTGGTAAGGATGAGAAGGTTGAGAGTTCAATGCTAAATGAAGAGGAGCAAGTGCCTTCAATGTACTTGTTTGAAGGTGATCAGTTTTGCCCTAATAAAACATTCTGCGGAGGAATGCAACTCTACGCCTTAATGTGAAATTATGTAGTATTTACAGAAGCTTGTAGTAATAAATTAATTTGTGAGGAAATCCTACTTCACCTGATTCAGATCTTTAAAGACTTTTAGATACAGATATGTATATCATTAATAGAAGAGCTACCACATAATAGGAAAGTTTTCTTGAATTGTGTTGAAACTAGTATTTGTTTTAACTTAATGAATGCTTTACCCTTTTTCCATTCTCAGGTTTTCTGAACTAAGTAATTTGTCGTGTGTGTGACTGTTTATTTAAAAGAAATAGTTTAAACTGCCTGTTTGAAACTCAAATATGTAGTATCTGAGAATATTTGACGCAGTAACACATTCCAGAACTTGATTGGAAGATAAGTAAAGAATAATAAGAAGAAAAAGAACGAGATATTAATTATTATAATAATATGGACATTCAATATATTTTTATTTTGTGTTGTGTAGAATAATAGTGTAATTCAGTCCTGTATTAAGTTACAAAATTGTGGATGTTTACGAACATAAAATATTTTATATGTAATGTTGCGCGTAGATTTTTTTCAAGGTATCATGGTTAATGTGTTAGCGTAATTTAATGAAGAAGGAATGAGAAGAAGTTTGAATTTGGATGAATCTAGTGAATGGATTTTGTACTTTTTAAAAGGAACATGATTTTTAAAAATCATATATTTAGATTACTTTATCACTAGTGTCACAGTAGCAAAATAGTGGATTTACTAATGTGTTAACAAGGCTAATTATTTGTGAACGTTTATAGTAGCTATAGAAATCTAATATTACATAGTAAAACCTAAAAGCTCTTTTTATTGCAGTGGTCTCACGTAGCGTAGTCGCTAACGCTCTCGACTTTGGTGCGAGCGATCCTGGGTTCAATTCCTGGTGGGGACATTCAGTCGAAAAAGTGTAAAAAGCTTTTTCAGGTTGGCCATCCTGAATGAGGTTTTCCTGAGTTTTCCTTATCCACACCAGGTAAATGCCGGGGTGGTATCTAACATACAGGTCCCAGGCCGCTTCCTTCCTTCCCCAATCCTTTCTTCCTTCCCCCCCCCCCCCCTGGATTGTATGCTCACCGAGGGACGTCATCTCTCAAACGTGACGGGCTAACATGGCCCTAGATGCCGAAAGCTCAGAAATCTAAAACCTAAATCTAAAATCCTTTCATTACATAGTTTATCCAATTGAATGCTATACAACGGACATTACTAGGTTAATTATATTTGCACAAGAATAGTTTATTTTATCTTTAATAAACAAACATCTATTATTGGTAGATTAAGTAAATTAAGGGCAGCAAACTATTTGCAATAACTTTCTTGTATTGTGAAAATAAATCTTGAAATCAACAGTACTCCCATCGATTATACTTGTTACGGCCCAGGTATTTTTTAATGAACATTATTAACGAGTATTTGAATGTACATTGTATTTTGATTCAAAAACATAATAAAATTATCATTATCTTAACCACCTCTTGGTTTCATTTCTGTTCATGTCTTTTCAAGATATTATGTGACACGCCCGAGAGCGTGGTTGTAAACTTTTGTACGTACGTATTAGTGTATGCATGTGTGACGAAGAAAGAAGAAAAAATAAAGAGTAATGGTGTTGGAACTTCAAAGCAAAAACTATCCTCATTCCTTATCGTAGAATCTCTCAGCCCACCCAGCCTAGCCCAAGATATTCGTTGAGAAGCTATGTTGTTTGTTCTCCTCCCCGACTAAAATCTTCCACATTCTATATCTAGAGGAACGTAGTCTCCGATTTATCTGCTTTGCTAAGGCAAAATCTCTGGTATCCTTGGAATGCTAGTGTTCTCATAGTGGAAGCTTCTTTACCCTTTCCTCTCTGTTCCCCATTTACAGCCAGATTCCTCCAGTTCCACCGCTTCATGTACCATACGTCATCTCACCCCACCTTTCTCTTATAAATTGGAACACTCCGTATACTCTTTTTTTCATTGGAAGGGGTTGTATCCAATATTTTAAACGAAGAATAAAAGAAAAATAATAAATAGAGTAAGAAAAAGGAAGATGAAAGCTATAAATGTTATTTTACCCTCTGAAACTAATAAGAAAGAGAAAGTTGCCAAAACTCAAGAAAAATTAAACAGAGAAAGAGAGAAACTGAATTTCAACGCAATGTGAAAAGAGGAATAGAAAAGAAGTTTGATTTAGGTATAACAAAGTTTATAATGTAGATTTAAAAAAAAAAAAATAAGTTGAAGTTTAGATGGTCTCTTTTTCATTTTTGAATATTTTTCAAGACTCAATAGATTTTTCCACTTTGATATTCTTTATGAATAAAAAGAGCACAAATTATGTATTACTAATATTTGATAACTTTTGTAACACTTTATTTATTTATTTGCTTATTTTGTCATTATATGACAGAAATATAGTTTATTATATTTTTAAGTGCGTGGATAGCAATTCCAAAATCCAAGTAAATTAAATTTAGATACGCAGGATATTAATGGGAACATTCACTTATTCTCATTTACTATACAATAGCTCTTGACACGTATAAAAAAGGAGAATGATAACCATCAATTCAATATATATATATATATATATATATATATATATATATATATCTTTGTTTTACAGAGTATTCCAGAATTTCAGTTACAATATATGAAAATTTATTTAACTTAAATATGATGAAATATATTTTCAACTGAATTGTTAGTCTTGAAAAGTATGGAAAATATTTTGAAACTACATATCATAGACACTAATAGTTTTAAAAAATATGTAGAATATTTTATAGAAAATCACAACATTAACCAAAAGTATTCAATTCAGAATTGCTAGAAGTTCAGAAAGTATGGGTTTGGCTATTCATATCGTTTTTCGTTTTAAATAAAGCTCTTGACGGAAGTACATATTATGAAGCCATATGAAGCCATAGTGTAGGGTTTATAGATACACATATTAACAAGGACAAGTACTGGCTGTAGCTACGTTGGAACAGACTTGGCAGCGAATGGCAGAGGTGCTTTAGTTAAAAAAAAAAAGTTGGATTTAAATCAAACAAAGGCTAATAGATGCCCCTTTTGAACAACAATATTTTCACTTGTACTAAGATGAAATACGGTGCTGAAAAAAAAAATCAAATTTACCTAAGGAATTTGACATTAGCGTCATTAACTTAATACTTACTTTGTCGCAACTTGATTTGCTATTACAATTCCTATTAATTTTCTATTATTTGTATAAAAAATTTGATGCTGACATGACTTATAACTATAACTCAAAAAGTAACCAGACTTTGATTTGATTCCGGTAGTTACTGCAGTTGAGAGAGAATACATGGGTCTACTATTTATTTTTGTGTATTCTTTTACCTTCATTCTCTCTTCTAAGCTGACAGTCTATGCATATAATTTAAAGACTCATTTTCTGTTTCAGTACTGTTAACCAACATTTTGAAACTAAATGTTTTCGAAATATAACTAATTAAAAACTAAATCAATAAATATATAAATTGATTAAATAATAAAATAAATATAATAAAAATAAACAAATAAATACATAAATTTTTAAATAAATGATAACCAAAAGCACGTTTTATAATAGAATTTTCCAAGAAGCATGTCGTATCAAATCTCTGTATCTGCTAATATCTTCATTTTATCTTCTTTTTCTTTTTAGGATCATCTCTTGTATTTCTAAGAGAAACACACCTAAATCACGTGAACTAAGCTTCCAGTATAATATTTACACATGTGTATTACGTATGTATGTACGTACATGTGTGCGTGTATGTGTGTGTGTGTATGTGTGTGTGTATGTGTGTTCATGTATGTATGTGTGCGGTTGTACTAGTGTGGAGCAAATAGGAATGCGTAGGGGAAGAGGCAGTTGAGCCTGCGCTCCCACTGTTGGGGACAAAGCCCAGATCAATGAGAGTGGAGTCTGGGTGCGGTCCTACACCATCCAACCATAACATTATACACAGAGCCAGTTTCAGAATTAACCGTCAGATATGCATTCAGTTCTTTTAAAGCGATTTTGTGAGTACAAAAGTAAAGAAAGCTCTTTGAATTCGGAGCATTTCCATAATTAATTATCTTCTACTATAACTATATATCAAGCAAAATTGCTGATTCACAAGAAATAACATTTATATATATATATATATATATATATATATATATTGAAAAGCCAATCAGAATGATTTACACAAAATCACGACAAATTTAAATCTAAAATGAGCGACAGAATGAATATCACTTCTATCTTGTATCAACGAGTAACAAAATAACGCTAACAAGCAACATCTTTCTACCTTAATAAGATACAATAAAATCGTGAAATTTTGTTACTAAAAGCTCTAAGATTATTAGCTTTTTATCTGTAAAATGAAGCGTTTGCACAATAATGACCTTTGAACTTGAGATTTGGTGCTGCGATTAGTTCCGATATTATTTGCACTGATTTTTATTGAAGTTTTGTCTAAATTAATATATTTGATAGTTTCTTACAAACAGTTAAAATTTTATATATATATATATATATTGAAGATCAAATGCAGAATGAGTAATTATGTAAAAAATAAAAATAAAATAAAAGCAAATAAATAATAAATAAAAAATATTTCCCTACGTTGCTATACGTTGCAATTTTGTAATTCATGAAGTGAAGAGAGAAGAAACGATGAATAGCTGTACACGTGTCACTCGTGCTGAATGCTCTGAACTTAATGCTTTGATCATTCTATCGCTAACTCTCACCCCTATCTCTAATTAATTAATGCATGAATAATGCATATATTTTCAATTTAATATAATATACCTTCCATATACCAATCGGTGTTATGATGTTTCTCACTAGAAACACGTCAATTTTTATCATGCAGTTTAATCAGAATAACAAACAGTAGAAATATCAATTTAGCTTGCTACAGCTAGTTGTTTTATGCCTCATTTTTCTTACGGATAGATGTGTATTTCATTTTTTAGGGATATTCTTGTCTTAATATTAGTTTATGAACATTGTATATTCGGTCTCGACCAAGAAGTAAGTAGCTCCATTCATTTTTTTCATTAACTGGATTTGTTTATCGACCCTTTCCAAATGTTTTTGAGGAGTAACTCTTCAATTTACTTATGATTGGTATCTAGTTTTCTTCAAATTGTTCGCGTTGTAGTTGATTTAAGCGTAGTGACAATCTTTCGTCTTAAAATAGTAAGACACCCAAAACGCTATAACTCTTGAAAGTTCATCAGTGAATACTCGTTGACCTGCAGCGATAATTACTTACTATTGTTGTGAAATGGATCACACGACCATAAATAGTGAATATGGTAATGTTGTGATACAAGTTTTGACGGTCTGTATTGGAATAAGACAAACTTAGTAAGACAATATCTTCATTATTGAAATCAATGCTTCTGAATTAACGAAATCTTAACATTTCATTAATAATTGCCTTTCAGTATCAGTTGGTTTCTCTTGCGAGTAGCAGAAATTAAGTACCATTGTTCTTTCAAGTATTAAGTCAAATCTTGAGTATACTTTTAGTATAGTTTTGTTTGAAAGCAATCCTGATATTTTAGTTATATTTAATAATTAATTCCAAGACTAGAGATATAGAGGGGAGAAAGATGAATCATATATGTGAAACGTACATCTAGTTAGATAAGTTTTCTATTGTCCAAAGCAATTAAGAACCACACTCTTATGTTATATATAGGTGGTATTATATCAATAGGAAGATAGCATTAGGAACCTCCAAAAATATTAAAAGATCTAAATAGAACTTAGTAGAACTAATTTTGTGATATCTATTTTATTTAGTAGAAAAGCTGCAAAACCTATAAATATATTTCTAACTTATCAATAAAGTCTTGGAATACTGGGGAAATAAACAAATTCTACCTAATTCTTCTTATGTTAAGTTTGTAAATGAAATATCAATTTTGAGTTTTTCTTAGTAGAGAAATGTCTTCAACGAAGAAAAATATAGATAATATAGATATAATATATATGATTTTCTCTTCTTATGCCCTTAACAACAGATTCAATTTCTAAATTCTTATAGTTTATATGCTAACCATTCATGTACTACTTGTTTACGTGTTTCAAATTACGGCAACTAATACTGAGCATCTAAGTTAAAAAAAAAAAAAATAGTGTCATTGTCATTATTAAAATTACAATCAAAGTTCTACATTTTAAAGAAATGGTTAATTTGTCGGGAAGAAAATCCTACTGATTAGAACGAAAGATCTTTTGATCATTTCATATCACCATTAAAAACGATGTCATTTGTTTCCCAGTACTTCCGTCTAAGTAAGCTTTACTTAGTTAGTAGTCTGCTTTAATGTAAAAATAAACCTTAAATATACAATGCCTTCCAATTTTTTTTTTTTTTTTTTTTTTTAAATCGGAACATAGTAAAATTTTAGCTAAATACTCAAGACTTTAAGACAATTCAACTTCAAAGATATTTTGATATCAATTTTTTTTACATAATAACATTATAAATCTACAAATTCACATACTTAAACGTGCGTATTTACTTGTCAATTTCGTATTGAAATTCATCTTATAGTTTAACACCATACCATGAATTATAAGCTTCAGATATAATAATAATAATAATAATAATAATAATAATAATAATAATAATAATAATAATAATAATAATAATAATAATAATAATAATAATAATAATAATAATAATAATAGTAATAGTAATAGTAATAATTTGATGCTCATACATAATTTATATCTTTGTATTTGAAAAGGAACATATATTCTTGAATGAGAAAGAGGAAAGAAATCACAATACAACAACTTCAAAATATTTTTTTCATTATTTTGCACAAAATTATTTTGTAAGAAAAGTTCCACACACATATGTATTATTCTTTACAACAAGGTACCCTTATAACAAGTGTCATGTTTCAGAATATTTAAGAATTATTAGCTTCATTTACAGACATTGCGTTCAGAGCTTCATTTTGTTTTCTTGCAAATGTTCTTCTTTTGAACTTTCAATTCTTTTTCCCCTGTATTTAATTGTAATAATTTTTAAAGTATATATGTACTTTGAACTATACAATTACCTAAACAATGTACTCAAAAACTTTACATCTTTTGACACTGTTATTTAAATTAACATTTTGTGCATGATTAATCTATTGTATAATGCTTCACGTGTTAAGGAAAATATCTCTTTGAAAACATTCCAAATACAAGACATTGGCTAAGGAGGTGTGCTTTTTGAGCTTATTATACTTAGGGAAAATAATAAATACAATAGAGTAGAAAATGAAAAATGAAATGAAATGAAATCTTTAAGTTTTACGTCCCACGGTTATGCCGGTCAGGCTAAAGGAGATGGTGATGATGACTAATGAATGAAATGGTGGAATGAAGAAAGTGGGAGGAAACGGGAAAACCCCGAGAAAACCCACGCACACGGTGTTGGTCCACCACAAAGTTTACTTGGCGGGGGCTGGGATCGAACCCGCGACCCCAAGCACCAGAGGTGAACGCTCTACCACTGAGCCACCGCGGCCCCCAGAGTAGAAAATGAATAAGTACGATACAGTTTATATTCTATTTATTTGCGGTAATTGAACAAAGAAAAGCCCTGACCCTGTGTTCTTGTGGCAAATTGTAGTGATGTACTATTAGTTTTACTTGTAACGCTACCGAAAATGCAATAGAGAGCTCGTTTTGTATATTTACCTATTGCCAATGACAACTTAAATTATTTAATGTAAGCGGTAAATTCGTTTTATATTCTGTTCCATTACAGAAGAAATAATGCAAGTGTTTTGAAATTAGGATTCACTCAAATAAACATGTTGCATACTTAACGAAATTTTTACAAACCTGAGGTTGGCGCAAGAAATATCATACTCTGAAAATACTGAAACATTAATGTAAAAAATATTTAAAGAATTTTGATATTAAAATAGCAATTAAAAGCTGTATGAACAGTCAATATGTAAGAAGTAGTTAATGTGTCTTCACGTAACTTCTTCAAGACGTGCCTTCATGTTTCTGATAATTTAACAACATAAATTCTTGTCATCCCGGAAGAAAGTAACGATGGTCGCTCGTACTTAAGCAACTTTGCTAGATTTTCCAAATAGGCATTTACTTTCAGAAGAAAATAATAAATGTAAAGATTAAAATCATGGTTGTAAAGAGGGCGCATTAAACCTTCCTGAAAACGTTCTGGACAACGATGAGACACAATATGCACAAGAGACGACACAACTTTATGTTTATGGAGGAAATTCAGAATAGTATTTGTCACATGAGATCAAACTCAATTGAATTAACTATTGTGCAATAGTGTTATTGAGATCACAAGTATGTTGTGTTTCTGAAAAGAATGGAAAAATAAAAGACAGCCATTCGCCATAGTTTTCAATTTCATGTACGTCATTAGGAGGTATTTTTGCTCAAAGTCTGGCATGCTGCGTGTTCACAAAAATACACAATCGCCTTATTTAATTGTCAAAAGCATGGATTGTGCAACATGACAACATTTTGAGTTGAGTTGATTTTGAGTTTAACGTCCAGTTCAGCAGCTAGGCTATACGAGACGTGGACCTACTGATTAACGTGGAATCCGAACCACATGAGCTCCCGCTGGAAATTGAACCCGAGTCTCCCACGTCAAAGGCGCGTACGCTAACCGCTTAGCTACGAAGGAGCTCACGACAGCATCTTCTCCAATAGTCCAAGCAAGAAATTGTAACTGTCGTTAATAGTCATGCGTCGTTAGTTTCTGAATGAGTCGTTAGTTGTGCAGTTCCATAAGAAAATGAGTTAAACTTATAGGAGCAGTTCGACTTAGAAATGCATTTTTTACAAATTACTTCCATTTCTAAAGCTGAAAATTCTAAAAGGAATGGTGTTTGTTTCATTGCGATACGTTCAGTCGTTAGCGAGTAACAGAGGAAAAAAGATTTTGTGATGATGTCATCCGTGGGCAAGCTACGAGAGCAGGCTTCCATACACAATGCCAAACATTTCGTTTCTGATTGGTGCGGTGGCACGTTTTAAAGTGCGATTTCCTTTTCCAGAACTAATTGGAAATACTTGTAGAACTGATTGCAAAGAAATGTTATCTGCATGTAGAAAATAATATCTGATGATGGCTGCACAAAAGTTTTTATATTATAAAACGCATAAGTTCAGCGTTTTACAAGAGAAACTAAAATTTCGAAACCAATACAGTTTAATTAGATGGCAGACAAGATTACTACAACACCTAAGGACCTTTTCTTTAATCATGGTTCCTTTCCTGAATATAAGTATGTTCATTTTCACGTTTTGTTGCAATTTTTAATGATGACCCTATAATTTTGTTCTTCAAGGTATGTACAGGAACGCGGCATATGTGGCAGAAGTGAAATAACATCTGTAAAGTTTGTCAGAATACGAAAAATACTTTACCGGTTAAATTTCTCTTATTCGCATAGCTCTCCACGGAACAACTCTTGTCACCCGTTTCATTATCTTTGTCACTTGGTGCAGAAAAATCAAACGATGAATCAATGTCCTGAAGAACACTGTCGTCGTCACTGATTCCTTCTTCAAGCCGGTATATTTCAGTCCTCAATTCACATTATGTAGTAGTTGTATTTACATTTACTTCTAAAACAGTACCTTCAGAATCATGAGTGACACCGTCGCTATTACCCTTTAATACCTCGTCTTCACTACAACCGTCAATTGTGTTTTGTACGATATTTTTACGTTGAGAACTGAGCATACATCGGCGCTTGTTCAATGGCTCGGATTTTAAACCTTTCAATAATATACTTGGAACAGCATTCTTTATCAGTTTACATGTAAATGATTCTCCTGGCATCAGCTTTTCTTTCAGTAAACATGACTGCTCGAAGTGGGTCTCTTCAAGATGTTTGGAACAAACACGAGTGTTTTTAATCTGCACAAAATTTTTCCTATTGATTTTCTTCGGCCATAATTTATATCAATCTGGTGATTCTCACAACTTGGAAATGAAAAAAAAATGTCCCTCAGCTTTAATCGCACGAGGAGTAGAACCGAAAACGCAGCATGTATTAGGCATTTCTACCTCACTTCACAGACACAGCACGCACTGTACTAATACGTGCTTTCTACTTCACACCAGCGTTTCTTTCAGATATATTGTTCCGGGGAGGATACTTAATATTCGAAGGGGCATATATTATTTTCACAAGGTACTAATCTATTATATTAAAGACGTATTATTTTGGTTCCTCCGGGAAGGCACTCTCAGAGCTCCGGGAGACAGTGCCTCCCCAAAAACATGGCTGGAAGGAACACTGTTACGTACAACACTACGTAATCACTGCTCTCTCTCTCTCTCTATTTTTTTTATACTAATGCTATAGGAAAAACAACTAACAAAAACGTCACTCAAGATTTCTACACAAAGCAAGACTGCTAACGAACCCAAAACAATCTATTAAATCCACTGCACTATTAAAAGTGTATCAGCTACTCACAAGGGAGTGGTTGCTGACTTACATTGAGTTCCTCGGTATCCCACGGGTGACGTCAGCATTTTCGATTCATCAAAAACAAACGCCTATAGAAGCTGAACGAGATGGCCTACCAAGATTTTTTTTTTTTTAAAAAAAATACGTGTATCTTAATTTTTAAACTCTCTCTATTGCACTAAACTTGTTTTTAACTTGAACTGCTCCTTTAATATAATAATTAGGAAAATGTCTTGCAATATTATCAAACTGTTTCCATTAAGATAAAAGCGATTACTGTACTTTACAGTCAAAATGTGATTATTATATAGTAGCCTCAGTATTAGTAAACTCTCATTTTTAATATTTGTAACAGTAATGTGCTAATTTTGGGATGACATTAACATTTAATAACTAAAGCGTCCTCGTGATTATAAGTTAAGTTTAGTGACTCTTCCCACATGTTTGTAACGGACTATTTGAAATACTAATTGTGTTGGTATAGATTCCAACAATATTCTGAACGGCGACCAAACACATTACACAACATTACTCGAGAACAGGGAAAAAGTATCCCTAAAGTTCCGTAATTATTTATCATACTTTTTGAAATCTTCTTTAGAAAATCTTCGATTTCGTTACATCTTTGCTTCTTACAGGTTCCACTATTTCTGTATTTATTTGTAGTTACTTTAACTATACAAATTATAATATTGTTAATACAGAATGAATCAAATGAGTAGTGACTAAAGATTTTTAAAGATAGCAGAGCAAACTAATAGTTAAATTATATTTGTGCCACTTCTGTGGTTGATATTCGTTATTATATTTAGATGTTCTGATTTTTTAAAATCTCATATTTTACTGATATGTTCCCTATATTAAGTAAAACATATACATATGAAATTTATCTTGACCATAATTTTAGTTACAACATTTATACAGAGAAATATTTTAAACCAAACCTTGAATAGTTACTTTTATGGCACATTTCAACCAGTGATCACTTATGTCGACGAGAAATATTTAGATTGAGATGTACAGGTAGTGCGTGTAGTGACGAAACTTTTCTATTAATAAAATTAAAGTTGCTAATATGTTGCTTAATATAATTCTGCAAATATATATATATATATATACATATAAAATGTAATTCCAGGAAGTTTCTACGATAATGATGGATTTATGATGCAGATAGCGTTCTCTACCTGAAATTCCTTGAACGAGAAAGTATCACAGCATACATATAAATAACTACTATTATTGGAAAACATTGACAGTTTGAGTATAATCTTTTGATTGCATCCTGATAAATTTTTGGTTTTAGCTTTCTTTTTTCTCCCAGCTGCTTTTAGTTTACTAACATGTATAGTTCGCTCAACAAAATTAAGGTTAATATTGAAATATTCACGTTTATTGTTCTCATAACTATAAAGAGGATTAGGGTTTTCCAGGGTTAGTATTGAGTATTAGTAAAGAATTTGAATTCACTATTATTAAAATTATACTGGAAAAATTAATTGTTAATTATCAATTAAACCAGAAAGTGTCTGTGCTGCTTTCTGTTATAGTTATTGAAGTGCATACATTGAAATTAATAAACTGTACTTACTTTTAAAATTCATAAAGATAAATGGAAGAACAGAACTATGCTTATATGAAATGATTGTGTGAGAAGTACATTTAGTAACTAATATTACAATCTAATGACAGAAAACGAATGAAATTATAACCATACCTGGATATATTCATCCTCATTTCGGAGGTGATCGGCGATGAACTCTACCGCCTGTGTAGCTTTCTGAGCTTCGGGAGAAAGAAGTAGCGAGTCGGAACTTTCGCTTTCTCGCCTTCCTAGGTCCATCTCCGCGCTGGTCTTTCGGTTGACATTACAATTTGGGTGGTGGAGGTCGGACAATTCCATCATCTCCATCTTGCTCTTGGGCGGCAAGTGTTTAGGGAGCTCGGGAGATCCATATGGATGTGGGGGTGCGCTCATCCCAGGCATCTCCATCATCCACCGAAGCCTAGTTTTCTTGGGCCTTCGCATGAAGAGAAATATGGGCAAATACTTAAGGAACGTCACACGAATCCAGTTTGGCATCCTGTGGGTCCTGGGACCTCGAAAGTTCCAGTTGATGATTATTACTGTCACGAGAATACTCACGGTATTCATAATGAAGGTAAAGAGAAGATATTTTGCAATTAAAGGTAACACCAGTGATGTCGGTGGCAAGATTTTCGAAACAAGGAGCAGAAACACAACCAGTGACAGGAGGATGCTGATTCCAAGAGTGACTTTTTCACCAGCTTCCGCCGGCAAATAGAACACTAGTACACACAAGAATGAGATTAGCACTGTCGGGAGAATAAGGTTCACAGTATAAAACAATGTCTTCCTTCGTATAATAATATAAAACGTAATGTCGGTTTCTGTGGGGTTGCCTTCGTAGATATTGCGATAGGCCGGCACCTCGATGATGTCCCACGTGCCAGACTTCCAATAGTCGGATAAGTCCACAAAGTTTTTGTTATTGTACAGCTCTAAGGCCACTTGATCTCCGTTGAAAGTCCATGAACCGAATTTCATGATACAAGTCTGCTGGTCGAACGGGAAATACGTTACATCGATGGTGCACGAACTCTGAAATACAGATAAGAGTGTCAATACCATATATAAAAAGTATAATTTCTTTTATATAAAAATATACATCTATTGCTCAGACTTTATGGTTGAAAGAATATACTTATGTGTGTATTCATGAACTTTAGTAAACCATAAACATTTGAAGTATATAAAATGCCTTAATACCTTATGCTGAACATAAAATATACGAACGATTTATTTTTAACGATTTACTAATAAACGTTATTATCAGGCAAATAAAAAATTCTAAAAATATACCTAGGTATAACTTATGTTTACTTTCCCGTAAAAAAAAGTCAAAGGATACTGCTAGACTGCTAGATAAGGAAACTGAGAGATAGTTGCTTTAAAAATAAATTACTATATCACAGTTAAGAAAAATAGGAAGAAAAATTGGTTTGTTAATTGCTTTAAGCAAAACTTTCAATTTAAATAAGATTTTTTTTTGTAAGTAATAAAATCTAACATTGTACATAAATAATTCTCCCATTTTTTTATTACATACATTAATGTGTTACAAGTTGCGTGTTTCATTGTTAACATTTTTATTTCATTGGCATAGTGTTGACTTACATCGTCTAGTTATTTATAGCTAGAAATACTTATCCTTTGTTCAAAAGTAGACTGACAAACCTATTGAAAGTGCAAAATCAAATTTCTTCACTCAAATAGTCTCAGAAGTGTCGTCCCTAGAAAATTATCTTTTTGGAGTGAAGAGCTTCAAATCGATAACTAAGCAAGAGGAAACTTAGTTATGTAAAGAACACCGGAAAGAGATACATAAAGGGATTTTCTTTCTTGTGAAGCATTTCAACAAGTCGTTATGGAACAACTTTTACAAGTGCCTCTTACCATCAGGGTTTGAGAAAAGAGAAAGAAGCTAATGAAAGTGTTGAGAGGTATAATAAAATTTCATATATTTTCCGTAAAGACTCACGTAAGAACACATTATAAAAACTATGTCAAGTACCGTATTTGTCGACGTGTAAGACGCAGGTTTTCCCTTTGAATAAGTTTAAAACTGGAGTGCATCTGGTATGTTGATACAGAGATTGTGATTATTTTAATTCATTTATCTAGAAGAAGACGAAGAAAATTGTACACAGAACCTTTGCAAATTATTTACATTGGATTTTCAATGTATGATACTATTACAATCAAATTTTATAATTATGTAAAATATACCAACGTAATAAAATCGCGTTTATATAAATAATACATTTGAAATTATCATTAAGAAATAACACTAGACAATAAGAAAAATAAGTATATATATATATTTAAAAATGAGGTACAATATACATGTATGGTAACTTGCTTTTCAGGAGTGATGTTCTTCGAAACTTCACCCGGCAGTTCAGGACACCATAATCTCGTAACAAGTATCACATCTGTGAAGCATTGTTCACTCTGTATACGTTTCTTGCTAAAATGTCACTTTGTATTGTTTGTAAATAATAATAATATACAGTGAAATATTTTTCTTCAAAATTGAATACAGAAAATAAAATGAAGCTCCCTCTTGACTATATGAGTAACGTAAGCTTCTTTAGCATGGGAGAAGCGGATTCAATTCCTGGCGCTAGGTCGTGTGGTTTGCATCTCACTTTAAGCTGTAGATCCATAGATTATAATTAAACATATTTAATATTAGAGGATTCTAAAAGTGGCATTACTTTAAAATTATTTCTTCGAACATGAAGCGCTATATCCAACTTGGACGAGAACTTGATTTGGTGTTTGAGACTCAATCATCATATTGCAACTGAATGAGTTTTATCAGACTCAAACAACTTGCAAAATCTCGAAGAAAGTAGCATGGGTGATTGTCATTGTCAAAACTCATGTCAAGAACATCGTTGATTTATGCGAAATATAGCTGTGCTTAATGTTTATTCGACTTAAATGTTTTGTTGTAAAGTGAACTTTTAAATGATTAGCTTTTACTGTTGTAAGCTACATCAAAACGCTGACTCATACGGAAATATGTTCGTAATGTTATAGATGAATGACTCTCAGAAAAAGCAGGTACTGAGTTACTGCAGAGTCGTATACATATTTGAGAAGCTACCTAAAAGAAAAAGGTAACGGTCAAGAAAATTAGCATCTACTACGAAGGAATTCGCGATATACTGACCGCCCATTCCCAGTTTCAAATTGCTGGCTGGTCAGCTTAAGCTTGAAATTTCGTGCTACGGAGTTTTTAGTTTAATAATCACAAATGATAGCTTTTAACTCGAAAGCTATTTCGAAGAAAGAAATGTGTCAAGCACAGAAAGTAATAAAGTCCAAGGAAATAACCATTGTATTGAGGCAAGACAAATAAGCCAACAAACAAGTACATGATCAATGACTGTTTGTTGCTTTGACTGCTAATAGGATTATGTTACTTGCAAGTTTGTACATTTGTAAGCATTTGTTTTGTAAACTGTACATATCATGTGTCGGTCTAACCAAAGTGGAAGCTTACAAAGTTTCTGCTCTATGTTTTTTAATTTCTAATACCAAAACTTATTGTCCAAGCAGAGCAGTTTGGTGTTTTGAAATTCTAAGAGCAAAGATTATCCTATATTTCTAAAAGACTGATTGTGGATCAATTTTGCCTAATCATTCAGTCGCTCAACAACAGTTACTTGGTATTTTAAATTACAACTAAGTTTCAGTATTTGTACAAAACACCATGTGTGTGTGTTTTCTTCGAGTTCTCCCGTTTTCTTTCGTTTTATTCATTCCACTAGTTAATTCATCCTCATCATGACCGTCTCCTTTAGCTTACACGGTATAACCGTGGGACATAACACTGAAAGATTTCCTTTCATTTTTTCAAATTTTCCATATTTATACATTTTTCAGTGTAATGTGAATACCTTATTTTAACATTTTATGCATCCGCTAGAGAAGACCGATCACGTTACGTGACTACGAAATGGAAATATTCAAACTTTTCTATGGCTATGAAGTTTACAAGGAAAAAATCAATATCGAAACATGAACGTTATTAGATGGTTTATTTGGATAATTTTGCCTTAAAATTCTGGTTCTTATTTTTGGAATGAATGAAGTAGAATAACATGATAAGTGCGCTGGTATTGGAGTCTATAATCAATATGGTAAGTAGGATTGTATGTATCCCTATTTTCTGCAAGCGGATTTTCTAACGTGGCAAATTTTAATAAAGAAATTTTCAACAAACAGCAAATTGGAATAAAAGAAACTATAGTTTTGTTGTAAAGAAAATTATATATTATCTGTAAACATGTAGGATTGTTTCTAAATGGCAATGACCACCATTGTGCTCAGCACGGAAATTCATTACAAGGCTTGCATATAAGGTTTAAATTCTGATAGGTTTTATAGTTTTAAATCTTGTTTTTTGTTTTATTAAATTTCATTTCTTTTTTCTCATTATCATTTATTGATAACACATGAAACGTTTTAAGAAATGTAAACAATTTGCATTACATACAAATTTTAATTACATGTATCTTATTTTATGTTTTTGTGAAGAAGACATTTGTACTAATTAGAAAATGTCTTCACGTAAACTTCTGTAAGATCAATTGCATGATAAGAAAACTAATCTACTTAACAGGAAGTCTTTATATAGCGAACAAAGTAATCGACGAGAAAGGAAAGATAAAAATGCATTTAGGAAACTAATTTCCGGTGTATCCAATCCCCTCTTCGTCCGGGGAGAACCATTCTTTAGCACTTTCCGCTTGTCTACTCTTTAGACATCTTTCATGTAAGAATATCTCTGAAGTAATATTAGAATGGCAAGCAAAGATAATGGGAAGGAAACTTCAAGTGCGTATAAGAGATCTGTTTTCTCCCTTCTGAAAGAAAATTTGAGAGGAAATGAAATAAAAGATTAGTCAGCAATTTCTGGTTAACGTTATGAATAATCGAAATTCGTTGCGGGCACAAGTATAAGAATCCACTATTTCTCAATTCTCATCGGAAATAAAATTAGACAAATATTTCTTTCCTTTTTTGAATTATTGATATTATTAATCGTCTCGCAATACATGTATAAGAGAATCAATTTAATTGTGGGTTTATGTCTCTTCGAATGCATATTTTTCTCTATGTTCGAAAAATGATCTTAAATCTTTAGTTTTATGTATTATGCAGTGTCTTGTAGGTTAAAGGAGACTACTGAATAGCAAGAGTTAAGAAAGAATTAGTGAAATAATAACTATTCTATCAGGCCTTGTTTTCATATTGTCAAACCAAACACAAGAAAACATTGAACAAAGTTATGTGATATAAATATATAAAAACACAATCACATAACAGTTTCAACACACTACCTGTGTCTTCATCCACTACCTGTGTACTTCAACCCCCAAGTAGCCGGAAGGAGTGGAAGTCTGATGAAGACACAGCTAGTGTGTTGAAACTGTTAATGTGATTGTGTTTTTATATATATTTTTATCACACTTGCTCAGTGTGTTTGTGTTTAGTTTGAAACGAGAAAAAGGAAGAAACAGGAAAATATCGAATGAAACAGTCGTAATGTTGCCCACCACAAATATAGATGACATTATCGAACCAGGAATCCCTCACACTAGAGATGAACACTCTACCACTGAGGCATCGTGTCTCTCATTCTCCATGTTTCAAGTAAACAACCTGTTACTAAATGCTTTTGTATTAATTATGTATTAATTATGCCATATCAGGAGTAAAAATGCAGAGTAAAGTACAATTTTGGACAATCCATTGTTTTTCGATATTATAACTTGTATTTGAACAGCAGTATTACATAAGAAGCACAAATCTTATAATACAGAAACTAGTTGTATAGTATTTACACATCAGTAATACAGGAAAACATATAGAAATAATTTACTTATAATAATAGAAATGACTCTTTGTTGAATATGTATTTTCAAATTTTTCACATCAAGATGTATGCGGGACACGATTCTAAAGCCAGGAGTGCATACACATAAAACAAAAGATATATTTCATTCCCAAGTTTAGGATATTACCTAATGTAGAAAATATATATCGCAGTGATTTCATTTTTGATACCTTTTTCTTTCTTTTTTGTTAGAGTGGTTATTGTCGAAGATATTAAATATATATAAAAAACAAAAGTAAAATGTATTTACGTCATTATTTAAAATAAGAATACATGAATTGAATACACTAAAAATAGCTACTTAGTTTTCAAAGCTTTCAAGTGTGAATTGTTCATTGGGTGAGTGTAATACAGAAGAAAGAAAAATAAAATAATATTAAAAACATTGACAATGGTACACGATCGGATACCTCTTTAATACTTCTTTTTTCTCTTTGTCTACACTCCGGCAATGAGCAGTTCGAAGCTTGAAAGCTGTCTAAACCATCACACATATTTATATATACCGTAGCACGGAGTTGATTGACACATTTCATTTTATTGTCATGGCGCGTTAGTTTATCGTGAATTACGGGAATGGAAATGGTAAAGGGAGGATACTGTTTCATATAGTCAGTCACGAGAGAGTATTGGAACGTGCAACAATGTATTATCGGTGTTCGTAATTATTACAGAAGAATGCCTATGATTGAAGTGTACCGTTTCTTTAGATGAAGATTCGATGTTGGTTTACGTGGTCATGTACTGTCTTGAAATGCCATATTAGCTCGTCTAAAAACAACAAAGAAACTAGTGGTGAAACCTACAGAGAGTGATGGAAGCTTTCGAATACTATCCTCAACGCTTGGCGCGACACCTCAAAAGCATTTTAGGAGTGAATATTTTATTTCTAATTTTATTTCTAATCACCTTTACGAACTGCAAGTTGTACAAAAACATAAGAGGAAAAGAAGTGCAAGTTACTTTCTGCTGCAGTGCCATGAGCTGTTTGCTACGAGAAAACTCAGACGTCTAGATTATTATATAAAAGAATAGAAGTGGGTGACTCATCATTGGCAGGTTACACTACTATAGATACTAACGCGAACTCTGGACAGAATACATTATTTTTTTTTTATCACGGAAGTAAGGGATAAGGAAGAATTTCTGGAAATATCCATGCTAAGAGGGGGTTCAAAATTTTTGCCCTCAAGAATCCCACAAATAGGCTATCTAGTGTTAGAGAGAGAAAACCCGACATAGAAACTCTTCATTGAAACACGTATTTCAGCGTTTCTAAAAAATCTCCTCCTAAGGAAGAGCAATTTCAATCATATATAACGAAGTGCTGATTGTGAGGATTCATTTAAGTTGGAGATGTAAAATTCGATTCACAAATTCTTGAAAAAAAAAAAAAAAAAAAAAAAAAACACGGAATACATGTTTCATCGTTTTCGAAAATTCGATTTCTAAAGAAGAAAAGTTGGGTTATTTCTACAATATTGAAATTTCTCTTTCTTTATTGAAAAAGTGCCCAATATGAGGAGGCACTTAAGTTGAAGATGTGAAATTCCGTTTAGAAACTCTTAAATAAAAAATACGACAATACATGTTCAACGTCGCTTGCAAGGGAGGAGGGGGAGGGAGACTTCTATATTAAAAGAATTTCTTTAATATAAAAAGTTCCCTTAATTTCTCTATAAGCTACCAAATGTGTGAATTCACTTAAGTTGGAGATGTGAAATTCGGTTTATAAACTCTTAAGTGTAATACGTGTTTCAGTGGTTTCAACAACTCTGCTCCTAACGGGTGTAAGAGCCAATTTCTACAATATTGAAATTTTCCTTTATTATTCGCAAAGTGCCAAATGTGGAAATTTGCGTAAGTTACACATGAGAAATTTAGTATAGAAACTCTTATATAAAAATATGGGGAAACATATTTTAGCATTTACAAAAATTCCGATCTTAAGAGAGAAAATTGGGATTGATTCTATAACATTCACATTTTCCTTTATTTATTGGGAAAGTTCTGAAACTCCAGAAACACGCATTCTCTTATTCGCTTAGGTTGTAAGGATTTGCTTCAGTTGAAGATACGAAATTCCTTTTATAAACTCATACAAATATAAGGCAAAATATATTTAAGCGTTTTATAAAATTCCACTTCTAAATACGAAAGAAGGGATATTTTATCGATACTTACCTTTATTTATTCACAAAGCGTCGAATGTGAGAATTTGCTTAAGTTAGAAACGTAAAATTCGGTATATAATCTCTTCAGTACAAATATTAGGACACGTTTTTTAGCATTTTGAATAATTCTGCTCCTTAGAGGAGAAAAAATAGTCAGTACTATAACAGCCAAATATTCTTTCGTTATTGAGAAAGTACCCATTGTGAGGTTTTACTATTGGAGTTGGAGATGTGAAAATTGGTATATAAACTCTTAAATAAAAATAATTAAATATGTATTTCAAAGACTACGAAAGTACTGCTTCTAAAGAGGGTAAGGGGGATAATTCCTATAATATTATGATTTCTTATAATTGATTCAAAGAATGCTTATCGAAAGGATTTTTTTAAGTTGGAATTGTGAAATTCGTTATATAAACTCATAATTAAATTCAACAAAACACGTATTTCAGCGTTTTCGAACATTACGCTTCTGTAAGAAGGGGGAAGGGGGGGGGGTGAGGATATGTCAATATATAAGCTTATATCGGAAGTATCATTGTTCGTCTCAGCGACCCCAAAAACTATAGATTCGACACTATTATCGGTCATTTTCGATCATTTTTATATGCCTCTTCTCCTCCCCTTCCGTAAGTTGCACCGTCAAAGTAATATGACAAAAAACATCCCAGGTCCGAACCTAATCTATGTTGAAAATTTGGTCGAGATCTCGGTTGGGTGATTCAAGAGTAATGAAGTCACAAAGACAGTTACTTTCATTTTTATTATATATATATATATATATATATATATATATATATATATATATATATATATATATATATATATATATATATATTATTTCCCCTTTCCCCTCCCCTATACTGCACCGTCAAAGTAAAATGATAAAAACCATCCCAGGCCCAAATCTCATCTATATTGAAAATTTGATTGAGCTCCGTTGGGTGGTTCAAGAGTTATTAACTCACAACTATAATCACTTTCATTTATGTATCTATATATCTATATCTATATCTATATCTATATCTATATCTATATCTATATCTATCTATCTATCTATCTATCTATCTATCTATATCCCACTCTTCTCCCCCCTATGTTGCTCAATCAAAGTGAATAGATCAAACCATCCCAGGCCCGAATCTCATCTGTGTTGAAAATTTGATCGAGATTGGTGGTAGTTCAAGAGACCAAGAGTCACAAACATGATATTGTAAATGATCTGAAGACTTGAAGTTTGTTTAACTTTAATTTTTAGGAATATGAGTTTTATTTAAAAAGGAAGAAATGATAAACTAGAAAAGAAAGTCATCTGTCGTAAATTACTCTTATACACTGTGCATACAACGTTTTGTACCCAGGTAAAAATGAGCTATTAAAAAGAAAAAGAAACATTTCAGAACGTGCTAACATTTTAGAAAGTGCACAGACAGACGGGTAGCTAAGGTAAATTCAAATGCTTTACTTACTTTTGTTAATTATCAAGAAAATTCAAGACACTATTTTTATTCCGTATTCACTTTACATTACATAAAGTTTATAGTAGGTAAGTGATTGTGTCAGGGATGTTAACTTAAAAAAAAATGACTATGGAAATGTTTAAAAGTAAAATTCTGTTGTCAATCATTAACTGGGAGTTGTAATCAGTTTGGCTGGTACAAAAACTTATACCAATGCCAGAGGAACTGTAAAGACCCCTCTTCACGAGGGAGATGTTGCGAAATAAATTTATGACGAAAGTAGCCAGACAAACTGATAATTCTACAAAATGCGGAGGGAAAAAGGAAAGATTCATGGCTTTGTATGTAAGAGTCTACGTAAGCTTTTCTGCTCAGGTAAATCTTCCTACCTAGTTAGAGCACTTACAGCCATCTTGGATCAGGAGTAAGAGGAAGATGATGCTTTGAGTGGAGAAAGTGTTAGCAAAAAAAGAAGCAAAGAAGAAAATCCTCAAAACTACTTCATCTTCCTCATGCGAGAAGAAAAAAGAACGTTACTGTGTCGCCTCCCAAAGGGGATTCAACCGCGAATGCAGTGTTGACAAATCTCTCCACAGACTCTTCCGTTTTTCTTCGTTGCTCTTCGATCTATCTTCCATTGCCAAAGTCCTCAGATGCCACCACAACGTTTAGTTAAGAGTAGAGGGTGCTTTTTTTTATCAAAAAAATATAAAAAGTTTCAAAAGTAGAGGAAAAGTGTAAGGGGGATCACAACGCCTAGAGATCTTGCTAGCTGCATTAAACTGTCATCAACATGTTCACCGCAAGGTACCATCTGCAAGTTGCATCGAAATTCCTTCGTCTTCACTTTTTCTTGGATGGTGTTTGTCTGTGTTTGTTGTCGACAAACATTTTTTAAGAGTTTTCCGTTAGTGTGAATATTTTATTTTATTTTTTTGTTTGCTCTGCTTAAATACTGAAAATGTTAGTGTAACATTTCGTAAATACAGTAATGGCTTCATCTTTAAAGTGAGATATAATCTACTTAATTAATGTACTACTTTGAAGAATCGTACTCTGAAAGGAAATAAGGACTAGTAATTTAATTGTTATAGTTCATAATATATGTCATGTAATTAAACAAAATGGAAGTAGTGCAAATTAATATTGAATTGAACTAATTAGGGTAAAAAGATAAAGTAAGGATAAATAAGATATATCCCCTTAAAAATGTGTTAGCCCCATATCTCGAATCGAAAGGTAACTGGATATGATCAGTGTTTGTAGTTTAAGGGAAATTTCGCAGATAAATTTGGCAAAAAGGAAAAAAGGGATTTTTTCGATAAAACGTTTAAAATCTAGAGAAATTCTTGAGCTGACTGATTGACTAATATAAACATTTAAATTTTTCTTCGTTTTTCAGAAATAAACTAATACAATAACAATAATTTGTGTGTGTGTGCGTCTGTTCAAAATAGCATAGCTTACACCCATTGTTAGCTGGGTGTATTTTTTTGTAGAAAAGTGAAGGATAAAGCAAAAAATAGAAGCAAAAAGCAAATGAATAAAACAAATATGATTGGTACTTCCTTTAATATAGCTAAAGGAATCTTATCACATAACTTCTGTCAAACGAATTGGACATTGAACAAACTAGCGAAAATTTGCTAAGAAAAAGGAACATTTTGAGTAATTTGAGGGAAATTTTCTTAGGGAAACCTATGAATACTGGATGTGATCCGACTTCAGAAAAGCGTCTACGGAGGCACTGATACTCTAACGCTCCACGTTCAGCAATGTGTTTACATTAATGATTAAATTAAAATTAAATTTTAAAAAAGAAATTATTATCTGTTTTATCCCCGCCCATATTTATGGATGTTTATGAAAATATAAATTCTGGTAGACAGCAAGAAAGATCACATACTTGAAGTTTCAATTTCGTCTGGTAGGTGTCAAGTGTTGAACGATGTTTGTTGCCATTTAACACCTCAAAATACTTTTGTATAACTTCTACTACTTTTGTTTGAATAGTAGAAAATGGAATATGGACAGTTACCGTTAGTCACCGTTACTCATTAAGAAGTTGACAGATTAACTCCATTAACGAATTCGACTGAGATAAGCGCTCTAGTTATCTACTGCAAAAAATAAAATTAAAAAATTTGCTTTCATTCGAGAGTTATTGTGTGGACTAACAGAGTCGCCATTAGCCGTTACGATGTTAACAGATTGATTCTGTTAACCAACTCGGCCGACGTAATCGATTTAGCTATGTACTGCAGAAAAAGAATTCAAAAATTCGTTTTCATTGAAGAGTTACAGTGTGAAATAAAGGACGTATCTTACATACATAGTAAGTATTAACAACACAATCTTATAAGTCCTACTTGAGTGATCCTAATAAAGATAGATATATAGATCAGTATTTCTATAATGGGGGCTGTATTGGTTAAGTGGTAGAGCGTTCATTTCTGGTGCATGTAACCCTGGTTCGATTCTAGTTGCTGCCAAATGAGCTTTGTTGTAGAGAAACTCCATGTGCATGAGTTTTCTCGTGGCTCTCCCGTTTCTTCCCAGTTTTTTCATTTTACCAGTATCACCTTTTCGTCAAGCTTTGGTGCAAAATTGTGGGATGCTGAACTAAGAAAGCAAAACATCTATTACGAAAGGCGGTTCTGATCCATTTAGAGCATTTAGTGCCATAGGAAATGTAAATAAATAAAAACAAATGATTAACCTATTAAGTAGCTGAACCATGCGATACGTATATTTTTGTCTTGGGAGTAATAAATGGAATAGGAATGATGCGCAGTGATTGTAGCATACAAGTAAAACTGTTGATAATTACACTAATGCCAAACAGCCAGTCTTGTAAATTATAGTAAAGTACTCACGCACATATAAAAATCAAATCTGTGTTTATACAAAGTACCCTAAAATGAGGTAACTTCAACAGAGTAGTGTGGTATCCCATTTTAAGGCAGGTGCGTTTTAAACAAAGCCAAACTTCTAATAATCATAATATTTTGTCTTGCAAGTGAAACAAGAAAGTACCATGCCTAGGAAGTACAAGAAGGTAGTGAGACTTCGTTCCTACCAGAACTACAACTCCAGGAAGATGGAGCAGACGATTAACCTTATTGCTGATGGGATGTTGGTGGCTGCAGCCGCCAGAAAGGTAGGAGTGCAGAGTTAGGCTTTTGGGTAAGGTCAGGAGGAATCACGGAAGTGTAGTGGGCGGCCCCTGCGTTGTTTGCGACGAGAAAAGATTATTGTCGATACCTTGAAAGAAGTGGTCATCTGAGGTATGTCTTTCGGTAAGTTGGACATCTCCTTACTAGTGAAAGCCTATCTCGATCGCAAAGGGCAAAGAGTCACTCAGTTCAAAAACACTGTTCCTGGGGATGACTTTGTGTGTGGGTTCATTAAACGACATAGCTAGCCATTCGTACAGCAACAAACGTCACTTATGCGAGGGCGTGTATGAATGTTGACTATGACCAACTGCTCTAAACGGAAGAAAGAAGGTAAAGTAGTAATTCCTGGGCGTAACATTACAGAAGCCAGCAGTGACCAGAGCCGCGCATTGATCCCGGAGGAGCTATTAACACAGGGATGCAAATAAGCAACAAAATTTTACTAGCCCTAGAAAAAAAGCTGCTAGCCCACATCCCACAATAGAAATCATTTACTTATCTTCGGTATGATATTAAATACTCCCCCGCACCGATGAATCACTCGCCCCGGGTGAGTGCTTATTTGCATCCCTGCATTAACAACAAGAGAGGATGATAACATATACTTAATTTGCAAATGCGACTATGAACACTACCGGTCCAGAGTCTCACCTACGACAAGTGAATCTGTGGTGTCTGCAATAAGGATACGCGGACCGTACTTCGAGTGCGAGGTATGCTCAGAGAATTAGAACTGTTCTATTGCAGAGAAAAGGAACTTTGCAGCAATGTTTGTTTTTCTTATTTATGTTCTGTTTTTGTTTCTTATTCCTGTACATTTACGACTTATGTTTATAGTAAAGGAAGTTTTTTTTTTTTAAATTCTGGTATTCTATTTTTGTCAAAGAATCACAATTCGCTTTCCCCTACGAGTTTTCGTTGTTGAAATTTACCCCATTACGTGTCAACTTTAAGAACAGATTGTTTTTCAGGGAATGTCGAAGTTACCTCGACAACTGGGGTAATGCCATCGACATGTACATAGAAGCATTTTTGGCAACCCTATTGCTGACCAATGAGAATGCTCTAGTTTCACATATGTTCACAAGATACTGATTGATGTACGAGTAATTACTAAGCATCACTTCTGTAACGTCCAGTGCATGGGCTCCACAGGACAAAAGACTCTGAAAACCTGTCGTAATTACCTCCTTTTACGATATTGTTTATGCTTGAGATTTAACTATATGTTACTATGGCTGAATGGAAACGTTATTTGAAATTGAGTTTAGATGACCTCAAAGAGAAAGAAAAATGTTTACAACATCGTGGAAAGTATTCGCTATGTACTTAAACTCATGCTAATATCTCGTTATGATAAAATATATCTATTAAAATTGTCCTACCAATAAAGTTCACATTTGTGGTTTTATGGGGAAACCTTACATGCTTTAAATTTTTCGGGACCCAGAAATATTTTATAATAATCATAAATGAGAAGACAATATGCCGAATTCTATCAGATATAATTTCTTCGAGGACAACCATGACTTGAAAGTAAAATGTGGCTATGGGACCATAAAAACGTTTAGGTAGCAGTGTGGTCTCATATACAACTATGTTCTCAAAATAATTATGATTCAAGAAATTTGTTTTGAAGTCTTGAGCGAAGAAAGTAGAGAATGATTTCAACACTACCTTGAAGAAGTTTAAGCTAAATATTATTTGTTGCGATATTATTAGCATAATTGTTATGACGCTATTATGTTGCTTATGGCCATTCTACCCTTACTACCAAATATCTTATTTAAGTAATAAAAGTTTTATCTTTTGAAGTGTGCCGGAAAAAATAAAATATACTGATTATCGTATGTTTTTTAAATTTTATTATACATGTAACTTCCTCCACGTTGACTCTCGAATTATTACTTAAATAATTAATGTTTTTCTGACCAGAGTATGCACTTCTTTATTGAAAATTAAAATAATTCCTAACAGTTTCCATAACGTATCTTCCTCAGATGTTAATTGGCATATGTATGTTCATATTAATATAGGTGATACAGACATCATAATATTAAATTATTGATATACAATTTTAATTGATGCTTTTTATATAATTTTAAATTTATAATTTGTAACAATAACATAATATAAGATTTTAAAATGAAACGATAAATTGTAACATTATGTTATTGTTACATATTATAAATTTAAAATTATATAAAAAGCAACTATGTACAAAAAAATTAAATGTTTTTCATAATCTAGGAAAATTTCGTTTCTAAAAAGGGTAAGAAGGACAATTTCTTTCCCATTATTTACTCAGAAAATACTTAATTTAAGGATTCGTTTAAATTGGAAGTGCGAAATTTGTTACACGTATTTCAGAGTTTTCGAAAATTTCGCTTCAAGAAGTGGAAGGGGGCAATATGTATGATTATGTGAAGAGTGAAAGTGACTCAAAAAAATCAGGCCATATTAATATACATATCTAGAAACGTGAGATTTGGGTGGAATACTCCATTTGTTAAATGAGCAACGAATAAGAAAGATTTTTTTTTTTTTAAAAATACATGCGCTAAGGGAGATAAAGAGGATGAAATTGTTTTGCCCAAAATACAGGAAAGAGGTGCTTTCCATTATTTTTATCCCTGCGCATTGAAAGCGATGTTGTCTGTTGTTTGTAATCAAATCACGGGAAAATGACTAAAAACTTTAAAATGAAATTTGAAACACAGTTAGTATTTACCTCGAGCTAGGTTTCAGTCACCACTATGATTAAAACGCGTGTCCCAAAAAAGTGTAGGATTCAAAATTAATGGGAAAATAGAGTATGTCATGAGCCCCTCAACTTAAGAACATGAAAATATGTATATGAACTCCTTATTATAAATAAGCAGACACATGAACCAACATTTTCCGAAATTCTGATTTTTAGGGGAAGGAAAAAGCAATTTCTATATTTTTTCGCCACATTTGGATAGACGTTGTGTGTTGTTTGTGATCGCATCACGGAAAACGTAATATCTTTTTGAAGTGAATCTTGGAACATAATTCCTGCTTAAAGTTTTTTTTTTCTCATCATGTCACTTTCTATCAGGGACATCCTAAGGGGTCAGAGAAATTCAAAATTTATGCAAAAGTAAAGTATTTTATGGGTTTTTATAATTACACTTTCATTGAAATGAGTGTCATAATGAGGGAAGGAAGCTCAAATATTTTTCCATATATGTATTCTCCCCTTGCAAAGAACGAGGATTGCAGCTGGTATTAAAATAACTTAGTCACATTAATATAGATTAATGAAACCATTTAAAACAATTTAATATCATTAACGATGTACATTATTCATCACTTTGAATAAGAAAAAGCTTGTCTATATCTTTAAAAACACTGTATAATAAATAATTAATATTTTTCTGACCAGAGTATGTATTTCTTTATTGAAAATTAAAATAATTCGTAACAGTTTCCATAAGGTAACGTTATCTTCCTCAGACGTTAATTGGCATATGTATGTTCATATTAATGTAGTTACAAGGCATGGCGCGTCCTCAGGTTGCGGATCGAGGAGAAGACCTCTAGTCATAGAGGTTAGTTGCGAATATACTGAATAAGCAGTCGCGGACAGACGACTAGGAGTGGTCCTCCAGCTTGGGGGCTTGGGTAAGGCTAACAACCTCATCCTGTAAAAAAAGGCACTTGTTCAGAAACATTCACAAAAGCCTCGGACAAGGACTGATAACTTGGCACGACCTCAGCAAAAGAAAATGGACATGAAATTTGGAACATGGAATAAGATAAGTCTTTATAGGGCAGGCGCGTTAAAATCCATAACGAGTGAGTTAGAGAAATACAGGATGGGCCTAGTAGGGGTTCAGGAAGTTAGGTGGGAAGGAAACGGGTCTGTTAATTCCGGAAATTTTACGTTCTTTTACGGGGAAGGGAATAAACACCACCAATTAGGAACAGGGTTTTCGTTCACAAACGAATATTAGCAGCAATTAAGCGGGTTGAATTTGTTACTGACAGACTTTCTTTTATTACTCTTAAGGGTCGGTGATGTGAAATTATTGTTTTAAATGTACATGCCCCAACAGAGGATAAGGATGACGATATAAAAGACAGTTTTAACGAAGAAGTGGAACGGATATATGTCCAACTCCCGTGATACATATGAAAATTCTATTAGGGGATTTCAATGCGAAGGTAGGACGAGAGGATATTTTCAAACCGATTATAGGGAACGAAAGTCTGTATAAGGAAAGTAATGACAACGGTGTTAGACTCATGAACTTTCCAACATCCAAAAACCTAATCGTGAAGAGTACAAAATTCCCACATCGCGACGTTCATAACTACACATGGATCTCACCAGACGGAAAAACACATAATCAAATTGATCACATTTTAGTAGATAGAAGAAGGCAATCTAGCATAATTGATGTCCGGTCGTTTAGAGGGGCTGATTGTGACAGTGATCACTACCTGGTAGCAGCGATAATAAGAGAGAGATTATCGTTGAATAAAAGAAATATTCAATGTCCGAAAACGGAGAGATTTAATTTAAAGAAAGTAGATCAGAGACAGGTAAGAGAGGAATAGAAGATTGAAGATTCTCGGCTTTAGAAGATTCGGAGTGCACTAGTGTTGAGGACACTTGGATTGAAATTACAGATATTATTAAAATTTCAGCAAAAGAAAAATTGGGACACCCGGAAATATATAGGAACAAACCATGGTTCGACCAGGAATGCATTAAACTTGCAGAGAAGAGAAAACAGGCAAAATTACGTTGGCTACAAAATCTGAATGAAATTACACAAAATTTCGTAGACATCAGGTGGGAAACTTCCAAAACTTTTAGAATAAAGAAACGCAATTTTTTGAAAGCTAAAATTAAGGAATTTGAAGAGAATAGTAAAAATGAAAACATTCGGGACATGTATAAGGGGATCAACGAATTTAAGAAAGGCTATCAACCTCTGCTTATATATTGAAGAAAACTGACGGAACAGTTCTCACTGATAGCATCTTAAATAGGTGGAAAGATTTCTTTGACGATTTGCTGAACACGCAGCCAAAAACTAATGTGGGTGGAGAAAAGGAGATACACACCGCAGACCGGTATATTCCAGAATCTAACCGAATAGAAATAGAAACCGCTATAAAGAAATTAAAGAAACACAAATCTCCGGGTGTAGACGAAATTCCGACTGAGTTAATTTTAGCTGGAGGCGAAAAATTGTGGAACAAGATACACAAACTCATTCTCCTTATCTGGAACAAGGAAGAATTGCCACAAGAGTGGAAAGAATCAATCATTGTTCCAATTCACAAGAAAGGCGACAAAACTGACTGTAATAATTATCGAGGAATTTCTCTTCTGTCAACATCCTATAAAAATCCTTTCAAATGTTCTATTAGCAAGATTGACCCCATACGAAGATGAACTTATTTGATATTATCAATGCGGATTTAGACGAAATCGATCAACTATCGACCAAATATTTACCATTCGCCAAATACTCGAAAAGAACTGGGAATACAATACCTCGGTACATCAACTATTTATTGATTTTAGAAAGGCCTACGACTCAGTTAGGAGAGAAACCTTATACAACGTTCTTACAGAACTTGGAATACCGAGAAAGCTAATTATATTAATTAAGATATGTTTAAATGAATCCCAAAGTAAAGTCCGGGTAGGAAAATTTTTGTCCACGAGCTTTCACGTCGAAACTGGCCTGAAACAAGGAGATGCGTTGTCGCCATTATTATTCAACTTTGTCCTGGAATACGCTATAAGGAAAACCAAAGATAGCAACCAGGGCATACAGTTGAACGGTATTCACCAGGTTATGGCATATGCTGATGATGTAAATTTAATAGGGTATGACAAGAGAACAATAGAAAGAAATGCAGAAATCTTATTAAACGCTTGCAGGGACATGGGTTTAGAAGTAAATGCAGAGAAAACTAAATACATCGAAGTGCGTCGGGACCGTAATACAGCAAATTATAGATGCGTTAAAATATTAAATAATCTTTTGATAAAGTGGATACTTTCAAATATCTACGATCAATATTAACAGACGAAAATCATATTCACGAAGAAATAAATGTCGACTAAAAGCAGAGAATTCATGTTATTATTCAGTTCAAAATCTCTTGTCGCGAATTATGTCGAGGAATTTGAAGCTTAAAATACATAAAACGATAATCATGCCTGTTGTTCTGTATGTGCGAAACATGGTCGCTTGCTCTGAAAGAAGAACAGACTGAAAGTATTTGAGAACAAGATCCTCAGACGAATATTCGGACCGAAGAGGAACGGGAATGGGGAATGGCGGAAACTTCATAACGAGGAACTACATAATTTATACGGTTTACCAAACATTGTTAGAGTAATCAAGTCTAGGAGGCTTAGGTGGGCATGTCATGTAGCTAAAATGGAAGAAAGTAGAAATGCTTTCAAAGTCTTGACTGGAAGACCAATCGGAAAACAACCATTAGGAAGACCGAGGCGCAGATGGGAGGACAATATTAAGATAGATCTCGCAGAGATAGGAATACAAAGTAGAAACGGATGCAGTTGGCTAAGGATAGAAGTCAGTGGAGAGCTTTTGTGAACGCGGCATTGAACCTCCGGGTTCCATAGGCCACAGAGTTAGTTAGTTAGTTAGTTAATATAGACGCCATAATATTAAATTATTGATATGTAATTTTAATTGTTACTTTTTAATAAATGTATATTGTTACCGATTTTCACATCTCCAACTTAGGCAAATCATCACAATGGGCACTTCTTAATAATAACCATCATCATAGGTGTTCTGATATTTTTGACAGGTCACTTGCTGCAGCTGAGAAGTTTCCATGCTTCACGGTCTTCCGCTAACTTCTTCGTCTTCTCATACGATTAAATAAAGAAAGTTTTATTTTTTAAATATTGTAAAAACCAAGAGCACCGATTTCTCTGTAAATTTGGGGGGAGGCATTCAGATGCAGAAGATATATATATGAGGATTTTAAGACAAATTGCATTCAAATTATGCCAAATATTGTATATTCACAAATACAATAGGGGGGTTCACATGAGCTTTGGGTGGGAACCCGGGCCCCCCGGCCCACCACGATCGGCGCCCTTGGTAGAAACGACTATCTTTTACCCCCTAGAGTAGAATTTTCCGAATTGCTGAAACACACATCTCACTATTTATGTTTCAGTCTATGTACCAGTACCAAATTTCACGTCTCTATCTTAAGTTAATCCTCACATATGGAACTTTATGAATAAATACAGGGAGATTTAACATTATAGAAACATCCTCTCTTTCCCCCTTAAGAGCGGAACTTTCAAAACTGCTGAAACACGTATTCTCTTATTTTTAGTTAACAATTTATAAACCGAATTTCACACCTCTAACTTAAGCGAATCTTCACAATGGGCACTTTCTCAATAAAGAAGAGAAATTTGGATGTTATACGTAAGAACGGAACTTTTGAAAACTCTGAAAAATATTTTCCCTTATTTTGTATATGATTTTATATACCGAATTTCATATTTTCAGCCAGTGTTCGAAGTGGAAAAAAAGCAGAGGCGGTATGCTTTATTACGATTTTGACTCGACATACCAGCTATCTAAATATTGAAATACAGTGAGGATATCTTGCCTAAAAGATTGCATTTCTATTTCACAATGACTGGAAACTATTGGAGAGCTTTTCTGTAGTTGTGGAAGGTGGGAACATGGAGAAACTTTGATCCCGGCCAATAACTTTCTGACATAAATATAAAAAATAACCCCTTATGTTGTATTATAGAGAATTATACACGAAAATGCTCAAAAACCGAGCTTTTATATTAACAATTTCCTGTAAGAAAACTCCCGGAAGATCCGCCTTTCACAGCAGACAACACCTAAATCCGCGCGTGCTCAAAACACGACATGTATATGCATTAAGGCAAGAAGACACACACATACATAAGTAAGAAGCAATTCAATATGGCGCATCAAAATATACACTTGATGAACTTTGAGGATATCTCATTTTAAAAACAAAAGGCAGGAAAAAGAAAGTAGGAAAAACAAAAACAAAAGGTAGGAAACACAAAAATGTCGGTGTTGTCAACTTCAGAAATTACTTCTATATAAGAAATAAAATCTTTGACTTGCAAAGCTATTCGTCAATTATTACGTATAAAAATGGATTAAAGGTATTAGCATCTACTCTCCATTGAAGGTACAGTATGTCTTGATGACTGAAGAACCAGAGGCGGTATGCCTTCATCACTGAAAAATCAGAGGTGGTATGGCATACCACCGCAAACCGTCTCAATTCGACCACTGTCTTCAGTTTAAGCGAATCCCCACATTTGGCATATTCTCAATGAAATTTGATGTTATAAAATCGATCCGAATTTTCAGTCTTAGGAGCGGAATGTTCGAAAACGCTGAAATACGTTTTCCTTTATTTTTATAAGGATTTATATACCGAATTTCTAATCTCCAACTTAAGCAAATCCACACATTTGGCATGTTGTGAGTAAATGAGGGGAAATTTCAATATTATTGAAATCGATTCTTTCCCCACTTCCATCATGAGCTAAATTTTCGAGCTAAATTTTCGAAAACGCCGAAACACGTATTATTTTATTTTGATTTAAGAGTTTATGCATCGAATTCTACATATCCGACTTAATCGAATCCTTACATTCGATACTTTGTGAATAAATAACGGGAAATTTCAATATGATTGTTATTGCCCTCTTTTTTCCTTTTGCCGCAGTTATCTCAAGCAGTGAATACGTATTTCCTTATTTTCGATAAGTTTATATATCGAATTTCAAATCCCCAACTGAAGCGAATTCTCACATTCTGCTCTTTCTGATTAAACAAAAGGGAGTTTGAGTATTTTATATATGTTCTTCTTTCCCCTCTTTCGAGCGCAAGTTTTGAAAACGTTGAAACATGCCTTTCCTTGTTTATAATGAAGAGTTCATATGCAGACTTCCATTTCTCAAACACCAGAAATTCATCAGATACACTTTTCTTATGGGAAATTTTGAACCCCTCTGTACCCGAATAAAAAGGGATATTGTCAGAAATGTTACCTTACCTCTCATCTTCGTGGTAAAAGGAACATTTTCTCCAAATTTCACGTTTCTGCCTTTAGTACTATGTCCTGTGCGATGATAAGTCACCCATTTCTACTCTTTTATATACTAGTATAGATTAGTGTCATATTATCATTCTAAATAGAAATTACATACAACTTTTAAATATGTACACTGTAAAGGATAAAGAAAAATTAGGAACATAAGAAGTGTAGTCGATTTGCTCTGAATGTGGAGTACATGTGCAGCAAAAACGGGTCGTACAATAGCAACTAGGTATGAGAAAGATATAAGAACATATGTCCGAAATAATATAGACAAGTCGAATTAGTATAACACTCATTAATTCAGGGTACAAGATTCTCTTAATAATAATAATAATAATAATAATAATAATAATAATAATAATAATAATAATAATAATAATAATAATAATAATAATAATAATAATAATAATAATAATCAGTGTCTTATTTAGGATTTTGTTTTGGGGCCCATGCAAAACACATGAATTTTTCCCTTTTCACTCTTTAAAACTCAAACTAAACACACAAGGGCGTCATTGGGGAAACAGGGGGCAATTGCCTACCTGAGTTTGAGAATTAAATATATTTAATCGATTGTCTACTAATATACTAGGAAATAACGTGAATATCGTATTTCGGTGGAGGATCTTATCCCTCCCCCCTCAAGGCAAATCTGAAATGACGCTCCTGCAAACACGCGTTGATATCTGTAATCTCATTTCAACTTAACTGATTTCATTTTTAGAAAAAAAAAAAAAAAAAAAAAAACTGGAAATATTCAGTTTTATCTGTGTTCGTTTTTACCTGAAAGAAAACGTTGAGACAAATTGAAGCTGAAATACACTGATTGTTGCAGTTTTAATGGCAAGAATTGCGGACTGGTGAATAGGATACATACAAAAATTTAGCAATGACTCTAACTTTTTATTCTATTTATAGGAGAAGAAGGAAACATCCTTTTTGGCCTTCCTAATTTCTCGGTCTACTTATTCCTTCCTCTTGATTTTCTTTACTTCAAGTTTCAACTAAATGATGAAAAATATTCCTTTGCTATAATAACTAAAGTCCTGTTATGTTGATAACCGTGAAAGTTGGTGTGGAACACCAGTTTCGCTTATCAGCCCCTCTTGGTTTCGGTGTTACGATGGCCCACTTGAATCACAACTAACAACGGTCGAAAGTATGATAGAAGAAACGGAAGAAAGTAACAACTAAGAAAAAGAAATAGAAAAGTAGAATGGACGAAAGAAAAAAAAAGAACGCAGTTCTTACATGGAATTAAATTTGGCATATACAGTATTATTTCTGAACAAAGAGAATAAGAAAATGGAAAGTAAATGAAATTCTTAGAAATGGTAAGAAGGATTTATTGTTGTACGCGGAATGCGAAAAACTAACAAATTTATTTCGGTGGCGAGGGGGCTTAAGCCCTATATCTCCCTTAAATACGCCACTAGTAGTAACAGTTGTGTAGTAATTGTGTTGATAAGTTTAAAGCAAATGTGTTACACTATTGATTTGTAAATGTGTTGTATATTGATTTTGAACACTTAAAATTTTCTCCAAGAACGTTAATTGTGAAAAGTTTTAGGGATATTTAATGTTCATAAACTTCAGAATACTTTGATAGACTCTTTTCCTTTATATAAAAAAGAAAACCTATTATTTGTATCTATTCAGAGATATCAGCAACAAACAATAAAGTAATCTGCAATAGATAATACAATAATAACTCTTTGTTTCTACCAATAATAATATAATTCGTTTCTATACGTACAATATACAGATATGCCTGATGCAATAATTGAAAAAAAATACAGATATAAATTTAGAAGTATGTAATTAATGTAGTCAAATTAGGAATATCTAAAATTGTTTTGTTCTAAAATTATATTTTTTTAAACTATATATTTAATGTAAGTGGAATACATGATGGGGTCGATTATTAGCTGCTGGTTGAAAAAAATATTAACAATAGACCTGGGGACTAAAAGATTTATAGAAGCGGATGAAGATTTTCGTCATGGGGAAAAGATAAATCTTTTATCCCTGCCAACAGAAGTGCTTCAGAACATTATGAAATACATGTTGTTTTCAGATGTTGGGAAGATAAGACAATTGTGTCATCGTTTGGATGATGTAAGTAAAAGTTATCTCAATGTTAGTTTCAATGTTCTGAAGAAAGTGATTGAGCAGGAAGAATGTCAGTTACATGACTTGGTTGTGGAAGCACCAAGAGAGAAAAAAATTGATGCTATTCGGAGACATAAGCTAATGCAGATTCTCAAATATGAAATGAAAGTTCTTGAATGTATTTCGTGGTCTCATATTAAGCAAGGTAATGGCTGTTTCTACGCTGGAGCAATTTTGGATGAGGTTCAGAAAGTATTGCGTTTCATCAAACAGAGTGGTGAAATTCAAGAAGACACTTACACACAAAAGCTCTTACGTTTGTATTACTTCGATGAGTTATTTTCAGATAAATATGAAAAGTATGGTAAAAATATTGGTGGAGACAGAAACGTATTTTGGGAACTTGTAGAAATTCTTAATTGTTGCTCGGATTTGAATGCCAAACGTCATCTGACTGTTTCATATGTGGGCAATTCATGTCAAATAGCTGCATGCTTTAGTATGAATGGATGTTTCATGCAATACATCAATGTTGACAAGTTCACGGAAAAATTAACGCCACTAGAGGAGTTCCAAAAACTTAAAAAAATATTCATATGGCTCGTGTTTACTAGTAACCGTAACCATCTAACGTATAAGCTCGAAAAATCTGTAGCTAAAGTTGAAGAAATTCCTTTACTGGGAAAATATGAGAATAGAAGTTCTGCTTTTGTGAAAAACATGCTATTTCTGTACGGTTTTAATGCTCGTTCCCACAAGCAACGCAGTTTAAGCGTTCAAATACATCTTAAATTTCCTCCCCAATCATTAGATGTAAATTCTCAATCCTGCTCTTTAACACTGACTGAGGGGACAGGCATCAATCGTAGCCTTTTGGAAGTTTTAAAAGTGTCCGATAGCTGCGACTGTGAGATAAAGATTGAAAATGTTGGTGCCCTTCAGTATAAGAAGTTTCAAGCTTTGTATACGCTGTCAGTACGGCAAAGTCGTCAACAGGTAGATGGAAGTATTGGCTATCCGTATAACTGCAGTTTGGACGAGAAGAAGCAAGTAATTGAAACAATCATTGGAGATCACTGAAAATTGAACCGCTTAAACGAAAACAAAATTAAATCAACTTTATTGACAGAAATTGGTTGATTATGTATTTTATTTTATTTTAAACAAAGTACGTAAAAATTATTATTATGTAGTATGTAAACGCAATAGCAATGTTACTTTTATTTATTTATGAACTGGGTGGCTATCTCATAACTGAGTAACATTGTCTCATCTTTTCTGTGCATATGTCCACATTGAAATCAGAATAAATTTTGAAATCCCTATTTAATTTGATCAGTCTTTCTATTTGGAATAGAACATTTAATGGTACACGCCATACAAACCTCTCTCTCTCTCTCTCTCTCTCTCTCTATCTATCTATCTATCTGTCTATCTATCTATCTATCTATATAATATATATACTATTTGAACAAACTTCGGGAGCTAATTCCCGACACCAAAACCAGCAAAAAAGTCCTCTGGAACTTTGGTCAGTGAGGGTTAGTTTCGGCGATATAAGGTGCCGAAAGCGTGGGAAAATGAACTTCAAAGGGCTGTAACTCAAAAACAACGCAACTAGAGAGTGCGGTTTAGAACATGACACTCGAAGTCATACCAGCTCGATTGAAAAATATATGTTTCAAACCCCCGCAAGATGTGTGCTAGGGATTGCCCAAAGGAACTCTGGGATTCCTTACAACCTGGCAAGTAATCTCTACGTTCCTTTAGTTTCTATATGGTAGACACTCAAAGGAGCTTCTGTTTCAAATTCTTTTCTTCCTAGTGTGAAACACATTAGTGGCTCTGTGATTTTGTAAGCCGCATTTCCTGTTATTCTGTGGGTTTCATGACCTGGACTAGACTCTCAAAACTAGGTTCCCCTCACAGAGAGCTGGAGCACGAAACACTGAGGCCTTTTCGGAACATCCATAATTTTGCTTCCCATGGCTCTAATGTAATAAAAATTGGCTGCATCGCTAACCTGCTTCAGGCAATGGCCTATATAGAATTTCAATGTTTAATCCCATTAAAAAAAAAAAAAAAAGTCACTGACTGACTTACTAAAAACTTATAGGGGACTTACAGTAATCATGAAAACTTGAAATTTGGAATAAATGTAGGATTTATAGTACAAGGAAAGGGGAAAATCCGAAAACTAGAAATTTCCCTCTCTAAGTGAGGGGAGGGGAAATTAAGTGGGATGTTCAAAATTGTTTGTTACGTTACTTACAACAATTCAAAGCCTATAGGGTACTCAGGGGTGTAGCCAGCAGGTTTGTGTAGGGGGGGCCCGTCGTTTTTGAGGGGGGGCCAGCTACAATGTACAAAGCCAAAAAAAAAAAGTGTTGCTGCTAGTGTTTTTGAGGTCTGAAAGAAAGGAAAATTTTGGTTTCCTTCTGGAAGACTAAAAACTCTATTTTAGCTTATAATAATAATAATAATAATAATAATAATAATAATAATAATAATAATAATAATAATAATAATAATAATAATAATAATAATAATAATAATTATTATTATTATTATTATTATTATTATTATTATTATTATTATTCCATAAATTATATTCAAGATAGTTTTTATTATGCTTAATCAAAAACTACTTCCCGGGACCAAACGCTATACTTTTCTCATAGCTATAAAGGTAACCAAGAAAGTTCTGTCCCTTTTCGTGGAGGTCTTTGTTCAATTGGACCTCACACTGTGAGTTGAATGCGAGTGGAGATAAGGCGAACATCAGTTGTTGGTGTGGGTATATCCAACATACTACTTGGTTGTGGCAATTCAGACACACCGTGAACTTGCGTAAAGACAGAGGGAACATGGGACATCCACAGAGCGCCATAAGAGCATGTATGCTGAACGAGTTCAAATGGAGGTCAAGCGCCGCTGTAGCGGGACAGAAGATATGCCAGGCCTTTGGTGAGGGTGTCGTGACGACGCGGACATTGCAGCGATAGTTTATCAAGTTTAAGAACGATGACGAAACACCCGAAAACACCACGTGCCAGAAGACCAACACATGTACAAAGAGGAACTGGGACTACAATTCAGTATGTGGTGAGACCATTCGGCAGCACATCCATCAACTTGTGAAGCACTACAAGTTGGGTCGATGGGTCTCATATTTTGACTCCGGGCCAGAAGGCAACGCAGCAGTCGCATGTGTTTATTTACTGTTTCGGAGCCATTTCTGGACAGGGCGTTGACATGTGATAAAAAGTGTGTCCTATACGAAGGTCCACGGCACCGTCATCATTGATTAGCATCCCATGAACCGATTTCAAAACAGCAGAAACCAGCACTGTACCAGAAGAAGGTCCTGTGTGTTTGGTTCATCGTGCATCGGGAACTGCTATCAGCTGGTCAGAGTGTCAATGCAACTGTGTACTGTCAGCAGTTGAGCTGTGCTCAACAAAAACTCAAAACTCTGGAGCCATCACCTCTGAATTGCTAATGGGTCCTCGTTTACGGGACAACGCTAAGTCCCACGTGGCTAGGATGACGCAGGACACCATTTTCCGCCTTGGATAGGAAACAATATTGCAACCACTATATTCCCAGGGTATTGCACCGTCCGATTATCACCTGTTCCATTCTTTCAACAATCACCTTAGAGGACGCCAGTTCAAATCCCTAGTAAAAGTCCAAAATGCACCTGATACTTTCTTCGTTTCACGGCCCACCAAGTTCTACCGCGATGGATTGCATGGCCTTCCAGAACGTATTCAGAAGGTCGTCGATGCTGATGGGAACTATTTTTGATCTTCCAGGTTAGGTGACATATCGATGTTCGAAGGTGGTGGGTGAAAAAGCAACAAAACTTTTCTTGGTTACCTTTATATTTAAATTTAAGACCTTGTATACAGAACCTATCTACACAAGATTGATTTTCTTTGAAATTTCACTTAATTTCTTTATGGTTTCCTGACAAAAATATTTATTTATTATCCGTGTTTAAAAATAAAAACATAATTATTTTATTACACTGAGTAGAAATAAGAGAGAGCGAATGAAATCCAAATTGAATAAAAGCATTGTTTCTCACCAAATTTTCCATCCCCTATGTCTTTTAAAACATTTGTTAAAGCATATAAAACATACTGTACTTACAAATCTGTTTAGTGCCTTTGTTTTATGGCTGTATTTGTAGTACCTTGTTAAAACGTTTGTCTTCAAACTGTCAAATATAAATCGCAGTAAATTGTGTAATCTGCTGTCACAAAAAAGTATCCTATTTTTCTATCGGTATAAGGAAGAGATACAATACTATTTTTCGATCGGTATGGAAAAACAATATTTCTCCATACTATTTTACCATAAATTATTAATTGTCAATAAACTTTGTTACTTTTAAATGAATGAAGCGAGATAATTTTACTATGATGTTTTAAAAGCTGGTCATTTAGGGGGGGGCAGGAAACCATTTGGGGGGGTGGCCCCGTTGGGCCCCCCTTGGCTAAACCCCTGAGGGTACTACTTGTAAACACGTAAACTTGAAATTTGGCACAATTTATGATACAAACAGAGGAAAAAGAATTCCTAAAACTGCAATTTTCCTGGTCGAAGGTGAATAACTAGGGGATAAGGGCAAAATTAAATACAGTTACACCACTTGATTTAAAATCCGTATTGTGCTTTCTGTATGCATGAAAACTTGAAATTTTGTACAAATCTGTGGATCTGTGATACAATAAAGGAAAAATCTTAAAGCAGGAAATTTGTCCGTCCTAACAGGGAAATTAAGGGGCAGGGGCAAAATTACATATACTTACGTCACTTGATTCATAACGTGTAGGTACTTCCGGTAGACATGGCAATTTAAGCTTGTTGAAACATGTAGGAAAAAAATCTTTCAGTTTAACGTCCGACAATTATAGGCCCCCTACCCTTTAGGCTAAAGGAGACGGATGATTAAAACATGTGAATGGTGATACAAGTATCGGTGGAATGTAAATGTAGGAGGAAACGGGAGTACCCCGAAAAACCCATGAACCCGATGTTGTCCACCACAAACTTAATTTACCACTGAGCCACCGTGCCCCCTGGAATTGTCTCATTCATGCATATCTTCAGCAACTTGTTTGCATTGTTCTTCTTGAAGAAAATACAACTTCTACGGAACAAAACCTCCCTGAAGCATTTCATGTCCAAAACATTAATTGTTAGTTCGAAAGGATTCGAAGGGAGTGCCCAGATCCTAAAATATCTCTTTGAAGCTTGAAAGACTTGGTCGATATCGATATCCTTTACCTTGTTAATGTTTTCGTCAGTCAAAGACGTTGAAGGTCGATTACAATGAATTAAGTCTCCAACTATTCTTCAGCCTTCTTTGAATGCTTTGTATCACTTATGTGCTCATGCTTTTGATAAACCTGATTTACTGTAAGTCTCTTTAACATTGTCAATGATTCAGCACAAATAATTTCGTTGACAACGCAAAATTTGAGTTAAATTTTTTGTTCGATATTTTTGACTATTTTAAAAATCACGGACTAATTGAGATGCGTTGTCGCCATTATTATTTAACTTTGTGCTGGAATACGCTATAAGGAAAATCAAAGATAGCAACCAGGGCCTAGAGTTGAACGGCATTCACCAGGTTATGGCATATGCTGATGATGTAAATTTAATAGGGGATGATAGGAGAACAGTAGAAATAAATGCAGAGATATTATTAAACGCTTGCAGGGACATGGGTTTAGAAGTAAATGCAGAGAAAACTAAATACATGGAAGTACGTCGGGACCGTAATACGGCAAATTGTGGAGGCTTTAAAATATTAAATAATACTTTTGATAAAGTGGATACTTTCAAATATTTAGGATCAATATTAACAGACGAAAATCATATTCACGAAGAAATTAAATGTCGACTAAAAGCAGGGAATTCGTGTTACTGTTCGGTTCAAAATCTCTTGTCGTCGCGAATTCTGTCGAGGAATTTGAAGCTTAAAATATATAAAACGATAATCATGCCTGTTGTTCTGTATGGTTGCGAAACATGGTCGCTTACTCTGAGGGAAGAACATAGACTGAAAGTATTTGAGAACAGGATCCTGAGAAGAATATTCGGACCCAAGAGGAACGAGAATGGGGAATGGCGGAAGCTTCATAACGAGGAACTACATAGTTTATACGGTTTACCCAACATTGTTAGGGTCGTCAAGTCTAGGAGGCTTAGGTGGGCAGGTCATGTAGCTAGAATGGAAGAAAGTAGAAACGCTTTCAAAGTCTTGACTGGTAGACCCATAGGAAAACGACCATTAGGAAGACCTAAGCGCAGATGGGAGGATAATATTAAGATGGATCTCGCAGAGATAGGAATACAAAGTAGAAACTGGATCCAATTAGCTAAGGATAGAAGTCAGTGGAGAGCTTTTGTGAACGCGGCACTGAACCTCCGGGTTCCATAGGCCATAGAGTTAGTTAGTTAGTTAGTTAGTTATTTTAAAAATCGCAGTGCACAGAAGAGGTAAATTAACCGAACAAGGAAGTATAAACAAACTGGCACAGACAGATTGCGCCACAACTCTACATGATAGCTACTTACATTAACACCAAATTATACATAAAAAACTTCTTTTTTAAATCAACAATTTCGGTTTTTATTTGACAAAATCTATTTTTACATTTAGAAACAGAGTGATTTGTTTTGTAGCCTACAGACGTTTACCATCTCACACATGAAGAATTACGATGTGGTTGTAAATTGATTTTAGTGAACTAGAGTTACAATTATTAAATACATAGATTATGGGATAATTTACTCGATGTTAAGGACTTAGAAGCAGTAGTGTCTTTTCAAGGTTTGCCAGGGAGATCAAGATTGTCGACTGACATACGAGTTTTGTGGTTTTATTACCAAGCTGTCCTAAAAGTTCTTCACCATACAAGGAGGAAAATGAAACACGAATATCACAAAGATAAACCTTAATTCAGCAAAGTACAGGCCATGAGCCTCATCCAACTTTGGGAAACAATTCATCTGATGGCGATACTAGGCGGCAGGTTTAGAATAATAATAATAATAATAATAAAAAAACTCCCGACAGGCAGAATGCACCTCATCATATGAATTGAATGGAAGAAATGTGTGAGAGAGTGAAATAAACTCAAGGCTTCTGAGGGTTCAATATCTGAACTATAAGCAGGATGAGGTAACAACTCAAGCCCATCAGGTTCAGCCGGAGTGTTGATCACACTTCGAGATCGATGACTCGGAGCATTGTCAATTTGTAGCTCCTCCTCGTTAATGCCGGATACTTCTCGTTCAGAATGGCATACACTAGACGTAATTGTTCAGAATACAGTCCACCTGTTACAGCACGACCATCTGAAACAAAGTGAAAATGACCTATCCCGTCAATATTCCACTACACAGACAGTATGAGATTTTCCCCAAATACCTGTTTCACATTGGCTAGAGCTTCCTGTCGTTTCTTTCATCCACTGTTTACGTGTGTCAGGTTTTTTCGAAAACACCCACTTCTCATCTCCTGTTACAATTCTCCTTCAGAAACGAAGATCACGTGGGCTTTTATTGCCACTCTGCGCTGGGCTTGCTCCTCTGTCAGCTTATGGAGACTTTGTCGGGGCTGTTTATTGACGTAACCCATGGCATGCAATCGTCGGTTTACTGTCGACTTGGATGCCCCAACTATTCTTGCTAACGCACGGGTACTCGATTGTAGTTCAGCACTTCCAACATCTTGCAGAGGGCCTTCATGTCCATCGGAGGTCTACCCTTGCGGGGCTTGCCCGCGAGGCTTAAATCACCCGAAGTAAATTTTTTGAACCAACGGGAAGTTGTTGATCGATCCAGTACTGCTTTGTTCTCTACACGATAAATTTCCTCCACTGCAGCTTTTGAAGTTAATCCTTTTTTTCCATAAAGATCGTAGCACAGCTCGAATTGCAATTCGGTCCTCACTCATGTTGCTTTTTTGACTTCACGGGAACACTCGTTGCGCAGGCAGTACTTGCCTTCACCTGATCACACGAACCTGTCCTCTATGCCAACCAATAGTTTTCACTGGTGGCGCCACCTACCCTCCTAAAGTTTAATCTTATGCATGTCAGTGTGCTGATGGTGCATGACTTCTGGGACAACCTGGTAGTATATTAGTATACAGCTTATTGAAAAGCATGTGTCTCTCAAACTAAGGGGGGTAATTGCTCCCTTGACGTCCCTGCCTAGAACTCCTTACACGACAGAGTTAAATTTTAATTAAACTTATAGAAAATCTACCTATAGAATTGACATGCACTATAGTTTCATACAGTACCGGATTTTGAAATACTCAGAGGGAAGGAACTTCTACTGTTTGCAATAAAAATTGCGAAGTAAAAATACTACTTCGGAAAAAAATTTAGAAACAAAAATCAGACGAAGAAAATCTCAATCGTTCTCCCATTCAGTTCGAATCCTGGTTTTATGCACACTTCAGTAGAAGTATCATCATCGTCGTTTTCATTAAGTGCATTTTTTCACGGCACGGACACGTGCCGATAGTCATGATATTTGGCACGTCATGATATAATTCTTGATGTAATATATCAAAGAAAGTAGAATTTTACATCAGGGTCAATTTTTTAAAATCTTTTTTTTTTTTTTTTTTTAATGTAAGAGTAGAATGAAAATCAATTGTGACCGAATTACTTCGCCAGAAGTTGACTACTATTGTGATTATTTTCTCCTGAATTTAATAATATATAGGCATAAGTAACAAACAAAATAGTTGAATTATCTTATGCATAATTAGGACTATTTACCTGTTTGAATACTGAAGTAGAATCTTCCACGTTCATTATATTTGCATTATCATCCTCTCCCAAATGTGAATGATCAAAGTATGTCCACTCAGAACAATGCATTTCAAAATATGAAATCGTAAGGATTACTAGAATCTGTTAAAAGTCTTTGTAATTGTCAATTTGGGTTCTTTTCGTTTCAGAGACAGAACTATAGTTAAAAAGGTATAATGAACTTTGGTAGGAAGATTAGTTATCATTCTATAGATTAATATTACAGCTATATACACAGTATTATATTGTATTGATCTCTTGTACTGCATGTCCTGACCATAATTAACTCAGAATGTTGCTGTAAGCTATTAACCAGTAATCATATTAATGAGTCCATTACGACTTGAATTCTACTGTGAAACTAAATGTAATATAGTTCGTAGGCAGGGATGAACCTATAGGGAGTGGGATGTAATTCCCCTACTAAAAATCCATTCGGCAAATTCGGGTTTTTGGGGGAATTCACATTGAAATTTTGGTAAATGTGATGCAAATAAATACTACGTTTTTACGTTTAAGCAGAACCAAGTTGATATGAATCAAGAATAATACGTTTCGGTACAGCGTATAGAAGTGTTATTCGTGAATTTATTACTGACTTCGCATATACACGTATTTTATGAACCGTTTCATTTCGATAATATATACTTTGAAACAGTCTGACAAATCCACATATTTGTTAGGATTTAAAAGGACCATGCAATGCATTTCAGAACACTACGATTCTAAGATTACTTCTATGTTATTTAAACAGAGACCGTAAAATAAACTATGTATTTTCGATAGTTAAATCCGAATCAGAAACTATCGTTTGTATTTCTCAAATACGTAGGATATATTTCTAGCATAGCAATAAAAAATGAGACTGTGGAATCGCTACTATGGAGTCAATTCTGCAGATAACGTTTTCTTCTTAAAAGTCCTCACTATTAAAAATTACTTCTGCATGATAAATAATCGCAGAGTATTTTGAGGGATATAATCTGTTTATCATAATACAAAGGTACAGAAAGCATCAAACCGTTCTGTTGCACCAGAGACGGAAAAACTAAAATTCCTGTTACAAGAGTTTTTCCTATTACAAGACAAACCACCTGATATTACATTTCGTTCAATTACGTAGGCAGAGGAAATTGAGCTGTGTCAAGCCCTTTTGTTTTTCATATAAAAATAACCTATTCGTGGATCTAGTACCAATTTGTTTCTGAATTGTATTTATGGAAGCCAAGTTACAGCAAAAGAAGTAGACAAGAACAAGAAGATACAAGAGACACGACTGAGATGGTTTGACCATTAAAGGTAGGAAAATATTAACGGTGATGGAAATCAAGGGAAGGCGAAGGAGAGGAAGACCTAAGATGATTCTGAGGTAGATGATCAACGGTAATATTGAAATGTTTAATAGGTGAAAACCAGAGGATCCCAAGGAAGTTCCTTGAAAGCGTCTATCCATATAAAAATGGGAAAAGCTTATAGAAGAAGAAAAATATTATCTACGATACAGCTTTAGTTTAAATTCAAACGAAGTTCTTCCACTCTGCTTAAGTAATTTAAATTGTTTATAATATTCTTCCTCGTAGAAAACTTTTTATTTGACTAATCTGGAGCTGTACAGAATGGAAGAAAGCCTTAAGGAATATGCAATATTCTTGTAACTCCTGTAGTGCATTGATTCAGGGATATCCAGGTTACGATTTTTTCTTTTCGTATTCGGTGTTGACTACATTTAGTAAATGATAGGCAAACTAATAAAGAGACTTACGGAAGTGTAATTCGCGGATTTCAATGAAACTTTGCATACTTGTAAAACATCGAAAAATAATCGACACGCATTTTTTTATTTCGGCCATCCTTTAAACGTTAGGGGTGGTCTCTAAGCACATACAGAAAGCAATCGTTTAATGTAGAAGAAAACATACTGCCAGGGGTTTTAGAATAGCTGATTCAAAATTTGACGGCAAAATTTCAAATTTCAAAATGGTAGTTCCAATATAGTGATTACAATTACAAAAAGTATTGTTTGAAATGCTGCAGTTAGCCAAGAACAATTATAATTGGCAAAGGTTATTGCAAGAAGGTTGCGGACCAATCTGAAACTACTTTATGTACTTATTTTAATGGGATACTTGATTAAAATGCGTCTCTGCACCTTTCACTATTGAGGGTGCTTATTTATAGTGAGTCCCTCGGTTCTCACTATTCGGGGTGCTTATTTACAGTGAGTCCTCTCGCCTCTCACTATGTTAGAACTTCAAATGTCCTCAATTGTTATAAATATGAACTTTATTGAGAAAACGGATTGGACTGATGTTGAGTTTAACGTCCCATTCAGTAGCGAGGCTATTCTAGACGTGGACTTACAGCTTAAAGTAGGATCTGAACCACATAAGATAAGGCCGGAAATTGAATCTAGGTCTCACGCGTTAGAGACGTGTACGCTATCTACATAGCCGCGAGGGAGCTCTATTGAGAAAACGTTTTACAGTAATGATATTCCGTACAAAAGTGTAATGCATAAACATTGTTTACACCACGCATACCTTATTACGGCAATAACTGTGCACAAATCACAAAATGCCACACAATCTTTGAAACGGGAATTTTCAAAATGCATGTGGTTTTTCATTATAATACTCAACCAATCGGAAATGAGACTTAACCGGTCGTTATATAATCGAACTGAAATTGTGATCCTATTTTCAGGCTCACTATTCCATTCAACAATCCATTTTATCGCTAGAGAACATGAAGACGAAAATTTCAGGCATCAAAGTACGAATAAATTGCATTATCAGAATTAAACATACTTTCTCAATTCAGCGCCTATTACGTTCTTGTGCACAACCTATATAACACATTCAACATCTGCCGTTTCTATACTTTAAATTGTTTATACACCTAGAGAATTAGAAAAGATGATAACTAAATTTGAGAACAATGTGACTCGGGCACTTTGCTAATAATCGAATCATCTATTTAAGTTATTATTGCTTTAATATGGAAATTGTGATCGATAGAACAAGAGTTCAGATGTAACGTCATGTCTGTATTTAAAAAAATGAAAAAAAAAAAAAAAACAATTGAGAATTTTAAAATGAGGGTAAAGTTGACAAAAGTCTTCGAAGTTAATTAAATTTGAAATGACAAAAAATTGGGAAATGCTGTAACTCCTTCAAGAGCAACATTTGTTACAAGACAAGATTTAGAGTAGTAAAGCATGGTAATAAGTTCTATAAAATGCTAATCTTCCATGACAGTGTTGTCTTTGAACTATGCGTGTCGTGTATATAAAGTGAGATAAACAAGGATCTATAAGACAAGAGAAGCACCTCATGAGACATAATCTGATGTTGTTAATGTTGCAAAAGTAGTTAAGCAGAACTTTAAAAAAAACAATACTACTAATGAAGGATGGAAAGATATTCGCAATTCTTTTGCAGGGGCAATATTTTGTTTGTTATTCTGTAAACGTATACTTCATGGGGAAGAATTTTGAGCACCAGCAAGACATGAAAACAAAGGCATAAAGGAATAAAGTTGGAAAATTAAAGGAAAAGCCGAAAACAACGACATGTAGGAGAAGACGTGAGCCACATGAAAAGCAATTTTTGTCATTGATGACATTTTTCTCCTGTTCTTTTGTATTGTAATTATACGCGCAACGAGTGCCCTAAATCTGAAGCAAATTTGTAGCTCATTAAGAAACAAAATTTATTTTTCTTCTTTATAAGAACTTTATATTTTCTTCTTTATATATATGTGATTCTGAGAAGAAAGAAACATCCTGATTTAATTCCTGCATAATCGATTAGCAGCAACTTTTTTGAGTCGAAGTTTGCAAACTAACTATTCGTTAACGATCAATTAGGTAAATTGCTAAAGAGTACATTTTCATTCTTAAAAAGTCTTCAGCTGAAGCTATCCTAATAATAATAATAATAATAATAATAATAATAATAATAATAATAATAATAATAATAATAATAATAATAATAATAATAAAGTAATTGAAGAGGAAATTATTTTAAGAATGTTTCTAAAAATAAGTTAAAATACAAATTTTTAACATTCCGTATTTTCTTTAAGAAACAATAAGGAAGACTAGTCAATAAATAAATAAAGACTTTTAAATACGTAGTAAATGACACATTTTGATATTCAGTATTAGGAAATAAACGATATTTAGGATGGCGATTTCATTTAGTTTTTATTTATTACGAGAGAGGTTTGAAAGTTCTTAGCCTCACCACGATAGAGATAAGCTACTCCCGTAGAAATTTGCGCAACGATAGATTGGAATCTCACTAATATGTGTGCTAATTTATGTCTGGACAAGTCCTGTTGAATTAATGTTACAGCCAATTAACTAGGCGGCAGCAAAATGAACAATCATGTACCGAGTTCCATCTTCAAAGAAAATCGTCATAAACGATACACGAAAAGATAGCAGCTGTACATGGTAAGGAATATCCAACTTAAGACACAGTAAAGCACTGGAAGAGAGAATTGAAATATAGTCGTACAAGTCTGCAGAAGACGCAAGAGGAAGTCGCCTGTTAACAGCTAGGAACCTAAGAATTGTATAAGAAGTTGAACAGCTAGTGCTTAAAATAGGTGTGTGACTGTTAATTGTTTAGCTAAGGAAGTGAACATTAATAAGTCTTTTCACATTATATTACATGACGTTCTGGATATGAACAGTATTGAAGTCCCCTGTTTTTGACACCTCTAGAACAGCAACATGTGCAATGTGAACAGAGCATTTGGATGTGTACAAAAGAGACAAGGATGGTTTTGTAAATAGATTGGTAACTATGGTTGAATGTTGAGTGTATCTATTTGACCCTGAAGTCAACGAAATAAGTAAAACATGAAGACTAAAGTACAGTGTCCATCTAGCAAGGCCGTGTTGTTCGTGAGTTCATAAAGACGTGATCTTGACTGAATATTTACAAAAAGAGAGTACAATCCAAAAGTTACGCGATGCCATGATCACAAAGAGATAGAGTTTGTTTCTACATCGGTATATCGAGCAGCAGAAACACTCACATTTGTGCTCTAATGTGGTACGAACCTTTGCCACACTCACCATATTCACCCAATTTGACTCCATCCGATTACTTCCTCTCTCCAAATGTGAAGAACATTTGTGAGTAGGCGTTTTCCAGAGGCTGTGGAAACCAGGTTTGCATCAACTCTGTATATTTTTGATAGGTAACATTAAGGGACTGATGTCTAAATGTGAGAAATATAAGACAATAAGAGGTGACTATACAGAAAAGAACGCGTGTATGAATCAATTTGCAAATCCTTGCTAGATAATCTCTATCGTGGTAAGGGGAAGAAGCTTCTAGCCTCTCCTCGTATTAATTTGAAAAAGAATGAAAATTGTTCTTTTCTATCTTTCTCCGGGTGCCGAAATAATAGCGATAATGGAGATAGCCATCTTGTAGGAGACCTCGAAGGAAGCAAAAAATATTTAGTAAACAGTCAAGATAATCACGGGCAGTAAGGATAAAGATATAAAGTAGTTTCGGGAAACCAAACTCCTTAAAAATTGTTTTCATTCTCAATGAAATATACTGTCTAGGCTGAGCAACAACAGACTACATCTACAAATAATAATACCACAGTTGTGACGGAAGCAATAGCAATGCTTTCCCTAATATTAAAAAAAAAACTAATATTTTTAATATTAATTTTATATTAAGTGGTTTTACTAGGTATATTAATTTTTAAAATTTATTTTTTGAGTTAATTTCACATTTCAGTGAAAATCCCCGGAAAATATTTATTTCTTTTATAAGGGAGAAAATACATTAAAATATCAGATTTGTAAATCACTTTTCGCATTTAACACTCGTATCGATTATTCTTGGATTTGATTTCAAGTAAGTTACTACATCGAATGGGCGTTTATAAACAAGTATGCCTATATACATAATATATTTCAAAGATATCGCTAAATCTGTTATGTCGTTTATTTTAAAATTCCAAAATCTTAATGTTTCATGTCTAGGCCTACTGTTTAAGATTTACTAATCAGTAAGTAGAGAAGCATTGATGAAATAATGGCCTCTCTGCTCCAAAGAATTTTAGTTACTTTTGCATTTGAGATATTTTTCCAGTTATTTTATTCAGTAAATTTTCTACCACAATTTCTGTTTAATATTTCCTTTTTCACTTTAGTAATTACACTTCAGGTGTATAATATAGCTTACTTTTGCTACCAGCATCAAAATTGCGAAATATATAAAGGAACAGAAATTCTATACGACTGACTCCATTTAAAACTACCATCGAAGTATTTATAATTTCAACCTCAGACGTTCAGCAAATCAGAGGTTGACACGACTGTTTCCATGGCAACGTTACATTAAAACATGTGGGAAAGTAAACATTTACAAGACTGTGAATATAATCCGCCTATTTTAAATAATCATTGAAGTTTCTAAGTGAATAATTTTGAAAGTATTTATCACAATTAATGAATTCTAATATTTAGAATACGACAATACTAAAATAATATAAATCCACACAATTTAAAACAATTTCCTTAGATATATGCATTTCGATGGGTAATAAACTTGATCATTAGTATCACCATGCCTTCCCCCCATTTAAGCTAGTTAAATAACGACATAACTAACTAACTGGCGTAAACGAGAACTTGGAAAAATTAAATAATTATTAATATACGGAATTTGCAATAAAATATGATAATGTAACAAATTAACATTAGGAAAAATTAAAAGTGAGATTCCTGCAAAATTTTGTAACTAATAAGAAAAATGTATTATTTATACAGACGAAACATACTTTGATTAAGTATTTTCGAAGTCTATGTGTTTATAACATAACTAAGAGCAATGTGCTGAAACGGTCATTTCATATGGAACAACCTGAATGTATAAATTATATCAGAATATGTTTTAATCAAAGAGATGGGGTTACTGGAGGTCAGAGCCATTGACAAAGTTGTCTTTTAGGGGGAGGGGATGTCAGAAGGATTTAGGGTGGAGCGTCATTGACCCTCGGAAGGGACTTCCCTGATTTTAGAACTTACTGTGAGTCATAAACATTTTTACTACTTACGGTAATATGTTTCGTAAATCAGGTAGCAAAATCTGAACTGAAATTAATACAGTTTTGCGTTCCTGCAAGACTTTAAAAGTTTTGTATTCCTTAAATATCTTCTTAACTGTTTCTGTTTCGTATTAATTATAGCCATACGACTTGTAATATGAATCTTAAGGTCTATCCTTAGTTCTTGATTACAAAATTGTTCTTTCTCCAAACCTCGTAAAGCTCCAGAGTAAAAGAACTCAGTTCCGACCATTATTTCAATTAGAATTCTGTTTCTTACCCCATTTCCCTGCGAAGCTCATCTATTCTACGAGGAATCTTCTAAGTGAGTCAGTGGTTTCTACATGCCGAATATCTTGTCAAAGCGTCAGATGCAGAATCACAAAAGGCAAAACGAGAACATAAAGTGATTTCTTCTGGGGAATTGACAAGTCTCTCTGTGGCTTGTATACACATCACTAGTGTCACGCTGTGCTGATGAATAGTCCTTATCTTCAGCAAGAAGAGACGGCGGAGCCACGGAAATTCTGTTGGCATCTTCATTCCAGCTTCACAGATATAGTTATGGAGGAAGAGAAGGGGAAGAAGAATTACCACTCACACCCCCTCAGGCACCAAAAATAAGTTCGATAAAATGTATACGGAATTATATACTGATATGGCCTGTTTACTACTACTACTACTACTACTACTACTACTACTAGTAATAATAATAATAATAATCCAAGTATTATAGCTTTCGTTGTTCATAATAGTAATGTGAAGTTAGAGAGGGCTCAGGTCCTCAAATTTGTTATTCTAAAACCTATGGCAAGTGCCAGAATGTTAAGATGCTGATTAATTTCTCATTGTTTGTCCGTTGAAGTTCAGCATCCCTTTCTAGTACCGAGGTTATATGAGACATAGACCTACCGTTAAGGTGGAATCTGAACCACCTTAATGCCTTCAAATTGTTAGCGATCTTCACCGGGAATTGAACTCGGAACTACGTTCAGCAAAGGCCCATGCGCTAGCCGCTAGATATCCGGGGAGGACTTCTTTCTTATCAGTTTCCTTGAATTGAATGTACGTTTCATGTAGTATTGAAAATTTAAATTTATTACGAAAATACTAACAAATGCTGCACAAATGCTTCCAAAAATATACATGAATATGCAGGCCTATATTTTGCATAGTCTGCATCTAAATTCAAAACTAAAAATATCTTTGACTCTTTTTCTGTAAAAGGAAATCTCGCCAACATACACAAGATTGTATCAAAACAATAAATGGTAGATATTGTCTACTGTCCTGTATATATTGTTGTCCTACTTCCTGTCTTCATTTTGAGGACATCAGTCATGAATTAGTAGAAATTAATGCTAGTAGAACAATGTAAGATAGGGTCTAATACATTAATTACAGAAGTTCAACTTAAACTCTATCATCTTTAAAGTAATTCATGTTAAATAAAAATAAGGAACTTATTCTGGACTAATTCTTAAATTAGAGTGACGCATTTTGTCTATCGCTTAATAAGGGTAGGTATGTTTTCTACTTATAAGAATAAGGGATGTCCAAATCAGCTTTAAGTGCATTATAGTGCTAATAGCACACTGACAAGGAAACAAAAAGCACTATTGACTGAAGTCAAAATTCAGCATAAATATTGCTTCATCGTAACCTTTTAGCAAACCACCATTTTCCTCTGTTCAAAGAATTTTTGACCTAGCGCATAAAATATGCAATTCGTATCTTCGCATACACGCATGCATACGTCTTATAAGCAGAAGTAAGGTGAGTAAGCTATCGGTTGCAAGTTCACGGTATGTACGGTTTAAAATTATAAAATATTGATTTTGACATTTGTTATTTATTCTATATGAACAAGTCATAGTGTTTTATGTAGATTAGTGTTCTATCTTGATGGCTATATTAGAGCAACATTGGAATTTCGATGCCCAAATGTGAACGGAAATTAGCTTTCAAGATGATATCCTTGATTAATAATGGTGAAACATAATTTAACATGTTCGGAATGTTTGGATGGTTGGGTAGGGCGTGGATGAAGCTCGAATTGCAGTCATCTCTACGTGGTAAGATTTGGGTTATTTTAGTAAGATTATTTTTGAGAAATGGATAAAGATTTTCATGTTTATGTGTTCATCTCCAATTTGAATATATAAATTAACTCTCTAGAACAAGGGAGAAAAATGGCTTTGTTTATGATTTTAATACAAATGTGCACTATTAGAAAATATATTTTTCACCAAATTCACTAACTTTAGACCATATGCGCGAAGTTTCAATTCACCATTGTAATTTTACAAATATTTCTACCATTATCAAGCAGCTAAAATAAAGTAATTTCATGCTATTAGAAGTAGAAAACCTCAATCTTTAAAATTTGAGCGTTAAAGAATAATTGAAGCCGTGACATCTATAACCACACAAGTCCAGCTGAAGAGATATTGAAAAAAGCAATAAAAACTGCATATTTGTTGGAAATGTGAATTTGGAAATCAGACTTATTTCATACTTACCTTTGCTGAATAACAAAAGTCACTAAGTATGAAAAAAAGTCTGATGTCCAAGTTCACATTTCCAACAAATATTCAGTTTTAATTGAGTTTCTCAATATCTCTTCAGCTGGACTTGTGCTGTTATGGAAGTCAGGGCTTCAATTGGCGATTTTAGCTGTATTTTTCAAATTTTAGGCTTTTGTACGAACTGAAAATAAAATATAGGAAATTTTCACTACTTTTCTCTTTGTTAGCATCCCAATATACAAATTCGCTGCACTGTTGGAACTCGATATTCGAAATTTTGTATTTTTCGACCTACTTTAATGAGCAGTGTTTGGATACAATGTTTTGCTATGGATCGTCTGCATCTGACAATTGTTAATGTGTACTTTCGAAAGATCTTTGTAGTATCTAAACCTCCTAGGTGTTCATAAGTACCTATCTGGATTATTTGTTACAAAAGTATGTTTTGATTGTTTTTTCAATAGAATGTACTTCACTGGTTTGTAGCTTGCACAAAGGTCAATGAATATTTTGTCATGGTCTTTATTTTACAATTGATAATTGTGTCTTTTCCTGACAGTGTAGAATATTAAAGTGCGTATCTTAACCTCTTTTACCTTATATATTATACTTCTTTCAACACCTTTAGCGGCTACACGAAGCTTTTTCTGTTTATAATTATATTTCTTTATTTCGCTTTCAAATTCCGGCAATATAATCACTATTTCGTACAATGGAACCTTTAAATAACGCTACATTAATTTAATACTGGGATGTTAAAAAAAAAACTTTCCATAATACTTTATTCAATTATTTTTTCTTTATCCTGAATTCGGGATTTTTTTTTATAAGAAACTGAATAGTTAAATATCTTATTTACATATTGCATTCAGTTAAATTTATATTTGGGTACAACTCATCAAAGTTGATGGTGATATTCCTAAATTAAACTAGATTTACTAGAGTTGTTCTAGTTTTAAACTAGATCCTATATCAACGATGTGTTAACAGATTTAAGATTAAAATATGAGTACTGTTATTACCTGATAGATGGCAGGAGGAACCCACAAAACCTCTCCGTGAGGATATATTAATACGTTGGATTTATACCTTACTTCGTAGTTTCCATCAGCGCTGAAAAACAGATAAAATAAGAAATTAAAAAAAACGTAAATAAACACAATCACAAGCCGTAAAAGTTCTTAGAAGAAATATTCATAAATGAAATTAAATATGTGGGTTTTAGACAGTACCTGACAGTATTTTTATATCTCAAACATTTCCCTAGTCACATCACACGTAATAATTGCATCTGTGCAAACAGACCTCTCCGATAGAGCTGTAAAGGTCGACCGGACACGGTAGCTTGTGTGGGGTCATGCTGCTGTCCCCGGTTTTTTTCTCAATTCCCTGCGCGATGGCATCGAGTGAAGACGACAACGCATTGGCATTGATAGGCCTTGTATTAGTGATTAAAAGAAAAAAAAAAAGAATTCATTGAAAACAAAACAGTGAAAATAAATCGAATACAATGCATAAACTTAGATTATTAGAAAGAAAAGCTTATACTCATATAATCTTACTGAATGAATTGAATCTGTAGTTCTTAAAAAACTATTTCCGAATAAATGAGAATAGGTACCTAAAATTATTATGATTACTCCTCTGATAAAAAAGATATAGTTATGAAAGACAATATATTTCTGCACGAAACAAGATCAGTAACTTTGAAATTTCTTGCAACCGAAGAAATTACGAAGACTTGAAATATACATACACAGATTCATGGTATCACTCAGGCGCATATATATAGACGCGGATCCAGGATATGATCAAGGGAGGGGCTAAACCATAGTTTGCAGCTTTATCCAGTGTAAAGCAAGATTAAAGCCCATTTTATCGAGTGTATACCTGAATGTTAATGGGCGATATAGCCCCTATAGTCCCTCCTGGAATCGCGCATATATATGATTTTGTTCCAGTTACCTGCACAGGTCTATTCACATATATCCTAAAACTGAAAAAAGGGGGAGGGGCCGTTGCCATAGAAACAAACGTTTCCATAACAACGAATCCTGTCACTGCTTGTCAGTCTAAAACTGTTTGAAGAAAAGAATAAGTCGTAAGTGGGAATCCTTCACCCCTGGTGGGGATGTTCATGAAGCTATCAGCTTATGTCTAATTACGTTGGAATATATTAGCCGTTTCTTAATTTTGAACATACTAGATTCGATCGAAACGAAAAAACTTTTTATCGGACTTCTAAAGAGAATGAAATAAAATAACTAAATACATGACCGTGTTTATTATCTCTAGGATTCCCAGTCACGACCCCCCTTTTCAGTTTTATTAAAAAATAAAAATATAGAAGAAGAAGATGAAAAAAAAAAGGAAAATAGAAGAGGAAAGAGGTAAAGTAAGAAGGTAATAAAAAGGAAACTGTTACTGCATATTTTGAAAAATATGGTAAAGAAAGTGAATAATTATCGAATTCCAATAGCTATTGGGTTAATATTTGGTATTCAGGTGATCAAGGGTAGACACATGTTAACCCATACATCCCCGATCTAGATCCATTTAACCCCAACTACCAAATTATCCCGATCTAGATCCGAGATAGATGAGAAAGTTTAAGTTTACAGTTTATTCAATATTTCCAGAAGTTCTAGACTAATATCCAATACTTGAAAAATAAAGGACGAAGTTGATGGCATGTTAGAATCGACCACAAAGAAAAAAAAAAAATCAGAGTATTACATATTCGTAGAAGATTTTGACTTTCACAGTTCTCCCATGCTGATCATTCGTTCAGGCTACTTCAGTCCTTTTTACTTCCTTCATAGATCCAACTTAAGTTAGTATTAACTTTCAATGAGTTTAATTGATAACTACCATTAATTATAATAAATCACACATATATGTCAAAATAATGGATGCACTTAATACTAAACCTACATTTCACTCACACACACATTCATACAGGACAATGTATACTTCGGGTTGTATTTAGTTAAATTAAACTAACCTAACTACATTACTATATACATTTATTACATTTCAATAGAAGAAAAATTAGTTGGACATAACATGGAAAAATTTAATACATGGAAAGAATGTTTCATTAACATGCATAGAAATTCGCTAATTTTATCAAGACCAAATAACACATTTCTCTTCCTATATATATATTAAAAGTTGAATTACATGAAAGAGAATTTGACAAAAAAAAAAAAAAAAAAAAAAAAAATGAAAAAAACAAAAATAAGGAGATTCACAGATCAATACATTTAGGATTCATTGTAATGAATATATATATATCATTGCGGAAAACGAAAGAAAAAAATAAATTAAAAAAAAATATATATATATATAATTGGTTAATCATTCTAAAAAAAAAAATACTTTAATAGCATTTTATTAGGTCTCTGTCCCAAGAGGAGACATTTCGACGATTTTATGAGTCTTTGTTCTCACATCGATAATAGCTCCTTTTTCCAACTCTCTTTTGCACTGTGGTTTGTGTCCATGAGAGTGTTTAATTGTTTTTGTTTTAGCTATAGACAAATAGTCGCTTCATATCACATATATATTTATATTTCTCATTTTGTCACTCGACGCACTCAATATAAAATTTCAAAGTTTATCAAGGTTAAAAAATTTTGAATCCAGTCACAGACATTGAGAACATATTTCCATATTCCGGTATTCACATTAAGTTATCAACTAAATTTCTCTTCATTAAATTTAAGACCAGTAATTTTCTTTATAGTATAGATCTTGTAGTCAAAAGATTCTAGACACTGAACAGTTAAATTTCTGATCGTAGGAGAAGGATTTGTTTCAGAGTCTACTGATAGAAGATTCGTTGGTGGGGCACACTGTTTTGTAGGTTATTAATTTCACTTTGATCTTGCGAATAAATTTGGATGAGGATTAGGGTTATTTTACTTATCTTACGACCTGCTACTCGTTTTACTTACATGCGGTATTTAACATTATATTCAACTTTAATAGTTACAAACATCAGTAACCACTCAACAAAATGTAATTTATTACAATATACGCGGTAACACTATATGTCACAAATAGTTGGTAAAGGTCGGGTGTCAAAAACCTATGGCAACCTAAACAAAACCAGGGTAAATACCGAGCCCATTACATGCATACTCATATATATATATATTCATATTATTCAATACAATAAATTTCACTTTAATATCCATCGTAGTATTTCGTCGACGTTTAAATTCTACATAACCGTTCATATTCGACAAATATTCATATTTTATAAATATTTATATTTTATTGGCTCAAAGACAAAACAAAAACCCTGACTATCAAAAATTCACCTTTTTTCCCTCATAAGGTTGCAACATTGTAATTTATATGTATAAACCCGATAATCAATAATCATTTTCAGTTTACTAAAGATCCGCGTATATATACAAAAAACAAAATAGCTGGTGTTATTTAATGAGTTGACATAAGAGGTGGAAAATGCAACAAATAGAGCAGGCACGTAACTTTTAAAACTATGTAAGCACATATATAGATGTATAAAAAAAAAATCAATGTTATTGGAAACTAGTGGGCCCAGACTACTAATACATATACACTATATGACCAATCAATAGAAATAAAAACCAGAAATCAGTTGTCAATGGATATAATTTGTATGATCCATGAATAACGAATGTTTCTAGGAATCCGAAAGCATAGTGTACCTTCCCGTCAATTTCTCCAGTGGTGGATTGAATATCGCGAAAATGGTCCCGAGATGTGCTGCAATACCTCCACGAATTGCATCCCTCGATGTCTCAGTTAGTACATACGATCGAAATAAGTGATATGGAATATTGTACATTTTCATGAGTTTCAGAAACAAGGGGGGGGGGGAGGTTGAAATTTAAAAAAAAAAATCTCGAAGTAATGAAGACAGAGAGAGATAGAGAAGAAGGAAGACGAAGAAATAGTGGCGCCAAAGACTTAAGTGGGAAATAACTAACGCTACAAAGACAGAAATCGAATTTCGCTCTCAACAAAATCCATAGCCAAAATATTCTTAACATGCCAAAAGGGTGGTCTACTCAAATACGTAGACTCAAGGAACGCCCTGCTGCCAAGGATGCAAGTTCTGTGTCCATCAGATCCCAATCCCACAAGAGTTTGGTTGTAAGATTGAAATCCGATCCCCGTATCCGGCCCAAACCAGCAGGTTCCCGGAAATCGTCCGGAAGGTTAGAGAAGGCGCTAATTTAGAATTTCAAAAAAAAAAAAAAAAAAAATCATCCGACCTCTTGGAAACTAGAAGATTCCAGAATAGGGATGAAATTAGAGTAATAGCTAAGGTATCCCTAATTAGTAATTCGCCAAAATTAAAAAAAAAATTAAATAAACTGAATTTTGGATCGGTGATTTCAATTACCGAAACATCACCGATGGCTACCCAGCGCAGACATGCCACCGTCTGGGACGTCGTTAATTTCCCTCATCTAATTAAACTAAGAAAAGACATGAAAAATACTTAAGGGGACTAGGGGTCGACGTCCGGGTACGCTAAATTTAGTAGCAGTTAATTTAATCGGATAGTCCGAACTGAGTTATATGAACACTGCACAATAAATAAATAAGGTAAGCAACAAAAAAAAAAAATCTCGGAGAGGCAATGAATGCTAAAGGTACAAATGACCGAAACCTGTACTTTTCGATGATCACAGGATATAGCAGTTGGTTTTCTTAATTATCATTTCTGTCAACCTTTAGAAGTAATTCCCACATGATGCTACTCTATCTATTGAAAGGCTTAAGATCTGGGGCTGTTATTATGAGGTACATAAATGCAAAGTAACACACAATTCCCAACTATAATTTACTATCCAAGTAGCAAACTCGGTTGGATGAATGCACCGGTGTAGAAGTCTAAACGCGAGAGATATTTTTTTTTCTTCGTAAACATATTTATATTTTCACTATATAAAATTCACTAGGCCTATCCATTTAACTATAGGGGTCATCATTTCATTCATATTATATATCATATCATTAACATATCATTACATTCATTCATTATCTACTAATTTTCGCACGAAATAATATTTTATAAACACCCTATTTCGTACATTTTACACGCAGGCCATACACATATTTACATTACGCAGTAATAAATATATATATACAACTATCACAATCTATCACGCTCAAACCACCACACGATCACATTCATCGAACCACGTACTCTTTATTTCGAAGCACCCAAATTGTATTTACTTTGCAGGTTTAAAAAAATTCATACATGTATTTACGGAAAGTTAAATCGTCAATGATTAATCTATTTCTGATTTGTTGATAAAACTGAAGCAACAATGGAATTTTTTACAGCCACGGGAAAAGAAGAATTTAATACTACATTTTTAAACAAACAGTAACAGCATATGGGCTTTACTTCTATTAAGAAAATAGGTGTTCTTTATTTCAGCGGATTATTCATTTACTATTGGACCTAGCAAGCTGAAATTTTCAGTACAGTAAGATCTCATGCTATTTTATATGAAGGTATACTCATCTGAACCGAAAACCATGTCCAATGAAAGTAATTTTTGAATAAATGACTAAAATCCAACAACCTAGATCACTAAGTTATGCGATGTCGTATTGTCAACAAACAATTGAGTACCGAAACCGGACGCTGTGGCGCTGTAGTGGAGGCATAATTTACCGTGTACTGAAATCTATACTTGTACTCATTAATCAGAAATTTAATATTTACTCTGGTTTATTTCTGTTAGGAAAATGGTACTAAATTAACACATATTTATACACTGTCCTAACCGAAATTTCACACACTCACACAAGACTACTAACTACATACACCACTGCTAATACTATACATAAAACAACTAACTAAACCAAACATGCACCATTTAGTTACATGCATGTTGACAAAATAAATACTCCCTTCTGATATATACCGTCGGCTCTATTTAATTTAGAGGGGCAAAATGAGAAAGGTAAACACTAGGTCCAATTGACCTGACCAATTGTTTACATAATGACTACCAAAAGTTGATGCCCGGGGGGCACCTTAACGAGGTTTATGGAGGGACCCTTCCCCTGAAAGGGGAAAAGGCCCTAAAACGAACAATAACTAACCCATTCCCCCGCTAAAACTGGTTCAATTCAGAAAAGGGGATAGGAGCCCCTTTTTGTTAGCTTAAGCTGCCATTCCGAAAGTTAACATTGCAACTATGAAACCTACTGTGTACATGCACTTACTGACTAATAAAAAAAAATCACATTTACTATACAAACTATAATATATGTACGAAACCAGGTCGTATTGTCCCTAATCCCTAACTGAGTTTTAACAGATCAAAAATCACTTTCCTATATTGTCTATTCTTTGGCTTGGATAACGAGCAATATGGCGTCTGTAAAGCTGGTTCCCATTTCTCCTTTATTTTTTACAGTTCACTTCACGAAAAATGTAAGTTTGTCAGCTCCTAAATCATTATACGGCGTTTATCAATGAAATTAACTGGATATTACCTTGAGATAGTTAGAATTTCCATCCTTTTACCGCAGATATGTAGAAGAAGAAATCACGGGCTGCTCCTCGTAGTGTGTCTTCCATTATTCTAATAATATTGCGCCGAAAAAGCCAGAGGTAGGAGAATTCCTCCAATCAGAAAGAAAACTTTAGCCGCGGAAATTACAAAGCGAATGGAAATTTGGTAAATCCAGATATAACCGGATCTGAAAGTGACTATGGACTACTGAGAGGGGGTGAGGGAAAAATTAGGTACCTGACTAAATTCTACATTGGTCTGAAATTAAGAAAATTTATATCCAATGACAGAACTATGTTTCGGTATGACGTCAGAATGGTAAACCTGGAAACTTTTCAACTTATATATCAGAAAATGGGATTTACACTTAATCAAAATGTAAATAAATATATTATACAGTGGGAATATGGTTACTAACGAAACCTTTGGGTTCATTATATTTAATTCGAAGTAGAGAGAGTAAATAAATTGTGTAGCTAAACCGCAATTGAATAAAAAAAAAATTACTAGGTACAGGGTGTGTAAAAAAAATTGCCATTACTTTCAACTGTAATGGTACATTACAGTTTTCCCCGGCCCATTAACAAAATTTTGTTAGAATAACAAAATTTTTCTAATTGGGAATACTAACTACTGATGCTTGTTAAATTAACACACTCATTCATCTCATTCAAACATTACCAGTCACACTAGGACAGTATATTATATCTACTTGGGGTATTGCGCGAGTAATTCATTACGTTTATCTTCTGTACAATTGAAAATCTTTAAATTTCGAAAATTGTGAGTTCCGATACTTTCGCCTTTGAGATTATGCAAAACAGCGCAGTTTTTTAACAATTTTTTCACGACAAACGGGCCAGTGAAAATTTTCATCCATTTGGCGGATTCCTGCTTTATTATTGACGATAAGTTGTGTAATTTCAGCATTACTAGTTGACCTTCTTCCAGAGTAACAGAATGTGTTGATCGTTTACTAGAGTTTCGCGAATTTATATCTATCTCAGTAAATTTAAACCTATTTTCAACGGAATCTAATTGTTTTGGCCATGGGAACACCTTCCGGTAGTTGTCAACAGCAGAGTAACTCAGAAAGCGTTCCGCCGGCGTGCAACCAATACTTGAGCAATAAGAATTATTAAGAAGGTCCTGTATTTTTACAAGATATCTATTCCAGGTGGTTTGATCTTCATTACACCATAACCGAACTAACCTATTGAGCTCTTTATGGCTGCGTTCTGTTATGCTGTTACCCTGAGGAGAATAGCTAGCTGTTTTCTTGTGTTTAATTTTATACTTAGCACAGAAATCCTGCCACAGTTTGGACTGGAACTGTGGTCCCCTGTCACTTAAGAATTCTTGAGGGTATGGTAAAAGGTGAAAGTATCTTCTCTCTAATACCGTTATTATTTCTTTGGTATGAGCTTTTCTGAGCGGAAGAAAAGTAACAAAACGAGAGTAAATATCTATTAATGATAAAATATAATAGTATCCCTGGCTAGGTGGTAATTTCCCGATAAGGTCCACCCCCAGAGTCTCATGGGGTACATTTGCTCTTATGTGATATTCTTGCTGAGCTATGGTTCGGTTTGTGAACTTTGTTTCCGCACATTGGATACAGTTTCGGATGAAATTTTTTATGGTAGATTTTTGATTTTTCCAATAAAAGATTGCGCGACAAAAGCGATAACATTTTTGAACTCCAAAATGACCTGTGGAGTGAACAATACTGATAATTTGGTGAATACAAGCCTGAGGTATTACTAAAAGCCATTTTTGAACTCGCAACGGTTTTATGTACATTAACCCACAATGCATTGCGATTCTACTCTGATTACCACTATTTTCATATCGCTTTAAGAACGTTTGACATAATTCATCAGTTTCCTGATTTTTCTTGATATGATGTAAATCAATGTCAGCATATTGTGTTTTCGTTAGGAAATGCACATAATGGGTTTCGGGTTCAAGCAATACCTCGGGCGGATACCTACTAAGTGTATCGGCGATAAAGTTCTCGCGGCCTGGACAGTGCTGAAATGTTAAGTCAAATTTTTGTAATTTAAGTAAGATCCTGGTGGTTCTTGGTTCAAGGTTCTTCTGAGTGAAAGCATGAGTAACTGCTACATTGTCGGTATGAACATACGTGATACGACCCATAATATATTGTTCAAAGTGCTCACATAGGAACAGAACGGACAGTAGTTCTAACTGAGAGATCGACAGAGACAACTCGTAAGGCTTTACCCGTCGACTAGCATATCCGATGACATTAGGATCTTCTTGACCTGCTGGATATTGTGCAAGATAGCCAGCCAGATTTTCCATACACGCATCACTGTGTATGTGAAATGGCAGGGAGAAATCTGGCTGACTTAGAGCAGGCGGATTGCTAATAAGCTCTTTTAACTTATGGAAAGTTTCCAATGTTTCATCGTTCCATGTGAATTTTTGATCCTTTTTTAGTAGTTGATATAATTTAGCGGTAAGTCCAGAAAAATTTGGTACGAACTTTCTCCTCCACCCTATGAGGCCTAGGAACTTTTGTAATGCCTTCTTTGATTTCGGAACCGGAAAACAACGAATGGGTTCATTTAATTTAGGGTCGACCCTTATCGTTTTGCCACTAATGATATGACCTAAAAATTTTATCTCCCGTGCAAAGAACTTACATTTTTGAAAATTTAAGGAAAAATTTGCCCTCTTGAAAATTTCAAAGGTTCTTTCTAAATGAGATAAGTGTTCTTCTTCCGTGACCGATTTTACCATAACATCATCAAGGTATAGAACTACAAAAGAACGAGTTGAGTCGTTGAAAAAATTAGTCATAACGGATTGAAAAACAGCAGGACTGCTCTTCAATCCCTGTGGCAGAACGGTAAGGCAATATTGCCTTCCTTTATACACAAAGCTAGTACACTGATATGATTCTTTGTGTAAACTGATCCCATAATAGGCACTAGATGCATCAAAAGATGAGAACCAAGTGGCTTGTGAAACACGATGTAATAAATCGTCTATTGGTTCAACCTGTGCTTGTGGAGAAATAATTTTTGAGTTGGTAGCCCTGAGGTCCAAAACGGGACGTACGCCCCCAGAGGCCTTTCTGACAACATGAATAGGATTTCTGTATGGGGACATCTGTTCTATAGCAATTCCTAACCGTAACCACTTATTTAATTCGGCCTCAAACTCGGGTTGCATTGCTTGTGGGACAGAATAGCAAGGTCCCACAACTGGTTCGTTATCTTTTAGTTGAATTTTGTATGGAGGCGCATTAACACGACGTGGGTACTCGGAGAAGAGAGATCTGTACTGTAATAATAGTTTACGGAGACCTGATCTAATTGGTGGTGGTAAATCATCCCGAGTAGTAATGTAAGTGTCGATGTCTTGTGGAGAGACATTGCATTCGGCATTCAGGAATGGATCCAGCTGATCGTCCCTGTTAACCTCCCCTCCATTGAGAGGTGTCACTGCACAGGCAGCTTGACAGATAAACCTGGGGTCAAGCATGGGCTGATCCATCACTGGCCGCCCTGACTCACCGATTGCAATCTCTCTTTCCGGTATTCCCACTAACATTACATTTGGTTTATTAGTTGAAACAGTAACTGCATTCCCGAGACTGTCTTTCATACGAATTTCTTTCTTTTCACGGTCGATGATACAATGAAACTTATCTAAGAATGGGCAACCCAAGATTAAATCCGTTCGCAAGTATTTAATAACAAAAATAGCTATTTCAAAAATATGGTTTTGAATATTAAGATTGAAATTTTGAACCCCTTGAACTGAAAAACTTTCCTTCCCAGCAAATGCACCCAGTGTAAGACCCGTGTACGGCCTTAATTTTGCAGAAGGGAAGCGCTGTTTCAATCTTCTCCACACCTCCCAGTCCATTAGGCAGAGCTCCGAACCACTATCAATGGTAGCAACAAGTTCAACGCCACCGATACTTCCTTTTAGGCTGGGAGATGCCGAGAAATAACGTTCTTCCCCCACCGCAAATGGCTCTTCATCGATTACGAATTTTATTATAAATTCTAAGGAATTCGGCGAAGGGTATTCTTGTATCTGAAACTCGGATTTACTATTATTAGAATATTGCATTTTGTGGTTAATGGGGTGTATGTACCCGCAGTTATCCTCCCCCATTTCATCAGGTAACTGCGGCGTTAGTTTGTCGACTTTACCGCAGTTTCGCGACTATCACTCCCATTTAATATTGTTCTAGGCTCACCGTTACCACGCACTTGCGAATGGATTGAATTCTGGGGTCGATTTACATTATTGTTACTATTATTCTGACTATTACCGTTCTCCCTTCTTCCGTACGCCCTGTTAAAATTCCTCCTGGTGTTATCGCCCCTACCCGGGTTCGATGCCATGTTGGTACGGTCATAGGGACGATAACTCCGGCGATTGTTGAACATGGGCCGATTCCTAAACAGTCGCCGGCCATTATTGTTGTTTTCTGAGCCATACCCACTAGGATAACGAGATCCAGCTTGGGTATAACTCAGGAAATCTGTCTGGCAACTTGCCGTTACCTTCGTCTTCGTCGGTTTTAGAATCTTTGCCTGTCGGGCGAAGTATCGTTTTGGTGGACCACCAACTTCCTTACCGCACAAGGCAGCTAAACGTGAGGTGACTTCTCGCACCGTTTGGCACAAGTGGGACGCTATGGCCCGGGACTCATCGGGTGGAAGAGCGTTAACTATAATATCTACCAGTTCGGCCTGAGAGGGATGTTCAGCTATCTGATAATATAGTTCGATAATTTTCCAAGCATAGTCCAAGAGGGATCCATACTTGGAGCGATCATACCGGAGTGATTGTAAGTTTCTTTTTTGGAGTCGTTCGATGTGCTCATTACAATATTCTTCTTTGAAAAGAATCAAAAAATCACTAAACGTCCGGATTTGGTATTTAACCGAGGCAAACCATGCGCCCGAAGCGGCGATCAAACATTTTTCAACTATTTGTAGGCGTTCTCCATCAGTAAGTTTGTACATGTCTAGATATTGCTGCAATCTCCGCAGGAAAACTCGAGGTAACCCGTTAGTAATGTTCCCATCGAAAGTGGGAAAACGTTCAATATCCCGGAGGGAAACTTTAGAGCTCATACTATACGGGGCAGGAAAAGAATCCAGTGGAATCAACGCGTTATCCTGAGCAGTTGGGGTTGTCACCGGATTTGCCACCGACGAAGTGGTCACTGAACTGAACGCTCCCATATGACCTAGAGAGGTTTTATAATTAGTATTGACCATGTAAGGTTCGAATTTAGGACCCACCACTGCAGTAACTGACGGTCCGGCACATCTCCTTTCCCCTCCTGGCAGCACGCTGTAAGATTGTACCATTCCAAAAGTAGAGTGAGCATTTACGCTAGTGACTGTTGTAGTCACAACACTCGACTGCATCGGTACATCGAAATTACTCAACCATGATTTCGAGGTTGGCTGATGCGGGGGACAAGACATGGTTGTGTCCCGTGCATCAGGCAACACTTGACTCTTTCCCGGGAGGACGTTACTCGTTTCTGGGAAATTTTTCCCTATAGAATCGCTATCAGGAAAAGGATAGGAGATGTCAGACTTGACGATTTCCAGTTTAGTAATCTTCCCCTTAATACTGTCTACCTCAGTTTGAATTCGACTAATTCTTTGATCAACCGACTCTAGTTTAGTTTCTATTGATAGGTCGGATATTACAACATTCAATTTACTTATTTCAGCCTGCTGCTGTTCAACCTTTCGTTCGATGTCACCAAATCTTTTGTTTGTACCCTCAAACCTTACATCTATTTCGTTTAGTTTCTAATTTGTTTCGTCTCTGAGCTGCTCGGTAGACTGTTGGGCCCGGTATCTAACCTGCTCCAATTCAGTAGACGTTTGCTCTTTCAGATTACTAATCGAAGAGGCAAAGTCTAAACAAATCTGGTCGAATTTATTGTTTAATACCTCGAATCGAGCGTCGGTCTCTCGTTTCGAGGTATCAAACTTCTCATTTATCTCACGCCTTAAGTTTTCACTATTCTGATCTATTTTCTGATTTATCTCACGCCTTAAGTTTTCACTATTCTGATCTATTTTCTGATTTATCTCACGCCTCATTTCTGTATTATTTTGTTCCATGTTAGAAAATTTTTCATGCATCATTTCCATCATCTGGCGAATTAATGCAGACGTGTCAGACCCTCCAGATGACATTCCTTCCTTCGGGTTTGCCGTCTGATCCCGAGAATCACTGTGATTTTCATTTTTTTCTTCATCGTCGAGGTCAGATATCTCCGCTGGAGATATTTGGCCTCGGTCCTTTTCACAGTCCTCACAATATTTTTCTATTTCGCCGGTTTGCACCTTTTCTGCATTTTCAGCAGTGTCATCTAAATTGGAACAAGCAAAGTGGATCCATTTTTGTCCACAACCGGTGCATCTAATTAATCTTCGCGGGGCGCGAGATCTTTTCTCTTTTTCATTTAATGTGCATTGAGTGCACGTGATTTCACACTCGCCCTGTGACACCACAACCTTTTTTGTTGCCATAGTTTCGAGACACTTTACACTTTACAAAAGACAAGATATATATAGCAAAAATACACATATACTATAAAATACTTATTTGCTATCCAGACAAGTATTATTCATGACTTAAAGGACTCCCATTCTCTTTCCTTCCTTGAAACCCTTCTAGCGTTTAATTCTAATTTTAGAAAAAATTTTGACACTCCTTCTCTTTCTCCCCCTTTGAAAAGGAAACAAAAATGACAAAGTAGCCAACGACTCTACTTATTTCATTTGACTATAAAATTTCTCTTATTAATTTCAATGTTATAATCAATTCAACATGCCTTCAACCTCACTCTTTGACATTCTTAAAAAAAAATTTCAAATCTATCGGTCGCCATTTAAACTGAGATCCGTTGCCATGGAAACAAACGTTGCCATGACAACCATTCTTATCGCGGTTCACCAATTCAAACTGATTGGCATGATAACTGGTATTATTCAATAAGCATTTTCAGATCCGTTACCACAGCAAACATGCGTTACCATGGCAACAGTCTTGTCACGTGTCGCCACTCTAAAACTGAAAAAAGGGGGAGGGGCCGTTGCCATAGAAACAAACGTTTCCATAACAACGAATCCTGTCACTGCTTGTCAGTCTAAAACTGTTTGAAGAAAAGAATAAGTCGTAAGTGGGAATCCTTCACCCCTGGTGGGGATGTTCATGAAGCTATCAGCTTATGTCTAATTACGTTGGAATATATTAGCCGTTTCTTAATTTTGAACATACTAGATTCGATCGAAACGAAAAAACTTTTTATCGGACTTCTAAAGAGAATGAAATAAAATAACTAAATACATGACCGTGTTTATTATCTCTAGGATTCCCAGTCACGACCCCCCTTTTCAGTTTTATTAAAAAATAAAAATATAGAAGAAGAAGATGAAAAAAAAGGAAAATAGAAGAGGAAAGAGGTAAAGTAAGAAGGTAATAAAAAGGAAACTGTTACTGCATATTTTGAAAAATATGGTAAAGAAAGTGAATAATTATCGAATTCCAATAGCTATTGGGTTAATATTTGGTATTCAGGTGATCAAGGGTAGACACATGTTAACCCATACATCCCCGATCTAGATCCATTTAACCCCAACTACCAAATTATCCCGATCTAGATCCGAGATAGATGAGAAAGTTTAAGTTTACAGTTTATTCAATATTTCCAGAAGTTCTAGACTAATATCCAATACTTGAAAAATAAAGGACGAAGTTGATGGCATGTTAGAATCGACCACAAAGAAAAAAAAAATCAGAGTATTACATATTCGTAGAAGATTTTGACTTTCACAGTTCTCCCATGCTGATCATTCGTTCAGGCTACTTCAGTCCTTTTTACTTCCTTCATAGATCCAACTTAAGTTAGTATTAACTTTCAATGAGTTTAATTGATAACTACCATTAATTATAATAAATCACACATATATGTCAAAATAATGGATGCACTTAATACTAAACCTACATTTCACTCACACACACATTCATACAGGACAATGTATACTTCGGGTTGTATTTAGTTAAATTAAACTAACCTAACTACATTACTATATACATTTATTACATTTCAATAGAAGAAAAATTAGTTGGACATAACATGGAAAAATTTAATACATGGAAAGAATGTTTCATTAACATGCATAGAAATTCGCTAATTTTATCAAGACCAAATAACACATTTCTCTTCCTATATATATATTAAAAGTTGAATTACATGAAAGAGAATTTGACAAAAAAAAAATGAAAAAAACAAAAATAAGGAGATTCACAGATCAATACATTTAGGATTCATTGTAATGAATATATATATATATCATTGCGGAAAACGAAAGAAAAAAATAAATTAAAAAAAAATATATATATATATAATTGGTTAATCATTCTAAAAAAAAAATACTTTAATAGCATTTTATTAGGTCTCTGTCCCAAGAGGAGACATTTCGACGATTTTATGAGTCTTTGTTCTCACATCGATAATAGCTCCTTTTTCCAACTCTCTTTTGCACTGTGGTTTGTGTCCATGAGAGTGTTTAATTGTTTTTGTTTTAGCTATAGACAAATAGTCGCTTCATATCACATATATATTTATATTTCTCATTTTGTCACTCGACGCACTCAATATAAAATTTCAAAGTTTATCAAGGTTAAAAAATTTTGAATCCAGTCACAGACATTGAGAACATATTTCCATATTCCGGTATTCACATTAAGTTATCAACTAAATTTCTCTTCATTAAATTTAAGACCAGTAATTTTCTTTATAGTATAGATCTTGTAGTCAAAAGATTCTAGACACTGAATAGTTAAATTTCTGATCGTAGGAGAAGGATTTGTTTCAGAGTCTACTGATAGAAGATTCGTTGGTGGGGCACACTGTTTTGTAGGTTATTAATTTCACTTTGATCTTGCGAATAAATTTGGATGAGGATTAGGGTTATTTTACTTATCTTACGACCTGCTACTCGTTTTACTTACATGCGGTATTTAACATTATATTCAACTTTAATAGTTACAAACATCAGTAACCACTCAACAAAATGTAATTTATTACAATATACGCGGTAACACTATATGTCACAAATAGTTGGTAAAGGTCGGGTGTCAAAAACCTATGGCAACCTAAACAAAACCAGGGTAAATACCGAGCCCATTACATGCATACTCATATATATATATATTCATATTATTCAATACAATAAATTTCACTTTAATATCCATCGTAGTATTTCGTCGACGTTTAAATTCTACATAACCGTTCATATTCGACAAATATTCATATTTTATAAATATTTATATTTTATTGGCTCAAAGACAAAACAAAAACCCTGACTATCAAAAATTCACCTTTTTTCCCTCATAAGGTTGCAACATTGTAATTTATATGTATAAACCCGATAATCAATAATCATTTTCAGTTTACTAAAGATCCGCGTATATATACAAAAAACAAAATAGCTGGTGTTATTTAATGAGTTGACATAAGAGGTGGAAAATGCAACAAATAGAGCAGGCACGTAACTTTTAAAACTATGTAAGCACATATATAGATGTATAAAAAAAAATCAATGTTATTGGAAACTAGTGGGCCCAGACTACTAATACATATACACTATATGACCAGTCAATAGAAATAAAAACCAGAAATCAGTTGTCAATGGATATAATTTGTATGATCCATGAATAACGAATGTTTCTAGGAATCCGAAAGCATAGTGTACCTTCCCGTCAATTTCTCCAGTGGTGGATTGAATATCGCGAAAATGGTCCCGAGATGTGCTGCAATACCTCCACGAATTGCATCCCTCGATGTCTCAGTTAGTACATACGATCGAAATAAGTGATATGGAATATTGTACATTTTCATGAGTTTCAGAAACAAGGGGGGGGGGAGGTTGAAATTTAAAAAAAAAAAATCTCGAAGTAATGAAGACAGAGAGAGATAGAGAAGAAGGAAGACGAAGAAATAGTGGCGCCAAAGACTTAAGTGGGAAATAACTAACGCTACAAAGACAGAAATCGAATTTCGCTCTCAACAAAATCCATAGCCAAAATATTCTTAACATGCCAAAAGGGTGGTCTACTCAAATACGTAGACTCAAGGAACGCCCTGCTGCCAAGGATGCAAGTTCTGTGTCCATCAGATCCCAATCCCACAAGAGTTTGGTTGTAAGATTGAAATCCGATCCCCGTATCCGGCCCAAACCAGCAGGTTCCCGGAAATCGTCCGGAAGGTTAGAGAAGGCGCTAATTTAGAATTTCAAAAAAAAAAAAAAAAAAATCATCCGACCTCTTGGAAACTAGAAGATTCCAGAATAGGGATGAAATTAGAGTAATAGCTAAGGTATCCCTAATTAGTAATTCGCCAAAATTAAAAAAAAAATTAAATAAACTGAATTTTGGATCGGTGATTTCAATTACCGAAACATCACCGATGGCTACCCAGCGCAGACATGCCACCGTCTGGGACGTCGTTAATTTCCCTCATCTAATTAAACTAAGAAAAGACATGAAAAATACTTAAGGGGACTAGGGGTCGACGTCCGGGTACGCTAAATTTAGTAGCAGTTAATTTAATCGGATAGTCCGAACTGAGTTATATGAACACTGCACAATAAATAAATAAGGTAAGCAACAAAAAAAAAAATCTCGGAGAGGCAATGAATGCTAAAGGTACAAATGACCGAAACCTGTACTTTTCGATGATCACAGGATATAGCAGTTGGTTTTCTTAATTATCATTTCTGTCAACCTTTAGAAGTAATTCCCACATGATGCTACTCTATCTATTGAAAGGCTTAAGATCTGGGGCTGTTATTATGAGGTACATAAATGCAAAGTAACACACAATTCCCAACTATAATTTACTATCCAAGTAGCAAACTCGGTTGGATGAATGCACCGGTGTAGAAGTCTAAACGCGAGAGATATTTTTTTTTTCTTCGTAAACATATTTATATTTTCACTATATAAAATTCACTAGGCCTATCCATTTAACTATAGGGGTCATCATTTCATTCATATTATATATCATATCATTAACATATCATTACATTCATTCATTATCTACTAATTTTCGCACGAAATAATATTTTATAAACACCCTATTTCGTACATTTTACACGCAGGCCATACACATATTTACATTACGCAGTAATAAATATATATATACAACTATCACAATCTATCACGCTCAAACCACCACACGATCACATTCATCGAACCACGTACTCTTTATTTCGAAGCACCCAAATTGTATTTACTTTGCAGGTTTAAAAAAATTCATACATGTATTTACGGAAAGTTAAATCGTCAATGATTAATCTATTTCTGATTTGTTGATAAAACTGAAGCAACAATGGAATTTTTTACAGCCACGGGAAAAGAAGAATTTAATACTACATTTTTAAACAAACAGTAACAGCATATGGGCTTTACTTCTATTAAGAAAATAGGTGTTCTTTATTTCAGCGGATTATTCATTTACTATTGGACCTAGCAAGCTGAAATTTTCAGTACAGTAAGATTTCATGCTATTTTATATGAAGGTATACTCATCTGAACCGAAAACCATGTCCAATGAAAGTAATTTTTGAATAAATGACTAAAATCCAACAACCTAGATCACTAAGTTATGCGATGTCGTATTGTCAACAAACAATTGAGTACCGAAACCGGACGCTGTGGCGCTGTAGTGGAGGCATAATTTACCGTGTACTGAAATCTATACTTGTACTCATTAATCAGAAATTTAATATTTACTCTGGTTTATTTCTGTTAGGAAAATGGTACTAAATTAACACATATTTATACACTGTCCTAACCGAAATTTCACACACTCACACAAGACTACTAACTACATACACCACTGCTAATACTATACATAAAACAACTAACTAAACCAAACATGCACCATTTAGTTACATGCATGTTGACAAAATAAATACTCCCTTCTGATATATACCGTCGGCTCTATTTAATTTAGAGGGGCAAAATGAGAAAGGTAAACACTAGGTCCAATTGACCTGACCAATTGTTTACATAATGACTACCAAAAGTTGATGCCCGGGGGGCACCTTAACGAGGTTTATGGAGGGACCCTTCCCCTGAAAGGGGAAAAGGCCCTAAAACGAACAATAACTAACCCATTCCCCCGCTAAAACTGGTTCAATTCAGAAAAGGGGATAGGAGCCCCTTTTTGTTAGCTTAAGCTGCCATTCCGAAAGTTAACATTGCAACTATGAAACCTACTGTGTACATGCACTTACTGACTAATAAAAAAAAATCACATTTACTATACAAACTATAATATATGTACGAAACCAGGTCGTATTGTCCCTAATCCCTAACTGAGTTTTAACAGATCAAAAATCACTTTCCTATATTGTCTATTCTTTGGCTTGGATAACGAGCAATATGGCGTCTGTAAAGCTGGTTCCCATTTCTCCTTTATTTTTTACAGTTCACTTCACGAAAAATGTAAGTTTGTCAGCTCCTAAATCATTATACGGCGTTTATCAATGAAATTAACTGGATATTACCTTGAGATAGTTAGAATTTCCATCCTTTTACCGCAGATATGTAGAAGAAGAAATCACGGGCTGCTCCTCGTAGTGTGTCTTCCATTATTCTAATAATATTGCGCCGAAAAAGCCAGAGGTAGGAGAATTCCTCCAATCAGAAAGAAAACTTTAGCCGCGGAAATTACAAAGCGAATGGAAATTTGGTAAATCCAGATATAACCGGATCTGAAAGTGACTATGGACTACTGAGAGGGGGTGAGGGAAAAATTAGGTACCTGACTAAATTCTACATTGGTCTGAAATTAAGAAAATTTATATCCAATGACAGAACTATGTTTCGGTATGACGTCAGAATGGTAAACCTGGAAACTTTTCAACTTATATATCAGAAAATGGGATTTACACTTAATCAAAATGTAAATAAATATATTATACAGTGGGAATATGGTTACTAACGAAACCTTTGGGTTCATTATATTTAATTCGAAGTAGAGAGAGTAAATAAATTGTGTAGCTAAACCGCAATTGAATAAAAAAAAAAATTACTAGGTACAGGGTGTGTAAAAAAAATTGCCATTACTTTCAACTGTAATGGTACATTACAATCCTCCGATCGATATGTACAGGTGCAACTGTTCAGGCTTACCTTTCTGATAGACCGTAACGTGTATAATCTACCTAACGTGGGTGAATATGAGTTTTAATAATAATAATAATAATAAAAAATGTGAGGTTCAAATAGGAAGGAACGGGTGATTTAAAAGGGATTTCATAATCATTTGACGAAAGGAATACCCATATTTCTTGAACTTTGCTTTAGAATATGCAGTTAGTAGAAACAAAAGTAAACTACTATTGTATGGTCTGAACCAGCTTCTTGTGTACGTGGATAATGTAGCTTTGATTGGAGACGATACAGAAACATTAGAAGAAAACGTGAATGGCAGTGCGTAAAGAAGTTAGTCTGGAAGTGACAGAACAGAACGCATGGTACCAAGGAGAGAGAGTATTTACGAAATAACAGTAAGCAACAAAAGAGTATATTTTAAATTTTAGGCGTAGTACTAACAAACAAGAACGAAGTCAAAGAACGAACGGGAAGCATAGTAATGAAATAAACTGAAATTAAAGTAGAATAAATTTTTAAAGCTAAGGCGTAGTACTATCAAATAAAAACAAAGTCAAGAAGGAAATAGAAAACACATTAATGAAATGAAAGAAAATTGAAGGAAGTTTTAAACTTAGGCGTAGTACTTTTAATATCAAATAGAAACGCAATCAAGGAAGAAACGGAAAGTAGATTAATGAAATGAAAGTAGGATAAATTTTAAAATTTAATCGCATTACTAAGAAATAGAAATCGAGGTCAAGGAAGAAATTAAAAGTAGATTAATGGCAGAGTTTATCATGCGCCTAATATCAAAGAAAGCGAATTAAACATTTATAAAACCATAGTTTTGGCTGCCATATTGAAAGGATGAAAAAGTTAGTTGCTGACATACAAATTAAAATAGAAACGAAGAGTTTTCGAAAACAGTTTTGAGAAAAATAAGTGTAGAGGGGAACAAGAATAAATGAGTAAATTCAGAAAGCTACGCAATACTACGTAGACTTCGGAATACAGGTCACTGAAAACTACACGGCTACATAGCCTTTCTAATAGCCTCTGTGTTTAATAGTCTAATAATAACAGTTAATAGTAGTTTCTTTTTCTTTTTTTTTAAAGTGTAAAGTTTCTAATGGTTGTTTGAATATGAGTCAGACTGAAAGTGTAACGAAATGTTACACATACAGTTTAGCGCGGTTGCGAAGAAGTGATTCTGTGTTTACAGAAGAAGATCGATAGAAAAAGATATATAAGGAATAACATTAAGATATTTACAGTTTTAGATAAAAAGAATAAATACAGTTGGACTAATGTAAAAAGTTGATAAATGACTAAGACATTAACCATTGCAAAGATTATAGCTAAAAGGAAGTAATAAAGAAGCCAATAGAACGATACGTTTGTATGCAGATTGTATGCCAATTTTTGGAGCTATGGGAATTTTTTATGAAGAACTTAAGAACTATTTGAATTTCAGTAATTAGTGAAAAGATTTGTCTGCAGCAGTAAAAATTTCTATCTTCGAATTATGATATAGACAAACAATTCTTAAACAGATTAAATTTATACACAGATTAAGCTAGATAGGTCATATCTAATTTTTAGAGGCTTAAATTGACCATGTCAAACTCTGTTGTGGCCAGTTGTAGGGTTTTGTTCTGTGGGCATTCAATGTACACCAGAATGTTCTGTGGTACACCAGAATGAATCTTGTATTTATTAATTATATTGAGCAAAAGCAATATAACGATGTATTAAATATATTTTAATTAATACAATAATTTATCATAATTTAATAATCAAAATAGAAAGAAAAAAACTGAACGAAATCTCCAAATAGTAGATACCTACGGGAAGCGGCGAGATAAGAAAGGTAATCTATTCCCTGTTTCTAAATCAGATTTTACATTAGTTTAATATTTATATATTTACAAGAAGATACGTTGTTTCATTTGGATTGATTCGTTAAAATAAAGTTAACCAAGTTTTGTTCTTGAACTGCTTGTATCTATTTAAAATTATCTTACAGTTTTACGTTTATTTTAAGTTTTTAGTAATGGAGCGATTGATTATTCATCAATAGGGATCGGATTTTAAGGTGCAAGAATATGGTAAGAAAAAGGGAATAAAAGGGACTGAAAAATCAATCAAAAAGGTGCAAAAAAAGGTGATAATAGGATATCTTTATTAAGTGCTTTAATATACAGTTACATACATATTCTTTATTCATTACACTAGCAAATATTTTTAAAATATTGGCTCTAAACATTTGACATAAATTGCAAAATTGTTTTATTTAATCTCAAACTTGTACAACATTCAACATTCTTGTAATAAAATTGTGGTTAAAACTAGCTCGATATTTAAAAAAAAGAAATAATTTAGCAATATTTTGGCTCGAGAAACCGTTATATACTACTGGGTTTTCAGAAGCTGGTTACACTTGATTATACACATTTCTGTTTTCGAATGTTAGTTTCTGTCGCTTGGAGCTCAGGAGATCCTTATATGTGGAGAAACTTCGCTCGACATGAAAGGAAACCAGTGTCCATATCTTGTAAACACAAGGAAAGGAATTTCAGTTGACGTTGCAAAGGTTTCTACGTCCGGATTGTTTCGTAAATTCAATTCAAATGTGTCCCTAGCAAATCCGTCAAGATTGCGTCTAAATTTATGGAATATTATGTGTAAACCAGATTGAAAATAAAACATTGTTCTCTCCATTAAAAGAAAGATAAAAAAGGGGACAATAAAGGTGCTGAATGTTAAAAGAAGTAAAAAATGGGGGAAAGTTATTAATCTTGCAAAAAAAGGTGCAACATTTACGAAAAAGGCGCAACAAAGTGCGTTCATTTCAGTTCGTTTTATGCCAGGAAATATATATTTTGAACTTCGATTATTATAACAACTACATTTTTAGAAAAGGTGCTGCACCTTAAAATCCGCTCTCTATTCATCAAGTTGGTTGGGATTAACATTACTGGAATCTGGTGTCAAAAATGTAAATTTTGTTTGTTTAAAATCAATATAAATCTTGAAAACTTAATTTTCTTTTTATGTATTTTCAATTTTGTTTGTTTAAAATCAATATAAATCTAGGAAACTTAATTTTCCTTTTATGCATTTTCAATTTTGTTTGTTTAAAATCAATATAAATATAGAAAACTTAATTTTTCTTTTATGTATTTTCAATTTTTATTGTCAGTTCATAAATGCCAATGAATATGATACCTCATTTGTATTTTCGGTTTGGTTACATGCACATATATGCAGTTGTCAGATGATCGTTGATTTAATTTTGAAACTAATGTTTCAAACTGCTTCCGGTGTATTTGCAAGCATTTCTGAAGCTTATTTGAAAATTCTGCATCCCACTATACCCTAGAACATGACCTTAATGGTGAAAGTAATTTTTAGCTCTTCTATCGATGTCCTTAAGATTCTTTATTGACAGAATTTTTTTTTTTTTTGGGCAATCATAAAAGGAAAAAAAAAATCGCAAACTGAAAGATCAGATGATCGAGGAGATCAAGGTAAATTGTTACGTTAGGGATGTCCGTGAAAGAATGCGTTAAAAACAGTAAGAATGTTTTAAAGGAAGTTCTGTCACTATGTGCAATTTGTTGGAATCATGGATAATTTGTATGAAAAAGCCATATCAATTCACTTTGACAAAGAAATTGCGCAACATGGAAATATTTTGTTCAGAATTCATTGTCAGAATGAGTGTTCGTGCTCATCCAAGAGATACACCTATATCACGTCTATTTTGTTACACTACACTACATCACACATTCGCACGTGATGCAAATAACACGTTCAGAGCGAAAACGACGTTCGTGAAGCTGATAACATTGGATTGTTTTTACGCAAGCATATATGAAACTCAATTCATCACTCATTAGGAGAACCATTCATTTATTAAAGTTAGAAACATATTTTCTACAAAGCTTTTCAGATTTTCTCAATCCTCCTGGTTTAATTCTTGCACAACCCTCATCTACTAGGGATAGAAATTCAGGCCTAACTACAATAACCTTTGCACACTGCCATCTCAAATGCCTAATGCGATGCTCATTTTTGATGGACAACGATGTGGTTTATTCACCACTACCCGTCTAAAAACCCTATTATTCTCTGGTTTCCGAACAGTCTGCAAGAACACATAGCGGTTTTAATGTCAAACTAATTGTCTTGAAATTTTCACTTACAGATCAAGACTTCACTTAGGAACTACTATGTGCCCCATCCCGTGTTTCAGAATCCTGAGATGCTTCCACAACAATTTTTATAGAGGCAGTTTGGATACGGGCATATAATATGAAGTACTCTCTAACTACATCCATAAAAATTCTTGCGGAAGTATCGCAGGATTCTGAAACTTGGATATTTGGATAGGGCACATAATAGTTCCTAAGTGAAGCCTTGATCCGACTGTGGTAGGTCCCATAGTTTTGGAGCTATGGACCTTTAAAGCTATTTTTTTCATGTTTTCGGCAGCCTGTAACTCCGAAAGGAAGCATTTGTGCACCTAGGATGGTCTATACTTTTATCTTGGTATCAGGAATCACCTCCCAAACGTTGTCGGTGTTGTTTTGAAACACCCTGTATATCTTCCTGGTACATGTTATCGGTTTAATGAAGTACGCATTAATTATTATTTTTCAGAATGTGAAATCACAGTTCCTGAAAATCGATCACAAAGTTACATGAGTTTAATATACTGTAGTATATATATATGTATACATACCTTTCGGATCCTCGTCTGGAGACACAAATTGCACTATGTGGCAACGTCGCAAATAAAGAACCGTAGAGTAGATCTACCAACCTACCAATAGTCATGTTAATTCTTTGCAGATGGCTGCTAAAGTCGATATGGATAGATACTAGCATTAATTATAATACACTGATCTGCAAATTTTCAACTTTTTTCTGTTGTTTTGAAATAAAATGGTGTATCCGAATCGATTCTTTCTGCAGATTACGACAATGACTTTCAAAGTTGCGTATCACGTCAGGTTTTTTTCACACATCATGAAAATGTCAAAATTGATAAAAACGAATTTTTTAACCTGTAGACGCCTGCCAGGGAATTCATATTTTGACGTTGTCATTCCTGGCGCCTCTTCTAATCATTGCAGAGACATGAACGATCCCTTGTTGGAAAGCTAATAGAACAAGTAATGCAACGAGCTTTGTTTGGTGCATTTGAGCTCCCATTCGTAGAAGAAGGAAAAGAAGAAGAAATTTGAAATATTTGTAAAAAAATGTCATTTTTTGAATTTCCGGCCACGGATTACTAACAATGTTGCCAGCGTGGCCGGAAATTCAAAAAAAATAACATATTTTACAACGTTTTCGACTTTCTACTTCCTTTTCTTCTACAAACGGGAGTCAGGGTTACCAAACATATCTCGTTGAATTCCCTGTTCTATTATCTTTCCAACAAAATGTCCATCATGTCTCTGTGACAATTAGGAGGCGCCAGGGGTAACAACGTGAATGTTTACGAACCACAAAATTTTATAAACGGTGGTTGTACTTTGATTTTTTTCCTCGCTTCCTATTGTAGCTACGGCTTTCATTTTTCTATATGGTTGGTATGACTATGTAAGGTACACGTATTATTATTTTTTTTTTTTACCAACGTAGAATAACTAACAATGTTGCTAGCGTGGCTGGAAATTCAAAAACTGACATTTTTTTTTACAAATATTTCAAATTTCTTCTTCTTCTTCCTTTTCTTCTTCTTCTTCTTCTTCTTCTTGTTCTTCTTCTACGAATGGGAGCTCAATGCACCAAACATAGCTCGTTGCATTACTTGTTCTATTAGGTTTCCAACAAGGAGTCATTCATGTCTCTGCAACGATTAGGAGAGGCACCGGGATGACAACGACAAAATATGAATAAAAAATATCTTTTTTTTTCTTTCTTCAAATTTTGACATTTTAGTGATTTGTGAAAAAACCTGACGTGATACACAATTTTGATGGTCATTTTCGTACTCTGCAGAAAAAATCGATTCCGATACACCTCTTCACTTTAAAACAACAAAACCTTGCATATCAGTGTTATTAGTGCAGCAATCGATTTAACCACATGATGTACTCGAAGAGTAATGCTAATGGTTCCAAGTTAATCTACGACGTTGCCACATTGTGAAATTTTGATTCCTCGTAGCGGCTGAAGAAGGCTCCGGAGAGCATAACGCAATAGAATATTTTCGCTTTATTTTGGCCTGTAGAATAGTGTAATGTGATCCGTGGACGCAATTTTTAGACCACCCGATATATATATATATATATATATATATATATATATATATATATATATATATATATATATATATATATATATATATATATATATTAATTCCTTACAAAGCTTGTAACCCTATGACAAATAGATTTACCTGAATATGTGTCAATTCCTTCTAATTAAGAGAACAAAGTCCTTAACTTCTACTATATAATTCAACAATTGTTGTATATGTTACTTATACATGGAAGAGGAAACTTCACATCTGGATCATGTAGATTATGCGCATACATACATATTTCTTTGCTTTCTTATATTGTCTTCGTTCGGTTCTGGCAGAAGTCGCTTATTCTCTGAATCTGATATATACAAGAGCAGTCAAAAAGTTCCCGGAGTTTCGTTGTAACTATTTATTGCCACAATAAACGCACACATTCACTTAATTACCTTCAAAATAGGATTCTTGAGAACACCACACCTGTTTCACAGCTCCTGTCATTGCTAGAAACAAAGCTGAAAGTCATATTTTGGTATGTTCCGAAGTTCAGCCATCGTGTTGGTTTGGATGTCTTCTACGGTGGCAAAATGGCTAGCAGATACGAACATTTCCCTCCTCTACCAGCTTCTGTACTCACCGGATTTGGCACCAGCGCATTTCTGACTCTTCCTCAAGATCAAAAAGGGGCCTCAAAGGTTTGCCAATTGAATAAGGGTTGCCCAATAGTAGGCCTATATTTTCTGGTTGTTTTCATGTTTGAACTCAACATTATCATATTATAATGTATAAATATTTTCTGCGCTTCTAAATATAGAAATTCAAGTTTACCAGTATAATCTCATTATCTCTGATAAAAATTATCAATATTTACTTTTATTTCAATGCCTTGTCTAAGTCCTTTGTTTTTATGTTGATTCTGGGTCATGTAGTTTCGCTACCACAAATTTCTTTCGTGCTTTGTATTCTTCCTATACTCGTTGTAGTTCTCTTAATTTGCCCACTGTTATTACCCAAGTCCTTCCAATATAGGACTTGCTACATTCGCGTGCTATTTCACGTGTCCTTCAAGTTCTGATTGTGAGAATTACATTGGCCTTTGTTACTTCAAGAACTGGAGTCCCAGGGACGAATCTTAAGTGCTCTATGAACTCCAACGATACCGACGTTTAATAATATACTGTTATAAACTCCTCAGATAATTTGTATTAAACTGTAATGGTCTTCAGATTACTTATTATAATTTAATTGTCTTAACTGAAGTATAGGTAAGAAAATGTGGCTTCGTTATTGTACAAAAACTGTAAATTATTAGGGAAACAGAAATGAATATTATGTAAAACATAGGGGATTGTGAAGTTAAACATTTGATAGAGAATTTCTTTATTTAAAAAAAGCAGCAACTTACCTGTTGTTGAAGATATTTTCCTGTATGTTTCTTGTGCATATGTTAATATTGAAACAAACTTTATTTGAATCTGAATCAAGATTACGGTAGAGATGGTTTCATACAATAAAATTATTACGTCATTAAGTCTTGATCAATTTTCGCAAGAATTTGAACCTGCAGGATTTGCTTGCAGTCTAAATTTCGCCAACTGCTTCCTGAATTTCTACAGCTTCTCATGCTTTTATTCCTTTTTCACGCTCTTCTTCCATTTCTTCCTTCCTGTTGGAGAATAAATGGATGTTCTTTGTGAACCATGAGAACCCCATCGTATATTCTCCTGTTCACTGACCATCGCTTGTCTCGGCCACAGCCCACTCGGACCACGAATAAAAAAAGAGGTTGGAAAGAAGAGATTAGGAACAAAAGAATAAGGTAAAAACTGGTTCAATAGATCCCTTTGCGTTCGGAAAAGAGAAAAAAAAAATAATTCTCGAGGAAAAAAAGTACTGTAGACTGTGTGGAAGAAGTTAGGTAGATATAAGGTGAAGACTATAGAAAACATATTTCTGTTCGAATATGTTCACTTGTCACCAAATTTCCATAATACGGATTCGATTATGGATATACACATAGTCAGTTGAAGGATGTTTTTGGTTTTTCCTTCTTTGAATGTTCTTTCTTCAGATCAGACCCGAACGCTCTTCAATAATAATTCAGATTCAGCGTTGTAACCATACTTATTCTAATTATATCCTTTTATTCTAGCTCTCTACTACTACTACTACTACTATAATAATAATAATAATAATAATAATAATAATAATAATAATAATAATAATAATAATAATAATAATAATAATAATGGATATTTCAAAAACGTTTATTACCCATATACAAAACAAACTTTGTAGAAAGATTCCTATTGAATAACTGAGAGACTTCCTATAATAAAATTCTATTTATTGAAGTATATTTTAAGCAGTTCAACATTTACATAGCTGAACTATTAATTTTCTTCGTCAACTTTTTGTTTTCTTTTGTCACGATTTCTTCCCCACTAAATATCATTAAACTGTTTCCTTCCTTAATCTGGCAAAAAGTGTGGACTCATTCCTTCAAAAATTTTACAAAGAGTTTGACAGTATTATCAGTTATATCTAAAATACAATAATAATTATTTTTCTATCCTCTAGTAATTAAAAAACAAAAATACTACTGTACTCACACTCACGCTGTCTTGATATATATATATATATATATATATGTATATATATATATATATATATATATATATATATATATATATATATATATATATATATATATATATACAGGGTTTGTCCGGAAAGTAATAGGACTGAGTCGATTTAAAAAAATATATATTGAGCCAATCGTTACAATTCTTTAAAAACTTTCAAAATAGGCTCCTTCTGCGTCGATGCAGCGCTGCCAACGCGATTTCCAAGCATTGAAGGCGTCACGGAAGTCATTCTCCGGAATAGCCTTGAGAGCCGCGGTGCAAGCTGCTTGGATCCCCTCTGTCGTCTCAAAATGCTTGCCTTTCATCGGGCGTTTCAGGCGAGGAAACAAAAAGAAGTCCGGGGGGCACATCTGGGCTGTAGGGCGGCTGCGGAAGCGTTGGGATGCCGGCCTTGGTCAGGTAGCTGTTCACAAGAAAGGCGGTGTGAGCCGGGGCGTTGTCGTGGTGCAGCTTCCAGTTTGCTCCGATGTCTGATCGGACCCGATTGACCCTTCGTTTGAGTCTCTTGAGCACTTCCACGTAAAACTTGGCGTTGACGGTTTGTCCAGGAGGAACAAATTCATGGTGGACGATGCCTTTGATGTCAAAAAAGACAATGAGCATTGTTTTCACTTTGGATTTGCTCATTCTTCCCTTTTCTGGGCGAGGAGACGCCGGCGTGTGCCACTCGGAAGATTGCCTCTTTGTATCGGGATCATACTCAAAGATCCATGATTCGTCACCTGTGATTACGTTATTCAACAATTGGGGGTCACTTTCACACATGTTCAAATTTTCTTGGCACAACTCCACTCGCCGTAATTTCTGGTCGTCAGTGAGCACTTTTGGGACAATCTTCGCGCACACCTTGCACATATTCAAATGCTCCGTCACAATTTCATGAACCACAGTTTTTGGTAAATTTAACATCTGGGCAATCAAACGAATACTTAGTCTACGATCTGAGTTCAAAACTTCGCGCACACGAGTCACATTGTCGGTGTTTGTCGAAGTCGAAGGTCTTCCAACACGGTCTTCATCGGCGACCTCTTCCCGGCCCTCCGAAAAGGCCTTGTGCCACCGAAACACACCACTTCTTGCTAAAGCATCATCTGGGTAAGCCTGCTTGATCATATCAAACGCCTCTGTCGCAGATTTACCGAGTTTAACACATAATTTAATCGCGTACCTCTGCTCTAACGAACGCTGCATTTTCGGCTTGCACCACTCACAGAAACACGTCGCGCGAAAAAGCCTGTCCTGACTCTCCGTGTGCTCGGAGACAATTGACCAGCCGCTCGTTCGTTAGCTAGGAACGCCCTCTACCGGACAGTGTTGCCAGATCTACTGATTTTGCAGGAGATCTCCTGCTTTTTCTACGTTCTACTGATCTACTGCGAAAGAAAATGGAAAGTAAACAATCTCCTGCTTTTTCCTTACCTCGAGAAGTTAAAGAAATATATTATTATTAATATTGAATTTTCAATGTTTCTTCATATAAAAAGACGAAATTTCTCTGTTATAATACACAAAGCTCTATAGAGCGTATAGTTATAGAGCTTTACTGTATATAATATAAATCCAAAGAATACAACTGTACGTCATCTTTTATATGCATTATGGTTAGCGTTTTTATGACTTTCTGGAAGATTTACAAGTGAGCGTTGTTTAGATTGGGACTTGGGTTGGAAGAGTGGCTTAGATTGTTTCTCCACGATCGTCAGCAAGAAATCGTCTTACGCCACGATCACGTGTGAGTGCACAACACAGCTACGTTATCGCTACGTGCATGAAAAGACATTTTCCCACTCCACTTTGATTTTTCACTACGTTTTACTTCACATATGTGTGTATCAAATAATATTTATATAAATCGGGACTTTTCCCTTTCATTTGCTCAACGTAGTTCATCGGAAATGAATTCTGGACTGCTTGTTTTGACTATTGCCCCCTTAATAATGGCAAATTTTATTTCCCCCCGGATTTACATTCAAACGCCACCACTGTATGTGTCTACTGCTATCTCCTGTTTTTTGTCTTCGAATCTCCTGCTTTTCCAACTGGCTGGTCTGGCAACACTGTTACTTGTTCTATTAGGTTTCCAACAAGGAGTCATTCATGTCTCTGCAACGATTAGGAGAGGCACCGGGATGACAACGACAAAATATGAATAAAAAATATCTTTTTTTTTCTTTCTTCAAATTTTGACATTTTAGTGATTTGTGAAAAAACCTGACGTGATACACAATTTTGATGGTCATTTTCGTACTCTGCAGAAAAAATCGATTCCGATACACCTCTTCACTTTAAAACAACAAAACCTTGCATATCAGTGTTATTAGTGCAGCAATCGATTTAACCACATGATGTACTCGAAGAGTAATGCTAATGGTTCCAAGTTAATCTACGACGTTGCCACATTGTGAAATTTTGATTCCTCGTAGCGGCTGAAGAAGGCTCCGGAGAGCATAACGCAATAGAATATTTTCGCTTTATTTTGGCCTGTAGAATAGTGTAATGTGATCCGTGGACGCAATTTTTAGACCACCCGATATATATATATATATATATATATATATATATATATATATATATATATATATATATATATATATATATATATATATATTAATTCCTTACAAAGCTTGTAACCCTATGACAAATAGATTTACCTGAATATGTGTCAATTCCTTCTAATTAAGAGAACAAAGTCCTTAACTTCTACTATATAATTCAACAATTGTTGTATATGTTACTTATACATGGAAGAGGAAACTTCACATCTGGATCATGTAGATTATGCGCATACATACATATTTCTTTGCTTTCTTATATTGTCTTCGTTCGGTTCTGGCAGAAGTCGCTTATTCTCTGAATCTGATATATACAAGAGCAGTCAAAAAGTTCCCGGAGTTTCGTTGTAACTATTTATTGCCACAATAAACGCACACATTCACTTAATTACCTTCAAAATAGGATTCTTGAGAACACCACACCTGTTTCACAGCTCCTGTCATTGCTAGAAACAAAGCTGAAAGTCATATTTTGGTATGTTCCGAAGTTCAGCCATCGTGTTGGTTTGGATGTCTTCTACGGTGGCAAAATGGCTAGCAGATACGAACATTTCCCTCCTCTACCAGCTTCTGTACTCACCGGATTTGGCACCAGCGCATTTCTGACTCTTCCTCAAGATCAAAAAGGGGCCTCAAAGGTTTGCCAATTGAATAAGGGTTGCCCAATAGTAGGCCTATATTTTCTGGTTGTTTTCATGTTTGAACTCAACATTATCATATTATAATGTATAAATATTTTCTGCGCTTCTAAATATAGAAATTCAAGTTTACCAGTATAATCTCATTATCTCTGATAAAAATTATCAATATTTACTTTTATTTCAATGCCTTGTCTAAGTCCTTTGTTTTTATGTTGATTCTGGGTCATGTAGTTTCGCTACCACAAATTTCTTTCGTGCTTTGTATTCTTCCTATACTCGTTGTAGTTCTCTTAATTTGCCCACTGTTATTACCCAAGTCCTTCCAATATAGGACTTGCTACATTCGCGTGCTATTTCACGTGTCCTTCAAGTTCTGATTGTGAGAATTACATTGGCCTTTGTTACTTCAAGAACTGGAGTCCCAGGGACGAATCTTAAGTGCTCTATGAACTCCAACGATACCGACGTTTAATAATATACTGTTATAAACTCCTCAGATAATTTGTATTAAACTGTAATGGTCTTCAGATTACTTATTATAATTTAATTGTCTTAACTGAAGTATAGGTAAGAAAATGTGGCTTCGTTATTGTACAAAAACTGTAAATTATTAGGGAAACAGAAATGAATATTATGTAAAACATAGGGGATTGTGAAGTTAAACATTTGATAGAGAATTTCTTTATTTAAAAAAAGCAGCAACTTACCTGTTGTTGAAGATATTTTCCTGTATGTTTCTTGTGCATATGTTAATATTGAAACAAACTTTATTTGAATCTGAATCAAGATTACGGTAGAGATGGTTTCATACAATAAAATTATTACGTCATTAAGTCTTGATCAATTTTCGCAAGAATTTGAACCTGCAGGATTTGCTTGCAGTCTAAATTTCGCCAACTGCTTCCTGAATTTCTACAGCTTCTCATGCTTTTATTCCTTTTTCACGCTCTTCTTCCATTTCTTCCTTCCTGTTGGAGAATAAATGGATGTTCTTTGTGAACCATGAGAACCCCATCGTATATTCTCCTGTTCACTGACCATCGCTTGTCTCGGCCACAGCCCACTCGGACCACGAATAAAAAAAGAGGTTGGAAAGAAGAGATTAGGAACAAAAGAATAAGGTAAAAACTGGTTCAATAGCTCCCTTTGCGTTCGGAAAAGAGAAAAAAAATAATTCTCGAGGAAAAAAAGTACTGTAGACTGTGTGGAAGAAGTTAGGTAGATATAAGGTGAAGACTATAGAAAACATATTTCTGTTCGAATATGTTCACTTGTCACCAAATTTCCATAATACGGATTCGATTATGGATATACACATAGTCAGTTGAAGGATGTTTTTGGTTTTTCCTTCTTTGAATGTTCTTTCTTCAGATCAGACCCGAACGCTCTTCAATAATAATTCAGATTCAGCGTTGTAACCATACTTATTCTAATTATATCCTTTTATTCTAGCTCTCTACTACTACTACTACTACTATAATAATAATAATAATAATAATAATAATAATAATAATAATAATAATAATAATAATAATAATAATGGATATTTCAAAAACGTTTATTACCCATATACAAAACAAACTTTGTAGAAAGATTCCTATTGAATAACTGAGAGGCTTCCTATAATAAAATTCTATTTATTGAAGTATATTTTAAGCAGTTCAACATTTACATAGCTGAACTATTAATTTTCTTCGTCAACTTTTTGTTTTCTTTTGTCACGATTTCTTCCCCACTAAATATCATTAAACTGTTTCCTTCCTTAATCTGGCAAAAAGTGTGGACTCATTCCTTCAAAAATTTTACAAAGAGTTTGACAGTATTATCAGTTATATCTAAAATACAATAATAATTATTTTTCTATCCTCTAGTAATTAAAAAACAAAAATACTACTGTACTCACACTCACGCTGTCTTGATATATATATATATATATATATATATATATATATATATATATATATATATATACAGGGTTTGTCCGGAAAGTAATAGGACTGAGTCGATTTAAAAAAATATATATTGAGCCAATCGTTACAATTCTTTAAAAACTTTCAAAATAGGCTCCTTCTGCGTCGATGCAGCGCTGCCAACGCGATTTCCAAGCATTGAAGGCGTCACGGAAGTCATTCTCCGGAATAGCCTTGAGAGCCGCGGTGCAAGCTGCTTGGATCCCCTCTGTCGTCTCAAAATGCTTGCCTTTCATCGGGCGTTTCAGGCGAGGAAACAAAATGAAGTCCGGGGGGCACATCTGGGCTGTAGGGCGGCTGCGGAAGCGTTGGGATGCCGGCCTTGGTCAGGTAGCTGTTCACAAGAAAGGCGGTGTGAGCCGGGGCGTTGTCGTGGTGCAGCTTCCAGTTTGCTCCGATGTCTGATCGGACCCGATTGACCCTTCGTTTGAGTCTCTTGAGCACTTCCACGTAAAACTTGGCGTTGACGGTTTGTCCAGGAGGAACAAATTCATGGTGGACGATGCCTTTGATGTCAAAAAAGACAATGAGCATTGTTTTCACTTTGGATTTGCTCATTCTTCCCTTTTCTGGGCGAGGAGACGCCGGCGTGTGCCACTCGGAAGATTGCCTCTTTGTATCGGGATCATACTCAAAGATCCATGATTCGTCACCTGTGATTACGTTATTCAACAATTGGGGGTCACTTTCACACATGTTCAAATTTTCTTGGCACAACTCCACTCGCCGTAATTTCTGGTCGTCAGTGAGCACTTTTGGGACAATCTTCGCGCACACCTTGCACATATTCAAATGCTCCGTCACAATTTCATGAACCACAGTTTTTGGTAAATTTAACATCTGGGCAATCAAACGAATACTTAGTCTACGATCTGAGTTCAAAACTTCGCGCACACGAGTCACATTGTCGGTGTTTGTCGAAGTCGAAGGTCTTCCAACACGGTCTTCATCGGCGACCTCTTCCCGGCCCTCCGAAAAGGCCTTGTGCCACCGAAACACACCACTTCTTGCTAAAGCATCATCTGGGTAAGCCTGCTTGATCATATCAAACGCCTCTGTCGCAGATTTACCGAGTTTAACACATAATTTAATCGCGTACCTCTGCTCTAACGAACGCTGCATTTTCGGCTTGCACCACTCACAGAAACACGTCGCGCGAAAAAGCCTGTCCTGACTCTCCGTGTGCTCGGAGACAATTGACCAGCCGCTCGTTCGTTAGCTAGGAACGCCCTCTACCGGACAGTGTTGCCAGATCTACTGATTTTGCAGGAGATCTCCTGCTTTTTCTACGTTCTACTGATCTACTGCGAAAGAAAATGGAAAGTAAACAATCTCCTGCTTTTTCCTTACCTCGAGAAGTTAAAGAAATATATTATTATTAATATTGAATTTTCAATGTTTCTTCATATAAAAAGACGAAATTTCTCTGTTATAATACACAAAGCTCTATAGAGCGTATAGTTATAGAGCTTTACTGTATATAATATGAATCCAAAGAATACAACTGTACGTCATCTTTTATATGCATTATGGTTAGCGTTTTTATGACTTTCTGGAAGATTTACAAGTGAGCGTTGTTTAGATTGGGACTTGGGTTGGAAGAGTGGCTTAGATTGTTTCTCCACGATCGTCAGCAAGAAATCGTCTTACGCCACGATCACGTGTGAGTGCACAACACAGCTACGTTATCGCTACGTGCATGAAAAGACATTTTCCCACTCCACTTTGATTTTTCACTACGTTTTACTTCACATATGTGTGTATCAAATAATATTTATATAAATCGGGACTTTTCCCTTTCATTTGCTCAACGTAGTTCATCGGAAATGAATTCTGGACTGCTTGTTTTGACTATTGCCCCCTTAATAATGGCAAATTTTATTTCCCCCCGGATTTACATTCAAACGCCACCACTGTATGTGTCTACTGCTATCTCCTGTTTTTTGTCTTCGAATCTCCTGCTTTTCCAACTGGCTGGTCTGGCAACACTGTGCTAGGAGCAGATATGCGTATGGGTGTTATTGCAGGGTATTTTGTCATATAAGATATTGTTTGTACCGGATCCAGTCGGTGCGCGCACGCTCCGAAGTACAGTCATGGAGGAATAAAATCAGTCCTATTACTTCCCGGACAAACCCTGTATATATATATTCTCTATTGCTTTTCGTTGAGTTATCAATCACATTTTCACTTGCTAACATTTAGAAGTATACCCCAAAACACACAAAGAACTTCCCAACTTCAGTCTGAATTCAAGTGTATCGAATATTGTTTTGAATCCTTTCTGACATCGGCATTTTCTACATTTATAGGTGTTTCACGTTATTCCGCTTACTATGATTACTGTAATTCTATTCTACCCATTACAGTTTATTTATGATAACATTGAGGAGTTACCAAGAAATTTGTGTAAAAACTTCGCTGTAAAGATGGGTATTTTTCCTATCTATCACTCGTTTCTAGCTTTTCTTTCGTATATTTTCAAAGGGATTAAATGTATTTTAAATAATGTATAATTTTTATTGTTGTATTGATATAGCTTATAATGATACATTTTAGTCTGGGAAACCAAGAAAACTTTAGGAGGCGTCCCCCTTAGACTCCCTTGGCTGCGGGCCTGCTTCAGACATCGAATACTAATTACTAATACTAATACTGGAGATGAAATATGACTTCAATAAATGATCTACTTTCTCGATAAAACTTGTCACCTACAATTTGTCAAGTACATGACAACTGTCATATTTGTAACTTAGAAATATTTTTAAAAAAGTAATTGCAATCCATGCAAGTTACAAAGGGAGATGAAGGTTACGTTATTAAAAATCCCTCATGCTCTGGCTTCCAAATGTAAATGGGCTTCGTAACAGATTCATACTCTTTTTTACCATGTTATGCATTCTAGATTTGGAGTCAGACAAATATACTTTTCACATTTTATCCAACACAAGATGACCTTATTCGTTCATATGTTTAAGATTCACTTTAAGCACTCTTCTCAGATAGTAGAAAAAGAATTTAGATACTGGAAGAAGCATTAAGACATTTTTTTTTATATATTTAAATTTGCGGAAAGCGACTTTCATATTTCATTGTATAGAAGATGCATATTCTTCTATACATTTGTCTTGCATGGCAATTAAATATACGAATTGTAATATAGGTAAAAATAAAAAGTAGGTCACGTACTGAAATAATTAGTATTTACCATATAATTTGAGCAACTAGAGTGCTCCAATCGGCTAGAAAAGTAGTAACTGTTGCAAGATCATACAGTATCATATGTATTAGATGTTTTTAAAGATTAAAAATTTCAGTTTCTATGCCGTATTTTATTGGATTCTGCTTAATCAGTGTTTGGAATGTTAATGAAATTTATATTAAAAGATGGTTACAAAAACAATATCTATATATTAACTAAATATTGTCTATGAATTGTAAATTCAAATTTTTATTCGGCAACATCGTTCTATGGCATAGTGGAATAACTCTTTTGTTAGCTAATATCTTTTGAATAATTTTGTTCGTGTGATTTTTAAGCTTTCAATTGTTAAAAAATAATTTGTAATGTTATACATAATTGTTAACAAATCTGCCAAATATGATTCAACAAACAATAAAAATTAAATTTAAGGTAGCGGGAAGTAAGGAATCATGCGAGGAATATATATAATGTGTGTGTAAGTGTGAAGATATAACGAGAGAGAAATTTCTATTGGATACTTCATAAGGAGATTTTAATATAAGAATCTTCCTCAATGAGAGAAAACCTATTGTGGAAAACTATCTACAGTATCTGTTATGCCTCAATCTTTCTTATTACTTTCTCTTTGGAGAAAAAAACATCTGTGAAGTCAAGTCTTTCTCTAAAGAATGAAAGCACCTTAAAAGTTTAGAGCCCTCTTTCCCACAGAATCTGCGAAGAAACCACACTAGTTCTGAACAACGTTTTGAATAGACGCTTAATGCAAATCGATTTTTACGAATCAATACATCTAAAGGAAATTGGAAGACTTCACTCAATTGATAGCTTTTTTTTAAAAAAAAAAAAGAAAAAAGGGGGAGACAAGAATGGAAAGAAATATAAGGAGAGAAATGGTCTTACGTTTATCTTTATACTTTTTATGAGTTGCATTGGAGAAAGTCATTAGGTACTTGACACATTCACATTTAAAACTCAAGGGAACAGGGTGCTTTGAAAGAAATAACATTTACTTATTGACTTCTATTGTTTAGTTTCTTCCATTGATTATATGTATAATATGACAATATTCTTACCAATTTTAAGCATCATTTTCATAATTCAGTGTATTAAACTTTCAAAATAGCGAATTGTTTCAGTTATCTATTTTACAATTTCCTCTGCAAGTCAAAGGGAATGTACGTACACAACACTAAAAGATCGTAATATCAAAAATCCAAACTTGTTTTAAAAGGATTTTTAAACTCTTAAATCGTACAGTTTTTTTTTTTTTTTTTAACTACAAGCATTTAAGAATATTTGTCTGATCGGTTTACGGTGGTTCAGTTTCAAGGTATCAGCGGAATATGTATCTGGTAGACACAATTTATTAACGTATTCTATAGGTAAAATAATGGGTAACGGGTCAGGATCTTAATGATTTTCATGATTTTTAAATGCAAGGAGTAAGTGACTACATGACCAGGGAAAAAACTTTTCTTACAGTCAGATATGTTTTGGTCACTAATGCCATCTTGAATAATAAATGTTATTGAATTCATCAGGCTGACTGCCATGGACGAAATATGTTTGCGACATGGTGGGGCTAAATATAGTTGAAGTTAGTCATTAGGTCACTCAAACAGAAAGAAACATAAAAACAAGTGAACTGCATTTTAAATTTGAAACCCAGTTTTGCGTATCGTGACCGAATGGAGTAACTTTACAGCACCAATAGACCAAGGGCCAAGGCGGTGATAACTCCCCCTCCTAAGGAACTTTCGCCACTATATTAGAAATGTTCATTAGGGTCCTTAGAAGGAAAAAAAATAGTTGTGGTCAATATGTAAGTGCAATACCTGGGTCCTGGAGCTCTTAACCCTTTAGCACCCGTGTATATTTACAGACATCGATGGGACATCTTTAAATGACCGTAGATCAGACCGTTAGTGCAACACTGGAACAAGTTATACCTCGATCAATTTGTAAGACTATAGGCCTTCAGTTTACGTTATGAACGGGACATTTCAGTGTACAAAGGAAAACCAATTGAGGGATATTTAAAAATAATCATAAAAACGTCCCTTCTCGCGATTCTTCTAGTTATTATGTAGCAACACTACAAACTACCTGAATAATAAAATGTATTTATGTGTCTCATTTCATGTTCAACTTACAATGAAAATTTCATCTTGATCCATCAAATAGCAGCAAAGGATATTTGTTTTTTATAGTTTCCACAGAGTTCATAATAATAGATTTTCATGAAAGTACGAGTATGACTTTATGTCAATGTTCCGACCGTCAGTGCAACACTGGAACACGTTATACCTCGATCGATTTGGAAGAGTGTAGACTTTCAGTTTACGTAACGAACGAGACATTTCTGCGTACAAAGGAAAAATAATTGAGGGATATTTAAGAAAATTTCCCTATAAAAGTCCCTTCTCGCGATTCTTTTAGTTATTATGTGGCAGCACTGCTCTCTAGGCGAATAATAAAATGTATTAAGGTGTTCTGTTTTATGTTCAACTTAAACTGAAAATTTCGTTTTTATCCATCAAATAGCAACAGAGGAGATATGCATTTTATAATCTTCACAGGGTTTATAATAATGGATTATCATGGAAGTACGAGTATGACTTTGTGTCAATGTACAGTTACGTGGCAACACTGCAAGCTACGTGAATAATAAAATTTATTTATGTGTCCTATTCTATGTTCAACTTAAACTGAAACTTTCGTCTTGATCCATCAAATAGCAGAAGAGGAAATATGTATTTTATAGTCTTCACAATTTTCATAATAATTGATTTTCATCGAAGTATGAGTATGACTTTGTGTCAATGTTCCGTTTTATTTTTCTATAGAAAACAAGTGATACAAATTATTTTAGTTGATTTTCTCATTCGTTATATTGTGACATATTCCCAGTACCGAGAAATCCCGCAGGAAGATTTTATGATTTGTTTGTCCGTGGTATAATATAAATAATTCCAAAACAATAATTTTACTGTTGTGCGGTTACATTATGCTCCTTTGAAAATACTTGTTGTTCTGCTATTCTACAATGAATACACTTCCAAACATGTTTGCTGATATGTGAAGTTATCAAACAACTCTCGAAGTTATTGCGTAGAGCATGTATTCCTATTAGATGTGCACACAGAATATCGCACTTAATATAGTATGTAATATGTAGTTTTTCAATTGCCGCAATATTAAATAATTTGTTATATTCTTTGTGTTCTTGCCTGTCTGTAAGTTGATAATAGTAGCACATTCGCCCTGAAATCCACGTGTTCTCAGTTATTCTGGAAAAGAATGACAAACAAAAACAAGCTAGTCAGACAGACGACAATTGGAACAAGAAAAGGATTACTGTTGTGAGAAATCGAAAATTTTGTGTAATATCCTACGCATAAAACGAAACTGAAACGACGACAAATTTCATAAAAAAAAAAAAAAAAAAACTTCCTTAAGAACTTTCAGGTCAAAGTACTGCGGAAAGAGACTGACACTGCAAAACTGCACCACTTAACATCAAATTGCATCCAAATTCCTACAGAATACGACACAAACAAACACGGACTATCCCTGGGACTACGAATGTTTCATAAAATTACCACGATTGCCAAGTCAGTTTGCTGAATCATGTGTGGCGGAAAATTGTATACTCTTAGTGGATAATTCACTATGTTTGGAGCGTACTGTTATACGGCTATATGTAGCAAAGATCCTGTTTAACGAGGAGCAGTGCGTATTTGGCCAGAAATAGAACTAAAATTGGGATCGCGAAAAAAAGGGAAAGGTGTCTTATGGTAAACTTTAGTGACATGTGTCACTAGAATAGCTGAACGTGTCATTAAAGGAACACCTATTCGATAGGAAGACGAATCACTACTGTTACAGATTCAAGAAGTGGATTTCATAGCAGCCGAAATGAGGTACACAACTTGTACTAGATCATCGAGTTGAATTTGTTCATGGAACAAACATACCTAAAGATAAATTCATTGAAGGCACAGTCTGTGCAGGTATGACTGAGTGTTTTGTTATTGAAACAGATTTACTGTTACTGCGAGCTATTCTTAATCACCACCAATAGGTGTGAGTTCCTCCGTGGCCGCCCACGGCGTGAGTGCTACGTTCCAAGAGCTCAGATTTACCTAATCTCTCATGCAGTTTATATTTACCCTTTTAAGTGGAAGTGATATGCAAATCCTCGGAAATTATCACATCAAAAGGGGGAGAATACAGATGAATCTTTTATGAGTGATGGCTGAAGGTCATCACCGCTTTCGGCGACACAATCATACATTGTTGTTTATAATCTAAACATTTGTGAATATGAAGATGAGTGGCACGTATGGTTGAGTCGAGTTATTAATTCTGTTCTGCTTGTGAGATATCTGATGGTTATACCTAGGAGCATCTTTTTTGACATCAACCATGGTACACCTCAAGCAGCTGAACAAACATCTTGCGTTAAAAATTTGGAGACACGGGTTTTCCAAAGACTTAGGCCTGTATTAGTTGCAGCTAAAAGGATAGATATAAACTTAAAAACAAGATGATGTAAGTCTAAGCTCATGGCATGTAGCAATTTTACCTTGGTAAGTCACAAAAGATATGACGCTTGTCCATGGTGAATAATAAAAGTTCGCAGTAACAATAAAGCTGCTTCAATAACTAAAACACTTACTGACATATCTGCACAGACTGTCCCTTCAATGAAGTTATCTTTAGGTATGTTTGTTCCATGAACAATTTCAGCTCGATGATCTGGTACAAGTTGTGGTACTTCATTTCGGCTGCTATGACATCCACTTCTTGAATCTGTAACAGTAGTAATTCGTCTTCCTATTGAATAGGTGTTCCTTTAATGACACGTTCAGCTATTCTAGTGACACATGTCACTAGAGTTTACCATAAAACACCCTTTCCCTTTTTTCGTGATCCCAATTGTAGCTCTATTTCTGGCCAAATACGCACTGTTCCTCGTTAAACAGGATGTCTGCTACATACTACCATATAACAGTACGCTCCAAATATGGTGAATTATCCACTAAGAGTGTACAATTTTCCGCCACACATGATTCAGCAAACTGACTTGGCAATCGTGGTAATTTTATGAAACATTCGTAGTCCCAGGGATAGTCCGTGTTTGTTTGTGTCGTATTCTGTAGGAATTTGGATGCAATTTGATGTTAAGTGGTGCAGTTTTGTAGGGTCAGTTTCTTTCTGCAGTACTCTGACCTGAAAGCTCTTATGGAAGTTGTTTTTTTTTTTAATGAAATTTGTCGTCGTTTCAGTTTCGTTTTATGCGTAGTGTATTACACAAAATTTTCGATTTCTCACAACAGTAATCCTTCTTCTTGTTCCAATTGTCGTCTGTCTGACTGGCTTGTTTTTGTTTGTCATTCTTTTCCAGAATAACTGAGAACACGTGGATTTCAGGGCGAATGTGCTACTATTATCAACTTACAGACAGGCAAGAACACAAAGAATATAACAAATTATTTAATATTGCGGCAATTAAAAAACTACATATTACATACTATATTAAGTGCGATATTCTGTGTGCACATGTAATAGGAATACATGCTCTACGCAATAACTTCGAGAGTTGTTTGATAACTTCACATATCAGCAGACATGTTTGGAAGTGTATTCATTGTAGAAAGCAGAACAACAAGTATTTTCAAAGGAACATAATGTAACCGCACAACAGTAAAATTATTGTTTTGGAATTATTTATATTATACCATGGACGAGCAAATCATAAAACCTCCCTGCGGGATTTCTCGGTACTGGGAATATGTCATAATATAACGAATGAGAAAATCAACTGAAATAATTTGTATCACTTGTTTTCTATAGAAAAATAAAACGGAACATTGACACAAAGTCATACTCATACTTCGATGAAAATCAATTATTATGAAAATTGGAAGACTATAAAATACATATTTCCTCTTCTGCTATTTGATGGATAAAGACGAAAGTTTCAGTTTAAGTTAAACATAAAGCAGAACACCTAAATACATTTTATTATTCGCCTAGTTAGCAGTGTTGCCACATAATAACTAAAAGAATCGCGAGAAAGGACTTTTATAGGGAAATTTTCTTAAATATCCCTCAATTATTTTTCCTTTGTACGCAGAAATGTCTCGTTCGTTACGTAAACTGAAAGTCTACACTCTTCCAAATCGATCGAGGTATAACGTGTTCCAGTGTTGCACTGACGGTCGGAACATTGACATAAAGTCATACTCGTACTTTCATGAAAATCTATTATTATGAACTCTGTGAAAACTATAAAAATCAAGTTTCCTTTGCTGCTATTTGATGGATCAAGATGAAATTTTCATTGTAAGTTGAACATGAAATGAGACACATAAATACATTTTATTATTCAGGTAGTTTGTAGTGTTGCCACATAATAACTGAAAGAATCGCGAGAAGGGACGTTTTTATGAATTTTTTAAAATATCCCTCAATTGGTTTTCCTTTGTACGCAGAAATGTCCCGTACATAACTTAAACTGAAAGGCTACAGTCTTACAAATTGATCTAGGTATAACTTGTTCCAGTGTTGCACTAACGGTCTGATCTACGGTCATTTAAAAATATCCCATCGATGTCTGTAAATATACACGGGTGCTAAAGGTTTAAGGGCTCCAGAACCCAGGTGTTGTACTTATGTGTTGACCAACAACTATTTTTTTTCCTTCTAAGGACCCTAATGAACACTTCTAATATAGTGGCAAAAGTTCTGTAGGGGGGTGGGAGTTATCACCCTCTTGGCCCTTGGTCTACAAACCATGAGATTCAATATTGCACGAGGTGTTTCTGCTTCTTGCTCATACATCTTGTAAACATCAATATATAGAACTTACAACTTTAACCATTACGATTTTTTCACAGACTTCCTTTTATCCTTCTTCTCTGATAATGTAAAGATGTGCAAATAATTAAGTATAACCTACAAATTTATGAAGTATGTCGGTGAATACGCTATACAATAACACAGTTACTAAATTATAAATAATACGCGCAAAAATGAATCAGTAAAGTAAAAATGAAAATGAAATCTTTCAGTTTTATGTTCCACGGTTATGCCGGCTAGGCTAAAAGAGAGGGTGATGATGAGAAATGAATGAAATGGTGGAATGAAGAAAGCAGGAGGAAACAAGAGAACCCCGAGGAAACCCACGCATACGGTGTTTATCCACCACAAACTTCACTTGGCGAATCAGTAAAGTAATGACAAACATGTGTAACTTTTCTGAGGTTATGCTTTGCGAGGCCAAACTACAAGTACAGGGCAACATTCAGAAGCCTAAACAACTAGTTTACGCACATTAACATATATGAAGTGAAACCCGCGTAGGGGTATCAAGGACTACGTTATTAATAAAAGATATTTACTTTGCCTTCTCAAATATATTTTGTGACCATTGTTGTTTTCTTTATGATTATCTTTTTAAGAACAAGCAAAAATACATTATTTTCCAAGAGTTGATTCTCTGGCCCATTCAGGTAGAAAAAAAAAGGAAATCTGTGAACATCGATAAACAAACTACTTCAACAACTGTGAACACTAGTAAATAATTTCAGAATGTTGGTAAACTAAATTGACACAATTTAATTATGTTTTGTGCCAGTATAAACCGACTACTGCGTGAATACTTAGTTGAAATATTTAATAAATTCTTCGGATTATTTCATATTTGGAAAAACTTCATTCAACTTAAGTATGTGATTCTTTTCTTTATCTTTCCAGTATTGACATTAGTGAATCCGTACATACAAAATTGATATACTTCATTATTTTTATCGTAAGATTCCGCGGCCAGTTTAAAGTCACTTCGTGCAATTTTAGAGCCTTCTTGCACTACGATTCTCCGTTAAATCCCTCTTTCGAAGCAAGAATTTCCTCTTTAATGCTATCAGTCAATTGCGATGTTCTACATTTCTAATTGTTTAACTACTAAATTATTTGCATTGTCGGTCTTCTATCCGCAGACAATACCAATACTTTCTTGTTGGCTTTTCATTTTATTCAAATAATTTCCTTATTTTTTATTTTTTATTTATTTATTATTATTTTTTTACATATTCACTCTTCGAAGACTTCTAATGATTTTTTGCATTGTAAGTGTATCTCTAGTAAACATTGATAAAAGGAAACGGGGCAATCACAAAATATATTTGAGACGTTCTTTTAAAAGCAAAACAACAACATAATGAATAACTATATTAATTTGCTGTTAAGTGTACTAACTGTACATCTACTAGTAATATAACCATAAAGGGATTCCTTGATATGAATTCAATAACATTCATAGTTTTTGCTGCGATTAGTACTGAGGAGCTCCAATTTTTATAGTCTGAATATTCTCTTTGTTCCAATCACCTTCTGAAAATGGATTTCTCAGTACCTTTTAACTTCGAGATTTATATATTAAGTGCTAGAGAAGAATGCACATAATTTCGTATTAGTCTACGAGGAACATAAAAAAGTAAAATTATTAAATGTTTCATTGCGTCTACAAATATTGAGTATCAATAGTTTGCTGAAGATTGTGTTTAGTTAATTTTACTAATATACTACGTTACGTTCTATTGTACATTCACTGATTTGCTATCAAGTATTTGGGATTATTTGAGTTCCAAAGTTAGTTCTATTGGGTAGGATAATATGTAATTTAGTGGTGGAATTTGTCTATTTAAGATTTGTCTGAATTTGTATTAGAAACAAGAAGAATGCAATTGAGAAGGTAGTTTATCAGTGTTTCATTCGATTCCAAGAATTTAATTTATTTTCAATAATATTTATATTGTATTTGGACAAAAAAAAAAAAAAAAAAAAACTGTCCAAAAAAAGGATCAAGGACAAGTTATGGACCAAGGTGATATGATTTAGATTTGGTCTGTCTAACTTTCCATTTACTATACGACTGGTATTATTTCTCCTTCACAAATCAAGTTATGTCTGGTCTGCACAGACGAAAGCGAACTGTTACCTCAATCATATAAATTAGACAGGAAAATAACAAAGATAACCGTAAAAAAAATAATATATCTATAAAGGAGCCAAACCAACCCGACGTTTTACAAAACACTTTTTGTAAGATTTTGTTTTTTAAAAAATCCAGAAGCATTCTGAAATGTTGCCAAAAATTGCGAGAGCAAAATCCTTGAAACTCTGTTGGCACACCTTCCAGATTTCCAATCGAAAAATAAAGGAGACACATTCACTTAGAATAGCTTAGAGGATACAAACAAATTCCATCGACTACAAAAACCCTTACATTTCAACTTGCTCTTTGGTTTATCTCTTGAAAATCAGTTTTGATCTATAGTGTTTCATACATAAGAGAATATGTTAGAGAAAAAATATTGTGCTGCACACGAATACCTTATACGTAAGCAATGTAATGTTTTTCTTTAAGAAAAATATTACTGGGAATAAAACTTTAGTGTTCAAAATTAATTTTGAAAATTATTATTAATTTGAAATGTAGCTGCAGTAAATCATGTGAAAAATCGTATATTGAAAGTTGATATACTTGTTTAAAATAATTTTATTTTTATTCACAGTTTATATTACACTGATGTATATATGTTGCATAACATTGTACATTTATATCACTGACTATTTATAATGTTTATTTCCCTGCAACCTGATGCAGGTTTTTCAAGATTTTGTCCAAGTTTTGAAATCTCTGAACGAATATATTTCATTAAGATATAACATTAAATTTCTGATGAATATATTGTCAGAAATGACTCTCTTGGCGATTTCTTTGTAAACTATTTTACTTTTGGATCAATTCATTAAATTTTAAATGAATTTGTTGTGTTAACTGGTTGGGTGGAGTATGTTTACAAATTGCTTTTCTTTTACAGTTAAATAAAATTTGTTGAATTCTTTCATTTTGAAACTAACATGTTATATTAAATGGTAAAATATTTACCAAGAAAAATAGTTTGTAACGCAAATTTTAATAGAAGTAATATTTATATCTAATTTCGAGCTAAAAGTTCGTAATTTTATAAAGAACTCTTCTTTACATTTGTTCTTACAATGAAATCTTATTGGATTCTATAGTAACGACTTTTTACTAAACAATGAACCATAGGAAAATTGGTTTTCCAGTTTAGATATTATTTTTCATATTATTAATTTGAAATGTAGCTACAGTAAAATAATTTGAAATATTAGTTTTTCGAAAATAAATATAATGAAATCTTTAAGGTTTACGTCCCACGGTAATGCCTGTTAGGCTAAAGGAGACGGTGATGATGAGAGATGGGTGAAATGGTGGAATGAAGAAAGTGGGAGGAAACGGGAGAACCCCGAGAAAACTCACGAGCACGGTGTTTGTCCACCACAAAGTTCACAGGGCGCGAGCTGGGATCGGACCAGGGACCCCAAGCACCGGAGGTGAACGCTATACCACTGAGCCACCGCGCCCCCCAATGAATATAATATTTTAAACTAATTTAGTATTGTAGAATTTTCGAAACAACAGAAAGCAAAAGTCAATATAAAAATCTGGATCTTTTCTTTTCTTTTCTTCTTCTTCTTCTTCTTCTTCTTTTTTGAAATCATGTTCATGAAATATTATGAGGAAAGATAGTGTCCTTGAGGCACTTTTACTGCATAACTAAATCAATTATTAATTATAAAGTCATGAACGGAGGACCATTTACATGGCAATAAATAATAAACAAGATATTCACCGCTCTGTCTCAAGGTATTTTCTAAGTTCTAGATCATTACAGAGCTGAATTTTTAGTTTTTATTCGTTTCTCCGTTAAAAAATCTATTAGAAACGGAAAATTCATATAAACTTCCATTTTTTTTAGAAAATATAATAATTATTAAAGTAACAATTTTTTTATGAGAAACACCGATTAAGTACATACAAAGTATGTATTAATTTAGAATGGCTATACAGTCAACAGGTACTCAAAGTTTGCTCGTAGTTTCTCCTACGTGGTGATCTGATCTTTGTACTAATTTTATAATTTTCTGCAGGAAGTAGTCCAAAATTGGATGCAGGTGGTCTTGAATGAAAAAATAGTCAGTGATCAGTAATTAATGATATTTTGCAAGTTGGTTTTATTTCTTTTTTGAGTGTCACTATTTATTTTAGAAAATCATAAGCTAAATCGTAAGTGACAAAGCTCCTAGACTTGTAGATTTTTATTCGAAACTGCCTTGGAAGAACATTAAATTTACCTATTTGTTTTCGCATTCAATGCTTACGTATTTGATGTCCTCTTGTATTTGTTGAAGTTGAGCGCTGCTGTAGACTTTTTTCTCTGTTCTAACGATCATTTCTTCTTGATTATTTAGAATTTCCCTTATCCAAAATGTTCCAGTAGCTAATTATTTTGGGTCTTTCTCTATATTGTGTACATTGTAAAGTATAGTGTTGATAGTCGTAGAGAAGATTAAGTGTAAAGATGTTTTTATACATATGAAATTATATTTGAAAAGAACGTTTTTGGCTTGGAGGAGTAATTTTTTTTTTTTTTAGATGTATCGTTATTTCATTTGATTTAAATCTAACATTTTTAATAGGTGTTTCAAATGAAATCTGTTTCTAATTTTTGCCTAGAAATTTTGCTGTTGTAAGTTGACAAGTAGGTTAGCTTTGTAAGGCATGTTTTGTGTCGATAAATAATTGAATTAGTACTTCTTAGATAAGCTACTAAGATTTGAGCATTTTCAAGCCTATTGTGTGCTGCCAAGTTTCAAACCATTTACGAAAACCTTATAGCTATAGATGTAATCATACAAAGATGCAATTTATTTTGATGGCTCTCCTCCAATAACAACTAGCGTTATATCATTAACAAACAGCATGTGCTATAATACGATGAGAGCGGTGAATGTTGTGATATTCCTTTGTGAATGAGTCTTGGCGTGGAAAGTGTATTTTAAATCTTCAATCAAGTTGTAGAATGTTGAAGGAAGTTAGAGGTCCTGTATATTAAAGTGGATTGGAGAACGATGTATGATTACAGAAAGAAATATTTTGACAGACGGTATCGAAGACAGGAGTTAGATACAGAAATATGACATTTGTTCTATATTTCTTTTTCATAATCAACTGCGAGTTGTTATATTTCTCTAAAACATAAATGAAGCCGTTCACTAGAATAAATGTAACACTGGCACAATCCTTCTTGAGACGGACCAGTACCGCCTTTGTAATTTTTGGGAATCAGCTTACGAGAATTGCATGTGTAGATGTCGAAGCTTCGTGCTCAGAAAAAAATGAGAGCTAGGTGTTCAAGAAGTAGCGTGTGTTTAAAAGATTACGGGAGCTGTGTGCTCAGGTGTTCAAAGGGAGCTTAGTGCTCAAAAGAAGCTGTGTGCTTAAAAAATAGGAGGAGATCAGTGTTCGAAAGGAGCTTACTGCTCAATTGTTTTAAGGAAGCTTAGTGCTTAAAATGAGCTAGATGCTCAGAAGTTTTGAGGGAACTTAATACTCAAGAGTAGCTGTGTGCTTAGAAGTTTATGGGGAGCTTAGTGCCCAGAAGACGTTTAATATTCAGAATTACTAGCAAACCTGCACGTCCTGCGCAAGCGCAGGACACTATTAGTGTCTGAATGATTGAATATGTTACAAAATTAAAAATATTTATGTCTAGCAAAGTAGTTTTAATAACACGTTAATAATTTCTCGATAATTAAGAATTTCTCGATAATTACTCGAATTTAAGACGTTCTCGAATCTAAGACGCACCCCCAATTCCGGTGGGTTAAATTAAGGAAAATAGTAATATGTTCCGTTTTTAATATTATTAAAGCGTTCTTTGATATTGGTCATTTTCGGTGACTTTTATATATTCCTCTCCCCTTCCCATGTTGCGAGGCACGGCATGATAAAAATTATCTCAGGCCCAAATGTCATATATGTGGAAAATTTGATCGAGATCGGTTGGGTGGTTCAAGAGTTAATATCTATTTATTTTTATATATTAATCTCCCCCTCCCCTAGGTTCTACCGTCAAAGTGAAAATATTAAAAAAAAAAAAAAAAAAACTTTCCAGGCTCAAACGTCATCTATGTTGAAAATTTGATCGAAATCGGTCAGATGGTTCAAGAGTTATTAAGTTTTATTTATTATATATATCCTCCTCTCCTTCTGCCCTAAGTTCTACCGTCAAAGGGGTATGATAAAAATCATTCCAGGTCCGAACCTCATCTTCGTTGATAATTTGATTAAGATCAGTTCGGCATGATAAAGTCACAAAGACAGTCACTTTTTTTTTTACATATATGTCCTTCCTTCCCCTCCCCTACATTATGCCGTCAAAGTAAAATGACGAAAACATCCCAGGTCCGAACCTTATATATGTTGAAAGTTTGATCGATATCGGTCGGATGGTTCAAGAGTTATTAAGTTTTATTCATTTTCATACAATTACCCTCCTTTCTTCCCCCCCCCCCCCCTAAGTTCTACCATCAAAATGAAATATAAAACTCCCAGTTGGAAGTTCATCTATGTTGAAAACAGAGCTAGATTTAGGTTTGGTGGGGCCCTAAGCTAATGAAGGTGATGGGGCCCTTTATGGGTCCAGATGAATATAGGCGCCATATATACAGAAATGAAGAAACTAGTGATATTTTAGGAAGCAGGCTAGTAGAAGAGGCCCTATTACGTTCATCATAGGAGCCTACACAAGACGAAGCACTGCTGCTATTACGTAGATTTTATTTTATTTATTATTTTTCTTATATTTAGGAAATGTACATTAATTTTTTTTTTCAATTTGAGGGGTCCCTCAGAGAAGAGGGCACTAAGCTATAACTTGATTTGCTTATGCGTAAATCCGGCACTGGTTGAAAATTTGATTGAGATCGATCGCGAACATGGTCAGTTTTATTTTTATATTTATTGAATTTTGTATATCTCCCCCTCTTCCTCCTCCCCATCCCCTACATTATTCCATCAAAGTGAAGGGGTAAAATCCATTCCAGGCACGAACATTACCTATATTGAAAATTTGATCGAGATTGCTCGTTTGGTTCAAGAGATATTAAGTTTTATTTATTTTTTATAATTCCCCTCCTCCCCTGCTGTAAGTTCTACCGTCAAAGTGAATAGCTAAAGACACTCCCAGGCCAGAACTGCATCTACATCAAAAATTTGATCGAGATCGGTTGGGTAGTTCAAGAGATTAAAAGTCACAAACATAGTCACTTTCAATTTGGATCTGAAGTTCTTTGTTCACGGACACCGCTATTAATATACAGATTAGCATGGCAAGGTGCTCTCAGAACAAGAAGGAAGATAGTGAGAAGGTTGATGGTCGATTTAGTCCAAGGAAGAATAATGGTGGGGAATATTGTTTTGAGGAGACTGGGAGAAGATTTTGCAGTAATAAGTGTCAATTCATGGCAATGTAAAATTATTGTTTAAAAAAGGAAATAATTGTATATAATGCGGGTAAATATATTGTTTTTTGGTAGCTTTCGCAGCGTTATAAAATGTATTGGTTGAGATTTTTAAATTTTATATATACGTTATAATTTATATCAGTTTATGTGGAAATTAAATTGTATTCAAGTGTACGTCTCGTATTGATTTCTTTGGTACCCTTTATTTATATAGGATAAAGTTGAGGTTAGGCCTAAGAATAAGCCTAACGTTATAAATAGATTATACTTATGTAATATTCAGCAGCGGTGACCCATGAAGTTAATACATGTAACTCCTATATCATTTTCTAGAAGAATGAAAAGCTTCAGTTTTGAATTATAACGTCTCTATTTGTAATCAGTTCACAGATTTGTGTAAGATATTTGAAGAATGCACAGATTCCATTATATACACATATATATATTTCTGTTTTTGTTAATTTACTTACCACGAAATTACTATTTGTACTTTCCATAGTAATATATGCTAAGAACATTCTATTAGTAAGTTTGATCTTATACTCAGATGCAATTATTGGAGATTGTCAGTGCGGATTTAGGCTAAATTGATAAACTATCGACCACATACTTACCATTCGACAAATACTCGAGAAGAAACAGGGATCCAATAGCCCGGTACATTAATTACTTATTGAGTTTAGAAAAGACTACGACTCGGTTAGGAGGAAAACATTGTACATACAATATTGTTACAGAATTTGGAATACCGAATAAGCTAGCGTTAAAGATATGTTTAAATGAATCCCAAAGTTAAGTCCGAGTAAGAAAATTCTTGTCCACGAGCTTTCCCGTCGCTAATAGCCTCAAACAATGAGATGTGTTGTTGCCGTTATTATTCAACTTTGTTCTGGAGTACGCTATAAGGACAATCAAAGATAGCAAACAGAGCCTAGAGCTGAATGTTATTCACCAGGTTATGGCGTACGCTTATTATGTAAATCTGGTAGGGATGATAGGAGATCAATAGAAAGAAATTCTTAGGTCTTATTAAAAGCTTGCAGAAACGTGGATTTAGAAGTAAATGCAGAGAAAACTAAATACATGGAAGTTTGTCGGGATCGTAATGCTACAAATTATGAATGGATCAAAATATCAAATAATACTTTCGACAAAGTGGATACTTTAAAATATCTAGAAACAATTCACAGTTGATGAATTAACAGACCAAAATCATATCCACAAAGAAATTAAATATCGACTGAAACCAGATAATTCGTATTATTATTTTGTTCAAAATCTTTTGTCATCGCGAATTATATCGAGGAATTTGAAGCGTAAAATATATAAAACTATAATCACGTCAATTGTACTGTATGATTACGAAACATGGTCGCTTACTTTGAATGAAGAACGGAGACTGAAAGCAAGAATTTGGGAATAAAATCCTAAGACGAATATTCGGACCCAAGAGGAATGGGAATGGAAAATGGCGGAAACTCCATAGCGAGAAACTGCATGATTTATACCGTTTACTGAATATTGTTAGGTCCATCAAATCTAAGAGGCTCAGGTGAACAGGTCATGTAGCCAGAATGGAAGAAAGTAGAAAGTTTTCAAAGTTTTTACTAGAAATCCAATCGGAGAACGAACATTAAGAAGGTCTAGGCGCAGATGGGAGAACAATATTAAGATGAATCTCACAGAAATAGGAATACAAAGTTCGCTAAAGACAGAATTCAATGGAGAGCTTTTTTGAATGCAGCATTGAACCTTCGAGTTCCATAGCCCATAGAGTTAGTTAGTTAATAGTGATATGAGAAGATTATTTTCAAAACGGAATGTTTCAACTTTTTCAACTTCACTTTTCAACGGTTAGGGATGAACTCTATCGGATTATGCAACAAGATATACGCTAGTAGGAATCTTTGGTTGAAATTACAATTTTAAGTTAGTCGTTTCCATCAAAAGGGAAGAAATCCACTTAATTTTCTATTTCTACTTTAAAAATAGTAATTGCTGGTGGAAATGTTTTCTTTTGAATATAAGTTCCTCGTATGTCAATGATATTAATATTTAAAGGAATACACTCGATAGATATTAGCAGTGGCGTATTTACGATTTTGTTTCGGGAGGGGCTTTGCTAACTTTCGGGGGGGGGGCTTTGCCTGGAAATGTGAAAATTCTGCAAGATATTTCATTTATTTCACTATACTAAGTAAGATTTCGGGGGGGGGGGGGCTTAAGCCCGGAAGCCACCCCCCTAAATACGCCACTGGATATTAGTATAAAATCTAATACCAAATCATTCTGAAAAATGGTGTTGTTCTTCTGTTCTTGTATTTTATTTCAGTTTGTAAACATGGCTACCCATTGCCCTTGCGTTGTTTTATATCGACATTTGTCGTATTTCTTACTGGCTAAATACATCCATAAACATTGGCGGGTTTTGACATTGATTACCAAGTAACTATGGACACTTTGAAAATTTGAAACATACTTGATATATAGCAATTGCTGACGTATAAGACACGCTCCTTTTTAAGGACTCTTCACGGAAAAATATTTTAGTTAAAATTACTTTATATTAATATGTTTTTTAAAATTTACGTACTGGTTATATTTTATTTTACTTTAGTGGAACATATACCATACAATCACAAAATGAAAAAGAATTACAATAAAAATACAACAATACTGTAAATTTCTTTTACATTACATTTATAGTAATTCTGCTAGGGTAGAAAGGAATACAAAAATGTCTGGTCACAATGGAAAATTTCAATCATCACCGTCACTACTATTACCAAAACCTGAAAATTCGTTACTTGTCATATTAGAAGCAGAGCTACCACTGTATTTAAACAGTATATCATCCTCAGAATCATCTAGAGCAGTGGTTCTCAAACTTATTGTTACCGCGACCCACATTAAATAATAAAATGTATTTTGTGAGCCACCTACTTTTATTCAAATACACATGGACATTCTACGTAATGGGGGTGTATTTCAAACTAATTAAATTTTGTAAATCATATCTCTAGTTTGTTATTTCCTAGACTAAAAAATAAAAATTCACATGATGTACAAAAAGTAATTGGAAAGAAAAATCTCTGTACAACTATTCATAATGAGTCGCATGCGATGCATGTGCTTGTTTTCGATATTTATTAATAAATGTATTGATATCCACGCTGACGAATTAAGCTACTATCAGGTGCAAGGGATTGGACACTTGCATTCGATTTCTGTATTTAGTCTTGACCCCCGCCATCGCTGTTGCTTACATTTTTCTATGTCTTTAAGGAACTAACAAGGGCTCTGAATAACCACTTACTGTATTGTTCACCTCATTAACAAACGCTTCCAATTTTTATTTTCTAAATAGTACTTGACAACATCAAAATAAAATTTCCATAGTTAGAAGGAAAAATTCTAGCGACCCACCGAAAAAAAAAAAACGATCCGCGACCCACCAATGGGTCGCGACCCACACTTTGAGAAACGCTGATCTAAAGTATTAATGATTCAACATTTCATGAAATACTTTATGACAGTTTCCTTTTTCACGTCATTCCATGATGCTTTAACTCATTTGCATATTTGTGAAATACTATGTCTCTTTCTTCTTCCTATAGGAGTAACATGAAAATCAGAAGACCTCATCATTATCCATGTATTCCATTTTTCTTTCATAAATCCTTTGAAAGGTTTATTGATGGAAGCATCCAGCGGTTGAAGCTAGCTTGTCAACGCTCCCGGGATTACGGCAATGTGCGTTTCCGTATCACCAGTTTCTTCTTGACAGCGTCTCTTTCTGGGGGCCTCAAATTCAAGTCAAACAAGTAAAGAAGTTTTTCTCAGTAGTCCACCAGGGCGCCTAGACCACACCTTTTCCATCCACATCTTCAAACATTTTCACCCACCCAATTTTTTTTCATGAACATGAACCATTATCCCATTCGCTATTTATTCATTTCGTAATGTCTTTCTTTTAAATACATTACTACATCAATTTCATTTCATCTGCACAGCAAGATAACAAAACAGTGTAACTAGGTTTTCATTATCAGTAGTTTTGTCAGTTACAGTTTTTGCACCTTTTAAGTTAGCTGTTGAAGACACCATATGTGAGAGGGACCTCACCCATATTTGTTATTTGCGGAAGTTCAAAGTGTTTAGACCTTCTGGCTTCAAGGCGTATCTGTGAACCTACAAATTTGTCCTCATATTCAGCCGGCATTCTTCGTACATTTTTTGTTTTAACAAGCATACAAAGGTAATTTCCTTTTGTGAACTGGAAACACCACGAAGCTGAACCTGTGAAGTCAGTGATACCTCTTTCCTTTGCCATATATTTTGATTTGTAGGTTATCATCTTTGTAGACACTGCAATACTTTCCTTAAGTCTTCTAATTTTCCTACACATTCTTTAAGTTGTGGCCATTTGACGACTAATCTGCAAAGACTATGGTTTGAGTGCTTTGCTGCCTTCAGTTCATTTCCTTGTTTTCGCTAAGTGCGAATCATTTTTTCAGTAGATGGTGGCCAAAATGACGTTCTGCTGCTCATTTTCCATTATCTTTTGCATACCGGATAACATGGAGCTTAAAAGCTATGTTGTATATGTTCCTCTGAAATATTGTGAGAAGTTACCGCAACAACAAAAATTGAAGAACCGCAGGAGAACACTGATTTCATTGTTTTGTTTAGTTGAAATACGATTCTTGTGTCACACAGTTGAAAGAGGTTCAACAGTACTCTGAAATCTGCTCAGTTTAATAACTATACCGGTGTGATTCATCCTTACGTTGGTCACTGTTAACTCTGCTTCCATAAACAATGCGAAACTTAAAAACAAGTGGTTAAAATAAATGTTTAAAAGAACCATGCAGACAAACTTCACAAACTATTCCTTGCGGAAAAACAAACAATATTATTTTTATCTTTGAAATATACAATCTTATGTTAACAGTACACAATCTTATGTCAGCACTATCTTAGACCCTTTTTTAAACATTATAAAGTAGAAACAAAGACACACACACACACACACACACACACACATATATATATATATATATATATATATATATATATATATATATATATATATATATATATATATGAATCAAACAGCATTGTTGATGTATCGTACATACGCCCATGTTAGTGGTATTTGTCCATATTTGATGACATATAAGGCACACTACTTTTTCAGAAACAATTTTCAACAGGGAAGAAGTGTATCTTATAATCCGGCAAATATGGTAACTGCTTGAGCAGTTAGTGCTTTCAATGACAAATTAAAAGGTGAGAATGGTATCAAATTTCGTTCTGTGTGAAAGATACAAAACTGCAAACTTACGATTGCCGTTTCAACCTCCAAGAACTAGGATATTATTTCAGCCATACTTCTACCAATAAGCGTTAATGTACTAAGTTAGGATTAAATAAGGATTCATTAAAATTTTATTGTTATTGTGTAAAATATTGATTAATAATAAAGTATGCGCCCAAAAGTATATTGGAAATTACGTACATAAATAAGTAAATGTTCAACACACACACATTACATACATACATACACAAAAAACTTGACTGTTGTTATGGAATCCTATAAATTGAATGAATAATATATCCTCAATTCCAAATCCAGCATTATATATATATATATATATATATATATATATATATATATATATATATATATATATATATATATATATATATATTCGGGTGGTTCAAAAATTAGGGAATTTTTTTCTCCGAATTTCACCTGTGCACCCCTAACATTTATTACACGACTGAAAATAGATACTCTGGTAAAATTTTAATTTTTTAGAACAATTTTTAATGGTTGCGCAAGCCGACTGAAATTTTTAATACTATTGGTATATACACAGTTATACATATACATTATAATTATATGTTTTTTTGTACACATTGTTACACACATATCATACAATTCTACATAAAAGCACATTATTGCGGATTGTATTTGCATTCTTAAAACTTTGTAAAGTTTATTTGTTTACTCTATTTTTACAATTCACTTTTATATATTGAATTTACTTAGATAGGGTATTCTTTGAACAGTATGGATATTGCTTCCTGTGTTTCGCAACTTGAAATCAGGGATGAATTCAGGGGGTAGCCCGGGGGTGAATCTCCCCCCGAAGAAAATTCATTCCCCCCCGGAGAAACTCAAAAAATTTCAGCCACAAAATGTAGAAATTACTTCACCCAATTATTTGCTTTTCTTTCCGTGCACGTGCAGACGAAATCCGATCCGTCAATATACATATAAATGATGCAGACCCTTTCTATATAAATATTAAACATGTAACATCTAAGATGGGATACCAAATAGTGAATAAAACTTGTATATCTTAACGCTATGACCGAGTTTGGCAGAACATGAAATTGTTAACTGTTGAAGAAAGGTTTGTATTTTAGTAGGTACTATACTCTCGCCCTATATTATATATTAGTAGGTAGCACTAGCACAGATTGAGATAGAAAAGGAAAGATAGGGAAGATCTTTCGATCATTCTATATGATCTCTGATGTCAGCAGACTTCATTTCTTGCATTATCATAAATAGAGCGCCTAAATCCCATTTCTCGCATCGGAAGTAACAGATGTAATGTGTTTTACGATTGTTAAAGTAAACACACTTTTCTTTAATTAAAAATAAGTCAGTTAAAGGGTGAGATTCAGAGAGCGTCATTTAGAGGAATCAGGGAGGAACAGTTATCCTTCCTGGGTTAGAGATTTATATAGAATTTATCAATATAATAGTATATAAGTGAAAGATTGCTATTGAAGGTGATGAAGATCCTACTCAATGCTGTGCCATGTGGGAGAGGCAAGCGGGACGACGGCCCCGGGCGCCGAAGTAAGTGCGATGTGGGCATGTGCACATGTATAAAATGAAAGGAAAAAAGTAATGAAAAGTGCTCAAAATCAAGGAAAAGCAGGGTTTACTTTTTAAAATTTTCTTACCTTTCGCGGCTGGTCCGTCGACCTCACTCATATATACGGGGATGCCTTCGTATACACTCGCGCCAAGCGCTGATTTTCCACGACACGTCACTAATCCTACTGAAGATTTCGTAAACTAAACTATTGATAAGTATGCAGTGAAGAAACTAAGGCTAATATGCTTGATTTAGAATCAGAAGTGTGAGAAAGAATGATAACTTTTTGTTAAGATATTCCTATGTATGTTTGTTTTAGGACAAAAAATATTTGAGTTAATTTAAATCTTTATAAAAACTTCTATATTAGTAACAAACAGTAACTACTGAATATAGGAAATAATAACAAAAATAGCTACTGTAAATAGCAATTAAAGTTTAGTCTAAAATATTTTTGCCAGTCTTTATTTAATGTTTTAGATAAAATTAAAGGATTGTTTTTTTTTAATTGTAATCTCACATTGAATATTTATCAGCAATTAGTCTCACAAGGTACATTCGCGAAGTGTCCCCTCGGGATTCATGTAAAACTGATTTAAATGCAAAGTTCTCCATGGCCTAATGTGTATTGTACTAATTTTAGCAGCCATATGGGCAACTTGCATATTTATGAGCCTTCATATACCCGGAATTCAATCATACACTACTATAACGCTTGGTCACAAAATTGCTTTTAGTTTCTTTAGATGTAACTGAATATAAATGTGGGCATATGCAAAACAAATTGGATCAAGTACTGCTTCTATGACAGGTTTTATCCACACCGGCCGCCATCTTGGATCCCCCATATTGGATTCAACTTTCGGGTTTTCAAATGGGAATAGGTGCATGTGATACACCAAATTCATACAAAATTTTCTCGGAAATTCATTGGTGTAGTGAGTTTTACGGTAACTTTACCATTTGCGAGATATTACATGTTAAATCCATCTAGGCACTTTGCGAATAGACATTACAGAGCAATATGAGTTACGCTTACGTTTTTGATGTTGACAAATCAAAACAATTTCTAACTGGAAAATACTATAGATATAAACAAACTATCTACAACATTGGTGTCATAATCTTACAACATTTCTGTGAGTGATTGTTATTACTTCCATGTTATTCTACGAACAAGGAGGTATTGTATTACGAACATAATGCCTAATGTAAATCTAGATACGACCAGATTTTGGTGAAGATCTACCATATCCTATTTACGTCTGTGTGTCTGTATGTATGTACACCTTGTCTCAAAAAGGTTGAGCGCATTCTTTATTGGTGTTTTGAGGCAATAATTTTCTAAGTCCAGCTTCGGGTATCTTCGGGAAAAAGTAAGCCAGGTTCGAACCTCCAAGCCAGCCTTTGTAATCGGGAAAAAGTTTGCAGATTTGTTTTTCTTCTTTTAAATATAATAAGACTTGTTACCAAGTGTTTAAAAAAGCAACATTGAAATACTTAATGATACAATATTTCGAAACCTTTTTTTTTTTTTTTAATGTCAGCACATGCTTGTTTGTCATTTAGCTCTCCATACGTAATGGAACATTTAAATACGTTAAAGAATCTTTCCATATGTAAAAGAATGCTCAAAGTTAAGAAATAGAACATACTTATCGCCTGAGTACTAAAATAAAAGTCAAAGTAGAACAGAAACAGCGTTTGTAATGGATATGAATGTCATAATTATCTTGAGATCCGTTATACATCGCTAGAAGCATAGTTCTAGAAGTCCTTGTGTTAGCTCATTGGTAAGCTGTTGGATTTCAAATCATCAGGTTGAGAGTTCGAATCCCGTCTAGGTTAATCCTTTTTTTAAATTATATTTTCCGCAATGCATGAAAAATTATATAAAATAATTACATTAGAATACATAAGTTGTGTACATATAACATAATCATTGCAGAACATAGTAATTATTATGTTTAAAATATAACATCTGAGATAATTTTCACAGTAGGTCGGAATTATGTATGAGATTGTAAATACAAGCTAGGAAAATCATTTAATAGCAATAAATAAGTTATGTAGTGTATTTATTTGCATCTATTAGTCATACAGATGTAACTTCTCAATATTCTCATTACAGCATGTCATTTACATTCGTGAAATACAAGATATTCCTACGGATATAGAAAGTGTATAAACAGAGTATCCAAAGTCGTATCCTGCTTCAAGACACATATTTTTTCCCGATCCCCTTAACGTCACGGGAAGAAACATAAACTCTCTTTAGAACGGAATGTCGTTACTTAGAGTCTCATTCGAATACGTTGAATATGCTTTTGTATATTCATTACTCTCTCTCTCTCTTTCGCTTTGTTTATTTGTGTGTGTGTGTGTGTGTTGCGGAATATCCCAAGTTGAATACAACATTTGCCAAGTATATGAGCATCATTGTCATCGAATACCAGAAATTGAAAGTCGTGTTTCTTCAGGTTGGGTTTGCGTGTTCATGTTAGCTCACTGGTAGAGTACGGACTTGCCAATAAAGAGGTCTTGAGTTCAAAGCCTACAGCTAATTATCATTCTTTTGTTAGTAGGATTGCACAGAAATCGGATACAAGGAGTGGTTTACTTCTAGAAATATTTTCAGAAGCGTTTAGGTAGCCCTGAAAAGGGCTGTTTTCGGGAGTTAAGGCGGGGACATTAATATTGTGTCCAAGACCCTTCTGAATTTATTACACGCTCCATTCTTCTGGGCATGGAATCTATTACATGAGTGACAAATCTATCTCCTTCCCCTACCTCCAGCCATGCTTCGGAAACAAGATGCCACAGGTCATCCTGAGTTCTTGGTGGATCTGCCTCAGGCCAACTTTCCCTTAGAGTACGCTTCACTTCTGCCCACATATTTTCCATGAGATTGAGGTCTGCTCCACGAGCGGCCAGTCGATTAAATCAATCTCAGGGTGCCCTGCGAACCATTCCTGAATCACACGGGAAGTATGTATTGGCGACTGGTATTGCTGGAACTGAATTACACCATCAGGCTGAAATACTCGTACAGATAGCACCATGATATTACTGATAATGTCTAAGTACTGAGCATTGTCCAGATGTCCTTCAATTCTATGAAGCTGTCCTGCTCCGCGACTGGAAATCCAACCCCAACATAACATAGATACATGGCCACTGCGATTGCAAGCAGCCACATATCCATGGTCATATCGGGTGCCTCTCGGACAATACACAAAACGGCGTCCCTCCTTTGATGTTGTGAATATGGATTCATCTGAGAAAACTACGTTTTCCCAATTGAGACCCACATTCGCCTGTGCAAACGCGAGACGGTAAATTTTGTGGTCGTCAGAATTTTTCCTTCACGGCAGCAACACGGCCACGTAACCCAGCATGACGAAGCCTTCGCAGAGCTGTATGCTTTCTACCAGGAAAGAGAGAAACTTCCCTTAGCTGTCTAGACGTCCTTAGTGGGTGTAACCGGGCTTCGTTTACTAATCTCGCATCTTGGGCTTCGGTTGACACATGCGGACGACCAGGAGATCGTAAATTATCAGTCTGACCTGTAGCACCATATTTCCGAATCCATCGCCTTCCTGTAGAGGCCGGGACACCTACTCGCCTGCTAGCTGCAGTTGCAGAATAAGCTTCCAACTCCCATAAAGTAATTACTACTGTACGTCTATCCATAGTTACCAATGTTCTGAGCTGTGAGAAGGAAGCAATAGGTAAAAGCTAGTACCTGACGTGTGATTGGTTGCTTGCACGACACGCCTATTGTGGGGAACAGCGTTGCCAGATCTAGCATAATGATGCTAGATCTAGCATAATTTGCATGTCTCTAGCATCTAGCATCTTGCTTTTAGCATCCTGCCCAAATCTAGCACAATTTCAGCAAGTTTATCAAAAAGCCGTAAAACCTGGAGATGAGAAACAAGTTGGTCGTGGGAGGAAAAAGAACGGCAGAAATGTATCCTCTTTCATTGATTCATACAGTCGGTAAACCATACAGGCAGTCTTATTTTCCGAAGTAAGTTCGAAACGTCTTTGGGCTTTTTTGTGGCTCCACCCAGGGTTTTCTAATCCTTTAACTCCGAGGCATGGGCGGAGCTATGGGGGCCATTCTCCCCCCAACTTTTTGACAACTTCACCATCTTTATTTCTGACTTCATGATCATATTTATTCCTGAAATGACAGCTCCGAGACCGACCAAAAATCTGCCGCCGCCCCCCCCCCAGCAGACGATTCCCAACTCCCCTTATGCTGCGAAGTAATTTTCTTTCAAAATATGTAAACAAAAACTGTATTTATTTATACATATACGCCATTGAGTCTGGCAACGACTGCATTAATTTAGTGGAGTTAAAATTTTGGTGCGTGAAGTATTGAGTTCTATCCATGCATTCTTGCTCTCTGTGTATTTTAAGTTACGTTATCGTATCTCAACTTCGTTTTTTTAAACTCCTGAATTAGTAATTATGAGGATCTAGCATAATTTGACCGAATCTAGCATAAGTTCGATCAGGTTTTGGAATAATTCCGAGCTGTGAGTCTGGCAACGCTGGTGGGTAACGACTTGGTCAACGACTCGCGAAAGAAATCTGAAAATGGTGCGCCGTAATAATAATATCAAAAAACAGTTTTTGTAAAGGAATATTAATACATACGAAAAGCTGTTTAAAGAATGAATTGTTATACTGACTTTACACGTATAAAAACATATACCATATACCAAACAGATTGAGCGACATGATGATAGCTGTTTTGAGACAAACTCTTTCGAAGTCCAACTTCGGGTATCTTCGGAAAACAGTAAACTAAAGCTGCTGGTTCGAACCTCCAAAGCCAACCTTAGTAATCGGGAAACGATGTACAGATATGTTTTTCCTTCTGTTAAATATAATAAGACATGTTGAAATGGTATTAAGTGTGGAAAAAAGTAACATTGAAATACTTAATGATACAATATTTCGAGACTATGTATTCACACTCTCGTTTCGTCATTGTGATTTCCATACGGAAAAGAGCATTTACGTATGAGCTCAGTTATATTTCAGAAGCAGCTTCCGAAAAGCAGTCATGTTAGCTCAGTGGTACACCATCGAGCGTTTAAATCGTGAGTTCGATACTCGTTCAGGTGAAACTCTTTCATGATATTCTACTTTCCTCAATGCATGAAAATTATGTAAAATAGTTACATTACAATTCATCAGTTGTATATATCAGTTGAATATATATATATTCATATCATCAGTTGTATATATCAGTTAAATATATATATTCATATCATTTCACGACATAAGTAATTCTTATCTTTAAAATATAACATCTGAGGTATTCACAGAACGTCGGTGTGTTATGTGTGAATATTGAATACAAATTTAAAAAATCGTGTAATAGCAATAAATAAGTTATGTAATGTATTTATTTGCAGCCACTTTCATCGCAGATAACTTCTCAATATTCGCATTACAGCATTTAGGTAGAGCATATCGAAAATCGGATCGTGGTTCAAGACAAAAAACTAGCTAGCCCCAAACTGTCACGTAAGAAATTCACGAATCGCAAAAGTAAAGTGAAGAGATTGAGAGCGGTAATTCCTTAATCGCTCTCTCTTATCTGCATTTATACACATAAAAGTGTATGTATGTATGTTCCAACATAACTCATGTAAGCCTAGAGCAGGGTTTCTCAACCTGGGAGTCGTGGCCCCTAGGGGATCGCGAAGATAGGCGGAAGAGATAAATATAGTTAGAATCTAATACCAGAAATTATTTTTAAATATTATTTTTAATTTTGTTCTGATAGGCATACTTTTATTTTTTATACACACTGTAAAGAACAATAAAAAATAAGTCTACTGAACATTTTCAAAGGGTGTAGAATTCGTGTTACTATTCGGTTCAAAGTCTCTTGTCGTCGCGAATTCTGTCGAGAAATTTGAAGCTTAAAATATACAAAACGATAATCATGCCTGTTGTTCTGTATGGTTGGGAAACATGGTCGCTTACTTTGAGGGAAGAACATAGACTGAAAGTATTTGAGAACAAGATCCTTAGACGAATATTCGGACCCAAGAGGAACGGGAATGGGGAATGGCGGAAACTTCATAACGAGGAACTACATAATTTATACGGTTTACCCAACATTGTTAGGGTCGTCAAGTCTAGAAGGCTTAGGTGGGCAGGTCATGTAGCTAGAATGGAAGAAAGTAGAAACGCTTTCAAAATCTTGACTGGAAGACCAATCGGAAAACGACCATTAGGAAGACCTAGGCGCAGATGGGAGGACAATATTAAGATGGATCTCGCTGAGATAAGAATACAAAGTAGAAACTGGATCCAATTGGCTAAGGATAGAAGTCAGTGTAGAGCTTTTGTGAACGCGGCATTGAACCTCCGGGTTCCATAGGCCATAGAGTTAGTTAGTTAGTAGAGTTGTTTAAAAATGAATTTAAATCAAAGAGGTATGATATAAAACTAATGAGAACTGTATATAGAAATACTAGAAAAATACACATGCAACAAAACCTGCACATTGAAATACAATTAAAATTAAAACCTAATGAGATACCTAAGCATGGTGTAATTTCACTAGTGCAGCAATGTCCGGTTCAATCTTCATGACGAACATTATCAAACCATTTTCAACTGATAAGCGATTTCTTATCTTTGTTTTAATGTTTACCATAAAAAAAACACACTTTCGCACAAGTACGATATAGCAAATGGAATTATTACTTTTAAAGCAGCAATCCCCAGACCAGGATATTCTTCTCTCCTCATCAGGCAGAACTTGTCCAAGTCTTCGTTACAAAAAACCAGTTGCAAAGACTTGTCGCATGATCATTCTATTATTTGGTCAAGAAGTTGTGGGCTTAGATCGGATACGTTAATGGCCTCTTCAATGAAGGAGTTTAACATCCATCTTGAACCAGCACCTTCGTCATTGGGAATATAGATATTACAGTTACTGTATCCACTGTCCGTGCCGGGCGCCGAAAAAAGGGGCCACACATTTCGGAGGAAGTGTGTTACTCATGTTAGGAAAGTACATGTGCACATGTGTAAAATAGAAGGAAAAACGTAATAAAATGTGCTCAAAATTAAGGAAAGGTAGGGTTTATTTTGAAAATGTTATTGAGCTTCGTGCCAACCATGGTGGCGCTTCGTAGCTAGTCTGTCGACGTCACTCATATATACGGTGACATCGTACTATACTCTCGCCCCGGGCACTGATTTTCCATGGCACTGTTCACTATAAACAAAAAAATGGATTCTACTATTATAGAAATAGGTATGTTAAAAATCTCACACAAGGTTATTATAAAACAAATTATAAAAGGGTCGCTGGCAAGAGCGTGTGATAAAAGGGGATCGTGATAGGAATTAGATTGAGAACCACTGGTCTAGAGTAATTTTAACCACATTTCTTATAGTTTCAAAAAGATTGCTGTCGGGTTACCTATGGTGAATGGGAGGGGGATACATATAAAAGATTGCTAGAAAATGATCGATATTAGATTCATAGTTTTCGGGGTCGCTTAGATAAATAGTGAGACTTTCAATTTCGCTTAACTCCGATTAAGCTCTCATTAGTAGGGATGGGCACGAACGACTTTTCTTTGAAACTCGACTCGACTCGAAACAGACATCTTTGAGGTCTACTCTTGGACTCGGCGCGAAAAATATCTTCCAACTCGACTCGGATTAGAGTCAAGTCGAACCAAAACGAGCCAAATCCTGTGTGTAGTCCTACTTAGACAATACATAGACAATAATTATTCTATCATCAATTATACTACTATTACTACAAATAATAATAATAATAATAATAATAATAATAATAATAATAATAATAATGATAATAATAATAATAATAATAATAATAATAATAATAATAATAATAATAATTATTATTATTATTATTATTATTATTATTATTATTATTATGACAACACCGTGTACAAACATGAACAGTAGATGGTTAGTAAAGGAATACTAAAAGCTAGTTGACTGCCGACGTCGGTAGTCATGAACTCTACAAGGCAAAGACATCGTTCATTACTCTAAGCTGTAAGCGTCGGTGGACTACAGATGGTCAACTATTGACCTCTCGCCAGAAATTGGTGGCCCCGCAGCGACGATCCGTGGTGGCCCAAGTTCCATTTTGAAAACTTTACCACCTTGCAGCAGAGACGCGATGAAACGCCAACGAACCACAAAATTACTCTCCCAAAATATGTCAAAATGCCTATATGTGTGATTTGTTTATATTTAGGTGAATCAAAAAAACACAAAACAAATACCCGGGGTGGACGCAAACTATCAATATTACGATTACTAGGCACGTGTTCTCCTGACTTCCCCACGGAAACGATCATAAAAAGCTTGGTTGTTGAAGGATAAATCATTGACTTCTTAATTTAGCCAATCAGACAAACCCCTACATCTCGAGTTCTAGAAGGTGATACCGTGAACCGTTTCAGATTTATTGCTTCCTGGTGGAGTACTATCCATGAGCAAAATTTGAGCATAATAGCCGACATGCATCTTCGGTGCCTCTTATCTTTAGTACAATTTTAACCAGAGATGGTGTGGGTCAATGAAAATTTGATCCACGACCCACCATGACCCACTATCACCCACCACCCAAATGCCCCATTGGCCCACTCTGACCCATCAACCATCGTGATCCACTCTGACCCACCACCAACTATGAACCACTCTGAACCATTGCGACCAACTCCGACCCACCAAAACCCATCGACATCAACTCTGACCGATGGCTCACGTCCTCCTCTCCATTGACTAAAGAGGTTACACTTGTAATAAAACAAGACTGTGAAATTATCACTTATCGGAGTTTGAATTTCTACCGTCAATGGCTCAAGCACCTCTCTGTTACAATACTGGTGGGTCTGACCTTTACGATATATAATGGCAAAGTGTTTCTCATCTTCCAAATTAAAATGAATTTAAATTTATCATATATAATTATTTCTTTGCTGCCTTACAGACACATTTCAGTAGAAAATAGGGTGAAATTTGAAAGTTTCAAATCAAGGAAAAGTAGACCAACGTAAAAAAAAAAAAAAAAAAAAAAAAAAAAAAAAGAGAGAGAGAGAGAGAGAGAAACTAATTTTCTATATAATTAAGCATGCCGTACTAATTGAAAATGCCCATGTAATTAAGTTTAGAATACAAATTTTATGGCCATTTTTCTCTAACTTTATGGCTTGATTGCCTTATGCTCGGAACGCTCCATACATTAAACACCAGCTTCAGCAATTATAAATAGAAAGCAGTGGGTATAAAATTCAAAAAGAACTTTAGTTTGCATTACTCAATTTGTTTTTCAACTAATATCAATCGTTTTCGATTATTTTTACAAATCAACCCACTACCAATTTCCAATATATAGAAAATGCACCCCCGTCCCCCCGCTCATAAAAGATAATTTTAAAAAATGCCAGGACATATTCTCTTTATTTTTAATAAAGAGTTATATGCTGAATTTCAGCTCTCAGTTGAACGGATTGTGAGATACTAAATTTTTCGCAAAAATTCGGACTTCTACTCCCCCTAAGGATATGTATTATAATGAAAGTGACACGCGTATGATAACTTCCCAGTTGGGATTGGAGCCTGATTATATACCAAACGTCAATTCATTTGACTTTGCAATTTGACCGTGATGATTATGCAGACATAGTTACTTTCAATTTTTTATGATACATATCCTTATTTCATATGTTACAGATGATTCAAAAATATTTTTTCAAGCAGTTAGCTCCTCTAGAATCTCACAGGCTGCATCCCAAAATCCAACTCCTACTATCCTATGACAATCCAAAAGTGACTGAACTTTTTTTTATTAGGAACAAATGACAAAAGAAAAATGGAGATCTTGAAAGTAAAATGTAGAAAAGCTCGGTGCCCCCAATAACTACATATTTCTCCACCCCTTCATTCCGAACTTAAAAATAAAACTTAATTCGAATATGGTTAATTAGTGAATTTATTACAGTTAAATTCCACTCACTACATGCTACAGCTACAACTATGTAACAAAAAATAACAACTGTGAAACATGTTCTGAATTACTATTAGATTTCTTACGCTATTATTAAACATATTAGAATAGTAAAAGAGGATTGTTCGTGAAATAGTATATTTGCTCTTGATTTATAACTTTTTCATACGGAAAAAATTAAAATATTATTCAAGTTTTAAACTTTGCACTCTGCAAATATGTTGCCCTCTAGGCAATGGGACTAATGTGAAATGTGGACTAATGTGGACTAATGGGAAATGCTGCACTGTTAGCGGCGCTGAAAACTTACGATTCGATTCTAATATCGAATGATTTCGATATCTTTATGTCGCTACGTAATCACCCTGGGTGCTAATGGAAGCTTAATTGGACTTGAATTGAAAGTAGAACTATTCACCTAAGCGACCACGAAACTATAGATTCGATACTAATATCGACCCGTTTCTAGCATTTTTGATATTATCCCGACAGTACTCTTTTTCCAGACTGTAAGAAATATAGTTAAAATTGCTCTAGATATATCAGAATTATGTTGAAATACACACATAAATCCACTTTTATATTCTGTATAAATAGAAAGTGAGCGAGCGAGCGAGCGAGCGAGAGAGGGCGACTCAAGGCATCACCACCTCCACATTGCAAAAGCATATATCAGGAATTGAATTGAAAATCTATGTAAAAACTTTCTGCTGTGGCATGCTTCATAAGGACAATTCCAGTCTGCTCACGTGACCTTTGGGGTTCATGAATTTTTTTTGCGAGCATTCCGACTTTGGATTCTCTGTTTATACCTTCTGTTTATGCATCGAATAACTTTTCAAGAACATAAATGACATTCTGTATTATGAATGTTGAGAATTACCCTATATATGACAAATAGCTGCAAATAAATACACTACATGATTTATTTATTGCTGTTGAACGAGTTTCTTAACTTGTATTTACATCCTCATATATAATACCGACCTACTGTGAAAATTATCTCAGATGTTATATTTTAAACATAATAATTACTATGTTCTGCAATGATTATGTTATATATACACAACTTATGTATTCTAATGTAATTATTTTATATAATTTTTCATGCATTGCGGAAAATATAATTTTAAAAAAAGGATTAGCCTAGACGGGATTCGAACCCTTAACCTTATGATTTGAAATCCGACAGCTTACCAATGAGCTAACACAACCTTCTAGCAATGTGTAACGGATCTCAAGATAAGTATGACATTCATATCCATTACAAACGCCGTTTCTGTTCTACTTTGACTTTTATTTTAGTACTCAGGCGATAATTATGTTCTATTTCTTAACTTTGAGCATTCTTTTACATATGGAAAGATTCTTTAACGTATTTAAATGTTCCATTACGTATGGAGAGCTAAATGACAAACAAGCATGTGCTGACATTGAAAAAAAAAAGGTTTCGAAATATTGTATCATTAAGTATTTCAATCAATGTTGCTCTTTTAAACACTTGGTAACAAGTCTTATTATATTTAAAAGAAGAAAAACACATCTGCAAACTTTTTCCCGATTGCAAAGGCTGGCTTGGAGGTTCGAACCTGGCTTACTTTTTCCCGAAGATACCCGAAGCTGGACTTAGAAAATTATTGCCTCAAAACACCAGTAAAGAATGCGCTCAACCTTTTTGAGACAAGGTGTACGTTCAGAAGACATTTCGTCAACAATGAATCACGTAAAAGATCACATATTCATACGAGGCTCTGCACAACACTTAATGGTTGAATTTGTAAAGAGCCTCACATTTAACATGCAATATCTTGCAAATGGTACAAGCTACCGTAAATCTCACTACACCAATGAATTTCCGAGAAAATTTTGTATGAATTTGGTGTGTCACATGCACCTATTCCCATTTGAAAACCCGAAAGTTGAATCCAATATGGGGGATCCAAGATGGCGGCCGGTGTGGATAAAACCTGTCATAGAAGCAGTACTTGATCCAATTTGTTTTGTATATGCCCACATTCATATTCAGTTACATCTAAAGAAACTAAAAGCAATTTTGTGATCAAGCGTTATAGTAGTGTTTGAATTCCGGATATATGAAGGCCCATAAATATGCAAATTACCCGTATGGGTCACTAAAATTAGTACAATGCACTTTGGGCCGCGGAAAACTTTGCATTTAAATCAATTTTAGACGAATCCCGAGGGGACACTTCGCGAATGTACCTTGTCAATATTAGGTAAGATGTTCATGTGAATGGAATTGCTACATATGCTGCTTTCTTGCAAAAATACAGAAAAACAACCCTCCCCCCGAGGAGTTGACATTCCCCACCGGGTGAAAATGCCTGAATTCAACACTGCTTGAAATAGGTACGGTTTCTTTTCCTCGTCCTTTGTCATAATACCGTTATACTCTTGTATGAGGCCAACTTCGCGTTCTGCGTGGTCTTTAACTATAAAGTTAACCAAGAAAGTTCTGTCGCTTTTTGTGAAGGTCTGTGTTCAAATGGCACTCACACCGTGAGTTGAATGCGAATGAAGATAAGGCGAAGGTCAGTTGTTGGTATGGGTATACCCAACATTCTATTTGGTTGTGGTAGTTCTATAACGATACGATAATAATGATGTTATCAATGATCAGAGGCGCAATATCATAATGATGTAATAATATTATCAATTCGTACTCGTTTTATGAAGATGATCAGAGGCGCAATAAGGGAGCAGGAATGTATATTGAAAAAAAGAAAAGGTTTGTTGATTAAGTTGTCATGGATATATATAGGAGGTTGTCAAGAAGGTATGGTTGTTAGGAAGACAAATATATTTTGTAATGTAATGGTTTCAAGGAGTCATCTTCCAGAATAAAAGAAGTGTAAACTTCTAATAATATATCTTATAATAGTCTTGCCGCTATTATTATTTATTTAATAATATAAAAATATAGATTTAAATATATTCTCGTTATATAATGGTGCCGAAACCCGGGACGTGCGTAAGGACACCGTGGACGTGCGTAAGGACAGAGTTATCATAGGACCTCGACAGAGCGTCATAAGGGCGTGTATGCTGCACGAGTTCAAACTGCAGTCAAACGGACTGCAGCGGGGTGGAAAATATGCCAGGCTTTTGGTGAGAGTGTCGTGACTACATGAACAATGCAGCGGTGGTTTAACAAGTTTAAAAACGTCAGGAAACACTCAAAGACGCACCACGTGCCGGAAGACCAACACATGTACACAATGAAGATCTTCAGGAAGCAATTGAGACGAACAGTGGCCAGACATGTGAGGAACTGGGACTACAATTCAGTGTGAGTGGAAAACCATTTGGCAGCACCTCCATCAACTTGGGAAGCACTACAAGTTGGGTCGATGGGTCCGACATTATTTGACTTCGGGTCAGAAGGCAACGCGAACAGACACATGTGTTTCTTTGCTGTCTCGTCTGAGGAAGGAGTCCTTTCTGGACAGGGTGTTGGTTGACATGTGATGAGAAGTGGGTCCTGTATGAAGCTCCACGGTGCCGTCATCATTGGTTAGCATCCCATGAACCGGTTCCAAAACAGCCAAAACCATCACTACTGCACTAGAAGAAGGTACTCCTGTGTGTTTGGTGGACTGCTCGCGGCATCGTGCGTCGGGAACTGCTACCAGCTGAACAAAGCTTCAATGCAACTGTGTATTGTTAGCAGTTGAGCCGGGTTCAAGAAAAACTCAAAACTCTGGAGCCAGCACTTCTGAATAGCAAAGGGTAGTGTTACAGGACAACGCTAAGCCCCACGTGGCTAGGATGACCTGGGACACCATTGGATGTGAAACACTATTGCATTCCCCATATTCCTCGGACGTTGCGCCATCCGATTATTACCTGTTTCATTCCTTGGATAATGACCTTAGAGGACGCCAGTTCAAATCCCTAGTAGAGCTGCAAAATGCACTTGACAACTTCACGGTCCAGCAAATTCTACAGCGATGGAATCCAGGGCTTCCCAGAACGTTGGCAGAAGGTCGTAGATGCTGATGGGGACTAGTTTTGATCTTCCAGATACGTCTTACGTGTCATATCGATGTTCGAAAGTGGTGGGTGAGAAAGCGACAGAACTTTCTTGGTTTCATTTATACTTGATGACCAGGTAAGTAGTGAATGTTGGATTTTCATGTATCCATATGTTGTGCAAGAAATGTTCTAATACTGAGACGTTCAAAAAACTGCGTCGCGTTCTTCGTTACCAATTCTCGATCTTGGCATCCTGTAGTGAAACAACAGCATCTCAAGATATGTGCATGCGTTTTGGAGGCTCATCATTACTGGTATTTGTGTTCAAGTTTTTCACCATTTCTTGCTTTATTTCTGCGAAGATCGCCATCCAATGTCCTTCGTTGTCGAAGATCGCCATCGAATGAGTTCTTCGCTCAACTGCCAGAGATGGCCACGACTTTTTTCCTGGGCTTTGTGAACGGCTAGATTGTCTGTTTTATATTTAAGACAGACTGGTGGTGGTAAGAACCACGCTTTCGCATAAACTTTAACAAGGAAGGTACACAAAGTAATCAACTCTTTTTCTTCTTGATGAGTAATTGGTCTCTAAAAAGCTCTCACTTGGAATGGTTGATAGCTCTGGGTGACGCAAATGGCCATCAAATGTCTCACCGACAAGTTGGTTATTGCAGTGAGTATTGTTTAAAATTTGTAAATTTAACCTTGTTTCTAAATACAAAATGCAATGGATGCACCAAAGCGAATGATAACACACCCTTTGTTGATCATTGTAGGAACAATATCTCCTACAATGGCATTGTTGACTTGTAATAAATAATTACGTGAAATGGATATAGGAGAATGAATGCACAAAACTAGACTGTATCCCATTGTTAATATAGCGACAATAAAGCACTAATTTTGTTAAACTTTAAGTCGATTGCGCAACCTCTAAATATTGAGGTATTGATTTGAAATTTTGCATGTGTTATTTATTTGCAAGGGAGAACAAATTTAGGGGGTGCCATGGTAAATTTTCAAACTTTCGAAATTTTGGACCACCCTAATATATATATATATATATATATATATATATATATATATATATATATATATATATATATATATATATAAAGAAAATCTGAATATTTCTTTACCTGAAATCGTCTTTAAACATGTGCAGAACAATTGAACGTAGCATGAGAAATTAATTGGTGAATGTCGTGAAATTATTACGACTTAATTACCATATTTTCAAAAGTTTTGCTATGTTAATTTCATTTTATATAAATTTGTTGAATTTCATAACTGGCTTAAAATCTATTTCATTCCAGAAAATTATAAATAAATAAGTGAAATGGGATTAGAAAAAGAACAATTTTAATTTCTTCCTGTCAACCTACATCTACAAATGTATAACGTATTATATACATCTTCATCTACAAATGAAATGTATTAAACAGGAACAATGAAATAACCACTTGAGAAAAATCTCAGGAAAGATATTTGTAACGAAAGACTGTCATGAGATAAGATAAAGTTTGGACTTCATTTACTGTCAAAGATGCCATGGAGATTTCAAAAGCCCTCCTCCTAAAAAGTTCTTTCTTGAAGAAAAACTTTGGTGATGTATCTTTAGGTCACATTGGCATTCTCTGTTTTGGGAAGAAACATAAAAAATCTTTTAGAAAATAGACGGCAGAAGAAAATATTTCTGTTGAAATCTAATAATGGTGTTGGAAAGGAAGGAACAAAATATGTTGAATTTAAATCTTTTTTCTTCAGTTTTATTTTGACCAAAAAGGCTAGAAATGTTTCCCTCTTTTTTGACTCTTTTACTTATTCTTGTGGAATTATCTTTCGATAGACAAAGAGTAAGGGCAAAAGGTCTTTTTTTTTCTCGGAGATCTTGTGATTCTTGGAAAAAGAGTTTTTACCCGTAAATCACCATTTTCTCCTCCGAGAAGTAGCAGAGGAATAGAATGTTAGCTTCCATAAATAACGATGTAGGTGTGGGGGAGAGAGATTGAAAGGCTAAAAGCTGAGAAGGGTGGAAGATGTCCACAAAAGAAGGGAGATACCAGTCGAAAAAAGAAGATAGAAAGAAGAAAAGGAAATTCTGATAAAACATCTCTAGATCTGAAATGTCTCAGATCATGGTAAGAAGAACGATCAGAATTCAACAATTCCTAGGATCAAAATCACTATTTGCAGTTCCGGTTTTGATTTCTGTCTTATATCATCTACAAACGTTTGCCCTGGTGTATGTGAATGAGAAAGACAAGGAAAAGTTTTGGGGTTAAAAAAATGGACATAGTGACATTTGATAAATCTAAATTTTGTAAGTCATATGTACATTATCACATTTTTTGTTCAAAGGTCAACGCGGTATTTATATCCTGATATGACATGAATCCCTTAAAATGTTACATGGAAATTGTAAAATGCAAAATATGGATTTAAGAAATACAAGTCGTGAGTTTTCTTCAAAACTTACTAATGAGACACCTTCTTACGGAGAAATATTTGCCAACCAATGTGTTAAGAAAAGTGAAACTATACTTGTATGGAAAATCTATTTTAATCTACATTTTATTCTGCACAAATTAGTGTCTATGTTTGAAAAGACCTTAATCAAATGGTTTAGTAGAGTCACTGACACATGTAGAAATGTTTTTCTGATTACTGTCTGATGGACGCTGTATTCAACAACCACTCATGTACATAAGAACTGGGAATGTTAAGTTTTCTAGTCCAGAAAACAATATAACGTAAGCAAAAATTAGAGCTTCCTCGTGGTTATCTAAATCGTGTACATACTTTGGGTGAGAAACACAGGTTTGCTTCCCAGCGGGAGTTCATCTGGTCCGGATTCCACATTAAGCTGTAGGTCCACATCTCATATAACCCTGCTGATGAACTGGACACTAAACCCAAATCTAACTAAGCAAAAATCACATAAAAACATTTGGATATTTGATATCAATAATGTAATACTAATTGTTTGCAGTAAATAAAACTAAAAATAAAATAACCAAGTAAACAGAATATATGGTGAAAATATGAAAACAAAAGAATATATTTTCTTATGATTACACGTGTTTTAAGATATATGTGTCTACAACTTAATTTGATAGTCGAACCACACGAGCTTCCATTGAGAATCGAAATCAAATTTTCAGTGCACAAAGTGCGCTAATCACTCAGCTACAAGGAAGCTCTACTTTGGTAGATTGTGTATGTGTTACTGTGTTCAATTGTCGAAATCATACTATGCTACTTCCTATGGACTAATCTTTGTGTGGAGTAGTGATATTCTTTTACACATTAGACACCCTTGTACTCTTTCCAAAATGTGTCTCTATGTTTTAAATATATAAATGCTCTTTCGTTGCCTAAAGGACAATAAACAAACGTTGATCAAATAAATAAATGCTTGTTGGAAAAATATGCAATAGTGTGACATATAACTAAATGTAGATAACTATAATAGCAATAATAGCTAGAAATGAAGGATCATACCTGAAAAACAAAATAAATTTTCAGTCAGAGAAGTAACAAACAGTTTTTATCAATATTGTTTTTAAAAAAATGCTCATTAGTCTTGTTCCTATTGTTTGGAAAATATTGCGAATATCAAAAGTAATATGAGGGCTACTTTTTTCAATCTCCGTTAAGCTACTTGAGGGGAAGCACGTAAGATTACGAAATGGGGATAAGACGAAGCTACTCATTGGCCGTCACCCATTCTCTTACGCTACTGAACAGATTCTGTCATTCAATCATTGTGGAGTAGCGAACGTGAAAATATATCGAATGCAATCGAAGCGCCCCCGAAGTATGATGAATCCGATTTCCCTAGGTGGAAGATCATAATACAACCACAATTCACCATCGAATGAGTAAAGATTACGGGGGGAACTTTATAAGTGATGGCTGTGAACGCGATTCATGCAGACGACGTAAACGACGAGGGTAGTCAAGAATTGAAGTCTGTGATGGCTGATGACCTGTGTAAATAGTGTGATTTGTGAAAGGCGTAGGTTATGATTTCTGAACTGCCTAATCTTGAATTTCAGGGAACTCAGCAGCCACGTGAAGAAACCGAATTGCATCACGTAGTTCACACTTGGAGGGCGCACAGTATCATTGCACTCAATATGTTTCCACCCTCGTGACTCCACAATGATTGAATGGCAGAATCTGTCTATTGGCGTTGGAGAATAGGCATAGTCCAATAAACAGCTTTAACTTTTTCCCGATTCGTCACCTCACGTGGTCCTCTTCTCTTGTGTTAAAGGTAATTGGAAATAAATTACCCTAATATATGTCTGCTAAGTTTTATAGAAGGTGCCAAACACCACTTAGTAAAAAAAAAGTTTTTTAAGATTGACTTCTTCCTTGTCCTGTTCTCTATGGCAACATAATTGATTCGATGACTATTTTTTTCAGAATGGGAAATAATCGTCAATTCAAAATTATTTCTCTAAGTAATGTTTTGTAAGTACCAAATAATTACACATAGACATATTAATATTATATTGTTGACTTCAATAATATGGTAAAAAATGTGAAAAAAATAGGAGTGGGATTATGAGCACTCTTTAGCAGTTAAATTGATATTGTAATCGCCGAGATTTTACTGCTACCCACTAAAGTGTGTTGGTTACAGTTACGCTCACAGACTCTACAGAGAGACTAAACATCCTCTCAAGCAATACTGTTTACTTGAATTTTAAATATACTGTATGAAGAGGTTTCACAGACCAACGTATAAGCTCGACTCGGCTCAGTTTGATCCTATCTGATTTTTAAATTAGACCGAAACCGGATCAATTAGAGAAATACACTAATTACTGCGAATTTATTTTTTCAATTATCACATACACATGCAATTAACTTCTAATATTCTAAGTTCCAATATACAAGGTGATTCAAAAAACGGATAATTTTGAAAATTAAATAATTTCCTGAAAACATTATATATATATATATATCATTTAATAGTAAAAATAATGTTATTTTAGAATACAGTACAACTTATTTTTTAAGGTGACATCTTGCAGGTGAGCTCCTTCTTATGACAGCATCTCGAACAGCTTGGACTTGTCTGGTGTACGAACGGTTCGCACACGTCGTGGAGGTTTCTTTTCTATTGCCGAACTAGTTTTTGCAGAACTGTTTGATTTAAGAATTCTAAGTTATTTATGCCTGACTAGCAATTAAAAATCTGTCTGTTCATCCGTTTGTCTGTCGGGATGTATAAGTGGGAAAACAGAAAAAAATACTGGAAATGAGGTTTCATATGGATGTTGCTCGAAAGAATAGCTTTCGTCTCCGCTCTGTCCCTCCATTACTTCCTATTTCAACACGTAACATTAGAAAATTAATTGGATCTTCATAGTTTTGGAAGTCTATTATATCATCATATTAATTATCTTTGTTGAGAATTTGCGAACGAAAGAAATACCTGATCGATTTATATATATAAATATTGAAAGCAAAAGCATTTCACAAATACAATAGTTTCGTATCTGTTTCCACTTATACTTTATTCTAAGGAATAGCTCCTAATCGGTGTTGTGTCTCCGACATCAAAGGTGGGAATGCTAACTGAAGAGCTATCCATATAGATGTGTACTACCTCATGGCACTTTGCCCTTTCGAAAAGTGTTACTACAGTTTGTCGGATTTATGAACGATTCAGCATCAATACTACACTCAGTGTCGTGCATGTTTTTAAACTAGCAATGATACCATGCCTTGATGCAAAAGTCGCCAAATTTTTATATCTGTCAAACTGTTTATAATTTTCGTATGTAATTTTAACTGCTCATATAATGAAATATTAGAATGTTTCTGTGTATTTATTTCACGCACTAAAGGAACAGCGGTATCTAAATGATAGAGAGCGCTTGCCTCTAGCGCGTGGGTTCCTAGTTCAATCCTAACTCCCACCAACTGGGCTTTGTGATGTACAAACACAGTGTGCGTAGGTTTCCTCGGGATTATTCTCGTTTCTTTCCACTTTCGTCATTCTACCATTATCGTCCATCTCATCACCATTTCTCTTAGCATCGGAGCTTAATCTTAGGACCCCAAACTCCACAATGATAGTTATAACGATAATAATAATAATAATAATAATAATAATAATAATAATAATAATAATAATAATAATAATAATAATAATAATAATAATAATAATAATAATGGTAATAATAATTTTTGAAAATTCTAAGTTAAAATGTACACTTGGATATACGGGTATTATCAACCAATCACTAGACAATATGATATAATGTGACAGAAAAAATTCCTTGACCATTACTTTGACGTTTGTCATAAAAAATAAAAAGTCTTAACCCGTTAATCTACATTAAATGTAAAGTATGAGGTGGGATCTTATCGCACAATGTATATCGATGAATGAAACCATTTTATGATGTAATTTGTGTTCTGTTCGTAGTTTCGTAAGAAGAGAGAAATCCTCCTGACTTTCCAACAAGAAGTCAAATGTTTCAAAGGAAGGTGTTAGCTAGGATTGCCAGATCTTAAGTTTTTTTTTCATTCCGTAAGTTTTACGTATTCTGTTACATTTTATGTTATACATTTTTATTTTTCCCTTGAAACGAGTTTTTTCAATCGTTTAAAACTGTTTTAAACAAGTTAATGAAATTATAGCCCTGGATACTTTTAAAATGTTTTATAAGTTAGTTGGAATTTATTTATTTATTTATTTTTTAAGTAGAAGAACTGATTACTCATAGACTGTTAAAAATGCAACTCAACAACGTTGCTCAATATTTATAGAGAAAATACAACAGGCTGAGGTTTTGTTTCCTATCTAACCGAAATTTCACTCTTGTGTTCAAAAATACTTTGGTTTTAGCATATTAGCATTCGTCTCTCAACATCATCTTGAGTGTATCAAATTTTGATCGATCCATCCTGAAGAACAGAATATGCTGTGAAATAATAAGAGCAGAATGCGAAGTGATTGTCCTGCAAGAATCTTTTGAATGTATGATGCGAGGCTGTTAACTATTTAAAATCTTCATTAAAATACAGTTAAAAGGCTTAAAAGTTTTGTGTAACATTGTTGGGTTTGATTTGAGTTTAGCGTCCCTCAGGTTATGGTATGAGACGAGGATCTACAGCTTAACGTGAGATCCAAACCTGATGAGCTCCCATCGGGAAATTGTAATATACTTTTTCTGTTGTATTTATTTTTAATGAAACTACCCACTTTCTAATTACAATGATTCTACGTTACTATGTGAAACTATACATGTGTTTCTTATATGTAAATTCTGAATATCAGTAAACAGTTAAAGTAAAATCCATTACTGGTTTGAAACGTTCCAGAAAGACGAAACCAAATTTGTATCAGTTGGCTATGCATGTTTCGATCACTACTAATGTGAACTTAACTTTCAAAAATTTTAATTAGATAATGGATCTTGTGTTATGTAAAACTAATATACTCATTATTTTTATTTGTCTGCTTGCCTTGATTTCAAAAATTCAAAGGCCATTGTTCTAAAAGAAAATTATGCGCCTACCATTTAAAACCATTAGATGTTTTCTAGAGGACTTATGCCTTCCGAGAGTATGACTCGGATAATCAGATATATCAAATTAGAATTAGGGGATCCGGAAGGTAAAAATTGCGTATATGTTAGTTGTACTAACGTCTTTCAACTTTCTGCCAGAATTCCGAAAAAAAAAGACATCAAATATTTAGCAACTACAATGGTCAATATACCAGGTCTAACGAAAGTCCGGGACCATAGGTTATTTTCGTTACGACTAAATATTTAACAAAAGGAGAAGAACGGAAAGCTGTTGGAAATAGTTTTGCTTCAGCTTTATTAGACCGTGTAGATTGAAACTTGAGTATTCATATTAAGAACCTTGTGTACCTGCACCGTCTTTGTTTTTTAGCCCACTGATTTATATGGTGATTTCGAAATGAACTTAAATTTTAATAGGTGAAATGACATAATTAAAATTTGAGTTCATTTATGAGAAAAAGATGGCATACTTCCACATGTAAATTAGTAGCTTTATAAACAAAAATCACACAGGTACTCAAGATTTGTAGGTTCCAAATGCTGTCATAATTCAGTAACATTTTATTATCTTACACACAACATAGATATTTTCATTGTCTGTCACATTACTTATGTGTTATCATGTTTACTGTACTAACAACTAACAATTCAATTGTGTTTAAAATATTTTTTGGAATATTTTGAGATGACCTAAAGTATATTTATAGATTATTAAGAGTAAACAGTGTGCTTTATTAATACGAAAACTACTTCGTTCCCAAAAGCCTAAAATAAATTTTCACCATAAAATATTTGTCCCATGATGAACTGAAATTCAGAATAAACCACAAAACTAGGCTTCCAGATTGAAACAAAATGGACCACAGTACAAGATTATTAAAGGAATTTACGCTGCCAGGTTTCTACAAATATGATTACGTAAAATCTAAGTAAGCACTTAAATAAATTCTGAAGCAATTGTCATTTACAGTGATGCCTTTCACTTTCAGTAATTTAGTTTTGAACTACTGAAAATGTCGCTGTTTCTTTATAAACCATTTCTTAAGGCAATATTTATTTGAACTTGCTAATCGCAATTAAAAGTATTGTCCGTTCACTGTAGGATGGAAAATTGTTTACAAACAACAATTGTAGTGCGAGCGTCAAAACCCTGCTTCTCACCCCTACATGGTTAATTCATGGTTGCCAGGCACATGAATCACCGAACCGAATGTACCTACTTCTGCACAATCATAGAACAATTATTATCACTACATAAATTGCTGCTTTTGAGATGACTGAGATATTAACGTTATGACAAATCGAATTAGTTATTATGTAATAGAATCTTACATATACTGCACACTCAATTTTGTACAAGTGTTCTTGTTCGAAAGTGTGCGAAAACCTTGTACGCCTGGCAATATTGGAAGGTGCAGTTTGTATTGTAAACAATAAACAGAGAGAGCGAAGACCGTTAGGGAATTTCGATGCGAGTATAGGTGGAAATATTCTCGCCACATTATTGCCTGTTGGTGAAGGTTTGCAATGTTGCAAACTGCTAAGTCTAGAATTTCATACTAATTGAACGAGCTTTGAGAAGGATTAGTATGATGCAATAATTATAAATACTAACAACCATAGACTAAAAGTATTAGGAAATAAAGAATGCTGTTGTAAGAAGAATATAATACACATTGACTTACGTGTTCAAAGTGCAGTATAAAGCGAATTTTAACATATAAACATTTTAAAGCAGTACGCATTTGCCCTGTTTGGGTGCCCTTACCAGATACTGTCCAACACAGAAAAAGGCATTAAAATAGGTAGATCGAGCGTGGGCATGAACCCAGCTTTGGCTGGTATTCCTTATTAAGGTTTTCTCCAGTCCCACGAGGTGAATGCCTAGACGGTAGCTTCTGTAAGGCAGGGGCGGATCCAGGATGGACTTCTGGCGGCGGCGGTGGGTTTTAATACTCTACTTAGAGCTACTTTTAAGAGCTCCAAACTCTGGGATGGGTTTTATTTTAATATATAAAATAAGAAAGTTTCCTCTCCGGGGTGGGGGTGGGGCAATTGCCACGATCACCCCCTGGATCCGCCACTGCTGTAAGGCCAGAATTGGGCCAAACAGTGAGGCCCCAGAATTGGCTGGAAATATATTCCACCAGAATATTATGTTGCCAACACTTCCACAAATATTATGGTGGTGGGTTCCGATATCCCTTTTTCGTTTATATGTGCTTAAATTCATTATGAAGTAAATGTAGAAGTGTTTCTTTCATTCTCTTTCTTTCTTCTCGTCTTTCTCATCCTCGCTCTCTTTTCCCCACCTTCTTAAAATTTGAATACTATCCTCCTGTAAGATTGTTTCTCTCCACGGCCCAAGGTTTAATGAGACCAACCTGATATAGTTAACTATTAGCAGAACTGTACCAATAAATTCACATTAGAGACAGGGCCGTAACTTAGATTTTTTCTGGGGGGCAAGCATTAATATGTGTATTTGAGCCTCCTAGTTTTTTCTCATTCTTGGGCCCCCTCTTTCTATCTTTCTCTTACTATTTATACCCCCGGAGCCTGTGGGCCCTCCCTCACGGCAAGGTCTGCGGGGCCGTTACTTACGCCCCTGGGCCCCTTCCATACATGACAAATTAATTAAGTGGACAATATTGACAAATCTCAAAACCATAGGAATAAATGTTTTTTCTAGGGCCCCTAATAGTAGACGTTTTTACTGAGGTGGGCCCGCGACTCACTTTTGTTTTATTTACCTTTTGTGCGCTCCTTTATGTAATGTAGTGAAACTGTTTGATGCTTCATTTATAATTTCATGTTCGTATCGTATATGGATTAGAAAATTTTGTCTCAAAATGGGCCTCTTCGAACGGCGGGGAGCCTCCCTGGGGGACAGTTGCTCCTCCCCTGCCCCACACAAGTTACGGGCCTGATTAGAGAAGAAGTAAACTGTTTCGAAATTTACGCAACTTGCAAATACCAAACCCTACTAGTGCTAAAGTTGATGAGTTAGTGCTACTGTTACCACTGCGATAAGGGGAAAGAAGGGGAAGGACTGCTTAGATTCGCTAGCCAGATTTTGTGTCAAAACACAGCGCCAAGCTACAGTAAACGGACAATACAAGGTTAAAAATTACAGTTTTCTAAAAAAAAAAAAAAAAAAAAAAAAAAAAAAAAAAAAAAAAAAAAGTGAATTTCAAGGAACTGTAGAGTCAAGCAAATTACACACACATGTTCTATGGCTCCCATGATAGAAAGAAAAGTATGACGAAAAGGAAAAGAACATTTTAAAAATAACCAATTATACTGTAGGTGCTGTTGAAGAATAGTAGTGAATCAAATCGTACTAATGAACATACCATTGTCATGATGAAAGAGGATGCCAGAGAATGTTTTTTCTCTCTTTTTAATCAATATTGACAAAAGTACTTTTTTGTTGTAAGTTAATATTGACGACACCATGTTGTAACAAGTACCATATTGATATAATTTCCTGTATGATACAAAATGTGCTTATGTGAATAAATTATATTGATAATAGACTACATGCAAACGTTTGTTCCTTACTGATAGTCGACTATTTTTTGTCATTAAATTCTCTAGGTAATTTCACTTTCTAATTTCCGTTGATTCCTCTGTAATTCACAACAACCTAATTCTAATTCTGAGCTCAATAGAAACTTTTTTGTATCCTATAGTACTTTTACATATTTACAAATAGCAGTTACGGTAGTTACATTTTTTAGAAACTAAAGCTGAAATTGTTTACATTTATTTATTTATTTTTAAAAAAATGTCTATTAACCACCCCGAACTCAATGACATATTGATGCAGTTGTTGAAGGACTTTCTTATACAGGAAAGCCATAGATTATTAGATTTAAACAAGCAACCGATAACGCTGGTACCGATATCTATTATCGTGACCTTATTGTTAGGATTAGCGTGACACACAGACTAAGATGCTTGCAGTTTATTATTAAGATATGTAGTGTACGTTTTGTGTTTGCAATAAATATTATATCAACATGCACATCAACATCAACATTATATCAACATAAACAAGAAAGTATTGAAATAAGAAATGAAATTAATCCACAGTTATGTCTTGTATCCTGAAAGAGACAACGAAAGTGAATACTTATGAAAAAATTGATGAAATAGAGATTGTAATAAAATAGAATTAAAAATATATATATATAAAAAAATCACATGGCACATGATTAATGATCCATGGAGCTCATGAAGTTTTATTACTATTCTAATTATTTTTATTTCATTACAGTTAATCTTTTTCTTCAAATTTTATTGTATGATGACTATTTTGTTCCCTGTTTGTACACAGAAATCCTTGAAAGTATTTACAGTTAAAACCCTGTCTACAGAAAACAAATAGCGTAGTCCTCTTGAACAATATTATTGTCATTGAGATGTTTATTAATGTTTTGGCCCTACACTAACGGATCGCCACCCCCTGAAGTAATGACGTGGGAAATAGAATCAAAAGAAACAAAATTGATTGAGGAAAACAAGGTGACATATATATGGAAGACGGACATATATATAGATTGTGGAAGGAAGTTGGAAAATTCTGAGAAAATTTACGGATAAATGACCTCACAAACACACGTAGCCTGGAATAGAACCCCTCGTTCGAGAGAAGAGGGCTCTGCTACTAAGATATCTTTCCCTTAATACAATTTTGACTTAAATCTAAATGTATTGATTTTTTTACAGTGTACTCTGACACCAAAATTTCACATTGAACCTCACTTGCTCATTTATAAAATGTTTCCTTCTTAGTTATTCATTATTTTAACTACTACAAATCCAATCAAAGTGTTTAATGTACTAACTTGTGCAATTGTTAGCGAAGGATTAGATAACAGAGTTTAGATAAATCTGCAGACGTTAAGTGCAATAATAACGATTAAACAGGTATTATGTAAGTTTAATAAATATTATATTAATTTTCAATTTTTCATCGTGGATGAGTATTTTTCAAAAATTCATGGAAGATTATTAGATAAAGATATATTCAAGAGGATTACAATACTAAAATCATATAATAGTGTAACTAGTCACTTTTGCACCCTCTTACAACTCCTCACACACTTATTCTCTTTTGAAATATCTTATACAACAGAACATTTTATTTAGCGCTCTTAGGTACCTTGCATTTCTCGCAATTGAGGAGTTTGATGTAATAAGGGCGTAAGCGAGTTTACACCCTTCTTGCATCAAACGCATTTGTGGATTTTGCCATGCTTGTTTAGCTTCCTGGTAACATTTCAATTCAATATCGGAATAAAATGCTGCATATCACATTGTTTTATGTAAGAAAAAACACTACTTAAATTTTCAACATCGCTTTTTCCTTCTGCATGTTTCAGACTTACGCCCTTATTGCATCAAGCTCATCAATTGTTGAATGTGTATTTTCACCACTGCTTATACCCGTACTTGAAACATTCGCAGTTAAGCATATATACATACAAATAAAACATACTAACTATCAGGCGGTGAAAGGAAAACTTACTATTCTTTAGATTTCTATGTTAGTTGTATTTTACTTGATTTAGATTTATTTCCCATTGAGTTTATTATATAACTGCGCTCCCACCAACGATCAAAATTTAGCTTACAAGAAAGAAAGTCAAGCGCAAAACTTTTCATTTCAACTAATACGTAATTAGATATTGAAATAAATAGAAATAATTAAATTCGGTCTAATGTGTTATACTCGTATACTGTACAATCATTTAACGTCTGAAACAAAAATGTGTGATGCCTAACATAAGAGTAGGATTCATACTTCGGATTAGGAACCACTGTAATGTACGTGATTTCACATTGAAATTCCACTAAAAACAAACATTCTACAATGAATAACGTGATACATGATACTATTAGAAGTAACAAAAGTCAATGTATAAATAAGACCCAAATATGAGACTGGGGAGAGAAATTTGGAACATACATGAATGAAGAAAGGCAAAGAGTTTTAAAACAATATACTATGTAACTCTCTTCATAAACTTGCTAATTATCCGATTATCCATAGAATTTTATTATCAACTCTACCAAATAATTAAAATAATTAAAATAATGAAAATTGAGCGACATACAAATGATGTGTGAGTCCTATAAGTAAACAACGTTCCCTATACTGAATTTCTAAACCTGTAGAACGGTCTTTACAAGAGTGTTTGAAGGTATGATTAAAGTTTAGAAGTTGCATCGCCGGTTGTTTCGACACAGTATGTACTTCATATTAACTTATACTGAATGAAGATCTGTATACGGATATTCGGATCATAACGATTTCTCTAACTGAAATAACAATAAAACACGTAATTAACTTTATTATAGGCATCTCCATAATGAACTGCGAGAAAATGTGAATTAGAATTGCTGATGCTATGATAAGAAAGGCCCATTTCTTACAAAAACAATTCTTTGTTAATCTTCCTTCCTTTAATTTCCGAGCTTATATTTGTTTTCTGTTCCATTAACTCATTCAAACTTATTGTTATAATAAATGAAATGTGAAGGATTTGTAAATTGTTTATAATTTTCTTAAATTGGAGTTCGGGGACTTTAGAAACGCACTGTAATTGAATTTAATAAATGACAATAGAGTTTCTTTCAATGTTTACGAGTATTAGCGAGTAACTTCTTGCTTGGTTTATTTGGAGTTAGGAACCCGTTCAGCACCAATGGTATATGATATATAAACCTAGAGTTTAATGAGGGATCCTAGAGTTTAATAAGAGTTTAATAACCATACGAACTCCCTCCGGGAATCCAGATTCTTCTATAAAGAAAATTTTATTTTCAGAATACGAATGCCAAAATTAGTTTAAAATATACGGTACATTTTCTTGCAGTTTGACTGAATAAATGAATTTTACAGTGTTTCTAAGGAAAGACTATTTACACATAGAGTTTTATCATATTTAAAGAGACAATTATTTTGTACTAAAAATACTCCAGGAAGTGGTCAACTTCAACGAAATATATGGTCTAGCAGACATAATGGCTGAGTGGAATTCAATTTCCTTTTCTACACTTATAAACTACTAGCTCTTCATTTTCCTTATTCGGAAACAATTCACTCATTCATTCTGAAAGCTACGGCATTGTCACTACACCACAACGTTTAATCCTCAGCCATCCGGATCTAGAGGGTAAAGTTTGTTATTAATCTTTCAATTAAATTTTTTTACAAAATAATGGTTCTTGTTGACAATTGTATGATAGGGTTCACAGTCACAACATTGGACAAAGTGGCCTCCAATACGTGTCGTTGTGTTTAGCAGTTGATGGTAAACATTTCCAACATCTTCTCTAAGTCTTCTCTAAAAGTTAAACTTCGTTCTTCATCCTTATGTAAGAACAAAGTGTAATCACATGTATAAATTTTCAGGTTATAATAAATGAAATGTGAAGAATTTATACATTGTTTATAATTTGTTTAAATTGGAGTTCGGGGACTTTAAAAAGCACTGTAATTCCTGTTCCTCTTCTTTACAGATTTCTGTCTACTTCTTAAAAATAAATAAATAAAATTAAAAAAATAAAGAATGTATAGGGAAAAATTCCAAAGTTTTGGATAAGTAAGGTAACCTTTTTTGTGTTAGTCACTACATTTTGTGAGATCCTTAATCAGTGTGTTGCTTCAACCATCACTTCTTCTTCTAGACTTTATCACGCACCGAATGTTAAATAAACTTAGGATAAGTTCTCCACGAGAAGTTCTCCAAAGCATCTTCCTTTCTATCAGGAGAGATTTCTCTGGAATTCCAATCAACAGAGGCGATCCTTTCCGTCCTCCTTTCTCCCTCTTAGAAGAAAATTAACGTGGTTGAAAGAGGAAAGGAATGAGCCTTTATAGAAAGTTCATCAACTTGGTCCTTCGATAATAATTTGTCTTCGTGATAAATAAGGAAGAAATTTGCCCGTGTTAAGATTCCTGTTTGCTTCAAATAGTAGTTTTACGAGTGTTTCTTTTAAAAGATATAGTAATTAACGGAAATGAGGGCGTTGAAAACTTCATTTGTTTTGTTTATACGACGGAAAAATTTTATTAATTAAACTTAAAGCAGATCAAAGGAAAACATAAAACCAGTTGAAGAATATGTATTACATGAGGCCTTTATGATTCTTAGTAGCTAATATAGTTATTAATGGACACTATACAAAGGCGATGAAAAAGACTGGCTTTCGAAATGCGAATGTGAAGAAGAATGGAGAAAGTTAACTGGATCAAACGGAAAACGAACGAGAAAGTGTTAGAAGCAGTAGCGGAGGAAAAACAGGATGTAACCGAAAAGAAGAAGTGGAATAGGTTGGGACATTACCTGAGAAGGAACTGTGTTATGAAGGACATGCTAGAAGAGAGTAATTCAATGTAAGGAAAAAGAGAAATTTGACGAAAGAAGTTACAATTTGATGGATGGTATTACGGTAGAACAGAAAATTCACATGAGAAGACGAAGTGGCTGAAGATCATGGTGCATGCAAGCTTCCCAGTTTGTGGCAAGAGACCTGCCAATAATGGCATAATACCTATGGTGATGAATATGGTTTTAAGGTGTTACAAATCAATTCCTATTTTATCATTCCACAATGTAATTACCGTGAAATCTAGGAAGTTACATAACATGGAATTTCACAATATGTGCTCAGCAGCATATACACTAGTGGCTAAATGTTAAATCCAGATGTTTAACATGGGTAAGACATACGAATGGGTATATAGCTTGGTTGGAAATTTGGTAAAAGAGAATTTTGATACAACGGAGAAGGTGGGAAGTTCATATTAAAAAGGATCTGAAGGAGGCATGTAATATGGGCTCTACTTCATAGAAGTAACATTGAGTTGGCACTAGATACAAGTAGCAGACTTTAAATTAGTTAAACATCCTCTATCACATATTACGGAGGTGTTAGATCCCTATCAACTAACATCTTTAACATATGAAATATAATTAGGCTTAAGATGAACGGAGATATGGAACTCATGCACAGAATGACAAAGTAGGAGGAAACCAAAGGACTCAAGAAAACTTCGCATATGGTGTTTATCTGTCACAAAGCTCATATGACCTGAATGTTAACTTTACTTCTGGAGGCAACACATATGAAAACATTTACTCTTCGTAGAAATAAAAGTAAATTGTTTTGAAGTAATTAGCGGTATGACAAAGAGGGAGTATCGTCAGTACTCCGAGGATCGAAGTGTCGATCTTGCACTGTTAGTCAAATCGAGAATTTCTCTTCTGTTCCACTCTAAATACTTTGTAGTTTGAAGCAGGTTCTTTACTCTTATTGTTAAACATAAATATAGCAAGAACCCTTTCAACAGAATATGTAGATTTGTTTAGGCTCAGTTTTCATGGAAATAATAGGCTCTCAAGTTTGAAGCTACAACGCAGACGTCTTAAAAGTTAGAATAAAGACAAATATAATGCAAATTTTAATTATGAAGTTAATTAACAATAAGAAAAATAGGAAAGAGAAACAAGTGCTTTGAAGGCTGATATTTTAAGCGATAACAACGAAAAATAATAATCCATTTAATTACACATAGAAAATATGTTACAACTTACTTGTTAAAAAGTACTATATCAGGCTTCCAAACTTTATCTGGCGGGAGTCGAAGTACACCGATCCCCCCATAATCTGCTTCATCCCATCGTAGTTGGTAGTCACTCCATAGCTGTAAATGAGAAAGAAAAGGTTTATTTATTATTATCCACTCACAGCATTTTGAATTTGGTACATATACAGTGAACTCTCTCTTAGCCGATTTCTCTTTAACTGCCCGTCCGGTTATCCTCCCAACTTTCGAGAAATAAGTCATTTTCGTTATCAGTTATATCGGTGTTCCACAATGTACAACTCCACAGAAGCCCAAACGTGTTTTTCCTTCGTTTAGTAAATGTGTTTATAAAATACAGTAGTGTACTTCATTCAGCATTGTAGATTCAATCGTATTTTTTAAAGACTTCCATCAATACACGTACACTGTAAATAAATATGTGGTTTGTGTGATTGTCTACTGCACTTTATTCAATATACAATATTTCGTTCAATTCAGTGTTACTGGAACAGTTTGTGGTCGAAACTGCTTCTTTGGTAACTTAAATTTAATGAACTATAATATTGTAAACCTTTTAAAACCATTATAGAGATGCTATACAATTTAGACGCTATGAAATAGCGAGTTTTGTTTTAACCGACTTTCTCGTTATCCCATCAGAGCTCATCCGTGACTAAGCGGTTAGCATACGCGCCCTTGGCGCGGGATGCCCGGGTTCGATTCCCGGCGGGAGCTCATGTGGTTCGGATTCCACGTTATTCAGTAGATCCACGTTTCATACAGCCTCGCTGCTGAACGGGACGTTAAACTCAACACAACAACAACAACTCGTTGTCCCATCAGGATCCGGTCTCGTGGTGGTCAGTTAACTGTGAGTATACTGTATAAGAAAAATGTAAAGAAAAAAGGTTATGCCATGTATATTGATAACGTTGGTTTATAGACAATAAATACATTTGAGCATAAAACCTCCAATACTAATTGAAAGTATATTTGCAATAATTCAATGCACTATTCAATATTATATAGTGTAATTGGAACTAGTTTTCACCATTCGATCATTCAATATGTATTTGTACGTATGTCTCTTTGCATGTCAGTCAGTCTCTTCCACGAGAATTTTCAGGAAATTTATTCATTTTTTAATGGAACACTGTATGCTTTTTACTGAGATTTACTATAAATCCATTCCTGAAGAATTAAGGAGAAAAAGAAGATAAAATCAATCTGAAGTCGAAAGTTTGAGCATGTATTTCATAACATTTTTTCCCACGACAAAATTTTAGTTGAGATTGAAGTCAGCAAGGATACGGCGTTGAAATTTTTCAGACTTAAAAAAATCTAGCCGATTCCACTAAAATCATACCAAAACCAATATTAACAGATTTGACTGATTACAAAATAGTAATTTCAGTAAACAGGAAATGGCTTATTATATTCTTATAATCTTTCAATTATATATTTTTCTCTAAATTCTAACTGAAAACGAGTAAAAATGTAAAATTAAAAAAAAAATAGAATAATAAAGAATAAAACTGTAGCATCATTTGTAAAAATGATATGAGTTTTATATTACATTACTTTGCATAATATAAAGTAAAACATTTTTTAGAAATTCTGGTCATTATCTAAATACAGTTCAGTATTTTATATATTTTAGAATGTATCAAAAATCATGTATTAACTCGAAGGTAAGACAATCCCATTCCACAATATTTGATATGATCTTCAATCTGCAAATATCCGGCTTGTAGGAAAAAAAGATGGCTTGATATGCTGATGTTTTGCGAGAAAGGTAATTAAATAGTTAAAATTAGTATTCCTCAAAAATTAACTTTTCAAAGAAAGATCAACAAAGCTGGGCTGTATACTTCTATTCTACATATTGCACCAGAAGCGGAGTTTGCGGGTGGGCAATGGGGCAACCGCCCCAGGCCCCACGCTTAGGGAGACTCCGCGTTCTGAACATGTTTCGTCGAAGTAGATACAAAAGCACATCGCACATAACACATACACACACATACACGCATATATAATATCGCAAATAACTTTTGAATTCGCATGCTCGGCGACTTTTAGCAGTACTCTGGCCCCGCGGGATCATTATTGGCACTAGGCCCGCGCGCACCCAGAGCAACCTCTATATCCACTTTTCTTTAAACAAACTATTAATTACGTAATATTCTATAGAAACCAAAAAAACTATTATGTATTTTTAGAACTACAACCATGGCTGGTTTGATGCCTAATCTGTTGATTATCTAGAGGCATATTGCGAATCATTGGTGATTCTTAGAGCATATTACAACAAACAACCAAATATTATACTTTTAGGTAAACATAAGAAAATATATTTTCTTCGAGCAAGAGATAAATAAACCCTAATTAATTTAGTTAGGTTTCTTAGAATTAGGTTAATGTTAAATAATATATATGAACTTTTTTCTTTGTTCTTTTTAAAGAAACTGTGTTTAATGAGGGACTCTTCTATCTCATCAGTTGATACGGTGATAAGTAAATATTGGTATCAAAATTTAGAAAACGTACTCTACAACCCACATTGCATTCCATTTGATCACATTTTCAGTTTTGAAAACTCTTAGCTAAAACTACGGTACTAAATCTTACAGTTAGTTAACAAAGAGTGACAAAATCATTGAGTAAGCCAAACAATTTATTACCTAATATAAAATTAAAGTTTTAACTCTATCCATCACAACTCTGGAACTCACTAAAGAAATAATAAACACTTCTGACCAGAGTATATACACTTGTTTATTAAAAACTAAATTCCAGTGTAACAGTTTCGATAACGTAACGTTGTCGAAACTGTTACACTGGAATTTAGTTTTTAATAAACAAGGGTATATACTCTGGTCAGAAGTGTTTATTATTTCTAAAGTTTTAAGTGTAATTTTATGAGCCATTAATTTGTTAGACTTAGCATAGACTTCAACATTAACTATAAATAATAGTAATGAAAGTTAATGTAGGTACATACAATATAATGATTTAACTAGGTAGTTCGAAAATTGATTTTTTACAATAAATCAAATACATAAGTATTTGTCTTATTGGTATTCGTGAAGTTTCTGTTTTCTAGTGTTTCTTTTATTGTTTCTGCTTTCTAGTGCTTTTTCTTAAGTCGATTAATATCTTTTTTAAAGTTTGTTTTATAAATATTTTAGTCTACCTTTTTCGTACGGCGAGGAATGATGAGATTTTGATATCTCTTAATTTCGACTTGAAGTAACCAGTGAAAAATTATTGCTTATATGCGTCTGTCATCTAGTTTGTTAGGAATAACATTATAAATATTTTTCTGTACTTGGTTTTACGCTATTCTAGGATTTCTAATAGAAAATCTTAAATGGGATCACATGTTACATCGTTAGATTGTATTCTGTACAATCTGTCTCAAGAATCTTTTAAATGTAATACAAGTGTTGTTCAAGAACATGCCATTATTTAGATATACGAATAACCTAATTTACACTATATTCATCGCTCTTCCTTATTTTATTTTTACATTTTTAAAGTATTGCAAAAACAAATAATAATAATATTTTTCGCAACTATTTAATGTATGGGAATGTCATACTTATAATACACTCGAGACAAGTAAGACGAGCAGGGCGTGGTATTAGCAACTCGGACTGGATTTGCTCGGTACAAGATAGAATCTAATATTGGGATTTTGTTTCTGTGGTAATGACCTTCGGATTCGTTAAGTCAGAGAGACAGTTAATTACAAAACAGTTACAGAAAGTACTTAGTTACGTATTTTTGTTTGTGACGCACGATTTATTTTTGAGTAGTTTATCCTTAAAGCGTGCGACGTCATAATTGACTTATTTCTTAACAATAGCACAACAATAACACTGACCCACCCTTACCCCTATCCTAATATAGTAATATTTTGAAGGAGTAAAAACCAACAGGATTGCAGACTGTTGAACAGACTTAATGTTCAGACATATGTTGAATTAGAGGAGGAAAGGGGAAGGGACCTACTAGACACAAAGTGAGCCATGTGTTCAATATTACCAATCTCAGAAAAGAATAAGTTCGGTGACAGATTAACGTGATTTCTACGTTTCTCTTTAACACAGGAGCAGTGTGTTATGAATGACTCCTACAATCTCTTCTGAAATTTGGAATTTCTCACTTTTGACTCAGTGTTAGCGCTAGCAGAACCATTTGAAGGCAGCACCTTAAAAGACTGTTTCCCAAAAACTGTGAGAGAAGCAAAAGTTGCGATTTGCATTGAATTTTGAATTAATTTCTTTCTATCTTTTATAGATACTGAATAGTCTACTCAACTGTTAGCTGTTGAGTCCTGACTTTTCGTAAACAGCAAAAGTTGTGGAGCACGGTATTTTCATTATACAGATTTCATTCTTGTTTTGCTATCTTATTTTCCGACTTCGAATAACTAGCTGGGAAAATCATTTACGCTCAATCCCGAAGGAAATTAAGGAGATCGCGTTCAAAGAAAATTCAATTCCAGTTTACCTTTAAAAAACTCTTCATTTATAAGGAATTTAATAATCTGAAATATTAATTTGGTTAATTTACCTCACTACTAAGTTTCTTACTTGCAGTACTTTTTTGTTGTTGTTAAAAGTCAGTTATGAATCTATAGAATTTCAAAGACTGATTTTAAACAGAACTAGATGCAACATTTACGAACTTTTTTTGTTTGAAATTATCAATTCTAAAGATATGCTATTCCTGTATGTTTGAAAACTTTGATTTCTTAAAAATGTGTACTCAATGTTTCCCTGGAACGAAAATCTAATTGAAATGACTTTTCTCTGGTTTTCTCTCTTCCTCTGTTTCTTTATATGTCTAATAATATCACGCATAGAGTTGTAACTAGAAAGACTATTGGTTCATGTGACGGCTCGGCGTTGTATACGTACAGGAAGTAAAAGTATTTAATGCATTAATCAAAATGTGAGCGTTAACGAATATCATAATATTCATTATACATGTCGTAAAGTTACTTGTATAATATTTATTTGTTTCAGCTTTATACTACTACTACTACTACTACTACTACTACTACTACTACTACTACTACTACTACTAATAATAATAATAATAATAATAATAATAATAATAATAATAATAATAATAATAATAATTAATAACACTAGTACATAAATACAAATTTACAAAAACAAGAAAACCCAAACCTAAATTATTAAATTCTTGTAGCTGCTATTGAAATGAAATGAAATCTTTCAGTTTTAAGTCCCACGTTTATGCCGGATAGGCTAAAGAAGATAGTGATGATCAGGAATGAATGAAATAGTGGAAGATGGGAAGAAACGGAAGAACCCCGAGAAACTCCACTTACACGGTGTTTGTCCATCACAAAGCTCAATTGACGCGAGCTGGGATCGAACCAAGGACCCCATGCAGCAGGGGTGAAGGCTTGTCGTCTTGTTAGTGTCATAATGATAAGCTTGGGTATATTGAGTTTGTTCCTGGAGTTTCAACTTGATAGGCTAAGCGTTTATCGTATACCATCAATTTTAGATTTTTTTTAAAAAAAACTGATTTTCTAGACTTATTTAAAGGAAACTACGCATGAGGATTTACACTGATCTATAGGATTTCGTTCAGCTATGTCGCAGCTTTGGACTTTGTTCTTATACGCTAACAATATTGTCAAATATTTTCGGAGCTGACGTCACTTAAATCATTCATTCATTATTAACCATCTTCTGAGTTGGTTTATATGAATTCTGTCTTCAGAGCAAAGTTAATATAAAATTCACATATGCCATTCAATATATAGCAACATATACAAATAATAATAATAATAATAATAATAATAATAATAATAATAATAATAATAATAATAATAATAATAATAATAATAATAATAATAATAATAGAAAAAACCTCATCAAAGACATGGTGTAATCTTTTGTGGGAAATTGCAGAGAAAAATCAGGAGCATTTTCCAATAAAATAGTGATCAATTACAAGAGAAGTGAAAGAAGGAGAAAAAATCCGAATTGCTTGTAGCAATGAAACACAGAGTGAGGAAAAAGAGGTCTAAATTGAAGCTAACACCAAGGATCCATCGTGGTTTCAAATAAATCAAAATTACGAAAAAAATAGGACTGACCTAATCAAACTCTCTATCTAAATACCAATTGCTATTTAGTGTACAGTATAAACTACTGTATTAATGTCAGTATTATTATTATATTTTATTCAATAGTTATATCAAATCTTTCTACCATGCAGACAAAAAGAAGAAATATAGAAAGAATAATGGAAGATCATTTGATAAAAGCTACCTCCATCGTAAAAAAGAAAGGAGAATAAGAGAAATTTTTAGAGGAAAAGATGAGGCCTCACGTCGTCATGACAAAGCCAAAGAATTTTCCAAAATGTTTAATATGCGAAGCAGCAACTGCTGGTAGAATAAGCGTTCACTCTTCAAATAAAAGGAGAAAAAGTACATGACGATAAGGAAGAAGAAGAATAAGACCAAGATGACAAAAATAATAAAAAAACAACTTTTGTCTTTTAAAAGGACTGTAAGCTTCCTCTTTCGCTCTCTCTCAATCATCAAACCAGGAGCCTACTTGAGATGGGAGGGATTATAAAAACAGAGTGCTCAGTTTTTTGGGGTTGGGGTATCCAACCCTTGTAAGTTCTTTTTTTCCATAGCATGAGCACCCTTCCGTCTCGATGTAAACTCACCATCAGACCCATTTCTGTTTTTGGTTGCTCGCCCATTGAGTGGAGGGATTTCCATACAAACTCGTTTGGTGTAGATGCTTTTTCTCTTTTCCTTCTTTCTTCCTCTCAATTGTTATGGATTTGTCCAATGTCCCGCCATCTTTGTTTTTCCCCTTGTGGCACACAAAAATAATACTGTTGTAGCATCAGAAGACCATGGTTTCAAACCTCCCACCCAGCCCAGCATCCCTTTTAAAAGCATGAGAAAACATCCCTAGGGATTTTCGTCACACAAGGAGAAAGACATCGTTTCTGCCCAGTGAGATCACAATAGATGGTACCACTTAGAAGACATAATAAATATTTATGCTACAATAAATTCAGAGCGTTGCACTGATTTCTCAGAGATTACACTGTCGCTTCTTGTTAAAGTTTTTTCTCCGTTTTTTCTGTCTTCTGTTTTTGACTATGTCTGTTGTGTTGGTGAGTAGGACTACTTAAGTAGATTACTCCTGCTAGGAACAATGTCCAGAGAGATGCGTTTCAAGTATTCACATTCATCATCTCACATAAATGACCGGATATAGTTCCTCACTATGTGTTAATTAACATATGTAGTACTATTTCCCTCCATTATGAATGAATAAAGAATATTTAGTTATATTGCAATATTTTATAATCTACTCTCTTCATTTTCTTAAAGTAGTGAAATATATCGCCTTATTTTTTCCAATCTGAAATGAAACATTCAATAATAAATATTTAGATCTGTAGGCAAATTTCAGTCATATGCATGTACTTCAGTCAGTTGCATCCTTCATGCTATTCCTGGGATTACTGATGAAGGAAAGAAGTTTTCATACTTAAGCACATTTCCTGTCAAATGTTTAACTTTGTGTGGTGGAGCAGGATATCATATTTCAACCTACTGTGTCAATTCTTAAGTCATCCTCGCACTATGATAATCTGACGATAGGAAAGTCAGCATCGAAAGTGACATGATTTCGGTGTATTTATCATGCGGTTCTTATTTCCTTAGAGAAAGACAGAGAGTTGTTGTCTGATTTTAAAAGATATAATCCATACAAAAAAAAAAAAAAAAAAAAACTAGTCCGAAGATATAAAAAGCGTGGATGTTATGTAACCCTTAAAATTTTTGTACTTTTTACTGTACGTAATTTTAATACAATTTTCTAGTAGTGTGCATAGAAGAGCAAAAATTGCTACGCTATGCGTTTATCGAAAAATAGTAGGTGCCAGAAATATTGCTTATAAGATATATTTATATGGTGTTATGGTGAGAAAGGCGAAATGATGGTTGTATTTATTTGAAGGAAATGTCTAAATTATCGTGCCAACAAATGATGCGATGGTTCGAAGAAGAAGACTGTTAAAATATTGATATCTACATATGGTTACGTTTCTAATAATTTTGAGGTGATGTTGAAAATTAATGTGATGTATACTTTATTAATTTTGTTAATTATAATATTTTATTAAGTTTAAATTAGGAATTAGGAATTAGATTTTTGGGCTTTCAACATCTAAGGCCATGTTAGCCCGCCATATATGAGGGACGACGTCCCTCAGCGATCAAACTATCCGAGGAAGGAAAGAAAGGAAGAATTGGGGACGGAAGGAAGCGGCCTGGAACCTTATGTTAGGTACCATTCTGGCATTTGCTTAGTGGGGGTGAGAAAACCGAAGGAAACCTCACTCAGGATGGTGGCCCTGAAAAAGCTTTTTACACTTTATCGACAGAGTGCCCCCACCGGGAATCGAATCCGAGATAGCTCGCACCAAAGACGAGAGCTTTAGCGACTACGCCATGTGGGGCCACTTTAAGTTTAAATTATGAGGCCTTTAGTAATATGAAGATATGTAATAAATTAGTATATATTGATATACACCTGGTAGCAGCTATTGTAAAATCGATTTTATGCATTAGTAAGATGAGGATAGGTCGAAATAGTAAGTCTAAAGCAAGCATGGATATGAATATATAAAAATTAGAATTATTTTCATGTCTAGCGGTTAATGTCCCTTCAAAGAGAATAAATATTAAAACATAACATTTGCCCCTACGACCCTAAGCTTGTTAGTCTAGGAGGACAACAGTAAGGAATTCAAGAGTGTCTCAGAGGTGGGCAGAGAGATCGACGTATATATAATTTATTGACGAGGCAGGAAGATCGACAAAACAAGCTTATGAAACCAAAGGAGGAGCCAGAAGATCGACCAAGAAGTCGGTGAGGCCCAAGACAGAACAAAAGTCAACGAAATGGAAGTTAATTCGGTCCTACAAGACAGAGTTTGATATGGTCTGAAGAGAAGGCGGAGAAGTTGGAAAACAAGTGAATGAGATCTCAGGGACACGAAGATCGGTAAAAAAGGTCGATAAGGTATAAGAGGCGATAGATAACGATAAGGAGTATTACCGAGAAGACAGTGAGTTTAGTGTTGAAATGATTAGAGGAGACAAATGCAGCAATATTAAGGGGAATAAGTTCCAAGAAAATATTGGAAGAATGTTAATTTTGTTTTTAGAAAATAGGGAGAGAATGTTAAAAAGGGGAAACGATTGTGTTTATTAGCAGGAAATATTTGAATTCAACAAATGACGTGTTGATTGGAAGAAAAAAATGTTGTTTACACAGAATTGATATCTACTTATGGCTACGTTGAAAATAGTTTTGAGATGATATTGGAAAGCAGAAGTAAAGCAAAAGTCATTTCAACTCGGGACAAGGCACAGAAGCTCCAAAGGCTGGGGTAAAGGTAAAGTTTTACGCTTTTGTGACTTCGGGACTTAAGGTGATGTAGTAAGCACACACTCCGACAATTTTTGCCCCTCAAATGCCGCCCTATTTTAGGAAAAGCTAGGCCAATCACTGAGCCGCGTTGAAATAACACAAAAACGATAAAACTTTTCTGCCACCACCGGAGACGAACATGGGCATTCCGGTTGTTGAATAAACGCCATACTGACTACACTATCGCAGTTCTATGTTAGACCAACTACCAGTTCATACATATAAGAAAACCACTGGGAGGAGATAAAACTATCAACTAGATGTATTTCACAGGCAGAGTACTTAATATTCAAGAGAAGCAATCACTTCCAAGGAGAGATGTGTAAAAATATGGACTACAAAGTCAAACCTCTCATGTATAACAGTTTTCTGTCGATATAATATCTTTTTGCATTGCGTTGCTGTACACACTATATTGCGAAGACTGGTGCAGAACGATTCCCGCAAAGAATTATCTAATAAAACACTATCACAAATGTATTACTCGTTTGATTTATTTGTGATGCAGCAAAGTTGCGAACTTATTTTCTTTTTTACTAGTGATGTCAGCCACATGGCAGAGTCGACAGAGGTACTAGTTTTCTTTGAGATGTCTTTTAGTGGAGTTTTTCAAGAAAATGAGTGGGATATGCTTAACCGAATCAAATTTAATGAAATCAATCATGCACATATTTTAAGTCGTGTTGCACTGAATACGTAAAACTATTAAATAAAATTAAACACTAAACCATGTAGGTGGCTGCTAACTTAATTTTCTCATATGAAAACAGAACTTAAAGAATATTAAATAATATTGAAACAGTAATTTAACACGTTTACAGCAGTGGTGGAGCCAGGAAACGTGATGCGGACTAGTAAACTTCCATGTCGAAGAAGCGCACAGATGCACCGGGTGAAATGTTCGACGCAGGACCGGTTAGACTTTCATATGCTCTTGCGGCACCACGCTAGTTATTTTATTTCAGCACACCAAAGTGAGTCGAATTTTAGAGGAAAAGGTAACAAATAACCAATTTTTGATATCACTATAGGTCTACCAACAGAAGAGGAGGGGTAGGATTGAGACTGTCACCCTCTTGTCTACACCATTGGTTTATAATGAGATATTACTTTGAATAGTATGCTTGGATAAAATACCAATTTTAATAACAATTCTCAGACTTCTGCCTACTGCACAAGTAGGTCTCTTTGTCGTTTTCTTAAATACAATATGAGTCTACTTTTTCTCCTTCTTTCCTACAGTTTTAACAGTGCAGATGTTGCTAGAGGGGACACGATTGCCCACCGAAATAAGAGTTTCCCGTTTTTATAAATAGTATATTAAAATAATTTATTAAAAGGTATGTTTTTTCAAACTTAAGGGTAGTAATTTGCCCGCTACCCTCCACAAATGACACTCCTGTTTTAAGACTTCATAGTAGTTCTTATAATATCTAAATGGTTTTTTGTGATGATTCTTTTTCTTTTCGTCTTTATTTTCCACTTAATGCATCCTGTAAAGTAATGTAGGAAACTCTCCTCTACGGCAGAAAACCTCTCTACAACTTCAACTAATAACACCATATACTCACAACAGCTACTTACAAAACAAATGCATTGTCTTCGCAGATAGACATTACTGTACTAACAAAAATGTCATAAATATCTGTGGTTCAACTAACGGTCACAAATGAACTATTATATTTTCATATGCTATAAATGATAGAAAAATAGTAGAAACAAACAAAAATGTATTGATAAACTAAAGAATCAATTTCTTAGAAAATAGAATTGAAACAATCCTGATTGAAAGTCTGTCTAATATTATTCAAAAACATCTAAATCGAAAAGCTCTAATTTGAACCTGAGATCAGAATAAAATCGATTTAGATCGCTCATTGCCTTTAAGAAAAGCTCTTTTGACTTTGGAGTGCCCTTGTCTTCGAAACATTGTGTTCGACTCACTGCTTCATCTCCATAAGCTGATCTGTGCATCAGCTAGCTGCAGCATGTTCACTGTTTCTGGACGATTTGACCAACTTGACACAAAATTTCATGTTGACTCGTTGTTCCAACCTGTTGTCCGTAATCGCAGACTCCACACAAACGTGCTTATAAAACCACCACTAAAATTACTATCGAACTTAACAAAGCCCTATCTCTTAACACACTACCCTATCAAGTTTGAAGGCCACCAGAGCTGCGAGCACTAGTTCCCCATTAGCATGACAGCGCGGCGGCGGATAGCTGGTGAACCTCAAACGACGAAATGGCGAACCGCTGGCGGCACAGTTTTACTTCTAAAGTAAATAAATAAATAAAGTAATGCAAAATCATGTAAAGTACAATATTTGTAGAATAGTGCAATATTTGTGTGTATATAAGTACAATATATTTTTTAAAAAATAGTATAAAAATGATATACATGATTTTTTTTTTGTATTTTTGGAACATCTGTATATGGTATAATTGTAATGTGCTGGTAAATAGTTGAGCTAAAAAAGTAATTTTTCGGTGGGTGGTTGCCCCCGCAGACCTTCCTATGGAACCATTACTACCAAAAGCTGTTTCTTAAATTCAAAAGGGTTCTCAAGAGCTGTTTCGCATTCAACAAGAGAATTGAATAACTATCAAACAAAGATAACGTATAACAGTCCAGTATGTGCAACTGACGAAGTTTAGTTAGGTACATAGAGGCTCGGGTTTCGCTCCCTCACTATATGAACGACGATGCTTTCAAAGTACTAGACCGCTAAAGGGCGTACATTTTATACTATCCTTTACTTGAAACTTATGAAAGAAAAGAAAATAGCATATAAAAGTAACGTCATGTCTATATTTATCTGTGGAAGTATGTTTCCTTCCCTTTGTTTAAAAATGAATTAGAACCATAAGGTTCAAATTTCACTTCTCTTTCGTAGTTATACACACGTCCCTTGTTTAAAACAATACAGTGAAGCCTGTCTACAACGGGCATCCTTGATTCTATTGAAAAGAAGCTAATTAGTCTGCTGTTAGTGCACCCCAGAAGGAAAATGCTTTGAATACATTAAGAAAACAAATAACATTCATTTTTAAATAAATTCTGTTTGCTAATGGTCAGAGAGAGATCTGGGAAATGTAGAAAATGAATGCAAAATCTTTATTTAAACAGACTCCGATCTGCTAACACATTTGCCGAGAATAGATTAAAAAATTTCAGACCGAAGCGTATTCTGGATATTGGCATAGACATCTGTATTGTTCTTTCAAAACAATCTTGATTTGATTTGGCTTTTTTTAAAATTTAACATCACTTTCCGCAAGGCCATATCAGAGTGAATCTGCTGCTTAATGTTGGGTCTGAACCACATGAGCTCCTCCCCGGAACATTGATTTGAGTTTACTCATCTTCTGAAACAACAGTGAAGGTAGTTCTTACATGGATATCTAAGAAATAAAAAGATCACGTATAGAGTCAAATACAATATTTACTTTAAGTGACCACCACAGTGAGGAGATTTAATATTTGTTTCAAGGTAAATAAATGCAAAATGTATATATTAATAAGTGATACATATCTGACACGAAGTAGCAGGATTCACAAGAAGGAGATCAGTTAGGAGAACCAAGTTAGAAAGGATGCACAGTTAACATATTATATTTGTTTTATGCATAAAACTAGTAGAATGTCTGCTCTAAGCACGAAATGAATGAAGCTTATGGAAAATATTTGAAAGTCATATACATATTTTTCTTTTTTCAAAATACTTGTTGATGCAAGTTCCATTTTACTTAGTTACTTTAATGCCACCAGCTTCACCCCAATCCTTAGAAGTGACATTACGTAAGACTCCATCTTTGTAATTACTCTACGGTACATGGGAAATAATTTTACAAAGTTTCAAGGCTCTACGCTCAATAGTTTTGGAGACCTGAAGAAATGCAAAAATATATTTGAAGCCTCATTTTTTCTTTTGGGTGTAGCATCTCGCAAAATTCTGTCTTTTTTGAAGGTTAGAATATAAGAAGATTAGATTTGTAGGGTTTCAAATCCTACGCCAATAGGTTCTAAGCTATAGAGAATGAAAACAAAAAATGTTTCAAGTCCCTTACTGTCCTCGTTTAGAGGTATTAGTTCGATAAATTCCATCTTATCTTCAGCCTAGGATGTAAGGAGATTTTTTATAGACGTTTCAAGGTTGTAGGCTTAATAGTTACAGAGACATGGCGAACGAAAAATTTTAACACCCCCTTTTCCTCTTTTAGAGGTCATATTTCGCAATATTATCTACAGGCTAGGGGTAATACAACATTTTCACGTTACACAGTTAATAGTTTCGGAGATCTGAGGTTTATTTCTAAAATCTGTTAGTCTTGTAATATGTTTTTTCAGAAGTCTTAAAAATTCATGAAGCATAAACACTAGAAAAATAGTAAATTCATTTCTAAATACTAATGATAATACCTCTATTTTGTCATCATTTTATATCCTAACCAACTGTAAAATGTTTGATTTTGAAAAGTTTCTTACTAGTATTACGAGACTAGTAGTTCTGAGAAACAGGCCCTTGGTAATGAATGAATCAGACAGTGAGTCAGTGGATTTAGTCTTTAACAAAATATTTTCCTCTGTAAATTAATGCACTTAAGAAGACTTCGTAATTATAGCTTCAAGGAGTAATAGAGATCTCCGTTTAAACTAAATACTTTGGTGAAATTTGCCTGTTCGATTAACCTCTAGTTATTATCGTTTATTATATGATAATTTATCTTAATAGAAATATTATTGACATTAACTGCGTATATAAGCAACGGAGAGCATGATGACCAATATAATGGTATATGTAAACATCTGTATTGCTTTAATTTCACCCGCAGTTGAAGAATCTTAAAGAAACCTAACATAACAATAAACCAAGAGGCACTTCGTTACTTCATTATTCGACCTCTGAGAAGAGTGAAAAAAAGAGATTCCTTTTTCTTGCGCATCTTCCGAGAAAAAGAAGTACTGCATCTTCAAAAGAAACGAGAGGACCGCACTAAAACATCCGTGTCTGGAATCAACAACTACCTTTCCCTTACCAGTCAACTATCCTTGCCCCCACCGACATGGTTAAGAACGCGTTACACGATTTTTGAAGTTATACACACTCTTTTCTTTTCTCTCTTTTATTTTAGTTCCTTAAGACCCTTTTCCAAGCTTGTTGCCTTTCGCGGAGACCACTGGTAGTGAAAGTAGAAACTCGGTTTCCTGATTCGCTTCTTGTGCTATGCAATCGACATCTTCTTTAGATCTACGATTCTACACATTCTCTCTCAATAGTTACACTTCCTGCCCTTTTGTTAATGTATCCTCACTTTTGATTACCCATTTCAAACACTTCATCATTTTCCCTTCTGTTTCTTTCATTCTATTTATTTTCCATCTTTTTCTATTTCGAATCTACTTCTTGTTTTCTCTTTATGTTTATTTTGTGTTGAAAGCGTGGATGTTTTATTTGTTTTTCGTGACTCGGCTACTTAAATTTGTATCAAACTACGTAAAACTTACCAATGAATGCCGACAAAAGCACATTGTGGTAAAGAGTAAACAAGAGTTTTAGGAATGATCCAAAAGATGGATCAAAAGATTGCGATCTTGGCCAAGAATTTTCGGAATGATCCAAAAAAGGCATTGAAAGATTAAAATCTTGGCCAAAAATTAGTTTTCGGATCAGGGGCCACAAAATTTTTGAACGTCCCCTAAATCGAATTTTCGTATTTTCTACGGAATAATCAGATCATACTGAGTTATGTGATAGTTTGGGTTTATCTACACTATATGTAGTTCTCCAGATATAAGGCGTGCACGAAAATATTTGATTGAAATATATTGTTAGCTTTTGGATCAGGGGCCACAAAATTTCTGAACGTCCCCGAAATCGAGTTTTCGTATTTTCTAAGGAATAAGCACATCATACTGAGTTAAGTTATAGTTTGAGTTTGGCTACACTGAATGTAGTTTTCCAGATATAAGGCTACAAGAAAGATATTTGACTCTTTCTTTAGATATTTACTAGATATTTGACTCTTGACAGTCGAACAAGGGCGCGCTCTGGTGGAAGTTGCACTGGTTCTAGATCCTCATAAACTTGTCAAACTTTTAAACACTTGTAGAGTTTTTGAATATTTTATTTATGCACATAACTGTTTCGTATTGGCTAAATATTTAAATTGACAACTTTTTCTTTACGCTATAGTTGTACTCATATTCTCAAAACAACAAGTTATTTTTATTATTTTTCATTTTCTGAGAAATAGATAGATAGGTATTACTATTGTTTCTTTTCTGAGAAATATATATTATTATGAATTTTTTGAACCTTAAGGAGATAACTTTTTGAGGTCCAAAATCCTGTGTTTCAACTGTTGGATTGTATCGGATCTATGATAGACCGCTTTGTGGTTTGAATTTTGTTAGACTATTACGACCCAAGTTGAAAAAAGAAAATAAAATTTTAAAAAACGAAAGATTATCATACAAGGTCTAGGATTTGACTGGTACTCATTAAAAATGAATAAATTGAACAGGAAACATGTCTAATACATGAAAATTAGTTTCAAAGTCTATTTTAAATTTTATTTTCTTTTCTATTTTTTAAAACCTGTTATTCTTAGTATTGCTTTCAGCAACATTATTTGATATATTTAATCTGTGTTTCTGAAATGAAATGAAATCTTTGAGTTTTACGTCCCACGGAAATGCCGGTTAGGATAAAGGAGACGGTGATTATGAGAAATGAATGAAATGGTGGAATGAAGAAAGTGGGAGGAAACGGGAGAACCCCGAGAAAACCCACGCACACGGTGTTTGTCCACCACAAAGTTCACTTGGCGGGAGCAGGGTTTGAACCCGAGACCCCATGCACCAGAGGTGAACGCTCTACCACTGAGCCACCGCGGCCCCCGAATCTGTGTTTCTTATTAGCCTTCGATATGTGGTGCTACAGATGAATGTTGAAAATTAGATAGATTGAATAAAGTATCAAATGGAATAGTGTCGGAAATGGTAGGCAAAAAAAGAAGTATAAAGTAGACGATGCCAGAAAGAAGAGAGGCATTTGGACTAGTGCTGTCGAAATCGGTTTTTGAAAAAACCGAAAACCGGTTTTTGAAAAAAGTGAAATTTCATAAAACCGAAATGTCGGTTTTGAAAACCGCATTTGCGGTTTCGGTTTTGAAAACCGCATTTGCGGTTTCGGTTTTATCGGTTTTCTGAAAAACCGCAAATGTCACAAAAATTCTACAGCACTAATATCAAGTAACGACGAGAAAACAGCAAAGAATCTTTCCCCACACCGGCTCTCAGTTGCCAGATGGAGGGAAATTTCCCTCGGCGGCTTAGGGAAAAATGATCAAAATTTGTAGAAGGAAAAGAAGGTATTTTTTCTTAAAATGTCCTAAAGTGTAGGGAAATTCTATACTTTTACAATTGGCAGAATAAAAAAAAATAAGCTGCAATTTCTCAAAGAGGCACGGCTATCGTTATTAGGAAGTAAAAAGATACAGAATAAAATATGATCGGTGTTTCCGTCTAGTATAAACTATTGCAGGTGTCTGGGACTTGCGATAAGAAGCCAGTCGACACATGCAAAACCACAACATTCACATTTATCGGAGTGGCAACAAATCAACAATAAAATTGTGTATTGCGATAGAGATTTTCTTTCTTTCTTTTCTCTTTCTTTATATTAAGAAAGGGAGGTGGTGCCTTTTTGTTAACAAAAGAAAGAGTGGCAGTACTATTTTTAAAAATATGGGGAGAGAGTAATAATAATATAAAAGATGTCAGTTTAAGTGGATGATATTTCAAATTGAATTTCATGAGTTGCATGTGTAGTGATCTTAAATAGGGATATACCTTATTTCTATTGAGTGTTGGCTTATTACCCTATTTTAGCGGGTACCACCCGATTTTCAGGTTATATATTCGTCCCCCGCTTAAACATATCTTAATCACGAAAAACCACCCGCTTTTTGGGATTGGAGAAAAATCTAAGAAAACTTAGTTGATAAAGTGTTGGTATGATATTCCCCGTAAACCGGTACACCTTTGACAATCTCAATCGCGATTGAGTTAAATTTGGACTCGCGCTCAGGCTCAAGCTCTGGGCTATCTGAGCAGTGCGCGTGTGCAGAATCATTTGCTAATAAGAGATCTGCTCTAATGCACAATGGTTTTCTTTGTATAGTTCATGTGTTTTCTATGTAATGTATTGGAGGTTCTATACGAATGAATATTCGTTTGTAGATGTTGTAACAAACATACTTGAATTATTCATACCTTCACAAGCTACAAGAATGCCGAACGACAATTTCAAGTGTAACTTTAAAGACTCTTATAGAAGCGAATTTACGTTTCTTAGCCAGGGCAGAACTCAGTTTGAAGCAAAATGTACAATCTGGAAAACTGTTTCGTTTGAAAAGTAGGATGCAAGGAAGCAAATTGGACCTCCCCTGATTTTTATATATTTTGTAAACTAGATCACGAGGAATACGAATCTGAAGGCGTTTTGACATTCCGACCTCCGGAACTCGAGATATTAAAACTTAAAGTTTAATATAGACGCTATATGAAAAAACACAATATTCTCTATACGAAACATATTATGTCCTGAGAGATATATAAAGGTAACCAAGAAAGTTCTGTCGCTTTTTGTGGAATTCTGTGTAAAATTGACCCTCATACCGTGAGTTTAATGCGAATGGAGATAAGGCGAAGATCAGTTGTTGGTGTGGGTATATCCGACATTCTACCTGGTTGTGGAAGTTCAGTTACAACGTAAACGTATGTAAGGACGGAGTGAATATGGAACCTCCACAGAGCGTCATAGGGGCGTGTATGCTGTACGAGTTCCAACTTGGATCAAACGCCACTGTAGCGGGGCGGAAGATACCTCAGGCCTTTGGTGAGGGTGTCGTGATTACGCAGACAGTGCAAGGGTGGTTTAGCAAGTTTAAGAACGGTGACGAAACACTCACGAAAGACGCACCACACGTGCCGGAAGACCAACACATGTACAAAATGAGGATCTTCAGGTAGCAATTGAGCCGAACAGACATGTGAGGAACTGGTGCTAACATTCAATGTTAGTCGAGAAACCATTCGCCAGCACCTCCATCAATTTGGGAAGCACTACAAGTTGGGTCTATGTGTCCCAGATGATTTGTTTCCGGGCCAGAAAGTTCTCCTGTGTGTTTGGTGGACTGCTCACGACATCGTGCATCGGGAACTGCTACCGGGCGGTCAGAGAAGAACATCAATGCAACTGTCTACTGTCAGCAGTTGAGCCGTGTTCAAGAAAAACTCAATACCCTGAAGCCAACACTTCTCAATCGCTAAGGGGTTCCCCCATTACGGGACAACGCTATGCCCCACATAGCTAGAATGAGCCGGAACACCATCCTACACCTTGAATGGGAAACACTATTGCATCCGCCATACTGTCCGGACATTATACCGTCCGGTTATCACCTGTTCCTTTCCTTGGACACTCATTTTAGAGGACTCCAGTTCAACTCCGTAGTAGAGGTGCTAAATGCACTTGGTACCTTCTTCGCTTCACGGCAAACCAAGTTCTACCGCGAAGGAATCCATGCCCATCCCGAACGTTGGCAGAAGGTCGTTGATACTGATGGGTACTATTTTTGATCTTCCAGGTACGTCTTTGGTGACATATCTATGCTCTAAGTGATAGGTCAAAAAGCGACAGAACTTTCTTCGTTACTTTTATACATATTACATAAAACTACTGTATAAGTTCTAGTATCTCGAGATCGGGAAATCGGAATGTCAAAATTCGTTCAGATAATTGCTAATTTTGGTCCAGTTTACAAAATATATAAAAATCAAATAGTGTCCTTTTTGCTTCCTGGTTACTTTATGTTCGAATATCTCGAGTTCCGAAATTCGGAATGTCAAAATTCCTTCAGATTCGTGTTTCTCGTGGTTTAGTTTACAAAATATATAAAAATCAGTTGGGGTCTAGTTTGCTTCCGTTTTCACTTGATGTTCGAATATCTCGAGTTCCGAAATTCGGAATGTCAAAATTCCTTCAGATACGTGTTCCTTGTGGTCTACTTTACAAAATATATAAAAATCAGGTGGGGTCCAGTTTGCTTCCATGGTCAATTTATGTTCGAATATCTCGAGTTCCGACATTCGAAATGTCAAAATTCCTTCATATTCGTGTTCCTGGTGGTCTAATTTACAACATATATGAAAATCATGTGGGGTCCAGTTTGCTTCCCTGCAGCCGAAAAGTACATTGAATAGTCGTCAAAGAAATAACTAAAAAAAAAAAAAAAAAAAAAAAGCTAAGGATCGAACGTCAGTATTTGTCACCCTAATTTAGCTGTGACTTGTACAACCATCGAATTATTCCTTTCGCACTGTGCTGCACATATTACCATAATAGTCTTGGAGCAAATAAAAAAAGTTAAAACACACATATAAATCAATACATTTGTCTCGATCGATAGATGCTTTCACAATTGTTAAAAGGTGTAATTAAAAACAGCAAACATTGTTTCTGCTTTGAAAAGGACAATCCCTTATAAAACCGCAAACACGGTTTCGGGCGGCTTTCGCTTTCGAAAAGAGCTTTTTCGGTTTCAGTTTGGAAAACCGCATCTGCGGTTTCGGTTTCGAAAACCGCATCTGCGGTTTCGGTTTTGAAAACCGCATTTGCGGTTTCGGTTTTGAAAACCGCATTTGCGGTTTCGGTTTTGAAAACCGCATCTGCGGTTTCGGTTTTGAAAACCGCATCTGAGGTTTCGGTTTTGAAAACCGCATTTGCGGTTTCGGTTTTGAAAACCGCATTTGCCGTTTCGGTTTTGAAAACCGCATTTGCCGTTTCGGTTTTGAAAACCGCATTTGCCGTTTCGGTTTTGAAAACCGCATTTGCGGTTTTCGGTTTTCAGAAAATCGGTTTTCTCAAAAACCGAAAACCGCAAATGTCACAAAAATTCAACAGCACTAATTTGGACATCATATGAGACGTAACAGAATAACAGAAAGGAAAATACCCAGAGGAAGGCCATGATTCAAATGCACAAGGACGAAATGGTACGAAAAATAACTAACTAACTCTATTGCCTATGGAACCCGGAGAGGTTCAATGCCGCGTTCACAAAAGCTCTCTATTGACTTCTGTCTTTAGCCAACTGGATCTAGTTTCTATTTTGTATTCCTATTTCTACGAAATCCATCTTAATATTGTCCTCCCTCCGCCCCTATGTCTTTCTAATGGTCATTTTCTGATTGGTCTTCCAGTTAAGACTTTGATAGCGTTTCTACTTTCTTCCATTCTAGCTACATGACCTGCCCACCTAAGCCTCCTAGATTTGATGACTCTAACAATGTTTGGTAAACCGTATAAATTGTGTAGTTCTTCGTTATGAAGTTTCTGCCATTCCCCATTCTCGTTCCTCTTAGGTCCGAATTTTCGTCTCAGAATCTTGTTCTCAAATGCGAAAAATAGAGAAGAAAAATTACAAATAATGAAAATTCTTGTTTATGATAGGGAGGAATTGATAGCTGCGTCAAACCAATGCACAGTGGGAGATTTCCTCGATCTAAGGAAACTTTATTCAGTGTGTGACGCACATTTGCCTATGGTAGGTTTTGACATTCTATTCGATTGAAATATGCAATTTCTTTGGTAAAGACTGTTTGTGTATTATTTACCAAAGAAATTATCTGTGTGTAAGAAAGGTAAACAGGATTGCGTACAATTGGTGAAAGGAAAATAATAGGATTGATGTGATCAGCTTATATATATATATATATATATATATATATATATATATATATATATATAAACATTTAGTAGTAACGAGTACATTACAATAGTTAGTCCGGACAACAAAGAAATCAGAGAGTATCCAAAACTGGCGGGAAAATTGTGTTCATTAGTCTGAATCACTGCTTTGTTCGGAATGATCACAGGAATCATTCACAGAAGGCGCTTTTAGAAATGGCAGTACCTCAGACATTATGTCTGAACGTTTGGTCTTAGCAGGAGCACGTTTTATGTATCATAGGTAATCAGCAATCTTTGAATTAAATGCGTGTTGGTATTTACCCTGGATGATTTTCTTGTAAAGGGTTTCCTATATTTCTTATTGTCCTTATTTCGAGCCTCCTGTGCTTCTACGGAAAGCTGGCCTATCGGTAGAATATTCGCGGCAATAATACTTCTCCCGTGAAATAGGACTTTCTGTACGCTTACGGGCATTATAATATCAAGAATACTTTCGCAAATACAGTTCCAAAGTGAAACGAATGTACTCACTAAATTTATTTGTATCAATCGGAAAAACACAATTTAAGCATTCTAAAATAATGTGAAATCGCTTAGTTAAATCAACATTGACCCCAGTTATTTCGGACGATTTTTCAGCATTCCGAAAAAAAAAAATCTTGCAGGCTGTATTGTCATCATAGATGCTTCCTGCTTGTTGCTTCGGAATATCTACCAACAGTCCGAGCTCACTAGGAAATTTTGCTTGGACATGTTTCTTTTCTCTTCCCTTTTCACCCGATTTTCTTTGCCTCTTGCCTGCCATGCTTTAATATCTAGTCGCTAGGCTATGTGGAGAATACACCCCAATCACATAGAGCGTACCCAAGAATGAAACGGAGAGAGTCCAAAAGTCAAAAAATTTGGATTTGCGGTTTTATGAGAAAGAATACCAAGATTACTTATCTCTCTCGGTTTTGCTCTACATAAATAACACTTTTGCATAATTAGACAAGCATGAGGATACAGAATTACACACTTTTCCATCAGTTATACAAAAAACTATCTGAGGCCGAATGATCAAATCCTTGTCACCTTAAACTAAACAAACTTTCAGTTGAATGCTCATCTAAAAGGGCTTGGCGATAAATACTTTGTTAAGCACCATCACAGCCCCACATAATAACAATGTTGCGAACATCATCGGACAAAGTTCGAAACACATCTTCTTGTGTTTTGCCGAGTCTTATTACGGTGTGATCAAGAAGGGATTGCATCAGTATGTCTGCGGATGTTTCTGTGATCTTTATTTCGTCTGGGTAACAATGTTGCTTAGCGTGTCATAGAATGGATACATTTTACAGCCTGCTTCCCCCCCCCCCCCTCTGATCATGCACAACATTATACTGGTTTTTCGAAACATACGCGTCAACTAGTAACGCCAAAGCTTCATTTTCTGGTAATTTCGCCGGTACTGGAAGTGCAGAGCTTCAAGATTTTTTCATTTTCGTACTCCCTGTGGGGAAAGAACAACGAAGGTCCTTGATAATCACTGCCGAGTTGCGATTTCCTGCCCTCCGTAGTTTTAATTCAGTCGCCTTCGACAGTTCCTCGTTGCTGGTTGATTCCACAAATTATTTAACTTTTCTACTATGCAATTTTGAGGTACATTCTGTAAATACCGTACTTTCTTCGGTCTACCGCGCTTATTTTCAGCAGAAGTATATGTTTGTGGAACAGGCGCTATGTTGAAGTCCACTTTATTTTCCAACCACGTTGCGTTGCCTTCTAGAAACCTCTCCCGGAGCCGATTGGCTGTGTCCCATTTAGCCTGTATATCATAAGTACATTTGCTTATACTTGCTCATGAACTACTGGTCAGTTCTGGTACCTAGGTTTCTCCTATTATGTTATTCGTTAAACCTTCCAACCGCTTTGTTGACGCATGTTGTTCCCACACGTCTAATATAGCTCGCCATGTAGGAGCCATTTTCACACTACGTCTTAACCTTTTTGCGCAAACTTGTGCAAGGTTTCTCGATTGTTTTCACTTCTAACCTCAATAAGCTTTTAGGTGAACTTGATCTGCAGGCTGAACACCGCAGAACATCTACTTAAAACCTTGTTTGTGATTCACACAGAAGATTTTATCCACACGTTCACACACACTCTTTTCCCACGCTGTTCCCTATAATGTAGTGTAAAGTTCAAATGCTCGATCTTTCTCTCGGACACTTTCAATATTATTCAAGCATTGGACTAATAACTATGTGTAAGCACAGCAGGACATAAGTCAGATGAAATGCTAGCACAAAGCGTACCTGTCGCAGGCTCAGCGCGGATGCACTTTGTTGCCTCATTTCAGACCATATTTGCAACAGTTGCACGCGGTTATCGCCCGAATTTCTGGCAATTTCATACTAATGGCATATTTAGCTACCTACATCGCAGGTTCTTTGCTGTATTGCGTGGTCGCAAAATTGAATAAAGTTCCCTTAGATCGATGAATCTCTTACTGTGCAACGGAGAGATTTCTGACCCAAGGAAACAAAAACATTTTAACCAAAAAATTCTGGGTTAGTAATTAAATTAGGGCATCACCAAGGGAAGTTGGTATCTCAGGAAACTGTAGAGTAAGTCCTACGAAAAGCTGGAATAGAATTATACATGATTTTACTAAATTTTTCAAATATTTTAGTTGTTTCTTGGTTGGCGTTTTACTTGTACAAGCCTGTAGATAACTGTTAGTGATATTCAAGCATACGTTTAAGTAAAATAGCTCCATAGTATCACTAACTTTGTTGGTACTAAGTGAATTGCCACCAATGTAATATCAGAAATTCTGACACGCAATTTTAAGCTCAAGGTGTCAAGTATACGAACTCATATACTTATAATAATTCCTACAAGTCATCATGTTTTTTTATATACTTTATTTTATAATACAAAGATAAACTGTGAAAGGCACACGAACTTTTACGTACTTACAAATTGTCTATAGTTAAAGAGAGATAGTGCTGTTATCGGACAGTCATCATACACATTTTTGTATTTTCGTTTCCATTTTACGAATAACATCAATTACTTACCTTAACACGATTTCAAAATATGTATAGTCATTCATTGATTGTAGTGTTTCACCCGAATGTTTCAATGCACTTATCTTGCATGCTTTTGTGTTTCTTATATTACAACGATTTTTGTTTGTTTCTTCAATGGTAGGTCGTTTAGTGGATTTTTAAAGTGTGTTTTCTTATTTTGGATTACAACGAACAAACACTGTTACTTGCTGACTATCTTTGGTTTATTTTACATAACGAAGAATAAATCTTCTTGAATAATTGTGAATTTAGAGCGGCTAAGAAAGGTAACAGAAAGACTAAGTTTTCCCTGTGCCAGTAAATTATTCCAAATGTTAGTCTTCAATGTTTTATTCTCGGCAGGATGTCAGGTAGTTCTGATTTCTTTTAAGCTGTAGGTTCACATAACATATGGCCTCGGTGCTCTACGGGACACCAAACTTCAAATTAACCAATGAACCAATTGAGATTCTGGGCTGAAAAATATAACCTTTGCAACTTTACCTTCACGTTACTTTCTAAATATGATGGTGACTACATGCAGCTGTAGCGCAGAACTTTTAATTAATGTATAAATAAATAAAAAAGTTGTTCAATATTTCCTGGTAATTTCTTACTCACTTGTACACAAAATCTTAAAATTTATCTGTTGCGTTCAAGATAAAATAGAAACTAAATATGGTGCAGGCGAAGCTAATGAACGAGTAAAGTGATAGCTTCCGATTATTTTTTCAAACTCACATTTCAAGGTAAAACGATAATCTTACAATAAGCACTTCCTACCTTTCATTTATAAAGAAATACTAAGAAATGAATTCATAAGTTTTATCTAAAGCATCTTCTTCAGAGATAAAGTCTTTACGTCTTTTAAATTAGACTATTACCTTCATTAAGAAAAAATAAAGGATTAACACTGTTTAAACTTCTATAATACCAAATTTAAAAACAAATCATTAGCAAACTTAGTATGATTTTAAAAATAGAAATATATTTAGTTTGTTTTACAGAACAATATTCTTTTATTTACAGGCAAGCAGTGCCAAATTCAGTAGGGAGTTAGACCAAATGTTACTGAAATTATATATGTACCTAGGTTCACATATAACCTTCTTTAAAAAATAAGACTGAATTAAAAGGGATAAATTGTTGTAGTTACGAATTTGATTCAAGTATTAAATTTTCCCTGAATTTTTAAATCAATTTATTTAATTATAAGTACCAATAATAGTTTCATCCAGAGAATTTCCATCAGGGATAAATAAAAAAATGCTTCGTTTTCAATATGTCTTTTGTAGAAATGCATAGAATATTTAGACTATTTAAAAATGTCAAGTTATCCCCATCATCACTAATTCAAACAAAATGATAAATTGAAGAACTTTCCAACTCTTCGTTCAAGGCGACTTCTCTGTAATTACATAACATTTCTAACTCGGTGATAATGATTATTATTAAGGGTATTAACTTTACAGTATCTAAATAAGGTGCGTGGGATATAGTTTGTTGTAATTGAACACACTAGTTAAAGGACAAAGAGCTGATGTAATAATCGTAGTGTGAGTTGGATAATATAAGCGAATACTCTGGAGAATTTGGGGCTGCTTCCGAGAAATAACCCTTTTTCCCTTCCAACAACTTTCGGATGTGGTGGTGATGAGGTTCGTCGGTTGCTCTCTCGGTCGGTCGGTGGGAGTTTTAGAGAAAGAGAGAAGGGGAGGGATGCTTGATGCAGTGGATTTTCCTACACTCAGGAAACCATTTCACGTAAAAGCGTTCTTTTAGCCAGCCTTAGGGGAACACAAGCTCCCGAGTTCGACGCAGCCAGTCTGTTGTGGTGTGTGTGACGTGACCCTCTATGAAGTCGGAATACCTTCACCAAGCATTTCGCATGAAAAGTAAGGGGTCCTTCTTGCCTGCAGAGAAATCCGAACAGAAATGTGAAACTAAACTCACTTTACTTCTATCCCTCCTGTATGAGTTCACACTTTCTTGGTGTTCTTCTCCTTATACTCTTCTGTATTTTCAGAATTAATTTTAGTCACAAGGTAGCCCCATTTACTAATCTAGGGAATTATATTCACATAACCTTAGTCATGGATGTTCAAAACATATGTTTAATGAATTCAAGTATTAATCATCATTTAGTAGTAACTTGCGATTTTTATATACATTATAAGACAATATGTAAGATAACTTCATCATCTGGTAATTTATATAAACGAATTACGTAATCATAGTACATTTGTATAGGCATATACAATTACTATGAATGACTTTTGTAGATGATGTAGCTAAGAATCGTAGCTGAAAGCGACAGGTTTGGCATCCAGGCAACATACATGGTATCAGGATCGCGTGATGTGATGGACAGAGATTGAACAAAGTGGGCAGAGAGGGCCCACTTTTTGGGTGGGCGGGCAATGGAAATGAGAACTGGAGTATGTAGACATTTTTGGACAACAATTTGTGGTAGATGGAAGAGAAGTTAAGATGGCCTAATTCATTAAATGGCTACCTCTTCTCCCTCCAAAAAGGTTCTTCAATTAAAAGTATGGAGATAATATATACCAGGTTGTCTAAAAAGAATTAAGTGTTTGGAGGTAAAAAATGAGAAGATATTTATTATTATTATTATTATTTGAAAATCGCATTATCAAGCTTCATGTGCACCAATTTGTTCTATGACCTGCCATTTTTTCGGTAACACCATAATTCTCTCGCTATAGAACTTGTGTGCTTTCTGTTTCAAATCTTGTGACATGTGGTTTTTGCTGACTTCTTTTGAAACTTACTTAACGCCATTTATTGAGTTATGTAGAGACAGAAACAAATCATAGAATAACGGTGTTATTCGGGTTACAGGTCGACACATTAAAACTTCTCAACCGAGTTCTCGCAATTTCTGACGGGTCGTTCAAGATGTGCGTGATCTGACGTAGTCAGCGTGGTATAGACCCTTTTATTTTGACCAGTTCCGATAGTTTCTTTTGAATTGCGAGGTACATTCGTGCTAATTGTCTATAGTACAGACCTGAGTCCATTATTCTGCCCTACGACAGTAGCTGCGGCAGCATTCTGCCCTCGGCACGATGCACTTCCAACCCCAACAAATGCATAACGTAAACTGCCTAGCTATCAGTGTAGGCGTTGCCGCAAACAGTGGAGCCTTTAGCTTCTCCTCCTCTTCTCTCTACCACGATCTTTTTCGCACACTATTGTCATAGGCTACCACTTTTCATCATTTTTGAACAACCTCTTCAGAAATGGTTCGAGTTTATTACGTCGCAGCAGAGATTCACGGATAGAAATTCGATTGGGTAAATGTTTTAGAGTCAGATAACGTGGCTCTAAACGTCAAGCTTATTTTTGTAGCCAGCCAACTTTCTTGAAATAGTTTAATATTGTCTGGTGATGGATGTTTAAGTCATTAACGATGTCATGACTACCTTCATGCTAATCTTGCTTGACTTTTGTCAGGATATCATCTGCTTCTGTTGTGATTGGTTACACATTGTGAGGAGCATCTAGGACATCAAAATTTCCAGATCGAACCGACTGAATCATCTTTTGGCTGTTACTTTTACTAAAGTATCTTGGCAATAAACACTACAAATTCCTTCATAAGCCTGCGCAGCATTTGAGCTTTCGCTTAAATAAATTTGCAAAATGTAGCACAGTCTTGCAGAAAGTTATTTTTTTTCACGTCCCAATATCTTACGTCAAATTATAAGAATTCTATAACTTTTTTTCGTTATCTAATATTTTCAACAGTACCGTGTCATGCGAAAACGAACTAAGCGCCAATTTCATACTTTTAAGAAAATTACGTATAAAGGTTGATGTCCATCATTAATGTAGCCGTAATCAAAAGTGAAATTATGTTTCTTTTTTGGAAAGGTGTTGGTTTTCCTCTCTTTTCGATTGTGCAAAACGTTCCAATGCTTATTAGGAACCAATCGTCGCATTTACGTAGATTTTCAAAGTTTGCCGCTTAGTTCATTTTTGCATAACACGGTACAACTGTAAGTTGTCAAATGACGTTAGACCTCATCAGCTACGACTCATGTACCCTTGGATTTGGGACACTAAGGCTCAATACTTTTTAGACTACCTCATATAAATAAAAGACGATTCAAACATATACAGCCTAATACATGATACTCTATATTTCGTTAACAGTATGAAATAAAAAACACACAATAAACGGATTACTTAAAACTACAACAACTCTCACTGCAAGTTTGGAAAACCATTGTGGCTCAGATTCGATGGGCAGTCGCCGTCCTGTCTGTGAAGCGGGCTGAATTATCCTCCTTTCCAGAAACAATTTGATATGTCGCTTAGACACTGAAGAGATCATATCGGCCATGAGAACCCTCGATAGTTCGAACACGACAGCATACATAACCAGTAAATCAAACAAAGACCCCATTATCTTTCTCTACTTCAGTATCTGGTACGTTCGAAGAGATTTAATTGTGCAATACACGTTCGCTGATGCTGTCCTCGAAATGATCCACATTTAAGTATATTCGTCTTATTGTCTGACAAACTTTATTACTGGTGGCAGCATATCCTCTACAATCACATACTCTGTAGTGCATATTTTGTTCAAATCAACATATGTACTGTATACCGACAGAATTAAAATGTATTAACATCAGTGTTTTAGCTTCACATTGCAAGAACCAAACATGGGAGAGATTATATGAAAGACGAAGTAAGGAATTTGAGTAGATGAAAGCTTTACAGACAAAGGGTAGGAAGTGTATGCAGTATTCGTCGATTTAGGAAAGCTTTTGAAGGAAAGTGCTTGAACTGGGTAATCTGAGAGATGCTCGGTATTAAATGAAAGATTAGACTCGGAAGAAAGTTGCATATGAACCGACCAATAAAAGCTGGAATACAAGAAGTAGTATAGATAGTGAAATTGGAAGAGGTGTTCGACAAAAAAATTGCCTATCAATGACATTATTTAATATCTAAAAGGGTAGTGAAGAAAAATCTGATTAGGAAACAGGTTAATTTGATAGGAACTACAAAGACTAATATATTTAGTTCTCAGACGTATGACTGCGTTGCAAAATCTCAAGAAAATAGCCTGATGTCAAAGAAGACAGAGAAAAACTATTAAAATGTTTTGAGATTAAAATAAATAAAAAAGGTTAAAGTAATTGTGGTTGGGTGATTGAGACTGCGACAGTTGTAGAAGTCGGACCAAAGCAAGTACAATAGGTGGTTAGTTTTCTATACTTAGGTAGCAATATTAACGAAGGTGTGAAATATCAAGTTTAAATAAAGAACATAGGAGACGGTGAAATATCTTTAAGATAATTTTGATGATAATGACGAGAATGACACTGAATATATATCACTGATTGAATAGTTACGAAAAAAAGTTACACGCAGAGAATTGTATTGACGGAGGAGAAACGTGGACATTACAAAGAGACTACAAAAATATCGTACTTGAGCTCTCCAAAATGTGTATGTTGAGAAAAATGGTATAAACCTAGCTGATTGACAAACCAATAAAGGGCATTAGAAATAATACCGATAAAAGAATATTGTCTGAAATAATCAAAAGATATTAGAACAGGTTTTGAGAAGAAATTGTATCTTGAATGTTGAGATAAAAGGTATGATAAGAGGAAAAAAAGGAAGGTAGAGATATGTAAAATTAATGGATGGTATTGCTAGTATTATTCATACAGTTTTCTAAGGATCATATACACAAACTTCTGCAAACTTCTACTAGTGATGCAAGAAAATAACGATTAATTTTACTGGTATAGATACAATTCCCATATCATCAGCTCAAGTAGTTTCCTATTTATATCATGATTTTGATGTAAATTTGGTTTGGATTAAGAATCGTTCTTTGTTCTAGTCATTTTCCTCAATTTTTGCATGCCAGAGACGCCCATGGTTTATAGGCACCATTGGTTAAGCCTTTTCTGTCAGTGTTGACACACAACGACCAGTCTTTCTTGCCAATATCCCAATAAATCACATCACAAATAACAGAAATAAAGGTCCGGGCATATTTTGGAAAATACCAAGACCCATGGAAAAATGATCTTGCCCTGGACGTTGAACACCTAGAAATATTCTATTATTTTCTGCAATAGATAAAGACTCATCGAAAATTGTTTGAAACTTCTCGGTTGAGTTTCGAATATCCCTAAAATAATCTAGTATAACTTTCGTAATGTTCAATTGTAACTTTTTTCACCGAAGCTATCGCTAAGCACTATTCTGCTCCTTCTATTTCTAAAATGAAACATTTCTGGCGCCGTTCATTGTTCAATCAACTTTTTCAAAACCCATTTTATTTTCTTCACTGCAACTTACGCTCCCAGTAACATGACTGTGTTTTTAAATAAAAAATAAAAAGTACTGTCGTTATCGCCACTTTTGATGTCATTATAATAAATATCTCCCTAAAAAAAATTGTTCATTACAAAGTTAAACAGAGTGCTAGTATCATAAAATTGCTTTTCAATTTAAAGTACAAATGATTGAAATATATGGCATTGCAACATTACTCTAATTCTGATGGGGTAGGCAAATGGGTGGCTGAAAGCTCGTCCATCCGTGCTTCGTTGGCGCCGTACCTTCCAGGCAAATTCTATTGTATTGCAATTGGATTATCATTCTCGACTTAATATCAGGAAGTACACGTATATCTCGCAATTACTCCTTTAAAACGAGTCACAAATTAATTACAGAACAACATATGACCAGCAACAAAATGTTCATATGGGTGATGTGATTCGACTTACAGTTTTCATTTTAGGGTATTGTAAAAGATGAATTTTTGCCCAGAAACCACGTGCTCTCAGTAACTTCCTACACTTAATCGAAGACATCCTAAAACATGGACAAAATATATCAGTTGTGTTCTGCCACTTATAATCAATACTAATAGAAGGCAAGCTCGAAGGTGTCCTATTGAATTGAAAGCAAGCTTGGAGAGTAGTGTCATGTATGTACTTGGATGATACAAATTTGAAACTGCAGATGTTTTCTTGCATGGTATTAACAGCATTATTTCTAAACTTATAACCACCATTACTAACTACTAATGGTATCATTACTACTAATCAAATTATACTTTGCCAAACTAAATAAAAGTAACACAAAACAATAATAATTATTATCATCACTATTATTATTAAAATTATTATTCACATTTTTAGAAGCACCTTGAAGCTGAAGATATGTCGTATTTTCCAGACTTGATAGGTTATTTTTAAGTTAATCTCAACGCAGATTTCGGCCATCACATGTTGTGTTGATGTTCTGTTTCTATTATCTGATCACGAAGCTGTTATAGCACAAAACACCCGTTCGGCATATGAATTAATGACTGGTATATCAAATATACTGTAATATTTTGAACAAGTTTGGTGCATCTGCTTTTTGGGGAAAGCGACTCGAAAATTGACATTTCTTATCATTATCCTTCCTATCAAGTGTTGATGTCTTTAAAACTGAGAACTCATTATGCACAGTACTTCATTTCCATTGAAAGTAAATTTCATCTTCTCTTCTGTCAAATAATTAAATGAAGATATTGTTAGTATTGCGTAATAATACAGGCGCATCATCAAAAATAATTTAAACATAGGCTTTTGTTACAATAAAAATATAATTCTTGTAAATAACTAAGAAGAACTAAGTACAACATATATTATTAGGTATAATGGGATAAATAATTAATTATAGTAAATTACAACTTAAGCTAGTATATTTAGTTTGTTGGCCTGTAGACGCATAGAATGTATTCTAAATATGAGGTTCTGGACGACGCCTGAAGATTGGCAACTTTAATCAGTATCCAAACGATGTGAATTGTACGTTGTAATTAATGTTATAATGAAAACTGTCGTTAATTTTATTTATTTATTTATTTATTTATTTTTTTGGAAAAGCGACATTTACGTTTATTTAGGCTTGGACTATACGGACAGTTACCGCCGAGTTAGCAACGCGGAAAAGTGGGCGTTATTTTTTCGGACTATTCGGAAGCTTAATACACAGTGTGTACACGTTATGTCAAAATCTGTTTTAAATAACTTAAAGCAGACCCTTTTTCAATTTTATATTTTTCATACACAGTTATCACTTTTGTAAGTGATACACTAAACTTTGTACTGGGATCCCGCTGTCACTTATTGCTTCCAGGTTTGAAAAAGTACTTTTGCGTCGAACAATTGTGATTCTAATTGTATGGATTGCATTTTTCACAATATTAATTTTTCTTCCTCCTTTTGCTAAATTATGGAATTCCAGATTATCTTCTACTCTTGGCTACACCACTGAATATTTCTAAATTTCTTCTACAACCAATCCCGCGTTGTTATCGCACTTAGACGCGTTGAGTATTCTCAACGCTCGGTTAACGCGTCATTCTACCGCGTTCAAAACGTTTGTATAGCTCATTCAATGTTATAGCCGTTATCTCAGCTGCTCGGCGTTAAAACTGCGTTGTTACTGCCGCGGTTTTAGCATCCGTGCATTCCAGGTCTCAAGATAAACAAATGTGCACTACCTTTAAGAATCGTGATGGCGGAGTGGGTAAGGCATCTATTTACCAACCACAAGGTGCACATTTAATCTGTGGTGGGCTTGCAATTTCTTGTTAACTTCAACTCTTGTTCCGATGCTGCTCAGTGGGCAACCTAGTCTATGAAATTAGGTTCGTTTCCTTGCACCTTCTTACACATCAATTATTGCATAATATTTCACTTTCATTAATCATGCATCTCGTTTATTTAGTACACAGGGCTTAATGGTTTGGCGTAAAACTGGAAACTTTATTTTATTTTTTCCAAGTCGATTAACACACACATATACAAACAGGCCAATCAATATTCTTGGAACCTTCTTCGTACTTTCGTATTCGTTGACTTCCTTAACTATCTTCATAAAAGGTTTAATTCTATCTTCTGCAGATTGTAATGCTTATTTAAATGAAAGGATTACAACTAACTGTTTGACATAAACACATGTACTCATGTATGCAGCAGGAAAAACTGAACCGTGAGAGCTACAAGTAGTCAAATAAACAAAATCCAAGCTGTAAGCAATTACAAACTATCGGTCAGCGACTTTTTCGATCCAATTTTGAATGAAATGAAGAAGACAATAACGATAATACCTATGTATATTGTAATTTCGAAGTCTTTTGTCAGTTTTGATTGTACTTGGGAGCAATAATTTCTTTGATAACGTTGATTCCTGCAATGGAGGTAGTGAACTGAAATACTATTAGAGTATAATCAGCTAGGCCTTATGCGAACTATTTGTTGTACGCTACGTAGCATATCCAAAAGCTACTCAACTTGTTCGGCATAATCGCTTTCTATAATGATAGCGATAGCTTTCCGATCCTGTGTTTCAGGTCCGCAATGTCTCGCACTTTGGTACGATAGACAGATCACTTACATTGCTCTAGGACAAAAATCTATGAGGATTATATCTTATTACCAAGATGATTGCAGAACTAGACCACTTCCACTAACTTCACTGTGGGAAACCTTTTATTAATAAAAGGAAGCATAATAGAGAACGAGTGCGAAAGTGTTCTATTTTGTTGTACGATGGCATTAGACTGAAGGTTTTACTATTAGCCCTGAAAAGAACGAATTTAAAATTAAAATTATGAACACAATAAAGATTTGGTAGTGTTAAAGGATGTTCATAAAGTTGGTGTTCTGCATGAATAAATGTTGGCGAATATTCAGGTCTGGTTAATTATGTTGACTATTAAACTTATCAATTCGGTTGTAGGAAACAAAAGTAACATCACCATAATCGTCTTTTCTATTCCAGTTCAAAATTAGTAAATGATTCTTACTAATTACACTTATTTTGTGATCGAGTTACTAAAATGTACGAAATTACGCCAGTTGACAATAATTGATGATTTGGTAGGATTTTGAAATGCCTAACACAATAGCTGTAGAAGATTCCAAGAAGATAACTCGCCTCAATTTTGATACAACTTTCTGACAGAAGCCAAACATCGGTTAGTATATCGATGAAATATTAAAAAGTGATAAAATGTGGTTTTAGTAAATGTGATTTCGTGTTTGATTTCCGATAGTGGTGTTGACTTCATTAACTTTCAGGAGAAAGTAGTGGAATAAATATATTAAACTAAAGATTCCCATTTAGTTCGACACAAATTGGAACCAACATTTAGAGTTTTCTTCGAGATTTTAAAGTTCTCTGACATTTAAAACATGTCTCAGCTTTGCTAGTAAACTTTCATTGATAGTAAAGTTTTCAAGAGTGTAAAAATTCCTTTGAGTCTCCATCAATGTTTTTAAGAATTTAGTCATTTGTAGTCACTTTATATAAAGAAAGAAATGTTCTAAGATATAGTTCTTTCGCTTTACAATTTATGAACCAGTAAACTGTTTTAATAACTCTGAAGATACAGAATAAAAGCACGGAGAGCTTTTGTCATATCTCAGTTGTCCTTATCTTTCCATTATTTTATCTATTCTATTTGTGCATCTGAGGAGCTTTATAGCATCTTCACCATTGTCACATCAGGTTCTGTCTCTGGTTGCAAAGTTTCCAGCAAAAGAGACTGGAAGAAGAAATTAGGAGTTGGGGTGATGTGTGGAAGAAGGACAAGGACTCCAATCTAAGTCTTGTCTTGTCATGTCTTTGTGCAGTGAGTTGAGTAGTCATTTTGTTTTCTTTGACACAGAAGATGCTCTCTGAAATTGTGTCAACTGTAAACGATAGAATCTCCTTGGTACTTTTTTCAACAAATTCTCACTTACTTTCACTTTTGGTTATTTTTAATTTAGTATTTACTTTTCTGGTCTGAATTTCAGTATTATTTAAAGAATTAAACTTTAACATGTAATGTGGACAATACTTCAATTTTCTCCTACTCTCTTTTACTTTCATCTAGGCAGTGGCGGGTCTAGAAATTGTTTTGGGGGGACTAGAACAAAATAATTTAGAAAAAACAGTGGAATTCATCTTTGCTGTTCAAATTTGATAGCAATGTATAATACACTTGCATATAATTAAGAATAGGCTAGTTCAATAAACCAAAGAAGTGGCATTACCTGATATTCTACCTCATCTATTTAAAAAGTTTATTTTATTAATATTGTTACATTGTTCAGTGTATCTCATTGTAATATTTTTCTATATTCTTAATGAGCTAGAATTAAAAAGAATCTTCGGGAGATACATAAAATACTTTGTATCAAAGAATACATATAACAAACTTTACGTCAAAACAGAACTAAAAAGTAAGGCGAAGAGATCCACTATTTCAGACACATCAATTGTAATATCTTTGTCAATATTCATTAGGGCTAACCTACTAAGTCTGTCTTTACCCATCGTTGTTCTCAGATAGGATTTTATCAATTTTTAAGTAGAAAAACTTCTTTCTGCAGAACATGTTACTGGTGAAACAGATAGAAGATGAAGCAGTTCTTTTATGTTTGGAAAAAAATCACAAGATGGATCTTGATAAGCTCCAATGTTCCCGCCACAAAGTCACTTCACTTTTTAGTTCAATTTCACTTCCATATAGATCCTCACGGTAAATTTGTGAAGATTTTACAACGCTTTCTTCATGCATGCATTCGTCGTGCCGTGAATGCTCGACTCAAACTAAACAAAGGCATCACTTTTGAGTTTGTTAAAGCAAATCTTGAGGTCAGTTCACTTATGAGGTAATATAAAAAAGGAATATACACATTTATGTTGAAATATTTATATGAGGTATGTGCTTCTACATTTGAGAGGTGAGTTTGGCGTTTAACAGTCCTTGGAAACGTGATATCAACATCATGGGAAATAGCAACCTCTTCGACCTTATTAAAGATCTTACTGTAATATGGCCATTCCTAGTACAGAACGAAAATCCGCAGAATCACCCGATGTATTTTGAGACATTAGCACAAAACTTCTTCAGTTAGCATCACCAAACAAAAGTTCTTCACTGCTCCTCTGTGGGTGTCTGTTTACAACATAGCTCGCGATTTGGCTGTTAAGGCCATCGCTACTCGTAATTGAAAAGAAATGAAATCTTTTAGTTTTACGTCCCACGGATATGACAGCTAGGCTAAAAGAGGCGGTAATGATGAGAAATGAATGAGATGGTGGAATGAAGAAAGTGGGAGGAAACGTGAGAACCCCGAGGAACCCCACGCACACGGTGTTTGTCCACCACAAAGTTCATTTGGAGGGAGCTGGGATTGAATCCGGGACCCCAAGCACCAGAGGTGAAGTTCTATCACTGCGCCACCCCGGCCTCGCAATTGAAAAGACTAGCAGTTAATATCTAAAGCCAATAGATGAAACCTCGATCATCAATTTCCATAATTCAGACGAAAACTTATTTATCACTTCAGCAAAATGCTCAGAATTTTTAGTGAGAATGACCTCTGATATATTTTTTTGGAGGGGAGCAGCTTCAGCCCCAAAACCTCCGTTAAATCTGCTACTGCATCTAGGTACTATAGATTACGTTTGTATGATTGAAGAAGAATTTTTAAAATTAACCTACTAATTAGAATTTACTTGCCCATCTCTTAATGCCATCACAACTTTCGTTTGTTGTAATATATTTGATGGAATGCGCTTTGTACAGGTACTTTAAGCATGTTAAATCATCATAGTTAAAATGCAATACATTGTAACAATCAATATTACTTACATTTTGCACCCTCCCCGCTAATCTAGTGGCTACCACAGATCGAAGATCAAGGATCGATTCCCGATGAAGCGTTTAAAATTAAACTTATCACTGTGGTTTGAATCCCACCTTAAGCTATATATCCACGCTTCATACAGTCTCAGTGTTGAAAACGACGCTAAAATCCAATCTAACCAACAATATTTCTATACTTACTTCTTAATAGGTTTTCTTCCAAAAACATAGAAAAATATAGTACCAATATGTTTAACATATTTCGAGAGATGGGTAATAAGTAGATTTATTCTTGACTGACATTAAATAGTGCAATACATATGCTATCTTCACGTAATGTTTCGAATAAGAGATTCCAGGTTTTTTCTGTTTTGCTTGCTACTTCCTTTGGCAGCAGTACAGCAATGCAATACGGCACCACTAATTAAAAGTGAAGAGAGATCAATATTTCTTGTATCAAATTAGTTCATTTTATAGTCAGATTAGAGAAAGAGAAGTTACTTTCTATTTATTTTATTTCTAAAATAATTTTATCAACACTTTAAATTGAGTCGTCAAATAGTCGGGATTCGATAGGAATATATTCAAGTAAGTCTTGCTGGTAAAGATTCTAATATATATTTCTAATCATCTTCCAAAATTGTTCGGAGATATAAAACGTAAAACTATGAGATTGAATCTAAGGCAATGAATGTTCTTAATTTTTATTTAGGTAGTGAGTATACGAGAAAAAGTACGATAGTTTGACAAAATCAGGAATCAGTTCTCTGCAACACCCTTACGACTACCGGAATGGTATTATTATTATTATTATTATTATTATTATAATTATTATTATTATTATTATTATTATTATTATTATTATTATTATTATTATTATTAATAATAATAATAATAATAATAATAATAATAATAATAATAATAATAACTCTATGGATTACATAGAAAGACACAACAATGTTTCAAAAACTATTTATCAGTTTCGTGTATATAACGTGGAACTAATTACTGATACCAAACCATATTACAAATATCAGTCAAATCCAGTAACTGAAAACGATAAGTACAAACTACTTGGATCGAGAAGTCAGAGCGTATATAACAGTACCTGGAAACAGACCGGACATTATTATCATCACGTGCAACATTTAATACAAAAATTAGTAAATATATAAAGATCTGGCAAACTAAATAAAATAGATATGGAAATGTCAGAAAGTTATAATAAAACCAATCATTATTTGAGCTACAGCTACTGTCTCTAAAAGTACTAAATCAAAGCATCTGGTAACAAGCCTTGGAAAAAGCAATGGTTCTTCGTATTCAGACAAACAAGACACATCAAATGCATTTGTGAATCACTTCTAAACATACTACAAAAATAATAATGCAACTAGAATGCCGTACATTACTACTTTGACGTCAAAAAGTCTATAAAGAACCTTAAATTTCGGTTTCAATGATATTCCAAATTATGTAATAAAGTCATGCACTTATCATGTTGCACCTACATTAGCAAATATATTCAATAATAATTTTTGAAAACATCTCTCTTTTTAGAAGCATGAAAACAAGTCTTTCATAATTCCAGTATTTAAATGTGGACAAAAGATTAACGCTAGTAACCAGGGCCCGGATCTTGTTGACAAGTCAACATTTTTCTGTTACGCATAAGACAAGGCAAGTTCAAATTAAAAACCTTATCCGTCATCTCTAGGTTCTAAAAATATATTTTTTAGGATCAACTTTTGGTCACTTTTTGCTGTTTTGAACTTTCAGTTCATTTTTTAATATTTTAAGGTAAATTTAGGTTACTTATGGTCTTTTTATTCTTTTTCTTCTACATAAGGAAATCTTAAAATGAACACTGTTTACAGAAAGATGAAGTTAAATAATCCCTTTCCTTGCTTCCTGACTATTGGGGTGGAGAAACTGCATTCTTAACAAGCTAATGAAAACTAAGCTGTAGTTGCTGGACGAAAGGTGGGGGTTGGTAGGTGGCCAAACAGATAGTTTTGGGTTGTTGACAAAACATGTTATCACGTGGATAACTAAAAATGGATTAGAAGACGTACGAAGATTTTAAACAGGATTTTATCTATTATTATCTTGTAGTCTACACTTACGAACTTTTATTGTTTAATAGTGCTTCCTAGTTTCAACTCGGGAGTAAATTGACACTTTTAGTTTGTACAATGCCGTACAGTGGACTGATCAATGGACATAAATGATCAATAGCTGCAACTAACTGAAAAAAAAAACTTTTCGAATATGAGTGAGAAACGTTAATGAAAATCCAATAGATATTTTAAAAGATGTCAGTTTACCGGAATAAACGTTTTGAAAAACACAATCTTTAAGGCCAATTTCTGTCAATTTCCAAGTCATTTTACAGGAATTTTAGTGTCATTTTATAGGCCATTTTTTAGAAAATTTTAGACTAACAATATCCGGACCCTGCTAATAACTATAATCCTATTTCAATTTTAAACTCGCTTAGCAAAATTTTTAAAACAATAACACTTTTTTTTGAGAAAACTAAAATAAAAATAGTTGCGGCTCAACATGGGTTTTCTAAACAAAGAGAACCATCGCAAAATCTTGTCGAATTTACTGAATATATAAGATATGAGTTAAAAAATAAGTGTGAAATACATGCCATATACATAGATTTAAGTACAGCTTTCGACACAGTAGATCATTTATTGTTATAAACTAAACTATAATTGTTGGATTATCTTCTAATAATTGTTCGAATATGAAAAAAAAACAATGTTCTATCAAAGAGAGCTTTTATAGAAAATAGTGTTCCACAAGGATCAGCATTACATCAATTATTGTTTGTAATTTTCCTTATTAATCTACTTCATAATTTCTCTTGTTTGAATGATATAAAAGTATTTAAAGAAATAAAATGTGATTATGATTAAAAAAATTGCAGAGGGAGCTTGATAAAATACATTCTTCTTCTTCTTCTTCTTTTGCGCTACAGCCCGTTGTGCGCTAGGGCATCCTGAACAACGCCTCGCCACTGGATCCTGTCCCTAGCTCTGTCTTTCCATCCCCGAATACCCATAGCACGCAGGTCTTCCCCGATGTCTTCTAACCATCTTCTCCTGGGTTGTCCTCTCGCTCTCTTCCGATTATATTTTGGCTGATCATCTGGTTTGGGATTCTCGTATCATTCATTCGTATGACATGTCCTATCCACCTGATTTTATGTGACTTTGTGATGCGTACTATGTTTTCGTTGTTGATTAGCTGGTTTATTTCATGATTGTATCTTTGTCTGTATGTGTCATCATCGTTCTTAATTGGCTCGAAAATTCTTCTTAAAATCTTCATTTCAAATAATAACAGCTGCTCTGCAGATCTGCATGTGAATTTCCACGCTTCGCACCCATAAGTCACTACCGGTCTTATTAGAGTTTTCTACATTCTCACTTTTATTTCCCTAGATAGTATCTTGCTTCTGAATAGTTTTTCGTAGCTGTAATAACATTTGTTGCTAGCCTGTTTTCTGTGTCTTACAGTACTCATCACATCATGGTCACTCGTTATTAAGAATCCTAAATAGTTAAACTGTTTGACATTCTCAAAACTATAATTATTTTTAGTTCTTGTTCATTGATGTGTTTTTCTGTACGGGAAATTCTCATATATTTCGTTTCTTCGGCACTAAATTCGAGCCCCTTGATTCGAGATAGTTGGTCCAATTGTTCAAGAGTTTATTTTAGACTTTGTACGGTTCGGGCTATAATCAGTATGTCATCAGCATATGCTAGCAGTTGCACAGCTTTATGTAAAATATTACCCTGTCTAGTTATTTGTCCAACCACGTCCTGAAGTACTAGATTGAAAATTAATGCAGATAGCGCATCTCCTTGCCTGACTCCTGTTTTAATTCCAAACCTTGCCTACATTTCTCCTTGGATGAATATAAATAATAATAAATGTAAACATATACTATACAGGAAAGACTCAGTAATCTGGAACTCTGTAATAACTTACATGTTAAGTAACAAGACACTTTACCTTCCCCGCTAGTTTAGTGGCTAGCATATATGCATTTGGCATACGTGGTCCCCGATTCGATTCACAATTATACATTTTCATCAATCATAATCTCTTTTAGCCTAAATGTCATAACTGTGGACATTAAACTAAAAAGAAATACATGCAAACAAGATAGTTGAGAAAGTGGAACATATAAATGAGCTTGGAATAATATTTCATATTAAAGTAACCTTTCAAATGAAATGAAATCTTTCAGTTTAACGTCCCACGATTATGCCCGTTACACTAAGGAAGACGCATTAATAAGGCAAGTGAATGATGATGGAAGAATTGGTTGAAACAAATTATGTGAGGAAACTGAAGTGCTCCGAGAAAACCCACGGACACTATGTTGTCCACCACAAACTTACTTGACCGGGAATTGAACCAGGGATTCGCGCACCAGACTAAGCGCTCTACTTCTGAACCATCGTGCCCCCTACCTTTTGAAATGGATGTGAGATACACAGTATATAGGTACTAATAGTAATGAGTCACATGTTTTAAAAAAATGATACAATTCCAAAAATGCTACGAGTTACCTACATATACGTAAAAAGTTAACCAACCTAAGGATTACGGTTCTATAATCTGAAATAATATTTGGTCTAGGAATTAATTCGTGCGGGTGGACAAGAGATGGCGCAACGAACGGAGCGTCCCACAGTTCCGTGTATCCACACATGTGTTGCAAACCCCTGTCATCGCGTATCGTTCGTAGTATAGGGCAGTGGATTAAAGCGTCAACAACACCAGTTTGTAGTTAAGCGAACATGGCGCAATTTGTGCCTGATAAAGTGTTTTTGCGGGGTGTCCTGCTGCATTACTTTAACATGCAGAAAAGTGCGACTGAAAGTCATCGTATTTTGGTGGAAGTGTATGGTGACCATGCTCTAGCTGAGCGAACGTGTTAGAAGTGGTTTGCACGGTTTAGAAGTGGTGATTTCGGCTTGGCAGACCAAGGGCGAGCTGGACAGCCAAAAAAATTTCAAGACGAAGAATTGACAGCATTGCTCGAGCAGGATTCGTGTCAAACGCAGGAACAACTTGCAGCAGCATTAGGCGTTGATCAAACAACAGTCTCCAAACGCTTGAAAGCCATGGGAATGATTCAAAAGATGTCACATTGGGTTCCACATGAATTGAAAGACAGAGACGTTGAAAGACGAAAAACCATTTGCGAATTGCTGCTTCAACGACAGAGCAGAAAGGGGTTTCTGCATCGAATTATTACGGGTGATGAGAAGTGGATCCATTACGAGAACCCTAAACGAAAAAAGGCCTGGGTGAAACCAGGTGAACCAGGTCCATCACAACCAAAACGAGATATTCACTGTGCAAAGGTTATGCTGTGCATATGGTGGGATATGAAAGGTATGGTGTACTATGAGCTGCTGCAACCGGGTGAAACTATGAATGGAGAACGTTATCGACGACAATTAATGCGTTTGAAGCAAGCTCTGGCCAGAACACGACCAGAATGGGAGAACAGACATGATAAACTTATTGTTCAACATGATAACGCTCGCCCACATGTCGCAAAACCGGTCAAAACCTATTTAGAAAATGGGAAGTTTTACCCCACCCGCCGTATTCACCAGACGTTGCTCCTTCGGACTACTACTTGTTCGATTGCATGAACAACGATTTGATTGGACAGCGGTTTACTTCTTCAGAAGATATCGAAACATGGGTCTCTGACTGGATCGCTTCCAAGGATGAGGACTTCTTTCGCCACGGAATCCGTACATTGCCTGACAGATGAGCGAAAGTGGTGGCTAGCGATGGACAATATTTTTCTTAAGGTATTTATGTATTTTGTGTTTGTACTACAGCTTCAATGTGTGCGTACCAACCGCACGAATAAATTCCTAGACCAAATATATGTAAAATAAACAAAGAAATTATTGAAAGATTACCGGAAAGCTTATTAGGTTATTTGTATAGTCATCCCAAACTACATAATCTTTTCTATGATTATAACAGATTTCTGACTATCTTGAACTAGAATCTCTTGCAACAAAAATGAACAAAGTGATGATCATGTAGAAATTAGTTTATAATACAATAAACAGTCAACTTATTTTGAGCAAAATATAATTCCAGCTTGCAAAACAAGAAGAAAAAAGATACCTGTTTTGTACATGTGTATAAACTATGCAAGATTATATTATACAATTCAGTGTTAGTTGAAAACTAAACTGCAGATAGGTATTATTCAATGGAGCTATATTATACTCTTATAATTAGTGAATGGTAACGAATATCTTAGCATATATCACATGTATATTATTTATATATTTTCATTATATCTTCAACTTATGTAGTTGCGTACCCTAAATTTTTTCTGTATTTTCTCCAAGCAGAATGTATGCAGTTCCATGATAATTACTTTATCACCATTATCTTGGAATCAATATGTTATGTATGCACAATATATGGTTCTGTAGAGGGTTTCTGGTTACTTTTTAGCACTAAAAAGTCCAATAAATAAAAAATAATAAATATAGTTTCAAATTGCAGATGGAAAATCATTGCTAACAATAGGAGAGTGGGAGGAAAGTTTTGCAAGTAAGCTGAACATAGTTGACCTATTTAATAATGTCATCAAGAATTTGCTTTATGACATATTCAGTCAGGTTTGTTACTCATGGGTTTCAAACCCAGTATCTTTGAAACAGGAATGATCAATATTCTTCCTGTTATATTCTCAATATTGGTTATTTTATGTAATACAAAGGACTAAAGAAAAAACGCGAAAGTGAGTGCAGAAGAAAGCCAATGTAACTGATTCGATATAGAAGTTATGTGTGGGTTTCATTTACATGTATTCAATATAAATTACTTTGGATTGAACTAGTATCATTCAAAAAAATATTCAATGCTGCTAAAAGTAGAAAGTTATTCTGTAATATTGATTTTAAAAAAATATTCTTGCAAATAGCTTTAAATACTAAAAATTATAAGTAGTTTAATATTTTCATACATATAGGATATACTCAATGGTATACAATGATTTGTTCTCAAATACTATTCAGAACATGGTTACATATAATCAAGCCATTCTGATATTAAAACAAAAGTGTGACTTATTAATCTGGACATCTTATTAAAATGAAAACAACAAATACTAAACTATATTTTATTGACAAAGTAAGTATCAAAGCCAGCAAGAGCGGATAAATTTTAATTTATTTTTACGTTAAATGTAAGAATTATTTTATATAAAAAATTGAACGTTAATTGACTCTCTCTCTCTCTCTCTCTCTCTCTCTTTCTCTCTCTCTCTCTCTCTCTCTCTCTCTCTCTCTCTCTCTCTCTATATATATATATATATATATATATATATATATATATATATATACAATATTGTAGTATTGTTTTCCGTTTATTAACATTGGTTAGCGGTAAAGGACTCCAAGTAACATAATGAACAGAAACTATTGTGTTGGTTGTTTTTTATGTAATTGCTTCATTTTGACACGTATAATTGTTATTGTTGTACTAATTTAATTCTACCCACAAGTTAAAATCAATGTGTGGCATATGTGCACGAGAATACACTTACCTTTACAAAACAAATCATGTATTTCATTGGTAATTTATTTGTGTTCATCGCAGATATATTTATTGTTTCTTAATTTTATTTTCGATAATAACGAAACGCAAGTGCATAGTTTCATATTTACAGAGAAGATATTTTGGCTATGAAGGAAAATGAAGAGATTACATGCCATAAATGTAGTTTGCACGATTATCGAGTTTCCTATATATAATATGTACTAAGTTAGTTGTTATTTATATTACTTGTTGAGAGTAATTATTTTTCTGAATGGATTTCTTTATGAATTACTGCAAAATTTTGATATTAAATATATATGAATAAAAGTAATTGCAACGGTTATCGGTTACAATTAATAATAATAATTAGCAAATGTATGATTTTTTTGATTGTGTGTGTGTGTGTAATTAAGTTCATCAATTGTTACTATGACGTCAAAGTCGCCTGAAAGACAGATAATGTGCAGACTGATTGTACATAAATAATCTCTTCGGAATAAAAGGTAAATTTCTCCTTATTTATAGTTATCATAAGAAATAGTTTAATATGATTTTGAAAATGATCCGTCAAACATTTCGTAACCAAGATTTTTTTACCCAATTATTAATCCACAAAAGAAGAAGTGCAGAATTCCAATAGTTAGAATTGAAAAAAAAAATGCTTTGAAAATAGAAGCAATGTATTTAGTATAATCAAGTTAATCACATTATCGTGCCATAATGTAACATATATTATGTTTAATGTAACAGATATTATGTTTGATAATTTTTTGTGAATGCTGTAGACAAGACTGAAAATTCGTGTAAAACATTTTAGAGAAATTAGTTACATTAGATTTTGGAAGCAGTTTAATATTACTCAACTTTGGAAATTATGGTTCAGTCTACATTTTGTGTTTCAGATAAGATCTACGTTCCGAAGTTATCTTAACCAGCTTTAGACTAATCTTGATTTTTCTTCACTTTTGGTATGAAGTTCTTGTGTAAATTACTCAAGAGAACACCGGAGAGTAATGAACAATTATAGATCTCTCTTCTAATCAAGTTTTGCCGTACAAGCATGTCAAGATAATTTGACAAGACAGACATTACTTGTCTTGTAAGTTTCTCATTAAATACAATTTTGGAGCTACTTCCTAATGACGCGTTTCTCATGGATATTTTTCTAACAGAAATGCATTAATAGATTAGTACGAAAGTTATATAAGCCTTAAAGCAGTACATAATTTGGGAGGTTTATCTAATCTAGAGGTATTCGCTATTTAATATCTCTTATGTGAATAATTAGAAGAAAACGTGGTCACTGTCATTCACAGAATATTTCAAAATATTCTAAAAATTCTAAATTGAAAATGTTCAAATGTAACGATAGCATAGCACTTGAGTCCTACACTGTTTTTCTCTCCAAAGAAGAAAAAGGAAATACCTGATGAAGAAAACCTGACACACTTTAGAAAAGTTGAAATGTTTAAGGAATACTTCAGTCTGATTTGTTAACAACAGTGTATCAATATAATGTTTTTAAAAATTGGGTTAAGTAGTTGTATTTTTTTTTAAAAAAGTAAAATATTATGAATATTGAGATTTAATGACTATATATTTCTTTTAGGTATTCCGATCTTTAATACTTTAAAATTAAATTTGTTGTATTTCTCTTACACTGTCAGTTTAGGTTTTCTCCTGGTTTCAAACAATAGCCCAGCAACATAATTTCCATTAGAGAAGACCTCATGGGAGACGCATTGTTCTCCATTTTTTCACAACTTTTCAGAGTTCATCAACAGTTACCGCATGCCTCTTACCCATAGCCATTTTGAGGAGTCCAAATTCACAAATGTTTATTGTGTTTCGGTCTGGAAACTTCCTAGGTTTCTTGTTGAAAGGTAGAGCTCCCTCGTGACTAAATAGTTAGTATACATGTCTTTGGCGTGGGAGACTCAGGTTCGTTTTCCAATGGGAGCTCATATGGTTCGGATCCCATGTTCATCTGTAGGTCCATGACTTATATACTGAAAGGAACGCTAAACTCTAATAAAACCATTAACTACCTTTGAACCATACGGGCTGCAAGTCCAATAGTCTCGGACAGACCGTAGTAAAATGCGAGGGGTGATATTTAGTTATGTGATGAGGCTTTTCTTGATGAATGTAGACCATATTAATCTCGTATTCTTGCATTTGTGGTAAGCCTTGCTCATAGATCGGCTCAGGACCTCCTATTGGTGTTACTGCGAGTTGGCTTTGCAGTTCTTCTTCACTCTGGCAACACCATGAACCTTTTCGGGAAAGCCTCTTTGCATGCACAAACTCACTTTGTGAAGGGTTTGCGCCTTTGTTTCTGTACATGATAGTTATTGGTTTGTTGCAGTCGGAAACGGATATCCAAGCCTCATCCAACACAGCAACATATACTTAGCTTTAGTTTACTGGTTGTTCCTAGTAAAGTTGAAGCGTTACACTTGAATTTCCATCGGTGGGCATCAATAAGGTAATGACCATTGGTTTTAAACATCTTTTCAAGATGAGAAGTGGCGTATGGGCGATTGGCGGTTCCCAAAGATGTTAAGACGATTTACCATTTGTCATTGGGTCGGAGATTTCTTTCGCATGGCCATTCTGTGAAATTTTACCTGCATACGTGTGGCGGCTTGTGGGCATGGCTGTGTTTTTGTACCCTTTGCTGGGAAGCCTAACGCTGGTGCTACGTAACCCTTATACTTGTCGGTCACATTCTTGATTAAAGTCAAGTTAATGTCCAACTCTTACATTTACAGTGCATCCTGAATATTGGAACACTTAACTTTGGATCATCAAGGGCTGCAACATAGTCCTCCCAAAATCTACTAAATTTTGGCAGCATTTTCGTCCCAACAAGAAAACGCAAACACTTGAAGAAGTTATACAATGTACTTCTGCCGAAAGCCTCTCAGTTTAGGCGGGATTTGAATCCAGTGAGAAAACAGAAAACATCCTCTAACAGCCCACAAACTATACTGATAGGGACACCTGGCCAAGGTCGAGAAATTTGTACTGAATACGAAGAACAAAATCCAAGCAATCAATAGGTATGATATTCCAGTATTCACATACATTTTTACTAAGACTGGACGCAAACAAATCTTGACAACCTCAATAGTTTAGCACGTACAACACTAACAAAAACATTAACATTAAACATATAACTTATCATCTAAATATTGCTTCAAGAAGAGTAGCTATTTCAAAACAACAAGGAACAAGATGGATAATATACATTAAGAAATGATCCCTGAGGAAATAGATTCACTAAGGAAACACTCCCATCACAAAAAACCCAAACTGAAATGTACAGAGTAATAGTTGAAAACGAAAGTGGCAACTCAAGCTTAACCTACCACAATTCGAAATAGATGAGCAAACAATCGAACAAAAATATCAGATATGATGCAAAAACCAATTGAGGAAGAATGCATGGAGAGAATGCAGCAACAACACACAGACAAGAAATCTACAAACAAATGGTTAGCCAACAGGGACTTGGGGATTAAAACATAAGCACATACAGTAACATTACAAGTTAAGTCGTACTAAAACCATAGTACAGTAAACACATCATAAAAGTCCAATGGCGAAAACAGAGAAGTGTGCCAAAGCTAAAAGATACCATAGAACATATCCTGGGAAATGTAAAATCCAAACACAGAAAGACACATGAAAGCTCAATATGAACTGGTAGATCTACCTGGGAAATTCCATATTTCAAACATAAAACTGTCATGGAAAACAAAACCTTCAAACTACGAAGTGACAAATCCCTCATCACAGATATAGCTATATCATAAATAGGACACATATAGCCTTACTTGACAAGAACATAAAATAAACCTTCATTATATGTATTGCAATACCATCGTATACCAACCTGAAGAAGAAATACACAAAAAATGTGACGTACACTAACCTAACTATTAAAAATTACCGGTAAACACATGTAGAAATAAGAAACATGAGTTTTATCAAGTACTTTGAAAACCGAACTAAGCAAACTAAACATTGAACATACACTCATTCTTCAAGTTCAGAAGCTTGAATAACTAGCAGCGATCAGGATAGTAAGAAAGTTTCTTGATGACCAAACACACAGTTGAAAAACAAAATCTTGGCTAAGCCTAATCACAACAACGCCAGAGGGAATCTGAGATAGGCAGGGATAATAATAATAGTTAAGTTTAACGTTTCCAAAGTTCTGCCTTTATGCTGAAGCAAACGACGAGAAAAGAATGATGATGAAATTCATGGCGGAAAAACAAAATATAATTTCCACGCCCTGAGCCAAATAGAAACCCACGACAAACAAGTAGGTCTTCCGATTACCAGACTAATGCCTTAGACAACTCGACCGCGATAGCCCCAATTATATTATTGTTATTATTATTATTATTATTATTATTATTATTATTATTATTATTATTATTATTATTATTATTATTATTATTAATAATAATAATAATAATAATAATAATATACACAAAATTGACAATAAAAACAACATAGAACTCGTCAGAAATATAGTATTAAGATATAGTTTTCAGAAACTACAAACGTTCTCACATTTTGCCATGGACTGGAACAATTAAATTAACATATCGATCTATATAATCTTTATAATTTAAAAAAGAGAACAGAAATAAAATTCTGGATGAAAGTGTGTAAGATAGTAAAATGTTTTTCATCTATGGTATTTTATTGTGTTCGGATAAGTGCGTATTGTCTTTATGTTTGTTGTGTCTTAATAATTTCGAAGGGAATTCCAAACTATGCTAATTATGTATAAGTGTCAGTCTTATAGAACAGTTTTGTCCGTCCATCTGTCGACAGGTATCAGAGCAAAAACGGTAAGGTATATCGAATTGCGGTTTTCTGAAATCGATTCAGCGTCTCAAGGATAGTTCTCTTTTACGTTAACTCTTTATTGAAACCAGTAGTTGTTCAAATTAGCTATTTCCGGTTTCAACATTTATCCCCACAGAACGAAAATGGTAACAAATTAATATTAATGGCGAGAAACACTTTTATGCAAACAATTCAGCGCCTCAAGATAGCATATCACGACTATCCACAACATTGTACCGAAAACGAAAGTGGTTCAAATTTACTATTAATTTACTATTACTATTAATTTTGCTAATTTCGGTTTTAATATCAATTTCAACGTTTGGCGCATAGAACGAAAATAGTAACAGATAGCAAAAAATTATTTTTTGCAAACGATTCAGTGTCTCAAGACAACATATCATGACTAACCACAACATTCTACCGAAGCTGAAAGTGGTTAAAATTAGCCGTTCTAGTTTCAATGTTTATCGCCATAGAGTGACAATAGCAAGAACCTGTTTTTTGTTTTGTGTTTTTTTTAATAAACGATTCGCCGTTTCAAGACTTTCAAGACAACGTATCTTCATTATCCACAACACTGTACCAAAATCTAAAGTGGTTCAAATTAACTATTACTTCTGATTTCAATACTGATTTCCGCACAGCAAAAACGGTAAATGCTATAAAGATGCGGTTTTCTGCAATCGTTCAGCGTCACAAGAATAGGTTTCGTCTCCTCCGTTGAAGCTCAATTCAAACCGAAAGTGATTAGAAGTAAACATTACCAGGGGAGTTTTTATCGACACATAACAAACACGGTAATAGATAGCGAGAAGAGTTTTTTTCACAAACGATTCACTTTCTGAAGACAACATATGATGACTATCCAGAACATTCTACCAAAAGCGGAAGTGATTTAAATTAACTATTATTTCTTGTTTCAATACTGATATTCGTGGAACAGAAACAGTAAAAGATATCAAATAGCCGCGTTTCGCAATTTATTCAGTGTTCCTGAATAGACGGTATCTTCTCCTTTAGCTGTTTATGTAATCAAACCGAGAGTAGTTGAAGTAAACTATTTTTGCTTTCATCATTTATTACTATAGAAGAAAAAAGTAAGGGATAACGGATAATTGCTTTTTGATATGGATTTAGCGTCCGAGGAACTGGCTGTATCTTTAATTTTATTACTCTATTGAAACCAGTCTTGTACATACACTACTTCAAGTTTGAGTATTGCATTTATATAGTTTGGAAGTCTTAGTTTCATACTGTGAAACGATACTCAGTTATTTCATGTGGAGAGAATGTTACCTAAAGTGAACTTGATTTCTCCATTCGTCCCAAAATAACTTTCAGAAAGCATATATTTAATTGATACCCATTTTTCTGGCCAATGTGCAAGAGGATGTTTCGTCACGAGATATTTTACAGAATCAAAACGAAGAATTGATTTTTAAGTTACTTTAAAATCATTAAATACATTTGATGCTTTGTTCAATTCTTTTGCCCAAAGTAATATTCAAAAACGATAGATAAATGGCGAGTGCAGAGTGAAACATTTTGTGTTTTTTCTTCAGCATTGAGTGTATATGTGGCCCATCGGTAGAACTCTTAAGCGTCCGTTCCACTTGGCCAATAACTCATCGGTCATCCATTGTTCTGTTTTGAACGTGCCAAATCTGATTGTCTATTGATTACCCCACAGCCATTCAGATGCTTTCAGCAGTTGCCTTTTTTTCATAGAATGGAAAACATATCTTTCGCTGGAATCAAAAAATGATTTAGTGGATGGCGCTACGTACAAGAATACGATGAGGTCAGGAAAAGAGGAAATTTTAATATATAAATTATTTGAGAGTTAATAATGTTCACTTACTCTGATGACAGTGTTTTTAAAAGTTCATATGCAAATATATTTCTCTCTACAGTTAAATATATATTTACTGTATATTTTATGAATATATTTGTGTGTATATTTAAATAATATTGTTTATGTAGATTTGATATTCTTTTATAACAACAACTGTAATGCTTACTTGTGCAATATCTTTAATGGTTTTGTTTTGTAGATCAACACAGTTTATTTCTTTTCTGCTGTTAATGCAATATTATCCCTTACACATGACTTTAAAATACAATTCTATACCTTTAATAGTTCGTTTGAAAAATAAAGATACAGCAGTTTTCATTAGAAAGAGCGCATTTCCTTGTAACCAAAACTAACTTACATGAATATTATTTTCGCATTCATATATGAAACTAAAATTACTATGTTTAACATTATCTTAGCTTATTATGATATGCAGATTAGAAAAAATACGAATTTTAATTTAGAGCGTTCAATGACTGAAGCATATCTTACATATGTTAATTAGTTTTAAATACGGCTTTCAAATTTTTGATACACTTGTCATAACATATTTCACATTCACGAAATTTGGCGTTAAATTTTGTGTTTTGTTTATTTTATTAATGAAGTTTTAACCATTTTAGGTTCAGATATTTTGCATTTGTTTCTGAAAAAGTTTGCTGTTATTCCTTAATTTCGCTCCTGATAGAATATGAAAGCTAATTGAAAGTAACTTAATAACTCAGCATTTGTTGACCTAATGGATTTTGAATTGTTGTGTATGTGGAATGTAACACAGTGCATTTTATTTAGCCAGGCAAGTATTTTATTCAATGAAAAGTATCATTTTCCTCCCTTTCAAGTATTTGCTTAATTTTATATTTCGATGATAATAACTATATATACACTGCAGTATATCTTACACATTATATTTTTATCTATCTTTAATGTATAATTGCTTCGATTCTTGATTTCTTTCTTTATCACTAATTACAGTATACAAAAAAACTGTGTTTATATTAAATTTTTAATTTGTATACCAGGGAAGCAAGAAAGTTCGTGCGCTTTTATACTATGGAAGAAAACTGTCAATTACAGGGTTTTAACGGTTTGTTTATTCGGCAAAATAGCCTCCATTTGCTTCTACAACCTTCTCCCAGCGCTCAACAAGCTTGTAAATGCCAGTTTTGTAGAATATTTGTTCCCGAGACTCGGAAAACTCAGCAACTGCATTTTTGACGTCTTGTTCAGTCTTGAACTGCCTGCCACGCATAAAGTTGTCTATGGCCAAGAATAAATGGCAATCCGGAGGGTCGACATCTGGGGAGTACGGAGGATGAGATATAAGCTCCCAACCAAGTTCTGAGATTACTTCCAGCGCCTGTTTTGCGGTGTGAGGGCGCGCGTTGTCCTGGTTATAGAGCACACCTCTTTTGTTCACTAGTGCTGGCTGTTTCTGGGTCAGTTTGGTGGCTACCGTTCTCAGTTGTGATGAGTACACATCTTTGGTAATTGTCTTACCACGTTCCAAGAATTTGTAGTGCACGGTTCCGTTTGTAGTCCACCAAACACAGAGCAAAACCTTGTGTTGATGAATGTTCGGTTTTGCAGTCAAAGGCTTCGGATCATTCGGTGATAGCCAATGGTATGACCGTTTTTTATTGTCATACATGACCCACTTCTCGTCACAAGTTATTATACGGTCCAAAATTGGACAGATTTTGTGTCTCGTCAACAAAAATGAACAGATATTCAGTCTTAGAACTTGGCTCATAGCGGTCAGCTCGTGATAGACCCACTGACCCAGTTTTCAGGTCTTCCCCAACTGATGCAGACTTACCCGAATAATTTTCCTGCTTACGTCGAATCGGTGAGCAAGTTCCTCACATGTTTGACTGGAATAATCTTCAATAGAGGCCTTCAGGTGGTCCATATCCACTGATTTAGGCCTCCCAGAGCGAGGCTTATCTTGAAAGGTCTCGTCACCAGTTGAAAAGGTCTGGAACCATTTTTGTGCTGTACATTTACTTATTACACCCTCTCCGAGCGCAACACATATTTTTCTAGCTGCTTCTGCACCATTTGTCCCCAATTTAAACTCGTAAAGCAAACAAGCTCTAAAAACCTCATTTGACACTGACATGATCACGAGCGATTTTTACACACTACACTGACAAATGCGTTGTTATATTCACCGTGGCTGATGCGTCAATGAATAAGCTTTCCCAAACAGTCAAAACTTTCATGCTACGGGGACAGATGTCACCGCAGCAGCCAAATGGAAGCGGGAGTGGTTCAAAAGCGCACGAACTTTCTTGCTTCCCTGGTAATTTATTTTGGTCATAGCAAATGGTGTATTATTTTCCCTTCATACTTTCCTTGCTTTCTTCAGCATCATACGAGTTTGTTTTGCAGCTTCCTTTGTTTCTTACATTACTAATATGTTTTTCTCGCCATTTGTGACCTTGCGGTATTTTTTGAGGATATTTTCGTCATGTGAGTCATCATACTCCAGACATTCAAAATAAAAGGCACATTTTGTTTTCGCTTTCTGCAAAAGATGCAACTCGTTAATCATTTTGTCCTTTCCTCTCTCACACTTTCATATACCCAACCTACTGGCGATTGCACTCGGGAAGTTAGTATAATCATGTCTCCTATTGTTTTATACCTCGTATACCGAGTGTATCAAAAGTCCGTGGCCATAGGTTAACTCCGTTGTAAGTACAGTTAAGAAAAAATGGAGAAATAGAAAAGTTATTGGAAATATGTGGATTTTAATTTAAAATGGTGGAATTTTTCCAATGACATCAGCCATTTGGGCTCCAGACTGGCAAGGCGCAATATGATAAATAAGAAAGTATTGTTTCCAGTTCAGGAGGTTGTTTGAAGGTAAGGATACGCAATTAAGGCACGTTGAACGTGCACATTGTTGTGTGAAGAAACCTAGAACACCCCAAATCCGTTGTCCAACAGTGCTGTATTGTTGTTATAGTGAGGACTTAACAGAACAACCTGCTGAACTGGTAACGTTGCTTGTTCATTTAACGCAGGCTGCTTTACCATTGTGAATCCCTGACGGCTGGTGTGATTTAAAAAAAAAAAAAAAAAACACCATTTTAGATTGGAAATAATTTATTTCCAACAATTTTCCTCCCTCTCTCCATTTGTTATTATATTCACTCATAACGGAGCTGGACTATAACTCTGAACTTTTGATATACCTGGTATAATTTTCATGATGATTCTGTTGTGTACTTGTTTCAAAGTTTGTTTGTGGCTACTACCTTCATAATGTTTCAAATAATTTTTTAATGCTTTTTATACGCTAATATCTGCTCTCCGTGCTAATTCACATAAACTAAATTTAACTGCATTGTTAGTGCCTCATGTAATCTATTTGACCCTATTGTCTAATGTGATGTACTATTCTGGTTGAGGCAGATTACTAATATGGAACCGAAGTGTTTTGTAATCCATGGATTGGTTTATAGGAACTAGTTGCTTTTATTTTAAAAAAATTCCTCGATGAATGTAGCTAAATTACGAGTTAAAATCCTCGCAAAAAACGAGAAAACCACGTAGAGACTCGTCTCTCTATATAAAACTAAACATATGTAGAGAAATAATTTCAATTGACACGTATCGATACATTTATTAATATGCATTTCATCACATTTACAGTAGTATTACGTTGTGGATACATAATAATATTCTACTACTTCAGATTATCATTCTAGCACGTGTGCAATTTAGTGACTTTTAATAGTTCTGCAATAAAAGTTACTTCTGTTAAAAAGTGTATGTTCTAAGTAGGCTAGCTTAATTTGGTTAAAAGATCACATGTTGTATCTATGGAATCACATAGAAAGAACTGCTATATTGTTTTCCAAGTTGTTAAGTTACATGTTTTGAACGATTTCTGCTTCACAAACGTAATAAACTTAGACAGGTAGCAATTTAACAACAGCAAGTTTCTTAGTGACGCTGTTTTGTTTCTCTTAAAGTGTATATCCTGGAATCATAAGGCAGAATTTTAAATACAATGAAAAGAAACTTTACTGCTAAACATTAAAATATCCATCTAATTTTAACCAACTCTCGCGGTGAAATGTTTCCATGTGATGTTAGTTTGCTTCTGCCTGTTTTGGTTTTCAGGAAGAAAAGTAGTGAACTCTCATATCAAACTCAATCTCGCTCCCTATACTGTAGTACAAGAATTAAGGCCAGCTAAAAGTTATCTAAGGAAAGAGCTGACTTTTTTCCGTCTAAAGAAAGTGTAAGCCAAAATGGCTTGGACAGAGTTGAGTTGATGGAAGAGTATTGGAAACGATTTCTCTTCCCTCACTCTCAATCGATTTATTCCTTCTCTTCTGCATTCTTCGTTCTTCCTTCAGCAATTTTCTCTTCAGCTTTCTTCTTCCTTTTCGTTTTTGTCACAAGGACGATTGCCATCAAATTGGTTTCCTCATAGTCCATGAGAGTTACATATATAGGCTACGAACTATTCTTTCAAGGAATTGATAACCTTTCATTTGTTTTAAAAGCGGGATTTAAAGCAAGCCCTCTGTTTTTCTTTTCTTACTGACAAGTTACAGGAGCATCATGCTCAGAGATTGTATTTCAAGTTTTGAAAAAAATCTCTACTCCTTTAAATATAGTCATCCTATTTACTAGCGATTGCATTAGTTTCTGTCGTCCTTGTTTTCTTTCATGACTTTCATTCAGATACAATGACAAATGAGTTTCGTTTCACAGTATGAAACTACAGCAGACTTCCAAAGTATTCGAATTCAATACTTATTCTTGAAGTAGTACATCTATAACTAGTGGTTGCAATAGAGTAAAAAGAGCAAATACAGAACCTGTTCCTCGGACACTGAATCCATATCAAAAATCCATTAGATCTCCTCATTATTCCTTACTGATTTGTTCCATGGCGATAAATGTTGAAACCAAAATCATTAATTTGAACCACTTCCTGTTTTAATAGATGGTTAACAGAGATATAATTTATTCTTGTGACGCAGAATCCACCAAAAAAAAATACACTTCTCTTACAATTTTTGCTCAAGGAAAATCAGTATTGTAGCCGGAATTATTAGTAAATTTCAACCACTGTCGGTTTTGGTAGAGTGATGCTGGTGATATGTTCTCTAGAGTCCCTGAATCGATTGCAGGAGACAGCTTGTCGCCATCTATTACCATTTTCGTTATTGTCTTGGCGATAAACATTGAAACCCGAAATGACTAATTTGAACTACTCCCAGTTTGAATAACGGATTAATATAGAAGATGGAACCAATTCCTGGCACGTTGTATAGATTGCAAAAAACAGCATCTTGGTATCTATTACTCTGCTATCTGTCAACAGACAAAGCCGTTCTATAAGACTTCCGACACTTACGCATAGCGTAGTTTGGAAGTCTTGAAAGTAGTACATACGACGTGTTCCATGAGGTTACCTAACTTTTAATGAGTTATTTTCAGCTTAGTTTGAAATGTGAATAGTTCTACATTCCCAAAGTTACCGAATCTTGTTTCCTGCAAACAAATAAATGATTCTACTGTTTACATACTTCAAAATTACCATGGAAATAAAACAGTTAACTGTCGTCTACTTTGTTTTATTTTTATTTAAAATATTTTTATAGACAAAAAATTCTCTCCCATCATGTCGGCATAGTTAAGTTGAAAGAGGAGCAATGAGACCCTTTTCTACAATATTTTACTAATTATTCGAAAACCTTGCCGTATTAACGACTCATGAAAATGAGATACCTTGATACGAAATTTCAAGTGTGTCAGCCATATATATATATTTAAACGTGTGAGCATCTGCGAGATTTTTAGCCCATTAATTTACATGAAAATTCTTTTTTTGAAATGAACTTAATGGTATGATTTATATTGATTTCTAGTTAAGTCTAGTTAAATGTCATTTTAATGATTACTAGTTAAATGTCAGTTCAATGATTTCTACTTAAGTCTAATTAAATGTCAGTTTTATGGTTTAAGATTAGGATTAGAAATTAAATTTCTGGACTTTCGGCATCTATGTCCATGTTAGCCCGTCATGTATGAGGCATGACGTCCCTCTGCGATCACACTATCTGAGGAAAGGGAATGAAGGAAGCAGATTGGGATCTGTGTGTTAGATAACATCCCGGCATTTGCCTGGTGTGAATAAGAAAACCTCAGGATAACCTCACTCAGCTGTTTTGATAAAGCTTTTACACTTTACCGACCGCGTGTTCGCACCGAGAATCCAGTTTAGTGATTTCTTGTTAAGTGTAGTTAAATGTCTCTTGCTTTCTCAAAGTAAATTTGCAGCATTATGTGCAAATTTAATATTAATGAGTTGTGGTAGTTGTATTGATTTGTGAATAATAAAATTATAAATCAACACATTTAAGAAGAGGGAACGTTTAAATAGATGTGAAGAAGGAGTGAGTAAAATCAATTAAAATTCCAGCTTATTTCAAACGAAACAAAAATAATTTCCCATAAAAATCATTGGTTAAGTAAACAAAGCTAGTGGAAGTCCTTAACACTGTTAAATATGGAAATATTGTAATCATTTTCTATTTTTTGTTATTATTATTATCATTATACAGCACAGAGGGTGACTTAATATTATTTGTTGAAATTTATTTTCAATTACAAATTTAAATGCAAGGTAATTTCATATGGTATTATTTGTTTGGTTGAGTTGAGTTGATTTTGAGTTTAACGTTCTTTTCAGCAGCTAGGTTATATCCCCTACTGATTAACGTGGAATCCGAACCACATGATCTCCCGCCGGGAATCCAACCCAGTTCTTCCACGCCAAAGGCGCGTAGGCTAACCGCTTAGCCACGAAGCTCATCATTTGTTTGGGAAAAAGTAACAAAGGGATAAGAGAAAGTGGATAAGGAAAAAGTTTTAAAAGTTGGTTGTATAAGTAAGTAAAAAGTATTGAGAAAAACGAGTGTTGTTTGGTATATATTTGTTTGTTCCAACAGAGGATTTGTACTGAATTCTCCTGTTCCGTATTGTAAAGCGTTGTTAGCCATTTCGTTCCTTGTAACTTGGTCAGTATTTTGATGATTGTGAACTGAAGAAGAATGAAATTGCTTTTAGCTTCCCCAGGTTAGTCTATCACCATGTCATCATAGTAATATGATCTTATGTCTTCAATTCTATGATAGGAAACACGTTGCGACTCTCGACTCTTAAGCAAGGACTGAGGAAGATCGGAGAAACTCGACAACTTACGCAGTGAGCCAACCTATCAAGCTAAATCAGGATAAAGTAAGATGACGGAAGTTGCGTACGTTTTGACTATCCGAAAGATGTTAAGATTTTAAACAGTGCTAAATGCTTGTCACCAAGGCGACAATTTATTTACGTATATTATGTTTGTTGAACTTTAGTGTCCCTTTTCAGCAAAGAGGCTGTATGAGTTGTGGTAGTTTTCTGTGGCATGTCCATGTTCTTGATGCTTCGCGGATCTCCACTAGTAATCATTTTATTGCCCTTATATTCCCTACACTTTCTACAAAATTATTCAATACAAAACCGTTTCATAAGCCATTCAATTATCTGCAATGCAGTTAGACAAGCTTACACATCATTTGTTGCTGTTGGATGAGGCGAAATGCTTTTGAAAACGTCTCTGTGAACCTGTATATAAAATAACAAGTCTCAATGGTTCCTGCCACAAACGGTGTAAAAGGAATCTAACGTAATTTTTAAAATATTAAAATGTCAGTAAAAGTGTTTTATTTTATATTTTCTAAAAAAAAAATGAAAATCAAATTCGAATACGAAAATATGAGACATAATTATTGTATTAGAATTTATCTTCACTTCTTGGAATGAAATAATAAAGCATCTAAGATTACAGCAAGAAAAACTGAATTATATTTTGGGAAGTGATTTCTGATAGGGTAAATTTTAGTTTGAAATGATATGATTACTGTATATGCAAGTATGCGTAATATATATTTTACATTTACAGATTTAGGATACTGTAGTTCAGATGCAAACTATATGCTATTGAAATCTGCATTAAAAGCAATTTGTTTTTTACAGTAGGTTACATTATAACTTGGTGCTTAAGACCACGACGGTATGAGTCATAAAGCTACTGTTTCGTGTAGAAGTCTAAGTACAGGAGCTTCCACCAGGAATCGAACCTAGAGTTTTCCAACCACTAAGCCACAAAACGAACGTATTTATTATGATACAACAGAGAATAAGATCGAAGTGTCTGTAGAACCGTCTCTTGTCCATTTTACACAACTTTCAGTAAATCAAGTTCCTTCGTCATCATCTTGATTTCTACAACTAAAAATAAGCAAAATAAGATTCGTAAAATATAAAATAAATAGCTGAATACATTAAATAGGATAAACTACGTTTAAATTAGGTATTAACAAATCATTTTAAAAAACTTCCAAAAATGTAGGTGAAAGACATTTTCTAATTGGGTGACTCATATATAAGATGAAACCTTACATGTAACTACAGAGAGAGACAATGAATCTGTAAAATAATAAGTGAATTATATTTTGGAAAGGAGAAAAGAAAATTTGTATGCAGTGATGAAATTTAAATTTCTTTTGACAGTTTGGACGGTCTTTTTTTTTTTAATCATAAAATACATTTAGTTTGATGACATTACTATTAGTAACTATCATTCTTACGATTTAAACATTTTCTAATGACTAAATTATTATCGCTTATGCAAAGCTAATGAACTAAATGATGATATGACCAGTATCATATTGGGCAACATGACCAGTATTTCTTATTATCGGTAGGAGCTTCTGCTGCAATTTCTAGGACTTAGAAACATGTGAGTTTGCCATTTCTTTCTTTCTCCGTTTCCATGACGATTTGGCTTCAAAGTGGGTTCAGGTGCTGAAGAAACCACAAATCAACCTCCTAACTGCAAATTTAATGATCGAGGGGGTAACAGAACAGAAGGTTTCCTTTGATTGATCGGACAGTCAGACGACCCAGTTACCGTCACACCTGCTACCCTTCAGATGCGAACCCTACCCAAAGCACCTTTGGAGATTCTAGCGGCGGCGTTGATTACTTTCCATTTGGTATCATTACGTATTACAACTGCATAAACACAGGTGCTACTCAAACGTGAAGGTTCTTAGTATAAGAACGAATTTCTAAAATAAGAAACGATTTCTGTGAATATGTTTCATTTAAAAAAAATATTTGTTGTTTCAAATTAATACTGAGAAAATACAAATATTTTTATTTTCATAATTTTCAAAGAAGGTTATTATAAGATGTGATACAGGTAAGTATAAGAATTGATCAAGTTTGTAGAGTATCCTCGTTGTGTGCTTAGCATTCACGTTTTTGACGCGGGAGGTTTGAGTGCGATAATTTCGGGTTATAAGTTATATTGTATGCATTATTTAGCCTTGAGGTTTAAAAATGACAAATTGCAAATTAGCAAATCGTCCGAGCATGTAACTGACGAAAAACTAACAAACATGCACTTTCACTTATATGATTAGAGAGAACGGTGGCTAAGGGGTACAGCACTCACCTCGAGAACTAAGGGCTCCTGGTTCGATTCCAGTACATGTGAGTTTGTGGTGTACAACATTGTTTCCATGAGTTTTCTAGAGGTTCTCCCATTTCCTTAAACATTCTCGTTCAACTAGTTCTCCCATAATCACTTAATTTCATTAATTATAAATCTCTTTAAGCATATGGGAAATAACTGTAAGATGTAAGATTGAAAGATTTCATTTTATTTAAGTTTAGTTTTGCTATTGATATGACTTTTCTATTATAACAATTATCCCACTATCACTCCTTACCCACATTAAAAATCCGATTAGATGAACAATAGAGAATTAAGTTTTACAAAGTGACAAGTTTTCGGGTATCATTTTTGGCATAAGAATTGCCTTCTTTAATAGCATAATAGCCTATTTTCTTCTTCTTCAACTCTTTCTGTCATCATGATCTTAGTCACATTTACAGTGCTCCCTTTGAATGTAGAAAGCCTCTTGTTCGATCCCAGATCATGTATCCTTATGATATTCGTAGGGTTTTTGGAGTTCTTCCGTTTCCTCCCACTGTCTTTATACTTTCAGTTGGTTAGCATTATTCGCTTATGCTTATCTTCTGACTAGTTTCTTTCAAAAGGTATAACTGTATGATGGTTAACTGATTAGCATCCGTCATAATAGAGGTTCTTCTCAATTTTGTGTCAACTAGTTTTACCTGTTCTTTTAAAATATGTTCAATATTATTTTTCTCCCTTCTAATTTTACTGGCACTTCCTATTATTTTTTTCGTCCCTCTCAGATAATTTTCTTTATCCTTTTCCATACAAAACTACAACTAGTCTCATCAAAGGATACGTAAACTTTGTACAAGAAGGATTAGATTTTTCTTCTGAACCTTTGTTGATGTGTAAATATATGACCCTTCTGGAAATGTACTCACAAGAGTGAACTATTTCTAAAAGAGGAAGTAAGGGATAAATTATTTTGGACTTATTTTATCTTATTTTTATTTATTATAATAAATAAATTTTAGTATTAAAATACAATTTCAGGAGTAATATTTTCGGAAATGTACCTAGGTAGGCTACATAAAAATGACAAGTAACATTACTTGCGCACTCATTTTTAGGTCTATTGTTAACTTTACTTATTCTATTATTATTACTCTATCGTTAAGACTAGACAACTAGTTAAAATAACTTATAAGTTTGTAAGGTTTAGCGGCAAATCGGGTAACCCTGGAGATTGAGTAACATCGGGGCAGTGTTATTTCCGAAATATCCGTACGCGTTATAACTACTGTATCAGCAAAAAAAAAAAAAAAAAAAAAAAAAAAAAAAAAAAAAAAAAAAACGAAGGACTTTGTTCTCCAATGAACGTGCAAACGGTAGAATTTGTCTGTGAAGAAGTGTGGACGTTCTGCTAGTCCTTGTGATTGTATCCGTGCATTGTACCCGTAGAAACACTTTTCTGAAATACATTTTTCTTATTAAATAATAAAAAAAATAGATGTCAGCGTACTAGTTGGAGTTTGAACAAATTAGGGATGGCCAAACTTTTCCGGAATCCGGATTCCGAAATTTTTATGAGAATCGGAAATTTCACTTTCCAGATTCCGGAAAAAATCCGGAATTCGAAAAAATCCGGATTTTTCTGAAATCCGGAATTTTTCCGATTTTACTTTCCGGGTTCCGGTAAGTAAAAATTCAGAAATTGTCCATCCCTAGAACAAATCTTCTATGTATTGTCAATTACATATTTGACTGCGTTTATGCATGGGACATGTTACTTCTGAATACTATGTGTCGAGTAGCCACGGACAGGAGGGTAACACTGGACAAGATATTGCAGTTCTTTAATACACGGGATGGAGTGTTCTAACTAAATTTCCTTTCTTGGTTGCAGGTGACAGTGGCTACTTTGATATTATGCCGACATTAAAACAAGGCAAGGAGTTCACAGAACTTGGACAGAAAATGACATAAAAGCAGCAAATTGAATACGTTGTTACTGAGAAAATTAGTGAGAATAGCTGCAACAGATTTGGTGTCTCTGAAAGTTCCTTGCGAGATATAATTTCAAAACCAAATCAAGGGATGGAATTTCGAGAAGATTTTTTCCAACCTTCCATACTGTAGCTCCACATAAACTTCTTTATATTTCGTGCATTAGAAACCAAACATCATCGCACGAATTGCGCTTTGTGATGCTTAATCAAAGACAACGTGTAATGCAATAAATACAGTATCTGCATGAATCAACATGTTTCAAGTAATTCAAACTGATTTTCATAATATCGGAAACTGTGTGCTCTTTTAATAATTTTAATCCATTAAATAGGTAAACAGTATTGGAATTTTAACAATTAATATATTTTTCTTGTTTTTGTTACATACATTTTTATGTCTAATTCCAAACTAAAGATCTTTGGCACCTGAATATAAGTTTATAGTACTGTAATTATAAATTTGATAAAATAGTGGAGTAATATATTCCAAACGCAGGTCTCACATTGTTCTATTATAACGTATTGTGCTTCTAATGGAATTGATTCCATAGAAAAATTCTAATAAAACTTAGTGATTGCCTGTTTAATCAATTCTTTGATGTAAAAGCGATGGAGAGGGCTGCGGAATAAAACCGAATGAACAGAGAGAGAGAGAGAGAGAGAGAGAGAGAGAGAGAGAGAATAGCGCAAAGCACGGTAGATCTGGGAGAGAATTGTAATGGATGAAGTAAGAGAGAAATTTCGCTGCGGTATCTGAGCGACAAGCTCGTTGAAAATCGCGTTTCAAACGTCACACGATGAGATGAACCAACGATCTGCGAAATCGTGAAGCCCCGTCTATCAAATAGAAGCCTCCCTTCCTCTCGAAACAAACCACATGATGCAGTGTGGAGTGATTATCCAACGTCCAAGTTCATCGCCCGCAGAGGTAAGGCCAGATTTCTCGTTGTGTATGTATGGAAGTTGAACAGAAGTGAATATACATATGAACAGTCACAAATGCGTAAGCGCACACAAAGAGTTGATAGGTCTTATCGGAAACCACAAATTACAGAATGAAGCAGTGATTATGACTATAATACCAGCACAATATCTGGTTGCAAAAGAAGAGATTACTACAATGGAGCAATATGGGAGGTTATAAATTCGGATCAATCAGTGTTTATGTACCGTGCTATTGGGGCTTAAAACATTTTGTAAAAATACCCAAGGGACATTTTACAACCGAACTAATTCTCTCTACAACGGGAAAAAGCATTCCTACAGAACACTTCAAAGATAAGGACAGAAACATCTACGCTTTTGTGTTAATTAGAGTAACGCTACATTTATTATGTTTTTGTATCACTATATTAACACAAGAGATGATAGCTTTAATCTTTTTACTCTATTGTATGATGTTTGTGATGTTTTATTCACTGATAATACAACAAACAAATTAATGATTTTAGAATCCTTTTCCTGTTAGTTTTCATCCAGTGCTTAGTTTGGGAAGGAACAGGCGGGATCAGCAAACCCTATCTTTACAGAGCATTTCAACATTTATCACGATCCCACTCTTCGAGACTGTTCTAGAATAAGATAAAGCTTGACCTTTAAGCAATAGAACATAATACAAGTAGTATATACAACACAATACTTTAGATTACATCAGTTTGCTTACGGCCTTTTCAATTCAAGATGATTACCGGTAAGCCCATTTAACCTAATCTCTTTTTGGAGAAAGTTTATCCATTTTTTTTTTGGTTGTAAAAAGCATTCGTATTTCAAATTAACTTCATGCAATTAGAGTCAAATGTCAGTCAAATAATTAAAGATTAGCTCGTAAGAAAACAAAGAATGGCTATGTGTTTTTTCTGAGTAATTTTAATAATTGCTTAGCTAAATCATACATTTCTCTGTAGTGGGTAGGATTCTCTGTAATGATTGTGTTGACTATATGGATAGTGTATATACGTATTATATAAATTTAGAATATGTAGGGAATCAAGCTATTAAAATGACGCTATTTATTATTTACACAGGAATAAGAAGCACCCTAAACATTAAAAAATATCTAGGAATACAAATTTGAAGAAAGTTTATGATAAAAATCGTGATCTTGATGTTGTAAATTTCATATTTACCATTATCTTATTTTCTGTAATTTGTATTAATGAATTTCTTGTGATAGATGAATTATGACTCAAAAATCAAATTGCTGAAATCGGTGTGAACTATTGCTGTGAATCACAACCTATAACCCTTAAAAAAAGAAGGCCCTTTACGTTCTGTCAGCGCTTCCGCTTTGTATTTTGTACCGGGTACAGTAGAAGAAACTCTGATTTGAGAGATGCATCGCTTCTGGCGATTTGCGTGTTTTTTCAGTCGGGAGAATATCGTGCTTTGATTGTTGAGATGATCGTTGAAAATAACAGGTCAGTGGCAGTAACGCAGCATTTATTTTTGCATCCACTTCGAACTTTGTATCAACAATACAGGTTACCATTTGAGCGATGCTTTGTTAAAAACACATTGATTTAAAACTGCATTTTGTTTACTTTCAGAAATAAATAAACAAATTACAATTTCCATATCCCTTATTGTTTAAAGGTTGATTTGGAGTTTAGTAACTCGTTCAGTACCGAGACTATATGAGATCTGAATCTAAAGCTTAGTATGGGATCTGAATCACAAGAGCTCCCAACTTCTTTGGTTTTAAATTTATTAGCTTTCCTAATAGGGGAGTTATTTCTGCCGCAGCCTGTAAGCAGAGTTGTAGTCCTAAAATATTTACAGCGTATGAACTGATAAAATACATTTGTGACAATAGAGAGAACTTAAGAATGTAAAAAAAAAAAAAAAAAAAAAAAAGAATTAAGATTGTAAAACTTATGTATTAATAATTCCGTGGATGTAGGTAGAAATATAAAAGCTGCAATACAAATACTGTTTGATTGTCTTAAACTATTTTATGCTAGTTTCTTGTCCTTAAATAAATAACATAAATGGGTATGATTACACAGAAGGAACCAATCTATTTACTCGTTTCGAGTAAACATTTTTCTTCGCTTGATCAATGTACTTGAACAGTTGTTAAGGATAGAATAGAAAAGAAAGTTGTATTAGTCACTTTGTCATAGGTGTCATGGCCAAATAAAATAAGTAAACAAACAAACAAATACAGACGAAACAAGAGTAACAAACTACTATACGTGTGGAAGCAGAAGGGATACTCTAATGACTAAAATTAAGCATGGTGTATTTCACCGTGTACCCTCGACTACAGCCCTGCCTGTATGTCAATGACATTCTTCTTTCATGAAAATAATATTCAAAACAACGAATTCTTTCGTCCACGATGTTTCGGATATCATCTCATAGTATAATAAACCACACTATAACGCTTGCCTAAACTATTACTGATTTACCAAAAAAGTGCACAACTCTCTGTAATTAGTAAGAAAATATGTGTATGGAAGGAATTTTTACACTTGGATAATTATCTCGTTGAAGAGCATACAATCATGATCGGCACTGGGTGATCATTATTAAACATTCAGCCTTACTAAGCTACTTATACTCAATGATCATATACAAAAATGTCATATGATTAAACTTAAGTCAGATATCTCATCTTTCCACAACTTAAAATATCCATTTAACAGCAAAAATGGAGCCTCTCTGGGTTAGATTGCTTACGGATGCATGAAATATAAATGAAATATATCAAAATATGAACTCCCGTCTATAAACGATTGTATTTCAAAATTAAATAAATATATTGTTCACTGACAAATTTATTTGCATAAAATTTCATCAAAGAAAAGGAAACGGGACATACATAATTTTCTTTATTTGCTTTGTGATTTGTCATCGCATGGGTAATTATTTGAATGTGTATCCAACAACAGAGAATAACCAAATGAATGACATGTACCAGGAAAACCAAAAGAAAGAATAAAATATACGATGCAACCCCAACAGGCTCAGTGAACAAATCATGATCAGCAGAAAGGAAAGAAAGAAAACTGCTATTTGTACACACACACATACCTATTATCACATGCACACATTGAAAAGCTTCTTCATGGTAGAATGTACAGACACATAACAAAAGTTTCACATTACAACGTAGGTGAATAGCTAGAAGTTTCTATCCTTCGACGGAAACAATACACGAACATCAAGAAAGCTGATGATGACGATGCTACATGCACGAAAGAACCATGTAGAACCTAATGTCGGCCTCCTATATTTCTAGGCACTTTATGGAAACTTATGTTATAATTATAGTTATGTACTTTCTGAAATATCAGAATTAATTAAATAATAGACCAACACTCACAAAAATGAGTGACAGATAATACATTATTACTATCAGTTCAGTATCGATGTCTAATAAAAGTGGGATTTTTAAAAATGTTAAGTTGTCGCAAAGATGATATTATGTTTTGAAGGGAAAACGGGCCATTTGAAATTTCGAACAATTCCAGCGGAGACAGAAGAAAAGGCACAATGTGGATCCACGACTGTCCCGGCTAAACCGGGAAGTCTGGGTGTCCTATACACAGAATAGTCTATTTATCTTGATATGCCCTTGTAACTTTTGAACTAATGGACAGAAAACGCTGAAATTTTGTACCGTGTAAATATTGGCAGAGATGCATTGTCTGGCGTATTCTGTGATACCACAAGATTAACAGTGTTGTTAATCCAACGTAAAGTTGTATTATTTTAAATGGTACTACATCAGGTTATTACATATTTCAGATCTAAATGTCAAGTGAAAACTTGTAGTGTTACATTTATTATTCAGTATTACAAACTAAGGAAGCTCCTTCGTGGCTAAGTGGTTAGCGTACGCGCCTTTGGCGTGGGAGGCCCGGGTTCGATTCCCGGCGGGAGCTCATGTGGTTCGGATTCCACGTTAATTCCAGATCCGCTTCTCATATAGCCTCGTTGCTGAAAGAGACGTTAAAATCAAAATCACCTCAAACTAAGGACGCTACAGTATCAAATATCCCAATTTTGGTTGCTTCTACAACAGTAATAATATAAGTGAGATTGAAGGAGTAATGCATATCCAAAGTAATTTAGTTTATAGTACTATGAGCATAATACGACGAGTTTAGAAGTAATATTAACGAAATTACAGGAAACTGAAAATTTGACTTTTTAAGTAAAGCTTTTATTTCGAAAAACTGCTTAAATAAGTACTTCACACTTATGCGCCATTTTAAGTAATACGTATATCAAATTTTACAGTTTTTTCGTGTCTCTTGAGACTTTTAAGGTATTATTGTAACGGAATTAAATTTTGGGTTAACTTAAAATAATCCAGTACCGTTCCAAAATTATATTATTATTTTAAAACATGTTCTTAGTTTATTTTTATTTTATGTTATGTACTGTTTACTTTTAGTTATTATTGTTTTAGACAACGAACAACGGGAATTTTGACTGTGGTTCAGTTAAAATGTATCTCAACAACGTTCTATATATCGGAAAAATGACCATATGCTGATAATTTGATATCACAGTTATACCTTATACAATTTAGGGATATAGTATACACGAAGCTGCATCAGTTCGTGAAGGAGCAGGGCGCTCATACTTTTAGGGATTATTCATTGAGTATGTACGAACTTACAAAGAGGGTAACAAAGCGACTTTTATTTACTTATCGACTGATACGAAAATAAAAAAGAACGTACCTGTACTTTATATCTGCATGTGTAGTGCCCTTGTACTTTATCTATGACTATGTGTGTGGGGGGGAGGGGGGAATTTAACGCATATCGCATGTCTTGTGCACATGGATACTTCTTACTATTGTACTACGTAGAAAATTTATGGTATTTTATGTAGAAGTGGTAATAGAACACAGAAGTAACGCAGATCATGGGGCTCTCATGTATACTATTACCCAATTTAGTATTCTCTGTATTCTAATTTAACCTATGTTTATATTTATTATGTACACGAAATGGCATACGCTTACCAAAATGGCGGACAAAACAGTCTGAATGTAAAGGGATTGACTAATGTAGATAAAACTGAGTCGACCTAGATCTAGTTTTAACGTTTTGCAATTCTTAGATAAAAGATCGAATTAACGCAATTCCTTTTCTTTTTCCGTCTAGAGTTACAGAAGAAAAAGACAATTTTGTAAAAAGAGATATCTGCAGTGTATAAGTTAGGTAAACAACAAAACTTATTATAATTGACTATCTACAATTGAAGCTTTGTACTCCTGTTGTTCTGTGTAAGTATTCATAAACCTTTGAACAACTACATGTTCATGTGTTATCCCTGTACTTCTTATCTGTACTTTAGTTACTCACTTATCGGATGATCTATTGAAAATATCGCTGACTGCTTGTTTCAAGATCCAGTGCTTGCTTCTCGTATCAAGCCAGATATACTTAACGTTCCTCTTCTTGTCCTTTCGGCAAGTTACTTAAGTCAAAGAAGGAACAATATCATCTTGATGTAAACGGCATTATGATCTATATGCCTATTGGAAGCCATGTACGTAATTAGATGTGAAATTTATCTCAAAATTTTCTCGAAATAAAGTTCTGTGAAAAATTTAATATATGTAAATTTCAATTCCTTGTAACTTTGTTTCTCCTTGTTAGAAATATATCATATGTTGATCATAGTATTTGAAATTAAGATATACCTACTTTGAATGTGCACCCAGTCGCTAACGCTCTCGCCTTCGGTACGAGAGGTCCCGGGTTCGACTCCCAGTGGGGGCATTTGGTCGAAAAAGTATAAAAAGTTTTTTTTTTCAGGTCAGCCATCCTGAATGAGGTTTTCCTCATTCATATTAGGCAAATGCCGGGCTGGTACCTAACTTATAGATCCAATTCCGCTCCCTTCCTTCCCCCATACTTTCTTGTTTCCCTTTCGCCGGATAGTGTGCTCGCCGAGGGACGTCATCCCATATTCGTGACTTGCTAAATGGCACAGACACCGAAAGCCCAGAAATCTAAGTCCTAAATCCTAATATGATGTATTGTTTTTTTTCGTTTGTAATTTGACCTATGAAGTCGAATCGTCGGGATGCACAATATTCCAAAATTTCTGTTCATTTTGCTTTGTAGTACTTTCTTAATACTGCTAGGTACATAAGCAACAGAAACGATCTCTCTAATCATACTATTGGATTGCACTAATGTTCTTCTTTGATTATTCATAGAATATATGATGAAAATAAGGGTGCAAATAAGAAACATATTATAACAGTGACGAAATCATAGTAAGGTAGTAACAATGTTGGAAGCCTTATTTAAGAAAAGTGCATTAATGATATATATATATATATATATATATATATATATATATATATATATATATATATATATATATATATATATATATATATATATATATATATATATATTATGATTTGGTATCTATTGTAAATTTGTGTGAAAAGTTACGGTAGACATTTGTTTCGTATTTAAACGTTCTATGTTCTATAATTATAAATAAAATTCTAAATATACATCTATGGAGCCAAATATTAAAACTGAAAAATATATGGCTTTTGTTGGCACATATTTGTTTTATTATTGTGAGAGATATATTAAAAAGTATTTAATCACAGAGGTTTCATAAAACCAATAGCATTGATGGGGAAATAATTTGATCATTTCCCGTATTTGCATTTGTCATTTATAGCAATTAAATTATTATCACAAACATTCAATTATAAATGTTTACTTATTTACGGAACTTAAACGCAAATTAGTTAGTACCACAAAATGTATCTACATAACAATATATATATAAAGCTTATACTTGTTCAATTCGCATATTTAAGTAGCTTGTCTAAGTATAGGACAGTTTCATTATGGAACTTTTAAAATAAATAAAAAATAATAATTATGCCTCATTACTCAAAATTTAAAGCTCATTGAGCATACAAAGCCATAATTTTAAACATGATGCGAATAAAGTAATACACCTCTTTTACTTACAATTTCGCGCGAAATAAAATTCAGCAAATCTTTTAAGTTACATTGACAAATTTATCTGTTACATTTTGTTATTCATTACAATCTTTTAGTTTTGACATTATTAGAATATATTTTACGTGAATTATTAATATTATAATTTATTAAATTTCATACAACATACTGTACTTTCTGGTAACGTATGTCATAGTTAATTTGTAATTTTGTATCAACACAAGTAATGTGATGTAGCTGAGTGCTTAATAGGATGAGGGATCTCTATGCACGTGATTTCGTGTTTGCTCTAGATAGTAGAAACTTTATCTTGAATCTCAAATTAAATGGTAAAGTTCTATCCGTACTATTTTTGAAACCGATAATTTTGAGTACGTTCTTATTCTTTATCCCTAACTTCGTAAATAATTAACTAATAACATATGTATGATAGATTCATCTTATTTTTTATTCATCAGTTATGTCATCTCTTTCTTGTAAATTCATCTCCCAAATTTTCTTCTTTTTCTAAGCAGTTGTGTACTAGAAGCAACAAATGCATCAATTTCAGAATTTATCAATGCGTCAATGCAATTAGAATATGAATTTAGAAGAAAGAGATGACATAACTGATGAATAAAAAATAAGATCAATCTTTCATACATATGGCATCAGTTAATCATTTACGTAGTTTGGGATAAAGAATAAGATCGTGCTCAAAATTATCAATTTCACCAAGGGTACTGCTTATTTAAGGGGATACGATATACAAGGGTACATTTGACAAGTGTCAGGTATATTTCTTTGAGGTATTTCAAGTACAAACGCTAGATTTCAGACACATGCATAGGATGTACTAAACAGCCAAAACATATGCTCTGTATGTGACTGAAATGTACCTAAAGTGCTGAGGACTATACTCTCTTTTGCCAAGAACATATCTAGATCATATTAGGCATGTTCCCCAGGTACATGTCAGACATGTGAAAGGGGCAGACATACACTGTGATTATCACTTGCCATCCATGTGATTTTTCTCTCATAGGTACATAAGACATATACTGGCGACACTCCCATGTATCTGACGGAACATGATAGGCATATGTCTGCTATGTAATTGTGCTATTAGAGTTGTCAATGGCGGAAATTTTTTTTTAAAAGCTACAGTTTTTCAAAATCTAAATTTCCTCTCCAATTCGTTTATACTTGATGTAACTGAGAAGACATTACTATTCCTTTCAGCTAATATTAACCCCTGCTACCAACAATAACTACATTCAAGCTTCGTCTCATATTTTAAAATTGATCTTCTGCAAATAAGAACTCATTTGTTTTAATTTCATAATGTTTTAATTTTGAAATAGGGAATGGTTGTAAGTAAACCAATCCTATCGATAGTCTACCTTTATTTCAAAATTCAAACCAAGTTATCTTCTAGTGATTGAGTACCTGAATACATAAAGAACTCGGATATACTTATCAATTTAATGGATCACTTGAAACAAAGTACTATTTACCATGTTAATATGACGTTGGACCATCTTACAACCTCAGAAAGGTTTTGATGCGATGTGGAATGGAGTCATAGTGGTCATGAATGGTAACATGTGAAATATTACACGTTCCGCATGCAGTGCATTACTTAGTTCCATAATAGAGGATGGAGGTGGAAATCTGCGTTGAATTCATGTCTCCAAACCGGACAGCAGATGTTCAATTATGTTTAGGCCCTTCGATTGGTCGGGCCAGGGCAGGTTTTCAACTTCATCCCGATGTTTCTAGAGCATGCCGAAAGAGTACAGCTGTGTGAATGCAAGCAAGATCATCCTGCGTCTCGCTTCATTGTCCGGAAATATATAACCATGATTACTGGTCCCCTAAAATAGAGACACAATCATGGACAGTGACATGACCGTTAAGCGCAGGACGTACTACAAACCAGGATATTACAGCTCACAGCATCACAGACTCTCACGCATGTTTCAAACTTGAGCAGAGACACTCGGGATTATACAGTTCTTTGAGATTCTTTAACACATAAACACTGCCCGTGGTTTGAAATAAGATGAATGATGACTCATTCGACCATATGACACGTTTTAAGTATCAGCAGTCCTATGCTGTATGTTCACCTCACCATTAATGTCGTGCTAAAATGAGTTTATATCAGCGGTTTCTTCCGTGCAACCTGACCCTGTAGGTCTGTCATGTAACTCGTGGAGGACTGTGATTGTCTCTTCATCGATGGTTTTGCCCAGTTTTGTAGGTCGTCATCAGTTTGGACAGTATCCCTTACGACACACCACACAAATTTGCCTCTTTCGTCACGCTCGCACCACATAACAGAGCGCCAACATTTTGCCCTCTTTGGGATAGAAAGATGTTGTCCATTTTACACTATGATCGTCTGGTTATTTTTCTGCACACTGCTGTTTTACTGCTCTTCACGTAGTACGGAGTTTTGTCTAACACTTCACTACCAGCAGCCCGGCGCTGCTATTACCGATTGACTATTGCCAACCTAGATATTCGACATATTTCTAATTACAAACGTTTCTATTAAATTGGATGTATATATTCAGTAGTACAGTTATTTATTTAATATGTATTTATCTAATGTATATTTCTTTGTAGCACATTACGTTTATGGTGTATATAGGGAAGTGAGATCATGTCGTGCAGTTTTACAGTCCTGCAGTTAAAAAGAGATATTTAAAAGGGTAACATTTGTTTATTAGGGACCAGTTTGTTTTTTAAAGCAAGAAATCATTTAAAGTTCTGCCACTATCATATCTACGCTATGGTACTCTATCTATACCCTAACAGCACAAGATGTGCTAGGCATGTACCATTTAGGTGTACAGCTACTTTTTAGGTACCTGACACTTGGTACTCATGGTATTCATGTGCTAAGTATGTACTTCAGCTACCTAAAGTTTTAGGTGCTTGTTACACCTAATTGATATTTGCGACTATGTACCATAAATCTAACATACCTGGCTCAGTTTCGCATTATGATAGTCATATCTTTCTATGTCGTCACTTGGGACATATCTTTCATGTTCGAGGTACTTCCTTTAGGTGCATACTTTTTCATATACTTATGACACATATTTGATATTTACAGCGACGCACAAATGAAAGTCACCTGTTTACATTTGCTCATGCGTAGCAACATGCAACGGTTTCTCACGCTTTCTGCTCCACTTTCTGTCCTTCTAGTACACAATCGCTTAGAAAAATAAGCAGCAAATGCGCCAAATTTGGGAGATGAATTTAGAAGAAAAAAAAAACATAACTGATGAATAAAAATTAAGATGAATTTTTCATACATATGTGAACAGTTAATTATTTACGTAGTTACGAATAAAGAATTGTATGTTTCACATGCTAACTGTTGCCGATCATTTGAAAGTGAATATGGAAGAACCATAAAGTAAAGTATAAAGACGCGCGTCATTTTGTTATAAAATTACATGGCTAGCGGATTTTATCTGATCCCAAACGGTTATCGTCGAATATACAGAATTACAAGAGCATTCTGATTAGCCAAATTAAAAAGACTCCAATGATTATTCCTCTACAAGCCACGTTTTCTTCATCGTCTCCGTGGCCAAGTCGGAAGAGCATGCACCTAATGCACCTAGTAATTAAAGGGTTGGTGGTTCGCGCCCACTCTAGGATACTTTTTTGTACTTTTTTAAAGTGCTTTTTAGACTCATCTTAATGTAAAGAAAGTACGCATAATGGCGATTTGGGGAGTAATTTTCACTTACGGTATGGGGAATAACATACCTAGAACATACCCAGAACATACTAGGTAAATTCCCCAGATAAATGTCAGGCATGTGCCTAGGGGCGGACATAGACTATGACTATCACTTGCCATTCATGTGATTTCTCTCTCATTGGTACATAAGGCACATACTTTGCACATTCCCATGTACTGAGGGAACATGATAGGCATGTGCCTGCTATGTAATTGTACTGTTATTGTAAAGATTGTGTTTACTTTTGGATTTAAATTAACATGAAATTATCTTATTATTGCAATAAATACCCTTTCAATTACCAATTCTGTCATCACTTGATACCCCAATATCATCTCACAATCTTGACTACTAATTAGAGGACAAATGTTCAATTATATTTACAACTATATTAAAAGATGTGTTAATTATTTCTAAAATACAAATTGATATCATAAATTATTTGTAAGTATGAAAGTCTTATTATAAAATTATAAGTAAAATTTTATAAGTATTTAGGATAATTCTGAATTTCTATTGCCAGCATTGAGTGTGATAAGCGAAACAAATGTTTGAGTTATCAGACGCCGAGTGAGACCGTGTTGGGGGAGAAAGTTTGTTTTAGTCGTCTTCAGGTTAAATGGAATGAATAGCAAGCAGATCAGTATAGACAATCAAGAAGTATTAGGTTTGGGCTAAAGTTATTCCTTATTTTCATGTTATAATTTAGGTCCTGACAATGATATTTTGAGACGTTTTAAACCATTAAGATATTAATATCTATTCACCTTTGTATCATGAGGGACACAGACTCGATCCCCAGTCAGTGTACATATAGCTTACATTCTACGCGTAGCCTTTGTGACTTAAAGAGGTGTTAAATCCAAACGAATAAACATACAAAAAACCAAATATCTGTGTCACATTTAAAGCTTTATTGAGTAAGTTGTATTCACAGAGTTATATGAATCATTTCAGAGTTGTGTCACGACTGTATAGCTTACAAACAATATTGCACATACAAAACGTAAAAGGGTAATTAGAAAAGTAAAATCATATATCTCAAATACAATGTTGCAAATTTTTCGGAAATTTTGAACCGGCAGAAATAATACCCTTTTCCTTTTCCTTCGGAAAAATTGGAAATGTTTGAAATATGATATCTCTCAATATACATTATTTTTTAACGAACTTTAAAAGCTAATATTTTCTGTTTTAAATACGGCTATTATGGTGGATAAAATGCGCCTAGACAATAGTAATGAGTTGTAATGGAAGAAGAGATCTTGATTTAACTTTCAGATCTATGAATAAATAAGTCTACTAACACACTTATCACTAGATGTCCAAAACTACTATAATTAGGGTCTTGAAATTTTGTAGAACCCACCCAGCTAGGTACCTGCTATGCACGTACCATTTAACTTCCATAACAATCGTTTACGTACCTGGCACTTGAGGATTGTACATTTCATATTCCCAGCATGTGTCGCTAGGTAAGTACTCTTCGAAGAACTTCTGACACTTGAAAGCTATTTCACATGCTTTGCTGGAATGTGAGGAACGCAAATTAGACATACCTCATGTACCACGGCCCGATCGCACGTACATGGCTTCGCATTGCGACATACGTTTTTCTACGTCCACCCAGATGCAGTTAGTCAAGGAAAAAAGGCGGTTTGAAAGAAGGCGGTAGTTCATCGTGAGGTGTGTACTGTTTGTGTTTAATTAACATAAAATAAATTAGAACATCATCTACAAAATTTCTGTTTCTTCAAGGTAAGTTACGCGTACATATGAAAGTTCAACGACTATTGTTTTACATATTTAGTAATGTATGTACATGACCTGTTTTCATTTCACATGTTCTCCATACCACTTATGCGTTCGAACTTTTGAATATTACAGTAAATGTTCAATAGAAGAAAATACCAAATTATGCATAATTGTTATGGATTATAATACAATTAGCCTGTGGCTTGGCTTCGCTCTCGTCTTTGTAACAGCTGGTAGAGTCACAGACATATGCCTAGTACAGTCCCGGTACATGCAAGTATATGTGTCAAGTACATACCCGGTACGTGATATGAAGATAGCAGGTATATTCCTAGATATGTGTCAGGCACGTACCTTAGGCCGGAAATAAGCTTACTCCCTTCATGTGAATTTCACATGATTTCTCTATTTTGGTACCTATCATGTATATTCCAATGTACCTCGAGCTACATTCTTTACACATGCTAGCATGTATTTGTGTTGGATGGGAAATAACCTATTTGTACCCTAGATTTCAGTTAAGACGGAAGTTCACGAGATTAAGCCAATACAAAAGGAAAAGGTGATCTCAGAAATTTTGTTGCAGTTGTTCATATATTCGAACCTATTAGATGTAAAACTTTCAAATTTTGTATAAATACTCGTATTACCATGTACCCTAGGGGCTGACGATAAGTTGGAGATTTACGAAATGTGACCTCTAAGAGAGGAAACTGGGTAATCAAATATGTAACTCCATTGAAATTAACTTGCATCAACAGATGTCTTTTCTTAGACCTTAAATATCGCGAATTGCTCAATACATAGTCTACCAATGTTTGTGAATAGTTTGAATAAGAAAGGAATTTGTACTGTTTATAAGCAGAAATATTCAGAAAATATCAGTCAATAGCATTTCTTTTAGAAGCTCCTGCATTAAACATACGTTCCTATAAATAGATTGGTTAGATCCTAAGTGGTGTAACCCCAGAATTTAAATTTCTCAGGGGAGAACAGTGATTCACTTTAGCATTAGAAAATAAATGTTTTTGGCTGTAACCACGAGAGAAATATTAAGTTGTCATGATATACTGAACTTCAAAGTTCTCTCCTTAAAAAAATAAATTCTGGAGTTAAAACACTTTGATACCAAATGATCTAAATATTTTTATAATTATTTCAAATGAAGGAGAAAAACAGATCTTTTTCTTTGAAGTAAGATTAGTTTTTTATATTTCTTTGTGATTTTTATACTACAACCGTGTTCAAGACATCTGCCATGCACCCCTCTTTAAAAGAGGCTTTGCACTCTTGTCTGCAGATAGATTTAAATGAAAGAAATATAAATATTTTTCCACCAATTGTGATAATTTGTGAAGCGAAAATACTTAAAATTTCCAACGTATGGTTGTGAAAATATGGCTTGTAAAAAAGAAGTGAATTGCCATTTTTTTCTGAACAAGGCTTTACATGACAGTTTTATGAAGTTCAAATAACGTAGTATGTTGGACGTTGACTGGTAGCTGAGAAAATTATATATTTTTCTTAAGAAAAGGAAAGAATAAAGATTTTTGTAATTTTTTATGTAGACACATGATCCATTTGACTCTATTGTATATGAATATGTTTTGTGGCTGTCGCGAGAAACAATCCATAATTAATTTATTAACTTGTTAATTGTAAATTAACCTAAATCTCTGAAATAAACTTTAATTTACATATAATTATGATTATCAATTTTTAAGTACTAGTTATCTAGTTTCTTTCATCATTTCATTTCAATGCTTTTTGTCGACTTGAATATACAGTATATCCATTAAAATAAGTGATAGGGTAAAATTCAAAAATCTAAAATATAAGTACTCACCAAACGAAGCCATACGTTTGACTTCATTATCTGATTCTTCTCGTTCTGTAAAAATGAAAGAATATATACAATTACTTAAACATCACAATAATAACTAGCAATTTATTTAATTATGTTGTTTAGAACTTACTTCAAAGTAAAACTGTATTGATTTAGCAACCATCATTATTTAACAAAAATGTTAAAAACCTGAAACAACGTATACATATTTCATAGATCTTACAAGGAATGAATATTCATGGTTGCAGCAAGAGGTCCAGTATTAGGCATTGTACAGAACCACCAGAGTTAAGACAGCTATTTCGTAAGATATAAGGCCTGGGAAAACCTCGGAACAAGTAAAAGTAGAAAATAGTGCGTTATACAATAAATAGCTCCTAAAGTTACAAACTAACAAGGATAGTACTTGAGTACTAGCGGACGAACGGGTAAATACACACAAAAAGAAAAGCATGTGTAATGTTAGCAATCCGGAAGCAAACAGTGATGTCCGCTTTTCTGCAAGATACTGCAAACGTCCGCAAGCCCACGGTAAAGTAGAGCACGTGCCATAATTACAGGGCGTCTATAAAGTCTGACCCCGGGCCATTTTTGCGGAAACGTTTGGGTGGATTGAAATAACATCGCACAAGTATCCCATTATTTTTTAGGACACCCATGTTAAATGAAAACGTATTGCCCCAGGGGCCACCGTAGGGTCCCAGGCAGGGTCCATCTTACAATTTTCAAATGTTAAGGTGGGTGAAGTAGTGTATCGTTTGAAAGGTATTGTGAAAAGAAACAAGCTGCAACAAGTCCCGAGTCTGTATGCGCACCATATGAAAAATGGCGGTCATAGACTCTTTTATGACAACTGTGTTGACATTTTGACTGTCTACTATTTTGTACAGGGTGAGCGTAGAAACTTGGGACTTACTTGATCTTGTTTCTTTTCACAATGCCTTTCTAAAGATATACTACTTTACCCCTTACCATTTAAAAATTTTGGTTGGACTCTGTGTGAGATCCTCCGAGGGACCCTGGGACACAACTTTTTCATTCAAAATGTGCGCCCCTAAAAATAATGGGATACGTGTTCACCGATTTTTCTATTCACCCAACCCTTTTCTGCAAAAAATGGTGCGGGGTCAGACAGTATAAACGCCCGGTATTTATGGCACGTACTATACTTTGCCCAGCTCTTGCGGACGTTTACATCTTACAGAAAAACAGATATCATTGTTTACTTCCGGGGTGATAGCATTACACATGCCTGCCTTTTTGAGCGTATTCACCCGTTCGAGCCCAAGTACTTTCTTTGTAAGTAGAAAGACATACATATTTTTTACGATGAAGCAAGGGCATCATTTGGGAAGAGCACGGGTCAATTGCTACCCTGAGTTTGAGAGAAACATATTTTTAATAAATTGTATATTAATATGTTAATATAAAACGTGACTATTATATCAGTGGACAATCTTGCTCCCTCTTGTCAAAATCTAAAATAATGCTACTGGGACCAAGGACAGAAACGTAACTAAGGAGTGGTCCATTCTGAGCATATTGTCCATTTCCATTTCCTTCTCTTTACACCTGTGTATATATGAAATAAATGCATTGATAGACCAATCTGAGACACACAGTAGGCAATTAAGAACTATAAAATTAAATTAGTAAAGTAGCAGTTTGATACAGGCAGCTTACATAACAAGCTACGAAGTAGTGGAAAATTTTGATGGTAGTTTGCAACAGCGTTTACTTTTTCATATAAAACACAATTGAAATTTGCCACAATGGTTACTCACATGCTGGCTTTCTAATAATTCAAAGACACTGTTAAAATAATCAGTGAAAGTTCTCATTACTTTATGAGCTTCTTGTATGTAGACGCGGATTCTAGGGAAGTTATATGGTCTATGGCCCCCTTATTGAAGTCCAAATTTACACAAGGTAAAAGAGTACTAGCCATATTTGATCGTATTTGATAAAGGACAAAAATTACAAATGGACGTATTTTTGACCTTTACGATCAAACTCAGTATGCAGGACGGACAGTGATGTATTTTTGACGAAACCAGAACCTAGTTACATTTTGTACTTGGTTGTTTTTATATAAGTTTTTGTATATTTATCTTTGTAATCATATGGAAAAGGAAGTAACTTCGGGAAGTAAATAAGTGCTCGCAGATGCCATAACGTTTAATCTTTGATTCGTGAGAAGTATGTTATGTCGAAATTCTAAAGTGAAATATAATGATACGTAGAGGATGTACAAATAAAGGGCCATACTCATATCTATATCTTTTGTCATAGCAACATTAATTAACAATATCATCAGACACTGTCACGCTATCTGTACAGATCTCCTTGACCATTAGGTACCTGATTGAAGGAAGCAGTATATTATACGAGTATAATGAAAGCGATATTATGTTAATACCACAGGCAGTAGTATTATTTCGGATTTTGCTTGTAGGCAAAGCTCACCACGACATAAGTAGTTTTACGTTTATCAGCAGTATATTATTATATTATTGATTAAAATGTATGTGTCTCAAACTTAGAGGGCAATTGCACCCTGCTTCCCTAATAGGCCACTTAACTGTTTTTATCGTAGTAACGATATGCTCTACTAAAACAAAACATTGATTGTTCCAAATTAACTAATTACTCTTGAATATGGGGAAAATTAAGCAGAAAACGTCAGTTAATTCATCAAGTGTGTTGACAATAACAATTATACAGATCAGTAATAATACCTTCACACAAGCAACAGTCCCATTATTGACATAATTGTACAATGGGAAATAATCACCTCAGCTAAAAGATATTAAGATTCATTTTAAAAACTAAAAATACTAAGATTTGTTTTTATTGTATAGAAATTATTTTATCATAAGAAAAAAATATGTCATTTTAAAAGAAAAAAGTAACTGAAAAGAAATTAAAATGAAAACAAAGATTGGGATGGTGTCGTACTGTGTATTATAACATTTTGTAATGTGCCTAATATTGTACTTTCATATAACAATAATGTGTACTCCTTTGCCACATTATTGTTAAAATTATCGATTATTATAAATCTATGTAGTAGACCATATATCTTAGAAATTGTGGCATGGCGAACCTTATCATTAAGTAGTATAGGGTTGTTCTTAATTATTGATTTAAATTAAAATGAAGAATGGAAAAAAGATTAAATGAAGGATACATATTGTATTCCAGTACACAATGTCAAGAATATAACTTATTTTCTGATTGGATGTATCAGAACTTATTAATCAAGATACTCAGAAATTCAAGTATTTTCCCGGTGATCAATAAGTGTAGCACTTAACTGGATGACTGATTCTACAGTAGAATCATTTGTGACCTCTGTACTTTTCATTATTTCATATCGATGATTTGTCTTTGATCTAGTCTGTATTTATTATAGTCTCCCATTACAAATGGGATTTGAAACTTAATAAACACGATAAATAACACACTACTGTGATAATTCACTGTCTTGGGTAATAACATAATTATTCACACAACAATTGGAATATAATCTCAATTGTTACGAACATGGATACCAAGAGAGATATAAAGTGATTGTCAATTATTTTAAAGACATGTTACTTTACCTCATAGCCTAATGTTGTCACAACTATGATAGCACCATAAAAATTGTATAATTATCAGAGGAAGAGAAAAGAGTATTACTATCTCAACTGACTGACTAATATATATATGAACTAAGGAAATAATAAGTATATTAAACTTTGGTACTAAAACGTATTACAAGGATGTAACTAATTATTGTCAAATTGATGATGTAATTAGTGCTTTCTTTATAGGGTGTTTCAAAACAATACCGACAACGTTTGGGAGGTGATTCCTAACACCATAATAAGACATAGAGTATAGACCAACCTGCGTGCACAAATGCTCCTTTTCGGAGTTATAGGCTGCCAAAAACATGAAAAAATCAACTTCAAAAGTTCATAGCTCCAAAATTATGGTATCTACCGTAGTCGGGTCAAGACTTCACTTAGGAATTAATACGTGCGCTATCCAAAAATACATGTTTCAGAATCCTAAGGTATTCATGCAACAATTTTTAGAGGTAGTTTGGTTACGAGCATTTAATTTGAAGTACTCACCAAGTACCTTTATAACAATTTCTGCGGAAGTACCACAGGTTTCCGAAACTTTTGTATTTGGATATTGCACATACTACTTCTTAAGTGAAGACAACGGTAGGTCCAATAGTTTTGGAGCTATGGGCCCTTAAAGTTCATTTTTTCATGTTTTTGGCAGCCTATAACTCCGAAAGGAAGCATTTGTGCACTCAGGTTGGTCTATATTTCTCCTCTTATCTTTTGTCAGCAATCACTTCCCAAAAGTTGTCGCTGTTGTTTTGAAACACCCTGCATCTGAAATGGAATTGATATAAACCCATTAGATAGCGCTATTCGTATATGATCACTTATATAATAAGAAGAATGAACTATGCAAGTGAATGATGATGAAAGGGTAAGATGGAATAAATGAGAAAATTGGAGAACTCTGGAAATACTTAAGGACACACGTCGTCTTCTACAAATTCAGATGATCTGGAATCAAACCAGAGAATCTTCTGATCAGAGGGAAGAATACTGCTACCATTTCTCTTTCACAGATTTTGAGAAAGAGGAATGTCGTAATAGATCTATGTTTATAGAAGTATCAGCTTTTCTGTTAAATTGAAAACTAAATGTAGCAGCCTACGAAGAAACATAACGTTCATATTAAGCATTTTTCTTCTAAAACATCAAGTTAAACGTGATTTTTGGGCAGTAGAGTTATAGCATTTTGACAATTTATTTTTAGATCCTAAAGTGAAATTTATACTTCGTTGTACATACTTTAATAATTTATGCACTAAAACACAGTTTTAGAGTATCAATTACATACAGTATAAACTCTAAACAACATAACAATTGACAAATTATCATTTTAATAAATGAAACGAAAACTAAACGGCAATTCCATTCAGCGGGACCTTTTTAAATAATACAGATCAATCATATTAAATAATAAATATTAAACAGTTTTAAATAAACAAACACAAATAATTCTTGTTAATTATGGCGACAATTGTACAGTCTTGTTTAAAAGAACCTTTAATCCACCTTCTCTTTTACGATTTTTTTTGACAAATTGAAATACTCATTTAAAGGTAAAGTATTAGGATTTCCTATGTGCAGTTGTCAGAATATGCCCTTTTAAAGCAAGGTGGATATTCAATTTTTTAAAGCAAGACTGTAGATATACATATATGGATAATATTTATCGATGGATTTTCTTGATAGAAAGGAGACATGCAAAACGTTTGATAGTAAATTGTAATTACTTTACGTATGCAATTATCTACACCTTGTATTCAAGAATTGAAGTTTATGCTCAGTCTAAAACACCTGAATTATCAAATATGATTTCGTTTCTGAGAAAGGGAGAGACTTGTGCTCTGCATGTAACCTCTCTACATATGACTACAATAATATCTTCCATAATTGTAAGCAAAGAGAATAAAATGTTCTCTACTAGAAAACCCAAAGACGCACTTTTGTGACAAAATAGCATTTTCCTATATTTTAAGTGACTTAGATGGCCCTGCAAAGAATTTCAGCGGCTTTGATAACTTTTTGTACGAAATATATGCCGCATTTAACAAAGTTCGTATGTTAAATTCGACCTCGATGTTGATTTAGAGAGCACTACGATAAACAAACTTATAAGTTTTCCTTCCCTTACTTTCTCTGAGGGAGTAAAAAGCTTTGCATCAACGTTCCATACTAGAAGTTACATAGTAAGCAGAGATAAAAGTGAAAGCACTTTTTGTTTGTTTAAAATTAATAAATTCTCCTCCGAAATCTTCACCAAATTCGTCGCTGAGTGTTCTCTCACCCAATTTGTGGATAAATATACAGAAGTGTACCGTACACACGAAAGATAAATACATCATGATTTTGTAGTAAATTACGTTGTCACAAATTAGCTTCATGAAAAATTCGCGCGTTCGCAAATGTGTATTCTAGCGTGTGTGCTTCACTGCATATCTACGTGTGTGAGTAAATACCGAATGAATAATGTGTCCAATAACAGTAAGCTTCGCGCGATACTTTCTTCTTTCGCTACATTGGGAGTCGACGTAGTCTGTTTGTCAGGGATTATGGAAAACAGCCAAGTTGACATTAGGCGATTCGCATTCCGGGTCACGGACTACGGGACGACCAGCGTCGTATTGATTGCTGGCATGGCTTCTCCCAACGTGAAACACCAAAAAGGCAATAACGTACAATACATTCTGCTCTTTTATTTTTTGTCTGCTGCAAACAAAACACTACGACACTTCTAGATAAAAACCAAAGAATAGATAGAATAAGTAAACGAAATAGATAGAAGAAGCTGATTACTGTGTACTGCGATACATCATAAGTTTGGTTGCTGGTTTTGGAGAGGAGGTGAAGAATATTTTGAAAATATATGATCTAAAAGTTATGTGATACACAATATACCTGTTGAGATGAATGACAGAAAGAAAATAAATATTGTTTATTCTATTTGAATGGTTATTTCTTTGTATTTGACTGTGAAAAGTTGGTAATGAGTTGAAGTGAAGAATGGAAAATTATTCTACATAAATACTTGAGACTTCGTAGTGAGGGACATCAAGTCTCTAAGTTAGTGATTCTTGTTGAACGATTAAAGACGCCTACGATCACAATAATAAAAATAGAGAGAAAATATGTTTTATAAAAGCCAATTTAACAACTGTCATTAGCGTCCGAATGAAATGTAAATGCGGGCGAAAGTTCATCACTTCTTTTTTGATTAACTTTAAATGTCAATACTTATTCGATTGTATACATTACTTCTTTCGTTTTCCTTTTTGGGTTATAAAATTAAGAAAATTTGTCCTCAACAAATAGTATAGTGAGAAAAAGAAAATACCTACCTTAACGTCACCTACCAATCAAAACCATAGTACAGGAATAGAACGTGTTTTAAATTAATTTCAGTTATTAGGTAATCAACATTCAATATTAGATAGCTTGCTTGTAAATTATCTTTTAAATTACATTAGATTAGAACATGACTTTATACTTTTCCTTCGTAGAAGTAATATCGTGATTAATAATAATTTTCGCAACAAATGAAGTGCATATTGCACTTCCTTTCTAGATGACGATGTCTCTAACTTGAACCTTCACATATAATTACATGCACTGATAAATCAAATGATTATTGTAATTTGTACTTAATGCAGTTTTCAATTCAAGCTATAAATGAATAACTTAGAAACACGTATACATTTATATCAGAACGAGACACTTGCACATACTAATGTCTAATTAAGACTAATGTTCATTCTATAAAAAACTGATAACTATGAAAATGTGTTTTCTCTCCATTTCATGGCTGAAGTGAAGATGTCATGAAGAAGATAAAGAAGTAGATAGTGCTATAGGAAAATTAAACGATCTTCGTACGTTTCATTAAGTAAAGTATTAGTTTAAATATTCCTTCTTTCACTTCTAGCTAATATGATGGCGAACAATCATTTTGATCACAAGTTTGAAAGAAAGTCTTCAATGTAGTCTTATTGAGATAATGTTCTCAAAACGATTTATGTAGTCTTATAGGTATAAAACAAAAAATAAAGTATACCTGAAACCATTTTACGTTCAAAGAAGAGTTTCAGAAATGGAAATGAAGAAGATTAAAATGTCCTTAAGATATGATTGAATACTTTTCTATAGAGCACATTGCTGCACAAAATCTTTCACTGCGCTGTAAGTTAAAATGTATTTTTAAAAAGTATCAGTCGTCGTCGTCGATTCGTTTATGTTCATTTTGTTTTGCTGTTAGGATGTCTTGAAGGAATAATTTGTGATATCGATAAATATACAGTCCTTGAATATAGTATTTCTTACCAACGAGTGCTTTAAAAAAGTTTTTTCGTATTTAAAAGATGTCTACATTACCAATTTATCCCTCCTACATGAAAATAAGGAAGCACTTAGTGTATCATATGAACATTTAGCGTTAACATAAGCGCCATACAATTCACAAATAATTTGATTTTATATAGATTAATGCATTGACAAAATTTAGTGACTACTACAACTTTATGTATGGTACTACTAGTCTTGACTATGGTACTACTTTGACTTTGCTACTAGTCTTAGAGCTTGAAGCTCTTTTCTTCTTTCGTTTGATATCTATTTTTCAAAATACCACAGCAGTGAATATACTTTGTACCCTTTTAATACAAGTAAATTAGAAAATTGCGTTTGCGGATATGTAAGTGTAAATTACTAGCTAGAAATTGATAAAACTAGTATTGCAGAACTGAGTGCTAGTTAAACCAGTGATTTAGTTCACAAATTATAATCGTAGATTGTTAATTTATATATAAATGCTTTCAGGTTGCTTAAGACTTGTAACGAGTTAATTCCAGTAGACTGTTGACTGAATGAGTTAACTTTAATTAAATTTGTATATAAGAAAGAGTTCGATTTTTATGTAAGCAGGAATGCGTCTAGAAATCTGAATAAATAGCCGTTATAATGAGAATATGAAAAATAAATTTACTACAAAACGACTAACTTTTATTTACAAATTGTCTGAGGCCTCTTCAGGTTTACTGATAAGTGACTATCTTTTCGATAACAAAAAATTGAAAGACTTGCAAAATTTAGACTCACCATTATAAACTGAAGTCCCTTTAACTATCGGTAGTATGTCAGGATAGATTACAGGAGCTCGATTTCGAGCTCCCCGTCAAGCCTACGAGATAAGCTGTATTGTATAGGTCGTTCTAATTCAGTACAATTCAGGTAAACGTAGAGGATGAGTTGGAGCTAGATGGAGAATAGTATTTTTTAAATACATATTTTGATTCTTCTGGTAGGAGAAGAATACTGTTGGGTTACAAATGTTTCAAATGCTCGATTACTAAATTATAAATGTTTGAATTGATGGATTAAATGTTTCGAATGTTTGAGCTGATAGACGATGTATCAAAGAAGAAGTGAGCACTACTTAGAAAAGCACCTTATGTATAGCGTGGATATGTGTGGATATGTGTCAAATGGATTGAATAAAATATCTAAATAATAGTTGCCATGAAGAGGTGTCCGTTCGAAATATAATTTGATATACGTATTAAGTTTTATGTAAACATGAGCTCGATTAAGTCTGAAAGAGTACTTTTTCAGCAGATTGTGTATGAGCTTTTTGGATCTATGAAGGAAGTAAATATACATACACACACACACACACACACACACATATATATATATATATATATATATATATATATATATATATATATATATATATATATATATATATACGCGTATATAAGTGGTAATATATATACATTCAGAGAGAAGCGTTCTTTATTTGGATAGCCATCCCGTCAAAAGTTGTCTCAGAACCTTAAATTTGATTTTTTTTAGGCCAAGCCATCACTGCCGAAATGTACGCAAGTAATTGCATGACAAAATAGTTCATTCATCAGGAACTATCACCAAGGGGATGAATTTTTTGGCTCGAGGTTGCAAGCAGCCATTATACGAAGAAATTACTCATTGGCTGCAGCACCATAACATATGTGTTGTTTGAAAGAGACCAATCCTAAACGTATCCGAAGACAGTCTGGTAGAAGGTATTTGGGTTATGTCAACCGGCATGGCTTAAGAATGTCTGAGAGGCCAAATCTGAACTTCAGTTGAAGCGTCGTATCGGGGAAAGATCAAGGCAACGGATTTAAAAGTGATCCAGGACATAACGGAGAGGATACGACGAATACAAATTGAAAATTGCTGTACTTTTTTCATTTTGTATTTGCATGTTCTTGTATATGAACTAAACTAATCTCCATACTATGAGTTCGAGAATTAATGGTGAAATAATTGATTTTTAGTTGGGTTTTTCGTGTTGTGGAGAAACTATTTACTCACCCGTTAATTAAAATAAAGGAGGGGAATTAGAATTTAGATATCATAGAACTTTTGAACTTGTTACACACTGGGTGACTAACGTAAACAGAGACATAAATTGTTCACAACTTATTTCTAAACTTTAAAAGTGATGTTTGAAACTACATATTACAAGTTCATTTATTCTTACTTTTCTTAGGCTTTTCTATCTCAATTTCCTCTGAAACTTTACTGTGTTACGTTCTCCAAATTTCAATATTGTCATTTAGTTTACAATTATTTTCAGTGAAAATAAAAATATCACGAACTTTATTTTGGATGTATTTTAAAACTTTAAGGTGCAGGCTGTATTTTCAAAACATTGGAGGTAACAAAGGAAAATAATGTTGCAAGAAAATTTGACTTTTTCAACCGTGGCCCGAATATACTAATTATTCCCATTATAATTTACAAATAATTTATTTTTAAATATTTTGTGAAATGTGAACATTTTTGTTCACCTATGTTGAGTAGCTCTTTACTGTGTGTTTTGTTAATTCGCACCCAAAGAGAGTATGAACCCTTCGACGGAGGAAAGTTTTCCCCATAAGTTATTGCTTTAGCACAATTAATGAATTCAAAGCCTATATTATTTGGGTGGAAATTCCTCCGGGTAGAATTTACACCTAGGCTCAATTGGAATGAAGCCGTCTCTTCATCTAGCCGTTTTAGATATATTTTAAAACCCGAAGACCACTAAAATATCTGAAATGTTTCTATGGACCACTAATTGTACATGCCAATTTTTTATGTATATACATTGTTAACATTTGGAACGAATTGTATCATTATAACGCAATGAATCTAAAAGATAATTTTGAATTTATACGGAAACACAGTTATTGAATTGGAAGTAAACTATTAAAAGTCAAATTGTATTTTGAGCAGACTTTGATATTTATTTACCTAATTATATAATTAAGTTATTACTTACTCTAAATGAGATGATGAGCTTGTTGCCTCTTGCAGTTCCTGGATGTCTGGTTTAATACTAGTCAAATTTATTCGAAGACCATCACAGACATTAATTCGGTTTCTGTATTTTGTTTGTAATTGAAAGATGAAAATCTATTTTTACAATGATAAGTTGCTGAAAATTGCATGGCGATTTTCATTGCTTCTTTAGATGATTCTGAAAACTCACTTGTCACTGAAGTGGAGATCCAGAATCAGTCAAATCAAGATTATGGAATTGCATTTTAAGCCCACTTTCATTCAAAAGTTTAATTTACTGTTCTTTCTTTGGTAATGGGAGATCATTCTCGTGAATGTAAACCTGAAATAGATCGCCAATCCACACACACAGACACACACACAACGAAAGAAAACCTCATACAAGATTTTTGGAAATATATTTCAAATTTTTGTTTTACATATAGTTTTGAGGTGGATGAAACCCATGTCAAGAAACTTAAACTGAACGAAAGTATAATTTTCCATTAGAAACGAATCCAATGTTGGAAAAGGTGCCAATTGCCAAATTTTTATGTAACTAATCTGTAGCACCAGTTTTCTGCTCTTTTTTGTAAGCATCAAGAAATGTGAAAGATTCTTCCTGAAAGGAGAAATTTAGCTCATTTAGTTTAGAAAAATGTCTGAAAGTTAGAATAATACTAGTAACGATGCTTCGTCAACAATAAGTAATGTAAAATTAGAATTATGTTCTCTTACAAATAATAAAACTTCGTTCCTTAATTCAAATAACATTCTCAATACTTTGCCTCCGGAAAGGCAGTATATATAAGAATGAAGTAAAAGATGTGTAATTTTACTAACAATATGGAAAATAACCTATTATTTAACTGTCAAGCCTTGGTAAAATTAACTAGCCTTACAGCATTGTCTAGTAGTTTTAATTCTGGTGGTGTTCCTTTGGAGGCCAATGCTCTTGCATGCATGAAACAATGCACACCTTTCATATCTGGAGCTACTTCTTTGACTATAGAAACAACCCAACTTTATTTTCCTGTAAGGGACCGGGGTCTATTTGAACATAAGCCCACACATTTTGCCCACTGGATTCATTCTTCTTGCATGTGACTATTGAGAGATTGAAATATTTCTTCTCCAATTGTACGGGTTAACAAAGTACTACAAAATAGAATTTCGTCCTGTATGGCATCACCATGTGCATATCTAACGTAGCACATCAATTGCACATAATTTGTGACATCAGTAATTTCACCTAACTGTAACGTATAATAAAGACTCTTCATAACTCTTTGGATAAATTGAGATCCTATGTTACCCACCATATCGTTAATTCTATGACCGACAATGTCATTTGAAAGATGAACCAAGACGACATATTTTAGTAAATTATAGACATAGTTTTTACCACATATTTTATAGCTGGAAGAGTAAACTTTCCCCAAAGAATGAAGCTATATGCACACTTAAGAGATAGGACGGTTTCAGTACTTTGCTATTGATTGAATCCATGGGCGAAACAATATCTTTTCCGTCTAAAAATAGCTGAAAAAACTCAATAGGTTTGTTTTCACACCACAATACTTTATTTATAAATGTCGGAGTTTTTCATGCACTCGTTCGACAACACTTCTAACACAAAACGCACTGTGGTTTCTATTCACTTTCATTAGCGCACTAATTAAATCCTAAGTTCAAGTACAAACCATCATATTTCCTATTGCGTTTTTTCTTTGAACAGCTTTCTTCAATATTTGTAGAAGAATCGCATTTACTCGCCGTAAAAACACTAGTATCACAGCTAGAAGTAGGTTTGCTCCCATCACTTTCTTTTAGTTTCAAAATTCCTGTTCTAAGCCATTTTTCCATTATTAAAACATTTTTTGATAATGTATTAAAACTGGAATTAACTGACAGCACATTGTGTCCAACTATAGCTTAGCACTTCAGAAAATCCAATGATTTTTGATTGACAGTGATAACCTATTAATAAATAAAAATAAACAACATCCAGCTTTTTTAAAATATGGATATAACATTTTACTCAAAAAACAAGGGAAAACCGAAGCTATAAAATCATTGTATACTTCACTTCACGGCCCCTTATTTTCTGTCTCTTGTAATTTCGATTGTGCACAAACAACGCGGTACCTTTTTACGTTAGGGACAAATGCAGTCATGTAGCCGTATTCATGTCCTAGAAATACCAGTAGTAATCGACCCACTTGAGGCAAATTTTTCCGCCCCCTGGAGCGTGGCGCCCGCCGCCGCCGCCAAATTTTGCGCCCCGGGCGCCCGGCGCCCATTTTTGGGTTACATGGCCCGGGGTCAATGACCTGGGGGGCGCCCACCGCCGCCAAAATTTTGCGCCCCGGGCGCCCAGCGCCCATTTTTCGGGTTACGTGGCTCGGGGTCAATGACCTAAGGGGCGCCCACCGCCGCCAAAATTTTGCGCCCCCAGGCGCCCGGCGCCCATTTTTCGGGTTACGTGGCCCGGGGTTAATGACCTAGGGGTACAATGAACCACCCCCTTTTAGATCTTGGCAGGGGTACCTTGGCCCACCCCCTAAATTTTGGCAGGGGTACCTAGGACCACCCCCCTTAAATTTTGGAAATTGCCAAATTTAAAAATTTGGTGTGGTAGCCTAGGACCATAGTATGTACCTCTATCAGTATTGGGTGTCTATGTCGTTCCCTTTCATGGTAAAAAATTGCCAAAAAGTCAAATTTCGGGGTTTTTTGACCTAATTTATCCCCTTTGATGAGGTGTTATTATCCTATATGGTTGTATGGGCATATACAGGGGTCCATTACCTTTCATAAGACATGGGTATATTATTGCACCCCTTGAAAAATTTGGGAGGGGTACCTTGGCCCACCCCTTAAATTTTGGAAATTGTCCAATTTAAACATTTGGTATTATAGTACAGGACCCTAATATGTATTATGATAAATTTGGGTGGTCCACCTCGTTCCCTTTTAGGGGTACCAAATTGCCAAAATATAAACGTAAGCAATACGTTGTACCACGTGTTTGGTCTTTTGGCCCAATTTATCCTCTTGGATGAGGTCCTATTACCTTATATGGTTATATGGTTATGTATAGGGGTCCATTACCTTTCATAAGATATGGGTACATTTGTGCACCCCTTTAAAAATTTGGGAGGGGTACCTTGGCCCACCCCTTAAATTTTGGAAATTGCCCAATTTAAACATTTGGTATTATAGTACTGGACCCTAATATGTATTATGATAAATTTGGGTGGTCCACCTCGTTCCCTTTTAGGGTACAAAATTGCCAAAATATAAACGTAAGCAATACGTTGTACCACGTGTTTGGTCTTTTGGCCCAATTTATCCTCTTGGATGAGGTCCTATTACCTTATATGGTTATATGGTTATGTATAGGGGTGTATTACCTTTCATAAGACATAGGTACGTTTGTGCACCCCTTTAAAAATTTGGGAGGGGTACCTTGGCCCACCCCTTAAATTTTGGAAATTGCCCAATTTAAACATTGGGTATTATAGTACCGGCCCTAACATGTATTATGATAAATTTGGGTGGTCCACCTCGTTCCCTTTTAGGGGTACAAAATTGCCAAAATATAAACGTAAGCAATACGTTGTACCACGTGTTTGGTCTTTTGACCTAAGTTATCCCCTTGGATGAGATCCTATTACCTTATATGGTTATATGGTTATGTATAGGGGTCTATTCCCTAGGGACATAGGTACATTTGTGCACTCCTTTAAAAATTTGGGAGGGGTATCTTGGCCCACCCCTTAAATTTTAGAAATTGCTCATTTTATATATTTGGTATTATAGTACTGGACCCTAACATCTATTATGATAAATTTGGGTGCTCCACCTCGTTCCCTTTTAGGGGTACAAAATTGTCAAAATATAAACGTAAGCAATACGTTGTACCACGTGCTTGTTTTGGCTCAATTTATCCCCTTGGATGAGGTCCTATTACCTTATATGATTATATGGTTATGTATATTGGTCCATTCCCTATTATAAGACATGGGTATATTGATGCACCCTTTAAAAATTTGGGAGGGGTACCTTGGCCCACCTCTTTATTTTGGAAATTGCCCAATTTAAACATTTGGTATAATAGTATAAGACCCTAATATATATTACTATAAATTTGGGTGGTCCATCTCGTTCCCTTTCATGGGTACGAAATTGCCAAATTTTAGTACAACCACGTGTTTCGTTTTTCACCTAATTTATTCACTTGGATGAGGTCCTATTACCTAATATGATTATATGGTCATGTATAGGGGTCCATTTTCTATCATAAGACATAGGTACATTGATGCACCCCGGGAGGGTTACCATAGCCAATCCCTTAAATTTTGGAAATTTTTCAATTTAAGCATTCGCTATCATAGTACATGACCTCAATATGTATATAAATTTGGGTGGTCCACCTTGTTCCCTTTCATGAGTAAAAAAAATGCCAAAATATAAACATAAGCAATATGTTGTATCACGTGTTTGGTTTTTGGCCCAATTTATCCCGTTTGATGCGGTCTTATTACCGTATATGGTCATATGGTCATGTATATAGGTTCATTTCCTATCATAAGACATGAGTACATTGATGCACCCTTTAAAAATTTGGGAGGGGTATCTTGACTCATCCACTCAGTTTTAGAAATTGTTTAATATAAGCATTTGGTATCTTCGTACAGGTCTTCAATATGTACCACTATAAATTTGGATGGTCCACATCGTTCCCTTTCATGGGTAAAGAACTACCAAAAATCAAATTTCGGAGGTTATTGACCCTTTGATAAGTATTTAGCACGTTATATGGTTTATTACCTTTATATGTTTATGTTCTCTTTTAAATTTGGGAATTATAAAATAACATAATTTGGTAAACGTTTTCTAGGACCCATTGTAGATGTTGGTGTTCCTCTTATGGCCAAATATTCAAAATTTAAAGGTTATTGACCGGCTTTATTATTGAATAACTACAGGATTTATTACTTTTTCATAAGACACAGGTGTATTTGTGTACCAATCTTAAATTTCGGGAGGGGTACATTTCTTATTGTCATATCAATAATTGGTGATTGTTCTTAAAATTGGATAGTATCTCATTCATTGGGTAAATCATTATGATCACGTGATCAGTTATTGACCTATGATGGGATTAGGAGTCCAGGACATTGGTACATTTAAACTTTGTAGGATAATTTGAGAATGCGTCATTGGTATTGATTATTACAGCCAAATATAAACGTAAGCAATACGATGTACCACGTGATTGACCTTGATGAGGTAGTGTACAGGGATACATAGCTAACCTTATTGAATCTTATGACTCATAGTCTTAAGGGAATACATGCTACAACACTGGCAAAGTTATTGTTGATGCAATTTGATTGGTTGATCACTATCTTTCGTGCAATCTGATTGGCTGATCACTATCTTTCGTGCAATCTGATTGGTTGATGAGTTTCAAATCTTTGCTGCATTCAGTTTTGTTTTAACATTTAAAAAGTTTGAAACTTTGGTTTGACATTTTTTCGTTTGATATTTTTAGTTTAAAAATTTTTGTTTCGAAATTTTTTGTTTGAAAATTTTGTTTCAAAATTTTGTTTGAAACTTTTCGTTTGAAATTTTTGTTTGAAAAGTTTTTGTTTGAAATTTTTGTTTCAAAATTTTTTGTTTGTAAATTTTTGTTTCAATTTTTTTGTTTAAAATTTTTTCGTTTGAAATTTTTCGTTTCCAAAATTTTTTTCTGTTTAAAAATTTTTGTTTGAACAGTTTTGTTTGGAAAATTTTGTTTCAAATTTTTTTTGTTTGAAAATTTTTTGTTTGAAAATTTTTTGTTTGAAATTTTTGTTTGACATTTTTAAAAGTTTGTGCACTCATTAGTAAAGAACCGGAACTGTTTAGAGCAAAAACCTTTGACAACATTGTGGTGCAATAGTACACGTCAGAACCTGGGGTTGTACTTGAAATGAAAAAACACAATTCATTGAAATGGATCATTTTATTACACTCCACATACATCCATACCAGATAGTGGTTCTGGATATTGTCGATACAATGTATTTTGAACTTCTTGCACTAGTTTGTCTTTAGCGTATAATTTTAATTCCAATTGAAGTCTTTTAAGGTCTATTGCAATATCAATTGGTGGAAACTCAATGTCCATTTGATCACAAATAAACTGTTTATCAACACAGGTATGCACCCACGAACGATGTTGACAACCATCACAATATCTAGATACATGTTGTACAATATGCATAACACATTTTTCAAAATAGTACTTTTTCAGGAATATACTAGTTTTGTTGCACACTTCCACTGCATGTTTCACACACTGAAATACGCTGATGAATTTGTTCCATTCCGTTTGTGTTAGATACACCATATTGCGAGGGACATGAAATGTACTCTTTTTACGTAACAGCACCATCTTCTCTTCGAGGACTGTACGCATCACCACTTCATGATTTGAGCCTAATGATTTGACTATGGTCACATTTAGCTCATCATGAAAATAATCGTTCATTTGGTCGATTCGTGAACATAATATTTGCCATTCTTCACAGGTCAGTTGTACACCAAATTGTTCTGCTTTGCCCAATCGAATTACTGGTTCAAATGTTTTAGCACTGATACCAATCATCACATGTTTTGTTTGAAATATATTTATTGGATAATAGCTTGCGAAGATGAACTCTTTATCGTTAGAAGTACACATCTTTCCTCCTGAAAAGCACTTGCTCAAATGATTTTGTGAAATGACAGTGTATTGGTTGATTTATAGAACTACGGCTCACGTCATTGGAAAGGAATGTGCTGACATTTGAATTCATGATTTCATCACAGTTGCTGACGTCATGCTGACCAACCACATTCATACAACTATGTCTAATGTGCTGACGTTTGAATTCATGATTTCATCACAATTGCTAACGAATCCGGCTGTGTACTAAATTCAAATTGATGACTTCGACCCAAGAATCCTCTGTAACATAAAGATACAGATCCAGTATTTAAGAAACGCAGCAGTTCTTCTTGTTTTGATGCTTCCATGGGTAAATATCTTGCTGGTAAAATTATATACTTATCATTTTCAAGCTTCACTACGATTCTTAATCCAAACTTTGTAGGGATCATTTGGCTAGCTAAGATTCTATAAGGTACATTCTGTTGCAAATCAGTAATCTTGGTAAATGATTTCATTACATCACGTGTGTTTAGAAACTGGAGACAAGTAGCCATGATGATGTTATCATGAATACTAACTCGAACGATACTTATATATGATGAAAAACTGATGACGTTGCATTATCATGTTCTGACGTGTACTATTGCACCACAATGTTGTCAAAGGTTTTTGCTCTAAACAGTTCCGGTTCTTTACTAATGAGTGCACAAACTTTTAAAAATGTCAAACAAAAATTTCAAACAAAAAATTTTCAAACAAAAAAAATTTGAAACAAAATTTTCCAAACAAAACTGTTCAAACAAAAATTTTTAAACAGAAAAAAATTTTGGAAACGAAAAATTTCAAACGAAAAAATTTTAAACAAAAAAATTGAAACAAAAATTTACAAACAAAAAATTTTGAAACAAAAATTTCAAACAAAAACTTTTCAAACAAAAATTTCAAACGAAAAGTTTCAAACAAAATTTTGAAACAAAATTTTCAAACAAAAAATTTCGAAACAAAAATTTTTAAACTAAAAATATCAAACGAAAAAATGTCAAACCAAAGTTTCAAACTTTTTAAATGTTAAAACAAAACTGAATGCAGCAAAGATTTGAAACTCATCAACCAATCAGATTGCACGAAAGATAGTGATCAGCCAATCAGATTGCACGAAAGATAGTGATCAACCAATCAAATTGCATCAACAATAACTTTGCCAGTGTTGTAGCATGTATTCCCTTAAGACTATGAGTCATAAGATTCAATAAGGTTAGCTATGTATCCCTGTACACTACCTCATCAAGGTCAATCACGTGGTACATCGTATTGCTTACGTTTATATTTGGCTGTAATAATCAATACCAATGACGCATTCTCAAATTATCCTACAAAGTTTAAATGTACCAATGTCCTGGACTCCTAATCCCATCATAGGTCAATAACTGATCACGTGATCATAATGATTTACCCAATGAATGAGATACTATCCAATTTTAAGAACAATCACCAATTATTGATATGACAATAAGAAATGTACCCCTCCCGAAATTTAAGATTGGTACACAAATACACCTGTGTCTTATGAAAAAGTAATAAATCCTGTAGTTATTCAATAATAAAGCCGGTCAATAACCTTTAAATTTTGAATATTTGGCCATAAGAGGAACACCAACATCTACAATGGGTCCTAGAAAACGTTTACCAAATTATGTTATTTTATAATTCCCAAATTTAAAAGAGAACATAAACATATAAAGGTAATAAACCATATAACGTGCTAAATACTTATCAAAGGGTCAATAACCTCCGAAATTTGATTTTTGGTAGTTCTTTACCCATGAAAGGGAACGATGTGGACCATCCAAATTTATAGTGGTACATATTGAAGACCTGTACGAAGATACCAAATGCTTATATTAAACAATTTCTAAAACTGAGTGGATGAGTCAAGATACCCCTCCCAAATTTTTAAAGGGTGCATCAATGTACTCATGTCTTATGATAGGAAATGAACCTATATACATGACCATATGACCATATACGGTAATAAGACCGCATCAAACGGGATAAATTGGGCCAAAAACCAAACACGTGATACAACATATTGCTTATGTTTATATTTTGGCATTTTTTTTACTCATGAAAGGGAACAAGGTGGACCACCCAAATTTATATACATATTGAGGTCATGTACTATGATAGCGAATGCTTAAATTGAAAAATTTCCAAAATTTAAGGGATTGGCTATGGTAACCCTCCCGGGGTGCATCAATGTACCTATGTCTTATGATAGAAAATGGACCCCTATACATGACCATATAATCATATTAGGTAATAGGACCTCATCCAAGTGAATAAATTAGGTGAAAAACGAAACACGTGGTTGTACTAAAATTTGGCAATTTCGTACCCATGAAAGGGAACGAGATGGACCACCCAAATTTATAGTAATATATATTAGGGTCTTATACTATTATACCAAATGTTTAAATTGGGCAATTTCCAAAATAAAGAGGTGGGCCAAGGTACCCCTCCCAAATTTTTAAAGGGTGCATCAATATACCCATGTCTTATAATAGGGAATGGACCAATATACATAACCATATAATCATATAAGGTAATAGGACCTCATCCAAGGGGATAAATTGAGCCAAAACAAGCACGTGGTACAACGTATTGCTTACGTTTATATTTTGACAATTTTGTACCCCTAAAAGGGAACGAGGTGGAGCACCCAAATTTATCATAATAGATGTTAGGGTCCAGTACTATAATACCAAATATATAAAATGAGCAATTTCTAAAATTTAAGGGGTGGGCCAAGATACCCCTCCCAAATTTTTAAAGGAGTGCACAAATGTACCTATGTCCCTAGGGAATAGACCCCTATACATAACCATATAACCATATAAGGTAATAGGATCTCATCCAAGGGGATAACTTAGGTCAAAAGACCAAACACGTGGTACAACGTATTGCTTACGTTTATATTTTGGCAATTTTGTACCCCTAAAAGGGAACGAGGTGGACCACCCAAATTTATCATAATACATGTTAGGGCCGGTACTATAATACCCAATGTTTAAATTGGGCAATTTCCAAAATTTAAGGGGTGGGCCAAGGTACCCCTCCCAAATTTTTAAAGGGGTGCACAAACGTACCTATGTCTTATGAAAGGTAATACACCCCTATACATAACCATATAACCATATAAGGTAATAGGACCTCATCCAAGAGGATAAATTGGGCCAAAAGACCAAACACGTGGTACAACGTATTGCTTACGTTTATATTTTGGCAATTTTGTACCCTAAAAGGGAACGAGGTGGACCACCCAAATTTATCATAATACATATTAGGGTCCAGTACTATAATACCAAATGTTTAAATTGGGCAATTTCCAAAATTTAAGGGGTGGGCCAAGGTACCCCTCCCAAATTTTTAAAGGGGTGCACAAATGTACCCATATCTTATGAAAGGTAATGGACCCCTATACATAACCATATAACCATATAAGGTAATAGGACCTCATCCAAGAGGATAAATTGGGCCAAAAGACCAAACACGTGGTACAACGTATTGCTTACGTTTATATTTTGGCAATTTGGTACCCCTAAAAGGGAACGAGGTGGACCACCCAAATTTATCATAATACATATTAGGGTCCTGTACTATAATACCAAATGTTTAAATTGGACAATTTCCAAAATTTAAGGGGTGGGCCAAGGTACCCCTCCCAAATTTTTCAAGGGGTGCAATAATATACCCATGTCTTATGAAAGGTAATGGACCCCTGTATATGCCCATACAACCATATAGGATAATAACACCTCATCAAAGGGGATAAATTAGGTCAAAAAACCCCGAAATTTGACTTTTTGGCAATTTTTTACCATGAAAGGGAACGACATAGACACCCAATACTGATAGAGGTACATACTATGGTCCTAGGCTACCACACCAAATTTTTAAATTTGGCAATTTCCAAAATTTAAGGGGGGTGGTCCTAGGTACCCCTGCCAAAATTTAGGGGGTGGGCCAAGGTACCCCTGCCAAGATCTAAAAGGGGGTGGTTCATTGTACCCCTAGGTCATTAACCCCGGGCCACGTAACCCGAAAAATGGGCGCCGGGCGCCTGGGGGCGCAAAATTTTGGCGGCGGTGGGCGCCCCTTAGGTCATTGACCCCGAGCCACGTAACCCGAAAAATGGGCGCTGGGCGCCCGGGGCGCAAAATTTTGGCGGCGGTGGGCGCCCCCCAGGTCATTGACCCCGGGCCATGTAACCCAAAAATGGGCACCGGGCGCCCGGGGCGCAAAATTTGGCGGCGGCGGCGGGCGCCACGCTCCAGGGGGCGGAAAAATTTGCCTCAAGTGGGGCGATTACTACTATACCAGATTTTTTACTTATCATTGAGACATGTTTCATAATTTGGAAGTCTGAAGTGGGAATACGAATAGTATACTGGGGTGAAATATTAGAAGATTTTTAAAAGTTTGGCTTTTAGTATCCATTTTATATGAACATTTTTTTTTCTAATTTACTTTTGACTTGTTTTGTTATCATGCTTTTTTATTCTCTCCGCGGATACCTAAACCATCTTCGTGGACTGTTGGTGGTCCGCGGATCAGAGGTTGAGTAAAACTAATCTAGATCAATAGAGCTATGACCTATAATTGATTTCCAAGTATTCTTGTAAGTTTTCAGTAATGTGATTTATCTTAAGAACACTTATTAGATCATTTATATTGAGTAATCATTAGGTCATTCTAATGTTATTTGTCTTTTAGAATATCTTGGAAAACGTTCTAAAATAAAGAAAGTGTTATGTAGTTGAGTTAATTATTTCCTATAATTGTTTGAGAGTTTACTTTATTTCATATAGTTCCGGGTTTAACTTCTAGAGAAGACTGAATAGTTATCTCCATAGCTTATATGTATGTTGCCGATCTAATGAAACTTATGGAATTGCATCTCTTGATCCGTTACGTTGATGATTCAAATAAATAGGATCTGAAATAACTTTCTTTTTTTAAATATCCATTGTTGATATTCTCTGAAAGAAGTTGTAAATTGCTTATACTGAGATTAGACTTGTTAAAATATCACAGTTCTTTTCGGAGCAGTTAGAACCGTTTCATTAAAGAAGAAAGAGAAATGTAACTGGGAGTGAAGCCAGTAAACAGTGAACTGATTCTGCCTGTATCAACAATGGTTATATACCTCATCAACAGAGTGAATTTTATCTATAAAGCAGTCTTTCCTCTTGGACCTTTTTTTCTCCCTAGAACTTCTATTGCCTGTGCAGAAGGGAGGAGGTTCATTTGTGGACTGAGATGACAGAGGTGGAGCGGTGATGACAAAAGAAGAGCTTTTATTATCGAGCATCATCACCATCACAACCACTGTCTGCTCATCATTTGACCCTAAATGAGTGTTTGTGAAGTCTTCTCCAGCACTTCATTTTATCTCTACATTTTCTGATGCCCCAGCATTTTGTGTTTAAAGACTATCTTATAAAACACAAACAGATTGTGTGGATGGGATAATGAGAGGCCAAACTACTTCTTTTCAAGTTGAAGATAGCAGGTATTTGTGCGTCTTTATCTCATGCTTTAAGAACGAATATTATTCTTATAGTATAATTTTACTTTGTTTGTTGCCATCGAGATCTGCACTGTTAGAAAGAGTTCGGGCCTTAATATTTCAGTAACAAAAACGTTTGGTACAAACATACAAATTTACTTTTATAATAAAATTTGCATACTCATTCATGTATGTAGCCTTTATTGAAAACTATATCTATCTAAGCCAATATGTCACAGTTCTATCACAATATATCGAGTTTCGTAAAATATATTAAAAATTTAGACAAAGTAACGCAATAATTTTATATACTGTATTCTAACTTTAAAATATATGACTTTTGCTAAGGTTTTGTAATCACTATGTAGTAGTTGCTAAAAATGTTCTTGTATTCCATCACAAGTTATACGATTAAATTCATACGTAACAGCTTGATACGTAGGAGTTTTTGTACAAAATCCTGGTGATTTATTTTTCTTTAAAAACTAGACTATAATATTTACAAAAAAGAAGTTTAAACAAAATTAGCATTTGTTTTGTATAAATCTTTCTGTACAAGGGATAGGAAGTTGTTTTAATTTTTTTTTTCAAGTGAGATAATAGGGCAGAAGTTTTTGAACAAGATTTTATATTAATTATATACTGCAACGAACTTTGATGCTTGGTGGGGCCATCATTTATTTTAACGTCATTACAGTTGTAACATTAAGAAAGCTACATTAGAACATTGGAAACTGTACTATCACCATATTATGATCACTGAGAAATAAACGCTTATACCTTGTTCTGAGAGATCATATATTTAACCCTGTATCTGTAAGAATTTCTATAAACAAAGCTAATTAAACTTAAATTTACTGTTTCTGGGTATAACTGGGTAAAATTTACTGTCACACTGAGAAAAATCTGTTTTCCGGACAAAGGTGTCTTGTACAAATACACGGACTCCTCTTGCTTACTACAGAAATCAGTATGGAGCATACGTTATCCATATGCTACACACGTACTGGTTTTCGATGTTACATCATGCCGTTTCAGGATGTCTGACAGTTTTCCGTATATCACATGTATATACTTATGTTACATTCCTTAGCTATATGTTATATACTCCATTTGTATGTAAGATCCTGACCTCCTATATTGTTTCGTACGGAAAGTACGTATAGACGGAACACTTTTTACGGAAAATATTTTAAAACATGCGTTTTCAGTTATACGTCTGCTGAACGTTAAGTCCAAAAACTACAGGAATTACTCATGTAACCTACCTTTTTAAGTACACCATCTACAATTCTTTTTCTCAGTGCATGTCTAAGTATAACAAACGGTTCTGCCAACTGGAAATATTTTAACAACTGGTTCTAGCGAACCGGTGAGAACCGGCTGAATAGCACCACTGGTTATACACAAATAATAAATAATCGAAAGTAATGAAGCAATGTGTAAGGGATATTGGAAATTCAAACAAGCAGTTAAAACGCCCTTGTAAGTTCTCTCCCCATCCCTATGAATAAAAAACTAAATGATCTAAACAAACAGTACTGCAGTGAACTAACACAAAGGAGATACTATAAGTAATATTCTCCAATACATATACAATGTTTTTATGTTTACTTTTTGAGAAATTCTTTTCTTCCAAGTAAAGGATGCGATAATTGGAACAAATACTGAGGGTTCTAAAGGCATCTCTATAATTCTGATTAAAAACACGTTGCTTTAAGCTGCAAACATTATATAAAAAATGTTTAACATTAGCATAAAGACAACCAATCTAGCCAAAGTCATGCTTTCTATGACTGTTTCAAATTTCAGTCCAATAATCTTAACTTAATTTCAAAAACATTCGAAATTATCGGATGAGCAGATAATTCACAACCATATTTTCCACATCTTTCACCAGCATGAAGTCTATTGCGATACAACCTGCTTTCAAACTTAGGCTTGCCGCTCACTGGCAACTTTGTGTCGGCCAACTATCTTGTTGACCTGGCTGAAAGCATTGAGTCCGCTCACTGAGGAGACGGCGACAGAAAAGTTTCAGAGATGTCGCTAAGCAGGCAACAGCTCGGCGACGGAACAGTTGCGCAACAATTAAAAATGCATTGAGTTTTATAAGAGTCTGCTTACTGTGGCTGCGGCGACAAAAAGTTGCCTAGATGCCTCCAGGCAGAGAAATAAATAAATTATGTTTTCTATAAGTTATTTCGCACAACAGTTCATTTCGTGTGCAACGCGTAAACAGAAGTGTTTGCAATGGTAGCTAATATTCTTTAATTAGCGATGAAAACAACGAAAAATTAATTGAGGAAAAAAAGAAACACCCAGCGTTATATTAAAAAATGTTTACAACAAAAATCAGATATAAATTTAAAGAAGAAATTGTGGAAGAGATTCTAGAGGAGAAAGTGATGAATGAAACTCTGTATGTAGTTCTAAAAGTTTCTCATAATCTGGTTCGAACTAGAATGCACTGATTCTCAAAAGTGAAGCCAAAAACGTCAGATTGGAATTCGCGTGACGGGCCGAATAGAACCATTCAGGCGGCCGCGTCTGACATGAGAGCCATAGTTTGCACATCAATGATTTAGGTAATCATTAATAAAACAGCCAAAATGACAATAAATTGTTTTTGCTTTATTATCTAACAAAAATTTGTTTATCACTCAAATAGCATTTAGGGCCATATTCGAAAAGCTACTGGGAAAGGACTCTATAGTTAAACACCGTAAAATTCGTAATTTAAAATGCTGAGAAATTTGTACTATTTTGGTACATTTTTCTACTACAAAGAAAAATGTACCACAAAATAATGTGAGGCAAATACTTCTACAGAGCCCTTCTCCCGCCAATTTGTAGCAAGGCCTAGAACTTTCTTCTAGTTCTACAAAACCCTTTCTATGTGATACAAAAACATACAAAAAATACTACAAAAGTCTGAGTGTATTACATTTCGAAGTGAAAATGAAATGAAACCTTTGAGTTTTATGTCCCAGGGTTATGCCGGGTAGGCTAAAGGAGACAGTAATAATGAGAATGAACGAAATGTTGATACGGATGAAGAAAGTTGGAGGAAACGGGAGATCCCCTAGAAAACCCATGCACATAGTGTTTGTCCACTCAAACTCCACTTGGCGCGAGCTGAGATCGAACCAGGGACGCTGTGCATCAGAGGTGAACACTTTACCAACGAACCCTATTAAATTTTGAATTTGATATCGCAGTAGACCCAAATGGACCTATTAAATCTCATCAGGCGGTCTGATTATTATTAACGATTAATTTTACAGGTAAATCAATCTAATATATACACACATAGTACGTACTTATCTTAATGTCACTACTAGTCTTTCTTCAATTGTTACAGCAAGTCTGAAGTTTGTGTTTATCTTTGTTATTGTTTTTGCTAATAGAGACAATAGTTCATTAAACGTAATCACATTCATTCTACATAGCTAAAGAACTTCGAAGCATAATTGTGTAAATCACTGTACAGAGTGTAAAATATTCCTTTCGGCAATCTTTCACTGTATAGAGGATGCATCCAATATTTCTTTTTTTTCTTTTTCTTTCATTCTAGAATTCAGCATTAGCATACAAGCAATAGCTCATTCTTCGAAGTCCATCGTACTGTGTCAAATCCCGCCCATTTGTGGTATCAAATGCTCGGCAACTTTTCTGTTGCCGTCACCAGTAAGCGAGGGTGTGGTACCCAAAGTACCCAAATAGTGTAAAGTACCCAATATCCTCACATGTATTTTGTATTTTTTTTGTTTATTGCAAAACAAGGAAGCGATATTCAAACTATTTGTTTAGGAATATAAAAACAGATAACATAAGCATCACACCACAGTTATAGGAAGTTTTCCTATACAAAAATAGCAAAGTAAGGCATTTCATAAGGAGACCTGAGCTAAGCTCTACGCTACAACCCGGAATTATCTGAATCCCGGAAAGGGGTTGTTCTGGTTGAGTACGGAGAGTGGACTGCGGAGTTGGAATTAAGATCGCATAGTGAAAAGACATCGATTGGAGATTGTCAAAGCTGAGTATTACAGTTTAAATACTACAATAGTTTAAATAAATAGTAACAACTCAATAATGACAAAATTACTGATAACTTCAGATTTGCAATTGATAAGCACTAACAATGTAAGTAAAGGCATTCACTACACTTCACTACACCAAAGCCTTTAAAATGACTTTCATATTCTGCCAGCAAATTTTCATACATGTGAAATGGTAAACAATCGTCAATTATGTCTGATGGGAAGTCAGACTGCGAACATATTTACCAAGAGGCAATGTTTTAGGATTTATTTTACTGTATATTCATGGCCTCCCGATCGTTTTAGCTTGCAGAGTAGATCATTTAACTTGAAACACTCCTCTTATTTTCAACTAATAGATAAGAAGAACTAATTTTGTACGATGTACTATTTTGTAGGATACCAATAGGGAAAAATCGTTCGACAGACTCTGCAATATTATTTGATTAACAGGTTTCCAACCCAATATAAAGTTCTATTTTTTCCAATGGCACATCATCAGATTATTACATGCTTCAAATGTAATTATTAAACGAAAATTTACCACATTTATTAATCCGTGTTACAGGCTAAAAACGCTACATTATCCCAAACAATCAAATTTTGGAAATCTATACAACAGTAATAACGCAAGTGAGATGGACAGGGTAATGCACATCCAAAGTAATTTGGTGTCAAACAGTACGATCATCATATGACTTTTTTCAAATAAATAGTAACAGATTATAAGGTATTGAAAATTTGACTTTCTTTCAAAAGCTTTTCTGACGAAACATTGCAAAGGTAAGTATCACATTCAACCACAAAGGCGACTTTCAATGGGCTTAATACTAAAACCACTCCGAATCACTGGCGCAAATCCCGGGGGATTGAAGGGGCATGTCCCCTCCAATCGTGGAACTCAGGGGGACTGTCTTCTCCCAATAATCCGATTTGAAATGTGTTTTGGGGGAGAATTTGATGATTTTTGTTCGATTGCCATAAAGGAGCGTGATATGAAATTGATGTTCCTCAGAGTAAGCCTCAACTCTGCCCGCCTCCCAACGTTGAAGACAACTGTGCTCCTTTGATCATCCACAACATTGTTTTTCAACTTCAAAAATATTTTGGACATCGAAAAAAAAAAAAAAAAAACCCGGAAAGGTAATGTTGAAGACAGATTTGCGCCGCTGCTCCGGACTCATTATAAACACTAGTAAAGTTTGCAACAGTGCTTGAAACTATGTACTTGCGGGAATTTGTAATTACTTCTACCAAACGATATTATTCCAACGTTACAGAAGCAATAAAAGCGGTAATCATTTTGTAATTTCTACAAATAAATTAGTAGAATAAAATAATTACTTTTACCTTATGTGATTCCTATACGAGAATTTTATCAACATTTCAGAAGATGAAAGTATTTTATATTAAACAAATTAATACTGTTTGTTCTGTAAAATAATATATAAATTCGTAAAAAAAGAAAGGAATTCTTATTTAGGAATATAAAGAAAGATCAAGTTTGAACAAACTATTTATTTCAAAATCTACAATATTGAAACTCGTAAAGCTAAGATTACATCAAGTTTCTAAATTTCATTTTTGTTGTAGTATTTACCTTCTTCATTCCTTCTTCCCTTCTTTTTCTTATACTTTATATCAGTAACTTCTTTGTATTTCAGAATCTTCTGTGAGAGAAAGGAGGGGGAAGCAAACGTAATTAGTAAAGGCAAGATGACATTGGAACTTCTGTAAAAGTTAAGGCAGAGGAAGCGTTACAAGGAAACAGAGCATGATTATGACTTTGACAAGGAGAAGAGAAGACGGAAGGATAGAAATTAACAGGTAAAGAAAAAGAATAAAAGAAAGAAGATCAAAGTAAGAAGGCAATTATTATCTTAATATATAAATTTTATTCTTAGTTTTCTCTCTCTTCGTAAATTTGAAAGCAAAACGTAGTTAGAGAAGGTAAAATATCATTTTAGTTTCTTTAAAAATAAAAGGAATGCAAGATTCAGAAACAAACTAATATTTAGATGGCCTTAGATTTTAGCACAATTTACATGGAAGATGTACCAGTTTTATAACGAAGTCATAGGCAAAGAATAGGATAACTACTAGCAACGTGCCGCTCTTATGACTGAAGCTGCTTGATAGCAATATGATTTCGAGATTACACGCTAACCGTTGTTAAATCACTAAAGATCAGTGTACAGTATTTTAACTCAGTGGCAAAATATTCACCTATGGCTCGAATACATGCTCATTCATTCCTACGCAATGTACATTTGTAGTGACCTATGTTAAATAAAGTAAATATTTTAGTATTCTCCAAGACAGGTTTCTGAACCTGGTATTGCGACCCCTAGGAGTCGCGAAGATAAACGAAAGAGATAAACATAATTAGAATCTAATATAAATATTATTTTGAATTTTGTTCTGATAATCATATTTTTATTATTGTACATACTGTTAAGAATAACTAAAAATAGGTCTACTAAACATTTACAACATGTGTAGAGTAGTTTAAAAATCAATTTAATGAAAGAGGTAAGATATGAAACTAATGAGAACTGCATTTTAAATACCAGAAAAATACAAATGCAAGAAAACCTGTACATTGAAATATAATTAAAATTGAAATCTAATGAGATACCTGAGCTAATGAGATGGTGTGGTTTCACTAGTGTGACAATGTGTGGTTCAATCTTCATTACACATATTATCAAGTCATTTGAAACACTCAGATTTTCATAACTTTTAACAACTGTGTAATTTTTTTTAACCAAAATTAGAAATCATTTTATTTTTTATCATATGACCCCAAATTAAGAGAGATATGAAGTTTTAAAAATTTCAAATGGCCTCCATTTTGAAACAGTATGACGGAACGGATTCGATATTTGTAATATGAATGAACTGACCAAATTTGGTTTTAATCCATTCGCTTTTAGGGAAGTTACTGTATATATAAGAAATGGATTTTACTGTTACAGAAAAGATGAATATCATGGGATCTTCGCAATAGGTATATTAGCCCCTAAATGACCAACGTGAGTCCAATGGACTCACCTCGTATAACCTTTATTCGACTGGAAATTATGTGTTGCTCAATAGATGTCTTTTTTAGATATGCTATCGGTAAAAATGAGTGATTGTTATACTTACATGTTCTGTAAGAAACATTTAAAAATATCATACGAAATTACACTTTGTAACACAATGTAACGTCTGATATGTTATCAACAGTGTGAGACCATTGAACTCGCCTTGGCTGTTTATGTTAGGAAAATAGGTTGGCTGTTGTAGGGTGTAAAATTCCACCCAAGCTTATTACAAACCAGAAATTATAAGGGAATCGCTGGCAAGAGGATGTGATAAAATTGGAGTCGTGATAGGAATTAGGTTGAAAACCACAGCTCCAAGTGAACATGTTTTTTAATTTCTTGGTCAGATAAGTTCTATTATCAACGAACGTCTTAATGTCAGATATACTGATACTTCAGAGTTTAAGCTACACTAGTTTCTTTTAGAAAATTTATGAAACAAAATAGTATTTCGCTTAAATTTTTATTTGTATTTTCGCGGAAAAAATGCGAAAGATGTATTCTCCATTTCAAACAAAATTAACAATATGTAGTAAATAGCTAAAGAAAAAATTTCATTAAAGATAAGTGAAAAGGCTCCAATAGTTTTATTAACTTGCTTCAGCAGCAAGGCTATATGACTGTATCTACAGCTTAACGTGTGATCGGAACCACATTAACTCCCACTGGGAATCAAATCCAGGTCTCCAACGCCAAATACGTATACTACAATCGTTTGGCTTTAGTAAATCATTAGCTTAATCCTTATAGCATATACAGAGCAAAACATTAAACATTTTGTGACTTCAAACGAAAAATTTCTACGAAAGAATGTGAACAGTCTTCTATATCTGAATGTTTTGGTAGTGAGTCTTATGATTAATAAATTGTCATAGGCCATTTTGGTAATGTGGGTGCAGGCTAGGATGGGACATCACTTTCTAACATTGTTGCCAGGACGATCTGCTCTATTCAGCCTTAAGATCTCAAAAATAGTCCATAAGTTTTACTTTCAAAAAACTAGAAAAACACGGTATGATAGCAAGTAACTTATGAGAGACTTAAAAAGCCACTCAAATATCTCCGAACATAGGAAACAAGAAATATACAAAATAGAAAGTATTATTGTAGGAAATCTGAAAATTGAAGTTAATGTGAGTGCAGCTGCACCTACTGTGGCGCCGCCTATATAAATCGTTAAGACTGAAAATCCCTCATCTTTGTTTTTATGTTTATTAATTAAATTGAATTGCAATCCTCAACATAGATGTCTTCTTCTCGAAATTTTGATGATAAATATTTTATGACTTACGAATCTAAAACATAGACTAGGGTAACTCAATCGGTTAAACAACATACAAGGCTATAGGTGTAATGAGAATAGAAACAGACGTCATCGGCGGACAACATTGTTCATACGTAAAACCAGACTTGATTTTTAAAGTGTCATGAAGAACATTATGAAGAAGACATAAAGTTTAACGAATAAGTAAAGAAAGCAGAGTTGCAATTGAAAAATGTAATTAGATCTCATGACATACATATACTCATGATGTTCAAATAGCGGCCCATGTGCCAGAACTCCTGTGATTATGCTTCATCAGGCTCGAGAATAAATTCATATGATTCGTTAATTTTTAAACTTCATCCATAAAGGAAGGGTAAAATTGACCATACACCCAAAACGAGACTTATCTTCTAACTGAGAGAATATTTTCTTTAACTTTTAGGACAACAAGTGCATTCTACAAAATAAGCTTGTCGGTTTCTGACCAATATTTAGTAAAATGCAGATTTCATAGAGTGAGTTCGTAGCTCAGTACCCAATTGGCCTAGCATACAGACATCAACACATGAGGAAGCGGAAACGAGGAATACAATAAAGACTCTCAAATTAGAATATAAAAATTATGTGCTCTTACATTGCAGTCGTTGTATATTAATTTTTATTGTATATTAATTAATTTGTATTTGTATTTTATTATTAATTTGTCTAGTCCCAAGTATCGTTCTTGTTTTGTTCCATCTCGCAGTGCATTATAAATTGGACGTCATTGATTTTCTAACGAAATACCAAGCACATCGCAGATATTTCCTTGTGTTTAGAGGAAAATTAACTTTTTTCCTATTCCTCGCAGAAAACTACTGTACTCCTTCCACTACGCCTTTCTTTATATAACTACTCTATGGCTTATGGAATCCGGAGGTTCAATGTCATGTTCACGAAAGTTCTCAATTGACTTCTGTCCTCAGCTAATTGAATCCAATTTCTACTTTGCATTCATATTTATGCGAGATCTATCTTAGTAGTGTCCTCCCATATACGCCTACGTCTTCCTAATGGTCATCTTCCGATTGGATTTCCAGCTAAATTTTGGAAGCATTTCTACTTTATTTCATTATGGTTACATGGCATCTGAGCCTCCGAGACTTAATGAACAATGTTTGGTAAACGGTATAAATTATGCAGTTCCTCGTTATAAAGATTCCGCCGTACCCGTTCCTCTTGAGTCGAAATATTCGGCTGAGGAATTTAACCCCAAATACTTTCAGTCTAGATTCTTCCCTCAGAGTAAGCTATCATGTGCAAATACACAGTACAACAAGCATGATTATTGTTTTATATATTTTAAGCTTCAAATTTCTCTACAGAATTCGAGAAGACAAAAGATTTTCAACTGAATAATAGCACGAATTTCCTGTTTTCAGTCGACATTTATATGATTTTGGTGTGGTTATATTGATCCTAGATATTTGGAAGTGTCCACTTTGTCGAACGTGTCATTAGATATTTTGACGTATGCATAAATTACAGTATTACTATCCTAGCAAATTTCCATGTATTTAGTTTTCTCTGCAATTACTTCTATACCCATGTCCCTGCAAGCGTTTAATAAAACATCTTCATTTCTTTCTATTGTTCTATCATCTCCTATCAATTTACATCATCAGCATACGCCATAACCTGGTGAAGTTCCTTCAGCTCTAGACCCTAGTTCCTATCTTTGATTTTCCTTATAGCGTATTCCAGGACAACGTTGAATAATAATGGACACACCCATGTCCTTGTTTAAGGCCCTTGTCGACGTGAAAATTCATAGACAAGTATTTTTTTACTGGAATTTTACTTTGGAATTTATTTAAACACATTCTAACTAACCAAACTAGCTTTTTTGGTATTCAAAATTCTATAAGAGTGTTACACAAAGTTTGTCTCCTAACCTAGTCGTAGGTGTTTCTAAAATCAATAAATAATCCTTTTGGAATATTTATCGAATGATAAATATCTGGTCAATAGTTGATCCATTTCGCCTAAATTCACACTGATAATCTTCAAGAATTTCATCTGCATATGTGGTCAATTATGCTAACTGAATGTTTGAGAGGATTTTAAAAGATGTTGACGGAAGAGGATAATTATTAAAATCAGTTTTGTCGCATTTCTTGTAAACTGGAACAGTAATTGATTCTTTCAATTTCTCTTCCATTCCTTTTCGTTACAGTTAAGAACGATGAGTTTGTGTAACTTTTCTATATTTTTTCCTCCACCTAAGATTAACTAAACTGGAATTTTGTATACATCCGAGGATTTGTGCCTCTTTAATTTATTTATGGAATTTCTATTTCTGTTCAGTTAGGCTTTGGAATATACGATTCTACTGTGTACATTTCCCTTTCTCCACGAACATCAGTTTTTTGCTGCGCGTTAAGCAAATCGAGAGAGTAATCTTTCCATCTGTTCAAAATAGTATTTTATCAATGAGAATTATTCACGCATATGTTTTTGTTTTTACTATTATGTTTAAGTTCATTAATTTTTGCTTTCAAAATATTGTGTATCTTTTTACTGAAAGTTTTGGTAGGTTTCCACCTGATGTCAAAGAAATTTTGTGTAGTTGTATCATTTTGTAGCCAACACAATTTTAACTGTTTTCTCTTCTCTGCTAGTTTAGTGCATTCCTGGTCGAACCATAGTTTGTTCATATAAATTTCTGTGTGTCCCAATTTTTCAGTATTTGGACTTCTCATTTAAAATAATTAGACACACTTTCAACATTTTTAAATATTTCCTTTAAAAGGGAAGAAAAAAAGCGGATAGAAAAGAATAGTGGGGTTTGCAATTGTAAAAATAAGGAGATCATATCTTGAAGTCCTTTAAGGTTAGAGACATGAAATTCAATATATATATATATATATATATATATATATATATAAAGCCATCAAATATTCCTGTGTGTCTGTATACCAACTTCCTCTATAATAGGGTAAGATTAGTTAGTTAGATCTTCTTTAGTAGATAGATAGTTTGAACATCACTACGCGTACGTTTGCCGAACATAAAATAAAACTTTTGGTACGGATATGACCACATTTAAGGTAAATTTAATATGATTTATACTATTTATGGTTATGAATTGATTAAGGATGTACGTTTTCACACACAAAACATAATTCACGAATCAAGAACTTCTTTATACATTAAAGATGGTTAGTTCTCAGCGTCTTTCAGCAAATGCCGTAAAATTAATGAAACCGGAAACACACATAAACAAATCTTAAGTAGAATGTTTTCACTTGAAATTTATCGTTTCGAATTAAATATTAACTATCGCGTTTGGTATACAAAATTAAGTGAATCAAATTTTTCAAACGTGTTTAACTTGAAGTAAACCCCAATGTCACTTTTAAATATTTTTTCTGTAAAATCAGAATTAGGGATATCTTTTTTCACATAAATGATTGATTCACCCTATCAGTAGAGAAGGTCAGTGCTTCGAATCTGAATCTTAGAACTCCTGATTTCAAAGCGAGAACGTGTGGTGCACAGATACAGTGTTCATGTGTCTTCTCGCGATTCTTTCGTTTCCTCCCACTTTCTGTATTCCACCATTCCGTTGTTATCAAAACAGTCTCCCTTAGCCTCGGAGCATAAACGTGGGATGTTAAACTCTAAAAGAACAATGAGAACGCTAATAACTAATTAAACCTTTCCCTGTAGAGTATGAAAGCTTAAACTCTTACTTTTCATTTGAAAAAAAAGAAATTAATAATAAAAGATGAAGAAGTTGAAATGCTAATAGTAGTACCTGACCACTGTTCCTTGTAGTTTTGGAAGTGCGCATAACATGAAAGAACTGAAGTCCGGTCAAGGCAGATATACCTATTACACTTATCTGTGTTGCAGTTTCGGCATTATACTATAGCTTTCGCCAGACACGTTTTCTTAGATGTGTCTGATAAAGGCAAAATATAGTATATTGCCGAACTGTAACATATATTAGTAATAATAAATGCTTATTTTGGTCAGATTTTATTTTTATTTAGTAATAGTACTGTCATAAGTCAAATATGTGGAAGGTCTGCCGAAGTCGAAATATGGAAATCTTCTTTATTGTCTCTATAGCTAAAATTATCGTAACGTTTCTCTAAATAACAATAATATTATAACTCTGATGTTGTAATGCAGAAGTGCCATCGAGACGTCAAATTATTTACTTTTCTAAAAACTATATAAAAAATCTCTTGAAACAAATATAAACAGTCAACAAATAATTCACACGAGCTTTCACATCCCCATTCCAGTGTACAGCTGACTTGAATGTCATAATTGCCGAAGTATTAATCAACTGAAAAAAGTTCTTTGCAATATCAAATTACAAGTATGATATTTAAATAAATTGCTGCTTGCACTTACTATATTTGTCTCTATAAAATTGTACTTTTTAAGTACTGGATTAACTCAATTTTAAGCATTAGTAATTAAAAAGGATGAAATAAATTATTCTGTTTAGAGTGGTTGAAAATGAAAGTTAAATTTTAACATCACTAGTTAATTTCTGTCTGTAATACTTCGTCTGGACATTTGAACAAGTGTCGACAGAAAGATATTTCAAGGGGATTTCGAAAGTTACTTATAACTTAAAGCAGTGAGGAGTTAGTAATACCTCAGAGATATAAGTCTAAAATCTCGTGATGAAGCTCTGTGCATAAGATATGTCGTTTTTGCCTTCCCCAGTCCGTGTCCCTTCTGATTGTAACCTTCCGTCCATACACCATCCTCCAAACGGCTCAAAATGCTCCTTCATCAACCACTACTACAACAGCCGAGAGTAATCCTTTCCAGGCCGAAACTTGATCCTTCTATCACTGTGAGTTATCTGCTCCTTTGCTCTTTCGAGAGATACACTGACGTAAACCTTGAGAGACCAGAGCTTAAAATCTTTTGTAAGCGAAACGTTCAATTTTTCACCGAGAAGAGACAGTTGTGTATCACTCATGCATGTAGTACAGAACTATATACATTTAAAATATCTCAATAGAACACAAATATGGGGATCTCTTGCTACTGTCGATCTGAGAACTGAAGAAAAAGTAGGATAAAATAGTGAACTGTGAGTAAAATTGTAGGTTTATAGTTGTAACGTGAAGGATTGAATGTAGTATTCAAGCATATTTAAGTCCATCTGAGTCCTACAAAATACCCATTGCTTAGCTATGCTGACAATTACTGTGAGCAAATGTAGAGAAATGTGTCATAAACAGTTTTGAATAATTCAAAATGTTGTTCAGTGGGGATAGAAGAAAGAAGTCGTGAAATTGGATAACTTATGTTCTGAACGTGACACCATAAACATTATATAACTACCACCTGAACCCTTGAATCTCTCTCAGACCTCCAACTCTTGTTTTCTCGTTCGGTTGTTACTATTCTGTTTACGAGTGAATACAAAGCTATATCCATGCCAGCTTCTAGTTCCTTCATTTTAAAATGTAAATAAAAGAAATAATATACACAAAAACTACTTTTCACACAAAAAATATTTTTTAACGAAACAATCTATACCTTAGCAATTTGAATAGATGTTTCATTACCGTCACTTACTGAAGTACTAATTCGCGCAACGATGATTTATACCAGGTAGAATCCAAATTTTATTGAAAATAGAAATCGTCATTAATACTACAAACACAAGCTGTATTTATGAACGGAATCTTGGAACATGTATTTAAGATCACTAAATTTAGGAGGCGGTAAAGTTTAAGAAAAATAAAAATATTTTTGTTTAGATTGGTTTATAACGACATAAGAAGATATTCTACGATAATGTTAACTCCCCGTAATGGGCAAGCCTCAATATAGAACATGATAATAAAAATAAATAAGTGGTATTTTATTGTGTTTCAGCTTCTTTCTTTGTTAATTTGTACTTTTAAGGAAATTTTATAGCTAACAGTTAATTTCTGCACAAATTTACTTTGTGGTTTCCATGCTACACACATGTAGTTGCTTTCTGGAAATTTGAGCTGAGAATAAAGATTGAAATTATCATAGCAACATCATTCTAGAAACAATGATTGCTTCAGATGAAGAGGAAAGAGAATTAGGAATATTGATGTGAAGAGCAACATCTTGATTAATGTTGTCAATTTCATACAATATTCATCAAATACATTTTTTTTTTGTAAACTAAACTACACACTGGAGTTTGGCAGATATTGAAGTATTTCGGTGTCTTTACGTAATGCTTTAACTCACTCTAGAATATAACTCACTCTAGAAAGATAATAAGTAGGCGCTTTCTGGTCATGTGTATTTGCAGCTTATAGCAGTAGTTCCCAATCGGTGTGGCGAGCAGTCCCATAGAGTGTGTTGCGAAATTTTTTAATTTAAAAGTCAAGAAGGATTTAATAATTAGTTAAAATCAACTTTGAGACAGACTGTACAAAACAGTACCTCCAAGGTTAGGAACAATGCTTAGTAATACATAGAGTAACTATTTTATAGAAATTTATAGGCTTACACTATAATAACTTACATTATTATCAATAAAGTAAGTCAAAAAAAGTCAATAAAAAGTCAAAGAGTGTTGCAACGTTATAAGCGTTTATTAAAATGTGTTGTCGAATAAAAAATAGTTTTTTTTGGGGGGGGGGAGAAGTTGATTTAAGTTCAGCGTCCTCCCATTTAGCAGTAAAGCTATATGATACGTGGATCTGTTACTTAACGGACCACATGAGCTCTCGCGAGAATTGAACTCAGGTTTCTTGCGACGAACGCACGTACAGTAACCACGGGACTAAATCTGAGAGGTATACAGGTACAAATTAGTATGGTGATAATGATACTGCAATGTTTTATATATGCTCCCAACACCACGTGCTGGCTGTAAACACACTTCAGACGACAACAACGAAAAAGATATCGCCAATCATCATCAACGATCGTGAACTGACGAGAATTAATCAAGTGAGCAACATTTCTTGGTAAAATGAGCCAGAAAATCGCAGAAGGCATTAATATCCACCGATTGATCATCAGTTCCACTCCCTAGAACGCCTAGTCTCTGACAAGGTACATTCACGAAGTGTCTTCTCGGGATTCGTGTAAAATTGATTCAAATGTGAAGTTCTCCACGGCCCAATGTGTATTGTACTAATTTTAGCGGCCCATACCGGTAATTTGCATATTAATTGCGGTAATTTGACTTTCCCGGCATTCAATCATAAATTAGTATAACGCTCGGACACAAAATTGCTTTTAGTTTCTTTATATTTAACAGACGGGCGTCGTTAGCAGGGGTCAGAGGACGCGTCCCCCCACGTTTTAGTAAAATATATTTTTTAAAAAAACTACACTACTTTGTATATATAACTTTTGTCGGAAAAAGGATTTTGAATTTGATTCATCCTACCCTCCAAATCTAAAAAGGTAACGACGCCAGTGTTTAACTGGACATGAATGTGGGCATATGCTAAACAAATTGAACGAAATACTGCTTCTCTGACACGTTACCCGTTCCGGCCGCCATCTTGGATCCACCATATTGCATTCAACTTTCGTTTTTTTCAAATGGGAATAGGTGCATGTGATACATCAAACTCACATACAATTGTCTCGGAAATTCATTGGTGTAGTGAATTTTACCGTAGCTTGTACCATTTGCAAGATATTGTATGTTAAATGTCACAGACTTCATGAATATTGAACCAAATAGAAAGTTGTGCAGGGCCCCGTGTTAATATGTAATATTTTACGTGATATATCGTTGATGAAATATTATCTGAACGTGCATACATATAGACACACAGACGTTAATACGGAAATGGTAGGTATATAAGAAGAAACTTCCATAATAAAAGGGGATTGGGAAAAGTCCAAATTCCCGGGTACCATCTTTTAACTCTACTGTGAAAGGCAATATACTTAGGAACACAATAACATTATCCGAAATTCCGTTCTTTTTTTTTTTTAAAAAAAAAACACTTTTCTATTTCTTACCGACAAATCCAGTGGTTAAAACCTTTTTTGATTCAAACACACTTTACTAAACGTCTAATATCACAACACATTTCTTTGATTTCTTTATTAATAATAATATAAATTATGTTAGTGTATACTGTATATATGTCTCTATAAGTTTCTCTAATGTTAAACCCTATTGGGCATTGTTGCTGCAGCTCAAATCTTTAACCTGTGTAGAATGTCTGAAAAAATCATTAAGTTATTATTAGATGCTTCATCATTTTAACATTCTAAAGTTTCTCGTCACATCACATGGGACTGCGCGATACACCCATTGGAAACCACTGAACTAACTTATTCATCAGTGCTTGTCACATCATTGTCTTTATTTGAAAGAAATATTTACATATCTTTTGAGAAGATGAAAAGCGAGATTGAAAAACAATTCTAAATTCGACATTTCACAGTTGTTGAATATTTAGCTACTATATTTACTATAAGAAAATATCAAGAAGCAACGAAAACACAAACGCTTTTATGAGACATTAAAAGCAAACAATATGGAAAGGAAATCAGCGAAGACAAGGACATTTCATTTCCTTTTACTGCACTTTATTAACATGGAATAATTTCCAGAAACAGGTCTTGCAAATAAAGGATGAGGATATGAAAACGCGACAACTCCTTGTGTAGACAAACAAACAACAACTTATTCTTAGAAAATGTTCTTCTATGATAATTTCACTAAATTACTTTCGCAAAAGCAGCTTTTCCAAGATATCTAAGTGGAACATCAAAGTCCAAAATAGAAAACGAACTGAAATCTCATTTCAAGAGTTATTTATTTCTTGATCTCTCTGTTTCTCTCATAAAGAATGAAAGAAAGAAAGTAAAGAGAGAAACACCATATCGAGTGGTGATACAAAAGTTTCTACTGGGACAGCCAATTGCTTGCGCCTGAATTAACACACCAATCAATCCGTTCATCAATTCAAAGCTCTCTCAAATCTGAATTTTATATAAATTCCATGTTTACACGAATTTGTAAAAACACTACTTTCATTTGTATTATTGAATTTTCTCTATTTATACCATGGGTACTTATAGTAAGTCTGAAACCAAAATACGTGAATCTAGGTATAAGTAATTCCTTTCACTATATTTACAATGCTCAAATTATCTTTCATATATTTTGAAATTACTCTTATAAAGGAATTGCATAAGTTTAAAGTTCTATTAATACCTTTTATTAGTAATAATTTATTCCAATCACATAAAATCATTACAAGTCAAAGATTATCTAATCAAAGATTATTTAGCACGCTTTTCTGTTAAAAGAAAATACGCTTGAACTTTTTTTTATTAAATGCTTGTTTTAGGAAGGAATGTTGTTTTGTTATACGAAGACTGAACTTACAATTAAAAAAAAAACAACATAAAAATTAACTTAAAAATTAGCTTTTTGCCTGAATTTTCCAACAGAAGGCGATCGAGACTTTGGATTTCGAGAAAATTTTGATTGTGATATAAGTAAGAATTACGCATATTGAATGCAATGCCACAATGGCTTAACAAAAAAATAAAAAAAGTGCCACTTTTCTGTCCAGGATAACGATTCTTTGTTATGAATTAAAAGTTAATAGTGTAGACTAAATTAGCAAAGAAGATTAAGACTAATTATATTTTGTAAGTTGAAATGCAAAATACCTGTTATCCATGACTATGCTCAGGTTTTTTTAAAATCTTCATTTCTTTCTTATACCTGATTCATTTGTTATCTTTCATTATCTTTTTGTTTAATTTCATACGTAAAGAGCTTAACGGAATAGAAGGAATACACAATTTGTAAGAAACAGCTTAAAAATAAAAAAGGCAACTCAAACAATGATAAAAAAGTATTTTAACTTGTGCTGCGGTTTTACCAGTCATGGGCTAACCGTGATGACTTACGGTGTCGCAACTGTACAGAATGATTTCTATTTCCGGACATTGTAATGTAATTAAATTTCATCAAGGATTAGAACTGCGGCAGGAAGGCAAATTGCGTGAAACATTTCCCTGTTCTTTCCTATAACGTAATCCCTTAACAATTTCGACATCAACTTTTAAGACTTTCATTTCTGAATAATAAATACGACTATCACTATTTGGGAACATGGTGGCTTATTGGTAAAGAGTTTACAGTATCTTATGTCGAACGTTTGGTTCTCTGCCCTAGACGATTTGATTGATAAACGACGTCATATGTCCGTGGATTTTCCTAGTATATTTCTATTTCCTCCTACCTCACCTACATGTATCACTTGTCCGTTTTAGCCTAAGGAGACAATTATGGGTAAAAAAAATAGCAATATAATTTAATGTATAAATTTCTTTGAGATCTTTTTTCTCATCATAATATGTAATAGTTTGAAACCTATATAAATTCAAAAAATATCCGAAATGAGTGTAGTTTGCATTTCATATGGAATCTTCGTTACAGGGGAACTGGTTCTTCCTACGTAGAGCGCATTCTCACCCTATACTAAAGTAATTTTCCTTGAAGTTTTCTTTTGTGCAAAGCAGGGTCAGATATTTATCTCTTGATGTTTGAAATAGTATTGTAAACTTAAGTTCTACATACCAAGTATATTTGTAAACATTCCAATATAAGCAAAGGAAGTACTAAATAATATATTAAGTGAAAATAATTTACTAATGTGTTCTAGTCACTGACATAAATTATCAGATTTCTCTTCCGGTTTGCATTGAAAGTAATTGGAAAGCTATTGTACTCTAACGTACATGATAAGGAGTATGATAGAAATAAAAGGAGTGAAACGTAAAAAAAAAAAAAAAAAAAAAAAAACTCGATGAATAGTATAACAATTGATGACACCTACGTCCAGATGAAAATATTTGTGATGTATTGTACTGTAATCAAGGAAGCATGTGAATCATGTCAGTAATGTCAGAATATAAATATAAGGATGATTATAATGATAAATTAAATAAATGTAAATATCTCTATTTAAAGAAAATAAGCAGTATAAACGAACTGATATAATGATTCTTTTCGGAAGGTTTACCCTAATATTAACTTTATATCTATATTACTAGAACATGCATTGATACTATAATAATGATTTATAAACCAAACAAATAAACAGCTATAAGTTAAAACTCTTATTTCACTTTTTACTATTAAATATTTTTGTAAAAAGAAAAAAAGAACAACATAACCTTAAATACACAAACTCAATCTTTACAAAACAAACAATTTATATGATCATATACGTAATAAATATTCAAAGAAACGCAACTTATATTTTTCATGTTTGTCTGTTTTTCGTTTCATTATCGAAATTTTATCTAGTTATTATGCAAGCATTTTGTATTTCTTTCCACTTTGAAACAAGGTAACACCACACATTTACACACTGGTAAAAATTTTTGTCTTATGCAAAAGTTAATACAGGGCGTCTCAAAAGTCTCCTGACATAGGGTAACTGTTACTCTCAGACGTACAACAAAATGTAAGAAGGGAAATCGTCTCCAAATATGGTGTTTTTAATCTAAAGTAAAGTAAAGGATTTTTTTTTTTAAATCGGAGGAGCTGTTTGGCCTTCAGACTCTTTATGCGCCCAATGTTAAATGAAATTGCAACGTTGCCATTTACCTGGACCCACAAAATAAGTGAATGAAGTTACTGTCTTTCACGCTAAAGTGTCGATGGCCAGCCCCCATTTCAAACATGCCCCCATTCTTCATACTCTTACAAAATGTATCCACCTTGCAATTAAAAATTATCAACTTATGCACACTTAAAACATCTATCTACGTTGCAAATTTACTTAACATTGGGAGCATAAAGAGTGTACAGCCCAAACGGCTTATCCGATTAAAAAAAAATCCTTCATTTTAGATTGAAAACATTATACTTGGAAACGGTTTCCCATCTTACATTTTGTTGTAACTCTGATAATAACAGAGTTGCCCTATGTAAGGGTCTTTTGAGACACCCTGTATAATACGTCATATGAAGAAAACACAATCTCAATCTAACTGTAAACTAGCTATGACAATTGAAAAGTAATTTTCAACATTTTCTTAACGAGAACTATTTAATATAAGTAACTAGGTAGTGAAATAAGTTTACTTAGTTGATTTCCGCATTAACGTACTTTTGTTGATATTTTTATTGGTTTAATCAAAACCAAGATTAAACTCAATGTAATCGAAATAGCTGTGTTGTAAATGAGAATATAACAATGGATGCGTATCATTTAGTCAAATTTTTGTTGGACGTTGTATATATTTCGTCTGTGTAAATATAATTATTAGCATTTCCTTCATTTATTTATAAGTGCAATTGCAGACACTTAAATAGGCCATTTTACACTGAAACAGTTTTTTGTTTATTATTATTATTATTTTAAATCTCGATCTCGTTAGTTGTATTAAATTTTTTCAAGGTTAAGACAATATCCAAAACAACATGGCACTAATTGCAGAATACATATAGTTGTAATATGAGGAAGGAAACCTGTCATTTAAATGAACGGCAAATAATAATAATAATAATAATAATAATAATAATAATAATAATAATAATAATAATAATAATAATAATAATAATAATAATAATAATAATGAGTTAAGAAACCTACCAATATGATATACTATTTATTGGTATAAAATAATATATATATATATTATATATATATATATATATATATATATATATATATATATATATATATATATATATAGAGAGAGAGAGAGAGAGAGAGAGAGAGAGAGGGTCCGGGAAATAGGGGCGAATATTAAAGTCCTATACAACTACTATAAAATATATTGAAAAAGAAATTATGAACACATTGAGTAACTTCTCCCATTTATTTATATATACACATTAGGTAACTTTCTAACATTTATGTATGAAAAATTGTATTCGGCATATGACCACCCAAGGCAATGAGCAATGCGTTCATTGAAATTTGCGATGACGCGTTCACAAACATCTGGTGTGACGCCCTTAATAACCCTCTTAATTTCATCCTTCAGTTGTTGTATTGTCTGTGGTTTGTTCACGTACACTTTAGATTTCACAAATCCCTACAAAAAAAGTCACAAGGGGTAAGATCACATGGTCTGGCAGGCCATTCCTGATTTCCTCGCAAAGAGAGATTTTTTTGAGGAAACTTTTCATTCAGCAGACAAACTGTTTCACGGGATGTGTGACAGGTCGCACCATCTTGCTGAAACCAAAAATCGTAATTTTCAATTTCCATTTAATCCAAAACCGGGAAAAAACAATCTGAAAGCATGTGTCTGTAAAGGTTGCCGTTCACAGTGACGCCAGTTCCATCATCGCCTTCAAAAATTCATTCAATCACTCTGGCTAATCACTCCTCCTGCTCAGAACCCACACCACACAATCGTGCTTTGAGGATGCATCTGTTCTTCCACAGTCACTTGCGGATTTTCTGTAACCCAAATTCTGCAGTTCGGCTTATTGACGTACCCACTGAGATGGAAGTGTGCCTCATCTGAGAAAATTATTCTTGTCGTGAAATTCTCGTTCTCCGCTTGTCGAGCCAATACCCATTGAGCAAATCGATGTCTCTTCCCATGATCTGTAGGCTTCAGCTCGTGTGTAATTTGAATCTTGTATGCATGCATTCTCAGATCTTTCGACAGGATTTCATGCAATGAACTTGGTGATAAATTCAATTGTTGAGCTCGTCGGCTAACTGATTTCATGGGGCTTACGGTCACACTGTCACGCACAACAGAAATGTTTTTTTTCTGTTCTAACAGAACGCGGTCTTCCAGTTTGCTTAACATTTAACACTGACCCCGTGGTCTCAAACTTCAGGATCAACTTCCGAACTGATGATTCAGTAGGAACAACATTGCGTCCAAGTGTCACACGGAAATCGCAAACGGTTGCCGTAGGACTTTTCTTGTTTTTGTAATAACTTCTAATCACTAGTATGCGTTGCTTTGTTGTCAAACGCTCCATGCCGAAATAAACAAAAACCAACAATGCTCACCGGAATTATAGAGGATAAGAAACATGGTAAAACACGGCTGCCAACCGTCATATGACAAAATGGTGCGAAATTGAAATTCGTCCTTATTTCCCGGGCACCCTCTACACACACACACACACACACACACACACACACATATATATATATATATATATATATATATATATATATATATATATATTATGGGTAATTTCGTGTTGCGATACGCACACTCCCCAAATGTATTCTATGTGACCGTAAACACGCATTAGTGAAATGGCAGCGCTCTACGAGAACGTTAACCTGTGCCGACTTGACAAAGTCATGAAATGACGTTTCCATATTATATATAATTTAGAATTTCCGACCGTGATAACGGATAAACTAAAAGTTGGTAAACGCAGATCAGTGTTGCAAACTTTTCTAGAAATAGCGTGAAACGTGTGTTAAATGCAAACACCGTTGGCGCACACAGGGAGTGAGGTACTAACGTTTTGTACACCTTAAATGTAATATTGACAAGAACTATTTACGCTAACTGTAAGTCTAGAAGGGTCCGTTGAACAGTGTTGCCATCAACAGAAGAGAAAAGTTGAGTTTGGAAAATTTACAATAATTCGTGAAAGGTCACTAGTACTGCATGGTTTAAAACCTATAATGTAAGGCGGTATAGTATAAGGAATAGTACCGTGGTTATGTGAGATCGATAAGTCACGTACTGACAGAGATATTCGTTGTCTTGCTAAAGCTGAGAAGTAAGGTTTGTAAACGATGGCAACGCTGCACACCGGGGTTTTTTTTTTACTCTTGCCGTCATCATCGTTATCAGCGACAACAAAAATCCATGAGTACACAAACCCATGCAAATTGCACTCTGTTTTCACATTTTAACAAGGTTGTTAGTATTCCAACCCGCAGTGCAGAGTAGACATTTTAAAAACCTTACTTCTCAGCTATAACAAGATAACGAATATTTCGGTCAGATGTGACTTATCGATCTCACATACCCGCGGTACTAGTCCTTATGCTCTACCGCGTTATAGGTTTTAAACCATAGAACCTTTTAGAGTTATTATACCTTTTCCAATCTCACATTTTCTCTTCTGTTGATGGCAGCGATGAACACTGTTCAACGGACCCTTCTAGACTTAGAGTCAGCGTAAATAGTTCTTGTTCTTGTAAATATTTAATTTAAGGTGTACAAAATGGTAGTTCCTCACTCCCTGTGTGCGCCAACGGTGTTTGCATTTAACACATGTTTCACGTTATTTCTAAAAATGTTTGCAACTGATCTGCGTTTACCATTTCTTTTATCTTTATTTTCATCGTTGCTTGAAATGACGATATCCAGTTTAGGTTATTTAATTTACAGAAACATAACTTTCCCCTGGGTTCATTTGGTGATGTTCTTCAATACACTGGCAGATGTCGTCCTTTCTCTAGTTGCTTCGTGCAAAGTTTCGTTTCTCTGTCTCTTTTAGTTTATCCGTTATCACGGTCGGAAATTCTAAATTATATATAATATGGGAACGTCATTTCATTATTTTGTCAAGTCGATACAGGTTAACGTTCTCGTAGAGCGCTGCCATGCGTGTTTACGGTCACGTAGAATACATTTGGGGGGGTGTGCGTATCGCAACACGAAATTACCCAAAATAAGGGACACCCTATTTTATATATATATAGTTAACTTATGTTTTTTATTTCTTTTCTGGGTCAATCCAAATGCAATCGACCAATTTCCAGGTTAATGATTGCTGCCAAAATTTATTAATTTTTATTTTATTTTTACCTAAGATTGTACTATTTAGGGAGTTGTAAACGGGTATTCATTTATTTTTTTAGCCGCATAGGTTTGTTTGTGGCGTTCATTTTGTATAGGCGCTGAGCGTATTTTGCACTTTTCAGAAGATTCCGTTAAACGCTGTAACTTTTTAGGTTTTAAAGATAATGAGTTCAAACCAGAACTATATGAAAGATAATAGAATGGACAACATTCTGTGTTCAGTGCACATTGAGATGTACTTTAGAACGTTGAAGAAAGAAGCTCTGAGCATTGAGGTTGGAAACCTTGAAGTGGCCATTTTTGAATGTACATTTTGAAACGAAATAAATAAGATTCACCTTCAATTCGTTGTCTACATAGAGACTACATAGCAAACAACATTCCAAACAAGTTTCAGATCTGAGAACCTTACATTTGATTTCTTTGTTTCTTTTCTTTTTTTTCTTTTTCTTTTTTTTTGAAATTTTTAAACTTTACGAATTTTCAAAAATCGTGTATTTTCACCATCAAATATTTCAGGAAGGACAAGTGAAAAATCCCAAATTTTGCACAAAATAGATGATAGTTATGCAGTAACAAGTGAGTAAAATTGCATCACTGAAACTTGAGTAGTTTCTGAGTTATAAGTTTTTGCAGTGGTGTCAAATTCACGATTTTGAAAACTGAACAGTTGTGCAGGTTTTGTGTTGGTATAGAATCTCAGGCATACAATTTATCTGAGTTTCATCAGAAGAAATGCAGTCAAACAGCAAGAAATTCGAGATTTGCTACTTGTAAAAGAATTATCGATACCAGATCATATAATAGATTTGCAACTCTGACGCAAACACAAATCAGATGTTATGAATACTCACAATCAGATGAATTTACTGATTGCAGTATTTCAGTACTTCCAGAACATAGCATGTTGTCATTTGTACCTAATGATACCGTAACCCGGAATTTTGGCGAGAAATGGTTGGTTGGGGGAATTGAAGACATCAATCGGGAAAGTAACCATCTTTTTGATCACTTTTTCCATCCCCATGGCCCAAGAACCTCTTGTAAAGTATCTACGAATGACAAAGTGTGGGTGCCAATCACTAAGTTCTCCGGAAACACCCACAGAGTTCACAACTCCTACAAGTCGTACTTTCAATATCAGTGCCAAACTCTTTACACAAATTAGTCAACTATTTACCTCACTGATGTCTTAACAGCAGCGCTATACGCAGAAAACAAATAACAGACGACTTTCCTTTCTGGTACAAGATATGATTCATAAATTATATGCACACTTTACCCATTCAACATTACTTTCGTGTTATTCTGACTTTTGCTACAAAGTTTATATTCACTCCAATGGCGCTTCATGATATTAAGTTCCAGTGAAGAAAACCCTTATAACTCAGAAACTGCTCGAGTCTCAATGATGCAATTGTTTTTGCATAACTATCGTCTGTTCTGTGCAAATTTGAGATTTTTCACTGCTGTCCTCCCTGAGATATTTGGTGGTGAAAATACACGATTTTCGAAAATTCGCAATGTTTAAAACTTTCCAAAAAATCAAGTATATAGTTTTCAGATCTGAAACTTGTTCAGGACGTTGTCTATCATCTAGTCTCTATGTAGACAAAGAATTGAAGGTGAGTCTTATTTATTTCATATCAAAATGTACATTCCAAAATGGCAATGTCTTGGTTTCCAACCTCAATGTTCAGAGCTTCTTTTCTCAACTTTCTGAATCATGTCTCAAAGTGTACAGAACATAAAATATTGTCCATTTCATTATCTTTTATATGGTTTTGGTTTGAACTCATTATTTTTAAAACCTAAAAAGTTTCAGCGTTTAACGGAATGCACTAAAAAGTTCAAAATGTGCTCAGGTGCTCATACAAAATTGCCGCTACGACAAAACCTGCGCGGCAAAAAATAAATGAATAATCGTTTTTAACTCCCTAAATGTGGTACAAACTTAGGTAAAAATTAATAAAAAAAAATAAATTTTGTCAGGAACCATCATTGGTCGATTTTATTTGGATTGCCCCTTGTTTTAAGTGTATTAAATTAAGAATGAAATTCTTAGAGCTTTGCTCTGTTGTATGTTTTCATGTGAGATGGTTGTTCGATTCTTGGTGAAAACTCATGTAGCTTGGATTTAACATTAAGCAGTAGGTCCATGTCTCATATAGCCGCAGTACTGAATGAAAAGCTAAACTCCAAATCAACTAACAAGTATGTGGCTGAAGTCACCCGTGGGTTATTCATAAGGCACTCTATCTTCACCTACATAAGGTCGATCTTTCGTTACCACTATGTATCAATTATTATACATTTAAGACTTAATTGTTTTAGGAAGAATCTAGATTCAATAAGCGTTTCCAAGAAGAGACGTAGCAGAGACTAAAGTCTTATGGAAATATTTAAATCTTAAATCCGTGATGTGATTGATGTTGATATAACCATGGGTTGTCAAAACTAAGGCCACAACTCAAATAAACTACGACAGCAACCCAACTTTTGTCATGCGAAAGGATTACTACTGTTTCTGTTCATGGTACACTTCCTGAAATCACGATGCATCGAAGAAACGAGCAGGTCTGACTTGTTTGCCTCTAAAAACAAGACGTGATACCTACGTGGAATCGAGGAATTGGCAAGAAGGTAGCTGCAAACAGACCAATACGAGGCATTATACTTTTACTGTTAACCTACTTTCAATTGTATTGTAATAAATACAGGCATGTTGTGTTTCAGAATATTGCAAAAGTTACAATTCAGCCTTATATTTGAAAAAGATTACTGAACATTCGCTTCTAAACTATAGAATCTTTTGAAGCACGTACAGTGATTTCTAGAATAGAATTACTTAATATACATGTAAAATAATGAAAAGCAAATTGCTATACTATTAATACATTTTGTATAAAAGAATGATTTCAGAAACATTTAAGTAACTGCTACTCTGCATAATAATGCACTCATAGCATTTTAAGTATTTTGAAGTCCAACTATATTTACAAACATTTCCATTTCACAACAACTACGGAAAACAACGAAAAAATAAAATTCTTAAAGTTAATTCCAACCTTGAAACTTACACAAAGTTTCAAGGTTGGAATTAACTTTAAGAATTTTACATTTAAGACTCCAGGAAGTTGAACTCCAGAAAGGAAAGCTATATATTGTGGTAGATATTATAGGTAAAAGAAAGCATGAAGACATATCTGCCTAGATTATCAGAAAATCATCATTCTTAAATATAATTCCTTCTAACGCCTGTTTTGCATATTACTTTTTCATTCCTCGTGACGGGAAATTCATTTCAGAAAATCCCTTTCTCGTTCACCTCGCGCTATTCGTTTTACTTTTGTTAGGCGTTTTCTCCCGGTGGGCAAAGCTTTAGAGACGTCAAAGGAATACTGCATTATTGTCACAAGGAAGGGGATAAGAAGATTGTAGCGGTAGAATGGTAAGTAGATAGAGTACAGAATCGATTACTAATGTTACGATGAAAATTCGCATAATTCGTAACTATGGAATTACTGTCTTTCACCTTATACGTATACTGTTGAATTAAAATGTCTTACATTGGCAAGTTTACTGTTCAGTGCATCCTAACATAATGTATCTGACAAAACTGGAGTAAAATGGTGTTTTATTGTTCTTTAAATTTTCTTGTACTGCCCGAGCCGTAGTTAATTTTCACGCCCAGGACGAAGTAGAATTTGGCCCCATACACTAACCTTACCATGCTTTTCCTTTTTCTAACATATAAGAAAAAGTTTTTGAAGTAAGAACAATAGAGACATGATTTTTTGTGTCAAAATTTTGCGTTGTTTATGGAGATATTTTGAGAATAAAACTAATGAGGAGGCAAATCGTAACGTTGAATTTTAGTAATTGTTTAAATCACCAGAAGTGTAATTCAAAAAAAAAAAAAAAATCGCAAATCGCTTATAATCAATTGCGAGGAACGGAAGAATGAATTAATCGCGGTAATTGTTAATATATTAATATTCTTAATATACTAAACTCTCTCCCTTCCCACTAGCTACGGCTCTGTGCACTGCAAACTTACGCTAATAATATTATGCAGATCGTATATATTTTTCTACAGACACTTCATTTTGTAAATTCTAGAAACTATGTTTCCCTTATTTAGTTACGTGATGTAGGATACAACTTCAAACAGAATGCATTTATTGAACGGTTATACAATAAATGCACACGATTCCTCTTTAACGAAATAGAATTTTAAAATTCTGTTTGTTTTTCTTTTTCTCTCTCTTTTTTTTTTTTTTTTTTTTTTTGCAATAGATAGGCAGAACAATTATCTTGGCCGGATTCGTTAATAAAGTTAATATATTAACAACTTCACAGGTAACGGCGACTTTAAAGGTCGCCAATCACATCCATTTCCTACTATTGAAACAAAAGTATATTATTATAGAATGTTAGAAGTTATATACTGCGCATACACTGTAGATGACAGCAAACATTCTGCAGCGGTTGACATCCACCGGACAAAATAGAAAATTCTACGGGCTGATCCTTTTTAGGTCTTTAACAGAATTTATATCCACCAGTCTATCGCTATAACCTCTCAATAGTTTGCTTCTGCAACGTGGAAAACCATTGGTGAACACTGGGGTGACTTTTGTGTATCAGACATTATTATTATTATCTGATTAGTTTGTCCAGGTATATAGATTTTAGGTTCGTTATTTCTTCTGTTTTATGTACAATTTTTTTGAAATGAGTTTTCGAAAGCCTATTCGAAAATCACATGAACTAAATACAGAATTAAATAGTTACGTAGAATTTATTCTTACAGTACAGTTACATGGGATATGTAATACTATCTAAATGTATCGGTACGCAATTAATGTATTCCCAACGCTGTAGATAGACTAGTAGTTTCAGCATTTTGTCTAGTACAACTTTAATGATTCACCATACCTTGATTTATAAGTCATATCTTCCACTAGGTTTTGGCCCAGTGACTTTGTCAATAATTTAATATAAATGAAGTGTTATTTAGAATATCATCACGCTCTACACATTCCGACGAATGGCGCTAACACATCTATCTGGCCATCAGCAATCAACTCAGCAATGAATTTGTATAATTTAAGTTCACTTCAGAGACCAAGGCTTCATAGAATTGTTAATCTTGTTTCAACTAGCTTAAATAGTATTTGAATCGTGTGCATAGAATATTTTATTATATATTCCAGTAAATTACAATAGCTTACAAATGTAATATTTTTTCTAATATTTTTTACAGTGCTGAGCATACACCAGAAAATATTTAAATTCATACTGATGATGGTGAAGGATATATATCAGTAGCGGGTGGTGTCCTGTAAAAGGAGTGGTACCAAAATAAGAGGTGCGTGCTTCCTCGTGAGTTACACCTATCTCGCTTCTCTTGTGTTTTCTACACATAACATTTAGATAATATGAATAGGAAAGTGCCTTCAAGCTGTACTGTTATGTTTATTTTTATAAGTACATTCACAGTTATTGATCTAATATATCTGTATCTACATATATATTACATTACATATAGAAAAATATTACATTTGTAAGCTATTGTAATTTACTGAAATAGATAACAAAATATTCTATGTCTCATCTGTCAGATTTTTAGGAACCAAAATCATTTAAGACACAAATATTGGTGAGGTCCAATGTATATAGAGTATTAAGATGAGATCGGTGAAGCCATTTTCTGGACTTTCGTTTAATCTATATTTAGCTAAAACGCTTCTTGAAGGTAGCTAACAATGTTATAAACCAGCTACCCTTATAGTGCTGCCAGTCGGCGTTTTTGTGACAATACAGTGAACCTTCGGGTAATGAATTCATGTTACCTATAGTCGTAAATTAAATCCGAAAACTACAGATTTACACATGTAACCTACTTTTTTACTACTCAACATACGTTTTGTTTTATCTGTGTTTAACTAGAAAAGATAACGAAACGTAGCTACTTTTCGAACACAACCCAGTTACGAAAATGTCTAGTCTCACTAGCCTAACACTAAGATAAGTATCCTTGGAGTAAACATTAGTGACTCACTGTAAGAGTTTCAAAAATATAAGAATACAAGCAATACATATACGTGCACTACAGCTTTTAAGAGAATGTATGTCACAGTTAGGAGTGTGTGGGTCAATTTTAGAAGAAACCAAACAATAACAACCAAGAATAATTTCCTACTTAACTGTGTATCCTTTCATGTACAGTACATAAATAAATAAATCATCTATTTTATCTGAAAAGAAACTGTAGCTTAAGCTGCATCAGATTGGTAACAAATGACAAACTTTTTAGTACCATAAAAATAATTTTCTTCGATTTTCTCAAAACAATACCCATGAGAATATATCCTCAAGCATGTCATTTTATTCAGCTTAATTTAATCTGTCGATTGATATATGCTTAATCTTTAGATAATACTATCATAATCATCATTATCATAGGTATTATGCCATTATTGGCAGGTCACTCGCTCCAATTAAACCGTTTCCATGTCCCACGGTCTTCCGCTTATCTCCTCGTCTCTACGTACGATTTTTTCTGTTTTGATATCACCCATTAATTGTAGTCTCCTTTGCTTCCTCCCTCTCTTTCCTGCCACTATACTTTCTAAAATGTCCCTCATGATACAGTTCCTTATTAACCAATGCGCCAAATAGTTTCTCTTCCTCTTCTTAATAATATCTAAAATTGCTTTTTATTCTCACCATTTGTAGCACCCTATCATTCGTTTTCCGCTCGACACAGCTAATTCGCTCCATTTTTCTCCACATCTACATTTCGAAAGTTTCCAGTTGTTTTATTCATTTTTGTGTGATGTCCATTTTTCTGACTCCACAGGAAGCATTTTATGAGTCTTTTTCTCAGATCTTTATTCAAGGTTGAAGTAAATAGTCTTTTCTTCCTCCTAAAGGCTCTTTTCGCCATTCCTTTCCTTGCTTTTATTTCTCGTTCACATTTCATATCGTTACTAATAATACTTACAAGGCTTCCTAGTCATCAGATCTATTTTCTCCTCTCCTACTTCTATATTTCACATCGACTTCTTTTTTCCAATCACCATGGTTTTTATCTTTCTAATATTTATTTTCATCCCACATTCTTCACAGTCCTTCCTCAAGTTTTCTAACATCTTATTGATTTTCCAATAATGTGCAACAATCTCTTCATATTCTGCAAGCGCTATATCATGTGTAAGCCATATACACCTAATCGTTCTACTTCCTACCGAAATGTCATCTTTATTATGTAGGCTCTTTTTCACTGTGTCCTCTAGATAGATATTAAATAATGTAGGCGAGAGATTGCATCCCTGTCCAACTCCCCTTCCAATTGCACTCTCTTCTGTCATTTCCTTCCCTATTCTAAAACTTACTTTTGGTTCATATATTAGTTTCTTATGAGTTTACGATCTTTCTATTCCAACCAATTTTTAAAACTTCGAACAACAATTCCCACTTTACATGATCAAAAGCCTTTTCTAGATCAATAAATACCACATATACTTCTTGCCCTTTTTCTATAAAACTTTCGCGGATCAACCTTAATAATCCAATTGCATCTCTTGTGCCCTTACCTGTCCTGAACCCGAACTGTTCCTCCTCAAATTTTTCATTTGTTCTTCCAGATAATACTGTAGTTAAAGTAAGATTGAAATTTAGATCTAATCATAATGTAGGGCTATATCTCATTAAACATACTCTATACTGTAGTCTTTCTAATGTTATATCGAAAAGCGTAAACAGTTTATACTTTAGTATCAGTTAGATGGCTTGCTTGTAGTACAACATCAATTTTTAGGTTTAGATTTTGTGTACATTTTCTTGAAAACTACACATGAAGATTTTCACTCACCCATATGTTTTTTTCACGTCTGTTTAGGCAGCGTCCCATCTCTTTCAAATTTGATAAAAATAATTTCGAAGGTTCGTGAAAAATTGTACACCTAAAACTAGCTTTTGGGCACAAAGCAATTTTAAGACATTCAAAAATGATATTTGGTGGGCTGCCTACGTTCCGGCTGTCCCAACATGCCGTTTGGTACCAAAATGGTCTCAATCGTTACTACATCTTCTGTGCACATTTGTGCCCGGAAACTTTTGGAACAATGGAACAAAATTTGTAAAATTTATTTTCCATGACGCTCGGAAAACAAAATAAATTTAAACTGTGTCTTTCCCTATTTGGCTTGGACGGAGCACATTCCGCGTGTAATGCAATGATTGTAGAATCGGAACAATTCGTTCTTGCTCTTCTCTACCGTATTCTTAATGAATTCGATTTGTATATTATGTATTCCGGTTGCTCTTCCATTCCTAATTTCGGATATAGCTTTATCAAACTCATCCCGAAGAATACTAAACCTTTTATCATCCTTCCGTACTTCATTTTCTACTTCACCATCTAGGCCACACGGTCTATCTGTACTCTTATATAGTTCTCAACATATTCTTTCCTTCTTCCTAAGACTTCACTTCTCTTGTTGATTACCTCCCATTAGTTCATCTGATGTGTTTGGCCGTTTCCATATATATCTTGTTCTCTTGTGCTGAGTGAACCACGAGTTCTCAATTACTAGTGAATTTTGAACCATATACAGCAATAAATAATCCTAGAGAAGCAGGAAAAGCTAATGATTGTCTAGTTTCAAGATTATCTAACTAAATAATGTTGCTTTTCCTCCGAAGATCCATAAAATACCACTTCTTTCTACATTTCCTCATATTTCTGAATTCTTTCTAATTCTTCTATGTCCTTGTATTTTATTTTGTAAAATTCTTCTCTTGCTCTATCTGTATTTTTTACCCCTGTTTAACTTTCGTATATCTTTCTTCTATCTTCTGTATCAACCTGTTTGCACGTCTTTCTTTCTCTCACTTTATGCAACATCTGCTCTGTAACCCATGGTTTCTAGCCGTATTGTGTTCGCGGTAACCTATTACTTCTTCTGCAGCCTGCTGTTTAATATGCTCCCACCGTCTGTCTGTTTCTACCTCCACTATCCTTTCCTTTTAGTATTTTTCTTCGAATTTCTAAACGAAAAAATTCTTACTTCCTCGTTTCGCAACTTTTTAGTATTCATCATCTTGTTGCCTTATTTTCTTCCGCATATATTTTTCAATTGAATATCCACTTTGACCAACACAAGGTTATTTCTTCTTTTCTTGTACTGATTGAACCACTTGTTTCCAATCACTTATGAATTATGTCTACAAAGATAAACAATCCTAAAGAAGGAGAAAAAGTTGACGATTTTGTATCTTCAGGATTATCTAATAAAATAATGTTGCTATCGGTTGTATGGTGATGCTCACGAGCAAAGTTTGGACTAAAAAGAAGTTGATCAATGGTTCGATTGGAGTAGTCATTGATATGGTTTTCGAAGAAGAAAGATACTATCTTTGCAGCAGTTGTTATCGTTGACATTCTCAATTACATCGGGCTCGAATCCCTAATATTTCTATAGCGATTATTACAAAAACTAGAATTTGGAGAAAATATGGCAAATCTATCTCGATGACATATACGGTTCACTGTTTCTTACGGTATGACTATTTTCTCATCCCAAGGAAGAACGTTGCCGAAATTGTCATTGATTTTGGTTAGAAATATATGCCTCTCGATATAGCACATGTTGCTTTCTGTCGAATCCGATTTCTTGAAGAAATTGTATTTCAGTTCCTTTACGAAATTATCCAATTAACCAAACCAAAATGTTTAAATGTCACGAGAGGTTCTACGACATATTCGCAAGTACTGTCGGTGACGAGCGGTTCTGTCTCTAGGTTTGAGGAATATACGTAAATAATTTCTCAAGATCTCAGCTTAAGAGATTGATTATCATTGAATAATGTTCCTTTTATCACGTTGATGCTTCTCAATGAAAAATAAATTTATCTTACTTCTTAGAAAACTATAATAGGCATAACAAAATTTGACTTTGTTGCCTATTTGTTCCCTAGTTTGCTTCTAGCTTTCACAAGTTTGTATCTCACTTCTCTGGCATAATGTTCATGAACTGTGACCCACGTCTTTCTAAATGAGTGTCTTATAAGAGTACTGGCAAATACTTGCATCATAAAAATACAGTATAATCTCAGGCGACGGAACACGTTTAGTTATGTATTCTTCGATCCTAGTAATAACTTTAGAAAATAGGAGAAATGATCGGAAAAATGTTACAAAACATATAACTTTAGAGTCATTCAGCGTAACTTAATGAAAATTTATTGATAACATAGAGCTCCTCCGTGGCTAAGCGGTTAGCGTACGCGCCTTTGGCGTGGGAGACCCGGGTTCGATTCCCGGCGGGAGCTCATGTGGTTCGGATTCCACGTTAATCAGTAGGTCCACGTCTCATATAGCCTCGCTGCTGAACGGGACGTTAAACTCAAAATCAACTATTAATAACATAATAACACATGTGTAGATTAATAACATATTTGTATTGTTGCAGATTTGAAGTGTTTTGATTCTGATTAGGTATACCCGTGAAGCAGACATCTAAAATGATAACTCGTCTGGAAAATTTTTCAAGAGTAGAAGTGAAATTAACGGTGCGGTTCCTGTGAGCCAAAAAGACTACACCTGCTGGCATTCATATGCAGATTGTGGAAATGCATGGGAAGGGCACAATTTTAAGTGCGAAGGCATATCGAGCTCTCAAAGAAGGACAGACCAATCTTACTATGACAACCCTGGATACAGTTGTAGATCCAGTACCGTTGTGTACTCCTCATCTACGGTTGTGACAAGTACTTAAACAAAGGAAAGTTATTATATCGAGGAGCAGTGTTGAGTGCCCTGTATCATCTTCCAGCCATGTTTTACACATAAGATTAATAGATTTAGTAGCCATTTCTCTATCATGGCTCTTACAATAACGTAATTTTCATAATCAAATTTTTAAATTTTAAATACTACACAGTGCGGGAATGAGGAAACAATACTTTTTGCTGCGAAGTTAGTTTTGTTACGGAGTTTTTTTCTTAATGGATTACCATTTGTGTGATCTGAGAAACACATTCAGAAATTTTTGAGCTCGGCCAGATCCAGTGTCCACGTGACGCGACTAAGCATAGACTGATGTTGTGATACCTCGATACTGTTTTAACGATGGAACAAAATGTTCTTTGCGAGATTAGCGAAAATTCCAATGAAAATATTTGAGCTCTTAGAAAAGGTTTATGATCAATTATCCTTTATGTGGTCGTGTTTTTGATAGCATAAGAGGTAGTAGGAGCATTGAAAGGGTCCTATGGAAGATGACGAGCGCTCAGTTCCAAGCAGGTTTCTTAGAGTAATTGAAATTATAGACAAACTTCGAGCTATAATTTTTAATGGCTGAAATGGAAGTCTCAGAGCATCATCATCCAGAGATGAATGATAATGCAGAGATGAATGAGAAAACTATCTGCCATATAATAACTGAAGATTGAAAGAAGTGTAAGCCATTTGTGCACGTTTCTTGCTCAATGTAAGCACACAACGCAACTATGATTACTCGTGAATACAAAAGTGCTTCTTTGCTACCACACTCTACATATAGCCAGATCTGTCCAACTATGATTACCTTCTTTTCCTCAGATTTAAAGTTCCGGTACTAATTAAGAGTTGTATTGAGTGTTGTTTTTCTGATGATGCTTACACCATCTTAAAGCCAATGATGCAAACTGTAAATACCATTACAGATTAGGACTTTCATAAGTCATTCCATCACTTACTGGATCGTGTAAAGCTGCGAGAAAACGAACAAGGTTGCTATTTGAATCAATCGAGGTCATTTAATTGCACTTGTTATTCGTTTATTGTTTACAGACATAATCTCGTTTCCTAATTGCCGCATTGTACACCAGGTATCTTCTTTATTTGCAAGATTGATACAAAGATGAGGTGTAAAATACGAAGCTTATTCATCATCATAGGTGTTCTCCCATTATTGCCAGGTCATTTGCTGTAACTGAGAAACTTCCATGCTCCATGTCTTCCGCTAACCTCTTCGTCTTTTCGTACGATTTCTCTGTTTTGATATCGTCCATTAGTCTCCTTCACTCCCTTCTCTTTCCTGCCCCCATACCCTCTAGCATGTCTCTCATGATATAATTTCTTCTTAGCCAATGTCCCAACCAGTTGCTCTTCCTCTTAATAATATCTGAAATTGCACTTTTCTCCCCTACCGTTTCTAACACCCTCTCATAAGTTTCCCGGTCGACACAGCTAATTCTCTCCGTTCTTCTCAACACCCGCATTCCGAAATCTTCCAGTCATTTTCATCATTTTTGCGTAATGTCCATGTTTCTGACCCATACAATACTCCATACAAAGCATTTTATGAGTCTTTTTTTCAACTCTTTATTTAAGGTCAAACAAAATAATATTTTCTTCCTCCTAAAGACTTCTTTCGCCAATCCTATCCTTGCTTTTATTTCATGTTCACATTTCATATCATTACTAATAATACTTCCAAGGTACCAAAAACTAGTCACCTGGTCTATTCCTCCTCTCCTACTTCTATATTTTACATCGACCTGTTCGTTCCAATCACCATAATTTTTGTCTTTCTAACATTTATTTTCATCCCATAGTCTTCACAGTCCTTCCTCAAGTTTTCTAACATCTTATTGATTTTATCTTCAGATTCTACAAGATCCCTATCATCTGCAGATCGTTTACACCAAATCATTCTACTTCCTATTGAAATGCCTCTTCATTTTGTAGGCTTTTTCACTATCTCCTCTAGATAGACATGAAATAATGTACGTTTCTTATGAGTCTCTGATCTTTCCATTCCGACTTTCTTTAGAACTTCCAACAGCAATTCCCAATTCACGCGGTCAAAATCCTTTTCTTAATCAATAAATACCACATACACCTCTTTCCTTTTTTCTATAAATCTCTCACCGATCACTCTTAATTATCCAATTGCCTCTCTTGTACCCTTACGTCTCGTGAACCCGAACTGTTCTCCCTCAATTTTTTCATTTGTTCTTCCATATAATCTTCTGTTCAGATTTTGAAGCAAAAGTTTTGCTGTATGAGATATGAGACTAATAGTTCTATAATCCTCACATCTCTTTGGGTTAGATTTCTTAGCCGTGGGTATCATGATCGTTGTCAGGAAGTATTTTGACCAGTTTCCTATTTTATATATTTCATTGCAGAGTCGGAACAATTCTTTCTTGCCCTTGTCTCCCATACTGACAGAAGAATAATGTTCTCGAAATAGTGTTTATAATTTGTACTATTGTAAAGCTTGTACTTTCTTTATAAGACTTAGGCATTGAAATAGCGAATATCGCATGTTTTCACCTTTTTAATTATTCTATTTAAATAAGTGCATTTTTTTAAAAAAAATGTTACTAATTACATAATATCTGCGGGTAGTGATTTTCAATTACAAACGTATTACAAATTGTAATCTGAAGAAATTGAAAAAAATAAATTTTCACTAAATGTGTGAAGTTGTCACTTATTTTTCTCGTAAGCTCGTGAAAAGAATCCGCGTTTCAGAAAGTTTAAAAATCTCTATCTTACATAACCATTGACACCTAAATATGCAAAATATTTATGAAATTGTTTGTTTCCTAATACTTTATGTCTAATGATAATATTAATTAATACACAAAAACAAATTTAATAGGTAGTAACGTAACAAAGCATCAACTACATTACAATATTCAGGTAAGATATACACAGAGTTTACAAGAGATGTGTTCTCTAATAAACTTACTTCATTTATATTTTTAATTTTTTCTTTAAAAAGAAGGAAAAATTTATTTTAGTTAAATTCCTACAGTACTTTTGAACTTGATACAAACTGTGAATTTTAGGAGTATTTTTTTTTAATATTTCCAGTTTAATTTGATGTTGTGCACTTCTGCCTTGCGTACCAAAGTTTTACCACTTTACTTTCGTATGGGTTGCGAATCAAGTTACATTTAAACCCACAACATGTCGCTACAAGAAAAGCTACTGTCACCTCCACACTTCTCCAGACAAATGAGAAAACCACACCACGGACACAGAACCAATATATCTACGTAAAAAAAGGAAACATTATATAAGAGATATAGCAAGAGAAAACAATCAGTGTTTCTGTTCACTAACTTACAACTATTTTCAACCTGTCACAGAACTCTCATGTTCAATATAAACGACGTGAAAAAGCAAGGCAACGAAGATGAGAAATGAAGCGGAGGAATTATTTTAGAATATTAGTCAACAAAGAAAGCAATGGCAAAGATATTACACAAAAGAAGACAAAGACTAGAAGGAATAGTTTAACAGAAAAAAATAAATTTGGTTGATAGTAACAGCATGTTTCGTTAAACTATTCCAGGGGCGGATCCCCGACGGACTTCTGGGGGTGGGTTGTAATACTGCTACTTAGAGCTACTTTTAAGAGTTCCAAACTCTGGGATGGGTTTTATTTATATATAAAATAAGAAAGTGTCCTCTTCTGGGGAGATTGCAATAATCGCTCCCCCCTGGACCTGTCTCTGATCTATTCTAATTAATGAAATTTTCCGTATACTTTTTCCGTGTCGTGTCGTTTCATCCTAAGTAGCATTTCGTCCCGATCCCAGCACATGTCGTATCGTTTCGTCCCAAACAGAATTTCTCAATAGCGTTTCGTCCAAATTTCACGAACACGAAGCTTAGGTTTCGGCCCGCCATCTGATCGAGTAGCAATAGCATAATAACAATCTAATAGCATAACAATCGAGTGGCATAATAACAATCTAATAGGCAGGATTTGGTTTGTTTTCTTCTCTGTGTGAATATATGCTAAATGTGATAATCTTTTTCATTTTGTTAAGGAAAAAAGTTAGTATAACTAAAATGCCTTCTATAAACTTACATATAATTTGAAATAACTAGAATCATAATAACATAATTTAAAGAGAGTATGTGTTATAAACAAAGAAGTAGAACTTCTATGTCCCAGTATCATAAAGTAATTTGTATGGAGGTGATTTAAAATTATTATAAAGATAAATGGATAGGTATGAAATACATGACTATTGCATGTTTTAGCAATCTCTGTGTTAGAATTCATTGAAATTGAAAACATTGTAAGCCTTGGATTGCTTTCTATAGTTAGCTGAAGAGTCCAATGAAACAAAGATAATAGAAAATATTTGACATATGTATGCATAGAAAATCCCCAGGCTTGTTAAATTTCTTGAAAGTTCGAATTCAGTAGAGTTCTTGAATTCTTCCAACCGATAACTGAATATTTTTTGTCAATCAACATCCGAAAAATCAGCTTGCGAAACGAGTGTTATCCATATGATGGAAATCTATTGGTAACATATTCTCTTTGAAATTGCTGTTTCTAAATCCGACTGTAAGTGATTCCAAAGCTTTCATCCACAATCTAGTTTTCCATCATTTCATGGAAACCGTCAAAAGAAATAAACTTTGGTATTATTTAATTTTACCTCATTTTGCAATATGTGGTATCCAATTCACAACTCTCTAGAATCTAAGTCGATGACAAGTAACAATAAGTCTTCTTCTTGTTCACCTCTACCGTAGGTTGGTGGGCAACATGGACATTTTAAAACTTTTCTCTCCCTTGGGAGAGCTGTTTTACAATTTGATAAAGTCTCTTCTTCGTAACTGCATCTAGATATTCTATCCTTCATCTTCCTCTTCCGGGTTTTCCTTCTGCCTTTCTCTCTATCAACACAGTGATACAATCGGAGTGCTGAATAACATTGTCAAGCATGCTGTTTCTTCTTTTCCCTATTATCTTCATGATCTGTTGTCTTCATTAGCTTCCTTTAGTACGTCTTCAATTCTTTTCCTTTTGGCCCTTGATATGTGCAGCATTCTGCGCCAACACCACATTTCAAATGTTTCCAGCTTGGATATTTAAGCTTTTCTCAATGTCCACATCTCTGATCCCTAAAGCGCCACGCTCCATACCAGGATCTTAACACACTCGTACCTATGAGTTGCTATAGCATCTGGACCTTTAATTTGTCACTATAGCAACTTAACGACTTTTAGTTGATCTGTGACGTCGTAGCCTCCAAACGAAGGCAAATTATTTTTTTTAGCTTGTATTCAGCATGCCACTGTTTTAATCTAGTTCCATTAGAGTACTTTTAAAGTATGGTTTAAAAGAAATATTTCCATTCACGTTACATGTATATTAGAAGATCAGCAAAATGTCCTCTAAAGTGCGATGTTATCACACCCACTCTACTATGCACATGGCATTTAAATTTTGTTCTACACGACAAATAGTTATTCTTCTTTCATGAAACCAAATTTCATCTTTCTATCTGCATAATTAAGTTTTCAGTAACTTTTTTCTAACCCTTAAAAAACTCCAGGACAGGGGAAAAACGAGGGTTGAAAGTGTCCAGGATCGAAAGTGTTTTAATAAATCGTTTTCGAACGTCCAACGACACCTTTCGTGATGTTAGCAGTCCTCTTTTCCTATTGAATGCTTGTTTAGCGTACGCTATTCTGAAACTTACGTCTTTTTTTTTTTTTTTTTTTTTACTTCTTCCGTCTGATAAGTAACCTTCTTGAAACAACAGCGGAAACTTGGTGGGGGTTTAATCGAAATCGTTTCTTCAATTTGTGAATGAAAGAAATCCGAACACACGTATAGTACCTACATGCACATACAAACACACACATATTACTATATACAAACACTAACCATTAGAGTTTTTTATATACGAGTATTTGCATATATATATATATATATATATATATATAGAGAGAGAGAGAGAGAGAGAGAGAGAAGTACAATTAATAAATCCAGTTATGAAAAATATTTCACTTTCGAATACTGTATATTAATTTAAGATAGCAAAAGCTAATAATTAAAGAAATGAAAATGCTAAATCACTGGGTACATCAAAAATACATATACACACTTTGAACTTTCATAGATCCAACTTACAAGATTAAATTTCTTGGAAAAGTAAGCCTACATACAGCCTAGTTTAAAATACAAGTGTTCGTTTTAGTCAAACTGACTGTTCTATATATTTCTGAGTAAAAGTCACGAGCACTTCCATACTTCGGACCAAAGTATCCAAAGGGATATATAGACACTTCGTTTCAACCTCATTTCAAAGTGTGTCCACTTTCCAGGTTAGGTGATTTACGACGTTACATCTCATCTTTTACTATGCCCCATGAGAAAAAAAATCGAGCGATGTTAGATCTTAGGCCGTGCAGGAAACTCGATTGGTTCCCTGCGTCCTTTCAACTGGCTTAATGCATTTTGATACATGCATACTTCAACCTCCCTATGATTATGTGAGCTGGTGCCAGCTTATTAGCACTAAAACCTGTCATTACTGTACATTGCAAGAATGGCAGGGGAAATGGAATCAACAAGCATTGTTAGGTACTTTTCTCCAGTTATAGTACTGTAATAAGGGAAAGGCCCAATGAGTCTTTTAGGAGACAAACAACACCATATATTTACACCAGGCAAATTCTCAACCTTTTCAGATGTAATGGAAAATTATATTCAGCGTAGTGCACACAAATTATATCTATTGACAGTTTCATTAAGTATGAATTGTTCTTCATGAGACCAAACAATTCTACCTATAAATCCCTCTAATATTTTCCTAAGTTGAAGTTTTGCTTTGTATATACTTAAACACAAACAAACTATTTGCTGAGCAAAACAATATATTCACATAAAAAACTACATATGTGTTGCAGTTTCGCCAACTAACACTTTGTGTCTGATGAAGCAAAAGTGTTTGTTGGCGAAACTGTTACACGTATGTAGTTTTTTATGTGAATATATTGTTTTGCCCAGCAAATAGTTTGTTTGTGTTTAATTATAAATCCCTGTTCACGTGTAATCATCTCTTGTAGCGATCTGGGTCATTGGCGCTTAACTGTTGTACCAGCTTTGAAATGTACACAAGGAACTCATCTTTCTTCAGTATATGTAGCACACTACTAAGCAGTTACACCGTTCTCTCGTGATCCTTGCCTTGAAGATTTTTGGTGATCGCTGAAACAGTTGCAGCACCGTAACAGAGGATTCAGCACGTGTAGTTGTCCGAGGTCGACATGATCGACCTCTATACACATTGAACATTGTTCTATGAACCTCGAATTTGTCTCGTAGACGTGTAATTGTTATCTTTGAAGATGGATCAATCCCATACTCACATCTCCATTGTCTCTGAACAGCAACAACTTTCTTAAACTTCCTTCAGCAACAGCAACAACTTAATAACCTGCTTCCGTTCTTCAAAGCTCAAACGCCCATCCATAATCTTTATGTTACTCTCTCACCACTAATTGGATTGCACAGCTAGACCGAAGATTCTGCTGCCATATGTTACGAATGCATAACATTATTTTTTCTCAGAAATTTAACCTTGTGAATAGAAAATCTATTTTCTATGATAGTGCAAAGTGTGTATACATTTTTTGACGCAACCGGTAAATATAGGGTAGCCTAGATTAAATAATAATACAGTAGTCATTCTTGAGGTTTAAAATTAGGGATGGCCACAAAGTTCCGGTTCCGGTGAACCGGTTCCTCTAGGAACCGGTTCTCGGAGATCCGGTTTTCAGAACCGGTTCTGGAACCGGTTCCGGACCTGGATCCGAAAACCCGGTTTCAGAACCGGATCTTAGGAACCGTTCCAGATCTGGATCTGAAAACCCGGTTCCAGATCTGGATCTGAAAACCCGGTTCCAGAACCGGATCTTAGGAACCGGTTCCAGATCTGGATCCGAAAGCCCCCAAAGACCCGTAAAGGAGGCACAAATATCAGTTTCAAAACACTGCAAAGAGGACCGTGCGCTTGTGCCCTCCCCGCCCAGACTGGCTTGTGCCCCCAGAAAAAAAAATTGGGCCACCAGTGTTTTTTTTTGTTTGTTTTTATTTTGGTCCACCAGTGGGTGTTATGCGAAATGAGTTGGCCAGTTTGCCTGTTTAACAATTGAGTTTGCCAGTTACCCAGTTTAGTTAGCCAAATGAGACAAGCGGCCGCCGCCTGGACGCCTGCTTTGTCGCTTCCACCATTTCATCTAGCACACTGTTCACAGCCTTCCAGCAGCTCGGGTTTAGCGTAGGAATCGTCACAAAGTTTCGGTTCCAGACTTGGATCCGAAAACCCGGTTCCAGACTTGGAACCGAAGAACCGGTTCTAGACCTGGATCCGAAGAACCGGTTCCAGACCTGGATCCGAAGAACCCGTTCCAGATCTGGATCTGAAAAACCGGTTCCAGACCTGGATCCGAAAAACCGGTTCCAGACCTAGATCCGAAAAACCGGTTCCGGAACTGGATTTTCTAGAACCGGATCCGTTCAGACCCGAAAACCGGTTCCAACAGGAACCGGTTCTGGCCATCCCTATTTAAAATATGCAGTAATATTCTCATTTGGGATTGACCACTAAATGATCAGCAAATGAGAAGTGAAACCCCAACATTGTTTATACCTGAAAGGAAATAAAATTCTTACATGACTAATATTCTGAACATTAAACGAAACTCCGTTTCGTCCTACTGAGATGAAATCCAGTACTTGCGCATCAAATACACACGTACTAATCTGTTAAAAATTAGTTCGTACAGTGTTTTGTAAAATTTGTATTCTTATAAATGGAAACAACTTTATTTTTTGTTTCATCACTAGCGGACAGATATTAAAAACAAGTATGTGTTTCAGATTGGCTCGAAGACGTTACATGAATCAGTTACATGAATCGGAGTTTATTGGCTCTGGACCTATATAGTACTGCCAAAATTATATCACTTAACAAAAAATAAAAGCATAAAAACTTTAGTGCATCAACATGGAGATAAATATTTTACACAGAAATACCCAAATTTTGTTGACTAGCCTAAGTTGGTTACAGCATGTTAGTCGACAAAATTTGTCTACTTCTGTGTAAAATATTTATCTTTATATTGATGCACTAAAGTTTTGTACTTTTATTTCTTACCTTTATAAATTTTAGTTGTTAGGTGATATGTTTCGGCAGTAGTATATAGGTAAATATTGCTGATTAATTTAAATAATAATAATAATAATTACAATAATAATAATAATAATAATAATAATAATAATAATAATAATAATAATAATAATAATAATAATAAATGAATATAATCTTCACAAGTGTTTTTGTCAAAATTGCTGTATTAAATTCGAATTTCTAGTTGCGGCTGTAGAAGTAAGTATGTCTTCATTTAAAGAGCAACATTTAGGTTAAAAACACCTCTAAAGGAAACTTGAAAAAGAGCTGAGTGCATAGGGTAATTTTCCTAAGAGAATGAGAAAACAGTTTGGTGCTTTTGACAGCGTGCTTTTTAGTAAATAGCTGGGAAAAGCATTATAAATTTGACAAGCGATGTTGTCACCTGTGTCTTCTGCCTTCTCTTCATGCATCCTTTCACATTAGCTGTTCATATGTATCTGTACTTGTGGTATGTAAAACAGGTAACCGACAAGAATTATCTTGAACTGTTTCTTTTAATCTATAAGTGGACAACATCGTGTTCGTACGTTTTCTAGGGTACTCATATTTCCTCCTACTTTCTCATTCTACCAATTCTTCCATTATCATTCACTTACTTTACTCGTCGTCTCTCTTAGCCTAAAGGGCATAATAGTGGGACGTTAAACTCAAAGATTTCGTTTTCATTTCATTTCTTTTAATCTACTATGTGCTCTATTCAGAATCCTGCGGCACAGCCACTTACATAAGTACCTGGATCCCTTACTATTATAATTCCATTACTGGGGTCCAGGTCATTTGCAGTTGTGAGAACGCCTAGACAGATGCAACGCAACTTACACGTAACTTTTCTCTGCACTGACATCAGTTGGCAGCCCTAATCCAGGTGTTTATGCAGGTAAAATGTAAAGTAGGTGACTAATGAAACAGTTCTCCATTCTAAGATGAATCTCTATGGTTCAGATCGTGTTTTCCAAAGAACACCATATCGTAATATCAATATCTACAATATCAATATCAATATTACTGTGTATGTAATGTATTATTTCTCTATATACTGTATGTTTAGAGAAATAAAATATTAACCACGCATAAATCAAGAAATGCTTGAAAGTAGATGAAAATATCAAATTTAGAACAATTTCTGGAAATAAGTTTGTAAATGATTGCCTCTATTGAGATACCTTCTCCAATTCTCCTCATTCCAACATCTTTTTCTTTCTGGAGGAGAAAAGATCTTGCTTGTCACACTGAGAATGTATTGAAATTGAAACATTTGAAAAAGTTTCAACCTGGCCGGAATTCTAACCCGGCACCGATGAATAGAAGTTCAATACGCTAACAACTTACCTACCGCGTCACTTCACCTTTTATCTAAACTATTAGCTAGTTAAAATCGTCGCATATAAAACTATACAAAATACTAGTGCTCGAATAATGAGATGTTCCTTATGAGTGTCACAATGACTTACTCGAAATTTCCTAATTTAACTCGAAAACAAGTTATATAGACCTTCGTCAATGAGGAGAATATTACAAAACGTTCTAGAAGTTGAGGCTACCTCATCGTTTTTAGCTTCTCCCGATTTACATTACTAATATTGTTCCTCATCGTGACTTCTAATTTCCAAAGAAGAAAAGCCGGTAGCATTTACGCCGATCCCAAGAGTTTCAGTATTCGCGCGCTACTCTAGCCAGCTGTTTAAAATCATGTAAAATGTACAGAAAAATTTGGGCAAGAGAACAAAACCTAATCAACCCCTGCGGAGCTTCTAACCCGTTCCTACTACTACTACTACTACTACTACTTTTACTATGGATCCGTATAGTAAAACTGCAAGCTTATTTTAATGAAAAAAAGTGTTAAGAAATTTTAAAAAAATATTCGATAAATAACTTTTTTGAGTATTATTTTCAATCCTATTTTAATGAAAAAAGTGTTATGAAAATTTAAAAAGTAAAATAAAAATCCTTGGGTTCGAACCCAGGACAAAAACGACTTTTTATTAGTAGGATGTTCCGCTAACCCGCTCGGCTACGAGGGCCGATTTACTTTCTGCTATATGTAGGTCATGCCTCTGGATGACCTATCTACATCGGCCAATAAGATCAGTGGATATCTGAAATTCTTGGAATCCGCGAAAATACAAGCCGACAGACATTATTTTCGCATTGTTTGAGTTGAATCAACACGTGTAGAAAAAGAAAGTTCTATTTTTATCTTCCGTAACTATTAGTTTATTGTTTTATCTTTGTATGAGGAATTTGTGGTAGATTGGCAAATTATGAAACTCGTATGGCAGAAACACGGGTTCGAATCCCGTCGTGGCAATAACTTTTCTTAATTGGAAGGTATTGTTTACGTAATTGCTTTTGTAATTCTGTTATTCCTTTATTATTATTATTATTATTATTATTATTATTATTATTATTATTATTATTATTATTATTATTATTATTATTATTATTATTATTGCAAAGTCGAGACTTGGCTATATATTTATATTTTATGAATTTTCTGATTGGATTTCAAGTCTTTTTGTTGAATAATCAACACACTCCATTGTAGGGGTTTGGGGAGGGAAATATCCTGTTGCTTTTTATTTGTTTACTTGCACGCTACACCAAGCCTGGATACTGCATTTCACCTTTCTAGATCTACGGGAAATACCCTAAAGGTTGTGATGACCATAAGAGAGTAAGTAAATAAGTGATGAGATCAATGAACTTTGCGTATTAACATTTAAAGTATCAGGTTGTTGGAAAAGTTATAACGTATTTCGGTAAAATATGACAAATGATGATTTGCGGATATACTAGTTATTCGGATCATGCAATACTTATATCATGAATAGCTAAGATGTTGAGGGTTTATGTTTTAATATTGCTCTTTGTTTGGTTTTACAGATTTGACCAGGGATGGTGTGGGTCAATCAAAACTTGAACCTCAACACACTGACTCACCACCCATTATGACCTACCACGCACCGTGACCCACTCTGACCCACCACCCACCATGAACCACTGACTCACCAAACACATTGTCATCAACTCTTACACATGATCCACGGCCTCTTCTCTACCGACTAAAGAGTTTAAAGTTGTAATAAAACCAGGTTGTCAAATTCTAACTAATCGGAGTTTGAATTTCTACGGTCAATCGCTCAAGCACCGTTCTATTACAATAACGATGGATCTGACCTTTACGATATAAAATGGTAAAGTGTTTATCATGGGCAAATTTACGATGAATTTCAATTAAATTATCATGGTCTAATTATTTCCTTGTTGAATTATCGATACTTTTCAGTGAAAAAACGGATGAAATTTGAAAGTCCCAAATCAAGGTAAGTAGACCAACATACAGAAGCTACGTTATACATTTTATGTCTATTTTTTTCACAATTTTATGGGTTGATTGCCCTGTGCTCTAAGCGCTCCATATAATAAACAAGCTTCAGTTATTATTATAAACCGCACGGTAAGCATATATGGATATATGATGCGAAGCATTGTATTTTTTGTTGAGTTGAGTTGATTTTGAGTCCCTTTCAGCAACGAGGCTATATGATACGTGGACCTACGGTTTAACGTGAATCCAATCACATGACCTCCCGACGGGAATCTAACCCGGCTGTATTTCTTCTTTCTCAATTTTTTCTCAACTAATATCGATCGTTTTCTATTATTTTTACAAACTAACCCACTATCTATTTACTATATGTAGAAAGTGCACCCCTCCCCATAAAGGAGAATGTTAAAAAATGCTAGGAGATGTACTGTTCATTTTCAATAAAGAGCTAATATACTGAATTTCAGCTCCGTAAGTTTAACGGCTTGTGAGATTTTATTATTTTGGATCCCCATTATCCCTTAGGATATTATTATAATGAACGCAATATGATAACATCACAGTTTGGATTAAGACCTGACTATATACCAAAAGTCATTTTATTTGACTGCAATTCGGCCGTGATGATTAGGCACACATAGTTACATTCAATTTTTTATGTAATAATTTATATATTACAGTGATTCAAAAATGTATTTTTTCCAGTAGTTAGCTAAGTAGTAGTATACAGTTACAATATTATTGCTATTATATTGCTATTATTACAATTACAATTATCAATATCCTAAAATGCCTCAAATTCTTTTTTTCACTTAGAGATAATCATTTTAGGTACGTAAACAGAAACTAATGAAAAAGGGAAATTGAGGACTTGAAAGTAAAACGTAGACAAATTCACCAGTGTTCAGAAGCATATTTTTAAATCACGCTCGACCCTACTTATAGGAGCTAAATACGCGGTTCTGGTAAGTTGGAGTAGCATAAATATAGCAAAAAACAAGCATCTGTTATGGCGGTCTTCGTGGCCGAGTGTACTAGGGCAATGGGTTAGTAGTTATAATTGTTTTTGCTGTGGGTTCAAACCCAGGCCAAAGAAAGTTTTTTATTTTTATATTTTATTTTTGAAATTTTCAAAAACACTTTTCTCATTAAAATAAGATGAAAATAATACTAAAATATGATTCCGTTACGTGTGCAGTACTGCTATACAAATCTACAGTATAAGTAGTAGGAGGAGGAGCGGGTTAGAAGCCCCGCAGGGCTCGTTTTGTTCCACCCTGACTGCCATGATATAAATTTAATCTCAACTGCTTCTTCAATTTTCTTCTTCAATTCCAAGAAAGTGACAATGTTCTTTTATTACTACTATAATACACAATACATACACCAGAAGGTTTGGACATTGCAAGCTGCAATCAATCAGAAACGTGTTTTTAGTTTCTATGGCTAGGGTCGAGGGTGAAAAAATAATCTGTTCAGAAGTTGCTGTCTACAATGCATTGAGCAGAGAGGGTCGGTGGGTCATAGTGGGTCATAGTGAGTGGTAGGTCACGGTGGGTGGTAGGTCGCAGTAGGTCACGGTGGGTGATGGGTCGCAGTGGGTCCCATACTGTTGACCCACGACCCATTGTCCCACTCAGAAAACTCGATTCATGTGACCCACTGACCCACTCCAACTCTGGATTTGACAACACATAGAAGATAGAAGATCAAAAATTGCATGTTCACCATATGTTATTGTTTTACTTCAGGCAAGGAAAGAACGCGCAAATAGTGTTTGTGCTTTTTAGTGTCCTCAATGTTTCTGCGTTTTGTCCCTGTTCTTCAAGAGTTAGTGAGAAAACTGTAAAAGTAAGTAAAACGCGTAAAAATAGGAAACAAGGTATTGAGGAAGGTTCGTTAAATTAGTTAACCTTTAAAAAAGATAATCCAGTGCTCTGAAACACCAGATTAAAATCAATATGAGTATCTGTCCAATGCTGTGCCATGCAAAATCAGGGTCCGAGGTGAGAGCATACGGCCAGGCCTGCAGCCAGCCCCAAAATGTAGGGGGGTCTGGCTCAAGTTAGGAAGGCCCGATGCAACCATATTTTAGTTCATCTCCATATTATAATTCATTTCCCAGCCTACCATGAAAATTTTAGGAGAGCAGCCAAAATTTAGGGGGAGGCCTAGACGGCAGCGCCTCTGTACATATGAGTTGTCAATTTAAAGCTGAACTCTCTGGACTATTCTTTCTGCATACTACTTTACTATTTTATCATGGCTGAAATCAGAAAGTTTCAGCATTATTACACTGGAATCGTAAAGTGTGTAATTACTGAATTCAGTGCACATCCAGCTTTTTCCTTCTTCCAGAACAGTGATGTCTTTGAGTAGTGGCTTAAGCGTTAGTTTTGTAATGTTGGGGACGCGGGTTCGATTCCGGCTGTGGCAATTGAGGTTATTGTTATAATTTGCAATATTGATAGTTCTGATGTATAGTAACATGAAAAATATTCAATTTCTCTGGGTCTAAGAAGATGTTATAATTTTTGTTCCGTGCCATGTTACAAAACTTCAATTTTTTGCTCCGTTGGCAACACTGCATTACATATGATGTTATTAACCATGTCTGTGGGTACAATATTTGCTTACTATACTGTTGTGTAAATTTCACTTTGATTACTTTAATCATCTTGAAGTTCTTTCTGTGTCAGTGTATCTTTTGCATTGCTCTCTTCACATGATTCTAGATCCTTCTTTCGTCTGTATCTTCTGTGTTTCTGGGTGTCGGTCCGTAAAACTTTGGATTTCTCAGTTTGCTTCACTCCTCTATCGATTGTGCATTGTTTGATTGGGCAATGCTGCTATCAATATAAGATGTTCCCTTGTGAGCACAACTTCTCGAAGACAGTCAGTGATGATTTCAGAAGATATTTCCACCGGAATTTTGAATAAATGGGCGGAGGGGATGAAAGTAATATTGCTAAAATAGTGGTAAGCCAGGTTGAGGACGATCAGAGAAATGCCCCGGGTCAACTTTCCGCTTTACCTTCACTTGAAATAATCACTGGTCAAGAGCCGGCTATTTGGTCTTGGTTCTCTATGGGCTTGACCAGCAAAATGTTAAAACCTTTCAGTCAACCAACTGAGTGATGCAAGGAGACCACAAAGAGATCTGATTTCAGGTTAGGTTAATATTTAGATTTCTGGGCTTTCGGCATCTAAGGTCATTTAGCCTTTCACGTTTTGAGGGTTGACATCCGTCGGCGCGCACACAATCCGGGGAAAGGGAAGGAAGCGGCCTGGGACCTATAAGTTACGTACCACCCCTTCATTTGCCTGGTGTGAATGAGGAAAACCCAGGAAAACCTCATTCAGGGTGGCTGGCCTGAAAAAGTGTTTTACACTTTCTCGACCGGGTGCCCCCACCGGGAATCGAACCCGGGACCGCTCGCACTGAAGGCGAGAGCGTTGGCGACTACGCTACGCGGGGCCACATAACTTATTTTTGTTTTCTTTTCAATCTTATGTTCGTGGTACCTGTTTGGTCGAATTCATGGCCGAAGTTGGTACGTTAGCATTTCAAGCACATGTATGATGATTTCCACAAATAAATTTCGAGGAACTGCATATACGAGGTTTGATGAACATGTACTGGATACTGTAGAACATATTCATTATCTAGTATTAAAAAATCTCTCCCTCCTATGCAGCGTCATTAGCGTTCGTTTCTATACTTGCCGTTTGAGTATGCGGAGTATGAATTGGTCCATTATAATGTTTTGAAATTTAGAAAAAAAATGAAACGAAATCTTTCAGTTTAACGTCCCAGGGTTATGTCCGTTAGGCTAAGTGAAATGGATGATTAAGGCAAGTAAATGATGATGGAATAATTGGTAGTATGTGAATGGGGGAGGAAATGGGAGTATTCTGAGGAAACCCACGGACACAATGTTGTCCACTACAAACTTATTTGGTCAGTGATCGAACCAAAGACCCCACGCACCAGAGGTAAATGTTTTACCACTGAGCCACCGTGACTCCCTTTCGAAACCTAAGAGTATTATTGTGAAGAGAACAAGTGGGTGTGTTATAGTGTTTTGTAATTTGGAATGCATGTAGTTATATAATCAAAAATGTCGCAAAACAAACTTAGCACAATCTGTATCGGAGCTCGGGATTTAAGAAGACAAAGTCAGGAAATGGCATTTCAAGTACATGCATAGAAAATCGAGTGTACATCGATAGAAAATCAACAAAATATTGACTTTTCTAAATGCCAAGAACTAACAGGTTAAGCGTGTGGTTAGCACTGAACTGTACCAGGAATTTGCAATGAAGCCAAGGAGTTATCTGAAGAAGGTTCATTATTTGAGTCGCCAAGGAAACATATTAAAGGAAATAAACAATTGCGAATCTTGAGGTACAGAAAGACATTGTTCGTAGAAGCGTACTTCAGTTTTATGACAACGGCGACTTTCCCTCTGCAAGGAAGATGACGCATGTTTTGAGGGATGAAATATGTTATACGGAGTCCGAGGATTCTTACAGTAAGAGAAAACGAGAGAGAGAGAGAAGGAGAGAGAAACACCAAACACCTTGGTTCTCGCTACCGTACAACTAAGGATGGTCGGAGGTTCTTCATGAAACGTGGGGATTTAGTGGCATCGAGCGCGACATTCTTGCAAGGAATTCATAAAACCAGGCGACATTATTATTTCAGGCCACTGGTGTGGCTCAACGGTAGAGCGTTCACTTCTGGTGTATGGGATCTTTGGTTAGATCCTAGCTCTCGAAGTGGACTTCGTGGTGGACAAACACATGGGTGTGCATAGATTTTATCGGTGTTTTCTCGTTTTCCTGACTTTCTTTATTACATCATCACCTCCCTTAGCCTCGGTGAATAATCGTGGGACGTTAAATTAAAAATGCATCAGAGCAGAGGACAGTGAGAGTAGATTCTTATGTATGCAATTTTATTTTAAAATGTAGTTTATACATGTTGACTGTCACGAGAGTCATTCATAGAGTTTTGCAATTGGCCTTTTAAAATCCACACAATGAACTACACTGAAATATTATTTAAACAGATCTTCAAAATACTCTGCATCATACTCCACACATCTTTGGATGCACTCCGAACATATATCAAAGGGATCACGGTACTTCGACTGAAGGATTATCTGCAGAGCTGAAATTATAACTTGGGCAAATTTTGTACCCTCTTAGAAGGCACTTTAAGAAACGCACACAAGTCACATGGCGCAAGGTCAGGACTGAAGAATGGATACTCAGAAACATAGATTTTTCCATAATTCAGTTTCTGCACAATTGAACATTATAAACAGACACACTGTCACGGAAAAGCAGCACCTTTGAGGTTAATGACTTTTGGAGGTCTTATTTTCAGTTCTTTGAATAGAAGATCTTACACAAAATGCTAGACTTTCTTGTATACAATTAACTATCAGTAGCTGGTCCTTCGTAGTTGAAGAAAATTATGACAAGTTGATTTAGAGATCTGAAATTTTGTCGAAGAACAACTAACTGATTTTGGATTATTATCAGTCAACTATACACAGTTCTGGGTTTTGATTGAGGTAGTATCATAGTAAAATCAACTTTCGTCGTCTGCTGGTCACTTCGGATCATTTGGTGGAAACATAATGAGTAACTTTTCCGCATAATTCTTCCTTCTCATTATGTATTAGTGGGTGAGGGAATAAGGAATCCATTTTGCATGGACATTCTTTGTATTCAAATGATGATTCCTAGTATTCCTAGTGTTCAATGTTATCATTACAAATACCAATTTCTATACTTGGCATCTCCACGGTGATATAGCGAATTTCTTTCATTACCTGCCTCATCCTGTGAATTGTTTCCTCGATCACAGCTTCCCAAGATAGGTCAAAACGTGAATCATTTTTCAATATGCTTCCTTGATCGAATGATCGAATTCATTTGCCAATGGTGTAAAACTAAATATACTTGATCCCGATAAACTCCTTCTGGGATCTCATTGATTTTTCAGCTTTTTCACTTAACTTCTAATGTATATAAAGTAAAATCGAATATTCTTCTTAGAAAACTCCAAGTTTAATACATTGATGGCCACATTAGAAGAAAAAAATATTTTCCTAGGGGGATATGGCATCCTACAAAAAAAAAAAAAAGTTTCGAATATATTTGCAACGATCAAATCATCAATTCAGTAATTAATGTTTTTACAAGCTGCAGGATTTTGTTCAGAACCCCTGTCAGTTGCGGAAATGTTACAGCATGGTAGCGTAAGTCCATCACGCGGATCGCAAGTAAAGATATGTTTAATTATACATTGATTCACGAGGCACTAGGCTTAAAAGCAGCAGCTATATTACAGCTAATGTCTTAATCAACAGCTACTGTAACTAGACTGAACCTAAAAGTCTGCCTCGCTTAGAGGTCTCTCGTGGCTAAACTTGGGTTTGAGGAGCTTAGGTTTGAACTTTCTTGCACTGATACATGGTTTTATAGGTTGAAATTCACTGAAACCATCTATATGAATTAAAATTCCATAACCGGCACTTGCAACTATATGAATGGCCCTCGTAACTCGACACTTTTAACTCTTAGATGCATGGAAAATGAGGGTATCGATTAAAATAGATTGTTTTTCAGAAATTTGAAAGAAATTTGAGAAATGCCTTTACACGAAAAAAGAAAATATTGTAGGAATGAAAGTCGTCAAATTTGGATTTCTTGTGCCATACGACAAGGGAGATGTGAAGGAAGAAAAAACGGTTTGAAGTCCAAGAGACCCCACTTATGCATCCAAGGGTTAAGCGTACATTTGATAGGTTTCCAAAACTACCATAGAAATTTAAAATGTATTACACACACACACACACACACACGCAGTATTAAAAAATCGGTACTGCTTTTCCATCTCCGGGGTTTTCTTTATACTTTAAATATAAAGAGTAGTCTTACTAACAGGGCATTATTTACTGTCGCCTGTATGGTAGGAAAGTAGGGTATAAATTCCGACTTGTGGGGTTAAAATAATTTAAAATTCAAGATTACGTGATCTCAAAATTACAGTTCAAAATAATATCTACGTAATACAGGGAACGTAACACCTAGAACCGTTTGTTGTTAATACGCTGGTGTAATATCGTTCTATAAATAATAAATACGTATGAGCAAAAAAAAAAAAAAAATGTCAATGGAAGAAATTCGATAAATATAATTGCATAAAAGGAGAAAACATTCATTGCTCTTGTCTTTCCTTTTCTATATTCACATACACACGCGCTCGAGCAAACACCCTAACTGAAGCGAATGTAAATATATAGATACAAATACACTCTTTTCCCCACCCCATTCCGTTTTATTTCATTCAAAGTGATTCAATATTCTTTTTTCTTCTCCAAAAATATTCGATTCGCAGTCAAATGATACTGCAATTTCCCAGATTCTTTTTCTCTCTCTGTCGTGTTCCAACTCGGAGTGGGAGATTTTGGTGCTGTCAGGAAGGCTATTGGACATTCAGTTGAAACATTCACTTTCCTCTTCTATTCTCTATTTTCCTTTATATCCACCCGTTTTCGCTTTACTTTTCCCCATTCCTCTTCCCTTCAGTCCACTATGTATAGACAGGTTGATTGAAACTCGGTTTAAACTTAGTGTGGAACTGAAGAGGAAAAAAAAAAGAAATATTTTCTCGTAAAATTTTTTTTTCTTCGTTTTCACTCTGTTAGTTTTCCTTCATCAATGACGCACTTTCTTCCTTTTCCTCATTTTCTATTCCTTCTCTTCCCTCTACAAATTTTCTTTAGTATCTCCTTGGGAGGATCGGAAGCGGAAGAAAAACAAAACGGAGAATTTGAAATTGGGTCCTATACACTTAATAGAAATGGGTAAGAAAAATGACGTCTTTAAGTCACGTAGAAAGAATTACAACGGAAAACTATAATGTGTAATATATATTATTTATTGTTTTTAGAAAAATCTGATAGATCATTTTCCATATATATATAAACTATAGAGAGTATTATATATATATATATATATATATATATATATATATATTGTAAGGATCCCACCACCATGACAAAAGCACATGTCAACACATGTTATTGATTGTAAACACTGTAGCAGACAAGAATCCGACACGGAAGATACCGAGGAATGCCGAAAGAAGACGGACCTAACGAAGGACCTGAAGAGGATAGATAAAAGCCCAACCACCGATGGACCTGGTATCAGTCGACCAACTGATCGTTTAACCATTATCTTTCTATGTCGCAGTGGACTAGGAGCACACTTCTTCCTTTACCCTATGTCTCACTGGACTAGGGATCCCATCTTCAACTGAAAACCTTGCGAGGCTGCCGTGAGCTGAGGGGGTTATCCCAATCTTACATAAAACCTGCTAAGTGTTCTGGAAACTGCCATGAGTGGAAGGGGCACCCGGCAAAACACCAATTTTCCTTCACTTGGTCATTAAGGAAGAGACACTAAATCAAAGACATTTGTATTTATTTTATTTTGTAATAAAATTTGGTGAAGGGGAAAAGTCGCCGGGACCTTCATTTAGACTCTACCTATAAAGTCATTGCGATATATATAGGGCCGGATCCAGAATTGTCTCACGGAGAGTGTACCAATAACTATCACTACATTTGAATTAAATTTAAACTTTTTAAATGCTTTTAGTCATCTGTGGTATAAAGAGTTGTCCTGGAAATGCTCGTGTCTGGTCTCGAGAATCGAACCCACGACTAACGAGATGCAAAGTCAACACTTTACCAACTGAGCCATGGCCGCTTTGCATCGGTACATTTTATTCAGTAAATAATTAGCTTGTTGCTTTAGAGCAGAACACTTTTAATCATGGACACTGTGAATATGATGGATACTTGTATCGTACAGACTGCTTATGAAAGTGTTGCTATTTTCACTGCTAGCTACTAATTTTAGATAATGTATATTTACAATGAAGAGAGGGTGCACCTTCCCTAAATCCGGCCCTATATATATATATATATATAGAGAGAGAGAGAGAGAGAGAGACAGATAGATATAAGGTCGATGCATAAGTTCATGCGGTTTTCTTTTAGGTTTGCAACAGCGCGGCGTGAAGTGATTTTTTTTTTATCGTTATTCCGTTGTTTTATCGTAGTTTGCAGTTTGTGTGTTGTGAAACACAGGTTTACTTGATTGTGAACGTATTATTCTATATATATTTATTACTAACTTTTCTTATTTTAACCCAACGAAGTGGGTAAATGACGCTAGTAGTAGACCTACATAATTTCGATGTACTTTTTTTGATGTAACTCATCACTACTTGGTAATACACAATTGCCCGACGTTAATCTAATGTCAAATCGGACGATCAAGTGTCATAGTCTACCCTTTGCTTTATATTTTTTTTATTGTGAACTAACTTAAATGTTCGTTCTTCGCACAGGGAAAATATATTTACGTTAAGGATTTAAACCCCTTTCCCCTTACGATATGCATTTGAATCAAAGTATAATGATAAAAATCATAAATATATAGATAGATAGATAGATAGATAGATAGATAGATAGATAGATAGATAGATAGATAGATAGATAGATAGATATTTCTTTATTATATATTATATATATTTATTATAGATAATTATCTATTGGGAATCAAGTTTTGAATCCCCTACTCACTTAGAGTAGACCCTATGTGTTTCAATCAAAAAGACGTCACAAATATCTATCTGAAGGTAAATAATATATTCCAAAATTTATTGCAAGTGGATTAGTCGTTTACCCGTGATGGGATCACAAAGAACAGATAACTGTTTTTAATGCAGCGAAAAATATAGAAAATGCTCCAAAACTCCTTTCATTAAAACGTGAAATTTCAAGAGCAGTGAAACATGTTTCAGCTTAGTTTTAATGAGGAGTTTATATACCGAGGTTAATAGTTATTAGTTTGAGGGACTCGTGGAATACTCCGCTTAAATTTTGGCCACCACACATTTCCTTCAGGATAAGTTCTCAAATTAAAGTGATATGATAGAAACATATCGGTAGCTTGAGGTAGGTAGGTACTAATTATGCTCCAAAATTCATTTCAAACTGTTCACCCATTTTCTCGTGATATAACCTCAAAGAGAATACAACGTCTCTTTCAATATGGCGAAAAATATATAAAATATCTCTTCCCTCTTTAAGAAAAGGGATTTTCAAATATTTGAGAAATGTGTTGATTTATTTGTAACTAAGCAGAATACCCTTTCTTCGCACGGGAAGAATACGTTTCATTTTAGACATAAATGGCTGAATTTGGATTTAATCCTCCCCCTGTCCCTCTCCCAAGTTGCGGGATGAATTTGGATTTAACTGGAGTCGGAAATGTCATTGTTCATTCCGACAACTATGGGTTCGGCACTAATTTCTGTCATTTTCGATTATTTCTAATATCTGTCTCTCCCTCTCCCCTATGAGATACCATCAAAGTGGAATGATAAAAAACATTCCAGGCCGAACTTCATATTTGTTGAAAATTTGATCGATATCAGTCGGTGGTTCTAGGGTTATCAAGTCACAAACGTAATCACTTTCATTTTTTATATTTTTATATACTTCCCACGTACTCCTTCCTTTAGTTACACCATCAAATTGAAATGGTAAAAATCATTCCAGGTACGAACCTCATTTATTCATATATGCAGTATACATTCCTCCTGAATCAAGTGTAGTAATATATGAACAATTCTATCAATTTATTGAGGCTAATTGCCCAATAGGTAGCAACATTCTCTGCATAGGGTATTTCAATATTCCTGAAATAACAGGTTGTGCTTTTGATTTCTTATCATCAACAACAAATTGTAAACAATTATATAACTTTATGTCCTTATATAATTTAGTGTCATTTAATAATATTCGTAACAGTAACGGCCGAACTTTAGATTTAGTATTATCAAATATTGATAAGGTGCTCGTTGTCATCTTCTTACTAAGGAAGACAGACACCATCCAGCAATAAGTGTCCCTATACCATTAAACTTTCCAAAGAAGGAAAACAGAGAAGCTAAAATATCTGGTTTCAACTTTAAGAAGGCTGATTTCAAAAAATTATACGTGGAACAGCACAAAATAAATTGGAGCTGTCTCTCGCAAACGAATGATATCAATAGTTCTATCCAACTTTTACAACATGATTAATGATGTGTTTAGCATGTGTATTCCCCGTAAGAAACATGTTAATGGAAATTATCCGAGCTGGTTCACTTATAGTATAATTAAAAAAAATAAAATCAAAATCATATCATCATAAAAAATGGAAAAGTGGAATAATTGCAAACCTGTATCATCGTGAAAAATTTCATGAGTTACGTAAACAGATAAAGACCGACATATCAATTGCGTATGAAACATTCATTCTAGAATCTGAACTTTCTATTCATAATGATCCGGGCCAACTTTGAAGTTTTGTCAAAAGCAAAACCAAGCATATGTCATCAGCCTCCTTGACTTATAATGGGAAAGACTTAATGGGAGACTGCATATAATTACAAGACCTACAGCGAGTTCAAGCATGGTGCGATGACGACAAATTAGTAACAAATGTATCCAAGTGTAAATCCCTTTCTTTTACGAGAAAAAGAAATCCCATTACCTTTGACTATACACTGAAAGAAATTAAATTGTCTAAATCAAGTACTGTCAAAGATGTAGCCGTTATTTTTGATTCTGAACTAAATTTCAATCAACACATAGATATAACAAACAGCTCATATAGAAACAGGTTTAATTTACAGAATAGGGCACGACTTCTTCAGTGATACAACGTTTATAACACTTTATTTTATATATATTAGACCAAAATTAGAATATTGTTCTGCTATATGGACCCTCCATAATAAAAAATACTCTCAAGAAATAGAAAACATCCAAACGAAATTCTTGAAAATGCTTACATAAAAAAAAAACTAATTATTATCCCAAATATTTTTCCTACAATGAACTAATAAAGAACTTTAATTTTCAAACTCTAGAAAAAAGAAGATGGATGTTGGACTTGTTATTCTTATATAAGTTATTAAATAGAAAGAATGATTGTATGGAGTTGGTCTCGAAAATATCATTGCGGATTCCCACTTGCAAAACCAGAGTAGAGAATACAGGGACAATTTATTGTGCAAAAGCCAGGAGCAATATATTATATAAATCCCCTATGTGGAGGCTGTGTAAATTATACAATGATATTGTAAATAAGCTTGATAAAGTAAAAGTATTTAGTATTTCAGAAAACAGGTTCAGATCATATGTGAAACAAGAAATTTTCTGCAGAAATAATTAAGAAATTTATATATGTAACATTTACTGTATGTACACAACACTATAATTGGGCATTAAGCCTCTTGTGTTGTATATTAAATATATAGGGGAAGGCGTTGTACCTTTGAAACAATGTACCTTTGAACATCTGTGCTTTTCTCGAATTCAGCTATCTAGGTGCAGTGATTAAAATTCGTTTGAACGAGTAAATAAAAAAAAAACGCTCTACAAACAAACGCGTTTGGCTATTGTTTACTGATTGTTGTGCCGAGTAATGTTCTTTTAATTTTTTCACCTCCAAAATGAAGATTTTTTGTAGTTACCTTTTGAGTTTTGTGCTCTTCGGTTTTCGCAACTTGTGACATTTATTTATCCAAACTTGGGGTAGAATCATTGGTGAATACCAGTGTTGCCACACTTGGTACAATTGTACCAAATTCAGCCCTTTTTGTCATTAATCGGCCGGTTGGTACCACGCTGGCATTTTCAGCCCTTTTTGTGAAAAAGTTGGTACAATTCTACCCAATTCAGCACTATTTAACAAATACTTGTCACATTTCCAAAAGTGTCAGTAAGACTTTTCCTACATCTCACGTTACTCATACTCACGTTGGACTAAAAAAATGCTGTATAATATTCATTCTGTGATGCTGCACCGCATAACGCTACGAACTTTGTGTGGAAGATTCGTACTTCGAACTGTACCGGGAAACAAAATGAAATGAAATCTTTAAGTTTTATGTCCCACGGTTATGCCAAAGGAGACGGTGATTATGAGAGATGAATGAAATGGTGGAATGAAGAAAGTGGGAGGAAACGGGAGAACCCCGAGAAAACCCACGAGCACGGTGTTTTCCACCACAAAGTCCACGCGGCGCGAGCTGGGAGCGAACCCGGGACCCCAAGCACCGGAGGTGAACGCTCTACCCCTGAGCCACCGCGCCCCCTACCGGTAAACAAATGACGATAGATAGGCGCATCTGCGCCGCGCATGAAGGAGACGAGAAGGAAGCAGTATGGTGGAAATTTCTTTGAAATCTTAAAAGAAGAAGCACATACCAAGTGTTGAATATTCTGAAGAAGACCAACGTGTGCTCAAGTAAGTCTATAATTTACGTGTTGTAGTAAAAGCTTCATCTACTTCCACGGTTGTTCGGGGTCCTCCTTTAGACGTTTGTGAAAAAAAAAATATTTTTTTAAAAAAAGAGCACTTTCTTGATTTCGACACTTGGAAGAGGGGGAAGGGGGTTCTAGAAGTTTACCTCTTTTAGTTTCGTGTTACATAGCCATGCATTACATTGGTTTAAAATAATAAATTAGCCCTTTTTGTTCCAATTTGGTACTATTTTTCAGCCCACTCCAGAGCTAGGACTGTGGCAACACTGGTGAATACAGTAATATTTTTAGTTTTAACTACTGTTCAATATTTAAGCTAGTGGAGAACTTTTTTTTTTGGCAATGGTGACCCTCTTGTACCTATGAACATTGATGCATCGTGTACCTTTGAACGATAAATAATACTGTTTAAAGCTACAGAATGTAAATAATTAAAACAATTGATATATTTTATATAGGTTAGGTTAGGATATAAAGTTATTAATTATAATTTTATGTAGTTTCTAAATATTCGCTAATTGTATAACATATAAGGTTATGTTAAGAATTGTATATGCTCAACTTTATTGTTCACAAGTTTTTGTTAGAACTTCCCTTCAATTTTTAATTTTATTAATAAAATTTCAATTCTGGTGAACTTTTTATAGCTAAACCTTTTATTGCAATTTATAACTATTAATATTTGTGGCTTCTTTTTATATTATTGTCTCAGAAACGTTGTAATTATCACCTTGTTTAAAAATACAAGAGGGTCTGTTCAATGGTACATGACCATAATGTACTTGTGAACAAAACGGATGTGTTCTTATTATATCCTATAAAAGCTACTGTAATTATGTAACACGTTTAAAAATCATCCTATCTGATAGTAAAGAGATGGCACTTCAAATATACGACAAAAATTGGAGAAAAAATGCTGAATATTAGCACCAAAATTTCGAAGACTCCAAAAGTGTTCACAGGTACAACGCCTTCCGCTATATATATATATATATATATATATATATATATATATATATATATATATATATATATATATATATATATATATATATATCACATTTGATCGAGATCGAAAGTTAAGTTTTATTTATTTTTATGTATCTCCCCCTCATCGTTATACCGTCAAAGTGAAATCACAAGAACCATCACAGACCCAAACCTCATCTATGTTGAAACTTTGATCGAAATCGGCCGGATGGTTCAACAGATACGACGTCATAAACATAGTGACTAGCACTTATATATATATATATATATAGGTGAGTTGTTTTTGTACCGAGTTTCAACTTGCCAACATGACAGGCTCGCAAGTTTCATAATTTTTCGCAAAAATCGTGCCACCTGGCCCCGTAGAACAAGCAATTTAATAAAATTGACATTATAGAAACCCAGCTCGAGGTAAATGATAACTACGTATATTTAAGAATTAATTTTAAACGATTTGGCTATTTACTCGTGACTTAATCACCTAGAAGAGAAGTCTCACTTTTATATTAGACTAGCTAAATCCCTATTCTTCTTATGGGGAGAATAGTTGTGTGGAAATTATTCAAACCCCTTGCCCCCTTTATATTTGTATTTCAATGAAAGTGTATTGATAAAAATTTATAAGATAACATATTCATATATTTGGCATACATTTTAAAATCGCTATCTATTTGAGATATGTCATTGAATCAGTGACGTGATAAAATTCCAATTCGAGGTAGATTACAAGTACTTGTATATTAAAAAATTCACTTCAAAAGGCCCGATAATTTTCCACTGATTCGATCACTAATAAGAGTCAGTTTCAATTTAATATTGGATGAACTACGGACTAGTGATGTTCTCGCGAAAAAACCGATCTTCTGAACGGCTCTTTTAGACGAGTGAGTGAGTTGTGACTCATCTCTACTGATTCATGGTTCATTGGAAGTCTTGATTCTTTTGGAACCGTGATTCTTCGGGAGCGGAAATGTTCTGAAAACATAGATCTTGTATGTCGCTCATTTGCGAACCCCCCTTTTTTTACTCTTCTATTTTTGTTTACTCAGTTGCTGTTGTGAAGTGGTGGTTTCACTGAGTGCCCTTTGGTTCAGTTCAATAAGTGTGCCTTGCCATAGCGTATGTAGCTACTGTATATTCGCGACACGAATAAAATAAAATAATAACAACAAACTAAATGTTTGATACATTTGATGTGGCAGTTGGATCTACAATGATACTTTATATACAAATCGAAAACTAAATTAGTAAATTTTGAAGAACAATTAGAAACGAATTTGGAGAGCGGGGAAGTAGGTCCAGTAAGCAATAGCCCGTGAGAACCAATTCTTTTCCTTTCCTTGGGTCTCCTCTTTCAATGCGACATTAAGAGTTCATTTGAGAAATTAAACAATGCAAGCGTGCATTTGCACCAGAACTTACTAGTCGCTCAGGGTTTATTCATGTATCCATAGTGCAACTATTTGTTTCAAACAAAGGCACGGGAGTTGATATGTTAAAAGGAGCATATAATTAAAACAAATCCTTAATAGTTGCAATTAAATTTTAGTTATATTTTATAACAAGAGAGAATCAATTCTTGCTACGACTAAATTCATTATTTTCTGTTTGGAAGATATTTAGATTTTTATCCTAAATAATGAAAATATACACGTGTACTTAAGAGGATTTTAAGATAATTTGTGTAATACACACAAAAAGTCTCACAGTTGTGATTTATTGGGTTGTGTACTTAATTCCCGTGAGTTATACCTACCAACATAGCTGAATTTTATGAAAACACATAGGGGTGAGATGGTTGGAACCAATGCCCTTATGATACTGCGTACTTATCGAACTTTAAACGTGCAATTGCAAAATTGGAATTGAACATAGTAAATAAACATTTACAGCAACAATGAATGCTATTATTTATATTTACATGTAGTTTAAATGTGAGTCCCTTATTTTATAGCCAATCAGTGATCAGAGGGAAAATCACTCCAAGGTGTAAAATTTCACCCGGAGTCAAATATCCATTCTATTTAATGCGGAATGTGGGTTATTAGTATAGGTACAGTGTTGTAATTTTGTAAATTTCCTTTTACACATTTTACCATTTTTTTAACCAATCCTCGTGTATTGAAAATTCACTAAGAGGAAACTGAAATCAGCACTCAGCCCAATGGTTCTCGTAGCGTTCTCACTTTCCAACCGAGAGGCTTCACAGTTCGAATGTAGTTACCGGCCTTCCTGTATGCATTTTCCAGCCTTTTCTTCAGTTTTTTCGGGAGAACATGTCAAGATGTTATTTTTTAACATAGGTCGTTTCCATTGTTGTGGTGGTTGTTATCAATTATTATGATTCTAGTTGTGAACTGACATCTCGCAAGCTGCATCTGGAAGTATCTTAATAAATTGAATGTAAAATATGATTTAAAAAAAAATCATAAAAACGTTTAATATGGGAATGAAGATGCTCATCATAATTGGAGAACAATGTCTCATTTCTTTTTTAAAAATACAAATTATAATTAGCAGAAGAAACATTACAAAATTTGCATTAGTCTAAAATTATAACTGTCTTGTTTTTCTTAAAGTTGTATTTGTTAGTAATAGTATGTTTTAGATAAAATTGAAAATGCCTTAATTTAGGCTATTTATTTATTTATTGTAAAACACATTTAATCTAATAATACAATTTTTATTATTTTTTAAAATCCACACGCATTTACTAGTTGTTAAAATAAAAGCGAGCCAATTCAAATAAACCTGCTGCTTTTAGTGAGCGAATCGTTGAAAGGCGCTCTGAGAAGTGAACCGTCATGCCCATTACTCCTACGGCTGTATGCTCAGCGTGTCATTTCTACAAATCTATAGACACTACTGTGTTCAAATTTGAGCCGCTAGATAGCACCAATATATATATATAATCACCTTCTCCTTTAGACTCGTGGGAAGTAAGATTTAATTTATTTGTACGATTTATCCACAATAGGATTGGATTGCTTTAATACTTTATGCCTTTCGAAAAAAATCGTATAAAACAAATAGTTTCAAGTTGTTTTTATTTTAAAGCATTTATGAAAACTAGAATTTAGACTGCTCTTTCTAAATGCATTAACTTGCTATACTTAAAATAATTCTTCTAACATTCGAAAATATTTTTCGTTAAACTATTTGCGAAAGAAAAAATACAACATTGTAATAGAATTTAACAGCTAGTGTACAAGTAGACTCTATGGGTATTAACAAAAATACATAAATAATTTATGCAAATATCTAAAACTATTGAATTAATCTTTCGCTGTTTATTAAAAAAATTATCAGAACCGGAATCCTCGTGAAGAAGTTGCAAACTCTGATTAGCATATAGACTCCTCGATTCCATTCTCAAGAACATAAATATGAACACGGACGCTCGTTCAAGTAAGTTTCCCCTGTGACAAATACGTTTCGAAAGGCATAAAGTATTAAAGCAGTCCAATCCTATTATGGAGAGATCGTACAAATCAATGAAATCTTTAAAATTTACGTCCCACAGTTATACCGGCTAGGCTAAAGGAAACGGTGATTATGAGAAATGAATGAAATGGTGGAAAGAAGAAAGTGGGTCGAAACGGGAGAACCAGGAGAAAACCCTTGCACGCGGTGTTTGTTCACCACAAAGTTTATTTGGCATGGGCTGAAATCAAACCAATGACCCCATATACCAGAGATGAACATTCTACCACTGAGCCACTGATCCCTAGAGCCTACAAATGATAATATATAAAAGAAGCAGGAAACGATTGTCTCATTAACTTAGAACTACTATTAGAGAGGCAACCAGAGAGACATATAACATTTTAAAAGAAGATGAAAGTTAACTTAAGATGATCTTGATCGCTAAATGTATATATCTACATTTTTTGAATATAACTCCTCAAATATCGGAAAGACTGTAGCAATTTTGCCACATTTCGTTTCTTATACCTAAATAATAACTAAAAATGATTCATACTAATATTATTTGGAAGCTTTCTCGTAATTATATAGTTAGCGACGGGCCTTTGGTATGGAAGATTCGGGTTTGATTCCCAGTGGGAGATCATGTGCTTGAAATCTCAATTTTAGCTATAGATCCACTACCTTGGTGCTGAAAGCAACGTTAAGTTCCAAATCAACCTGTTTAATTACTTTTTTGTTATTAATTTTCATACCATTATACCTAGGTACATTAATTGACACACAAAAGATGGAAAAGATTCTAAGCTAATACAATACTCTCAACTATAACACAGAAACAAGTTTTACAATGTTCTGTTCCCATTACTTTCATTTACACATCAATGAGACGAACAATTTTTATTAACACGCCACAGTTCATGAAACACTTTTCCCAAGTGGCAATTAGAATTAAGTGAAACAATACGACAGTAATGGAAATCAATTAAAATGTGCTTACTTTTTGAATACTGTAGTTTCTGTGTTTCTATTTAATGGAAGAACAAACTTGTTTCCACTTTTAAAGTATTGAGGAATGATGGTTCTGAATAAATTTTTAATGAAATGAAAATATTCCAAGCATTTGGAAAGTTGAAGCAAAGAGAAGTAACTCTGTTATTAGAAAAAAAAATCTTTAAAGTTCAAATGTTTTTTCTTCTGATTTCATTAATATTAACTAATCGAAATGATAGTGTTTTACTTTCCACTTATTTATTTATTTGTTTATTTATTTATTTATTTATCGTTCACTATTTGTACAATAAACCGCTGTACCGATAACAGATTTTTCTCAGTGTGTGTTCAATGACTACATCGTCGGTTCTACTATAGCTGTTATTATAATACACATGCATTTATTTATATTTTATATAAGTACAAAAAATATAAATTTTACAAAGAACTTCTAAAATCTTCTTCAAGGTTTAAAACACCAAATAAATATTTACGTTACTATGTAAGTTTAGTTTCCATACAATTCTTCTGTTATTCAAATTCATTTTCCATATTACATACTATGTGTGCAAATTATTTATTGTTGTTTCATTTGACTGTGGTTTAATAGAGTAATTTATGCAATTTTGTCGTCTTAATAAAAATCATCATTTAACAATAATCAATATGCAGAAAAGTCATAGGCGATAATTTCTCACTTACAGCTGTTCTATGAGATATAGCTTTTAACGTTTTGAGCTTCCGAAGTGTGTACTCTGTAGTATAGAACATAAACACGTGTGAAACAGTAATACTGGGAAGGAAAAGTTTCGTTCGACAAAATTTTAAAATAAAACTTAGCTATCATTTTTCAGTTGGTAATTACCTATCGAATGTAATCTTGTGTGTATTGAAAAGAAAATCGAACATTACATAACCGACTCGTGTGTGTTGAAATTGAATCATTTTAGATAGCTACCTTGTTGATGCTTTGGTGTTTTTTGGGGGATAAATGAATCAACATTGTGTGTGATGAGTATATTTCAAAGCTTCGAAAGTTACTAAACTCAAGTAACATGTATGGTTGAAGTTGAAGTATTTTGAACATATAGGTAGCAGTTATTCACGTGTGAATCTGATAGAGTATGTTTTTTCACTGTTTACGAGTGTATATTAAATAAGCCGTATGACAGACCGAACTAACTTTTCTTTTGTGCTATAAAAAATTGTTTCTTATGGAAACAGTGACTACTTCACACGAACTGCTGTCCTTGGGAAATCCTTTGGGAAATGGGAAATCACTCGCGTTAATTTCTATATTTAGTATGTTGTGGCACAAGGTTCTGTGTGAATACGAGAAATGCACTCAAATAATAATGATATCATTGAGTGTAATTATAATAATAATTATTATTATTATTACTGTCACTGTCTTCCCAAAGGCGAATTTCTCTTAGCATGAAACTGTAGTTAGTTCAATCTGGCTTCAGACAGCTGAAATAAGTATGTGGCAATGCACGCACCCCTCGCAACTTTCCTTCAAAAGTGTTAAAAAAAAAGGAGGGTAAGGTGTTAATTAGTATCGTCTTGTAACTAGATGTTTGTGGTTGCTACAGTTAAACGGAGGGTGTGAGTGTGAGTAGACCTTACATAGGAGCCTCAAATAGTGTTATAGAGCCCTATATGCATTTCAAGGTTAAACTGGAAACAGGAAGAAAAATATCAAGTGGAACAGGGAGAAAAACATCAAATGGAACAGGAAGAAAAATGTGCTAAACATTGGATAAGAATGTACTAAATGGGCAGCATACAATACAACAATGCTTTAACAAACTCAAGAACGGCTATGAATTCCCGCAGAAAGTACCATGCAGGGGACATCCACAAACCATAAAATAGTTAACATGACCCACCGATAGTAGGGATACAAATCAACATTAAAATAAGTAGGCAATTATGGTGCAGAAATCATTCACGAAAACAGTCAGCTTGGGGAACTGGGTATAGTTGAACGATGGTTACCACAAAAATTAACTGCAGTTCAGAAAGCAACATGAGAAAATGGTTGTGTTTCGTTGTTGTCTGCCATGGAGAAATGTTCGTTTCTGAACGAAATGCTGACTATGGTAAAACCAGGTTGTTCATGATACTCTATGTTAGTCACTATTAGTTAACAGAACATTAATCTGTTTCCAAACAGCCAAACCCATCAATGAATCACCATAAGGCTTTTTTTAAATGATTGTTGGAGTGCTCGGGATTTCGTGCGTTGCGAATTACTTTTATCTGGCAAAAGAATGAATGCAACTGTGTACTACGAATATATGCTTGACAAATTAAAAACCGTGGGAGCAATGCTTGTGGATTCCTGACGCATAATTCTGATTCAGGAAAATGCTAAACCGCATGTTTTTAAGGCAACCTGAGACTCCATTATCTGACTTGGATGGGAAACCCAAGACTGACGATATATATGGAAGACTGTTCGAAATCCTCGACGAGGAGACTTACAGATTGGACGACTTTTTGCGTTCACGTTCTTAGTTCTACCACTGTGGTGTCAACGGAATTTTTCAACGGAATTGGAAACATGTTGCTGTTAATGAGTTCTCTTAATTTCATTCAGTTTGACAAATAATCCACTAAATGCTTTAGCAATATTCCGAATAGATTTTACGAAACAGTATTGCCTTAGCAAAAATAAATAATAATAAACGTATATTAATTGTCTCATAGAAGGATTTAAATAAATTCCAACGTTCTCTCTTTCTCTGTACATATATTATTTGGAACATTTAATCTAATTTAGAACGTTTAATATGAACTTTCACTTGAGCTAAACTTAACTTTCGAATATATTATCTAGGTGTAGAATACAAATAAATAAATCCAGAATTTCATGATGTGCAAGTAACAAATGTCTTGCTTATGTAGAAGATGAACACAGTTGGGGTCTACAGTTTCTGAACTAATTCATTTATCACTCGAATGACTTTACAATTAAAAATAAGTAGCAATGTTACGTGTGCATTTCGTGAAGGAGTCTGATTGTATTGAAAGTGGAATGTATGCAACCAACTTGACGTTAGGTATTGTTGTGATGCATACTACAAACGAGCAATGTTTGTATATAATACATGGGAAACCGTTTTTTGATTGTCCATACCTTCTGATCAATTAGATAATTTAGATAATCTCCGTCAATGAATTTGATTCTTAACTTTCTGCGCTCTACGTCCTGGCTAAAATTGATGGGGTGAGCCATCAAATTCTTCAGTGTTTCTGTCTTTCGGAAAGCAAAATCCTTAAGATGTAAATTAGGAAATTACAATGTGTTGAAATGTGGAAACAAGTGAAGGAAAACTTTTAAAACTGAAAATAGAGGAGCTATTAATATTATATCATTGATATAAAATCATAAAATTTTCTTTCAGTTCTTTTTTTCCTTATTTTTTGGTATATATTTCTATCTAGTACATGTTCCTTTCCCAACATGTTTAGTAGTAATCAGTTTTAATCAAATCTTGATAGAAAACTAGAATTACAATATGGGAATACATGGACCTGATTAATTTTTATTTTGAATGGTTAGTATTTTGATAGATCAACTTTAATGTAAATTCTGATTGAAACCAACGTTACGTATTGCGTTTGCTGGCCTACAAGATATACTCCATTCTAAGTCATTGTTGCTTGGAGTAAATTTATATTGTACTCCACAGTTTCCTTATCTTACTATGAAACTGAACAGTATAAAGACACACTTTTAAAAATGAACCACATACATCGACAAATACGATACATCAGGATATTGTTCTTGCTTTACTACTTGATCTCAGTTATCGTTACACTAATGAGCACATTTAAGTTGTCAAAAGTAATGATATAATGGGGCAAAATTTAAGAATGACTCACATGTATTTATAACACTTTTTCTTCTTTTTAGCAGCAATGCGCTGAAATAAATCGCAGAAAATAATAAAAATGGTTTCCGAAAACTGTAATGAACACAAAGAAAAGTCTTGGGAAGTATTAATTGAATAAAACGCAAGCTGACAGTTTCCGTGGTAATCCTGTTCTTAGAAAAGGCAAATGTTCTGGTTTCTATAAACTTATTCAAGTTGAAAGGGAAAAGAGGGATTTAAATTGATAATTTTGGTCTGTAGTCTCTGGAAACCAACAATAGACTCTATATTTCTCTGTATCCATTTTTTGTGTTTTCCAGTATCCCTACGCGATGTTCTTCACAGTTCTGGGAGCAGATAGTGGCGCTGAATTACGGTCCGAGGGCCCTATCTAAAAGCAACAACTTCCTTCCATGGTCATGGGTTTGAGCAAACCCAGTTCCCTTCTCTTTGTGCTAATTATTCCCCGGACACAAAGAGGAACAGCTCCTTCTCCCTCTCGCTGGCAACGAGATTTCTGGGCGGGTGGACCTCAGGCACAATTGAGTTAATGGGACGAGAACTACGGCGGATAGGGAGGAAAAGAAGCGATGGAAATACTGATACCTTCAAGCTCTGCAGTGTTGCAACATGTTTCACTTACAAAGAATATCAACAATAAAATTATGAAATCAAACACGGAAGAATTTGGCCATCTACGTATACTTGTACTATCGAAAGAATCATGATTATTCAAATGTACATACACACTGTACAATCTTAATTTCTATATTGACATAAGTCACTTTAAACAACTAGTAACAAAATAAACTTTCAGCTGTTAAACAGCAGAGTTAAATTTTGTATGTTTAATCATTATACAGAGAATATTATATATTCTCTAATTGAAAATAGAAATTACTAATTGAAAATAGCAATCATGTAACATACAGTATGTCTATAAGATCTCCAAGTTTGAATATATATATATATATATATATATATATATATATATATATATATATTCAAACTTGGAGATCTTATAGACATACTGTATGTTACATGATTGCTATTTTCAATTAGAATTTCATGAAGATTGGTTTTCGTTTATCCATACATTACATAGCCAAAAGCACATATCTTGTTATTGACAATTAAAGAGGATATGAAATAATTGTCCTCGTGTCTAATGAGTTTTGTTTTTACGCTTCCTTTAAGTACACAAAAGCTCTAATTCACTATTATACCAACGAACTTCACTTATAACAGTAGTTGAGACATTGATAATTTTGTACTTACTAAGATCATATTTACCAAAAAAATCAATGATGTTTTTAATTTGAACAAACTGCAAATTATAATATAAGAATGCAGCTGAAGATAGTTGGAGGCTGACTATACCAGGAAATTCGAATTACGAATTATTTTCTTGTAATCTGAAGCCACAGTTTAAAGATTTATCTTCGGTTTCATAAAGACAAATTTCTTTCTCTTTTTCTGGAGAATTTCAATGCGAAATTATTAATTTGTAAGAAGAATACATTTAGAAATGGAATGAAAAATGTATGAAGGGTCTTTGGAGGTCGAAAGTTTAGAATTATTCAGACATCTATGGAATAATAATTTATATCGATACTTTTAAGTTTAATTCTGAGATGAAAATAAGAAAATAAAGGATTTTAACGTACGAGAGAAAATTACATAACGTTCGGAAGAAGGTGAACATACAAACTTTTGTATAAGTAATTTTTAAATCTTTGATTATTATTTTGTATATCAATGGTAAAACATAATTTCTTTCTTGGTTTTATCAAGAAACATTTACTAAAGAAAATGAACGATGTTGGCTTTGACAACTCACTACAACAGTTTGATTTTGTTGATGTTCGATAGATATGGTGACATATTCAGAATGCAATCTTTTACTTGTAAGTATTGAATAAAAATTATTTAAAAAGTACGAATTTAATCACACAGTTCTTTGAAATATTTTGACGGTATTATGAAATAACAATGGATTTTGGAAATTAATTTCGCCACAAGCAGGAGCTCCAAGCAAAATTATAAGCAAAATTGAAAAAAAGAGATATGAGATTTTTATTTTTTTTTCAATAAAATTATGAATAATTTTCTGTCAGGAAAGCTTTCAAAAATCTTAAAAATATAAAAGTTTGTTTGTTTGTTTTTAATAATAGCTAAAACTGCTTGGCGTTACAGTCCAGGCAGATATTTTAGCTAGATGATACGAAATCAGAACATCAAATCTCATCCCCCTTATTTCTGTGTTTCAGTTTGGATTAGCAAATTCTTAATTCCCAAGTAGGTCTCAAATTACCTCACAATGATAAATAATTTGTGTGTCCCCATCGAGAATCGGGCATCAAACCATACATGGCAAAGGCACATGCGTTAAATATGCGATTACATGGGAAAATTTTCAAGAATAAGTTGTTTTAATATTGAACAAAATTGAAGTTCATCAACATTGCCTATTATGTCCTCAAGGATAAAGAAGGCAATGATAAATAAGGTGTAATTATACCGAATTGATAAACTGGGAGAAAATAAGAAAAGTTTAATAAAGATGAAAGTATTCCAACACCCTTTCTTCACCGTAGTACAACTTCTCGTGAGATCAGTTAAGTCAAGCAGAGTTGGGTTTGGTCCGAAGATAGATGAATACATATTCCGACTCACCATAGTGTGTTGGCATTGCGGCGTCCATCCAGCGTCGTGAGGACAATTGGTACGCTTCTTGAAAGAAAAAAAAGTTGCGAATTCCGATCTAAAAGTCAGCATTAACGGCGGAAGGAACCGATGTACTGATCACACATCGTCCCAAAGGCGTGAGTCCTACAAGCCGACTGGTAGGTCCTGGTCCCTAAGGACTATTCCGTCTGGAGTTTAGCCTAGTTTACAGAAGAAACTAATGCTCATAGTGTTCGTACGTTACATAATATTGTGTGGCAATGTTTCTTCTACGAAATAAACTTAAAGCGTTTACTCCCGTCGGCTTATAAAGAGAACACAAAGTATATAAGATTTAACATATCAACGAATATGATTAGATACAATTCCGAAAATTTCATTTTACTATGATTATTATGTTACTGGAGTCAACAAATGCTTTGTGTGTTCGACGTATAAGCACATAGATCTGTGTATAAACACACCAGAATTGAGCATAATACCATCTAGCAAGTCTGTAAAACCAAGGAGGCACAATTGGTTGCCAAGTGAATATAAATAAGAAGCAGTGCAATCTTTGTTTTCGCATTTCTATGGAGAAACGATGGAAACTTTAGAAACGTCCTTTTAATGTTAGAATATGATTATGAAGAAAATGAAGCATTGAGCTTGTTTGTGGGTCTTCCATTACAATATTTACCCCTATATCTTAGAAGAGTCTTCATTAGGTCTACAGTATTCAAGGTCACTAAGGGAAGATTTCTTACTCCAAAAAATCATTAAAATCGAGTATCTCATTGAGGAATGATGACAGAACCATCCCATATTATTGACATTGCAAATGAAATCTTTAAGTTTTACGTCCCTTGATTATACCGGTTAGGCTAAAGGAGACGGTGATGATGAGAGATGAGTGAAATGGTGGAATGAAGAAAGTGGGAGGAAACGGGAGAACCCCGAGAAAACCCACCAGCACGTTGTTTGTCCACCACAAAGTCCACACGGCGCAAGCTGGGATCGAATCAGGGACTCCAAGCACCGGAGGTGAACGCTCTACTACTAAGCCACCAGGCTCCCTATTGACATTGTAATGTGGGTAATCTTACAAGTCGTACTTACCAATTAGCTCCATATTTTATCACAAGAGAATTACCTACGGCAACTATTTGAGCCACCTTGCAACTGACAGTGAGTTATGAACCTCGTACATTAGTCTTTGATGCCATAAGTAATATCCTAAATCAATTTTCATCCGTTATGTACCGTTTATACGTTAATATTTGGTTTAGGGTAAAATGGGTAGTATTTTTATGAGTAGTGGTTAGAATTAAGAGGCCTTATCACTACGAAATTAAAATACCGGTAATTTTACAGAAATTATATGATTATTTCAAATAGATAAAAGATAGTCGAAATATGGAACAAGAGCACCCTAGACAATATTAATTTTCATGAGGTAGCGTTATCACAAGTCACCTAGTAACTTTCTGTTTGCAGCCATTTAGAAACGCGAAAATAAATGCCGATTTTCTAAATGGCTGGAAATCGAAAGCAGATAAGTGAGTCGTGATAACGATATCTCATGTAAAATAATATTGTCTAGCAAGCTCTTGATCTCCTTTTCGCATGAACAAATTTTTGGTTGCATGAAACCTAAAATTACATACTAATAATTTTATTACATAATATAATAATAATAATTCTTAATATTATTATTAAAACAGCATTAAGTTTTTAACTAGTTGTTTAGGAGAAACTACATGCTCAGCATAGAAACCAAAAATTAAATCTGGCGCAGTCTATTGACAGCCACAACCTTGCTACATTGCTGAACGTGAAACAAACTCCCGTGAACTTTAGGGAAAGTACTAGAGAGCAAAGAGTAGGAGGAAGGATTTAAAAAGTTGTCACATTGAATGAATTCTACATTTGTCACACTCATAATTGTTTCTATCATAAGGACAACTTCGTGCCTCGACACCTCTGGTAACGGAGACAAGTTTTACCGACAGAGCAGACAAAGATGCTCGCAGGTTAGTTGCCAACAAGACCAGACCTTGTAAATTTTTGTAGAAATCTGTCTCGTCTTAATTCGCGAATTATTATTTTTCGTCTCGTCTCTATTCTCGAAAAGCTTCTCTCGTCTCGTTTTGAAAATTTATGCTTTGTTTGTGTTTTCTTGAGTTCACCTAGAAGTTATCAGAATCTTTCCATGTAAGGAGAGGTGAAGAAGAGAGAAATGTAACAATAGTTAAACCATATTTATTATAGGAGAATATTGTGTAATGTCTTGCATTTCTTTAAATGTTAATAAATTCTCCTAATTATGATCCTCCTAATCACTTTATCACTTCGTACTTTTATACTATGAATCAGGTGAGATTAAAACAGTATTTGAGATCTAAAACTTGGATGAACTAGTGTCGTCCACGAGACTTGAGGAATTTCCTGTCTCGATTCTCGGTTCGAAAACAAGACTAGATTTTTCATGTTTCTCATCTCGATTCGAATCTGAAAATGTTTCTCTCGCCTTGTAGGGAATACTAGTTGCGGGAAACCATGATGGTGACTGGATATGGTCACGACTGGAAGTTGGAAGTAGGGAAGATGGGCTAAAACATGAAGGTGAATGCTATCTCCTTTCATAGATCCATAAGGATCCCATACTATTGGAAAGACATCCTCATTTGTACAGATTCTACGAAAGCCAAGTGAGGATCTACGTGGACAAAGGGTCCACACATACTGAGCAGTTGTATCATGACACAAAACAGATATCATAAATTCATATTTTTCTCTTTCGTATCATTCCTGTCAAAAACCCTGCTTCCTGCTCAATTGATTTATGCGCAGTTGGACTGTTAAAATCTAAAAGGACAACTGTAACATCGCCCTCACTGCCTACGGAAAATCTGTTTGGAGGAATCGGATAAAATTCCTATGCCTATGCTCCAACATAAAATGTTACAGTGGGAAATTTGACGTCGGGTGATAGTTCAAAATCCTAGTGATCCAATAGAACACAACTGATAGTGGCGGCACGACTCTTCGTAGGGTAAGTACACTTTAACAGTAGATCGCATATAGCCAAACCTTCTGTAAATGGGGCCGTTTTTATGTTTTATGTGGCATTAAGCATTCATTAGTCTGTTTCTTCATTTTCTTAATCGCCTCGAATATGTCTTAATTTTCTTGATATTTCAAACAACTACAGCGTTCTAGGAAGAAAATACGCAGAAGCTTTTTTCTTTCAGCAAAACTCACAATATATTTTGAACAACAAAACTTCTAACATTCTTAGAAAACACACAGGAAAAGACAGAAGATAATTTGATTGTAAGTAGGTAATAACATTAAAAATTCAAAATGAAGTGGGGAAGTCTACCAACAACGCGTGTGTTATATGCATATATGAGTTAACTAAAGTTAAAGGGAGGGAGTCACCTACTCCATCAATCGAACTATGGTGTCTCGGCGTTCAAAAATGTTTATTCAGCAAACACGTTACTGTTTTGTTTCAACTTGCCCTCAAAAAATCCGATATGAGTATTATCGTTTCCTCTTCTAATAGACATGCATCCCAGAGGACAAAGAATTCAGTTAGTAGTTGTCCTCACGAAGTGTACCGCCATTTTTTATATATGATATTAAACTTTAGCTAACTTCATTAATAACAATAAAAGAAATCATTTGGAAACAGTACATGAAGTTTAGAAATTTGTTTTAGACTTTATTAACGGTACCAGGTTGTCTAGTAAATATTATGCACAAAATTCATATTTCTATCACAATCCTATACAAGCAGATTGCAGCAAATGGAATTTTTGCGACAGAATATTGATCTAGATGAGAAGTTCAACGACAAAGATTACTATACATTTATTCGAATGTTACGTATGTGAGAATGTTTCACAGTCATTCATCGCTCTGCAAACGACGCTGTTGGCCCTTAAAATCTCGGCTAGATGATCTCTAACACGTAGTCGTAGAAATTCAATGAAAATTGTTAGAAATGTTTAATACCAATATTGTGATCTCCTTCTCTAACGCAAGTATACCATGAAGAGCTAGTCTCGCTCAGTTAAGGTTTTGAGCACCTACAATTTGTTTGTATATTGCATTTTAGATTTAGATTACTATATGTCACTGTAGTCGCAAATATACTATGTAAACAATAAGAGCACTAAATAAAGATAGTAAAAAGAGAACTTCTTCGAATCTATTTGAAAGAATTACCAAAAAAGAACGATATACATAAAAAGAAAATCTAAAAGTCACAAATTGCATTCGGTCACATGTTTGAATTTACATTCACTGTTTTCATATGGTTAAACATTTATAATTTGTATTTGTTGTAAATTACTTTTAATCCGATAGATATCAATATACCCAAAACGTTTTCCGATATTTGCTGCCCTAGGCAAACATTTGGTTATAAATGCGGTGTTAATCAATCAAAAGTTATTAATTACTTATTGAATCAAATTTAAAATTGGAAACACATTTTACAATTAGTCTAATTGTCAGTATCTTTTAATCAGTTAGAAAAAAAGTGTCAAAAACGAAATCTGGATTTTTTTCAACCAACTGAAAAAGGAGGTCCCCAATTCTACTCATTTTTTAAAGTGATATTTTTCTGAGATATAAGGAATGAAATACCTATTCCTAATGCATAAAATTACTTATTGGAGCCTTCAAACAAAGCTTAATATACCAAGTAAAGTAAGAATGACGTAACAGTTCAAACTCGATGTTCAAATGAGTTTGCAACACTGACCGCAAGCGACACCAAAATTGTAATATTATGGAAAAAGAAATGAGGCATAGGTTTTAAGAGCAAATTTCAGAGTGACTCATGAGGAAAGATGTGGTTCTAGATAATGAATATGGTAGAGCTGGGAGTCGTACCGCAAACTATGTTGCCTGCTCTGTGATATTACCTGAGCCAAGTTTTCTTGCAGAGTAGAAACAAAAGTCTATATGCACATTTTGAACTTTGGCAAGAGCATTCAGCCGCAGCAGTTAAACAAACTTTGAAAGTTGATTTTGTCTCCGCTCCGAAAGTTCCCTTCACTACCTTTATTTATGATCCTTAATGCGAAAGGTGTTTGCACAGGTGAAGTAAGACAATCTAAATTAGAGACTACCATTTTCTCATTTGAATAGAATTAAAAATGTTTTAAAAATTTATTTTACCATTACAAATGTTATTATATAACAATGCTAATATACAAATAATATTCCAATGTTTTATCTTAATTTTCGGAAGTAAGCGTTTGAAATTTTCTTGCAATATTCTCATGCAAGAAACTCTACTGGATCACTAACAGAAAAAGGCAAACTAGAAAATTTTAATACAAAGGCACAGTTCCTATGCTAATAAACTAAAATCTTAAAAGAAGTTTGTGGCATAAATTGTTGTAAATTTTATTTGAAGACAAATCATGCTTCATTCTTTTTGTATACTATACTAGCAGCGTTCACCCCGCTTCGCTGCGGTCACCCCGGAACGCAATAAACGTTGTTACTTAGATAATTTTTACTTTTTCGCTTTCAAGTGATATGATAAAAACCATAGAAGATTGCATTAAATGTTAACATTATATCGCCTGTCATTTATGTTAACCCGCCCCGCTTCGCTGCGGTCACCCCGGACGTTGTTACTTAGATAATTTTTACTTTTTCGCTTTCAAGTGATATGATAAAAACCATAGAAGATTGCATTAAATGTTAACATTATATCGCCTGTCATTTATGTTAACCCGCCCCGCTTCGCTGCGGTCACCCCGGAACGCAATAAACTTTGTTACTTAGATAATTTTTACTTTTTCGCTTTCAAGTGATTGCAGTAAATGTTAACATTATAGCGCCTGTCATTTATGTTAACCCGCCGAGTGACACGGTCATGCGGGTTGCATATAAATACGTTTATTTTTACCTATGATGAATAACTAACAAAGGATTTGTACGTTATGGACACTTGAATGGTCAATTATCTCAAGACACTGGTAATTAAAAATTAAAGTGATATGATAAAAACCATCTAGGGTCCAAATCCTAATAACCCCCCAAAAATAAAAGAAATTGGTTCAGCCGTATTAGCGTGATGAGGGAACAAAGGATTTTGTACGTTCTCTTTTATATATAAGATGTATATGTTCAGAAAATATTGACAATCAAATGGTAAATTTATACTTTGCACCTCGCACAAATTACAGTTAATACAACTGAAATTCACTAGTTATCTAGCTGAATCTTATTTAGTACCTTATTTCATGTACATATGCAGGAAACCATAATGATCTGTGAAAGTGTAAATATCATTGTAGTGTAATCACTGTCATTTTAGGTATAATGCGCTTTAGACTAGAAGGGAAAGAAAAATTAATACATTGTTAAGTCAGATTTACACAGTAGTACCTAATAGAACATTAATATGAAACGAATGCTTAGAATTTTCGAATCTAGGCTCATGTGTTTTATATATTGAGAGGTGTAAGTCACTTTAACAGGAAATGACTTAGATACTAAAATAAAGTCTAGGTAAAGTGAATCTTGAAACAGAAAATGCGAAGTAAACTAGACCCTCATTCTGGAAGATGATAAACTTCAACAGATGACTGTGAAAGTTTTAGTGATAATGGAAAGATGTATTGTTTATCAGGAAAGTGGTGTTAGTCAGAGAAGGAATAATGACTTAAAAACCACTGTAACTTTCACCTGTCCATATCTGTCGGTACGGCAGGAGGTGCAATGATTAAGTAGAAGGATGATCATTTCTAGTACGAGAGGTCCATGTTTCAATCCCAGACTCTGTGAGTTTGTGATAGATCACATCATGTCCGTGAGTTTTGTCTGTGCTTCCACGTTTTCTTCCACATTTTCATTTCAATTCTTTCACAATTATCCACATTCTTGAGTCATCCGTCTCCTTTACTCTGAAATGCATAACCATGGAACGTTAAATTTGACATTTTTTTTCGCTTCGTACAACGTTATAAGTTCGGTTATATTCTTTTTTAATTACTTTTCTGAGAGAAACGGACTAAGTAACATATACTGGGCACGTTCTTATAGTCTCACGACGAGGATATAGTCTGGAATAATCTTAAGTAGAGAAATGGGAGATTTTTAGTCCCCCCAAAAAACAAAAATAACAGAGAGAACCTCACAATTAATGTTAGTGCAAAACTCTTCGCTACTGAATGACTACTCTATCTAATTCATTGTAGAATCAGGTTTGATTTCTGGCATTACTATTCCGATTGAATGCACTTCTATATCTCACAACTTCATTTCAGATGACATCTCAAGTTGTAATTTTAGTTTGAAGAAGGTAGTATTATTTATAATTTCCTTATGCTTCATGAATTTGTAATGAAGTGATTTCTAAATTTACTATTAGTTATCAAATATGAAATATACCAATGATATTATGAACTAACTAACTTTCTGAGATTGTTATTCTCCTTTAGAACAACTGAATTATGATTCAAACCCAATAGTTCCCATTTCTCTTCTACTTAAAGAGGCACATTAGCTATATGTTTGGACCAACAAGAGGAGAGTATTTTTTAAGCGGAGGTGAAACCTAAGAAAATTGCATACGATGTGAGATTAGGAAAGAATTATTAGATTTTGACTATTTTGATTTGTTTGCTTTTAAGATGAATAATTACAATGTAATATATAATAATATTAAGGTGCAGTGCTACCTGAAGTAGTGTGTTAAAAGGGAATGTAGTAAGCCGAAAAGACTTCGTTCAATTTGCGAAGATCTGATATTCAATACTGAAGACTTAAATAATTTACTTTGCTTTTAATTAGTCTGTGGAAACTTGCTTGTATTGAAAGAAGATAGACGATTAGCTTTCTATGCCAATAACCAAAATTCTCTTCAGTAATATTGGTTATCTATACTTCAATACATTTTTCATTAACTCTATTAATTACGATTGTACGGTGCAGATCAAGATCAATTTTGTACAATTGCCATCATCAACGGCAGATTTTAGACATAACATGTTTTGAAAACTCAACCCAATTGGGTGCGATGGCTCAGTGGTAGAGTGTTCACCTCCGGTGCTTGGGGTCCCTGGTTCGATCCCAGCTTGCGCCGTGTGGACTTTGTGGTGGACAAACACCGTGCTCGTGGGTTTTCTCGGGGTTCTCCCGTTTCCTCCCACTTTCTTCATTCTACCATTTCATTCATTTCTCATAATCACCGTCTCCTTTAGTCTAACCGGCATAAGCGTGGGACGTAAAACTTAAAGATTTCAATCCTCAAAAAGTTAATATAAACAAATAAATAAATACGGAATCGAAATAACTATCGAAGAGTTTTTTTATCCAAGGAATGATATGCAGTTAAGCCTTAATCGAATCAAACTATTCAAAAGAATTACATTATTTACTGGAATAGCATTTTTTGAAGCCAAATAAGCAAATGAAAGGAAAGCTTGGTACAAAAAATTTCCCTTTTACTGGCCTAGTTCATAGATCACTAAAGCAGTGGAAGGGAAAGAACAGAATGAGGAATGAACTAGGATCTCCATGGAAGCAAGGTATTCTAGAGAAGTATGTGAGACACCCACGTGTGCGATTTTGTAATCAATGAAATAGTTAGATAATGAATGTCATATCTATAGATTCCGCACACAAACTGTAAGAAACATTCATACTAAGTATGGTATGTATTCTGATGAGAAAAACACGGAAACTTAGATATTGGGAATATTTAGATATTGAAAATATACTTTACTTAGGTCCTTTACTCTGAATTCTCTTTATTACTTTTAGTGAATAATAAAATAATGAAACTTTTTTCAACAAATCTCAATTACACACTTAAAAACTCATTGGTATTCTTACAATTTTATAATTCGTCATTACAATACAAATAAAACAATCTATATAATTACAAAATTATCCACCGAGGTATTTAGTGAAATATATACGTGATTTTACAGAGCTGCGGTGATATAGTCATTAAGATGTGCAAAACTACTAACTGAAATGCCAAGGTTTAGTCCTCAGTAAGAAGAATTTATTATATTGTTCTGTCCGTGTCCAATTCCGACTCATTGGTTAACTTAGTCTCTGTCAAACAGGTATCTGAGAAATGTAACAGAGATGAAAGCGGCCGAAGGATTTGCTGACATCATAATCTACTTTTGTTCCGAGGTCATGAATCAGGGGTTCTATTCCTCTTGCAAGGCCCTTAAAATTTGAACATATTAAAGTGTTTCAGATTACACGTTAAGTTGTAGGTTCACGTCTCATATAGCCTCGATGACTCCAACTAAGCAAATGAGACCATAGAAATTTTACATTTGGCACTCACGCCGCCTGTAGGTCACACTGATGCAGGTGCATATACACTGGCCAGCCGAAACTTTATGACCACCTACCTAATATCTGGTTTTTCGACCTCTGGTTCACAGGACAACAGCAATGCGTTTTGGCATGGAAGTAATGAAGTATTGCTAGGTGGCTGGAGGCATGGGGCACCACATCTGCACAGGGAACTAAATTAAGTTCTCTGAATTAGGGGGAATAAGCTCAGATCTGATGTTCAATGATAACCCAAAAGTGTTTAATTGGGTTAAGATTCTATGAGTTTGGGGCAATTGTAGCAATTAAAATTCACCACTGTGCTTCTTGACTCATTGCAGCACTACATTGGCCTCATAAGAACGAGCATTGTCCTGCTGGCAAAGATGCCATTGCAAGCTGGAAATGTGGCACACATAAAAGGGTGTACAGATCAGAAGTGACCGGCTGATAGGTAGGAGTCGCCATGGTGTCCCCCACACACAATACTAGGTCCTCAAATAATAATGGATCCACAACCACCGACCTGTCGTCGTCCTACTGTGAACGTTTCAAGCAGCTGTTTCCCTGCAGGACGACTGATTCTTACTCTGTCACTGATGTGATGATGGCATTTAATGAGATGATGCATCATTGTGCCATTGCCCTGCAGTTTAATGACGATAAGCACGTGCCCATTCTAGTCGTAATTGACGATGCCGTATGGTTAACATTGGTACACATGTGAAACGATGGTTGCAGAGGACCATATCTAACAGTGTACCGCGTGTGCGATTTTGTAATCAATGAAATAGTTAGATAATGAATGTCATATCTATAGATTCCGCACACAAACTGTAAGAAACATTCATACTAAGTATGGTATGTATTCTGATGAGAAAAACACGGAAACTTAGATATTGGGAATATTTAGATATTGAAAATATACTTTACTGAGTATACATGGTGCTGAGACTCACTCGAGATTTGTCCACTGTTTGAGTCTGTTAAAGTCTTCTGTTAATTGTGCCCTATCCTGCTATACAAACTTCGACAGTCAACGGTCTCCGATATTTTTAATGAAGTGTAGCTACCCCACATATTGTGGTTTGGTTCTAGTTTCACGGTCCATTTCTCACTTTTGGAAGACACTAACCACGGCAGCTCTGAAAGAAAGTAACTTATAAACTACTCATGGAACAGATATAGTGTTTTTCAGGCACACATTTCAAGAAAAAGTAAAAAAAGCAGTCAATGTTTCTGTTTAGAGGGTCACCTCTAAATATGCAACTGAAAACTTTACATGATATTCAGAATTCTTTGTTGTGGGTTAGAAAAATGTTTTTTTTATTTTGTTTAATTGTTTTTTGTTCTCTATTCTATGATTAATTATTTTTAATAAATACAATTACTTCATTTGTCTAACAAAATAACTTATAGATGATATTGTATTATGAACTAAGGGTTTCCATTTTTCGGTTAGTTTCCGAAGTATATATGCCAATAAATGTCTATTTTCATGGTATTTCTATGAAATATTAGGTGAGTAGAGTTAGCTACAATTATAAAGAGTGGTGTCTACTTTGTAATTTTTTCTTACTTCTCATTTACTGTTCATGTGAAATATCCAATTTTGAACCCATTGAGAGCCAGAACAGTCATCTATCTAATGATCCAGTAAAGCATGAAACTCTGTCAGTCGAGTGAAGATACTCTCTACTGGATTTGGTATGAATATAATCCTATCCTATGGACCATCAGGACATTAATCATCTCATGGTGCTAAAGCTTTAAACAAGAGAAAAGAGAAAATTACGTTATTAACTTAATATTTAACTTTCCAAGCCTCTAGTGCTTTCAATAGATGAAAATAATGTTATCGATCCAAAACATCTCAACAAGCTGTTGAATTAAACATTGTTATTCTCAATTAAAATAAAAGAGATATTTATATTAGATCATAATTAAGCGGCTAAAGTTGATCTATAAAACAAAGAGTGACGAAGAAAAAGTAGTTATGAGACGCATCACATTACTATTACGTAATATGAATTCTCATAAGATGTCCACATTTTTTGATATCCATTAGTAATCAATTTTACATGTGATTCTCATTCTAAGTTTGATATCTATTAGCTATGAACTGCACCTTCACTTTCTTAGTCTATTTGGTTACTACTAACCTATAGATCTTTTTGCATTTTCTTTGGAGTATATTACTAGTTAATTGTATGAGTATATTCCAAGTATACATTATATAATAATAAACTACACAGCTTTATATTTTCCAAGGGTATTTATTCCATTTTGTTGGATTTATTAGAGAATATCTATTAGTATCAATCTCGTGTAGAATATATCCACAAATAAGGTACAACTACTAAAAAATATGTAACACTGTGTGCATATCGTTTACAATGCGAAGTTAGAAAGGTAGAATTAAATTGGTGTTAGGACAAAAAAAAGTCATACTGTAGAATTAAATACAATAATACATGTGGTGACAGAATATGAAAGATTAGTTCCGATTGTAAGAAATCAAAATTTCAGGGAAACCCAATGTGAAATATTTGTTTCAAGGTATCAATAATTTTTATACCTCCGCAATTACGAGGGAGGTTCAATAATTATTGTTCCCGGCATATTTAAAATACTTGAGCTGGGATGGATGATGGGAGATATTGTAGCCTAATGTCTCAGATGCCTATATGCTAAATTTCAGAACCATAGCAGCTATATTAATATTCTTTATTGTCGTTTCAGGTGTGAGAGGTGGCACCTAGCTTGAAAAATGGAGAAAACCGAACAACGAGCTGTCATCAAGTACCTCCAGAAAAAGGGGTTAAGCCCAAAGGAGATTCATGAGGACATGACCAGTGTGTTGGGCTCCTTTCTACCAGGTAGTAAAGAACTGGTGCCGCGACTTCCGTTGTGGTAGGGAAAGCTGCCAACAGGTTCGTGGTGCTGGTCCTCCAACAACAGCATGCACCCGAGAAAACATTGATGCTGTGCATGATATGATTATAGCAGACAGACGAATCACGGTGAAACAGTTGCAGACATCATGCACATCTCTGTAGGCTCAATGAAAATCATTGTGCATGAACACTTGGGATTCAGAAAGGTGTCAGCGCGATGGGTACCCAAAATGTTATCTCGTGAACATCAGAAAGACAGAGTTAGATGTTCAAATGCTGATTTGGAGGTTATGGGGGCAGACCTGAAACAGTTCTGTGATAGATTTGTGACAGTGGATTAGACGTGGCTCCACCACTATGACCCGAGTCCAAACGACAGAGCATGTAGTGGCGACACAGTAGTTCGCCTCCCCCACGCAAGTTCAAGGTGCAAGCATCAGCACGCAAGGTTATGGCCACAATTTTTTGGGATGCGAAGGGTGTGCTCCTTATTGACTACCTGGAGGTTAGACACACTATCACGGGGGCCTATTATGCAGCCCTAATCACTAAGTTGCGCGAAGCAATCAAGGAAAAATAGTGCGGGATGTTGCAGCGAACAGTGCTGTTCTACCAGGATAATGCTCCGGCCCACACAAGCCATCTTACTGATGTCGCAATCCATTCTGTTGGTTTTGATGTGTTGGAACATGATTCCTACTCACCCGACCTTGCCCCTAGTGACTTTCATTAGGTCCCAAAGTTGAAGGAGCATCTCAAGGGGAAGAAGTTTCACTCAAATGCAGCTGTTATTGAAGTTGTGGAGGAATGGCTCACGGCTCAGCCAGAAACTTTTTCTGAAGCTGTCAGTGGCTTTACAGCATAGGTGGAAGAAGTGCATTACTATGAAAGGAGGCTTTTTGGAAAAATAATACTCCTTATAGGTCAGGGACAATAATTATTGAACTACCTTCGTAATATTAGGACTTAGCAATAAAAATGTTATTTCCAAAGAAGATGCTTCACAGATTACGCCACGGACTACGATGAACTGGAAGTAGTATTGGATAACATTCTGCCAAATCTAATATTTTATTACAAATATATCACGAATACTCTTAGAATACTCTTAGTTCGTATTCTAATAATGGCCTTGTCTTCACGTCACTTGAGTTCATGTGCTTTGCCTTCCATACTCAACTGTAGTTCCGTTTTATATTGCTCAGTGCTAAAAAAAAAAGAATATTAAACTCCAAACAAATGAAAATAAATCGTATGAGTTGCATATAGGCAAGCAATATTGCTATTCCCTATCAGCAGCAAAACCATATTTCAAACCCCTTCGATGATCATTCTAGTAATCTCTATGGTGCCAGTTGTCTGCATGCTTTATTTCAAATTTTGATTGCCGAGTCCAGAACTAACTTTTGGATTATACCGAAAATGGCAAAAGCCATCCATTGGAAAATATTTTTGTCTAACTACGTTGAAATTACGTATTATAATATGTGCAATAGTTATGGTGTGAATTATTATCGTGGATATCAGGGATTATCCTCAGTATGGAACTGCTGCAAGTTATGTTAAAAAGGTTGAAGATCGATTTCTGACGGAGACCGAAATGTTTACGGATATTGTTTGGATGTTTGAACGATTGAATACTTGGAAAACAAAAATAGGAAATATTTTAGTGAGAATACTAGGCGTGTTTAAAAAGACTGATCCCTTGCTGTTCTTCTTTTATTTTTCATTATAGAAACATTCAATCTCTATTTTCTTCAAAGTGCTCCCCTCAATTGTCAATAAATTGTTGCCATCGTTACTTCCAATTTTGGAACGACTGCATGAGATATAAACGAGTCGAGTTGAGAACTTTCTTTTTTAAAGTAGGTTAAATGAGTGTATGTGTATGTTCGTATGTATATATTTAACTCTGGAACGAATGGAGTAATTTTATTCAAATCAGGTACACATAAATCTTAAACCAGGATTAAACACTATGGGATTGGGAAGGGGTGATGTGTAAAAATAACCGAAAACGACCGATATTATTGTCGAATCCATAGATTTCGGGGTTGGTATAGCGACTAACCCGTTTGAATTAACTTTAGGAACATGGTTAGTACCCACCTTAAGTTGAGATTTAATTATGTCACTGTTTAAAGAGCTTATTCTAGGGGTTAGAATATTTCAATTGTGTGAGAAATAGAGTATTTTACGGACTTTTATCATTCCACTTTCATTAAATTGCATACCCTAAAGGGGAATGGCATTATAATATTTTTTAAACCTATTATCCACACGCGTGGCATCCGAAAATGTGGACTTAGAATAATAACTATTCTAGAATAAACAAACAAGTGAAAATATTAATATTTGGATTATTCACGAATAGATTATTTTAATACGATAATCTTCGTTTCCCTGCATATTATCCGCCCATAGTAAAAAACTCTAGTTTAGATACTGGTAATAATCGCTGTCAGTTTTTCAGTTAATTAAGTCGACTACAGGAAGTGAACCGAGTTACATTCATATGAACAAACCTTCCAAATAATCACAATGTAGAATTCTTGTTTCCTTTGTATAGAAGAGTATTATACAGTTAAAAAATTAACATAATTCCTACTATTAATACATGACAAAACAAATGTACAATATATCTTTTGCACGTCTTGTTAGTAGTCAAAGATCTAGACTGATACGCACTGCCATTTGAAGCAGTTAGTCAATATAAATAATAAACGTTAATAAAATGGCAGTTTATTTAATGTTATTTGTGATAATTGTATTGTAAATTAAGTTTGTGTATCTTTAGTTAAAGACTTGCTTAGATATTTCGTATTAAATAGCACCATATTGCGGTTAGAATTTACTCAATATTATAGAAATTCTTAATTCGTTAACTTGTGGATAGTCTTTTAAACAGAAATTTACCTTCGATTATTCAAATTGAATCATTAGTTTTATGAAGGAACAAAGAGCAGAAAATGGTAAAATTGCTTTTTGTGTTTTACAATGTATTCAACATTATCTCCCAGCTTGACTCTACAGGTGAATAGTATAGTGTATAGCTCTCAAAATTCAATATAAACTTGGTGGTTATTGAATGAAAATTCTACTACTTATACAGTTTCTTTCTTAATCCTTATGATAAACCTCATGATTCAAGTAAAGAGGTAATGGTATTTTGCATATTTGTTTAAAGTCGGGTCTACTAGATTTTGCACGAACTTAATATATATTTAAGACTATCATTCCGGTTAGCAAATTTATTATTTTGAAATACAATTCGCTGGTACTCTATGTCGTTTTCGAAACAGTCAGATATAGAAAGCTATTATAAAAGTTTTAGTTCCATTAAGAGGTCTTTGTTCCTGTATCAGTTAAAACTGAGAGGCTAAATATTACTGAAAGTAACTTATTTAAGTACACAGGAACGAACTTAGTAATAATATTTACGTTTAGTTTATCTTTATATAATCAAACATGAAAGTCATAGTAATATTAGTTCTGTACCAAATTTGACACAACTTACACAAAGACACTGCCTAAAAGGTTATATTTTTATTTATTACATGCTTCTGTATGTAGTTTATTATTCCTACTTACGTCTTCAGATTTAGATTATACATTATTGAAATCCAACAATACTTTTCAAAGTATTAGTCGGAATTTATCATTCTAGAAGTGTGATGCAGATGTCAGTTCTATCTAATAGTAGAAACTAACATTTCTAACACCTTTGTTTAGAAAAAGTTATAATGTATTATATAGTTTAGAAATAGCAGTAGGTGAAAAGAGCCACAGATTCATTACCTGGATATTGTTAGCAGATTTAATTATTAAAAGCATTGAGAAATTCCCCATTCAAATACATGTAAATGAAGCTCAAATATTCATTATGTGCTATAGATTGTCTCCCCTACCTTCCTTGGTTGGCATCCTGTCACATAACAATGCAATCAGACCCACACACACTCACTTGCGCACAGCACAGAGTAGAAAATAATAACGAATCAATAGACCTCTGCATCCGCTGTGATGCTTCCTCAATGATAGCGTAACCAAATATTGAAACGCAATGAGGCGTTGACACAACTGGAAACAACTAAAAGGGAGGTCATTGGCCCATACAATTTTCTGATACTCTATGTCGTTTTCGAAACAGTCAGATATAAAAAGTTATTATAAAAGTTCTCGTTCCATTAAGAGATCTTTGCTCCTGTGTTAGTTAAACGGAGAGGCTAAATATTACCGTAAACGAGGGCTACTTGAGCCCAGATTTTGAAACTTCTTTGCGTAAATTGTGCACAACAAATTTTTCTTTCACATAATGACCTTATATTGTGAAACTACAGTTTATTATGGATAGGTTAACGTACAATTCCCAATATTTGTGAAGTAGTAAATATTTTATATTAGTGTTTTTTATCTGGGCTCAAGGTTGTGTTACTCGAGCCCAAACTGTAAGTCCAATAAATACTACCAATTGAAGGCAGTTTGGGAACAAATAGGTTGATGGTTATTAGATTAACATAATTTATGCACACTCACAGATATCCAAACGTTTATTTCAATGACAAATATGCATTTTAAAAAGTACTGTTGAACACGATTTGTGAGACAATTTACTAGGTACAAACATTAGTAGACATATAACAGTGTTTACTGTCCAGTTAAAGTAAGCAAACCTCTCTTGATTAGTTTTAGGGGTTCTATTTTTATTACCACATTTTCACATTTATACACCAAGACGTCCTTGTCTTTGGGCCACCTGCAAGCCTTTCGTATAGGCTCTATGCAGTCAACTCGAAAACTTTCTGCTTCTATAGCAAGAACGACTCCTGGGTATAACTTCCCGTTCCATTTTACCAGAACAAAATTGGCTATTTCGAGGTCATCTTTCGTTACAGGTGCCAAAGTTGTTGCTGATTTGGTTTCGGTCTGGCCACAATTCATAATCAAGTGTCCTACATGTTCCTCATCAGGATTGTTGATGCTGATTCGCTGTCACCTCCTGATTTCAAGCTGAATGGGTCATCTTCTGGTGTGTGTTTTCCAATGCTTGTTTTCGTTTTCGAATGGTGGTCTTCGTTGTTTATGAAGATTCTCTCCTTTTTTTTTGACTTTTTCCTGGTGTTTGCTGTTGGGCTCAAGTAACCCACGTTTGCACATAATGTGTACTAGTTGTACTTAAGCACAAATTGTTCATTTAATGAATTATGAAGGACATGAACAGTCCTCAATTGGCTTTGATACTAAACTAAATATGAAAGGTATGCACTTATCTACAGTTTTAGGTTATTCCTTATATCTGTCCAGACGGAAGTGTGCAGCGTGAAATCCACAACAAACTTTGGTGTAGATTGCATAACCAGTCCTGCCACTAGCTACGACTTACAAACCTTTCTAGACTCCCACGCGGGTCCGCCTAGTACTGTTGCCTACCAGCCAAGCACTGAACTACGTAGTTCTACTGATGTTGAGAACCCAGAGAGAACCAAATAACACTTTTCCGTTTTGGGCTCAAGTTAACCTGCAGGGCTCAATTGGCCCGCGTTTACGTTACTGAAAGTAACTTCTTTAAGTACACAGGAACTAACTAAGTAATAATATTTACGCTTAGTTTATCTTTATATAATCAAACATGAAAATCACAGTAATATTAGTTATGTATTAAATTTGACATAACTTACACAAAGACATCACCTAAAGACAAAGACATTATATTTTTATTTATTACATGCTTCTGTATGTAGTTTATTATTCGTATTTACGTCTTCAGATTTAGAGCATAAACATTGGGGACTACTTGTAATTTTAGTCTGAATGAAACATCTTGAACGTGGTTATTACCCGTTGAATAAATGTTACTAACGTTATCACGTTTAATATTAAAATTGTAACATTAAATTGTCTGTGCTTTGTTAGTATTCTTTAATATTATTTAAAATTAAAAACCTAAAGTTACTGTACTAAAAATTAGCAATTCTCAGTTCCTACGATTGTAATCAGAGTTCTTTACAGTAGCTAACTGATTAGGAGGTTCAATTTTGATGTGTATAATCTGAGGATAAGTACATTAAAAAGCTGATCTGCATGTTTCAGTTTCTCTCGGCCATCAGGAATAATAAAAGGGTATGAAAAATTTAAATCCAGATATTTTAACACGATTTTACTAAGTTTGTCTTCAAACGTTCGTCTGTTTATGTGTGCCAATTTTCTAATGATCTCATTTCTACAAATCCAAAGTAAATTTTACGTGCATATTTAACACGATAATAAAGTTAAAAATATGGCTTACATCCAATTTAATAAAAGGGTAAAAAGAGAGATCTGAACACAATTGAAAAGTCGGAATTTGTAGAAAAAACTATAACCATCATGCGGCTGACAAACAAATCTACATCCTTTGATTTTTACTGCTGGCTCTAGGAATAATTAGCAAAGTATAGAGACTAAAAAATACAAATTTGTACAATTTTATAAAAATATAATAGGTGATGTGACTTCATTTTTAAGGTTTTTAGGGAAACATATTACTTACCTCTGGTTGTACTTTCGTGAGGCACTTATTTTACATCTTTGGTAAATTGAATACATTTTAATTGATTCCAGTAAATTAATTCCTCTTTTTGATATCCTATAATTCGTACTTGATATGTTGTGAAACATGTTTCTTTTATTGGAATTACTCTTTGCAAAAAAGCTTACGTGTGCCAAGCTTCATGCACTTTTGAAAATCTCTGTGAATTTAATTCTTATACGTATATTGTTATTTGTATTATTTCACTATGTTAGTACCCAGAACGTCAGTTACAATTAGACTGCAAAATGTATCATATCCCATCTTTATACGTATAGAATTATCACCAGATAATAATGATTTGATATTACTCGCTCTTGAGATTAGGAAACTAAAATGAGGATTTACCGACCAATCGGCGTAATTAAACGTGTCATAATTACTATTTATATTTAATAATATTTCATCAGTTTAATTTTTTGATATAAGATTGTCAGTATTATAGACAAAGAAGAACCAGAACCGTTGACCTTCATCTAAAAACATTTTGTGCGGCAGAAGTCTTGATGAAGTGAATGTAAATCTTCTGCATTATTGATGGAAGGTATGAAGGCCTTTTGGTCGAACTTTTTCATATACGCTTGCGTGCAGTTGTAAGTTATCAACATTGTGTTTTTGTTGTTGATGATTATTGCTGAATATAAATATTTCTTTCTTTTTCTTGCAGATAAAATCTTTAGTTCAACATTTCATGCGTATGCATGTAGGCTCAATGTTAAGGAGATGATGTACGTAAGTAACAGTGACTAATTCTTAAATGAATACCCTTAACAGAAAGCGGGAGATTCCAGAGTAGGTTCGCAGTATCTGTGTTTTCTACCAACACCTTACACAACTGAACCATCGTACCGTCCCACTTCGGTCCTTAATGAAATTGAATGAAACATGCATGCTACTGAATTATGCAAAGAATGGTATTAATTAACGAGGTCTCTCTGAGAAACAGAACGATTGCTCTTTGATTATTGAGAAATAAAAAAAAAGGCTTGAATTTTCATTAATATGTACACTCATATCCAAAATTATTGTCGCATGTCTATAAATATATTTTGTAGAAATATAATTTGATAACGAATTCGCCCGGGATTTCTTATAATGTTAGTATGTGTATAATCGACAAAGATATGGATGTGGCAAATTTCATGTCAAAAGAGCAGTAAATAAGAACAATAAAACGAAAATTAAACTCTCTTGTCCATTTAGCAACATTTTGTTTTACTCATTCTAATTTTCGTATTTATAATTCTTTTACTATGAAATTTACCACAAATGTACATTTCCCGATTATATTTACACATAGTATCAGTATTAAAAATACCCTGCAAAATCATTATCAAATTATATTCTTACAACAAGACGGTTATAGATATGCGACAATCATTTTGGACATGAGTGCACTGAGAAAAATCCGTTCTCAGGACAGCGGTATATTGAACAATTATACGGTATTCTCTTGCTTACTACGGAAAACAGTACGAAGCATACGTTATCCGTATGCTACAAAGGCACTGCTCTTAGATGTTACATCATGCCGTTGCAGGTCTGACATCTAACAGTTTTTCGTATATCGCATGCATATACTTATGTTAAAATTCCTCAGCTATATATTATGCACGTCCATTTGTATGTAGATCCTGACCGCCTATGTTGTTTCATACGGAAAGTATGTATAGATGGAATACTTGTACGGAAAGTTTTATTAAAATATGCGTTTTCAGTTATACGTATGCTGTACGTTGTCCAAAAACTACAGGAATTGCGCATGTAATCTACCTTTTTAAGTACGCCACCTACATTTTTCCTCAGTGTGTACATAAAGCTAGACATTTTAAATTTTTACTGAAAATTTCGCTGTTTTCACAAATGAATGTTCCTTTGTCCAAAATTCACTAAAATGTGAATTAAAAAACAATGTACGAAAATTTTACGTAATTATAATACCGATGAGGAGATCTCCATTTATTTAAAAATTATATATCATATACGTTAATATATATTAAGCTATTATTGAATCAACATTTGGCATTCCTTTCTCCTTTAGTATTGTAACTTCAGTAACTCATTGTGTTCTTTTTGTGACTAAGTAACTAATACCCTTGTTCCTGTGGGTGTAGTCCTGGGTTTCATCCCTAATACGTGTGCAGTGGGTTACTTGCCTTCAGTAAGAATTCGGCTACTGCTTAGAATCGGAGTTTTTAAAGAAAATACGTTGAAGGATTTCAAGTTCTCCCTCTTATGTTAGTATTTTCATGTTATTATTATGATTGGTAGAGAAAGAACCAATCAGATTTACATTCTCTTCATCAAGACTTCTGCCGCACAAAATGTTTTTAGATGAAGGTCAACGGTTCTGGTTCTTCTTTGTCTATAATACTGACAATCTTATATCAAAAAGTTAAGCTGATGAAATATTATAAATAATAAATATGACACGTTTAAATACGCCGATTGGTCGGTAAAATCTCATTTTAGTTTCCTAATCTCAAGAGCGAGTAATATCGAATCATTATTATCTGGTGATAATTATATATGTATAAAAATGGGATATGATACATTCTGCAGTCTAATTGTAATTGACGTTCTGGGTACTAACATAGTGAAATAATACAAATAACAATATACATATAACATTTAAATTCACAGAGATTTTCAAAAGTGCATGAACCTTGGCATACGTAAGCTTTCTTGCAAAGAGTAAGTGCAATAAAAGAAACATGTTTCACAATATACCAACACAAGAATTATAGGATATCAAAAAGAGGAATTAATTTACTGGGATTGGTTCTTTTTCAACCCACATTGCTCGATAGCTACACGATGGTTCAGATCTGTCTGGAAATAACGCTGACTTAGTTTTCGGCAGTTTGTGGCAGAGTAAGTACCGGAAATCTTACATGAGACTTCTTAATAAAAGATCACAAAAAATACACTAAATATTATGCTATGGTCTGCAACAGCGTGAATGTTACCCTCTACCCTACTAGAAGCAGAAGCTTTACAGCTGGGCAGCATGATGTCGCTACTGTCGGTAATGAAGGTCAATGGTTTAAAGTTACGGTTTCCGTCTTAATTCAGTTGTAGTGGTGTTGTACATCCTAATAATACTGGAGGAATTGAATATACTTTTGAAACTGCAAGTTTTGTATCTTTGGATTCCTTGAAGAATTGGAATAGGATTATTTAGGGAATTGGTGAGATTTTGGGGGAATTTATGTAACTAGCAGAGACAATTACATATGTGTATTGTAAATATTGAATAATCTGCGACCTGGCATCCAAAATCGGCGGACAGGAATGTTACCTCTGGAATTCTTCTGACATGAGAACACAGCCGCTCCTACTATTGAGACAATTCAAAGATTTCAATGGAAACTTTTCAATCACTCCTATAGCCCCAATCTTGCCCCAGCTACGCCGTGTGGACTTTGTGGTGCACAAACACCGTGCTGGTGGGTTTTGTCGGGGTCCTCCCCTTTTCCTTCCACTTTTTTCATTCCAGCATTTCACTCATCTCTCATCATCACCGTTTCCTTTAGCCTAACCGGCATAACCGTGGGACGTAAAACTTAAAGATTTCATGTCATTTTTCATGCCCCAGCGACTTCTTTCCTTTCTTTCACCTGTAAATATGACTTGCATGGAAGCGTTTCACCGACAATGAAGTGCTGAAGACATCAGTTATGGATTGGATGCACTCTCAGGCGGCAGATTTTTACACAGAGGGTATACGGAAAGCTTGTGTCACACGACCAGGAATGTCTGGAGTTTCATGGTGATTAGGTCGAAAAATAGCAGATGTGAAAATGAAATGAAATTTATGAATTTTACGTCCTACGGTTATGCCAGCTAGGCTAAAGGAGATGGCGATAATGAGAAATGAATGAAGTGGTGGAATGAAGAAAATGGGAGGAAACTGGAGAACCCCGAGGAAACACACGTACACGGTGCTTGTCCACCACAAAGTTCACTTGGAGGGTGCAGGGTTTGAGCCCGAGACCCCATGCACCAGAGGTGAACGATCTACTACTGAGCCACCGCGGCCCCCTATGTACTTGTATATCTATCGCGACAAATTTCTTCTTGTTCTGTTATTTTCTAATTTTTCTAAAAAAAATCCTTTCTTTTGACTCGCCTCGTACATCATTATCTTTAGAATAAATCAAGAGTTTTGAGTGATACCACGTATGACTCTCGAAGGCAAAGTTTGGGAGACATTATGGCAGTCTGAGAAAATTTTTAAAAAATGAAAACGAAAGTGCAATAACGTAGTAGGATGCTGCTAACTGATCCCAGGATGCAGGTCCTCCAACAAAGGCATTCTAAAAAATAAGGCATACCTTGCCAAGACATTTTTCGGAATTATTGAAATGCTGATAATAGTATGAAAATAAAATGCATTTTTGAATGAAAAATATCTTGCAAAATTAGTGAAAGTAAAACAGTAGCCTTCAGGAGGCTACTGTCCGTATCCCAATTAGTTTAGATTCATGGTTAGTACATCATTGTCTTCAGAGTGAATCAGACTTTTGAATGGTAACACATGCATGCTTAATGATTTGCAAAGTTGAAAAAATCCTGGAAAATTTCTCAAAGTTTCCGGAAAAGCATGTTGTCCAGCAATCTGAGCGCTCCAGTTCAGGTATTTGCACGAAATGTACTCAAAAACATAGAATGTCCTAGATTATATATTTCTACCAAATTTTATTGGCGTACTACCAGGCATAAAAATGCATACATTTTTGAAATATATTGCAATAATTTGTAATATCTACATATATAAAAATCTTAAGAAACTTGTGCTTGTAATCTAAGACTTTTAGGTCATTTTCTGTAGAATGTTGCAGGATTTTGAATGACGCCCTACGGATGAGTCAGAATTCATAAATTTGGGAGACATGCTGGAAATTTTCCTTTCAAATAAAAGTGCTTTCTTTTATTTGAACCCCCGTCGAGGCTCTTGTTTTTATTATATATATACACATCCAGTACCTTGAAAAGCACTACATGCCTTAGGATATACGTATATATTTGCCAAGTTTCGTTGATATATGGTTAGTATGCAGCAAGATATAGAAAGAAATTCGATACATATCCCACTATTAGAATTTTTTTAAAGCAGAAAAAATAAGAATATTCTGTCTCTAGTCCAATTAATTTAGGTTTATGAATTGTACGTAATTAATGCAGGCTTTCGAATGATATCAAGCAAATCCATCACGATGTATAAATTGAGGAGAAATTAAAAAAAAAGTCACAATATTTTTCTGAAACTAGTAATTGTTTTAATAGGCATTCCAATTTGTGCACAGGTCAGATGCCTGTACAAAAGGTATTCTAAATCATTGCACATATTGAGAATCATATATTCACAAAGTTTCATTGACGTACGGTTAGTAAGTAATGTTGTAAGATATTGTTGTCTAAGCACCGTCTCATGGTAATGTGAAGATATGATTAACTGAAAAAATAGAATAGTGTATAATATTTGATTTGTACGTTGTTTTCAAAGCTTTTGCTGTTTTTTTTAAGTGATTAGACGGTTTCTGAAGTCTAAATTTTGTATAAAAGTCATTATTTATATCAGGTTCTGATTAAAACCATAACTGGCATTGAAGTGTGTACATTTAGTATTACAATTTGACAATGACTTGTTTGGTGTGTGGGTATATATTTTGTTAAATGAAATGTTAACATGTCGTAAGCCTAACCATATTAATGAAAGATCTCCTTAACTACTTACAGCACTACTACACATACCAGTAACAAAAGAAGATATAGACATTTTTCGACTTTTTTTTTTTTTTTTTTAAGAAAATGTAACTTTAGCAGAAGGGAGGGAAAAATGAGGACGATAGAGGCAGATAGAGAATATACGTTTTCATGTGTTATGTTAGCTTAAAAACGAAATGATTTTTTTTAGTTCAACGTCCCGTGCTTTTGCCTTTTAGGGTAAAGAAGACAGATGATTAATGAAAGTGAATTATTGTGAATTTAAATTTTTGTGGTTTTCTATCAAGACTCAAGTTCGGAACCACTTGAATCAAAGACATGCGCATTAGAGCCATTCGACCAGCTGGGAGGGCTATATGTTAACTTGTAACTTTGTGTGTAAGAGGAGTAGCAGTCAAATAATATTTCTAACCGACTTCCAAAAAGGATATATATATATATGTAAACGAGTCAAATTGACAAGGTTCTCCTTTTAAGAAGTCAGTTACAGAATGTTATATGTTTCGGGTATATATATATATATATATATATATATATATATATATATATATATATATATATATATATATATATGTGTGTGTGTGTGTGTGTGTTGTGGGTATGTTCACACATAACATAGGTGCACTATATTGATGATTCTTTCTTGCTTGGAAGAGTATACTTGCCCAATGGGCATGTGTAAAGTCCGTCAGGATTAGTGAAACCTTTGGAGCTAGATCATGAAAAACCTTAACAGGTGAAGTCGGACAGTAGCCAATATGTGAATGTTCACGTATAACTTAACATACCTGCGTTGATCTCAATTATTTCTTTCTTGTTTAAAAGAGTGTATTTTTCGGTAGTTTCGTGTAAATTTCATGAGAATCCAGCAAAGTTTTTGGAGTTAGACCATGAAATTCCTCAAAGGCTGATAGTGTTAATGCATAATTTGTTTATATGACCACTCATAACTTCGACATAGATAAACTGATTTTGATGATTTGTCAGAATATCCATATCTCTGACCCATACAGAACAATACTCCATATGAAGCATTGTATGAGTTTTTCTCACAACTCTTTATTCAAAACTTTATAAAATACTATTTTCTTCCTCCTAAAAACTTCTTTCGCCATTCCTATCCTTGCTTTTATACGTTCACAATTCATATTATCACTAATAATATTACGCAAATATGAAAAACTAGCCACCTGTTCTATTTTCTCCCTTTCTAATTTTATATTTGACATGATCGTTTCGTTCCAACCATCATGGCTTTGTTTTCCTAACATTTATTTTTATCCCATATTCTTCACAGCCCTAACCCAAGTTTTTAAAACATCTTATCGATTTTCTCTTCATATTCTGCAACAAGTGCCATATCATCTGTAAACCGTATGCACGTAACCATTCTACCTCCTACTGAAATACCGTCTTCATTTTGTAGGTTCTGTTTCACTTTCTCTTCTAGGTAGATATTAAATAATGTTGGCGAGAGACAGCATCACTGTCGAACTCACTTTTCTCCTGTGTCATTTCCTCCCCTATTCTAATACATACTTGTTGGTTCATATATGTTTCTTATAAGTCTCCGATCTGTGCATTCCAACCAAATCGTCTTTAGAACTTCCAACAATTCCCAATTCACACGGTCAAAAGCTTTTCTAGATCAATAAATACCAAATACACCTCTTTTACATTTTCTATAAGCCTTTCACCTCTCGCCTTTAATACTCCAATCTCATCTCTTGCACCTTTACCTCTCCTGAACCCGAACTGTTCACTGCATGACATATGAGACTAATAGTTATATAACTTTAACGTCTCTTTTGGTTCGAATTCCTAGCCATCAGTATCATGATCGTCATCAGGAAGTCTTTTGGCAACTTTCCCATTTCATATATTTCATTGCACTGTAGGAACAATTCCTTCTTGCCCTTGTCTCCTATATTCCTAAAGAATTCGATTGGCGTATTATCCTTCCCAGTTGTCTTTCCATTTTTAATCTCGGATATAGTGTTTCCAAATTTATCCCGAAGAATACCAAAACTCTTTATCATCCTCGCATACTTCATTTTCTACTTTAGCATCTAAGCCATAAGATCTATCCCTACTCTCAGTAGATGTAAGGAATATGATGAGGACTTATATGAGTATTTCTAAGACTATTTCTGTCGTTGACTACATTCCCATTCTTATTTTCTATTGTCATTTTAATACCTCATTGCTTTATACACAGATCCATAGATTTTACCCCCTTGTTCATTTCTTCATATTTCTCAACTCTTTCTAATTTTTCTATGTCTTCACATTTTATTTTATTTTATTTTATTTTTTTTTTTGTAGAACGCTTCCTTTGCTCTGTCTGTTTTCCTTCGAAACTCGTTGTTTATCTCTCTTTACACCTTTCTGCTCTCTTCCGCATCAATCTGTTTCCACGTTTTCGTGTCCATCATTTTGTGCGACACCTATGCTATACCCCGTGGTTTCTTAGCTGTTTTTGATCGCGGTATCCTACTACTTCTTCTGCAACATGTATGCAAAGTTTAATGTGCTCTCACCGTCTGTTACTACCTGTTTCTAACCTTCGGTCGTTTTAGTAGTTTTCTTCGAATTTTTCAATGAAAAGATTTCTTATTTCCTAGTTTTTTTAACTTTTCAGTGTTCAATATCTTGTTGCCTACTTTTCTTCCCCTTACATCTTTCAGTCGAATATTCACTTCTGCCAGCACAGTGTTATGACCAGAGAAAATGTCAGCCCCGGGAAGTGCCTTTGCGTTCTTCAAACTATTCCGATACGTGTCCTGAATCAAAACATAGTCTATCTGATATCTTCCACCGTATATTGGAGATTTCCATGTATATTTTCTTCTCTTGTACTAACAACCGCGTGTTCCCCATTATTAGTAAATTCTGTCCATAGAAATTGACCAGTTCTTCTCCCCTTTCATTTCTTTCGCCTAAATCATATTTTCCTACGACACTTCCTTCCTGTTTTTCTGCCACAATTGTATTAAAATCTCCCATTACAATTACGTACGCATCCCTCTTCTCCCTGTATAAAATTTCTTCTATTTTCTCATAATTTTCTTCTAGTTCTTCAATTGTATGCGAAATCGTCGGTGCATATGTTTCTGTAGTAGATCCTTCATTTTCCTTTAAGTCTTAACATCAAAACTCTATCATCAACACATTCTATTTTCACTACCTTTAAAATTAAGCCCTTACCAAGTATTATTTCTACATTATTATGACTGGCCTTTTCATTACCCGAATAAAACATTGTATATGCTTCGCTGTTTAACAACATCCCATTGCCTTCCCATTCAACTTCACAAACTCCTATCAATTCTAGATTATTATGTTTCATTTCCTCTTTAAAAGTTTCAAAGTTTCCTCCTTATAACACGGTACATACATTCCATATTCCTATCCTAAACTTTTTGCTTTTGTATGTCTTTCTTTCCTTATCTATTTTCCCCATATTGGTACTTTCTCGTCCAATAGTTTTTCCCAAAAGGAGTATCGTTATATTGTAAGGGGAGTTAAAATTAGTCCTATAGAAATTGTAGAACTGGAAATGTTCATGTGCAAATTCATTTTATGGCAGTTGAACTGTATAAATGTTTACAGGCTAGAAGACAGAACAAGATGTAGAAGGAAAATAAGATCGCTTTTCTTTTGAAGTGTCTAGCGTATTGATATTCAAGAACGAGGAAAATACAGTGCCTGGCGTAAACAGTTACACATGAGGGAATTTCTCAAATAAATAGGCTGAACAACAACAGTTGTACAAAAATATTATTTAAAAGGAGGAAAAGTATTCCCAATAGAAAATAGGATTAAATGAATGAGAATATAGGAGTAAACTTTTTCGACCATAAAGGTTTGAAAAATTCTCATGGGAAATATGGCATGTTTCCAGTATCATCCAACAAGAAAAAAAAAGTAATTTCAAAACAATTCTGTTCTTGATTTGTTTATTTTCTGTGTTACAAACTCAAACAGTCTCTCGCGTCTCATTTCAGAAATTCACTAAGTTTACAAACCGTAACATGTAACCCGAAGACAATTTTAACAACTACTCGACCATTTTTCCCGTCAACTTTACAACCTAGTAGACTTTATGATCATTCAAAATTCCAAAGAATAATGCTAACTACGTTAATATGACCAATAAACAAAACTGTATTCTATCTAAAGCACAAACGAATCCATAAGAAGAAAGTTAGGATAAGTTCGCTCCTAAATAATTAAAGAAAATCTAACATTCACGCTTTTTAAAATTTTGTTTATATTCTTTAATTATTTTAATTGATGTTCGGTACGCAGTTACTGTATGGAAAGGAAATAACTACAGAACTACAGAAGATTTTCACGCTCCCATTTGTCAAATAGTGTTACGACGGTATGATTTTCATAATCTTTTAAAAAATTATTACTAAATATTATCTCTTTTTTTTACTTTGACGTGGTAAATATGACATTTGCTAAAGAATAGCATTCGAAATATACAAAGGGATAAATTCGAGAATAAGACTAAACTCGTGTTTCCCAACATGGGGTACATTACCCACTGGGAGGCATTTCAAAATTTTAGGTTCATTAAAGGTTTTATAAAAAAATGAAAACAACACAAATTCTCTTTAAAAATTATAGAAAAACAAGCATGCTTCTTCTTCTTCTTCTTTTTACAGAAGCGTTTATTTTTATACTAGCTGAAATACCCGTTCTTCGTATGGGAAGAGCAGGTTTATGGAAAATGTTTGTCCCTTTTGCCTTAGGATAGGCATTTCAAGGAAATTGTAATAATAATAAAAAATGATACTCTACTTTTGTCATAAATATTCATACATCCTTCTAAATAGAATAATATCTTTAATTACAGTGATATGATGAAAATCAAGCTTGAGGTAGGGATTCAGCATCATTTGTACCCACGTCATTTGCCGCCATATTTGAAAATTCCTGTTCAAGTTCGTCAGTTGCGACTATTAATGGTTATCCGTAAGAACATCTAAGATAGACGTGTCATTTGCGACAATGTGGAACTGTTAGGTACAATTCAATTTCATTCGATTTCGTTGCATACATTTTTTCCTGCAGTAATACTTAAAACATAACTTTACAAGAAGTATTAAAATATCGAACTTGGGAAATCGCTTTTTTTTCTCGATCCATCATAATGTACAGCGGGGGACACTTCTAAATGGTACAGCCATATGGAGATTTACGGCTAAGGTGTACCATTTAGAAGTGTCCGCCGCTGTACAATATATAGTGGATTATTGCTCAAAAATAAACGTTCATTGTAGTATAAATTTCTCAAGAAAAACTATTCTAACAGTAAGTCGTCGTACAATATTTTGCAGTATTTATGGTGTGCTTTGAGTATAAGAATAAAAATTCAGATTTTGACAACTCATATTCAGTAAGGTATATTACTGTATTTTATTTGTAATTCTTTCTTTTTTTAAAATTTCATAACTATTAATGAGTAAAGAGTAAGAAATATTTTCTTTGTGTAGGTTATTATTTGAAAAGAAAAAGTGATTTTATTTGAAATTCAAAATTAATGTCCTTTATTAGTTTGCTGCGAGCATCAGTTTCAAAGAAAGAAAAAAATGTTAATCAAATAGCCGCTGTCTGCAACTACACGCTTTTACCATTTCTCAGCCTACGATTGGAATCTGTAGCGAAAGAAGTCTACTGCGATGCAAAGAGATCCTCAACCACGTTTCATTGAGGAAGATCTTCCCTCAACAGAAGTGATCGAGATTTCGGAAGATGAGATGTCAGGAGAATATGGTGGATGAGAAAGGGTTTCATAATGCAATTCATGGAGAATTTGCAGTATCCTTTGAGCTACATTTGCTCAGGCATTGTCTTGCAACGTGAGGACAAACTTACGGAGCTCAGCATTGTATCGATCTGGAGTGATGGTTTCAGCTCAATGGAGAAAGACATTATGGATCAACCTCACTATACCAGCAACACCATGATCTAGGGGTTTGGGAAACCATTCTGGACTTTAATCAATGTCTAACCATTGTCCTAATCATTTATAAGTATCGTAGAGAATACATTTTTCACGTAAAGTGACAATCCTACACAGAAGACTTTTCATATATTCCTTACGCTCAGAGAACTGTATACCTTCAGATGATTACTTTATTTGAAGTGTAGATCCCGTTCAGCAGCACAGCTTAATATGGGATCGGAACCACATGAACTTGTATCGGAAAACGAAATTGAGTCTCTTGCGATAAAGGCGTATATATTTATCATTTAATTTTTTGGGAGTTCTTAGGCGACGATTCCTGCTGGTGCTGTGAACTCACGTGGCATATTTGAGTCCAACTTTTTCACCTTAGCGCCGATTACACAGAACTGCCAAATAATAGTGGCAATGATGCACTTAACTCGTCTGTAATGTCACGAACACTTTACCGAAGGTTTACTTCTTTAGTGTTCCCAAGGAGCTCATCGCAACATGATGTTGGTCGGTACTTATGGAGCTCACTTTGCAATGCTCCGGAACGTAAAGTAATAAACCAACGACAAATTGTGTGTTTATTCGTCATTCCTTGCCCAAGTGAACTCAATGTTTTCTGCGTATTGTGTTGCTGAGGTGAGTTCCCCGCCAGACGTCAAAGTGGACATTTTATTGCCTCCAACCTAATATTAGTTGGAAGTTATTTAGAAAATCATACTTAATTTTTATAGCAGTACTATGGCCTGTGTTGCACGTGGTCCCGGATTCAATTCACGATGAGAGAACTCAAAGAAATGGTACAGCGCTTATCTCTGATGTACAGAGTCCCTAGTTTGATTCTGGACAAGTATGTTTCGTGGCGGACAACATCGTACTTACATTTTTTCTCAGGGTACTTCCATTTATTCCCATATATATTTTTATTCCATCAATTCTTCCATCATCATTCACTTGCTTTGATTATCCGTCTTCCTAAAGGGCGTATTCTTGAGAAGACTTCATTTCATTTTTTCAGATTAAGTAAGGTTATTTACAAGAAAAATTAACGTTTATTTTTTAGCAATAATCTACTATACATTTTATCTAGTTTCGGCAAATCAAAAGCAAGCATGTGTTGTGTTTTTTGCTACAATTTTGTTTCATTTCTTAAGGATGATTACACTTATATGAGCAAACTAAGTTCTCTTACGTCAATTTACTTTCTTTTTAATCTTCAAAGTTTATATTTAATACATACTACATTACACACAACTTGTTATTTCTATGTTTTAAAGTACGGAAGAAAAGACTATATGCTTATCATAAATATAAGAAATTTTCTGAGATAAGAGTTACTCAAAACAGTTGCTTAAAGTAAAATATGAAAACTATATTGCCAGTTTAACATCTGATATTTCTACAAATCCAAACAGATTTTGGTCCCTCATAAATTCAAGAAGAAGAGCTTCCCGCATTCCTAAAGAAATTTTTCACGACTCGATTGCAACAACTGGTGAAAATAGAGTTCATATTTTAGTGATTATTTCTACAAGAATGTTTGTGTTCAGACTACTCCTACGCCGCTTCCTTCTGTTCAGCAAGTTTGTTCACCCTCGTTGTCTTCACCCAGTACTTCTCCTGACGAGATAAGGCATCTTCTTTCTTCTTTACCTTAGAATCGTTCTCCTGGTCCTGACAATATCAGTTCAATCTTCTTACGTAATACTGCAGAATCTCTGGCCAACCTTTTATCACGATTTTTAAATAGATGCTTTAGTGAAGGTGTTTTCCCTAGATCGTGGAAACAGGCTAATATTGTACCTATTTTGAAATCTGGCAGCCCATCCTTTCTGTGGTGTGCGAAAAAATAATCAAAGATAGATTGCATAAATTTGTTTCACCCTACTTAGATCCTGCTCAACATGACTTTCTTCCTGGCAGTTATACTCTCACAAATTTATCTTTATTACTTTCGGAAGCAATTAAATCTCTGTCGAATAATACGCAACTTGATGTAATCTATCTAGACCTAACTAAAGATTTTGATCGCATTGACACTAAGCTTTTTCTTCATAAACTAGCACATAGATTTAATATTCACGGCAACTTCTTCTCATTGTTACGAGACTATCTCACTGAACGTGAACAACGTGTTGTTCTCTCTGGATCTGCTTCGAATTTTGTTCCTGTTCTCTCTGGTGTTCCCCAGGGTAGTATTTTGGACCCACTTCTTTTCCTTCTCTTCATAGGTGATCTTCCGTCTTATCTTAAGTTATCTGACACCAAAATTCTACTCTTTGCTGATGACTGCAAATTATTTCGGAAAATTAGGACAGCTCAAGATGTGATTGAACTGAAAAAAAAAGTAGAATCTAAAAGTAAATCCCTTAAAATCTTCTACTATTACATTTTCATTAAAGAAAAACAAAATCCCTTTTACCCACTTCATTGGAGATGATGCTATTGCTAAGGTCTCATCTCAGAAGGATCTTGGGGTTGTGTTCAACGAAATTCTTCTGTTTACTGATCCCATTGCTGCCATGACCAAGAGCGTTATGCGATTATTAGGTCTCCTGTACAGGTTTACAGAGATTAGGGATATTACAGCCTTAAGTGTGTTCTATAAAACGTTTATTTCAACCAAAATAGAGTACTGTTCCACCATTTGGAGTATGGCTAGCGTATCAAATCTCTCCCACATTGACTCAGTTCTAAATTTCTTTCTTGCCATTATCAGGAAAAGAATATCTTCTGTACGCTGTTTAAGTAAACCTGAATTGTTGACTGTTCTTGGCATCCGTACACCTTCATCTCGTCGCATTATACTTGATATGATGTTTCTTCATAGAATTCTAAATGGGAAACAGAACTGAAGAACTAATCTCTAAATTTAATGTTCGGATACCTGCAAGAAGAACTAGAAATAGTAAACTACTTCATTGCAACACGCCTCGATTATCAATTATTCAGCGTTCTTTGTTCCATAGACTGACTTCTAAATTTAATTCCATTGCTTCTGACGTGGATATTTTTAAATCTGAGACTGTATTCCGACGGGAAATTATTGCTACACTTATAGAACCTTAGTTTTATTTCAATTTGTTATTGCTACACTTATGGACCTTTATATAGTTTTTTGTTTAGACTTGTTATTGTTAATTTTATATTCTATGTTATATAGTTTCAGTGTAAAATGGCTGCCTTGCTGTATCTGGAACTTTGGCAAATAAATAAATAAATAAATAAATAAATGTTCGGTAAACAAGGAAAGAGTCACTATCTTTCCCTAGAAACAAATATTTAGAATACACGTGTTCAAATTTATTGAGTCTGAAAGTTACTTTTAATGTAAGGATATGAAAAAGTACAATTTTCAGGCATTTTTAAATTCATGATAAGGGCTAAAAGATCAATGTTTCGTAGATTTGGTCAAGGGTGGGCTATACATCTTTATGTGCTGTTTGGCCCAATTTAAGTACGATTAAGTGTCATAAAATGCAATTTATACAGTGTAAATTAGAATCTCAATGAAAGTTATAACCATATAGCCACATTTAGAAATCTTAAAGAGTCGGAATTGACATAAAATCATCTAATTTGGTCACAGAAACGTTATAATGAATATGAAATACTACAAAATTGCAGCTCTAAATGACAACAATTACTTGTTTCTGATTCGTTTAAGTTGGATAATTTCAACGAATGTTTCATTGTAGTTGGTCAAATATTTTTCCATATTATTTAATCAGAATGATTTTGTAATTTAAACATGATTTTCTACATGGCTTTCCACTAATACGTAGATAAAATGCACATTAATGTTGAATTTCAAATAACAATTACTTTTTTGTTGTTGTTGTTGTTGAAAGGAACACTCGTTAAGGAAAAGATTTATTATATTTTCTAACTAATGAACTTTCTTGCCATGAAATTAAGAAAATAGCATAAATAAAACAGACAAAGAAACTTACTGAATATGGATTGGCGTACAATACATATAGTACAGGGATGAAAATAACCACTCGCTCACTCGCCGGAGACGAGTGAGTGATTCATCGTTGCCGGCGAGTATTTAATATCATACCGAAAGTAAGTAAATCAATTCTATCGTGGAATGTGAGCTAGTAGCTTCTTTCTTGGACTAGTAAAATTTTGTTGCTTATTTGCATCCCTGATATAATAGTATTTAAAAGACAAAATCTGAACTTTTGTTCTTACATTTAAAGCATACAAAGTACTTCACAATAGTGCACAACTTATTACACTAGTTCTTATTACAAAATTTATATTACAGTGTAAGTTTATACTTGAGCAGTAAACCACTATACAGCGTATATTATGATAGGTCGTGAAAAAATCAGTTCTCAAAGTTCGATATTTTAATACCCTATAATGAAGTAATTTTTCTATTATTGTAGAAGAATTCATCCAACTGAGGTGGATTTGTGATGAATCAAATTAAATAAACTTGAATCTAACAGTTCAGTTCCACATGGTCGCCAATGACATATCTTCCAAGGTATTTTTACCGACAACCTTCAATGATCGCAACGTACGAATTTAAACAGAAATTTTCACCATTGTTAGAAATAACGTGAGCGTAAATGACCACGAGGTAAGTAATAACTGTGTTCCAAAAGTATTTTCAAACGAGTCAGTCGTTTCACCGATCTCGAAAAATATGGATTCGAGTTTAATCTAAGTCCTTTTGGACATGCTATTTTTCACCGCTTTTCACTAACATGGCGGTAGGAGCTGAACATGGACTTCAACGACATCAGGATTGCTACTATTCATTTCACTGCTCTCGAGAATTATGGATTCTATAGAAGTATCTGTCGTTTAGATTAGTTTTACATATAATCCTTTTTCATTTCGCTTCATGGGGGTGCTAGGGGTATCTTACCACCAGAATACAAACTTATGTCATTTATCTACTATGTTTAATTAAAATTTCTCCATTCGTACCAGAGTTATGCTTCAACATATGTATATACATGCATACATTTTATATACAGTATATAGATATAAACACGGAAGGGATGGTGAAGAGTCATTTATGTTATTAGAAGATTGGGATTTCTACTTAGAAATCGTTACCACGAAAATAATATGAATAATAATATATACATAACACGATTATAAAAGTTTGCAATAGGGGTATATAACAAATTATTTCGAATTACCAGAACACAACTTGGTTGTAAAATAATAACGCCCAATCTCACTATTACGGTCTGGTAGGACGATTGTCTTGAACTGTAATTTTGGAGAGTGATATTTTGAGCGCCACACTCTCTAAAATGTTTCTTTTTCTTAGTATAGAACAGTTCCTCATCGTGTTCCGTACTCGAGGATAGTTCTTACTCTTGCACCACCTACAGAAATGGTGGTATGTCATGTACAAGTGGTAATAGAACACAGAAGAAATTCAGATCATGTTGTACTCACACTGGAATATGCTATTATTATGTGTGCTATTACAGCTTCTAAATGAAATACCATCACGTTTGTACGTAATGCAACAGTAAGAACTATCCACGGGCACGAGACATGCAATATGCGTTCAAATCCCCCCCACCTTACACACATAGTGAAATATAAAGTACAAGGGCACTACAGAGGCGCACATAAAGTAACGGGTACGTACAGGTCTTCACGAAAACCTGTACGGAATGTCCCCAAACCTTCCTTTCTGTCTGCAAACACCGCTAAGCAATCACGCTTGACCTGGTACTACTCCGTACACCTCAGACATTTGAACATCAGCAGTCGTGAAGACAAACAACACGTAAGAAGAACAACAAAGGTGAATACAGGTTCGTTCTTTTTTATTTTCGTATCAGTCGATAAGTAAATGAAAGTCGCTTTGTTACCCCAATTTCAAGTTCCTAGATCCGTAAAAGACTGAACTTCGTGAGTCCTCGGGAAATGATGAGGAACTGTTGTATACTATATCCATATTTTCTTATTGATATAATAAATTCGTTGGTAAGGTTTTTAAGATGGTTTTCATAATTTGATTCATAATTTGGCATATATTAAAAACTTTCACTATTTTTTTATTCCAATGCTCTAAAGAAAATCAATTGTAATTTACTAATATCTCGTGATGCACCTGTGCATCTCCCAGAAGCAGAAACTAATAGTCATATTACAGAAACAAAAACATGCGTGTCATTTCAATATTCAAATTGAATACAAATTATTACGTAAACTCATTTAATTACATGAAAGCACTTTCAGAAACAATAACAAACTTTTGTTAGATCTTTCATAGTTGTTAAAATTTAATGGAACCTGTACTTACCACATTGATGAGCTGGACGAAGGCAAGACCGAATTTGACGTCAACCTTCTCAGTCATATTCTGTACTGGCCTAATGAGCTTGTTGTAACCCCTGAACAAGTCACGCACTAGCCGCTCCTCATCCTCTGAACACCAACCTACAAAGGAGAAATCGGATTGTCGGAGATTAACGGCTTATTGACAAAGAATGCAACAAACAAACGTTTCTCGAGATCTATCCTTTTCTTAAAGGTATCTGCAAAATTGGTTGATATCGATATAAAAACAACAATAATTGCTAATAGTTTTGTTCGCTATTCATGATTATATGTTGCTATGCGAATTTAACAGTTCTTTCTTTGTTTCTCAATCATGTCAGGTTTAAATAGGTATGCGCTAACAATTAAACCTTGTCCGCTATTTAAATAAAGTTGTCTTTTTGTATGATTGTTTTCATATTATTTAAAATAAAGGTGAAACAGACACAAGTCTAAATTGCCGGTTTTCATATATTAATTGTATTTTATTAAAGTGTCTTATGTTTTGAAAAAAAAAAAGTAAGTTCATAGAATCTTAAACGCTCTAAGATGATCCGCCATCTGCAAAACGAATTCTGATAAGGGAGTCGTCTAGTTTTAAATAAAATTATTTTATAATTGAGTTTCTTGCTAGAATTAATTGATAGTTAAATATAAGATCTTGAGTATAATGTTTTATTTCCTATATAAACTTTGAAGTGTTTTCAGTCACACCATGTCATTGAAGCTTTAGATTGTCTTTTGTTTTATCACTACACGGTTCTTGAGGAAAAATTCAAATTTACTTGAAATTCAAACTACTTGAAATTTAGTAGTTTAATTGTTTTTCAATCTTATTTTAATTTAACTGTAGTATTGAACTAAATATATAAATAAAGATATACAAAACACTAAAACGTTTGAACTACAGAATCACTACCTTTCGCATCCATTCAATCATCCCTGCAATTCACATAACTTTTCCTTGTAATTAATTTGTAAGCAAATTCAATATTTGTATTTTTTTAAGAAATAAACAATATGAATAGAAAATGAAATATTCATGTCTAGGGCTCGGAAGTTGAACACCTAAAATTTGCCTAAAAGGACCTATAAAAGACCTAAAATATCTAAAAAAAGGACCTAAAAACTGGAATAAAGGACATAAAAATAATAGTAATAATAGTAATAAAAGTAAATACATATTTCATGAATATAATGCTCAAGAAATACAAGCTTCTGGTAGGTTAACGTTCTCTCCTTCTTCCAGAAACTGAAGTACAAACTAAAATAAGAAAACTTCCCCACCCTCGCCCCATTGCTGGAGGATATTGTTACACCTCCTTAGCTGACTTGTGATTGTTGCAGATCTGTTCTTATCAATCCAGTCGTTGAAGAATGTCTTATCATTGCAATTTTCTTTACTAATGAAAAAATGTTTAAGAGGTGGTCGTCATTCGAGTTAATGGCTTGTAGATTTATTGCCGAAAGATGAAGTGCAAAAAAAAAAAAAAAAAAAAAAAAACGTTAAGACATTTGAACCAATAAAAAACGCCGAAGAAGGCAAAAAAGGACAAATAAAATCCACCATTTTCTGGCCTACAATGACCTAAAATGAACATATTATGTTAAGCCTCGTCTTCGGGCACTCGTAAGAAAGATGATTTTTCCTCAACATCCTGGCCCTATTCATGCCCTTCAATCCAAATCACGTACCCAAGTCGTTTGAGGTACAAAACCAGGATATGCAATTTTAACTTAAAAGTCTTCGTTGTTGACATGGACAGTATTAACATATGTGAACTGATAGACTTTTAAGATCCCTTTCTAGCACTCAAATCACTTCTCCGGTTTGTATCCCTAGTAGTACCTTTCATCAGAAATAGAATTCATTACCATGGAATACGAAAATATGCATTTATCATCTTGCCACTATTAGGCATTGGGACATGTAGAATAACTACCACATAACTACCCATTTATCTCCAACGAGAATAGCAATGTTACAGTAAGCCGTTATTGTGACTAATTCATACTTTCGATCAGATAAGTACTATTCTATAACTCACATTAAAATTACAGCATCGACTCTACTTCATGATTGTTCGATTCCCGGCGGGAGCTCATGTGGTTCGGATTCCACGTTAATCAGTAGGTCCACGTCTCATATAGCCTCGCTGCTGAACGGGACGCTAAACTAAAATCAACTCAACTCTACTTCATGATTATACCATTTCACTCGTTATCAGGATTGTCCTTCCCCAAATCTTTCCGTTCTCTTAGAATCTTCAATACATTCAGCATGCAATACTCCGACCTGCATTAGCATCCTCCCGTCACTTCTATAATAGATAATGTTATAAAGTATTTGCTATGTGGCCCATTAGTCCACATCGCCTGCCAGAAAACTCATCAGCAGCAATGTAGAGTTATAAGAATAATCGAATAAGTTGTTATTTAAATTAGTATTTATAGATATGCTATGATTGTTGTTATGCTCAGAGATATCATTGATTTCATATTAAATTAACATGAACATTTGTTAGCAAGACTATCCATGGCTTTGGATTGATTATTTTAACAAAAGAAACACTGAACAAAGCTTGAAACCCACTATATTTTAAATTATATGTTGTAACGGTTTCGGATATCTAACATATCCTTCTTCAGACACTATCGGACATAAAATCTCGAAAAGATAACAGAAAATAGTTATTTTTGTGTGTAAGTGCTTTTAGTATTTTCTGCTTTAACATTTTTGTTGACATCGGTTAATATTGTTTTTCTTTAATTCTTATTTTCTGCATTTTAGTATACTTTTAACGTCGATCGTTTTTCTTTTAACACGTTGGTTGCCATGTGTATAGATTTCCATACACATGGCTTCTTCATGCAGCACCTCGTGTATGGTTTTCCATACACACAAATATATATTGCGCTTCTTCACGCTCGCTCTATAGGTGTGTATGCTATTACATACATATGGCGTAGAAGTCAAAATTTAATATCCACGCCGCGTATATGCAAAAACATATACACACAGAAAATTATACATTTATGGGGTTAAAACAAAGGCGAAAACAAAGTATTAGTGGCAGATTGTAGCGCACAGATGAGAAAGGTCAAAATATAAGTGGCGGTCAGCGTGGTAAGTTTGTTTATTTTCTCCACTTTTTTCGTTACCGAGATAGTTTGGATGATAATGGTGAATGACGAAAGTGAACGAAAACTAAATCTCGGGAAAACCCACGCATACGGTATTTGACCACCACATAGTTCATTTGGCGGGAGAAGCAATCGTATCAGAGACCATACACGCCAGAGATTTGTGATCTATCACTGAGCCATCGCAGCTCTCATCACATCATGCTGCCAAATGAATATTAGGACCAGCAGGCACATAATTAATCATCCTTGAATGTTCTAGCTCTAGGTTTAGAATATTATTTAGACTCTCCTTTCAATGTGTAAAGAAATAAGATAAGTCCAAGAATCTACAGGTTTGGTCAATCGATATTTCAAACCGAGCTGTCATTTCCATTTTAAAACTTTCGTTCAATACTTTATTCCTTTCCTATCATTTTATGTTTATGAAAGACTATTTTATAGGTTTATTTTGGTTTATTTTGACATGGTTTATTTTGCTAAACGCGTCTGAGTGTTTTTCCTTTTTCTTTTCCACACACACACACACACATATATATATATATATATATATATATATATATATATATATATATATATATATATATATATATATATATTTCAAACAAAGTTATGTTTATTATGTTTACCTTCTTCAATCTTTATTCTGTCCGAAAGAGAAATCTTAGAAAATTGGGTTTCATCATAAAATGTTGCTTGCTCTCTCAATACGTTTTCCAAAGCTTTTCTTTTTCTTTTGATACTTTCTTCTTCGCCTGCTACTCGCAACAATATGTTGCTTTGAGACGCAGTTTGTGCTTTCCTTCGATTGTCTTTTGTCAATTGAGCACAATGTTTCATTTTTCGTGATGGTAACGGTCTGAACTATACTTTTTCCTTTTCCATTATTTGAATCAAAAACCCAACTTCATGTTTAACTCTAACGCGTAAAAGTTGTCTCTGGACCATATGGTGTATTGGTGCAGCATGATGTTGCTGAAAATATTGTGAGAGTGGTTTTCGATGATCGGAAAGGGGACAAGATGAACCGCTGCTTCACTCGAGAATTTGCCGATCTTGCAACTTTCAAAGAAACACCAGAGCACTGTGCTGTTCCAGCTGCTCGACCTATGAATTATGGACAGATGTTTCTTATTTTCTTTCTCCTTCCTAGGCTATCATCTTCATAAGTTTCTATTAATACTTCTCTTTTCGTTGTTCTTCGTAGACTTTACACCTTCCTTATTTGTCACCTTTGTCTTCTGAATTAATCTTGATATTGCAGATGGTGTTTCTGATATATGACGTTCGCGATATTTTTTTTTACGAGAATCCGATGCTACGATAAGTAACGGAACACGTATTTTTTTGTTTTCTCTCTAGACGAATTGTTCAAGAGTTGCATTAATGCATATAATTTTAAATATATTTTTTGTACAATCGTCAGCAAAAATGAGTCTACAAACATGTTTTATTATTATTATTATTATTATTATTATTATTATTATTATTATTATTATTATTATTATTATTATTATTATTATTATTATTATTTTGTAAATAGCATTCGAACTAGTCAAACCAATTTTAATTTCAATTTAGTTTTCGTAAGATATTTAATTTTGGAAGTTTCTGGTTTTGGAAATAAGCTTTCAGTAACTGTCTGAGATTCAAGTTATTATTATTATTACTATTGTCAGTATAAAATTCAGATGATGCTCTATCGTTCTTGATTGACAATAGACACTAACTTTAAATATTGTTATAAAAAATGCATCAGCCTAATAAAGCTGGTGATCACTATAATTTTGTTTGGGAATGTTCACTTTACTTTTTGATGATTTATTCTCCAGTGATGGTCTGTGATAAACACTGGTCAGGGCAAACATAATGTTGTTGTCAATCAATTTTATTTAAAAAAATAATATTGTGAATATAATTATAACAACATAGATATTCTGCTTCACTGCCTAAAGAGTGTTATTTGTGCCCTAACTTTCCTAAAACTTTCCGATTTATTTTCGAACAGCTAATTTTCTCCATTATTCTCCATACCTACAAATCCAAAAGCTGTAGTCATTATGCCTCGATTTCAGGTGGTGTTCATATTTCTGGTACGTATGGTGCAGTGTAGTACTTCATAAGATACATTCTATTAGTATTTTATTGCAACAATTCAAAATAAGTGATACTTTGAAGTTTCTTTCTTTCGATGCCCATAATATATTAATAAAATACTTGTTAGAAACCGTAAACTAGTCATCTGCAGTAATTTATTTTCTTTAACTTTTATATTTCCCTTAATCCCCTTCTTCTTCCATTAGTATTGCTTTCGGATTTTCGTATTTGCTTTCATCTCACATTCTTTACTACTTTTTCACATGTTTTCTAACATATGTTGATCATAATAACATTCACTTTATTTATAAAGTTAATACAATTATCTCTTCTACATAGTTTCGAAATGCCAGTTTCTTCATCACAACCCTTCTCTATTACTTTACTCCTGTCAAGCTCCTTGTCTAATTTCAGTTCTATTATTTCTTCTTTTATTTAGCTCTTATATGTTAGATCTTAAATGAGGTCTCCATCCTTACATTTCATTCGAACTTGTTAATACTTCCATCACGATTTTCAAGTTCAACCTGTTAAAAGGCATATCTAAATCCTGTTCCTTTTCCTAAACGTATTTCACTGATTAGTTGCAGCAGATCAATAGACTGAAATAATGATGTCGTCATTCCCTCTTCGTTACCATGGTGATCGAAGAATACTATTGAGTCTGCTGGTAATAAGAAAAGACTGTTAATAAGGCAATTGTAGAATATAGTGGGAAAAGGGTATGGATTAAGAATATGGGGTCACTATTTAGAAAATTTACTAGTGAAGTCTAATAATTCAGGGAGTAATATCTAAGGAACCTTTTTCTACAGGGAACACATCTCTACGTAAACTGATAAGACAGAAATTGCATAAGAAATGCCAGCGCCGTTACCACGTAATGGATAATGAACAAAAGCAACTATACGCAATGTAAAAACTCTAGGGTACAGACTAACGAGCTGTCGGCACAACGATAATAGAACCAATATACGATTTGTCTACGAGGAAGAATCACTGTCTACTTGTAGAATAATATTAACTATATTGTCGCATTTAGATTTCTTACGCCCATCCTTTAAAATATGAGTGCAAAACTACAGTGGCTACAAAACAAACAAACAAAAAACACACTAAGCTTGTAACCATATCCGTGCTGAGAATTTTCAATCTGGACCAAGTTTTCATCGGTTAACATGCATCGGATCTTCCTTATATTTTCTACTTATGCCTACTTTAAAAATATACACTGACAGTACAAAATATACACTGACAGTACAACAAGAAAATATCCATTTATGAGTGGCTCAGAATAAGTTTTATACAGTAATTCTGTAGGCCTACACATTACTAGTGTAAGGTATGGTACTAATGATAAGAAATAAAGATTTTTCAGTATTATTTAAATTTAATATTATTTAAATTTTATACATAAACAAGCTAAGTATATTTTGAAAATGTAACCTCCAAATGTATAAATACTCAAAATCTCCTATATCAGGGGAAATATTTCACTTTCAACGCTTGTAATATTTTAACATATTTACCTAATTGCTTGCTTTTTTCTATCTTTTCATAGTTTCATTTATTGGCAATTTTTTCTACATATACAACTGGTTCTTTTGCTCTAATGTTTGCAACCAAGAAGTTAGCATGTCACTGTTTTCGCTTGGTGCTTAGGATCTTAAGCTATGTTGTTTAGAAAATAAAACTGCGATCACCAGGGCAACGAGAAGGATGTGACGTCACACTACTTCAGTCCATAGCATCCGTTTTCCCTCACAAATCCAAGCTCTCCCCATTTCTTGATGAACTTCCTTAATTGTGGTCATACAGCTGCCTTTACAACTGTCGAAGTAGAATGTTTGCTATATACAATATTTCACTAATAGTTCTATTGCTACCATGCATTTTGCATTCGATTTCTTAGCTAAGTGAAATAATTACTGTCTCTAACAAGGAACACCAACTTAGTGATCCAAGCCGATTTCGATAAAATTTGGCAGGTGGATACTACACATAATATAAACGAATGATTTTTTAAAATATTCTACGGAAAATAGGTTCTTGGGGACAAAGGTCTCACCGAAAAATTTATTCTTTGATACCAAAAGCGCAGGAAAAAATAGCCCGAAGCGAGTGAAATTGCACACAAATATACTAGCGTAAAATAAGGGAATAGGTGATTCATATTTCCTTTTAAAAGGCGCTTAGGTGAACCAGAAGCCTCTCGAAACTTATTATCACGAAATGTGAAAATTACTCATGAAGATATTTCAGAAGTCCTAAAGTACATGAAAGTACATGCAGAATTCTAACGAAACTGCGTTGAGAGATAACCTGTGTAAAATAAGTGAATATATTTGTTTTAATGTTCTGCGGAAAACAGAATGTTGGAGATAAAAGGTCCCGCTGTTTTGAAAATCGACGCCAAGTACGTATAAGCAAATAATCAAAATCAAATGAAATTCCACACAGATATATTAGACGTAAAATAAAAGAATACGTGTTTCATATTTTCCTTCAAAAATCGTTTAGTTTTAACAGAGGCCTCTCCAAACTTATTAGCACGAAATGTCAAAATATGTAATTAATAAAGGAGTTTAGAAGTTCTAGAGTACATGCAGGATTGTAATGAGACTGACTTTAGAAACAGTGCAGTGTATGCATAGATTAAGAAATATTTTCATTTTCTGCAGAAAAATGGTTCTTGAGGGCACGAGCTCTCCCCGGAGAAATATGGCAGGTATCACGAAAAAAAGGAAAAAGGGTAAGACGAAAGCAAATGTAATTTGTATAGAGAAGTCCAAGGGTAAAAAGCAAAGATATAATTTGTAGTATAGCATACACATTTAGGCCCAAGTGTTTTAGTTACTCTATTCTGTGAAAGATTTACCTGTCATTACTCATTCTCCGCTCACTTTACGTATTCTAACACCAACAGTCCTACGGCCTACAATGAAAATTAATTTAAAATGTTTCCTTCCAGTTGAGGGGCCGTTTCGTGCAGCATAACTACGCTCCTATATTATGGATGTGTGTGTATGTGTAAGAGATATCTATCAAGATACCCCACACCGCCCCATCAGGTATGATCCGTGGTGCTTCTGTTGATTATGGAACAGCACATCAGAATAAACAAACCCATTGTGATAACATTTATAGATATAGAGAAAGCTTTTTACAACGTATATTGGAATATCATGTTCAGAGCGTTGAAGAATATGAAAGTGGATTACAGAGACAGAAAAATAATATACCAGATTTGTAGGAAGCAGACAGCTGTTATAGGAAGAGATCAGAAGAAACCAAGAATAAGTAAAGGAGTGAGGCAAGGATGTGGAATTTGATTCTGGGAAGGAGGCAAGAATTCTTTGGTAAAAACGAGAAAGGCGTAATAGTAAGTCCTCAGATTTTCAGCACAATAAGGTTTGCTGACTACATAGCACTGATAACGGAAAACGAAAAGGACTTGCAGAAAGCACTTTCAAACTTGAACGACTAACTGGAAAAAACATGCAAAATGAATATAAATAAGAAGAAAACCAAAGTGATAAAGTACACAAGGGCAGGAAAGGGAGAAACAAACGTACGGCTAGATGGAGAGAAAATCGAAGACGTTAAGACGTTCCCCTATTTAGGAAGTCTAATATCCTTGGACGGAAGAAGTGAAAAAGACTTAAGTTCCAGAATAGCACAGGCTAAACAAGAATTCAATAGGAAAAGAGGACTACAAATATCAAGAAATATGTCGCTGGACGTTCCTAAACGATTTATTAAGACACTGGTATGGAGTGTGGCGCTTTACGGATCAGAGACGTGGACATTGAGAAATGCTGAAATATCCAAGCTGGAAGCATTTGAAATGTGGTGTTGGCGCAGAATGCTGCGCATATCATGGACTGAAAGGAAAAGGAATGAAGTACTAAAGGAAGTTAATGAAGGACATCATGAAAATAATAGGTAAAAGAAGAAACAGCATGTTTGGCCATCTTATTCGGCACTCCGATTGGATCACCGTGCTGATAGAGGGAAAGGCAGAAGGAAAACCAGACCAAGGATAGAATACGTAGATGCGGTTACGAAGAAGAGGTCTTATCAAAGTAGAGAACAGCTTTCCCAAGCGAGAGAAACCTTTTAAAATCTCCATGTTGCCCACCAACCTATGGTTGAGGTGAACAATAACAACAAGATGATGTGTATAGTCACGTGTTGCAAACTCCTTACCAATTGTGCATAGCCTATAAACAGTGTAATCGAGTAGTATTGTATGTTATCATTGTAATCATTTACGAAACACAGGTTTCACAGTACTGATAGTTTATTAAAAATGTTGGAGGCACAGTAATATCTTGCACCATGCACACCGACTTTGGGGCAGTTAGATAAATGTTACGAGGGCGAAACACAGTGTTCTGTATCCTTGGACTTAACTTACCTTTCGGCTTCTTCAACACAACAAATAACGGTGACTAGGAAGTCCTATCTGCGGATATTATACTTTGGATGGTATAACTATGTATTGTACGAGGAGCATTCAATAAGTAAAGAGACAAATTGCTATAGCTCAATAAAGATTTATTTCAATCTTTCAAAACTAAGGCTATTTTTCAATATAATCACCCTTTACAGTTATGCATTTGTCCCATCTTTCTTGCAGCTTCCTAATTCCCTTGGCGAAGAAATCTTTCGATTTACCCCGAAGCCACCTTTGCACCGTTGCCTTAACTTCCTCATTGTTAGCAAATCTTTTTCCACGTAGGGCGTCTTTGAGTGGTCCAAACAGGTAAAAATCAGATGGGGCGAGGTCTGGGCTGTAGGCAGGATGAGGTAAGACCTCCCAACCCAATTCTTGAAGCTTATCTCGGGTCAGCTGGGCTGTATGAGGGCGGGCGTTATCGTGCTGAACAATGACTCCTTTTGACAAGAGTCCACGGCGTTTGCTCCTGATAGCTGATTTAACTTTGTGTTCTAGCATCTCAGAATAGTGTAGGCTATTGATAGTTCGCTGATCTTCAAGGAAATCGCAATAGATTGGACCCTGTGAATTCCAAAAGATGGACAGCAACACTTTATCAGCGGAAGGTTGAACCTTGATATTTTTGCGAAACTGGAGAGCTAGTGTGTTTCCACTCCATACTCTGCCTTTTGGTCTCAGGGTCGTAGTGATGGATCCAGACCTCGTCGCAAGTCACTATTCTTTCAGAAAAAAGCGTCTCCTTCAATCAAACTTCGTTGCGTTAAGGCTTGACAAATGGAAAGCCTTGATTCTTTATGAGCGTCAGTAAGCTCTCTGAGAACCCATCTGGCACACGTTTTTCTGTACTTTAAAATGTTCCTAATTACATTGTGAACAGTTCCAACACTTACTTGAATTTCCTCAGCTATCATTTCAACAGTAATTCTTCTGTTATCATGAATAAGTCCGTGAATCCTCGATTCCAACGAAGAACCAGAAACTTCCACTGGACGTCCATATCGGGGTTCATCACCTACACTTGTTCGGCCACTTTTAAACCGATCAACCCACTTGTACACATTCGCGCGGTTCATACAGCTGTTACCGTGCTGTCTTAACATTCGAGAAAAAAATTCACTTGGTTTTACACCTTCTGCAACTAAAAACCTAATGACTGAGCGCTGTTCTTCTAAGGTGCAATCTTCTAGAGGACTTGCCATGATGAATTGATATTTTTGAAGTTATGTTGACATAAAATTACGAAACAGCAAATCAGAGCATATCCCAAGGTTGCCAGCTAACATCCCTGAAACAAAAAAAAAAAAAAAAAAATGATTAGTGTTAAAAATATAGACTTTGTCTCTTTACTTATTGAATGATCCTCGTAGTAACCAAGAACCAGTTTTCCGCAGAAAATAAGAAAACACGTATTCTCTTATCTTATGCATAATATCTCTCAACACAGTTTCGTTACAATCCAGCATGTACTTTAGGACTTCTGAACTACCTCCCTGACAAATTTTGACACTTCGTAGTAACAAGTTTGGAGGGTCCTTTGCTTCACCTAAAAGTTTCTTCAAGGAAAATATGAAACACGTATTCCCTTATTTTACGCCTTGTGTATCTGTGCGCAATTTCATTCGCTTTGGTCTACTCTTTCTTGCACTTTTGGCGTGGAGTAATAAATCTTTCAGTGGGGGCTTTTAATCTTTCCTCCTCAATATCTTTTTTTTTTTTTTTTTTTTTTTTTGCAGAAAATAAGAAAAAACACGTATTCGCTTATTTCATGTGTAGTATCTACCTGCCAAATTTTATCGAAAGCAACTTCGATCACTAAGTTGATGTTCCTTGTAAAATATATTCCAGCTAATTTCTCCCTAAATTTGGAGCATTTAATCTTTCCTTCTTCCACCATATTCTTAATTAACTTTATCAGACTTTCAGTGTACTTTCCACTCCTCTACGCTGATCTAGTTGCTAGCGCATATGTGTGTCTTTGGTGTTCAGTGCCCCGGGTTGGATTCCCAGTGGAAGAGCATTTGACTCATGGTAGTTCGGATTCCATCTTAAATTGTAGGAGAGATCCATATAGCCTAGGTTCTAAACTTTAACAAACAAACTAAACAATGTATTTTCTATACTAGTTACCTTCCTGAACTTCACTTTACTACAAACTTTCTTCAAATTACCTCTTAATATCGAAATGCCTTCATACAGTATAATTCGTTTCATTTTTCAGCACCTAGACTACTAACTTGAATAATTCTTTCGTTTATACAATTATTCAACTACGTCATTCCCCGAATTATACTGTACCTTGTAAGAGGACATTTTCCTTTCTTTTGTCGGCAAATGTCTATACGTATTTCGCTACATTAAAGCATTTGTCTCAGTTTCTCGTGTAATGGTTTTACCTATTTTATCTACAAGCCATTACTTTTCCTTTTCCTTCCTGAAAGCCCGTTCTTATTTTCTTACCCTTTCTAATTTTTCGAGATAATCATCTTTATAACTTTCTACCCTCTTTCGTTCACATTGTCATTTCTTGTTTCATCTTCCCTTTCATTCTTTTTCGTTATTCTCGGCAACTTTGTTTTCACGTTCCTCCTTATTTTAATCCAGATTTTTTACTCTGTTCTCTTGATGATAACCACACTGTTTTCTTTCTGCTCTTCCACACAGGATTCATAGTGCTTCTATAATTCGATTTCAATATTTTTCCTAAATTTTCAATTTTTCTAATGAATTCATCTCACATTTCCGTTACTTTAGTTTTTAGTTTAAATTTTTCCCACAGCTTTATTTTTCAGTTGGATATCCACTACAGAAAGAACAAAGCTGTGATCTAAAAAGATGTTAGCTTGAGGGATTTCCATTCTTCCCATTCTTTAAACTATTCCGAAACGCATTATGTATCAATATATTACGTAACTAATTTGATATTCCTATTCACCGAATGTAGACTTCCAGATCTGTATTCTTCTTTTGTCCTGTTGATTTACCTGTTCATGTCATTGGCTAGGTTTATCGATAAGAAGTTAACCAACCCTGTTTTCTAATTTCTTTTTCCTTTAGCATTCTATCTATTTTCAACAACAATAATAAAATTATTTATTACAGTTAGGCAAGTGGCCTCTTTCCCTCCAACTATTTTCCCACATTCCTATTCTCTCAATTCAGTCTCTTCATTAGCCACCTTCTGGAAATCTGAGTGGAGGAACGTCACTCCTGGAATTATATTATATGGTACTTTATAAGAGATCATTTCTTTTTTTTAGTCGCAAACTAGTGAAAATATGACGGAGTTTTCGTTGTTTTCAACACGAAAATAACCAGTCATTTGACTCACTTTATCTATGCGTGGGGTTACGGTCAAAATTGCCTTCCAACTATAATACCCACTTCCTTGATTGATAGACGAAATGGTGCCTTATTCCAATACACTATTTACCTGACTATTCCAGTTTGGCTATTCGGGAGAGGTAACGTTTAAAGTCGGGTTGGAATATAGCGACGACCTACTCGAAATATCATTCTACCACGCAATTCTTGCTTTCTAAACATAAGAATGATTCCATAAAGGTGTTGTGCATCGGGGACGAAACTATATATGTCAATCTTCATTAAAGTGCCTACTATGTTGCTGCAGACAGTGAAAAAGATTATTTATTTAAAAAGTGAATAAATTGTGACTATAGTTAAAAATTAGCATTTTGTTTTTAATATTTGTGATATTTACAATTCTAACAATCAAACATAAGCTACTTGTAAATTACACACTAAGCAGAAAGTTGATTGCAGGGCGCAATCTTTTCCGGTCGCCAGGTCGCCATTGGCGACTGGAAATGTAGAGCTGGCAACCAGTGTTCAGTAGGAATGGTCTTTTGCCTAAACTCACGGAGCTGCGCAGTTTCTGTTTCGCACGAAAAATAATTGTCTATGAGTGAGACAAAACACGGAATATGAAATCTTCACAACGTACATGGAAAGTGAAGTTTTCACAACGTTGTAATTCGCCCCTCCTTTTCCACCCTCAAATGAAATGGTTTGCCTCCATTACATACAGTGAAAAAGTAGACCTTATCTTAGCAGAGTGGGCAGAATATGAACTTTTGTTTTCTTCATTGACATTGAATCAGACACTGAAAAGGATTTACAGTGAAAACTTTATTACGAGATTCCCAAATTTATTTGTCACATTTTGTGCAGTAGCTGTTAGTACTGCTTCATGTGAAAGAGGTTTCAGCAGTCTCAACAGAGTTAATACAGGAATTCATTGAAGACTGACACACTGGATGATTTGCTGACAATTTCCATCAATGGCCCTTCACTTAAGGACTTTGATCCGAAAACTGCAATCCACAACTGGCACTTCAGTGCAGAGAGAAAGTGTTACACAAAGTGAATTCTTAACGTAAGATACTTTTTAACATATATATGAATTGTTGAATTTGTGTATGAATTTTTAACATGTGTATTGAAACCTGAATCTAATTGTCTAGTTTTGAAATTTTATGCCCCTATGTAATCTATCTCTTTTTCAAACAAAAAGCCGAGGGGTGGCGGACCTCTCATAATTTGCACATGCGAGATACTGGTGATCATCATTTTTGGATTGGCTAGTGCGCCTGACTTTGAAACTTTGCGCCCTGGTTTATTGGTAATAGACATGTACAAATTTTGTGGTCAACGAAATTTGAGAATAAAAGTAGTATGATCGCATTTCTATAGGAGATAGTAATAATCATTTAAAAAACCTAGAAATTTTTGGGTGGTAAATTCATACGGAAGTCCAAGGTTTATGGAGAACAGTTATTAACAGAGCATAATGAACGTTAGTTTGTTACGGTACTTAATTATTCAAGATTTTAAAAAAGGCGCGAAACATTTGTCATTTTTATTTATTGGACACTTACATATGTCATACTTATGTCCAAAATGATTGTCGCGTGTCTATAAGTATGTTGTTATAGGAATATAATTTGATATCGAATTCGCCCGGTATTTCTTATAATGTTAATATCTGTATAATCGGCAAAGACATGTATGTGGCAAATTTCATGTTAAAAGAGCAGTAAATAAGAACAATAAAACGAAAACAAAACTTTGTTGTCCATTTAGCAATATTTTATTTTACTCATTCTAATTTTCGTATTTATAAATCTTTTCTTATAAAATTTACCACAAATATACATTTCCCGATTATACACATAGTATCACTATTAAAAGTATCCTGCAAAATCATTATCAAATTATAAAATTATATTCTTACAAGAAGACAGTTATAGATATGCGACAATCATTTTGGACATATGTGTACATAAAATTAAAATTTAGCTCTTACTAACAACTGATATTGAATTGGTATTTGTATTAAACGCCCTTTAAACTTTGTTTCTTTGGATTGAATATATATATTTTTTTTTGTATCCCGAAAAATGACAAAATCAAGAATACGAAAAATTTATTGATGTTATTTAAAGTTATGTCACAGCAACATGTTGAACACCTTTCAGACATGTTTGGGTCAAAATTGCCTTTGAGTAGCATATTTTTAATCGAGATCAGGGTGAAGGAGAGAAGAGGATAGCAACATTGACTAATAACTTCTGTCTTTCACAAGGCAAAAGATAATTCCGGAAGTAAAGCAACCCCTATCTCTAATTCCAGAGACTGAACCGATAGAGTAACAACTTGGAAAAATAGCTAGAAAGGAAAAAAATGTGCATTATTAACTGTAACAAATATGTTTAATATTGTGGTTGGAAATCGATGGTAAAGGAAAAAGAAATTAAAGAAGAAGAGTTGAATAACTTGTTGCTAGCAAATCTATGGAGAAACAAAGTCTAAGTGCTGCTAATATGAAAAAGTTTGCAATGACACTCTTCTGAAATTGAAATCTAAAACATCATCCTCAACTTATTTCGCTCTGTGAGATAACAGTTTGTATCATACCTGTAGCAATGATGTATTTTGCCTCTGTCCATCTAATTTAGGAGAACTAAATCTAAATTTCTATTCTAAGTGGAAACACAATTTCTTCAACTCTGAAATGTATTTCCTTGCTAACAGACTCAAGCAACTCTCCACTGCATTTAAAACAGAAACTTTTATTTCTAAGTATAAGAAAACAAATTATTTATATTTGTGAAGTTACCCAAACATCTTCAAGTCTCTTATCTCTTTTGGATATTTACTATTGTAATTTAAGTTGTAGAGAACGGATTGCGCCGTTTGTTGTAACTTGAATTAGAAAGGCGTAACAGAGGCAGAGTCATATGGAAGTAGTTTCGCAACATAAGGTAAAATAGCACTTACTTGGCTACGTCAAAGCTATCATGAAGAATCTTCATCACAAGAACGTTATCTCTTAATTTATAAAGAAACAATATTTAATTGCTTAAAATATGCTTTTACTGATAACTAAGTATTCTAAATTATATCTAGGGGTTGCGGTGGCTCAATGGTAGAGCGTTCACTTTTGGTGCGTTGGAACCTTGGTTAGATTCCAGCTCATGGTAAGTGAGCTTTTGGGTGGACAAACTCCGTGTGCGTGAGTTTTCTTGGGGTTATCCCATTTTCTTCATTCCACCATTTCATTCTCATCATCAGCGTCTCCTTTAGCCCAGCCGGCATAAATGTGGGACGTAAAACTTAAAGATTTCATTTCATTTCATTTTCTAAATTATATCCAACAAGCATTTTAGATCATCTGTTTCTAAAATTTTCTTCCACATCAGACTTACGAATATTCCAAGTTGTATCACGGTACAATAACCTACTGCACAAAGCAACTTCATTTATATTATTCCTAGTGTGCCCATCACACAACTAGTTTATCCCTGTATTTATTCTCATATTGTATCAGTATATCTTAGACGTTATCCGTTCTGACTCACAGTGGTCGAAATAGCAAAAAAGCTGGACAAAACCCCAAAAATGAATTACATCGCCGGAATGAGCGGCTACAGTTTTCTAGTAGGTGAATATCCACTCTATATAGAACAGACCTGTGTTTCATCCTGGCACCACTCGTTCATGATAAAACACCTGTCGAAAGTGAAGATTGGCCGTCGTTGTAAAAATGCTTTTAGTGTGCGTGGTATGACGGGATTGAAGCGCTTAGAGGACAAAAGTGTTATGTTACACTTTTTGAAACGTTGCATTCTTTTTGCTCATGCACGTGTTACATATTAGTCATGCTACATAACAGGTTATATAGTGAGTCTTCGTCTGAGTGCAGATATTGAGAAACGATGAAGGCGGTATGTTAACGGACAAAGTTGTGAAAGTCAATTTTCCCGACATATTCAATATATTACATACCATCTTTTTCTCTAAGTGCTTCAATTGTTACTCGCAAGTATGTTGATAGTTATGAAATGTTAAATATTGGTATTGTTGATCAGAACAATAGCAGCTTTCTAAGGCCCTTCACATGCTACGACATTTCGTGTGTCGAAGACACGCCACAATTTTGTTTTTCTGTGGCAGACATATCGCGGGGTAATTAATTTCCTTCGTCACAATGGATGTGGCGCGGGACCTTCGCGCACTACACGACGACAGGCAGACTGACACAATGGCAGGCTTGTCCGGAAACCCCCTCACCTGACTCAAGCTAAGGCCTTCGCACACTATGCGACTTCGTGTGTCGAAGATGCCCCATAGAACCACAATTTGTCTTTTCAGCAACCAGATACTCATTTTGAAAGATAAGCTCAATGGAAGCTTTTGATATAGATGCTTTCATTGTAGACGTTCAGATACAACCTGGTATATGGAACTCCAACGGTGATTCCTATAGCAACAAAATTGAAAGCATGGAAAAAAGTGTGTTGTGTATTCCATAGTGAATTCATGGATATGTCATCGAAAGAGAAGAATCGTATCGGTAAGTACACTGCGTGTTGCCTTTTTGTTTTTTCTTACACTTTCCAAGATTCGTTACCAAGCCAATAAACTGTTTGGTGGAAATTGCAACATAAAACTACATCGTTTATCGCTTCTCTTTACTAACTCAAATTAGACTTTTAAAAATAGTGCAAATGACCAGAAATTCCCGAGAATAATATGTAATTTTATAACATTTTATTACTTTTCATATGTTCTGTGTATTTAGGCCCTAATACGTATATTGTATAAAAATATGAAAAATAATGTTTTATAAGCATTTAGGCATAACGTTAATGCCTCGTGGCACTCCATAATGAAATATATATGGAAAGGCCAAGAGGCATGAAGGTAATACCTCATGAACAAACTGCAGGCTACATACGTACTCCTTACAAATGTACTTGCTCTTTGCCGGACACAAAATTAGAACCATGTTCGTACTGTGATGAATAAATCAGTCAAATTTTGAGTTCAATTTATAGTAGCCTACTGGTTTCATTTTAAATGTTACATTACTAATCTGAAATCAAGTAAATTATGAATTACTTAATTTATTCAAATTCTCAGAACAAGATGGGGTCGCACAGAAAACCTGGTCTAGGACCTGAAAGTCTCTAAATCCGTTGCTGCATATAGTAAAGGAAATACAAAGGAGATATAGTCCACATATAATATTACATGTAAGTATGAGCATATCTATTTGTAAGATAAGGTATTCCAGGCACCATTTGGGAAATATAAGATTCAGTAGAACAATACACATATCTAGTGGCGTTGCGGGTGTGAGTCGAATATTAGCGACGCGACAACGCAGTCCGTGACGCATCTTCGACACACGAAGTGGCGTAGTGTCCGATAGCCCTAAGGTCAATAGCAGGCTTCTGAGGCACTTCATATGTACACTGGGAGCATTATTACAACTATTCAAAGCCAATGCTTTGTTATATATTCGCAGACTTTTAAAATTTTCCTATTTATTTTTATTTTAATATTTTCTGTGCTTCTAATGTTTGGGTATCAGAGAGTTTTGAAAGCGATTAATGTCACAATCGAATTTTGCTTTTCTGACTTTTATTGTACTTAATTGGACAATTCCCTATTTTTGTTTTCATATATGCGTATTGCGAGATAGATTTTGTTTTTGTAAACGTTTCGTACACGGACTGACTTCTGGTTAATTTTATCGTTCGTGTTTATTATTTTTTTTTGTTGTTGCTGTTGTTGTTGTTGTTGTTGCTGTTCAAAAACATGTTTATTTTGTTTATAATGCCACCTTTACTCTGCAACTTAATAAGAATAATATTACCACAAGTTCTGAATTATTTATTCTTTTTCATAACGATATTTGTAAATCGGATTTTGAAAGCTGAACCATTAAAATGTCAACTTTCTTTCGCCATCTACATAGGCGTTTTCTCGTCACTGTATGACGTCCCCGAAAAGGGATATTTCTTTGGAACATTCTAAAACTACCATATGCATAAAAATTTACAAGAATAGATGTTAGGATATACCAAGTCATTCATATATATAAGTAGAAAACAAAGTCCAATGTCAGCAACTGTGACATAACTGCTCAGCAATTACTAGTAACTTGCAACAATCATAGTGCGGTTCACTGATCTTTGGCAAATAGAATCACTTATTAGAGGTCTGCACAGGCCAGAATTTTTAGCCCTGGCCCGATCACGCCCGTGAATTTAGAATCTGAGACCCGACTCGAGTTCGAAATATGTTTCAGCATTTAGGCCCAAGCCCGGCCAGAGTTCGTGTGATAATCAAATGAGCCCGAAAAAACCTCGAATTACAGAAACTTAATAATTAATGCAAAATTGTATTTTTATTCACATTACTTAGCGGTTTAATTTCGCAGATGTACTTTAAAAGTTCTCCAGAAAAAAACAGTGATGTATCATTGTAGAGCATATTGAGAAAGTTAGGCAGGAAAAGGACCGAGAAATATGATATGTTTGACAATTTACGGCCCGAGGCCGGACCAGGCCCGAAATTATATATGCTTTTTATCCCTGAGTTCGGCCCACGAGCCCGTGCAGATCTCTATCACTTGTACAAGTCAAGTACTCTAGTTCACGAAGTCACAGTAAGTATTTTACTCTTGTATATATTCACATTTTTATATTTAAAACTGTACGAATGAATATTCCAGTCCAGCAACCTTAAGAAACTAATCTCTGGTGCTACTGGGCAAGTAAGCTGAAATCATGTTCTTCTAACATAGAAAGAGTACCTACTGTGTTGAATCAACGATCAATTTGTTAAAAAATAGTAAATATTTGTTCTTTGGTATTATAGTTTAATTAGATGTTGGAACATGCATCTCAAGTAGAAATAGTTTCAAATATTATTTTTTGTGTTATGATATTATGGATGTGTTAAGATATCAAACAATACTTTCTTTAAAGTGAATACTTTTAAATATTTAGGGTCAATATTAACAGAACAAAATCATATTCACGAAGAAATTAAAAGATGACTAAAAGAAGGGAATTCGTGTTATTATTCAGTTCAAAATCTTTTGTCGTCGCGAATTCTGACGAGGAACTTGAAGCTTGAAATATATAAAACGAAAATCATGCCTGTTGTTCTGGATGGTTGCGAAACATGGTCGTTTACTCTAAAAAAAATGTAGACTCAACGTATTTGAGAACAAGATGTTGAGACGAATATTCGGACTCAAGAGGAACGGGAATGTGAAATAACGGAAACATCATAACGAGGATAATTTATACAGTGTACGAAATATTGTTAGGGTCACCAAATCTACGAGGCTCAGGTGGGCAGGCCATGTAGCCAGAGTGGAAGAAAATAGAACACTTTCAAAGTTCTGAGTGGAATTTCAATCGGAAAACGACCATTAGGAAGACCTAGTCGTGAATGGGTAGACAATATTAAGATGGATTTTACAGAAATAAGAATACATAATAGAAATGGATCCAGTTTGCTAAGCTTAGAAATCAATGGAAGCTTGTGTGAACGCAGCATTGAATCTCCTGGTACCATAAACATAGTTATGAAATCCATATGTCAATAGTGGCAAAATTTGCAGCACTGTGTTATTAAATCATAAGCTGCAATTATAAAAGTGACACTATCGGTTTGAGAGAAAACTAGAGTTAACATAAACAATAAACAAGAATACAATTTACTATAATGGATTTGTGTAACAGTGTTTCAATTGAAGCGAAATTCCTAAACTGCAAATTAACACAAAAGTGATTATAAGCTACTGCTAGTGCAGAAACTAGCAATTTTAAGTTTATAGATTGAAATTTATATATTACGTATCAAGAAAACAATTTTCTGTAAATTTACGATTTGGTAGATTTTGCTACGTTTTATCTAGAAGTAAAAGCGTGAGACAAGAGGTTCAAATTCATTAGCGTAGGCTACATATTTCTATTGAAATGCTTTTAGTTTGCTTCCCAGCATTCTTCACACTAATTTATTCAATCGTGGTGTACAAATGTGTAGTGAGAGGAAAAAGAAGAAAAGATCTTTCTCCATTTTGTTTTAGCTTGTGTCTTTTAGAATTTTTATTTTGTTTACCGAGTCACTTGAGGCCATTCTCCCCAATTGACACACTTGCTCCTATTTCCCCAATGTAACAACTCACTCATGTTTTTTTCTCTTCTTCCGTCCTCCAATGCACCATAAGACTACTCTTTAATCCTTAATTATTCACCGTTTCTTTATGGGGTTTTCACAGAAAGCAAAAATTTTGTGTGCGAGGAATCTTGAGATTTGGAGTTCAGAAAGTAAACACGTGGTGGTGCTGCAGTAGTGTCTCCAATCTATTACTAATGACGTTGAAAGAAGCACTCAATTCTTTTTCTTCACCCTTTGCTTTCAACTGCGCAATATCCTTTTTCCCTCAGACTGTTTCGTCTGTATCCCACGGGAATGCGACAACTGATAACATTGGTATCAGGTACATTTTTTCCCCTCTGTCCATCCAAGGAAAATAACTTTTCCTTAAAACGATGTGTGACGAACACAAAGTCATATAAAGGAAGACAGGTACCATTTCCTCATCAAAAATCAGGTTGAAAATCAATTATGAACTATTACGACTTTTCCTCTTCTGTGAGGTTACAGTGTTGCAAACTACAAAAGCTAGGGTTACCAACTGTGAAAATAAAGTACATTATGACCTATTTGAGCTAAAGTTTTCGTTAATTTATTAAATTTCTATTATATTTTTCTAACGCTAATGTTCTACCGGTACTAATCTAACGATGCTAGCGAGTAACAAATAAGAACAATTATGGTGCGTTTGGATAATGGAGAAATTCTAATTCCGACATAACTACAATCATCGGCGCATATTGAAGTCGGCCGTCATCAGTAACACCAAAACTAAGAGGAGTTGATAAGCGAAACTGATGTTCCACACCAACTTGCACGGATATCAACATGACGGAACTTTAGTTATTATAACAAAAAAAAAAAAATATCGTTTAGTTATTTTTAAAAGAAGGAAATGTTTGAATTAAAGAAAATCAAAACGGGGGAATAGTTAGCCCGGGAAATTAGGTAGGTCAAGAGGATGCTTTCTTTTTCTTGTATGAATAGAATAAAGGGTTAGATTCACTCCTAAATTTTGTATCATATCCTATAGGATTTATCGGTCTGCAATTCTTGTCATTATAACTTCAATTTATGCATCAATTAAAATATATTTAATTCTCAAACTCAGGTGGGCAATTGCCCACTTCCTTCCCTGTGTTGGGCGTAGCCCCTCGAAACAAAATCCTAAATACCGTACGCCATTGGTTGTCTTCAACATTGGGAGATGGGCTTATTCTAGGGGAGGGAGATGAAACTCATATTACGGTAGATGAATCTGATTTCTGAGGTGACGCTTTGTAGAGTATATTATATAGGCCTATATTAGGCGATGTAGATGAAGCAGTAGTACATATCAGTATTACAAATCACTGCCGTGAACACATTCTGAAATCAGAATACATGCATATTTATAATTGGTATGTTTCTAATTAGGAGAAAAATATTCCAACAATTGAATTATTTTCTTTGTTTACGAAGCATCCTCTCTCAAAAGGAAAATTAAGACACGCAGAAATACGTAAGAACAAACCATGGTTCGACCAGGAATGCATTAAACTAGCAAAGAGAAAACAGGCAAAATTACGTTGGGTACATAATCCGAATGAAACAACTACACAAGATTTTGTAGACATCAGGCGGGAAACTTCAAAAATTTTTAGAACAAAGAAACGCAATTTTTAAAAGCTAAAATTAAGGAACTTGAAGATAACAGTAAAAATAAAAACATTCGGGACATGTATAAACAGATCAACGAATTTAAGAAAGGCTATCGCTATCAACCTCGTGTTTATATTAAAGAAAGCTGACGGAACAGTTATCACAGATATAGATAGCATTTTAAATAGATGGAAAGATTTCTTTGACGATTTGCTTAACACGCAACCAAAAACTAATATGCGTGGAGAAAAGGAGATACACACCGCAGAACCGTATATTCCAGAACCCAACAGAAAATTAAAGAAAAAATCTACGGGTGTAAACGACATTCCGGAGTTAATTTTAGCTGGAGGCGAAAAATAGTGGAAGAAGATACACAAACTCGTCCTCCTGGTTTGGAACAAGGAAGAATTGACACAAGAGTAGAAAGAATCAATCATTGTTCCCAATCCACAAGAAAGACGACAAAACTGACTGTAATAATTATCAAGGCATCTCTCTTCTGTCAACATCCAATAAAATCCTTTCAAACATTCTATTAGCAAGATTGACCCCATACGCAGATAAACTTATTGGGGATTATCAGTGCGGATTTAGACGAAATCGATTAACTATCGACTAAATATTTACCATTGCCCAAATAGTCGAAAAGAAGTGGGAATACAATACTCCGGTACATCAACTATTTATTGATTTTAGAAAGGCTTACGACTCGGTTAGGAGAGAAACATTGTACAGCGGGGGACACTTCTAAATGGTACACCTTAGCCGTAAATCTCCATATGGCTGTACCATTTAGAAGTGTCCCCCGCTGTACAACGTTCTTACAGAATTTGGAATACCGAAAAAGCTAATTAGATTAATTAAGGCATGTTTAAATGAATCCCAAAGTAAAGACCGGGTAGGAAAATTTTTGTCCACGAGCTTTCACGTCAAGAATGGCCTGAAAGAAGGAGATGCGTTATCGCCATTATTATTCAACTTTGTCCTGGAATACGCTATAAGGAAAATCAAAGATAGCAACCAGGGCCTAGAGTTGAACGGTATTCACCAGGTTATGGCGTACGCTGATGATGTAAATTTAATAGGGGACGATAGGAGAACAATAGAAAGAAATGCAGAAGTCTTATAAAACGCTTGCAGGAACATGGGTTTAGAAGTAAATGCAGAGAAAACTAAACACATGGAAGTGCGTCGGGACGGTAACACGGCAAATTATGAATGCATTAAGATATTAAATAATACTTTTGATAAAGTGGATACTTTCAAATATCTAGGATCAATACTAACAGACGAAAATCATATTCATTAAGAAAATGAAATGTTGACTAGAAACCCGGAATTCGTGTTATTATTAGGGATGCGCACGAGACGAGTCGAGACAGGATTTTTCTGACAAAATTCGGGTCGAGACACGGCTCTTCCAATAGAGAAATATACATTTTTCGAGGCGAGACATCACTTTTACAGCACATTTTCGAGACGAGACAGCCTTAAATCTTGTCTCGTGCACATCCTTAGTTATTATTCAGTTCAAAATCTCTTGTCGTCGCGAATTCTGTCGAGGAATTTGAAGCTTAAAATATATAAAACTATAATCATGCCTGTTGTTCTGTATGGTTTCGAAACATGGTCGCTTACTCTGAGGGAAGAGCATAGACTGAAAATATTTGAGAACAAGATCCTGAGACGAATATTCGGGCCCAAGAGGAACGGGAATGGGGAATGGTGGAAACTTCACGACGAGGAACTACATAATTTATACGGATTACCAAACATTGGAAGGGTCATCAAGTCTAGGAGGCTTAGGTGGCCAAGTCATGTTGCTAGGATGGAAAAAGTAAAAACGCTTTCAAAGTCTTGACTGGAAGACCAATCGGAAAACGACCATTAGGAAGACCAAGGCGCAGATGGGAGGACAATATTAAGATGGATCTCACAGAAAAATGAATCCAAAGTAGAAACCGGATCCAGTTGGCTAGTATAGAAGTCAGTGGAGAGCTTTCGTGAACGCGGCATTGAACCTCCGGGTTCTATAGGCCAAAGAGTCAGTTAGCTTACGAAGCATGAGTAGATGCCTAGACTGATACTACGAATAAAGATGAAATGCGCATTTACTGAAAAGATGGGTCCTACTGACATTGGGTAGTCTATGTACTCTTCGTGTGCTAGGGACTAGGGGAGAAGAGGAAACACCTTCATTTTCATTAAAAATGGAAAAGCCAAGAGAAATCAATTTCATTTAACATTCCTTTGTGGCAGTCGGACACAAATCATCACACTTATCCCAGAAAGCACTTTTCACGTCAGATTATTGGGGGGACAGTCCCTCCAGGTCCAAGATTGGGAGGTACATGTCCCCCTCGTCCCCCCGGGATTTGCGCCAGTGACTACAATATATGAATGGAATTCTTAACTAGAATTCATGAAATATTAATAAGAAAGGTGTAGATTATCCATATCATTACACACAACCAGAAAAGAGGAGCTCCTTTGTAGCTAAGCGGGTAGTGTGTGCGCCTTTGGCGTGGGAGACCCGGGTTCAATTCTCGACAGGACCTAATTTGGTTCGGATTCCACGTTGATCAGTAGGTCCACGTCTCATATAGCCTCGCTGCTTAAAGGGACGCTAAACTCAAAATCAGCTCAACTCAACAAGCAGAAAAGAGGGTTTGGACAACGATATGATTGGATTAGTACTGGCGATGTTTCTGTACATTTTTCGAAGTCTTGTATTCATAGCGTACGATTACACTGTTCTACAAATTTTAACTTTTTTTCTGTTATAGAAATGAAAACACCCGTTCTTAACCAATTTTGAGGTGCTGAATCCGAAAATGATAATTAAAATTTTCGATTGACTCTCGTTTCGGCATAACGAGGGGGGAGGGTGATATCCAAGCTTCTCACATTCTCATTCAGAGGCAACACCTCGGAAGGTCTGGCAACGTTGCACTCTATGTATATTACGTCACAATTATTGTCAAAGTATAAAAGAAACACACGCCTATAACCTGAAGCATCTAAGAGGGGCCCAGTCCTCCTCTGTTCTAGAAAATTTTCATGATTTAATGTTATGGGTTAATGAATACATTTTCTTTATTGTTTTTGGGTTGCCAAACACGAAAATGACATTTACAATCAAAAGTTACCTTTTTTATTTATGACATACCAAGACTTGAATAGTTACCTATGTATACAATACATATTAATATAAATGTCAATCTTAATAACATCTCTTCTTTGCCTGTCTCCTGTATTCTGTTTTGTTAGTATCCCTTTTTATCATCCAACAAAAATCACTTAACATTGCTGCACTCTATTTTCCTTTATACCTGTGCTCCATCACTGAAATTCGTATCCTGATCGAAGCGTTCTCCATTCTCGTCACTGAAACTCCCACAATTAGGCGGGAAGAAATCCAAATGTGAAAACAAAAAGTGCATTTTTATTGACATATTGCATCCAAGCTGTTCATAAGTGTTCATTAGATCTTGAATAAGTTCTCTGTAATTTTCAGCTCTGAAATTGCCAAGAAAACTACTGGCTATATTTTTAAATGAATTCCAAGCTGCCATTTCCTTGTCGCTTAAGACTGCTTCAAAGTTGTTATCTTTAAAAAGTTCTCTAATTTGTGACCCAATAAATACATTTACTTTTACTTTTTCTAAACTAAGTTTTGGAAATTTGTTACTTAAATACGTGAATGCAGAACCCTCTTTATCTAATGCCTTTACAAAGTTTTTCATCAAACCCAACTTAATATGAAGGGGGGGGGGAGCAAAACTTTAGCAGGTTCTATCAGAGGCTTGCGTATCACATTTTTCGTATCGGGTGTTAATGACTTTCTTGGGGGCCAAATTATCCTGGAATAGTGTGAACCTCTCGCACGGCTATTCCACTCAAATAGGAAGCACGAAAACTTTTTGTAGCCAGACTGAAGTCCTAATAACATAGTAATCACTTTAAAGTCACCACACACGTCCCACTGATATTTCTTGTAATCTATTCCCTCCAAAATTTTTCCCATGTTCGTGTAAGTCTCCTTTGCACTACTAGCATACGCCACAGGTATGGAAGGTAAAACACTTCCATTGTGTAAGAGTACGGCTTTTAAACTACTCTTGGAGGAATCAATGAATAGACGCCACTCATTAGCACTGTGTTTAATATGAAGTGCACCCATCAGACCTTCTATATCTTTACAGTATGAGAATTCACCTTCAGTCTCGAAGAACTGCCGGTAACTTTTGTTTCTGGTGCGATATGATGTTACTTTTACAGAATCATGTAGTAGATTCCACTCCTGCAACCTTAATGCCTACAGTTCAGCTTTGCTTTTTGAAAGTTCCAAATCCCTGACGAGGTCGTTAAGCTCCCCTTCTGTGATTTTATGAATGAAGTAATTTGAACTTCTGGACAAGTAGTCTGTATCCTTTGATGTTGGTGGCTCCTGTTGCCCTTCTTCTTCATTGGTTCAAGAAGCACTGTCATCATCAAGCGAGACTGAATTAATATTTGCTGGAGAAACATGAACATTGAAGTCCATGGGGTACAGGAGAAATTGCGGATGGTATATTAGGATAAACTAACTTTGATTTCTTCTTCATTGAAATATCACTTGCAATAGGAGGTACCATACAAAAATAACAGTCAGTGATACGATTTGTTGGCTCCCTCCAAATCATGGGCTACCAAACTGCATACACTATGCACAGTTCTCGTATGAAGTAGGCCTAGTGCATCACCACAACATGGTTTTCTCTCCACAAACCTTTGAAAACTTCCACAAGAATTGATTTCATTTCAGACTAACAAAGGCAGCAATATCAATAATCACATTGACAATAATAATTTTAACAATATCTGCAAATCACGCGATTTCATTGTTTGACAACAATTACCTGCACAGCGCCAACTTACAATGTTGCCAACTGCTGAACAACAAAAAACACTGAAAGGCTGAAATTTTGACATGGCTGTAACTTTGAAACTTGGGCTAATTTAGAAATTTTAATGTCATTTTCGAACTCATCGGCACCGAATCCATAAAGATTAGGTAGTCTCATTTCCATAACATTTCAGTGTAGAACAGTGTTATTCCCATGCAGTGCAATATTTTCATAATAGAATGTGCTGAACAATAACAGTCAGAAATTTATTGGTGATTACTCATTGATTTCCACACATGAACAACATAAAAATTTTGACAGGGATTTCATAGTAGGGTAGGAATGGAAAAAGGGAATTTAGAAGAAGTATAGGAGCAATGTTTGAAAGTGTCACTGCTGCTGTCTCGTACAACACAATATACTTTATTTGAAAAGAAATTGAGTGAGAAACTAAGAGCAGAGAGGAAGGAAAGGGAAGTAGAGAATGAAGTTTCAAAGTCCGGAATCTTTCTGTGTCAACAATTCCAGTATTCCCTCCTTTATTGCTTTCATGCTTAGCCTCGAACACAAGTGGTTTGTGTTTTGTTGACATTAAGGAGAAATTATGTTTCCTTTGCGGTCGTCTCTGGAACTTCCTGCCCGAAATGTTCTTTGAACAAAGATGTTATACTGCGACTGTCGTAAATGAGCTTTCTAAAATCACTTTGTCTTTGACGGAGTCGTATTGGTTCTTTTCCTCTCGTTTCTGTTGTTCACAGACACTACTTCGATGAAAGTATGTGTTTTTTGCCACAAGAGTTAACTGTAAATACTGTACCGAAGGATTTTCCTCAGATCTACTGACGAAGAGAATTCATAACTTAACTTTTAACTTTGTTTTCTAATACACAATATGACCTTCTTACAACAGAAAAGGATGTTTGATTATCATCTCAGCAATAAGTTTCTGGAAAACTAATCCCATGTTACAATGAATAGTATTGTCATAATGAAGAATATAATGTTAGCTCTTATCCGTACTAAGTAATATAAAACTAATATAATCACTAAAATATTTCTAAAAAGATCGAAGAGAATTTCTAGCATTGTGCGGTAAATTGCCATCATTGAGTAAGGTGAAAAAGTTATTAGCTGGAAGAGCGTGCGTCTGACCATTAGCTTAATAGTAAAATAATTTTGAAATCTATTAATAATCATAGCTTAATGTTAAATAAGGTTTCTTAATGATTAAAAATGTGATATAGTGTGTATTGTCATACGGTCATTGCGTCATTTGTTTCGTGGCAATTCAGAAAGGCTTAAATATATTTCTAAAATAGTTAAAAAAAATCAATTAAAAATGGCTACCATTGGTTCAAAACTTAATTCTTGGAATGTTTCTAAGAACACATAAAATTTCTTAGTATTAAACAACATATCATTCTCTATTTTGTTATTTCGATTTAAGAAGTGGAATGTTAGTTTCGAAATAGATTGGATGGACTTTCCAAATAATTTATAGTAATTATTTATAATAATACTAATTTATATGAATTTTATCAATTACTTTAGAGGAATCGATGTATTGCTTGTTAGCATTACAAACAATAATATTAACGAGATTACCCGCGTGCATAAAAGTGGATCCATTTGAAAGGAAATTGCATTAATAACAAAGTTATGTACTTAAAGGTAGCACGCATTCACATATTTAAGTTAGTACTGGTAGCATTGCCATCGACCTGGAACTTTAAGTATAATGTGGTTTCATGGCTTTCAGAATCTGATTTGTAAGCTGCAGAAGTAATGTCTAAACATAGTGTATAAATAAGCCACAAATTTATATGTTTAATACTGCCAAAAATTTAATATTGTTTTGTGCATTCGACCTATAATGTATGTTATAGGAGCAGTCTTTGCATATAGGTTGTGTCTAAATGAAAGGGACAATAATCATTAAATTGGGATATATTACTATAATGTTCACAGACCAATCATCATTAAACACTATTTCTGCAGAATGGTCTACAAACCTTTTTTTTTTTCGTACGTTTCAAAATAATTTCCTATTCGTGCAGTTGAAACATCTATCAATTTGAAATGAAATGAAATGAAATGAAATCTTTGTTTTACGTCCCACGGTTATGCCAGTTAGGCTAAAGGAGACGGTGATGATGAGTAATGAATGAAATGGTGGAATGAAGAAAGTGGGAGGAAACGGGAGAACCTCGAGAAAACCCACGCACACGGTGTTTGTCCACCACAAAGTTCACTTGGCGGGGGCTGGGATTAAACCCAGGACCTCAATCTATCAATTTGAATATCCGAGAAAAGAATGTTCTGGAAAACAATGTAGTCTAAGAAAATAATAATATGTGGAATATAAGCAGCAATAAGAAAGACGAAAAACGAAAAATAATAGATACATGGAATCTTCATTTCACTTATGAGAAGGGAAATTTAAAACAGGGAATTTTATGTATATAAAAATGTATATATGTATATGAAACCATAACTCTGGAACACTTGGAACAACTTTAATTAAACTTAATATACTTCCAGTCTGAAAAATAGACACTCCTAGCAACCTAGGTGAGAGAGAAACGAATGACATATAAAAAGATCGAAAACGCCCGATATTAGTGTCAAATCTATAGTTTTCGGAGTCCATTAGGTAGTTTATGACAGTTTCGGTGCCTTCTAGGTATAAGTTCAGCCCCTCTCCCAGCGAGGGATAAGTTCAGCGCAACTAGGGAAGGGAAGGGAGATATTTAAGAATGATTAAAAACATCCCATATTATAGTCGAATCCATATTTTTCGAGGCTGCTCAGATAAATAATGATACTTACGAAGTAGTCTAAGCTCTCATTGGCACCCGGGGAGCGTTGAATTGGTGATGTAAAAATATCGAAAACGACCGATATTAGTGTCGAATCATTAGTATCCAGCGTCACTAAGTAAATTGGTGGCAGTCTTAATGCAGTATAACTCCAAGTTCAGCCCTAGTGTTGGCAAGACCCCTGAGCACTCCTAGGGGGAGTGGGAGGGGCAGACATAAAAATGATAAGAAACAAATGATATTAATGTCAAATCCATAGTTGTCTTGCTTAAATAAGGAATGATACTCCAGATACCATTTAATTTCAAGTTCAATTACCATTAGCACCCCGGGAGGGAAAATTGTTACATATACATCAGTATCGTCATCATCATCATCACAGCTATCCTGTCATTATTGGCAAGTTACTTGCCTCAACTGAAAATCTTCCACGCTCTACGATCTTCCGCTAACCTCTTTGCCCGCTAAGATTTTTCTGTCTTGATATCGTCCATCAATTGTAGCTTCCTTCCTCCTCCCTCTCTTTCCCGCCACCATACTCTCTAGCACGTCCTCATAATCTAGTTTCTTCTTAAGCAATGTCCCAACCAGTTTCTCTTCTCTGTAATATCTAAAACTACTCTTTTTTCCCCTCATTATTTCTAACAGCCACTCATTCGTTTTCCAATTCTCTTCATTATTCCCTACATTCACATTTCGAAATCTTCCAGTTGTTTTTCATTATTTTTGTATAATGTCCATGTTTCTGACCCGTAGACTACAATACTCCACAGGAATCATTTTACGAGTTTTTTCCTCAACTCTTTATTCAGGATCCCATAAAACAGACTTTTCTTCCTCTTAAAGGATTCTTTTGCCATTCTTGTCCTTATGTTTGTTTCACTTTCAGATTTCATATCATCACCAATAATACTACTTTTTTTTATCGGAAACTAGTTACTTGCCCTATTTTCTCCTTCCTATTTCTATATTCGATATTGACCGCTTCGTTTGAATGACTATGGTAGATTCCGGTACAAGTGCCATATTGTATGCAAATCGTATATACCAAATCTACCTCCTACCGAAATGCCGTCTTCATTATGTAGGCTCTTTTTCACAATCTCTTCTAGATAGATGTTAAATAACATTTGCGAGAGGCAGCATTCCTGTAGAACTCCCATTCCAATTCCACTCTCCTCTGTCATTTTCTCCTGTATTCTAACATTTACTTGTTGGTTGATATATAAGTTTCTTATGAGTCTCCGATCTTTCCATTCCAACCCAACCTTCTTTAGAACACCCAACAATAATTCTAAATTCATGCAGTAAAAAAAAGGGACGTTAAACTTAAAATTAACTTAAGAGCCTTTTCTAGTTCAATAAATATAACATACACCTCTGTCTCTTTTTCTACAAACCTTTTACCAATGACCATTAATAATCCAATTGCACCTCTAGTACCCTTACCTCTCCTGAACCAGAACTGTTCTTCCTCAGCTTTTTCACTTATTCTTCCATACAACCTTGTGTTCAGTATTCGAAGTAAATTTTTTGCTGTATGAGATATGGGACAAATAATTCTATAATGTCACATCTCTCTGGGTTCCATTTCTTAACCACAGGTATCAGGATCACTTTCAGCAAGTCTTTGGCCAATCTCCTGTTTCATACTTTTCATTGCAAATCAGAACAATTCCTTCTTACTCTTGCCTCTCATATTCTTAATGAATTCGATTTGTATATGTACCAGTGCCTTTCCTTTCCTATCTCGGATATAGATTTTCCAAACTCATCCTGAAGAATATTGAACGCTTCTTTATCCTCGCGTACTTCATTTCTGTTTCAACATCTAGGCCACATGATCTATCTTAGTCTCATATAAGTCCTCAACATATTCTTTTCATCTTCCTAAGACTTTACTTCTCTCGAGGATTACCTTCGCATTTTTATTTTTTACTGCCATCGTAATCTGCCTCGTTTCCTCTGAAGTTCCATAGATTTCACCTTCTTGTAAATTTCCTCATATTTTTCAACTCTTTTTAATTTTTGTAAACCTCTTCCTTGCTCTGTCTGTTTTCCTTCGCAGCTCGTTTAACTTTCTATACATCTTTTCGACCTCTTCTGTATCAACCTGTTTCCAAGTCTTCCTTTCCCTAATTTCCTGTAACATTTGTTTTGTAACCCATGTTTTCTTAGCCGTTTTGTGTTCTCAGTAACCAATTACTTCTCCAATCTGCTGTATGCAAAGCTTAATATACTCTCACCGTTTGTTACTACCTGCACCTATCCTTTCTTTGTTTGAGTACTTTCCTTCGAATTTTTCAATGGAAAGATTTGTTACTTCCTAGTTTTTGAATTTTCGGTATTCAATATCTTCTTGCCTACTTTTCTTCTGCCTATATTTTTCAGTTTAATATCCATTCAGCCAGGATAAGGTTACCATCAGTAAAAATGTCGGCCCCGGGGAGGTTCTTCATGTTCTTCGAGCTATTTCAATACTTATCCTGAATCATAACATAATTTATCTGATATCTTAGCCTGTCTATTGAGGATTTTCATGTATATATTCTTTTCTTGTGCTGATTGAAGCAAGTACCCAATTATTAGTGAATTCTACCTACAGAAGTTCATCACACCCTCTCCCTTTTTATTTCCTTCGTCTAAAGCATTTTTGCCTACGACATTATTTTCCTGTTTTTCTTCCACAAATGATATGAAATCTCTCATTACAATTACGCATGTATTACTCTTCTTCCTGTTTATAATTTCATCTATTTTCTCATAATTTTCCTCTACTTCTTCAATTGTATGTGAAATCGTCATATTTCTGTATCATTACCAGGTCTTTCGTTTTTCTTTTAAGTCTTAATATCATAAATTTATCATTAACAAATTCTACTTTCACTATCTTCTCTTTTAAGCGCTTACTAAGAACTATTCCTACACCTTTATGACTCCCCTTTCCATTATCAAAGTAAGGCACTCTATATCCTTCGGTATTCAACATCCCATTATTTCCCATTAACTTCATAAACTTATACCAGACCTTGATGATTTTGATTCATTTCTTCTTTGAGATTTTATAATTTCCTTCCCTGTGACATGGTACGTATAATCTACATATCTATCCCAAACCTTTTCCTCTTGCTTGCCTTTCTTTCTCTAGCTATTTACCCCACACTGTTACTTTTTTGTCCATTTGTCTTTCCCAAGATACCTCCCTTCCGGAGATTCGAACGGCGGGTATGTTTCCTCCAAAACTACGTATATTTTAACCTGTGATAAACCATTGTACATATGATTTCTTTTTGCTGTCAGCAAACTAGGGAAAAATAGAATTTCCTTTTGCCTTCCACCTCGCAGTATCTGAACCGTTAAAGTTATTCAGACCACGCATGGGGGTAGGGTGTTTTAATACTTATATCAAAAGTAGAGTATCTTATGTTTTTCTTTAAAATTAAATTTGTTTTAAAATAAATATTCTAAGGGAAAGAAATTCAAGTATTTTCCATAAATCTATTCTCCCCGTACAAAGAACGGGCATTATGAAATTAGAGGTAGTGGGGGAATATAGGACTTTTACTTGAATAGGTAATAAGAAATGTGGTCGTAATAATGAGAAGGAAAGAAAAATTCCAAAAATATAAATCACGGACAAAAAGAATATGAACTATATGTATTTCTAACGATGTATTGCCTTTCTCGCTTGTCTAGTGGCTATCACAGGCCCCTTTTGTGCACAGGATTGTGGGTTCGAGTTCTGGTGGGAGAAACTTGAAATTTAAATCCATTAGGGTGGTTTTGATTCGATATTAAACTGCATGTCTACGACTCATACAGTTGGAGTGCTGAAAAGTAACGCTAAACTCCAATTTATCCAACCATCTATGAAATAAAGCACTTTATGCGGTTGTGTAGTGAGGAAATATGATTTGTGAAAAAGAAACGTACGCGGGGGTGGACTGATCGATTTTTGCAGATAGAGCTTACTTGCAGTTGCCAACACTTGATTCAGCAATGACCAAAGATAAGATATACTTGGAAATCTCCAATTGATGAACTAAGGTATTACGTAGATTATGTCATGATTTAGGCTATGAATAGTTTGGAAAACACTAAAACTCTACGTGTAGCATTATCTCATTAGATTATATCTTGTGCTGCCCAAAGTGGATATACAAGTGAAAAATACAAAAGCAAAAAATCACAGAACGAGAGGTTGAAAATTGAGAAAGTGAGAAATCGTGAGAAGTGAGAAGTTCAACCAAACTATAAAGAACAATGTTTAAGTTTGGGAAAAATATTTATTACCAATAGGCATTAGGAGCTTACTAAATTATAACTTATATTTTTGGCTATCAAAAATAAATAAATAAAAATAGTAAAGTATTACATACAGAGAACTAACTCTAGGAATCCATGTTATTTTAGGTAACAAGTCATCCCAAAGGGAAGGGGTCTCCTCGAACCCTCTTAGTAATTTGTTTATATAATTAAAGGAAAATTTAAATCATGTTAGCCCATAATCATACATATACTATCATACACACAAAACATACAATACTTATTTCGTTTTCCCTACAAGAAGCTACAGTAACACACACACACACAAACACACACACACACACACACACACATATATATATATATATATATATATAGTAAAAAAATGTTACCTAGTTGGGTAGTGTAGTCAGATAGATAATACTTCATTTAATTGGAAGACATGGGAGATAAAATTACTTTTGATATTCTGGACAAATAATAATCTGGTAAGTTAATTGAACTCGTTATGTTCTTCAAATAAAATGGTCAAGGTAGTTTCAGGGGAAAGGGGAACTTTTTGCACCCGCTACTCTATTTTCTAAGCTATTGATAAAATGAATTTTTATATCACTATGGTGTACTGTCTAAGTAACCATAACTAACAAATAACTTAAAAAGAACAATGGTTGATAGCATTTTATTGGATTTTTTAAAACAAAAACTACCTTGTTTCTTCGAGGAGCCCTCTCCTATTGAGATTCCTAGGGTAAGAAAACATAGTTACGGAAGACCAACTGAACGAATTTATTGAAAGGTAGATCCGCGAACGATGGTGCTGAGAAAATTAAATATTATAAGCAGGAGTAGAAAGAAAAGTGGAAACTCTGCAAAATAAAGTGTGAGAATGCAGAACTAGATCGAGTAGGAAAATGTGAATAAAATGTACAAGGTAGCGAAATAATAGAAAGTTCGTAGGAAAGAAGGTGTAGAAAGACAACAAAAATAAAACTGAAAAGATAGTAGGAAAGGGGAACGAAGTAAAAAAAAAAATAAATGTTGATAACTTCCATGTGAGTAGGGTCACATACCGCCATCAAGGTGTTAAGAGAAACCAATGTAAACGAGAATGAAAAAGATTTATATTTTGAGACGAGTTTGAAAACAGGCAAGATAAGAAATACGAAGGCATCTGAAGTTGATCATATCCTGAGTTGTTAAGAATATAGGGAGCAAAGTAATTAATAATAATTTAAATATTATGCTCTGTTTATATTTTGCATTACTATGCTTATAAAATTACACTTAATAAAATAGGTCACTGATAAATTGAAGACGAAAACGAAGTTTTACATCAATAAAATATCGATACCAAAGCTACACGTAAGTCAAAAAACTTGTTTACATTTTTGAACAACAAAAAAGAATATGTAGTGTGTAATATTAATTTAACGTACTATGTTGAGTAAATTTGCACATTAAGTATCCAACAAGGGAGGAATTCCTTCCTTTTTGGGAATACGAAAATAAATTTATAAATATTCAAGCAGAACGGCTGAAATTGAGAGTAAATAATATATAAGTTCATTGTTCAAACTTCGACCTTCGTATGAGAGAAAGGAGAGTGGGAGAAATTACATTGTCTTAATAGCTTCATATCCCAGAGGAGTAAGTCAAGCTCAAATACAACGAGCTCTCTCTGTCTCTCGTCTACCAAACTCCATCTGGCTCTGGGTGATTGAGGGATCAGTGACGAGGCATCGCGGAATTGGAAGGATCAGTGATGTGCAGGAGATCCCGTACGTTCGAATGCTTTGAAATTCAGAGCCACTGAAGCGTGTAACTATATCAGTGAAACTGGAGAAACACCAAAGGTCTATTGAATATGGAGACACATAGAATCATTGATATAGACACACACATCATGACTCGATTACTCTATATATACCTACAAAGTGAAAATTGTACAGGGAATGAATATGGATAGAGAATGAATTTATATATATATTAGGAGTGATTTACTAAAATTAGCTAGATTGTGTCAGTGATATATGTACAGAAAAATTAAAAGTTTTTATTGATATTTAATTCAAGGTATGAAATGGTTAAACAATTTTATAAGGAACAGTATTTCCTACTTTTGTGTCAGTTACTTAATGTACTGGTGTGACAAATGGTAAAATTTTTAGAGATGTACATTCCAGTTTCTGAGAGATATTACCTAGTAATATTGATTACTTTTGAAAAGTAATATGATTAAGGCTCAGAACAGGAACAGGGATCCCATTCCTCTTACTTTCCCCCATACAGGTCTTAGCAATGATAATACAGTATCGTTTTCAGCCGGACAAAATAACGTAAAAAATGTAACTTTTTTAGCACACCAGATGGAAAATCCGAACCCAAGATAGCTAATACAATAAGTATTTTTCATCAGAATGTACAAGGGATCCAGAATAAACTCGAATACTTTGATGTACTTTTAGCTGATGATTTGAAAGAATGTAAGGTTATTTGTCTTGGTGAACACTGGCTAAATGATACACTTATTAAGGAGGTCAATTTTGAAAACTTTAATCTTATCACTAATTTCTCTCGTGTTTCACACGAACGTGGAGGTGTATGCATCTTTGTTCACAACAGTTTAAAAGCTTCTGAAATAGATATTACAAAATTTACCTGTGAATTTGACTTTGAAGCTGTAGCCATTAAATTACCAAGTGTTAACATTTGTATTATATGCATTTATAGGTCGCCATCCGGCATATTTACTGTTTTCTTAAAGAAACTCGAAAGTCTTTTGGACTTCATACGAAAAGACTTTGAAAAAATGATCATCTGTGGTGATATTAATGTAAATTGGATAGTGGAAGCAAAAAAGAAATCCGATCTACGAGATCTGCTGAATGTGTACAATCTCCAAGCGCTAGTGGATGTACCGACACGTCATAATAAAAGTGCGCTAGATCAGTTCATCATTAGTAAAAATCAATTTGCCTATAACCTTGAAGTATTTGATCCCGGTTTCTCTGATCATGATGCGATTATTTTAAAAATCACTTTAAACAATACCACTGTTCTTAACTCTAAAGTATACACAGTTACAAAGAGAATTTTCTCCAGTCATAATATGGAATATCTAAATTTCTTGCTTTCTCACGAGTCTTGGAATGGCATATACAATACGTCTAACACTGAATATAAGTTTAAATACTTCTTTGAAACTTTCTTACATTACTTCAATATGGCGTTTCCAAAAGTTACTCGTAAAATCCGGACGTCGTCCACTAAATCGTGGTTAACTAAAGGCATTAAAATTTCTAAAAGTAACCTATTTAGATATAATAGATTACTCAAAATAAATACATCACTTCCTCACAGCTTTCGAAATTATATTTTTAAGTACAGGAAAATATACAGAAGAGTAATTAAAACAGCTAAATTACTATCAAATAGCTCCACAATACTTAATTCTACTAATAAAGCTAAAACTATGTGGAAAATCTTAAATGGTAGAACAAACAACAAAAAGAGCGACTTTGAGTATGTTAAAGTTGGGGACGAAATTATTAAAGAACCTAAGCGGATTGCAGATGTCTTCAATGATTATTTTCTAGACAGTGTACCATTACCTGACCCCATACAAGCGAGTTATGACGACTCGATGAAATTTCCAGTGCATTCACATACGATCTTTTTAATTCCAGCAACAGTAGAGGAGTTATGGAAAATATTGAGTAAGATGTCTAATTCGGGATCTTCAGGTTTTGATGAAGTTCCAGTGACTGTTATTAAATTTTGTTTTCCTTTCATTGTAAATCATCTCTGTTATTTAATTAACCTATCTCTTGAGAATGGATGTTTTCCATCAGTGTTAAAAGTGGCAAAAGTAATTCCTCTCCATAAAAAGGGGAGTATGCATGATGTAAGAAATTATCGCCCAGTCTCCATTCTTTCCACGTTTTCAAAAATTTTTGAATATGTAATGAAGTCACGACTCTGCAATTTTTTGAAGTCATGTAACTTACTATCACCATCACAACATGGCTTCCAAAATAAGAAAAGTATTGAAACAGCCTTGTTTGATTACATGTCCAATATAGCTCTTGAATTAAAAAACAGTAAATATGTTGTTGGCCTATTCATCGACTTATCCAAAGCTTTTGATACAATTGATCATGCTATTCTTTTAAGCAAGTTGTATGCTTATGGTATTAGAGGAGTAGCTTACAACTGGTTTCTCTCTTATTTATCCAGTAGGCAACAAGCGGTACAAATATCAAAATTAGCTGCAGATGGGTTTCAAACAACTTGTTCGTCTTTGTCAACTGTAGTCAGAGGTGTTCCTCAAGGTTCCATTTTGGGTCCTATTCTCTTCCTGATATATATAAATGACTTGTTAGAATTTATGCATCCAGCGAAATGTATTCTATATGCTGATGACATCAGTATGATAATATCAGGAAAATCAATAGAAGAAGTTGAGAGGAAATCTGACATTTTTACGGACAAATTAGTAAAATGGATAACAGCGAATAGGTTAATTATAAATCATGATAAATCGATTCTCTTACATTTTCATTTTCCAGGAAAACCGCGTATATCACCTAGAATAAAAATATCTTCTAACTTACTCCAATATTCTTGCATAACAAAGCTTTTAGGTGTAATCATAAGTGATGATCTTTCATGGTCTGCTCATATCTCCACTTTAAACAAGAAACTAAGCAGCGTGTGTTTTGCCTTATACAAACTTCAAGGTACTGTATCGAGAGAAGCACTTCTTAGCTTTTACTACGCCAAGTTTAATTCATTAATTAACTTCGGCATAATACACTGGGGATCTGCTGAAAATAGTTTAAGCACTTTCCGATTGCAAAAGAAAGCGATTAGAATAATTTTTGGGTTACCCACAAAATCGTCATGTAAAAAGGTTTTCATAGAAGCAAAAATTTTAACACTCCCCAGCTTATACATCTATAAATCTATTCTTTTTACTGTGAAAAACAAGCATCTTTTTATCTTTAATAAAAATGTTCATAGCCATAATACAAGACAAGGTAGTGACATATTTGTGATGCATCAAAAATATGCTAATATAAGCAAAACCGTGTACATGAATTGTGTCAGATTGTATAATAAACTTCCTCTGTACTTGAAAAATATGACCAATGTTTCCATTCTTGGTAAGACTTTATATAATCTACTCACTGAAAAGTGCTATTACACAATTAAAGAATATTTAAATGACTCATTAACTGAAGAGTTGGTTACAGATACTTACCCGTGAGTACATGCCTGGTGTGGTAGAAACAGTTACCTAATTATGTGGTTTTGTATTTTTAGAAAGATTACATGATGTATACTTCTGGTACTTGACAATATTGTATGTTTTTTTTTTCTGACAACTGTAATGCTTACATGAGAATTTCTCATGCTTTGTAAGTTAATGAAACAGGCAAATAAATGAAATGAAATGAAATGAAACTCATAAGCTATATGTGTTTCAGTTATTGAGAAAGTAGTAAGAATAGCATCTCAAAAGGAAGAAAGAAATAATTAAGTTCTTACTAACTATACCTTCTTTAAAATATCCTCTTTCTTTAGAACTAGTTTTCATGTGCAAAAAAAATAAGGTGTTCATGTACAGTGTTTCAAAAAAAGACCCACTATACCAGATTTATGACTGTACGTATAATAGTTCCAAACAAACCCTTCTAGCGTCATGTATTGCCTTTTAGAATTCGCTCAAATGATTTATCTATTTTATTCTCTAAAGCAAGTTATACTGTATTATCGTGTCTTTATGTCCAGCGATTAGAAAATAACTTATAAAAATCTTACAAAAATAACACATTTTTCTCCCAGTTTGGTGTATTTTTGTGTTTTTTGGTCAGTTGCGTGGATGATAGTCCATAAACATTTAGGAAAGGTCACTTTTCAATGAACACCTATGTGTTATTGTATGCAGAAAGTCATTGATGATACGGTGTGACAGGTATCATCTTTCGTCACCGAGACCCTCAAGTAACTGTTGTTTATTTGCAGTTATACTCCGTTTAAGGAGTTTAGTTTTTGGAGATGCGCATTTTCTATAAGATTTATGTACGTTAATTGTTCGGTACACGTCAGAGTTTGAACTTTTTATTTTTATTCTACCTGCAGAAGGTCACCTTCGTTCTATGAGAATGCTCTATGAGTATTCATGAATTGCTTGGGATTTTGCGACATTTCGCATGTTTCAAAAGAGGATAACAATCGTTCTTGCAATTCCTAAATGTACAGACGCTTACCAATTTACTAGAAACATCTGGAGTTGGAAAAGCATCAGATATCTGTGTTGGCAATTGTCATACGGCGTCCGCAGAGCCAGATTGTTAGTACTGACATGTTAGGGCAAACTCCGCACTACATGAGGAGCAATAAAACGATAGTGGACTTAAAACTGAGCAGACAGTGGTAGTGTAAAATGGACGACTTCTCTTATTTACAAGTAGAGTATATTGTTGGTGCTCGATTATATGAAGTGAGAGTGACAAAAGTAATAAGTGTGTTAACAATCACGCGAAGAACAGTTCCCAAGGTAATGATGCCTAAAAAACTCAAGACAAAACCACATCGGCGAAGAGACACAGTGGTCGGAAGTAAGGATGGGCACGAGTCGAGTCGAATAGAGGTTTAAGCCTTTCTCGACTCGTTTCGAGAAAATGTTGTCTTGACTCGTGTCTCAACTCGAAAATATGTTTCTGTCTCGACTCGATTCGAATTCGAGACGAGACGTCTCGAAATTCGAGTCGAGACAAAATATACAAGTTAAAATATACGCACACATCAGCCAGAACATTATGACTACCTATCTAATTGTCAATATGTCCACCTTTGACACGCATAACAACGGCGACGCATCTTGGCTTGGACGCAATGATCCTTGGTAGGTCGCTGGAGAAAGTTGGCACCACATGTGCACCCACAGGTCACTTAATTCCCGTAAATTCTGGGGAGGGGACAATGCGCTCTGACGTCAGGTTCAATCGCATCCCAAATGTGTTTGATTGGGTTCAGATCCGGCGAGTTGGGGGGCCAGCACATCACTTGGAACTCGCCGCTGTGTTCGTCGAACCACTCCATCGCACTCCTGACCTTATAACATGGTGCATTATCTTGTCCAAAAATGCCACTACTGTTGGGAAACATAGTCGTCATGAAGGGGTATACGTAGTATACAAGTAGTGTGCGATACGCCTCGGCCGTCATGGTGCCTTGCTCGAGCTCCACTAGACAATGCTTGCTAGTCACGCATTGTCTAGCTCACGTGAATGCTCACGTGAATGTTCGCCAGAGCAGGCACGTAGCCAAGGGGGGAGGGTCCGGGGAGTCCAGACCCCCCTTCGAGACCACAAATGAAAAAAATAAGGAAGGATGAAACAAAATGAAATGAGATAAAGAAAGATTAGCGTTAAAAATAAACTACAGGAAGCTTTTAGTTAATATTTTTTTTTATGAGGAGATTTGTATTATTTGCAATACATGGTGGCGAGGTAAGCAAGATATCCTGTAAGAGTCAGGGAATTTGAAATTTCTAGAAAAGTTACGGAATTCTCAGAATTTCTGCTACTACGTAGTCAGGGAGATCTCAAGCTTCCGAAAGCATAGTGCTTTTCGTCATCACATCCTTGCAGTATCAAACAAGTTATTTCAAAAACCATTTTCTACTGTTCCTTTAGCCTGTCATTTGGAACAGGCAGTAGTTGTCGGAATAATAAAAACAAAAGTTTATGTGCAAAGAAAGTTCTGTTAACATTTGATTCAACAGAGAAAAGAACGCAGATATTAAAAAATATTTTACTAGACATTATTGAGTATGTACTTTTTATAATAATGGATAGTATGTACGTTTTATAATAATTGAGGTCATAATGAAAGGAAAATTGTTATATTTGAATAAACAGAGGGAGGACGTAAATATTGTATAATCTTTTTCAATATTGTTTTTTTATTATTTTACTCGAAATTTTTTCGTAGTTTGTTAATAAAATTCTTATCAACACATCCTCATTTTATTGTCCTAACAAGCCAATATATGTTGATTGTAAAGTAGTTTAGATTGATCGAGCTCCTGGGCTTTTAGAATTTCATGTCACCCTTCTTCTCTCCTCCCCCCCCCCCCCCCGTTGCGAAATCTTGGCTAAACGAACCAATATATGTTCCACTAAAATAGTTTAGAATAATCGAGCCCCTGGTGCGATGGCCATAGTATTTTATGTCACGGACCCCCCTTCACGAAATCCTGGCTACGTGCCTGCCCAGAGCATAATTAAGCCGCCACCAGCTTGTCTCCGTCTCGCAGTACAGGTGTCAAGGAGCTGTTCCCTTTGAAAACGACGGATTCGCACCCTCCCATCGTCATGATGAAGAAGGTATCGGGATTCATCAGACAATGCAACGCTCTGCCACTGCGCCAAGGTCCAGTGGCAATGGTCACGTGTTCATTTCAGTTGCAGTTGCCGATATCGTAGTGTTCAGATTCGCACATGAATGGGTCGTCGGCTACGGAGGCCCATCGTTAGGAGTGGTCAGTGCACTGTGTGTTCAGACACACTTGTAATTGGTTTCAAGGCTGTTTCTGAGTGAATACTTTCTTCAAAATAATAGTAAAAATTATAGAAAGATTTTCTAGACATTCAAGTCGAGTCGAGATTTGTACAAGCAGTCTCGACTCTACTCATGTCTCGACTGGAAAATTCGAGTCGAGAAATACGTGTGTCTCGACTCGTCTCGAAATTTATAAAGTGTGTCTCGACTCGAATTCGAGTTCGGATTCAAGATATGTCTCGACTCTTGCGCATCCCTGGTCGAAAGAAAACCCTTGTGATAGATACCGCCAAACATCAAAGCGGATTGTCAAAACCTTCGTGCGACTGCGGTGAAAGTAACGGAGAAACTCAAGCAGGATCTCTCACAATAATTACATACAACCACGAGTTACACGGCATGGACATACTGAGTAGGGTTGCACTGGAAAACCCGCTGATAAAGGATCATTACGCTTGAGCACAACGACAGTGATGCATACAACATTGACGCTGATGACTGGTAACTTGTGTTATGGTCGGATGAGTCATCTTTCACCATATTTCAAACCATGATCTCTGTGTATGTGTGATGGAAACCCAAAAAGGCCTATGATCCGCAGTCTCTCCGCCCAGCCGTGAAACATAATGGCAGCTCTGTAATATTGTGGGCTGCAACATCTTGATTTCCACTTGGTCTTTTGATGACGCTTACCGGTCGCGTCAATGCCCACGATTATGTCACCAGTTTAGGGAACTATGTATATCCTATAATACAGATGTTGTTTCTGGACAGTGACGCCATATTCCAGAATGATAATGTACCCACTGACAGAGCTGGTATTGTCCCGCTGTGGTTTCAGGAACATTTCTAGGAAGCTGAACATCTCTTCTGACAGGGACCGGAATATAATTGAACATCTAAGGTAAGTTTCGAAGATACTAATCGGTGGCTCAGTGATAGAGCGTTTACCTCTGGTGTACAGGGTCTCTAGTTCGATCCCCGACCAAGTAAGTTTGCGGTAGACAAGATCCAGTTCGTGAGTTTTCTCAGTGTGCTTCCGTTTCTTCCCACTTTTTCATTTCGCTAGTTCTTCCATAATCATTCACTTGCCTTAATTTTATTTTAGAAGACTAACCCCACTTAGATTCCCGCCACAAGTCTCTGTCACAAAATTGAGTGAAGCACTGCACGCAAAATGGTGTAATATTCCGTTTGCTACTACTCACGACCTCTATGATTCCGCTTCATTAGCATCCGAGCACTTGTGAGGGCGAAAGCTAGTCCACTATCTTTAGGTATTTTCATTAAAGTGATAGACTCGTAGCATTGAGGTTCCAATCACAAATACTAATGTTACTATGACCACCTTTCGCAATGTCAGCTTTCATCAGGAAATGTCATACGGTTTTTAAAGGAGTATAGCGGTGGCCCAATTATTTCTTCATCTCATTTCTAATTTTGTGAGCAGAGACTTCTTTTTTGATGATCCGTCGGTACATTTCTGCACTATGTAAATACAGCCGTACAGTTCGAGTTGATCAATCAACATTGGTTTCGATATTATTTATAGATTCAGATAAGTAGGTCGTTGGATTCCAGACGACCACTCTTTTAGGACGGCGTTGATTCCGTTCGGTTCGATCTGGATCTACCCATGTCTTTCTGTCCAGTTTAAACTCCCTGTAACTATGCGCTGACCTCTTCCACAATACCATTGCCAAATTATGGAATCTCGAAGGAATTTCATCTGGTGCTAATAGCCATACTGTGCTGTGATGCATGACATTATAATCATATGACATTCGCTTTCTTTCCATGTTTACAATTAGTTATGTCAGTATACGATATGTGCTATATCACAAAGTAATTTCAACCTTTATTTACTTATAGTTGTTTAGTCAAGTTTTCTCCTTCTAACGAGGAAAGGACACAATTAAAAATCTTAGACACATAACAATAAGTTCTTTTCTGTCTTTCCCAGAGAAATCTCGTACTAATTCAAATATTTTTACTGGTTTCAAACAGGTTTTATTTTGCATATACACAATCAAACACTGAATCCTAATGTTTGCAAGGAGTTTAACATATATTTTTCGAGGACTTTCGAAAAGATCAGGAAATAATCTACAAAAACGAATTGCTATGTTTACAATAGAAAAGAATACCAAATAAGTAAAATTTATGATAGAACGGGGCATTTGAGAGACGTTAGTTTATTTCCACGTAATAGAATAAAACAATAATTCTCTGACATAACTCGTAGTAGTGATTAATAGTTAAAATTTAGAAAGAACTGAGCACTAGAAGTTTGCAGAGCATCTTCAAAGTCAAAAGTTAATTTTGATTGAAGTTTGTTAGGAAAAGAGCTTAGATACTTAAAATATAAACCATTTTTAAAACTAATCTTAAAAATTCAAATGTAGATTAATCGATGATAAGGGGAAAAAGCTAGTCGAGAACCTCATCTGCTCATATTTGATTTTTAAGCTTAAATCGATGACATATCAACTCTAAATACTATTAAAAAATTAAGCTCCCCACAATTGTTGCTAGGGAAATAATTTTTATTAGGAAAATATAAAAGTAAGCTGATTTTATCACAATCTGATGAATATCTCTATAAAAATACATCATTTGTTTCAAAGAATACTCCTTATTTCTAGTTCACTTTTTCTCTTTCTACCTGTCTATATATACAAAGGATGGAACCTACTCTATAGGAGAGGAAGAACGTAAGTGAAGTAGATATTGGTGATATGCCACATAGAAAACTGATCTAATGTAAAAATAACAGGAAGAGTTTTGTGTCGAAGACTCGCGTAAAGCATGGAAAGGTTATTGAGGAATAGACAACATAGTAGAGGTGGTTGTGAAATAGGCTTGCAAGAAGACACGTCCCAAAAGAACCATCAATAACCTGGGAACAGTTTCAAAACTGAAACGGAAACGCGTAACTCAGGCAGGAGAGGAGAGGAGTTCACTGCCGTTCCAACATCGGTAGCAAAGCAACTCTTATCGATCTTCAGAGTCGTACAACTCGGCCCATGAGACGTGCTAGAGCGGAGAAATTTGGCGTCAGACATGCAAAAAGGGACGAGAGTAAGAAACAACAAACGAAGCGTACGCGAAAACATGGAAATAATCACTAAGTCACTTGTTAAAGATCAATTACGATCGAATTTTCAATCTGTTTTGAAAGTGCAATGCTTTAAATTGATCATTTTGTGAAAGAATTTAAAATCATCCCTTATATGTATGTTTCCTCATTTTAGCTAGTATTTACGGAAATTCTACATACACTTACCAAAGAAACTTCTCCTGCCATCTGCAGATACATTCTGAAATTAAACTACTTACATACTGTTCTATGGTTCGATCCTAATCCATTCCACCTAATAACTTAATTTCACTGGAAGTGTCGCTTACCATTATTTGTGCCAAGACAGACAAATATAATTTTCTTTACATTTTGTTTTACACACAATAGAAGATTCTTTAATATCTCTGGTCATTCATCAGAGGTATTTTTTTTTTTTTTTTTTTTTAGGAGGACCCTCTTTAACCTTCTTGTCCAAGCACTCAAACACAAAATATTAATGAGCTCCTTCGCGCCTATAGGATTATCGTACACATTTTCTGGACACGAGGTCCAATTTCGATTTCTGGTGTGAGTTTATGTAATTTAGTTCCCACGTTAAGCTGTAGGTCCATGTCTCGTGTAGTGGTCTCGTGCTGAACGAGACGCTAAACTCCAAATCAACTAACCTACAATCAAACAACAAAATGTCAATGATAATTCACACTTACTAAATCATTACCATAAATCAAACGCAACTACGCAATCTACTATAAACCAAGTATTGTACCGCATTCCCATACTCATCATTCGCTCACACACACAAAGAAATAAAAAGGAAAAAGAAAAGAAAACCAGTATTTATCTCCGCTTGTCATTTTCTCTCCAACTCCTTTGAGTATAGTCTAACTCTTCTCAAACTTTCTACTAGTGCTGTTGAATTTTTGTGACATTTGCGGTTTTCGGTTTTTGAGAAAACCGGTTTTTTGAAAACCGAAAACCGCAAAAGCGGTTTTCAAAAACCGAAACCGCAAAAGCGGTTTTCAAAAACCGAAACCGCAAAAGCGGTTTTCAAAACCGAAACCGCAAAAGCGGTTTTTAAAACCGAAACCGCAAAAGCGGTTTTCAAAACCGAAACCGCAAATGCGGTTTTCAAAACCGAAACTGCAAAAGCGGTTTTCAAAAACCGAAACCGCAAAAGCGGTTTTCAAAAACCGAAACCGCAAAAGCGGTTTTCAAAACCGAAACCGCAAAAGCGGTTTTTAAAACCGAAACCGCAAAAGCGGTTTTTAAAACCGAAACCGCAAATGCGGTTTTCAAAACCGAAACTGCAAAAGCGGTTTTCAAAAACCGAAACCGCAAATGCGGTTTTCAAAACCGAAACCGCAAAAGCGGTTTTCAAAACCGAAACCGCAAAAGCGGTTTTCAAAACCGAAACCGCAAATGCGGTTTCCAAACTGAAACCGCAAAAGCTCTTTTCGAAACTGAAACCGCAAAAGCTCTTTTCGAAAGCGAAAGCCGCCCGAAACCGTGTTTGCGGTTTTATAAGGGATTGTCCTTTTCAAAGCAGAAACAATGTTTGCTGTTTTTAATTACACCTTTTAACAATTGTGAAAGCATCTATCGATCGAGACAAATGTATTGATTTATATGTGTGTTTTAACTTTTTTTTATTTGCTCCAAGGCTATTATTGTAATATGTGCAGCACAGTGCGAAAGGGATAGTTCGATGGTTGTACAAGTGACAGCTAAATTAGGGTTGCCATATTTTAAAATCAGAAAAGTGAGGGGTTCTAAACCGTAAGTATTGAAGTGAACTTCTGTGTTACAAATACTGACCTGCGATCCTTAGTACATTTTTTTTTTAGTTATTTCTTTGATGACACTTCCAATGTACTTTTCGGCTGCAGGGAAGCAAACTGGACCCCACCTGATTTTCATATATGTTGTAAATTAGACTACAAGGAACACAAATCTGAAGGAATTTTGACATTTCGAATGTCGGAACTCGAGATATTCGAACATAAGTTGACCATGGAAGCAAACTGGACGCCACCTGATTTTTATATATTTTGTAAAGTAGGCCACGAGGAACGCGAATCTGAAGAAATTTTGACATTTCGACTTCCCGAACTCGAGATACTAGAACTTATACAGTAGTTTTATGTAATATGTATAAAAGTAACGAAGAAAGTTCTGTCGCTTTTTGACCTATCACTTAGAGCATCGATATGTCACCTAAGACGTACCGTAAGATCAAAAATAGTACCCATCAGTATCAATGACCTTCTGCCAACGTTCGGGTTGGGCATGGATTCCTTCGCGGTAGAACTTGGTTTGCCGTGAAGCGAAGAAGGTATCAAGTGCATTTAGCACCTCTACTACGAAGTTGAACTGGAGTCCTTTAAAGTGAGTGTCCAAGGAAAGGAACAGGTGATAACAGGACGGTACAATGTCCGGACAGTATGGCGGATGCAATAGTGTTTCCCATCCAAAGCGTAGGATAGTGTCCCGGCTCATTCTAGCTATGTGGGGCATAGCGTTGTTCCGTAACGAGGGAACCCCTTAGCGATTGAGAAGTGCTGGCTCCAGGGTTTTAAGTTTTTCTTGAACACGACTCAACTGCTGACAGTACGCAGTTGCATTGATGTTCTGCTCTGACCACCCGGTAGCAGTTCCCGATGCACGATGTCGTGAGCAGTCCACCAAACACACAGGAGGACTTTCTGCTGCATTGCTGATTTCAGCTGTTTTGGAACCGGTTCGTAGGATTTTAACCAATGATGACGACGCCGTGAAGCTTCGTACAGGACCCACTTCTCAACACATGTCAACACCCTGTCCAGAAATGGCTCCTTCCTCAGACGAGACAGCAAAGAATCACAGGTGTCTGCACGCGTAGCCTTCTGGCCCGGAGACAAATCATCTGGGACACATAGACCCAACTTGTAGTGCTTCCCAAATTGATGGAGGTGCTGGAGAATGGTTTCTCCATTAACATTGAATAGTAAGACTATTCATGGCTTTGGATTAATTGTTTTAACAAAAGAGACACTGACCAAAGCTTAAAACTTTACTTTATTTTAAATTATAATTTGTAACTGTTTCAATTACAATTTCAATTAAATTATAATTTGTTATAACAACATTTATATATATGTCTGTATTTTCATTAATTTCGATCGTGTCTGAAGAAGGATATGCTAGATATCCGAAACAGTTACAAATTATAATTTAAAATAAAGCAAAGTTTTAAGCTTTGGTCAGTGTCTCTTTTGTTATAACATTGAATGTTAGCCCCAGTTCCTCACATGTCTGTCCACTGTTCGGCACCCTCACGAAAGGCCTGAGGTATCTTCCGCCCCGCTGCAGTGGCGTTTGATCCAAGTTTGAACTCGTACAGCATACACGCCCTTATGATGCTCTGTGGAGGTTCCATATTCACTCCGTCCTTACACAAGTTCACGTTGTAACTGAACTGCCACAACCAGGTAGAATGTTGGATATACCCACACCAACAACTGACCTTCGCCTTATCTCCATTCGCACTCAACTCATGGTATGAGGGTCAATTGAACATAGACCTCCACAAAAAGCGACAGAACTTTCTTGGTTATCTTTATATATCTCACAGGACATAATATGTTTCGTATAGAGAATATTGTGTTTTTTCATATAGATAGATAGCGTCTATATTAAACTTTAAGTTTTAATATCTCGAGTTCCGGAGGTCGGAATGTCAAAACTACTTCAGCTTCGTGTTCCTCGTGATCTAGTTTACAAAATATATAAAAATCAGGTGGAGTCCGGTTTACTTCCGTGGTCACTTTATGTTCGAATATCTCGAGTTCCGAAACTCGGAATGTCAAATTTCCTTCATATTCTTGTTCCTCGTGGTCTAATTTACAAAATATATAAAAATCAGGGGAGGTCCAATTTGCTTCCCTGCATCCTACGTTTCAAACGAAACCGTTTTCCAGAGTGTACATTTTGCTTCAAACTGAGTTCTGCCCTGGCTAAGAAACGTAAATTCGCTTCTATAAGAGTCTTGGAATTGTCGTTCGGCATTCTTTGTACCTTGTGAAGGCATGAATAATTCAAGTATGTTTGTTACAACATCTACAAACGAATATTCATTCGTATAGAACCTCCAATACATTACATTAAAAACACATGAAATACACAAAGAAAACCATTGTGCATTAGAGCAGATCTCTTATTAGCAAATGATTCTGCACACGTGCACTGCTCAGATAGCCCAGAGCCTGAGCCTGAGCGCGAGTCCAAATTTAACTCAATCGCGATTGAGATTGTCAGAGAGGTAGCGGTTTACGTTGAATATACCATACCAACACTTTATCAACTAAGTCCTCTTAGATTTTTCTCCAATCCCAAAAAGCGGGTGGTTTTTCGTGATTAAGATATGTTTAAGAGGGAGACGAATATAGAACCTGAAAATCGGGTGGTACCCGCTAAAATAGGGTAATAAGCCAACACTAAGCTCAATAGAAATAAGGTATATCCCTATTTAAGATCACTACACATGCAACTCATGAAATTCAATTTGAAATATCATCCACTTAGACTGACATCTTTTATATTATTATTGCTCTTTTACCCTTGTTTTTAAAAATAGTACTGCCACTCTTTCTTTTGTTAACAAAAAGGCACCACCTCCCTTTCTTAATAAAAAAGAAAGAGAAAAGAAAGAAAAAAATCTCTATCTCAATACACAATTTTATTGTTGATTTGTTGCCACTCCGATAAATGTGAATGTTGTGGTTTTGCATGTGTTGACTGGTTTCTTATCGAAAGTCCCAGACACCTGCAGTAGTTTATACGTGAAGGAAACACCGATCATATTTTATTCTGTATCTTTTTACTTCCCAATAACGATACCCGTGCCTCTTTGAGAAATTGCAACTTATTTTTTTATTCTGCCAATTGTACAAGTATATTCACCAAGAATTTTCCTTCACTTTAAGACATTTTAAGAAAAAATAACTTCTTTTCCTTCTGCAAATTTTGATAATTTTTTCCCTACGCCGAGGAAAATTTCCCTCCATCTAGCAACTGTGAGCCGAAGTGGGGAAAGATTCTTAGCTGTTTTCTCGTCGTTACTTGATATTAGTGTGACATTTGCGGTTTTCGGTTTTTCAGAAAACCGATTTTCTGAAAACCGAAAACCGCAAAAGCGGTTTTCAAAACCGAAACCGCAAAAGCGGTTTTCAAAACCGAAACCGCAAAAGCGGTTTTCAAAACCGAAACCGCAAATGCGGTTTTGAAAACCGAAACCGCAAATGCGGTTTTCAAAACCGACATTTCGGTTTTATGAAATTTCACTTTTTTCAAAAACCGGTTTTCGGTTTTTTCAAAAACCGATTTCGACAGCACTACTTTCTACCTCGCTAACGCGCGGTTCTGCTGTCGTGTTCCTTTGTATTAAATACATTTACACTCCTTCAGTCTTCACAACTAGCTTTTCCATCTAAGTGTCCTAAATATGACATTTTATCAGAGGGTATAATATGTCTTCTTTTTGGACTTATCAGTTAACTCGAACTGACCTGGTATCCTATTGTACCAAATTTACTGTACATCCACTATCCTTTTATAATCTATATACGGATGCTTACAAGAAAGAATTCGAAAAGTTAAAATATAAATATTAGTATTCCTTAAACTTATCTATTATTTAGAATATGACCTACTGAAAGATATATTCTTAGAACATGACTCATAAATATACATTATTGATTTATTTAAACTATATGTTGGTAATGTCTTCTGAGTGTTCAATTTATAAATTAGACTATACTACCTATCTCTACGTATGCATAATATCATTATTTTGTAGAATATATTATGTTATGTGTCCGTATTTCATTTCTTTCACATAACGGAAATTAAATAATAATAAATTGGCTCATACATGAAATAGAGATCTCCACTATACATGATTTATTTTTGTTGTGTTATGCACTTTATATTTTCGTTTCTGGACTTATATAGTAAATTTCAGCTTCCTGAAAGTTTAGTGCATTTTTAAAAATGTGTATCAGTTAAAGAAAGGGATGTATAAAAAATGTCTGGCAAATAAATCTTTAAACATTCTATTTTGTAATGAATGCAACATTTATTGGTATTACTAGGTGGAATTACAGCAATATTATCGAGCGAGCTAGACTTGAGCTTTATCCATTTGCAATAATAAGTTACTCCTCGCTCAGGCATACTCGGGCTCAGTGGTTCAAAAGTGTTAAATTTTTCTTCGCTATTAATTTTGAACTATCAAGCTAATACATATCGTAATGACCTTTTTTCCAGAAACTATATGAAATCTAGTTAAATTAATGTATTATAAGCATACATTAAATAACAATCCTTTATTCAAATGGAGGAAAGCACAAACTTTCTCTCTTAAGTAACTATTTCCTGCTTTCACGCATAAGAAAACACTAACAATTACAATCACTCCACAAAAACAAACAATTACTTGATTGCACTTTCTCTGCCCATATGCCACTTGGATTTTTTTTGTTTTCTGTACAACCCAGCTTGCGTGGACTGAATGCTACTCTATGACATGAATATCAAGAAGTGTTTCATTTTCTCAGTTTATCTGAAATATCTTGGAACAAGATGAAGTGAAAAGAACCTTGAGGACGTATCAAAAACCACAATTTAGAATATTAAAATGAATGCGAAATTAGAGCTGTTCCTAAACTGTTCCGAAATATACGGAAGTCAGACATGTATTCATTCAACAATGTTATCTGTAGTTTTTAAAAATGTCAGGAATTTGAATAACGAAAATAGAGGACTATAATTTTGTTTTTTTGCCCTAGAAAACAAAACCACATGAAGTTAATGGATATAATGAGGAAAGATTTGTTGTATCTTGTTCAAATTAAGTCAGAATTATGTTCCAAACAGATGCGCTCAATAGTTTCAATCACAATTGCAGAGTAAGGATACCAACCATTATGTATATATTACTATTATCCTATAATTATTATTTTTGTTAAAATGGACGAATTTGGTTTTCTGTAAAACCATGCCAAATTAATGCTTTTAAACCTTATAATATTTCATATTACTAAATAATTATGAAAGTGTCTTAAACTTCTAAAATTAATATTAATACATCCTGATTTTAACCACATATGCCTACAACAAAGAGTAATTTTGAAAATGGAATTTTAGTTGACTTCTCGTTTATTTGTTGCTTAGTTGAAATTGTGTCTCTGTTCAGCACTGAGATTATATGAAATATTGACTTGCAGATAGAGGCAGAATCGAAATCACCGCAATACTTTAATGTTTTCCAACTAGAAATCGAACCTAATACTGCCCGCACCAAAGCCGCATACGCTAACCACTAGACCAGCGAGCAGGGCAAGATTTATTTAAAACTTGTTCCAATTACGTATCATACATTTCATTGTACAAATACTGTACATGTAGTTCTTTATAAATATAGATATTTGGACAAAGTCGGTTACAGAAAGTAAACGACGAAACTGTTGTAATCAATCAATGTGGACTAAATTGTAAATCCACTTATGGTCCAGGACTAACTCTATGTTGTTTTCTTAATACAAGCGAAGGGGATATAATGCTGTTTTCTTTGTTCATTTTGCTCGTACAGTCATTCGCTGATAATAGAATTTAGAAGGCTATTAATATCAGTTTAAGAATCAGTTGAACAGGCCTCCGTGAGTCATTCTAGGATTATTGATATGTGATATAAAAAAGGTGATATTTACTCTTTCCTTTCATTTGTTCTTTTATTCTCCAAAATGTATCTGAATATATAAAATGTTTACTTGTGTATACATTTATGTGTATATATGATATGTGTGCATGTGTGTTATTGTAAGTGTATTTTCTGTTTGTTGAATTATATATTACAATGCATAAAATTATACATATTGTATTACGTACAGTAATTTTATAACTATATTTATAGATGTGTGTCATTTTATTTACTGTTTTATATATACTTGTAACATATCCGGATCATTTCATGGTTAAGTGGGAGATAAGGAATGGCAAGTCTTAACTTCGTCATGCAAAATAAGACTAAATAAATAAACAAAATAACATATCCTTTGCTAAGTTCTCAATCTTTTATTAGTTTTCTAAATTGGGGCTTTTCTAAAGTGGCTGGCAAGTACATTTCAGTTTAACATGGTTGAAATTTTACCATCACATAATATTGCTGCTCTCTTACAGAAAACCAGTACTTATCATGCTTTCCAGCCAGTACAGCAAAACACATACAGATCATATTTCACTATAATTTTGCGCTCCCTCTAAAGATGTTTTTTGTCCCGTTTCTTACACGTCTATTTTAGTTCTACAAGAAACAAATCGTATTTGAAAATACTTTTCATACAAAAAGTTAACAATATCATCTGTTCTCTTCCCAAAGTAAAAATGTTGTCATTCTGAGCAATGTTTTGAGTCATTTATCTATTTTTTGTTTCTTTGTAAAAGGAAACAAAAACGAAACATTTTACTTTCAGCAGTGTCTCGATTATCTCCGGTTTTTGTAACATCCTGAAGCATTAAGAATACAAATTACTGGGACATTCTGTGATTACACTGGTCTGGGAACTTTTTGCCTTTCTCCTCTCAACTAGAACATAATATTTACGATACGGTACAAGCTCTTTACTAAATTACCAGCAAATGGAAGGGAAAAAAAACTTAGAATAACAGAAACGCGAAACGTGTGAAACATGAATCTTATAACAAAAAAGAAAAAAAGAAAAGAAAAATACTAAAGGTAGGATATCTCATTTGTGTACCTAGTCACTAATGTAGGCACACAAGCTGCGATTTTGGTGCACAATTTCCTATTTTGAACAAGCTTAAGTATTAACAAAAGAATAATAAAATAAAACTTCATTTATTTCTTTCCAGTTTTAATTTTGAAAAACTTAAGTTTTTAAGTTTCCAAAGTACGAAATGGAATTGAGTGGAACGAAATGTAGTGTATATGATAGACTTAACGTATGCGATTGTTTCTATTAACGGACTTAGCTATCTAAGCCCAAACTACTTACTTCATACTTTATTTATTATATCAAAGAAATATTTTTTTTTTGGGGGGGGGTTGAAACGTCTTTATAAATTACATTTCAATTTGATACTTATAAATACCAAAGATCACTCAAGTAAGTGTTTTTGAGAATAGGAACGGCAAGAAAACTACGACACATCATATTTATTCAGCAAGAACACAGTTATTCTAATTTATGATGTCTACGTTTGGCTTGCAAGACAGCAGCATATCGAACTGGCATGAGAACAATGAGGTCTTGGTAGGTGGCTGCAGGAATGGTGCACCATTCTGCACAAAAAGTCACTTAATTTCTGTAAACTCTGCGGAGGGAGACAATGTACTCGGATCTAACGTACAATGACATTCCAAAGATGTTCAATTCGATAAAGGTCAGGTGAGTTTGGGGACTATTGTGCCAATTAAAGTTCACTACTCTGTTCTCGAACCATTGCAGCACAACGTTGACCTTGTGGCAAGTAGTATTGTCATGCTGAAAGTTGCCATTCCCCAGCTAGAAATATGGGACACACGAATGAATATATGTAATCAGGAAAATCCGGATTGGCCTGCCAATAGCTAGGACCCGTCATGGTGATTTCTATGTTCACTATTAGGCTCATGAATGACCACAGAAATATCTCCAATCATAATGGATTTACTATTCAACCTATCGTTCTTCATCTGTACAGATCTCAAACAGTTGTTTCCCTGAATGAATACGGGTTCTGAACCGGACATTAATGTGATTAGGGTGTTATCGTTATTCATGGGACGATGCAATGTTGTGCCATTGCTCGGCGATCCAATGATAATGGACACGTTCCCATTCCAATCGTAAACATCGATGCCGTAGCGTTAACATCGATACACATGTGAGACATTGGCTAAGGAGGCCCATGTCTGACAGTGTACGAACTGTGTACTCAGACACACTCGTGCTTTGTCTGTTGTTCATTGTGTCACAGTTTGCGCCATATCCTGCTGTATGTACTTGAACAGTCGACGACATCCAAAAATTTTATCGAGATATAGTCACCTCACTTCTTGTGGCTAGTTTCACCTACCTTTATCCATCTTTGGAAGACATTATCCAGCAGTTTCGAACACCCGACATGTCATGCTGTTTCAGAGATGCTCGTTCCTAGCGACCCGACCATCACGACCTGGATCCACTTAAACTCTGATGTATCCATACCGGCCTTTCCCCATTCTACGCACAAGCGTCACCATGACTGATCGAGTGAGATCTCTGTCACCATCTGGCGTCAGCTGTGCCGCGTGCCTCTTACGTCAGCCCTATATCTTAGTCAAAAGTAGTGGGTGCTCATAATGTTTTAAATGGTCAGTGTAATTAATGTATATGATAGACTTCACATTTGCGATTATTTATATTAACGGATTTAGCTTATCTTAATACTTTATTTACTATATCAAATAGATATGGTTTTTAATGGTTTTGAGACATCTTTATAACTACATACAAGGTGTCTAAGTCCCCTGACAAATGGTAATTCCGTATTATCAGAATTACAACAAAATGTAATAGGGGAAGCCGCCTGCAAATACGATGTTTTCAATCTAAAGTGAAGGGACATTTTAAATCGGACCAGCTGTTTGGGCTGCATACTCTTTATGCGACCAATGTTAAATGAATGTTACGTTGCCGTTTACCTGGACCCACAACATAAATTAAATGGGGGCATGTTTGAAATGGGGCTGGCCATCGACACATTAGCGTAAAAGACAATAACTTCATTCACTTATGTTGTGAGTCCAGGTAAATGGCAACGTCGCATTTTCATTTAGCATTGGTCGCATAAAGAGTATACAGCCTAAACGGCTGGTCCCACGTGAAAAAAAAGTTCACTTTATATTGGAAACATCTTATTTGCAGACGGTTTCCTCTCTTATATTTTGTTGTAACTCTGATAATAACGGAGTTACACTATGTCAAGGAACTTTTGAGACACCCTGTATGTTAGCCATGAAACTTTCTAGACAATCAGAAGGCATAATAATATAAAATTGGGATAAAATAGCAAGAAATACAGAGCCTTAAGAAGATAAAAGAAGAACAGATTGAGATATGTATGACAGACTAATTAACTGGATAATTTAGATATCGAAGAGGAAAACAAAGTAAGTGAAGATAATAATGGGACTATGTTACATCTGGATGAATGTGGCAAAGCAATATGTGAGATAAGGAATGGAAAAGCAACTCTAATAAAAAGTATTGAACCATCGAAGCTTATTGAGAACATAGGGGAAATGCATTTAAGAATTTTTCCGACAATGCAGTGCAAAAGAGAATAATCAAGAGATTTCTTGGATAAAACATTGGCTAAGAAATATTCCACAGAATTACATCATTATTTGCGTGTCAGTGTGCTGAAAAATATTATGCTTCAAAAATGGAATAGAATGTTATGCAGAACATGAAACGAATAAGTTTAGGACTAGCCATTTGTATAATGATGAGAAGAGTGCGACAAAAGCTTTTAGTTTATTAAGAGTAACAAGTGAAATGCCCAGAGGAGAATGCAAGGAAATATATCTACACACCTTTTGGACCTATAATAGGATTTTAACCAAGTGAGCTGGGAAGTGAAGTTCTAAGGAGTTATGAATTGCAATGAGATCAAAAGATTAGATATATGAGTTGTATATAATACGTCTCTATTTGTAAATTTTCAGAAGAAAGTTAAAGAATGTTACAAAATGTTATGAAAAGATGCGAGAAAAGCGTAAAATCATATTAAACATGGAAAGAACAAGAACTATAGTTATTAAGATAAAAGTTTCTGAATCAACTTCAGTTAAAGAATTGTGTGGACTTAAAAACGGAAAAGGTCTAAGATTTAAAAAGCGAAAGGGAAGTAAAACATGTGACTAGTTTCGGAATTTAGATTGTACCATTAATTTTATTATTTTATTATAATTAAAAAAATGTTTCGAGGAAGTTCTGTAATTTATGAAGTACAAGTATTACACAAAAATCACGGAATTTGTCTAGAAGTTTTCGAAATGTGAGTATGAAGAATAATGACTTGGTTGGTTGATTGGTTTGCAGTTTAGCATCCCGTTTAACATCAATAGTATAGGAGACATGAACTTAAACTTAACGTGGAATCTGAACTACTTGAACACCGGCCAGGAATCGAATCCATGTCTTCTGAAAGGAAGGATACAGGAAAAAGTTGGTTGATATAAATGAAAATTAATGAAAAAAGTGCTGAAGAAATAAGGAGATAGAAGAACAGTACTATAGATAGTCTATTAAGATAAGCTGCTTAGGACTTTTAGGCAAGGAATTGTGTCAGAACTTCCAGAAGCACTTGATCTTCATACGTGAAGAATTATAAACATAAAACCGAAATTTTAAGTATTATTCCTCTCTTTCCCTTAAAGCGATATTTTTTAAAAGAAAAGAATAGAGATTTCGTTACTTCTAATTTAAAATTTATGTACCAAATTTCATATCTCCAACTTAAGTTGATCCCTTCATTTATCACTGTCTGATTAAAGAAAGAGAAATTTTAATATTATAAGAATTTCCTTCTTCCTCCTTAAGAAGTGTAATTTTCGAAAACACTGGAATATGTACTTATTTATTTTGAATTAATATTTTACAAGCAGAATTTTATACCTCCAATATTCACATTAGGCGCTTTCTGAATAAAGAACGGAATCTTCAGCATTTGTAACATCGATAACTAGCTCCTCCTAATGGAACTGTTTGAAACGTTGAAACATGTATTACACTATTTTTTAATAAAGAGTTCACATACGGAATTACACACCCAGAATTTAAGCAAATCCTTAAATACGGCACTGCCTGAATAAATAAAAGTAAATTTGCATATTGTTATAGAGACTGCTCTCTTTCCCACTTAGCGGCGGCCTTTTGATCGATATTTACAAAAACGGGAGACACATCTTACTTTTAATTAAAATTTCATATAACGAATTTCGAACTTGGAACTGAAATGAATCCTCATATTCGGTACGTTTTGAGTACAGATAGGAGAATTTTAATATTATAGTAATGATCCCCTACATGCCCGTATGCAAGGGGGTCTAGGGGGACGGGCCTGGTAGCTTGCAAATGAACTATAATATGGAGATGAACTACAATATGGTTGGATCGCCACCTCCTACATTTTTGGGCTGGCTACCGGCCTGATCCCCTATTTCCCCTTAGGAACTGAATTTTCCAAAGAACGGAAATATGAAGGTTCTTATTTCTATTATCAGTTTATATACAGAATTTCATAACTCAAACAAAAGCAAATCTTCACATTGGGTACAATCTGAATAAAGAAAAGAAAACTTCAGTATTGTAGAAATGATCCCCAGTTCCCCCATTAAGGAATTTTCAAAAACTCTTAAACACATCTTCTCAGAAAGTTTACATACCGAAATTCTAACCTCAAATTCAACTTAAACGATTCTTGAGATACTTAATTCTTGATAGATAATTAAAACCCATCATTACTCCCTTCCCCATTTAGAAGTGGTATTTTTGATAACACTGAAACATGTAATTCTTCCTTCTACCGAATTCCGAATCTCCAACTTAGGTGGATCCTATAGAGGCACTTTTTGAATAAAAAAGAAAATTTTGATATTATAGAGAGGCTTCTTTTATCCCTTAGGAGCAGAATTTCGAAAACGGCTGAAACATGAAGTCTTTTACTTTTAATTAGGAATCTATAGTTCGAATATGAATCCTCATATGCTATACTTTCTAAATAAAAAAATGAAAATATGAAGTTAAAGAAATGTTCATGCTTTCTCCCCTGAGATGATAAGATTTTAAAAATGATGAAACGCGTAATTCCTTATTTCTAATTGAGAGTTTATCTGCCGAGTTTCATCTGTGTAACATCAGGAATTCATGAGATACTCAATTCCTGATAGAAAATTAAATACCATCATTCCTCGCTTTGGATTAAGTATTATAGAAAATGCTTTCCTATCTGTCGCTTCCGTGACAAAATGAGTGTTCTTTTTAATTTTCATGTTTCTACCTATAAAAGTAATTTTCACATGTTACCCCTACGTATATTCCAACCCTTAATCCACCATGTTGATGTGGGATAAATTTGGATTTAAATGACATTGGAAGTATCACCATTAATCTGTGCGACCCTGAAAACTATGGATTGAACACTGATATCGATCATTTTCGATTGTTGTTACCAGGGGTGGAAAAAATTCAGTATATTTTTTTTAAAAAAGAACAAAACATGTGTTTAAACCATGAACAAACTGTTCAAAATGTTTTAAACATGTTTTAAAACACACAAGAGAAAAACATGTTTTAAACATTTTGAACAGTTTAAAACATGATTTTAAACATATTTCAAAATCGTGTAATAACATATTTATTAAGACTTTTTTGCTCTTGCAACCTTTCTTTTCATTTATTTTATTCTCGTTAAGGCTACACTGTGTTGCTTACAGAATATTTCAGTATAGATTAGTAATTCTCAAATTATTTCATATCATGACCCTCTTTTATTACACCCTCTTTTTAAAATCTACCTACTATAGAGATTTCATACAATCTATCAACATACATGGCAAAACAAAAGTCCTCACCATATTTATGTATCGAGAACGGGTTGAGGGAGAATGATGAAACTTGGAAGTGCTCTGACACATCAGATGGTGCTATCAAGCATCATGGCGGAAGTTATATGTTTTAAGGCTAGAATTTTACCAGAAATACGATTGTGCGGTTATTTTAGCTCTGAAGCAAGTCATTTCGGAATTACCCCATCTAAAAATTTTCTAGTTATGCCTTCAGGGGCTAAGCTCGTGTTTCGTAGAGGAGGTGAGATTTTTGGTGCAAAATTTGATTATTATTTCAGAACACTGATGCTAATAAAATTATTTTAAAATAATAAATTTTCGAAAAGTAATGTTTGAAGCACACTTCATGTTGTTCTAACTTTAGAATATTTTCTGCAAGCCTATGTAATTGGTTGTTTTTTGAGTCAATAATTTATTGCAGAAAGGTAATATTAGGAGCGTTCAGAGCACAATGAATCCAAATCCATTTTCAATAAAGTTCAGTTTTGCTTAGCAAACGAATTCTATTTCAAAACCATGCGAAATTACGTGGGTTAGTTTCATATGACAGCCACTAGACAGGGGCGTTAGTGGGACAGAAGGGCAACCGTCCCCATCCCCACTCTGGATTTCAGATTTTGGGGGCAGTAAGACAGTTTTAGAAATCTTTTGGTAAACAAAGTCCAACAGAGCAAACTTGAGGTCTTTATACCAAATAAATACGGAGAACATTCAGATGATTAAAAATGGTAAGTTGCTTAGGCTCAATTTCCAGAATTTTACGCAGGCCCGAGACTCAAAAATAGAGCCACCTTTGGAATCCTAGGACCAAAAAATATACATAGAGTAGAAATTGGCTATTCCGATCGATTTCGGAGGGCGGGTGATTCTAATCGGAGGCAATAACTTGGCGACAAATGCTACTATCTGACTGAGATTTAATACAACGTCAATGTAGAATAAAGTGTACATCATCAGTGAAGTGTAGGTGTGAGCCGAGACAGGAGCAATTGACAGTAAATATGGCCTGGTAGATCGTGAAGTTATATTTTTATAATCATTGTTTGGAAGTAGTTTATGATAACATGCGCTTTGTAATACGAGTGGGAGTAATATATTCGAAAACAGAGATGCTTGTGTGAACAATGTGCATTATGACGCATAACGCAATGTCGTATATAGTATTACCAACCCTGTGATCAAAAATATTTATCAATGTCGGTCGATTCCAATCGGTTTTTGCGGGTGATTTCGATCGCGTGCACGAAGTAGATTGTACAATTGTTCTCTTGGAATAGGGTATTCCATCATACATACTACACGTTGAATCCATTTTCCTCGTTGCAGATGGGAAAATATATAAGGAAAAAAGAAAATCGCTGGAGTAACGACGATATGAAGGAAGCCCGTAAGCCGTACGGGGTGATTTGGCATTCAAGGCAGCTGCCAGGAGGTTCCATACTCCTTATACTACCCTCCAGAATATATTTTCAGGACAATTGGGTCGTAAACATAGAAAACATGGACATTTTCGGTCTATGCAAGCATTTACGCCTGATCAAGAGAAAATATTGAAAAATCGCATAATCAGAAAGTTAGGGAAAGGTCTTATATGAAAGGACATTAGAAAAGCTGCACATGCTTTTGCAGTAGCTAACGACAACGAGTACAGCTGGACCTACTATCGAAGACCTCCCTCAGACAACTGTGAAGGAAACACTGCCGGTGGGAATCAGTACAGCTCTATTATTCCATCATCAGGTGCGTCATGGAAGAACATTCTTCCATCACTCAAAATAGGGAACATGAAAATTTCGCACCCACGAACACCGAAACAATGTGCCACTGTATTGACAGCACCTCATATTACAGCACTGAAGTTAAAAACTGGTCGGAAGAGTTTGGTTGCCGTCACCAAACCTAAATCAAAGGTACAATCAGGTAAGTCTACGTGGACTAAGAAGAGGTGTCTAAACACCCTTGACGACACGAACGACGACTCGGATTCTTCTTACGTACCAGCTGCCACGAAGTCCTCATTTGCATCTTTGCAACGGAGACCTGTACAAGATTTCTGCAACTTCTGCTTATTGCAATACTCCGATCCACGATGTGCTATACTTGAGAATTGGATTCAGTGTCAAGGCATAGGACGCGAATAGTATTACGAGGGCTGTGTAGGACCAAAGGGGAAAAACAATTTATTTGCGCTAAATGTCGAATCTAAAATCGTCCTTGACATTAAGTGATCATTTTTCCTTCATGTTATAGCATAGCTACGTCAATTATTAGCTCATTACAAATTGTGTTTGTTTACATGTTCTATGCTATCAGTTTTATTTCTTGTGTGTTCTATATTATCACTTCCATTATTTGTTTGTTCTATGATATTTCAATGTTGTATACTTAATATTAAACATAGTAATCTAGCATCTTTCGTTATGTGTATAGCGATCGAAATCACCCAACTACGTGTCAGAATCACCCGCATAAGGCGGGTATTTCCGATCGACAATAGGAATTTACAACTTTCTATATATATAGGGTGGCTCATGAAATGATCCACCACTTTTCTTTTTAAATAAAAACTTTATTTACAATCAGAACAGAAAGAAATGCACGTCACAAGAAAGAGTGTCCTGTGGAGAAATGTTCTAATTCAAAACTTGTTTAATGTGGCCGCCATTGTTGATCTGAACTGCATTTTATCGAACTCAACGACACATGTTTTCATCAATTTCACTGCAAGCCTGAACAAGAAGTCGTCTGAACTCTACCAAATTGTTGGGATGTTTCGGAAAAATCTTTTCCTTTAAATACCCCCACAGAAAGTAATCACATGGGTTAAGATCAGGACTATGATGTGGCCAAGATTTTCAGCATGAAACCGGTCTGGAAACCGATCAGAAATAACGCGCATGTAAAAAATTTCGTGTAAGAAATCCAAGACAACATTCACAGTGTGCGGTTTGGCACCATCTTGCAAGAACCACTGCGTGTTGATGGGCAAAGCAGTAGCAAGCAACTGCGGGACAAAGTTATTCCGGAGCGTAGTACCGCTCACTGTTTACTGTTTCTTCGAAGAAGAATGACCCAATCAGTCTATGGCTGGAAATTGCAACCCACACTGTAATCCTGGGAGCATGGTGTTGTTTCTCATGAGTCAACCGTGGATTTTCATTGTCCTAAAAGCGCACATTTTGTTTGTTTACCACTCTGTCCAAATGGAAATGCGCCTCGTCAGAAAACCAAACGTTGTGAAGGATTCGTTGCTTACTCTCTGCCCATTGCGCGAACACTAATCTCTGCTGCCTGTGATCATTTGTGAGTCGCTGCACAACGGTCATCTTGTACGGATATAAATAGAGGTCATTCTTCAGAATTCGTTGAACCGAACGTCTTGATATGCCAAGTTGCCTTTGTTGTCGACTTCCCGGGACTCATCTGCATTGCAACTCTAACAGCTTCAATATTCTGAGGCGAACACACAGGCTTCTGTAGAGGACAGTTCGGCTCCAGTATTGTTCCTTCCCTCTGAAAGTTTTCATACAGTCTGTGGATGGTTTTGTTGGAGCGAGCCCATTGGGTGTTAAACCTCTCTCGAAACCGTCTTTGAGCAACAATAACACTTTTTGAATCATGGAACAAAAGCACGATTGTTGAGCGCTGCTCTGTGGTCAGTCTGCTCTTGTCAGCCATCTTGAAAACTAGACCTCTAGCGGCGGCAGGGTGAGTTGGGTGTCAATTTCTTCTTCAACTGTTTCTCCAAACTGTACTGCTACTGATCTAAAAGTGTACATTGCGATTTCTTGCTCCCCTGAAACGATAAAAAAAATTGGTGGATCTTTTCGTGCGCCACTATATATATATATATATATATATATATATATATATTCTATGGCGTGATGGTTTATCCGTACTATCTCGGGAATTTTGGAGAACAGATCAAGGTATGTCATCGTAATTTGCTTTTGTAAATTGCGTTTGTTATATTCTACTGAGAGCTGTTTGTCCCCAAAACGATCGGAATCAGACTCCTTTACTCTAGGCCTATAACTCGTTACGGCGAATGGAAATGGATTATATTTGATAAAAATCTGTATTTGTTAGGTGTAAGGACTTCAAATTTATAATGTTTTACTTACTCGGCAAAAGATCTCTAAATATGCATTTCTGCCCCCAAAATCCGAAATTCAGGATAAGGGCCGGTTGATCTCCAAACGAGAACCCCTCGCTAGCGGCAATTATATAAAATTCTAGACAGTGTTGGGAAGTAACGTAACGCAAGTAACGTGTTACTTGTAACGCGTTACTTTTTAGGTAATGTTTCCTAGTAACGCGTTACATTTTTTCCAAAATAACTGTAATGGTAAAGCGTTAAGTAACGTACCTAGTTTCCGTTACTTTTTTCGCGTTACATTTCGGATGAGTAACTACAATATATGTATATTTTTCGGACACAAACGTTTCTTTCTTGTAAGTGAATTTCTCAGAATGAAACAATCTAGCATGAACCACGTATATCAGTGACCGACAGTCACCAACACACAGAGAAACAGATAAGTTCGTAGTAGGGATGGTACCGAGACCGAGACGGACTTTTATATACCGAGACGAGGCCGAGACCGAGACAGACTTTTAAATACCGAGACGAGACCGAGACAGACCTCTATAAATCGAGACGAGACCGAGACGAGACTTAGGTCAGTCTCGAAAGTCTCGGTCTCGTCTCGAATATTGATATTGATAGATACTAAAATTGCTTTCACTCAAAATTTGTTTCGTTGCTGTGTTGGATAATATGAGAACTGTTGACTGATGTACACTCATGTCCAAAATTATTGTCGCATGTCTATAAATATGTTGTTGTAGGAATATAATTTGATAATGAATCCGCCCGGTATTTCTTATAATGTTGTTATGTGTATAATCGGCAAAGACATGTATGTGGCAAATTTCATATCAAAAGAGCAGTAAATAAGATCAATAAAACGAAAATAAAACTTTCTTGTCCATTCAGCAACATTTTGTTTTACTCCTTCTAATTCTCGTATTTATAATTCTTTTCCATGAAATTTACCACAAAGATACATTTCCTGATTATACACATAGTATCAGTATTAAAATTACTCTTCTAAAATCACTATCAAATTATATTCTTGAAATAAGACAGTTATAGATATGCGACAATCATTTTGGACATGGGTGTACATTGGCGTATTTAGGGGGTGGTTATCGGGATCAAACCCCTCCCGAAATAAATTTGTGATAATTTGTTGTATTTCACGTACAACGCAAATGTTTCTTACTCGTTCCTCAAGCCTCTCCGGAAACAAAATCCACTGCTGATGCAAATAGAATTCTCTCTCTCTCTCTCTCTCTCTATATATATATATATATATATATATATATATATATATATATATATATATATATATATGGTCGCGGTGCCACCCTGGTCCGCCCTGCATAGGTTCCCAGGGCCCAATTTTAATTTTAAATGGAAGCAAGGGGTGACTTATACCTCGTTCGATAGAGCTTGAAAAACTAAAAAGCGTTGTGGCAAAAGATCTTTCATATCGGGCACTGTATTCAAAATGGCCGACAAGACATGTTGCCTCTATCTGATACAGTAAAACGTGCAGTACCACTAATATGAAAACGGTTGAACATAAATGAACCGAACAAAAACTCAAATAGAAAATGTCATGTGGCACATCGATTGATATTGTCGCGGAGGCTCCCATGGCCACCCTTCATTGGGGCCCAGGGCGTAACCTAAAAATTGTAAATGCAAACATGGGGTGAGTGATACCTCATTCAACATATCTTTAAAAACTAAATAGTGCTGTTGCAAAAGATTGTTCATATGGGTCACCGTTTTCAAAAGGACCACCAAGACATGGTACCTGCATCAGGTAAAACGTCCACTATTACTAATATGAAAACATCAGAACAAATATTCGAATAGCAAATCACAGAGGGTATTTATCATTCTATAGCTCGGGAATGTTGCAACAGTCGAAAAGATGATTAGAGTGAAAGTGCCATAATGGAAAGGAAGAAATCTAACTCCTAGAAATTTATCCTAACCTCACTCCGTAAGTGAGTGAAGCGGGAAGGATCGGTGAAATTTCAAATGAGAGCCTTAGTTTTTGCAAATTGTATCTACGAAACGAAGTTATTTGAAATGTGTTTTTATAAGAGATAAATGTCTCTGTAATGGGATAAAATATGTAAAATTCTTGTTAAATGGTACCTTCCATTTTGATTGCGGGCAATGGTTTGATGCCAAATTGAATCAACTGAAATGCGAAACCAATAAGTCGAACAATGCAATTTTAGAACAATGTTTACAAACGTTGGTTTTGTTCAACAGTCGTCTGCATGATATTGGTTCGCTTCTTTTCCTTCTATGTCTTCTTGCATGTGATAGAATATGAGTTTCACTGAGATGTCCACAGTTACATTCCGAATAACTTTTACCGGTAATTTCAGTTGTGATCCTTAGTAACGAAACGGTACATACTGATGCAGATATGTCCCAAAAATCTTGCACACATTGCGTTAAATTATCAGGGGCGAAGGGGCGGGCAAAATGTTGTTAAACTTGAATTTCACCTTATTTTTATTCACCTTATTTCACTTTATTTTATTCATTATAGTACCAGTTATTTGTACACACAAGTGTTTCAGACAAACCATATCTATTGCAAATAAAAGTGAGGTTCTCATTTGAGTTTACCATTCATTCCCGCTTCACCCACTTACGGACAGATCGGAAAGATAATTTTCTATCATTTCCCCTTTTGCATCATGTTAATTATACTTTAATATATTTTTCTCCATTGCATTGTACTCGAGCCGTGGAATGATAAATACCCTCTGTGCTTTCCTATACGAGTTTTATTCTGTTCATTTATCTCCAACTATTTTCATATTAGGGGTCTAGTGGTACTGGACGTTTTATCTGATGCAGGCACCATGTCTCGGCAGCCATTTTGAAAACGGTGACCCATATGAAAAATATTTTGATACAATACTGTTTAGTGTTTCAAAATGTATCCAACAACGTATCACTTGACCCATATTTCGATTCAAAATTTCTAAGCTTGGCCCTTTTGAAAGGCAGCTGTGGGAGCACTGCGAGAACATTACTCGGCGCGCCCCATGCCTTTGCTGTTTCACTTTCTGACTGTTCGTTTATCTCCAACTGTTTTCATATTAGTGGTACTGAACGTTTTATCAGATACACGCACCATGTCTTGGCGGCCATCTTGAATACGGTGACCAATATGAAAAATCTTTTGCCACAACGCTTTTTACTTTTTAAAGATCTATGGAACGAGGTCTACTAGCCCCATGTTTCCATTTAAAATTTTAAAGTTTTGCCCTGGTACCCCATGAAGGGCGGCCACGGGAGGCGCCGCGACAACACCATTCGGTGTGCCCCATGGAATTTCCTATTTGAGTTTTTGTTCGGTTCATTTATGTTCAACCGTTTTCGAGATATCTCCGTGGAAAGATTAAAATGGGCTATCCTGTATATATATATATATATATATATATATATACAGTGGCGTATTTAGGGGGGCTTCCGGGCTTAAGCCCCCCCGAAAGCTAGCAAAGCCCTCCCCGAAACAAAATCGTAAATACGCCACTGTATATATATATATATATATATATATATAGCCGCGGACCCAGTATATAATCAAGGGAGGGGCTAAACCATGGTTTGCAGCTTTATCCAGTGTAAAGAAAGTAGGATTGAAACCCATTTTATCCAGTGTATACCTGAGCCTTAACAAAGTCTCGTCTCGTCTCGTCTCGATACCATCCCTAGTTCGTAGTGACAGATGTTGTTTTTGGAAGATGAGGACAGCCTTAGGGAAATCACGTGTACTAATTGCAAGTACCTGGAAGGTTTTGTCGTAGATTTTGACAGCTCCAAATCAATACATTGAGTGAGAGAACTAGGAGTGCAATGATACCGGTAGTCTATTTTATTTTGATTGGTGTTGCTTTTATAAAGATGGAGAACGAAAATATTTTACCGTTCGAACATCTGAAAGAATATTTTTTCTTAAGAGCTGAGGACGATGGTGGAGAAAATTTAAAATAAAGTGTCTGAAGTGCCCCGGCGGAAAATATTTATCAACAAGTAGGGTGCCATAATTAACGATATACAGTAAGGGGTTAATATGAATAAACTGTGTTCTGATGAGCATGCCTACTTTATTACTAGAAAATAGTTTGCTGATAATATTTGAGTTCTTTCGGATCAGTTTGCTTATCCTAGAGTCCCGTTTATTATAATCGATTTTAGAGTTATTGGCAAGTTTTGATTCACCCCCAGTTCATGTGTTCTCATTTTATTAGTTGTAGTGCAATGTTTGTCTATATTCTGTATTTTTAATTTTACATAACATTGCCATTATTATATAATTAGTTTAGCAGAATAATAATAAGCAACCATTTTTTCTAACGCATAGGGATGAGCACGAGTCAAGATAAAACTCGACTTGACTCGAATTCAAGTCGAGTTTCGAGTCAAGTCAAAGGTAATACTCTCGAGTCGAGTTCCAAGCCGATTCAGTTTTTCGCGTCGAGTTTCAAGTCCAGTCGAGTTTCATAAATGGGTCGTTCGTTTTAACTCGTCTTGAAATCATGGCCTGATTACACTGGAAAGCGAAGGCCATGAGAAATGTAAGCTAAACAGTAATATGGAATACTTTTAGTGTTGCTCACGAGAGGGGACACTGCTCGCATCTCATCTCGTCTCGATAGCGAGACCACAAGAGATTTTTTTATAACAAGCTCAGCTCGGCTTGGCTCAACTGAGAAGATGGCTCGATTGGGGAAAAACATCGGCTCGAGCTGGCTTGGTAGGGATGAGCCATTTGCTCGGTTCGGCTCAACTGAGCCGAGGGCTCTAGCCGAGTCGGTTAGGTGAGCTGTTGGCTCGGCTCACTTCTTGGTTCTGGCCGATAGTGAATGAGCTGTGAGCCGAGCTGCTCCAGTCGTTGACAATTCTAAATCCGGGCCGAGCAGTTTTGAAGATATTTGGCCAGTGCTCTATAACTTTTAACAGTGTTTGGCTCGAGCTCGGATGCTCAACCTAGACCCTCAAGCCAAATTCAGAAGCTCGTTAACAACGTCCTTGACTCCTAGACTTCACGACTACCGAGGTTGGCAATCAACTAGTTTTTTAGCATTCAAATACAAACCACCTATCTTTCATGTTTATATACAGTGTTGTTATAATTAATAATAATAATAATAATAATAATAATAATAATAATAATAATAATAATAATAATAATAATAATAATAATATAAGTAGTAGTAGTAATAGTTTCATTGATAATAATTATATTGTCTATGTAATATGCTTGAAGAATGTACTCAAAACTACACACCGGATTTGGCTCGACTCGACTAGAAATTTTTCGAGCCGAGTTCTCGGGTCGAGCTCAAAGATGTCTGTTTCTAGTCGAATCGAGTTTCAAAGAAAACTCACTCGCTCGAACTCGCTCGTACCCATCCCTACGAGTAACGTAGTATGGCATTTTTATCAATGTTACATTATATGAAAATGTTCATATATCAAGTAAAAATTTGTCCTTGCATTTACATAAAGCGAGTTAGAACGTGCAACAACAACAACAACAACAATAATAATAATAATAATAATAATAATAATAATAATAATAATAATAATAATAATTATTATTATTATTATTATTATTATTATTATTATTATTATTATTATTATTATAGCAGTAGTAATAGTAGTACGGAAAATTGAAGTTATAATTTTTTCACATATTTAAAGTTTCGGACCTAAAAGTAAAGCGTTACTTTCGAAGTAAAGTAACAGTTACTTTTTGGGGCAAGTAACGCGTTACTAACGCATATCTGAAATTGATGAGCATGGAGGGTGAAATTAGCCTTCTCTAGTGTTTGTCCTATGAAAGTCTAGTCCACACCCTTTGACATTTTTTTTTTAATATTTCGTAACCTTGGCTACGAAGATACTATTTTGTTGAGCAAAAGTGAACCTTTCTGAAAATGGACTTGAATCCCTTGTGCTCTGAACGAACTATATCTAAAAATATGTTAATAAAAGCTGAGTTGAAACCAAATTTATCCTGCAACCGAAGTTTGTTTGAAACGCATAAAATTAGTTTGTTTAGTTTGATTGATTACAGTCTTCCATCAGCAGCAAGTCTATATGTGACAGGGCTTTTTGTTTAAAGTCAGATCCCAACCACTAATTTTTAACATTTTAGGTCGGATTGCGGTCAAAAATCTATACAGGAACTTCCGACGTCTCGTGCCTCTACTCTCAAAATTTAATGTTAAAAAGACCGAAAACTGCGCCCTGTAGCGTGGTGTATACATACAGACAGACGAACAAATTGAGATCAAATTGTTCCAGACACAGATGTTCGGCACTGATGTTACAATAAGTATCACGCTTTAATGGTTAGTTACGCGGGCGACTGCCGTGCCTTGCGTTTTCTCGCCTGGTCCCTACATACAAGCTATGCCAAGACGTAAAGCTTTTAAGAAAATTTATAACTGAGGTGGGGAAGAGGGACGAAATAAAATTTTCATAATATAATAAAAAAGATGTTGTTGATACAAAATGGATTCTTACTGAAGTTTCCAATTGCATCTCAACCACATCACTGATGTTAGAATCATTAGAAGGAATTTTCGGATCAACGCCTTTACCATTTGTTTGAATTTCCAGTTTTTTCACAGTATTGTCTTTTTCATAATGATTCTTCATTCTTCGAACTAAACCAACTATTTCTTTCTTACACGTTTTGGAACGAGCTCGTATGGACATTTTCTTATCTGGTTTAGTTTGAGTTACTTTAATAAATTTGTCCCAAATGATGTCCTTTTTTCTTTCCGTAAAACTCATGTTAAACGATTCCAAATTATACGGGGATTTAGAACCAACATGTACTGTATCAACGAATACCTACGATATTTTAATTTCAAAACCGCAGTTTAGCAAAGAACCTTTCGTTTGTTTTCTGAATACAACACAAAAATTTGTTTCCATGATAATTATTTTATTTATTTTTTAATATCAGTTCTACAAGTAGTCCAACTTTCGACTGCGTCACTTTCTCGCAAGTTAACTGAGAAGAATTTAAACAATACACGCTAAAAATAGGGGGAAAAGAGACAAAATTGTAGATTACTACATTGACCTGCTGTAGCCACGAGAAAACAAAACATTCACATGGGAAGAAAATAGTCTTCTGAATGGGGAGAACATTTGACAATTTTCTTTCTCTGGGACATTTTTTTACAAAAATAAAATAAAATACAAATAAACATGTTTAAAACAAGTCTTAAAAAATAACGTGTTTAAAACAAAATGTTTAAAACGTATACAAAATTTGTTTTAAACAAAATCAATTGAATCGTTGAGTTCGAAAACCGGTCATCTCCATCAATGCTAATGTAAGAGGAGTGACAAACAAAACTAAATTAGTCAATATGTATCTGACATATAGGGCTGTTTTTATTTTCGGAACGTAGAACTGACATTTTTCTACTTTTCAAAAATGAAAATAACTCTATATGTCAGATACATATTGATTAATTTAGTTTTGTTTGTCATTCCTCTCAAATTATCTTCGATGGAGATGACCGGTGTTCGAACTCAATGATTCAATTGTTTAAAACAAGTTTTAATCATTTGTTTTAAACATTTTGTTTTAAACAAAACAACCCTGCTTGTTACCCTCTTCTTCCTTCTTCTCTTGCGGAAAATGTGCTAAAAACCTGTTAGCCCAGGTCTAGGCTTCCACTCATGTACCAAAAATCATCAAAATCACCGCTAGCGATATAGGAGGAGTTAGCGAGCAAATGTCGTTACACTCGTTTTTGTTTAGGGTAAGTATGCCTAATTTCGCAATATATTTGTGTTTTGATATGTACTGTCAATTGTACAAGTAAAAGTTACAGTGATATAAATAATTTTGTTAAAAAGATAACAAAAGACAGATCCAGTTAAGTCAATCTGTTAACAGAAAATGGGAAGTAAACTCTGAAAAGAAGCTTCTTCATTCTAAAAGATGGCAGATTTCAACAGATGGCTGTGAAAGTTCTAGCGATAAAGGCAACATCTGTTTTGTTTATTTTAAAAAGTAACAAGAAAGTCAATCAGACCAGAAAACTTGATCATTGTAACTTTCTCCCGTCCAACTATAAAATAGCAAATAACACTAGAGCAGATTATTTTATATATTCATTCTAACACGAATATATACGTATACTATACTAGTGCCAATTACCGGCTTTATTGGTATAAAATAAGGAAAAGTAGTAATGAGTTCTGTTAGTCAGTAACTTTTTACTATCAGTGAATCACTCTCTGATAGACGATGGTTTTTGTCTTAAAAATTAAATATTACTATTGTGGGCTGAATTTGGATTTAAACAGCATCGGAAGTCTCAGCGTCCCCAAAAACTATGGATTCGAAACTAACATTGACTATATTCGATCGTTTATATATATATATCCTCCCCTTCCCTAAGTTGCACCGTCAAAATGACATGATAAAAACATCCTAGATTATTACGTCATGAACATAATCACTTTCATTTTTATTTATATAGGTGTACCTTTTCTTTCAGAAATTTAGTAATTTTGCGTGAAGTTCAGACTATAATTGGTTCTAATTTTGTAGTTATTATTTCCTTATTTCTAAATAAGGTAGGTAAGTTTCGCAACATTACCTAATTTTATTGATTTTGTGATATCACATTTTATATACTGTATCTAATATAATTAATTAGTAATGGATTTATTACATGTATAGGTTTCCCAGATGTCCTGTGTTAATGGGATAGTCCCTGATTTATAACTTCTACCCTCCCAAAATTGTTAAAAATTTTAAATATCCGGGTTTTCTACAAAACATAAATTAACATCATTTATGCGATATTTAAAAATTTATACTTTTATTAGTCATCGATACTCAATGAATGGTAATAATCTACTCTCTTTATTTACTTTCGGTGAGTGTTTACCTATTATTTAAATAATTCTGATAAAGAAATGCATAACTATTACTATACTGAAAACTTTGATGATGTGTTCCACGTTTCAGTGTACATTTTCATATGGTGGGCTTTTAGTTTGAAAATCTGGGAGCCTTAAACATGTGATACATTGTTTAATCTAACTTAGACAATGAAGCATGTAAAAATGTAGAAAGTGAGACAGATAGTATCTACAAAACATTAATAAATAAACATTTCCAGACCTTTTCTTATAAACCAGAAATTTGGATGCTCAGTTAATGATGTGATAATTGTTGGGCACCCAAATTTATACACTAAACAGACGGTATTGAAAAGATTATTGCTTCATATAACATCGTTCTGTGGATAGTATCTGGCTCACTTTTTATAATTTTCATATCCTTAAATTTCTTTAAGTTTTTCACTAAAATAAAGAAAAAATGAGTGTGAGCTTAGAGACGTGAATGAACGTTATTCTTATTTTCCATTCAAATTAGCTAATATAAACAAAGTGTTCGGGAGTGGATTGGAAAGATTGTGGCCTGACTAGGAAGGAAGCAATTATTTTATGTTTTTATACATTAACTCTGTAGTTAAATCCTTTGGTAATCACTGTGTAAAATTCCACTTCTCTATTGTTTCAAGTGAGGAGTTTATAAGGCACTAAACGGGTGGAAGTGACATTTTATTTTAGCAGGACAATGCGGGCGTTCACACATTCTTTGCATCCATGACAGAAATTCATTTCTGTGGATTCGAACTGTTGCCCCATCCACTATATTCGCCTGATCTAGTCCTTTCAAACTTTCACTTGTTTGGAAACCTGAAAACGTTTTCGGGAGTCAGCGATTTTCTTCGAATGCAGAGATGAAAAGTGCTGTATTGGGATATTTTGCATGGCTCGAGGAATCAGCTTTTAAAAGTGGTATAGAAGCGTTACCAGAGAGGTGGCGTAAATGTATCTGGGTCGGGGAATATTACATGGAAAAATAAAACATAACTTTTCCAAATATTGTTTAATTTTGTAGGTCAGCCCACTAACTTTCCAATCCACTCTCGTAGTACACAAAATAAATTATTCGAAAATAATAAGTCTCATGAAATGAACGTTATTACACAACAGGACATAAAAGAAAATTGTACACAATTAATGAAATAAACAATGCCTAGCCTATATGACAATTCGACTGAGAAAAAAAATGAAATGAAATCTTTGAGTTTTACGTCCCACGATTATGCCGGTTAGGCTAAAGGAGACGGTGATGATGAGTAATGAAGGAAATGGTGGAATGAAGAAAATGGGAGGAAACGGGCGAACCCCGAAAAAACCACGCACACGGTGTTTGTCCACCACAAAGTTCACTTGGCAGGGGCTGGGATCGAACCCGGGACCCCTAGCACCAGAGGTGAACAATTCGACTGAGAAATGAACTAATTCTCTGACGCTAATGTGTTTTCTCCACAGTAGACAGAAGGCAGCCCCCTTCACCTCACAGAACACCAAAATGTCTTAGTTATAGGCCTAGCTGTAAATGGATACACATAGGCCTACGTGTGAGATATACACTGTAAATTCAAGAATTGTTTGAATTCTTACAAAATAAGTAATTAATGATCACCGTCTGGCTTCCACAGGCTATACCCTCTTCTACACGTAGCAGAACTGTAGAATGTTCTAATAATAATTTTACATGTTTATAATCATTTATAGTTTATATTTTCATAACAAAAAATCCAAAGATGGTAGTGTTGTTTGGCAACGCCACTTGCGATAGAGGTTTCTTTTATCTACCTTTGTTTTTACTTGTATCGGAGTTTAAAAACACATATAGAAATTAAGCCTGTAACTGGATTTCAACTATGGCTACTGAAGTTTTGAATATACCATTCATATCCTTGTTATTTCTCCTCTACATTTACATACCGATCCTACAATATACATTAAAATTATGCAATATTGTATGGTGAAATGGGGGAGCTGGACTTCAGTTCCTAACACACACACATAATCACACGTCTCATTTTTTTTAAATTTAGTTTCTTTGAAATTATGCACAGATTACAGAGAAAGAAAATATTCCTTTATATTAGGGAATACCTCTCCTCAATTAACAGGGGTGATTATTATTTCCATAGCCTTTTACAAGTTTGTAATATTTTATTTTATGTGGTACGGCAAAGTTGGGAATGATATAAAAATAGTCATGTTTCCCTATATATGTTAGGGTGTTATTGGAAGGTATAATATAAGGAAAACTAGAAAGCAACCAAACAGATTGCAGCTAATGAATTGCATTAATAAGGAATATTCTTACATAAAAAGAAAAAAAATTAGAGAGTCTTGAAAGTTTGTGAAATCTCTTGTGAGTGACCTGCCAACAACGATAGACAGATACAATAAACAGTATATGTACTATATTACAGAGAAATAATAATTAAAAAAAAAACTAATTTCGCCTTCTTGTTTGCAAACATATACCATTATCTCCCTCATATATTCGATTTTATGATCTCCAAAAGAGGAAAGATTAAGGAAAACTGTTTTCAATATTTTTGTTGAATATTAGAGTAAAATAGTAAAATTAGAAGAAAAAGACTTAAACATAAATAAACTTTCTTCGAGAATTGCACTTATGTATCATTGCGGATAGCGCAAAATGTATATCAAAAGTACAACCTTCCAGGGTTGCAACAAATTAAAATTATATATATATATATATATATATATATATATATATATATATATATGAGATATAACTCCATCGTTTTACCATTTTCCATGTGGTCGAGCCTCGAAACCAAAATTCAATACTAATAGTGATATTTTAGTGACAAGCAAGCACTATATGTCTTATCTCTGAATTATAACATATAATGCGTTTCATGTTATACGACATTTGCACTCCACGCAACGACATAACAGTTTGCAGGTTAGATAATAATATTAGAATTGACTGCCTGTATATATATATGTTTTTGTGATATCTGCAGCACAGTACATTGGCTTATCTTTCCCTTTAGTGTGAACATATACGACACCATTTCCCCTTCAGCGTGTGTTGGGCCGCATTGAGTTGATCTGGACTATTATTAAACATTTCTTCCAGTTAACTCATTTCCTCAAATTAGATACTTCTACTCCTTTCAGAAGTAGTGGGAATATAATTTCATATCTACGAATTTTCATCAATTCTTCGTCACCGCTGCAACTTTGTATTTCGCTTGGATTATAATGCGCAGAAGCAATAAATGAATGCATGGTAACAATATCTTGTATATTCATAAAGAAAAGTAGTGACCATTTCCTTGTTTGTCTGTTCAAGGGACATTTCCGTACTAGTTGGTTCTTTAAATCTAATCCCTTAATTCCTTTATCTTCATCACAAATTCCATTATTTATTTGAATAATTTTCATTTTTATTCTGATTAACATCGTGCACAACCACTTTAAAATTAATGAAAATTACTTAAATAAGAAACTGGAGATGTTTATGAAAACAATGAAGTAAAGATTTGATGGATTAACTAGTTCTTATTGTTATTTGGTACGTAACAAAACATACGCTTCAAACCTGGGGGACCAAGGGGGTTCGGGCCTTTCAAAATTTCCCTTAAGTACTGAGATCTGGATATATTTACTTGCATCTTTGCGTGGATATCTAACAACAAAACACACACAGCTGAACCTACCCGCCAAAGTTACACAGGAATTGGTGCCGCTCTAACAAACCAGTGTAATATCGTCACAAATCGCAAATAAGCTGCTACTTGTTTCAATGAATTCATTATGGATAGTATACTTCTGTTATTATTTCCCAAGGTTACAACTTCTGATATAGTTTTGGTAATAAAATATTTTCCAACATAAACATGGTGCTTTTTTGCATGGTGCTCACAAATTTTCGGAATGATTTTAATGTGAAGTGTCAAATTAGATGACTAACATACCAATTACACACATAGCCCGAAACGGGTCCAAACGACTTAGAAATGCATGTCTTCAAATTTGGACATAATTTAATGTGTACAAATGAATTGCCTTCTAATGGTGAACATAAGGAAATATGTCGATTTTCTGACATTACGGATATGTCCGCCATGAATGTAAAAATTTGAGCATATATAGCATGTCAAAATTATCTACTGCCTTGTTTTCATTAGTTTTGACGGATTAGTATGTTATGTTATGATCATTCGGGCAATGTTTGAGTTGATGTGCTTGTATGTCAAAGATTTATATATTTTTTGCGCGGAAACGTGGAGCGGTTGTTGTTTGTCTCTTGTTATCAATGTTACCAATGTAGCACTTTTGTTTCTTAATCGAGAAATTTTTAAAGCTATTTTCACAAGAGCAATTGATTCATTTATAATATTATTGTTAGAATAGGAATTTAGAAGATTTTAAAAATTCCCTAGCGACTAAACTAGCATTATTTCCATTAAAATTTATATTTGTAGCGTCTTCTTGCAGTATGTTTAGCGACAACATTGTTCATGATGTTGGCAATACTGCTTGTCAATGTTTGTTTTGGTTTCAAAGTGACATATATGAGAAACATGTACTGTCCTGACGTAAGAGATTGCGTTGTAAACCTAAGTATTGGGGAGCATTTGCTCTCAGTTTTTCTTAAATTTTTTACTATTTATAATTTATTACTTTTGACAATTTTGCTATTCAATACAATTTTAATACAATGTCTTTCTATTTTAATATAATGAAATTGTAATGAATATTATAATGAAATTATAATGAAAGTGTGATAAAGAAGTCTATTTAAAACAGGCAACTTCGGCCATTTTGGCACGTGCCATTTTAATACAAATATTTAATTCAACTAACTTTTATTCAAAACAAACTTAGTGAAACAGTCCACATGGGTCTATGGCTGGGACTATAAATCTCCCGTAAGGGAGAAAAGTGAAAGTGAAAGTGAAAAGTGAAAATGTAGTGTCCTTTCAACTAACAATCATAATTTTACATCGCTTTCCATACTTAGAATGTGGGTGAAACAGACTTAAGTCTGCACTCTTCAATTTTTAACACCTATCGATAGGTGAAGTGGAAGTGGAACATGTACTGTGCAGGTACGTGATGGGAAAAAAATAGTTTCATACTGATATTTTTCCAATATTACCATAGATTAATTAATCTATTACATTGTGATGCTTAATATGCATAGCCGATTGGGCTATTTTTAGCTTTGGGGGGCCAGCTTTTTCACCTACTTTTTTGCGATATCTTATTCACATTTGGTTGTTTCGTGGTTTTATACGTTAAATTAGGTTAGGTTAAATTAGGTTAAGTTAGGATATTTGATTGACTTTAGATAGTTTCATGGTTTTTATGCGTTAAATTAAGTCATCAACATATACTTCAGACAGTATTGGCGAGCGAGCGTAGCGAGTGTAGGCGGGTTAAAGCCCAGTATGGCACTCGGTCGTTTCATGGTTTTATACATTAAATTACGTATCCAACATTTAATTTAGACAGTATTGCCGAGCGAGCGTTAGCGTATGAAGGCCGGTTAGACCCCGCAGGGCTCAGTCACCAAGGAGGCTATTGTTTAGCTTTGAGGGACAGCTTTTCTTACCTACGTCTTACGGATGTTTGATTGACGTTTGATAGTTTCATGGTTTTATACATTAAATTACGTCTCCAAGATTTAATTTAGACAGTATTGCCGAGCGAGCGTTAGCGAGTGAAGGCGGGTTAAAGCCACGTAGGGCACTCGGTCGTTTCATGGTTTTATACATTAAATTACGTTTGTGAGACAATAAGGTCAGAATTAGGAATATGTCTTAAAAGTGAGTAAAAGTCATAACTTAAAAATAAATTGTAGAAAATGTAAACAAATTACAGATGTACAAATGCAAGAAAGTTACAGTTTTCAATGTAACGTTAAGAAACATAACCAATATGGCGGCAAGGCTCTACAACACAGGTCCCTCTTCCCATTTAGCTATAATAATGACAGAAAACAGCGTGCCCTGCGGAGCTCTAATCCGCCTCCACTCGCTAATGCTCGCTGGGCAGTACTGTGTGAACTAAATATTAAACTTTCTATAGAAAGGGACCAATTATTATGCTTCAAATTATTAACAATCTTTCTCACCAATATGGCACATGAATACTGTTATGCTTTTATGAGGCCTTATTTAATTTTAAATGCTTCGTTAATTATGTGTATGAAAACCATGTTGTAGTTGATGATGATTCAAAATTTAGAATCCCAGCTATCAGCGAGGCTATATGGTACGTGGACCTATAACTTAAAGTGGAATCCGAACTATATGAGTTCCAACTGTGAAATACATGGATGTGAAATAACTTACACATACTTAAAATAAATTTAACACTTACATTTTCTCAAAGTATTCACCATTACACTGTACACACTTTTGCATCCTCGAAAACCACTTTTGGAAGCAGTGTTGCCAGTCTTTTTCCTCAAGTGTTGAAAGTTCATTCTCTTAAACCACTACAGCTCCTTCAGGGCTGCAAAATCTTTTCCCACGAATGCGATCTTTGATCCTGGGGAGCAGAAATAATCACACGGGGTCAGGTCAGGGCTATACGGCGGATGAGTCATAAGTTTGACCTCCGTAGATTCTAAAAACTGAATTGTGATATTGGCCGTCTGTGCAGACGCATTGTCATGATGAAGCAGGATCCCACGCAATCCAGTTCTTGGACGCCATTCCCGAAGCTTCTGGAATACTTTTGTTAGGCAAACAGTGATGTACCACTGAGCAGTAACAGTTCTTTGTTCTTAAAGTGGAACAGTTGCAACATGGCCAGATTTGGAGAAGAAAGTTGCAACCATCTTCTTCCCTACACTTCGCGGTCGCTTCACTTTCGTGAGTGGATTTTCGTTTGGAAAGATCCAAACTGTAGACGCGTTTATTTTCAGGGTAAAATTGATAGATCCAAGTCTCATCGCCAGTAACAATGTTAGAGACGCGTCGAGAATTGCCTCCATCAAATCTTGTAAGCATTTCTTCGCACCATTCCACACGCATGCGCTTCTGCTGTTCAGTCAAAGTGTGAGGCAGCCAACGAGATGAAACCTTCCTGAGCCGAAGATGATCATGAAGAATTTTTGTTACTGCTGGTGATCCAATGTTCACTGTAGATTTAATTTCCTTGAAAGTTGTTCGAGGATTTTCTCGAATCATTTGTTCCACAGCGGCAATGTTTTCATCTGACACAACTGTTGCCGGACGTCCGGCTCTGTCTTCATTTTTAAGCGATGTCCGGCGTCTTCCGAATTCACCAAACCACCGAAAAATTGTAGCACGGGAAGGAGCAAGGTCCCCAAATGCCCTTTGCAAATGGTCAAGGCATTGTGTCTCGTTCAAACCACTTTTGACATCGTAAAGGATCATTGTCCGAAAATGTTCCCTTTCGAGCTCCATTCTAGACAGCCGAATACTGCTTACATCAAAAAACAAGTGAAGGCGATACGGCCACACCGATAAGCGAGGCGAGTTGAAACTTGCTTCGCTTCTTCGCTCTGGATAACACTACTGAACGCAATTGTTGGAATTCAAATACTATGCCACAACAATGCGTATCTCAAAACTTTCGTAGTGACCCTCGTATCACATAGATTTATTGTTAGCTACGTACAATATTTTCTTCCTTGAATTGCCTTCATAATACAAGAACCAAGCGAACCCATTTTTTAAATTAATCTTAAGTGTTTGTTTTTATACTCAGTATTCTACATTCCTTCAGAGTGAATTATTTAATGTAGAAGTTTGATAATCAAAAACAAATATTATTAAAAGAAAATAAACTTAGTTGCTAAAACATGAATTCCTACTTCGTCTCTCAAATCTTAGTGTTACTACTCGAGTTACCCTTTCTAGGTATAAAATTATGCAATGTGACTTTGTTTAAATTTAAACGTTTTGACTTCAATTGTGTATAGGACTTCCATTACGTTACTAGTTAAAAATACAGCTTTAAGTTTTCCCTTAAAAAAGATGTTTTTTTTAAATGTTTTTTTTTTTTTTTTTTTTTTGCTTTCCTATGACTTTCTTACTCAAGTATACTTTCGTTTTCTTGTAGAGAATTCTACAATTAACGAAGTTCATTTACAACATTCAATACTTCTGAGTCTTGTGTTCAGTGCAGGGCTGTTTGTCTTGATTGTTTGAAACTGGTATTGCATTGGTTAATAGAGGTGCAAATTATATAACACACCATATGAAAGACATCGTTTACGTTACCTATCTATCTTATGAAATGCAGTAATGCATCCCTTAAAGGACACCTCCATAACATGGACAAACTTTCTTCTTTAGGCAATAATATACGTATTATTATGGAAGAAAGCCTTTCTTTTACGGGCAAGGACAGTCTTCTTTTACCCAGAAATTTTAGTACCATCTTCGTAATGGACAGGAATTAATCTGATCTTATACATGTTCAACAGAGAAAATACTTTCTGCAATAAATGAAGAGTTCGGTGGAAAAAATGATAACCCTCATTTTAAAACCAAGTGAGTTAGTAATAGAATATCAATGATAACACTCATGTGAGCTGAATTGTCGAAAGAGTTCAAGTTTGAAACAACAGTATATTCAGTATGCTATTTTTTCTATCTTGAATTATTTCCGCAAAATCCAGCTCACATGAGTGTTATTATGGTTTTTCTCTACCCAACTCACGTGATATTTAAATTGAGAGTTATCATTGTTTTCCCCTGAACTCTTCAATTCTTCTATTGATCCCTTCAACTGATCCAGGAGTTACACATTTCAATCAGAAAATAGTGTCTGGAGGGTTGCAACGAAGACAATATTGAGGACTCTTAATAAGAAATTCATTAATTGTCTTGATGGGTTAAGTTTGTTTATGTTTTAAGTGTTTCGTAATCAGTTTGCACGTTCTTACTGGGTTATTTTTATTTTCTTTAGAGTCAGTAAACAAATTAGAGCCTGTATGGAGATATGACTTCTATTCGAGAAGAATAGTATTTCACACAAGCATTGTATGGGCTTTTCCACCACATAAACATATCCTCCAGCGATAGTTTTATTTAGCCTATATTTACTTATATAATTGATCTACTTACTAGATAGGCCTACTGCACGCAATTACTACATGAGCTGTGAGTAATTTCAACTTGGGTAGGTTTTCTGTAACAGACTCCTCTTATGTAAGGGCAAATAAGAATGTCAGATCGGTGTCCGTTATTGGGGGGTTTCAATGTATCTGGAAGTAATAAATCTTGAAATATGTGTTTTACTGGTTGCCTAAATTCAAACAGAGTGACAAAAAGAAAGTGTCAGAAGCCAAGAAACAAATACAACACCAGTTTGGTTTGGTATTTCGGTTACATTTTGTTCTCTGTTTGCGAAGCACTTTATCTTCAGCTTCAGATATTCTATAAGTATTAAAATCAACCATAAATTCAGTTTACAAAATTAACACGATAAAAGGCCATTTTTCTTTTAGCAAAATATCAAACACGGTAGTAAAAGTTCATAATTCACAAAATTCCTTCTATATTCACTACTGTATCATGTCGACATATTTGAAATAAGAAATTTGTGGATATCGTTTTCAACTTTTTCCCCCTCGAATGTTAATGGCCTTAACAAATGTTACAGATAGGTATTATGGAATTCTAGTTTATTTATGAATGATAACTTTGTTCTAGAAAATCTATCACATTTTCAGAACAGTTATTGCGAACGGTATTAAAATCACGGTGGCTCAGTGGTAGAACGTTCACCTCCGGTGCTTGGGGTCCCCGGTTCAATCCTAGCCCCAGTCAAGTGAACTTTGTGGTGGACAACACCGTGTGCGTGGGTTTTCTCGGGGTTAACTCGTTTCCTCCCACTTTCTTCATTCCACCATTTCATTCATTACTCATCATCACCGTCTCCTTTAGCCTAACCGGCATAACCGTGGGACGTAAAACTCAAAGATTTCATTTTTTTCTTAACATTGGGTAAAACTGCTACAATGTTTGCTATATGTTTTATCATTCATTTATATCCATCATGTATTATTCAGAGAAAACAGTAAAATGATTTTAGCATGAAACATTGTCTACGTTTATTACAGATAAAGAGAAAACTGACAGAAAGCTTTCAGTATACTTGAGCTTTACAATTTCGTCACTAGATGTAAATTATGTTTTCTTTTAGTGGCTGGCTTGAATAAGATTTTGATACAACCGAGAATCGATAAGCACCCACGGAAAATATCTGAAACATAAATAAGCAATACCTCATCTAGGCTTTGGCTCCATATGGTTACATTAGTGAGGGACTACGAGTTCTACTTGAGCTTAGAATTGAGAGTATTAATTTGTGAAGTGTAATTAAGTTTAACACTAGCACACGATATATAGTTTTCTTTCGCTAAAATGTGTATATATTTTTTGACGGATTATTCATATCTATTGAAGTATTTTTGAAGGTTGGAAAAACAATCTTAAGCTTACATACAAAATAATGAATTTTATGTTATACTTTAAGCTTAAAATTTTGGAAGGAAAATGTGAAAATTATGGGAAAATGAATTTCTTGTCTCCTCAAGTGTTGAATTAATCTACGCTTTTTATACGGTCATTGCTGTAAAATAAGTCGGAAAAGAATCTTCCCAGTAAAACTTACTTTTTTTGAAATATGAAAATGCATGTCCGGTAGTATTCATATGCGAAGACTCATAGAACACTTGGAAGACAGTACTGGGAATCTAATTTATATAAGCACCTCAATGAAAATAGTGCTGTAGTTAAGATGTTTATAAATGGCTTTTATTTATACTAGAACAGTCAAAGGAGTACCAACTTAATATGATTAATAGTCAAAATAGTCTTATTTCAAAGTGTTTCAAGTTCGTTTTGGCATTACCTAGGTTGATGCAAGGTCATTATCAAAAGTATCACCCATTCTAATTTAGTCTAAATGGAGCTACCAGATAAAGACTGTTCTTTTTTTTTTTTTTTTTAAAAAAAAAGCGTTTTCAGTGCTCAAGTAAAGAGGACCTATCTGGCTGAAAATTGTTTGCAATATCAATATCAGGTTTTATAATGGTTCAGCAGTGCTCAACGTAACCACTAGAATACATAAAATAGTTTACTGTTGCTTTGGTGGCAATTCGAGATGCCTTATGAAAAGTGTAAATCGAAAACAATAGTAAACTACTGCACGTAGTATATTTCCAAAGAGAGAACGATAACGAAAAGAAGGTAATACCATGCATTTAAAAGGAGAAAATAATTCAGAGCAAGTACAAATACACGATAGGAAAAATAAAAGAACGAGAAATAAAGAAAGTAAAAATGGAAAAGAAAATGACCGGGAAAGAATGAAGAACAATCAGAAGAATTGAACTAGAAAATACACTATACGTTTCATTTTCTATGATCTTCACCCATCACGTTTATCCTTTATTTTATTCTTTCTGTATATTCTCCTTTTTTAATATACAGAAAATTTCCTCCTTGTATAGGGTTTTAAAGTAGTTAAATATATACTTGAAAAATTTCCGTTCCTTCCCCAGTTTTCTGCCTTCGAATATGTCATATATTTGATCGAAAGGAAAGAAAAGGAGAAGAGAGTAAACCAACCCTACGGATGTTGAGATGAGAGAAAGAAGGAAAAGTGGCACTATTTGCTGAATACTAATTCTATACCAGCTGCTGGAGACACATCAGAGCAAGAAAAAAGAAGGAGGAAAATGGGAGGGAAACAAATTTCACTGTGGAACAATTTCTGAGAAGTAACGGATGAAAGAAGATGAGAAAAGTAACAAAAAATCACAGAAGGAAAGAAACGAGAAGAAATGTCGACATCCCTCTACAGTAGATTGAGAGAATGCAAAAGAAACTGATGAGGATTTAAATATTGTGGGGAAAAAATGCAAAAAGAATGAAGAACATAATTGAAATAATTTCAGCAGCTGTCTTCTGCACTGCAATACGCACACACACATATTCACCCTTCGAAAACTCTTTTATATACACAATTTGCCAAATTGACAAAACATCTTGATAAAATTCTTAATACAAAAGATTTCCTCGTACATATTTATGTTATATAGTGTAATATAAATATGTGCTTCGAAATATATTCGAAATGTGTTGTAAACGTGACTAATATTAAAGTTTGCAAATTACATATTTCTAAGAATCAAGACTGATTTCAATTACAAAATCTTAGCTAGTCTATTATTAAAATATCAATGTAGATAAAAACTACAATATTTGCGTTGTTTTCTTTTCAAAAGTAGTTGACTGTAAACCGAGGTTAAAACTGTATTGAATAAACGATATTTGTTTTAAATGTGTGTCGCGGAAACTTATTGTATTGGATACCAAACGAAAAGGTTTTGCGAAGAGATTTCAAAAATATAAATTTTGTGTGATTTTTACTTTATGAATAAGAAATTACATTAATTAGTTAAATGTTTTGTTTCAATTTTTTTAATAAAAGTATTTCTTGAATGTATTCCAGGAAATACATTTTTAAGCTGTCAGTTTTCTTACAAACTAATATCAGCTCTTCTGATGGAATTATAGGTAGTATAACTCAAAAAAGTTCCCAGAATTCGATTGTAGCTCTTTGTTACTACAATATAAATACACATTTACTTAAACCCCTTCAAAGTTAGCGCCTGCGGAACACATACACACTAACTCCACCGCTTCTGCGATTGGTGGAAACGCCGACGAGAGTCCTCTTTTGGTATCTTCCGAAGTTCAGGCGTCGCCTTGGTTTTCATCTCTTCTGCATTGGCGAAACGGAGAAAGACCACTTTTAGCTTTGGGAAGAGCCAAACATCCGATGGTGCAAAACTGATTTTAAAATTATCAAAGTTTCTGAAGCAGATTTTTCCGAATTTGCACATGTAATTTATGTTTGCACGTTGCTCTATCTGTGAAATTGCAATAACTGTTGACCACATATCCCTTCGATCAGCTACATTACTCGTACACTACCTGTTATGACGTGTTAACAGGTCTACATGTCAAATTCATAATTAGGCAACCTAAGGACTGTGTTCCACAAGATTCATCAAGATTACAAACGCCAAAACAACATTCCGAGAACTTTTCAACTGCCCCTCGTAATTTTTGTACCATAACAATTCTTTTTTTCTTTAATTTTCTCTAAACGTACACTTGAGAACTACGCCCACCCATATTATTTTGTTTAGTTTGGTGTTATCTCTCGATTGATATATGTTTCATCTTATTTATATATATATATATATATATATATATATATATATATATATATATATATATATATATATATATATATATATATATATATATATATATATATATTTGATAAACGATATTAATATTGAAAGATTTTATACAACTTTCAACAGTTTACTTTCTGATACTAAAAGTTAACTGATGTAAGATAAAATGAATCCTCTGGTAATAAAGTCACACTTAATCAGATCTCCATTACATCATCGTCATCATCATCATCAGATTATTATTATTATTATTATTATTATTATTATAAAGTATTCAACCTTTTGGCAGGTTCTGGGGCTAATGAGGTTTTATTCTTCTTCTTAATCTTCAGTTTGGGCCTACTCCATCAGCACTTGACCAATTTCTTCTTTAGTCCAATATTAAGGCTACTAGTTAAGATTGACCTTTTCTTATTGAATGGTTCTTTGGCTATGTAAATTCTGGCCCTGATCTCTTTGGTGAAGTACGCGTCTTTCGTCAATATACTTTTCAGATATTTGAAATGATCGACCTCTTAAAGTTCTCTTTGTTCTATTCTGGACCGTTAGCATGCATTTCCGCATGATATTTTTGAGTTTTCGATGTTGTTTCTGTTCCATATAGTTTCTAAGTGGCAACTGTTTTGTCAATAATTTCCTGGGGTCTTTCTTCGGTTCTAACTATAATAACCGTATCATCTGCGTACCTAATCTTGTTAATGATCTGCCCTCCAATCTTGGAATCTCCAATTGCCATTAATGCTTCCTTCATTAAACATTCACTGTAAATGTTGATATGGCGACATACTACATCATATATCTGATTTTAATTGTCAATCTACACATTCCCTCCGGCCGCTTAATTTCGATTTGTCAATATATCGTTTTGAATTACAAGGGAGAATATCGTTTTTACCAGTGTTATACTGACTTAGTTGCTCCGCCTTGCTATGTTACAATTTTCATCCGGACAGAACAAGCAAACAAATTTTTATGACTAAGATTCCCTGAAAATGTTTATGTGAGGTTGTCTAATGAGTATTGATCGTTTATAAGTCAAAATTGACAATATATTTACTGTTATTTCAGACTAAAAGTATGAAATTTCATCTGCATCATTTTATACAACGACCTTCTGCCATTTTCCGAGATCACCATAATCCCGTTCTATGGTTCCCGGTCGAAACATTGTGACGCGTGGTTTTCACAGATCTCTTTTCAAATTGTCTCAACGCCATTCAAGGAATTATACTGAAATAGAAACAAATAATGATTTGATAGTGCCAGGTCCAAGTTATACGGTGGATGAATGAAAACGTGGCAGCCTTGTTCTCTGAATTTCTGGCGGGTTGTTATGTATGTGGTTTGATGTTGTCAGCCTGGTATACTACATCCTTTCTGTTGACCAGTTTCGGCAATTTCTTTTGAATTGATAGTTGCACTCACCCTAATTGTCAACAGAATCAGTTCGGGTATACCTTTCTACTTAGCGACAACAGCTTGTGATGTATGATGCCCTTCCAATCTCATCAAACGCACAGCATAGGCTTCCTGGGACTCAGTGTGCGCTTTTCCACAAAATGCGGAACTTTGCTTCGTTCACGCATCTTTTTCGCCCATTGTTATCGTGGATAAAACTAGCAAGCCAGTTACTTTTCATTGCTTGTGAGCAACTGCAATATTAACAACGAATTCCGAATACAGCACAAATTTTCTACGAGTCTGCACAGCATTTCCCCTTTAGTGGAAAGGTTAATCATATTCACGGCACATTGCCTTCCATCAGATTATTAGAATTCCTACACATTTTGGATATTTACTAACTTTAACTGTCGGCTGTCAAATGATGTTAGAACTCACCTACTGCGACTCATATATGCTGATATTTGAGAAGCTAACATTCAATTAGTTTTTAGATAATACCTGAGAACACACAATGAGAGCAAATATATTTCAATATTGTAAAATCCTTATTTATGTAACAAAATCATCGAAATATTTGTATTGTATACTAATTTTAACCCGGACTTAATCAAGTTAAACTAGGCAAAAAATTCAGACGAGGAGAAATAAATCAGAACAATATTTCATCTAGAGTTGAAGCAAACATTGTTAGAAATCAGTTTTAATGGAGAATTCTCTGATTTTAGTCAATATAATAAAAACAGGGTTCCTGTTAATCCCACTTTCCTGATCAGTTTTCTTATTAGAACGCGGTATACCCTGTGCGTATTTCTCGAGCGAATGAAATGCTCCACGAATATTGTGATAGAAATCTTCAACTTATCATTCTTATGAAATTAATTTTCATTATTATTTAAATATTTTTAAAGAGTTATATGAATTTATAATACAACTATGAAAATTACAGTTTACTACTGTCTACCGAACACAGTTATGCCACCTCTTTGCTAGAGATATTGATCTAATTTATCTTTGACTTTATTTTTTATGATATATGAGATTTTATATTTATTTTATGGAAGACAGGATTTATAAATCACAGTGTAACACAAAAATGTGGTAAATATATATTTCGTACATTAATGAAAAGTTCAGATAGAAAAGACATGGAACATTACTAAAAATTGAGGTACAATTTTTAAACCGAATAAAAATTTAAGAAAGAATATATTAAAATTACAATCAAGAACAAATTACTATACAGATGGAATTAATTTAACACATTCAAAAAAGCTGCCAAGTTACAACTTTGACAACAAAGTAACTTTCTTTGATAGCATAATCCACCAGAGATCTTGCGTATTTTGTTTTACTTTTTGAAAAATGAAGCGTATACTTCTGAACTAAAGGATCGTGAGGTTTCTCTTGTTTCTCCCCTCCTTTTACAATTTTTAAAAGAAAGAAAAATTAAAAGGATAATAATGCTAGCTTCTTAGTGGTAACCAAATAAGATGGTCAGTGTTTGATACATATTGTGCATTGCCATTAAATTTTATCATCCCTCAATTCATGATGCCATACTAGTTACGGTCAAAATAAGCTCTTGCAAACAATGTTTCATAGTGTTTCTCAAGCACTAGAATGCTGTGAAACCCAATCATGTGTTGCGTTTTTATTTCCTATTTTTCATTTTGTAAAACAAAGTGGTAACAACACAGCCTCCTTTAGTTTAAAGGGCAAAAACGGCATAGTATAAAATTTGTTGCTCAATAGTATCCTGATTAGAAGAGAAAATAAACACATGGGTAGAAGTTACAATATTTCTTTACCTGCTATTTTACTGTTTAGTGTATTTTATGAGCTTAAACGAGCAAGTATGTATTACATTGTGATGAAAATATAATTTTGAATCTTAGAACAAATTATATTTTATCTGCAAAGATAACCTTTTACTTCAATGTTCATGCTCATATGAACATAAATTCTTTGTTTTCACTCAAAGTATTTCAGTTTTAGATCAAGCGAGTGCCATTTTACTCACATTTTCATTATGTAATAACTTTCTACATTTATTTATAGCAAATATTAAACTTTGAACTTATATATGGCTGTCTTAGAATTTTTTAATTTATTCTTTTTCAGTTGCTATTCTACATTTTACCTTTGAGTGACAGTAGGAATTAAGAAAGAAAATTGTGAGAAAAAATGAATTCAATATTTCAATAGATTTGGACCTTTCTTAACACCTACTTACTAAAAGAGTGATTTTTAGATATACGTCCTTTCGCTCGTCAAGATGTATCTCCCTAGGACACATTTTGTTTAACATGTTGATATCAAATTTTTGTATAGTTTTTGTCACTCCCAAGCTATTATATTTCACTAAAATGCTTCATTAATTGTTCTACAAAACAGTACAATTCACTCCCTTACAAAAATGGCTAAGGGATAATTTACTATCGGAGTTTGCTTTCGGTCAATTTTCTCACGAAAGGCCTCAGGCAAATTTCGTATTCACAGTTTATAAATAAATATTACATTGACAAGTCTACAATACAAGTTATTTTTCTTGAAAATTTATATGAGGTGATTTATGCTTCGGAAGAGCCTTCCGAACAATTTTCTCACAAACAGCTCTTGTTAATGTTTCATAAATAAAGAAGGAAAATCGTAAATGAAGCGATTTTGAGCAGTGTGCTTTCTATTATTACATATATTTACGAACAGTAAGTAGGTTGGTGAATTCCAACTTTTTTAAAAATAGCTAAATAAAAGCAGTAAATAAGACTATTCATATATAGATGGAAATATTATATATCGAGTCGAGTATTGGCTTGTTGTATGACGGTATTCGCTACAATGGAAGAATGGGGCTACTGTGATTCAGTGGTAGCGCGCCCATCTCTGAGTGCGAGGGGTCCCTGCTTCAGTCTCAGGACATGTAAGTTTGAGATGGATAATATCATGTTCGTGAGATTTTTCGTGATTCTTCCGCTTCTTCTCGCATTAGTAGTTCAACAATTGCTTTCATAATTATTTACTTTCATCAATCGTCCGTAGACCATAAACGTGGAACGTAAAACTGAAACATGTTGCGTTCATTTACAATTAAAAAAGTAGCACTGTGTTTTACATATGTTTTACAACTCCGATATGATTAAAAGAGTTTCCTATGTTATTCATAAATATAAATATAATTTTTTTCAAATTATTATTTTAAATTCTTGTGGTTAATAAATTCAACTGAAAGCCATTGTAAATAGGCTTCGAACAAAACGATTTTAAATAGCACGTAGTTTTCTTGGAATCAATTAACTATGTAATACATCTATTCATGTATTTCATTAAGAAGATCTTAATATGACAAAAGTAATTTATCTTGGAAATATGTGAGTGTCATAAGAAGTACTTTACGTGTAGAGTGAGCTTTTAACTTTTGTGTGACTGAAAAGTCTTGTAATGATAAATTCGAAATTCAAACAAAGATTTAAAAATTTCATTATGCTTACATGCCTCAAAAGTCCATATATTAGTTTCCACACAGAACCATGGAAACTTCAGTGTTCATCTTCTGGCAATTAATGTTTAAACTTTACGATTCCATTAAGATTCTTTAGGTCCATTTAATTCCTATTGTACATAATAATATAATAGTACCTTATTGAAGAATAATAATCGAAACTACTTTATGTTTCATTAAAAAGCTCATTAACAGTCTAGTGTAGCATAAATCATATTTTTAACAATGTGATATTAACCTTAGAATATTGCTAAAATAAAATTAGAAGATTAGTAATGCTTTGAGTTTTCTTCAGATGTATCTTCTTATAATTTATTTATAAATGTTACTTCCACAATTCACAAATAAACATATCACTAATAACTTTGCATTACTACATGATTTGTGAAATGGGAGCGAGAAAGCTTTGTCCGGTTGCACTAACTTTTATTGTTCATATTAAAACACATGATAGTCAAGTGTTCACTTAAATTAACTAAATGTTTAAGTAAAAAAATTTAATACACAGAACTATATAGTCTAGTTGATTTTCAAGAAATAGATTAAACTTACTGAACTATATTGTATGTAATAAACAGAGCTAATAATTTTTGTGTATAAGTAGTTATAGGAGAATATTTCGTGCAATATGGCTGCAGTAGCGTAAGGTACTCGGTAATGCGTCTATCTGTCAATTGGACAACCAGCGTTCGATCACCGATGGGACAGACATGTTATTGTTCTATTCTCTATCCAACAAGGTTCTCAGGTTCGCCCAGCCTCCTAAAAATGGATATGTGGAAAAGTAAAAGTGGTCGGAGGACGGCGATAATTACTTTACCTTCATCACGAGTCATGTGTGAGAAAGTTTGAAGCATTTAACTCCATTCATAGCCCTTACACTTTCTTGGCCTCTTAGTCGAATATGATACGCTATAAATACGAAAAATGAACGATATAGAAGTAGGCTCTAACTGAAACGTTTGTAAAGAACTGTTGGCACAACGAGAACAAGGTGCAAGGATTATACAGAAGGTCGTTTCATCCTTTTGGTGGTGAGTTTACCCACGCGTTTTAGGCTGTAAAATACATTTTCCACAAATAATCATGTTCAATATGAGGCTCTAGTGATGAATAATTGCATGAATTGCAATTAGCATTAAGGTAGTTTCTACCAAGCACAACCCGTTCATTCTCGCATACTTCTCGGAGTACCTCTAGTCTTCTGGTTTAACCTTAGTCAAATATACAAAAGTTGATTTGTGATTCATCTCGTGATTTAACAAGGATAGTCTTGATATCTGTCTTCTGTTCCATATGGGTCGCATAGACTATCGTTGTTTTGACAGTGTGCTGCTAGTCTTGTCTTAATGGATTTGGATTTCAGCAGTCACAATGTCACACACAGCAAATGAATCTTCATAATGTACGGAGTCTAAGGCACACTTCATACAGTAAGCCGTATTTACCTTCGCATTAGAAGCGACTTTGTGTATAAGGAGCTTGCTCTTGTTGTAGAAACTCACACTACCATAAACTCTTTGAAAAGACCTTTCTTGCACGTTTGAAACCATAGATAAGAGGGCAGTAACTTGCACTCATTTGCTTTGATCTAGTCAAATAAACATACTTTCATTCAGGGAGATGACATAACACCATTTATCCCCTGCTAAGTATGGCTCATACAGACGTCCACATGCCACTCTCCGTTGGATGTGCACTCTTCGTGTTAGAGCAGAGATCTCGTTTTTATGCGTAGTTTTCAGAATTAACTCCTGTAGGATGATTACAATAACGGTCACTACTGACATTCGGACACGTGTTATTATTTAATGTTGTGGTCGTCACTTCTCGCACTTTAGCAATGAAATCTCGAGCACGTTGAAGAACTGATTATTTCTTCTGCGGCTTTTTATCGGGTGTCGAGTCTTTCGAGAGTGAATGACTATTATGATGTATCGCTGCATGTAACCGGATATGACTCTATGAAGCCTTTGCTATTACACTGTTCTTTAATTTTTCTATAGCTATAGCACATGTCGGGAAGTGCTACAGTCTATTCTTCCCAAAACAGATTCATTTTTGTATACACGTCAATTGAAGAGACCCTCGATCTCTCCTAATTTGTTGATAAATGTATTTTTCACGGATGACATGTTCCATATGGTACATGGACAAACGCAGTGCTCCTGGCCGCTTCAGTAATTCACTTCCATAAGGATGAAATGACCTTCTGTGTAGATAAGAATCTAAAGGAGGAGGGTAACAAAAATACTCACTGGATTGAATTGACAGAGGATAGGGTTCAATGTTGACCTGTTAATTCTGCGGCTATGAATTTTAGATATTCTAATCCATATAGTTGTTCAAAACTGGTACAATTTAGAACTCAAAAACTACTTTAATTAAAAGATATGCAAATTACGATTTAGGAGATACCTCCTTTAGTCAGATCATAAACTAATGAATGTTTATAATGAAAGTAGCTATCTTGAGAATGTCGTGAACAAATATATACATCCGAGACTGCAATTAATACAAAGTGGTACTAGTCAATAGCATTAACGTAATAATTATGAAAATATATGATTTGAGATATTATATAGTATGATAAAATCGTTTGTTAAAAGCACAGTTAGTAAATTAACGTGACATTTTGACTATACATTTAAAGATTTGAATAAAATAAAAGTTTGTTTCGAAAAAAGTGTAAAATTAAGCTAATCAATCATCAAATTATACTTTCTGGATATTGGGGAGAAAATATGAAATTGTCTTAATGAGATTTAGATTTATGGATACTGAAAAAACACGTTAGATTGTTTCTCGAGTTAACTGCGATTTTTGATTTCTGTTTTTCAGCTAACTATTATTATTTGTAGTTATGAATGATTTAAATGAGAGGCAATAAATTGAAAAGCTAGAAACAGGAAATACTTTAACAACCCCTATATAGTAGTTCATATAGTTTAATGAGAGTCTTCACGCATGGAAAAGCGAAAGGACAGACCATAACAGAAAATTGTTTGCGGTTTTTAGTACTTGAAATGTGCAAATCCGTTAAAATCTCAAATTTGAAGTTTTTTATGCTTTTTCAGTGATTATCTCAATTGTTTACGATCTTCCATTCTTTGTTTGCAATATTTGATACAGAGTAGGTTGAGCTGTTTGTAGTCATAGCACACTTATTAAATCAAATCGTTCATATTTGCGTTTCACGATTATGTCATGTAAACTAAAAGAGACGGTGATGATGAGAATTACTGAAATTGGGAATGAAGAAAGTTGGAGGGAACACCAAGAAAACCCAAGCACACGATGTTCGTCCACCACAAAGCCCACTTGACTCGAATTAAAGGTGAGCACTGTATCACTACGCCACCGTGGCCCTTAGAGTATACTTAATGACCCCTCGGTTGTCTCTAATTCACATGTAATGTGATGTCTGGAGTGTTGACGAAGAGGAGATAATACTCTGGAAGTGTGTGGAAATATGTTACTCTCGTATGCCTACTTTAGTACCATTGTCCTACTTGTGGACAGTGGGTAAATTCCAGGCAACAACCTATTGGGAAATGAAAGCTTCGGCCGGATCTTCAAATGGCGACTAATGCTGGCTTATAGCGAATAGGGCTCCTCGACTTGGTTGGACTCTGTCAGGCTGTGGTGGGATCCTGGTAGTTTGTGCTTGCATTTGCGGGACGTGAGCTTGCCCTGTAATGCTTGGGCGTCATGTCTGCAGAGCATGGAATGACTAACTCGCTAACAGGACCGCCTTGGTCGGTAACATAACTGGTAGGCATTTAGGGCTTCGACTTGGCTGTGCCCTGAGCGTATCCTAATCCCTGGGAAAGTGGATTTACACGCTTAAAATGTACCAAGAATGAAGGACACATCTTGAAGTTGTACATTGTGCACGGGGACAACTGAGTTCAAATACAGAAGGAAAACGGACTGGATTTTGAAGGGTGCTGCAGCATGGCTGTGATAGTAGTAGATCACTCTATCTCTAATGTTTTTCACTATTCGAACTTTAGTTTTTCTTATAAATTATAACATAATTGTAAAGAAATGGTGAGATTACAAACTATGATTTGCATGCTAAATGCACGTTAGTGGTAAATCTTAAAACCGTGTGTATGAGATGTGATAGTTCTCCTCTCTACTAGATCATACGATTAAATACAATAAACACAGTTGATAGTATCTGTAACTTATGTGCTTACATACCGTCCTTATTTTCTTAAAACCAGCTAAGTTTGTAATGGATTGATTCAAACATTGAACTTTAATGTTTTTTTTTTTTTTTTTTTTTTTTTTTTTTTTTTAGCCCTGAGATTATACGAGAGGATAACTAATGTATAAACTATATTATTCTGGATGGTAACCATCTGTCGGTGTTGGATAAGTTTGTAATATAACAAAGTTGAAGATCTATTCTTTAACAAAGTAATCATTTAACGTTCCAGAATGGTATACCGTAAAATAACGGGGATAATAATGTATGAAAAGAAATGGTTTTAAAATAATTGAAGAGATCTCAAGGAAATAAACTAAAAAAATACAAAAATGGAAACCAAACAAATATTGTTTGCGCACAACCGTGCACCCATAAGTTTTTAAATCGTAATCTTTTTCATATTTTATCTTGTTCTGTTGTAACAACGAAAACATTTTCAACTTAATTGTAAATATAAGGGAACATAAAAATACATGTTTAGGGAGAAATATTTCCCTTTGGAAGGTGAAAAATACAATAAAAGAACTCTTATATCAACTACAATTATAAAACAGGTACCTTAAAGTGTACCCTCAATTTACTTCAGAAATAATTAAATTCTTACTCACAAATATTGTGTAAAACCTTCAGAGTTTCAATATCGTGCTTTAGGCTTACCTGAAAAAAGAGGATAATATTAGCGAAGAGTTTTATTTCTTTCTAAAGATTATAACTCATCTTTTGTAACATTTAATAATAAATAATAAATAGTAACTGAGAGTAATAGTAATAATATATAGTAACATTTAATAATAAATAGTAACTGAGAGGTTGAGAACTGTCTCCAAATTTACGTATGAGAAAAAAGTACATTTAAAATCAGATTCCATTTTAAAAAAGTGATTTTAAATGTATAAAGGAATGAAATGTCCTTAAAATATCTGTAGAAAATCTCTCAGAGATAAAAGGAATATAGATTAGATGGTCAAAAATATAGCATGATAGGACGTAGAGAATATCGCTATTATTCCAACTTTAACTGTCAGATTCTGAACGTTTTAACTTATATCAAAGATGTTACTTCTATGGATTCTAGTTACGTTTTCACTGCATGTCACAAGTATAATGAGAGTAGCAACTAAATACACTTGATATATATTATATACCTTGTTCTAATTTACTGAAACATGTTTAATTTTTTAAGGGATGCTCAGGATTTCTGAGGAAAACGAAGATAAATTACATAAAAAGCTCCTATTTCTAAAATGTATTTTTTATGGATTCGTTTGTCCACTATCAAGCGTAAATGTATCGATAAATTACAAGTAAGGTTATCTATAAATGACAATAATTCATACTACACAGAACGAATCACAACTTTAAAGTATATATATATATATATATATATATATATATATATATATATATATATATATATATATATATATGTGTGTGTGTGTGTGTGTGTGTGTGTGTGTGTGTGTGTGTGTGAAAGAGAGAGAGAGAGAGAAGACGTTGTAGATTAAAAACATAAATTATATCATATAATACATTGAATGTTGCTTTATAATCAAACCATCTTCTTTATTGATAGAATCAGACTTTCAATGTTTATTATTCTATATTCTGGATTATTATAGAATATTGAACAGAAAATTTGTATTTTATCAATTCATTGACTGTCATTAACTTTTGTTCAAGAACTGAACCTAACCAAGGGCAACTAATCAGTAGTTTGCACTACCGTTTGTAAGTGTGGAGTGTTAAATAAGACATCGATAATTTTTGAAATTTTATTTTTCTATTTATTTAACAAATTTGCTTACGCAGTCTGAAAGACCACATTTTTTAGTGAAATTATCAACGATCAACAATAAAGCAATAACAATGGGAAAGCAGGTAGGCTGTGAGCTATATTTGAAGTTACCAACTCAACTTTCATGTAGTACAACTGAGGAGAGACATAGAAAACGCTAGACTAGGAAGAGCAGTTGTGAGGTTTGTACACGGAAACTATTACTTCCAAAGCATGCATACTAAAAACACTATTATATTCTGACTCTTATCTTCATTTGATTTATTTCTGAATGTGGTTCGAGTTTTTCCAAAATACTAACTATCGTTTTGGGTTTATTGCTCCTGATTTACTATACAATAATTGATTGTAGTTTAGTGTCCCTTGAAACTGATGCTGTGTAAGAGGTGGAAATACAATTTAAAGTGGAATGCGAACCACCGTAATTAATTCAAATTTACAGGGTCTCCTGCTGGGAATCGAACCTGTGATTCAACGTAACAAAGATGTGTGCACTAGCAATTAGACTAAGAGGAATACAGACTATGAGAGCTCTTAGCTTTGTAAATTAGGTCTATGATTAAGTCGGTTCTTTTCCCCCGTCCGTAAATATTATCTTAGGTTACTAATGTATCTGTACGGGGTTACGTAAGTAATTTATTATAAATATGATGCTGAGAAATATTTCCTCATATTGAGAATATTCTGCCATTAAATTCTTTGTATCTTCATTGTGTCGACAACTCATCCATCTCCATGAACATGCAGAATAGATAATGGGTCTCATAGAGGATTTTTTTTGAAACGTGAGAAATGAGAAATTCTCTACCACCGCATTTGAAAGAAATCACTGTCATACAACTACAATGCATTTATCCGGTAGTCAAACTATGAACTAATGCAGCATTAAAAGAAGTAAGGAGAGCCGAGACCATTTTGTTAGATTAATTTAGTAAAACACTGTACACAGTACCTCAACAACCATGCTAAAGAGTAAATTTTGTTTCAGATATTAAGTTTGGTAACTTTGAGGAAAGTATTCTTTCTGTTAAGTTCTTTGTCGAAGTTATATAATCTTTCCCTGGAACTTTAGAAACGAGCCAACGGAAACTGAAACAAATACATTACAAATTCTATAGAAAATATGTGTCAAAAGATTGCCAGAGTTCAAAATAACACTACTTTTTCTACCAACGTCTTCCATTACAAAACTCCTGACTCTTTCTTTAAAAATGAAAAGGCAGATACTATTTTAATTGCCAGGATCTCGAAGGTCACAAGCTAAAATTTCCAGGAAAATTTCATTACTTTCTATCATGTTTATTTTTATTTCTAACTTCTTCTCATCTGTAAGTTCCCCTCCTGTACTTCTTAAATCTTGGATGCTGTTATTTTCTTTTTCTCTTTCTGTCTTCCTTCGTGCAGTTGTGATCAAACTGAAAGGAAGAATAGGACAGAAACGGTGAGAGGAGGAAGTAATTTGGAAAACGGAATGTAGCGAGACGAAATGGGCTGACGAACGTAGATGCAGACAGCAACCAAAGTGGACGTGTGAATGAAGGAAGCACTCTTTCCATTTCTCTGTTTTACTCTCCCCTCTTCTCTGCCGCTGTTTCCGTTTCTCTCGAGAGGAATTAAATTCCAATTAATTGGTACTGACAAGTACAAATTCATTAATTAAATTTTACGTCATGTTTATCTCTTCTCCTCTCCCTCCCTTCGTCTCCCATTCTCTCTATTGATGATTAATGACATTTTGTACGTTTGACATTTTTTCGTTATCTCATCCTCCTTACCCCAGAAATAAAAATTAAACAAGTATAAAAATGCTTTGACTAAAATAATGAAGCAGGTGACTATTTGTACAAAAATATTTATTACATTTAATGTCAAACTTTTATTAAAATTTTAACTAACTGATTTCGTCTACACAAGTCGAATATACTCTTCACAAATAAGAATAATATTTATATGATAATTTTCATCAACTTTTAACTTTTAACCCTGCACGTACACACTGGGGTCTGTGGACCCCAATGCATATTCATTTTAATACTATAACGATTCTATTTATTTTTGCAGTTTGGGCCATCAATGTAAATTAAGTTTGCAACACTGTCTATGCGGATTAATAGCAGTCTAGCTAGTTTAGTGAGACTCATTGTTGGAAATAGACGTTATTTTCGCTCTTGCGTTGATTGGGGTCCAGTACACCCCAGTGTGTACTTTAAGTGAGTGAATTTTTTTGAAAAACATTTTGATAAAATGGATTTGGAAACAGTTTAGAAACTCTAGTTGTGTCTAAAATGTTCTGTTTACATATATTACTTACAACGAAGTATCACAAAATTTAGTTTCATAATTGTCAAAAAGGTCATAACATTTACTGCTGTTGGGGTCCCACAGACCCCAGTATGTATTTTAAAGGAAGAATTATTTTATAAATTTCCCTCATTTTTTCAAAATAATACAGTAGTTACAAGAATGGCATTAGAAATACTATTTTCAGTAAAATGTTGGAGCATTGTTGATAGATATTGTGTAAAAATGTATGAGTTCATTAAATAAAAACAAACTCATAATTTGGAGAAAAATGATTGGGGTCCTACAAACCCCAGTATGTACTTTGTGAGTAAGAAAATAAGTGTGTACGTGCAGGGTTAAAATTATAATCTACAAATCAACCATTTACTCTTCTGCACTGTTATTATGATTTTGCAGTGCATAAACATCTTTTCAAGTATTTTGTATATCTATTTCGTGATTATCATCAATTTAATAAGAAGTCCTCACTTTCAGGATTGTAAAAGAAATTAACCAGTTTTAGCTCCAATTTTTTTTTTTTTTAAGTTTTAAACTGTTAAGTTTGAAGAATCGACCACTTTGAATTATAAAAATTCAAATTCTCCTCCGTAATCAAGTGATTTAGATAAAACCAACTCATTACTCAATTTTCATATACGTAATATATTTTATGAATAACACTGCTACACTTTTATTTTCTAGCATTTAATGACAATAAAAAATCTTTGCAATAAATAAAACACTCAAATTTATTGGTGGGCACTGAAGAAGAAGCATGTTCCGGACACATCCATTTGTACAATTAAAGATATGTATAATGGATGTAGGACAGGAGTGAACTAACCACACTAACTTACAAATTATATCCAAGGATTAGTACCATGGAATATGCTACCTGCGGATGGCTTCGTTCTGGTAAGTGAGACTAAGGCAACACTGCAAGACAAATTAGATGCCTGAAGAGGAGCATTGGCGAGCAAAGGACTTAGATTTAGTAAAATCAAGACAAAATATTCACACCGTCCTTTCAGGAAAAATGTAATCAAGAATACAAGAATAAGACTGGAGTAAGAAGACTGGTAATGATGAGAAATTGAGGTACTTGAGATTGATACTACAGGAAACTGCACGAGTAGAACATGTAGACAATAGAATCAGCAGCGGTTGGAAAAAATGGAGAGAAGTTGTAGGGGTATTGTGTGACCGTAGGGCAATAGGGTACGAATACGAATCAACGAAAAGTTTAGAAAACAGTAGGGGACCTGCCATATTATACGGAGTGGTGTTTTGGAAGACGAAGTAGAGAGAGGAACAGAATTTGCATGTTGTGGAGATTAAGACTCTGCAATGGATGTGTGGAGTGACACGGAAGGACAAAATTAAGTATGAAGTGGTCCGGTGTACAGTAAGGGTGAGACCAGTAGTAGAAAAACTGCAAGAAAATAGACTGAGATTGTTTGGCCATGTAAGAAGTCCTTTGGAATACGTAGATCACCGAGTGGATGCTATGGAATTGATTGAGAACTGAGCCCAAGGCCGCCAAAGAAAAAGTGAAAAGATTGTGTTAAGAACGAAATAGTGCAGTGGTGGCATTGATATGGGCAGATATGACATAAGATGGAAACAGGTGGAGGACAGCTATCCAAAATGCCGATCCCAGCTAACTGAAAAAATGGCTTGAAAGAAGAAGGTTATATTTATTCGTAATATTTCTATAAAGAGAGGAACTTTTATTAGCACACTTAACCCTTTATTTGGCAGTGTTGCTTACAAGTAACATCGCATTCTATTGCGTTATCCGCACGAATTATAACTTCAATGGTAATTTAATTGGCATTATTGCTTTCATACAATATTCATATACATGATTTGTGGGTCACTTGTTTAGATATTTCTAATCTTCGTCAACAGGGAACAGTCAAATTTGGTATTGTAGAAGCTTTATCTCTTACGTTCCGCAAAAGTTCATTTTTATTTTTTATTTGTGGTTTCTTGCTCTGTAGGAAGATATTTCAACGAAACTGCTCCTAATTACTGAATATATTCTTATGATATTTGATCATAATAGGGCAATGCTGCTCAGTAGCAACACATACGACCTATTTTATGGCAATGTTGCTTTGAAATAAACATCCTGTATTTTGCAATCATGGTACAAAGTATTTTAAAAATTACGAAATTATGGTTAGGAAAGCATGGTTCAACCATAAAAACAAACTAAATATTTTAATGGTAATGCTACAAATGCTTGTCAATTCAAGGATTAAAACATTATGGGAAATTCAAAAAGATATAAAAAGTCTTGTGATGTTATATCATAAATTATAAATTGGAGAAAAATAATATGGGGTGTTCTTTGAATAGGTGAAGGAACGTGATTCACGAAATAAGAATGGTGCCTCTATCAGTGTTACTGCTGAATTCATTATTATAAATTAAAAATGAGATCTGCCTATACCAAAACGTTCATATATAACTTATACTCTGTCAACACGAAAAGTTGATGAATCTTTACGTATGAAAATTACAGTAGTTATTTTATGTTATGGAAGCCAAGTAATACAATTATATATTTTCCGATGCAAAAGCACCAAAGGTAATAATTAAAAGCGTCTTTATTCCTCAGTTTGTATTAGTCTACTGTTAAGAATATGTTGTACATCAAACAATATTTCCAAGGGTATGCTTGACTTAAAATTAAAACCAATGATCCTTGTGAAGATTATATGGAAATTAGTTGATTATATCTTACCTCAATGGCAGTACGTTTCCTCAAGCCTATTAACCATACCTTCATAAATCTTGTCTTTAACCCTTGTCTAGTGAAAATGTATGCAAGGGTCGTTTGTTCATGTATATAAACACACATTGCATGAGTTTCGAACGTAAGTTAAGATTTGAAGTTGTTTTAAGTCAGTAAACTGTAAAATGTTTTAATATCAATATCTTTGCTCAAGAAATACTCCTTTAAACATGTTTCACATCATCTGAATGCAAATATGGTGTTCACATAAAGATTTATAGCGCTTACTAGAAGTAACTTAAGAGGCTATTCGAAATAGTAGGAACAAAGATTCCATGAGATATAACACGGATTTTCTTATCTTATGGTTAGTTACAATGTTGGATTATATACGAGTATTTATTTAATTATTGCACGTTTATAACCAGACTTCTAACTTGACCAATTCTTTTCATTTTTTAAAGTAAAGTTCATTAAAACATATGAAAATTAACCTTATACATATTCAGTTCAAAAATTAATAATGCAACACCACTGCAGGTTGATTTTAACACATTTTATGACTAATGAGGTTTACAAAATTTCAATTCTGTTATTATTTTCAATAAAATTGAAGGATGTCACCACTGAAACAAATCCTGCTATTAGATTCCATCTTGTGCCAAGCCAATTCGGTCAGATTTCCTGTCTGTTAAAATATTTGGTAACTACGTTCACATTGAATACCAACGGATAAAAAGTATTTGAAAAAAGTTGGATGGTCTTATTAATCTTTTATTAAAATGTTATAGTAATATTAAACTATCAAACTTTGTAACACAAATATACCTCTTATTTACTTTGTTCAAGAAAAATATGATCAATTTGTAATATATTCTTAAGATTATATATGATTTTAAAGATAGAGCCATAACTAAGAAGGAAATATTAGGTACATGCTCTGGGCACCGAAAGAAAACATGTAATACACCAAAAAAAAAAAAAAAAAGAGAGAGAGAATTGAGAAATATAATAATTTCTCTGTTATAAATTTAGTATGTTTCAGCAAAGAGAAATATAATTAATATTTTATTATGTAAGTTATGATAAATAGTGGTACACAGCACATATAATACAGTGCTACGTATATATATATATATATATATATATATATATATATATATATATATATATATATATATATATATATATACGTAGCATGGTAATTCGTCAAGTAGGAATCTCCGTGTGGCTAATGTTGCGAAAGCAGTCTACGAAAGTTGTGGACTATTCTCCAAACGTAAATATCTTTCTTTCCCTGTGCAATTGTCTTGAAGTCCAGAAAGAGTTCTCCATCTCCATTCGTCAATTGCGAGTATGACGCTTAAAAGTGCGGCTGGAAAACTTTGATTATTTCTGCTTTTCTAGAAAAAGTTTGCCATCTCTTTATTCAGGTAACACATCAATTGCCTTACGATGTCCGGTCAACACCGAAAACTCTGTGTACTCAATCAGAGTCAACTACGTGAACCTAAGATATTTATACACGCGTTCTTCTACTTAGCTACATCAAGACGCCCTGGCTACATTTTACCAGTAGCAGGATATCATATCTTTCTTTATATTTTAAAAAAGGAAGTTCAAGTTTTTTTTTTTTACAATGCAGTAACAAAATATTGAAGTTCTTATTTCTTCAAACTTTTTCTTCAGTGATAATCTAATCAGTAATTATTTTGTACTAAATATATTATACCTTACTTGCTCTATTAATTAATTTAATATTACAGGTACATTTTTCATTTGTTATGTCCCATCAAAAAATGGTTATTGTGTTTTTATTTTGTCCTGTGGATGATTAATATAAATTTAATGATCGTATAAGTGAACATTCGATAAGAATTGTGATATTTTGAGAGTTCTAGTCCGTGAGAACGTGGTAGGTAATAGGTATCACTTTTTATTATTATTTTCACTCTTGTTTTTTCAACTTGTAATGTAATAATGCAGTGTTTCCCTAATATTTGACTTTCTTTAAAGCTATAAATTCTAATATTTTTTAACAATAAATATATTTTACTATTCTATAACTCATTATCTACATCAGTAATCTTTCAGAATTAATAGTGCCGTCGATTGAAATTTACGAAATCAAGTATACTTATATACTTATACAGTATCATCATTCTTTGGTATATGATATAAGGTGCGGAACTACGCAAAAAATATATAATTATCTTCAAATCAAGTTATCCTGAAAACGATGTTCTAGCAAAATGAATTTGACAAATAATACGAACTTTCTCTTAGCTATATGGTTAATGTACACCTACTGTGCTAGAGACCATAGTTCAATTCCCAGTGAGAGCTCAAATAGTTCGAATTCCACAATAAACTGTAAGTTCACGTCTTATATAACCTCGATGCTAAACGTGACACTAATATCCAAATCAACTAATTAACCGACAAATGATACATAGTGCAATGTAATTAATTATGTTTCAGAATTCTGGGTCATTTACTTAATTTAATGTTTAAAAGGAATTCTAGATATCGACAATTTTTTCCATTCTAAAATCTCACAAACTTTTGTCTTGCAGATAATATTTTATTTCTTTTATATTTATTCACTATTAGTATACAATGCAGGAGCAATATCATCCAGGTATTCGGCACTCGATTTATAAATCATTCTTAATTTAAATTGAATACTGACAGTCATGTGTTATTCAATCTGTAGAACAGGGTTTTCAACTGCAAAATTCCATAGAAAGTGTTCCTGAAACATACCAAATGATTCAGAAATATAGTCCTTTAGGTATGTATCATTTTATACTAGTTTGTGTGTCATTTATTGAACTGTCATGGATGACATCGCAAATAAATTTTGCACATTTTCATATTGAAAACCCGAATATTACTAATATGGTGGAAACAATATCCATATGGTGGTCCTTAATTTTCGATTTCCGAATTTCTTTGCTCCAAATCCTAAATTGATTCCATGTCGAACCAGATTAACCCATGAAAAAAATTGGCTCAATTGAAAAATATTTAGCCGGCCCCCAAGCGACCTAAACATCTGATTTCATATACAATATGTAGTATATGACAAACGTTTGGAATATAATCTTGTAACCAGTGGTGCCCACCCCCCCTTATGTCCATGACGCACCCCCCCCCAATTGTCTACCCGTAGGTGTTCTTCCATGAAAAAATTTTCTTTTCGATTAATTTTTACATTCCGTCAAACATATTTATACAGATTTTTACCCCCCCCAAATATTTCAATGACGCACTTTGCGTCATAGCCCCCCCTTGTGGGCACCCCTGTTGTAACTTGGAAACGACTGAAGGGAAAGGTATCATATTTTGGATAAAGGTATCCACACCAGAAATTGAGTAGCATCATGATGGCAGCCATCTTAAAGTCCTTCATCTTGGATTCAGACCCAAAATTTTAAATTGAAATGGGGTTGTGTGCAAGGGCGACCATGCTGTGGTTTCCAAGGGGGAAGCAAGTATAAGCGACGTTTCAAATTTTGCTGTAACTAATGTAAAAATTCTATTGGGTTTTCGATATTCTGAAGTACTATTTCCTCTAGGGGAGCAAGCGCCCCACCTTGCCCCCCTGATGGGCGCCTTTGGTTGTGTGACATATCGTTTTGGGGCAGCTTTTCACTACAAATACACATCTCTTTTCATTTTGACTTATCTCTGATAGTGTAATAGTTATTACCTTTGGAATATAAATATACATGGTGTCATTTTCTGTAACGATGCCGGAATGCGCTAATGTCGAAAGTTCTCAGATGTGGGTACTTCAGCTACAAGTAGCATAGAGAAGGTTGACAGACTAGTAATATTTGTAACTTTTAGCGGCAAAGAATAATTACACTGGACAAAAAAAAAAAAAAACTTTTTTCATGCTTCGGAAAAGAAAAGTACATTTTTTTATGCAAATGAGGATGCTGAATACAAAAAAATAAATAAATAAATAAATAAATAAAATAAAATGAAATAAAAAAATAAAAATAAAATGCTGAATTGGTTCGAGTCTAAGTGTAATACAGAAATGTGTGTTATGTAGTGTTGACACTTAGATTCTTGAATTTTCTATTTGGCCTTTCACTTAAGTAGCTATTGCTTCAATTTTGCTCATCCGAGTATCGTGGTTCATATGTCATTCGATTTAGAATAAACCAAGCTTGAAAATGGTACTATGCGCATGTGTACATGATGTATAAGAGGAGGGAAATTTAAGGTAAAATTGGGAATTTCCCGTCCAAAAATCTTTTTTTTTTTTTTTTAATGTATCACCCCTTGTATGGCCCCAGATAAAGGTATCCAAATATAATATATCTTTGAAACTACTGTAGTTTGTAAGTAATACATGTGCCAATTTCATAGTAATATCTACAATAGTTGTGACGGAAAAATATTTCTCAGTTTTGCTGGACAATACCAAATTCCATATTGGGAAAAGTGAGATAACTATAAAATAAAACGAATCCGAACAGTACTATTCATTTGAGTATCATGACTTATACGTCATTCTCTTCAGAATAAAACAGGCTTTCAAATGGTACCATGAGAATGCGTGTGTGTGTGTTGTACGTGAAAAGGGAAAATTGGGGTATAATTTGGAATTTTCCGTCCAACAACAATCGGCAAGAGCAGAGTTGCTCCAGTAGCCTTATATCGTTTCTCCATCATAGATATAACTTGCTAAAAATGTATCCCATGTTCATCAATGACCGCTTCAATATTTTCTGGGAAGATATCTATGTGAGAGCGCGACATATGCATTTTCAGTGACACATTACACCCCATTACTTGGTAGAAGGTATTAGGTGATCCACTGCTTCCTTGTAGTTCCGAGACTGCTCGTTTCCCAAACATTCGTCACCACTTTGCGGAGAGAATCTCATGCAATTCTCCCCTTATATACTAACACTGTATCAAATTCAGGATCATTGAGGAGGTAGCGAATTTGAGGGCCAATAAGGGTTCCCTACCTGATTTTAGTTTCAGCAATTTATGGAAGTTTACGCAGAATATATTTGAAGAATAGTTTTGATGCGTCTATGAATAGCCGCCATTCATTGGGAATATCTTCTATGTTAAGTTTACTCATAAGACCCGTTAGGCCTACATAGTTACAACGTAATATGTCACTTTGCACTGAAAATACTGTTTAGGGATTCTGACGGGACACTTTTAGATCTTCACAATAAGCTCCCCACTACTTGAGTCTGGATACCAGTAGTTCTAAGCCTTTTTTTTTTTTTTTTTTTTTTTTACAACCCCAGGTAATTTAATTCAGGTTGAGTATCATATGGCGAACAGATAATGATATGTTGGTTTTGAGAAGTTAGGATCGGTGGAAGACTATGAATCTGCAGCAGAATTTAACAACTTGGGTCGACTTTGTCCGCCGTTTGCTCTTCAACGGATGAAACACTGGAGTAAGGTACTTGAGGTTGTGGAACCTTTAATTCTTCAAAGTGTGGCACAGTGACGAACATCTCAAGGAATATTTGAATAAGTAGCAGTCAACATTTTTTCTTTTTTGGATAGATCTTTAATTGGAGGAACTATGCAAAAATAGCAGTTTGAAGTATGATCTGTCGGCTCTCTCCATATCATTGGAACTGGTATTTGTGGTAAAAAGCTACCCCAAAACAACATGTCACATGATCCCATTTTTATTTAAAATTTTGGGTCTGAATGCAAAATGGCAGACTTCAAGATGGCCGCCATTATGGTACTACTCAGTTTCAGGTGTGGATCTATCTCCACTACCTTTATCCAAAATATGATCCCTTTACCTTCAGCCGCTTCAGAGTTACAAGGGTCTATTCCAAACTTTTACTATATTCTATATATTATAAATGCATTCAAAAGTTTAGGTCGTTTGGTGGTCGGTTAAATATTCTTTAATTAAGCCCATTATTTTCATGAGTTAATTTGGTCCGACATTGAACCAATTTAGGGGTTGGGACAAAGAAATTAAAAAGAAAATTCTCCGTATAATTAAGGACCACCCTATTATGGTGGGTGCAGTTCTCGTACTACAGCCTAAGCTATTCCAAATAGTTCCAAATATTATTTGAAAACTTGACTTGAGGTTTTATTATTTCTGGAATATCTTTCTTCGGTGTTTTTGAGAAATCTTGTCTTGGGTCTTGTCTGATGATCTTGCTGCTGGTCTCCTGTGAGTTGGTTTTACAAAATATTTTTATTCATTCTAATTTAACAAAAAAAAAAAAAAAAAAAACTGCCTTAAAAATTCGCAAAATAGAATTTTAAGTATAGAATAATCAGCCCTGTCTTTCATGTAGTTGTGCTGTAGCACTTTTTAAGAGTCAGTTTGAGCGTTCTACGAGTAAAATTTGACAAAGTGTAAAAAGAAAATTCTTTGAGACAATACCTAATGAAGTTGAGAGAGCAGCTCATTGAAGTTCCCAAGAACTTTTCTGTTGACACACACACTTCGACTTTATTTGCTCGTCTTCAGAGGGTAAGGTAGAGAAAAGAAAGAAAAAAGCGTAACAAAAAAATCTTCATGTAGTTCGTGAAACCAAAGGAATTGAATGTTTCAGCACATTAACTATTTACATCAACTTTGAAACTTGAGCACTTAGGAACAGAAGAGTTTTCTTTTCGAAAGAGGAAGAAAAAAAACTTTTACCGAAAGGTTAGTGAAAAGTTTTGCTTATTGTAACAGAGACCGTAAAAATTAAATTAGATAATTGTATTTCCTAGTATCTACTAGCTTTGTCTCTAAAGAAATGCTGTATTAAAAAGAACACGAAATAATATCTAAACAATTTAATTTTGTTAGAGAACGGAAATGTGTGTGTGCTTTATAATTGTTGATTGAAAGAGAAGTTTTCTTTGAAAATGTCGATTGATAACTCATTCAATTTTTCTAAAGAAAATATTAGAATTAGCAATCTTTCCTTTGGAATGTAATGATGTGTAATGTATAAGGGTTTATTTATTCAAAGATAGTGCTGACTGCTTCAATCGAAAGTATTATAAATAAAACAGTATCTTAGATTCCTAATTACATGCTCACACTGGGGATAACTTACATAATTCACTGAGATGAACAAAGGAAATTTATAGTGAATATGAATGCATCACTTTGGGTAAGATTCCGAAAAAGTACAGAGCATCACTTTGGCTTTACCTTGAGAAACAACTATTATGCAATTAACTTTTTTCATTTCTAGAGAAACTAGAGATAGCCGAGACCGGTGGAGTGGTAATGTAGTAAGTGTATCTTAGAGGTGATACAGCGTGATAAGGACCGGAACGTTTTAAAGTGAGGGTTGACTTTTCATGATGGTCTGTGAACATAACAAAAGCACAGGATCCAAGTTCCTGTTGTTGTTCGAAGTCCATTCTGTATATTAGGACCTATCTTTTATTACAATGGAGTTACATCAACTCAGCTGAAACTAGAGATAAGAGAATATGTATAAAGCAAGTTTTGATTCTCTATTCGAGACATCTGTTAGAATTCGCCAAAAGATTTCTTTTTATGAATGTACATAAAGCATATGGTTAAGGAGATATTCATTGCAAAGTCAGAATAACAAACTGGAGGATGTTGTAGGTTACATAACATTTAGCGGCACAATATGTAATCCCCATTGAATATAATAGATTGACATATCGAAGGTGGTGGGAAGATGAGGCCTGCATATTGAAAATATACACATTGGAATCATAGACTGTTAGTTGGATGTTAAATGAAAAATATCTTTGCATAGACGAGGAGAAAGAAATAAATATGTGGGAGATGCGAAATAACAGCTCTGACTAGATTAGCACAGGATGAGTTCTAATCACTTCTTTCTTCGTCTCGTTGAAACTCTGATTTTCTTAAATCGGATAATTGATTGGCTATAGCAAATCTAATGTTCACTGTTCTTTTTTGATTTATAAATTTGTTTTGAAGACATTTAGCAAAAAGAATTTTCACGACGTCAGTGGGAATTTCATGACTTCGTTGTGGAACAATATTCACATAAATATTTGAGTATGTTTAAGTTGTTTTCTTTATTTTTAATTCAAATTGTTTAATAATATTCTATATATACTGTTGTAAATGAGCTAAGAGGTCAGCACGGACCGGAAAGTTTAGCACAGGCCCGGCTCAGCCCGTGAATTTATAATGTGAAGCCCGTCCCAGTCCGAAATGTGTTTTAGCCTTTAGGTTAGAGCCCGGCCCGAGTTCGTGTGATAATCAAATGAGCCCGAAATAAGCCCAAATTACAGAAAGTTAATAATTTATTTACAGTAATTAGAGACATTTTATTTCAAATGTGCCCCTGCTGGCGCTGCTGTTGATGTGTGTTTTCCCCTACCTCCTCGAAAGAGGAGGGACAAGTTGCTGCGGCCGAGATCTTTCAATTGTTGGATGCGGAAGCATTACCACAATGAATTATTTCACGGACTTCTCTGTGCACTGTCTTGTTAGCTATTCTAAATAGCCTATGATTTTCACTCGCCAAGATCAAACGACTGAATGCCAAATTGCCAACACAGCCGAGATTATTCGCTTGTTTCGAAGTATGCTTCACGTATTTTCCGAGGGCACACTTGAAAGGCTCTAGAGATTTAATTTTGCAGTTTTGCTTTAAAAGTTCTTCAGAAAGAACGTTCCGATATCATTATACAGTATATTTATAAAGTTAGGCCCAAGAAATATCGTTGTATATTAAAAAATTTACAACCCGAGCCGGCAGTGGCCTATACTTTGTAGGCCTGAGTCGGGTCTACATGAGTCTTTATTTATCTTATCTTTTCAAATAGTCATAGTGTTAATTTTCACTTCTTAATGGAAAAAGCAGAGAAACAATTAATAACTATAAACGTCTCACCAGGACGTACAGAGATGAACTCTACTGCATATAGAATGTATAAATTATTAAAAGAAGAAATAGAAACTAAATTAGACTTGGAATTTCACGTGAAAAATTATTGCTTTTGGACCAAAAGATCCAATATATTTCATCAAAAACTTTCTTGTAATTCTTGTAAATCTGGAGAACTACATACAGTATAGCCAAACCCAAACTATCACTTAACTCACATGTCAGTATGATGTGCTTACTCCATAGAAAATACAAAAACTTGATTTAGGGGCCTTCAAAAATTTTGTGGTTCCTGAACCATTTCCAATATATTTCAATAAAAAAATTTCTTGCGGGACTTATATCTGTAAAACTACATACAGTGAAGCCGAACCCAAACTATTACTTAACTCAGTATGATGGGTTTATTCCGTAGAAAATGCGAAAACTCGATTTAGGGATCGATCAAAAATTTTGTGGCCCCTGATCCAAAAACTAATTATTGGCCAAGATCGCAATCTTTTGATTCATTTTTTGGATCATTTCTAAAAATCTTTGCCAAGATCGTAATCTTTTGATCCATGTTTGGATCATTCCTAAAATTCTTGTTTAGTCAAGTAGATAGTTACTCTAAGTTAGTCTTTTTCTCCTATACTAACTTAAATTACACTTATAAGTTATTCATCTTTGTTTTTAATAAATAAAAATTTCTGGAGAACACACAAGGCATTTGATTCTCGGTACTTCTAAATCAAGATTATATTAAATATATAAAAATTATTTCTTTTATAGTACTCTGTCTAGGAAACAAAGTATCTAAATGTTTAGTTATATAGAAAACAATTGACTTATCTCAAGATCGTGGTGTATTTTTAATTATTTGAAAAAACAACTACACATAATTGAAATTTATAAATATTTTTATTGATATTATTTACTTTTGTAGTATCATATGTTCCTTACACTTGTTATAGCTTATCAATTTGTAGATATATTACTTTCTTAGTAAATCATGTGCTCTAAAGAAACTTGAGGTAAACTTCTGAAGGAAAGAAGTCCATTTTATCTTAAGTTATGTTTTCTTTTATAAACTGTTTTCATCAAGTCTAGAAAGAGAGTTTGGTAACTCTGACTTTGACTTTGAGATAGAGGGAAGACATGGAATGCTTTCTAGTAACTCATCCTTTTCCTGTTCCCTCGATTCTCTTTCTTCTTCCTCGTATTCCTTTTTCTGCTGCCTCTAATGTATCCTGCAGTTCTCGTCTGTTCTAGTGCAGAAGAAAGTCGTTCTCTCCCAATGTTACATAGCCATAAGGTAGGATTCGATAGTCGAAAAGAATTGAGAGCGATCTGCCGCCAGCGTTACTCTGTAACAAATGACAAAGTAGACTTGGCATCAAAGCTTTGCTTGCTTCATCGTTTGAAGGCATTTACTCTCTTCCTCTTTCATGATTCCACAACTCCTAACTCTCTCCCTCCACCATTGCATTAGCGAACATCAGCTTCAATGACATCGCTTCTTGTCTGAGGTTTCTGCTCAACATTTCCTACCTCAACATGCATATATATTCTATGATATATGTTTCAAAATTATATGCGTATATCAAAACTCCCAAAAATTCATAAACTTATTAACTCTGCGGTTTTTGCTTTCAACAGAATACTTTTCCGATTTCTCATATTTTAATAAATTCTGCACTTAATATAAATGATTGTATGGTGAATCTCCTATAGCTATCTCTACACTTATAGGCTATACTGCTACTATAAGTTCCTTCAGTGCCGGAAACGTGACTGAATTTTGGTGGAAGTTCTTATAGGTCTATGTCACATATAGTTTAGGTGGTCAGATTGCATGCAAAAGTTGAAATCAACCATCAAAACATACTTACAATAATTCAATATATACATATTTCAAAGTACATCAAGCATAAACTGATCCAAAAATTCTATTTTTTCATTCTTCCTAACTTAATATATTTGCATTAAAATAAAGGGATGTAGAAAATGTACATTAGAATGCATTCATATGCTAAAGGCATTTTCAAGTAAATCAAAATTAAGTTCTGTTAATGTATCAACTTCATTTAGTCCGTTACGAATATTAGCATGAAATGTCTCTGTAATTTAATGTTAATGACAGGCTTGTTTGTGTCCTATGTAATGCATAGTATTTATGGAAAATAAATTGTTGATTAAAAGCAAAATATCTTTTACTCTACCTAGAATCACAAATATTCATACAAGTTGGTCATGACCGAATTTAAATCACTCCTATTTGGACAGTGAACAGTTTCCTTTTTATCTATGCCTACTGTAACTTTCTTAGTATATTTTTGAGAGCATCATCTATTCTAGAAATACTTCAAACATATTTACTATAAATATTACATATAGTAAATAATTTAGAATCTGGATTTTCAGACTCAGAAATCAAAACTCGTACCTACAACAGAAATACAGTACTTTTAGAGAATAAAAAGAATGTGAATATTATGGCTCTGCAGTTAATTTATTTCAAATTCATTAATATTTAAATAGTCTTGAAATTATTATTATTTTTTTTATATTGGCTGGATTCATTGATTCGTACAGTTAGTTATTTTTAGAATTTTGTTTTGCGAGATGTCAGTGCTAATGGCAGCGCTGTGGAATATAAGCAGTTGTTGCTATGTTATAAGTAAAGTGTAGCACTATTTGTGGTTTTGGTGAAGCTAATCAATTTTTATTTCTTAATGCCTGAAATATGGAGTGTCAAGTTGGAAAAAGAAATTTCATCTTCAACATGTTATCCTAGAAGGATTCAACAACGGTTCTACTTCCGCAGAGGGATACAAAAAAAAAAAAAAAAAAATCTGTTCAATGAATTGAGAGGACGCTATTGCTGAAAGGACTATCTGGCTTTGATAGGTTCTGTAATGGAAATTTTTACCTGACGACGCCCAGCATTCTGATCACTTATCCCCATTTGATGAGGAACATTTGAACGATTTAATCTATCGTGATCTTCGAAGCACACGGAAATTGGACACGATGGGCAGTGGACAGACAATTACTCTTGAACAGCTTCAATATATCACAAAGGTCCGAAAGATGGTTCGCAGGTGCCTCATTCACTCAGTACAGACAAGAACCAGCTGTTACCATATGTGAATCTTTGCTTATCCGTCATCATGAGTTCTGTCGCCAACAACATCGCTTTCTCTCGGTATTCTTATCGGTGATGAGAATTACTGCTTGCAAGTGAACTTTAAGCAGAGAAAGGAATGGATCAATCCAAACAAAAAGGCAACTTCATATCTTAAATATGATTTGCATCTCAATATAAGATAATGTTGTGTGTCTGATGTGACATGAAAAGGGTTACCCACAGTTAACTCTTACCTCATAATCGTAACATCACTGCTGCTGTATGTTGTGATCAATTCCAACCTGTTCGTTTCGCATTTCAAGAAGTGCCGGATAAACGACATGGCATCATCATCCACAGAGACAACACTAGACCACATACGACACATATGGCAACAGCTTCCATTTAGCAGCTTCAATGGGAAGTTATTCCTCATCCAGCATATTTCCCAGACATGGATCCTACAGATTATCATCTTATCTTGTACCTTTCGAATTCTCCATTACTCCATGCCATATCCTTCGAAGCTAATGATTAGGTTCAAAATTTCATTGATTACTTCTATGCATCCAAGCCACCGAGTTTCTTTTTTCTTTTCTCTTTCTTTTTAGTAAAGGCTCTCAACAACTGCCTGAATGTTGAGAAGAGATTATGAAAAATACAGGGATATATCAGTGATTCACTGTCTGATTAGTTTAACCCTCAAACAAAAAGTATGTAGATTGCTTCCAAGCACTCGCACTATGTCAGAGTTTTCTTGATGGGGCGGGATAAGGTTCTTCTCCGACATAAAATTTCACGTTTCCTGTTAGTAAATTAGTATACAGCTTATAAAAATATATGTACTTTTCAAATACAGGGATATAATTGCCGTTTACTCTTCTCAAGTTATATCCCTGATTCCAAACGATACGAACTAATGAATCAACCTGATATTTGATTAGAACCATCTGTTACCAGTTAGAAGATCCCAAAAATGTTCAAAAGAGGAGTTCAACAGACATTTTACAAGGAATGTATTTCTGTTTATGTTAGAAAAATGTATTGAAATAATACCATAACTTATAAAACCACTTTTTATTCAATATAACATAAAGTGTAAATATATGAAATTTAGAAAAATAATATCAGGAAAGAAAATGGCATTTTCATTCTTTCTTTTTATTTTATTTGTGGCTTAAACGAAAACAAAAAGGTCCTTTGTTCTTGAGTTGATGTAGTCTTTGTATGACAGAATTACATAGATGACAGGGTTTAGTAAAAAATAAGATGGAAGTTGACTGACAAGTAACTAAAGATCCCGTAATAATCTCTTAGCGGTTCTGTCTTCAATATGAGCATCAAAGGAAGGATAGAATGCAAAGACTTTAGAGCGAGGAATCGATAAATGTAATAATCCTGGTGAAAGGGCAGGTCTGAAAGAAAAAGAAATTGTTTTGGTAGAACAGATTCATTTCGGAATCAATAATAAGTTATTGAGGTTTTTAGAGAAATATCCCATGAATTTTTACTTGAACGAAATTCATGCATATTTTGAAAGAAAAAGAATTATTTAAAAATTCTTAATTTTCATTGTCATCATAATTCTTACATGCGAAATAAAAGCAAGGCTAGGAATAGCGAAAGTAGCCTTTAGAAGGAAGAAAATACTATTTTGTGTTACCTTGAATTAAGAATTGGGAAAAAGAGACATAAAATTCTTCGTGTGGAATATTGTACTATAAGAGTCAGAAACATGGGCATTGAGCTAAATGATAAAACCCGACTAGAAGCTTTCGAAATGTAGGTGTGGAGAAGAATGGAGAGAATTACCTGGGTCGAGTATAAAACGAATGAGAGGGTCTTAGAAATGGAGGGTGATAAAAAAAATAAATATTATATAGAAGAGGTTCAGAAACTGGTTCGGACATTGGCTAAGAAGGAGCTGTATCATGAAGGACGCGCTATATGATATGGTGGCAGGAAAGAGAGAGAGAGGGAGGGAATGTAGGAGACTACAGTTAATGGACGATATCAAAACGGGGGGGGGGGTATGTGACGACGAAGACGTTAGCTTAGACCGTGGAGCATGGAAGCTTCTCAGTTGCTACAAGTGATCTACCAATAATGGCAGAATATCTTTGATGATTACGATAATAATTTCTTCTTTTACAAAATTTAAAATGTGAAAATAATTTAGACCCTACATTAATTTCGTATAAAATACTCGGAAGATTTCTTTAGCATTTACTTTAGTACAGGTATGCTGAAACAAGGTCAATCCTTTCTTTTGTCAGCGAACAATTGAATACAAAATAACAATTTGGAGATAAACTTATTTGTAATTAAAGACAAGAAACCATTTCTTGGTCTAAAGACCGACTTAATGAATGCCAAATTTTCGAAGATGAAACGAAAATTCAATTCGTCATCCCTTTCGAAATAGAGGTCTAAATTAGTACAAATTTATCCAAGAGAAAGGAAACAAGAAATGAAAACAAGGTGTAATCAGATGTGGAACAACCGCCACTATGCAATAACTGAATTAAACGTTCCTATCCAACCCTATATTGAATCATTGCATTTTGTATATGTGAAACAATGTCTTGGACAAGTAACAACCAGTACAACAGCGCGAGACAGTAGTTTTAGCTTAACTCTGTCTAGTTGTTCACAGAGTACAACGAAATTGTGATAGTTGAGCCGCTTGGTACCAGACTCTAATGGATTTTACCCTTTCCACTATGAAACACGTACGAGAGCACATTATCCATGTCAGTCAGCTTGTTTTATCGGATTGATGTGCCAAACCATTGGGATTTGTTTACTGAACTCTTCAATGATACTATATTTCTTTACAGGTGTACTCTACCTGAAGCGATTGGAATAATTGCTGTTCAATACTAGAAATCTGCTCTTGTTTCTGCATAACTCTTCAGCATCGTTTCAAAGGCATTATTCATTTTTCATGTTAGCAGAGAATTGTGGAAATCTTCATAAACCAATTACACAAGCTTGCCTTAATATGTACTTGCTTGTGACAGATCTCCTTCGATGGCATAGAATATCGAGACTTCAATTATAATTACGATGCGTCCAGACGTTAATTGATCTATATCATCTTTCTTCTTTGAATTTCTGAAATAATCTCTTGATTATCATTTGAGATAAGGCATTCGGCAGAATAAACAATTAAGTACACAAAATTGTATTAGACATAATGAAATTTGATTATATTTTCGTAACTTTTACTTTAGAGCAAAATAGAGGGAAATTGCCATTTCAGAGACAAAAGTTGAAATTAAGTCTTCTTCTTATTAGAGGTCCTGGCCTTTTCATCCGGAAAAGAATTCGGTTCGTACGTTTGCATTAAAGGATCTAGTGACTTGGTTCGCACTTTTTAAAATTGGTCCCAACGAAATGAACCAATGTTTTGTGAGATTCCACGGCGAAGTTTTCTTCTGATGCTCATATTCCTCAAGTACAAATAACATACGAATCATCAGGGTTATGATTTTTAGAAGCAGTATTCATAGCAGAAAAGAGAGAGTAAAGGTGCTAGATATGATGCGAAAAAGTTACGTAAAACTTTTTCGCTCTCTCAATTACTTTGACGACTACTCTTTTTCCTAACATAAACAAGTTAACAGAAACAATGTATATTTCTGTATTATAGATCTCTAGAGATAGAGAGAATTATGTCTACATTAGTCGCTACCACAAAAAGGAAAGAAGAATAAAATTGTTGTATTTAACGAAATCGAGCACTATGTTCTTTAGCAAATTGCTAAGTATTCTGCCTGTTGACATGTTCTGGGTCTAATAGGAGATTCTTCTCTATGGGCTGGAAATGTTTCCTCCATGTTTCTCGATCTTCAGCTTTCTCCTTTAATCCCCAATATTTTCTATTCTTTTTCAAAGTATCGTTAATTTTTGTTCTTCTTCTTGCTATTCCTGGTTTCCTTCCATCTTACCCTCTATGGCGATATGAAGAAAGCAAAATGTGTCCAATAAGTTGGCCTTTCTACGAAGAATGTTGGAAAAGATCGTCTTCTTCTCACCTACTTTTTCTAAAACCTTATTCTTCGTTTGTTACTCTGTCTATTCTCTTCTTCTTTTCCCTTCAGCAGCACAACATTTCTAAGATCCCTAAGTATTTCTTATTTCTTCGTTAACTCCTGTAAGTCTGTGAACCATACAATTCCATGCTACATATGTAGCACATGACCAGCTTCTTCGTTATTCCAATGTTAAGTCTGGTAGTATAGAGTGATCTTTTCTTATTAAATGTCTCTTTGCCACAGCAATTCTTGACCATCTTTTTCGGTGCAGTAAGCATCTCTTGTCAAAATACTTCCCAGATATTTAACATGATCAACCTTTTTAAACTGTCTTTGTTCTACTCTGATACTTAATGGCGAGTTTTCAGCTGATACTTTCGCGACTTTCTACTTTTGGATGTTGATTGTCGTTCCACATTGTTAACCAGTGTCAAATATTCTGTTAATTACCTTCTGTAATCCTTATTCAGTACTAGCTATAATAACCGTGTCGTGCATATACCTCATCTAGTAGGTAATCCGTCTTCCAATTTCGAAATTTGTACCTTCCGTTAATGCTTCTTTCATTAAACATTCATCGTAAACATTGAGTAACTGTGGTGACGTACTACATCCTTGTCTGACTCCTGTTCCAATTTCTTCATTGTTGGTTTCTTCCTGGTTCAGAAGCAACCTCACCTGTTTGTCCTTTAAACGGTTTGCAAACGGGCCGACAGTCCGCAGCTTACACCGACTTCTTTAGGCATTTTGAAAAGTTTGATCCAATTGATCCAGTCTATAAAGAACAAACACAACTTTTTCTTTATGTCAAAAACTCGTTCTGATATAATTCTTATCAATTCTATAACCTCTATGGAGTCTTCTTTTTGATATCTGTATAGGTTACATTGCTTTACTTCACTGGTTATTTGTCTTCTTTACCCACTTTTTCTTCTGTCTCTACTACTATATCCCTTGAAATATATTTCTGATTACATAAATCCTTTGTGTATCCCTCCCAGATCATAAGGATTCTTTGATGGTAAGTGACTACCTAATCTTGTAGGTATTTGATTCGATATGCTTTTGTTAGTTATTCGTACTTTTTGATACATCAGGTAATATCTTCCACGGCGTTGAAGTTCCATTGTTTCTTCACGTATTGCTTCTGTATACCTCTCTCTGGTTCTGTCAGTTTCTCTTCTCAATTCATTATTCAGTCTTCAGTATTCTTTGATGTTTGTGGTTTTCACCCTCTTGTGTTCCTCCTCCTTCTTAAGCATCACCTCAGTTACCCATGGTTTTAGTACTGTTTTCATCTTGACAATGTCGTTATTGAAGTATCTAGCAGAATATGTTTAACTTTTCCCCAGTTTTCTTCCATGGCGCTTACCCTATCGTCTATGTGCATAATTTTTCTTCTTCCTCTTTCATATTACTGCCCATACTTCTTACTAGTTCTAAATTGCATTTTCGATTTCTCCTTCTATATTTCGTGATTGAGTTTAACTAGGTTTAGATCTCCACCACTAGGAGATTGTGGTCCGAACCAATGTCCACTAATAGGAGTTTCTTAACATACCGTACACTATTTCTGAAACGTTGCTGACGAAAATATTATCGACTTGGTAGCATCTTTTATCTTCTGGACTTTTCCACGCCTACAACTTTGTTGTTATCTTCTTATACCACGTATTTCTTCACGTTGTTCTGCCTACAGACATAGATCAGCAATTGGTTCCCTGCGTTTCTTCTGCCTAATAGAAATGATCCCACTATATTATTCTCAGGTGCTTCTCGCATCAGGCTGTTGAAGTCTCTTATTAATATGGTATTAGTTTGACGTTTTCACTCCCGATGCAATATCATCCTAATCTCGTTATATATTACTTCCACTTCATTATCATCATGATCGGTTCTTGGCATATGCTCTTGTATTACAACAATCTACTGGTGTTTCACTTAGTTTTACAAACATCAGGCAATTAATACAACATTCCATCTTGGTTACACTATATTGTTAAACTATGTTCGGATAAAATGTATCTGTAGATGCTGAAACTAGTTCATATAGGTACATCAACAGTGGGGTGAAGAAAACACACTCAATCCATGATCCATGGCGAGTAATAGACGAGTGGGAAACAATGTAATTCGAGGAACTTAAGAATTTTCTTCAGGGAAGAGATGGACTGATTCAATTATGATGTTCGTTACTAAATAATCTCAGACCCTGTATTGGAAATGTACCAAATATGTTAAATGCTATAACTATATGAAGAAAAATTTCAGTTACTGAGCTAGAGAAACCAAATACGAATGCTTGATCCGTAGCTATCACGATACTTTAGAAAGTTAACTTTGTATTGTACTGGAATTAACATTCTCCAATTCATACATCTTGCATAACATGAGCTTCATTTCAATACCTGTGAGGGAAAATATCAAAATGGTCAAAACAATAGATTTCATCTTGTATGCCTCCCATATGGATTTTGTTCAAATGGTACCGAAACATTTTATTGAACAAATATAACTTGTATATATATATATATATATATATATATATATATATATATATATATATATATCACTATAGCTTGATAATGTAGCAACATTCCTCGTTTTATTAAGTTCCATTCTCTTAAATTTGCTTGAATTGAAATTATAGAACTTATTTTTGATTTACATTTTATATCGAAAATAGTCAGAAGGGCACAACAAGGTCTCAAATACCCTTATTAGTCAAATACCCTATTAGCATATATCTATGTATCCTATCAACCTATATCCTTCCAAAAATAATTATATAAATTTTATTTTTCCGAACCAGCTTCCAATTCCACCAGTTAACAACAAGATTTATTACAATATAAAATAAGTTAAAATAATATTACGGTGCAAACTTTTATGCCGATTGTTGATAATTACTAAGTAGACTTTGGGTTTATTTATTTTGATTAGATTTGCCAATCTGCTTATATTTTTGAATAGTAATAGGAATGAGGGGTTTTATATAGCATCCAAAACTTAAATAAATATAAACAATCGGATTCAATGTTTCCAGTGGTTTACACGTTCCTTGCATTCTATATGAAAAAATGTTATTTTGTATATATGTATGTCCTTCAAGACCACAGCTTTCAACGCAGAAACATTGATCAAAATGTTCTTCCACAATGGTTGTATGGATTTCATTTATATTTCATAAATTAATATTTAGTTAAGAACTTGACAATATGACATATCTCATTTTCCTGAGAAAAGTCTACAAAGACTATTTTATAGATTGAATTAGTTCTTTTGGCAACACTTTGTTCATATTTCATAAATAGATATTTAAACAATATCTATATATATATATATTTCTTCTAAAAAATCCATAAATGATAGCTTGTTGACCGACGTCAGTTTTGTATAGATTTTTGATGTAGAACTAGCAGAAAGGGATCTGTAATATATATATACAAAATGTTGTTGATAGTAAAAGATAGATTTCAAATTAGACAGAAATTGAAGAAAGTAGTATAATAATGATAATAATATGAATGTTTAAATTTTCCAATTAATCAGTAGTGAATTTTAAATGATAACTTAAAAACGGCTTAATGATAATAATATTAACAACACATATTTTGGTGAAAATGGCGTGAACTGTTATTTACTGTTGGAGACACGTCTGAGGAATCTGTCATTTAAGTTTGTGAAAAATGTATCTATTACATTATGTTAAGTTGATTAAATTATTTGGATTACTATTACTAGATCAATATTTGCGACTGTGTTTTTAGTGGTTTACAGTCTTATTATGGTTTAGTATAATTAGTTTGGAATAACATTCTGAACGAAGAAAACGGTTAAGTAATTACATTGTACGTATGAAAGGATTTATCTCAATCTTTTATATTTCATACATATCTATGTAATTTATGTTTACATTGTGTGTGTGTTTTTCTGTCATTATATATGTTATTGTAAATTTACTTTAATTTTGCGCAGACATTTCTAATTTACAACTTCATAACGTAGAATTGTTTGTGTGATAAAATATTTAGGAATTAATAACAGTTATGTAACTGTTAAACGAGAACTGTGACCTACAAATATTTTGTAAATTTGTTGTTTGATTTATTATCATTGCTTATTTACTGAGGTACTAAATTATTTTTCAGACAAGCAGAAGTTATTAAGAAACATTAAGAAACATTAAAGATAGAATCATTTGGAATTTTCAGGAAGTGAAATACTCTGGAAAATTCATTTAGATAAAGTCGATAATTTATGTAGCATTCCTATTATTTCTGTCTTTAATATCCTTCATAAACATGTTGTGTTCTAGATAAATACTTGTAGATTTTGTTAATATTTCCATTCTTCTTAGAAGATTCCTGTTTCCATCTTCAAAAGTCATAACAAAAAGAAAAAATATTATTTTGATGGAAAATTATGTATAGAACTGGAATCACAACTAAACAGTTTTCGATAACATAGTGTTAAGAACAAAATCTTGTGCGGAAATCTAATATAAATTGCTAATAGAAGTACCATTTGCTTTTGTCATTTTTATAATTTATTTTTTAGTTAACAACTTCCCAATTTGAACAAAAACAAATGTCAAAGACTATGGACAATAACGCACTGAATTTTGAGTTTGCGTCTGTAAGTAAAAAGTAACAAAAATAAATAATTTTGGAAGATGTTTTCTTCAAAACGGCATGAAAACATTTGCTTTACAAACATATCTTCATTTTAATTGAACGTATTTTATACAATATTTTTTTCTATTTGACGCAAGGATAATTTTATTCATTTTTCACTTAAACAAAGGCGCAACTACTGAATAGAAATTGAAACAAGTAACAAACACATTCATAATCTTGAGAATCCTTTTTTTCAAAATGGGATGAAAACATTTGCTTTACAAACATATCGTCACTTGAATTCAAAATATTTTATTTACTAATTTTTCCATTTGACACAAGGATAGTTTTATTGACTTTCCACTGAAAGAAAGGCGCAACTACTGAACAGAAATTGAAAAAAGTAACAAATATCATTTTCTTGAGATTTTTTAAACCTTAAACAAATCATTCTTTGCCACATAGAGCACAAGCGCATTGATGAAAATTTAACCCTAGGAACACCAAGGTATTTTTGGGTTACATGAAACATCAACGGGGGGGGGGGGGCGTCTGAGGCCCACAGCATAAAGTTCATTATTTCTCACGGAAAATAATTTATCTTGTCTGATACGAACTTGGGATGTCTAAGACATCATATATTTTTATTCTTTATTATTACTAGGTTTCTAAGTACAGTGTTGCCAACTATATGTGTGTAATTATTTAATCCTTATCCGGGCAACCGGAGCCTCCCAGGCCCAGTAGCTTCATTTTTCTAAAATTTCTCAATAACCATACATATTTCGAAGACATAAAATACTGAATTCTTTTATCTTTCGTCGAAGTTAAAATCATGAACATATCGAGTTGGTAAAGCTAATGCTTTTTTTAAAAAAAATTTGAAAATATTTTCCTGACGTAACCGGGCAACCGGGGCCTAGGAGGCCCCATATAACTTTAGTGAAATTTCTGTCAAATATTAGATCAAATTGTCACATAATTATATATTGAACACGTGACTATTGTAACCTTTAGTCGGAACAGTATGCGGCAACAGACATTGAATTTTGAGTGTTCTGCACTTAAAATATATACTGGGTCTGACAGGCCCCGGTTGCCCGTTTACGTTACAAAAATGTCTGGACCGGATTTGCTATTCTGCTTGGCTTACAAAAGCGTGACACGAAGTTTCGCTACTTGACAAAAATATATACCGGTACATTCTAGACTAGTCTAAACAGTAAGTGACAATAGGCATTGATTTTGTGTATTCTGCACTTAAAATATATACTGGGCCTCACAGGCCCCGGTTGCCCGTTTACGTTACAAAAATGTCTTGCCCGAATAAGGGTTAAGTTGCCATTTTTTATTTTCGTCAGTAACTGTGAGCTATTTATTTTATTTGTTTGTGTAGAAAAACTATCAAACAGATCAATAGCAACTTAGTAGAGTGTAGTATGTATACAAAGGCGGCTTCTAAAAACATTTTGGTGCTGTAAAGTAGGGTAGAATGGGGAAGAGTATGGTATACTTCAGTATTCCAATGAATTCAGGATTAATCTTTTATAATTCCTTCCCGGTTATCCTTGGAATAACAAAATTATTTCAAATTTTGTTTCCGCGAAAAGATAGACAGTGTGAAGGACGTTCATTGGACACTATAGGTGATGTCAAAAGTGAAGAAATGTTGTCAACACAACATAAGTTACAATTTTTCTAGTGAATGAACATGTAAAACGTAAGCAAACAAGCTACGACTTGTCTGTCAGTTTTGTAAACTAATATCGCTACAACATCATGAATATTACAAGGGATTCATTTAAAGAAACGCACCATTGCTTCCATTTGTTCCATTTGCATTATCAAATAAAATATTCAAATCACTGTCTTTTGCACCAAAATCTGATAGGGTTATTTCCACCTTGCCATATTCGAGCTCACTACCTTATATGTCAGATTCATTTAAAAGTTCTTTAAGTTCTTTCTTAATTGAACTTCGGCGAAGAGCACAATTTGCCATTGCTCCAATGCTGCTGCAGATTCCCACATACAGTCACAGTCACACAATAACGAATTGACAATTTCTTATGAAATATGCGTTTTAGTCAGTGCTGCAGGCTGCTGCTTGTAGATTCTATAATTAAAAATACTTTATAACACCAGAGGTGCAGCAGCGTAGTTCTGTCCAAATGTATATGCGTGTGTGTCTGATTATAATATAAAGTAACATATTTAGGTGCTAGCAGGTTTGAATGAATAAACTAATAGAAATAAAATATTTAGGTACCCCAAAAATAATCAGAAAAATGAATATATTAAATTTTTATAATGTACAGTTGTCAACACTGCACCAGAATAATAGATCAGAGTGCCCCAGGATGTTGTAATACAAAATATTTTCAAAGGAAAATAAAATTAATAGCCAAAACACTGGAATATAACGTTTAGCGTATGCGGTAAATAGCCCCTTAGTATTACCAAGGGGAAGGGGAACTCTGAGGCCCACAGCACTTTCTTTATTTATAAATTGAAAAAACAAAACACTAAAAACTAAGCAAGTACTTTTATGATGAATGGGGTCAAACTTGACAATAGCATTTTTTTAGATTTTTTTATGCAATTAGAAATGTTACAAAATGTAACAAAACTAATTTGTGGGCCTCCGAGCCCCCTCCCCCCTCCTTGGTGTTCCTAGGGTTAACATGCGGTTAATAGTGGCTTATTGAGTCAGTTTTCAGTTCTGGGACATAGGATAGCATATTAGATCCCGTGCATCACAGCTTAGCAACGACTCAACATGCTGCATAAAGAAGTTTCACAAATTAAATCCATTCTCCCACAATTTGGGACTTAATTAAAAATTTGTATATTTCAGAATCTATACTGATTTAAATATTTCAATTTTGGAACCAAATTACAGAGAAATAAGCAAAGAGAATAAAATAATTATAAGTTCAAGTTTAGTTTCACTTTCAGTAAGGATCCATATCGCATGAACTCCCGCTGATAAAATAATTTTAACATAAATGTAAATCATCGCCGATAAAATTGCATTTGGTCAAGTTACTTCTTTCTAAATAAAAAGTGAAGTAAATTATATTCTTTTTACGATATTGGGTCATAAGTTCAAAATGAAATACCGAGTTTAACGTTTTCCCGTTACACTCTTTACAGGGTAAATTCACTATTATCTTTCTGTCTAATTTAAACCATATATATATATATATATATATATATATATATATATATATATATATATATATATATATATATATATATATATATATATATATATATATATATATATATATATATATATATATATATATATATATATATATACAGGGCGTTTAATAAGTGATGGTAGTACACGTCAAAACTAACAAAAAAGTCTTAGTAAACATGTGTCGGCAAACGCTTAGTAACGGAGATAGGGGCTGTCGAAAGTGTGGGAAAATGAAGTTTAGAGACGAATATCTCAAAAAGTATGAATCGGACAGAGGGCGGTCCAATGGATGACTATCGAAGTCAGGCCTGCGCTATGCAAAAATGCATGGTTCAGAACTCTGCAATGCGCGCGCGAGAGATTCCCCAAAGAAACGGAGGGATTCTCGGAAAATTGTCCAAGGAAAGGGGGCTCGAGATGAACATCGAGGGCGAGTCAATCCACCAGTAATTCATAAGTCGTGGTACCAGGTCGAAAGCTCGAAAAGATACAAAATGGCGGACAATGTTTACGTGTCGTGTGTGGTTGCATAACCAGTAGGAAATGAGAGAGGCAGTCAAAGAGAGGTGGTGGTGCATGTTGTGAACTACTTCAGGGCACATTACTACGACGAATGCACAAGTACGGAGTAGTTCTTTACTGTGCCAATATCAAGGTAAAACAAACGATGAGCGAAAATGAATGGAGTGGTCGAAAGGAACACTGGTAGAACATGTAAGCCAGCTGGAAATACTGAATCGGGGTTGCAACAGACGTTGAGCTCACCTTGGGTGCATGATGTTGCGGGTTCAAATCCGCTGAAGTGCCAACTGAATGCAGTGGTTCTGATCCCAGATTTTCCAAATCGTAGGTCCCGTCCTTCGAAGCTCCTAAGCTCGTTTAAAGCAACAATAACTCAATCAATCGATCGCCTGTAGATTGCTCATTATTTGGTTCATCCCCTGTACGTATACGTAAAGAAAAAAAACTGTGCACGTAGTTCTTGTCAATCAGCTGGTAAGCCAGGAAATATGGAATGGAAGAACAGTACACTGTTTCGATTACAGACGTGAATTGGAAACACGTTTGCCTGGACACGGAAGAGGTGTCAAATGCGCGTGCCTTTACAGTGTTGTGGATGTACTTACTTCGCCGTATTGAGGGGAACAGTGCAATAGTTTCAGTAGTGTTGCAAAGCCACGGGGATCTATTTGTGTAGTGTTAATTAGTGCTATTAGTGTCTTGCTAAATTATTGTTTACCTTCCCATTGATACAATGTAAAGTAACAATGAGTATGCTGACATGCACTTTATGTAAGACAAAGCAAACGGGAATGCGGTACAGGCCGCTAAGTTATATCGCGAGACTTTCCCTACGAGACAGCAACCAGAAAGAAGAACATTCATCAGAATACATCAGCGGCTACGAGAACATGGGAGCTTTACACATTGTTCCAGGCCGGGAAGGCCAAGGACAATACGTACCCCTGAATTAGAAGAACGCGTGCTACAGGCAGTGGACGAAAACCCAGAAACGAGCGCAAAACGTGTGGGACTTGCCGAACGCGTATCCAATGCTTTCGTATGGCACATTCTCCATGAACAGCAGTTGTACCCATACAATCTGCAACGTGTCCAACCTCTGACCCCCACAGTCTTTCAGGCGAGAATGCAGTTTTGGCAGTGGCTTCGCAGACAAATTACTGGCAATCTTCATTTCACTGATGACATTCTATTTACTGATGAAGCACAATTCACCCGGGATGGCATTGTAAATTTTCACAATTCTCATGTATGGGCCGCTGAGAATCCACATGCAATAGTGGAGGTAGGACATCAGCTTAGGTTTTCCTTAAATGGTGGTGTAGGTCTCTTAGGTAATCAGCTCGAAGGACCATTCTTTCTTCCTAATGCATTAACTGGGATCTCATATTTGCGATTTCTCCAACATGATTTGCCGCGTCTACTCGAAGATATACCTCTTGATAGGCGTCAGCGACTGTGGTTTATGCATGATGGAGCGCCAACACACTTTTTTAACCGTGTCAGAGAACATTTACATGCCCGATTCGGACGAAAGTGGATAGGACGTGGGGGTCCTATTGCTTGGCCACCGCGCTCTCCGGACTTAAATCCTTTAGATTTCTTTCTCTGGGGCCACGTGAAATCGCAAGTTTATTCTACCCTTGTTGCAACATTAGAAGACCTTCGAGAAAGGGTGGAACAATGTTGCGGACATATTCAACAGAATGCCGACATGTTATCACGAGTACGTGGATCTTTGCAAAGACGGGTACGAGCATGCATTCGCATGAATGGACGACACTTCCAACATTTAGTTTAATGATAGAGGTAAGTAAATTTCTCATGCATCTCTTCTGGGCTTACACATCTGGGTATTTACGGTTTACCTTATGATTAATACTGTACGCATTACAAATATGACGATTTCTGTTTGTTGATATGGACAAACACGACATGTCCATCATTTTTTTGTTTGTTGTAATACTCTTACGCGTTCAACATGCGGAATGTTTCAGATTCGCCTCCCACATACTCGAATGTTGTCATGCTTTTTCTATTGCAATCCAGTTTGCGGATATTCGTTACGTTAACTGCTTAGCACATAATGCTTCATCAGTGCCTTGCATACCGTTTGATTTAACAAAGTGCTACCACACTTGTACGTATGCATTAGCTGTCGGAATTCTTCCTGGAGCCATTTACAACGTACATCACCACACTTCGATTGCCTCTCTCATTTCCTGCTGAATATGCAACCACACATGGCACGTAAACATTGTCCACCATTTTGTATCTTTTCGAGCTTTCGACATGGTACCACGACCTTTGAATTACTGGTGGATAGAGTCGCCCTCGATGTTCATCTCGAGCCCCCTTTCCTTGGACAATTTTCCGGGAATCCCTCCGCTTCTTTGGGAAAACCCTTGCGCGCGCATTGCAGAGTTGTCAACCATGCATTTCTGCATAGCGCAGGTCTGACTTTGATACTCATTCATTGGACCGCCCTCTGTCCGATTCATACTTTTTGAGATATTCGTCTCTAAACTTCACTTTCCCACACTTTCGACAGCCCCTATCTCCGTTACTAAGCGTTTGCGGACACATGTTTACTAAGACTTTTTTATTAGTTTTGGCTTCTACTATCTACGGTTTAATTTATGACCATTACTTATTAAACACTCTGTATATATAAATGAAAATAACTTGAACCACCCGACCGATCTCGGGTTGGAATTGGGTGTCTTTTATCATTTCACTTTGAGGATACAAGGTAGGAGGGGGGATAGATGTAAAATATACGTAAAAATGAAAGTGACTACGTTTGTGACTTAATAACTCTTGAAAAACAGGATCGATCTCGATCAAATTTTCAACATAGATGAGGTTCGGGCCTAGAATGTTTCTTTTTATCATTTCACTTTGACGGTGTAACTTAGGGAAGGGAGATATATTTAAAATAATCGAAAATGACTGATGTTAGTGCCGAACCCATAATTTTCGGTGTCACTGAGATGAACAGTAATACTTCCGATGCTGTCTAAGTCCAAATTTAGCCCCATACCTTGGGGTTGTGGGAGAGAGAAAACACAAAAATGATCGAAATTGGCCGATATTAGTGCCGAGTCCATAGTTTTTGGGGTCACTGTGATGAAAAGTCCAAACCAAATTCAGCACTTTATATCTAATATGAAACGTATTCTCCTCGTCCAAAGAACGGATATCCTGCTAGTGATATATATAGAAGAAGTAGCTGAGTGAAGATAAGGAGAACAAATGGGAGCAATTAGAGGATTAAAGATATGATCCTGTTTTCACAAACTCACGCGGCCTTAGATGAATGTAGGAAGTGTAACTCCTTTCTGTCTATTGAAGATGAATGATCGGTGATTCTTCATAGAAAGGGGATAAATAAATTGTGTTGCATTTCTTGGCTCATGGAAAGATATTGACTGAGTGAATTGAAAAATTTTGATGGGAGGATTGTAAGCATCGAAGGCTCATAAGAAAATATGCATATCAACCAACGAGTGAAATTTAGAAGAGAAAAAAATAACACAAAAAGTATAATTAGAAGTGATTCTTCACATAAGCAAGCTTTATTCAATGTATGCTGTTTCAAGAAGAAATTATGAAGAAGGTTATGTGAAGCCAAAATAATATTTAGTTCATAATTAGCTGATTATTGAATTAGAGCAATTTAGAGTATTGATAAAAAGGCCAGCTTTCTTGATTTTGGTACCAAACAAATGGTTTGATTCCCTTTGAAAACTCGTGAGTATAGGATTAAATGTTTAAATTCTAAATATATTTTTCAAGATATATAAATACATAGGTTTAGAGCATAGTGTTACATACCCTGGATAAAAGCAATCCAGATTCACAAGGAATTTCTGATTTACATGATTTTTCATTAAAATACCGTGTGAATTCATTAAAATTCAGGATAGGAATTAAAAACTTACATTTCGATTTTCAGAAACGGTAGTGTCAATCGTACTGAGAATGAACCACCCATATTTAATAAGGTGAAGTATGCCAGTAGGTGACAAAAACAATTATCTACCGGCTAAAAATGTAATTGTTGCTACTATCTGTTGACGTGTATCATCACATTAAATATGGGTGCTTGACCCGTAGTACGATCGAAACCAGTGATTTATTTGTGGATTTTGTAGAAGGGGGGAATATTTATGCAAAGTATTTGAGAACAGGATCCTGAGAAGAATATTCGGACCTAAGAGGAACGAGAATGGGGAATGGCGGAAGCTTCATAACGAGGAACTATATAGTTTATACGGTTTACCCAACATTGTTAGGGTCGTCAAGTCTAGGAGGCTTAGGTGGGCAGGTCATGTAGCTAGAATGGAAGAAAGTAGAAACGCTTTCAAAGTCCTAACTGGTAGACCCATAGGAAAACGACCATTAGGAAGACCTAGGCGCAGATGGGAGGATAATATTAAGATGGATCTCGCAGAGATAGGAATACAAAGTAGAAACTGGATGCAATTAGCTAAGGATAGGAGTCAGCGGAGAGCTTTTGTGAACGCGGCACTGAACCTCCGAGTTCCATAGGCCATGGAGTTAGTTAGTTAGTTAGTTGTGTTTTGTATAACAGAACAACTTTAAAGTGGGGTTGGGAGAACGTTATTTATAAACCTACCGGCTTTGAAATTATGGTACTAGTTTGATAGGAGACCTCCAAGTTAATCATTTTTAAAACTTTTTTTAAAAACAATTTTATGATGAATACGGATAGGTACGTTAGATAAGATTTGGTTAGATTGCATGCGTTAGTTACCGTACTACTTTTTGTCCTGCTGAGGACATGTGTAGAGCATCCAGTAAAAGCCCTATTGTTGCATTGCAATCTGCACACCTTGTCATAACAAGTGTACACTCCTACGTAAAACGATTTTGCTATGACAAGTAATTCTTTAGTCTGTTCTAATTTGGTCCTTGAAGACCAAATTCCCCGCCCGAACAATAAATACAACAAAGGGTAAGAGTTTACTATGGGAAGAACAGTGATAAGTGCACATATACTTGAGCCTATTTATTAAATAGAAGGGGAAAGACGCTACTAAATGTCATTGCTCATTATCATAAATAAGTTTTAGTACCATTTTGCTCCTTGTACTTAATAAAATTAGATTCAGGGGTGTGTGCACCTATCAATGTTCTGCTGAAAGTAAACTTTTGGCCAACAAAACATACTGGCATTAAAATAAATACAGAATTGAACAAAGACAGGGTTAAGCTGAAGCATAATTTACGGGATTATCTAACACTGTGTTTAGAAATTAACAATACTTTCACACCATGCCTCACTTTAGAATAGTGTAGCAATACGAGGTTGTTTTACATCGGATACAGCCTTTTTCCCAGTTGGTTTGTTGGTAGTAGCATGATGTCATTATGTCCATTTTTTATCCAGCTGATGGCATACTTTTCTGCATTGAACGAAGTAATATCTGGTCCATTAACGTTTATGAAAAGAATAAATTCGAGGGTTTTTACAGATAAATGGTTTCTAGTATCAGTATGCTGGAAGTTTAAGTTGGAAAAGCCTTTCTCACACTCTACAGAAGAAACTGGAAGAACACTGATTTCCATGTTAAGATTTTGTAGATTTGGGCCAATATTAGGTTTCATCTTATGCTCTCGAAATTCGTGCAGAATTTTGGCTAAATCATTAGAGGAAAATTTTAATTCTTTCATTTTTTATTTTATTTTATTTTCGAAATTTGCATTACTTCTTTGTCGCCGTTTAACTTTCTTGCAGACAATTATTCTCGCCAATTGGATTGTAGCAAAATCTCGGCCCCACTGAATGTTTCGAGCGTATGTTACCTGCTAGACCCTTGCAATCTTATTTTCTGGTACTTCACAAGAGAATTGTCTAAGGGTTTTGCCAGTGAAACTCCACAAAACTGACCAGTTTCTTCAAACTGACGTAATTGTTCCATGGACATGCAGCCTTTTTCTTTCAACGCTTCCAGAACATTTACAGTTTTTCAATTTTGCTTATTACCTGTACAAGGGAAGCAGACCTTTCTTGTAAAAACAGGCTAAGGATATGTAGCGGTTCCAGTGCATCTCGGATCATGGAAATTTCATAAATAAAATCCCACTTAGTGAGTTTTACGTACAGATCTGAAAACATTGCACGCTGCTAAAAGCTTCTCTGCAAATTTGTAGAAGCTTCTCAAAAGTGTTAAACTATCGCAGGGTAGGACTTCCGCAATACTTCTACTGAATGGTATGAAGACCCTAACCACCGTACATCAAAAACTTTACTAATATTATAGAAGTGAATACTTAGTTCTCCTGATATTAATTCGATTTCTCTCCTGTTCTTCGGGGACATTGAGTAAACACTGTGCAATCGCTCTACAAGGCTTTGAAAATGAACCATATCGTATCGTATTTACAACGTTGTGAACAGCCAGTTCCAACTTATGACTCATGCAGCGAAACACGAATAAATTGGTGTCTAATTCTCGCTGGAGTAAAGAAACAGCACCATTCATTTCGCCTTGCATGTTATTTGCGCCATCAATACAAACTACTATAAGTCTTTCCCGTAATATCATTTTGAAAAGATTCATACTTTCACATATTTTAACTATGGAATCACAAACCCCTCTGCCTGTTGTTACCTATAACTCAAATAAACCTAAAAATATATTGCTACACACCTGATTAACTACAGTACGAATATACACAATGAGAACAGATTTATGAGACACAGTGGAGGATTCGTCCATCATTAGCGCGAAGGGTTCATCGGAATTCGCAAGATACTGGGTCATTTTTCATTCATTTCTCTAGCTACAAAGTCAATAATATTTGAACACGTAACATTAGAGTAGAGAACTTGCTCGAAGTTCATTCCATTTATTTCTTACTATTTAATAAGATGCACGGTAAACGACAGACGATTTTGGGCAATAACATAGGCAGTTTTAAATATCACAGTTGTCTTCTTAACACGAATTTCATTCACAATTAACACGAGAGCCCCTTTCTTTGTGTACCGGAATTACCGGTACTTGCCTTTTAATCGTCAGGAGTTTTTCCTTTATTAAAATATAGTCTAATATCCATTTCCTTATGTTCTTTTCAAGGTGCTTGTCAACGCTGAAACTACCAATTCACAACTGCAGTGACTGCTCACTGATAACTGAAAATGTATTATTATTATTATTATTGTGCTACTCAGATGAAGTATAATAATCAGTGGCATCAATTGCAAGATTTTTCTTCGGGAAACAATTTTTAAACAAAACCAGCATAGCTCGCGACAATAAATATGCTAAAAAATTAAAGAATTCTTACTAAAATATGGAGTTGAATTATTGTACTTCAAAACAGATTGTATAGCCTAAGAAAAGTGTAAAATATCTTCCCAGGCAGGGAAGATTGAATGAAACCTAGAGACAGGGAAACCAAAACTTAGAAGGGGGGAAATTCCCAGGCTTCCCTGGCTACAAATAAATCCCTGATCGAAACCACCGTCCGAGAATGCTGAAACTCCAGTCTTGGCATGGTAGTCCCACATAAAAGCACGTTATACAAGAATTCTCTGTAAATCTAGAATGATGTTCCTTATTTGCATACTCTATTTCTAGTCATATTTTCATCCATTACCTGTTTTCGAATTATATATTCCTAGACACGTTAAAATAAAATCACCATAAATTATCGAAAATACAGAAAAATACATAATATCAGAAATGTCACTACTGAAGAGACGCAAAAATCATCTGCAGAAAGCGGAAGGGGCTAATCCATTTCTCATTTCACATTGCACTAAAATGGGAAATTAACTAAAAATTTAACGTGTAATCCTGAACATATTTCTCTAGAATAGAAAAGTTAAATGAGAAATGGGTTCTAGTTATGAAAACTCATACACACATTTCACATATAATTGTACTATTACAGAGAAACATTAACTTAAAATATATAAATAAACCCATAGACACTTAATGTTTCTCAATTTAATCTGATTTTGTAGTATATTCTATTATTTTACTAGGTGTGTTTTAAGGACGATCTGATCTTTTGTAGCTTGTCATCTACTCAGAAACAGTGAAATTCTTCAAACGTAAAAGAAACCATTATTTTGCTTTGTTATTGATGCACACAAAAATATGTAAGTATGACGAAATGAGCTCTGATGTCTCCACGTTTTTTTCTCCTCTGCATATGGTCTTCTGAGTCTATATGTGACTCAACGAAAAGCAAACTAACTTCTGTTTCTGTCTCTCTAGACGCAGCAGTGTCTTTCAACTGAGATGCCTGCTTATTCGCGGAGATCCATTATGTGTGGTGTACGTTTGAGAATACAAGTAGATGAATATTTAATGTAGGGATCCTACGAAACTTACATGAATACTATATGTAGTGTATCACTCCTGAGGAAGATATTCTTGTGATGCTGACAACATTGCAAAATGCTGACAGCAAAGAAAATTGAAGTTTGCTTTTCAGGTTCCACACACCTTCTACCTTAGTATTTCTTGGACTTGTTTTCCTACATCAGGAGGATATACAAAACATGCAAACGAGAATAATATGACGCTCTCTTGCGAATAAATCCCATTGTGAACTAAAGTGGGATGACCAGAAATTTTACTTGTTAGTATTTACGTACAATACGGAATGTATTTCAGTAAGACCTGTTGTCTTGTCAACCTCTTTATCTTCGCCACTCGTCCAACTAGACCTCATTTTTATTTTATTTTTTGAACATTTCAGTTTTTCTTTAAACATACACGAGCATACTAATTATTGAATAAGGTGTTTACATGTGTGTGTCCCATAAGAGGATGTATTTTACGCGTAGCTATTTTATTACTGTGGTGCTTATTTACACTTCACCTTACGTGTTGGACATCCAATGAGTAAAGTGAAAAGCTGTTTTGTTCGTGATTAGTAATATTTCATTTGTTTGAACTCCCCATAACATAGCAGCTCTTAGACTTGTAGATAATAGTGTTCTTTATTATTGTGTTTATGATGCTGAAAGCACAAGTCGAACCTTTTTTTTAGGCAATTTGGAGCGTATATGGAGCCGTAGAATCAATTGGTCTTCATTCTACAATATTGTTGAGAAATGCGTCAATTGCTTGAATTTTTTATAATATATAACATTTAGTAGTAATATTTTAAAAAGTATCGGACTTCTCTGCCTTCTCCTATGCTGAAATATTTTTCTAATACCACCGAAAAACATTTCATTGGTTATTCTTCATGTGATGTATTTCATGATCACTCATCTCTTCGTACACCAGGAAACAATTGTGTTTCTTATGATACTTATTGGATATCGTTAATTTGGAAATACGAAACATTTATGCCAACTTCCTGGAGCTTTTTTCTCCCTTTGATTTAGATTAGATCAGGCTTTCAGTTTATTTCGTATCGGATCCTCTCGCATCACATCTTCTCAGAGCCCCATAAGTACATTTCGGTTTGTAATACACTTCTTTATTATTGCTGCTAATTGCTTACAGTTGTATGCGTGTGTAACCTTCATTTTAAATTGCGTTTTAATATGCGATTTTTCTTCCATTCGTGCTTTTGTTTCATTTCAACATGACGCTTCTCACTAATTTCAATCCTATTTTATTCCAACTGTGGCGCTGTACAGGTGATACGCACATGGAAATAGTCCTGAATGTATGGGTAAGACGATTATCTAGGCCGAAGAGGTCAAATATGTGAGGTAAATGTAATGCAAACAAGGTGAAAGGCAGGTAATTCTAGAAAATGGTGCAAAGGGAACAACTTCAGGAAGAATGTGATTGTAACAAAAGGTAAAACTTTGTTTCCATTTAATGATAGTAAAAGCTGCAATGGGAATAACTTCATTAACTTTTCGGTTACAGTGACTAATTTACATAACATGCTCCATGTGGCAACACATCGACGACATGTTGCATCCGCAAAATGGAGTGTGCAACAGTTGCTCGCAGCAGTTCTAGCGGAATTAACGTAACATTTCGCCTTATACTTCCTTGAGATCCGGCAGCGAGTAAACATTTCCCTGGTAGACCCGAGCTCTCAGATATCCATACAGCCAAACGTCACACGGATTTAGACCGGGCAATCTTCCTGGCTACACATCTGAAAAAATACGATCAGTAGTGAAGGTTTCACGAGGCATATCTTTCACGTGGTAACCGATGTGCGGTGTTGCCCCGTCTTACATGAAATCAGTCGTCTCCAAACAGTATCGTGCCTGTAACGCAGGAATCACATGTCGCACTAAAAGTTTTCTATAACCTGCCGATGTCACGGTACAGGTGACAACTTCTTGAGATGTCATCCCCTAAAGAAAAATAGGCCAATAATGAACGTTCCTGTGAATCCACACTACACAGTCACGTACTCAGAGTATAACAGCTATTCCTGCACAACATTCCTTGCAGACACCGATATTCCCTCAATGCTGCATTGTAATTACTCCCGTTCTGATAGACCAATTTTGATAACAGTGTACGCCCTCTTTTATCAATAACATGCTGCTCCTCATGCGATCGTGAAGGAGCTCGCGTGTGTTAGGCCTGTAAAGTGCCACATTTTCCCCTGGTGGCGGAAAGTGGAACTAATATGTTTACCAGAGTAACTCGCTTCCGCATGGTCTCATTAGTATGTTTGTCGAATTACAATGTAATACATTTATTACAGCCCTTACTAGACCAACGTGAATAGCGGCACTTTAATTATAACCACCCAGTATTAACTAAATCTCTATTACGCATGGCACAATCATACATAATTAGATATAATGACATTATTTAAAGTGAACTTCTAAAGCATTAAGGTTACTTTGTAAATCGATGTAAGAACACAAAATGGTGTAATATTCACTGTAATAATAATGTACCACATATTTTAAGAAAATAAGTTTTATATGCAACGGTCTCAAAATACGCTGGAATCTTTGTGACATTATTGACTGTTAATCCCTTCAAGTCCCTCAGATTATATATATTAGATTTGCAACAATTTCTCAAACTAAGTTCCGCAGCTGTCTAAAGAAATTAGATTTTCGACAGCTTATTTTCTATAAAAGCAAATATTTTCCATCAATATTTATCACTTCTTCTCTGTGCTTCCTTGTTTGTCAGTAGCTAACAAAGTACTTTCTGTGGACTCGGATTCAATTTCTGGTCGAACTCTTTCATTTGGGTATTAAAAATTGGAATTTGAAGTATCTTTTCAACACCCCGAGACTATATAAGACTTGGGATACTATTTAAAGTGGAATCGATTTACTAGTTGGATTTTTATTTGATGCAAATATTCTGACGAAATCGAACTCGGGACCATGCCCATTTAAAACTATTCATTAGCTTGTTTGTTACGAAAAGAAACAGAAAAATAGTGATAAACATTGACCAAAAGTTCTTACTCTACAGAGGAGAAGGGTCAAAAATAAGGAAATATGAAGTTTTATAAAATAAACTCATATGTATTGTATCCAAAGTGATATAGAAAATAAGGATTGAAACGATATACAAGTACACGGTCTCTTCTAGTGCAAAAGTATTCGAATTTGAATGGATACTGCAACAGTTGATTCTTTTAATAACGTAGCATTTGGTATTTAATTCTATCTGCTCGAAATTGTCACTGCAAACTACCCATGAAGGTTTTTCAAACATACAAATATAGAAAGAATGGTCCATGGAGATGTGTATTCTTATATTTCTTCCTTCATAGCCAGGTTAAATGTTTTACAAGATAGAAATTGCTGGACAAAAAAATTGAAAATGCCTATGTAACATTGAAAAACTATAAATAAAAGTGAGAAGGTACTCAGAGAAACACGCACTGGAACTGCCAGAGGAAGAGAACAGTTAGAAAATGGATCAGAAGAGCCAAAACTTTAACTAGGTGACAAGGAACAGCTGACAAAACACATCGTATGACACATTAACAACGCCCAACTGTCACAACGAGAATGGTTGCTGTTCATTTCCCACTTCACTCACACTCTCCATGGATCATTTCATAGGAAATGCGCCAAATCAAACTCCCAAATGATTGCACTGTGTCAGCTATTTATAGAAGGAATTGTATGCTTTGATTTGTTTTCTTCCTTCAACTCTACAAAAATCAGTGTTGAAAGCCAGACAAAATTATAGCAAATTCGAAATAGAACACAATCAATTTTATATATAAACTTTATCGCTTTTTTGTGTATTAACTACTCTACTAAAATTAAATAATGTTAACATACAGGAATCAGTAGGAATCATTAATAATGTTCAATTAAAATTTTCTCCGAGATAAGCTTTCAAAAATCCAGCACAAGGGGTGAAGTGAAATTTAAAAAATGAGATTTTCATTGTCAGCTTTATACAAGACAATGAGCAACAGTATATGCGTATTAAACCAGTGACGACTCAGGAGGGAAGTCACACCGATAGAAGTTAAAATTTTATGTTTTCATGCTAAAGGAGGAAAACTTTGTCTTCATTCTTGTGATTTCCCTCACGATCTACCTCCGATACTAATTATTATTTTGTCATAGGCGCACAGCACAAGGACAAGTCCTGTCTGAAATGTGCTTAAATTCAACAATCGTATGATACAACTTACAAAATTGAATCGTCAGTTGTAAGAAGAGAATGAAGACCAGAAAATGGTTACCCCTACATTATTTTCAAGTTCCGCTCTACACGTGAGTGATATAGCGTACTTATAATTGTATTCTTCGATTTCTCAATATTTTGACTTTTTGACTTATTCCCTTCTTAAACCTGACGATTCAATTATACTTTTACTGTTTTTTTACGCCCAAAATATTCAACATAACAATAACAACGACATAATGATTTGTATGTAGCACTCGTGCTCTGTAAATTAGCCTACACGAAAGAAATTTGAGTAAAAACTACTGGAAATCACAACGAAATATTACATTCAGAGCAAAATAAGAAAAGGATTGACATTTTGTGAGTATTCTGATCAGACGTCCGCTGTATTCTTTCAATCTCGGTCGACAAACATTTCTAAATATGTGTTACAAGGCAGAAACGTTGTAACGTTACTATCCTTGTGTACAGGACTTTCTACATGTAACTAAGTACCTTCACAACATTTATAACTGTCTTCTTTTTTTTTCTCTCTCTCTCTCTCGATGACTTTAATAATCCCTGACATAGTATCCTTCTGAACACAAATTTCCACATCGTTTCGAATTCGCGATTTGTTTCTAATTTTGGTTCATGTATAAGTTAGAATATTTCAATAGCTTGATCTTCCCTTCTAATTACAGTTCAAACTAACAGGGATAATTTTTAAGCCTGAAAAAAAGAACGTCACGTGTTTTGTACAAATCTGAATTTTTCTAAGGAAGTTACATTGAAACATTCTTTTCAGGGTGGATTTGTATTTAAATTGGGGTGTTTCCACACTTACCTTCGAGATCAATTCTCAGTAATTGTCTCCGTTGTGAAGCCCTAAAGGAAAAACTAACTTTATGATCGTGAAAATATAGTAATTTTTAAAACAGATATCGTTAAGAAGGTACTTTCTCTATTAGGATCACGCAAGTACGTCTGCACGTATTTACGTTACTCTACATGGTATCAGTTCAACAAAAGCGAATGTTTGATTTTTAACGATAAATGACTAGAACAATAATCTCGAGTTTGTTAATGGAGTCAACCCGTTAACAACTTCAAGAATAACGGTGACTTACGTCCCTTCGTTACTCTACAAGATAACTGTTGAATGAAAGTGAATATTTGACCTCTTTCTTCTTGCAAATAGATAACTAGGACTATTATGTCTGTCGAATCTAATTCGTTAATGGAATCTATCTGTCAACATCTTTACGGGTAATGGAGACTTACAACGCCCATTATTTCTCAAGCTAACTATTGTATGAAAGAGAATATTTAAATTATGTTCTTTTTCTGCCATAGATAGCTATAGCGATTATCTCGATCGAGTTCGTTAGTGACGTCAATCCGTTAACATTCTTACTGATAACGGCGACTTACTTACTTCCGTTATTCCACAAGCTAACTATTCAGTGAAAGTGATTTTTCGAATTGTGTTTTTGTTTTACGATAGATAACTACAGCAAATATCTCAACCGAGTTTGTTAATGGGGTTATTCTGTTAACATCTTCACGTATAACGGCGACTTCGGTGGATATTTATATGCCATTAATTTATAAATGTGCATTCGCGTGATCCCGTTTCCATCTTTACCATTTTTAAGATCTATGGAATCATTCTCATTTCTGTGTCTGATTTCAAATCCAAGCAACAAGGGTAATTCTGGCACTTGAAGGAAAGCACAAAATATGTCTTGATGCATCATAGAACATATATCACGAACATGGGGGAAATTCTTCAATCTTAACACATGATTTTGAATTCTCTAAGAAAATTATACCATATTGCCTAAATTCAATAATTTTTATATATGTTAATACTGGAAAAATATTTTATCATAACGATTTGTATATGCGGAAACTTTAAAAAGAATCACACTTACTCATTTTCCTCGACCGACTTCTCCTTTAATCAAAAGGTAAGATTGAAAAACCTCAAAGAGAATGAACATTTTTCACCATTATCAAATAGCTTGTTCACAAATTATTGCGTAAAATTGTTTTATTATCATGTTATGTATATAAAGAAATGTTCAACTTCTTCCTTTTAACCATTTCAAATTTTAACCATTTCAATCATTAAGAAAAGTATTTCTATATTTCATAGAATCAGAAATAAAATGGCCAGATAGCAAGTTGGCTTATTAATTGTACAGCGGTGGACACTTCTAAATGGTACAGCCATATGGAAATTTACGGCTAAGGTGTACCATTTAGAACTGTCCATCGCTGTACAACTTACAGTTAGTATCCATCTAAGGAACTAACTAGAACATTCCATCTTAAGAATAAGAAAGAACATAGCAAACTTCAAGTCCATTGGAACTGACACACATTGTGTAGAGACTGAAAAGTCAACTCTAACTCTCTATTGACTTTAACACCAAGCAGTAGTCTTAATTCGTAAGTTTGAAAGAAATCAAATGCCAAGCTCTAATGAAATCATATTAATTTTACGACAGTTACTGTTGAACATGCATACAGGTAGGGAAATAAACACATTTGTACGTCAAGGCATAACACTGTGAATGTAACGGCCGTTCTTCTTTAGTTAGATATTTTTACTACTTTATCTTTGACCGATTTCAATACCATTCAATAAAAGTAATTCTTAAGCAACGAGGGAACACATTTCCTACTTTCTCATGAACAGATTTCTTTTATTTTATATAAAGGTAACCAAGAAAGTTCTGTCGCTTTCTGACCCACTACTCTCGAACATCGATATGTCACCTAAGACAAACCTGGAAGATGAAAAATAGTCTCCAGTAGCATCGACTACCTTCTACCAACGTTCTGGAAGGCCATGGATTCCATAGCAGTAGAACTTGGTGGGCCGTAAAGCGAAGAAGGTATCAAGTGTATTTAGCACCTCTACTAGGGATTTGAACTGGAGTCCTCTAAGATAATTGTCCAAGGAACGGAACAGGTGATAATTGGACGTTGCAATGTCTGGGAACTTTGGCGGATGAAACGGTATTTCCTATCCAAGACGTAGAATGGTGTCCCGAATCATCCTAGCCACGTGGGGCTTAGCGCTATCCTGTAACAGAACTCCTTTGCGATTCAGAATACTAGCTCCAGAGTTTTGAGTTTTTCTTGAACACGGCTCAACTGCTGACAGTACACAGTTGCATTGATGCTCTGACCAGCTGCTAGCAGTTTCCGATGCACGATGCCGCGAGCAGTTAACCAAAAACACAGAAGGACCTTCTGGTGTAGTTCTGGTTTCAGCTGTTTTAGTACCGGTTCATAAGATGCTAACCAATGTTGACGACGCCGTGGAGCTTCGTACAATAAAATGAAATCTTTAAGGTTTATGTCCAACGGTTATGCCGGTTAGGCTAAAGGAGACGGTGATGATGAGAAATGAATGAAATGGTAAAATGAAGAAAGTAGGAGGAAGCGGGAGATCCCTGAGGAAAGCCACGCACACGGTGGTTGTCCACCACAAAGTTCACTTGGCTGGGGCTGAGATCGAACCCTAGACACCAAGCAGAAGAGGTGAACGCTCTGCCACTGACTGTGAGCCATCGCGGCCCCAGGAGCTTCGTAAAGGACCCACTTCTCATCACATGTCGACATCCTGTCCAGAATGGCTCCTTCCTCAGACGAGAAAGCAAAGCAAAAAAGAAAAAAGTATCTGCTCTCGTCTACTTGTGGCCATGTGGGACCCATCGACCCAACTTGTAGTGCATCCCAAGTAGATGGAGGTGATATGAGTGGTTTCTACACTCACACTCAATTGTAGTTCCAGTTCCTTACATGTCTGGCCACTGTTCGCCTCAATTGCTGCCTGAAGATATTCAATTTGTACATGTGTTGGTCTTTCGGCACGTGGTGCGTCTTCGAGTGTTTCGTCACCGTCTTTAAACTTGTTAAACCACCGTTTTATTGTCCGCGTAGTCACGACACCCCCACCAAAGGCCTGGCACATCTTCCGCCCCGCTGCAGCGGCATTTGACCCAATTTGAACTCGTACAGCATACACGCCCTTATGACACTCTATGGAGCTCCCATGTTCACTCTGTCCTTACGCAAGTTCTCGGTGTAACTAAACTTTCACAATACTCTAACTCGATAGTATGTTGGATATATCCACACCAATAACTGATCTTCGCCTTATCTCCATTCGCATTCAACTCACGGTGTGAGGACCAATTGAACACAAACCTCCACAAAAAGGATAGAACTTTCTTGGTTATCTTTATACATATGTTTATACTTATCGCAGCTGATGAAACCAAAATTGTTCGATGAAAATTCTAAATAACCTACAGCCTCTCAAAAACCAGTAAGCACTGTATTCCTAAGTAACCAATAAGTGTTAGGCAATGGTTGATTTTTGGTGGAATTATCCTTTTTGAACGGTTGCTAATACGTTGAAGATGTCCGCTTTGCCTCAGTAGTTTTCAACCAAGATATTTTCACCACAAAAAGAACCAAATCAACAGTCAGTTTTCAACTTAACCATCAAAAATAAACATTGGCCATACGCTGAGTATTGGTTAGTTGACTTCAACGAAATTGGCAACCATAAATTGTAGTTGCGTTAAAAGTAAAAATTCGTTATTTAAAAACATATCGAACCTCATAAAAAGAACTTGTGTTCCAAAGTGGCTTTACGTACGAAAAATGAACTCAATCTCAAATCATTGTTGAACCGACCATTTTGGATACTTGGGCTATGGGTAGTATAATTATGCTTTTATTTAATAAACTTGCAACCAAGAATGGAGTGTCGCTTATAAAATATATCTTTTGAAGGTATTAAAATTATGTACTATAGAAAAGGCAAGATATATATATATAGGCCTATATGTGTGTGTGTGTGTGTGTATTGGTAATTTTGCATTGATCCACCTATTCTTAATCTGTACTAAATAGCGGACGAAAAATTCTCATAGCTTAAGGTTGGTGTAAAGGGACAAGTTTTGCCGATAGATGTCATTACGGTCTTCGTATCTCTCTCGTGTATTTTTTACCTTTCAAGAAAATTTACAATTTCTCTTACAAATTTCAACCTAGAGACTTCAAATTTTTAGAGGAGAAACTTCATAACCTATTGAAGGCAACAATCCGTGCTAATTTTTAATTTATAATTTTCTTCATTGTTGAAACAGTTCCATTGTTAAAGGTTAGGATATCAATTTCAAAAATCAAGCTATTTCAACAATGAAAAAAATTACAAACAAAAAATCGGCACGGATTATTGTCTTCGATAGGTTATGAAGTTCCTTCCCTCAAAGTTTGAAGTCTGTAAGTTTCTGTTGAAGTTGAAGTCATAGTAGTTCTTTCTATCTTCCTTTCTATTCCATTTGATTTTCTTCTTATGCATTTCATTCAATTTTCCTACTTTTCTTCTATGTCAATACATTAACCTCTTTAGTACGTTCTCTTAGCTATGTCAATTTCCTTCCTATTATAGAGAGATTATTTATTGAGCCATACTTTAATGCCCATTTCATAAGTTTATTATACTATGATTGAGAATCTTACTTACGAACTGGAAAATGTCCATCCAATAACTTTTACTGTTTTAATGGAAAACTACCTAATTCTAAACAAAACAGAAGAAGAAGAATTACTTTCATGTTTGTGACCTGTCTTTTTTATTATTAGTGCAAGATACGCTGATAATATCAGACAACTTTGATGATGGGACTGCTTTTCGTTATATATTATGATATATGTTTCTATTTCGAGTGACCATAGAAGCCAAGATAATTTTGTAATAGAAAAAATACGCATTTTGACAGGTTTTTGAGTTTAGAAGTCCTTATTCGCGAATAGATTACTTTCCACACTTTTCTTCAGACTATTTACATGCAGTATGCCTGTCATATCGTCAAAAAGATCGAGACATATTACATTAAAGTTCGTAAGAGGTTTCTCAATCTTTTCATTCAAATTACTTTAAATAAATGTAATTTATAGATGAATGAATATTGGTACATCATTCTGTATGAAAGAGTCGTAGTTTGATCCCAAGGAAACATCATGTTCATTAATTTTCTGGATGTTATAACATTTTCTCACTTTTTCAAGATAACCATTTGTGGTTGACATTTTCACTTTTTACTTAAAGGGACAACAGAGATACTGTTCATTGAAGATTTAATTTTATATCCTCTAAAATGCCAATTATATTTAAATAACTGTCTAACAGTTATTTTGAAAGATATATTCTCTAACTCGATATTTGTTAATGACCATTTTTTTTTTTTTTTTTTTTTTTTTGTCATACAAGGAAAATACTTGGGCTCAAACGGGTGAATACGCACAAAAATGTAAGCATGTGCAATGTAAGCACCCCAGAAGCAAACAATGATGTCCATTTTTCTGCAAGATGGTTAAATGTCCGCAAGAGCAGGGCAAAGTAGAGTACGTGCCATAACTACAGGGCAGGGCGTCTAAAACGTCTGATCCCGGGCCATTTTTGCGGGAAAGGGTTGGGTGGATGGAAACATCAGAGCACATGTATCCCATTATTTTTCGGAGCACAAATGTTGAATGAAAACGCATTGTCCCAGGCCCCTCGGAGGGTCCCAGACAGAGTCCAACAAAAAATTTCAAATGGTAACGGGGGTCAAGTATTATATTGTTGAAAAGGTGTTGTGAAAAGAAACACGCTGCAACAAGTCCCGAGTCTGTATGCGCACCTTACGCAAAATGGTGGTCACAGACTCTTTCAGGACAGCTGTGTTGATATTTGACTGCCTACCATTTTGTACAGAGTGAGCGTAGAGACTCGGGACTTGCTTCATATTGTTTCTTCTCACAATATATTTCCAACGATATACTACTTGACCCCATTGCCATTTGAAAATTAATGTTGAACCCTGTCTGGGACACTCCGCGGGACCCTGGGACATAACTTTTTCATTCAAAATGTGTGCCCCTAAAACTAATGGGATATGTGTTTGTCAATTTTTCCATCACCTAACCCCTTTGAGCAAAAATGGCCCAGGGTCAGACGTTATAGACTACCTGTAGTTATGAAACGTGATCTATTTTGCCCTTCTGTTGCGGACGTTTACACCATCTTGCAGAAGAATGGACATCACTGTTTCCTTCCGGGGTGCTAACATTACACGTGCTTTTCTTCTTGTGCGTATTCATCCGTTCGAGCCCAAGTACTTTAAATGTTAGAGTAACAAAAGTGTATCTCATTTACACTATAAATGAAAAAAAAAAAAAACGGAACGGTGGTGTGCCCCTGTAATACAATTGTCTTGGACCCGAGATATTATGGAAGGAAACCTCCTTTACTATGAGGGTTGATCTGACTTCTACTCTTCATAACCTAGGTGTTGCATAAGAGTAAGATACTAAACCTTCAATTCAAATACAACGTAAAATGCATTTACTCAACATAAGTGCAGTTCGGTAAATTTCTTTCAAGTTTCCATGCTAATTTTTACAAAAGTATTTCATCCTCCGTTCATTCCTCTTTCGACCGCAATCGCGGGGTTGCAAGTCTCAATAATCGCTGTGTTTGTTCTTTCTTCCCAATACTATGAAACAGATGTCAAGCAATGTAAAAATAAGGAAGCTGGTCTTGGGAACAGGCAATTGGGCACTAACTCAAACGACAGCATTTGAAACTGACCATGGCAACTAAGGCTCCATGTGGAGTTGACAAGCGACTGACAATTCTTTGAAATCACGGTTTTGGTTGTCCATTTTGTTATTGGGGGTCTTTTCCGCAAGATCCCTTGGACGATGACTTATTTAGCACGCAGCAGCGAGACTATACCTAGTGATTAACCACATGAGCTGCTGCCGGTAGGAATCGAACCCGGGTCTGCCACGCCAAATGTTTATTTTTGTATAAAGCTTGCATACGCCACTGCCTCAGGGTATGCTTATTTACTGGTTTGTTGTTCTTTATGATTGCTTGAACATAAGCAATCAGATGTCTGGATAAGAAAGCGGTCATTAATTCACATCCTATATATATATATATATATATATATATATATATATATATATATATATATATATATATATATATATATATGGATATTCAGTATATTCATATCATGATCACGGTGTTAATAGAAGCAACTAGCTGATATGATATATATGATCTTTAAAATAATCAAGAAGAAAGTTTTTTTCCTGTTGTTTCGGAAAAGGATGAGGGAACAGTAAGATGAAAGTGAGAAAGAGAGAAAGAGATTTCTCGTCGCATTGCTGGCCTTACTGCTTCCCCAGTCGTCGTGGAGAGCGAGGCGTGGCACTCCGGTTCGTATCGATCGGGAAGAAGGAGTGTTCCTCCATGCCCCGCCCAGTTTCACAGTCGTCACAAGAGCTGCAGCAAAGGCAGCCCCCACGTGACCTCGGGGTCACAATTGTCTGATAGAGGTCACACATTGAGACAGGTTTCGAGTTCATCACCAGTCCTAGTATTATTTTATATTGTTTGTTGTATTATGTTTGATTTGTTCCAGAAAGTGAGGTGGGAAAGAAAAGAAAATACTTTATTAATTTAAAAACGTGAGGAATATTGAACACACCGTGACACGTTACAACTTCACGTAATATTACTCACAGTACAATTAAATCCAGGTAATCATATTGTACTATCCCTTCTGAATGATTATACGGTAATATAGCGCGTTCGTAACTGTCTCTGTTCTTTTTACAAGATATTACTATGAAATTGAGTAGTTAATAACGAAGCACTATTCATACAATCTACTAGTTATGCTCGTTAGACCACGAGAGAAAGCGTTGGGGTAGAGCCATGGGAGTCATTGAAACAAGAAGAAATGCATATTTTTGGTAGGTTTTTAAATACCCAATTCATTTTGCAGATTTTTAACTTTCATTTCTTCATCTTTTGTAAGTTGTAACTAATTTTGACTTATGAACTTCATTGTGTACATTCTATTTAAACAATTAAAGACAAAGCTTAATTAATATGCAGTTTTCAATAGTACTAAAGCTCTTTTTTTTTATAAATAATTCGAGAGATGATAATTAAATATGTATCTGTAGTGAGTTCTCAAATATTAACAAAACTAATTCGTATAAAGCTTTTTCTTCAATGAAACAGCCATTTTAATTGGAATCTTCAATTGAATTGAACGCCGAATAAATGTTCTTTCGAGTATAGCTAACAGTTATAAGAGCAAACGAATTGTAGCATTTGTTAAAAATAATGACCAACACGAAAAACGTGAACAGACAATAAATATGTACAAAATAGTTGTGTATAGCTAAACTTATACGTCCTGGTATCGAATCTATGACAGCGCATCCCATTAGTCAAGTGGCTAGCAGGTGCACTTTTGGTACACGTCATCACAGGTTCTATTTCCGGTGGGAGAGCAGTACAGAAGTTCGGGCTTCTATTGTAGGCCTACGCCTCATATAGCCTTGGTACTGAAAAGGAACACAAAAACAAATGAATGAATATAGGACGGTGTCCGATAGATTTTAATGAGTTTCAAAAGAAATAGATTTGACTATGATTTTAGTATGATTTGGTGACACATTACAAGCCAGTACAAAACAGGGAAGATCTAAATTATTTTATCTGACTACAATAATTGTACCATGAAGTCACCTTGCGTAGCGTAGTCGGTCCCGGGTTCGATTGCCGGTGGGGACACTCGGTCGAAAAAGTGTAAAAAGCTTTTTCAGGCCAGCCACCCTGAATGAGGTTTTCCTCATTCACACTAGACAAATGCCGGGGTGGTACCTAACTTGCAGGTCCTAGGCCTCTTCCTTCCTTCCCCAGTCCTTTCTTCCTTCCGTTTCTTTGGATACTGTGATCGCCGAGGAATGTCATTTCTCATACGTGACAGGCTGAATGACCACAAATGCCGAAAGCCCAGAAATTTAAATCCTAAAATCTTAATAATTGTACCCTGGTTCAGGCTCGGATTAAGGGAGACTTAGGAGGGCTACAATCCCGGGTCTCCAGGTGGACGGAGGCCCCCTCTCTGATCAAAATCTCAACTGGCTATCTAAAAAGAATCATGAAGATACAATCATCATCATTAAATAAAATATGATTAAAAGTATTAAACATATTCCCTTAACTTTCCTACTTTACTTTCACAGAAATATATTAGATGAAGTCAGCAGGGACCACACATTTTTCTAGCCCCGGACATCCAGATGGGTTAATCCAGCCCTGCTGTGGTTACAAATGACAATCAGGGGAACAAATGTATGTATCTTCCAACACAAGTAATATGTGTATTGCTATACGCCTAAATTTACAGAATAGTTTACTTGTACAGATGATGTTTATATTTTATAATATCTATCTATCTATCTATCTATCTATCTATCTATCTATCTATCTATCTATCTCTCTCTCTCTCTCTCTCTCTCTCTCTATATATATATATATATATATATATATATATATATATAGAGAGAGAGAGAGAGAGAGAGAGAGAGAGAGTAACCGGCAAGTAACGCCACCAATTCAACATATTGTCCTGGTATTCAATTGTTTTTATATCTAGAACCGTGCAAATTACACAGAAGATTGAGTGAACCCTCCGCTATAACACAATTAGAAAATAGAGATCCTACACAAAAAATGTCGACCACAATGTACTGAGAATTGGAGTGAGTATGAGATGGCGTTATTACAAGACGTATCGGCAAATAACACCATTTGCTTTACGACAACAAACAGGTGTTAGAATTAGTAATGAAATAAATTTTGAACACAACTAAACAGTGTTTTTGGCAATGTGCTACCTGCTTTGGTGGTACACAAAACTCATAGTCATACCACATGTCATTAATTTGTAACTCTTGTGATGATTGCGAACCCCTTAACATGAGAGCTGCAGTCACATGGAACACTATTCGTAGAAGTCAGACAACAATGCACAACCAGCGTCACACAATATACACGAGCCACATCTAACAATGCTGCCAGAATCACATGATTCGTAAAACCAAATCTTGTATACAACACACTGAATCCACGTTTTAAGACCCTTGGATTATTGTAATATCCTCCACAGTCCCCACGGAACATGTCTTCATCCTTCTTCTTTCTAGAGAATTCTTGTTTCCTCGTGCCGGAAGAAGTGGAAGGGAAGTAAACAGGTTTGGTGTTACCAATACTCCTCTGGCAGTAAGAGAATATCCCTGGGATGAGATTTGCTCCTAGTTATTTTAGGTGTAGGCAGAAGCCCGTGGATGGAGTGGGCACTCGGTGTTGTTGAAGGATAGATGGAGGCTGGTATATATATATATATATATAGCCAATATTTGGTATGTATCATAAAGACAGACTAAATCATGGTTAAACAAATGTTTCTTAATTTAAGAACCTAAACAACAACTACCTCCACTACTACTACTACTAATGATAGTAATAAATGAAATATTAATTGTGTTATTATTATTCATATTTTCAATTCATCTAAACCTCTTTAAATGTGTGGTTAATATAAAGTTCATTTAAGGCTACGAGAAACCTTACTAAAAAGACAAAAGGGTAAAAGAAATATTTAAAATTTGACCCAGAATATCACCGGGATCAGCATAGAGTATTTTTGCATTTATTATAATAGAACCTTACATATTAACGAGATTATGCCATGAATACGTTAAATATATGACGTTCCTTTTGGATAAGAAATATTTGTGACAATATTAAATTTATTTAATGATAGAAGTTTCTGAATTTGAAAATACGTACAAAATTTAAGACTAAACACTTCTAGAAAACACATTAACGTTCCTAAAAAGGAATAAAAAGAAAACTCCAAAATTGCGTTACAATACACGGTGGTGCGTAAGAGCTTCATATGGTAAGTCATCTTCGTTCTTGTTCTGTGGTAAGAACTCAAAATAAGGAAAATAAAGAAATAATAAACACTTCTGACCAGAGTATATACACGGTTGATTAGAAACTAAATTGCAGTGTAACAGTTTCAACAACGTAACGTTGTCTTCATCAGACACCAACTCGAGTTAGTCTCTGATGAAGACAACGTTACGTTGTTGAAACTGTTACACTGCAATTTAGTTTTTAATCAACCGTGTATATACTCTGGTCAGAAGTGTTTATTATTTCTTTAGTGAGTTCCAGAGTCGTGATGGATAGAGTTGAAGGAAAAGAAATTTCTATTGCTAATTTCTGAAATTCCATTAATAGAAGTTTTACTGTAAAAAAAAAAAGTGGCTCACAAGTTATGTAAATAAATTTTAAAAGGTACTTATAAAATTATATATAGTAATTATTTGGTTTGAAATCTTTTGACATAATAGACTCCTTTCCGTTAAAAAGGCTGGAAAATATATATATATATATATATATATATATATATATATATATATATATATATATATATATATATATATATATATATATATGATATTGTGAGAAATAAGACAGAAAAGGAGAAAACTTTTGCAATATATTTCTCCAAGGTACAACATCCTGTTTTTCAATGTGTCTCGAAATAGAGAATGTATCTCTGTGTAAAACGTTACCTTTGGGGAGAAAACTTGCTGTCAGTTGGCAAGAATTATAGAAGTTTCAAACAAGTTCTTTAGAAATGCTTTCCATTATGAAGTTGAGAATCGAGGTACACAAGAACTAAGGCTATAGTGATATGAAATATTGGTGTTTCGAAATTTGACCATACGTTTGAAATGATTCCCCAACATTACCACTTCTTCTATTGTAAAATCGTGTACAGTTTAAGTATCTTATCCTTAACCATTAAATATAGGGTGTACCATTTATCTTGAAACTCCATTGTAACTTTTAAACTAATGAACAAGAAACGGTGAAATTTTGTACAATCCAAATATCGAAAGAAGGATAATGTTTGGCATACTCTGTAATACCACAAGATTAATAGTGTTGGCAACCAAACATAAAGTTGTATTTTTTCATATCGCACTACGTGAGGTTATTACACGTTTCAGATTTACATATTAAATAAAAGCTTATGATGTTAAATTTATTATTCAGTGTTGCAGATTAAGGAAGATAAAGGAAGATACAGTATCACAAACAACTTAACTTTAGTGGCCTCTTTAGCAATAATAATGTAAGTGAGGTACACAGGTCAATTCACATCCAAACTACTTTAGTGTCAAATAATATGATAAAGATATGTTGAATTTAGAATGAATATGTACAAAGTTACAAGGGATTACTTTTGTACGCAGAAGCGTTTACTTAAAAAAAAACTGGTTAGATAGGTACCTCATTCAACTGAATACAAGATTTTCAATAGATACGAATATCATAATGTCGTTAACAGCACTTTAGTATGTGAAACCGTTCTAGAGATATGGTTAAAACTTTAAGGTTTACAACGCTGCTTAAAATTATGTAATTCCGGGAACTTGTTGTAATTACATCTATCATAAAGTATTGTTGTAATTTTGTTGAAGCAAGGGAAACCAAAAAATGTTTTAAAATGTTCCAACAATAACTCCATTTTAAGCAATATATCAAATTTTACCATTTTCTCATATCTGTCGAATGGTTTGAGAAATCAAATTTCCTTAAACGACATAATAATCTTTATAGCTATTGAAAACCCTGTTTGTAATTGGATGTTATACTTATCTAGGCACTTTTTCTAAATAAAGTCTTTTGAGAGAAGATAAATTTTAAATTCTTTTTAACTTTGTTTTACTTGTTTGACATACGACGAACATAGTATTCGACATTAAGGAACTTTCCTCTTGCTTGTGTTATTACTGTACTTTGAATATGTTACCCCTTCCCTCTTGCTTGTGTTATTACTGTTGCAGAAATCACCCAAGTTTGGTTGCTTTTATGTTTGTGATACTATATCGTTTTTATTTACCAGCACTGTATAATAAGTATGATATTGTAAGTTTCACTTTATATGCAGATTTGAAATATGTGATAATGTGGCAGATACCATTTGCAAAAATACATCTTTATGTTGAGTTATTAACACTGTTAGCCTTAAAGTATCACAGAGTATGTCAAAGGATATTCCTTCCTAATATTTGCATTATACAAAATTTCAGTTTCTTTTGTCATTGTCATTTTTTTTATCATATCAATTTTATTAAAATGTGTTTCTTACGGAGAAAGAGAGGAAATTTTAAGCTGAAAATAAAATATCTAAGAAACCGCTCAAGATGAAACTCGGAATATAAATTTCTCATTACAAATAAGCGGACACCTGTTCTAGTGTTTTCGAAAATTCCGCTTTCAAGGAGGAATGCAGAAATTTCTATATTTTTTCTCCACATTCACATGGACGTTGTGTGTCTTATCATCACGGAAAAACGCTGGGCCGTTTAAAATGAAAGTTTGAAATAGCACTTGGCTAAAGCCAGGTTTTTAACATCTTACTTTCCGTAACATATGTTTTGCAAGGGGGGAAGAAGAATTAAGTTTATACCCCAAAAATAGACGATCTCGTAAGTTCTCAAATATTTTAATTTCTCATTTTGTATTCATAAAAATGGTCAAATGAGGAAACTTTTCAACCGTTTAAAGTGAATGGCTGAACATAGCACATGGGTTGATCTGAGTTTTTAAATATTACTTTGACTAAAATGCGTCCTAAAGTGGAAAGGGTTTTAAATTTCCTTTAAAAAATGATTCTAAAATGTACAGATGGTGATCAGAAAAATGGAAACACCTGTAGTTGGCAGCACGTCAGATGTATTAGTTGGCAGTGGTGTCGTGGCGCCCGCAGCATCGGACCGCTGGTGGTGGTGTGTTAGGTCGGTCTCCATACTACGCCAGGCGCAGTGGAACAGCAGTGTCCAGTGGCTGCAGCAGACGGAGGTAGTGTAAAATGGGAGACCTCTCAGATTTTCAAAGAGGGCAAATTGTTGGTGCGTGGTTATGTGGAGTGAGTATGACGGCAGTGGCTACTGTGTTAGGTGTGTCGCGTGGGACAGTGTCGAAGGTGATGACTGCCTACACAACACACGGGAAAATCACATCGGGGAAGCGGAACAGTGGGCGGAAGAAAATCATGAGTGACAGGTCACGACGGTTATTTAAGCGCAGTCACGCAAAACCGTCGTGCCACTGCGGAGCAAGTGACGGAGGAACTCAATCAGCACCTCCCCCACCGTGTTTCGACAATAACAGTCCGCCGCGAATTACATGACATGACCTTACGGGGTCGTGTTGCACGGGCCAAACCGCTCACCAGGGACCATAACGCTTTCGCACGCCACAAATGGTACCGCGACCATACAACTTGGACCGTTGAGGACGGGAAACGTGTGATATGGTCGGATGAGTCATTCTTCACCCTATTCCCAACTACGGGCCGTGCTTATGTGTGGAAAACGCCCAAAGAAGCTTATGATCTGCAGTGTCTCCGCCCAACTGTGAAACATGGCGGCGACTCGGCGATGCTGTGGGCCGCCATGTCATGGTTTTCATTGGGTGCTGTGATTACACTTAGCGGACGAATCACTGTCAACGATTATGTCGCAACTTTAGGAGACCACTTGCATCCTATGGTCCGGATATTGTTCCCGGACAATGACGCCATCTTCCAGGATAATAATACACCCATTCGCACAGCTGGCGTTGTTGCAGCGTGGTTTGAGGAACATCGGGATGAAGTTCAACACCTCCCCTGGCCTGCCGAATCCCCAGATCTCAACATAATTGAACATCTGTGGTCCGTCTTGGAAACACGACTACTCCGGCGACGATTTCCACCTCCATCCTCTCTCACAGAACTGGCCGATGCCCTGCACGAGGAATGGTGTAAAATTCCACTTGCTAACATTCACGACCTCTATGCCTCCATCCCACGTCGCATCAAGGCTGTTCTGAAGGCGAAAGGTGGCCCGACACCATATTAATCTGGTAAGTTGCAATTTCGATCAGGTGTTTCCATTTTTCTGATCACCATCTGTATTTTTCCCGTTCAAAGAAAGAAATCTCAGCTGGTACACAAATTTACAAATTGGCAAGAAGATAAATCCAATATTCTTTTTTAAAAAAGGAAAATAACCAAGTATAATAAAAGCAATAAATACTACTTATGCATATATAGATGGAAATGCTGTATGAATCAAGTTGAGTATTGGCCTATATGATTATATTAATTACAGTTGCAGAATGAAATACGATGGTTCATTGATAGAGCGCTATTCTTTGATGCATGGGGTACATGATTCGATCCCAGGCAATATGATATTTTGTGAACCACGTTATATCCGCGGATTTTACCAAGGTACTCCCGTTCCCTCACCCATTTTCGTTCCATCAGTTCATTTCACAATTATCCACTTTCATTTATCATTCACTATTTAAAGCGGATAATGCTGGAACGTAAAAGTGAAACCTTTTCTTTTTCTTTTACAACTGAAGAAACATATATGCAGTACCGTAGCTCAGAAATTTTATGAGATGGCAAGCATTAATGTTTGGCACCACAAAAATAAATAAATAAATAAAATAAAAAATAAAAAAATAAAAAAATATGGAATTGAATTTCGTTAAAAATAAGAAATTTGCTGCCTCACTTCAGTTTTAACCTTAATAAACATTTTTGTTCCTACTAGGAACCCCAGTTGGCGATTTACTGAAATAAGGCTCAAAGCCTCATTCTGAAACCGTCGTCTGAAAATTCGAGTTGTGCAATTTAAAGCAACACAACGCAGGTAATGCAATAAGTAGTTGGAACTTAAGTTTAAAATGTCGCAAACTACAATGCTAATTTTGCAAATTTAACGCAAACTCCTATAGAATAAATTTATGCTTTATGTTAGGAAATAAATTTTGTTCAGATAGTGAGGCAGCAGCAGGATGTGATGAACCTATTCTGTGCTTTATTTATACATTCACGTTCGTATCATATCGTATGGAATAAGAATGTTTTATCTTGAAGTGTTCCCACTCGAACATTGGGGAGCTAAAATGTGAGGACAGTTTCTTCCTTTGTCCTAACAAGTTACGGACCTGCACACATAGTCTTTTTACAACATATATATATATATATATATATATATATATATATATATATATATATATATATATATATATATATATATATATATATATATATACAGTAGGACGGTATATCGATACAGTGGTTATACAGTACATACAGTAATTACAATACCGGACGCGAGGCTATTTATATTTAATGTTTCTGAAGAACCTGGTCGTACACTAAATTATACAATTCTTGTAATTCATACTTGTATAGGCGTAAGCAATGGTGCTATTCAGTCGTTTCGCACCGGTTCGCTAGAACCGGTTGTTAAAATATTTCGAGTTCACAGAACCGTTTGTTATACCCAGACATAAACAAACACACACATGACCTAAACACACAAACGAGATGTCCCTGCTCCTTCACGTGTGCAGCCACGTCGAATCTGTGATCTAAGGGGAAGAGAACTTCTTAGTATCGTCGATACTGGGAAACTTCAAATACAGGAAGCATTTTGGATTCCAGAAAAAAGAGGTCAATGTCAATTCTCTAGATCCTGTTTCAGCTGTATTTTCCTGCAGCACTTCCTCCTTGCCAATCATCGTTGACCTAAGAGGTTGGGTGCGATCTTCTTGGGAAAACGACAGTATATGAATTTCGAAGAATTAAGACAAGTTACTTAAACAACCTTATGAGGTTAAAATATTATTATGGTACTACAATTTTCTAATACTTTGATTTGTTAGCGAAAAAAACTACAAATATATTCAAAATACAAGCATTTTGTAATGAAAAGTTCTGACATTAAAATTATTTTCTTTTATTGTGCTAACCCCCCCAAAAAGCAAAATTGGTGAGAGAACAAAAATCAAAACGCATTACGTAACAAAGGGGGAGGGGTTCAGCCTTGCATTATGAAGTGTGGCAAGTGAGTAGGAGGGGTTCAGCCCTGCATTATGAAATGTGACAAGGGAGTGGGAGGGGGTAAAATTGATCAAAAACAGCTTTACGTAACATATGAATGGCCCCTAATGCCTATTACGTGTGCTACCTATCTACAACACGTTTCGAATGACTCCAATGTCTTCATTAGTTCTCGCCATATGTACCTTGAAGCAATGTGTACAAAATAAAACTGGTGTTTTCATCGCTCTATCTATCTATCTATCTATATATATATATATATGTACAAGGTGCAATTTTGCTTCCGCCTGTTTTTCGCCAAAATATGACGCTTTAATGAAACAAATTGCTTACCCAGGCATTATTCAAAGTATTGTCCATCGCTGGTCACTACTTTCTCCCATATTTCGGGCAGCGTACGAATGCCGCGTCAAAAAAATGTTTCATCTTTGGAGGTGATCCACGAATCGATTCTCTTTTTGACTTCTTCATAAGTGTTGCTCAGTCAGGTCATGAGCTATTGATCGAAACAGGTGATAATCAGAGGGAGCGATGTCTAGAGAGTACGGCGGGTGGGGTAGAACTTGCCATCTTAACGTTTCCAAGTACATTTTGACCACTTTTGCAACGTCGGGTCGAGCGTGTTCGTGCTGCAAAATCATTTTGTCGTGCCTCTCGCTGTATTGCGGCCATTTGTCCTTTAATGCTCGGCTCAAACGGATTAATTGCAATCGATAACGATCACCTGTGATTGTTTCACTTGGTTTTAACAGCTCCTAGTACAAGATGCCGAGCTGGTCCCACCAAATGCAGGGCATGATCTTGGAGCCATGAATATTCGGTTTGGCCGTCGACTTGGAAGCATGGCCGGGATATCCCCATGATCTTTTGCGTTTAGGGTTATCGTAATAAACCCATTTTTCGTCCCCGGTCACAATGCGATGCAGAAATCCCTTTCGTTTTTGCCTCTGAAGCAACTGTTCACAAACACGCAAACGCCGTTCAACGTCTCTTGATTTCAACTCATACGGGACCCAAGTTCCTTCTTTCTGAATCATACCCATGGCTTTGAGCCGTTTTCAAATGGCTTGCTGTGTCACTCCCAATGATCGTGCCAATTCTTCTTGAGTTTGACGCGAGTCTTCACTCAGCAATGTCTCCAATTCTGCATCTTCGAAAACTTTCTGTCTTCCACCACTATGCCGGTCTTCGACATTAAAATCACCGTTCTCTCACTAATAGCGTTCTCACCATAAGTGCTTGAGAGCATTCAATGAGATTCAGCCGCAGTTTTCTTCATATTAAAACAAAAAAGTAGAACCTCCCACAAATGGCTAGAATTTGGCTCTTAAACTGACATTTTCAATCGAGAAAACTTTACGATAGACACACAAATCGACTAATGCTTGAATGGGGTTATGTTGACAAAGGTCCAAGCTAACTACCTGACGTCTGCGATCTGTTTATTTCGATCGCTACTTACCGTTGTAGGCACCTATCGGAAAAGGGCGGAAGCAAAGTTGTACACCTTATATATATATATATATATATATATATATATATATATATATATATATATATGTGTGTGTGTGTGTGTGTGTGTGTGTGTGTAGAGAGAGACAGAGAGAACCGGCTGTTAAAGATTAGAATAGCACCACCGGGCGTAAGGGAATATAAAAATAAAAATATGTATGACAATTAGCCCTACATATGAATGAGCTTTTGTAAAAACACTTCTCACAAAGAAAATTGAATTACTGTAGTGTACTGTAATGTGCTGTAGTGTAATGCACTGAAGCAAGTAACGCAACAATAAATGAACGAACGATAGTGCAACTCACTCAACCTTGATCACTGACACAGATCGACTGAAGGACACACCAAGGTCATTGCCTCGGTCCGCCGACGGGCAACCCTATTTTTTGTTTATCGCTAGCGCTAAGACAAAATGTAAAAAGGTTCAAGGGACCACGTTCGGATTTTTGACGTTCGAATTATCGACGTCCTACTGTACATAAAAGAATTTGCTGTAAGTATTATTTTGTTTACGAAAATTTGTTTCTCGTTTTCAACTTGTATATTTTACTAAATTTTTGTGATGAACTAATTCAATTTAGAACCGTTGTTAATACACCTCCAATAACGCAGTTTTACACAGCGCGGATATAACTGTCCGCATTATTGAAGATATTCTTACATTTATTATCTTACTTCTTAGTCCATTTCTTGGAACACACTTTTTAAAAGAAAATAGCTGCGTGAAACAATGAAAAGAATGGCAAAAGCTGTTCACTGACGTATTGTGAATACTGTATCTACACTGTTACACATTGTATACTTGTAATAGTAGTACTACTAATAATAGTGTGAATGAGAACGAAGTTAATTTAATAAAAAATAATTTAAATATCTAAATACTAAATAATTACTGATAAAATCATAACTTGAGCTTAATTTCCTGATTTAAACAAGATAAAGAGTTCAAAATATTTTTAAAAATGCCAGAAAGCAATAAGATTGATTTGGAAACTCATGAAAATTCAGCAACAAATCACAGTTAAACATTCATGACAACAGTTGTTAGTGTGTACTAGAATCTCCAAAAATTTCCATTGCTATCAAATTATTGTAGTCATTCGTCTACGTAGCCATCACTAATTGACATCATTAGTCAAGAGCTGGCAATCGATTGGAACTCATTCGATGACCACAATTCTGTAAAATTTCCCTGCAAATTACTAAAACGAAACGATTAAAATGTTTCAATCCAATTAGTCTAATGAATGAAAAGGAGGAGACAATATGATGTTACGTTATGATTGTATTTGGTCCTTCATAATCTATGATGTAGAAACTTTTATTCAAGTGGTTATTTGAATTAATAACGTATAAAGATTTTGATGAAAGACAAACATCTTTGTTAGTTACATTTTAATATTTTTAAATTAATCTCCATCAAAATCACAAAAGTTATTTAAAATTAATTCAAAAAAATATTTCTATTTTCCTAAAGAATTTTAGGATCTTATGTTGAAAGAGAATATGTTTATTGGATCAAAAGTCCAATATATTTCAATCAAAATTTTTCTTGTTTACTGAAAAGCTATATCTAAGATAATACATTCTACGATATAAACAGGACATCTTGTAATGCACAAAAAACAAATATCAATCTATTTTTAAAAGCATTTATTAGAAATGTGGAATTGTTACTCAAACTTTTGACTGTGTAGGCGAGAAATTAGTTGTAGTTTGTTATGAGATATCATTTAAATTATATTTTATACTAATCCGACAAATGTAAGTTGATATCAGATATATATATACATTGTATGGTTGACCTAACTTAGATGTGCCATTACGTTTCTCAAATGCGATCAGATTATTCGGAGAATCTTTGAATCCCTTTTCAGTACCACAGCTATAAGAAACGTGGCTACAGATTAATGGGATCCAAACCACATGAGATCTTAGTGAGAATCGAACCAGGAAAAAACTCCAATGAGGAACCATATAACTACAAAGAAGCGCAACTGTTAGCAATTATGAATTTTCACAGATCAAGGGGACTGTTGATGAAACAGAAGGAAAACTGAGTATGATAATCAAATATTGTCGCTACAACATTAATTATAGCAACTCCTGCTAAGATTGTAACTATTCTGTAAAGTTTATGTATAATGAATGATTAGTAAATCAGCTACCACTCCACTGTGAAGCGTAACACAAGAAATACAGTGAGTATTTAGGATACAATTCTTTTAATTATACACGTATTAACAGTTAATTATTAATTTTAGTTAGACTATACTTTTCAAGTTACATGTTACTCAACTTAACAGTCATTGAGTGGAAGCAATAATCACTGATTCGTCTAGTGATATGTAATAGCATACTTCACTGTTACTAATATGAGCTGATTAAGAGCTAACTTATGAAATAAGAAACACTATAATTTTATCCTTTACACAAGTTTATCTTCTTCCAAAATAAATAACTAACTAAGCATAATTGGAAATATTCTTTAACTAGAAAAAATAGATTAATTTTACTTCAAAAACACGAGACAGATACTTCGAAAACAGATTTCCTCAATGTTAAAAAATTACAACTTATATTCTTGTGTCCCTGCAATTTTAAGTATGTAAATAAATTTCGTGTCTTACAATTATTATTCCTTTCACTGTGCTTGTAATTGTGTTTTACAAATACCATCTCGATGTACTGCGAATAAAATTCATTACTAAATGTAAATACATCAACCCTCACTAGTAATACTTCTTAAAATCATCCACTATTTCTTCCTGACCTGCCTACACTACTACTATAATCTCCTTCATTCCCTGTTCATAATTTTGTAGCTACTATATACACTACCTCCGAAATACCATGACCTAGACCAATCATTTCCAAATATATGCTCTGTGACCTCACAGTTTACTGCCCGATTCTCAGTAAACCATTCATAGAGGAAAAGGAGAAGGGAGTGAACTCGGCGTTGACAGAAGGCAATAGTGGCAGGCAAACAAGGCGGAGTTGATAGTGCTCCAGCTACACTAGTCGTGAATTCATACCAACTCAGTCGTAATCGAACACTGCCAACCTTTGTTACATTCCGATCCATCTGCGTCATTTCCCCCTATTTTTGTCTCAACCTGTTCTCTTTCTCGTTCCTCTGATCGTAAAAGTACACCCTTAAGGTGGCACATTGGGAAGTTGGAAATGATTGATCTAGTCTGATTTTCTCTTCAGCTTTCACTCATTTTCATCTATCAGGTTAAAATATTAATGAAAAAACTCAGACTATACACATTATTTGAACCACATTTTACTATACAACCACTACTGAAAGAGGGTGTAGCAATCTTAGAAATTGGTACCCTTTCACTATTAGTTGAAACTAAATATTAATCTTGCTTGGCTTCTTTGGATGTCGTTATTTCTGGACAATAGTATCTTCAAATGCCTTCTATTAATTATTTCTATTTTAGTATTTGTTGGTCTGAGTGAGCGAAGATGGGCAAATATTCAATAGAGAATAAGATTTTAAAAAAGCACAGAAAGCGACTATTTTAAATCATTGCAAAGCGTTAGTTGGCTAAGATTATAATGATCATGTTTGGTAAGTTCGATTTACATTAGATACACTTTAGCAATATAAGTTAGGTTTTTTTTTCAACATTCATTTTCATAGGTTAATTTATATTGGTTGAGTTGAGTTGATTTTGAGTTTAACGTACCTTTCAGCAGCGACGCTATGAGACGTGGACCTACTGATTAATATAGAATCTGAACCACATGAGATCTCGCCCCGAATATTAGCCACGAAAGAGGTGGTTAATTAAATTGACTCAGGTTAGCTTAGTTAAATATAACTTTTAGAGTAGGCAAATTGAAGTTAAAATACAGTATTATTATTGTTATTGCTGTGAACATAATCATATTTGAAAGGTAAAGTAAGCTAAATAATTTAAGTTAACTTCTTTAGTATATTGTTTTGAATGGTAGCAATTAATTTTTAAGAGAAGACATTATACTAAGAGACATTAACTTTGTATATGTATAAGATAAATCTAAGTGGAAGTGGTGGGAAGGTAAAGTATGCTAAAGGTACAATCCTTTTGAGTATCTTAATTTAAGTGAGCGAGTGAAAGTAGAAAGGGTTAAGAATAAAGTACATCTTAATAAAAAATTTCGAGAAAAGCTGGATTTTTGGTTTGAAGTATAACGTCCATTCCGACATCAAAGTTTTATGAGATACGTACTACGCAACTTAACGGTAAACCTAACCACATGAGTTCCCAGCGGGAATCGTATCCAAATGTCTGTTTCCGAATAACCATATAGCAGCAAACAGCAAGACATGTAAGTATCGAAATCAAGACAATGATTTTGTACATAATTTCATTTTATACAAATGTTACATCACAACTGTTAAATTAATTAAAAACAAGTGAATTTGTTTCACAGGGTGAAAGTACGGTAAATTTCTAAACTATGCGAATCCAATACTCGAGCTTGAGGTACTATCTCTATAACTAGTACTATAACTAGTACTATGTCTATAATTAGTTGCAATAGAGGAATAATATCAATGACAGAACATGTTCCTCAGAGACTTATCTATATCAAAAAGTTATTACTCGCTATCTCGTACCACGAATTATGGCTGTATGGAGATGAAACCGAAAATGCTAATTGATGTCTCTCATTTCTAGTTCCAATAAAGGAATAAAATCAAAGATGAAATATATTCTTGCGGACTGAATCAACAACTACTTGTCGCTATCTATTTCCGTTTTATCCATTATAAGATCAGCGTTGTAAACGAAAACTCGTAGATTTTCATAACTTTCTGTTTCAACATATTGATTAAAGTCAAGACAAAACTCATAATCGGGACGCTGAACCCTATGCAAAAAGAAATTCTCGATATCTCTTATCATTTTTGCTCCATGAAATCAGCATTGAAAACGGAAGTACTAGTAAATTTCAATGACTTTGTGGTTTCTGTAAAGTGTTACGGGTGGCAATGATATATTCTCTTGAGATTGAGTCGATTGATAAAAACTGCTAGTTACTATATATTTAACGTTCTTGTTCTATGTTAATTAACGCTGAAACTTGAAATGGTTGATTTCTACCATCTTCAGTTTCAATAGAGGTTAACAAATAAAATTAAACCTATTCTTTAGACGCTGAATCAATTGCATAAAACCACTTCTCGATATCTTTCTCCGTTTTTTGTCTATAGAAATCAGTATTGAAACTGGAAGTATTATTATATTTTTAAACACTTCTGTATTGATAGAGTGTTGTGGGTGACGCATTTATATTAACCTCAGACGCTGAATCAATTGTAGAAAGACGTTTGTCGGTATATATTACGGTTTTCGTTCTATGGCGATAAACGTTGCAACTAGAAATGGTTAATTTCAAAACTTCGGTTTGAATATAGGGCCAACGGAGAAGATGGAACTAACCTTTGGGATACTGCATCGATAAAAAAAGGACATCTCGATAGTTCTTACTGGTTTTGCTCTGATGCCTGTCGATAGATGGAGGGTTATAAGAACATAGCCGTTCTATAAGTCTTTCTACAATTATACAAAACATAGTTTAGAAGACTAACTTGGATATTCCAGTCAAACATTGTGTATTATTATTGTTGTATTGGTAGTAAAACAAAATTAGTCTCATCTTTCCCTTCCACAAGAAGAAATGTACTGATACGGAATTATTAACTTATCGCAGATATTGTATACAATATTGTAAAAGGATAAAAGTGGATCATAGTAGATTAGACAAATTCCCAGTTAATTTTAGAATGGGTAGAATTATGAAATTTGAACAGAAAACTCACTTTGTCACGAGAGCAAAGGATAAAAAGAATCTCAGAATATACTCAGAGGGATAAAAGTGGTTCATTAAAGAGTTGAATTTATCATAAGCGCTTCTATATATTTACTCTGCCTCCGTCTGCGGATTTCTTGAATCAAAATTTGGGAATCAAATTCATTGATAGAGGTAATCTATGCAGTTGATTCTACGATATGGACAATCAAATCTCGGTTCCTTAAGCATTTCTATGGAAGTAATTATAGATACGATCCTTGCTTGATAGACTATTTGCAGTGCTACTGAAATTACCGGGGTAGTATAATGTTCAGGATAAGAATACAAATCTCCCCTTCAAATACAATGGTAAAACAAAACTAAATGACTTTCTACTCGGCAAATCTAAAGCACTTCACTTAACTTGAGATAAAATGCTATACTTAAGCCTAGTTTTCGTAAAATTTAGGGTGTTAAAGTTTTTAGTTTACCAAAAAATGCACTGTTACCTTTTTATACACCTCAGTTTCTTTCATAGTAATAAACTGAAACCAAATGCTGTTTATCAACATTATAAATTAACAGTAAAGTTCGGAAGACACCAAGTAGAGTAGGAAAATAAACATAGTAAAATGAATATCAATTCGTATAGGTACATACTGCAACAATAAAAAATCAATTCTTAAGAATGCCAATCTACTCATATATACCACTCTCAGCCTCTTCACCTGCATCATCCGGAAAAGGATGATTAATTGCAAGGTTTAGTGATCTCAAGACTTTCTTGTCAGATACGACCTTTTAGAATTCAAAAAATCCGTTGGCCGTGGAAAAACTTCTCTCAATATAAGCAGTTATGAATTGCTCAGATTCAAAGTGAGCACTAATTATGAAACTTATATTTTACATACCGTAATTTGATTTTAATTGTTCGTTTCCTCACAGTGCTGCAGTCATATTTTAAAATTATTTACTTGGAACTTCAACACAAACTTTTTTATCCTTGTTTGTAAATTTGTGATTTGAAATCGTTTGGTTTATTTAAGTTATTGCCATCTTACACATAAATAACTCTCGAATACGTAACATAATTTAATATGATGTTAGAATATCCTAATTAATATTTTATTAAAAATTCCATTATAATTTGCTCTTATGCTTCACATTTTTTAAAATTGTGCTTTATTTTGTATGTTATGTTTTTATGATTTGTTGTTTTTTTAAATTATGCTTTATCTTACATATTCTGTTTGTTTATGCTTCTGTAATTAGTTTCATCTGGTCCCTTAGACAACCAAATTCATAGTAACTATGTGTCTAAAGTGTTGTGTTGTTGTGCTTTTGGATTGCTCTACTACTCACTTTTAATAGCAATTGTGTTCTTTATATCTTTACGTATGAGCAACCTTTATAACAGTAGAGTTAGGTGGGTGACATAAGGATTCCAAAATGAGAATCTACATTTAAAAAAAGGAAGAAGAAAAAAGAAGAAAAATTAAACCTGATTTTATATTCGAAGAAAATGCAAATTAAAATTTGGCTAGGATTATGATAATTACGGAAACGCATAAGATCTAGAGCTCTGAATTTGGCTCAAAAATGGTATATATAATGCGTATATAGCAAATATTTACAGCTACTAAACCTAAGCATATGTACGGGTGATTCGTCTAATTGTATTGAATTTCATAACCTATACTGCAATGTTTGTGCATTATGGATGTTGCAGTATGCGTATTTTCAATTATTGTGGTACGTGCAATTGGAATTAGTATGATTTTTACTTTGACTGTTAACATTATATAAGCCTATGTTTAATTATTACCGGTATTTAAGTGTTCTACCATCAATTGCTAAAGACCTTCCAAAAATTGAAAAGTTTCCAGTCTAGTATTTTCCTAGTTCAAATCTTCACCTTGATATAAGAATAACGATCTTTTAATATCGTATGTCAACCAGAATGATGTTCTATTTTTCTATTTCTTCTGTTTTCTTCCTTTCACCATATCATTCATCACATCACATGCAATACATTAGTTTTTCAAAGTTTTTTCGTCTTTTCTATGTGTAAGATGTATATTTATGTTTAACAATTGACTTTATTGACATTACTCTATTTCTTATTCAAAACATTGCTAACAGTTGTGAAAATTTACATACAAAGTTTTATAATTTCAATGTATTGCCTATACTAGTTCATACTGACAATCTCTTTAGCTAATATTCGCAATGTAAAATGTTTATCGGATTGTATGTTGAGTTAACTGACTAACACAACACGTTCCAGATCGAGTTTTGATTTGGGACATATATGTTTATTTTTATTTTACTATTTATTTTATTATCAGAATTATAGGTATAGTTTCCTGTATGTTCCATAGTGCAGGATCGTAGGCAAACATTATAAAGAAAACAAAGAAAACTAATGCATACTTTAACATAATAAATTGTACTGCGTCTAAAGAATAGGTTCAATCTCTCTTTCTATTGAAACCGGAACTGGTAGATTTCGACACTTCTGATTTCAACATTAGAGCACCATAGAACAGATTTACTAAAGAGTTGATCTTGAACTATAGAATAGTATAGCAAATTCATAGTAATTACTAAAATATGTATGTAATTTTTCACAACTACTAGCCGTGTTTGAAATAAAGAAGTGAGTTATTGGCAATAAATGTAATTGGTAAATCTGAACATTTACCTTATATATAGAAGAGATCATAAATAATAACATTTTTAAAGCGCATATGAAGGAACCAGTGTTCCAAGAATTAATATCATTTCTGAACTTATATCTTTATTGCAATCAAAAGTGTACTATATTAATCACTTCTGGTTTTAACATTACATTCCCACAGTTTGAAATTTTCTAGTAGTTTCACACTGTGATACAAAACTTGCCTGTTTATATACTCATGTATTGTTGCTAATATTACCTCATTCGATTTTAATTAAAAATTAATGTTGACAACTCATTTAAAATGGTATCGTGGTAGAATTGAGTCATAACATATTAACGAACTATAAAGGTAACCAAGAAACTTCTGTCGCTTTCCAGAACTACTAGTACAGTCGATAAATTCGTGGACTGATACCCAGAATATAGGCAACTAGTAAAACCCATGGTTGCTGTGCTCGATGTGAATGTCTCCACACAAACAGACGATTACACAGATCCACACTGACCTTCGAAATAATTCAAGCATCATTTTCTCTTTTGACCTGTCTTGTCTCGTTTTTTTTTTTTTTTTTTTTTTTTTTTAGTTTTGTAGATGATGGCGATTTCCAGGTAGTTGCTTGTCTCGTTAGTTGTGGATCATAGGGGAGAAATCATGTTTCATCTCCTGTTACTATCCGAATCAGAAACTTTTCATCAGTCAGGACTTCTGATCGTTGGATCTTGTGTCAGAATGTGTGGGACACGGTGCTGGGTGACACGCGACATGTTCAAGTCATCTGTCAGAATGTTGTGTCACGTACCATTGCTGATCCATACTGCTGCTGCGATGTCATCTACGGACTAAGAATGGTTAGCGTCCACAACCATTGCAATCTCTTAGATCTTGCGTTCCGTTTGGACTACTGTTGGCAGACCTATTGGTTCATAATCCTCTAAACTGTTTCTCTCTTCCGTAAACCTTTGGTGCTATTTAAGTGGAAGTGCGGGCCCTGCGTTGTAACTCTACACTTGCCTGATCATCTGCAACGTTTCTCCAGCAGATTTGTCTAGTTTTTGTCAGAATTTATTGTTTGCCCGTTGCTCAAACTGCGACATTCTCAAAGTCCGCCGCGGCGCAATCAAATTCTTTCACAACAGAATCGGTACATCTACTTACACTCTATGCACAGATCTGTCTTTTGCAGTGCAGAGAGATGAGCTTCCATGTCTTCTCCAGGATATCACTTATCAGCTGTAGTATACCACTAGCACCACACTGCGTCCAGTCCACGAACTTATTGACTTGTAATAGTGTAAAGGTAACCAAGCAAGTTCTGTTGTTCTGTGCAGGTCTGTGTTCAATTGGCCCTCACACATTGAGTTCAACGCGAATAGAGAAAAGAAGGTCAGTTGTTGGTGTGGGTGTATCCAACGTACTACCTGGTTGTGGCAGTTCAATTACACCGCCAACTTGCGTAAGGAGAGAATGAACATGGGACCTTTACAGAGCCTCACAAGGACGTGTTTGTTGTACGAGTTCAAATTGGGGTCAAACGCAGCTGCAGCGGGGCGGAAGATACGCTAGTCCTTTGAAGGATGTTGTGACTACGCGGACAGTGCAGCAGTGTTTTAACAAATTCAAGGACGGTGACTAAATACTCCAAGATGCACCACGTGCTGGAAGAGCAACACATGTACAAAATGAAGATCTTCAGGCAGCAATAGAGACGAACAGTGGCCAGACATGAGGAACTGGGCCTAAAATTCGGTGGTGAGTGAAAAAGTGACAGAACTACCTTTGTTACCTTTATACATAATTTGTTTTCTTTTTTATTTAGATCTATGTATCATACAAAAACAAACACAGAGACTAACACAGTTACGGAGACTCTGAATACTATCGAGAATGAAGTTTGCGACGGCATAATGACTCTACAGATAAGTTTATATTTTTCTAAATAACATAATTCTTAGTATGCGTTGAGGGTAGGAGGTTGATCAAAGACATGTGTGATTATTTTCAGCACTGAGACTACATGAATATGAATCTACTACTTGCCGTGTGATTCGAATAAAATATACTTCACACGTGGGTTTCAATCCAACTTCTTTGTATAAATGTCCGATGTTATTATTAACATCATATAAATAGGTTCCCTCTGCGTTCTTTTGTTTGTCTCAGAATTCAATATTTGTTTTTATTATCATGATTTTATCAACTGTTTCTTGATCATTAAGTTCCAGGGTTGTAAACGCTTACTTTTGAAACGAATTTAGTTCAGCTCCAAATCAGAGTGCAAAAAGTGAATTTACACGCTTAAACTCAAGGTTTTCAAAAGGAGCGCCCTCGACTCACGCTTAACATAAGGAAAGTAGGCTATGATGGTTTTATAACTAATAATGTTTAGAATGATACAAATTGAGAACGGCCCGGATTACAATTGGAAATATTAAGGTAAAATGTATTACTTTATAAAGAAAGAATAATTCAAGGAATTCATTTATAGAAACAACAAATCTGTTATTACAGTAATAAAGTAGAACCTGACTTCGCTATGTGCGTCCATAAGAGAAACTCTTTGCACATCTTATGTAACCTACCTACTAAGCACTTGTCTGAAGTATCGTAGAGCTATATGATTTCGACACCTTTAAATTATACTACTCGTTTGCCTTTGCTCCCTCAGCCCTTGCACCTCGTTGTGTGTTATGAAACAAATATCCTTACCCAACATGTTTAGCAAAACTGCAGTCTGCTAACAATAAATGTATTTAAAATATTAAGATATTTGTTTCCCCCAAAATAAACACGATTTTGCAGACATATTTTGCATGCTGGGTAGCTCTTAGTCTGTACGAAAAGATTAAATCTGTACATGCAAGATTTCAGGTACACTAATACTTTAAAAATCGGTCAATCTATATGAAGTTGCTTGGTATCTATGAGAGTTGCTTCAATAGTTTCAATTTTTAAAGATTTTTTATATACTATTGCCGTATACACTTACCATATAAGTTGACAACATAAAAAAAATTTAAAAAATGTTTATTTCCAGCCAGAGATAATTTCTGTTGAAGACTGCGTGCCAATAAGTGACTTTGCAGACGTTAGCGTAAACTTGTACGTATATCTTAGGACTGAATTACTTAAAAACATTACAAGAAGCACCATTGTCTTCAGCACTTTCTCTACTTTGATTTTATCTCTTAGGACAAAAAGCCCTCAATGAACGCTAGCAGGTGAAAATTACTCTCTATGTTTAGTATCGAAATCTTACAAATTCTACATCTTTCAAAAATGGTATTTGTTATGAAGAGGTGAAATATAAAAGTTATTTATTATAATTTCATATGGTACTATAGTTAGTATCCGATACACTGATACAATTTTTCCTATACTTTTTATGAAAAGAGAAAACTATAGTAGAAATTTCAACTGTGATACTTGACTGTGAAATGAAGTTGTAAATTTTTAAAAATTGCAAGAAAAACATGTTTATGCTACTCTCAAGCATTTGTTTCTGAACTAAATACCTAACGAACTTGAATCATAAAACACACTGTTAAACTTTATCATTTCTATTTTAATGTTGCATGACTTAAACTTTATAATAAGCTTACAATATTCAAATGAAAAAGTTAATTTTGAAAATTAAATAAAATTTATCACCAACAACGAATAAAAATAAGTAAGAAATTAACAGAACATTGGAAAAAGTACAGTAGGTAAGACCATGTCTCTACACACTCATTATTAACTTTTCGGATGGAAGTGGCAGTCAATATAAGAATAGAAAAGAAATCAAATATTTGGCTCAAATACTTGTATTGTTATCTGAATTGTACACACGTATACATCATTTTTACTCAATTGGTCACCTGGAGGTGGGTGAAATTTTAGTTGCAAAATTTGACTATTTCGGAACACTGATGATAAAATTATTTTAAAATAATAAATTTTTAAAAAGTAATGTTTGAAGCATAGTTCATGTTGTGCTAACTTTAGAATAATTTCTGCAAGCCTATGTATTGGTTGTTGTTTAAATCAATAACTGAATTGAAGGAAAGCACTATTTGGGGTATTAAGAGCACAATGGATACAAGTCCATTTTCAATAACGTTCAGTTTTGCCCAACAAGTGAATTCTGTTTCAAAACGTAATATCTTTGCAGTCAAGAGTAAGAAACAAATGAAACTAAAACCAGCTAAAATTGCGTAGGCTAGACAGGGGCGTCAGTGGGGTCAGGAAGGCATTTCAGATTTTGGGGACAGTAAGGCAGACTTAGAGACCTTTTGATAAACAAAGTCCAACAGAACACGGAATAAATGAGAAGGAAGTACAGATGATCAAAACTGGAAAGTTGCTTATGCCCAATTTCCAGAATTTTAAGCAGGCCCGAAACTCGAAGTTAGACCCACCTTTGGAATCCTTGGACCACAAAAAATACAAAAGAGCAATATAGGCCTATAGCTCCTTGCGGCCAATGGAAATATATTTTAACCTGTCAAAATCCATATTTATTCGGTGTAAGGACTTCAAATTTGTTCTGTTGGAGTTTCCTCAGCGAAAGGTTTCTAAATTTGCATTACTGACCTAAAATCGGAGTAGGAGAGCGGATGACCTCTGAAAAGACGCCCCTCTCTGGCGGCAATCTTACAGAACTCTAGATTGTACCGTGTAACTTAAATTTTCTTTCTTTTGTTTCGGATTCGTGGTTGCGAAAATACACACACACACCCTCCATTCATTTAACGTAATTATGCATCACTGATTATGACATTCGGACCTTGACTTATTAACCTTTTCCACGCTGCAGCGTACACAATATACTACTAATATGTTAAATTCATGAACAAGAAATGAGAAATTAGCCCTCCTTTTCTCCCGTTCGAGAAACGTCTTTGTCTATTGGTTATCCTATGAAACTCTAGCCCAAAGTACACCCTTTCACGTTGTTTTCGTTTTATTTATTTCGGACTTTTTGCTACGAAGATACTACCAAAAGTGAAACATTTTTGAAAATGGACTTGGATCATTGTCCTCTGAGCGCCCGATATCTAAACACATTTAAAAAAATCTTAAGTTGGAACCAAATTTATCCTGCAACCCAAGTTTGTTCGAAACATAAAATTAGTTTTGGATATTATAATGTTTCTTTTGGTTTGCTCGAGATGATGTCCTTATTTCTTCCCGTAAAACTCATGTTAAACAATTCCAAGTTGTACGGAGACTGATAACCAACATGTACTGTGTCAACGAATGCCTGCGATATTTAATTTCAGAACGTCAGTTTAGCAAAGAACCCTTTGTTTTCTGAATACTACACTAAAACTTGTTTCCAGGATAATTCTTTTATTTATTGTTTAATATCATATCAAAGTTCTTCAACCTACGACTGGTACTTTCTCGCAAGTTAACTGATAAGCATTTAAACAACACAATAAATGCTAAAAACAAGGAAAAAGAGACAAAATAAATTGTAAGTCACCACATCGATCTACTGTGGCCACGAGAAATAAAAACCTTCACATGGGAAGAAAATAGCCTTCTGAACGGGGAGCATTTTTTGGTAATTTTCTTTCTCTGGCAGATTTTTTTACAAAAATAAAATAAAATAAAAATAAACATTTTTAAAACAAACCTTGCAAAAACACACGTGTTGAAAACAAAATGTTTAAAGGGTATATAAAATTTGTTTTAAACAAGTTTTAATTATTTGTTTTAAGCATTTTGTTTTAAACAAAACAACCCTGCTAGAAACACTTGTTTGTCTCTTGTCATGGTAGAAACACTTGTAAAGTGCTATGGAGTAGGAGGTAATACAAAGAGTGAAGTGAGTAAAGGCAGCTTGCAAAGAACAAAATATCAAATCCTCAGTGTAAAGAAATTGTTCGATTTCTGCAAATAATACATTAAATCTATTACCTATTTTCTTGTTCCACAAGAATGAATTGTTACTCATATCGATCTTAAAACTTGCGAAAATACCACCCATTCGTTAGAACGAAGTGATAAAGTAACGACTTGATTACACAATGAGTGTTAAGTTAATTTACACAAATTGATAGTTAGAATTTCAAGAATCTTATCCCAGTGTGTAGAGTTAGAAAAACGTGTTAATAACCTAAAAACATCAGCTTATAAAACGGCCAGTAAACAAATGCATTAAAAAGCAGGAAAAAACTTGAAAAGTAAAAGGTAAGGGCTGTCGCACTGAAATTTCTCACTCCAATTTCTCGAATAAAGTTATGGCGCTCTTATTACTGAGACATTTATTTATGAAACATTAACAAAATTATAAGAAACTTTTAGAAAGCTTAGTTCTGACAAAACTTAACACTTCTCAACTTTTGCGAGGTATTCTTTGTGCCATTTATTAGGATTATTAATGAAATATTTGTTTGAAAACTACCAATAGAATTGCGCTAATCGTATTTCAGAAAATTGTCTTTAAAAATCGCCAAGAGTAAACTACCCCTTGTGAATATTTTCATGACAAGCGATTTATGCGTCTTTATATGGTTATTAATAAGATATGATCTGATATATGAACAAAAGTGCCTGATTCGATTTGAGAATATCATCTGGAAAAATCTCATTCTCAAAAGTATATTATTCCTTATGGATTTTTCAGAAAAAATGAGTTATCCCATATTGTCAGGTTATTAGTGAAACATTTATAAGTAGTGTGTGAGTAAAGAGTATGTGTGCCATCGTTCGAAGATGACAACAGTCTGTTAGTTAACACTGTATTTCACTACATATACAGTACAGAAGTATGACTATGTAATAATTTCTTTTAGTAAAATAAAATATCTTAATTATTATTGAAAACGAATGACACATTTTAGCGTCATATGGGTTACTTTTTTTTTTTACTTTTCTCGAAATCTACACATTAGATTTCTCTCTCATGCATGTTATCCTGTTCACTCGATATGATCTATTCACTGTATGTGCATAATATTTGGATAATAATTTAGTTCAACAGAAATTAAAATTACTGATTTCATGATAATTTTAGGCTATATTTCATGTAATCATACTTCGCTATTGTATAAGAGCTTCATGAGAATATATAAACTTTATGAAATATGAACAAAATTACCTATGTCATTTTTGAGAAAATCGTCCAGAAGAATTTATTCCAAGACTATATTACCCTATATGTTTTTTTAGACAAATAACTTTCATGTTGCCATATTTTTAATTTATATTCATATTCAATGTTTATTTCTGAAATAGAAACAAAATCGTTAGAGCTGTTTTTGAGAAAATCTCAAATCTTTATTTATATCCTTGAGCTCCTCCGTGGCTAAGTGGTTAGCGTATGCGCCTTTGGCGTGAGAGACCCGGGTTCGATTCCCGGCGGGAGCTCATGTGGTTCGGATTCCACGTTAATCAGTAGGTCCACGTCTCATATAGCCTCGCTGCTGAAAGGGACGCTAAACCAAAATCAACTCAATTTATATCCTTCAATAAACTATCATTATTTCTGGGGATAGGAAGAAAATTCGAAAGATTTTTGAAACATCATGTGAAAAGCTTACGTTTCAAATTTGGTACGGTTGTGTTAAACATTATGACTTCTAGACAAATATACATTCATCGAGATGAACGAACGGACAGACAGATATTCTAAAAAGCAATGTTTCGGTATGTAAGGGCCATGAAACTTGTAAATCCGATAAAAGTTCGTTCGCCGTAGGTTTTTCCATGTTTACTGAACATGTTTCTTTCCTATTGTCCTCCGAAAGTAGATAACAACCCAACTAATCCATAATGTATTTCTTGCAAAAAAAAATCCAATTTAATCCAGAAGACGCTAAAAGCTTCAAGTGTAAATTGGAAATAAAAGAAAGGGAAAAAATGTCAAACATCTTGTAATACTACTACTTACACTTTCTTCTTACATGGAGAAGTTCAAAAAATAAATCATATTTTAAAATACCGACATGAATTTTATATTTAAAATAATATATGATTCATTTTGCCAATTAAACAAATAACACTTGGAATAGATACACATTCAGTCGCTTTAAGTTTTTGTAGCGTTAACCTCCCTAACCTGCATCATTACTTTAATGACAAGTTAGTATTTAAAGTCTCTTCTCAGAGAACGGTCAACACCGAACGTACAATTAGACGGCTGTATTATTTTGTACAAATAACAATATCTAGTGTTGAACGTGAAACTGAGCGTTTTAAGCTCAAACTTACTATATTTGGAGCTAAACTCAACTCACACTCATTTACAGCCCTGCATTTATCATATGTCAACTTACATTTTTCATGGATAATGTCCCAAGCAAAAGTGCACAAAATAAATTAACAAAACTCTAATTAATTTTTCGAAACAAAACGAAGAACTATTTTCAGCATCAAGAGAAGTGAACCTATGGTTAAACGAATATTAGAAAGCAAATGTATTATTTACACACTGTGAAAAATCAGGAAATCCCGTATGGAGGCCAGGAATGAAAAGCGTTTAGCAGGCTTCCTCGTAACAAATATTTCCGCGTTTGGCACCTAACCCCTGGGTTGCGTTTCGGTGGGATACCATTTACTTCGTGTTCCCTTTCAACGTAAGTACGTTCCGTCTCATACAGTCTTGGTGTTTCGAAGGAATTTTAAATCAATCACAAATCAACTAATCAAGTTATTAAATCATTGGAATCAGTGTCTATTTAATAAAGTAGAAAATGTCAAATATTCCGGTTCTTTGCATTTATTGTGTGCTACCTTTGCTTTTTACACCAAGTTCCTTAATTTACAGCATTCTTAAACATTAGTTCTAAAGTTATCTTAAGCAATACTTGCATTTCAAAATGTTGTACATACTTGTATTATTATAATAAACGTAAGAGATGCTTACTTGTTTTCTTTCAAAACTCACTTTCTTTCTACTATGTTTATCAAAATTGATTTATCCTCAATTTAAGTCCTGAGCGCTGGCATAAAGAAAATTCAAACTCATCCTTCAACAACAGTGCTTTGTGCACCGCACAAAAACAATTAAATTGATCGTAAAATAGATCCAGCATATTAAGAAAAAAACTTGGCATGTGAGGATTTTAGGCCTTATTCTATAGCGCAACGCTTATAAGGTACAGTATAAAAGTATCTTCGTCTTCTCAGAGAAAAACGTCTATAGCTGGAATTGAAGTTGAGTGTGAAATTGCTCTCAAATTCAATCTTATTTCAAGTTAAATTAAACTCACACTTATTTTTATTCTTAAAAGTGAGATAGTTTATGGCAAATCTCAGGATCAATAAACTTGCTCAGTTGAGTACTTAAGTTTATTATCCTTAAAATGCAGTAATTTTCCATATATCTATGTAAAGTTTTCAAACTGAATAGATTCATACAAGGTCATAAGATGAAACTATTGCTTTTATCCATATATTTTCATGTATTTACCCCTTCTCATAACTTACACATACATTTAGGGAAAAGTTATGTACGTGAAATAGAAAGAACCATGCAAAGACTTTCTAAGAAAGGAGGACAATGCTTTTAGGATATGAAAAAAAAATAGTTTAGGAGACCTTTAACAAGCCTTATTCCTTTTTTTATTTCCTTTTTGCTAGCTTTCATTCCTCTTCCACGCAGTGTGTCACACCTGCCACAATCTGTTCCCAAACACAAGTTTTCTCGTCTTCAAACGATTGGTTTCTTTTATGCATCTGTTCTCCCCTTCTTTTCGTTATTGTTTTTCTTCTGTTTTTGCTTTCTTCGAGCATTACTTCTTTCTTTCTTTCCACGCTTTTCCTTTCTCTTTAAAAAAAATGGAAACAGAAGATAAAGGAAGGCAAAATTTAACAAAGGCCAATGTGAACAAAGAAAAATATCTTTGAAACCCAATCCTGCAGAGAGAAAGTTCAATTTCTCTTCTCTAGAACTTCTTTATCACCTCATAAAAGTGTCGTAAAAATCTTTTAGGTTCTGCAGACATTTTGCAGATGCATGCTGTGGCAAATTTTTGTTGACTTTGTAGCGGAACTTGCTTTCTTTTCCCCCTCATTACTCTCCAGATAACTGTTTTCACAACCTTTCCAGATTTGCAAGATTAGGGATTTCATTTTATTAATAGAGATTTATCTACAGACCAAGCTATAGAATTACGAGTGCATTTTTGTTTTATACTTATAAACTGACTCTAAAATAAACCAAATTATTTGGTTTAAAATGTTGATTAAGTTAAATACATAATCTACAGTTTAGAACTGCCTAGCTTGTGATAAATGTGGAATATATCAAATAATATACTATTAATAACTGTAAAAGAAGGCATGAAGAAAAGAGACAATAATGCGCACTTTAATAAAATCTTCAGTACTCTTGATTGTGATTTACCAGAATAGAGCGTTAAAAACAAGAGAATAGTAAATATGAATGAAGATACGTATTTGTTGTCCATTAATAACAAGTTCAAGCATTTATACATAAATAAACTTATAAATAGACTATTAATCAGTATGCTATTTATAGTTTCAAGTTGTCAAACAAGCAGTGAGGAAGAATATGCAACTTCATTGAGATCGATCAGTCTCCACATGTCTCATAATTTAATGGACGCAACGAAGAAAAGAAATGAAATCGTTCACTTTAACGTCCCACGATTATGCCCTTTAGGCTAAGGAAGACGATGACTAAAGTAAGTGAATTATGAATTGGTGGAATGAGAAAGTGGGAGAAAACTGGAGTATCCGAGAAAACCCATGGATACGATTTTATCCACCCCAAACTTACTTGGTCTGGGATTGAACCAGAGATACCACTCACCAAAGGTAAGCGATCTACCACTGAGCCACCGTGCTACCTTTGCGAAGAAAATAAGATTTATAAAACAAAAGAATAACATGTCGCCAATTATAAAAGTACTGGCTTACCTTATTGTCGAACATACTCGAATGCTTCAACCTTTTTCTTTTTATATTCTAAAGTACTGCGTTCTCAAATTGCTAACGTAATGTTAGAAAGTTTCTTGCGTTAATCCAATTATTAATGCAGACTTTAGTTGTAGAAAACTATGTTTGTCTTTCCAATTCTTCTTTCACAGACACGACTTCAAGTTTGCAATATATCATTAGTAGATCATGAGCTTTCTAGATTTAAATACAGACTAATTATTTGTTGAGCAAATCCATATATTTTCATTAAAAATTAAATACGTGTTATAGTTTCACCAATTAACTCTGGCTTCATCAGTCACTATGAGATACAGAACAAGACAAGACAAGAAAATAATAACTTTACTGTGCATACAGCAGAGAGATGGGCATCTAGCATATGATGCTATTTTACCCAGTGCAATGAAGTGTATGGTATGGCAAGGAATGACGAAACAAGTCACAGTAGAATTCTGTTCCTGGTAGTCTTCTGAGTGCGTTGTTGCTGGTACGTAGCCGATGATGTGTGAGGTCGGTAGTTTAGAGATCCCATTCTTGGAAAGTGGTCCTGTACCTGGTTTGGTTATGAAGTCTTCTGGCGTTGATCTAATTACCATACATCCGGGGAGAGCGCCAAAGCAGGAAGCACACGGCATTTAGCTCAAAAACATTTGTGTGTGAGTTGACTTTAATTGTTGAGTTTAATTGCTGAGTGTGTTATTCACTTGGTGCTAATGTTGTGATGATTGAGTGTTTAGGTGACGTCTGGTGTGAAGTGATCGGAAGTGCTTGGCTCTGTAGTATTCTTCTTTGTGGTGTTATGTAGGTTGGTGGAGTTGATGTGGAAGTTGCCTTTGGTTGTGGTAAGGATATGAAGTTGCTTGCGAAATATGTGACGGAATACTTTGTTGATGGTTTGATGGAGGATTTTCTGTTTCGAAGGGTCAGTGACTATGGAAAGGATAGATGCTGCCCATATCATGATACCACAATCTTATATACATTCAACAGCTGAGACATCTTTCTTTTGATTGGCTCCTGGCAGTAGCAAATGCTATTCAAGTATACTTATTTAAAAATTCCTATATAGATGCTTTCTATTGTTGCTAATAACACAAAATTAAACTAACAATTAATTAACTTAAATAATATTTTTAGATTTATTTATTTATTCATTAAAAGTTACAGATGGCACCTTGCTATTTTACAGTGAAAGTATTAACGATGAAAACTAGAAAGGAACATTTTTCTTGGAATTAAGTTAATTAATACCTGAATATTTGAAGATTATATTTCGATTAACTTGATAAAAACGAGGCTACTGTGACAAAATCATCATTCTTCCGTGTTCGTTAGCTTGGTAGGTGAAGAGCCGTTCAGTAAATTGATATAATCATGAACTTTTAACCAGTTTTCTATTTGTGACCAGACGTATTCTTAAATATTAATAATCTAATACATTATTATTAATAAGTTTGCGTTCCCTTGATCATTAGAGCATAATATTTTCCCTGAAACTCTATTAATCCACATAGGTTTTGTAGTATGTTAATACTATACAAGCAGTTTTTATCTGATTGCTCACTTTATAATTGAGGCTTGAAAGTTTAATAAGTTATAACTCATATTTTAAGAATAAAAATTAAATTAATGTCCTATTTCCTATTAGATATATGTACCTAAAAACACTTTGGACAATTCTTTGAAAGGAACAATTCAAAAATATCTATTTTATTTTATAGTAATATTCATTTAACTCTGCTATTCTTTTTAAAACTGTATTCATAACATAAGGAAGAATGTTTGGAAATAAAATATCCAGATTCAATTTCCATCCATGGTAAAGAAGAAAGACCTTATTTTCAAATAAGTGATGATGGAAGAATGGATGGAATGAAGAAAGTGAGAGAATAGTTCTGAGAATCGTAGAAACAGTGTCGTCCACCACAAAGCATATGGCCTAAATCAGAACCTTATGCATTCGCATCAGAGATAAGCGCTTCACTCCAAGCCACAATACTTCATATATTATTTTAATACATGGTTTCTATACAGGTTTCCAACAAATGTTTCAAAAGGTCATAAAATATATAAACATAATTTAAATTTAATGGAAAAAACTGAAGGTGGAAATAGGTTAGATATCTGGGTAGGTAACGATCAGGTGGCGACCGCAGCACCGAACTGTTAGTGGTGATGAGATAGAGCAAACACTTTACTATGTGATGGGCAGTAGAACGACAGTGTGTAGTTTACTGAGCAGACAGTCTGAAATAGACCTCTCTGATTTCTAAAGACAGTAAAATGTAAGTGCTCGGTTATGTGGTGCGAATGTGACGGCAGTAACAAGTGTTTTTGGTGTGTTGTGAGGGATTGATCGGAAGAAAAGTCCATATCCTGAGTTGACAATCACAGTTCATTGCCAATTATATGATATGGCCATCGAGGTCAGGTTACACAAGTGAAAACAATAATAAAATATCAAAACACTTTAGTACAACCCCAATGCAATATGGCACATGGGACGCTGATTGCTGAAAACGTGATATGGTCTGATGAGTCATCGTTAATTTTATTTCAAACCACGAGTGGTGTTTAAATGTGGCGGATGCCCAATAAGACATATAACCATCAGTTTCTCTACTCGACCGTAAAACAAAAGGCCGCAATATCATGATATTCAGTAGGTTCTGTGTTGACGCTTACCAATCATGTTACTGGTGTGCCCATGATTATATCACCATTTTAGAGAATCATCTGTATCCTACGACCTCGTTCTTGTTTCTGCGCAACAACGCGTATTCCAGGTAGATGCGCTAATTCGTGTGGATGGAGTTGTTGTGACGTGATCTAAGGAACAGCAGGATGAAGTTGAACACTTCTCCGAACGCTTCCAATTTCCGTATCTGAACATGATTGAACATCTGTGGTACGCTTTAGAGACACAAATCCAACGCATATTTCCCACACAACGGTCTCCCACAGAACTAGTGATGCAATACACATAGAATGATGTAATATTTCACTTATTCTCGACCGCTGTAACTCCATTCTCTGTCGTATCATATATTTCTGAGGACGAAAGCTGGATCACACCATATTAATCTGGTAAATTGTACTATTTCAGGTATCTCCATTGAAATGAGAAAGAAGTGTACTTTCTTATGTTTAAATTGTGTTTAGTAATCTAGAGTGTTATATAAAAGATTAGAAGCAATTGACTCATCTTCGTCCAGGCCATACTACTATTGATAGAAACGTGAAATTTTGAACAGAATGCTCCCTTTGTCATGAAGAAAGAAGCTTAGAAAGGACTTTTGCAAATACATATCCAAATGGGATGAAAGGGGTTTCTATGCTTTTGCTAAGAGTAGTGCATGTCCCGAATCTCTGAAGAAAGATGAAATTCGGAGCATAAACTTACCTTTTAAAGTAACCGAACACGTGTTTCAGCGCCTTTGAAAATTTCGCATCTAAATGGGAATGTGGTGTTATTTGTATAGTACCAAAATTAACGCTGCCTTGAAAACATGCTGACATGACATCTTTGTAAAATTAGTTGTAAAAATCAGATTAACCACATTCATAGAAACTAATATGACTGATATCAAAATGACAATCAATAACAGACATACATCTTATATTACGTTTGATTTCATTTAAAAAAATGCCTCGAGAGCATATATGCCAATGATTATATATGTTTGTATGAAATTTAAGGGAGCTCAAATGGCCCTCATTATATCTTTCACATATTCAAGACGTTGGACTATCAAATAATGAAAAGCTGTGAACTCATAATGTTAAAATAACAATGCATACACACAGATCCTGCGGAGACCTGAAGTACATGCCCCAATGCTTAAGTGCATGCATTTCTTTGCACTTTCATATATGTACTGTATATAATATCAACATGTATTTTGAAAATACCGTTTAAAAATAGATTGAAATGGACGCGAGGTCTTACGCGAATGATAACGTCTTCCTCTTTACCCAAACACTCTGACATCAATTCTCCAGTATCACACACCATACTCTCATGTATACCACAAAGAGAAGAAGGAGTTATGATAGTCATTCATAACCGTGTAGATGCTTAGTCACGACTGATCGTGTCTTAAAAGGGTCGTCTAAACCGTTTTCATCTTCAGGGGATGACGTCAAAAAAGCGGCGTGAAAAATGATAGTAGATTGAACGATCGTAAAAAAGGAAGAAGCGAAGTAAAAGGACGAATAGATACACAGTGTAAAAAGAAGGGAACAAAGTAAAGTAAAAGAGAATGTGAAAAGAGCCTATTGGGAAAAGTAATGTAAGGTGAGGGAGTTTAGTATAGACATTCCGTGCTGTTGAATCAACGGTGATTACTCGTGATGACGAAGAAAAGTCCTGTAGATCCATCTTCTTTCCCCTCTTTCACTCGCCTGTCCGGATAAGGACCATCAAACACTGGTGTAACCAACAGATGAACTTCTAAGAAAATGTTATGTCGACGGATAACACACACACACACACACACACACGTGCCCTCGCGAAACAGAAGAAGGAGAAAAGTAAACAAGAACTCATAACACACACAGACACACGCACACACACGCTTTATATATATAGAATACAAAGGTACACATACGCGCTTCTCCTTTCGAAATTTTGTTTGACGAAGCTTTCAGTACACAATGTGGTGCTTCGACACGAGTTTACTCAGAAAACAATCACAGTGGACATAAAACTCCTATCAGTCGTAGTTAAAGTATCTGTACTTTGATAGGAGGAGGAAACATGACTGAAAGAACTACCAATTCATTATATTCCAATAGGATTATCATTTCAATAGTGGATTAATATTATTTTAGCTATTTCTAGTTCAAGTTGTAGCGTGTTTTTTTTTTTAAGTTATTGTAATTATCCAATACTTGTTTTCAATAGAATTAGTTAACTACTACTTCTCGAATATAGCATCATCTTTTGTTAAACGCTTTACGCAAAGAATACAAGTTTTAGTTCCAGCATAAAACATAAGAATTACACTATTTACAAGCTATAGCCTAATATTATAGTAATATTGTGCCTAGTTGGTCATTTTTAGAGGGAAACCAAAGAATCCAATCTGCATTTTTTATACATTTAAGATACTATAGTGCAAAGAGCCAAAGGAACGAAAGCTTAATTGGAGAAATGTTGTACGGACTATTATTGTTGCGTCATGTTGCGTCATAAGTCATACAATATTCTGATTTGATTTGATTTCATTTTTGAGTTCAACGTTCCTTTCAGCAGCGAGGCTATATGAGACGGGACCAACTGATTAAGGTAGAATCAGAACCAATGAGCTCCCATCGGGAATCGAACCCGGGTCTCCCACGTCAAAGACGCGTACACTAACCGCTTAGTCACGAAGGAGCTCATACAATATTCTGGTACACAACCTACCTACCTATATTTATAACAGTACAAATAAAGGAAGTTAACATTCAAAGTAAAACTCTCTGTGTTGTACAGTCTACAACCCTTTCCTGGCTGTTTCACACTTGGTGGGCGTTCGATCACTGCAATCGATACGCTTTCACGTTCACTACTCCATAACGATTAAATACCATAGTTTGTCTTTCGATATTGGATATGTGGGAATGAATATATTTGGCTTATCCGCGTTTTACCATCTCAAGTGATTTTCCCCTGACGGCTTAACGAAGGTTTAAAAAAAGAATCTCGTAGAGTTATATCAAATAAGTGTAAACATAAAATGATAATTATGCCTGTTGATTGTATGGTTGCGAAACATGGTCGCTTACATTAAGAGAAGAACGCAGGCTGACAGTATTTGAAAATAATATCCTAAAACGAACATTCGAACCCAATGGGAAATGGCGTAAACTTCTTTAAGGGGTCATTAAGTCTAAGAGACTCAGGTGAGCAGATAATGTAGAAAGAATGAAAGAAAGTAAGAATGTTTTCAAGATTTTAACAAGAAATCTAATCAGAAAACAATCATTAGAAAAACCTCAACGTAAATGGGAAAGCTTTATTAAGGTGGATCTTGCAGATATAAGAATACAAAGTAGAAACTGGATCCAGTTGGCTCAGGACAGAAGTCAGTGAAGGGCTTTTGTGAATGCGGCATTAAACCTCTGGGTTCCATAGGTCATAGTTACTTAGTTAGATGTGAATATTATTTTGCCAATCAGATCTCCAATTTAAGCTGAAGTTTTAAAATTTCCTACAATTGGGAAGATGTGATCTTTCAACGGAAGTGATGTTCAGATTAATTAGTACGTTATTTGTCGTCTCTTGTCTAAACCACATAATAAGCATTACAAAGATAAAAGAAAATGATTAGTAGACTGGCATAAATCCTAAATAAATATAAAAGGATACTTTAAAAGACACAATTATTTTTGTGCAGTATTATTTTGATTAGCTTAATAAGTACTGATTTCAAACATTAACATGCGGGGAGTCTCATTTATTTGAGTACACCACGAAATTAATGTAAATATACATAAATATACATAATATACATAAAGCAGTTGACTATAGGCCATATACCTCCATTATATTCCATTACCAACAAGTTTTAAAATTTAGAATTGTGCTATTATGTATTTGTATTGTTTCTGCTAGTAACAATCCACTGTAGAAATCGTTATTTCAGCAAGTTTTTCTATTACTTTTTTCAGACTTTTAACTTTTTAAAAGTTTTTTCCCAAATCTCTTCTCTTTTACATTTAAAATTGTGTTCGTCCATATGTCCATGCTAGACAGATCAAAAGAAATAATTATCCAATATTATGAAAAAACATATAGGAAAGAGGAAACGTTACAAATAATCCATTTCACACAAAAAGATAGAAAGACTAAAAACTTTTGTTTTGTATACTGGGGAATAAGGAAAAAAAAAAGATTGAAAATGTAATTAAAAATGGCAACAGAACAGTCTTCAATGAGATGGAATATTTCGTGTCTCTCTCCTAGCTCTGTTCTCCCTGTCTTTATCATTTTCTCTCTTTTTCTGTTGTCCCAGCGTATCCCAGGAAACGCGCACGGTAATGCGACATGATGTTATTCCACATCCGCGTGTATCGATTTGAAACGAACCAAAGGGGGTTTTGGTTAGAGTAGGGGACGAACGGATCGGACGCTGTTTCTGTTGGTCGTTGGTTGCGAAGATCTCCAGCGACAGAAAATAAAAGAGACAGCGATGCTTTTGCCGCTGATTGTGGTAATTACCACACGTGGTCCACTCTCATTCTATATAGCTGCACTACCACCACTACCACCAATGAGGCCACTCACATTGATTTTTTTTTATTATTATTTTACTCTTGAAATATTAAACGATTTCGAAAAGAACAACTATAGAGAATCTAAGCGGTGAGGATAATATAATTCGTCTCCAATAAGAAAATAATGAACTACCGACCGGTAACATTTCTACAATAGAGAAGATAAAGGATTATGGATATCTTGAATTTTGAAATGTGACTTTCTATAACATTTATGTAATACTATCACGGCTCTTTACCACTCATCTTATTATATTTATCAATATTATTGAAAGAAAAAAAGAAGTCAATATTCGGAGTTTAGAACTAGTTAAAGAAATCATCTAATGGTTAAAAGCTCCATTAAACTAACATACGATTACATCTCTTGCCTTAAATTAAGTAATTTTATGACTTAGCAATCAGAAGATCGGACAAAACAAAAAAACATCACTGGAGTCTATCTTTTTCGGAACCAATTCCAATCGGAATGTGTATCACTATTTCAAGAAGTCTTGCTTTTCTCTTCTTCATTCTTCGAGGCCTACCCACAGATCTATTACTCAAATATTTTTCATAAAGAATTCAAGATACTTTATGCAAGTTCTCCACATAAATGAGTGCTTACAAGCAAAGGGTACGATATCAGGACTCGAGTTGCACAATAAGAGTTATATTTCCTTAAAAAGCATCAAATAGTTAGTTAATTACCAAGTTATTAGCTGTAGTCCACCAATAGGGAAAAAGTGATGGGACTTCAAATCTAATATTGGGGCCTATGGCAAACACAGAAAGAAAGAAAGCATTTCTCCCGTCTCTTCTGTGGACTTAGGAAATGAGATAGCGATTCAAACGACATATTCAAGACACACAGTAGATGTGAAGAGTAGAAAAGATCGAATGATGCAATCAAAAGCAGTTTGTACAATGTGTACAATGTACATCTTACAACAGCGAACAAAGACAACGAGCTTTGCACATCACACTATCCTTTATACATCACTTTTTGCTCCAAAATTGTTACTGATTACTTTATTTTCTAATATTCTTCGTTTCTTATTTATTACATCGTCTTAATTAGTAACTTTTTATTCACACATTAATTTACTCTTTGCAATACTATATTCTTATAAACTTAAATTTTCTATTTTCTGTTTTCTATTTTATCGCAACGATAAGAGTTTTTGTACTGACTAATAACGTCATTAATCAACTTCTGATTTCTTTGCTAACTTTAATCTTGTTTGTTCCATCTTAACTTTAGTATTTAATCTATTTAGCTTTAGTATTTACATCTCCTGGGCTTTACTCTCATCAATTACGAACCTTCCGTCACCTTACTTGCCACAACATACTTTGCTATACGTTTGCTTTCTGTATGGTATGCCCTACTGCAACAAGATAAGGCAAAATTACACTCGACTCGAAAAACACAACAAAAGCATTCAGGAACTTGATGGTATAAAACTGATGTCACACCCGGCACATAATCCGGACTGTTCTTTAGGTACCTGTTTTGGTCTGTATCGCACTTCCTGAAATCACAATAATTCGCCACGCAACAGAAGGTGGAAATAACAGTGAATGACTTTTGTCTCAATAGGTGACATGGTACCGACATGAAACCGAAAAACTACAGGAAGGTGACAAGGAATCCAATTCGAAGGGTTATACTTTAAATATTAATCTGCATTCACTGTGCAATAATAAATACAGGTATATTGTGCACCAGAATATTGCAATGATTCATTCTTACAGAGGGGCCGCGGTGGCTCAGTGGTAGAGCGTTCACCTCTGGTGCTTGGGGTCCCGGGTTCGATCCTAGCCCCCGCCAAGTGAACTTTGTGGTGGACAAACACCGTGTGCGTGGGTTTTCTCGGGGTTCTCCCGTTTCCTCCCACTTTCTTCATTCCACCATTTCATTCATTACTCATCATCACCGTCTCCTTTAGCCTAACCGGCATAACCGTGGGACGTAAAACTCAAAGATTTCATTTCATTTTCATTCTTACAGAATACCTATGACCATCTGAAAACAAGTGTCAGAGTAAAAACGGTAAGAGATATAGGGAAGTGATTTAATAATATCGATTCAGCGTCACTAGAATAAATTCCATCTCATCCGCTAACATTCTGTTCAAACTAGAAGTATTAGAAATTAATCATTTCCAGTTTAAACATTGATCGTCAAGAACATAAACGGAAGCAGATTATAGAAGTCGTTTTCTGTCATCGATTCAGCATCTCAAAGAAAGATACTACTTTCATCCGCATCGCTATACCAAAACCCAAAGTGGTAGAAATTCACTACTACTTTCGGATCACCATATAGCAAAAACAGTAAGAGATAGGGAGAACCTCTTTTCAAAATTGTCATATTGTTCATTGTGTTTTTTTTTCTTAATTTATAAAATTTCAAGAAAATAGGAAACATGTGAAATGAAGGGTTTTAAAACATTTATATAATTAGAATAGAAAAGGTAATTCAAATATACTTTGTGCAGAAGCTTTGTTTCGGATGTTGGTTGTAGTTTTAATAATAGATGCAGGCGATGTGTAAAGAAGTAGTAGATAATATACCCGTTGCTAAATGAAGCCAGAAGTCTTACTATGTAAGCAAATTGCTATTTGACTTGTTGGCTTTGAAGCTTAATCGAAGAAAACGGCCGAGGAAATGAACGCGGTGAATGAGAAAGACAAAGATAGTTAGATGGCTTATTTGTGAGTTTCAAATTGGATTTCCTCTCAATCTTTTCTCTTCCTTTGCCCTTCCAGCGCTCTGTCATTTCTGTGTCGAAGAACAAACTACAACAAACGAGAAAGCCTCCACTCATCATTTACGACACACTTAAGCGGTTTGACGTCACGTCGGAAACTAGCATTAAGATGGAAGAGGAAACAATTTCTACCCTCCTTCACCCCTTCTGTCAACTTAGGAAATGGAGGAGAATTTAAGGATACACGGTTCTCATTTAGGCTCCTTAAGCTATTAACGAAAGTGTTATATCCTCCTTATTATGCGCATTTTAGTTATATAGCAGCGCATCGTGATATATAATGTTCTTCCAAGATTGATATATCAGTGCGTTAATTTAGAGTTGAATACACAGCAACAACAACAACAACAACAAATATACAACGCCTCGTACCGCTTGAAACATTCTTCATTAACTGAAAGAGAGCTCGTATCAATTACTAATGACTAGATTTTCCTAATTATTTTTAAGACTTTCTATAAAGACCTATTAGAACATGACAATGAGACAATGATAGACTAATATTTAGCATTGAATGACAATTCGCTTTTAGGGAAACTCGAGAAACTTCCTGAAGAAAGAAATCAGAAATCATTTCTTGTATGTATTGTAACGATTACAATAGTTAAAAGCATTACTTGGAAACCATTATTACTTTATAGGTATTAAGTTATCGCTTACTTAGTACAGATTATTTCAACGTGCATGGGCAATATAATTCACGTACCTTATATGTATTGTTTACTTCATAACAACATTAATATCAAGATGAGATAATTAAATACCTGTACTTGGCACAGATTTCCTTACCACCAGTTCGTTTGTTGATTTGGGTTCTTGCTTTAGTTCCCATGTTTACTACATAGATTATATCATTTTAATACCTTCACTTAGCGTGTAAAAGCAGTAAATAATATGCAATAAGCATCCTTTAAGTATGAACCAGTTGAAAATATTAGATGACATCTTCATGTAAGAGACTCATGAATAACACCTAAAATACTTTTGATTTCGTGTTTACCCATCTTGATGGCAGCTGATTCTATTCTTGTTTAGGTATAAAATCTCCAAACTTGTTGATGTAAAATTTCAGAGAGAAATTTTCTTATAAGTTTGAAATTTTAAAATTTATAAATTAATACAAATTTTGAGGAAATATGAACGCTACACTGCATCGTATTGAATTGGCGTCCCGGACAACTAAATCATATTTTAGTTTTTGAATTTTTAACATTATCCTCAATGTGCGAATCACCAGGAAGGATGAAGAGAAAATCACCCTCAGTAGAACCCAAAAGTCTCCCGTATGCTTTGAAATTTCTCATGTTAATTTTTTCGGATGTGCACTTTATCCCCCTGTAAATAGTCTTTTGATTGGCACATTGATTGTTCTTTTGTTTGGTTTCTGTTTGATCCGCAAGTTAATCAATAGAACATGTGTAAGTTCATTTAGATTTAATTTCTTTTAAACAGCTTCAGGAGTACACAATTGGATGGCGAACTGTGTTTAGGGGTAAGCGAGAAAAAAAGATTGAATAGCACTGATCTAGAGGACCAAATCATATGCTAGAAGTTGTTAGAATGTTTCTCAGACCAGTCGTGCATTATTGCCTTCCGGTGATATGGCATATTGTCAATCCTGAGAACTCATTGCTACCAGAGTACATAAAGTTCACTGCGGCCTGAAGATGATTACCAAGCAACTGAATATAGAAATGTTCGGTCATATCCGGTTCAAGCTGATCAAAGGATCCAAACTAGTATATCTGAAAATATGACCAATCTGAACACGCTACAACTTTCCAGGTGTCTAAAGTACAATTCATGTGTTTCTGTGCCGCGTGAGTCGCCGTAGCTGATGGCTAATAACGTCACTCGTGGTGGCCTGCCGTTGCGATACCCGATACATATCAAAATTGCGCTATTATGATCTCTGAGACACGTTGTTGGGACGCCATGCATAGATTCGTGATGTCAGTTCACACACTGTTGTATTAATTACACGGACGAGTTTGCCCAGATGTCACGGATGGCGGTAATTCAGGACATATTGGAGGCCACGGTGGTGTCCCTGGTGGGTCGTAATGATTATATTGCTGTACTTATAATCTACCCTTGACACCATGGAACGAGAAACGTTCAATGCCTGGATAACTTTTGAAATCGAATGCTCCTTCATCTAGCATGAAGTATCATCCCGCCCTCATACGCCGATAATATCTGTCGGGTTGACATCATCACAGTACATGACGTATCACTGTACTCACAAAATCCGAACTGACAGCACTGAAACTCCTTCGTGCCATTCGACCGGTTTTCCATGACGTTTCAGCAACTTCGACTTATTCACTGCCGGTATCCCAAATCTTATTGTACTTCAAGATATAAAAGTTATTTATGAACTTACACATTTCATGAAATGAACCACTAGACGTACGTAGAGAAGATTTATCGGTAATCATTAAATCCACATCCCTAAGGACGTCAACAATTCTCAGAACTATGCATGATATTATGAATGTTGTGCTTTCTTTGGCCAACATTTTTGAGATCCTATAGTGAAATCATGTGAGGTATAGTTGCCCATACTAGATAGTAAGTAAATGTTGGCAATATTAGTATACGATGGCACGAGATTTTAGATGTAAATAGGTGAATTTTAATCATTTTTGAAGGCGATTTTATATACAGTAGCCTATCGACTATTCGGCGTAGCTAAGAAAAATAATTAAATGAGGAATAATTTTTCGAATGGTCTACTCGATTCTTAAAACATTCATTAAAACTCACGGCTTTGACAAAGTATTGTAAGCAAAGACTCGACAGGAAAATTCTCATCACATCTTTGGAAGTGTTCAAGACTGTTAAAACAGCGCAGCATTGCCTTAATTGGGAAGAAGCGATGCCGCTGATATAGTTTGCTTCCGTGAATAGGGGATGTGTTGCGTAAGAGGGTTAAAAGGGAGACGCAGTTATGTACCTATAAGGGGCGATCAACTGAAACCCGTTCGTTCCATGTATTATTGGTATAGTATGTAGGATATTGTTTGTTTAATAGTGTGTAATGGCTAATGTTCCTATGTGTTGAGTGTAGGAGTATTGTTGATACGTGTTTCCGTTTTACAGGTATAACGAGTGAAAGATGGCGTTCAAGATCTCCAATCCGTCCAAACAGGACTAGTGGGCCGTTATCCAGTTTCTGAGTGCCAAAGGTTGTCAACCAGCTGAAGTGTTCCGGCGTATGAAAGACGTGTATGGTGATGCATGCGTCTCCAAAACAACAGTGGTGGACTGCGCCAGAATGTTTCGGAAGGAGCGTGAACAAACCACTCATTATCCCAGTCCTGGTCAAGCCCATGTTGTTACCACAGAAGACACGCGTGAAAAATTGAATGCCGCTATAGCCGCGGATAGATGCATTAGTATTCAATCCATAGCGAACTGGTTAAACATGAGTTATGCTACTGCTCAGAAAATTGTGAAAGATCTGGGGTATCATAAGGTGTGCGCGCAGTGGATCCCCAGGGTGTTGACGGAAGACCAAAAGTTGGAGCGTATGGGTTGCTCCATTGAACATTTGTCACGTTACCATTTGGAAGGTAACGACTTCTTGCTGTGCATTGTAGATGAGAATGAAACTTGGTGCCATCATTATGAACTGAGCTCAAATCTTCCAGTGTGCAGTGGAAACACTCCTCATCTCCAAGTACCAAAAAAGTTCAAGACACAACCGTCTGCAGGGAAAGTTATGGTGTCTGTGTTCTTTGATTGCCATGGATTATTACTGCTTGACTTCAAGGAACCAAGACAGTCCATCAACGCCGCACGCTACTGTCAGACCTTCACACAGTTACGGAGAGCCATCAAAAACAAAAGGCCTAGTTTATTGACCGCTGGAGTCATTGTGTTGCATGACAACGCGCGTCCGCAAGTTGCAAACCAAGTGCAGGACTTGTTTCAACGATTCAAGTGGGAAATGTTGTGACATCCGCCCTACAGCCCTGACGTTTCACCTTGTGACTTTCACATATTTTGGCCTTTAAAGAAGGCATTGGAAAGTCAGAGATTTCAGTCTGACGCTGAGGTTCAGGACGCTGTGCGTGATTGGTTTGATAGTCCAAATTTTACATGGACTGCATTTATACGTTAGTGACACAGTGGAAACGCTCATGGTGACTTCTTCTGAAGAATATTTTTACTGCACGCTAACCATAGACGCATCTAGATAGTGTACAAGTTTCCGCTCGAAATCAAATTTATTTCATGAATTATGACCAGTGAACGGATTTCAGTTGATTGCCCCTTATATCAAAAACTTTATCGGAAACTAAAACTTGTAGTTTATAACTTTTTTATCTGAGATCTACCTTTCCATATTTATGTAATCATTTACCAACGAACAGCTTAATATGTTTAAAGAACATTTTTTAAAGAATTAACTCTACGATTTACGGTAATGTTCCGTTTATTGTAAAATTCATTTACACTATAGAGCGTATATCATTTTACGTTTCCTGTAATTAACTTATGTATTATAAAAGCTATTATAAAGTTATATGTTAAATAATATAGTTTATACATTATACAATATACAATATAGTTTATACATTTTCACCTACACTATTACTGTATCTAATAACTGAGAAATAACTTTAAAAAATTTGTTAATTCAAAACTATTATATGCAACCTTCTTCGGAAATAGGCTATGTCAATGTGGCCTTTAAAAATAGGCTCTTCTCCCCCTGTTCTAGGAGATTTATGCGATAAACACAGGAACCAACGTTCTGGAAGGCTATGGATTCCATCGCGGTAGAATTTGGTGGGACGTGAAGCGAAGAAGGTATCAAGTGCATATTCCACCTCACCTAGCGATTTGAAATGGCGTTCTTTAAGGTGATTGTCCAAGGAATTGAGCAGGTGATAATCGGACGGTGCAATGTCCGTGTAGTATGGCGGATCCAATAGTGTTTCTCATCCAAGGCGTAGAATGGTGTCCTCGGTCATCTTAGCCACGTGAGGCTTAGCGTTGTCCTGTAACAGGAGGACCCCTTTGCGATTCAGAAGTGCTGGATCCAGAGTTTTGAGTTTGTCTTGAACACAGCTCAACTGCTGCCAGTACACAGTTGCATTGATGCTCTGACCAGCCGGTAGCAGTTCCCGATGGACGATGCCGCGAGAAGTCCACAAAATGCACAGGAGAACCTTATTCTGGTGTAGTGCTGGTTTGGGCTATATTTGAACCGATTCACGGGATGCTAACCAACGATGACGGCGCCGTGGAGTTTCGTACAGGACCCACTTCTCATCTCATGTCAACACTCTTTCCAGAAATGGCTCCTTCCTCAGACAAAACACCAAAGAAACACAGGTGTCTGCTCACGTTGCTTTCTAGCCCTGTCAAATCATGTAGGACCCATCCACCCAACTTCTAGTGTTTCCCATATTGATGGTGCTGTGTCGAATGGCTTCTCCACTCACACTGAATTGTAGTACCAGTTCCTCACATGTCTGTCTTCGCCTAAATTGCTGCCTGAAGATCTTTATTTTGAACATCTGTTTGTCTTCCGGCACGTGGTGCGTCTTCGAGTGTTTAGCCACCGTCCTTAAACTTGTTAAACCACCGCTGCTGTCCGCGTAGTCACGACACTCTCACCAAAGGCCTGGCATATCTTCCGTCCCGCGGAGCAGCGTTTTACCCCAGTTTGAACTCGTACAGCAAACAAGCCCTTATGACGCTCTGTGGAGGTCCCATGTTCACTCTCTCCTTACGCAAGTTCACGGTGTAACTGAACAGCCACAACCAAGTAGTATGTTGGATATACCCACTAGTGTTGCTGACGAGACTAGGTTTGGGGCATTCTCGAAAATGTGTCGTGAAGGTAGTCTCATCTCGAAAAGTACATATGTTTCTATTGAAAGAGCTCTGTCTCGTCTCGCACCCCTTCACAAAAATTCTGTCTCGCCTCGTCTCGTCCAACAACTGACCTTCGCCTTATCTCCATTCGCATTCAAGTCACGGTGTGAGGGCCAATTGAACACAGACCTCCACAAAAAGAGACAGAACACTCTTGTTCACCTTGATATTATAATTATAATTATAATTATAATTATAATTATTATTATTATTATTTTTATTATTATTATTATTATTATTATTATTATTATTATTATTATTATTATTATTATTATTACTGCGGTAGTAATTTGACTTTCTCAGCACTAAATTACTCGCTGATTTTATATAACGTTGCAAATATCTTCTACATAAATTAATCACGAAAAACTTAAAAGGTAATTCCCTACAGAATATAATATTTTAGTGCAATTGGTTCCTTATGATTCTATCAGACACTGTTTTCAAATAGAAAAATCGAAATGTTGACGCGATGAAAGTTTTGTTTGTACTTTATTACACACCAAAAATTATTTAAAGAAGTTATAAATATATTCCTTACTAGAAAATCATTTTGTCTTCAGCACTTCAAATTTTATTTTGACTTTCGAAGCTCATTGCCTAAATTTTAACCTTGGAAATTCGTATGTGGAAGAAAAGAGAGAAGGTTAGCAGGGTAGAGAGGAAAACGAATTAGAAAATGCTGGGAAAATGTAAGAGACGAGAGCAATATTGGACGATATATGGAAGCGAAAAAATGGACGGATCACAAGTTTCGATCTTGCTAAGGGATTGCATTCTGAGAGATGTAATAAAGGGGGTGATGTCAGGAGAGCGAGAGTGTGTAAGAAGGTTGCAATTGATAGATTGTAATAAGGAGAGTGGTACATTATGTTGGGTTGCGAGGAAGATATTAGCGGGAAATCGCAAAAATGAAAGCTTCTTACCTAGCTCATGGAAACGCCTGTCATTAATGGCAGGTGATTAAGAAGGAGGAGGATAATTATACTACAAATAAAAAAGCCGAAACAATGGTTTATGCATACGAATTTGCCAGCATTTTTTCTGGTGGCAGTTTTGTAAGGTTCTAGTTTTCTCAAAGGGGTTAGATTGTCAGGTTAGGTCACTCGCGTCAGCTCGGGTCGGGTCACTCTGGTCAGCTCGGGTCGGGCCAATCGGGTCAGCTCGGGTCGGATTGTCGGGTAGGGTTATGTTGGTCGGGTTGTCGGTTGAAGACCGACCCGACCCGACCCATTGAGAGCACTACCACAGATATGGGTTATGTGTTAATGTATTCCTGAGGATGATGTGGACATTATTCATGAATGCTATTTAGTATAATATTATGAGTTAAGAAGCCTCATCGCCTCAGTATGTTTGTAGAATGTCTGCAGAAGAAGATCAAATCAGGATTCGTTTTTTTTCTCTGTGTGTTAGAAGCAAAGTAGACACGTTTTCCCCATCATCTTCTTACCGAGAAAGTCAATAACACAAACATGAAATCAAATACATAATGAGCATCAAGATTCATGAGAAAGAATGACCAGTGAACTTTCGTACCGTTCTTTCTTCTTTTTCTAAACATCTTCCGATATGTCATTTGTTCACCAGTAATTAAACTCTACGCTCAAATAATGCTTTACTCTCTTCTCTGTTTTGAATCTGTGCAATAATAATGTATTTCAGATTCCTTAAAACACATTATTTTAAACTTTCAACCGACGATAGGAGAAATCGTGATATTAAAAAACTTCAAGATTTCAATAAATTTGTAGAATTTATAACCCCTTATATGCCGAAAACCGGATTTTTGAATGTCTTCCATGTATCCGTCCTTCGTCGCCATACTGCCGATAGATACCATACTTTCGATAGAGTTCATACTGTTCAACGTATTGAGATTAAATTTTAAATGTAAGGCTTTTCATAATAACTAGAGGTGCTTTTTGAAATTTTCTTCCTACCCCTAAAAATAAGGGCCTGAAATCAAAATTTACGATTTACTCGAAAAAGGTTCTAAGGATTCTTTTCATAGTTTATAAATCAATATTCCATTAACACCTCTATAAGTTGTTTTTCTACGTAAAATGCAAAACGGAAGTTAACAATTGAGAATTAGTTCTTTCTGGAAAATTATCTCGAAAATTACAAAGGTAAGTTTGCTCATACTTGATAAATGAACATTTAGTTACTAAGTTTGGAATCTGATGTAAGTTATTTTTTTATTAAGAAAACTCTGCAAGGATGAGGTGGTTTATTTCGGACTATTGTCTAAAATACTGTACATGTAATTTTGACCATATTCCATAAATAAATAACTCATTAACAATAATAACATTGCTCCCTAAAAGGTAAACAAGGGTTAATTTATTTTTGGAGTCCTTTCTTTGGAAAAGTTTTCAAACACTGTTCAAGAGATATTATTTATATTTCATAAAGAAATGTTTTATTAATCACTTTATAATATTGCGTAATTTCTACTGATGAAGTACACAAGAGGTACTTTATTCTTGGAAGTGAAGTTTTCATCGAACGATTTTCTTATTCACTACTCAGATTATTTTGTCCATATTTCATAAATAAATATTTCAATAATAACTTTAAAATATGGTGTAATACCTTTCTTAAGAAACAATCTATGAAGAGTAGTAAAGACTTGGCGATAAGCTCCTCAAAGATTTCCGAAAGCGTCTACTATAATTTTCCTAGTATTTATCTTGAATTAAATCAAATCATGTTGCAATGTTTACTAAAATAAATACTGCAGGAACAGTTGCAACATGACGTGTATTAATTCAAGAAAAGGAATGAGAATGTTTAATGAAATGGTCGGCACTTGATATTGTTTCAAGTGGTTCTGTCTAAAGGAAGTCCTCCTACAATAAATACAAGGATAAAAACTACAATAATCTCTGTAAAGGATACGTAAGAGATGCAGTTTGATTTCTGTAACGTTGCAGAAATTGTTATGTATTTTAATTCAACTTTATTTACAAGTTTATATCTACTGTCAGCACTAAGTTTACACTATACGTTGATCTACAGTTGTTTATGGTCTTCGTGAGATCGGAAACACATGTACTGCTACCAGATTCTAGCTCTGGTTCCCCTCAGAAGCAGTTATTCATAAAATGCTCATGAGGAATCTCAAAGAATAATTACGGAGCACTTTTCGTTTATCCATCAGTTTTAGTAGAGTCTGTGTTTATGCTAATATAAAAAGCTGTGCGGAATAGTCAAAAGTGTAATTGCTATGTGCAATTAGTGATAACAAAATTCATTTCAATCATTTAGAACGGAAATTTCACGAAAGTTAATGATTAATATTCTGGATTTCTAGCCCGAAGCTTGATAGTGTAGTAATACAGAAGAGGTGCAGTTTCATCACAACTATTTCTCCCAACTACAATTGTGCATCAATCACGAAGAAAAAACTCATTTCTTTTTTAATCATGGTTTTTAAAATTAGCCCATTCTTCTTACTTTTTACTAAAAAATGTTTAATATTTGTTGGAAGAAACTGACCACCTTTGTTTGCTTCACTGTGTTATTGGCTATGTTATTTGGTCAGAAATTTTGTTGAAAAAACACACAAAAAAAATTATAGCAATAAGCAGGGCCAATGATAAGTAGCTGTTTATCGATTTAAGAATTAGAAACAAAATTATTAGATCCACATTAGAATTAGAGAATGATAGAATTCATCTTCCTAAAGAATGTCATAAAAGGCATACGTTTCAAATTTCATTCTTATTCTATGAAATTGTGTTTTCCCTAGGAATAATATCATATTAATGAACAGTCTTTCAAGCAAATTACCAACTTACATTTAGGGAAGCAGAGGTAGTGAAAGGTTAAAAGATGTTGAATTAATTATGTAGTTTGATTTCTTCCCTCCATAACAATATATGTATTTGCAAATGTGAAATATAACTATCAGATATTGCAGAACGTAGTTATTAGTATTGTATCAATGTAATTATAAGATATGAAGTTCATTTTTGAATAATATTTGTCCCTGTGAAATTATCGAACTGGATTTAACATTTTACATTAACTGTATATCTTGATAATGTATGAATTTCAATAACGCTTTGCGTTTAACAATTGTTAAGCTCCAAATATAGTTAATACCAGTGTTTGTTTCTGGTGGTATGCAATGGTACACAGTACTTATGCCTCTTTTTAAAGGGGAGATTTTTCCAACTTTTTTATTTTTGTATTTTGAAATTATGTTTCTCAATTTTCATCGATTTGGAGACTAAAAGAACCACAAGAAATCACATTCATTTAAAAGATCTACTTGAAGAAGTGGTGATATTCATGAATGTGTCAGGATTTTAGACTGCAAGTAGTACCAGAGAAACATGGGCTGACATTTGGTAAAGCCGAAATTTGAAAGTTAGCAAATAAAATTTTACTTAAATAAAATATGTTCGTGGTTTTCGTAAACATCTAATATAAATTATATAAAGAGTTTGTTTGTCTGTCTGGGTGCGGTCTGGGGACCAGACGAGTGGACCAAGAGTTACCAAATTTTGGTAACAGGTACGTTGGTCCAAACTTCAGACCAAGTCGAAGAGTCTTTTTCTTAATTTCGAACCAGGAGGGGAAGCTCACGGCGGGCGTTTACCGGACCATGTAAAAGTAGTAGAAAATGACCGATATTAGTGTCGAATTCATAGTTTTCGCGGTCGTTGAGATCAGCAGTGAAACTCCGATCGCATTAATTTCCAAATTCACCCCATTCGGCTGCGGGTCAGGGCCACCGGGGGGAATACCGGGACATGTAAAAATAATCCAAAATGACCGATGTTAGTGTCAAATCCATAGTTTTCTCGGTCGGTGAGATGAATGATGATACTCTCATAGGCGTTAACTTCCAAATACAGCCCCCATGCGAAGAATGGGTATTTCAGCTAGTATTCACTAAAATAAAGTCCCGGATATTCTACTTCCTCTGAAGTACACTGGGAACAATTGCAATATCTAACAGTAAAAGTATAAGGAGTCATCTCAGGCGAATTTTATAGCAACTTCATTTAGGACATTTCTATTAGTACAAATAACTTCTGCGCTTATGCTCATGGGATTAGTAAACTTTCTCCTAACACAGTTTACTCCTAGGAAATATATGGTCTCATGGCTGCTCCATAGTTATCATTCTGCACTTCATACTTAAACCAAGAAGCGATTTACAGATAACGAGCGTATGTCAGATTATATCTTAAAAGTGTAGATGTTGCTGTAATAACATATTTATGACAAGACTAGTACCTTTTATTTCAGAGAGGAAATACTGATTCATATATTTTTCGAACAGTAAACCCATGTTTGCAATTGTTTATAAGAAGAGTAAAGGTTTTTGAAAATTAGCTTTTAGAAACAACGATTTTCTGTAAAATATAAATGTTTCCTAGAGGGGCAGATGAACATTTTTTTCTTTTTACGATGTCCTAACTCAATATATAATTTCTTTATTCTCACCTAATGTGAATATCACAATGTGTTTGATGTGTTTGACAAATTTGTCAGTTCTAAGATATCATATAGCTTGAAGATTACAAATAACTCCTGACACTCATACATTTTAAGAACTCTATGAAAATTCTACTTAAGTATGCTGTGAAATACAAATCTTTACACGTCCTAGTGGAGTAAATATTTGCATCTGCTGAAGTCTTCTTAGAGGAGATTGTTAAATGAATTAAATATGAATTACCTACGGAAATATGTATTTTCACTTCCTGCAATGATTTGTCTTTGTACCGAACCGTTTTTCATCCTCATTTAGTACTTTTACACATATGCTATAGGCAGAAATGTCCTTAATATAGAGCAATAGAAAACAAGGGAACTGTATCCAATTAATTACTATTATGTGACTTCTACTATATTCTTTGCATTAAAAATAAGCTTTACTCTACCTCGGAGTCATCGCGTTTGAAAAGAATTTCTGGTTAATAATTACTTATCTTACATAGGATATTTCAGATAAAACGTCCAGTGCTTATAAATTACAAACGGCTGAATATAAAAGGACAATGAAAGTAGATAGGAAAATGTCCGAGGTCATATTGAATGGAGTGTTCTACTGGTTCAAGAGAGTCTTCTATCATGAGGCCATAGGGGATTATTCAATAAATTAAATGACAAAGGGTTATATGATACATCAGATAATGAGAAATCAAACGATTTTTGTACTCAAAATCTATTGATTCATTCATTTGATTGTTGAATTTTAGCGTTCTTTCTTAGAGCCATGACTATATGAGACGTGGACCTATAGTTTAATTTGGTATTCAAAGCACTGCAATGACTTCAAATTTTATGTTTACAAAATTGTGTCTTATAAAACTGTAAGTTCTTGCACAAATGGTGTGAATACGACATAGTACAGGTGGATATCCTGCAGTATGACAGCAGAAAGAATAATACAGGAGAAAATTAGATACAAGAAAGATGTACAGCTTTTCAAGTCCTTGTAAGTATAAAAGTACAGTATTTAAAGTCTAAAATATAATAACTCCTTGCAAATTATTATATAATTGATCACTCGCTGCTTTGAAAATATTCTTATTATATACTAAATGTTCTGTTTATACCTGCTAGAATGACACCAATAGGTCTCTTTACAATAGCAAAAGTTCTAATTGACTGTTTAACACCTAGGCGAAACTCTGGAGCCAGAAACTTGAGCTTTAAACTATATTTGTGACATGCATTAGAATTTTTGACATAAGGTAGCAATAAGGAAGGATATTTGGAAATTCGACGTGGAAAAAAGTGAAATTGCGGTTAAAATTATTGTAATAAAATGTCTGTATGTCGGAATCTTTGAGGATTAGAGACATGAAATTTGGTATTTGTACTTTTCATTTAAAAGAATTAAACCTTGCTTCAACATCTTCTGATATATGAATGTAAAGATTTGTATTTCACAGCATATATACGCAGAATTTTCATTGAGTTCTTAACATGTGATGAGTGTTAGGAGTTCTTTGTCAAACATATTGTGGTACTCACATTAGGTGAGAACAAAGAAATTAGAATCAAAGAAAAGAAGTGGACAGGAAAGAGGTAATTTGCAATAGTTTTAATATGTCTCTATTTCGGAGTCCTTTTAAGAACATGGAATTGGAATCTGTACTTTTCATTTAATACAGTTGAATATACGTTTCAACTTTTTTCATATCTGACTTCGAACGATGGGAAGAAAATAAAGTGATTGTAGATCACTAATCTAGATCATATAACAAAACACTTTGAAATATCTGTTAATTATTTTAAATATCAAATTTTATATGTCTAAACTTACAGAATACTTAGATATGGACACCTTGCTATTGGAAGTTCGGCTTGGGAGGATGTGAGATGAATATTCCAATCATTATGTGTGCGTGTCCAGGAATTCATTAGGTTTAGAGTAATGAAAAAATAATGTTTAACTTCTCATTTAAAATAATTAAACATACGTTTTAGTATTTTAAAAGTATTTGATGTAAAAACGGGAGATAAGGAAGTGGAACGGTTCACTATGATTCCTATATTTTGGAATTTCATAGAAATGAAACTTGGTATTCAGAATTTTTATTTAAGATAATTTAACATGTGTTTCCGTATTTTTTGATATTGATGTAAAGAGAGGGAGAGAGAGAGAAAAGGAGTGGAGGACGATAATGCATGAAGTACGCCAGGAAGAGTCATACACAAGGGATGTAAATTCTTTAGCTCATGGTTAAAGTAAAAAAAAAAAAAAAAAAAAAAAACTTCAGGCATCGTCGACATACGCTCTTAATACCTTTCAAATGTTAAAATGATTTATTGAACAAAGACCATAAAAAGAAGGTTGTGTTTTTTTGGCAAAACTAATGACTTAAATTTTACTAAGAACTAATCACAAATTGAAAGTAGCCGAAAAATGACTTAAACTACTATAACCACCCACCAAAGAAACCTAATAATAATAATAATTTTTAGTAGAATAGAGACTATATATTTCTGAGGCTTTCTAGTCCTCCCAATGCATATGGTTAGGATAAGGGGGTGAATATAATTATTCCTTCCTTGGGATTTAGCAAATATATCCAATGATAGTTTCGTAAAAGTTATGGGAATTTAATAGAATATAATGTATATGTTCTACAATTTTTCTCACCTACTCTTTGAAGTTGAAATCAGTCAATAATAAGTGATTGAATTATACTTCTTCCCCCTCTGATTAAAAATGATTCAGCAAGAATTCCTTAAAAAGAAAACGCTAGTTTTATGAAATACTGTGAAATTGGTGAAGAATAAAGAAATTAGAATCTGCATTAAGAAAAAACTTGCTTGCTTCTAGAATGTACAGTGCAACTAGTTTTATTTCAACTTTTTGTTTATTATTGTCATACCACAGGATTTGTAAAAGTTTATAACTTCAATGTTATCTAGAGAAAACGATTGTTCAGTAGTAGGAGGTTCTCTGGTTCGATTCCAAATCATATGAGTTTGTGTGGAGAATATCATGTCCGTCTGTGGATTTTCTTCTGGTTCTCCCGTTTCTTTCACTCCTTTTTCACCATTTCTTTTATAATCATTCACTTTCATCAATCATCCGTCTCGTTTAGCCTAAGGAACATAAACGTAAGACGTTAAATTAAAAATTTCATTTAATTTTTACAGTGTTATATGATAAATTCCAATGTTATCTACGTAGGTTACTATCTATTTAGTTAACTTAAAGATGAATATACTACATGAACAAAACATGAGAAATTTAATAGCACCGAATCACCAATAGGTATAGGGAAAACATGCTTCTGGAAAATCGTTCTATTTTTTGTAACAGGTGATGACGATATTTTAAGTATAAAACACCAATTTTTGGTACTTGAAGCACGTATTGAATATTATATTACCTATTAGTATAAAATATTAAAGTAGATAACACTGTAGTAGTTTGTCTATCTACCATCTTTAACTTTTCCGTTAAAATAATAACGAAGATACTAAACAAAACCTGCAACATGCTAGTCTGAATTTTATAAATCAAGAGTTTATAGTGTTTTGAATTTTGAACTTTAGTTCAAAACTTGATACCCATATCTTTCGACATTTCAGATTGTCAAGAACTATTGTAAATGTGGTTAGATTACATTTATCTACAAAATTTATGGGAAATACTGTATTTCAGGAGATACTTGCATATAAGACTCATCAGAACAAAGTACCAAGAACAATATCCCACTTTCAGTGTTCAATAGAGATGTCCAATTTTGCTTTCTATCCTTCATAAATATTCTTCAAACCTAGAACATCTATGACAAACATAAACCTCCTTTCCAATTTTCCCAGTCTCGTATGCCTATGTTATTGCCTCTACAATACTATTCTACCTCCCATGTCTGTGTGTTTGTGTATGTGTGTCAATTGGGAAGGTAAAACTCAAGCGTGGGCAGGTAGTTAGTCAAAGAAGCGCTGAATGGAAGAGGGTGAGTAGAATGGTTCTTTTGCAAGAGGCCGACAGACGAAAATCCAATCTTATTGACAACGAGGGTCGTGTGCAATGGCTGAAAGAGAGATCTCACGGAAGGAACACAGTGATGAAAGAAATTTACGAAGGGAAAAAACAAGAGTCGTTGGATCCTCCATGTTTGGAAACGTTCGCTTCGTGTCGTTGCAATGTGACAAGCTGGAAATTGGCTGCAGAAGAGGTTAAAAAGCATGGTTTCCAACTAAATGCAGATTTCAAATTCAGTACAGTCTTTGATTCTTTTTGGTGGTTAATGGCGTTCTTTAAGCATGGTTTAAAAATAATAATATAGTTATGACAAAACATTAATTCATGATTATAAAATAATGACTTTTTATCGTGTATAAAGTTTATAATGAGAAATATCATGAAACTTAAAACGTTTTCGGTTACAGGAGCTAAGAAGATTACTTAAAGAACCCCAATTAAAATATCGATAATAGTATCAGTGAAAATAAAATAAAACTATCTATATAGGGAAATAGGAGTTTCTATATTGGGAAATATATAGAAATGATATTACATATGTTGTTTAAACTTTTAAACCAACTAATTATCTATAAAATTGTTAAGTATGTTTTGTATTTCACCATAATTGTTTTCTGCTTTTCTTATCTTTTACATATTCAAAGATATTCCATGGATGCAAGGGTAAAAGTGAGGAGGAAAGCAGGGAGATGGAGTCCCCCCACTTCCAAACAATGTATGGGGCGTCCTCCCACTTCCTAAAAAATTACAACGGGCAAAGATAGGCATAGGGGACGTCGTGCTGTCATGCATCCCCCTACCTTCTCAGATCCACTTTTATACCTGCATGGATGTATATCCATGCCTAATGAAATCCGAGTTGTCAGAGTAATTCGAGTATCAGAGTAGGTAAGAGAACCGCAGTGAGTTACACCTGTTTTTAAATGTATGTAATAACAGTTTTCTTAGGTTGTACCTATATTCCTTATTAATAATTTAGGCACCTTATCTTCAAACATTCGATAGTGTGGCACCTGTCGATTCTCGCATGTTTTGTACCTGTAGTATGAATTTTGAAGATAAGCAGGTAAGATCGATTACAAAAGAGAAATCAATTGTTCATCATAAATTAAATCCGCTGTTTACAATTGATTGTGTCAATCTTTTTATTACACTAGAAGGTTAGTTATCAAACACAAACGGCCCATCCGGATTTTTTATTACCATATATATCTATATCTATATCTATATCTATATCTATATCTATATCTATATCTATATCTATATCTATATATATCTATATATATCTATATCTATATCTATCTATCTATCTATCTATCTATCTATCTATCTATCTATCTATCTATCTATATATATATATATATATATATATATATATATATATATATATATATATGGGATATATTTGTATGAGAAGATATAGTGTATAAAACGATTGCTACAATCAAAAGTGAAATACAGACATGGTGTTTGTCCACCAGAAATCTACTTGGCGCGAGCTGGGATCGAACCAGGGACCTCATGTAATAGTGTTGAACCCTCTATAACTGAGCCAAGTGTTCCCTGCCACAATCAATTATGTACAGTGGATTTAATTTTACGATAGGCAATTGGTTTCCCCTTTTGGAATCGATCTTTATTGCAAATATAAGGGCAAATTAAAGTGAGAGTTAACAGAGAGCGAAAATCAGATGATGAACGCAACGCTCACCCATGACTAAAGTTTGATTTTGACGCCGGGCTAGGTGAACAGTCACATCAAAATAAAGCATCTACCTCAAACAATGTTCTTTAATCCGCGAAGATTGACAACGATGTACAAAGACAACAATGTATAATAGATAAAAACTTTATCTCTACTAAACTGCATTGACACACACTCTTGCAGTTGTTTTAGGAATTCAAAAACTGTATCTTAACGATCTTTATACGTGTATCATAGTAAATGATGTAGCTATTATAAAACCCATAAGGCTACCAGAAGTCCCTTGTTAGTCGGGAAAGTCCTTTCCTCTCGATTCTAGTCCCGACTTTTTTCATCTGAAATCTGGATGTTAAAATGTACTTACAGTATGTATTATTTTTATCGTACAGTCAATTACTTTATTTTACACATTATTTTTTCTTACAAAATTAATAAGGTTCACTACGAGTATGAATAATGTAAATCATTGCAATATGCGTATTATATCCAAAAGCATTAATATATTTTTAAACATATATAAGATACCTACTCTGAGATGATGTTAAATAAAATGGAAGAAAACCAGAAAGCAAGTCATTGTTCATCATATTCGTGTATTACCAGTGGGAAAATTTCGTCAAGAAAGGGAGGTTCAAGCACCCAAGCTCATATCAATTTAGGACTTTGGATAAATCTTTTATTTTTCCATAGTGTCTTGTTGAAGGGGGAACGGTAAAAAAATCAGAAATACCTTCCTTTTGTACGCTAGCGTATAGTGCAACAATAGTTCTGAGAATTGAATGAAAACTAAACAACGCAGCATTCTTTGTGAGTACACCTACAGCTGGTATTGTTGTCGAGAAAGAAAGAAAATTTAATAGTCTATTAGCATATATACAAAAACTATTGCTGTAGTTTATTTCTCCGTCCTGCGGTATACTTCGTATTGTGATTTAATGATAATTACCAGTCATGTCACCATCAAGACGAAAGTGCAATTTTAACAACGTACTTCATTCCCGATTTTTCTTCGTTTCAGAAAATAATGTTTCGATTTCGCGTTCCGAAAATATGGTTGCATTAGAAATACCGAAGTGAAAAGTTATCAAAGCAGATAAATATTTACAACTGAAAAAATTTGAGAACGATCTGGCAGAGTAACCTGAGAAAACTGGAGATACATGCTCTGCTTAGCAATTCGTTGTACTGTTTTATTTTATTCATTATGAGAGCTTCATTCTTCTAATTTAATAAGCAGACATTAGTATTATTGTTCGATAATTTTCACTTTTAGTTGATACACTTTGAAAATATTTCGTATACCGTACACTATTAACCACCCTCACGTTCTATAGACAATGAAGATTGTAAATTTCGGGAAACAAGAAATGAAGTTCCTAAAGAACAATTCTTTTCAACATAAGTGTTCGTTCAGACGAATGCCCACTTGAAGTGTATGGACATGTGTTTGTGATCAGTTCTGTTAAAAAAGAACAGTGTTATACAAACCAGATCTAATTCTGTAATGACCAATAGTAATTTTTTTCAGCAGAAGTATGTTATATTAAGTGTTCTGTGCTGGCTATAGGTCTAATAAGAAGTATTATGTAGTAAATTAGCAACATTCACAGTATTTTTGTGATGTTTTTAAACATTTTTATTGATTAATCACCTTTTCGCTTGCATACCATTAAACTTACTTATCCATAAAAGCTGAGAAAGTCGTTCAACATGTGTTGCTACAGTGAAACTTCATTTATACGAATTAACGAGTTCTGGATACAAAACAGATATACAAAATCTGGATAATTGGATCAGTCAATTAAAAATTCTCTAAAATGCTTTTGATTTTAAATAAAACGTTAGGCCCGATGTATGTATAAGTGAATTCTTCAGATTTTTTAGAATGTCAAATGAGTAATACAGATCTCTGAAATTGGTGAACTACTGACTTAGAATTATTCAAATATAGACTTCGAAAATTCCAATTAAGCGTAAATTGTAACATGGGATTAAAAAATAATTTCTAGGAAATTATATATTTTTCGTTGGCATACATACGTAGTTCACATTTCAATAATGTTTTATGTGAACATCTAAGTATCCTTTTATTTTCTGTTTTAGATCTGGATATTTAGCAATCTGGATGACAAGATTTAGGCTAACTTGAGTATTTGTCCAGGTATGACGGAAATGTTATAGAAGTTTATTAGGATAACGCAAGTGGGACTTGAAAGAAAGATTTGAAATAAATTTGAAAGAAAGCGAATTTTAAAAATTATTTTTGGAAAAAGATAATTATCTCGATCCTGTTCATTAATGAAGTCAATCTGTTTATATCTTAACGGTTAACGGAGACTTTAATCCACCCGTTACTAGATATGATAATTTTTGAAAGCTATGTTTTATTTCTGATTTCCGCAATATATACCTAGAGTGATTTTCTCGATGGAGTTCGGTAATGGAGTCAATCCTTTAATATCTGCAACGTAACGGTGAGTTTAACGATGGATATCCGTTAGCCGCTTTCTACTAGCTCGTTAGATGGAAGCAATAATCCTCCAGAAGTTGACGTCTACCGATAGAAATTCAAACTTCAAGTACGTGATCCTTTTCACAGTCTAGCATGTTTTGTTTAATTATTGCACGAGTATGATTCTAGTTGCATCTATGCGAAGTATTGCCACCCCGATAGGACATGTCATGAGATAAATTTATGGTCATAAATCGTCTGGGATAGATTCTTCGACGTCATAGAGGATGTTGTTGTATAAATGTACGCACAAGCAAATTGTGGGGATTTTGAGGTAATTTATGGTTACTTAGATATTTCATTTTTATTTATTTGTTTTTTTGTAAGTTTTCATGAAGGGAGGACTTGTACAGATGTCTTAGGACTTGTAGAAGGTTTGTGCTCTACATCTTAGTTGTAACGAAAAAAATGAAGAGCTTGGTTCAGTAATTCTTGTTAGATTATTTTTTTTTCTAATTGGTGTAAGATCGGACTTCTTATATAGTTCTTGGATAGGGGCCAAGAGTGGTCAAATGTTTTCCAAAGTAAATATCGTTTCATCCATTCTCGAGATTGTATTTTTTGTATAGGAAATAGGATGAATCTATATATTGTAATAAGTCTAATTACATGTTTAGAAAATTAGTCTGTCTCCTGATGTCAATTAGGTCGTTGCCACAGATCTTGTTAAAAATATAATGATGCAGCTGGTTTACTGTTTGACTTCTTTCATGCAAGAAATGAACTGATGTGTGCCTACTGCTCATAGCAAATCACATTAAGGCTTTTTTCTATATTGTTCATGTTGGTGTGAATTTTAGTGAAGAACACAAAGATTATGAAACAAATCAAAAGTTCATTTCATATTTATTAACGCATCAGTATTTATTTAAATTTATTTAGTTTCTTTATTAAATTTATGGTGGAATTTCTTTTCTAGAATTTCGGTATATGAAAAAGGACATTTGGAAACACGTTTCGCGTAGGTTGATCGCTCTGTGAACTTTCAAATAGTACATGTTTAAGGATACTTTTATTTCAAATCTAAGTAGAGAGAACAGCATTGTGAATTAATAAAAAAAATCACTTAATATGGATAAAATTTAACTTGGATTATAAAGATAAATCCATTTGGTTAAACCCAAAACACTGCCAGATGTACCGTTCTTATATTTTCTGTCTCCAATTCTGGTTTTGATTTATGTCATTTCTTTCTTTGTTAATTGCATGTTAATACTTTCTGTTCCACAAAGAAAAGCAATGTACTAGCACATTTAATTCAGGAAAAATGTGAGCTTTATTGTTTGATTTAGGATCTAGGATTTAGATTTCTGAGCTTTCCACATCAATGGCCATTTAGCCCGTCACGCATGAGGGATGACGTCCCTCGGCGAGACACTATCCGGGGAAAGTGAAGGAAGAAAGGATTGATTTAGAAATGAAGTGGCCTGGGACCTATAAGTTAGGTACCACCCCATTATTTGACTGGTGTCAATAAGGAAAACCCAGGAAAACCTCATTCACTATGGCAGGCCTGAAAAAGCTTTTTACACTTTTTCGACCGAGTATCCCACCGGGAATCGAACTGGGGACCGCTCACACCAAAGACCTTTAATGTTCGAATCTTAAGCTTACATCCTCTCCACTTGTCTAGTGTTTAGCACGCGCCTTGGTGCACGAGATTCCGGGTTGAATTCTCGGTGGGAGAGTATTGATTATATCATTGTGTTATGGATTTCACCTTAAACTCTAGCTCTACGTCCCACACAACTTCAGAGATGAAAAGGGAATTTAAACTTCAATAAACAAACGAACAAAATCTTATACTTACGCAAAGTATTAAACTGTATCGTATGGTACGAGTAAGCAATACGAGTGCTATGGAGTGCAAAGATTGAAAAATTGTGACACAGAGAAATGGCCCGCCCATACAACCAAAAATGTTGCAGTGAACAATCTGGCAACAACGAAAGAAAGCTATGAAAATATGGTTCGCTGCACTATTCGTTTAAATTTAAATTTTTAAAAATCCAGTTGGATTATTCTAAATTGATATGGAGAGGTTGGCATTAAGGGCAGTTAACATTTCCCATCTTTTTGAGTGTACATTAAGAATTAAAGTATTTTGTAATAATATCATCATCATCATCATCATAGGTATTCTGCCTTTATTAGCAGGTCACTTGCCGCAGCTGAGATGCTTCCATGCTCCACGGTCCTCTGCTGACCTTTTCGTCTTCGCGTATGGTCTTTCTGTTTTAATATCCTCCATTAATTGTAGTCTCCTTCGCCCCCTCCCTCTCTTTCCCCCCACCATACCCTCTAGGACGTCCCTCATGATACAGTCTCTTCTTAGGCAATGTCCCACCCAATTTCTCTTCCTCTTCCTAATAATATCTAAAAGTGTTCTTTTCTCACCCACCATTTCTAACACTCTCTCATTCGTTATCCGCTCGACCCAACTAATTCTTTCCATTTCCATTCATTTCGAAGGCTTCCAGTCGATATTCGTCACCTTTACGTAATGTCCACGTTTCCGCCCCATACAGTACAACACTCCACACGAAGCATTTTATGAGTCTTTTTGTAATAATGTAGTAACCTTTAAAAAAATTAAGATGACAGCTTCACGAAATTCAACTCTCTAAAAATTACCAAAGGATTGCTGCTACCTCTCAAAAGAATTTTGCTCTCAGTGTAATCACGGATTCACTCTTTCGGGATATAAAGGAATCTCCTGATCAAAAGTAACAGGACGATCAAATCTCTTAAAAATAACATCTAATATAGTTAATATACATAATAGCGCGAGGAGTTCTATTTAACAATGGAGTTTATCTGAAATATATAATTGTATATTTCATATTAATCGGATATAACGGGACGTTACAGTGAACATCATAAGGGAAAAATCATCCAAGGTTATATTTCACTACAAAACAGCAATATGTTATATTTCACTACAAAACAGCAAAATGAGTGTGGATATTTGCTTTCCCCAGGTTAAACGAAAGTTCAGTGAACTTCCATTTTAGTCCTTAAGTGATCCATAAACAAAATAGTAGTAATAGAGGATTGATATATGATCTCAGACACTTCAGGATTTCATATGTGTACATGAAGTTCCGTAAGAAGTGTAATTTTAATTTCAGTTTGAAACACTTTACAGACATGTTTGTTTAGATTACAGCTCCTAGCGATTACCTTCTAATTTGCGCGATATTTTACTTGCACGAATTTGTTTCTCGCTCTAGTTCCACCATACATTTGATGTATTTCTACTTACTTTTAGGATATAAAACGATTGATATTTGTATTTTATTTGTATTCCTCTATTGATCATGATTTCACTTACATTTCCTTATTTTTCACGTCTTTTGTGCCCTGTGATCTACTATAATTTTGCCCCTATCAATTAGTTATTTCCATCAAAATCGACCAGATTCTCATTCAATCTTTTTAAAATCTTTGTCAATTTTGTCTGAAGTATAGAAACACCTACTTTTACCGTTGATGATTCATTTATGAATTTACATTATATGGCATAGTGTTTCTATGTTAAAGATAGTTAGCACGTACATTTTATGCATATGGTTCGATTAACAATGGGCGTACAAAATTTTCTGTTTTGAATCAGAATCATTTGGGACTAGGGCAGTTATTTGAACATGACTAAGTGTCAGTAGTGCCAAAACCTGAAGTAATGGGACAACCTTAGAAAATTTAGTTTTATAAGGTATACAGATAGGGATTAATTCAACACCTAAAAACATTAAAATTTTGTTCAAGATTCTATGTATTATTTTATCATTTGTTAAGGGTTAATTTTCTTTACAAAAAGAAAAAGAAAGAAATATTAAGAAAACTTAAAGTGAAAGAAGTATATTTCGGTGTAAGAAAATTGTTAAAGAGTGTAAGTTTGCAATCCTGATAGTAGAAGAGATTTCCTGCGAAAGGCATCCTGTGTCTCAAACGTAAAGTTGTTTTGATTCCTCACGGCTTTTTTCTCACTATTGGTTCAAAATCTCGTTGATTTGGAAATAGGATGGAGAGAAAATGAAGGTAGAAACTGAAATCCGTTTTTCTTCTGTCTCCTCACTAACACCTTCTGGCTATTTGATGCATTTTCTCTCTCAGAGAGAGAACACGAACTTCTGAGCTGAAACGAAGACAAACAACTATGGTTCAACAGTCTTCGTCACGACGTCTTATGCTGAAGTTTAGAACTAAAATTCTTATAAACCTATTATACATAAAATTTAGTTCTTTAAAGAAATATAAGAATTTTGAGAGTGTGGAATAATATAACTAGTGAGAAAGTTAAAACTTTATTCTGTTTTGTCACTGAGAAGAAAAAAACATATGTCGCATACGCAAAAACGTAGGTTATATGTGTAAATCCTGTAGTTTTTGGACTTAACGTACTACCGTATGTAACATCCTGAAGCAAATGTATAACTGTAAACTTCTGTATAGGTATTTCGTATATACATACATTCCGCAGGCGGTCAGAATTTCACACACAGATGAACGTATATAACATATAGTTGACGTATGTTATATACGGAAGACTGTTAGATGTCAAACATCCTGCAGGGGCATGGTGTAACATCAAAGCGGGAAAAGGACAGTACTATGTAGCATATGGATAATGTATACTTACTGCAGGTTTCCGTGTTAAGCATATGGATTCCGTACATTTGTACAATATGCCGCTGTCCGGATAACGGAATTTCCTCAGTGTGGACTATACTATTTAACAGAGATTTTTAATTTATACGTAATAAAATATATCTACTGGTATCTATATTAGGGACTGAAGTGAAAGTCTGAGTCAAATTTATAATATAACAGAACAAGTTTTTCTAAGCACTATTATGTTAGGGATATCGAGCAAAATTTTCGCATGCCTTCTAACTTTTAATTTTGCTGGAAAGCATTTCTTTCAGCTCATTTTCAGCTGGTTTGGAAGTTTTATACTGGTAAAATGTAATGTCAAATTTTCTACCAAATACAGTATTACAATAGAAATTTTATTATTAAAGCAGAAAACTAAATTGAACTATTGTTTCATGCCACTACCTATAGCTCAAGAATTAATAATAAAATACATTCTTATGTAGAGAATTTTACTTCTACTTTTTATGATTTTACGATTCTCCAGTTGACAGTAACGCTAGAAAATCTTAGATGAAGAGTGAGAAACAAATATTCTTCCAACAAATATTTTTGCACAGTGGGAAATGAAATGAAATCTTTGAGTTTTACGTCCCACGGTTATGCCGGTTAGGCTAAAGAGACGGTGATGATGAGTAATGAATGAAATAGTGGAATGAAGAAAGTGGGAGGAAACGGGAGAACCCCGAAAAAACCGACGCACACGGTGTTTGTCCACCACAAAGTTCACTTGATCGGGGCTGGGATCGAACCCGGGATCCCAAGCACAAGAGGTGAACGCTCTACCACTGAGCCACCGCGGCACCCTTGGATTTTGAGGATTCAATCTAAAATATACATCCGTTATATCTATTTTATTAATGGGAATACTGGTTGAAGAAAATGTATTATTTGAATAAATTAAAGAACTTCAAGAAAAGTACACTGCTAATTGTATCTTTATCCAGGGGCGCCCATCATAGGGGCAAGGTGGGGCGCTCGACCCCTAGAGGAAATTGTACTTCAGAATATCGAAAATTCAATAGCATTTTTACATTAGTTACAGCAAAATTTGAAAGCATTTTTGAAACGTCGCTTATACTTGCCCCCCCTTGAAAACCACAACATGGGCGTCCTTGCCTTTATCTCTTAATTTACAGCAGGTAAAATAGCTGGAAAACGTTAAGAAATTTAAACGTAATTACGAATATCAGAACTTCCACACGTGTAGCTTAAGTTAATATTTACAACTTCGTTTCCTTACTCTGGTAAATGATAGATTCGTCTTATGTTCTGTAAAAGGACTAGGTAGTTTAGAGAATATGGTAAGGTTATTCCGGAAGGATCGCCGTATACGGAATAGACTGCGCACCTACTCTAGAGTTGGGAATTGTCGAATCTGCAACGCAGTAGCGCATTAGACTTTACAAAAAATGGAAGTGGTCCTGTGTCTATTGTTGCACATTCTACGATGCGCAAAATGAGGTACACGTAAAATGAGGATATTTTACTTGCATATATATAACTTTACAGTCAAATCGTAGTGAACGGTAAATTACTACTACATTATTATTAGTGTTTGATATTTGTTACAACACTGAATTCGGATCGGTATAATGTCAATCTAGTTTAGACATCTTGGTCCTTAAAGTAAACGAACAATGAGGTGCGGGGTCTCACGGGACCCGTAGATAATGGGAGAGAAGCAGCCATGAAATCACGTACGCATTCTGCACTTTTCTCATTGTGGACATACGCCGCACAGAATGAATTTAGGGCTATGATTTGGGATGAATTATGAAGCATTATTAGCGAAGTCATAATTAGGGTATGGTGCATATGAAAACTCTTACGCTTGTTTATGTGTTCGTTATGTGGTGTTATTTATTTATTTATTTGTAATTACATTTTAAACAATAATTATGAAAATGGTAAAAATGTATATTTATCTTTACTTTTATGTTTAGTTCAATTAAAAATATCGACTTTTTATAAAGGAAAACCAGGAATAAAAAGACGCGGGCAATGGGATTCCAAGATGTTAAAAGAAGCAATTGCAAGGAAACTGGGCAGGAGATCTTTCATTTCGGATCTATGGGGTACCAGCACGAACTAGTAAAAGGAAAAACAAGGACATAAGTGGCCTCGAAGTCGCTAACAGTCTCGTCTTTAGCGCGAGCGATGCCGGGTTCGATTTCAGATGGGGACACGAATTCGAAAAATTGTAAAAGCTATTTCAGCCTAGCCATCCCAAGTGAGATTTTCCTGGGGTTTCCTCATTCATACTTGGATAATGTCGGGATGGTACCTAAAATGTAGGTCACAGGCTGCTTCCTTCCTTCTCCTACCCTTTCTCCAATCCTGGAAATAGGTCTACATGTCTATTTATTTTAAATACAAAGTTTATATACCAAATTTCATGTCTCTAACCTTAAGGATTACGAGATATGGTCATATTTTAAGATAATTATTGCCACCTCTCTTCCTCCTTCCCCACCGAATTTTCAACAATCCTTCTTAAGTGGGACTTTACATCACAAATCCTATGCCCTGTCCAAAAATCAAGTTTCTAGCTTAAGCGGTTAGACCTGAGCGTTGATCAATTAATCAGTCAGTCAGGACTTCTTTTTTCATATACATAGAAGTGTATAGGCGAGACCAGATTTTTAAAAGTATGAAAAGGTTGGCAAAGTAGTTACAAAAAATTAGTTAAAGTAGTAAACAAAATAGCTGGCAAAATCGGATAGCATGTTGATTGACAAATAGCAGATAAACACTGTCTACATGTTTCCTCCATTTCTCTTCTTGAGATACCGGTACTGAGCAGGACCACGTTACATTACTCTGTCTTCTCCACTCACTATTCATGTTTTACAGCTATCAAATAAATCTTCCTTTGACCCTTTTAAATACTACTATAAAATCAAGTAACACATGAGTTGGAAAGCATCAAACTGACGCAGTATCAGATCGAGGATTAGTTCGTCACATGAAGAACAAATTTCCCTGCCTGAGAAACTGTACTAGTAACGTCAGGTCTTAGATTCTCCCTCATAACAAAACAACTGCCCCAGGCTAAACCCTTTTCTATTTCAGATAATTTGGAATCTAGTATTTTTCAGACATTAGACCTTCTCAATCAGAAACTAGACCTAGTGATAAATGATCTTTTCAGTTCGAACCACAATATTGCGGTAGTAAAGACACCCTGAGTCTGAACCACTGGAATCACCATCAAAACTGATAACAAAACTTTCACCTGTCCCAATGCTCACAGCAGTAAAATCAAGAAAAGGAGGGGAGGATGGTGCAGTAATAATAACCTCTACTGGAAACGAAAACCAACTAAAAGCAAAACTTGAATGCAAGGCCTATAAACCATCCAAAACTATTAGATCTAACTTCACAAGAGAATAACAGAGTGGACAAGTCATTCAAACTAGACGTCAATGGAATAACTCGAATTTTGACTTTATAAGCCTCTCTCAAATTAATGATGAATTCACTTTCATAGGGACAATGATAAACCTAGCTCAAGAACAAAATTAAAATTCTGTAAAGTCAAGAAGAATAAGTATGATAAAGAAACGGAGAATTGCATTGAATGTGATATAGTCTATCAGGAACCTGGAAACAATGTAATTAGTTGTTCTGTCTACATGCAAATTATGGTTCCGCCATGATAATGTTTTTATATATTTTGTATTGATTGCGATCTCAAAGATAGGGGAAAAGCAAAAAAAAAAAAAAAAAAAAAGCCATAACCATACGCTAATGTGTGTTGAGGCCTATAGGCCTAAATGTTACTTCTCTATTCCAGTGAACAACAATAATATTTAGTTAATAACCTAAGTTCATCTACTTCTTTGTTTTCCGTTTTGTACAATGAAATTCTCTTAAACTTAGCCTACTGTCTAATTTTTCAAGCTCCATTTAGCAATTAAAATAGAAACTGAATTATCATATGATTTATTTTACTTTTGTATGTTGTAGGAAGCACTTTCAAACTTGAACGACCAACTGGAAAAAACATGCAAAATGAAGATAAATAAGAGGAAAATCAGAGTGATGAAGTGCACAAGAGCAGGACAGGAAGAGACAAACGTAAATGGAGAGAAAATCGAAGACGTTACAGACGTTCCTATTTAGGAAGTCTAATATCCTCGGACGGAAGAAGTGAAAAAGACGTAAGTTCCAGAATAGCACAGACTAAACAAGAATTCAATAGGAAAACAGAACTACGAACATCAAGAAATATGTCGCTGGACGTTCCTAAAAGATTTATTAAGACACTGGTATGGAGTGTGGTGCTTTACGGATCAGAGACTTGGACACTGAGAAAACCTGAAATATCCAAGCTGGAAGAATTTGAAATGTGGTGTTGGCGAAGAATTCTGCGCATATCATGGACCGAAAGGAAAAGGAATGAAGACGTACTAAAGAAAGCTAATGAAGAACGACAAATTATGAAGATAATAGGAAAAAGAAGAAACAGCATTTTTGACTATCTTATTCGGCACTCCGATTGGATGGCCGTGCTGATAGAACGAAAGGCAGAAGGTAAAACAGGAAGAGAAAGATCAAGGGTAGAATATAAAGATGCAATTACGAAGAGGCCCTATTAAAGTATAACACAATTCTCCCAAGCGAGAGAAAAGTTTTAAAATTTCCATGTTGCCCACCAACCTATGGTTGAGGTGAACAAGAAGAAGATGTATTAGACAAATATATATAGTAAAAATACTTAATGTGTAAAGTACATAATTTTATGTTCTCCAAGCTTCATTAATGGTTCAAGATGGTTAAAAGTGTGATACTTAGAGGAGATCTTCTTATTTTAACTGCATCATGGGACTTAGAATACGTATTTTTTAAAATGTGCACCATCTTCCTTTGATTTGCCCTATTTTTTATTTACTTGCACAAATTTTGAAGATTCCACCCATGTAAGGCGACACATTTGGAAATATGTTTAGTGCTGCATCCTAATTTAAAATAAACTTTTTAATAACCTAAACTGATTATAACTAGTCTTTGTTTTTATTTTGTCTTCCAGTTTAAAATATTCACAAGTTTCATGCATGGAACTGACTTGGCTTATTGTTCCCAGTTGTACCGCGGAACAGCCTAACTTCATCAAGGTAACGCCTTTGAAAAACCTGAAGCGTATCGCATTACGTGTGGTTTTAGTCACGATGCTTAAATGCTTTTGCACTCAGGCGCTATACAGATATTATCCATAGTATCATGTAATACTTCACTATTGTCTCACTTCAGTTCTCATTGAAATGTTATGAAAGTACGAATTTTTCACGTTTTCTGTGCCAACAATTCTTCTTGAGGCCTGGAACTAGCCCTCTTTTGCAACATTGCCACATCTGTGTGGTCAATGACGTCTACTAGAGGTGACTGTGGTATCACACTGCCCGTTAGTTTAAAAGTTACAAGGGCGTATCAAGATAAATGGTCCACACTGTATATATTCCTACTATTTTGTAAGAAGGAGAAACATAGTGCAATTTTCTCCTCTAAATTTTCTCATTATAATACAAAATTAACAATATAATATGTAAATTAAATATACACTGATCTTTAAACGTTTCTTCCACAGTATGTGAAGGTAAATGGGTCAAACCATCTGAAGTGGTCCAATGACGAAAATGGTTGCTCGACCATTTCCGAAAAGTATAGAAATTGGAGTGTGATGAACTTTGTGTACAAGAAGATCAATAACACTATTCACGTTGTCGTATGTACAAATGTTCCTGAATGGCGGCCATCATTGTTGTCGGTGAAATGCCATTTTTTGCATTTGCAAGCATTTACGAAAACTACGGTTGCTCAGGACGTACGTATCAGACGAACTTCAAACAAAAACAAATGTCTAGAGGGGTAACTGAAGTACACGGAGAACATACACTCTTGCTTCTAGATAAATATGCAGGGTTGCAAACCAAAACATGAAATCATTAGAAAAAGTACAGACAATTACAGTTTTAAAGGGGCTGTAATTCGAAATGGCATAAAGTGAGGGTTTCGTAAGTTTCGTGCATGTAAAGAGTCTGTACTATTGCATGTAAAGAGTCTGCAGAAATATGAACACCTATGATATTACTGGTATCGTAGATTTATGGAGGGCCGAAAGTTGAAGTTTGTGATTTTAATATCATTTTTGGAGCGTAATATCTCAGGAGGGCAAAGTGCTAAAAATTACTGTTTAGGCCACAAAGTAATTCGGTATGTGAATAAACTATTGCAAAAAAAAAAATCATGAATGATATTACATGGAGAGAAAAGTGAGGACATGGTAAAAAAAAAAGCGAAGAAATCACGTGCGTCAATATGGCCATAGCCCGGAAAAAATTATATGTTTTGATATATTTCATGCTAGATCTCAAAACTACGCATGGTTCAGCAATTAGGTCCGCTTTTGCTTGTGTTCAGTTGTGCAAAAGCTTGCGAGTGGCGTTTGTTCCATCTTTCTAGTTCCATCATCATTGCCACGTCTATATGGTAAGGGGGTTAGTTCCCCCTTGCACCCACGACACCCATCGTCGAACTGGATTGCGGTATTTATGCACTTAATGTATCAGCAAAGCATCATTGAAATCGAATGCCAGTTACGGAAGTTAATGTGCTCATAAGGTTGCGTTACACCTATCTATCCTATCCTGCAGAAAATGGCGTATTTGTGGAGATATTTAAAGTGATTGTTGTTTCCCTTCTCTTTTATAGCATTAGAGCAATAGCTTTTAGTAGTTGTAATGATAACAAGTTCTCGCATTTACACGATTTAAGCAGTGCTGCAAACTTCAGGAATGCTTATCATATCTCCGGAACGGTTTGAGATATCGAAGTGTTGTAAATGGCAGAGTAATTTAGACGTCCATTACAAACCATACAAATAACTAGATATGGTACTTATCTCAGCATTTTTTCGAAATACATGCTTTCAAAAAATTAAAATTTTCAAGCCCTAGTCGAAATTTTCAACTTCGTTCCTATTAACTCGAAACAAGTCATACCATGACCATAGTATCCGAAACTAAAGTACTTTAGATGTGCTTTATCCTGTGCATCTCCGTTATGCTGTATTTACGTTAGAGGCTTCCGAACTTTGTATGTTTGTGATACTATAACATCCTTAGTTTCCAACACTGAATAACAAACTTGGTATTTTAAGTTTGCGTTTGGCACGTTGATTTGAAATTTGTCATTATCTGATTTATTGCCATTTGAAATAATATAACTTTATATTGGGTTGGCAACACTGTTTGTCGATTCTTTCTGTTTAATACAAACAAACATGTCACCCTTTTTATAGCAAGGGTGGATAACTTAACGAAATGTGCAATATTTACAATTTGTTATCTGTTACGGTTACTATTTTGTAACCCATTTCTGCACCTAGTTAATAACGTTATTGGTCAGTGTAACTTTTAAAATGGTACGCTCTGAATTATGTTACGCTGAGTAACGTTACTCAATGGAACATTCTGCATTTTGGTATTGTAGTTACGGTCACCAAGGGATTAGCGTTACTCGAAATACCCACGTATGTCGTACCTGCTTGAGATTGTTAAGATAAAACTGGTTCCACTGAATACCAGTTCTCTCTTGAACCCAAAGGGTTTTGTTCCTTGATTTTAGCGATATGAAACGTATTGAAATTCTGCAGAACATTTTTGTGTAAGTAGACATATTTTTGTTATGATGAGTACCATTTCTATGTTTCTCTTTTCTTTATCGGTTACCTTTTGTACCTGTATTTCATCTTCTTCAATTCTGATGGTCTCGGAGTTACGCTTGAGTAACGTTTAAACATCCTTGGCGACAGGGAGTCTAAGGTTGGCTTTAAAAGAATCTCCATTATACTAGTAAATAAACTCCACGTTTTTCAGTCTGTTTTCTTTTTCCTCATACTTAAGATTCAGTAAACACCTTAGGGCAGCGTTTCCCAACCGGTGTGCCGCGGCACACTGGTGTGCCGCGAATGGGCCGCTGGTGTGCCGCGAAAAAATCGAAACAAATTATTAATTCTATACGAACCAAATTGCAAGTCAGGGGAAAATGTATATTTATATTTCACATTACTATGAACCTCTACTATAAATCTGCAATTTTAAATTTCATACTGTGTTACTTTTCTGTACATTTTTAATGTTGAAAAACGTATTTATCATTGTCATGACCATTATTACTTCTTTATTGTTGCAGACTATTTCGTAACTTGAAATTTTAACATATCATTCAATAAATTCAACAAAGCAAGCATGCATACAAATTACCTACATTTGTGTTTTAAAAGTATAGGAGATTTGTTTATTTGTTCGTTATTTAGTGATCTTCCCGTTTAGTTAGAGGTTAGATACAGTTTTCGAAAGAGAAAGTGGATTTTTAAAAACCCGAGTCCTATATTTCATTGCTATTGTTTTCTATTTTAAAATTAGAATGAAAAATAAGTATAATGATTTAGCACGGGGGAAAATCAGTGATCGATCTTTCTTCTCTGTAAGAAGGAAATTAGTAATCACATTAAAATACCACGGTAATGGGTGTGCCGCGAGAATTCAAGTTACACCTGTAGTGTGCCGCAAGTTGAAAAAGGTTGGGAAACGCTGCCTTAAGCCCTCAGGTACATGTCCTTTGAGAATAGCATTACTTTGATTGCTCTGTATTTAAAAAGAGGAAAAAGAGAAATGATCAAAGAGTGAAGTTTTTAATGTAAGCTTATTGATAAGATTTTTACTTCTTGTGATGGCACTGCCGATAGTTGAGTTGATTTGGAGTTTAACGTCCTTTTCTGCAGCGAGGCTTTATGAGACGGGACCTACTGATTAACATGGAATCGAAACCACATGTGCTCACGCCGGGAATCGAACCCGGGTCTTCCAGGCGAAAGGCGCGTACGCTAAGTGCTTAGGCATGAAGGAGTTCACTGCCGGTAGTCACCATATATGTTTATTTTACAACAGTCTTGCACTGACCAATGTGGTTGAAGCTCGAGCTCACTTCCCAACAAGGATCGAACCCGGAGCTACATTCAACAAAGCTACACATATACTGGCCCCAGGGAAGCAGGAAGGACATTTCATTTGCTTCCAAGCAATTTAGTTTATAAATCAAATACATATCAGACATCAGTGGCGTAGCGAGAAACTCATCAAGGGGGACCAACACACAAGATTTGGTAGAAAGGATCTTCTGAGGGGTGCACCAATAACTACCAGTAGGCCTACATTTGAATTGAATTGGATTTTTTTAAATGCCTTAAGGCACCTGTGGTGTGAATGAGGAAATGCCCTGGATATCCTAAGTATCTGTTCTCGGTGAATCCTTTTGTTGAACTTTTGGAAAATTGACTTAAACTATCGATTTTGCAAAACTTCCCTTTGATTTAAGCCCAAATCGAAACATGACTGAGGAAAATTTCGGAAAGTGTTGTTATTTTCACTTCTAGCTTCTCACTTTAGGTAGTGTATATTTACAAGGAAGGGGGTGCACGTGCACCTTTGCACCTTTAAACATATTTCTATTTTATCTTATTTTTGAAAAAAAAAAAAATCTGCCAGAGAAAGAAAATTGTCAAAAAGTGCTACCCATTCAGAAGACTATTTTCTTCTCATGTGAATGTTTTGACTTCTCGTGGCAATATGGTAATCTACAGTTTATTTTGTCTCATTTTCTCCCTTTGATTTTTAATGTTCATTGTATTGTTTAAATGCTTATAAGTTAACTTGCGAGAAAGTGTCATAGTCGAAGGTTGTACTACTTGTAGAACTGATATTAAAAAGTAAATAAAAGAATTATCATGGAAACAATTTTTTCATGTTGTATTCAGAAAACAAACATAGGGTTCTTGCGGTTGTAAATTGCGGTTCTGAAATTAATATATCGCAGGCATTAGTTGATATAGTAGCCTACATGTTGGTTTTCACCAGGTACATTCGTGAAGTGTCCCCTCGAGATTCGTGTAAAATTGATTTAAATACAAAGTTCTCTGCTGTCTAATGTGTATTGTACTAAATTGTATGTATAATGTGTATTGTAATGTTTTAAACACATGTTTTGTTCTTTTTTTTTTAAAAAAAAAACAAAACTATTTTTTCCAACCCTTGTCTGGTGCCTAAGTAATATAAAACAAAAGCATGTACCAAATTGGTCGCCAGGTTGGAATTTTCGATCGCCAGATCGCCAATGATGACTGAATATTTCAGTTTGGCGATAGACATTTGCATAAATTATATCTTGCAAAAAAAAGAAAAGAAAAAAAGAAAAAAAGAAAGAAAGAAAGAAAGAAAAGAAAAAGAAAAAAACTATATGATCTTGTTGCTGGATTCAGACTTGAGGTTTCGTGGCGTGCCTGTAATATATAGCAAATCAATATATAGAAGTCATTACATTTGCCGGCATGAAAAGGTAAGAAATATGGCGTTTGAAGCGAATAACTGACAATATACAGGGCCAAATGAACACATTCTCACACCCTAGATTATTCCTTCTTCAGCCCCTTCACCTTCCATCAAACAAAATATATTCGTAGTTCTTTTGTTGTTGTAAAGGCGAACCTGTCCTTTGCCCTGTCGCTTTGTAAAGTATAGCGATCTTTATTCTTTGGACATCTGCGCACCATATTTCGATTATATTCAGCCAGTAGTTACGGAGAAATAAAATAGAACATACAAAGCAAGCCGAGCCGAGCCTATCGCCGGCCGAGCTCGGCCATCACATGTAGTGATCTTTATTCCTTAGATGATTGGGTATTTTCGCATCAAGTTTGGTTTAAATTTAGCTGATAGTTACCGAGGAATAAAGTACTACATATGCACACACATAATTACTGTACATCTGGAGTAAAAGTACAACATCCGGTCAGCTTACGCCGGGAACTAAAAAGAAAAGTCCTATCATCAGGATCACCAATAGAACATACTATATGTAAGGGGAATCCACTTTCAACATCGCAATATTAATGGGGGGAGCTTGAGCCGGGTGATCCTCCCTGACTACGCCACTGCCAGACATGACCTACAGCTTAAGGGGATGTCTTCCCATCATCAGAGGCTTCAGAATCTTCATAAGATAACATGTAAAATTTAATTCATAAATATCTTAGAAAATACTGCATTTAGGAACTGGTAATTTTGTTGCCAAAGAGTAATACAATTCAGATGACTGTCACAATTTTGCACCTAATTACTTGGATTAATTGTAATGCATTCTTCCGTATTGAGTTACAGTAGGTAAAGAGTCAAAAGACCACTTGCAAATCTCATGAATTACTATGGATGACATTCTTTGAAGAACAAATGCTGAGGAGGGATGTATTATGACAATTTGAAAAGTGAAACCCGTGTCTACCCCTCCAGTTTCATAATCATTTATGCCTTGAGCAGTCTCCCTTTCCACTCCCACCTCCCACTTCCCACTGATTTCCCACAACTTTACGACACAACTATCTGAATGTGCTTTTTCGGCGTAAGTTGGTATGATTCACGTGTCAACAAAATACTTCGTAGAACAAAGATAATGATCTTTGAAACCTCAGTATGGAATGTCTTTCCAATTGCTTTTCTACATCTTTTGTTGGTTGAAACGGATGGATTCTCCTTCGAAGCAGTAGCTTTAATCTCTTCCACTCACAAATGTAAACCAAAAAAAGTCTAAATGTTTCTTATATATTTGCCTATTTCTTTTGTTTTCTGGAAGGATAGATTTCTTTTCATTTTATAATATTTATCACAAAAACGCACACAGTGCGATGTTTCTGTGGTTAGAACGGATTAATTGTGTGCAGGGATGACAAAAATCAAGTTTTCGTTTTTTTTTTTTTTTTGAATAACTAGAGTTTGGTTTATCAAAACTCCATTATATATTTACCTTATTCGCGTGTGTTAGTGTGTGACAAAAATAAATAAATAAATAAAATAAAGTATTTCATGGATCATCACCAAATTTGGTAAAAATACAAAGAGTCAAGAATTAGGAAGTGAGTTTGTTATTAAAATAGTCTTCTCAAACCGAAAGTGGTTTAAAGAAACCATTTCCGGTTTGATCATTGATCATCATAGATCGAAAAACGTAATACGTATTAAGATCCGGGTTTCAGTTTCGTAAGAACATATTTAATCTCTATTATTAACTCTCTATTAAAACCGGAAGTGGTTCATTCAACTATTATAATTTCTCGTTTCAATAAATATTGGTCTACATAGAGCAAGAGCGGTAGATGAAAGCAGTTTTCTCCATTCGGATAGCTCTCAAGTGTCTCAAAAGTGCAGTGGCGTAGTCAGGGGGGCTCACCCGCCTCAAGCTCTCCCCATTAGTGTTGGAATGTTGAAAGTGGATTCTGCTTACATGAAGTATGTTCCATTTGTAATGTTAGAACTTTTCTTTTTAGTTTCCTTAGTAAGCATAAGAGAGCTTGTAGTTTTACTCCAGATGTAATTAAGTATGTGTGTATGTAGTACTTTATTCCTCGGTAACTACCAGCTAAATTTAAACCAAATTAGATGTACAAGTACCCAATCATCTAAGGAATAAAGATCACTACATGTGATGGCCGAGCTTGGTCGGCGATAGGCTCGGCTTGGCTTGCCTTGTATGTTCTATTTTATTTCTCCGTAACTACTGGCCAAATATCATCGAAATTTGGTGTGCAGATAGCCCATTATCCAAAGAATAAACATCTCTATACTTGGTGGCCGACTCGGCAAAGGACAGGCTCGGTTCGGCTCTGTTTGTATGTTGTACTTTATTTCTCGGTAACTATTGGTCAGATTTATATCAAATTTGGTTTCCAAGTATCGCTTAAGGAATAAAGATCATTATATATTATGTCTGGGCTCGGTCGCCGACAGTCTCGACTCGACTTGTCTTGTATGTTGTATCTTCTTTTTCAGTAACTACTGGCCGAAATATTTTAAACAGGGACGCAAGTGGAATGCAGGACAAAAATGTCCTTCTCTCCTCTTGCCTTATGTTTTCTTACTTGCTTGACAAAAGTTATATTATTTTGCTTGGTGAATTCTTTTCCTTCAACCTTCAGAAAATCATGCTTTTGCAAAGCTCTGCTTTCTTTTAAGCCCCAAACAGATACATGATGGCAAAAAGTTTCGGAATGTGTTGCTATTTTCACTGCTCGCTTCTCATTTTAGATAGTGTACATTTACAACAAAGGGGGGAAGTGCACCTTTGCAGTCCCTAAATCCGGCCCTATATATATATATATATATATATATATATATATATATATATATATATATATATATATATATAGATAGATAGATAGATAGATAGATAGATAGATAGATACGGTGGCGGTTCCAGGATATGAACAAGGGAGGGGCTAAACCATAGCTTGCAGCTTTATCCAGTGTAAAGCAGAATTGAAGCCCATTTTAACCAGTGTATACCTGATCGTTAAGGGGGGACTATAGCTCCTATAGCCTTCCCTCGGATCCGCGCCTGTATACAAGGGCGCCGATTTCTCTGTAAAATGGGGGGCCTCATTTAGATGGAGAAGGCATATATGAGGATTTTAAAACAAATTGCATTCAAATTATTCAAAATATTATATATTCTTAAATACAATAAGGGGGCCCACATGTGCTTTGGGGGGGGGGTCCCGGGTTTCTTCGTCCCCCAGGATCGGCGCCCATGCCTTGAAACGGATGGATTCTTCTTCCAAGCAGTAGCTTTCACCTCTCTGCCACTCAAAACTATACAACGAAGAAAAGTCTAAATGTTTCTTATTTACCTATCTTTTGTTTTCTGGAAGGATAGGTTTCATTTCATTTTATATTATTTATCATAGAAAACAGACAGTGCAACGTTTCTGTGGTTAGAATGGATTAATTGTTTGCAGGGGTGGCAAAAACCAAGTTTTCCTTGTTTGGTTTTTGAATAACTAGAATTTGGTTTATCTACTCCTTTATATATTTACCATACCTGTGTGTGCACGTGTGTGAAACAAAAGAAAGAAAAAGTAAAAGAGAAAACTAAAGAACTGCTTGATGAATCATCACCAAATTTGCTCAAAATATAGTCAAGAGTATGGAATTTTATTTGTCAGTAAAACCACCTACTCAAACCGGAAATGATTTAAATAAACCATTTCTGTTTTGATCTTTGATTACCATAGATCGAAAACTGCAATATGTAGTGAGATCCGGTTTTCTGCTTCGTAAGAATATATTATTAACTCTACTACAACCTACAATGGTTCAAATCAACTATAATTTCTGCTTTCAATAAATATTGATCTATATATAGCAAAAACGGTAAAAAAATAGATGAAAACTGTTTCTTCCAATCGAGCAGCTCTCAAGCGTCTCAGGTGTACCTTTCATCTCTTCTTGTGATCTTCAATTGAAAGCTCGGTTTCAATAGTGATCTCCATAGAACAGGAATGAAGCGGGTTTTTGCTTTCTATTCAGCTTTCTAAAAATAACTACTATATTCTGTCTTCCAAAAGATGTGGAAATCAACTACTACCGATTTTAACTTTGATGGCTATAGAATAAAAACTGTAATAGATAAGAAGCGGTTTTCTACAATTTATTAGGCGTTCCAAGAATATATTTCGTCTCTAGTCTAATCTCTCTACTAAAACCGGAAGTGGTAGAAATCTACTACAATTTACAGTTTCAATATTAATTGTGAAAATATCGTACCACAGACACCAAACTCTTCTGCGTGATGTACACGTGGCACTGCTACTTGTTTTTGAACCATTTTCTTTATCTTGTGGACAATCGTGGCCTCTATTTTTTAAATAATAAAATAAAAATAAGTCAAACTCGAGGTCATATGTAAACTAGTTTTACAAATGATTTACCAGTAGAGCACAAATTATTTACTAGTCTGCCCATTCATTACTGTTCAAGATTGAATAAGCCAAACCGAGTAGCGTGTCTGAACAAAGGAGTGAGTTAGGGAAGCTAATACATAAGATTATTTGCATGAATAAAACCTACTTTAGATTTGTAATAAGGGATAAAAAATCTTAAACATCTGAGAGGTTATTTGGTTCACACAGTTACAGTTAAGAAGTTGATAAGAGAATAAGATAGATTGGGCTAGAGCCTAAGTTGGGATAAAGCGTTAAGTATAAAACACATTTTTGTAATGAAAGTCTTGATTCTGAGCGAAAACAGCTAGTTGACCTTTGACCTCGAGTTGGACCGGTTTGCGGTCACTTCTTAAGATTGAGACCGAGATCAGTTGAATTAGCACCCTCAAGTTGCAGTTATTCATTTTTTTTAAAGAAGGGGCCATGGCTACAAAACTTTTAATTTATTTAGATTACATATGGATAGAAATAAGTATTTTCTAGCCCGTTCTTATGTAACAGGGGGGTTATGAAGGACGGGACCTACAGTTTAAAGTGGGTTAAAACCATTACTCGGTTTGAATCGGAGAGAAATTGTCCTCTAGCTGGGCTCAAACCTGGGACCCCTGCCTGATTACAAAAGTGACAATTCTACAGACTCATCCACGGAGAACACCTGATAAAGATATATTGTACTGATATTGCACGTACTGTACTTGTGAATATTTTAAGAATCGCTTTACAAGAAGAGAAAAAAAAAACTGCACAAGTTAAATCAGTACAAAGTACAGAAGATATACTTTATTCCTCCAAGTTAGTTTACAGAGTCAAAAATTTAGCGACCTAATTTAATTTGCATATAAATATAAGAAGTGAATAAAGAATCAATTGAGTTCACTCTGGTTCTGAACCATTTATATTATTTTATTGGTTTAAATCAATTGTTTGTTTAACATACACATACAAATTCTATGAACTTCAATAGGAAAATAATTTTGGATCTTTGGATAATTTTAGCACCAGTCGAGCTAACACTCGACTCGACTCGAAACTCGAGTCAAGTTTAGAGTCGAGTCAAAGGTAATTTTCTCGAGTGGAGTTCCGAGCCGAGTCACTGTTTTTGACGTCGAGTTTCGAGTGAGTCGAGTTTGTTAAATGGCTCGCTCGTTCAGCTCGTTTTAACTCGTTTTGAAATAATGGTCTGATTAGACTGGGAAGCGAAAGCCATGAGAAATGTAAGCAGCAGTGTGAAATACTTTTAGTGTTGCTCACGACAAGGAACACTACTCGCATCTCGTCTCGTCTCGATAACGAGACGACAATAATTTTTTTTATTTTTTATAACGAGACAGCCTCAAGTGTCATGAGCATCAATATAAGTATATACTGTAGCTCTTACTATCAAAGCTGAGATCTGCACGTTCGAATTTTTGAACTCAAGCAGAAGCCCAACCCGAGTGGTGATGTCAATCGGCTCGGCACTCGGTTCAATTGAGCGAACAACTCGAGCCGGCTTGGATCAGATGAGCCATCGGCTCGGCCCAATTGAGCCAATGGCTTGAGCCATCTCGGTTGAGACGAGCCGTCGGCTGGCACAATTGAGCTTTTGGCAAGAGCTTGCTCGGTTGGGATGAGCTACCGACTAGGTTCAGATGATTCACCAACTCAGCTGAGATGAGCCATCGGATCGAGCCAGCTCCGTTGAAACGAGTTCATCGCCTCGGTTCGACTCGGCTCAACTGAGCCGATTGCTCGAGTTGGCTCGGTTGGGTGAGCTGTTGGCTTGGCTCACTTCTCGGTTCGGCTCGATAGTGAATGAGCTATGAACCAAGCCGCTCCAGCCACTGACAACTCTAGACCCGAGCCGACCAGTTTTGAACATGTTTGACCGGCGCCATATAACTTTTAACAATTTTTGGCTCGAGCCTGAATACTTTCTTCTCCGGAACTCAACTAGTTTTTAGTATACAGGTACACCCCGCCTACTTTCTTGGTTATACATGATGTTATAATAATAATAATAATAATAATAATAATAATAATAATAATAATAATAATAATAATAATAATAATAATATAAGTAGTAGTAGTAGTAGTAGTAACATAGTAGTAGTATCTATGTTAGATACTTAAAAATAGTAATTGAAACTACACACGACTCGACTGGAGTCGAAACTCGACCTGAATTCGAGTCGAGTTGGAGGAAATTTTTCGAGCCGAGCTCAAAAATGTCTGCTTCGAGTCGAGTCGAGTTTCAAAGAAAACTCACTCGTATCCATCCCTACAGTGGAATAGATATAAAGTTCGTGACCCGAGGTCTCGCTATGTATGTTCACAGGGTGTTCGAAAACGACATCAAATTACTTAAGGAATTTAATCCTTACACGAGAACATAAAATGAAAGTTACGGGTCACCGTACTAAAAACATTCTCGCTTAAATTTCTTAGGTTAAATCATATTATGTTGCTGTCAAATACAACAAAACTTTAAGGCGTTTTCGGAAAACTCCAAAATATTGCTCGAGTTGTTGCTTTCTTGTACCGTTACGACCAATTTTCTTTGGACAATATATCTGAAATAACGCAACTGTGCACCAAGGTTGGTCTATAGGCTTTTTCATGTTTTCGTACGAGGATTCACATCCCGAAGTTATTTCCTGACACCATGTATATATATTATATTTGCTTATTTTTGAGTAACAAGATCTAGAAATGTTCGAGGCCCTAGTTCCACTTATATTTATTACCATAATGAAAACTTTAAAAAATCGTTCACGTAGTCTAAATTATAGTGACATTATTATGTCCGTTCTTCATTAGCTTGGTTGGTTTGGTGGGTTTAGAGTTTATTGTCCCTTTCTGTACCGATGTTATAAGAGACGTGAGCCTTCAGTGGAATCCGAGTCCTTAGGGATCTGTTGATATTTCAAGGCTCTTCCGCCGGGTATCGAACCCGAGATCTGTGATCCAAAGTTGCGCGAGCTAGCCACTAGACAGACAAACGGGAAGGGTTATTGTATTTTTTTTAGAATGTTACCTATGTATGTTTATTCACGGGAAAGTTGGTTCATCGGGTTCAATCCATCGTTTCAATCTGTTGAATTTAGCTTGAAGTAAAGTTGATTTTTTTTATTACATCCAGAAAAATATGTGTTGAATAGCTAATGTTGCCAGAAAGTAAAAGTAACTACCTGTCACGAATTTCAAATCTCAGTTACTAGAGGGAATTCTGTAGTTTGTATCCATGCAAACGTCTCATACAAACTTAGTGCTGCAAAGGAAAGCTAAATTTCAACCATGATCTGTATAAAATTGTTGATCCTCCTCTTCAAAGTATATACTCTCCCCTATTTTCTACTGTTGAGGCAGTGTTATTACAAAGAGTTGGAACGTACTAATATGAAATTAGTAGTTAGCAATAATTATCTAACTAGAGTTACTAGTAATGAAGAAATTGGCGTTCTCTACCTGATCTTTGCTTTCGCAGTATACATAATACAGCATGAAATCGCAAGAAGCAAATATTTCAAATTGTCTTGGAAGCAAATATTCTTTCTTTGTAACATTTACAGAAAATCTATCCGCTCTGCAGAAACGGAGGAAAGAAATGGGATGAGGGTGGAACCCCTCGGCGTTCTACCGCACCCATTGGAAAAGGACTTCAGAGGGGGAGGGAAATACCTGCCTGTCAACAGGACATCTGTTCGCGAAGATCACATTGGAAAACACAACCTTCAATATATAGTCCATTACAATGTTACTTTAAAAAGTTCATTACTCTTGATCTACGTCATTAAGCGTGAAATTGAAACAATCATTTCATTTCTATTGCTTTTCTGTATACGTATGAAAAATTTTAAATTGTTACGTACCATATTTCGTTATATATTCATGAAATAAAGTTTACATGTTATCTTATGGGGACTGAGAAACCAGTGGCAAAAGGTATAACATCCCCTTAAAGATAACCTCCCGACATTCACTTTGTGGAACAACGAAAAAAGCTTGTAAAACCGGTCAGGGTAGCAGGCCACATGCTTTGAACCCAGGATCTCCCTTTTGCGAAAGAAGAACGCTAGCCACTAGGCTATGCTCGCTAGACATAATAATAATAATAATAATAATAATAATAATAATAATAATAATAATAATAATAATAATAATAATAATAATAATATAGTTTGATTCAATATAGTGAACAAATTGGGGATGTGCCTGGATTACGAATCAGCAAACAACGGTGAAATATTCCAAAAATAATGCAAATTGATAGCCAATGACGTGGCCATGCATCACACAATTTCCTAGCTATTTTGTGGGCTTTGTTTTAATAATAATAATAATAATAATAATAATAATAATAATATGATTTTCACAGGCTTGCGCCCACCATTCATGGAACAGTTCTAACATAAATTAATCCTACTCTTGTTGTGGACAGCTAAGAGCGCTATGTAAACAAAGCAAGATGAAGAATGAAAGAGATTGTCTATTTTTCCTCCCCTTCGCTACTTTTGTCTCACTCTGTGCTTCCCCCTGACCCTGCTATCCCCTTCCACCTGCCTTTTTCCTTGTATGTGACTGACTTCCTCCTATGATATTCACAGAAATCGATCTCTTTTTTTCTCCCTGTCTCTACTTCATATTTGCAATAACAACATATGAAAGTGAAATATTCATTCTGCTTCACCACCTGAAGAACGAAATTCAATGTGACCCTCTGAAGAACAAACAATAGATACCATGTCCGAGGAACTCTCCAAAGATCTGATAAGATCTGTAACTGATGAACACAATACCTTTACCAAACCTGTCTGGTCAACTGTGTTACTCATGTGGCAAATAGTATTTGTAACGAAATAGCTTCTGTTCCACACATTTTCGTTCCATTAGATACCCGCAGAGGAAAGAATCTCATTCAGCTGGTACCAGTTGTTCATTTTCTCCCACCAAGCGTGAAAGGAATACCCGAAACAGATTTGTTCCTTCAATTAGTTACGGTACAATAACGTTACATGCTCGAATAACGTTACGGTGTCGTAACAAAAATTGGTGGTATACCTTGTACCTACCTACATTAAATAACCAATAATTTTGTTACAGAGAACTATTTTCGTTACGTTACAGTTACGTTAAGTTATCCACCCCTGTTTTATAGTTGCTTCATGGAAAGTTCCGTTCTTCTCTTTCTTTTGGTTTGTCCATTATAGCGGATGGTCAAGATAATTGTCCACTCTGTAGACGTGACAATGTTCATGGAGCTAGAAAGATGGAAGAAACGCCACTAGCCACTCGGTATCATAGGTGTGCATATTTCTGCAGACTCTTTATATGCAATAGTATTCAGCACAAAACTTATGAACCCCCCACTTTATGCTATTCGAATTACAGCCCCTTTAAAAGTGTAATTGTCTGTAGTTTTCCTAGTGATTTCATGTATTGCTTTGCAACCCTGCATATTTATTTAGAAGCAAGAGTATACGTTCTCCGTGTATCTCAGTTTCCCCTGTAGACATTCGTTTTTGTTTGGAGATCATCTGATAAGTACGTCCTGAGCAACTGTAGTTTTCGTAAACGCTTGTAAATGTAAAAACTGGCACTTCACCGACAACAAAGATGGCCGCCATTCAGGAACATTTGTACACACGACGACTTGAACAGTGTTATTGACCTTCTCATACACAATGTTCGTTACACTCAAAGTTTTATGAGTTTTGGAGATGGTCGAGCAACCACTCTGGACCACTTCGTATGGATTGAACCAAATTTTGAATCTTGTTATGTTCAAAATTCTGTTTTAGGTCGTCCGGATGGAAACACTTGATAGATTATTTTATATGATAATAGCAGGAAATAATATAGTATTTCTTGAGGTACCTCGTAATAATTAAGTCGTCTGGATATCCCAAAGTACTGTTCGTCCATACATCACTATAACACTGATGTCACATTTATGCTGATATTCCAGTTTAGTTCATTATCTAAGCAGATAAAATACGTAAAGTTTACAATATAAACGTACTAAACATTTGCCTAACGATAAATACAACCATCTCACTTAGATTAAATGTCAAGAAAGTTTAATTGAACTCTAAGTATGCTTAAATAAAACAGAAATATGTACAACTTCACTAATCATTCGGTTTATATTAACTCTTTCGTTTCTTCCATTGGTTTGCGCTGCTCCTAAATTGTCTGATTGGTATTAAAATATCTAGAGAAATATGACTTGTTCCACTCATGAGAAGTACACATAATCTTGCATAAATATCAAGCATGTTGTAACTTAGCGTATATAGAACTTCTTCACAATGAAGTCAGGATAAGTATACCCTATTAGGTATCAGCTAATATTTACGAGTTGAAATGACTTAGATTGTCAGTCAGTTTCTGAGCAATTGCGTATAGAAGAGGTGGCAGATATTTTTAGGTTTGATTACTACTTTTCAGTTTCAGAAATCACTGGTGGTATACCCATCTTAATATAGACCATGGAGTTCGTGTTTAATAGAACCGTAACTATGTATACTAGTAAGGGTTATAGCTTTAGAAAAGATAAAAGAGTTACTGCTTTTCTCCTTTCTATCTCGTGTCCTCGCCCGCACTCAATAGCAACAATGTATAATCCTGAGGCGGATTTAGAAGGTAGAAACTGGGGGCCAACCACAACCCAGATTATCATAAATTTATCATGAGTTTACTATAAACTTTCAATAGCTTCAATAATTTTTGCCACTCAAAAAACTGATTCAGAATCTTACCCATTTCCCATATTGACGTAAACAACAATATGTTCCCCACCAAAAACTAGCTTTTACAATTCAAAAATAAGACTTTCTGTAGACAATATAGGAAAAGATTTTGTTTCGAAGAAAGAAATAGGGTTTCAAACACTTTGTTATATATATATATATAAGGAAGATTTTGTAAAGACCTATAGCTACCATAAATGAATAAGAATATATTAAATTCGAAACATTTTACAACACAAAACAGCCACAAAGTAAATGCAGAGCATAGAGGATCTTATTTAAAGTTGTACATAGTTCTTACTTTTTACTCTTACTTTTTCAAAGCTGTGCAAAGAAGTAATATGCTTTATCCTGGTTATTTTTAACGAAATTAGTCCATTGGAATTGCTGGTAGACTAGCAGACCGCGGTAGTTTCGTGTTGACCATCCTGACGTATAATTAAAATTGATTCGAAAATTGATATTACTGAGATGTTGAAGTATGATTTTCTGTTAATCTTAAAGAGATATAACTAACTAGAATATGGTTTGGAGTGGGCCAGTCTGTGGAGTCTTACTTGTGAGATCATTATTGCAATCAAGAGAGTGATTATAAGAGAGGTCAATGTTATCCTATGTTAAATCTTCCTCCCTTTAATTTCCAGTATATTCTCCACTTGGCACAGACAATAACAACCTCAGATGATGTAGAGATAAAAGCTTCACAGCGACTCGACTTCTACCTCTACAAGATTTGATGAACTCCGGTCGTCTTTACTCCCATGTTTTGCCATTTTACACAGGATGAATGAACACCTGAACCACATTGATGCAAGGAGAGATAGGATAGAAGTTATAGTTCGTTTAGCATCTCCTTTCAGCAGCAAAGTTGTATGATATTTTCATCTAGTTTAAGGAGGAATCAAACCATCGCAATTCATTCAAAATTCAATCTTCTCTCACCGGAATCCAACTTGGGACCAAAGGTGCTTGTACTAGCCATTAGACTAGTGGAAAGGGCTGATACTAGATAGAGAAATACATACCACTCTTACTGAATCGAAATGAGCCGTCCGGTTGGTACGTAAAGGCCTTACTAACTACATCATCAGAATTCTGGGTTTATTGTACTGTACAATTCATTTAGGCTCTGGCTTATTAGTGATTAGCTGAAAAGCCCTTTCTTCGCATGGGGAGAATAAATTTATGTAAAGTATTTGAATCCCTTACCGCCTTACAATACGCATGGAGGATGAATTTGAAACTAAACGGCATAGAGATGTTACTGTTCATTTCAGCGATCCTGAAAATTATGGATTGGTTACTAATATTGGTCGTTTTTCATTTTTATTACATCTCATACTTCCTTCACCCTTCTCTCCCTCTTGAGCATCTACAAGCCTAAATTGAGCAAAAATAACCAAAATCGGTGTAAAGGCCTAGGAGAAGTGAAATGTCAAACATTGTTATTTCTTTTTATTTAGATACTCTATATGAGTGTCTTTGATATGTTTGATTCTACTCTATTTTAATTTCTATACTCACAAACGTTTCATAGTAATTCATTTTTAGCATGCAATGCAATTGTTACCCATCTGCATAGTTTAAACGTGTTGCCGTGGTCATTGACTCCCGATAGTAATCAAGCATTCAATTTCGTGATGATTTTTTATTTTGAGTCTTGAATAATAGTTTATTATGTGACATTCAAACTAAATTAAAATGCGACTTAATATGAGCCGATGACAACACTGAACGTTAAATAAATATCCTAATTCTTTTTTGCCTCCAAAATATCATATTACAATGATAATCTCATAACGCTGAACGTCCAAATTTCAATGAGTGTACACCGCATGCATAAACCACAGCTCGCATCCTACCGTGCATATTAGTGAGAATTACTATAGTTGAAATGATGAATGACCATTAAGTTAGATGTATTGGTTGTAATAGAAAACAGATGTTGCGATTTGTGGTCAGCCACGGTTGATGGAAGCGCAAGATGAAACTCCCTTCCAAATATCAAACATAATTGATGCAAAATGAATAAGCGTTCTCATTGTTTCGATGGCATAGAACGACAATACAAACGTAAAACGAACTGTCAGTTATTCCATTTGCACAGATATTGCAGATCTAAAATACTAATGTGGAGAAGTATAAAGCAATTATTTTTACCAATTTATGTTTTCATCTACAGAGGTGGAATCAAAACCTCCCATAAAATAATCCTATTACGTTTTTAAATACTTAAATACTTCTGGCTAAAGAACAGACATATCTTTCTAATAAAAATGTTAGTTCTTTCTAGAAATGAATGTGCTTTCTTAAATAGAGGGAAAGAATTATCAACCTGAGGTCCTACACAAAAATGAGACTAAAAAAACAATTTCTGATTTCAAATAAATATAGCCTGAATAAAATCACATATAAATGCTTTTAGAATTATCGTAGGTCTCAATGACTACTCATATAGATTGATATGAGGAGATTTGTTTCCAGTTCTGTAAATAAAATCTTAACCAAATTTAAGCATAATGTAGCATGAATTGAAATATTTCTACATTTCTTTGTTAATAATATGGGTTTTATCTAACTATGTATCAACTAAAAAAAACTATATAGAACTAGAATACGAATAGAAGTGATATTTACGTTTTCGTTTATTTGGTGGTTTTGCGTCTCCTCGGGACACCGTACTCCATGAAACGCACACCAAGAGTTTAAAATGGAATTTAACCTTTGTGGTCCTTTCCAGGAAACTAAACTTGCCACTTCTGAACAAAAACCAAAAACACTAAAACAAAATAAAACAAGAAAGACCTCAACTAAAAGTACAGAATATTCTCGTTCACTTACCATACCAATTTCTTTCTTGGAATTATATTGGTGTTATTGGAGAGTATCTTAGACACAAAACGGGATAAGAGAAATCGACGATTATCAGATAAACTTTTTTTGCAAACGATTCAGCCTTTCAAGTCAACATACTATGCCTATCAACAACACTTTAACAAAATCGAAAGTGATTAAAATTAACTATTACTTTCAGTTTCAATACTAATTCCTGTATAGCAAAAACGGTAAATGTTATAAAGATCGTTTGTTGGAATCGATTCAGCATCCCAAGAATAAGTTCCATCTGTTTCTTTAACCCTCTATTCAATCCGGTTTTATTCTCTATTAGTCATTTCCGGTTTTAACATTTACCGCCATTAGAACAGAGACGGTAACAGATAGCGAGAAGTGGTTTCTTGAAAACGATTCTGCACCTCAAGACAACATATAATGATAATCCACAAACTCGAAGAAAGCCAGAAGTGGTTCAAATTTACTATTAGTTCCGGTTTCAAAGTTTATGACAATAGAACAAAAATGGTAACATGCAGCGGGAAGTTAAAAAAAAAAACATTGAGCGTCTTAGGACAACATATTATGATTATCTGCAACACGCTACCGAAACAGAAAGTGGTTCAAATTTACTATTACTTCTGGTTCTAAGAGTGATTTCCTTAGAGCAACAGCGGTAAAAGATTTCAAGAAACGGCTTTTTGCAATCAATTGAGTCTCCCAAGAATAAATTACATCTTCTCAGTTCATGATATATTCAAACTGGATGTGGTTAAAATGAGCCACTTTCGATTTCAACGTGCCATAGAACGAGAACTGTAAGATATAGTGAAAAGTGGTTTTTCTAAAAACGATTCAGTGTCTCAAGACAATAACACAGCGACAATATTCTACCAAAACAGGAAGTGTTTAAATTCACTATTACGTCCGGTTTCAATACTGATTTGTACGGAGTAAAAACTGTAAAATATAACGAGATGTGGTTTTTTGCAATTGATTCAGCTTTCCAAGAATATGTTCCATCTTTTCCGTTAAACATATGTTCAAACCGGATGTGGAAATAAACTATTTGTGGTGTCAACCTTTATCGACATAGAACAAAAACAGTAAAGAATAATGGGTAATGGCGTTTTGATATAGATTGAGGGTCCGAGGAACAGGTTATATATTTAATCATTTTACTCTATTGCAACCAATACTAATAGATGCAGTACTTCAAGCTTGAGTATTGAATTCATATATTTTGAAAGTCTTCTTTCTACACTGTTTCGAAGATAAAAAATCAATTTCATCATTTTGCGATATAAGTACAACCACAATAAAGGAGACAACAGGGTGCAAATTAAAGAACGTTTGCAGGGAAGACAATAATATATGGACAAACGAGGACCATATTCTATAACATAGATAGTAAATGCAATCACTAAAATATTTTAAGAATACATTATCCAATAACTAGGAGAGCAGATTGTCCGTTAAACTGAGCTTACACATGTGGTTAGGTGATTCTGGCAGCAGATGAAACAAATTAATGTGAGAGATAAACATACATAAGTTTTCCATATCCGATTTCATACGGAAGTGAAAACAGGACATCCATAACCCATAACCGATCCAGCTGAACTTATGTTTTCCTTTCCTTATACTATCGACTGTTGAAGAGGGCCCTTCCGAAAAAGCGGCAATTATCTGTTGTCATCGTCACTGAGAAATTACACAATGTATCTGGATCCACTTTTAGCAACCTGAATTTTTGGTGTGAGGTTTCCATGTTGATTGTCATTAAGCTATACACTACAACAGCGAATGCTATGCGCCTCTTTACGAAGTGTACGGAGTGGTGCCGTAGGACTAAGAAACAGTGAAGAGACGTTCCTTCGAGAGATCAAGCATGATGTACTATGTGGCGCCCAATGGAACAGCATGAGTTTGCAGAATTCCTGATGAAGACCACCTACCGGTTTATGCAGTGTCTACAGTTAAATTCAAAGACGGAGTCTTATAGGTTCCTATATTTTCACAGTCATGATTTTACCGATTCCCTTCCTTAATAGTTATTATTTATTTTTATTAAGGTAGTACAACATATTTAGGAGCTGTCTTTTGTTCAAAATGTATTGATGAATTTAGTTCATCCTTTTAATTTTCATCTATAAATGTTTAAAAGCTTTTCGATAAAATTTGGGCTTCTTTTGCTATACAGGGCAATTTCAATGCAAAGAGTTACAAAGATAGTCTAAAGTACTGGTTCTCAATCTGAGAACAGAGCCTCGGGGACCGTAAAGAGGAAATAAGGGGAGCACAAACTCTTGACAACTACAAAGTCAGTTATTCAGAAGAAGTAGCGAATCAGAAGCTACGAATGCATCTACATTCGTAAATACAAATATTAGGAATGTTGTAAGAAAGAGGCGTTAAATTAAATAAAATACAAACACAAAGCAACCGTTGAATAAGAATTATGGTTCCATTCAGAACAAAGCTGATAAAATATAACACGCCAGTAGGATGTTATTAAGAAGTTTTCCGGGAAATATGTATGAAATGATGAGAATTATTGTCATTACTATTGAAGATTTCAGAATTTAAAGCTGAATCTAAAATTGCAAAATAGGTAAGATTAATGAATGACTAATGTGGTGTGTGAAGTATAATGGAGGGTGTGTGAAGTATACAAGGTCTATGAAGGCGATGAAATATGCAAAGTTCATGAAGAAATACCAGATAAACAAGCTTAAAAACCACCGTAAAAGCTTATTTGTATACAAACAAGTTCATTTGTGCATTAACATGACAAAACATCCGTTCATACTGTACAGGCTGTGAAGTGGTTTACGATAACAACGTATCAGTAGTGGAATGGCCTTCGTAGGTTTCTCATTTGAATCCGATTTGATTTATTACACTCTGTAAGTATTTGCAGTACTTAGAGAATGTCTTACTGAATTTACGACATATTACAAAGAGTCATATTGATACTTGCACTCTCTGGTTAAAATGGATTGCCAATCCCTAGGAAAGTTCTCGCTACCTGTAAGAATGATGGCTCTCATAAAGGAAAATGGTGGTCCAACCTCGTATTAGATGCTACTCGGAATGGTGGTGGGAAATGGTGGGTTCTATAGAATGGGCCTATGCGGACACTTCGATCGCAATTTCAAGTGAGTGTTCAACATTTTTTTACCGTATAGTGTATATATGCCATATCGTATGACAAAATGTATGATTTTCCTTGTTTTTATTGCTCAAGAGCAGAATATAATTGCCATGAAAAATTTAGTTCCAATTCAGAATAAAATACTTTTATACTGACGGAGAGAAACAAACTTTGTTGGGTTACAGAAAAAATGTTGAACATAGAGCATAATCGTTTGTTTTTTCAGAATTATGATATTATCTGCAGACAGATGAATTGTTGACATCAAAGGAAGTTTAGTGGTCTTGTCAGGCAATGGTATATAAATGTTAAATGATGTATATGAAGTCACGCACATTCTACTCAAGTCACGTAATAGGCATAAAACAATTAAACACAGCCCAGAACACACTTGACATGATTGAAAAACTTATAAGGTTTATATTCATATATCCTAAAATTTTAATAAATCGTTATTCAAATACATGGTAATTTTTGTACTTTAAATATTACTTTCTATCAGGTACCGTATTTCATGAACCATGAAAGATTACTTTTCTTTTAAAAATGCTTTAACTTTAAACAGTAACTATTCATACATATCAAAATTTTCCCTATATGAATATAGAACTTATTTCACTATACCTAATTAAATTTATAAGTAAGCTAGTTAATTCTTAAAATTAGTTTCAACATTCTTTCCTTTCCAATTGTTAAAACACGTAGTCTTGATATGCATATAAGAATGTAAAAAGTTTCGCTTGTCCTTACTTTGTACCGAAACGTAATAAGTAACATTTTGCTAATGAAATAATAAAATATGAGAGTCTAGCCAGATATTTCTCTTGAGCGGACATGCCATGCATAAGTATGGGATGTTTTGTAGAACAACTATATCTGTCTGTCTCTCGAAAAGTTTCAGAGTGAAACCAGTAAGAGATAGTGTGAAACTTTTCTTTTTTCGCTATAGATTCAGCGTTCGAAAAGTAGCCTAGGTCTCTGTCCTTATCTTTCCATTTCAACAGGAAGTGGTAGAAATATGAGATTTCCGGTTTCAGTGTTAATCGCGATAGAGTAAAATCGGTAAAGTATAGCCGTAAACGGTATTTGAGATATAAATTCAGCATTTCAAGAGTAGTCATTCTCTGCTTTAGAATTCCACGAACGCCGGAAGTAACTGAACGTTGCTTTCAATATTGAACATCATAGAGCATAGTGGTAATGAGTAACTAGAAACAGGCTCTCAATAAGGATCAGCGTCCACAAATAGGTTCCATCTTTGTCTCTATTCGGAAAGTGGAAGAAATCCACGATTTCCTGTTTTAATATTGATTGCTATAGACAAAGTACAGTAAGATATAGAGAGATGATTACTTTACGTAGATTTTAAGAAAATAAGAGTATATCATCTTTGCTCTTAAATCTCTACTAAAATCAAAAATGGTAGAAATTTACTACAACTACCGCTTTAAATAGTATTTATCAGAACAAAAACTATAATAGATAATCAGAAAGGGTTTCTTTTGATTTGAGTTTAAATATCCAAGAGCTTGCTCAAATTCATCTTCACTCCTTCTACTGAAACCGGCAGTTATACAAATTTGACGTCTTGGGTTTTATTATTGAAGTTTGATAGATCAAAATCGACAAGAGATAGTGAAATTGCTTTGTGTTATAGATTCAACACCCCAAGAGTAGGTTATGTTTTTCTTCTTTGCCGCCTGTAGAAACCAGAACCAATTAAGTGATCCCTTCCAGTTATAATATTGGACCTGTATGGTTTGGAAATCTACTGTGGTTCAGTATGAATCGAAACTCATTTGTTTGTAGTGAATTTACGAAGATTATTCTTTATTACTGCTGAAGTTATATTTTGTCTTGTTTAATAAATCATTCTTCTATCTTCACGGGAACGACATCTATTACAGAGAAATGTTACAGTTTCCATGGTGTTTTCTAAAGCCGATTAGACATAATCATATTTTTAATTATGTTGTTTCAAGGATATGGGGCCTTTAGAGCGCAAGAGTATCAAATTGGGTTCAAGTGCAAAAGAGAACAAGAATCTGACCAAAGTTGTGATAAAAGATAGTCGTAAAGTTTGTATAGTACGCTTAAATATATTGACATACAACAATTAAGCCCTGAAGTTAGAATCAGATTGAGATCTTAAAAACGAAAATGTCCAAAATAACCACAAGCGGACTTTATTCGCTTGTGCATAAGTAACATAACCAGAACATTAAGACTATAATTTTTGAAGGGTGCTAACTTGAATTTATATTACATTCATATATACCTACCAACAAACAATTGAAACTTACACAGGCCCCATGGCCACCATCTAGCTACGAGCTTGTCGAAAGCGCGATATAATCAAACTAACGCTTGAATTTTTACGAAGCTTAGTTTCCTGCGAAATTGGACTTGCAGATTTTTTTTTTAAAAAAATGCACTATTTCCACCCATCATTTCTTCGAAGAAAACAAGTGACAAATACTGTAGTGACACCTATACAATAGATATCACTTTCGGATTAAAATATTGGATGAATTTTACTCATTACATTTATCTGTATCGACATAGAAGTATCCAAGTATTGGGCACCACTTAATAAAAACGAAGTTCATAAAAACATAGTATGGTTATTTCTTGAAAAGCATTATCAGTATTTCAGTACAGAGTAATATTAAAGTAGTTTTCAAACTATTGTTAGAAGTATGTGAGTCACTGTTTTGGTTATGTGTATGTGTCACCGTTAGGAGTATGTGACACCCTTAGGAGAAAACAAATAACAATAGATACGGTCTGCTGTTTAAGGGTCTTCACTACAGCGAACTTAAACTACCGATAGTTTTAGAGTTTTTCTGTAATATCTTCAAAACAAATAAAATTATTCGAAAAGCAGTAACGTAGTGCACTCATCTATCTGCTTTCGATTTGCAACTGTAGATCGATTTCGTACTTTCTGCGGGTTCTATAAATACGATCAAAGCAAAAGCAGATAGTGAATTGGGATATATCACATGCAAAATCGTATTGTCTAGTTCACTACGTTTCTGCTTTTCGAATATTTTTATTTGTTTTGAAGATATTATAGGAAAACTCTAAAATTAGCGATAGTTTAAGTTCGCTGTAGTGAAGACCCTTAACAGCAGATATTGAACTTACTCGTGGCTAAGCAGTTAGCGTACGTGCCTTTGGCGTGGGAGACTGGGTTCGATTTCTGGCGGGAGCTCATGTGGTTCGGATTTCACGTTAAGTTGTAGGTCCAAGTAATATATAGCGTCGCTGCTGAAAGGGGCGCTAAACTAACATCAAATCAAACAGTAAATATTTTTACGTATACGATAAGTAAACAATCATTTCCAGCAAAATAAAAACTACTGATTATGATTAGAAACGAACGACAGCCTTTAAGTGGAATAAAAATTTGTCGTCTTAGTTTTCCTCCAAAATTACTCATGGTAATTTATCCTCAATTATTTTATTTCGTTCAGCTTTATGTGATTCATTTTTGTATACATCGATAAATTCTATTGATATATTTATCTAGTGATTCTTAGGACAATTTTATAGTTAATTGAAAAATAAACATTAGCAAACGATCATAATGTTAACTAATGTCTGTCTCATTAACTGTATTATGTACCGTTGTATTGCTAGCACGGCGCTCCGCAGTGTAGGGCAAGAGAGAGTAGTTGTCCTCTGGATTTTCAAAGGATATTCTGTTCATGGAAATACGTGTACAACTTGTTCTTACATACTGTAGTACGTAACATATTTATATTAAATACTATAGTACTACAGTTTATTTACTGTAGTTTATAAGGATATGTGCGTAATTAATTGTTGTTTTATATGATGTAATATATGCACGTGCATGTATATTCATGACTGTCCTTGTGTGTCGGCTTTTTGTCACCCTCGGAATCGGTCTTTTGCCCCATTCGTATTCATATTCTAAGGAAAATTGTGATTTTGTAAGCAGAAGAATCAAAGATTCTCATTCGAATCTCGGAACAGTACACCTGCATCAAGGTGTAGCATCTTTTCTGGAGCATCAGATAATTGCTCAGAGGAGAAAGATTTTTACATTTGGATAACAAATAATTCACAGCCTACATAGACTGCTTTCGAACCCAGAACCTCTGTGTCATTAACCTACAACGTTAATCAGTCATCCACAAAGACTCCTACTTGATGAATTATGCATTCTCCTCACATATCTCAAGAACGCTATACTTTCGTGGCATGAAAATTGGAAACATACTTTTATTTCTATTAGGAATAGTTTATCTAAAAATGTACGTCTATATATGTTTATTTGTTTATCTGGTATAGAACTCCACACCATCGACTTGTCATATTTGAAAGTGATTTTATCGAAGAGACTATAGTTTGGAAAAGACTGTAGAATCAATTGAAATGTTGGTTCGTATCCTAACAGGTTGGAGGGGGTTTCAAAAGGGAAGAGGTGGTTTAAAATTTATGTTTAAAAATAGAATATCTAACGAAGTTTTGATGTTTTACAATCTGAAACAAAAATACTGAAGGAGTAAGACACACCTAGGAGGGAAGAAGTTACATATAAAGATAATATAAAATGATCTATTTTAGTGTCAAATCTATAATTATTGGAGTCTCTCCATCAGTGAAATTATGCATTGATAGAATCTGCAAATTCTTAGATCTCGTCCTTCCTTTGTGTGATATCACTGTTCTTTTTGCTCCATTTAGTAACCATGGTACTGTATTTATTTATGTTGCTTAAATTTCTCCCACCTCTCCTTGGTCAGAACCCAACGTTTGGTCCTCCACCTAGAAACTCTATCCTCTATTTCTGAAATCTGATTATATTAAATAATTGTTAAATAATTATTTGTCGACTACAGAGTCATTTCCGTAGTTTAAATTTGTGGTGAGTCCAATATGCTAGCATAAAATCTTTTTTCCAATGGAAGTATTCCGAACACCATCAGAACGGCAAAAAATCCATTGACTATTTTTATAAAGTTTTACATGAGTTGGGGCAGCATTATACATGTACACATTAATAAAATAAGGGTAAAATTAATTAGGCTATAAAAAGATTATTTAGAAGCTTTTATTAAATCTTCCAATTCAAATCATTTGCCATAAAATGAACAGAGTCTCATTTTTTCCACCTCAAGCAGTAACGTAATAGAAGGCGAACTAATTTTATGAAAGAGCTTGTATTAGAAAATTGTCAAGTTATAACTACATTATCAAATTGGATGTATAATTTAACACAGCATTATGCACAACTGTTTACATCACACCCATTTGCTAATCACTTTATTTTATTATACATCTAGTAAATTAACCACCGTTGAAAATGAACGATTGTTAGCCCAAATTATCAAATAAGAAGTTTATGACAGATTAAACACTACCACAAACTGTACAAGATCAGGTGAAAATTGTATCATGTATTTATTTTATAAACAATATTGGGATATTGTCAGAGATACTTCCACTGATGTACTAAATGATATGTTATAATCTAGAAATGTTTTGTAAAATGACTGTATTATTATTTTAGTTTCCAGAGAAAGGAATCTCAGTTCATATTTCTAGTTTTTGTCTTATTACTCTGTTAAATAATCATGAAAAATTATTGTCAAAAGTATATAAAGTGCACGTAGAAAAAGTTCTCGAGAAACATTTAAATGGTAAACCGATAGTCCTATAAAAATAACGAATATTTTTATTCCCTATGTAGCCTAAGAGACACAATGGGATGTTTCCAAGTTTAATAAATTCATGCCTGCGTAGCTTCCACAGAGTTTTCAAATGCTTTTGATTTTGTAGAACATGAATACCTTTGTGCTGGTTTACATGTTTATGTTTTCAATCTACTCTTTATTGATAAGATAAAAAAATTATACCTCAGTGCAAAATCACAGTTCTATGTATGTTAGCTATTACTTTCCTCCCTCATATCATTAAGAGAGGTATTCGAGAAGGTTGTGCTTTATCAAAGTTCTTATTTGGATTAGTTCTAAAGCCTTTATTAAGTTACAACGTCTGTCTATGTTTGCAGTCTCACATTTACATCATTTTCAAAATAATGTTTTCGCAGATGACGTCACAATTAATTGTACGCCTGTTGCCCAGTTCAATTATGTCCACAGTTGATTAATGAGCTATTGCATTGCCAGTGGAGTATGTATTAGAATAAAACGAAGAGTTTCACATTTAATAAATTGGGATACTTTCAGTAGAGGTTTTGTTGTCAGTTAGAAATTATTCCGGAATTCAACAATTTAGATATTACTTTTACTAGTAGTATTGATTTCACCTTTGAAATGTTCTGAAATCCAAACAGTGAACAAAATAAGAACGGATGTCCTCCAAAACTGTCATCAAAATATGAATTTAATACAGCGAGTGTAGAATGTAAATGATAATATATGTTCTCAATTATGGTATACAGCACAAGCATGGCCACTTCTAGACATCTTTGAGAGAAAAGTACAATCTATAATTTGCTGGTTTCTTTGGTGTGATTATTGTTCCAGAGTGACACAGAAAGTAATGGTGTTACCAGTAGACAAAAGTGGCCTTTAATTCATGTACAACTCAAGTGTAATGTATTATTTTTATTACGTAGCTATAAATTGTATCATTTGGCCCATAGTCATATACAACAGTGGCTACAATATTGGACGCTTTCCTTACCTGCTCCAAACCCAACCAATGTTCCTTTCCTTCAGCAAGGACCCTCATATAACTCTAAATTTATAATAGACTTGAGTTATATAACTGGACTAGATGAGGTGCATGGTATTTGTTCTAGTATTCTTTATGCACATTTTTTTTTACAAAAAAGAAAAAGAAAAGAAACCTTTACTACATCTTCCATATAAATCCAGTAGAAACATATTTGTAACTGTAATCGCATACGTTTTAATATTAATAGAAATTTTCTTCTAATTTGTGTATGGAGGAAGCGTCCGGGGGTACTTGTTAATATTACATTGATGGCCTTTAAATTTGTTAATATTTTGTAGTTTATGGTTTAGTGTTGTTCATGGTATCTTTACTATTAATCAACATTTGTACTGCATGAAACACATACCGCATAATGCGTGCTCTCAATGAGGCCAATCTGATACCATTCTTCATCGATACACCACTTGCCAGCTAGTATTGTGTGTGTGGTTGAAAATGTAAATTTTTGCTACTGTATGTCACACGTCTCCCATCTACTTTACCCCTCCATTATTCTTTTACGTGATTATCACTGGTATCCTCCAACCCCAAATAATACAGTTACTGGCTTATTGGTCATACTTTATATTGTATTAACTCCATTTGCAGTCACTTAAGTTTTTCAGATTAACATGAATTCTTAAAACAAACAGGATGGAAAACTTTTGTTAAGGCAAGCTCCCGAAAGATTTTAGCAAAACTTTTTAACTATCTCATTTTAGCTTGGTGTGACTGGTGCAATATCCGTATAATAATAGTTGTAGCACCATCGAATTTCCATATAACTTTAACTGTATTTTATTCTTGCCTAAGCATGTTTTATAAACTAATACATTACACTATTTAGTGAGGTATTATCCTTAATGTAATATTCCTGTGTAGACATGCTACTTGTTTTATTCTTCTATGTATTATATCTTAAACTTTTTCTTTACTGTCTGTAAATGCACTTATTTAAATTTTAACAACCATTTTTTATTGCAATTATTGAAAATTATAAAAATTTTCAGTTAGACAATAGAACAGTAAATTTCCATTAAATTTACCATCTTCGGTCCCAAATGTAAACTTTCCCCATATAATATATAATCTCCTCGACACAAGCATATGTGTTTCACTATGTTACAATCATTTACTTTCCGATTACCATATTGACCTTATTTGTATAATATCCCGTCCAGTTGTATAAATGTTCAGTGTTGTCCTTTGTGTTAGAGAAGAAACACCAAATCTAGTTCTTTTCCGTGTGGTAAGGTGCCAAGAACCGACGACACGTTGCCATGTTGGATAGCAATAGATATGCGTTGAATTAGGAAAGATGTTGAACGAACATCTCCAGTAACGATAGAAATGCGTCTTCCTACTTCCCTAATAAAATCAGGGGTTGCAGATCCCCAAGTACCACTAGTCTCGATGGCAATTGGAGCAAAAATAAATTTGTCAAGGAGGTTTTTATATTTCCTTTGTTTTTCTACCACTCTATGACTAGCAACAGCTCCAACATTCATAACAGCTAAAGGGAGACTTGAATGGGCATCTGAACACGTAAAGCCCCACACTAGTGATTTGCCTCTCAACCAAGGAACTAACGTCATGCCATCAGGTCGTTTACCATCTGAACGACAACATCCTGCAGGTTCACGTATGGAAGGAATTCCAGCTGTGGTAAGGGCTCGTAAAATGATATCATTCACAGAGGAGTCAAGGAAGAAAACATGATCATACATGAATTAAAACTTCCAACCTGAAGTAGGCTCAAATCTTGGAAACTGTGCGAGATATTGAAAAAGTAACCGAAAAAATCTCCCCTTTATGATGTATCTTGCCAATTTTATCAAGACGTCTTTCACTTGTTTGTAAAGGGACATATATAGATGTGAGGAATAACAAGGAGATTCATGCTCATATGTGAATGATGCGCTGTGTAGAGACAGCAAGTTCAGCTAGTTCTATATATTAAAATGCTAGGTTTTTATGTTTGTCCCCAGTCCTTTCGACAATGAGATCTCAAAAACCACACGTGCTAGAAACGTGCTGTTTTCGCAGATCGATTTCAAATTTTGTGTAGATTGTCTAGTTCTCATTCAAATTTTCGAAAACAATGACATTATTGTTCTGTTCAACATTGTAGAGGTCGTTTTGAGCCCATAAGATTAATATTGTTGCATACCAAAACTACGGTGATAGGCAAAGAGTATAGAAGTTCCGTATGGCGGGTTGATGCAGACGCTTTGCTTAAATCTGAATGGCAAAACCTATTGCATGCTGGAAACTTCGAAGACCTCAAGAAACGGAATGGTGTGTACCCGGACAAATATGAATTTATTAGAAAAATATTTCCACTTGATATCATGTTACTTCTACAAATTTTCTACAAAGTCATTCCAAAATCTCTACATAGCAATTCATTTCCTTTGTTAGTCTCCTATCCTTTATGTGTGTGAATGAGGAGACATGCACAGTGATAAGGAGATTCACGATCATAACAATACGATGCGCTGAGTAGACAGCGCGGATTCAGCTAATAATAATAATAATAATAATAATAATAATAATAATAATAATAATAATAATAATAATAATAATAATTATTATTATTATTATTATTATTATTATTATTATTATTATTATTATTATTATTATTATTATTATTATTATAAGGAAGATAAGTTAGATTTCTCTAATTGACGAGTAGTGAGAGTCATTTATTTAACTGACAAAATTTGAACTAACGACTCAACTTTTATATCCGTTTGAAGCACAGCGTAATTCTACGAATAAAAAGAAATGAAGTATACTTAGCAAATCTTTTCTATCACACTGTATGCAGCTATATAAAGTTTATATTCAGTGCCTTGATGGATATTATCTTGATTGTTAGTAAGTATTTTTTTCAATATTTTAATTCGATTTCTTGAACACACATATAATTAATTTTGATTTTTTTTTTTTTTTTTTGAAGAAAGAACCTTTCAGTATATATTTGCGAAATAGCTATTCATTTCCGCCATGTTCATTAAAATTGGTGTTGGTGAGAGTAAATCTTTTTGAAAATTACAACTTGTAATGGCGATTTAAAGTGAAATTTAGATATGTATTATAAGCTATAGCATCATTCTTGAAAGTGTTGTTACGAGCAATACACATACTTGGTAATAGATACTATTATATTTATAGTTAAATTATCGAAATTTTGTCTAATAAATTTCAAGTTTATATGGAAATATCCATTTAATTCAATCTTTGGAAATACATTATTGTTACTATTCTTGCCACATTATTATAAAGTTGTTACCTGAATTTCGAAATTTCGTGTTATTTATTACATTTATTGAGGCAGTGGTGTTTTAAATTATTAGAGATTTTGTATGACTGTTAATTGAATTCATCTATAAATAATTTGAGAAAATTTACTCCTTTTGTCTTTTCAATTAAATTTCGTATATCAGATAATAATTGTTTTAGAGATCAGAATCTACTAAAGTATAACTAACTAACTAACTCTATGGCCTATGGAATCCGGAGGTTCAATGCCGTGTTCACAAAAGCTCTCCACTGACTTCTATCCTTAGCTAACTGCATCCAGTTTCTACTTTGTATTCCAATCTCTGCGAGATCCATCTTAAAATTGTTCTCGCATCTACGCCTAGGTCTTCCTAATGGTCGTTTTCCGATTGGTCTTCCAGTCAAGACTTTGAAAGCGTTTCTACTTTCTTCCATTCTAGCTACATGACCTGCCCACCTAAACCTCCTAGACTTGACGACCCTAACAATGTTGGGTAAACCGTATAAATTATGTAGTTCCTCCTTATGAAGTTCCCGCCATCCCCCATTTCCATTCCTCTTGGGTCCGAATATTCGTCTCAGGATCTTGTTCTCAAATACTTTCAGTCTATGTTCTTCCCTCAGAGTAAGTGACCATGTTTCGCAACCATACAGAACAACAGGCATGATTATAGTTTTGTATATTCTAAGCTTCAAATTTCTCGACAGAATTCGCGACGACAAGAGTTTGAACCGAATAGTAACACGAATTCCCTGCTTTTAGTCAACATTTAATTTCTTCGTAAACATGATTTTCGTCTGTTAATATTAATCCTAGATATTTGAAAGTATCCACTTTATCAAAAGTATTATTTAATATTTTAACGCATCCATAATTTGCTGTGTTCCGGTCCCGACGCACTCTCATGTATTTAGTTTTCTCTGCATTTACTTCTAAACCCATGTCCCTGCAAGCGTTTAATAAGATCTCTGCATTTGTTTCTTTATTCTCCTATCATCCCCTATTAAATGTACATAATCAGCATATGCCATAACCTGGTGAATATCGTTCAGCTCTAGACCCTGGTTGTTATCTTTGATTTTCCTTACAGCGTATTCCAGAACAAAGTCAAATAATAATGGCGAATCTACTGAAGTATACAAACTTATATTAATAATTGAAACCCCTATCTGTTATCAATCTACTGCGTGTGAATTTCGTAAATTTATTGCGAGTACATGTCCTAAGACAATGGATTTTTTGGGAAATTTATTGCCCCTCATGACCTACGTTAAACTCTCTATGTAGCCCGACAGAAATTTTGATTAATTAAACACGTTGCAATTTGCACACCTGTCAAACAATATGTTGTAGCAATTTCAGTAGCAGTCTTGTATCAATTTCTGTAGAGCAAGCTGGTATTATTAGTATTTTTTCGCATTAAACGTTACTAAAATTGTAAAATTTCAAGAACCTTAGATTGCGGGGGAGCATACTAAATGTAGTGAATGAAGTCCCTTCATTGCTTCACTGTGGCAAAATTTTATTACTTTGGTACAATCTTGTCAAAAAATATTGACCACCCATCTTGCTCTAGATTTCCATATTCTGGCAGCCTTAAGTGGAAAATTCTAGTACTTTAGATCTGAATGAAAATATCAATTGGTAAAACAAAATTAATCCCAACTGTAGATAAGAGTACAGGGCTGGCTGCATTCTACTAGCGCGCAAAAAGAGGCGAACGTATGCGTTCGTGAAATATAAAACCATCAACGCGCACTTCTAATTCTGCGTTGAAACATTTTGATTTTTGACCAAAACAGATAATGGTAATTTTTATCTTTAGGAAAGCAAATTCCAGCTCTGCGGGGACTCATTTCCTGTAGTACGAGGAAACATATATTATGAAACGTAGCAAATTCTATTGCGTTTGACAGCTACTGTCAAATAATTTTGTCGGGCTCTTTAAGATAAATCCCTGTTTTTTTTTTTAATTTTCTTTCCTCCTTTTCTAGTTCAAGTGTTTCTGAGACACCCCTAGTTCGATGTTATTAGTTGCTGCAGGCTCGTGATAATGAACTGAAGCTTTGCAGTAATTTTATAACATTGATTTGTCTTTAGTTTAGATTGTTCATGCCTTTAGTATGTATCTGCTATAGTAAAAGTGTGAGCACCACCGGCTACTATCACAATATAAGTACTGGCAAAAAATGTTTTGTCAAGGGAAACATATTTAAATTCATGTATGCGCTATATTTTTAAGTTTAAAATAGGTTTCTTGAATTACATTTACAGACAATTATCCTTACTGTTTAATGTTTAAAAAATAACTATGTATTAATAGCTGCTAACATTAGAAAAGAAGGTATCCGCCAACAATATGAAAGCAGAGACATGAAACTTTATACGCGTATTTTAAGTTACTCGAAACTGTATTATCCGAGCTCGCGCCAAGTGAACTTTGTGGTGGACAAACATCGTGTACCTGGGTTTTCTCGAAGTACTCCCGTTTCCTCCCACTTTATTCATTCCATCATTCCATTCATTGCTCATCATCACGTCTCACCTATCCGACATAAGCGTGGGACGTAAAACTTTAAGATTCCATTTCATTTCATTTTTTAAAAAACTGTTTTCTTTTCAGTGTAAAATTGGTGGAGCTTGTGTCAAGTACAAAACACGGAACCCCTGGCCAAATATGTGAATCTTTGTTGCAGTGTGTCCTCTGCCCTTACAAAAAGTGAAGTTTCTCTTACATAAAATGGTATGCATTTCATATTCTATTTGCAACTTAGAAGAGACTGTGCATATGGAATGTGTGCTATTATGTATTAAGTTTGGTGGATAAGCGAAATATAAGTCAACTACTGCCAAAAGGTGTTTTACACGGTGTGGTATCACTGCAATGTATTTTCTGGTTATAATTTTATAACACAATAGCACAGATCCTATTGTTTCTGTTCTCCCAACCTACGCCCTTTCAAAGAGAAGTCGGTAGTTTTTGAAACTAGATTGTACATTCAGAAATTGTTCCTATATTTACATATAAAGTCTACGAAATTCGCCATTTAAACAAATAATCGAATGAAATAATTAATGATTGGGCATTATATATCTATAGTGAAACGAAAATTTACAAAATCACATTTTTTTCAGTGTTGTAAGCTAAGGACGCTACCGTATCAGAAATATCCAAATTTTGGTGACCTCTACAGCAGTTATATAATGTAATTGGAATACTCGATAGGACCGATATCACAGATTTGAAAGTTTTGTAACTTGAGCTAAAACTGTTATTTGACACATACTAGAGACTTAACATCATTAAAACTTATATTCTAAAATTAGTTTTTGAAAGATTACGTTCAAATATGTATATGTTTTTAAAATGTTATATTTTCAGTACATCATTGTAGAAAGTAACGTATTCGTGAAGTAGTAGCTTTTCAAGCATTAACCACAGTCTTTGTGTTTTTATCTTTACAGTAAGGTATAAAATAATGTTGTTTGTGAATCTAGTTAAATTAAATCACACAAAATCATACCATTTGCTTGTATTCTCGATATTTCGTTTCCTTGCCTGTTGTAACAGCAGAGGAGCAAATATTTTATCGAAAGTAGATTTAGTTATGACTGACATTCGATTGTGGGGACCCGAAGCAAGGAATAAAGAAAATTGAATTCAAACTCCTCAGCTCTAATGGAATGAAAGACTTCTCTTACTCCAGCCACAAGAAAGCTACAGAAATATCCAATGTTTTTCTTCAGTAAGAAGAGAACTTTACATAGCAATATAACCATTTTATATTTGTGAAGGGTCGTAAGTAAACGATAACTTTGTACTTACAACACATGCAACCTCAATAATAATAATAATAATAATAATAATAATAATAATAATAATAATAATAATAATAATAATAATAATAATAATAATAAGTCTTATAATAACTTTATTTTAAGTGTTCCGAACATTCCGCAAGCAAAAATGCAGTCCCAAAAATATTACGTAAAATAAAATAGATAGATAAAATATTACGTAATATCACTTAACACGATACGCTACAAGTAAATAATAATTGTAATGAATTATAAGTCGATTGTAAATTTAGCGGTTCGGATCCTGACAGAAAGTAAATATACACAAATTCTTTAATTCAAAGTATTTTCAAAACAAAGATCTAATAAAAATGTCAGGTTATTAAAATAAAATTTTCTAAACAATGTAATGGAAGTTTCATTAAAATAAGTTAATATTATTTTTTATATTTGCAAGGCCTTCAAACTAAAACATATCTTTTGTTGTTGTATTAGTTAAAATATGCAGGGATAAATGTAACATTTTCTAAAGATTGGCAGATAATTCTTTTGATAAATTCAATATAATAATTAATTTATGTAACAAATACTCTGTAAGGTTTTTAAAATACATGATTATGGTCAGTTTAAATTATAACATTTTGTAACTCTTTTTAGTATCTCCGATTTCGAATTTAACGTTACCATCAACGATTGATTCCTTATTCTATAATATAATGCTCTGATAGCTACATTTTGTAGACAATATTTGCGACAATATTTATTTTCTTATGTTATTTTAATTTTCTTCTGTTAAATAGACTTTGAAATTCCTAACAATTTAGTCAATATTCATAATCATAAAAGTAATAATTCTTTTTCATTATGTAACAAAGTGGCCTGACAAAACATTTCTTAACAGCTTCTATATTGTTTATTAGTGTGTTACAGGTACTGTTCGATATGACTGAACCAATCGCTGGTTTAGATGTAACTAGTGTCTTGTATAAATAAACATATGAACTACCATCTTTAAACTCAGGCCATGTATCAATCCTAAAACTTTTCTTGCCCTTTGTATCATATTTTATATATGGATGTCAAATTTCAGTTGCCTGTCATTTAAAGTACCTAGACCTTTCATTTGTTCTTCTTTGTTTATTTTTTACTCCATTTATTGTACATGTATTAACAACATATTTATTCCCGTTCGTAAATATCATATATTTCATTTTTCCACGATTGATTTCTAATAGTTTACTTTTTCGCAGTTAATAATTATCGTATTCCTTGTTAACTATTCGAAAAATGTTCTATGTCATCTGTGTACAATTAAATATTTTTGAATATTTGATTTTTCGGGTAAATTATTCATAAATAAGAAGAAAAGGACAGGTTCTAAGGGAGACTGTCTTGGTATTCCCTTCCCTACTTGACCTTCACTAGATGATGCACTGCCAATTTTCACCTTAAGTTTTCCATTTGATAGGTAGTTTTCACACCAATTCATGTATGTAAATGATAATCCGATATTTGATAATATATTAAAGAATGGAGTCGAAAGCCTTTAACATATCGATAAATATAGCATCAACCTGTAAGTTACTTTTTAATACAACGTATGTGAAGTCAGTAAAATGAATAAGATTAGTTACAATCGATCCGCCTTTCTAGAATATATGTTGTGCTTCAGTTAAAATGTTTTTTTCCATTGAAATATAAATGCTCATGAATAATTAATTGAAACGTTTTAGAAAACACAATCACTAAACCCATAGGCCTATAGTTTTCACATCCACCTCATTTGTAAATCGCCATAAACTATACTTCTTTCCATTTCGAAGGGAATATTGTGTGGCCCCTCGTAGCGTAGTCGCTAATACTCTCGCGTTTGGTGTAAGCGGTCCCGGGTTTGATTCCCGGTGGGAACACTCGGAAAAGTGTAAAAGTTTTTCAGGCCAGCCATCCTGAATGAGGTTTTCCTTGGGCTTAGTGATTCACAGTAGGTCCCTGGCAGCTTCCTTCCTTCCCTTTCCTCTGATAATAGATTGCCGAGGGACGTCATCTAGGCTAGGATGGTCATAGATGCCGAAAACTCAAAAATCTAAATCCTAATCCTAATTGAAGGGAATACTCCAGTTTTTAAAGAAATATTATGTAATATTTAATATAATAAATAATAATAGTAGGGTTTAATGATTTACCATATATTTAGATAGCAAAATGCTCATTGATCAAGTGGATGTTTTTGACTATTTAAAAATGACGTATAGGGTTTCTATCAAGTTTTTCAAAATTTTGAAGAAATGCAAAAATTAAGAAGTAAGCTCTACTACTTTTTTTGTTTGGAGTTGAAAATCAGACGTGGATTTAGCAATTGACATAAGGCTTCTCCACAAAAGACGAGAACCGTGATATTTAATCAAAGGAATTTTAGTGTTTTCTACTTACATAACATCGTGTTCCTCCTACGTTCCAAAATAGAGATTTGTCTTGTCCATCGGATATTCTTATCGTTTACAAATTCACCCTGATTTTCCTTTCCAACTTTGAATTGTTCACTCAATTCATCTTTCGTGCTTCACAATTTATTCTCAGTGATTATGAGGATAATTTACTAGGGAATATTTTTACATTTACTCGTAATAGCTAATTTGTTAATGCTTCATATTTAAATACTTTCTTTCATGTACAGCGATGGAAACACATTTGAATACATCTCATATACATAGTTAAATTCTAGCAAATTCCCACCGCAGTATATTTGTCTATAGAAACGCAGTTTGTATCCAAGGAATGCTACTTTATTTTGATAATCTAAGCCATCGTGTAACGTGTTTAGCTAGTAATTGAAGGTCGTCAGACAATAAGACGAATGCAGTTGTGCCTGAAAAACTGTCTGTGCTTGCAACATCAGGATGATGGCAACGAACGTTCATTGTCAAATAAAGTAATTTGGGGCAAGAATATGTAATGAAGTAAACATTCATCTGAAATGTCTCTCAAGTGGATCCTTACATGTCAGCCACTCAATATGCTAGCAGTGGTGTTTACGTGCCATTGCACTCCGAGATATTTGTGATCACAGAACAATAGAAGCTAACGCAAAAGCATGTGTGCAGTCAGCCTAGCATTCAGTAGACGTTGTTCTAGCAAACTGCAATCAACCATAAGAGATCCATATTAATTGCCGTGTTCCGTCCTCGAATAAAACCGGTGTCCGATACTGTATGTTCGTCACGGTAATACGGACAAAACATCATTCACATAATCTTATGGTTATATTGCATGGTTAATTATTCATGCACGTGCACCAAACTCTCGCTGGTCGATCCTGATACGTTCGAACGCTATTCCATTTATATTATACCTTTTGCTAATAGTTTTCCAGTTTTGCTTGAGCATGCTCCATTCCGAAGGCAACCCAGATAGCTCTTTAGCGTACGACTTCTGAGCCAAAGGCACAACTGAGCCTACGCATACATCTTTCTGGTGAAATTCTAGTCATTAGCAGGTTATATCTCACCATACGAATCGAGGTAGTTTGGAAGTTTTCTCATCAATCTTTTCTGGTATTGCAATTTTGAAGGACTCCAGTGTATGTACTTATTCTAAAATCTACCTTTTAAGATAAAAAATAATTGTATGTGTACACAATGTGTAAAATGTATTATTATAGAAGTATCGATGGAGAATACCTCTGAATATTATAATCTTTTAGTTCTCACCGATTGCAAAATATAATATTTTAGTTGTCACTGAAAACAATTTTCATCTAACCCTTCTGCATCAATTCTAAGAAAGAATAATTAACGCAATATCTTACAGGTGTGAAATGAAAATTCAATACTTTGTTAAATTTAGTTCATATTTGCCGATTTAATGAATAAAATATATCAATAACTTCTTACATATAATGAGGAGAGTAAATAATATGCATCAACAGAATCTGTCACTCAAACATTATATTATGTTTTTTTTATTAGTTACGAGGATAATTACACTAATGACACTAGTTATTAAAAATAAATGTTCCACGTTTTTAAAAGATTATAGAAGATTAAATTATTCTTTCATGCAATAGGACTGATTTCATTACTTTAAAATATCAATAAAACAATCAATTCGATGTATTAGGTATATTATAAGACCAGGGGCATAGACCAATTCCGTTATTAGTAAGTTACGACAGAGGAAATTGTTGAAAATAGGCAATTTTCAATCTAAAATGGTGGATTCCTTTCCAATCGCACTAAACGTTTGGGCTTTACACAGGTAAGACGTCCTATATTAAATGAAAAAGCAAAGCCGCCAGTTCAATACGGTGTTTCCTTGGGCCTTCCAATTGCAAAAACTCAGTGTTATTGGGAAACAGATTTGAGATGTTTTAGGTTCCCTCACACAACAATGTACACGTTCACAGTGTTATTCTTGCGTGTTTTTACGTTCCGTACAAACAGCGTAAAGTGGAAATGTTACTTTTCAGTTAACACATGGCGTCTTACCAGTGTATAACCCAAATGGCCTAAATGGGAATTGGAAAAATTCCAGAAGTTTAGATTGAAAACCGCATATTTCTAGGGGTTTTGAATATATCTGTATATATTTATATACTCATATGATATTTATTTACCAAACAAACATCCGTAATTAATTCCCAGTTAAATATAGTGGATGAGGGTCTTTTGCTGTAAAAGTTACGTTGTTACGTTTTGTGTTAATCAGTGAGTCATTTACTGCCAATACATGAAGGAAACCAATGTATACCGGGATAATCAAAATAAACGTAAGAAGCACTTGGAAGGGAGTGATAGCAAAACATTCAAGTAATAAGATATTTTAAAGTATCGTCTCAGTGTTCTTTTCATGAAGATGAGAGAAAACCTTGTAAAGCTTAGTCATAATGACCGACAATCGGACTGAAACCTCGGACTCTGTAATGGTGAAGCATGAAAATTCGCTGGATAATGCATAAATGTAGCAACGTGTCAGTAACGGAACCAGCATTCAGGGTTGAATTTTTAGAAATACATCGTATCAACAGTTTATATCTAATGGATTACGCTAGACTTCATACCAATTGGCAGAGCAGCTGTTACATACTGATTCAATTGTGGAGATTGAATAATTTAACTCTAGTAAATAAGTTTCTGTTAATTCGATGCTTCTTCATGTTTACTCGTGAAAAATTCGGAAGAAAAAAGATTTACATTCAACGGTTCAAGAGAAACACGTAGTAACAGATTATTCTATAATTTCTACTTTTCCCAAACGCTACGGAGCTACACTAGAAATACAAGCTATGTCTTCAAAATTTGACATTCTTACTTAATGAAGCACACATACTCAACACTACTACAGCAAATAACATATTAGATTGGTTACTTATTAATATATTGAGAAAGAGAACCAAGCTGTAATATTATAAATACTTTTATATTTTATTCAATAACTTAATTAACTATAATGAGAAAATACAGAAATAAAACTGGCAATAGTGATTCCTCATTTAGATGTTAATTTTGTGGTTTCAATTAATATTTTTTCTTGAAAATAATTTTCACGTACATTTAAATGGGAATTTTCATTATCATTGTTTAATTAATTGCTGTAGCAACGTTAATTGCTTAATATTATACTTATAATTAATATATGTCAAAACAATTGTGTATACGGATGAGGTTAATGTTCTTTCATTACATACTAATAGCATATTTATCTCATCATTTTAATCAGCAAATAACTATATCTCATTATGTAATTCAAACCACATAAATTACGAATCTAGTGTAATGACGAGTAATAGAATCTGATCTCGATTTCCTACTTAACAGTTGAATAAAAACTAGAGTAAGACGGAACAAAATAACATAAACGAAATGACATGAGAGTATAATACATTTAAAATTGAAATAAATGGTGTTGATTAAACTAAAATTATAATATAATTTTGCTGTGAAGATAAAAGAAAACAAAAGCTTACTTTGGCAAGAGTTTGTCATTGTCGTTAAAGTTTCTTCAATTTTAACATGATGTATTCGGTATTTGTAGCATTATATCTAAAACTTATTTTGTATTATAGTTAGAAATATTAGAATTCAACACCAATCTTTGCATGAAGTAAACTTTCTGAAGTGCGAATCATCTTATCCTCCTATTCGTTCTTAGGAACTAATAACACAGTCTTTACCAAACAGTTGTCTGTTTCAGAACCTAATTTCGTGATGAAGATACCATATTTTTTGTCTGTTGTAAAGAGCTTGAATACAAACCTCTTAAATACCAACCAAACAGACTGTGATATCTTGAACTTGTAGATTGGCTTTATAACTTTAAGAAAATACATAACGTATTACTTTCTAAATAGTTATATAAATCTTTGTAAGTTAAACTGATCGTTTCATTTACAAAGATTTATATTAGCTCTCTTGTCACTTCAAAATTTTGAACGATTTTCAACATTTTTGTTTTCGACCGACGATAGGAGAGACGGTAATATTGTAATCTTGTAAATTTCGAGATTTTAACGAATTTACATGTTTGATGACGTCTATTATACTGGAAAAGTGATTTTGAATATCTAGCTTTCTGTTCATTCGTCCTATGTGAATATATTCATTTGCCTAGAGGACATACCGACCAACGTATCCGCACCAAATTTAAAATAAAATTACATATGGTTCTTAAAATATTCTTTCTACTCCGAAAAATAAGGATAGTTTATTTAATGGTTAACAATAAAAATGGTATTTTCTCAAAAACAGCTCTAATGATTATGTTTATATTTCATACATCAATATTTTATTGACAATTCTATATTGTGGTATAAATCGTTCGTTTGGAAAGAATCTACGAAAGTTCTTTCCAGAAACTTCTTATCAAACATTTCTCAAGTGATATTTTTCATATACTATAAATGAATACATAATAAATATTCTAACAATATGAAATTATTTATTTGTCCTAAAAAGATCTACGTACGAAGGGCAGTTTATTCTTGAGGTGAATTTTGTTCGCTTTATTTTCTCAAAAATGAACCTAAAATTGGATGTTGTTCATATTTCATAAATAAATATTTCATTAATAAGCTAACAGTAGGACGTAATTCATTTGTCGTTACTAAAAACCTACTAAAGGTAGTTTATTCTTGGGGTAAGTTTTTACCGGAAGATTTTCTCAAAAACAAACTCAACCAATGTAGTTGATAACACAAATATTTCATTAATAACCCGATAACGTTGGGTAACTTGTTCATAAGGGTTGCTTGCTCTTGAGGTTGAGTTTCTTTTCAGGCGGTTTTCTCAAAAATGACTCACATCTTTTGTTCATGTATCATAAATAAATATCTCATTCATAATCATGTAATGTTGAGTGACCCACTTCCCGAAAAAATATTAGCATGGGATATTATTTTTTTTAATATTTTCTCAAATACGAGTGATACGATTTTGTTGCTATTTTATAAACAAATATTTTGTTAATATAACAATATATGGCATAAATCATTTCTCATGAAAAATCCATACGGCATAGTTTGAGTTGGAAGTGAGTTTTCTTCGAGCGAATGACTTAAAATGACTTAAAATTTTCTTCATCTTTTTTTACAAGAAACTATTTCTTTAATAACTGTAGCACAATATGACGTACTTTAAGAAATTGGAGCAACAAAGTTTAGTGCTTTTGTCACTTAAATTTTGACCTTATGCCTGACAATACTTCTATTGTTTACCTGGGTTGTGTAGTTATCATGAAAGGTGATAATTGTCTACTGTAGTTCCAACGGGAACTTTCTTAACATTTAAAATTGTAACAGTTGGTACAACGCAAGGTAAGCAACAAAGAAAGTTTCTCTATGTGTAAATGTTCATATTCAAATTATGAGTATTTCATTCACTTTCAGGAAGTTCAAAATTCCATCCCAAAGTGGTTGATTTGAAACCAACATGGTTGAACAGTGATAAAGTAAGAATGTTTCTGAATCGTTGGACATGAAGGCATGCAATTCCATTTATTTGGACTTTTAATTCAAGTGATATGAATATTGGATCATTGGCAATAATATAAATTACTCTATCTTAAAGTGTTGATGGGAGCAACAGCTTAGATTTTTGTTTAACCTTGTGGGCCTATTTAAGTAATTCAGGAAAAATATCGGTATCCAGGATTTCGGGGAGAAGCAAATTTAATACTACAGCTATTCCAATGATAATTTAATGGGAAAGTTTAGTACGTGTTATGCACATTTATCACTTTGTATTTAATTAAATGTAATGAAGAAAGTTACAGAAATTAAAGTACTACAACATTACTTTAAAGTATATATATTAATATTTAAGCAACAATAAAAGTTTTACCAGGAAACAGAAAGATAGTAAACTATTCTTATTCAGTTTCAGAATCCTATCCCTCTACCTTTGTCTATTATATAAGTTATCCAGTCCTTAAAATCCTTACTGGCAGGAGCAAGTAGGTTTGTGATATTTGTTTATTTTATTCTTGAACATGGAAATATGTTGTTAATTTAATATTATATAGAACCTATTTGAGAATTGACATAATTAAGTAGAGAGAAAGAAAAGTTATTGTTTCTAATATTCATAAACCGTATTCATACAATAGATCTTTTCACGCCTGTTTAAAGCCTCCGGTTTCATCAAATCTTAATACGACTAGGTATTGACATTTGGAATGCAAAAATTGTTTGAGAAAACTTAGAGTCAATCTGCACATCACACTCCCAAATGTGATCCCCACAGTCAAGGTCTATTAAATAGCTTTTCCGCGTTTAAAGAAACACAAGTATAAACAAAGGAAAACATAATAAAATGTAAGAAAAATCACATTCTATAATTAAAAATAATATATAAATATGGTATTTCAAGAAAAGACGAAATATTAATCATTTCAGAATATTTCTGAAAATTCAATCTTTAAATAATAGAATGAACGAGTGTATGAACCATACTTGATTATACGTAAATTCTTATCTTTTTAAAGTATAGAACCTAACAGGACGTGAAGTGTTAAGAAATTGATGGCAGGAAAATTTGCAGAATAGCATAGTCTTGCAAAAGGGTATAAGGGTAATTCGTTTTATCGCCTTATTATGTGTATGTGCAAACTTACAACTTTCAATATATTGCTGAGTTTAAACCACAAACAAAAGGTTTAATTCTTATGTTTTAAAAGGCACAACACAAATTTGAGTAAAATCAGATAAATTAATGGATGGTTTTCGGGAAGTAGACGTACAGACAGATTGATGTTCAGGCACAGAATTATTTAGTCACTTATATACGCTTCAATAATATATATATATATATATATATAAATCTAACATAGTGTGTGTTTTGATTAAGATTAAACATTTCCACATGGTTAGGAGTTGTTGATATTCTAAGAGCAAAGTGATTTAATTCAGTTAATCTTAGATAAAACGATTGACGAGAATTTTCTCAAATACTACCCTATAACGCATCTTTAATTTAAGCTTCTTAAGAAGTATATCATTTTCGAGAGGTTAGATGGATTAAAACTATCTTTAAAAATATGTTTAAGTATATGCTGACTGAAGGTTATTACTTTTCGCGCATAATGAAATTTGCTTTCTTTAAGAATTCTCAATTTTGCTTTTCAGCTGGGTTTGTCATGGACCAAGACCAGAGGCAGTGAGATAAATTTACATTAGAGTTTGAAAGCAGGTTTCAGATTTTTTTTAAAGAAAAAGCTTGATTTTATGAAATATGGCTTTTTCTTTTTCTTTCCAGAATTAAGAATGGCTCTTATTTTCGAAAATTTAAATCAGTCAAGAGTAACGTAGAGGAAACAGTTTTCAACTGAAATATCTTCCACTCGTTCTACAAGGCATCACAACTTTATCAGCAATAGATCTCTTTCACTGTCAAGATATAAAAAGCAAGCTACTAAAATACTCTCAAACCATTAAGAAAAATTAACTATTACGAAGAATGAAAGTTTTACAATCGTATAAAATGTTTATGTTTATGATTTTCACATTCTCTGGTTGTTTATTGATTTGATTGATCAGTATTTAACGCTTCTTTTCACCTTCGAAGCTAGGTGTAACACGAATCTAAAAGTCTAGCATGATATTAAAATCAAAGATACCCTCAACTGAAGCTAACGCGGGTTTTCAGTAGCAAATGTGAATATGTTAACTGTCTTATAGAGAGGTGGAATAATTCCATTGAACAGAATTTGAAATATGTAAACTTGTTGTTACCCTCAAGCCTTCGGCTCGTCCACAATTTGCATTTGAAAGCTACATATTTTGGCGTTAAGTAGCAACTAGCGCATCTAGCGACAGCTATTATTCTATGCACTGTTAAGGATTAGCGTGATTGACAGACTCAGACGTTTTCCATTTATAATAAAGATTAAGAACATTTAAACATTTTAGTATAGTCATTTATGCAACCCGCAACTATTATGTGTTACTCACAGGTTGATATGTTTTTGTTTTACAAACATAAATTGTTTATATGAATAATTAATGATATCTAAAGATTTTCACGTAGATATTTATGCAACATGCAACTCTTAAATGTTTTCAACTTTACTGTTTTATAAATAGGATTTAGAGAGATAATTACAACATAATAAATATCAGTTAATGCAAGTCGAGAATGGCCTGAAATAGATTTATCTTTACCAGTTTTATTCAATTTTATTCTAGTATACGCTATAACGAAAATAAAAGATAGCAACTATGACCTAGAGTTGTATGTTATTCACCAGGAAATGTATTATGCTTATGTAAATTTGATAGGAAATGATAGAAAAACAATAGAAAGTAATGCAGAGGTCTTATTAAACGGTTGCAGGAATATGGGTTTAGAAGTAAATGCAGAGAAAACTAAATGATTGGAAATTCACCGGGATCGTAATACTCCAGATTATAGATACGTTTAAATATTAAATGATATCTTCGGCAAAGTGGATACTTTCAAATACTTATGATCAATATTAACACACCAAATCCCTATCCACGAATAAATTAAATGTATACTAAACTCAGGGAATTACTGTTGTTATTCAATTTAAAATATTTTGTCTGCGAGAATTCCATCGAGAAACTTGAAGCTTAAAATATATACAACAATAGTCATGCCTGTTGCGCTATATGGTTGAGAACAGGGTCGCTTATCCTGAGGGAATAATGCAGGCTGAAAGTATCCTGAGGCCAATATTCGGACATGGAGAGTGGCAAAATCTTCATAACGAGAAACTGCTTAATTTATACCGTTTACCAAACATTGTTAGGATCATCAAGTCTGGGAGGTTCAAGCGAGGAGGTCATGTAGCCAGAATGAAAGGAAATAAGAATGCTTTCAAAATTTTAACTGGAAATCCAATCGAAAAAAAAAAACATTAGGAAGACCTAGTCCCGGGTGGGAGGATATTATCTAGATGGATTCCGCAGAAATAGGAATCCAAAATATAAACTAAATCCAATTGACTACAAACATAAGTCAAACTTTTTTGAGTGCAGCATTGAACCTCTAGGTTTCAAAGGCTATAGAGTTAGTTAGTTAATGCAATTATTCAAGGAGTTCTCACTTAGACTGAAATTTGCCTTATTTCAATTTCATATTGTTATACATGAACTAAACCATGTATCATGCAACGAACCCAAGAGCTACTAAAACTCTATATCTCAACTCAGAAAACACGTAACTTAATATTAAATGATGCTGATTTTTCTAAAACATTCTAAATTATGAATACTTACATATTGCTATATAATTAATGTCAATATTAAAAGCTTATTTAAAAACATTTTCCTAGAATGCATACTGCCAAAAAAATATTTAAGTAGCCGATAAAATCACCATTAATTTTATAATGTAAGAATTAGTCATATATAATAATGTTTGGCGTATATTGCGGTAAGTATTTTTAATATCTTATTATTGTCTTTGTGGGGCGCAATAGTTCTTCTTAAAGTCTCGAGTTTGATTCTCGAATATCGAAGTCTTCAATGAAAACTCGAACATAATGAAAACGGGTTTTCAGTCGGCAATTTCAGTATATTCAAGACAAAGAAATAATTTTAAGGGAACAAATACATTGTATTCTGAAATTCAAAGTATTCAGAAAGAGGAGAAAGTAAAATTTTGTGTTTTAATATTTTTTAACAAGAAAGCCAGTGAATCATTGCTATCTAGTTACAGATAAAAAGAAGAAAATTCTTTTAAGAAATTATGTTCGATTTCTATGGAATAGGAAATTGTGTTTTAGTTTAGGTAAAAAGAGGAGTGGCGAATAAACTATCTAGGAATTGCTTTGTCATATCAAAATTAGCTTAGGACACCACATTCATTAAGAATCAAATAATCTATTTCACAATATTTAAGAAAGTGAAATGTTACTGTTTCAGCTTTTGAAATTGCCTAAGGAGTAAAGCAGTAGACTTATATTTAGTACTGTATAGTTATGAAATACCTTCAACATAAATATAACCGGTTTCTTAATTTACTATAACTGCAAAATGGGCTAATGTTTCAATAGTTACTTTCAGTTTCGAGATGGAACTGAATTGAGGTAGGGATAAAACCAAGTATTCTGGTTAAGAACTAACTTCTTATAAGTTATCAAAAATGTATCTTAAGTACAACTTCACATTTAACTTTGTTTCCGAAAATTAAATGTGTTTCTTTTTAATAAAATCTTTTTTAATGTGCAATGTACGGTACATGTAGATCGTTAAGGCAATCTGACACCAAAATTACGCACGGTAGTTGCTTAACTTGAATTGTTGCTTTAGCAATAGAGAAAAATAATGAATCTATTTCTGTTCAAACGGACTAGATACATGAGACATAGTACTAAAAAAAAGACAAGATTTCTATTTGGACACGAACATATGCAAAAATATATTGTTTTATATCCATTTCGTTAAAGATGGAATTTTTGTCAGGCCAATAGAATGCGCCTCATTATTCCAAAGTAACGCTTTGTTTTTGAATCTAGTAGTACACTTAATGTAGATAAAATCAATGAATAACATGTGTAATTACATTAATCAATCAGATGATGTACGCTTGCTGCATCACACATTACGCATTAAGAAAAGTGTAACAATTGGGAAAAGTTTAGTACATAGATTCTTATTTTCAATATTTATGGTACTTCTGAACTAAAAATTCTGTTTATGCATTGATTTTCGTGTAAAAGGAATGATGTATTACGGGCATAAGATAATATCAATATTAGATTTTAAAACTGATGGAAACTCAATTGTAATTTATAAAGAAATAACTTCAAAATAGATAACTTTGCCTTTCCACTTAGTACGGAATTTCCTCTTACACCTACGATTAGACTTGGGTATTGTTCTACTAGATATGTTCTACTTGTGAATCTGAATGCTTCTTGACTCTAGTTATGAGATATTTTTTCTGGTGTAGTTTTATAGAATTCTTCTTAGTTTTCAGGTAAACACCAGCGTTTAATTTTAATGAAATATCTCGTTTTTTAAGAACTAATTTCAAGTTTAATTATGACATTTGATATCTTCATGTTCTATTATTTCTTTTTGCATCATAATCTCCATAAGGAAACGAATTGTTACATTACAATATTTCATATTTGCTAGATAATAAGTGGGTAATACTTAGTAACTTTTAATATTTATAAATACTTAACTAAGTACAACTTTATGAATCTTAAATAATGCATGATAAGTTGTTCTAAATAGAGTAACTAGGATCAGAGTGGTGTACCCAGAAGAGAGCAAACCTTCTAGTTTTTTTTTTGAAATCATAGTAATTCGTATGGAAACATAGTTAATTCCATGCATGATCAGTATTGCTTCAACCACACACTGTAGTTTGTAATTTAACAGAAAATTAAAATACTATTTCCCTTAGCTTCCTACAAACACAAACCGCGAATAAATGTATAGTAGTCGTTTGCTAAAAAAAACTTCCATTTTAAGTATTCCCACATTCAGATTTCAGGGAGAGAGATATATTGGCCAAGATTGAAGACAATTTGCAGGTAAAAGATTATGCAATTTTTTTTGTATTCGAAGTATGGACAAGCTCAATATTTTTATAAAGCATCATAAATTGGTCTATAATCACAGTATATTTCTCAAATGTAAAAACGAAAACGAGAAATAATTTGAGTGCTGTTACATGTAGTGTTCCTATATATTATTTAAATTCATGTAACTAAAGTTTTTCATTACTTTCCTAAATACATTTGGTTGTAATATTCTACTACCTGCAAATCAATTATTTCCATTGTAAAAATACTGTTTACTCTTTCTTATTGTAAAGGACCTTTATATTAAATTTCCAAGGATCCATAACAAGGATTGGCATAGTTATAAACGGAAAATAACTAAATTTTTCAATGAACAAAATATTAGTCATGTAAAAAGAAAGGCAAAATAATGGAAATGAAATAATAGTAACCACTCTTTGTCTCATATAACTAATTCACGTTGTATACCTACATGGAAGGAGAACATTTTGAACCCACCACACCTTATATAAGAGAATTAATGAGGTAGTTGGTAAATAGAAGTAAAACGATAATGTGGGTAGAACCATAAAACCTAAAGAAAACAAACATTAATTCATCAAATACTGGAATTAAACTAGGTATGATCTCACACCAAAAGCTATCATGTCCCCTATAAAGATTTTTTAAATAGAAGAAATATAAATATGTAAACATAAGCAAAACGTTCCACTTAAAGCAAAATAGTATTCACAATCTGTAAATAAGTTTAGTTATATTAATATTAATATTCTCTCTACGAATGTTTCATTGATTTAGTTAAATTTAGAAATTTTTCCAGCTAGGTGTCAATTATAAAAGTAAATTTAGAAATCATACTGAAGCATGGTAAGTTTCGTTAAATATACTTAGCATTTCATTAGTATTTATGAGATATTCGGTCAGCATCGGATTTAATTACACTATATATATTAATCAAATATATTTTAATCATGTTACATTATTAATTTTCTTATTTCTTCGTTTCAAGATACTTTAATTGATCAATTTCCAACTAAATGTCTTTAAGTAGCATATTTAACAATCAAGATTTATCTTATAAATATAGTTTCAGTAGAATACAGAATTATTTATACTAACTATACGACAAGAAACAGGAAACAATAATAATAATAATAAAGGAATAGACACAATACTTTACATAATAATTAAAATCAGGATTTCATCTACGGGGTAAAACTATGTGCTTTATGCTATTTCAAATAATATAATACGTAATAATTCAATACATTAAAATGTTGATGAATAAGGAAGTAATAAGATTTGGACTATTTTAAAATAATAAATAAAGATTAATATAACATTAATTGTTTATATCAAATATCTTTAATACTCTTTACTATATTCCTTAATGGCTGACTTCTACAATGCGTATTAGTTGATTTAGTAATTCAATTTAATGAGATGTGTTTTTATCTGTATAAGATATAAACTTGTTATAAGTCATAATCATACAGAAGATCTCTTTAATTCCTTACGTAACAGATTCCTAAATAATTCTAAATTGGAACATATATAAATAACTAAAATATTTATTAGGAAAATCCCAATTATTACTCACAATTAGTAATAAAATGAATGTTAATTCCTTATTAGGCTTAAACAATTTATTTAAAATAATTTGCTACATTTTAATTGTGCATTAGTTCGGGATGTAATTTATCTTAAAAGATAACTACTATAACTGCGTGTACGTAAATCTATAAGTAAAATGAAAATATACCGTAAGCCGAAAACCTGGTTGCATCCATTCTACTCTAAAAATAAAAGATTAGTAACATTTAAAACCTTGTTCTTATTTTAACACTTACCGCAAAATATTGTGTCATCTTTAATGTACTACAGAGTCTGTTAGAAGTATTTTAAAGTGTTTCAAGCAAAATGGAACATTTTGCATGTCATTTGACTGATTAATGATAATAGCTTATTTTGTTCAGCAACATCTCTCGTTCAGTAGCGAATCTTCTCGAATCATATTTAATTTATTTGTATATTTAATTATTTTTTTCTGGACAGTTTTTCAATGGGGTAATCTCCGTACTTTTATGCATCTGTCTTATAATTTCTGATTGGTTGAATCAGATAAACTACGTAACTTTTCTATGTACAAATATATGAAATTCCTCAATATATGAATAATAGGAACAATTTTGCCTTGAAAAGTTAACCAGTAAACTACATAATAAATAGCAAGTAATGGTACCTTTCGTAATTAGTCACACACTTTCTCTTAGTAATTTATACATATCGATAATGTTCAAACATCTAGAGTTCAAGGTAACGAAATTTCTAAGGGCTGTTACTACCATTATAAAATTTCTTTAAAAAAACACACATCTGGTTCACGAATAATTGTTTTCGTCGCCAGTTTCAAATCCTATAGAAATCCTATAGAACGAATATGTTTGATGATTAAATGAAATAAATAGCATACTTATAACTTACCATAAATGTTATTCAAATAATAAGTTTTACATAAATTTATCTTGAATACTTTTATTGAACTTATTAACCAAAACATATTATTTATAAAATCAAAACAATGTTAAACATTTATACTACTTACTTTATATTAATGTAATTATTTTGGACCTTAAATAATATTTTTAGGTAGGAGTAAATGTCATTCAGTGAGAGCATACTCAAGTAGCAGTTGGATAGAAGCGTTTTCAAAGTTTTTGATGTTATACTATATAAGTAGTAAAACTGGTTTTTAATTAAAGTTCTAAAGGAATGTTAAAAATATAATATTTACCTAAATGTTTTATTGAATGATTTATAAAGAATATGATATTTACGAAAATTTGGAAATACAAATTATTTTTGTTTCTACATAAATTGCTTTTCTGTGTTAAATAATCTTCTCTAAAAGTGTAAACAATAATGAAATATACATTAACGCTAATGTAAGTAGTAATGTTCTCAACATTACTTAATTATTTATTAAATAAATTGTTAATTTCATACATAAACTGTTCAACATAAACAACATAAAAGATTGAAACGCACAACGTTACTTACGATCATATTTGACTCATCTTTAAAAGTACTAATTATGTATGTTTTGAGTTGGTTTATTAGCCACTTTAAATACAGATTTTAAAAGTAAAAGTGTGCCGAGTATAACAACATTTTTCCACTACAATAACAGTTATCTGCTATGTGAACACTATTATAATATTTATTGTATGTCCAGTGTGATTTCTAAAGGGAAATTCAAAAGTACGAAAGATGTATTATTAAAATCAGTACAATATTAATACGATGATTAAGGACAATTCTTGTGTCTAACATACTTAACTTCGTGTGAAGGTAATAAAAACTTTCTCAAGAAAGCTTGAAATACTTCTGTGTAGTGACAAATACTACCCTGTGTAACCTCTCAAAGGATAAACAAGTTTTTTTTACGTATCTCAGTAAAATCTTACCAGTAGTGAGAACAACAATAATGAATATTTTAATTTGTAATGCTAATTGCTGCCTGTAGGACCTAAGTTTTGTATAAAAGTAAGGTTGTGAAGATGATTTTTTAAAAAACACAGTGCCAAATTTGATCTAGACGGCCTTTTGAAGGATAATCAAGTACTTTGTTCTGTATTTCAGATAATTGTTCGTTTATAAAAGTATCAAGTATGATTAAAGTTCCTTTTATCTTTTGTTGTGTCTTAAAATGCAGACAAAACGAATCAAAACTTGCTTTCAAAAATGTCAGTTTAATATGCATGCCTTAAGTTAATAAATCTAATTTAGATTCAGTTAAATAGTTGTGGATAATTCAAAATATATTAAAGGCACTCTATAATTTAGTGACATCTCACAGAAATACTCCACAAACTAAACTCATAATCTCATTTGTTCAGAATTTTGTTGCAGTTCCTGATATAAGAGAGTGGAATAGTTCATTTTACTATGCAATTGCAGCTGTGTAATTTACGTGACTGTATTTTCTACGAGATTTATAATAATTTATTAAATTAATATTTTAATTAATTTTAATTATTAATACTAAATGTCTTAAAAGTGTTATATTTAATTATTTCGGAGGTAAATGTGAAATAGTACTATTAACTTGGCATGTAGTAGCCAAAAATATATGAGCTTCCGCCAAGTGAACTTTGTGGTGGATAAACACCGTGTGCGTGGGTTTTCTTGGGGTTCTCCCGTTTCCTCCCACTTTCTTCATTCCACCATTTCATTCATTACTCATCATCACCGTCTCCTTTAGCCTAACCGGCATAACCGTGGGACGTAAAACTCAAAAATTTCATTTCATTTCCAAAAATATATGATTAAATCAATTTGAAAAACTTGTTATTTATATGGATTACGTTATATATATATATATATATATATATATATATATATATATATATATATATATATATATATATATAAAGTTTTTGTTATTTGTAAACATAATATAATAAAACCTAATTTATTTTCAATATATGATATAATTAATACAAACACAATATTTTAAATATCAGTGCCGGATATTTTAAAATTGAAATAAATATTATAGTAACTACATTTCCTAGTTCATCCTTTCTTAATACAACGTTAATGCATGCTTATGTTGTGAAGAGAATTTGGTGTATCAACAAATTTTACTTTCCGTATCATTCACTGACTCATTGCAATAAAACAGTAATATTCAATCTCTATGTATTATTATTAAATATATTAGGCGATTTTACATTGTGTGAGACGGTTTAAATTTAACATAAACAAACTGAAAATGGTCTTTTTGTACTTTTAAATAAAATTATGGTCATCACTATTAATATTTATTTTGAACTTAAAGGTAGGTTATATACTTTTATTGTTTACAATTAATAAATACAACAAATTACACACATAATTATCATCCTTCCATCCCTAAAATGCCTTGCAAGGTCACTCTTGAATCCGCCCTATTTCACCAATCATCGTCGCAATGGACTAATCTGTGCTGTTACGCAGTAACACCATCTTGCGGAAGTGGCCGCAATTCACAGGCTATGTAATTTTTACCCCTTTCCCTCCCCAGTTCTCTCTCTCTCTCTCTCTCTCTAGTTCTTTCACTCGATCTCGTTACGACTGATATGCAGTAACAAATGATACCTGCAGTAAGCGAGTTCCGAAGAATTAGAAAAAGAAGGAATATAATAATGCTTTTGGGAAATACATGGAGACGTTTTTGGAAATAAACATATGAACTTCAATTGTAGGACACTAGAACAAAACTGAAACGAAATGCCTCGTTTATATTGATCGAGATGTTCACCAGATTTAAAAATTTCTCTAGGTGTGTCATGGATACAGTGTTTGTTACAAGAAACTGTAAATAAAGTTTGAAATTGTCATGAGCTATCTAATTTAATTTCTCTGTAATTTCAAGGCACAAAATAATTATAATCAAGAGAATAATAATTTATCATATTATATAGTTAGCCTTAAAAGCTAGCTTGAAATATCATATTGTTTATTTTTTCCTTTGAATCGCTAAATTTTATGTCTCTTATTGATTCATGTAAATCTGTTGTTTCCAATTCAATAATTTCGAGAAGTTATTAAACTGAAATACACGTAAATTTCAAGTTTAGTCCTATTCACATGAGGATACATTAACCACGGAAATATACGTATGTTCTTTGCCAACATTAAAGTAAAACTACTTTCTTACTAAAAATCTTTCTTACTTTTTGTATATTACCGTTTAGCACGTTAAAGAACTTTTTCCTTTCTTTATAATTAGTAAGTAGTAACCTTACAAATAAGTTAAGTAAGTAACATAGGCAGTAGTAATTATTGCAACTTGTTATAATAGAGTTTATTGACTTTAAATAAGAGTTATTTTTAGATATGTTTTAAGAGGCATGTTAAATTCGCACCAGTCACAAGCTACAACGAACAAAACATTGATCGTTTGCTCAAATAGGGAGTGGTTAGTTACACGTTGGTCGTAGAGGAAGTTGTTAAGGAATGCATTATAAACATATTTTAGGGACGAATCGCTGATTTTCAACAAATATTAACATATTTACAGAGTTATAAAAGAATAAATACATTTTATAAATTAGTTATAAATTGCGGGAACGAACACAAAATAAACGTATCTCTCAAAATATGAAAACTGATTACATTTATTAAATAACGTTAACTAAGGTTAATATAATAACAAAATATTTAACTTACCTGGCAATATTAGTAGCCAGAGGATAATAAGCGAGCGTGAAGAAATAGGAGCCACCCTGTTCCCAGTCATATTACACACTGAGCACTTTTCACCTCAATAGAAACTGCTTTTGACGGCGTAACTTTTCTTCCTGTTCTACTTGGGACAGTGGCCTAAGTTTTCGATTAAGGTTAACTAGGTGCAACGAGCACCACCCTTATTTCTGTCATTGCAGGGTTACAACGGCTCCAATCGCAGATGCTATGTCGTCATTACCAATAAAACATTGAAAGTTAACAACAATTCTAGTTTTAACGCTCCTGTAATTGTTTGAATATGTATACGCCCCGATCGGCCACTCACATTTCAAAATGTCACTCATGTTTCACTGTTATGCATTGAGGTTGGATATCAAGGGGCACTGTTATACAAAATAAATATGTAACTGAAAATGTGTCGTCTCCTGATTGTTGCTAGATGACACGAAGTTCACACAACAATAAATATAAGAAACAATAGTGCACTGTTAGAAATCATCTCTCGGTTGGCTTTCACAATAATCACAAAAAAACAACATAATATATACTATGTAAAATTTAACAAACAGTAAGTCAAATAAAAAAAGCAGACAAAGAGTTTAAACAACTGTCTTTTGTCCACTATATCAGTGTCATTGGTGAATGTCTTGGTGAGTTCCTTGTTGTCACACTTACTCCATAATGGCCATTGTACGGGACAGCTGACGATAACTTCTGTTGTCCCGTTTTCGCCAGCCGAGTTGTTGACTTCTCGAACTCAGGACTTCTCCTCGAAGAGCCGGCGAGGATGCTAGATTGTCCTCCTTGTCGTTAGACCACCTTGACATCTAATGCCGAGTTGTTACGCGAACGCCCGTCCCACAACTGCGTGTGTATGTAGTGAGCGATTTTGTGAGTGTGTGTGTTAGTGAGTGAGTGTATGTGTGTGTGAAAGAGAGATAGTAAGGGAGAGAGACAGAGAGAGTGAGAGAGAAAGAGAGAGAGAGAGAGGAAGAAAAAGCGAACGAACGATAGATAGATTATGTCTGTGTTATTCGAGAAATATAGAGAGGACCCGCAGTCGAATCCTGGACAACAAACAGCAACATACAAATAATGTTACTGGTCGGATCCTTTTTTCCTGTTCGGGACAGGTAATAAAAAAAGAAACCCCCTTTTTGAATATAAACTTGCGGGAGGGTTCGAGCTTTTACGTATGGTGCTTTACCCTCTTAGATCCAGCACCGGGGCTCCCCCAACAGTTAATAATGCACAAACGCGCAGACCGACTTCGTCGACCAATCCGGTGAAGCGTTCCTTCGGGGCTAGGCGATACCTAAGTATCGACCAGTACGACGGGCGAGGATCGTGGACCGGACCTGGGAGTTGGCTCTAGAGCGGGTGAACGAGTGTAGGAGCTCGAAGCATGGGGAGCGAGAGGGGTAAAGGCTATAAGTTGAAGGACGAAAAATGACCCTCCTCTCCCCCTAAAAATTAAGGGTAGGAGAGTTTTCGTGGTTAAAAAAGGCAAGGGAATGGTTTCAGAGAATCCATGAGGCAGTACACTGGATGCTAGTTTTGTTCCAGGAAGGGAGAACACGGGAACACATGGTGAAGGTTTCGTGTGTTAACCATATCTCGGTAACCCAAGGAAAATAAGAACTCTAATAGAGGTTGACTATGTTTCCCAACCTGTTCATTGTAGCACATCAGTGACTTGCGGTTTTGATTTTAATGCGTACGTTTACAATACATCAACATAACCAATACATTCATTCTGCTTAATATGGACAAATAATTCAAAATTGATAACAGTGTACTAGTTATGCAAATTACAATACAAATTAATTTTTACTTTCTAAGTAAAAAAAAAATAGTATTCTAATAAATTGAAGTCAGCCATATTAATAAATATTGAAATTTGTAAAGTTTTACGCTTGAAAATCTAATATTTTATAGAACAGTCATCTTTCAATTTCTATAAATATATGTTTGAATCCGAACTTCTTTTCTAAAGTATTGAAAAGATCATTATATAAGTTGGCCTGAATATTGGATTTTTTAAAGAAAGATTTGTTTCCAAGTTAGCGAGTAATTGAGTTAAATGTGATAATATCTGGAATTGAGGATTAGGTGTAAACCAGTTGTTATGAATTTTTGAGCTGACTAGTTGTAGTTGTTTCGCCGTAATTTACATATATATTGTAGATATGGACTGCGTGGCTCAGTGGTAGGACACTCATCGCTCGTGCGAGAGATCCCTGGTTTGATTCCAGTTCACGTCAAGCATGCGTTATGCTGTGCGTGGGTGTTCTCAGATTTCTCGTGTTTCCTGTTGTTTTTTCATTATACTATATCATTTATTAACATCATCGATATATATCTTTTAATATCGGTTCATAACTGAGAAATGTTTAAATAGAAATTTCATTTCATTCTACACTTGTTAATTTTAAAGAATGTTTCTAGTGATTACGTGATGGGAGAGATAATATATTGTGATATACTGCCTGCTATTAAAAATGCAATACAAAGAAGAACTCTTTGGGAGCTCAAATTTGCAGAACATGTAGAGCATGGAAGAACAAACAATATTGATTAACAAGATAGCGCTGTGAAGCAACAGAGAAGTTGGTTATGGTATCTAGTAATAGCGAGCGCGGTCCTCCTACAGAACCATAGTTCAATGGTATACGAAGGTTGATGTGACGTGAGTGTGTGCATACGGTCAAAATGCGACAGACTTTCGAGCAGATTTCGGCCTTTGATAGCAAACGAACAGTGGCGTATCTTTATCCTTCCAAGAAAGTGGCGCAAGTATTGGAGGGAATTCGGCTATTTTGTAGTGTATATAGACTTGGCAGCTATATGAGTACAGAATGCAGTGACATGACGGATTCCAATGTGCGCAACATACCATGAGCTGATATAAGCCAGTTTGTGTATATGGCTCTGGTAGATTGAACAGCCACATTCTATACACTGACGCAAGCACTATAAGCTCTTGCACAGGATTCAGTGTTCTCACATAGATAGCAGAGCGATATTTGTACAGCGCCTATTGCTTTGGCTTCCACCAACTGCATAGCACAAGTGTGGGAGTCTACAGCAGTTCACGAGAATGTTGAGAGCATTGAGAGCAAAATTGCAGGAAACTCTCTTTTCAGACGAATCCAGAATCCCACTTCTGTCTGCAGCATCTTGATTGCTGCATCCGTTTCTGGAGCCACCAAATCACTAGCCTAGGTAATGCCTGTATTTGCATTGCCACGTACGTCCGGCAGCGAGTGTTATGGTATAGGGTTTTATTGGATTGCCTGTCCATTTATGCGTCCTACACATTGACGAACATTTGATCATGGAACGATACATGACGAGCTGCAAGATCTGATTGTGGTGACTTTAGTGAACAACCTGCCAGGGGCTACTTTAAATCTGAATAAATGCCACCTGATGTTTCACATACTAATCGCATCCTGGCTGGACACAATGTTCCTCTGCTTCACTACCCTGCGCATTTCCACCCTCACGGCTGGTTGGTGGTTGCGCAACGCCCATCACACCTGCAACCTTTGTGAGCTAGGTTTGTTGAGCTATTGCAACGTGTCGAAGACATGGTTTGACATACTCTAGGGCATCCAAGGGTTCATTCTCTCGATGTCACACTTTGTTGCAGCCATTCTGACCGCTCATAATTGAAGCAGACTACTGAACGTAGTCAGTTCTACTCCGCTATCGCCACATTTTAACGCGTCGCACAGAAGGGTAGGTTTAATCATTTGCTATTTGTACTATCAGATCTCTGCCTCCTAATGTTAGCACTGCTATCTCGTATCTATCTTAGTGATTTATTTTAAATGGCGAACAGTACATTTTATCATGAATAACACACGTGTTCGACAGTAAAAATAAATATAATATATTTCTTGAAGAAAAATTTCCAGTTCTCTTCTTCACAATAATCGTGAGGTTTAGTGGTATAATGATTTTTTCTACAAATATTCTTCAATTTTTGTTTATTTCGTTTGGAAGATTGGATTATAAAATCACTAAGCCCAATATAGAGAAATAAATTACTTCTATGGAGAAACATATACAAGGTAAATGAAGTTCTACTTGGGAATATATCGCAATACAAACTCTTGACACTCAGAAAGAAAGTAGAAACAGAATATAAAAATGAAGAAAATAGGAAACTTGGAAGATGAGAATTTAGAACGGATTGAAATGGTAAAAATAGGATCCAATACCAAATTTTCTTTCTAGGGGGATGAACCTTTATGATTAGGAAGCTGTAATGTTAGTTTCAAAGAAATCATTGCTATTTGAAATTGCCAAATCTCTCTTCATCCTCTGTTGACTGTTAATAAAGATATAATGAGAATATGTTTCCCAATAATAAGATTCCTATGTTCCTAACCCATTATTCAAAATGGAAATGAAAGAAATCAATCATTTCCGATTTAAATGTTGAACATCTTAGAACAGGGCTTCTTTAATTTAGGGATCGCGAAGATAAGTGAAAGATGAATGAACTGACCAAATTTGGTTTTAATCCATTCGCTTTTTGGAAAGTTGGTGTATCCACTAGATACAAGAAATGGATTTTACTTCTATAGAAATAGATATCGTAAGATCTCTGCAATAGGTATATTAAAAATCCCACACAAGCTTATTACAAACCAGAAATTATATGGAAGTCGCTGGCAAGAGAATGTGATAAAAGGGGGGTCGTGATAGGAATTAGGTTGAGAACCACTGCCTTAGAACAAAAACGGTAACAGATAACGAGGAGCGGATTCTTGAAATAGATAGTGTCGGAAGAATAGGTTCTTTTCCATACTAACATCTCTAGAAAAGTCTTCAAACTAAAGAAATCAGCATAACTTTAAGTTTCAAGTTTCTTTATTTTAGAGCAAAGACGATGGTAAGCAGAGAGAAATTATACTTACCGGAAGCATATACGAGTACGACCAATCTCACTCCTTACAAGAGATCATTTGCTCTTACCACTATGAAGAGCTTCAATCCCTGCACATATCGACAACACACTATGCACCGATGTTATGTGGGTTGCATACACACTTGGCGTATATCAAGAATTCCGAACAAGTGTTCTAAAATAACAATATTGTACTTCAAACATTAGAAGAATTAAATTTTTTATGGCTTGTTTTGATATAATCAGTGTTAGATCATTATTTCACGTACAGTAACGTTTAAAGCTGAAATACATCTGATAAAATGTGCCCTGTCAATGTATGTTTTCTCTAATATATTACGAGGCATTCATAATCCTGTGAAATGATGCCAAGAAGTTCTTCAAATGCCATATCGAGATTACGTTTGAAGAATACAAGAAGCACAATTCGCAATACATCACATGTCATTCTACAACTGTAGAGCCTTTTCAATGTCACAGTGACGAATTTTTCTACCGATATTTCCTTAACTTTTACTTTAACTACTTACATACAATACAAGAGAAAACCCATCTAAAGTTTGGTTTAAGAGAGGAACAAGTCGTGTGTTTTTAGTTAGTTGGGTGATATCTAATAACAGAAGAAAAATCTAATAAGTGTGGTCATACAAGAAAGGAGACTACTCTGAGGATATTTTGGCAAGTACAATAATGATTTGCTTGTTTTGGAATGCCCAGTGACCTCATTCCGGAGTATTGGGAGTTGTTTTATACTTCATTTATGACGTACATTTCAATATACACTGAAAATTATATAAAAGGCTAAACTTCAAAATCTGCGTCAAACTTTAGAAATATTGAACGGGGGAATTCGAGTCATCACTTGAGTCGAGAGTAAAATCTACTATTACGATCTGGAAATAAAACAACAGTTTTTGAAACTTTAGAGTGTAATATATCTGCACCTTAAGACCGAAAAAGGAAGAAGAGGGTCAGAAAATCATATCATGGCTAACACTTTTTCCCTTGACATTTGGGGTTTTGCGTATCATGATTTTATATTTGATGAAGAAGCAGCCAATATCGTGTTTTCTTCTGCACTAGAATGCGTGAAAAGAAGTTTCGACTAAACTTCCTGGACTGTGGAACGAGGATGATTGAATTCTCCATTAAGAAAATGCATCTACACATAACTTTCGAAAGATACCAGATTTCATATGCAACAACATTGTCATTCTTCCCCATCCATTCACTCTCTCGAAGTTACCTCCTGAACTTTATCGCTGTTCCTAAAGATGAAGCTGAACCTGACAGATTCCTGTTTGCAAACCGTGATTAAGGCCTATCATGGATTCCAGAAAGAGTTTAACTCGCATAAAAAATAGGATATGTCTGAAACCTTCCAATCTGGCAACAAAAGAAAAAAAACCTCTGCCAAGGGAATTGAATAGAGAGAGGTTATGAAAAAACGTAATTCTACTCAGTTCTTGTTGTCTATAGAGTTATTGCGGTTATTTTCGGATATCACTACGTAAACTAACTATTTTTCAAGCAATAATATAGTGTTCAATTTCCATATCTCATTTAGAAAATAGTAAAGTGTCATTAATATGACTTGTCCCTTCGTTTAGCACCTTCATCTAATGCGATACGTTTTTTGTACATGTAACACCATGTTTGTTTTAGATGACTAACGAACCAACTAACTTTATGGCGTATGGAACCCGAAGGTTCAATGCCACGTTCACAAGAGGGCTCCACTGACTTCTATCCTTAGCTAACTGGATCCAGTTTCTATTTTGTATTGTTATTTCTGCGAGATCCGTCTTAATAGTGTCCTCCCATCTGCGCCTAGGTCTTGCTAATGGTCGTTTTCCTATTGGTCTTCCAGTCAAGACTTCGAAAGCGTTTCTACTTTCTTCCATCCTAGCTACTTGACCTGCGCACCTAAGCCCCCTAGACTTCATGACCCTAACAATGTTTGGTAAACCGTTCCTCGTTATGAAGTTTCCACCACTCCCCATTTCCCTTCTTCTTACACCCGAATATTAATCTCAAGATCTTGTCTATGTTCTTCCCTCAGAGTAAGCGACCATGTTTTGCAACCATGCAAAACATCAGGCATGATTATCGTTTTATATATTTTAAGTTTAAATTATTCGACAGGGTTCGCGACGACAAGAGATTTTGAACTGAATAATAACATGAATTCCCTGCTTTAATTTATTCGTGAATATGATTTTCAATTGTTCATGTTGATTCTAGATATTTGAAAGTATCCACTTTATCAAGGTATTACTTAATATTTTAACGCATTCATAATTTGCTGTATTATATCCCGACGCACTTCCATGTATTTAGTTTGTCTGCATTTACTTCTAAATCCATGTCCCTGCAAGAGTTTAACAAGACCTCCGCATTTCTTTCTATTGTTCTCCTAGCATACCCTATTAAATTTACGTCATCAGCATATGCTATAACCTGGTAAACACCGTTCAACTCTAGGGCCTGGTTGCTACCTTTAATTTTTCTTATAGCGAATTCCAGGACAAAGTAATATAATGGCGACAATGCATCTCCTTGTTTCAGGCCATTGCCGACCTGAAAGCAAGTGGACCAACATTTTCCTACCTAGATTTTACTTTGAGATTCATTAAAATAATATTAATTAATCTAATTAGCTTTTACGGTACTTCTCCAAATTCTGTAAGAACTTTGTACACTACGCATCAAAAAAATTGCGACAGCTAACACCCTGCTGTTAGGCCACCGAATATACACCTTCTTATCCCATAATCGTATCAGGTAAAGAGACCCCCTCTCTCTCCTCCTTTCTTTTCTCCTATACTAAAATTAGATAACAACATGAGCGCAATTCTTATTTCAAACTAAACATGCATTAGTTAAGACAAAATGAAATAACAAAACCGAGGCGAAACAAGATTCATAGATTGATATAGGTAGAAAATTGAAACCAATGGATGCTTATTACACAGAGATTCAGAAATGAGGCGAAGAGAAAGAGAAGAGGAGGGAAGAAGAAGAAGAAGAAAAGGGAGAACAGATAAAACTGTGGAATTCAAACGTAGTAAGAAAAGAACATTATAAAGTTCCGTTTCCAGAAATCCAACACTAGTATAGAAATAATGTTTGTTTACACTTTCTTTTTCAGAACTATTCGAATATATAGAGGATGATTCAAACATTCATTACGTTGCTTTCATAATGGATAGCATACTCAATTTCCAGCAGAACAGTATAACTCCGAGACACATCTAGGATAACGTCAAACGTTTAACACACATGCTTTGTTTCCGATTGCAAATTCAGTAGTGTTCATTGGACGTACTGATCCAAAAACACATTCAAATTTACCCAGTAGATAGCGTTGGTCATATCCTGCATTTCAGACTACTAATGCAAACTGAACAAAAAAAACGAAAGGAAAGGAAAAAGAAAGAAAGAAAGAGAAAATTGAAGAATGCTATTTAACTGCTAAATTTGTATCAGAAATACCCTATATTAAAAGTCCAAACCGTATCGTAATGAAAAGTTACAAATGTTGGAAAGCAAAACTTTATGTTCCGCTTAGATGTAGCATGTTTCAAATTTCAACGTGAATAAAACACATTGAATTATAGGATGGAAATAAATTTTGTGTCGAACTACTATAAATACAATTCTCTTTTCAAATAACAAAAGAGGTTACCACTTTCTAGTCTTTTCCGAAGATTTATCTGTTCCGAACATCCAGCATTGATTTCATCCCTTCCGGATATAACGTAATTTGCACAGATAAAATGAACACGTTAGGAGCTCAAACGTATCCTCGCGTCAGTAGGTTGATGTAGACCACCACTGGGTCGAGGATTCAAATCTGTAGTGACCCGGTAACTCGACTGAGACTCGGTAAACCAGAGGATGAAAAAGAGATTTTACTTATTTCCGAGCATTTAAACATTATTTCTGTCAGAGATGACCAGGACTGGAAATGTTATAGCCAGAGCACGAAAAACACAACATCGAAGTTCCCAGTTAATTAGATTCTCCAAACCAGGTATATCGAGCACTTGCTGCGTTTTAACTTTGGAACATGAAGTGCGTGTGTGCGTGACAGAGAGCGGGGGAGAATTGAAAGATTCAAAGACAAGATAAGAAAACGTCAAGAAATAGAGAGAGAGGGGGGGACGAATATAAATATGAAACATGCTTATTATTGCAGTGCATGATGTAGAACGCACACACTGTTTACTCAAATTATCGCAAGTAATGGTTCGTAAGTTCTCAATCAGAAGATAAATCTCTGTTTGCATCCATTATTTTATGCGAAGAATCATACTACCTGATGGGGAATCGAACCAAGATTTTCCATTTGGAAGTCTAGCATTCTATCACCGATCTGGAGTATACAATTTTCATGTTATCGTTCTCAGAAAGAAATAATACACCATTTGTTAAACAAAGTTTGACTAAAGCAATCGGTGGTGCAGTGATAGAATGCTAGACTTCCAAATGGAAAATCTGTCACGATTATGGAATAAGGTGTATATTGGATGGCCTAAGTGCACGGCGTTAGCTGTCGCAATTTTTTTTATGCGGAGTGTACAAAATGAATATCTTCAGGCAACAATTGAGGCGAACAGTGGCCAGACATGTGAGGAACTTGAACTACAATTCAGTGTGAGTGGATAAACAATTCGACAGTACCTCCATCAACTTTGGAAGCACTACAAGTTGGGTCTATGGGTCCGACTTGATTTGAGCCCGTGTTGGAAGGCAACGTGAGCAGACACCTGTGTTTCTTTGCTGTCTCGTCTGAGGAAGGAGTCATTTCTGGACAGGGTGTTGACATGTGACGAGAAATGGGTCATGTATGCAACTCCACAGCGTCGTCGTCATTGGTTAGTATCCCATGGACCGGTTCTAAAACAGCCAAAACCAGCACTGCACCAGAGGAAGGTTTTCCTGTGTGTTTGGTAGTCTTCTGGCGGCATCGTGCACCGGGAACTATTACCAGCTGGTCAGAGTATCAAGTCAACTGTCTACTATCAGCAGTTGAGTCGTGTTAAAGGAAAACTCAAAACTCTGGAGCATCACTTCCGAAACGCAAAAGGGTCCTCCTGTTACAAGACAACGCTAGGCTCCACTTGGTTAGGATGACCGGGATACCATTCTACGCCTTGGATGGAAACACTATTGCATCCACCATACTCTCCGGGCATTGCACTGTCCGATTATCACCTCTTACATTCATTGAAAAATCACCTTAGAGGACGCTAGTTCAAATCCCTAGTAGAAGTGCAAAATGCACTTGATACTTTCTTCGTTCACGGGCCACCAAATGTTACCACAATGGAACCCATGCCCTTCCAGAACGTTGGCAGAAGGTCGTCGATGTTGATGGGGACTATTTTTGATCCTCCAGGTAGTCTTAGGAGAAGGTGGTGGGTGAAAAAGTGACAGAGCTTTCTTTGTTACCTTTATAATAAGTGGAATTAGAGAAAGTAAATGAACTATTAGACAACAAATAATCGAAATGCATGTTAAGAATTTCGATGGAAGATTTAATCATATAGTTACTTATCCCTTTTTGTAAAAAAAAATGATAAATTAAATTTGCTATATATAGAAGCCAGAGATTTTGGGATTGACTTTCACGACCCTATAACAGATAGCACCTCAAACTTTTTTCCGTCTCCAAATACATGTCCAAGCACCCTAATTTCTCCCCTTAGAGCATTCATTTCCATTTCTACTTTCTCAAATCTTACGGTAGGCTAAATTAGAAAATATACCTTGAATTACCCTCCTAAATTATTATCACAGATTTGAGTTTTCTATTTTGAAGATTAAATTAGGTTGTTTTTAGATCTTAAAACCCTGAGTCTGAAATGTTTTACAAATATATTAAGCACATTTGTATTCTATTACGTCGAGTAATTCTATTAAGCGATTCTTTACATTCGGCACTTAGTGAATAAATAAAGGGAAATTTCAATATTATAAAAAATGATCTCTTCCCCGCCCACTTAGGAGCAAAATTTTCGAAAGCTTTGAAACACGTATTTCCTTATTCGTAATGAAGAGTTTATAAACTGAATTCCACATCTTAAACTTTAGAACTTCCCTACACTCAACATCTTGTGAATTAATAAAGAGAAATTTAATTTTTTGAAGAAGTTGTCCCACTTTAGGAGTGAAATTTTCGAAAACGCTATAACTCCTAATTACTTATTTTTATCTAAGAGTTAATATAGCGAATTTCATGTCTTCAACTTAAATGAATCCGCGCATTGAGCGCTCTCACAATAGAGGAAAGGAAATTTAGACATCATAGAAATGAGATGTAAAAGTCCTTCCCTCCCCTTAAAAGCGGAATTTTCGAAAACACTGGAACACATGTTCCCTTATTTTTATTCAAGAGTTTGTATACCGAATTTTACGTCTCCAACTTAAGCAAATTCTCACATTCTGCACTTTCTGAAATTTTAACATGATTCAAATTATCCTCATTTTCTCTTAGGAGTGTTATTTTCAGAAACGTTAAAATGTTTCTTTTTTCTTATTTTTAATTAAAACTATATATACCACATTTCTGGTCTCCAACTTAAGCGATTCCCCTCCTTTGGCGCTTTCTGAATAAGATAAGGGAACTTTAGAAATATACTTTCTTCGCCATTTGGAGCATCCCCATATCAATTCCCCATATACCTTCAAATATATCTTTTTTCCTATATCAATTTTCGAAAACGTTGATACACGTTTTTCTTTATTTTTAATGAAGTTCATATGCCGACTTTCATCTCTAACGCCAGGTTTCCGTGAGATACGCTATACTAGGGAAACATTTTGAACCCCTTCCCCTTCGAATGGGTATTTGGCAGAAACCTTTCTTATCCTTTACCTTCGTAAAAGAAGAATTCTCTCCAAATTTCACATTAATACTTACATGGCTTTTGTTATAATGAGTCACCCACTTCTACTTATAGACTAGATGGTCTTTTGGTAATTTTACGACCCATAAGGCATTTGTTTTTCTACTTTTTTCACATATTTTCCAGCTAACTGACCGCTTACCTGTTGAATTAAAGCAACATGAGCATTTTTTCCATTGCAAAAGAGGAGAATGTTTTGAATTATTATGATTCTTAAAAATAGTGATTGAGCTGTTTAATTATTTTCTATTGTGTTCAGAAAGTCTTTTGGAGGCAGATGACGCGGAAGTTGAATTACGTTAAATGCTCTCCTATCACATATTTTGTGAAAATTATTAAAGGGAAGAATTTTATGAGGAGAAAAGAAAGTTTTATTCCTTCTGCCAAAGAACGCTTCTCCATGTTTCCCTTCTACCTAAAATTTCATTGGTCTGTGTTGCATAGTCTTTCTTCAAATAACAACTACTAAATTTGCAACAATTTCTATGTAATTCCTTAACATTAGGGCATTCATAGTGGTATTTGCTGCTGATGCTAAAACCTCTTGGGTTCGATGTCAAGTCGTATGAATTTTACATGGACAATATTGTGCTCGTAGATTGTATTCAAATTCTCTAGGTTCAAATGTCAAGAAATAGTTTACTATCTTGCCTCTATATATCATTGATTTGTTGTTGCTTTAATCAACAAGTGAGGTAGTTGTTGAGCAATCTAAAGTAGTTGTAAAGCAATCTATTTAATTTTAAAAAGTATATTCAAGGTTTATCTATTGCTTTCTTTAAATAATTTGAATGACTACTCCAAACTTCATCAGACTTAACATCATGTTAGTCAACATTATATTTATCACTGATGCTTCGTGGTAGAAATAACCATTCCCTCTCATTAACAGAATCACGTAACGGTTATAGTACGCACCATAACTTTGTTGATTCTATTTGACGAGGAAAAAGAAGTACGAGAACGATATTCTTTTCAGAGACGGATCAAAGGTGATATCTCCGAATAGATAGATTCAACATCAAATTTTGAAATGATAAAATCGTTGAGTAATGTTGTATTGATTGAAAGTTTGTTTTTTCATCCTCTATTTTTGCTGGTTCAGCCGTGTTTTTTTTACTATATGTGAAACGCTCTGGTGCTCATTGTTCGAATGATGGATAGCCTTAGTTGCCTGGATTGGTTGGTGGTTGGTTGTGACGCTGCAAATATAAACGCAAGTGTCACCCGTAACAATGATGTTTTTAAGCCCTTGCTCCAGTTAAGTGGAATCGAATTGATGATTGTGTGCTTATCAAGTAGAATGCATCGGTAAGCGGACATTACATACACAAGTGGATTGCTACTGTTTAATATTTGATATGTTTTCGAAAACAATTTACTGGATTTTGCTCATTATATTCGGTAAATCAATGAATTTTCATGCTTCTAAAAGTTCATAACTCTTTCACTTCCAGAAGTATTAATATTAGTAGTATAATTATTATAATTAATAATAATAGTAATAATTCAGTCGATATTTAATCACGTTCATGTGTTTGTATAGAACAAATTTCTTCCTTTTTCCTTTGTAGAAATTAAAAGTCTTGTGTCAATCTTTTGAATGATTTTACTCGTATTTTTGGAAACATCTTGGTAATGATAAAAGGTTTGATATTGTGATTTGTGTTAGTAATTTACAACTTTTCCTCATGAACATTAAACATAATTGCTTTCGTCTTCAAGTGACATGAAAATATTTCAATCGTTAAATCATCTGAAATGTATTTAAATCGCCGTTACATCATTGAAACATCAATTGATATTCTGTATTTTTAAGTCTGTACTATGCTTGTACATTGTACATTTTACAAACTCAACAAGAAAAGAACACTCTTAACTAGCAGGCTCAATATTGGACTTAAGAAGAAGTTGGTCAATTCATATATATGGAGCATTCAACTGTATGGTTCAGAGATTTAGACATCACGGAAGTTAGAGAACAAATATTTAAAAAGCTTCGAAATGTGATGTTGGAGGAAGATGGAGAAGATAAAATGGACAGAGAGAGCAACAAACGAAGATGTTTTAAAACGGATAGGAGAGAAGAGGACACTTCTAGCCACCATCTTTCGTAGAAAGGCCAATCTTGTAAAGAAATTGTCTTCTTCACACCGCCATAGAAGGAAGGATAGAAGGGAAGCGAGGAATAGGAAGAAGAAGAACACAGCTGATCGATGATTTGAAAGATAGGAGAAAATGTTGGGAGTTTAAAAAAGGAAGTTGAAGATGGAGAAAAGTGGAACAAATGTTTCCAGGTCCAAGTCTAAAATTGAAAAAATAAATAAATAAATAAAAATCATCGTTAGTCTCAGGACCTTCCGAAAGGCAGAATATTTAATAATAATAATAATAATAATAATAATAATAATAATAATAATAATAATAATAATAATAATAATAATAATAATAATAATAATAATAACTTGTTGGCTGTTACAAATACGTAAGTCCTCGGCTGTTAGGAGTATGCAAGAGCGGATCCAGGGTGGACATCTGTGGGGTGGGGCCGTGGATTGTAATACTGCTTCTTGGAGCTACTTTTAAGAACTCCAAACCCTGGGATGGGTTTTATTTATATATGAAACAGGAAACGTTTCTCTTCTGTGGGAGGCGATAGCCCTAATCACCCTCCTGAATCCGCCCCTAGAAGTGTGTGCGTTATTTTAAGAAGTATGTGTGTCATCGTTGGAAGACAAATAACAATAGATACAATCTGCTGGTTATCATTTTTTTGTACTGTTTAGACATATATTACATAAATAAGTAAACAATCTGCTCAAGCAGAATAAAATTAGCTATTGATTATTATTGACAATAACTGTCATAAAAATTGTTCTTGTTAATTTTCTCCAAACACTCCGCAGGAGAATTTACTTTGATGTATATCATTTTGTTCTGTTTATTGTTGTTTACCAATTAATGTATGTACCATCGTTACATTATGAGCAAGCAACTGCCCGCTGGCCACATGACCCACCCACCCTCAACATTTCATTCGACTCATGACTGAAAAAATGAACTTTAAAGGTCCATACCTCCAATACTATGGGAAGTACCGTGGTCGGGTCAAGACTTCACTTGAAAACTAACATGTGCGCTATCCAAAAATACATGTCCCAGAATCCTGCGGTACTCATGCAACAATTCGTATAGAGGGTGTTTGTATAGGGGCATGTAATCTGAAGTACTCATCAACTACATCTATAAAAATTGTTGAGGAAGTACCGCAGGATTCTGAAACACGGATAGATATTGGATAATGTACATACTACTTTCTAAGTGAGGTCTTAACCCGATTACAGTAGGTGCCACAGTATTGGAGCTATGGATCTTCAAAGTTCATTTTTTTTCGCAGCCTATAACTCCGAAAGGAAGCATTTGTGCATCCATATTGGGCTATACTTTTTGGCTTATCTTGATGTCAGGAATCACCTTCAAGACGTCGGTGTTGTTTTGAAACACCCTGTATATTTTAACTTTGTAATTATTCCCAGTCATTGGATTTAAAATCAATCAGGGCAAGAGAGTTATCTTATTTCTTAGCCGGTTTACAAATCATATTACACAATAGATTTCGTAAAAATTATTTCATTTTAGCAAAATATAGTATATGTTTGTTGAGGATTTTACACAGTCCCCAATGCTTCGATTTGAAGTCGTTTGGAAATGAAGAGCCACTTTACCCCATTTTCTATTATATAATATTATTAAAGATATTCAATAAAAGATTAAAAAAGAAAGATTTTGATGTAATATGGTATATTTTATCCAAAGTATTTCCAGTCTCTCTCGTGCATGGAATCGAGATGGACAAATAGCGAGGGAGTAAATCCTCTCCCTCTCAATTGTAAAGAAAATATTCGGTAACAATTGAAGAAGAAAAACACTTTTACAAAATATATTGTGTGTTACGATAGAGACTAGATACTTCCATGTACAGTTTGCGGTTAAAATTAGCAATAGAGAGGGATGGGTCTCTTAATTCTACAATGCATAACATCACTAGTGTACTATGTATATTTAGTCAAACTATTTAGATTAATTAGTTTATTTAACATCTTAATAAATAAGTAAAATCTTTGAAAATATCACATGCAGTTAGATATACGATCTTGCGCAACGATATTCTAAAATTCCTCAATTTTGAAAATTCTATTAAGCGTGAAATAAAGAAATTTCGGTAAACTCCTCACTAATAAGGAAGTTCGTTTTGCAGATTCTTCTTTTGATAATCATGCCATATGAAACAAAGTAAGTTTTGTGGTGGACAAACAAAGTGTGCCTGAGTTTCCTCGGGGTTCTCTCGTTTCTTCCCACTTTCTTCACTCCACCATTTCATTCATTTCTCATAATCACCGTCTCTTTAGCCTAGCCGGCATAATCGTGGGACGTAAAACTAAAAGATTCCATTTCATTTTTTTACCATATGAAACAATCATTCAAAATGATCAATAAATCATTACGAGGTTCCATTGTGGTGCGGAAATAAGCATAAATTTTACCTTATAACAGACCTTGAACAACTTGGGTGCTGAAGGGGGTTTAGATTCAGCTAGGACTCACCTCGCATAAAACTCATTTACAGGTACATTCACTTAGTTCAACCTTCCATGTCAAATGTATACCTATTACCAGCTTTGCTGAAACATATGTTGACTACATGAAATATAGTAAACACCTCCAGCTCTTCACTTCTACCTCTTCAAACATGAAATAAACTACTTAATACTTTAAAACGTTTGCCATAAGAAGAGTTTTTCTCTCTCACTGGATTGTATTATATTGAAATACCAAAGTAGAACAGCAACTGTGATTGAATGGTAAACCATTGACGTCAAAAACTGAAGATTTCGCTTCAAACTCATGTTACTGATAGAGCTCTTAGCACAAATATTAGTCAGAATTGAAGTTGTTACTTTTTAAACACACATTCAAATAGTTATTAAAATCCATTTCATTAAAATCGAATAAAACAAAGAGCATGTTGTCAGTATATCAAATTCGTATGACACAAATTCACTTTCCATAACACATTGGAAATCTGCATTATATATAAGAATGGCTTTGGAAAGGCAAATTACTTAATTACTACTAACTAACTAATCTTAATCGATTACTATTTACTAGAAATCATTATTTTTTACTGTTTTATGTCGTATCCAGAAACACTCCGTCAGATTTTGATTATACAAACCCAAAAGCAATTGTATGTAGTGTGATGTATTTAGAAAATAGTCTCTTGAATAGGAATATGGACAAGACACCATGGATTCTGCATTAGTAGAGCTCAGCGGAACATTTATCAAAGAAACCACTCAATGGATGGGTTATACCTTCACAGACACGGAGCCGCAGATCCCCCAAGTGGTTGACTAACGAACAAAATAAATGGTAATCCGACGATTCGCTTTTCTCAAACAAGTCGGATAATGAGGACATGGATAATCTTAGGAACGTGTATCTTCGGTTGTCCTGAAAGGAAAAAGACACATCCGCGATTCATAATCACCAGTGTCACAGTTTTATAGATTTCATGTACACATTCCAATTCCTTAAATACAAGTTACATTGATTCTCTGTCCAAGTGTTAACAGTTTACGATACATAATATAGCTGGCAAGACTACCACCTGTCATAACATAATCATCAGCCCTCCTTTCAGAACAAGTTCTTTCTTGAAGAAGATAACACAAAAAAGTAATTAATCGTATCACTTTCTCGTCAGTAGTCAATTCATCGTTCCACAGTCCTAAAAGGTTGACACTTCAACGACTAAATCAATAAAATAAAATTTGGTATAACCAAATCATTCCTCTATGTAGAAAATAACTTTTTTTAAACATTTTTTGAAAACCTTGTAGGTAGAACAAATGTCTAAGTGGACAAACACCGTGCTCGTGGGTTTTCTCGGGATTCTTCCGTGTCCTTCCACTTTCTTCATTCCACCATCTTCATTCATTTCTCATCATTACCGTCTCCTTTAGCCTAACCGGCATTGCCTTGGGACGTAAAACTCCAAGATTTCATTCATTTTTTCAAATGTCTAAGTTTACTAACACTTTCATCTGTTTCACGTCCAGAAAGCAATAACTTCAAACATTACATTACATTTAATTACATTTTTCAAGTAGATATTTCCTTTTCTAATTACCAAACTGTTTGTGCTTAGTTCTTAAGGTAAAAGAGCACCGTTAAGTTCTCGTACGTTCGAATTGCAAACAAAATTGTACTTCCAATTATCATATGGCTTCGTTGGAGAGAAGACAAATTACGTATCCGTTATACTGTAAACAAGTATATAATTTCAATTCAATTAATTTAGATGTCTCTACTTTATCTAGCTCCCCATATCATTGAGTCAAAACTAAAATATCAAACAGAAAAATGTTGAAGAGCGAATAAAGTGTGTGAATAAGACAAATTGATTAAAACATTTTTGTTTATTTTCATGTTCTATCTATCTATCTATCTATCTATATCTATATCTATATTAATATCTCTATATCTATATAATGTCTATATATATTATACTGTCTTACGATTGTTACCTATGTATACTCTATAATTTATTTTGAGCTTGTGGTAATTTACAAATTCAGGGATAATAATAATAATAATGCTAGAGACATGGTGTTTCACTGGTGATGCTCTCATCTCACCTCTAGCACCAGGGGTCTCTGGTTCGATCACAATGCACTTGAGATTGTATTGGACAACATCATATTCATGGATTCTCTCAGGGTTCTCCCGTTTCCTTCTATATTCATATTCATTCATAACCATTTGTCTTCTTTGAACTCTGGATATAATCTACAACGAGATTGTATAATCTAATTTATAAATTACTTCCATTTTCTTGTAGTTATTTTGAGCAACGTCGCTTAAAAGTGCAGAATTTGTTGATAAGAAGACGAAAAATGTAGAGCATATGTTGATTATATATAGATAATCAAATAATGTCAGTTGTTGAAAAGAAGATAGGTATTTTTCTGTTGTTGCTATGGCAACAGAATAATTCCTTCATGAAATAACAAGAATAAAATTTGGTTGTGCCAAACATTTAATGTGCTTGATTTTCAAGATATTTAATAAATTTTGCAATTACAGGTAACAATTAAGGTGTTTAATCGTGTTTACCAATTTAGTGGTTCGAACTCTGGGCAATAAATGTAACAAGTTAAAATATAAATACAGTGAAACCTCCCTTAACGGATACCTCTCAATAACGGACAGATTTTTTGTCCCGTTAAAAATTTATGTTCTCTTACGGAACAAAACCCTCCCATTTACGGACACTCTCAGATACGGACGCGGACAGTCCTTTTCCCCAAAAACGTTTGAATAACCTCTTCATAAGGGACAGGAACTGTTGTCGGTTCTGCGATATATTACAGTATACAGAAAAGTTTTTTCCCCATAAGTGTATCTCTCATGAGTCCAGACCTGGTGAACCGTCAAACAGAACAGCCGAACTTGAAAATTTTTCCGCAATAAACTGCTTTCTGGCGGAAATGCCAGAAAATATTCAATAAGCAATAACACTCATGCAGGGTTAGTCGTAAGGCCACGAATTCTATGCGAAAGATCTTCCGTTCCCTAACAAATTTAATCCTTTTCGTCTGGACCTTGCATCTTTACCAACAATTTCATAGATAACAAAACAAACATTGTTTGTTTTACAATAACATTTTTAACGAACAATGCTACCTCTCTTACTTTTTGGAAAAGAAACATTTTTATTTTACTCATGATACTGGAACAAGTCTGGGTTGGAGTTTTCCCCGGATTCCTTTTTTATTTTCTCTAAAAGGATATTCTTTGTTATTGGGCCTGGGTCAATAAATATGCTTTCTCAATAACTTGCCTTTTCATCCATTCTGTCAACGAAGATGTCGTGTCAGTACACAAACACACACACATGTTGCTTCTGCAATCGTACTGAGGATTTTTAGATGACACTTGCTAGTGAGTTTTATTACCGTTGTAGAGGAAAAAGCATGCATTTTTCGTTAAACATTGCCCAGCAATAATAGGCTATGATTTAATAGAAATGAATTTCTCCTTCATCCCTCCCAGTAATTCAAATTGTACTAAATAAGACTATTTTCATATTGAATTTTACGTATTTAAGCCCATACATAATGTATTTACTTTATATTACTGCATACGATTACCCTTATGAGAAATTAAATTTCTGTAACCTCTCTATAACGGACACCTCTCAGTAACGGACAAAACTTCATGTCCCATTGGTGTCCGCTGTTGAGAGATTTCACTGTATAACGTTACATTATAAATGATGTTATCTCGCCCAGAATATACCTTGAGAGTTGCGTGAAGAAAAGTAAGCAATCTCGAAAAGACGTCAAAACGGAGTACACTTTGTTGAGAAGTAAAAGAAAAATCTATCGCAACCTTATAATGAATGTTCAAAGTAATTATGAACAAGCTGGTGAAATACCACGTTTGGAGACATCAACAAATGTAGCTGACCTTATAAAACAGTTAGGTCAATCTTTGTTGCAGGAAATGCAACAAATGGACACTAAATTTGAACAGAAGTTTCAGCAAATGGACACAAGTTTTTAGCAAATAGATACTAAATTTGATCAAATGTTTCAGCAAATGGATACTCAATTTCAGCAAATAGATACTAAATTTGAACAAATTACACAGACTATGACTTGGCGAATGGATAACAAATTAGAGCAAATAACACAGCAAATAAATACTAAATTAGAAAGAACCGATGGCATGATGGAACAAATGTTGCACAGATTTACAATTGTTCAAAGTGCAGTAGATGGTGTTGAAACTCAGGTTAGTGAACATAGTAACCAAATTAAAGTATTACAAGAAGAAATAGACACTATAAAGGAAAAGATCATCAAAATAAATATTAGCCCTGATTCGATCATCAATAGGGACCATTTATCCAATGAACCCAGATTAGCATACCGGATATACCGGAAAGCTCCTCGGAGAGGGAGAAAGTGCCTGTAGCATCGGGAAGGAAGAAAGGAGACGCAGTTCATTACATCACAGGAAAGCCAGATGCGTAAGATCTAATCATACGAAAACGTCTCATAGTAACAATTATCATTTTTAATTCAGTGAAATTCGATCTTTAACGAAATTTAGTGGAAGGTCGGAAGACATACCTGCCAGCGTATTTTTAGAAAAATTCGAAGGTGAATGTGACTTAATCGATATATACAAATCTAAATTTCTCAAAATTTTGCCGCATGTTTTACTACCCCGCTCTGTTTGGTTCAAAGCAATCAGGGGGAGTTTACGCAATTATTTAGATTTTAAGAACGCTTTGCTTTCCAATTTTGAAAATGATTTCATGTTGGCAAACCGAGACGCCTTGGTTCGAAACAAACAGTTTGATCCCAAAATTGATAAGAATCTAACTGATTTTGTGATTTCTGGATACAATGAGTTGAAATTAATTAATCCGAACTAACAAGAATCAGGGAATTATAGCATCGATCCGGATACTATTACCTTTTAGATTACAACAAATACTGATTTCTGCACAATGCATTAATTTCAATCATTTGATTATGATAGTGCAAAATTTTGAAAATCAATCCATGGTGCAAAGTAACAATAATCGAAATCAAACTGATAATAACCGAAGTCAAGGTAATTATTAGAACAACTCAAAAGCATAAAAAGCATAATAGCAATTTAGACATATGGTTGGTACCTTGATCATGGTTGTGGTTATCTAAGTGCCCAAAAGAAATTAATTTTAAAAGCATAATTTTTAAAAATAAAGCATAAAGCATAATTTAAAATATATAGCATAATTCTGGGAAAATTCTATTTAACTGCAAGTTTAACATATACTATATTAATATTTTTTTTAGAAAAATATTTACAATGCAAAATCATTAAGGACATAACAATGCAACAATGAAAAGCTTATTTTTATTTCTATAAATTTTTGTAATCCTTTGATGTGGAGAAAAGAAAAAAAAGAAAAGAAGAAAACTTTCCGCTAACAATGAATAGTACACAAGAACTCCAAACTATATTGTTATGTGTACCTCTCGAACTTGAGCACTCTCTGTACTTTTTGTGCACCTTTCTGTATACTTTCCCTTTCTGTATATATGCACCTCTAAGGTGCACACAAGTGACAGAAAAAACTGATTCCAGCAAAGCATATCTCTTCACAGTGCATTAAGTAGAAAGTTCATTAAATATGGAAGAAATTGCTTCATAAAATATTAATAAATAGATCAAGATATTTAGATTATTTAATGTATAGTAAATATTATACATTATACACGATTAATTAAAACAATGATTGAAATTAACAATAAAGCATAATAAAGCATAATTTGGAAAAATAAAGCATAATTAAATAAAAAATAAAGCATAATGTGGGTTGCTCCAGTAATTATATTCCCGTCCGGAATATCAATGTGCGTGAAGAATGTAACCCCAATTTAAGAAATAATGATAGATCCAATTATACCGGTAATAGAGCCAAATCTAATTGCAGAGGAAACAGGAATAGTAACTATACAGCGTTTAGAAATGAGGCAAACAGTACACCTAATTTTTCTCGAAATAGGTTTCGTAACAATTTTATAGGTGGCAGAAATTATCAAAATAGAAACCAAAGATCTGGAGGAATACTTAATATACAGAACGGTAATCAAGATTGTGCTATTCAATGCAACTTAACCAAACCCTTTGGCAATGTAACTTAAGCTAAAGTTGTGCCGTCCGTCAAGGCATATTTAATTATTCTTGTTTATTTTCACTTTGAATACAGTTATGATTTTATTTATAATTCGTACTTTGTTTGAATTCTATACAGATAATAAAAATGATGGATACTAAATTTCAGCACGTTGATATGAACACGAGTAACGCTTACTAAAAGATTTAGAATATATGATAAATATGCTTGAATGTTATATTGTATTCTAACCCATATAAACCTTGTTTTTGATAATTTCTTTATTTGTATTATTCCGTTATATTGATCAAGTCTTGTTTTGTTTTATTTTGAGTATTGTTATGATTTCTTTGTAATTCGCTTCATTTATCGATATTGTGCTTTTGAATCCTTTTGTAACCATCTTAATAATGATGCCCAAGTAGAAAAAATAAGTTATGTAGGCCTAATATGTCAATGTATTTTCGTTTAATGTGTTAATGAGGTCCGAAGATATTGAATTAAAGAATCTATTTTTGGACCAAAATAATTAACAAGTTGATCGTATTTTTGAATAAGTCCTCTTCGACGATAATTTATAGAATTAAAATATAATTGATTATTAAATAAATGTAAGATTATTGTTGATATAAAATGAAATTAATATATGTGTTGTAATTTATTTATATATATAGGAGGATTATTAGGAAAGTAAGATAACCATGTATGTAAGAATGTGTAACGGTCCAGGATTCTTTCTTAAATTGTAATCAACTTAAGAAGTCCTAGTCAGGAGCTATATATACAACGAGATTGTATATCTAATCTATAAATTACTTCCATTTTCTTGTAGTTATTTTGGGCGACGGCGCTTAAAAGTGCACAATTTGTTGATAAGAAGAAGAAAAAATGTAGAATATATGTTGATTATATATAGACAATCATGTAATGTCAGTTGTTGAAAAGAAGATAGGTATTTTTCTGTTGTTGCTATGGCAACAGAATAATTCATTCATGAAATAAGGAGAATAAAAGTTAGTTGTGTCAAACATTTAATGTGTTTGATTTTCAAGATGTTTAATAAATATTGCAATTACAGGTAACAATTAAGGTGTTTAATCGTGTTTACCAATTTAGTAACTCGAACTATGGGCAATAAATGTAACAAGTTAAAATATAAATATAACGTTACAAATCGTGGGATGTAAAACTACAGATTTCATTTACTTTTTTTAGTAGTAAGATTATGTTATTGAAAATTAAATGAAATCGTTATGTTTTACGTCCCATGCTTATGCCATGTAGGCTAAAGGGAACGGTGATGATGAGAGATGAATGAAATGATTGAGAGGAAACGGAAGAACTCCGAAAAAACCCACGAACACAGTATTTGTCTATTACCTAGTTCATATGGCGTGAGCGGGGATCGAATCATGGGCCCCACGCACCAGAGATGAACGTTGTGCCACTCTGCCATCGCGGCTCGGCGGTCCTATGTATTTACCAGGTTTTCGTATAATGTTCCCATTTCTGACTCTACGTTTACTCTTCCTTATCATTCCACCGTATTCTTTATAATGTTGAATCTTATTTAAGTTTTTTCAACTCTTATGATTCTGTTTTAGGTTTTAAAAAATATAAAATACGTTTTACATTTCAAGGTTGTATAGTACTTCTGAATGTATTGTCCTAATTCAATTAAGCATTGTTTTTACTTTTTATTATTAGAAGGTTTAAAATATGTTTATAAATCATATCATATATTTGGTTGTAGTTGTAGTTGATCAATTCGCGAAGATGTTCTTCCACTCACTAAGAAGCAGCGCAGACAGAAGCAATGCAATTCTGCACCCTTTGTGCTGAATCTCACGGTTTCGCTCGTTTACCCATCTGCCCCAAATTCTCCTGCCACTCTCAACAATACCTTTTTTTCTTTTTTACATCATCCTACAACAAGAAGAGCGGAGAAGTTTGGCGTGAGGAGTCATCAGCCAACTAAATTAACACCTTCGTGTAGTCCAGAGTGAAGCCTAGTTTCTTTCCAAAACTCACGCACCCTGCTTGTTTTCTTCCTTTCAAACCAAACCGTGTTCCCTCTATCTCTCGGCTCACTTTTTCATCTCTTTCTTAACGCTTAAAATCTTCTTCCCACCGACGCAAAGGAGGAAACGCCAAAATATCTTTCCTCAGTGGAAGGAAACTAGTTGCCAAAAAATTCCTTTCTCCCACGCAACAAAAAGAAAACAAGAAAAATATTTGTTGGTTCCATTTTCTTTTGTTAGAAATACGTATTTATGTTTCTACATTGAAACATCATTTGAGTGATTTCATTTTCTCCTTTGCATTTACAAACTAAGGTACCAAATGACTGCAAAGAGAATAATGCGTCATTCACGCGTTTTATTTTTCCTTGTATCACACGTTAGATCTTGCAATGAATGCTCTTTCATATCGACCATTAACGATAACTAAAAGTCAAGAAAACGTAAATTTTGTTCCTGCTATAATCTTTTTTACATGCGAATTTACAATATCACATTAAATTTCAAGATTTTAAGGGAAAACGATAGTCATTAGTGTTCTAAACGATTATACATGCAGTACTTTCATTACTGCATTAAAGTACCTTGAAAGAACATTAGTGATTTTAATTAAAACTTTCGTCAATTACCTCAAATTAAAAATTTCGTCAAAGTCCTCTGGAACTTTGGTCAATGAGGGATAGTTTCGGCGATATAAAGTGCTGAAACCGTGGGAAAATAGACTTCAGAGGGCTATAATTAAAAACAACGCAACGTAGAGAGTGCAGTTTAGAACATGACACTCGAAGTCATACCTGCTCGATTGAAAAATGTATGTTTCAAACCTCCGCAAGATGTGTGCGACATATTCTCCAAAGGAACATAGCGATTATTTGCCAGGTTATAGGGAATCCCTACCTATAACGAACCACATGAGCTACCGCCGGGAATCGAACCCGGGTTTCCCCACGCCAAAGGCGCGTACCGCTTTGCCATGAAGGAGCTCATGTCTCATGGGTGTAGAAAGAGTTTACAATTTACACTAAAAATTCAGTGTTACAAGTCACAAATCCGTCAAGTTAGGAAGATGAACCTGGGTGTGTATATTAGTCTCCTCTTGAAAACAAGGGAACAACTGTCACTAGCGATTTGGAAAATTTTCCTAAAGAAAGTACAAATATTCACTACAAACTTATTTTCCTGAGCAATAACGAACATTTCAACAAGAATTTGATAAGAGAAGTTGCGAAAAGTAGACATGTAGTCCACTTTAAAATTTGTCAGTTTTATCTGTAGTATTTCTTATTATGTTGTGTCAATAATATATTTGGAATAAATTTTGACTGGTACAACATAGTTTAAGACAAATGCACACACACACACACACACACACACACACAGTATCATTTAGAATACACTAGTGTGCGATGGTTCTGTTTTTCAACATTTGATGATAGACTCCTATGTATCTTGGTGCGCTTAATCCGAAAAGGACCTTAGTTTGTTTCCATCACGTCAGAATTGTTTGCAAATGGCAATGTACCAAATGTAGTATATATCGAAAAATATCACAAAAATGTGGTTTAATGACATAGTCGGTTTGTTATCAAAACACGCGGTATTGTGCGGCTGAGCAATGGAACAAAATATAATATAATATAATAGGAAAGAATTTAGTCGTTGTTTGGATGTCTCTTTAGACCAGTCGTGCTCTCTTTCCGGCTTTTCCGTGCGTGTTCTTTTCTGAGGTTATCTCGGCGCAACATCCAGCAATAGTCCGCCATCATTGTATTCCATCGTCCTTTTTTCATCGTAACGGTTTTCCATTTCCTGGATGTTCTGATGGAATCTTCCACCCATCTATTCACTAACAGCATCCAGATTCTTGGTGAAGTAGTCCAAATGGGAATGTAGGAAGTGAACCTTCAAACTCATGGAACAGCCTAACTTCTAGTACTTTTGCAGCATAGCATCAACGATAGACTTGAAATTCGGATCCTTCTTGTTGCCCAGAAACTTGGTTATTACGTCTTTATAGGCGACCCAGGCTTCTTTCTCAACAACCTTCATGTGTTGCTCAAAATGTCTAACTTTGTAGAGTTTTCTAATGTACGAACTCGTAAAGGCAACTTCTTTTAGTTATGCGGTTGATAAGCCTGGAAATTTGGTACGCATGTACCGGAAACATGTACCATCTTTTGATAAGGCTTTCAGTAATTGCATCACCAAGCCTAATGTGATATGAAGAAGTGGAAAGAGAACCTTCGTTGCCTCGATGAGAGATTTTTTGAGTACATTTTTTATTCCAGGTTCCCATGACGCTCGTTGTCGCCAATCTTTCCGCTTCAAATAATTGTTTCTCTCTCTACTATCCCACTCACACAAAAAACACGGAAACTTTGTGTACCCACCTTGCTGTCCAAGGATCATCGAGAGTACCTTAAAATCACTACACATGACTCACTGATGCTCGTCGTACTTTATTTTCTGGAGCACAAATTGTAAATTTTCGTAACGTTCTTGTAAATGTACAGAATGTCCTATGGGTATCGACGCATACCTGTTGCCGTTATCAAGCAGGACAACTTTCAGGCTTCGTTTCGACGAATCGATGAATAGCCTCCAATCAATGATTATGTACGGAATGTTAAATGTCAGAAACAGTCCACACACATCATTTCAGAATACTACGTCTCCTTCTCCCGAAAAGTATGGAAGAAATTGTTGTTCTCTGTGCCTGAACCAGGAAAAAGAGGTGCTAGTTGCGAATAAATTATTTTGTTTCAACCTGGAACCAAGTAATTCTGCCGCGTCTTTGGTGAGATGTAAGTCGCGAATCAAATCGTTCAGTTCCGACTGTGTAAATGGTTGTGGTGCAGACGTGCCAGGTTCGTAAGCCTCGTCGTTCTCGTCGGTGTTTTCATGTCCTTCACTTTCGGAACCATGTACGTCAAGTAGATGTTTTTATTGCATATACAAAGGCACATCTGGACCATGAGGGGCAGGACGTGACGCCGATGGCACATTTGGATAGACGATGTTCTTTTTAGTCTTGATATTGAAATCATAAGCACTGGTTGAACAAAGGTAACAATCAGCACTGTGATTTTGAGGCTCGCGCCAGACCATTTGAACGCCAAATCTGAAAGCCTGTTGTGCCCCTTTTGACCACCGTCTTAGTCCTTCAACACACGTATAGCAAACATAGTGGGGTGCCCAAGTTTTATCTAGATGTCCTACTTGTGCACCGAAATACGCGAGATACATTTGGCGCACGAACGTTATTATCTGTCTTTTTTGTCTTGCCAACATGAACTCACAACAAATATAACAAAAGGAATCTGCAGATGTTTTACAATCTCTTAACGCCATGTCGAACACTGTACCTAGTATGTTTTCTGCTCCGCCGACACACACACTTTTCATCGCGGAGAATACGTACGAGCAGTTGCACCAGCACTAACAGTTGCAGTGTACACCACGTTTAATGACACAGGTGCTGCCATCTGCCGGTTTATGTTTCCAACGATTCGTTTCCATTATAAACAAACAGACAACAGCATTTTCTATGTCCTGACATCTGTCCGTACGCCTCATATTTGTGGTGTTTTTAGACATATAACACATTATGACACATTGCGATTTGCAAACAATTCTGAAGTGATGGGGGGAAAAAAGTACGGTCATTTTTGGATTAAGCGCACCAACATACATAGGAATCCATCATCAAATATTGGAAAACATGATACACCCGAAATAATGCAGGCCTGTGATATCAGTAGGAATCAAAAGTTATAACCTTTATTTTTTTCTGCTGATATAACTTCTTCCCAGCATTAGTTTAAAAGCGCAATTCGCCCTACCTAGAAAATCTGCATCATTACACCTAAGTTCGATATGAGCTATGCTGACCTCGTTCACAACACGTCGTTAGTAAATTGAACTATAACATTTTTGTACTCGAATCCGGATCAATATTTCATAATAACAAAAATGTGTTAGATGCTAAATGTTTAAGAGAATGATGAAATGTAAATGATAATAAAACAAAATTACAGAATATTATAATCAAGATTTGGTTCTGCAAAATACCTATGAAAAATACCAATTCTAATTTGTATAGAACAATGTCAGGACTTAAAATCTTTCATCAAGAATATACCATTACATGTCTCATCCAGCAACCTTTTTATCATCTCTCACTGAAAAGTTTCTGAAGTATGAACTGTCTACTAGCAAGATCAATGTAAATTACAAACAGAAGGCAAAGATAACTTTTGCTGTTAATTCGATTCATATGATGCTTTCGATGCGCTTGAAAGTTTAACTGTCACTATTCAAAAATAGTACAAACTTTCATGTAAGAGTGTAAACCCCACCTGCATTAGGCTGAGTGTGTCAATACAACAATTAAAATATATGACAAAAATTCATCTCTCAACGCATACTCATCTCACTCGTACTGAACCCAACAAAAATCATTTGTATTTTTCTGTAATTCCAAATATGAACCAATCATTAAGGGGTGCTTATACAAAATGAACATAGTATAAGCACATACTGTATAAGCCATACTGGACGGACTGTAACACATCTTAACTCAATCCTTGTGTGGAAAAGTTGAATTTTATAGTTGCATACATAAAGTTGACTCCATGACATCTATGTACTGTATTAATTTTCGAATTTCCTTTAGTTCTTTTTGTACTTATCATAAAATGATGACATTTGAATAACTTACCAAATAGTCTTTGAATTTCAAAGCTTCTCTTAGGGTCTAATATTTTTCAAATTCAGGTGGTGCTTCAGACGTTTTTTGTGATATCTTCCACATTGGAAGTTCTAATGTAATACAATTATATCGCAAGCATTACAATAGCAGTTTAACGTATATGAGTTCGCAATTAATTACAAATGTGACTTTTTCAAGAGTACTTGAAATTTTATAATCCATTAAAGATAATCTAAAAAGAGATGTATTTGGCATTATTCAATATTGAGTCGGAGAGTATTCCGGAACTAGGGTAAATTTTGATATATTGTTGGGTAGTTTCCACGCTTTAATAAAAGAGCGTTAGAAAAGACTTGTTTACATGATTTTAACATTCGGTTATTTTAATCAGTTTTTAAACAATGAAACTAATATCAAATACCCAGAACAATAAATATTGAAACTGCTTGGTTTTAGGGTAGTATTGATATAAAGCATCTTATATTGTTTAGGAATTATATTAACTCCTTCAAAAGAAGGGGAAATTTAGAACTGTTAGCTGCAATCGAAACTACAAATTAGGAATATAATTCAAAACGTTGGGGTGCTAAAGCTTTTTTTTTATTTTTATGATTGTACATACACTTATAAATACAACATAGACGCTCTTTCCCTTATGTCGCTTTAAAATAACGCCTTACTATTCTTTACGCAGACTGGCAACTGTAACTAGTTTCGTCAGTCATGTAGAGATTTATTTTGTTCTTGGATATTGGTAGAAGGTGTATAATGCAAACGTATATATTTCCTAAGAGTAAGTGGTGAGTCGGCAGATACAAGAGGTCTTTCTACAAACAGATGAAATAGTGTCAAGCAAAATCCATTAGGTGTTTCTTTAAAAAGAACAGTCACAAAGATATTCAGCGTCCTGGAGTATGTCATTTGACACGTCACATCTTGGAGGCTGTTTGCTATTTTACGGAACAAGGCCAAAGAAAAGATAGATGAAGGAAGACGAGAACAAAAGGCCTATGAACTTCACCAAATAATAGGCTGACGAAACCCAACTGCTAAGACAAAATAAAACACCAGCTTAGTCACCAGCAGAGAGGTAATTTTCTTAAAAGCTTCACTCATAAAGCTCAACTTACTTCTTCATTCTCAGTGTTGCCTACCTTAGTTTGATAGTTGTTGTTCTTTGTGGTTCGGATTAACAAGAGAGGTGGCCCGGCTGAGAGACCACCTGCATCCAAATCGTCGAGAGGCGCGAGAAGACCATACAGAATTGACAAGCTGTTTCATTTTTTTGTTTTGTTTCAATCGAAAATTATGTATGCTATTTCAGATCTAAACTACTCGTATTATGTAAACTGTAAACGTCTGCAATTATTTATTTGCAGAAAGGAGAGAGATCAGGTTATATCCTACCGAATTTCAAAGTTAGCTCACTCTATGAAAAGTCGTGCTGCTGTCGCTGGTTCTGTTTTATTAGACACCGATGGACTATTCACCGACATCGCAATTTAAACTACAACATTTCTTTGGAACACTGGCTTAGGAATTCTATCCAATTAATCCCTGCAGTTTTTGCATAGATCAATTACGGTGCTGAAGTTTCAATATTGTAGAAGTCGTTCAGCAGTTTAAAGAAGCAGTAATAAAGAAAGAACACAACTCTAGAGACAATACGAATAATTTTTCTGCGTGTCAAATGGTTTTTCCACAGCGCTAGGAAAATCGTATTACTTTGGATTTCTAAAGTTTTAGCTAAACATTATTTTCGTAATTCTTTACAAATGATTTACATAAAATGTATAATGTGTTGTCGACATTGAACTGTATTTTCATTTTTATATGTTTGTTGTCAATATCTTCGGTACAGTACAACTACTAGTAATTGTGGAAGTATTACCTCAGTGAGCCAGGTTAAATATTTAAACTAGTTTATTTGTAAATAAATTATTAAGAAAAGATGCATGAAGATGTTCCGGTGACTGCAATAGAAAACTTTGGGATGGTAGTTTCCTTAATATTAGAATATGGGCTTAATAAAAAAAATAGACTAAAATAAAAACAAAAAATATTGTTTCAACATCTTTAGAATTCATGGTATGAAAGCTCAAGTTTTTAAGAACACTATTTTCAAACAAAGGGATCAATTTATAGGATTCTGAACATCATAATGATACTAGTACAAACAGCCAAATTAGGTAACGGTGATGCATCTATGTAATAAATTTTAATGGAATGAGCTGAGAATGAATTTTATATCAAGATACTGGATTATTAATAACTTTTTGAACCACTTGACTCTAAAACACTAAGGTGCTTCTCCGACAGTTTCTTTAAATGTGTGCCTTCCTCCTACTTTGAAAAATACATTTTCAATTTAGGTTGTTATCCATTAAGAATAAGAGTGTAAATTGAATAAAATATACTCCAGTTGCGTTATTGCATATATTCCAGTAAAACGCCGGTAACAATTATTCGATTTTGACACTATATACCTAGGTAGTATAGTTTTCAGAGCTTTCCAGTTATTCTACTTCTCGGTGTTGAAATTTATAAGGGGGCAACCGTGATAAATTCGTGTCACCCTGAGATTGATTGAATTAGAACTTTGTGTCCCTTTCAGCATCGAGGGTATGTTAAGATCTTCAATTTAAACTGAAATCTGAACTACCGCACTGTGCTCAAATTTCAATGTTATGCTGCCATGAATCAAACCCATGACATCATGCACCACAGTAACCATTAAACCATGAAGGAGATTACCCCATTAAGAGCTGCTTCTTTCACATAGTGTGATAAGAAAATAATTTTCCATGATAATTTTCATTTTAAAAATTGGTTTTTATGAAATAGGACGAATATCTTCTTTTAGCTTTTCCAATCATTTGTATTGCTTGGAGTTTAAATCGGCCGTCAATAAATCATGATCATCATCATCATAAGAATTCTGTCATGATTGGAGGTCACTTGGCGCAACTGAGAGGTTTCGATGCAGCACGGTCTTCACCTAACCCTTTTATCGTCAGGTATTTATTTTATTTTGATACCGTCTATCAGCTGCAGCCTCCTTTGTCCCTTTTTACCTTCTCTTTTATGCAACCACACCCACTATCATGGTACCGTTCCTTCTTGGCCAATGTCCCTACCAATTTCTCTTTGTATTTTCAATTAATCTAGAATTGTCATTTTCTCCCTCACTATTTCCAACATCTCATTTGTTCCCCGTTCGACCCAGCTAATTCTATGAATTCTTATCTACACATACATTTTGAAGACTTCTAGTATTGTTTATCTCTTTTGCGTAATCAGGATCGCCGTGAGGCGTGTGCGACGTGCCTGAATATCCCCACACAAGTTCAATTTGGGTGATAGGTGGAACAAAAATAAACAAAATATAATGGTGTTAATTGTTTTATACGATTTTGAAGACAAACTCATATAAAAATGTTAATATTAAATGATCCAAAGGCCACATTCCGCAACGGATGGAGTCAACGAAACGCAAACCCTGCGTTTTAGCTAGCGAGAAGAGGCATTGTAGTTATAATTGATTCCTTGCATGTTTTGCGTTGCTATACGCTACATAATTTTTACAGAATGGTAGAAATACAGACTCAAATTTTATAAATAATGTTAAAAACATTTTCTGTTACTAAAGCAAGAAACTTTCACACGTAAAGAGCATTTCTGTGTTACAAGAAACTATTTGTAAAAAGTAAGTTGTTCGAAAGTCGGATCTGAGGGGAAACAAAAGTATAAATATTAAATTTGTTTTAGAGTACTCAATCGTTTATTATATGTAAATTTACGAATCTATTTGTCCTAAGTTTTCTTATTTTATGGAATATTTTCGTAATATAGTATTCTTGTAATATCCAAGCAAGTATTTTCAAATATAGTTTCTGTTTCTACCTAATATTTTGTAAATATTTTCTACTTACAATTCTGCTATATTCTAGGGTTGCCATATTACCCGATTTTCAGGTCATATAATCGTCCCCCGCTTAATCATCTCTTAATCACGAATACTCATCCACTTTTTTAGATTGGAGAAAAATCTAAAACGACTTTGATGAAAAAGTGTTGTTATATTCAACGTAAACCGCTATATCTCTGTGTCAATCGGCTCAGGCTCAGGCTGTGAGCTATTTGCCCAGTGCGCGTGCGCAGAGCCGATTAATAAGTTCATAAGCTAATAAGAGATTTGCTCTAATGCACAGTGATTTTTTTTTACCTAGTCTATGTGTACACTTAGTCTTCATATATTCAGAAATGATTGAAAATTGAATTACGGTATCCTTGGAATTTTGTTTAGATTAGATTTATGATTAATATTTTAAATCATGTTTATGCTGCATTTCATATATTGTGAAACCGTGGTAATTTTATATGTTTGTACGACTTTAAGTAGAAAACTTTAAAAATGATTAGAAATTTTATAAGAGATGGAGCAAGACTTCTAAATATTTTATGTTTTACGTTTCTTCAGATAAAAATTTAGAAATTATTTTGTTTCTTAGAGAGAAACTACTGTATATGAAAAATATCTGCCACATATCGCTTACCATTTTTTTTTTTTTTTTTTTTTTTGAAAACTTGCCTTACAGATATCCTTACAATTACAGATATCTTACTGTAAGCCTTATTTTACAATTCTAGACTCACATTTGTTGAACTTAATAAAACATTAAAGGCGAAAACTAAATTTGCTTTACTTTAGCTTCGTTAGAAAAGTAGATTGGAAGTGTCACTTAACAAACAAAGCACTAAAAAAAAGAAAGAAAAAAAGAAAGAAAAAGAAAAGACAAAATCCCAGGTCAATATTTGTAATACACAAGTTCACATCAGTACTTAGGGCTTAGTATCTCCCGCTTTTCTAATTTTAAAATATGGCAATGCTACTATATTCTGAAATAACTGTATGCATTCCTTTTACTGATCTGTAAACTAAAACGAATAATAGCTACACGAACCCATTTTTAACTATATTTAACTTATTTTCTACATATTTCGATGCTATTTTCAAACAAATAGGGTAACAAATGTTTTACTAGGATATTCTGACAGTGTTATTTTCTACTGTGACAAAATTGTAAAACATTGCAATGGTTATCGATTTAATTACTGTGTTTTCTATAGAATGTGTATTACATACTGCTTCTTCTTCTACTACGAATTTTAAAAGCGTCTAGCGAATAGAAAGAGTGCGTTGCTCGTTACAGCCTTTCCTACGTGGTGTTACATTACCCAATGTTCGCATTTTAGGGTGGTGTTTACTCCCTTCATCCCTCACGGTGGCCAATATTTAAAAAAAGTATATCCTACTTTTAACTCCTTTTTTCATTCCAGGAGTTTGAAGCAAGTTCTCATTGTGCACTGCTAGTTATGGCCTTACTAAAATGTGTCATATTGCCCTATGTTCGCACTTTAGGAGGGTGTTTACCCCTTCCAACTCTCACGTTGACCGATATAAATAAACACGTATGTCCTACTTTTGATTCCTTTGTTCACTCTAGGAGTTCCAAACAAATCGGAGTGTGACACTTGAAAAACCTTGGTTGTTAGATTTAAAATAAGTAGAAACATAGAAACGAATTGAACCACCAATTTTAAAACGGGTGTTGGTAGAAGAGGTTCACAAAAGGTCATACAACGGATGTTGGTAGAACTGGTTCAAACTTGACATACAAAAAATAGTTGTGTTATACTGGGCTACGGCAAATGAGAATACTCCACTTAACGTTGTGACTTTTGGTAACTCTGGAGGTCACAGGGTTGGTCATAGAGAGTTGGCCCCATATAAACAATTTACTGGGTCTCATCAGCTATAACATATCCAAAAATTACCCAAATCAGACAGACAAGGAAATATAATGCTTTTTGTACGGTGTCCTTTAAAATAAAATTGTTGTCACATATTCTTCGTTTGCTAATAATAATTTTAACGAACAGCGAATTAGCTAATTTTGAAGCTAAATAGAATGTAAATAATAATAATAAAACTTAAATAAAAACTAAATAGGCAGTGAAACTTGAGATGTACCTAATTTCTATCACTAATCATTCACTACTTAAAAATATCACTCATCACTACAAAATTCACAGATAAAAGGATCACCACCTTTTTAACTTTTACAGTTCCCATGAAAACTCTATTTGCAGTCAGAACACGGTATCCAATCAGTGGACGGCGGATTGACAAATTTTCTGAACATATTAGGCAGTAATATTGACGTTTGTTGTGGTGATGACTTCTTGATACTTTTCTCTACAATGCGTTTCTCGCTTTTATACTTTGACATAAGTTATTTCTCTATCACTGCTTATTTACAAGAAAAAACTTGTCAGAACATCTGATTTTAAGATTTTCCTTTTGGAGCTTTTAACAGTTGCAGATGGGAATGACACAGGTGAATGGATTAAAACAGGTGAAAATCTAGGCTCCACTGTGGATCCTTGTGGGTCTAGATCCTAATTATCACCGCCTCCAGGTTGTAAGCTCGTTGAGGAGGTCACTTCAGATACAATGGCAACAGTTAGTCCAACTTCCGTTGTAGATGTAATTTACAAAACGGACGAACGTGTTTCTTTCCTGTACCATTTACATAAATAATAATGGGGCAAGACGATCCATGTACCATTTTGCTCCATCCCTTTCTGTAATAACTTGCCCCGAATTACATTTGGAAATATTTTTCGTTATTTTTCAACACTGCTTCCAGCCGTGGCGCCATGAGGCTTATATGTCTTTGTTCACAACACTCACCAGTTTTCGTCGTAATGCTAAGAATTTCCACATACACACACTGCATGTATGAAATACTTTAGTATCTATCAATTGTAATTTACAGTCACACTACTATTTTTCTTTTACATTAGTTAAACATACCTGCTTTTAAAGCAAATTCGAGCAGTACCTTTGCTTTGATATCTTCTTCTTCCTCAACTTCTACGATTGCTCACTGCTTAGTAATATAGCCACTAGAAGGCAAACAGCATATTGTTCCTTGTACATATATATATATATATATATATATATATATATATATATATATATATATATATATATATATATATATAGGGTGTTTCAAAACAACACCGATTATGTTTGGGCGGCGATTCCTCACACCAAGATACGACGAAAAGTATAGACCAACCTGGGTGCAAAAATGCTTCCTTTCGGAGTTATAGGCTGCAGATGGGAATGAAAGACAGTTAAAAAAAAACTGCTTGAACTCACTTACTGACATAAATAACGGGTATTTCCGGTTGACGTAGAAAGTTGAAATTTGGCATGATTGTAGCTTTCGGGACAAGCCCACAGAAAAAGATGCCAAAAGTATTTTTTTGGGGGGGGGGTTATAAAGTGGGCATGAAGAATTTCTTCATGTCATTAAAATGGGACTCTTGTCGGTCATGTAACCTCATGTTTTAGGTATTTAGAATTACGATTAAAAAAAATTAAAATTCGGTATACTTATACGTTGTAGTTAGCGTTACCTCAGTAAATTCCCCCCCCAAAAATCCAAATTTAGTGATTTTTTATGGCCAATTGAAAAATCTTTCCCATGTTATTTATATAACACACCTTCTACACCCCAAAATTATTGAGCACTTTCCTGTAGGCCTACAATGATTAAATTTGGCACGATTTTATCTTTTCGGAATTATCCCAGAGGAAAATTGCTAAAAGTGAATATTTTTAGATTTTAGTGGGTCTAATTAGAAGAACAAAAAATTTTTGTTATTTAAATAGGCGTTATTTTAGACATATAATCGGATGTTTTAGATACTTAGAATTAGCATAAAAAATTAAATTCGGTATGCTTCTACGTTTCCTGTAGCATTATTCAACAAAATCTCTAAAAATAAAAATTTCCAATTTTATCATGGTTTTATGGAGAAGTAAAAAATCTTTCCCATATTATTTATATGCGACATCTTCTACACTCCACAACGGGCGTTTTCTTAGGATACAAAATCTCATCTTGTGGCCCCGCGTAGCGTAGTCTCTAATGCTCTCGTCTTCGGTGCGCGCGGCCCCGGGTTTGATTCCCGGTGGGGTCACTCGGTCGAAAAAGTGTAACACGCTTTTTCAGGCCAACCATGAGATTTTCCCGCGGTTTCCTCACTCACACCAGGCAAATGCCGGGGTGGTACCGAACTTATAGGTCCAGGCCGCTTCCTTTCTTCCCCAATCCTTTCTTCCTTCCCTTTCCCCAGATTGTTTGTTCACCGAAGGACGTCATTCCTCAAATCATGAATGGTTAAATGGCCTTAGATGCTGAAAGCCCAGAAATCTAAATCCTAAATCCTAAAATCTCATCTTTTAGGTATTTGAAATAGGAAAAGAAACTTGAAATTTGGTAGAATTTTGGGTTTAAGAAGTGCGAGGCCGTAGGCTGAGCTAAACAATTATAACTGAACGTGCTGGTTAGAAATGTTTTGTATCATTTACATCAGGCCTGCATACACGGGGGTCTAGTTGGCCTGCCATCCCTAAATTTTTACTGGCCCCCTAAAATTTTCACAATAGGCTTGCAAATGAACTATAATATGGTTGGATCGGGCCCCCATACATTTTGGGCTGGCTACCTGCCTGATTAGCATGTTGTTAATTTGCACGGTTATTGTAATCTTACGTTATCATTACACTAGTTAACAAAGGTTTAGTTACATAAAAGGAAATACCTGTCCTTAAAGGAACTTTTTGCGCTGAATTCGAATATGCACTCGGTTTTTCTCCATCACGTACGATTTTCCCTGTAACAGAGGGATTTTCGGGAAAATCCCTCAAAAATTTCCCTTTTCGTTTATTTTACACCCCAAGATCTTGTCCCCTTGCATATACTAACATAGAATTTATATCTAAGTATACTTTGATTCATATTTAACAAACCCTCCAAGTTTCGTAATAATCGCTTTATTCTTTCTAGAGAAATAAATATGTTTGTATGTATACTGTGTGTACTGTTTATTGCACCTTATAGTAATGCTTTCAGATCTCTTAAGTTGAGGTAAAACGTTTTGCTTTATTACCACAAACACATATATAAAATATAATACAATATAATTTACAAGTGTGACAATTTACAATAAACAATAATACAAATGTACCAAAAGGTCATGAAAAGACAATCAAAACTATCACAATATATGAAACTTCTATTGGGTTACAAAAACGTACACTACTTCCTTCTTTTGTAAGAAATGTTTCATTCTCTAACAAGACCCCAACAATAGTCCCCCATCATTGAAGGATCCCATCGTCCCTGGTACCTTTTCTCCATTGCCATTATATCTTGGTGGAATCTTTCCCCCTGTTCGTCGCTGAGAGCACCTAGGTTAGCAGGAAAGAAGCTGAGGTGGGAGTGCAAAAAGTGGATTTTTAAAGACATCCTACAACCCAACTCTTTGTATTTCTGTATCATGTCCTGTACGATTTCTGTGTAACTCTCAGCTTTGTTATTGCCCAGAAAGTTGCGCACAACACACTTAAATGCTGTCCAGGCAGCTAGCTCAGCACTGTTTAACTTGCTGTCAAAGCTATCATCAAGCATTAATTTCCTAATTTGGGGACCAATAAACACTCCCGCTGAAATCTTAGCATCACTCAGGTTAGGGAACTTACCTCGCAAATACTTGAAACCTTCACCAGATGTGTCCATGGCTTTGACAAAGTGTTTCATAAGTCCTAACTTGATATGAAGTGGCGGTAGTAATATCTTATTAGGATCTACCAAAGGAGCGTATTTGACGTTGCATTCTCCAGGTACGTAATTCACTCTAGGTTCCCATTCCTTCACTTCATAATGTTTGTCATCAGCTCGGCTATCCCATAAACATAAAAAACATTGGTACTTCGTGTAACCGCACTGCAGTCCTAATAAAATACCAACTACCTTGAGATCACAACATATTTGCCAACAATGGTCCTTGTAATTTATAAGATTTAGCAAAGTTGACATGGTGTCATAGGATTCCTTAATCTTCACTGAGTGCGCAAGTGGTATAGAAGGTTTTTTTATTTCCATTATGTAAAAGGACAGCTTTAAGGCTGACCTTTGACGCGCGGATAAATAACCTCCATTCTTCTGGAACGTAAGGAATTCCTAGCTCCGCCATCAACCCATTTATATCCGTACATACGCACACATTATCTTGCATTGAGAAATAGCTTGAAAATTGAACATGCCTTTTCCTGTACACTGATATGTTCGTTTCTGCATCCAATAAGTTCCACTGCTGGAGCCTTGATCCCAGAAGTTCCGCCTCTTGTTTTGTCAGGTGCAAATCTCGGACTAGGTCAGGACAAAACGAAAAAACTTGGAGAATTGTATATATATGTATTAAGATATACATATACTGTACGTTTAAAAAAAATATACGTTGGAAGTACATTCTATTTTTATACACGTTTCTAATTTACAGAGAGCAATACAAGTGTGTTGTTGACAATTGTAAATATTCATTTTTATGTCTGTGTTTGTAGTAATAAAACAAATCGTTTTTACCCCAACTCAGGAGATCTGAAAGCATTACTATCAGGTGCAATAAACAGTGCACACAGTATACATACAAATATATTTATTTCTCTAGAAAGAACAAAGAGATTTTTACGAAACTTTTAGGGTTTATTAAATATAAATCAAGGTATACTTAGGTATAATTTCTATGTTACTATATGTAAGGGGACAGGAGCTAGGGGAATAAAATATCTGAAAAAGGGAAATTTTTGAGGGAATTTCCCGAAAATCCCTCTGTTGCGGGAAAACTGTACGTGATGGAGAGAAACCGAGTGCATATTCGAATTCAGCGCAAAAAGTTCCTTTAAGATCAGGTGATTTTTCTCATGTAACAAACAAAAAGTTTAAATTTGTTAACTAGTGTTATAGTAGTTACTGTTATTTTTTTAAAATTTTATTTAATTTTATTTCTTTTAATCGGTTGTTATATGTTAATACTTATAGTGTGTCCTCTATCCAAATCAGTGCCTCAACTAGGGGAAATCGGGGTATTCGAGAACACTGGTGCAATGCCAAACACCCAAGTTTAGGCCAAAGCAAGCTTGTTAGAAAAAAGACGATTTTTCTGCATGCTAACGGAGAGACCTGGAAAAGTCTAGCATAAACTTGGTGACAGTCAGTTGAGTGGATTGCCAGGAAGAAGACGTTTTGTTGTTTTTGACGATTGACTTATAAAGTTGATTCAACAATCTGGGTAGGGTAAGTTGGCTATTACCTTATCTATATTGTTACAGATAAGGCTATGTATTCCTCTGTATTTGAGAATTAGTTCTGCTGTATGGAGTCAACAATTAATTTCAACTTTAACAATAAAATGGTGTCTCATTGGGAAATGCCAAACACAATATTTGTCATTACTCCGGAGTAAATTAGCAAAAGGTTTCAAATATCTTTTTATTGAAAAGTAAGTAATAAGTTAATGAAATTTGTTTGGGAAATAGATCATGTCTTGGTAATAAGCGTTATTAGCTTTATTAATTATAACAGTTTGTCATATTTATTATTTTAGGCCACTAGAAGCTTAGTTCATTATTCTATAGTCAGTAACCCTATTTTAGATATCTGATCCTTCAGCATAGGTTGCAACTTTTTTCTGTGTGATTCACAGAGTGTTTTACAAATTTATTTAGCCTAGTAGCGTCCATTAGCAGTTAGCCAATTTTGTTCAGCCTATTAACCGCATTTGAACACTGTACTAATGAAGAATACTGTCCTTGGAAGCAAAACATTAATGAATATATCTGTGAATTCTACAATTCCAAATAACCTCTTCATTTTAATGTATATTTTACTTAATGCACGTTATTTCTGAATTTGTTTCATAAGAGTTCATTTTGTTTAGGCTATTACTTATTATCTTCCATTTGTAATAGTTTCAAAGATGATGAGTTCTGGTCATGTTATTGTCATTAACTTGAGTTGTGTTTGCAATTGTAATTCCTGTTAAAGATTTAAATACTAAATTACAGTATAATTTTAATGCATTTGAATACATTTCGCTTCTTTCGTAAAGGATAATTATAGTAAACTGTATGTTCGGGATTACCCCGACCACTGGGGAAATCCCGAACATAGGTACATTTTTAAAACATCTCAGTTATTTGTTTAAAAAATTTACTTTTTACTTTCCTCTGCACTTTAGTAAACAGGAAAATCTCCAGCTTTCTATATACAAGAAATCTTAATTTTATCTCTAAAAAGAAAAGACCTATTTATAATCAAAGCTTAAGTGTCTCCCCTAATTGTAATCGTTCAGAGGTCATTTTCTTAAAAAGTTTTAAGAATTTGATTTCCTTCTTTTCATATGTTGTTTATATCTTAATTTGTGGTTTATATGTGCTACATGTTGATTCTTCGTTTTGGAAGTTTTTAGTCACCGACATTGCCTTCAGCAGCACATTAACAGACTACCGGGTGACTGGGGTGTATGGAATACCCCCAGGAAAGCGGGATTCGGGGCCCTCTCCGGAAGATTAAAATAATACTCATTGTACATTACATTTTAAAACATTTTTGACCTAAAGAGCAAATAAAATCATTAAAAAATTATTTTTATCTTTGATAGTCTAGTTTTTTTATATAAAATGTGGTACTATAAAACAAATAGTAAAGAGTTTGTTTGTTTATTCAAATAGTAAAACACAACCTTGTTTTACAATTTTAGTTAAATGATACCAATGTATCTCGAAAACAAAACAATGATAAAAGATAGTGTGAATTGAATACTCAGAGAAAATAAAGTTTTCTAAACAGGTTTTAGACCTACAAGTCTACAACTAATGTAAATGAGGCTCAACAATGTATAGTTTAAAAATTAATTGAAAACTGCTTTTTTAAAAGCTAAACTAAACTTGCTTTGCTGCTCGCTATGAAAACGAAAACAGATTGCTGCTTTAAAGTTTAATCCATCTTCACCTTCATGGGGCCAAAAACTGACTCCGATTTCTTCACAATCGGAAATAAATTTTTGTGCAACTTTATCCATATCTACTTTATTTAAGATTGTTTGTGAACGTAGCAAACTGATTGAGAATCGTTTAGGTTACAGTTGACCTAAGATTCTTGAAATATTGGGGTGGACGAAAACAATTTTACAAATAATAGGGGGACACGTAATGGGTGCCCCTGGTGGGATTGACGCCAGTGGTCATTGAAGAAGTAATATTAGGTCGTTTACGTCGTTTGATGACTAATCCATAAGTCTATTTTAACCTTAAAAATTATTGTGTTTAAATGGTAACGTATAATCTAAAGTATTGCATTCATGAACAAATAACTGTTAAATGTTTACAATGTGTGCAGAGATGGGGCTTGTTTCTTGTGGACGTTTAGTTTGGCACTGTTAGGTACTGAAAAATATGCGATGAACGTACGGAATTATGTTGTCTTAAACATGGTGGAACTACGCCTTCTATAATCCCTTCATATTGCACCATGGTACTCGAGAACCAATAACAGTAGATGAGTATCAGGAATACATGCCACTGTCTTACACATATGCTACTTATGTCGAGTTCATGGTTGCTGCTTTTCTCTTTGATTATCATAGAGGATGAGAAAGTACTGGATGACGAAGGCAACCATGAGTGAGATATGATTGTCACATTGCTCACTAGACTGCGCTATAGTGGCCATTTTAGTCTCTTGAGGAAAGTTACGACACTACTACCTTCACCAGCTCTTCCATATGTTGCACTACTTGAAACTAAATCAGATGCCGAACTCCCTCTACATATTAAACACTCTTCTATTTCTAAATGTGAGAGGCCGAAAAAGAGGAAATTAGGTCGTCCAGTAAAAGTCAATTCAATACCACCTGAACTGTTCTATAACCTCCACACTTACCTTCTGATGTGCCTAAAAGGCCTGGTCCCTCCAAAAAGAAAACAATAGATTGCCCAAAGAATAAGAATTCTAATATATTAAAACGGGTTATTATCAAACTTGAAAATTCTTATTCCCAAAATAATCTAGTTTCAAATTCTGAAAACTTAGAAGAATTTGCAACCTTGAATGTTATTGGCTCCAAAAGCAGTATCTCATGACGTCCTAAAAAGAAATAGGCAAAGGTCGACCTAAGCAGTCGTCTTTTACTCCAGAGCAACAACATGGGGATGCAGTTCAACGTTATTAATGTCATATCTCGACACTTCCCAGGATACCAACTTATAGTAGAATAATATGGCTACAAAATTTATTGTCATTGTAATATAGCGTGCTCTAATAGCTATATGTCTTCTATATTTCCAGATTTAAGTCATAGTACCGAGCATGTGCAGTAATAATAGAAGACACTCAACAACCCGGAAGGCTTCGGTAACGACTATTTCCAAGCTATACGAAGATTTACAGTGCATGCGGGATATCATTTCCAAGACATGCATTCAGCATCTATACGGCCTGCCATTTGTACCGGAATTGTTGCCTGTGTCCCCGTTTGAGGTGGTGACACGTCCTAGTAAGGTGAGTAGGTTGTGTTTTGCTGGAGTCTGTGTAAAATTTCCAGATGCCCTACTACAACCTACCATGATATCCTTGTTGTGTGTCAACATAAGAGGTCCATGGATTTCTATTGTGATGTTTTTAAAGTGTTTCTATCAGCGTATTTGGCAAGAAACTATCCAATCTACCCTCAGGTGCGGACCTTGATATATATACTTGAGATTGTCACATAATTTTCTCCAACCTGCAAGGTTAAATTTCTGGGTGAAGTAAGGCTACACTCCAATTTCAAAATAAGTATACCTTCTGGTCAAACCAAATAACCGAAATGGTGGTTGAAGTAACTTTTCAAAATGGTCACCTTCAGCATCAATACATTTCTGAGGACGAGTCACGAATTCTTACGTACTTCAAACTAAAGTCCCCAAGAGGATTTCTGTGTAGTACATATAAGTGAGATAGACATACTAATCGAGAAGCGCCACCATGGTTGGCGCGAAACGTAATAAAATTTTTAAAAATTAACTCTGCTTTCCCTTGATTTTGAGCACTTTTTATTACTTTTCTCGCTCACTATTGTATAACAGTGCACATACATATTCTTAGTATAAATCTCACCCTGGTCAAAGTAAATACCACACTGAAAAATACTTCTGTTGATATAAATATTCCAAGTAATTTTTCGTCTCTTTGTTTCCTTCTTTCCTTTCTCCTCCAGAATTTTACGCCCTCTTACTTCGGCGGCCGGGACCGTCGAACCCCTCGCCCCTTCCCGCGGAAGGGCAATGGCACATCATTGGAATCGTATCCCAAAGTGTGTCTAGGTTGCAAGCTTTACCATGGTATACCTCATCTTTTGTTGTGCTCCATAAGAAAAATCGAGGGCGTAAGGTCTGGAGATTTATTGCAGGAAACTTGATTGGTCTTTTGCGCCCTATCTACTGGTCTGGTACATTTTGATCCAGGTATGTTCGCACATCCATCGTAAATTGTAAGATTATAAGGAAAAATGGAATCAGTACGGATTGCCATGTACTTTTCTTCAGTTACAATACCATCGAAAGGCTCAACGAATCCCCTAGAAGATAAACCACACCACACGCTTACATCAAGCAAATTTGCAGCCTCCTCAACAGTAAGGTGGGGATTATCTGCAGCCCAGTGTACATAATTATATCTGTTGATATTTCCATTATGTTTGTATTGTGCTTTATCCGACCAAACAACGCTACCCATAAATTCTGGTTCAAGTGTAACCATTTCCTGAATCCATACACAAAATTGTATCCTGCGAACTGGGTAGTTGTTACTTAGCTGTTGAACTATTCTTAGAATGTACACATGAAATTTATCTTTCTCTAGCAAGCGTGACCCTTGCATTGAAGATTTTTATGGTGAATGCTGAAACAGTCAGAGCAGAAATTCTCAAACTTCCCGTACTATTTAATTAGCTACTTCCACTCGTGAAAGCTCAAATGTCCGTCCACTATGTTGATGTCCGTTACTCTCCTGAAACTAAATGGGTTGGATAGCTAGACCTATGTTGCTGTTGCCACATGCTGAGGAAATTGTCAGTCAACCCAGAAATTTAACCTTACAATTTGAAAAATATTTTTTAATGACAGTTCGAGGTACGTATACACTTTTATGACGCACCCAGTATATAACAGCTGAATTAAAATTGAGACTGAGCACAGAAATTACACAAGTTAAATTCTTATATGCTACCGAAAATGGATTTTAAAAAAGTAATAGTAACACTTTTCATTTCAACGAGTATTATTTATTCTTTCTGATACTGTACATTAGTGTTAAAAGTAAATCACTTATTTACTTAAATTTGAATTCATAACAACCTCATTTATTGCTCTGTTATTACTGAATGCGGTAATATGTTTATTCTCCGTTATACTAATTTTAATATCTAAAAAGATCTTGTGTTTCTACAATTGAGTATCTCTATCATATTGACAATACTGCTTAGGAAATAGATTTTCTATCTTTTACATGGAAAATAAATAATACTTTGCAATTAGACATTCAAGAGATTAAGTACTTGAAGTTCTGATGAATATGTTTTTCGTTGAAATTTGATGTTGTATTCGTTTGTTATATAAAATGAAGCCAATTTGATCCACGGTAGGTCAGAATTCTCGACGCTGACATTCTTCAAAGAGAATACACGTCCAGCGCTACGTCCATAAAAATTGACGAGGCGGGAAGAAAAGACAGAAATATATGCGTTTTGTGTGCGAGTGATACATTTTCCTGATTGAAATTCCTCCAATGTTGTTTCTTCTTCATACTCTTGGCCTGAATTCCCCCTGCCCGACCCACCTATTGCAATTCTATCCTATTATTCATTGGCAACTTTTACGGCTCGTTTCGTGAGCGTGGATTCCGAGAATTACTTTCATTCAAGCAAAAGGAAAAAAAAGAGACGTTTAGTATTTTAATTCAATTATGCATTTCACAATCAAAGGTTACTCGTTTCTTTAGGAATTGCGCTTCGAAATCACTTCTTATTTTTGCTTTTCAAAAATATATTGTTTAAATTTTCAATATTTAGAAGTGAATATTAAAAAAGTTGTTTCTACATTTTTTTTCACATTCAATCTTTATACAGCTGTAGTTCCAGACTTGGAATCCGCGTATCTCTATACACGAATACCATGCAGAGGAAATTTTTTCATTATTAAACGAAAATGAACTAAACATGAGGAATATGGTGATTGGGCGTTGTGCAATAACATGCAACAATTTTATAAATATTAGGTCTAACGCTTAGTAGCTACCATATTTTATAAATCCGATGAATATTGTATTCAATTCGCAATAGAATCAAATCCAATTACCAAAGTCATGTGAGAAAAAAGACAAAGTTTGTACAATAGTCTTAAGTACACGAAAACCTTAACACTGTTTTTCTACATTAGAGAGTTATTTTGAATATCTGGATATGAGTACCAAAAGTGGACTTGATACAACTATGCGCCGAATATTCCATAGAATTTTTTCTCCAAAATATTCTTAGATTTAGCACTGATATTAAACTACATAATAATACTGTATTTCACAACAGATAAAACATATATAGACTGCGCTGGAGAAACAATTTACTGAGAAAAAAATGTATGTAGCGTACGTAACATCGTATGTTACATTTGTAAATCCTGTAGTTTTTGGACTTAACGTACAGCAAACGTATAACTGAAAACGCATGTTTCATAATACTTTCTGTGTAAGTGTTCCTCCATCTGTACGTACTTTACGTATGAAATAATATAGGCTGTCAGGATCTTTCATACAAATGGACGTATATAACATATAGCTGACGAAGGTAACATACATAGGCTATATATATGCAATATAACGAAGAATGTTAGATATCAGACATCCTGCAACGGCATGTTGTAACATCTAAGGGCAGTGTGTATGTAGCATACGGATAACGTATGCTCCGTACTGATTTCTGTAGTAAACAAGAGGACTCCGTATATTTGTACAATACACCGCTGTCCGGATAACGGATTTTTCTCAGTGTATAAGTCAGAAATCGGCCAAAATGAGATTAGTCAAAATTGGAATATATGTGCCATGTTCCACCTCCAGTTAACTTGGTATAAGTTAATTCTAAACGTGAGTCGAATAATCGCGTCTTGGTACTATTAGTATACGTGATTCATGCTTATGATTGGTAAAATAAAAACTTGCCTCCTAAAAAACAGTTTTTTTTTTACTTGTACTGTTTCTCCCTCGCAGTCTAGATATAGTCATTGCTGGTCTTGTTCTACCACGTGCACCTTAGGGTCACGAGGTTTTGGGTTCGATTCCCGGTCGGAGAACCTTGAAATTGAACGCATTACGGTAGTGTGACACGAACTGGCCCCTCAAACTTTTAATAGACGCCTCACTGCCCCTCCCTCTTCCTCATATCCACTACACTACTGGAATTCTGCGGTTCGAGAAATCCTCAATGAAAGGTTGCCAGTCATCAACAAAGTTCTTTCTTACCAAGAAGTGGTGGCAATCAGTGGAATACACTGGGTGAGGAAAGGTTTCATGCTGCAACTCATAGAAAGACTATACTGTCCTTTGAGCGACATGTGGGCATGCATTTTTGTGGAACATGAAGATACCATGCTCACCATTGCTGCATATTTACAAAGCATTAATGAAGTCCAGCATTAGAACAATCCGCAGTGACAATCTTGCCTCGACGAAGAAAGGCATGATAGGTCGCTCATAATATAGGCTACCACACCTGCGTGTTTTTGAGATCCGCATGAAGAAAGTTTTGAAACCATTCTGGAAGTTAACCATGATTCACTGTCCGGACCGTTTACAATACTCGTATCAGAAGAGACAATCTGACAGGAAATGTTTCCGGTTGTTTCGTACACTAGGGTAACTGAAATCTTTATTGGTGGTATTAATTTATATAGCACTCATGAGGCTAAACTTTGAGCGATAGGACAGAGTTGCCGAATGGCAGCGATACGATCTATGCCTAACTCGTCAGTGGCACAAACACTTTTCCGAGAGTATGTTTCTACGCTGTTCCTGAAGAGGTCATCAGAACATGCTGTTGTTCGGTAGCAATGGACTCATTTTTTGACATTGTCACCGATACGAAATTTTATAAATTAACGGCGTATGGTGAATTCATTCACCAGACCTGACCCAACGTCACTTTTTTTCGGTTAGATATGCAGAGTGACACATTATGAACTCGTGAAGAAAAATAACTCGGAATTGTGTGTTCTTCATGTCACACTTTCAAACGATCCTATTCAACATCACGTTGTCTTCTGACTCACTTGCCTCCCTAGCCTGTTTTCTGAACATGTACGGAGTTTGTGACGTCGTCTCCTGACCTTGGTCCATTAATTGGTTTAATTATAAAGAGTGGATTCCCATCAAACGCAACTTTAGATATTTCAATTGCACTTACCCAATAATTGCAATAAATTTAGTGTTATAACACAAAATTACATTTCTCTTTGTCATTGCACATAGCATTTTTGCTGATGTTTCCTGCAAATATATAAAAGCTCGTTTATTATATAGGATTGCTAACTTTTCAAAGTGGAAAGTCAGGACATTCTTGGTTCAAGATTGAGAAAAAAACACCTAAAATATACTGTACACAACCATCCGGTAGAAAAGTTCCTTTTACATTTTTCCTTTTTCTCCCTGAAAATTACACTTCTCTTTACTAATTATTTGCTGACCCAACAGTACCTTCTGGTTTGCACATCCAAAAAATTCTATAGAAATAAGCAGAAACTTTCCTTTCAAAATTAATTGAGCTTCCAGTGAAACCATGTGGAATTTGTTATGTTCATCATTCTCAGATTTCTCATGTTTGAAACAATCGGCTCAACCAAAGCATTAACCAATGAAACTGGCAGCAAAAGATTCCAAAATTTTAAGAGATTTAGTGTTTCACAAAATTTCGAACAGTAACTTATTCGCTAAATGCTTTACAAAAGTGTCTGAAATTAAATGAAATTTTTAGCTTTATGTCCCACGGTTATGCCCTTAAAGGAAGCGGATGATTAATGAAAGTGAATAATAGTGTAAGAACTAGTGGAATAAGAATGTAGGAGGAAATGGGAGAACCCAAAGAAAACACGGATGGAATGTTGCCCACCACAAATTCACATGGTCTTGGATTGAACCAGTAATCCTTCTCACTAAAGGTGAACGCTCTACCACTAAACCACCACACCCCCGGGAATAGTTGTGTGTGTTTATTGTCAAAATTAGATATTTGTTATCAATATCAATTTCCCTGGTCACGAATCAAGTAATGGAATAGGTGGAACATTAATAAAATAGGAACGGTTGAAAATCGTGATATTGAAATTTAGTCGGAACAAGACAGACGTCTAAGACGAGACTTGCAAATTTAGTAGTTATTTCAGTGTATTTTCTGGATTTACACTAAATGTGAATTATTATACTTATTAATAATAATAGTGCATGTAAACTGCATTGGTATAAGAATTTCCTTCTTTACCTTTACTTCAGAGGTGGATGTGTACGAACACATTTTCAAAAGGGAAACGTTTTGAACACATACACAATAGTGTATGCAGTACATAAAATTCCAATACCAGGTCTCCTGTCTCTGACCTTCCGAGATCCTAAGATACACCGAATTTCAGTTCAAGTGCCCAGACTTCCTAGTTTGCTCGGCCTATGGCTCTCACTTCATAAACCTCCAGGCCACAAAATCTCAGTTTCGGCACCAAGTTTCATATCTCTAACGTCTCAGGATCCTGAGATATGAACATCTTATTATAATAATTGTGATCTCCACCCATTTTTCTTCCCTTTTAGGCCATATATAAAAATAACTTAAATGCCTATCGAATTATTTTAAATGAGAAGTCGAAATAGCAAATTGCATGTTTCTAACCTTAGACATCTTTATAATTGCAATCCTCGCTTCCCACCTTTCCCTCTCTTTTCTTAACCTTTTTACTAAAATATCAGAAAACGATGAAACACGTGTGAAATTATTTTAAATATGAAGTCAAAGTACCAAATTTCAAGTCTCTAATCTTAAGGGATTGAGCATTATTTTCCGCCCCTTTTCTTACCTTCAAGATCAATTATGAAAAAACGCTGAAATACATATCTATTTTCGATGGGAAGTTCAAATACCAAATTCCGTGTTTCTAATCCTCAGAGGTTCCGTGACATCTACATATTATAATAAAAAGTACAATTCCCACCCTTTTTTTCCTTTCAACTTCTTTCCTTCTTCTTTTTGCTAAAATATCTAAAAACGCTGAAACACGTGTCAATTTAAAATGACAAATATAAATACCAAAATTTCAACTCTGTAACCTTAATCGGTCATTTTATGAAAATACTTTTCTTCCCTTTCACACTCTTTCCTGTCGAATTAAAAAATAATACTTTCTTAGTTGTACTCTACGTCACAATTCTATGTCCTGGTCTAATTGTTACTCAGTCTCTCAGAACTTCATATGTTATGTATTGAGATTGTAATAGACTTTGTAAGGATTATATTATATACTATGCAGCATGTAACACTTAAAACGTGTTTGAGATTTAATATTTGGCTGAAATACTGTTTCCAACAAGACTAGAGGAATTTCTCATCTCATCTCGATTCTCGCTTCGAAGACAAGATTTCTCGTCTCGTCTCGAATTTAAAAAATTACTTCTTGTCTTGTTTTCGAGATGAAATGAGACATTTCTCCTCTCGTACCAACACTACTTACCTCATCACTGTAATATCCTTTCTGGGTCCTTCACAAAAAAGAAGGACCCTGGGTGCCACATTACAAGGTCCTTGAAATACTATACTTATTCTAAAAATTCAATTTCTGTTGCATTTATTCATAAAATTAGGAGAACAATTTCCAAGAAAATCACTGGAAAAGTCACACAAATTCCGCCGAATGTTTTGACAGAAATAAATTATGTTATATTGAAGAAATAAACTCTGGAAATTTCAGTAAAGAGGAACACGCAATATTTTATCAATTAATATTGAAATCGGAAATGATATTAGATTACCCCCTTCCAGTTTTAGTAGAGAGATTAGAGTATAGAATATGTTTTGGGACGGATAATTGATTACAGAAAACCATTTCTTTCTATCTATGACCATTTTCTCTACATCATCATTTAAACCGGAAGTGGTTGATTTATGCCACTTCCTGTTTGAATAGAAAGTCCAGAGAGAAGATGGTATCTATTCTTAGAACGCCAAATCGAGTCTAAGAAAATATCTTCTCGCTTTCTCTTATCGTTCCTGATTATGTAGTACACTGCAACAATTCACCTTCGTTCAAGGATTATCGTGTGGAGAAGCGGACACACTTTCTAACATTACAATATTATAAACATATCAGTCCCACTTGTGTGATCCTAGTCATTACTGAAGACACACAAGTAGATCGCTGTCTTCGATTATCTTCCCTCAATATATATATATAGTGAATCTCGTAAAAAAAGAACATAAAGTTTAATATCTGGATTTGGTACACCGAACGGAGTAGCCTACATAACTTTGGATAAGCTGATAGGTGGAATTCCAAACTAATGTTTTAGACATGTAAGACCGTGGAACGTAGAAATCCGTCAAAATTTCGAATACATTGTGTGCCTCGATCAGAACTTTCTTCACTCCTACACAGAGAAAACAAACGTATGTGGCGTACGTAAAAACGTACGTTACATAACTTAGTATGAATTATATTTGTAAAGAAAATTATGCATTTTCTGGTATCGGCACAGGAATCACATTCTGATAATTTTGCATATGCCCCACAAAAATGCCAACTCAGGAACAGAAAAAAAAATCCTCTTGAACTGATTTGCCTTAGTTGTTCTTTGTGTCCGAGGATATCATCCCAAATGTAATCAGTGGAATATTTATGGGGTTTGGGACTTTTAGACTGAAACCTACCCAAATTGAGTGATTTACTTTTAAAAATCCAATGTTAGTCATTCCTATGCCTAGAAGTTTCAAGCCCACCCACCAAAAGTCTAGTTATTTCTAAGAAAGCGAAGCTTTTCTGAGTGAAGGCCCTCTCAAACTAATTTTCTTTATCCGCCGCTGTTTGTAATTTATTTTCCAACAAGAAATCTATTCGGCATACTTAAATAGGAAGTTTACCTAAAATTAAAAGGCAGGAGATACCAGCTGTAATAATTTCCTAGCTAAGGGGTTACTTTGAACTGGTGCAAAGCAACCCCAATTACAGGATGAAATCGCTCTCTCCCAGTTTTATCTTTTTTTAAACTTTAAAATGTTTCACACTTCAATTTCAACTGTTGTCTCAAAGTCCCATTATATACAGTAGTAATCTAGGAAACTGATTTAAGTTTGACGGAAATTCTTGTAGGTGATATCTTCCAAATTTTGTCGGTCTTTACAGTGACTGCTTTCCATACCTCTAAAACAACAAACCCTCCCGGTAATTAAAATTGAAGTTAACCATCAATATTATAGCCAAAATACAGTTAGATATTCTATCTTTGGGTGGCAGTTGAAGCTTCCTCTTTACAGTTCATGATTTTACCGACAGAGGACTGTGTAACTTTTTCCATATTTTGTGCAAAGTTACCACTGATGTGCGAAGTATCGAACTTTCCGTATGGAAGAAACAACTGTATAGAGGAGATAAGGGTCTCACAGATGAATGTATATAACATATAGCTGAAGTATACAACATACGTATACATATGTAATATACGGAAAACTGTTAGAAATCAGATATACTGCAGCGACATGATGTAACATGTTAGCGGAGAAAAAGGCAGCATGTATGTAGCATATGGATAACGTATGATCCGTACAGATTTCCGTAGTAAACATATGGATTCCGTATATTTGTACAATACACCACTCTCCGGATAACAGATTTTCCTCAGTATATTGTCATCGAAAAAGCTGGCCACCCACTAGTCATTCAAAAACCATATTTAATCAACGGTATGTATGAAATTATGATGGTACAGCGTCAAGAAAGATCTCAAATGCCCAGAACAGATTATCATTGTTAGTCACTTCATCATGGATAAGATTGATGGATGTCCAGGAGTTAGGAGAGTGTCCAGACATTTTTTGAACCATATTGTACAAGACGAAATAATATTGTATCCTACTGTGTTAGATTGAATACACTCTTCAATTGCTTTTACTGTGAACGAACTTAGCCTGAAATTTGAATATTTTTCTTTAGTTTCAAAAATCAGTTTGTTTCAGTACTTTCCTATTTGAGTATAATTCTGAATTTCAAAAAAAATATTTTAAGTTTTGAATTTTAAAAAGAAATGTGAAAATTAATAAGGAGACAGTTTTGTACTTTTTCACGCACTTGACTGTTATGTTTGTGCAATAAGAAAAGTTACATTACATGTGCCTCAACTTATTCTCAGACTGGAGTGAGAAAAATGACTGAATAATATAGTACTTCAATAACCTGTAAAGAAAAAAAAACTTTTGATAAGCATTTTGTGTAGGAAGACAGAATAACGCGAGGAAGTGGGAGAGGGAAATACAATTCGATTATTTTCCGTGGGAGCAGCAGCCAGATTTTATGCGTGGTTGTCAAATTTAAATTATCATAGTCCGCTGCAAAATGAAACGGGATATCTATAAAACTGCCCAGTCATTTTCTTGAGATTTGTCATTGAAACACTTTCCCAAAATTACAATGTTCTACGTACAGTAGTACCTGAACTAATCATGACCAAATTTTACATGCTTTTAGATAAGGAGAAACTCAGCAAGGTCCAAGGATTAGAGACCGCCTTAAATTTCTTTCTCTTTTCATTTTATGAATTGATTAATGTAACTAAATTCTTGAATTGGCCACCTAAAAGAACGTGTGACTCACATTCAGAATTATGGCATCAGAACTAAAACCGAAGATGTAGCATATTTCTACAGGTTTCGGACTTTTTTAGAAAGATAAAGGCGGAGATGGTATATTCGTGCTACATCCGTATATATAATATATATAATATTTTAATTATTTATTTCAATTTTCTTCTTTACGGCGATCAGTATTGAAACAGAAACTCGTTGCTATCTATGGCATTCGATTTCAATTGACCAATATGAATGAAAGTAAGGTCTATTCCTGGAATACTGAGTCCATATCAAAATCGGTATTGTCGTATCGTTATCTCTTAGCGTCTTTTCTCCGTAGAGGTCAATATTGAAACCAGAAGTGATAGTAGATTTTTACCGTTTCCTGTTATGCTGAATCCATTTCAAAAACACTTTCTCGCTATCTACGAGGAGGGATTTGAAAGTTCGTGTCCTGGCAAGGAAGGACGCAATTATTTTATGTTTGTATACATTATTAGCTCTGTAGGTATATCTGTTGGTAGTCACTCTGTAAAATTTCATTTTTCTATTGTTTCAGGTGGGTAGTTTATAAGGCACTAAGTGGAAGTGACTGAAATTTATAACATAGAGAAAATCACCAGGACAATGCGCACTTTCACATAACCCTTACATCCTGTGCAGAAATCGATTCCAGTGGGTTCGACTGTTGCCGCAACCACCCTATTTGCCTGGTCTGTCCTCTTCAACTTTCACTTGTTGAGAACTCTGAAATGGTTTTTGGGGGATCAGCGATTTTCTTTAGATGCAGAGGTGAAAAGTGTACTGGGATATTTTGAAGGGCTCGAGGAATCATTTTTTAAAAGTGATATAGAAGCGTTACCAGGGAGGTGGCATAAATGTATCTCGGTCGAAGGGGTTCCATGGAAAAATAAAATATAAATTATCCAAATAATTTCTAATTTTGTAGATCAGGCTACGAATTTTGCAATCCACTCTCGTATTATTGCTTTTCTATGGTTATTGACATTGAAACCCAAAATAGTTTATTTCTACCATTTACAATCCACAGGGTTAATAGAGGAAATGGAACTTATTCTTGCGACACTGAATTGAAGTCGAAAATTCATCTCTCGATATCTATATTTCTCATTTCTGCTCCGTGACTATGAGTATTGAAAGCGGAAGTTGAAGCAGATTTTACCCTTTTCAGTATTATCAAAGATAAAACCCATTCCTAGGACGCTGATTCTATAGCTATAAAGAGCTATTACTCTTGACATTTCTAGACTATCATACCAAACTAATATAAGTATGGGAACTCCGATAAAACGTATACTACATCCGTCAGTCTGTCTGTTCACAGGAATGAGAGCCAAACTGTAGAAAATAGCTAGAATGGACGTTTCGAAATTGATTTAATGCCTCAAAAATAGGTTCCTTCTCCTACTCTTCTATTCAAACCAGAATTTTGAAAATAATAACTTTTTTAACGTTGAACTATAAAGCAAAACAGCAAATGGGAGAAGCAGTTCTCTGCAATCGATTCAGCCTCTCAAGAACATATTCTTCACCAACCCTTTTCTCTCTACTAAAACCAGAAGTAGAAATTATCCCTACAACTTCCGGATTTCAATATTAATTTCCATTGACCAGAGACGACAAGAGATAATGAGAAATGACTTTTTGATATGGATTCAGCTTCTCAAAAATAAATTCTAATTTCACCTTCATTCCTCTATTCGTATAGAAAACAGTGGAAAACTATGGTTTTCAGTTTAAATAATGATCGCCATTATGAAAAAAGTTAAGAGACAAAAGGAAATAGGATTTTGAAATAGATTCAGTACTTTAAAAACTTGTGAGATCTGCGTATTTTTTCTCAGTTACAAGTGGAAATGGCAAAACTTTATTACAAATTTCTATTTCAATATTGAGTTCCAATTGAGCGAAAACAGTCAGAAACAACGAAAAACGGCTTTTTGATATGGATTCAGCTTTACAAGAATGTGTTTTACATTTATCCCTCTATTCAAAACAGAAACAATAGAAATTTATGGTTTCTGGTTTCAACACAGATCGGCGTAAAGAAAACGTTGTAATAGATATTGAAATGTAGTTTCTCAATATGGATTCATTAACACATGTTTAGGTACCATCTGAGACTTGATTTTTCTATTTCAACTGGAAGTGACGACATCAGGTTTCAATATTGCTCTCAATAGAGTGTAAACGGTGAGAGATAGCAAAAGGTTATGAATTTCAAGTGTAAAAAATAAGTTTCATTTTACTCTTTATTTCTGAATTCAAGTCGGAAGTTGTGAACGTAAGAATCTCCCTTTCGGCTCTGATCGCTGTAGTGATAACACGATAATGTACAGCTAGGAGCAGTTTTTCTTGGTAATGGGGATTCAATAGCACATGGATAGGTTACATATCTGGCTTTATTCCTCCATTCCAACCGGAAATGATAGAAATCTACTACTCCTTCCGGTTTCGAGACAGATCTGCATGGAGTACAAACGGTATGAGATAGAAAGAATTTTTTTCATATGAATTCAGCTTTTAAGAAATAAATTCAAGTCCATTGCACTGGCCACCAATGGTTCGGTAACACGATAAAATAAACTGATTTTTATTGTATTTTTTAGAGCTAGATTCTAGTACTAAGTGAAAATTTTCCACCTGGTACCAGTTGCCTGTTATTTCCTAAAATCTTCCAAACAAGTGATGTTTTTGGCATATGAGAATATTTTGCTTGCTTGTTGACAACAGTAAAACGTCTTTCAATGCTTTCACCAGTGAAGCTAATACGAAGTCAGAGTCATTGGTTGATTCTCAAATGATTCTGTTGCTTCTTCTTTGCTCTAAACTGGAACTAATAAATAATTTCGTCAAAACAATGGACAAATAAGGATAAGGATTCAAATATTTAAGGAGATTTTTTTCCCGAAACTTAGTGATGCTACGTTAAAACAAGAAATTTTCGTTGGGTCTGAAATCCGGACACTGTTAAACGATACAACTTTTGGAATAACACTTTGGATAAGGAATTCGCAGAGTGGAAATCTTTTGCACCTATGGTGAAAAGTTTCCTTGGAAAACATAAGAAGGACAACTGGCATTTATTAGTGAAGAATCTTCAGTAAAATCACATATATTTGAGATGTCGAATGTCACTGAATATATATTTTCTACACTTGCGTATGAACTTCTTTGTAAAGAATTTGGGTGACGTCAATGATGAACAAGGAATGAGATTTCAAAAGGATATCGGTGTGATGGAAGAACACTACAAGGGAAGATGGGACCCAAGGATGATGAAAGATTACTGCTGGATTCTGCAAAAAGAAGTCCTTATACCATATAAGAGATAGAAGTAAAAACTCAAAGAGACGTTTCAACTTCTGTTGTCATTTCATGTATCACTTTTCATTATGTTCTAATTATATTATGGAAATGTTTAAAGTTATGATTATCCTTATTATTTCGTATTAATGTCAACTGTGTTTGTACATCATATTTTTACATACTCTAGATATAGAGATCAAAGATAATAATGTAATATCATAACTGAATGGTCTCTGTAGCAGGTCAAATGTACACATAAACATGGCAATGAGAAAAATACAGAATTACCATAACAAAATAGTCTTATGTGCTGAGTGGTTTGCTATTTCATATCTGAAATCAGCACACTAAAATTACTGTAAAACAGTATTTGCTTTCCATGTTACCAAAAATGTTTCAAATTTGTTGATCAGTGTTATTATTCTTGGTTTCTTTATGGTGTATGGTTTCTTTATCATAATTCAATCATTAGTGTTTCCTTATTTAAATAATACGATACACAAAAATATTTTCATCATGATCATTCCCCAGAATTATTCGTTTTGATGCAATACAGCGTAACATTTTCTTTGAGGTTTTCCAGTCATACCAAAGCAAAAATCAGCAAAGAATTAAGGGGGTGTTCGTCAAACATTTAAACAATATATTTCACTATAACGGTCGTTTAATATAAAATTAGGTAAATTTTTCATACGTTTTCCTGGTTTTCGAAATCATATCCCCTCCTTGGTTTTAAAACCAGTCGAGATTGAGGGAGTGAATCTAAACCCCTTCGTGTAACTTCCACGGTAACTTTCGTGAAAACGATTAGATTTTGATGGTATGTGTATTATAAGACTGTCGCATTATTATTTCCGCTTCGAGTTAAAATCAATAATGAGGGAGTGAATTTATCCAATAATGAAATATGCTCCGCATTAAAACAACAGTCATATATATTGTCATACGTATATATATATACTTCCAGGTCCTTGTCCGGAGGTGCGAATTGCACTATGTGGCAAAATCGCAGATAAAGAACCATAGATTAGAACTACCAATCCACGAAATAATTACATCGATTCTTGCCAGATCACAGTTAAAGTTAATAGGCGCTGACACTAGCACCACTTATTACCTTAACAATCGATGTAACTGTTTGATGGATTTGTAGAGTAATGCAAAGGATTGAAGGAAGTGGATTAATTTATATTTTAATTCTTGATAAGTTGAGATACCAACCAAAACTCCGTCATGGCTGCATGAACAACATACTGTATGCGCTTTGACACGGGAGACCTTTGTGCGATCCCAATTTCATATGGTTCACATCCCACATTAAGCTGTAGGTACACATCTTGTACAGCTACACTGCTAAAAAGGAGGCTAAACTCAAAATCAAATCAAACAAAATTAAACTAACCAGTGAGATAATTTGGAAGCCTCAAAGAAAATATAGACCCCATGCCGTAGGCGTCAGAGGATCACCGATTTGCAACTAGAGATATCTTGAAAATTATTGGAAATTATACCACCAGCGTTTTGAAAATTATACCACCAGCGGCAGAGACGCGACGAAACGCCAATGAACAACAAAATTACTTCCTAAAATATGTTAAATCGCCTATATGCGTAATTTTTTACATTAAGGAGAGTCTTTTTTAAAAATACTTTAAAAAAATTAAAAAAATACGTACCCCAGGGTAGGCGCGAACCATCAACTTTTGGATTACTACGCGCGTGCTCTTCCGACTTGGCCATGGATGCGACGGAGTTAACGTCTCTTGTAGAGGCATAAAGCGTTGAGGTATTTCTAATTTAGCTAATCAGAGTGCCCGTGTAACCATGTATTTTCGACGATAACCGTTTGAAATGAGATAAAAATCCGTTCTCCATGTAATTTTAAAACAAAATGACACGCGTCTATTTACTTTATTTCATGGTTCCCCCATATTCATTTTCAGATGTTCGGCTACAGTTGTAATCTAAATTCATACAATTATACGCACTCATCTCAAGATTTTTCACTTCATGATGTAGATGTAGGGGTTATTCTTGACCTCTGTAGCTAACTTTAGGAACAATTAGTCAGGAAAAATAATATATAACAATAACCGCATGTACAGCGGGCCACAGAAATTCTTGATGTACAAAATCCGTGAGATAGGCAACCCAACTAACGCCTGCTCCAAGATTAATTACGCCTGGTAGTAGCTAGCACAGCAGCGTGAAGTTGCTCCCAACTGTTAAGAGCACAAATCGTAAAGAGTGTTTTCGTGCAGAAGTGGAGCGAAATGCTGGCTGATGAAATGACAAAAGGGAGTCTTTGAATACTTGTACTCATAATACTTCTTGTTTGTATGATATACACGTAAAACTATACACAGCCACTTGAAAAAATATACTGATATCAGAGGCGCTGATGAGAAGATAACTGTCGGGGAACTTAGTTAATCTTATAATTAATTCAAATGAGGGTTATATAAACAAGTTTACTTAGTTCAAATAACTATACATATCCGCGTATCAAATAATATACGGATAGATTATGCGGTATTTATTGTAGGTTATTTTTTTTAACTAACTCAAAGCTTTGCGCTGAGTTTTGTAACTATTAACAATAATCATACCTGCAAATCAATTAAAAGTATGGATGCATCATTTGGGGCAAGAACCCAACCCCCAATGACAATTTTGGGGATCTAACAGGGCGTGAGCTCCTACGTTCGGCGCTACTGATTCATACGTAATACTACTTAGAAATTGCTGATTTTGTTATTCGTTAAATAATTTTCGAAAATGCTAACTATAGGTAATTTATTTGTAAAGATTAAAAATGCAAAATTCGATAACACTCAAACGAGTTGGACAACTTATCCGTATTAAGGAAGGCCTATTTCCCGTTAACTTGCAAATATAACTGAGGGTTCATGATTTGTATAATATTTGTGAAATTTTAGACATTGGGACAACGAGAAAAGGGAAGAATATAGTGTCAATAAACAACAGCTTAAAGATGCACAAAATTAACGGATAATATCAAATATAGAACCGTTGATAAAATTAACTCTGCAATTCGTTTTCACCATTCATTTTTCATGCTTTATCTTCAAGATCACTGAATTTCTCCACTGGAGATTATCTTTCATTTAGCAGCATCCAACTGGAGCTCAGCCTTGTAAATGAAACTTTTTAAAAAGACTAAACGCCGAAGGCTGGAATCGAACCCGGGCCACCAGATTAAAATCTACAACTCTAACCACTCTTCTAAAGCGTTACTTCCTTCGGCTCGCCTAAATAAAGAGTCTTTTCTCTTCGTTCAAAAGAGTACCTCGCTAATAGTCAGATTGATTGGCAAAATAAAGAAACATGTAACTGACTTGGAGGGCATTATATCACTGTATTCACTAAATTATCAACATTACAGATTTTTTAAAAACAAAATACAAAACTCCTTCATTTTCAATCAAATATCGCGTGTATTATACTCATAAACAAATTAAAGACAAATCAATTTCTGCTTAGAAGTCGTGGTTAAGTGGTCAAGGCGTTTGACAAGTAATCTGAAGGTAGCCTAATCGAACCGGATCCACGAGCAACCAGTACATCTTTTTTACTTTAGAAATTTTGGTAGCGATTGATCGGCGATGACACACGTTTTATTTTCTTCTGATATTTGAATACTCGGATGTTTCAATACTTGAACTATCAAATCTTCAGAAATAATAATAATAATAATAATAAACTAATAATAATTATTATTATCTCATAAAAGATTAAATGTTAGGAGCTTATTATCGCTCAGGGCATAACATTACAACCAGAAATGTAACATTTGGCAAGAATGTTTCGGTTTTGTTTAGTGTTGCTGACGAGAAGAGGAATTTCTCATTTCGTTTCTGATACAAAACAAACAAAATTGAGACGAGAGTTAACATTTAAGGCGAGACAGTGATACCTCAAATTATCGTCTCGCTTTGGAGATGGAAATCGAGACGAAACGAAAAGTATCGTAAACATTTCTCTTTTTATCTCGATTCTCGAAATAGTGTATGTCCATAATTTAAGTAGCAATTGCTTTGTAGACTGAATCTTATACACTATTTTGTTACTTTATATTTCGGAGCTCATTGAGTTTATTATGGTGTGTGTAGTTACTTTGTAGCAAAGCTTTTATAATTACTTCTGCATGTCCTTAAAATTCGTTTATTATATGCCTTAGTGTTCAATGATATTAAGTTATTTTTATTACAGTTATCTTATTCAAAACATACAGTAGAATACTTTATACATGAAACTTCAGTGGAACGCTTTGGTTTAAAATTTTGGTAGTTGCAGAGGTATGTCCTGGAGATCCAGACACCCTCCCGAATTCTCGATTTATCTGTAAGTTTTGCCTAATTTTAGGACAACTTTAAAAAGTTTTAATACCATTATTCTTATTCTTATTCTTATTCTTATTCTTCTTATTATTATTATTCTTATTCTTATTCTTCTTATTATACTATTACTGAAAATTTAAGACATCAATATTACGTCCTATTGCAATTTAAATAAGCGTACTGAAGTTGATAGGAAAAGAAAAAGAAAGGAAAACAACAATTAGTGTCCGAAAGGAAACCAGAGGAGAGAAAGAAGATGTCAGCTCGTGGACAACATTAATATCGAAACTTCGTATGCCTAAACAGAAATTAAGTAGGATTTGTCTTCACCACGATACATAGTAACACGCTTTCTTTGGCTAAAAGACTTTGGATTATGTATACGTTATATTGATATTTTAACAAAATATACATACCAATATAAGAAAGAATAGTTCCTATTTACAAATTTTGGTTGAACGGATATATGGAACGTGTTGGAAATGGCGAACGAAAATATTATTATTTTTAGCAGTAGGAGTAATAGTGGAAAACGTTCAGAATAATTGCTCGGAAACAATATCGTTTCAGACACATTAATGACTCATACTAGGCACTAACCATGACTCTTAGGGGTCGTATTCATGAATTGTTTGCTACACACGTTACGTTTTTCACCACACTTCGAATCAAGATTGTAGATAGACATGTGACGTCAGTTAGCTAGTATTTCCCTTGTGAAGAAAGCAGTCTCCACTCTAACTTGTAAGACCGAAAGAAATTAAGCATTTTTCATTTTATTGCACATCAGAAGTATGAATATCTGAAGTATGAATAGTTCGTAAAAACAACCTACGGCAGCGAGAATCGAACCCGGGACCCCTGAATTATGAAACGAATGCTCACGCCACTATGCTAAGCCTGCTCTGTTAAGGAAGAGTCGGAAAAAATTTATGAAGCAAATTGTACACGTTTACGATAACGACAAAACACCTGATTTCTGTCATGATAAAATACTATAGTCGAGAAACTTCAAATTTAAATTAAAATACAAAAATATACATATAATGCCTCAGACCACTTTCTTTTCTGATTCACCGAAAGTATCTCCATATCTTGCTATTATGCAATAACAAATATCAATATCCAAAAATGCCTGGAGTTCTTTTTTCACTTATTGTTAAAAATACTCATCTTAAGTAAGTAAACAGAAACAATTGAAAAAGGATGGGTAATGGAAGCCTTGAAAGTAAAAGGTAGATAAATTCTCCAGTGTTCAGAAGCATATTTTTTAAGGACGTTCGACCCTAGCAATAGGAGCTAAATACGGGGTTCTGATTATTTGTTATTATCTGTATTTCACCACCTACCATAAATATAGCAGAAATGAACTACCTACTGCTGTCGGTCATCTTGGCGGACACTACTAGCACAACTGGTTAGTAATTACCATTACTTTTGGCGTGTGTTCAAACCCGCCTCAGAGGAACGTTTTTAATTCTTATATTTTTTATTAACTTTCCATAGCACGATTTCCATTAAAATATGATAAATAATACTCAAAAAAAGTGATTTGCTTATGTTACGCGTGCAGTTTTGCTACACAAATCAATAGTATAGGTAGTAATAGCAGTAGTAGTAACAACGGGTCAGAAGCCCCGCAGGGCTCGTTTTGTTCCAGCTTGACTGCCATGATACTAATTTAACCTCAGGTGCTTCTTCAATTTTTTTCTTTAATTCCAACAAAGTGACAACTTTTTTCTATTACTATAATACACAATACATACACCAAAAGGTTTGGACAATCGCAAACTGCAACCAATCAGAAACGTGTATTTAGTTCCTTGACTAGGGTTGAGAGTGAAATAAAAATATACTGTTCAGAAGATACTGTCTACAATGCAGTAAGTAGAGTGGGCCGGTAGATAAGAGTGAGTCGGTGGATCGCAGTAAGTCATGGTGGGTCGCAGTACGTCATGGTGTGTCGCAATGGGTCATGGTGGGTAGTGTGTCGCAGTGGGTCACATGTTGTTGACCCTCGACCCACTTGCCCACTCCAACTCAGATCTGGGAATGGGGTACTTGGTTCTTTTCCAAGGCAAGTAAGCTTGAAGTGGACAACATCGTGCTCGTGAGTTTTCTCGGGACACTCCAATTTCCTCCCTTTTTGCTCCTTCCACTACTTTGCCCATCATAATTCACTTGCTTTAATCATGGTCTCGCTTAACCTAACAGGCATAATTAAACGGCAAAGATCATGAAATATCAAAAGTGCTAAAAACATTATGTCAGAAGTGCCTAAAAGACATGATGAGTTGCAAGGAAACTTTGTGTAGGGACAATACGCAAAAAATAAACTAATAAGTGTATTTTTTATTTTGTGTGGAAAAAATGGTTTTAATGGACAAAAGCCTCCATCCAAAATTTTGAAAGTTGACTCACTAAAGGCAAGAAGTAGTGGACTGAAGTGAATGTAATTGTGCACAGATATTGTATACTTAAAATGAGGCAATGTGTTTCGTATTTTCCTTTAAAAAACTTCCAAACCTTTGATTACGAATTATCTGAAGTGCTAATAAATATACGTCAGAAGTGCCTAAAGAAATGGAGGATTGCAACGAAACTTTTGTAGGGACAATATGCAAAAAGTAAGCAAACATGTATTTTTAGCTTGTACGGTGAAACAGTGTTGGGGCCAAGGCCTCTTCCGCAAAAAGTAAATATTATCGTGGAAGTACGGGAAGGAGTGGATCGAAGCGATTGAAATTGTGTGTAGATATTGTATATGTAAAATAAGGCAATTCGTGTTTCCCAATTGTCCCGATGTAATCTATTTCGTAAATATATAGATATCACGAGTTATATTATAGCTAAGAAAGTCGTTGTGTAAAAAATATTCTTGACGCTTCGTACCTACATCTGTTGACAGTGTGTAAATTACAAGGGGAATGAGACGGAAATCCTCTTTGGTAATACTGGATGTTACTATAACCAAAGAAGATTACCCCTTATTCCACTTGTATTAAGCGGTGAAAATCTGTCTCCAATATTGGGGGGGAGGACGGGTAAGACTGTTCCCATATTTTTTAAAGCGATGGTCAAAATATTTATGATGTTAAAAAACAGTACTGTGGAGGATCAGGGAAGCAGAGTTGTCTCCAACATTGTGAGGCGGGCAGATTTGAGGCTTATTCTGGGGAATATCAATTTTATCTCATTTTCCTTTGTGGTAATCGGACACAATTCATCGCATTTCTCCCCAAAAAACACATTTCAAATCGGATTATTGGGGGCACAATCCCTCAGTTCCAAGATTGGAGGGGACATGTCCCCCTCATCCCCCGTGCCATTTGTGCCAGTGCTTGTAATACACACGCTGTGAACAGATGTAGACACGAAACATAAAAATATTTTTACACAACGACTGTGGTAACCATAATATAACTCGTGATATCAATATATTTACGAAATAGATTATATTTTGTTGCCAGTTACCATGAAATATTGAAAGATTTTACAACTGATTTGAAGATTTCTATTGTTTTAATTCATTATAAACATATAGAGATTTAACATTTTAATTGTAGCTACAAGTGGCTGTTTTATTGGTTGAAGCAAAAAACGAATAAAAGCTGACACCAGCGGGAATCGAACCCGTAACTCTTGAAACGAGAGTCACAATTCGCTCTGACTCTGCCACGTCGTCATTTAATAAATTTGCGCAAAGTACGACATATGCGGGGAGTCGAAAACTTGAAAATGCTTTTTCTATGCTATATTAGGCCATTGCGCTCTCCCAGTTTGTAATATGAAAACTTTAAATGTTCACAATCACCTTGCAAAAAATGGCCCCGGTGTTAATTTACCAAAGCCTGCTTTCTCCTTAAGGCAGAGGTTGATAAGTGAACTTTGAGGCCATTTTTTGCAAGGTAGTAGTGCACATTTAAAGAGTTAATATTACAAACCGGTAGAGAGCAATGGGCAAAAATAACGGAGAAAACCCGTCTTAAAGTTTTCTACTCGCGGCATATATCGTACGACGCACGAATTTACCAAGTGACGGTGTAGCAGAGTGAGTAAGATCTGTAACTTATGTATAAAGTCTTACGGGTTCGATTCCTACATCTTTTTTTTTTTTTTTTTTTTTTTTTGCTTTAATCAATAAAGTAGGCATTTGTAACTGTAAGTAAAATATTAATTCACCGTATGTTTATAATGAATAAAACAATAGAAATCTTCAAATCACTTGTAAAATCTTTCAATGTCCCATGTTAACTGGTAAACAAAATTTAATCTATTCCGTAAATATACCGATATCACGAGTTATATTATGGTTACGACCAGTGGGTTTATCTCGGGGGGCTTTGCCAACTTTAGTCTTGGAAATGTGAAAATTCTCCAAGATATTTCATTTACTTTATTATAGTAAATAACATTTCGGGGAGGGCTTAAGCGCCCCCCTTAAATACGCCACTAGTTACGACAGTCGTTGTGTAATAAATGTTCTTGACGCTTCGTGTCTACATCTGTTGACAGTTTGCGAATTACGAAGGAGTTGTGCGGGAAATTCCCTTTGCTAATACTGGATGTTGCTATAACCAAAAGAGATTTTCCCCTCATTCCCGTTGTTATTCGCACACTGTCTACAGATGTAAACACGACGCGTCAAGAGCATTTTTTACACAACGACTGCGGTAACAATAATATTTACGGAATAGATTAAATTTTGTTCCTAGCATAGTTAACATGGAACATTGAAAGATTTTACAAGTGATTTGAAACTTTCAATTGTTTTATTCATTATAAACATATAGTGAATTAATTAATATTTCATTAATAGTCACAAAAGACTATTTTATTGGTTGAAGCAAAAAACTACCAACTCGCAAAAAATGGCCCCGAAGTTCACTTACCAAAGTCTGCCTTTTCGTTGTACGTAAAAAAAAGAACTTCAGGCAGTTTTGGACATTGATATTTGTAGTCGTAATAATAGCAATAGGACTTATACTACTGCTTGGCTTTCAAGACATTCAGCCTGTGAGTTTTTAGAGGGTCTAACTACTGGAAACAATACGTTTTTGAATCACTATACTATATAAATTATTATATAAAAAGTGGATGTAACTATGTGTGCCTGATCATCACAGCCAAATCGCAAAGTCATTGAAATCACTTTTGGTATATAGTTAGCCTTTAATCCAAACTGGGATGATATCATATCACTTTCATTATAATAATATCTTAAGGGGGTAGTGGGGATCCGAATTTTTGCGAAAAAAATTAGTATCTCACAAGCCTTTAAACTTATGGAGAAGAAATTTACTCCAACTAAAATAACTCTCTATTGAAAGTGAACACAACGTCTCATAGCATTTTTTGAAATTCTTCTTTATGAGTGGGGGGCGGCACTCTCTATATATCCAAAATTGGTAGTGGGTTGGTTTGTAAAAATAATTGAAAATGATCGATATTAGATGAGAAACAAATTCACAAACAAATTGAGAAACGGAAACCATGCGCTTTCTATTATAATAATTGCTTGTGTTTATTATATGGAGCGCTTAGGGCACAGGACAATCAAGCAATCCACGTGAATTTGCGTGGATGAAGCACACATACATAACTCGTGTATGTGCTCATGTGCATTTTCGTGGGTTATGCACACGTACATAACCAGTGACTAAGTCGAGCATGTCCACATGCGCATTTGCACGGATAAAGCACACATTTATATAACCCGTGCTTAAGCCGTTACGTGCACATGTGCGTTTGCGTGGATGAGGCACACATTTATATAACTCGTGCTGTAGCCGTTATGTACACATGTGCATTTGCGTGGATGCAACGCACGTACGTAACCCGTGCTTAAGCCGTTATGTGCACATGTGCATTTGTATGGATGAAGCACACATTTATATAACCCGTGCTTAAACCGTTATGTACACACGTGCATTTGTATGGATGCAGCGCACGTACCTAACCTGTGCTTAAGCCGTTATGTGCACATGTGCATTTGCATGGATGAAGCACACATTTATATAACCCGTGCTTAAGCCCTTTTGTACACATGTGCATTTTAAATGGATGCAACGCAAATACGTAACCCGTGCTTAAGCCGTTATCTGCACATGTGCATTTTATGGATGAAGCACACATTTATATAACTCATGCTTAAGCCGTTATGTACACATGTGCATTTGCATGGATACAGCGCACGTACGTAACCCGTGCTTAAGACGATATGTTCACATGTGCATTTGCATGGATGAAGCACACATTTATATAACGCGTGCTTAAGCCATTATGTACACATGTGCATTTGCATGGATGCAACGCAAGTACGTAACCCGTGCTTAAGCCGTTATCTGCACATGTGCATTTGTATGGATGAAGCACACATTTATATAACTCATGCTTAAGCCGTTATGTACACATGTGCATTTGCATGGATACAGCGCACGTACGTAACCCGTGCTTAAGACGTTATGTTCACATGTGCATTTGCATGGATGAAGCACACATTTATATAACGCGTGCTTAAGCCATTATGTACACATGTGCATTTGCATGGATGCAACGCAAGTACGTAACCCGTGCTTAAGCCGTTATCTGCACATGTGCATTTGTATGGATGAAGCACACATTTATATAACTCATGCTTAAGCCGTTATGTACACATGTGCATTTGCATGGATACAGCGCACGTACGTAACCCGTGCTTAAGACGTTATGTTCACATGTGCATTTGCATGGATGAAGCACACATTTATATAACGCGTGCTTAAGCCATTATGTACACATGTGCATTTGCATGGATGCAACGCAAGTACGTAACCCGTGCTTAAGCCGTTATCTGCACATGTGCATTTGCATGGATGGGACACACATTTATATAACCCGTGTTGTAGCCCTTATGTACACATGTGCATTTGCGTGGATGCAGCGCACGTGCATAACCCACGCTTGAGCCGTGTATGTATATGTATGCATTTGCGTAGATGAAGCACATTTAAATTATCGGTGCTTAAGCTGTTGTGTGCATATGTGCATTTGCACGGCTACTGCACGTGTGTATGAGACGTCCATAATACCGTGAAAGTGTATAGTTTTACTTTCATTCTTTTACTCTCATTCTCATCAAAAATATAAAGTAACCTCCATTTTTGGTAGGTGTCCTTTTTCCTTCAGGCGGTGTTATAGAGACTTTTCGACGAATGACAGCTGAATGATTGTAAAAACTCCATAACGTCCGCTGAGCTAGGGTACAAGATCAACAGGTGACAGCACTGTTCTGTTGTAACTACTGTCAGACAATTCATAAATTTACAAAATTATTTTCGTGACCGATTACAGCAGAATATGATGCGTTATTTGTTACTTGGCAAGCATGTCAAAGATATTACTTAAAGCTTTGCTCGTTGCAAGTAATAAACTCCAAAAGTAAAATTATCACTGACAATTCTTAGTTACTTGTGATATACATTGAAGGTGATGTCTTTACCAAGAAACCTAACCTCTCTTGTGTCAGTTACTGGGCCAGCGAGGACCAAGTATAGCATACGTACTTGCGAGCATAGCACAAAGAGACATTACTTAGGGGTCTGACGAAAGTTTTCGCTTTTGGAGGGTGTCTTGTTTTTTGAACTTCATCTGACATCTTTTTCATCTTATTCATTGTCATTTGGGCTTCGGCCCTCGGAGATACCGGAACTTCGAATCTCGGTCAGAATTTAAGATTACTACCTCTTAACATCGGGCCTAACGGTCGCCAGAAAACGCAGCCACGTATTGTTACGGAAACATCTCGTTCAGGCCGTAACACTATTTCTCCATTTACCTACGCTGACTGCATAACTAAAGGACATAGAATACGTTCTCGATCTCTCTCTGATGGCGAACAAACCCTCGGTCCCAAGAAGCAACGAATTACTCCCTACGTTAGCCAGACTACAAATCAAGCTGCTAGCCATACTATGGATTGGACATCCACTTCAGCCGATAATCAACAGCGACCATATCAATCAGAACCTATATACAACTTCTTACTAACAGACTATGATCCGAAGTATGACACTGTACGTGCTGTTTTCCAGCAATTAATCAAGTATGTCTCTCGTCCCGAGATTCGTGAAATTGTTAAAACACGCCGTGGCATCATTTTGAAATCCAGTAACCCCTAATTTCGCCACGCATGTTCGTAACAAGGCAACGTATGAAATTTTTGGGACGAAAGCAAAGATTTCTACTTTGCAACCGAATTCCCACAAAACACCTCCTCCACCACGGCGACCTCCTATGCTGTCTGTAGTAATTGGTGGTGTAGAACCCGATCTTACTGATGACGAAATTCTTGCTGAAATTCATCCGGAAGGGCTACCTATAAAACGCTGTATTAGGATCAAGAACAACCAGAGGCCAACCTATCTCGTTCGAGTGCTAACTGATCAACAACAGTTGATTGATCAACTTCTCTCCAAGGGCGCCTATATATATCGACGCCGATATAAGATCGAGCCATCTCGCACGCCAGCACCTATGCCTGTTCGATGCGAGAAGTGTCAACAGTATAACAGCAGAATGCACAAACACCATCAAATGTGGTTATTGTACCCGCGAACATCCTACTAAAAGCTGACGAATCCTTCAAGAACCACCACTTCTGAGCGTCACCCAACATGCAGCTATAAATGTTAAGCTAAGCCTCAGCCTGATCCAGCTAAGCCTGAACTTGTTGTTCCTATATGTTCGGTCGATACACCAACTCCACCAGCAAATTCATTACGTCACCCAGTTACTGCAGAAGATCTACTCCGTTTTCTCACTATTTCATTACAGAACATTCATCCATTTCTTCGCAACCATATTCTAACTCAAATAATGCACGCAGCCAAATTATTGTTTAATTTACAACTACATGCAACTTATTCGGGACCAACAGTGCATTTTCAAATCCAACCACTTGAGGTTTATGTTTAATATGGATAATTCAATCTATTCACTTATATTCTTTATCATTATGAGTTACACTTACGTTTTCTTAACATACGATCTCTGTTGACACATCAAGTGCTCTTCACCCAACTCCTTCATCATCATCATCATCATAGGTATTCTGCCTTTATTGGCAGGTCACTTGCCGCAGCTGAGAAGCTTCCATGCTCCACGGTCCTCCGCTAACCTTTTCGTCTTCGCGTATGATCTTTCTGTTTTAATATCATCCATTAATTGTAGTCTCTTTCGCCCCCTCCCTCTCTTTCCCGCCACCATACCCTATAGGACGTCCCTCATGATACAATCTCTTCTTATGCAATGTCCCAACCAGCTTCTCTTCCTCTTCCTAATAATATCTAAAAGTGTTCTTTTCTCACCCACCATTTCTAACACTCTCTCATTCGTTTTCCGCTCGACCCAACTAATTCTTTCCATTCTTCTCCACGCCCACATTTCGAAGGCTTCCAGTCGATTTTCGTCACTTTTACGTAAGGTCCACGTTTCCGCCCCATACAGTACAACACTCCACACGAAGCATTTTATGAGTCTTTTTCTCAACTCTTTGTTCAAGGTCCCACAAAACAGACTTTTCTTTCTTTTAAAGGCTTCTTTCGCCATTCCTATCCTTGCTTTTATTTCACGTTCGAATTTCATGTCATTACTAAGAACACTACCCAGGTATCGAAAACTATTCACTTGTTCTATTTTCTCCCCTCCTACTTTTATATTTGACACAGACCCCTTCGTTCCCATCACCATGGCTTTTGTCTTTCTAACATTTATTTTCATCCCATATTCTTCAAAGCCCTTTCTCATTTTTTCTAACATTTTATTGATTTTCTTTTCAGATTCTGCAACAAGCGCCATATCGTCTGCAAATCTTATACATCTAATCATTCTACCTCCTACCGAAATGCCATCATCATCATGTAGGCTCTTTTTCACTATTTCTTCTAGATAGACATTAAATAGTGTTGGCGAGAGGCAGCACCCTTGTCGAACTCCCCTTCCAATTGCACTCTCTTCCGTCAGTTCTTCCCCAATCCTAACACTTACTTGTTGGTTCATGTATAAGTTTCTTATGAGTCTTCTATCTTTCCATTCCAACCCTATCTTTGTTAGAACTCCCAACAACAATTCCCAATTCACGCGGTCAAAAGCCTTTTCTAGATCAATAAATACAACATACACCTCTTTCCCTTTTTCTATAAATCTTTCACCGATCACCCTTAATAATCCAATAGCATCTCTTGTGCCCTTGCCTCTTCTGAACCCGAACTGCTCTTCCTCAACATCTTTATTTGTTCTTCCATATAACCTTCTGTTCAGTATTCGGAGCAGAATTTTAGCTGCATGAGATATGAGACTAATAGTTCTATAATCCTCACATCTCTTTGGGTTCGATTTCTTAGCCATCGGTATCATGATCGTTTTCAGAAAGTCTCTTGGCCATTCTCCTGTTTCATATATTTCATTGCATAGTCGCCACAATTCTTTCTTTCCCTTGTCTCCTATATTTTTAATGAATTCAATTCGTATGTTATCTATTCCTGTTGCCTTTCCATTCCTAATCTCGGATATAGCCTTTTCAAACTCATCCCGAAGAATACTAAATCCTTTATCATCCTCGCCTACTTCATTTTCCACTTTAACATTTAGGCTACACGGTCTATCCCTACTCTCATATGTCTTCAACGTATTCTTTCCACCTTCCTATGACCTCATTTCTCTCGCTTACTACCTTCCCATTCTTATTTTCTACTGCCATCATAATACTCCCTTGTTTCCTCCTTCAGGAAGAACAAATTGCCGCATTTGCACTAAATGAGACTTCCCTTGCACCATATCTAACGTGTTATATACCCAAGTATCATCTACTTCGCCACGACGCTCCAACAGGCCCAAGTCGCTACGGAGGCACAGCTATTGGCATCCGGCACAATCTTCCTTTTCGTGCAGTTACGGTTCCACCTGCACTTCACCTTCCCGAACACAACATCACGACGGTCTATTTTCGAGGCCGCACAGTTACCCTTGTCACCATTTACTATCGTCCAGAACGAGCTATTAATTATGATTTCTTCCGCCACATTGCTTCCAATTTCCGGCATTACATTATCATGGCCGACCTAAATTTTCATAGTCGCTCACAACGTGACAAGGACAACTTTTTAGATTTTGTTCGGAATGAAACAGGAGCTGAATTCCATAATTTACCGAAACCTACACGTGCTATCAGTAGCACTACTCCTGATGTAGTCATAACCTCATCTTCTCTCTCTCAGTTCATCCATATAACTGTGCTAGACTCCATAGTTAGCAATCATGTTCCCATCAAAGTCGAACTTCACTGTTCTCCTAGCACTCAGCCTAAGCCCTCTCCTCAGAAGGTCTACTGCTACCATAAGGCAAATTGGGAGCAATATCGTTCCGACTTAGACGCTGCAGTAACTTCATTCACTGTGCCTAGCACACAATACGAACTTGATACGACAATAACTGATCTAACTACAGCCCTTCAGGACGCAGCACAACGTTCAATTCCAACAATTGAAGTTCAGTTACATAAATAAACCTAAGCTACCTCCGCAATACTTACCATTTATTACAGCCTCACGGAGAGCTTTCCGTGAATATCTAACTACGGGCAACCTTGAAGCGCTTCGTCTGCATCGCCAATACTTAAGGATAACTCATAACTATATCGTTGCGTTTAAGAAACGTCGCTGGATCGAAACTTGCAACACACTTGCTAATGAAACACATTCTACAAAATATTGGCGCAAATTTCATCTACTAACTGGTAGAGTTTCTCGTACGCCATACTCCATCGTTCATAACCGCCAAGCAGTCCTTACGGATACAGACAAGGCCAATATATTTGCTTCTTATTTTCAAGGCATCTTTACCCCACTACCCGGTTGGTATACACCAGACCGCTTACAATCAGCTATCAACCGACATACCGATGCAGCTTCTACTTCCTTTCGACCATGTGCTGCTTATACTGTAGAACCAAATAACCCTCTAACCATGGCAATTAACCCCGAAACTATCAGTAATGCACTTGTAGGCAAACGGAATACAGCACCAGGCTTTGACGCTGTTACATATGTTCTCGTCAGACGGGCGTCTCATTCTTTTCTCCTTTTTCTTAGCAACATCTATAACTTTATTCTACGTAGTGGATTTTTTCCGCTCGACTGGAAGTACTCCAAAGTTCTTTTCCCTGAACCAAAGAAACCTCCATCAGAAATCACATCGTACCGTCCTATTCACCTCACAAGTTGTCTCTGCAAAATCTTGGAACGAATCCTTGTAAGTCGCATGCACGACCATCTCAACTCGCATAACCTTCTTCCAATTCACCAAGCTAGATTTAGACCACATTTTAGCACTCTAGATCAACTATTCCGTCTCACCACAGCCATTTATAATCAGTTTATTACAGGCTTTCCTTCTTGCTTTGTACGTTTAATCTAGAAAAAGCTTTTGACAAGGTTTGGCACCCTGGTTTACTATACAAACTTCGTAATTACCTTCTACCAACCTCGTACATCCGATTCATACACTCCTTCTTAATGGGGCGACTAGCTTATATCTCAATCAATGGAACGATATCTCATTCCATCTTCTTACACTCTGGAGTACCGCAAGGCTCATCTCTTTCGCCTTTATTATACTTATTGTACGTCGCCGATCTAGTCGTTCCTAATACCACCACAATATTCCAGTTTGCGGACGACACTGCATTTCTCACAACTGCCCGCACAGTACGATCTCTTAATAAAACCATGCAAACAGCTATTGATGCATTCGTGCGTTGGTGTCATATATGGAGGTTAAACATTAACTCTTCCAAAACACAAGCCATAGTTTTCTTGCCACGTAGACGCCGCCCTCGAGTCCATCGAAATCCGAATCTACTTCGCCTTCAGGTTGATATTACGCCTGTTCCCGTGTCAACTACTATTACGTATCTCGGTGTCATTTTTGATACTCATGTTACCTGGACTGCACATCTTACCAAACTCATAGGCCAAGCACAAAACCGACTTAATCTTCTGAAACGGCTAGTTGGCACATCTTGGGGACTACGAGCACGTACCGTAATCAATACATATAAAACATTCATGCCGAGTACGTTAACATACGGACATACAGCTTGGATATCTGCACCGTTAAAATTCTACCAAAAACTTGCTATTCTCGAGCGCCATGCTCTACGCCTAGCCTATCGTATAAGTCTGCCGCATCCAACGAGATTACTTTATGAGATGATCGACTTTCCGCCATTACTAAATCCTCTTGAACAACTTCGTATACGTTATATCTGCAAACGAATTGCTCAGCACCATCCCCTGATGCTTGAAATTCTCCGCTACGACCATGATAATGATGCACCACCTCATTACGTAGATACTCCCCTTCAGCATTTCATGACACTATATCATTTACAATTAGATAACGATATGCTGGACACGGAAATCTTTGCTGTATATCGCCCGCATGAACTTTCATCTCATATCTATCCATCATATGCACAGTAAGTACCTATTAACAAGGGCCTCCTCCGTCCTTATCAGTTCCTGAATCGCCCAGGAACAGAAGATAACTTCATTTGTCTGAACTAACATAACCCAGTGATGTGACGTCCAGAGCACTTCATTTCATCCATTCCATTAATTACATTTGCACCTTTATTTTTGAGTCCTCAAAAACCTCCATGCTTTGTGTTCATGTAATACCTGGCAATGTTAACATATTCACTTATAGCACCTAAAATATTATCGTTCATGTATATGTTTCCTTTATATGTATGTATGTCTATGATTAATATTAATATGATGAATATATAAATGATAAATAAGAAACCTCTTAGACCACCTACATTTCCTTCAATTCAATCAGTCAAATGCACTTACCCGAAGAAAGGGCACACCCCTTTAACCGGGATGACGGACAAAAAAAATCTTTGGTGTTATTAGTTTTTCCTTTATTGCTTATTGTTATGAGTTCATTTATTCACTATATTTTTCCCGTTGTTATATATCGTTGTTAAATTCGATAGTTTATTTCTTTTTGTCTTGTTTGTTTTGTATTGTTACACTTCCTATATTTTTTTCGTTATGTTAACATTTATATAAAAATATGAAGTTCCTTCTACCTTGTTGTATGTTTGTGATCGAAAAGATCATAAAGACCTCAAATGAAAGATGATTAAATAAAGATATCAATAAAATAGCCCATAGCCCATCCATCAACTTCTCACTCCTTCTATACCTATAACTCCTTTCCCTAAAACAGGGTGTACCCCTCTGAAAGGTTGCTAGCCGAGGGCTAGCCTTAAAAAAATTGGTGTTATAGATGGTGTTACTGCGTAAGGCACCAAGTATATAAACTCTTTTTTCCGTTGCATCTCGAATATGCTTTTACATCACCTCTGCAATACGAGGAAATCACCTGTGTCCTACATGTAAGTCATCTGGATACTGCGTGTAAATCATCTGAATACTGCGTGTAAATCATCTCTGTCCTACACGTAAATCACCTGGGTACTGCGTGTCAATCACCTGTGAGCTACGTGTAAATAACCTCTGTCGTACATGTAAATCACCTAGGTACTGCGTGTAAATCACCTCTGTCCTACATGTAAATCATCTGGGTACTGCATGTAAATCGCCTCTGTCCTACATGTAAATCATCTGGGTACTGCGTGTAAATCACCTGTGTATTACGTGTAAATCATCTCTGTTCTACATGTAAATCACCTGTCCTAATTGTAAATCTCCTGTGTGCTATGTGTAAATCACCGCTGTCCTACCTGTAAATCACCTGTGTGCTACGTGTAAATCGAATACGCGCTACTTATAAATCACCTGCGCAGTAGGTGTAAATCACTTGTGCAGGACGTGTACGTGTGCATTGCACATGTCCTGTGCACGTGAAGATGTTGAATAGAATTTGTGACGTATATGTACATCACATGTACAGGCGTGCATTTATACAGATGATGCACATGTTGCATCCGTGCAATTGTACAATCGGTGTTGGGCCCGAATAGGTCATGGTGGGCTATGGTGGGTGGTGGGTCAAGATTTCATTGACCCAAGCAATCACTGCCTCAGATAATTTAGTGCTCGCGGTCCCATGTTCAATTGCCGGTGTGAGATCCTTTGAAATTGTATATGTCCTCGATGCAAGGATGCCTATCCTGAGGGGGGGCGAGAGCCTCCCAAAGCTCACGTGAGAACCCCTTATTGTATTTAAGAATATACAATATTTGACATAATTTGAATGCAATTTGTCGTAAAATCCTCATATATGCTTTCTGTATCTGAATGAACCCCCGAAATTTATAAAGAAATCGGCGCCCTTGCCTCGATGTATCTGTGTCGATGTCCATGTCGTTCAAAGTTACTGGAAATAGCTTAAAACGAGCATTACTAAATATAATAAAAACAAGTTACGTAGATACTTTCGGTGAATCTGAAAAGAAAATGGTCTGAGGCAATATAAGTATATTTTTGTTTTTTAATTTAAATTTGAAGTCTCTTGACTATAGTATTTTATCATGAGAGAAATCAGGTGTTTCGTCGTAATCGTAAACGTGTGCAATTTGCTTCATAAACGAGTCATTTTTTACTCTTACTTAACAGAGCAGACTTAGCATAGTGGTGCGAGCATTCGCTTCGTAATTCACGGGTCCCGGGTTCGATTCTTGCTGCGGTAATTTGTTTTTATGAACTATAAAATTCATAATTCTGTGTGAATTCATACTGCTGTGTAATAAAATGAAAAATACTCAATTTCTTTCGGTCTTACAAGTTAGGGTGGAGACTGCTTTCTTCACAGGGGAAATACTAGCAAACTGACGTCACACGTTGTCTACAACCTAACGTAACGTCTCGTGGAAAACGTAACGTGTTTAGCAAGCAATTCATGAATACGACCTCTAAGAGTCATGCTTAGGGCCAAGTATGAGTCATAAATGTGTCTGAAACGGTATTGTTTCCGAGCAATTATTCTGAACCTCTTTCACTATTTCACCTACTGCTAGAAATAATAATATTTTCGTTCGCCATTTCCAACACGTTCCATATATCCGTTCAACCAAAATTTGTAAATAGGAACTATTCTTTCTTATATTGGTATGCATATTTTGTTAAAATATCAATATAACGTATACATAATCCAAAGTCTTTTAGCCAAAGAAAGCGTGTTACTATGTATCGTTGTGAAGACAAATCCTACTTAATTTCTGTTTAGGCATCCGAAGTTTCGATATTAATTTTGACCATGAGCTGACATCTTCTTTCTCTCCTCTCCTTTTCTTTCGGACACTAATCGCTCTTATCCTTTCTCTATCACTATCTCTTATCCTTTCTTTTTCTTTTCCTATCAACTTCAGTACGCTTATTTAAATTGCAATAGGACATAATATTGATGTCTTAAATTTTCAGTAATAATAATAATAATAATAATAATAATAATAATAATAATAATAATAATAATAGTAATAATAATGGTATTAAAAATTTTTAAGTTGTCCTAAAATTAGGCAAAACTTACAGATAAATCGAGATTTCGGGAGGATGTCTGGACCTCCAGGACATACCTCTGTAACTACCAAAATTTTAAACCAAAGCGTTCCATTGAAGTTTCATGTAGAAAGTTTTCTACTGTATGTTTTGAAGAACATAACTGTAATAAAAATAACTGAATATCACTGGACAGTAATGCATAAAATAAACTAACTTTAAGGACATGCAGAAGTAATTATAAAAGCTTTGCTACAAAGTAACTGCACAGACCATAATAAATTCAATGAGCTCCGAAATACAAAGTAACAAAATATCGTATAAGATTCAGTCTACAAAGCAATTGTTACTTAAATTATGGACATACGCTATTTCGAGAATGGAGATAAAAAGGGAAATGTTTACGATACTTTTCGTTTTGTCTCGATTTCCATCTTTAAGGCGAGAGGATAATTTGAGTTAGCACTGTTCAGCCTTAAATGTAAAATGTTAACTCTCGTCTCAATTTTGTTTGTTTTGTATCAGAAACGAGATGAGAAATTCCTCTTCTGCTGAGCAACACTAAATAAAAGCGAAATATTCTTGCCAAATGTTACATTTCTGGTTGTAATGTTATGCCCTGAGCGATAATAAGCGCCTAACTTTTAATCTTTTATGAGATAACAATAATTATTATTAGTGTATTATTATTATTATTATTATTATTATTATTATTATTATTATTATTATTATTATTATTATTCCGGAAGATTTGATAGTTCAATTATTGAAACATCCGAGCCTTGACCACTTAACCAGGATTACTACGCAGCAATTGATTTGTATTTAATTTGTTTATGAGTATACTACACGCACCGTATTTGATTGAAAATGAAGTTTTGTATTTTGTTTTTAAAAAATCTGTAGTTGATAATTTAGTGAATACAGTGATATAATGCCCTACAAGTCAATTACATATTCCTGTGTTTGGCAAACCAATATGACTATTAAGAAGCTACTGTTTTGAACGAAGAGAAAAGACTCTTTATTTAGGCGAACCGAAGGAAGTAACGCTTTAAATGAGTGGTTAGAGTTGTAGTTTTCTAATCTGGCCGCCCGGGTTCGATTTCCGCCTTCGCCGTTTACTCTTTTTAAAATGTTTCATTTACAAGGCTGAGCTCCAGTTGGATGCTGCTAAATGAAAGATAATCTCCATTGGAAAAAATCAGTGATGATGTAATCCTGAAAATAAAGGGTGGAAAATGAATGGAGGAATCGAGTTACAGAATTAATTCTGTTAATTTTCTATATTTGATATTAACCGTTAATTTCGTGCATTTTCAAATTGTTGTTTATTGCTACTATATTTTCCTTTTTTCTCCTTGTGTCTCAATGTGTAAATTTGCACAAATATTAAACAAATCCCGAACCCTCGTTTATATTTGCAACCTAAGGAGAATCTCTTTTAAGTGTTATCGAATTTTGAATTTTTAATATTTACAAATAAATTACTGCATAACAATATTTAGCATTTTCAAAAATTATTTAATGAAAAATGAAATCAGACAAGTTTTTCTTTCGAAGTAACATTATGTATCAATCAGTGGCGCCGGAACCTAGGAGCTCAGGCCCTGTTTGACCCCTAGAAATTTTAGTAGGGGCTCGATTCTTGTCCTGAATGATCAATTCATACTTTAATTGACTTGTAGGTAGGACTATTGTTAATAGTTTTAAAACTCAGCGCAAGGCTTTGTGTTTATTTTAAAAAATAAACTAATACATATACCACATAATCTATCCGTATATTATTTGATACGCATATATGTATGGTTATTTGAAGTAAGTTAACCTGTTTATAATCCCTCATTTGAGTTAATTATAAGATTATTTAAGTCCCCTGACTGCTATCTACTCATCGGCGTCTTTGGTGTCCGTATATATTTTTTCTGGTATTGTGCTGTTTACTGTGAGTACAAGTGTCAAAAAACTCCCTTCTGTCATTTCGTCAGCCAGCGTTTCTCCTCACTCCTCTACAAAAACGCACTTTACGATTTGTTCTTTTAACAGGTGTGGCAACTTCATGCTGCTGTTCTATCTACTCTACCAGCCGTAATTAATCTTGGAGCAGCCGGTAGTTGGGTTGCCTAACTCACGGATTTTGTACATCAAGAATTTCTGTGGCCCACTGTACATGACTGACGATAGTTCGTGTTAGTCCCTTCGCGATTCTCCGTGACGAATCGAAAAAGCGCCTACCAGAATGATGTCCTCGCTGCTACGCAGTGGTAACTTCAATACTCCGACTCTAGATATTTCTTTCGACTGGAGAAAACCCTGCCGCCAGTGGCACACTAGCGGCAGTCCTTCGACGCGTCGCTATAGCGACGATCGACATTTACCGGCAAGTGGCCCACTAGGTGTTGGCGACGTTTACGGCATGGGGGAGCTCCTCCGTGGCTAAGCGGTTTGCGTACGCGCTTTTGGCGCGGGAGACCCGGGTTCGATTCCCGGCGGGAGCTCATGTGGTTCGGATTCTACGTTAATCTGTAGGTCTACGTCTTATATAGCCTGGCTGCTGAAAAGGAACGTTAAACTCAAAATCAACTCAACGCAAGGAAAATATACATAATAATGAATCAAAATCGAATAATCATCACGAGAGTTCTTATATTATTTAAATAAGGAAATTCCGATGTTTGGCTAAATTTACACGTTGTTCTTGACTGATTTCAACTACAAACAACGGGAATTATGAGAAAGCCCAGAAGGAATTATATATAATGCGTATACCATAATCAAATAACTTTTACTTGAATTACATTGGAATTGATTTTTGTTATCACGTTATGTATATTGACAAACTTGCTTTATGGGAATATTTGGCTCATTTCAACCCCGGATATCCAAACTTATCTTGCTAAGGTTGGCGGAATATGTTGCGAAATTTAATTAAAATCGAGTACATTGTACGATGTTTGTCTTACAAGAAATGGATGGACAAGAGAATTCCGATTGAGTTGAATGGTAGAATCTCACTAAGGCTCTCCACAATAAGGAGTGTTACTTGCAAACTTCTATTTGCAGACTATCTCGCAGTAAACGTTAAAAGAAACTTTAAGAGTAAGCTATCGGTCCCAGTATATACCGCAAATTAGTAAATTTTAATTCGCAACATACTAAATTTCATTTGAAGTCTGCTTATTTTTATGGATCCTCATCATTTATAGCTGCAGAAACCAGAAATCGAATCTAGTATTCCAAACATAGTTACGCACTCAGAAGATTGTTATCACATAGACATTTGGAGACTTAGAAGTCCACAGTAATTTACTTGGAAGCACTGGAGTATTGTCATTGCAACTTTGTAATAGTATTTTCTTTTAATACAGTCACGTCGAAGAAACTAAAACCAAAGTCTTGCATAATGTTACTTGCTCTATTATGTAAATGTAAATGTTGGGCGCTCGTAGTAATGACAAACACATTTGCAAAATTAGCTCTTAAGAAAAATACAGGGTACACGAAAACAAGGTAACAACTGTCTCAAGAGAGAGCGTCTAGGAAAGTAACTGTTGGGTAGAAATAGAAAACAGAGAGATTAGTATAAAGAAGGATGATTTACCCTAAAAATGAGAAAAATCGACGAGTGATTAGAAAAATTGTTCTGCTATGAATAAAGTTATAGAGATATTTAATTCATATTGTACAATCTTTTTTTAAAAAAAAAATCGATTAACAAAATGGCAATATTCCTGTTTCAGCACCTAGTTTTTTATGTTTCTATTCCAATTTTCTATCTTACAATTGTTTGGTTATTATTTTCTATCAAGGTTAATATTTTTTGTGTTAAATTTTAAAATATCCTCGGTAAATTTAATATTTATCACGTATTTAAAAAAAATACGATATAGAGAAAATTAATATCTTAAAATCGTCATGTGTACTTCAAAATATTAATCCGTGAGTTGTATTTAAATAGTTTCACGAAACTCCTATCATTTTAAACGGAGCCAGCAAGCAGACTACAATGCGATTTGCTCAAATCTACCTTCCACCATGTTTCTATTTCTGTGTTTCTCTCCTCTTGGACTTAGGTTAGGCGGTATTGTTGAGTAGTTGTATGAGCTTTTGCTGCCTATTGTTTCCCGACAGAGATAACTCAAACTCTTAAGAAGGTTTTAAAGGAACTTAAGCCAAGCTTCTCTCTCCTGCTCCATTTTTAACTGGAAAATTTCCTAAACGATTTGTATATGTAACAGATGGCGAGTGGAAAGTGCTTTTGTTCCTCGCGATGCTTCGGTTCAGCAGTAACAGATGTGCTGCAAGGAGGGAGGAGGGAGCAAGAAAAGGATGGGTTTACTATTGAGACAGAGACAGAGACGTAGAGGAGGACAATGAGAGAAAGTGTGAGCAGGATTATCATCAAAGACGCTTTTCAGGCAACACGAACCCAGAACTTCCATCGATCCATCTTTCTTTATTAAATTTTCTTAAGTGCTTGTTTCTCTCCTCATCTTTCGTCCCCGATGAGCGTTGGATTCTTCTGTCTACTATATAGTCTTCTTCTTTATTATTTTATATATTTTTGCTGTGTTTTTATTCCTTACTGCTTTCTTCTTATTTTTATTTACAAGATTCCTGGTGATATTGCCTACCACCAAAGGCACAATTGCCTTTGGTGGCTGTGGTCTTGTGTTCGATTCCCGGCGGAGCTTCAAGCTTTTTACGGTGTTAACAATAGTGTAGAGAAGATAAAAGTGGAGAAACTTGGAAAGTGAATTTTTAAAGAGTAGGTCAAGGAAAACATTAATAATGTCATCGAAAGTCGGTAACTGGCCATATATCATAAAATTAAATATTCACCACATGGCCCATATCTCGTTACATCACTACATATTTATTTTTGTCAAAGCTACTTGTAGTTATGCGATCCTCATTTGCTACACAATTGACTACACAGGAAGAATGTCATGTTCTTATTCATTCTAATATTACTTGTAAATAACCAATTAAATTGAGGTGTTTGGGGACCTCATCGGTTGAGCTCAGCAGGAACTACGTTAGTACATTCTTCAGAACATGACAATTATGATTCTCCAATTACAAGCTGCATACTTGAATTGTCATGTTGCCCATTCGTGTATACTACAAACGACCTGACTAATTTTGGAATTTTTTATTGAGGCATTCAGGAACATTGCAAAATAAGAATGAGTACCGAGTTGGATAATAATGAGGTATTCCACGTGGGCACAGTTACATATAATAAATGAAAATGAAAATAAAATCTTTCAGTTTAACGTTCTACAATTTTGTCTGCACATAATAAGCTTATATATAGTTTATATATATATATATATATATATATATATATATATATATATATATATATATATATATATATATATTCGAACATTTGTACATTCAACCTGTATTCATTATGAAAACCATCGTATTAAGCATATACAGACCACGCTGTACCATCTGGCTTCACTGGCATTATTGAAAGACGACATCGGGACCTCCATCGAATCCTCCAACTGTATTATCAAGACAATCAATCCAAATGAAGCCACTTTCTCAACCACGTTCAAGATCTATGTAATAATTTTGCCTTGCTGAAATTGTACTAAAAGTATGTTAGGCCACAGTTTACTCATCTAGGAGGTCTAGGAGGACAGCCGTTAAACATGTTTTGACGTGTCACACCCCTCACCCTTCATCCTCTTGCCGAAGATTTGTTTTAAAAAATGAGTTAGAACTGTACTTAGAATCTTATTGAACGTAATGCCGCACTAAAATGTGACAATCAGGGTTTTGTGAAAATGTGGTTGTTGAACAGTGAACGTAGAACTCCCACTCACTGTCAGTAGTGACAGTTATGTCATGCCCTGATGTTATTAAGGGAGTGAAATGGGCGGGAACGTAGATCTATTTTCAATAATCGATTGTTTTATTCGTGCGTTCACACGAAATAATAAAGTGGCTCTTAATACACTGGCTTCCACTGTCAGAGGACACCTCGAATGGTTCTTCTATTCAGATCCTCTTCAGTGCATTGCAGGCACTAGGGTATAGGGGCAACATCTACTATGAAAACCTTCTGTCATCCGTTGTGTACACTAGCCATGGACTACTGGCACGTCCCGATCCATGTAAAGAACGAGTATATGATCTCTCTTGGTTCTTTACTACACTGCCATCATACTAAGCGATAGTTTGAAAATCGCAGGCAACGTAAGTGGGAGGTTAAGCTTAAATTGTCTATGTGTTGCCATTCATAGTTTGTAGTTTGAAGATTACCATTATTATTATTATATAATTGTTATCTTTAATATTATTATCTTATTATTATCATCACAATAATTAAGTAAGAGCATGGCGGCTCAGGGATAGAACGTTTACCTCTGATGAGTAGGATCCCTGATTCGATCTCCGGCTAAGTAAATTTATTGTGGACAACATCGTTCCCGTGGGATTTCTCGTGGTTCTGCCTTTTCCTACCACACTCTCATTCCACCAATTCTTCCATCATCATTCACTTGCCATAATCATTGTCCTTTAGCCTAAAGGGCATAATAAAGGGTCTTCTTAAAGCTGGCTACAGCCACTCATGCTGTAGTGCTAATTTTGTTCGTTCGGTAGATTCGTTTTGCGCCACCAGTAGAAAACAATGAAGTAGTAAAATCAGTTTACTATTGAAACGTACGGCTTAAAATAAGATGCAGCATTTATGTTCCTACCCACGTAAAAATTCTAGTTAAATCGAAGATGGATGTATTTAAAGTGATCCCGTTGATGACGTAATAGAACGTTTTATTATTGTTTGATAGTTTTAAATACCTTAAAAGAGGTACGATGGATTTCGTGATTTTCCATTAGACTATTGATTACTTTGTAAGTTAATTTTTTTAAATACAATACTACTGGACTATTAGCAGGGAAACTTTCCAAGTAGCCACTTCGCGCAGTGATCCGTTGTACCAAAAACACAAAGAATTATTTCATGCTAAACAAATTGTAATTGGGGGGAAAATGAGCTTACAAACTCCCTAGAATGGTGTAAGGAAAAACAAATAGTCTGCTACGCAAACCAATAGCAGATTCTGAGCAGAACAAAATAAGTCCAAAGCAATATTTATGCTTAACTTTGTGTAATCGTGAATCCGCCGTCTGTGGATAGTTCTGTTACCTGTTGAGTACATATTTATTGAAGTTCGGTGGTTTTCTTCCAGAAATCATAATATGGGAATCTAAACTCTATATTTCGTTTGAAAATTTGATGTAACTTCTAATTTGATTATTAGAAGGATGCGTTTCGAATGAAGTTTAATGACAATGAAATTATAAAAGTATTTGTTGCTCTTGAGAGTTAGGAAATATTGTTATTCGCTTGTAATGGTAATCATAACGACTTTACTATTCTAAATTTATATATCGGTATTTCGGTACATGTTACGTAATATAAATATCATTTGACTTGCTTATCTACCTCCTTTCTGAATTAGGCTCAATTAAAATATCATTTGGCGTACTTATCTACATGCTTTGTGGTTAAAATCAGAACTTCTCGATCATGTCTTGTATCTATAGACCATAGTTGTTCTACCTGATTAATGTTGACGGGATGTCAGTCATCTTCTGCTAATCAAGAAATGGAATATTTCAATGTCGTGTCTTTGTGATTTTATAAACACTGCATTAGAATATACTTGGACTTGGTAATTTTTAGGATAATTATATCTCAACAAGCCAAATTACGCTATTAGATACTGATAACACAACATTGCTGCACATCTTGCAAGTAAGAACAGAAATAAAACACTGAACTGCTGAACAAGACTATACTATTCATAAAAGTAAATACTTTACATGTTACTTTTCGATCTTCTAACCAAGATCCTCATCAGACATAAACTCTGATGTCAGAGTTCGGAGTTTATGTCTGATGAGGATCTTGGTTAGAAGATCGAAAAGTAACATGTAAAGTATTTACTTTTATGAATAGTATAGTCTTGTTCAGCAGTTCAGTGTCTTAGATACTGATCTTAAATTACTATACGTTAATATTTTGATGAAATTTGAGTTTATGAACGGTAGTGTCGCTTATAATAAGGAATAATTGTAAATACAAAAATAACATAATGACATTAGAAACGTAGATTAAATCTGGAAAATTCTGTAAAAATTGCACAAGGAATCTTGACGCGGAAGAATTAGACGTCACAAAACTACATCCAAGAAGTTCACTCTCAACCAATGAGCTACTGCAGCCTATTAAAGGCTAATTTTCAAGATAGTAAGCTTAAGTGATTTATATTACAGTTACATAATAAAAGATGTCCTCTGTTTTGTGTAATACATTCTACCTGCTAATTTTGTTCTATGTGAAACACAAGAAAAGTAAGTCTACTCCCGCTGTTGGTATTACTGACATGTCTCAATTCATTTCTCCTCGTCAAATGAGTCATCTCTTTGGCAGTAACCACTAGCAATACCCGTCTTCCTTTCTGTTCTTTTGTGATCTTCGGTAAACTTGGAAATTCCAATTTTGCTACCCACTAAGCAATAAATGAGAGATTGTAATAGGTCGTAATTATAACAAAATGTCTTGGAAGATGCTTTTGTGGGACGAGTGTAGGAAACTGCGTGTCTGTGATTCACGCAAACAAGAGACGATGATGTGTCATAAAAGAGTGAATTTAATATCAACACAAAACGAAAACGAGGAATAGGGTCATAATTGACTCTGAAATATCTGTTTCTCCCTTCATATTCTCATACTTTTCTCTCCACTTCTCATTGTAGCCTTTTGAATTCTAATGTGGTTTATTTAATTTGTAGTTTTTATCACGTACAAATCTTGCACTTCTATCTTGTTTCATTGTGTTGTCAATGAGATTATTTTCTTTGAGACAGAAACCTAGTATTTGCAGATAAAATCATAAATTTTCTTATTTTTTACTTTCTATCAATGAATATCGCTTCAAATTTTACGATTAATTGTAACAGTATGTACAATTTTATAGCTTCACAGTAACGTTCTTTATCATCAAAACAATTTCTCGAAACATTCTCTCCGTTTCAAAATGTACGAGTATTCTTATTATGACAGTTCTCATTATTGTCTGTATCCAACTACTAATAATATTATATAAAAACCAAGTATATCTACAGGCTGTATCGTTAAGAAACAGACAACAATAAAAATAGGCATAACTACGAGTAAGAACTCTTTTGTTCACATATTGTAATATTCAGTCATAACTCATGCAGTATTGTGGGATTATTATGAAATATTTTCTTATGAAATATACAAAAGTATTATATACCCAAAACTTGTTGGAAGATTACTAATCTCATCAGTAAAGTTATTTTGTTCCAAGAAACCATTACTTCATATTGAGAGGTTAGTGATGAAATATGAATAAAATTCCTATTGACATCTCGAGAAAAGGTGGTCGAACAAAACTCGTTCTAACATTAACTACATTAGTTGTTTTTTCTTCTCTCTTAGAAACTTTCTAGTGTATTTTGAAAGAGTACAAAATCGTTATAGAAGTTTCTCCATCTTCTCTCAGGTTGTTAGTGAGAAAAACTACCTCTTTTGCATATCTCTAAGGGGCATGACTAATTTATATTGAGCTGTTAATGAAATATTTGTTAATCAAATTAGAATAAAACCTTCTAAGCCATTTCGGAAAATATTGTCTACAACACTCTCAGTCCACAAGTAAATACTTGTCCAAAAAAAATAACTCAGTTCATCCATAAACCAACTTTTCGGAATTCTTTCACGGGAAATGATTTCTTGTTACTCCGTATTGTAGGATTGTTAATGAAATGTTTATAGGATAGGAGAAACCGCTAGAGTGATTATTGAGAAAATCGTGGGAACAAATCTCATTCATAACCGTATTCTAAACTTTGTGAAGTTTTATGGGAAAAATTGTAAGGATTTATGATACATGCATTTATGAACTATGAAAAAAATCATTAGACTATTTGAAAAAACGTCGAAACAAAACTTACCCTGATCATTTTGTATGGTCTTTTATGAATAGACAATGAAAATCATTTGAGAAATAGCCTACTTATATGAATATGAAGAAAGTCATTAGCGTTGATTTTCAGAAATTTGTCCGAACATAACTTATCCCATCAATAAATTAACTTTTCTGAAATCATGTGAGAAAAATTTAGTATTTCAGATGGTAGAGTTATTACTCGTAGTTAACTTTGTTTACGAAAAATAAACAAAATTATTTGCCTTTTGGGAGAAAATTATTGAAGCAAGAGTCATTCTCTCCAGCAAACTATCGTTAGTGAAATTCCCGGAAAAAATATTATTACATACTATTGAAGTACTTTTTTGTGAAAAATGAACAAAAACTCAAGACATGTTTCTTAGAAAATAGAAAAATTCCAACTTCGTCAGAATTGTACATTTATTGGACTTGCTCAAAGATAAATCTTTTATATTTCAATTCAATATTTATTCATGAAATATAAATAAAGCCACCTGAGCAATATTTGAGAAAATAGTCTAACAAGTCACTCGAATCAACAAAGTAGTTCTTTTGGACATTTTCAAGAGGCATTACTGATTTACATTGAACTGTTCATTAATTAATTATTTATGAAATAAGAATATCATTTTTCCAAGTCATTATAGGAACAAAACGTTCCCAAAAGTCTTACTCCATAAGTAAACTATCACTACCCGCTTATATTGAAGGACTGTTAATGAATTATTAATTATTACAGTGTCATATTGTAATGTTGTTTATGTAATGCAAACGTCATTATTTCAACATTTTTTTTTTTTTAAAAAAAGCAATGTTCGATTTTCAATCTTCAATGATGTAATGCTACTTTTGTATATGGAATAAAATTCGAAAGACCAGTTGGAAAATCTCACAGAAATCTTAAGTTGAAAATTCGGTCTTGGTAGTGTGACCTCGAGGCCTATGAAAATTCGGACGAAACAACAGACAAACATCTATAAATGAGAGTGAATGTTTCAGCATTGGAGATCGTATAAAGTTGAAATTTGTTACAATGTTGAATTAAATTCCTCTTCAGATCATAAGACTTTAAATTAATCATTACTTGAAAGTAAAGCTCTTAACTTGTCGAAAATTATCGTAGACCTATTTCACGAAAGCAAATGGTATTATTTGTTTAAGGAAGTTTACAAGCTCGAAGTTTAAGAGAAACAATAGAACACACTGCCAGAATATGTCTGCAATTCTAGATTCGATCTTCAATGAATATCCAGTGTCTAGTAGCACGATTATTACTTTGAACTGTAAAAAATACAATGACCTACAATATATGTATCCTGCATGACTTTGCTTTACTAAGTACAAAATGTGTACTCAAATGCATGAAATATGGACGTAAATTAAATATAATCAATTCATTACTTACAATTTTTTGGTTTATTTAAAGCGTAATAGCAACAAAAATCATCTTTGCATACAAAACCCATAAATATTATAAGTTTGTTTACGAAAGTCAGTTTCATTTTGGTCCTCACATGAATATGTTTGAGAAATTAAGGGCGGCGTCTCCTCTCTTCGAATTAAACCTAGATCAGCACGAAATTAATGTAAACGTTTATACATGTCGCTATTGGTTAAAGTCTACAATTAATGGTTAAACATTATTTTCTTACATATTCATATAATGTTCAACCAAAAGAAAGAGACAGACAGATAGACGTCTGGGCCCAAAATCGCTTTGTTTCAAAATTAATGCCCTATAAAAGTGAAAAGAAAATTAGTTTCGGGTAAAATAACAATAACACAAACAACGATATGTTGCATGTAAGCCATAGCTGCAATTAAAAGAACTACAGACCGAAGGAATTCCCTAATATACATAGTTTTTATTGTTTCCACTATTCTAACGAAAGAATATCATTTGAGGCTCCTTTACGCATTTGTATTCATAGGTGTTCATACTAATTTTATCACTCAATGCAAATTCTACTATCAATTATTATTAAATTATACCTATGTATTTTTGTCTTAATTCTTTTCGACAAAGAACTGAGTATTATTTTAGTGATACCATGCTATTTTATGTTAGGGTTATGTTCTGACATTCACTTTTTCGCAACTTCAGATTGCAATATTTCTGGAGAAAGGTTATTTCAAATTCATGTTTTCTATCATTTACTAGTAAAATGCTTACTAGATTTTGATCATCTTCAAGAGTACTCACATACCTCAAAGTATCTGTATATAGCTTATTTAATCTTTCTATAATACCAATGATTTTGACCAAAAAAAAAAAAACTATTCTCTGTTCTTAATTAAAATAAAGCTGAATTCAAAGAATTGGTAAGTGTTGACTTAGGATAGTTCTACTTAATGATTGCAAGGAGCTCTCTTCCCTTGATCTATAGCTCTTCCCGTTCCTACTCTCTTTGATCCCAATTACTTTATTCTTGCGCCTGTCTTAAGGGATTTAACTTCTCTGTGTGTGTGTTTTTCCGTTCAGGGTCAGTGGCGCCTTTTCCTTGCCACCTGCTATTACAAACTCAATCTTCTTCTTTCAGCCTTTCCTTTGGTTTCCAATCGATCCCCTCCTCCAAAGAACTCAAGGGAGGCAAAGGAAGAAAAAAAAATTCTAAACGTCGATACGTTCTTTCTCAGTGGCATGTATGCTGGACATGTTTCTGATGACAACGACTCAAAACAACAACAACAAAACAAAATAAAAGTATGAACAAAACACTATCAAATGTGTAGCTTTAAAAAGTAAAGCAAAAACGGATATCGAAAATCGAAATCCCCTTCCCGTTCAACATCAGAAATCATAACCTTAACCTAAAGGTATTGGCGCCATCCCAGAATTCTAGTTCTTTATCTTCAAATTGTATTCTTAGGTATTGAAGAGGAAGCCGTAGTGGATAGAGTTAGTATGGATTAAGAGCTTCTATCTGACATGGGTCATAAACACTTTTTATAAGATATCTCAAGATTATGAAGTTTCTTTAAGAAATGGAACAATAGTTCAATGTAAACAACATACGTTAACGCAGCTGTACCGACAGAAGATTCATGGGAAAATTAAAGTTGTCATTCATTGTATTAATAACATAGCCACACATACAGGAAATAAAAGTTCTGTGCACCGGACCTAAATTTCCACAGGTCCACAGAATCCAAATCTCAAAACCCCAGGACAATTGACACCGTCAATTTATTTTTATTGGCGAAAAACTTCAGCGTTTTTGCATAGGAAGGATACATGTAACACAGCCATACGAAAAAGAAAAGTGCTTTGCAGCGGACTCCAGGATGTGGATTCAATGTATTGTGTTTCACAGAATCCAAATTATGAAGCTCTAGGACGATTGACCATGTCAATTTTGTTTCATGGGCGAAAAACGGGTGTTCTTCCTATCCAAAATCGCTCAAACGTTTCGCCCATAAAAAGAAATTGCACGGTCAATCATTTTGGGGTTTCGAAATTTGGATTCTATGTAACAAAATACTTCGAATCCATACCTTGGAGTATGCTGCGCAGAACTTTTCTCCTGTATAGCTGTGTTACGTGTATCCTCCCTACCCAAAATCGCTCAAGTTTTCGCTAATAACAAAAAAATTGATACGATCGATCTTCCTGCGGTTTCGAAATTTGGATTCAATATAACATAATACATCAAATCCATACCTTGGAGTCCACTGTTCCTAACTTGTTTTTGTATAGCTGTGTTACGTGTATCCTCCCTATCCAAAATTGCGGAAGGTTTTCGCCCATAACAAAAAATTGACACAATCGACCTTTATGTGGTTTCGAAATTTGGATTCTGTGCAATTAAATACATCGAATCCATACCTTGGGATCCGACGCACAAACTTCTATTTGCGTGTGTGTGGCTGTGTAATCGATGTATTTATAAAGTTTTCGACCAGTAAGTAACAGGTTTAATACACCCATCAAGCTTCCATCGGTACATATTCATTAACTTACAGGTTTTCACTGAACTATTGTGTTATTTGTTTTTCGAGAACTGTCATAAACCTGAGTTACATAACGAAAAATGCTTATAGCACATGTTAAATAGAAGCTCTTAATACATAGTAGCTGTATCTACTATTGCTCTCACTATACATACTTTATTGGAGAAAAATATATTTTATAAATCCATATTCGGAGCGTTCAAAGCACAGGAGATTCAGTTCCAATTACCATAAGAGACTTAAAGTTTTTCCACTTATTTTAAACACATATAAAAAAGAACACGGTTTTTTCACATTATAAGAACAGTTTATTATATCTGGCCATGCATCCTTTAAGCAGTGAAAGAAACATTAGGCAAATATCTTAAATATGAGTTGTGTTTAAACAGGGTTCCTACTGATCTGGAGAAATCTATTTCCCTGACTTCTCCCTGAACTTTGGCAGAAAATTCCTTGACTTTCATGACAGGTGTCGGATGACATTGACATATTAATAAGGAATAAATAACGGGGAATATTTATATATGAGAACATTTATTCTATAGAAACAAATAATAATCAATTGCTCATACGTACATTCCACTTACTACCCATAAAAATCTGAGCAACGTTCCATATTGTGATCATTAATAGTTGGCTAAGCTGAAAGTAGTGCACAATTAATGTTAGAAAAATATATTTTTTAAAATTTTCCTGACTTTCCCTTATTTTCAGGCTTTTTCCTTGAGTTTTCCTGACTTGCACATTTTTCCTGAGTTTTCCCTGACTTCCCTGATTCTCCTGACAAATAGGAACCCTGTTAAAATGACAAAAAGAGAACTTGAACTCTTTGTCCGTTGACAATTTATACTTCAGGAAAACATAATTATTCAACAGAACAGTAGGAAAGCTACTTTCTCTTCTAAACTCAGCTACCGGTATTCACCATGACCTGCCTCTTTGTCATCACATTACAATTATTATAGCATATCATATATAAAATGTACTAACAAAAATACAAGAAACCATGTACGTATATTATTTCTTGAAGAATTGATATAACTACTTTATATATGTTCAGTTTGATATGAAACTGTATTTGAAGCCTACGTTCATCGTCCAGAAGGCAATCCGTCCCCTCCAAGCTACCTTCTGGATCCGCTAGTGCTCGAAACCTAGGTAACATCATCAAAATGACAAACAAACAAAAGTTCTGATGTGTAAAACATAAAAATAATACTACACATCAAAATTGTTTTCTGTAACTCACTAAGATTTCACATCCTCACGTCTAAATAAAATTGTAGCATTGAATTAAATAGTATGCGTAATCCATATTAATCCACTTTTAAAATAACACATCATCAAATTGCCATGCAAATACGTTCAACAGTTCCAAATTACAACCTATCTATCCCGAACCCTTGAGTTAACTCCAGCTCAGGCCGAGAAAAGAATGGATGTGTGCCACCAACTCCTGCGAAAGCCATGTAATGTGTGTCCCCTACATACGACGAAAAGTTTATATTTTTCCGAAATCTGAATGTGCGAAAACAGTAGGTGAGTAAGGACCAACTTCCAGAGCCGTCGTCTAACAGGACCGTTTCGAGCATAAAGTGTGTGCTGGAACTAGGAGTGGGTAACTCATTTCGAGCAAATGCTATCAATGCTGATCTTTATTCCGAACAATTGGAGCCGATGTATGGTGCACAACACGAAAAATATCCCGTATAAGTGAACTGAAAGCGCGCCCTGCTTCAACAAAAAATCATATTTGGCTCGAAAAACGCAACACAAAATGGAGGAACTAGAAGGCATCAAACTGGCATCACACCCGATATATAGTCCTGACTTTGCCCCTTAAAAAATCATGATGTTCACCAAAAACCAGGAAGTGAAACCAGCCGCGACTCATTTTTTTTTGCCCCTAAGAATAAGATATGGAATCGCGAAATTGTCGGGAAGCTGGCTGCAGACAATCCAACATGGCGGACTATATTTTGAATGTTAACCTCCATTCATTATACGGTACTATAATGAATAGAGATATTAGTACCAGAATGTACCAGAATATTACAATACTTGTCACTTATTCTTGTATATACGTAAAGGATTTATTCCAATTTTTTTCTGACTACACCGAAATTCATTTTCAATATTAAAATTTTGCACTAAAGCATTAATCCAAACTGTTGTTCACAAAGTGAATTCTAAAAGATTATTTTGTCACAAACGACTTAAATTTTCTCTTTAGACATAGTACAGTATACAGTAGGTATTTCCATATTTCATTTTTTAAAAAAAATTAATTTCAGGTCGTCTAAAATATGTTAAGCCTTATTACTCACTAGATGGCGTTAGTGTCCCAAATCTTATAGAATATCAGTTGTAGCGTGTCAGGGCTAACATCATTTTACACCTGACAACTGGAGATAGTACATGGACAAACAGGTATTACGCCGTAAAGATGAATGAACTTTCCGAAAAACTGAACTATATTTTATAATTTTATTCCGATAAAGACACAAATGCGGACCAGAGTCATGTAGAAATCTGTGCTGTGTATGGGCAAGGTACAGTATGTTACAGAAAGTAATAACAACAAGATTGTTCAATTGCTTACGTTCTGATAATTTAGATGTCCAAGTTGCTAATCGCCGTGGGTGACCAACCACAGTAAAAGTGGATGATATTCTGGCAAAACTCGAGCACGACCTTCATGTAAGCATTCATGACATCACCAATCTTAAATCGCCAAATTATACTATATAATTTAAAGAAAGCTGGCTATAAAAAGAAGATTGACGTTAGGCGCTACGTGATGTGACTCAAAAACATTTACTTGATCGAATTTCCATTTACTGAAACGTCAACAACTGGAGCTGCTTCCGAAGTAGTTGATCACAAGTGCTGAAAAGAGAATAAGGTACGAAGCGAGAGAAAGGTTACACTGACATAAGAGAGGATTAGAAGGACATCGTGCAATACGAGGTGCTGCCGTTGGGCAGATTCGAAGCAGTACTATCCGCAATCAGCGCGAGTTCACACATAAATTCGAAAGAAATTACAGGTATTGGTGAATAGAAAGGGTGTCGTATATAACGCTACAATACCAGACTGCATACGTATTTAACAACCCGTCAGAAATTAAAAACACTTGACTGAGAGATGTTAATGCATTCACTGCAAAACCCGAACCTGGCACCTTCAAGCAATACTTTGTTTTTGATATTGTAGAACTACCTAAATTGTGTTAAGTTAGTTTGTGAAAATCAAGTGCCGAGCAAATGACAGGAGTGTTTCAAATAAAATGGTCCATATGTAGTTTCAGAATGTTATTTTCAAATAACAATTAATGTGTTCTCAATTTTGTACTTCAAAGACTCAATACCTTTTAGACAATCTGATATATAGTTTCTATGTCGAACAAGATCACATTGTTATGTACTTATCATAGGGAAACTGATTTCGGAAGTAGAGATCCTGAACTCAGTCATAGGCAATCCAAGGACTGTATTATTATTACCACTAACTAACAAACTCTATGACTTATGGAACACGGAGGTTCAATGTCGCGTTCACGAAAGCTCTTCACTGACTTCTGACTTCTGATCCTTAGCCAGCTGGGTCCATTTTGTACTTTGTATTCCCATTTTTGCGAGGTCCATCTTGATAATGTCCTCATATCTGTGCCTGTCCTCCAAATGGACGTTTACCGATTAGATTTCCAGTTATAACTTTGCAAGCGTTCCTACTTTCTTCCACTTTGGCCACATAACCTGCACACCTAAACCTTCTAGACTTGGTGACCCTAACAATGTTTGGTATACAGTATAAGTTATGCAGTTCCTCGTTATGTGGTTTCCGCCATTCTCCATTCTCGTTCCTTTTGGGTCTAAATATTCGTCTCAGGATTGTATTATCAACTACTCGTATATACTTTTAGCCTGCGTTTACTGGTGCGTATGAGAGGGCATGTCCCTCTCAATCTCGAAACTGAGGGGACTGTTCCCTCCAACAGTCTGATATTGAAATGTGGTTTTCGAGAGAAATATGATGATTTGTGTCCGACTGCTACAAAAAAAAAAAAAAAAAAAGAAAGAAAGAAAAAAAAGAAATGAAATGAAATTGATATCCTTTGGCTTGTTTCAGTTTCACTTCTTCATTTGCATCGCCTGATATATAATATACAACAGGTTCACCTCAGAAATCAGATTCATCTACCGTAATATGAGTCTCATCTCCCACCCTCCAGAATAAGCCTCAAATCTGCCCGCCTCCCAACGTTGAAGTCAACTCTGCTCCCCCTGATACTCCACAGCATTGTTTTTCAACTTCATAAATATTTATTTATTTATTTTGCACCTATTACAGGGTATAAACCCCAATTACAATAGGCTTACAAAAAATAAAATATAAAAATTTCGTAAATAGAACAAAGGTACATAGATTCAAACAAAATAAGTAAATAAAAGTTACAATAAGAGAAAAGAAAAGGAGAGAATTCCATACCTTCTTTTCAAGTTATCTCCATTAACATGGAATTTCATAATCCAAAATAGTAATATAAATACATACATTCACATGCACATACATACATACACACACACACACATACACATATATAGATTCATACAAACATACATACACACACATATATATATACATATATATACATGTATACATATAAGTACATATACATACATACACAAACAAACATACATACATATACATAGAGTATTTCTAAGAAGAACAGAGAATGTGTTAATCTATACTAAAACTAAATGAAATCATAATGATTAACTAGCGAGTCTAGGATATTGTACGCAAAAATTCATATAAATGTAAAACCTAAAAAGAAAACATCATATTGTTTATTACTCTTGAACATCGCTTTAAAAAATTATCGGAACGGTCTTACCCGTCCCCCCAATGTTGAAGAGAGATTTGCACCGATGTCTGTGTTCTTCCCTCAGAGTAAGCGACCATGTTTCACAACCATGCAGCACAATAGGCATGATTATCCTTTTACATATTTTAAACTTCAAATTCCTAGACAGAATTCGCGGCGACAGGAGATTTTCAACTAAATTGTAACACAAATTTTCCTGCTTCCTGTCTACACTTAATTTCTTCCTAGATATGATTTTGGCCTGTTAATATTGATCTTAAATGTTTGAAAATATCCACTTTGTCGAAAGTTTTATTTGATATTTTGACGCATCCATAATTTGCAGCATTACGATCCACGTGAACTTCCTTGTATTTAGTTTTCTCTACATTTACTTCTAAACCATGACGTTGCAAGCGTTTAATAAGAGATACTCTACCACAAATACTATAATTAAGAGATAAATTTGTTTAAGAAAGTAAATTCAATTATCAGCTCCATAAGTATTGTTTGTACTTAAGATTAACTTCTTACTTGGAGTTATAATTGGGCAAAAATAGATTCAATAGTTTGTGATCATTCCTCAGTATTTAATTATGGATTCAGAATTGTAAATTTGATATTTTTTTATTATTAAGACAACTATTTTAAGTATGACAACTGTGAAAAGTGAAGTAGCATTTGGGTGTGGATGAAATAATGGAGTTAGAATAATTACTTATTGGTCGTTCGATAATTCAGATAGGGAAGAAAGGTGTTGTCAGTGTGTGCCAATTTATCTTCTTCCAGATGACATTTCCAAAGGAAAGACAAAAGAATAGGACAAGTTAATTATTTTAGAACTGCAAGTAGAGACTTTCAGCATCTTACTGAATCTTGCCTACCAGAAGAAGCTGCTAAAGATTGAGAGATGAGCTTGGATAAATTCAGTAAAGATTGACCTCGCAACTATACGTCATTTATCAAGTGAAACCTGCTGGGTAAACAGAATATATCACATAAGTCTTCTTGTACAGCTTTAGCTTAAGTCATATTTATTACACTATTGAAGAAGGACAGTTGAGAAATAACAAACTTCACTAGTCATTAATGAACCGATAAATAAATTTTACAATATTATTAGCGATTAACGAAAACATGTCCGACGGCAAGACATACAACAATTAATTAATCTCATGCAGCTGAACAAAGTGGTATACAAAGTTCATGAGTAATTTTTGAGAAAATGGAGAAGAAACTATATCTTTGTAAACCTGAATTGAGGATGCTATAGGCATATCATTCTTCCTATTGAAATAAAAGTGATACTGAAATATACCCTAATTAAGCTGTCCATAACAAGATGACAGCACATAGTATAGCTAATGAAATAGGGCCTAAAATTGCAATTGGCTCTTAAATTTTTATTTCTAGAAGATTCTAAGAATAAGACACATATGAGTCTTATTCGAAGAACGGAAGATAAATTGGGAAAGAAATCAAGAACGAAAGATATCAATTATGTCATAACGAAGTGAACAGACCATTATCCCTGAAAGTATATTCACATGTGAGGTTATCGAAGAATTGAAGAAAACAAACTGTCTTGTACTGGTACTAAAAAGTATATCGTTCGTTCTCAATAATGACTGATATTCTTTTTATTAACAGGGAGACTTGTTATTTATTTGTAGCAAATTATACTGTTCAGTAGTAGATTATATATTTTGCTATTTGTCTCACCTATGGGTACACACCCGTATACTACTTATAAAAGTAATACGCATGAAGAAATGTATTTAAAAGTACAAAAATTGAGTTCATTTACTTACATCATGAAAACTCATAGATTCTGGTGGCATTCAAGAAATGCACTTGCAAATTTCATGAGCTGAAAGTGTCAAACATGCGATAATCATATTTTTTTCCCAAATTCAGTGGACGAAATACCTCCGACCCCAAATTATGTTTCTAACATAGAGATGTATAAAATATTTGTTGTAATATTTTTGACATATTACCATCTATTAGTTGGTATCAATTGCCTTTTAACCTTGTCAGTGAACTCTCTTGATTAACACACTTCACTAGGGCTGGTGGTCCCAGGGAGCACTTTTCTTATGGATATTGGAGTCGGCGAACAAAAAGATAAGAGAACCATGAATAGGAAGATCTAAAGAAAGGCAGTTATAATATTATTACCATTAGAGTATTAATATTGTAAGCATGAATGCTAAAAATTCATTTTCCTCAAGAATTTAATATTTCTTATTTATTGCGTAATATGTATCAACCCAGTATCTAAGGACTATATTCAGTTTTTGATTAATCGAAACAGGATTAATACATTTTTGTTGACGTTCCTTCAAAAATATTATTGAAGTCTTTAGATGGTTCTACAACTTTTAGAACTTCCAGATATATGAACAATATTGGTTCTGCAGTTATGTTGTCTTTATTTACATGCAAATAAATGTTGCAGTTTCGTAGCTTGTACATTACAGCTTTTGAGTAACATTGCTTTTCTTGCTACTAAAATATTAAAATTTGCCCTTTGAAATTGAGACAATTGATTTTTTCCTATTTTAAAGTCCTTACTGTTGTTCAACAATAAAGAAAAACAACCTATTGATTTTAAAATACCGGTCCAACTAGCACTAATTAATTGTCACCCCAGGTTCTCAATGTGAAGTGAGAAGTTGGGGTATGCACGGCAAATAGGCGGATCAAGAGTTCAAGATTAGAAATCAGCATTATTTTAAACAGGGTACAATATGACAAAATTTTAAAAGACAATTGTATAAGGTCGCTAGTAGAAGTACATTTTTCTTCTGACTGTCGAAAGTTTGATTAAATGCATGGGGGATTATTTACTGGACCACTACTCTAAGCAGGAGCATCATTTGGGAAGGACGATGAGGCGATTGCCTTCCCTGAGTTTGATATCCATGCTTTCTTTAATAAACTATAGACTAATATACTAATAAAATACTTTTAAAGTCTTATGTCGGTGTACTAACTCCCCATTACCATGGTAATACCTGAAATGATTCTACTGGTTATAAGCTCCATGGTCTCATTAGTTAAAGCAAGATAATTTCACGTAAGGAAGGCGTCATAGTGTAGATAAATCTAAGCATCTGTGAGTTAGTGTGTTATACGAAAGCTGTATTTGCATCTTAATATCGGTATCTCCTTGATAAACAGCTATATATGATGTCACCTTTTTAGTTCGTTCTTTTATTAATGGATTTCTTCCTTTTTGTGAAATACATATTTATGAATAATTGACAGATATTTAGATTTCTCTATAAGTGAAAAGAACCTCAATCTCCTAGCCCTAATACGAAATCTTTGGATCACTTTGATTTAAAAGCAAAAAGAAAAAGAAGAAAACCTAATCAAAATCTTTTTTGATTAACAAAATGAGTTTTGAGAGTCGGGTTTACTTTCAGGCAGCAAAAGCCATCAAGTTAACCAGCGAGGTGTATGACTTGTATGTTATTGCTTGTCTCTACAAACGTATTCAACTGCCGATTCGTCTTTATTTCTGTGATTTCATCTTTAAATTGCATAAGATATGCATCTGGACAAAATGCTTATTTCTGACGTGGCTTAGTAATTAGAACAAATTATGAAAACATTAGAAAAGATATTATAGAAATTCCACGGTCTTGATTCGTGAAATAATATAAATGTCTTTAGTAAATGTCATATCTGCTGAAGCTTTAATATGTACAGCCACAAGCAAAAGTATCTCCTCTCTAAGTGCTCTAGATCCATTACTTGGGGTCCACGTTATTTGCAGTTGTGAGAAACCTAAATAGATGCAACCCAACTTAACACGAAACTTTTCTAGCACTGACAGCGGTTGGTAGGACTGATCCAGATGTTTATGCAAGTAAAATTGTAAAGTAGGTGACTAACGAAACAGTTTTCCATTCTGAGATGAATCTCTTTGGTTCGGATCGTGTTGTTCAATGAACACCATATATTATTCTCAATATTGCTGTGTATGTAATGTATTATTTCGTTATATATTGTATGTTCAGAGAAATAAAAATGCTGACCACGCATGAATCAGAAAATATTTGAAAGTAGGTGAAAACGTCAAATCTAGAATAACTGCTGAAAATAACTTTGCAAATTATTGCCTCCATTGACAGACCTCTAACTCTACTCATTCCAACATCCTTTCCTTTCTGGAGAGATCTTGCTTTTCACACTAAGTATGCATTGAAATTGATGCTGAAAAAATTGAAAAAGTTTCAACCAGTCCGGGATTTGAACACAGGTCAATACGCTAACCACTTAACTACCGCGTTATTTAAAATTCTACCCAAACTATTATCTAGTTAAAATTATTGCATTTTGAACTATACACAAGATATTAATGCTGGCATAACTAGACGTTCCTTATGTGTCACAATGATTTACTCGAAATTTCTTTCTTTAACTCAAAAAAAGTTAAATAGACTTTTGAGAATGAGTGAAATATCGCGAAACGTTTTTCAAGTTAAGTTTACCTCATAGTTTTTAACGATGGTAACGATTTACATTACAATTCCTGCTCACCTTAAGGTGTAATTTCCAAACAAGAAAAGACGGCAGACATTTTCTCATTCTTTGAATTGTATCAACACGTGTTAAAATAGAAAGTTCTTTTTTTATTTTCCGAAAATACTAGTTTATTTTCTTACCTTTGTATGAGGAATTTGTAGTAGAGTGGTAAAGTATGGAACTCGTATGGCAGAGTCAAGGGTTCAAACCAATCGTTCGCTAAACACGTTTTTTATTTCTTGGAATATATAGTTTACGTAATTGGTATTGTAATTCTGTTATTAATAATAATGAAAAGTCGAGACTTGGTCACATAATTTATATTTTATAAAGCTTTTGATTGAATCTCAAGTCTTTTTGCTGGTATGGATCCGATATGGAATGTATGGAATGTATGCAAATGGTGAATTGCTTCAAACACTATTATTTCTAGCTGTAGAAGAAGTAATACAAACTTACAAGCAATTCCTGGGAAACAATAAGGTTTATATTTTATCACTCGTATTTTTTACCAATACTAACGATATTCCTTAGGTAGTCATCAATTGTTCGCTAAACACGATAAGTTCACACACAGTACGAATCAAGGTTGATACGGCTGACGTCATCTTGTAGTTGTACTTCGCAGTTCACTTTTCTATGCGAGTGCATTGAAGAAAGTTGTCTCAACACTACGACCGAGAGAAACTGAATATTTTCCATCTTATCTCAGACTGAAAGTATCAATATTACAAATGTTGAAAATTTCCTTCAATTACTCAACGGGAATCGAACCCATGACAAATGGGATGTGAAATCAACGCTTATCCCACTATTCTAAGACATCGCTTCTTATTAAGGGGGGAAACTTGGTGTTAAGTGACTTGAGTAAAGTGCACAGTTTTACAATTCCAATGTAAAACTTTTGTTTGCGTCATGATAAATTAGAAAGGATTATACAGAAACAATAGTCAAGAGAATTCAAATCTAAATTGTGAAAGTAAATTTTGAAATTGAGTGTTAGAAGTAGTATTAGTAAATGTTGTTGCAGCATTTAGATGTGAGGACGTTTAACGCCCTGGTTGAGCATTGAGTCTAAATGTTACGTGAAACTACAGTATAAATATATCTCTTTGGAAATGAAATGAAATGAAATCTTTAATTTTCATCTCTCACGGCTTTGCCGACTAGCTTAAGAAGACTACATTGGGGTTCCACAGGAGATTATCGGGTTCTACATTTAATCCAGTCTACTCGATATTGTAGAAATCAAAATCTGTAACAGTTTTCCCGCTAAGACATTAAGTGTGGCACGCGCACTCAAACGTACATTTTATACATATTTTCTGTTTATTGTTTTAATTTGTATGGACGTTTTCTTTTGTGAAACGTAGAAAAAGAAAACTTATAATGTAATCAGCCTGAAAGTCAAGCTACCCCATGCCGAAAGCGTTGGTGGACCAGCGATGGGCAACTAGCGTCCTCTCGTCAAAAATTGGATGCCCTGCAGCGACGATCCGCTGTGTTTCCACTTTCGTTTTGAAAATTTTACCACCAGCAGCAGAGGCGCCCCGGAACGCCAATGAACCACAGGATTACTTTTCCAAAATATGTTAAATCGCCTGTATGCGTGATTTGTTTACCTTAAAGTGAGTCTAAAAACATTAAAAAATAAGTACTCCGGAGAAGGTTCAAACCACCAATCTTATGATCAAAGGCTGGTCTTCTTCCGACTTCGCCACGGAAGGCGATGGAGGAGACGTCGCATGTAGAGGGATAATGTCGTGTTTTTAATTTGGTCAATCAGAGTTCTCCTTAATGTAAACAATCTGAAACTCAAGCCATTGGCTTCTACAATGCGAAGAAAGTTAAAATAGTTTTCAATTAAATAGCATTTGGGTTAATGATAGTCATTATGGAAAAAATATTAAAACAGATATATTTTCAAATTTGGGACTTTTCCATATAAATTCCAGCAGAGTAAAGTTGTAAATTCATATTAACAAATTTTGAAATTGAAACAACTACTAAACCTCAGATTTTCGTATTTAATTTTACAAGAAAATTGACATGTTTTTAAGAAAGTGAGTTATGGAAAGACACTGTTTTCGCTCTTCTAATTGTTGCCTGCAACATGATATCCAACTCTTCAAGTGGCTCGATAGGTTCAAAAACAACAATAGACAATAAAAGGACTAACTACAGTCTACCCATTAGAAATGTTCCAAAATATTGTTTGTTCGGTTAACCGGTTTGGTTACGGATTATGTTTCAAACCGAATGTGTTGGCTTATTTCAGAAACCAAACCATAATTGGTTCTGTTCGGTTTGAAACAGACGCTGGATTGAACTTTCTGAGATTATTCTTATATGTTTTGAAACAAAGCTCGAACTATATGAAATGATTTTTTTTTAGATTAAGAAATTGTGGGTCTACTATTTCAATTTTGAACGAAATTACGAATACTCATGTCTTTCTCTTAAAAACTTACTTTGGAAGAATACGTTAATGATCACTAGAAAATAGAACCATTTTTCGAGGTTTGGTTTCGGTTAACCGTTTAAAACCGGTTTGTATTACAAACCAAACTACTGTTTATGATTCCAGATCTACTAGCCTTGACCATTCCCTCTAACCACGCCTATATATATATATATATATATATATATATATATATATATATATATATATATATATATATAACTAAATAATGTAATGAATATTTTCTGTTTCTCCGTCAGGGATGCCCAACGTTGTTTTGAATCAATCGAGTAACTTCCAATTTGGACCCCATTTTGCGGCCACAATTAAAAAATAAAAGGAATGTCCTTCCAAAAATCACTTTTTCAAAAACGTGTCAACCTTTTCGTAAAAGTTAAATACCAAAAACTGAAGTTTAGTAGGTGTCTCAATTTTAACAGTTGTTAATATGAATTTAAAACTTTGTTGGAATTTATACGGAAAGTGGCAATTTGAAAATATCTTTGTTTTACATTTTTTCATAATGGACATCACTAATATAAATGTTATTTATTTGAAAACTATTTTAGGTTCCCTTGGGTTGTAAAATCCAATTGTTTCAGGTTGTTTTTATTAAGGAGCACTCTGATTATCCAAATTAGAAAGACTTCAACGATTTTCCTTCTACATGCGACGTCTCCTTTATCGCCTTCGAGAAGGTGGTTCGAGCTCACTCCGGAGTATTTTTTCAGTGTATATTAAAACTCACTTTAATGTAAACAAATCACGCATTAGGCTAATTTAACATTTGGGAGAGTAATTTTCTGGTTCATTGGCGTTTTGTCACGTCTCTGCCGCTTTTGGTATAATTTAGAAAACGGAAGTGGGACCACAGCGGATCGTCGCTACATGGCATTCAATTTTCGCCGAGAGGTCCCTAGTTGCCCATCGCTGTTCCATCGACTGTTTCTCGGCATGGGGTAGCTTGAGTTTCAGGTTGATTACATTATAAGTTTTCTTTTCCTGCATTTCACAAAAACAAGACTTCCATACAAAATAAAGCAATAAACAGAAAGAATGTATAGAAAGGATTTTTGAGTGCGTGGGCCACACATCACATCTTCGCGGGCCAACGGTTACAGATTTTCATTTTTCCAATATCGAGTAGATTGGATAAAATGTTGAACTCAATAATCTGCAATGTATATTAATGGCTCGTGAAAGAATATGATTACAAAGAAATACCCGGAAAGATATATATAACCGTCTCCTTTAGCCTGCCTTCATAACTGTGAGACGTAAAACTTAAAGATTTCATTTCATTTCATTTCCGAAGAGATACATTTAAACTGCAGTTTTAGGTAACATTTAGCCTCGATGCTCAACCAGGGCGTTAAACGTCCTCATATCTAAATGTTGCAACAACATTCACTAATACTACTTCTAACACTCATTTTCAACAATTTACTTTGACAATTTAGATTTGAATTATTTTGATTATTGTTTCTACATAACATTTTCTATTTTATTATGAAGGAAACAAAAATTCTACAACATTGCAATTGTAAAACTATGCACTTTGCTGAGGATACTTAACACCAAGTTTTCCCCCTTAATAAACAGCGATGTCTTAGAATAGTGCGATAAGGATGGTTTCACATCCCGTTGGTCATGGGTTCGAATCCCGTTGAGTAATTGAAGGAAATTTTGTGCTGTAAATGGTAATATAAACAAGATCTCAGTTAGCAGTCCTTCTGTTGTACAGAAGTACAATAAATATATGGGTGGTGTAGATCGCTTTGATGAAAACCTCCACTCCATGCGTATTGGTTTCCGAGTTAAAAGGTGGTGGTCTCCGCTTTTTGCTTTTGGTATTGACACATAACGCGTGGCTCTTGATAAAATCGTCAAATAAAGAAGAAAGATTGACCTACTGCGAATTTCGTCGTCTTGTGGTTCAAACACATTGTGGTGTTTACGGAAAACAACCCGGGGCAAGCATACTTTGTGGAACAAAATTGCAGAGTAGGGTAGCAGATGACGTCCGACTGCATAGTAACACCAGTGATCACAAGTAGGAAAAATGTCCACAGAAAAGGTGTGGTCTGTGTCATAAACACATTAGAATTATGTGCAAGAAGTGTAATGTTGGTAATGTTGGACTCCATATTCAGTGTTGGTATAAATTTCACACTGAAAAGTGACTGTACTACTTACAGAACTATATTCACAATAGTGTGTGTGTTGTAGGTATACAATGGCAATGCCAATAACACTTTTATTCAAATAGGAAATATACTTTTATCGTTTACTACATGTGTGTATTGATAAATACTGTTTAGTGATCTGAGTTGTAATTGTATAATAAAACTTACCACCAAAAATAATGTGGCATCTTATGATCATTATGAAGTACATACAAATATTGCCCCCCAAACTAAAGAAGATACTTCATGACACAGATTTTAGTAGCTTCCATTGATAACAGATTCAATGTAAAATGATTTTGTATGCGTAGTTTAGATAAGAGTCAATAACATGTTTTGTACTTCTATAATTTGTTTAAATGTTAGAAAATGATACCTGTAATGGCCAGCGTCCCCTACAGAGGACGCCCCCTTCTAGCCCCCTTCAGTCGTTTCCGTTTTTTTTTTTTTTTTTTTTGTACGTCCTGCATTTATAGACTCATACTAACAAGATTCACTTGAAATCAGGCCAAATCATCATTAAATATCCGTATGGACTTTGAAGGGTTCAATTCAAATTCAACCCCGCAACTTGTGGGAGGGCGACAGGCGGAGGGCAACTTGGGCGAGGGAATAAGCGGACGCGAAACACCCAATTTTTCATATTTTATGTATTTACGACTACTAATCGAAACGCTGAGGAAAACAAACCATATGAAATGGAAAGTACATCCTTCGGCATTTCTACCTGGAGGCTATATTATGTAATGTTTGATACTGTATTATGTTTGTAAAGTAAGAGCAAAATGGCCATAGTACTCCATCGTCCGGATGAAACACCGACATACGTTTGGTAATATGCCCACCCACCCAACCAACACCAAGACGGAAATTCATAGCATTTCAAAAACACGTTAGCACAGGTGTTCTCACACTAAGAAATTATATTACAGTATATTACGGCACAAGTTAAAAAATCTATGTTATAAAACATTAAGTTACAGATATATTTCCTGAGCTTTGAAAATACAGAATAGAGAAACACATAGTAGTTGAAAAGTCGATATAGATAAGTGTGTTTGGCTTCATTCTAATTGTAAACATAAGTGTTTTGATACAATATAAGCTAAATATAAGTTTTGCACATCAAAATATTAATAATATGACAGTCTTACGGGAGTATAACTCCAAATGAAAACTATGATTAAGAATATGACACTCATTGAATTAAATGAACTGGATTTACATGTTTTTATTCTTCTAAGACAGTGAGTGGCATTTAGGACAAATATTTGGAAATCGTGTACATACTTCATTAAGCCACACTTGACAACGAATACGCTTGATCCACTCATAAGTAGAAATAGGTCAAGTACGTTTATAATAATACACTCTTCCCGGTCTACGTTTTTGTTTCCTCAAATAGAGGTGTGCACCTGAATTATATCAGGATTGAAAGGGGATATTCTACTGGCACGTAATCCAGCCGCTCCGTTTCCTAGTGTCGCTGATATCACCCATGGTTGATTAAGTAATTTCCAAACTGGAAGGTGTGAGTTTCGACCAGGGTTTGCTTTGATCCAATGTGAACAGCTGCTAGAAAATGTGATCTAATGGTTGCAGATATCCTTATCTCTAAGTTTAACGTACAAGAAGAAAGAATATTTTGTTCAGAATGAACTACAACTACTTTTTGCTATTAAAGCAAATAATAAACTAATTTATATATACTGAACTTTCAGTGCAAGTACACAGTTTTAAAGAATACTACCGTGTTTGCTATCACGAGAATATGTGGGGTAAAACGCCCATGGGACATTCACTCCGACACCAAGTGGACAGATCACACCGACATCAAGCACGATATTTTTAGTTCATTAAACTCTCAACACTGCATGGCATAGTGGCAGATTGTTTTTTTGCATCAGAACAGCAGAACCCTACTTTCTGCAACGCACATGCACTGGATTTACCAATCCACCAATATAATCATTATTTCTCCACAAATTTGAAACGTTCAAAGACCATTCCAAGTAAAATTATGTGCTTACAACATCTAAATCAGTCTCTACACCTTCAATTTCTTCACATAATGTCATTTGATGTCATTTGGTGTCACCTTCGTTTTCCATAGAATTGCGCCTTCAAACAACCGTATCATGTTTCCACTTCACACTCTTAACTTGTTCTTTTGGGGTGTGGACATTTTTCACCCCGCTTACTCAAAATGATCGAAAATTACCAATATGAGTGTCCAATCCATAGTTTTCCCGGTCGCTGAGATGAACAGTGACACATGCAATGCTATGTTCCTCAACATGGGGGAGAGGAGGGGAGAGCAGTGACGCAAATCTCGGAGGGATGAGGGGGACATTTGCCCTCCAATCTTGAACCGGAGGGGACTATCCTCCCAATAATCCAATTTGAAATGTGTTTTTTGGGGGGAAGAAATGTGATGATTTGTGTCCGATTGCTACAAAGGAAAGTGAAATGAAATTGATATCCCCAGAAGAAGCCTCAAATCTGCCCGCCTCCCATTGTTCAAGACAACTCTGGACCCCTGACCCTCCACAGCATTGTTTCTTATCTTCATAAATTATTTGAACATTGCTTTAAAAAAACAAAAAAGGATTATGGGAACGGTGTTACGCGTCTCCCCCCAATGTTGAAGAAAGATTTGCTCCACTGGGGGATATAAATATAAAATTATCGAAAATGACCGATATTAGTGTCGAATCCATAGGTTTCGGGGTCGCTGAGATGGACAGTGACGCTTTCTATGCCACTTAAATACAAATTCAGATCCTCGATTTGGGAAAGAGTGAAATATATATATATATATATATATATATATATATATATATATATATATATATATATATATATATATATATATATATATATATATATATATATATATATATATATATACAGGGTGTTTCAGATAAAACGTCCAGTGCTTATAAATCCGAAACGGCTGAGAATAAAAAGATGAAACAAAAACTGAAATAGGAAAATGTCATAGGGCGCATCACATGGTGTTGTTGTGGTGACCCACAGGGCCCTCCTTCAAGGGGTCTCAGGAACCAACTTTAAATTTTCAAATAGGAACATGTATTGAATCATGCCTCATTCAATAGTACTTGAAAAGCGAAACAACTTTTGTAGGAAACAATTTTCGATTTGGGCCACCGTTTTTAAATGGCCGCAAAAAGTGTGTCCTATATCAGATAAAACGTCCAGTGCTTATAAATCCGAAATGGCTGAGAATAAAAAGATGAAACAAAAACTGAGATAGGAAAATGTCATAGGGCGCATCACATTGTGTTGTCGTGGTGACCCACAGGGCCCTCCTTCAAGGGGGCCCAGGGGCCAACTTCAAATTTTCAGTCCTTGAAATACGAAACAACTTTTGTAGGAAACAATTTTCGATTTGGGGCACCGTTTTCAAAATGGCCGCAAAAAGTCCTGTATCAGTTTGAAGTTGACACCTGGGCCCCCTTCACGGAGTTTCCTGAGGGTCACCACAACAACACCACTTGATATGCTTTATCATCGTTTCTATCTCAGTTTTTGTTTCATCTCTCTATTCTCAGCCGTTTCTGATTTAGGCCTATAAGCACTGGACGTTTTATCTGATACAGGACATTTTTTGCGGCTATTTTGAAAACGGTGGCCCAGATCGAAAATTGTTTCCTACAAAAGTTGTTTCGTCTTTCAAGTACTATTGAATGAGGTATGATTCAATACGTGTTCCCATTTGAAAATTTGAAGTTGACCCCTGGGCCCCCTTGAAGGAGGGCCCTGTGGGTCACCACGACAACACCATGTGATGTGCCCTATGACATTTTCCTATCTCAGTTTTTGTTTCATCTTTTTATTCTCAGCCGTTTCGGATTTATAAGCACTGGACGTTTTATTTGATATAGGACACACTTTTTGCGGCCATTTAAAAACGGTGGCCCAAATCGAAAATTGTTTCCTACAAAAGTTGTTTCGTTTTTCAAGTACTATTGAATGAGGTATGATTCAATACATGTTCCTATTTGAAAATTTGAAGTTGGCCCCTGGGCCTCCTTGAAGGAGGGCCCTGTGGGTCACCAAAACAACACCATGTGATGCGCCCTATGACATTTTTCTATCTCAGTTTTTGTTTCATCTTTTTATTCTCAGCCATTTCGGATTTATAAGCACTGGACGTTTTATCTGAAACACCCTGTATATATATACTAGCAGCGTTCACTCCGCTTCGCTGCGGTCACCCCGGAACGCAATAAACTTTGTTACTTAGATAATTTTTACTTTTTCGCTTTCAAATTGCAGTAAATGTTAACATTATAGCGCCTGTCATTTATGTTAACCCGCCGAGTGACACGGTCATGCGGGTTGCATATAAATACGTTTATTTTTATACCTATGATGAACTAACAAAGTGATTTCTACGTTATGGACACTTGAATGGTCAATTATCTCAAGACACTGGTAATTAAAAATTAAAGTGATATGATAAAAACCATCTAGGGTCCAAATCCTAATAACCCCCCAAAAATGAAAGAAATTGGTTCAGCCGTATTAGCGTGATGAGCTAACAAAGGATTTGTGCGTTCTCTTTTATATAATAGATATATATATATATATATATATATATATAAATTATAGAAAATGACCGATATTAGAATGCGCTTCAGTAATAGTAAAAGAGTGACTGACTAACGAAACATATTACTGGTTTCCCTTATTTAAACTCAGGAAGCAGGTATTTGACACTAGTTTAAATAATTAAAAATGTTTCAACGTTTTCGATATCTTCCTTACAGAAGAAAAAGGATGAGTAACAAAATGGTCATCCCTTGAGATTTGAAACATGTTAAGGAAATGAAACTTGATAATGAACTTCAAATTCAAAATAAGTGCATAGAAGGCCAGATCCAGGATTTTCTGACGGGAATGCACCAATAGCTACCACTAGATTTGAATTAAATTTGATTTTTTAAATGTGCCTTTAGGCACCTGTGGTGTGAATGAGAAAAATTGTTTGGTTTGGTGAATCCTTTTCCCTCAACCTTGAGATAATCGAATTAAACTATTCCTTTTGCAAAACTATGCTTACTTTTAAGCCCCAAACGGAAACGTGACACCAGAGAGTTTCAGAAAGTGTTGTTATTTTTACTGCTAGCTTTAGATAGTGTATATTTACAATAGTCCGGCTCTGAGTGCATATATGTCACACCGCTTCCTGGAATACTGCTACAGCATGTCCGGAAATTTCACTTTTAATGAGATAAAAGGGCACTTTCCAATTTTTTATCAACATATATAAATGACTAAAGTTGTCAGTTCTATTATCAGCGGAAAACGAGTGAATCATTTGAAATAAATATTTGAACACAGTTAGAACTTGAGCCGACATGGGTTTTCATTATTTCAGATTGAAATGTGCATTCTAAGGGAAAGAGATTTAAATTTTTCGCAAAGATTTTTGTAACGTGAGAAACTGGAAGCAAAGCCTCAAATGTGAGGTACGAGGCAGTAGTCTGGAAGCGAAGTCACACATTAACCGAAAGCTAGTTAGATAACTGATTCAACTATAAGGATGTTTTCCCTGAAAATAACAATTGCACTTCGCTGCAGAAAAAGTACTCAATCGACTGAGCTCAAAAAGATACTGATGGAGCGTTAAAATGCTGAAATGACATTGAGCACACTTTTCCGGGTTTATCAGTTTTATCTGATAAGCCGTTGACAATCTGTCATAATGTACAGGTTTGCGCACAAAAAGTTAAGAAATGTTGTCAAATGGAAAATATTTTACCTTCTGTTTTGTTTGTATGTATGTGTTACATTATCGACATGTGCTTACAAGAACTGATTACTGTAATTAGTTAGACGGGGAATGGTGGCTCAATGGTCTCCTCTGATTGGTAGAATGGAAAATGAACTTTTCAGGTGACTAAAGTGATCATTTTAATTAGAGGAGGAATCTGATAGGTTGACTGGGATATAATGGTCAAAGAATCTCCTTACAGAAGTGTTTCTATATTTTTTTGGTTTTGTGTTGTGACTGCCATATTCACGAAGAAATTAAATGTCGACTAAAAACAGGGAATTCGTGTTATTATTCAGTTTAAAATCTCTTGTCGTCGCGAATTCTATGGAGGAATTTGAAGCTTAAAAAATACAAAACGATTATCATGCCTGTTGTTCTGTATGGTTGCGAAACATGATCGCTTACTCTGAGAGAAGAACATAGACTGAAAGTATTTGAGAACAAGATCCTCAGACGAATATTCGGACCCAAGAGGAACGGGAATGGGGAATGGTGGAAACTTCATAACGATTAACTACATAATTTATACGATTTACCAAACATTATTAGGTTCATCAAGTCTAGGAGGCGTAGGTGAGCAGGTAATGTGGGGCTAGGGTGGAAGAAAGTAGAAACGCTTTCAAAGTTTTGACTGGAAGACCAATCGGAAAATTACCATTAGGATGACCTAGGCGCAGATGGGAGGACAATACTAAGATGAATCTCGCAGAGATAGGAACTCAAAGTAGAAACTGGATCCAGTTGCCTAAGGATAGAAGTCAGTTGAGAGCTTTCGTTAACGCGACATTGAAAATCCGGGTTCCATAGGCCATAGAGTTAGTTAGTTAGTTCTGACTGCCATGTTTTGACATTATAGACTGGCGAATTTCAGAGTATGTGTTGCTAAAAAAAGAAAAAAGAGTTGCTTGTGTGCTTAAAGAGGAATTGAAGTATCGTAGATTTTGGGAGAATGAGAAAGGATCATAGTGGCAGTAAGTAAAGTATTTATTATTTATTTGACCAGGAAAAGATCATAGACTAACTATAAAAAAAGTTCTTTATTATATATTTTTTGTATTATATTATATACGGTATAATTTTAATAATATCGATCCATGTAGATTTTGAAACTGCAGTTCACGAAGTTATCAGAGATTGGTTTCCAGAATATAACATCATTGACTATAGATTCCATTTGGGCCAATTTTGCTGCAGAAAGATCCAGAGCAAAAACCACTTGTATCGAGCCTACTTGAGTCCGCAGTCTGAGTTAGGTAGATACCGTACGTGATTTTGGTTCATAAACTTTCGCTTGTTTCCCAATTAATGAAAATAGTGAGATTGATAAACTTGTAGTAAACAAAGATAATTACTTTGTAATGTCATTGATTTTAGTACCAGATAATAGATCTCACCTGATAATAAATTGCCAATATTAACTATAACTGAAAACTTTGGGGCAAGAACCCATTAAGTCCAAAAAGTGAAAGTGTAAAGGAGATAGCTTCACAAGGGTTTCTCGTCGTGAAGCTATCTCGTTTCTCGTCAAAAGATTTTCTTCAAACTTAGCATATCTATATTATAAAATTGAAAGTCACTATGTTTGTGACTCTTAATCTTTTGAACCGCCCGACCGATCTCGATCAAATTTTCAACGTAGATGCGGTTCTGGCATGGGAGTGTTTTTAGCTATTTACTTTGACGGTATAACTTAGGGTTGGGGAGGGGGTAGACATAGAAAAAATAAATAACACTTAATAAATATTGAACCACTGGACCGATCGTGATCAAATTTTCAATATAGATGAGGTTCGGAACTGAGATGATTTTTATCATTTCGCTTTGACGTAGCAAGTAGGGGAGGAGTGGAGGGGGAGATATTCAAAAATCAATAAATGTAAAAATAAAAGTGACTATGGTCGTGAATTAATTACTTTTGAACCACCAAATCCATCTCAATCATATTTTCAACATATATGAACTTCAAACCTGGTAAGTTTATTGTCATTTCATTTTGACAGTAGATCTTAGCGGAGGGGGAGGGGAGGAGGTGAAATATATGAAAATGAATAAAACTTAATAACTCCTTAGAAGAATTCTCAATGGGCATAGCCACCAATCACTGACCGTTTGGCCGCTACAGGGCCACATTTTTGACAACAGCAGAATGTAACGGTATTCTGGATTTCGCTGGAATTGCTTGAAACTGCGATACGTTGTAGATATTCTGATCCTTAGAAAACGTCTTAATGGCCAAAACCACTAATCACTGACCGTTTGGCCAGTACGAGGCCAATTTTTGGAAGCAGCTTAGCCAAAGATTGTGATATGCTGGATTTCTGTCAAAATGACAGAAACCTTAATATGTTGTAGATATTGTCATCCTGAGAAAAAGCCTCAATGGACACAACCGCAAGTCACTGATCGTTTGGTCACCACAGGGTTACTTTCTTGAAAACAGCTAAGTATAACGATGTTCCGGATTTCTCTTAGAATGAGTAAATTTGTAATATGTTGTAGATCTTCTCATCGTGAGAGAAAGTCTTAATGAACACAGCCATCAATTATTGACCGTATGGCCACTACAGGTCGAGATTTTTTAAAACAGCCGGGTATAACGATATTTTTGATTACGGTGTAAATGAATGAAACTGTGATACGTTGTGTAGATGTCATGATCCTGAGAAAAATTGCCTAGGGCTCTCCAGGGTTTTCCTTTCGTCCCTCAAGATGAACATCGGAATGTTGGCTACGCTTATGTTAGCCGCTACTCTCCTCATCCCTTTTCCGAGTTGTGGGTTAGGCCTTTTCATGGTTTCATACAAATCCGCCAAAATTCCAGAATAGCCATTCCTTCTGCTGTTTTAAGAAATGTGGTCCCGTAGTTGACAAATGGTCAAATATCTATACTATATCACGGTTTCATTAACAACATATAATGGCTTCAAGGATTTCCACCGAAATTCAGAATACAGTTACTTTCTACTGTTTTCAGAAAGTGATCTCGTAGTAGCCAAACGGTCAGCAACATATCTCAGTTTCAAGCAATTACACCTAAATCCAGAATATCGTTACCTTCTGCTCATTTAACCTTTACAGAACAAACGGCTCAAGGGTTCAGCCAACAATTTAAACCTCCATCACTTCGCTCCTAATTAACTTAAGAGATTACTTAAGTGTCCATCTCTTTAGACAGGTTCATCCACATCGGGTGTCCAGTAGCGGAAGGGAAAAACTTGAAGAAGTTGGGTGTTTTAGTTCCCCCTCCCCTTAGCATTTGGAGAGAAAGACTCTCCCCCCAAAGTAGCTGCAAACATAAAAAGTTGTATCAATAAAGATAAATAAACATCCTAACTAATGATACCCTGTGTATAGCCATTCTTGCGCACGACAAATAACAGTGCTGCCAATTTCTAGAAAATGTATTTTTTATTTCAATTTTTTGAACTTCTTCTTTTTTTACGGGTTCGGCACAAATGTTACCTTGTTGAAATCTATGTTCCATAAGCTTTGCAACGAGGTATGGCTTGTATCTCTGTGATGATTAGGGGCGTCAGGGTAGACCAAAATATTTCGAAAAATATATACAGGTTGATTCTCGTAGGAAACAAGTTTGGAGTTTTTTCTCACTTGGTATTGAACTTTCGCCCTTTATTTTTTACTTGATTGTACCCAATGTCTAGCGTACATGTGAAAATATTTTTCCCAGCGTACTATAAATAATAGTTTTACCATAGTCCCACAAGCTTCGAAAAAAATATATTTTCTTTCCAAATTTTTAAATTTCTTCCTCTTCTTCTTTTAGCGTTTAGGCCTGGGAAACAAATGTTACCTCGTTGGAATCTGTATTCGATAAGCTTTGGAACGAGGTATAACTTATATCTCTGTGCCAATTAGGGGCGTCAGGGTAGATCAAAATATTTCAAAAAACATGTACAGGTTGATTCTCGTAGGACAGACATTCGGAATTTTTTCCCTCTTGGTATTGAACTTTCGCCCTTCACTTTTCTACATGATTGTACCCAATGTCTCACGTACACGTGCAAATATTTTTTACTGCGTACAACGATTAACAGTGTTGCCAGCTTTTGACAAATTTCCAATAAAAAAAATCTCATTTTTATTAAAAAATCGTCACCTTCTTCTTCTACGGGATTGCCACGAGGGACCCAAAAGTTAGCTCGTTGGAATCTACATTCCATAAGATTTACAACGAGGTATAGATCATGTCATTGTGACAATTAGAAGGGGTACTAGGGTTGCCAACGTAAAGGTCTACGATTTTCTAGAAATCCCTACCGTCCTGTAAAAAATGGCTTTATTGTGGCCAAACGGTCAGTGATAAATGGTTGTACAAATTGAGAGTTTTTCTCAGGATCACAATATCTACAACATATCACGGTTTCATTCATTTTTACTGAAATCCAGAATATCACTATCTTCGGCTGCTTTCCAAAAACTGAAACTGTAGTGGCCAAACGGTCAGTGATTGGTGGTTATGTCCGTTAAGACTTTTTCTCAGGATCAAAATACCTACAACATATCACGGTTTCAGTCATTTTTAGCGAAATCCAGAATATTGTTATCTTCTGCTTTTTTTCAAAGAGTGGCCAAACGGACAGTGATTTTTGATTGTGTCCATTGACAGTTTTTCTCAGGTACACAATATCTACAACATATGTATCACAATTTCAAACAATTCCACCGAAATCTCATTTCCGTAAGGAAAGTGCGGAGTCCTTTGTCATTTCGAAGGGAACTATTGCACCCAGAAACTCTTCTTTTCGCAAAACAACAAATTCCGTTTTCCTACTTTGAAGTCATCTTTGCATCGGCATAGTTTCGTTTCTGTAATGTAGTCCTTTTAGTCAAGTGAACCCTTTTTTGAAAAGTTGACCTTTGCCCCCTTCAACCTATTTTCCGAAAGAAACAAAAAATACGTGTCGATTTACTTTCAATCTAGTATGTATGTGCTAAGTTTAAAGAAAATTGGACGACGAGAAACCCTTGTGAAGCTATCTCCTTTATACTTTCACTTTTTGGACTTAACGGGTTTTTGCCCCAAAGTCTTCAATTATCACTAGACTTGTTATATTTTAAATTACATTCGGTCATAAAATACCGAAACAATAATATAATTGAGGGTTTTAATTGTATTTTACAGGGGTGTGGTTAAAGTCGTTTCTCGGTCTTTCATATTTACATCCAACGGAAGTATTCAGATTTGATGCCATTGGCCCGGACAATAAAGGTCTTCACTTCACCGACTATACTCGTAACTTACATTGAAGAAACTAGCGGTAGCTACAGGTACATAATACTGTTTCTAACTATATATCTAACCATGGACGTCCGCAGGGGGGTCGAACAGGTCGACCGGTCCCCCTTGGAATCTAGTGAGTATAGGCTAATATCTCTAAAATAAGAAGTAATTGTTTCAAATAAAAATGTATGTAGGTTTTTTAAAGAAAGAAGGATGTTTATAAAATTGGAGCTTCATATTGTTTAAATACATATAACATCTCATCTGCGCATTTCCACTTTATATGCCGACCTGATGCACAGATGTAAAATGCTTATTATGACAATATCTTGAAATTGTTTTCTTGACACTCAAGAACACATTACTTTGACCTGCTAGACCTCTTGGTGGGTCTCCCAAGTCAAATGTCAGGAAAACAAGGTAGCATTACTGCGTCTTCCCAAGTGGCGAAAACTTCTTTTAAGAAAGAGGAGGAGACACACTCATCGTCAAAAATATGCATTGCTCCCTCTCTCTCTCAATCTCTGCGTTGCTTATATGAAGTCCCTACAAACACGTTACTTCGGTTGGGTCAAGTGCACAATTGAAAATAAATATTTGAATTCAGCGGGCGGTTTCCTCTATAAATCGAACAAAGCCGTTGTTTGTATCTCCCCAGGAGACCAAGGACAAGCACGCAGAACGGAACATCTTTAAAAATAAAGGGGTACATGAGTTCGCTGGCTTGGGGCTGGCTCGCTCATTTTTCATTCTTGAAACAAGGAGAAACGAATTTATTGCCTCCCTCTCTCCTCTACCTTATCCGTATTCAAAAGCAAGACCCATAATGCTGTGACCTGCTACTTGTCACCAACAATGACTACTCGCTAATCCATATTTCAAGGTTGGGTAAATGACCTGCTTACAAAACTTCCTTTATATGGAATGTTATTTTCAACTGATAAAGAAGGGATGCTAATAAAATACACCATCTGTTGCCAGTTAGGCATTATAAATTTCTTTTTGTGGTAGCTAGTCAATGTTTCAAGTAAAATAGGTCAAGTTAGTTCAATTGAGTTCTTAACTGTGTGGAAATTGTTTGTTGATATTTGTTTCCAATTTATTTTAATTTGTGCATGTAATTAAACTAATAGTAACCTTTTTCTCTGCTCCAACAATGGACAGGAAAAGGAAAAACAAAGATTGATATATTCTTAAAAGAAACTACCTTTTCTGAAGATACTTCTTCTGTACTAAGTGTTGGTGCAAAACTGGAGTTAAGTGAAAGTGGAGTTATCAAATGACAGCGAAGTGAGTGTATTTTCTTTCAAATATCCCAAATTTGATTCTACATTTTCTGACAGTGTTTTAAGTGACGTGATCTGCTATGACACCAAAGAAATTTTGAATTATGTTGATTTAAATTCCCAGGCATGTTTGTCGGACACTGACAGGTATGATCTCATAGTATTTCCATGCCAGCCTAGCCAAGCATATAATTTTAAACAAGATGATGAGACTGGAAAGAATCCTTTTCTATACAAACGGTTTAGTCAGTTTCCTTGGATTTCATACTTTAGAAAGCTACACGGAGGGCTATGTAGGCATTGTATTTTATTTCGGCCACCTATAAAAAGAGGATTTCAGGTTTCTTTTATTGTAACTCCATTCCAAAAGTGCAATGATTATTTTGCCTGTGCTCGTTGTCGCGAAAAATCTGAATGGCTCATCGCATCCACAGAACGTGTTCAAGCTTTTTCAAACGTTATGACTTACAAAACTTTACGTGTTGAACAGAAAGTAAACGAAGCAGCTCAGAAACAAGTTGAGGAGAACAGGAAAAAGCTATCATCTATTATTGAGTCAATTGTATTTTGTGCAACACATGACTTATCTTTGAGAGGGAAGGATTTCAATTCCGTCAATTTCTATGATCTTCTCCAATTTAGGGTGGATTCTGGCGATGATTTACTAAAACAGCACTTTGAGACTGCCGCTGAGAACGTCAAGTATGTGTCAGTACGTATTCAGAATGACCTTATATCAATTGCCAGTAATGTTTTATTCCGAAATTATATAAAACTAAGATTTTGTCTTCCAAGTACTACAGCGTGCTGGCACATGAGACAGCCGATATTGCGGGTATAGAACAATTATCGATAGGAATTCAATTTCATGACCCCAGTGAAAATAAGGTACTCCAAGACTTCATCGGATTCATTCCATTAGATGAGTTCAATGCCGAACACATTCCTAAGACAATTCTAAAGGTTTTAGAGAAAACCGGTTTATCTGAATGTGAACTTGTTGGACAAGGCTTTGATGGCTGTTCTATCATGGAAGGGTGTAGTAATGGAGTCTCCAAAAGCGTTTTTTTTTTTACCACTGCGCTTCATATAAGCTAAATCTTGTTGTTAACAAATTGTGCTCCGTTTCCGACATACGCAACACCGTCGACACTGTTAAAGAAATCATTACTTTCTTTCGTGAAAGTCCATTCAGAAGGAAACTTATTCCTAGCATCCCACTCTTTTCAGGTACTAGATGGTCTTCTAAATGCAATAGCATAAGAATATTTTCTGAACACTTCGTTTAAATAATGCGTGCATTAGAAGACTTATCTATAAATTCTCCTGTTTCACATATAAGAAGCAATGCTTATCGCCTTTTCTGTACAGGATCTACAACTAGTTTCATAGTTTATTTGGTAATTATCAGTAATTATTCTTCCTATCTTGAGTCAGTGGCGCAAATTTTATAAGGAATCCAATTGAACTTAATGGCAGCAAAGTCTCATATCAATGAGTTGATTTGTATATTTAGAAATCACAGAGTAAACGCAGAAGATACTTTCCAAGCGATTTTCCAAAAGTGCAATAGTGTAGCGAAAGAACATGATATTCACTTAACAGTTTCAAGAACTTCGTCTCGACAAATCATGGTGCTAATCCCACTTCTACTTGCACAGAAGAATATTATCGTAGAGCAATTTTCGTCCCATACATCGATTCTCTTTTACAATCACTAAATAACAGATTTTCTGAGGATAATAGTTCAGGTTTCTCTCTGTTTGCATTACATTCATCCGAGATGAGAAAGAAGTCTCAGTTCTTGCAGAAGATGGAAGAAGTAAGCCGAACGTACAAGATAGAAAATTTCATTTCTCAGGCAGAATGCTGGTTTGATTTGTGAAGACATAGAAATCTGGATCCTGCCAATTTAGAAAAACTCACTCTTTTCAACTTGATGGACCAATCTACATTTTACCCAGCAATAAAAGAGACAGTTCAAATTTCTGTTACACTTCCTGTTACAACTTGTACTGTTGAAAGAAGTTTTAGTACATTAAGGCGTGTTAAAACTTGGTTAAGATCTACCATGTCTGAAGAACGATTAACAGGATTACGCATGATGAGTCTCCATCGAGAAACTGTACAAAAGAACAAAACAGAATTTATATCTGCTGTGTTGGATGCCTTCGGAAAAGAGCCAAGAGATGTACAATTTTTGTTCAAAAAGTAAGGCATATAAAGTATTGATTGGTTATTATTCGTGTGCTAGGTGAAACTTGTTTTAATATTTATTAGAACAATTTAGATGAAGCAAATTTAGTGTTTTTAAATTAACCACGTGACTTTGAAAAGAGCCATTATCAAAGAAACTTCCCAGATATGCAAAATTTCTACATTAGTAGTACTTCATTAACTGTGATTCGTATAATGAATAACAAAGGATAGAAATTCGTACTTCAAATCAAACTTAGTAAACAATTTAGTTGTGTGAGTGAAATCTGAAATGGTTTTAGTTACCAGAAATATGAGGACGTTGGCAGACTGATAGTGATCTTTTTTGTGATAATCTTGAATGTGGTTTCTCCTGCTATTGGTAAGTAATATATACTTTTTTCTTTTAAATTTTGTGTTCAGTGTTGATAAAAGTTCATGTTGCTCTTATATGAATAAAACGTATTTCCATTTGACTCGAAGTGCATATATCATACTGACTTGTTATATAACAAGAGAAAGAAAGAAATATTTTAAAAGAGGAGTCTGGAAAAGGCTGTGCTACAAAAAATTTGAAGTAGTCTGTACAATCTTGGTGTACAATGTATATAGATTAATTTTATGTAATCCAATTTGTCATCTAATTTTATTTCGTATTTGTTGTCTTTCGTAGTTTTACAACAATAATAGTATCATCAAAATAAATAATATTTTCATGTTTTGTAGTAATAGGAAAGGAAAAATGCTACTAAAAGCAAGCAGGGATGTCATTTTAGATCATTTCAGATTTGTCTTGCGGGGAGAGGAAGACCCCACCGACATAAGATTTTCACAGGTTTTACTAGTATATTAGTAGACAGTTAAGTAAAGTACTTGTTTCTCAAATTCAGGGAGGGGAAATTGCCCTCTGCCCCCTAAACGACTCCCCTGAAAGGAGGTCGTGACTTCTTTTTCGAAAATACGGGTGCACATTAAAGGTTAAATATCTTTCTCAATTCTCCAGACCACAATTACTTCGATTTTGTCTTTCTCATAATAATAATAATAATAATAATAATAATAATAATAATAATAATAATAATAATAATAATAATAATAATAATAATAATAATAATAATAATAATAATAAATAATCTGGAATGTATGTAACATATTAATCTTTATAGGGCTTGGAGTTTGTGTAATCTGAATTCCAACAAGACAGAAATCATATAATAGCAAGCTAATCTTTTTTACCTTTTGACCCTTTTTGACGCCTCTGATTCTAACTAGATTCAGGAAGCTGATTTAACATATATTGACAGATTCCATATTATTAATAAGTAAATCGTATGATATTGTAAGGATTATATTTGAATGCAGTATAATATATATCATGAAGTAGATTACTCACAAAGTTGTATTCTATTAATAGTATTGTGATTTAGGTTTATTGTATCTCATATATTATTGTAACAAGTATGTGTAAGAAAAAAGACTTTAACGACATACGTTAAGAAATTTACAAAAGCAAAGCTTTACGAAAATGAAGAATATTATTCATTTTGGTTTTCAATTGTCAACTTTTCCATAAAAATTGGCTAGTAGTAGGTGGAATGGCTATTATATTATTAATAGGATCTAATAATAACATTGAGAATGTTATCATAATTGTTTGCTTCGTTTTATTTAGGTTTCCATCTAGAATATGCACTTCAAAATCCTCACAAGTAAACCTTACGTTTGGGTGAATCGAGTTGCTGACTGAGACACATATGAGAAAGTAGTACTAAATGTGGTCAGTATTTCAGTGAAGTTGTGGGTGCGAAGCTCCAGGGGTTTAGGAGATATAGCTACCAGAACATCACATGGAAGTACAGAATAGTCTTCATACAATTGGAGGTAAAAGCTCTGTAAGACCTCTTGTAACGACAAAAGGTGAATAACAAATATATGGGTATATATTAGGACTCGAGGGAAGTCATATAGTAAGGGTATACCTGACGGCGGCCATCTTGAAATCCGCCATTTTGAATTAAGGTCAAGTTTTTAAAATAGGAATAGGGTCATGTGATACATGATTTAAGGCGCAAATTTAATCAGAAGAGCAATGGTCACGTTAATTTTGAGTTACGCACAATTGGTAAAAAGTTACAGGGAAATTAAATATTGTTGCAGCATATTAGTCCTTTACCCCACCTTGTAAATTTTGTTTTAATGATAATAATTAAATAAAAAGCAGGTGGATAAATATTAGGTCTATGGTAAGAGTTGCCTTGATGGCGGCCATGTTCAAATCCGCCATTTTGAAGCAGACAAAAGTTTTAAACAAAACGTATAACCTTATTAATAGCAAATTTTACCATAACTCCAACGGTATAACCATTTTTGCTTTATCATTAACCAGCACAAAATTAAATGGATCGCTCCTGCTACTGCCTTGCTATTGCTACTGGATTGCTACTGCTTTGACGGAATTGTTAACGACAGATGTGTCAAGTGTAACTCGATTGCCTTTGTCAGGTGTGCTCACTGTGAGCAGAGCATTTGTGCAAGTCATGCACTCTTTTCTGAACTACATATTGATTGTACTAATTGAGAACTTTTCTGGAAGGAAGACCCAACTTCAATTATGACTCAATTCCTCTTTGGTCATTTTTCCTTAAATTAGCAACTTGTTTATGCGATAACAAATGCTGGTTAATGAGAAAGCAAAAATGGTTATACCGTTGGATTTATGGTCAAATTTGCTATTAATAAGGTATCACTGTTATGCGTTTTGTTTAAAACTTTTGTCTGCTTCAAAATGGCGGATTTGAACATGGCCGCCATCAAGACAACTCTTACCATAGACCTAATATTTATCCACCTGATTTTTTATTTAATTATTATCATTAAAACAAAATTTACAAGGTGGGATAAAGGACTAATATGCTGCAACAATATTTAATTTCCCTGTAACTTTTTACCAATTGTGCGTAACTCAAAATTAACGTGACCATTGCTCTTCTGATTAAATTTGCGCCTTAAATCATGTATCACATGACCCTATTCCTATTTTAAAAACTTAACCTTAATTCAAAATGGCGGATTTCAAGATGGCCGCCGTCAGGTATACCCTTACTATATGACTTCCCTCTAGTCCTAATATATACCCATATATTTGTTATTCACCTTTTACCTCCAACTGTATGAAGACTATTTTGTACTTCCATGTGATGTTCTGGTAGCTGTATCTCCTAAACCTCTGGAGCTTCGCACCTACAACTTCACTAAAATACTGACCACATTTAGTACTACTTTCTCATATGTGTCTCAGTCAGCAACTCGATTCACCCAAACGTAAGGTTTACTTGTCAGTAGCTCCTCGAACGACGAATGGGGCGGAAGCATTTCATAAACGTTACAATGAACAATTCTATTCACTAAGTTTAGATATTTATCAGATGATTTCATCTTTATTGAAGATACAACAAGAAACAAAATTGAAATTAAGATCACGTAAATTGAGAAAGGAGATACCAATGCACAAAGAAAGGAAGACTTGAAAAGACATAATTTCATATTGAAGCAGTATGAGATCCACCGCAGTATGAGAGTCACTAAGACTTCAGCCCTTGTAGGCTTAAAATTGCTAACAAAATAATTTTAACATGTGGATTGTGGATATACAGTATAAACTTGGTTTTGGAGGTATGCTGACTTGTATTTACTTATCAAATTATATTTAGTTAATCCTCAATATAATTTGTATTTTATTCCTAATTTCTGTTCTAGCGTAGTCTGAAGGAAAACATTGTTTGCGTACATATTTTAAAGCTACCATTGTGGCAAAGTTGGACAAAAATATGGGTTCGAAAAGGCTAACAGAGATTTGCGGGCAATTTTGGATCTAGAACGTGTGCAATCCAGTTGCTTCCGAGTAAAAATGCAAAGTGTGTAAGCACGCTACTTTAAATGTGGTTAATAAATTGAAAAAAAAAAAAGATGTAACTCATACCTAGTGGCCTCACCTACATCTGTGATACATCAAACTGTTCCACTTTTTTCACTAAGTTGAACAATATAAAGTTAGTATAGTTCATGCCTATTTTGACTTACATACAGGGGAAATCATGTAGTTTATTCTCGGGGGCTAGTTCTCTTCAAGCGATTTTTTTTAAAGACGACTAAACCGATTTCGTTCATATGTCATAAATATTTTTATTAGTAACATGGCAATGCGGTATAATTATTTCTCCTTAAAAACTCCACGATTTTGTATATATTTCGTAGATAAATGTTTACATTAATAACCCTAACATACTGTATATTATAAGTGCTTTCTTACGAAAAACCAAACTATGAGGTAGTTTACTTTCGCGGTTATAGTTTTTCTTAGGAAACAAATTAACAAAATGTTTTATAATTTTATTCGCATTCATTAATAACCCTAATATATGTCACAAGTCATTTCTTATGAAAATTCAAACAAGGGGTAGTTTACTTTTGCGGTTATAGTTTTTCTTAGGGAAAAGATTTCACAAAATGTCTTATAATTTTATTCGCATTTCAAAAGAAACTATTTCAATAATATGAACAGTATAAAATGATTTGACTGCAAGGAAAATTTTCCCAGGTAATGATGAATGTAACTTTGTTGCAGCGAAAAACACTCAACCAATCGAACTGTAATTTAGTACGAAGATGAAGACTAAGGAATGCCAGGTCTAAAACAATGCTATTCAATATAGATTAATCATAAATTAAATAAATAAATAAAAAGAAAGAAAGAAATCTCATACATATGTAGCGTCTCTTGTAATATATGTGATATTGAATTTTTTTTTTTTTTTTTTTTTTTTTTATTGAGTTGAACAATATAAAGATTGGTATGGTTCACGACTATATTGACGTATAATGGAGAAAACATGTATACTTTTTTAAAAATAATTGATACCAATGTCAATAGAGAGCGTAGTTAGTCTTATTAATAAAGAAGTGTGGACGTGGAGAATAGAAGTGATCGGATGTATGATAGCTGGGTATTATCTTAATTAACAATTTCTCTCTTCATATTTTATTGTACGTATCATCACTATTTATTGGGTATCGTCTCCCTAGTAACTCCATACCGACCCCTCTAATAACTAGAACATGGAATTAAGATGGGAAAACTTTCTCTCGGCAACAGATACAGATCACTGTTTGTTACGATATGATTATTCACTCATCCGGCAAGGCAAGACGTTGCGAAAGGTTGTTTTTGCTCTTGGAGACAAACATTAGCGGTTTCAGGATTCGTAAACATGGAGTACCATTAGCAAGTCAGCGCCCACTATGTATTTATACAGAATAAAGATCGATTACACAATTTCACACCGTCGTTTATACATTACAAAACATTTACCAAATGACGTCACGAGTGTACAATTTATTGCAAAAGAAAAACAAGTGAAAAAGCAAATTAATTTTAGCGTAACCTATTTTTGTTCACATTGCATTTCAATCATTTTAAAATTTCCCGCTTTTCCGTTAATCAATTAATAAGTTTGTGTAATCTAGTACGGTCCAGGTTGTATCTTTTAGTAGACGCTGTATTAAACTATTTTTAATTATAACAATAATACTAAATAGTAGTTTATTTAATGATAATAAAAGAAATATATATAATAAAATCAGTGTTCCTCTGCTTGCATGTAGGTTCGACGTCCATGAAACAACTGAGGGTACGGCCTACCATAGTAATTCCAATAGAGCCGCCAATGGTGACAAAGAAATGCCTCTCGGAATATCATATGTTGCTTTGTCTTGAGTCCGCAAGCTTAAAGACATCTTATTCCAATCAATGTTCCTTTATGAAAGGATCTCATTCAACCACGTAGAAATATTCAGACGTTGCTAGACTGTTGGCAGTTTCATCGGTTCCGTCTTCAGACTCGAGGCATCAGAAAGTGAATCTTCAGATTCTAAGCATAATAACAGGAATTGTTATCCCCTGAGGAATTGTTATCAAAAGAGAATAGAACAACGTATGCCAGTGTTGGAGCTTACTTTCGATAAACATAACAAACCTTGACAAAGTTACAATCTTGACTGTGGTGGTTTTGGCCTGTTGTTCTATAAAATATTATCTTAAATCTTGCTTGTTACAAAAATGCGGTCATGGTTAAGATACACCTTATCTTGGCGTTTTGTTAACTTACGAAATAATGTCTGTAAATCATTTCCCAGTATCTCAGGTTAAGGCATTAATTCGCATTGAATAACGTTCTTTTTATCACACAGAAGCTTTTTAAAGAAAAATAACTTTTCATATCATTCCTTGCAAATCTAATAAAGATAATAAATTTTGGTTTCGTTGCTTAGTTGTTCCCAAGTTTTTTTGTTTTTTTTTTTTTCTGGTTTTCTCAAGTTTGTGCTCTACTTCATTGTCATCGTGCTTACAAACTGTAATTAGGAGCGCACGTTCTAGTAACGTGTTTCTCGAAGCTAGGAAACTAACCACTGAGCTAAACAAACTGGTTTATATTATAAAATAAAAATTGTGTATCAATTCCGTCAACTAAATTTTTGGTTTCATCAAACACTATGATTTACATGAAAATTAAAGGGTAAACAGTGTGAGACTACGGTGAGGGGATACAAAAACATGGGGAAGAAACAGATTTAAAAAGAAAAAGAAAAAAAAGAATGATTATGTGAGCATTATGCTTGTGTGTTTCTGCGTAAACTGTTTAAGAAGATGGGAGGTATCTCGATGTTCAGGAAAGGAAACAAGAAATTACTGGAATTACTAAGGAAGAAGAAGAGGAAGAACAGAGAAGAAGAATAAATAAAAGTATGGAGAAAAATATAGTAATGTATTGAATATAGTATTGTGAATGTGATATATACTATGTTCGAAAACTGGAAAGAAATTAAAGGAGCGAATTAAACAACGTAATGACGACATAATGTTAGGAAGAGAGAAAAATGCAGTCTACAAATACATAAAGGACACGAGTCATGCAGTTAATTGGGATGAAGTGAAACTGCTAAGACAAGGAAATGAGATGGATGGAGAAGACCAGGAGTTTCAAAAAGGGAAGATTCATTGAAATGGAATGTGAAAAAATTATGAACTGAAACTCAGGAATTAAAATTGATGAATGGTGGAATACGTTAATAAGAAGCCTTACGAAACAAATATTTATTTGTTAATCGTGTTTTGAAAATTCAGCATAGTTAGTATTACTTCGTTATTGAGTATATGTTTATACAATCTCAACAGGGGAAAGAGGATTTAGCAGGTTTGTATCTGTTTTAGTTTGTATATTTATACTGTAGGATGATTAGTTATCAGTTACAAGTCAAATTACAAAGATGGATTAGATATCTCGCAGTATTTAATCTTTTAATGCCCATATAGATCATAGTGTCTGGTGAAGCCAAAGTCTTTGGTTGGTGAAAATGTTACATGATATCTGTTTTATAATAAAACTTGGTTTGCTTTCCTCAGTGATTAGTTTATTGTCTATATTGCAATCTCATTGAAGTGTAACAAAGCCTCCGCCAGTAACGAACTACATACATAGTAAATTCTGCAGATACTAATTATACTACGAAAGATACCGTATATAGAGTCCATAGTCTAGAATATCTCACGTTCTAATTCAATCCCTTCATCTGCTCTCACATGACCCACGCCAAATAAACTGACTAGTCGCATTGTGTTTCACTGTCAGAAAACAGAAACAGAGTTACCGAATCAAGCAATGTTCCAAGATTTTTACCCAGCTGAACTAGCTGTCAATACCAGCACCTTAGTCAACAATGTGACCAACCATCTGTTTGTTATCCATACGGCGAACAAAATAAGTTCCCCTGTGACTTACAACTAAACTAGAATTTCTGCGTCACTTGTAAAATTCAAGACTACTAAACCAGAGCAAACTATTCGAGAAATCTTCCGAGTAGTTCCTAGTAGAATAAAATATATAAAGTAAACAGAATAAACTCAACGGCCCTATAATGGAACACTCGACGGAGTCCATTATTACAAGAGAGAGAGAGAGAGAGAGAGAGAGAAAACAGGCTGACTGAGTTGATATTATAACAGTTGCACTGATGCTCACAAGGGAACATCTTATATTAATAGTAGCGTTGTCCAATCAAACAATGTGCAATCGATAAAGGAGTGAAGAAAAGTGAGAAATCCAAAGTTTTACGAGCCAACACCTAAAACCACAGGAGATACAGAGGAAAGAAGAATCTAGAATGATGTGAAGATAGCAATACAAAAGATATACTGACAAAGAAATAACTTCAAAATGATTAAAGTATTCAAAATGACATTTATACAACAGTATAGTAAGCAAACATTGTACCCACAGACATTGAATAACATCATATGTAATGCAGTGTTGCCAACTGAGCAAAAAATGAAGTTTTGTTGAATGGCACGGAACACAAATTATAACATGTAGAAAATCTAATTATGAGTAGAATCATACCTCTGAAGTCATGATGTACAGTGTTCTCAACGTTTGAAGATAGGCCTGTATGAATTCCTATATGAATCTCCCATGTAGAAGAGAACATACAGTACACGATTCAAACTAGTTAAAACCAAACTATGAGACACAAATAAGAATATGATCACTAAAGTACGAAAATAAGGGACGAAGCACAATGTCGAAGCAGGTTTGCCCAAGTGGAAAACTAGAATAGTATCAAACACAGTACACAAAACTGAAATGATGCATGCTCTTGGATTCATTAGCAGGCTCACTTTTCTGATGCACGTGATATTGTATCACCTCACACATTATTGGTAGTCAATTTTTCAGTGTTGCTGTTGATAAAGCGTTCCGCAGTATGTTGGTACTGTATGTACTCTTCTACATCCGAGATTCATGTAGGAATTCATATAGGCCTATCTTCAATTGTTGGCAACATTGTACATCATGACTTCACAGGTATGATTCTACGCATAATTAGATTTTCTACATGTTATAATTTGTGCTCCGTGCCATTTAACAAAACTTCATTCTTGCTCAGTTTGCAACACTGTATTAAATATGATGTTATCGAGCATGTCTGTGGGCACAATGTTTGCTTACTATACTGTTGTTTAAATGTCATTTTGATTACTTCAATCATTTTGAAGTTATTTGTGTGTCAGTGTATCTTTTGCATTACTATCTTCACATCATTCTTGATTCTTCTTTCTTCTTTATCTCCTGTGTTTTTGAGTGACGGTAAGTAAAATTTTGGATTTCTCACTTTTCTTCACTCCTCTATCGATTGCACATTGTTTGATTGGACAATGCTATTATCAATATAAGATGTTCCCTTGTCAGTGAAAAAGAAGCCAAGCATTCACAAATGTTGAAACTCAAGTACATATTTTTAGAAAATAAGACGTGTTAATTTGTATATCCATCAAAAGTGTGGATACTTTGAAAGTTTTTTTTTTTTTTATTTTAAGATTTCAGAACTGTCAGTTTCTTTCTTTTTTCTTTTCTTTTACAATGAGCATTTCTTTAAGTGGTACTTTACAACAATAATATTGCTAGAGTGTTATTAAAGAGATGCATTTTCGCAATGTTATATATCTTTGTATGTATATAGGGTGACCTTTTTAACTTGAAATTGCAAAATATATGGAGAAATTAGCATCAGATGAAAAAATGTAAGAAATAAAAAGTTAATGTTTTGGAGAGAAAATATAGGGCCTACCTGCAATAAAATAGCCTCCCATTTCCACTTGGATGTGTGTTGGGGGAAAAGTTTGAAAACTTAAATGGAGATCTCCATTTTTATTGCAGATTCGGAATCTATGAAAAAGAATTAGTAGGGCCTAATATGTTCCGTTAGTCAGTCAGTTTTTACTATTACTTAAACACTACTATTTTACTATTACTGTCTCTGATATCTGTCATTTTCGACCATTTTAAATATCTCCCCGCTCCCTCTGCCCCTAGTTGGGGATATGAACTTCTATTTAAATGGCATCGGAAGTGTCACTGTTCATCTCGGCGACTCCGAAAACTATTGACTCGACACTAATATAGGTTCTTTTCGATCATTTTTATATCTTTTCCCCCTCCCCTAACATATAAAGTGAAGTGACAAAAATACTGTACATTATATATATATATATATATATATATATATATATATATATATATATATATATATATATATATATATATATATATATACTGTACATTGTATATTGTATAGATTTTGAAATAGTAAAATTGTTATTTAAATTACTTACTAGCAAGCTTCAATATGTTTGCTACAATACGCACCTAGCTCATAGTTATTAGCTATTTGTGTTTAATGACAAAGTACAATATATTATTTTGTTCTCTGTGTAAATAGATAGCTTGATTTCCCATACTTCAATTTTCATTTAATCGCTCATATGACAAATTTTGGATAAGTTTAGCTTCTCTAAGCTTTTCTAGCTTCTTAACAAAGCATTTTTGTATCTTACATCACTTGACAAAAGAAATTATCCTCGAAGTTTCAACGTTCTTCCTGAAATACTTTTTACGTAGGGGTGTTCATGAGAGTAGACTCCTGACTAGATAAAATTCTTCCAATAGAGACAGGTAGCTTTCCGAGACGAGAAGTCATTTTCAAGACAGCTTTCCGAAACAAAGTAGCCCCAATTTTTCTCCCGTAGGCTTTCCTAGGTACGCTTTTCTTTACCTTCATCCTGTTCGATATATCTCGCTCTTCTTTAAAACTCCTCGTATGTACACATAAATATATTTCTAAAGATGTTAAAGCACGCATGTTTGTGTAAAAGTAATACGATAGTGGTGTAACCTATACCTACACAATACGTCCCTTCTAGTAACTCCAAAATTGAGTTTTATTCGCTTTACTTCAATATTACGTGTTCTGTGCTCTGAATATGTTACGTATCATACTCTCCTTTACTACAACAGTCTGACGGATTTCTTTCCTTCTTTCTTTTTTTTAAGCCGAGAAAGTCCCTGTAACGATTGTCTTTTTTTAAGTCAGAAGAAGCCTAAAAGAAGACAAGAGTTTTCATTTGGTAGTTCACTCTCAAAACGTAAATGTGCACACTTTTCTTTTACTATGTCCGCATTGCATAAAACCATATCACCTTACATGGGGCATAGAGGGTGAGATAGAAACGAGCTTGCCAGGTATAAGAATTGGGTCGTCTCCTCTATCCCCTCTCTGCCAAAAATATTAAGGTAATATGCAAATAAGGCGCGAAAATTGCAGAAGTGGCCTTTTCCTTATTGCTTCAACGCTTCCTATACGACCGCCAGGAGACAGCCACGAAGCCTTGTCCCCAAAACCGCAACAGTTGGAAAAAGAAAACTTTTTTCTTCTTCTTTTTACTCGCGCTTGTGACCTCTGCCGTCACCCCTCTAACACACACATATTTCGGTTCAACTTACCTGTTCCATCTATTGTTTTCTATTCTATTCTATTCTTTCGTTTTTTCTTGCGTGACTTTTTATTTTTGTTGCTAAACAAGAAGAGCCTTGCAAATGAAGTAGGTTTTCGAACAAAACATCAAAAGACAGGAGCGCCAAGTAATAGAAGAAAGTACACAGCGTGACGAAAGAAAAGTTTCATGTCTTTTATCGTTATTATTATTATTATTATTATTATTATTATTATTATTATTATTATTATTATTATTATTATTATTATTATTATTATTATTATTATTATTAACTTTAATGGAGCACCATTATACATTAAGGTTAACTGTAAGGTAGAGAGTGATGATGAGATGGATGATAATAGTGGAATGAAGAAATTGAGAGGAAATGGAAGAATCCAACGAAAATCCATGCACGCGGTCTCCGTTCACCACAAACACCACTTGACAGAAATTGGGATCGAACCAGAGGCTGCACGCACCAGAAGTGAGTGACCTTCTACTGAGCCATCCTGACCCATTATATTATTATTATTATTTATAGTAGAACCCTTCTAATCCGTCACCCTTCGGACTTGGGGTATGGTCGGAAGGCAAAAGAGGTCCGATTAGAGCCTATTAGAAAATACAGAAAAGTACGGATTTACAGTAAAATAAACAATCTCTGAACTTATGACTGTATTGTTGTCTACAGTAAAAGCAAAGGAACAGTAAGCACTAAAAGCTGCACAGTACAGTACAGAAAATACGCACAACGGAAGAAACGATAGAAAAGATGACGGAGCACTAAAGTGGATATGCACTAACAGCAAATGAACGACAATGTCGCGATGGCAGTAAACAACAATGGGCCTCTTGAGTCACCGACGAGTCCGAACAAGTTCGACTCAAACACGGTCGGATCAACCGGAGTGGAGGACCAGCCGAGATCGGACGAAAGGGATTCTAGTGTATTATTATTATTATTATTATTATTATTATTATTATTATTATTATTATTATTATTATTATTATTATTATTATTATTATTATTATTATTATCCAATTTTCCTGAAAATTTCCCGTCATAACCTGGGGAATACCATTCAGCTCTAGGCCCTCATTGCTATCTTTGATTTTCCTTATAGCGTACCCCAGAACAAAGTTGAATAATAATTGTGACAACGCATCTCCTTGTTTCAGTTCATTCTCGACGTGAAAGCTCGTGGACAAAAAACGTTCTACCTGGACTTTACTTTGTGATTCATTTAAATATGCCTTAATTAATCTAATTAGCTGGGCCTTAAATTGTTTATTAAAAAAGATTGAGACTTTTTAATCTCACAACATTACATTTCCTGATAACTTCCACAATTGTCAGAATTTTTGTATATTTAGATATTGTCCATATAATTCATTAATCTGGATAACTGAAGTTTCACTGTATATCATCTTATCTCCTTAAAATCTTTATTGTAGGAGTAAGGTTAAAATATACGGTGTACTTTCAAGGTTCAACTACAAGGGTTATAAAAGTTAGGTTAATGGTTAAAATTTTAACATGATTATTGTAAATACGGCTAAAACAATGGAATAACTGTCATTGGAAGAGCGTGGGTTATGAAAACTGTAGAAGCTGGAAAGGAGAAAATAGAAATAATGATTAGTTTTCGGTACCAAAGTAGATGTAGACTATTAATTACGAACAGAAAATAAAGCAAGAAAGTGAATATGGAAAGAAGTCTTTAGAATAAGAAAAGATACGAGGATCTTCGAAGAAATACTTAGGGACAAGATGTTTATCTGTTGTTTTGTGTGAATTACTGTACTTGAACTGTACAAGAAAGAACGTTGACATTATAAAAGGCTGCGAAAAGCAACTAAAGTCCTTTGATCTGTACTTTTGCAGAAGGAGGACGTAAATGGGATGATGGTTAAAAGGAAGAAAATAAACTTAGAAGATTGTTTGAGAGTCAAGTGCATTCAGGGTGTGTGTGAAAAGGAATAGCAGAAGGAGAACAAGGAAAGTGGAAATACTAATGCACTTGTTTGACAGTGTAGAAGCAAATGAATATTGCGTTAAGACCGGAAGAACGCAATATTCATTTAGGCCTATAGTGTATGGAAGTTGCTCAAATTGCGCGAAGTAACCTCAAAGTAATGTAAGAATATTTATGGTTATGATTAAGATGTTGAAATTATTGATAAAGCTTTTTACCTTTAGATTATTGCCTAGTTAAATTATGAAACCATAGAACCATTAACGAAGCTGAAACAACTGGCTAAATACGCTCATTTAGTACTGAATGAAGTTGATATTCAATCAGCGAAACATGTCGTCTCAGTTACACAAAAATTTTATTTGATCATAATCCCTTCACTCTAATTTCAAGATTTTCACCTATAGATTCATCACTCTAATACAAGAATTTTATCTATAAGTTTCCATGTGTGCGTCTACAACAGGGATGCAAATAACCAGTCGCCCATTTGCCCGCGGCGAGTGATTCATCGGCGCGGGCGAGTTATTTATTAAACAGTAAAGACTATACAAATCACGATTGGGACATGGGATGTGGACTAGTAGCTTTTTTCTTGGGTTAGTAAAAATTTGTTGCTTATTTGCATTCCTGGTCTACAATGCATAAAGAACAACGAAGTAATGTTAGAGATGTAAAAATATATTAAAGAAACATCACAGATACACAACGAAAAAGAATGTCGTTTACTTGACTGTATATGTAGTATTTGCAGTCGCGATCAGATGTATCTGCTAGGAATTGAAAAATAATTGGATCTTTGGTGAAATAATGACTATGTTTAAAAGTTAATAACACCCGCTATTCTTTGCTGAAGAAATTGAAACAGGTCTCAATTCTGGATATATATATATATATATCGCCTAATCTGATGAGAAATTTTCAGAACTTAAGACCCTCAAACATCACTAATAGCGATATCTATACCGCCCAAATGAGTTTACTTTGCAAGGCAGTATACTTGATAGACATGTAGAGCTTCATATAAGAATTTGATACTGTTATCAATGGTATGTCGTGTGTTAATTCTGAAACGCCATTAAGCAAGAGTATTGTTTATTAATGAGCAAATGTCAGATCTCACTGTAATGCTACTATTTAGCTGTTACAAAGCAAAAGGTCTGCACGTTCCACAAACATTCAGAATCCACTGAACAAGTACTACATAGAAGGCATTATAGTGATTTTGCAGCATGTCAATACTAATTAGGAAATGTCAACAGGTGAACAGAAATAAGATATGTTATTATAAATATATAAAAACAATCTCTTTCTAAGTATGAATATGAGGTGACAAATGTGCGTTGAATTTAGGATAATGTTTTCTCTGCTAAGAATCACTTCATCTCTATGTTCGACTGTGATACACTTCTATCATTAATGCCAGTGCTGTAGTGCCAGTTCTTAAATAAAGTTCCTGTATATTGAGGATATGTTGTTGCAAAATGCATTTTATTTGTATTTACGATGATCATTTAGATTCTCTGCATTGTTAGTTCCTTGATTATGGCGACATTTCCAGGCTGCTACTTCTATGATGGGGAAGTATAAACCTTAGTGATGCTTTATAATTTGCATAATAAGCTTTATGTCCACACAGAACACTGGCGCTATGAACAACTTCACATAATACTAATGTAAAATCTGAACACTACTTAGATTTTAGTTGAAACTTAGTGCTGGCAGCAGGGCATGAATCTACAATTCTCAAAGAGATTGTAGGAAGTCCGAAAAATAGAGCTTTACGTTCTCGCTTTATATTAGAGCACCTGAGGTTAGCTCAAAAATACATATTGTTGAAAAGAAACTTTAACAATTGTTTTTGTTTTAATGCATAATTAATGCGTAAATATGTTATTATTTTTTATGTACGAGGATATCCAGTGAACTCCATGGCTGAGTAAGTTTCTAGACAATTATGAGGGTGAAGATAAAAAATATCTCCCTTCAAGAAGTAGGTCTTCAATGAGAATGGGAGCTGAAAGTGCAACTTCAGCTTCAGTAGTCCTTTATTTACGTGCTTAGCCGATGCTCTCTTAGCTGCGAACACCTCTACCAGACTCGCGTGAAGTCAGTAGAAATCTAAAAAGAGGGCAATCAGTGGACGTCTACCCCCAAATGTTGTGAATAACCACTCATTCCGATTTGTTGGGGTGTGAGTCTAGCCTTTTTCTTTTGTTGTGTTGGATATAAGAAAGAAAAAATACAGGAAAATATTATTTTATAAACAATTTAGCATCTATTATCTTTTCTAAAATGTTATGTTTTCTTTGTTGATGGCTAATTTTTTGTTGCAAACCCTAGCTCTACAGGCCATAATCCAATACTGATATCCCCCCCCCCCAAAAAAAAAAACTTTCAGTATTCACGATGCATCTTCACCACTCAATAATCAACTGGAACTGGAACTTATTGATATGAATACACTACTCTTCCACAAGATCAACTGCACACAACGTGTTGTTGACTTCCAAAATGGACAAATTCTGCTACGGTCTAAAATATTTCAAACATTCACGAGCAATAACCATCTACGAAACCAATTGTGCAGAAATCTCCGTAAGCATTGTAATTAATTCTATTTTACTTTTTTAATAACTAGATGAAATTGTAATTTAGAGGCAAGTTTTCATGATGAAGCTTTTGGACTATGCATTGTAACATGTTTGTTAATTTTACATTGTAAGCAATGCAAAACCAAAAGAATTCAGTTGGTCCGATCTCAACCCATTCTACCTAATAACTCAGTTTCACTGGAGAGGACCATTGTTTTCCCCCGAGCCGATCGTATACAAAAAATCCTATAGATCTTAGTGCAAAGTGCAAGTGTGCTGGGAAGGTAGCGAAATTTTAGATAGCACCCTAGTTTTTACTTGCAGTTCGTTGATTAGTTCTGTTGTTTCCAGAAACTCCTACTGTCGACTCCATTATTAGCTGCGTATAGGTGTAATAGTGTTCGTGCGAACATACACGAGAAGTTCGATTCTGCTAAAAGAGATTTCAATGTTGAAAAGTTGTGTTAAAATTTTAAAAAATCGTCATATGCTTCATGGAGATACTGTACGGTACTATGAATAACATTTAGTTAAAGATACGTAAAAATGATTATGCATATTTGTCTTTAAACTTAGTTTAATTTGTGTTCAGAAGTAGGCACAGAGAAATTTATCAGAAGCATGATGGACTAATAATAGGGTTATCTTGAAGAAGTATTTTTAAGTATTATGGGATTCATTTTAAATTGCGCGACAGATATACAACTTTTTTTTATTAAAATGAATTAAATTAAGTTGAAAGAAAATGTGGAAAAATAAACGCAGATTACAAAAAGCATAGTCTAATGCACAGCACAATTAAGGGAAAGTGTGATATAAGTACATTTTTGTTGCGAAACCATATCAAAATGATATTTCGCATGGCTTACTGAATGATAAATGAGTTATACCTCTTACCAGAATATGCTTTGTACATAATTTTCTATCTTCAGGCAGATGCAACTAAGTTCAATATTTCTTTAAACCAGATTTGCCTAGATTAAGAAAACAGGACATTTTAAATTAAGGGTTACAGGTAAAATCTGTATATAGAAAATAAAACAATGCTTAAGGGATTTATTTATTAATTTGGAACACATTAAAGTCATCTGTGAACATAGATGCAATATAATAAAATTTAAATCACTACTATACGATTGTAATGCAAAACTAGCTTCTAGTGACTACTTAGCACAGATTGGTGTGTGTTTAACGCAAATGTAGTGAAGATGGACATGCGTATATAGTATGTAGTATATATGTACACTCATGTCCAAAATGATTTTCGCATATCTATAACTGTTTCTTGTATGAATATAATTTGATATTGATTTTGCAGGATACTTTTAATACTGATATTATGTGTACAATCGGGAAATGTATGTTAGTGGTAAATTTCATAGGAAAATAATTATAAATACGAAAATTAGAATGAATAAAACAAAATGTTGCTAAATTCACAGGAAAGTTTTATGTTCGTTTTATTGTTCTTATTTACTGCTCTTTTCACATGAAATTTGCCACATACATGTCTTTGCCGATTATACACATATTAACATTATAAGAAATACTGGGTGAATTCGTTATCAAATTATATTCCTAGAACAACATTTTTATAGACATGCGACAATAATTTTGGACATGAGTGTACATATTCATCTTCACTTCGATCCTGTTCTCTAGGGACGTATTCCCGGGAAGGCACTTCGTCTTACCTGTGCCTTGAATGGAATCTCACCCTTATAGGCCGTATCCTCCTTTATATCCTGATTTAAAGTGAATATATGCCGAACTATAAGATATTAGGTAGATATATTCTCCATTCAATCTTTTGAGTTAACCAAGCTTCGTCTGTTGTATTAATACGTTCAAACAATCAATATAATTCTTAGATGTTTCGCATGCCTCTACATCTATGTTTTGCATGTCTCTACAGCTATTCAAGTTCAACTGTTGTCTATGTGACTATTTCCGCATTGAAATCTTGTTAGGAATACTAATTTCTAGTACTACAATAACATTGTATATACATAGGGACAGGAAGAGAGTCGACATCTAGGATTTATGAAACAATCTAAACATTAAATTTTTATTAATAATTACCTCGATCCATTATACAAATCACCATATTCAATAATGCCAATACGACATCTGTGCTTACCATCGAGACAATGTAAAGACCTCATATTATCTCAATTATATTATATTATTGGTCTTTATATTATTTCAATGTTGATTATACATATGATCAACCAGATGGCGCACGAGCTACACGATAGTATAAGAAGTTCTACGAAATAACACTAGCCAATCAGAGAGCACCAACACTCGGAGAGTGAAAAACTAGAGTGAAGTGTAAAATTTCGCGGGTATGTAGGGTTCCCCAATTTCTTTTTAAATTGGGCCTCGCATCTTCTAACGCTGGCCCTGTATGTGATTAACATAGTTGTTGTCCATATATTTCATTGTCATGATGTATAAATTGATATCCTATCGAGAATCTAACCTCAAACAATTTATAATCAAGACGACCTAACCATAAGAATTTCATCTGAATTAATATAATGGCATCTTACACACAGGGCTGTACCATATATGCAACACGTGTGGAAGTTTCGTTGGGCGGAAAAATTTGTCTTAACTATATTATTCTCATAATTATTCTAATTAAGTTTACTAAACTGGCCTTTATTTGAATATTATATGCGTAAATCGTGTTGAGGTCGCATTAGGTTAAGGTCACATGGACAGCAAATATAAATGGTCAAAAATATCCCAGCATGAATTGCTTGATTTTTGTCAAATACAAGAATTCAATTCTTGAACAGTAGCAAAATCTGTTGCATTTAGTTAGTTATCACAATTCTTATATGAAAACTAGTTTTGTCTTTGTCACAAACAAGTTCCTTATCATTGAAGGTGAAAACAAGTTTTCTTAAAGCTCTTTTTGAACAATGTAGAAGGAAAATCAAGAAATAAAGATAAGAGAGCTGGTTACAGTGTTCATTGATATATTGAGTGCAAATTGATATTTTGATATTAAAGCTCGATATTGAATTCTATGAAAAGAATTACCATCTTTCGTCTACAGGTGTGTTTGCTTTATCTTTCACTGACGTACAATAGAACGCCTCTCGTCCACCCTCAGCTGGCCTGACACTCCGGTTGATCCGACCGTGCTCGAGCCCAACTTGGCCCGACTTGTCGGTGACTCACGAGGTCCATTCTTGTTTACTGCCGTCGTGTTGTTATTTACTTGCTGTTACCGCATATCCGTTTTAGTGCTGCGTTATCTCTTATACCCTTTCTTTAATTGTTTTCTGTACTGTACTGTGCAGTTTTTAGTGCTTTGTGTTCGTTTGTTTTTACTGTAGAGAGCAATATAGCTATTTTTGAGTTCAGAGATTCTTTATTTTAGTCAATATTTTTCTGTATTTTCTGATAATCCGACCTTTTCTGCATTTCGATCATAACCCCAGTCTCAAAGTTGACGGATTATGGGTTTCTACTGTAATAGATTTATTTAAAGTAAAAACAGACACAACGAGATTGTATTTGTAGTCTTTAGTTCTTTCTGAGTGCAAGTGCACTTTCCGTCTCGTTCGTCGTTTATGATTCGATAGCATATTTAAAATTGTGGCTATTAAGATTTGTTCTTTTTGGAAGAAGGGAGCGGCAAAATGCGTAGGGCTTATACCAAGCGGCTTATACTTGTACCTTACTTCTTCACCAAAACTCTTCTATCTCATTTTCGTATTTAATTGTTTTGAAATTTTAAATAAAATTAATTTAATAGAATGTGACAAGTGAATTTTTATTTACACTTAAGAGTATATTTTTTATTGCACTATATCATTATTATTATTAGGATTAAGATGAAAAGAATAATTCAAAACTTATTAAGAAATTTTAAAGAAAATATACTGTGCATGAGATACACATCAAGAAGCGTGGATAAATCTCTTCTTCTGCCCTGTAGAAACGTTCAACCGAAAATTCCTGTTTCTTAGGTGTAACATCTGATGTGATATTCATCTCTAGCTGTCTCACATGCAGAGAAGTCGAATTTTTTACATTTTGCTAACAAATGTATTCGTCTTTATGTGCATTGCGTGATTCGCAGAACTGGCCGCGTAATGAGGATACATCACGTGATACTTGAGAGTTGTTATGCTCTTACGTGATAAGAATCACGTCAACGGGTTTTATTGCTGAAAACTCTAGTTAATCTGATCTAGAGGGAGAGAAGATCAATTTAATATTAAACGTTATATAGAGAAACGTGTGTAATCCAATTATAAACTTTCCAGCAAGAACTTTAACAATATTGAAAATGATAGGATTTTCAGTTTTAACTCTTCTTCTTTAATAGTAACGTCAGCACACGGTGTAACACTAACAACTAGTGCTCTCAACGGATCGGGTCGGGTCGGGTTGAAGACCGACCCGACCCGTGACCCGAATTGACTGACCCGACCCGATGACCCGACCCGACTGACCCGAACCGTGATCCGATCTGATTGACCTGACCCGATAACCCGACCCGAGCTGACCCGGTTGACCCGACCCGACAACCCGACCCGAATAACCCGACCCGACAACCCGACCCGAGCTGACCCGATTGACCCGACCCGACAACCCGACCCGAATAACCCGACCCGACAACCCGACCCGAGCTGACCCGACTGACCCGACCCGACAACCCGACCCGACTGACCCGACCCGACAACCCGACCCGAGTTGACCCGACTGACCCGACCCGACAACCCGACCCGAGTTGACCCGACCCGACCCGACCCGATCCGAGTCGGGTCGGGTCACGGATCGGGTCGGGTCAACCCGACCCGTTTGAGAGCACTATGATCACGACACTGGGTGAACGCCAAAATGCACTCACATTGGGAAACTAGTTTTAAAAGCATAATTTTAGAAAATAAAGCATAAAGCATAATTTAAAATATATAGCACAATTCTTGGAAAATTCTCTTTAACTGAAAGTTTAACATACTGTGTTAATATTTTTAAAGCCAATATTTACAATGCAAAATCATTGAGAACATAACAATGCAACAATGAAAATCTTATTTTCATTTCTGTAAACTTTTCGGTGAAATCCTTTGATGTGGAGAAAAGAAAAAAGTAAAAGAAAAAATTTTTCTGCCAACAATGAATAGTATGCAAGAACTCCATACTATATTGTTACAGTGACGACGCCAGCTTTAAGTTCTTAGGGGGGCAAAGGAGGGGCAGATACATTTTCGGGGGGGGGGGCTATTTGCCATACCAAAAATGACATATTTATTACGTTTGACTTATTTTACATTACATTGTGTATTTCGTTGCTGTTTTTATGTTAGATCTATATGATTATAAATTAAACTTATTTCAAATAAAATTTGTAACTAACAAATAAGTAACGTCTGAACATGAAATATTTTTCAATGAAAATTTTGAAGCCTAAACATAAATTGAATTACTTTCGCGTATGCTACAAGTAACACATTCGTCTATATGCTACGTCTCTCTCTCTCTCTCTCTCTCTCTCTCTCTATATATATATATATATATATATATATATATATATATATATAGCCAGGGAGAGAATTTACGAGGAGCTGCTGAAAATGTCGTAGTCCAATCCAGAAGGAGTGTAGGTACTAGGTAGAAAAATTAAATCGTAGTTTAGAAAAACATATCTCTGTATATACAAATATAAAGTTTCATATTAATAATGACATTCTTATTGTTTCTCAGGCCTCTGAAGTGATTATGTGTGCCCAAACAGATAATTTCACGAACATCCAGATCCTTACTGTTATAACATTTTTGTTCCACCAAGGAAAGTCACCGAAGTAAATTAATTAGGAAATCAGTGAAACACCACGGGACTCTCCTCCGTTATATATGGTGGTGAAGAAGTAAGTGGCTTATTATAAACGTAGCAATTTCTCATCAAATTATGCTTTACATCCAGGATGATTAAAAGCAATGACTCTTCCTGGAATCATGGATGCAATTTGTGACATTATTCTTGAAAATTGCAGCATTTCAGCCAATGGTGGATATAGCCCGGGGCCGGAGGGCCTAGGCCACCCCAGTTTTGTGTGACAAAAATAATTTAAGCTATTATTTATATAGTTTTTAAAGTGTATAGTAAACTCACGATATATTTATTATAGTCTGAGGTCTGCACCCCGCTTTCTCAGTTTTTACCTTCTCAGCAAAACTTGTGTCAGAGATTCTGGGCATTTCTTTGGAACTCGTCGGTAGCATAATTCAGAATGGCTTGGGTATGCGCAAGTTCTCGGCATAATGGGTTCCCAAAATATATGTCAGGAGAATAAAAGGGTAACGGCATTAAGAGAAGTCTTCTCCCAGTTTGACCGTAATGCTGATCAATTTCGCTGACGAATAGTAACCATAGATGAAATATGGTTGTACCACTATGATCCTGAATCGGAACAACAGTCAATGGAGTAATAGCACTCATTTCTCCATCGCCCCAAAAAGTTCAAGACACAGAAGTAGGTTGAGAAACTGTTTGGAACATTCTTCTGGTATAAGTATGGAGTGGTAGACTACCTCCTCAATGGTCAGATATTTAATCCAGAATCTATACATTACTTACAAAACTGAAAGAAAAATTCAAAGTTCAACGCTGCGGAAAATGAAAAGAAAGGAATTCTGTTCCTTCAGGAGAATACACCTGTCCATCAAGCCCCTGCGAACATAACTGACATTGCATAATCTAGGATTTCAATGTCTAGATCATCATTCTTATTCCGCAGATTTAGCTCCGTCTAACTATTACGTGTACTTATTTCTCAAACTTAAATAACACTTGAAAGACGCCATTTTAGATCTGATAGGGGTAGTGCTACGAACAGTGCTGCGAGGAAATCTAGATTTTTTTAAACTTTTCTGCAAAAGCTGGAGCACTGTACAAGGTAGTATATTGACTCTCGGGGGAAGAGAAGAAGAAGTAAAACTTCACCAATCCACGTGCATTCCTGGGTTGGGCTACGAATTTTTCAGCAGTTCCTAGTCAATATGGTAGACGTCACGTCAGTACTTTGAAACAAAATAAGTAAAGGAGCACTAGTATAAACCAATTACTAACTAAAGATCAGCACTCTGACAATACATTTTATTGGGAATCAATTTCTTCCATAACTTTATTATTATCATTTGCAGGAAGGGAAAACACAACTCTTTTTATCTCCTTCAAAAAATTAAGCCCTGGTAGTTGCAAACTAAGCTGTTATAAGCACATCCTCTGAATATTGGAAGCCGAGAATAATGTTTCAGAAAAAAGAAGTTTTAAATAAAACAAAATATGAAACTGAAAACTTCAAACCTGGATAAATACAAACAAGTTACGTAACTGATTTTACCTTTCTTTTGTTTCCAATCGAAGCTGATCCAATGAGAAGAAAACAAGTCGACCAAATCTACTATTGTTCGCTAGGCACAATTATTAAAAATCATAAGAAAGAAGTATAACTAAAATTTACCTCAAAAGGGGCTAAATTAGAAAACAGAAATATGCGTGCATACCCAGACGCTCAAAGAAGAAAGCTTGAGGATTAATCTGCCACATAGTAAATTCATGGAAAGTAGACTACAATTTGTCAATGAGATTGGTTATGATACTGATATAAAATACTACGTGAAGAATGTTTAAAGATTGTACGAGTCTGGAGGGGCAGTCAGGGGGGCAAAAGTAGCTACTATGGGGGCGCTCGCCCCCCTTGCCCCCTTCTGGCGTCGTCACTGTATTGTTATGTTTACTTTTTGAACTTAAGCACTTTCTGTACTTTTTGGTGGCATCTTTTACTTTCCCTTTCTGTATATATGTACCTGTAAGGCGCACACAAATGATAGAAAAAATTTATTCGAGCAAAGAACATCTCTTTACAATGAATTAAGTAGAAAGTTCATTAAATATGAGAGAAACTAGTTGCAAAAAAATATCAATAAATAGATCAAGATATTTAGAATATTTAATGTATAATAAATATACATTATACACGATTAATGTAAAATAATAATTGAAATTAACAATAAAGCATAATTTAAAAAAAGCATAATTAAACAAGAAATAAAGCATAATGTGGGTTGCTCTAACAATTAAGTTGTATGAAGACGAGAAGAAAACGAAAGCTGGTTCCTTAACGAATTTCGTTGATCTTCTTTGTGTCTACAAAAACGCATTCCTAGAAACCTACAAGCTAGGTGTCATCTCTGTGATTATATCAGTTTCTAGTGCTACATGTGAAAGATCATTCTCTTCTTTGAAAAGATTAAAGACTTGTATACGCAATTCAATGACTCATGATAGGTTGAAAAACTTAGTGTTACTTTATTTTGAGAAGAAAATTGCTAAATCGTTAGGTCTTTAACAAGTTGTGGATATGTTTGCTGCTGCCCACACGAATAGAAAGATCCTCTTCAAGTAGAGGCATGAACCTATAAGTTATTTTCTTTACCTGTAAAAGTGTATTTGCTTCCACTTAAGTCAACCAGCTACACATATTTTAAACGCCATGATTAAATAACTATTTACTTATATTAGAAATCAATTGCATTAATGAATCCTAGTTGTTTGAGGTACTAAATTCTTATATTTTCACTGTTTTTCAAAGAGTAAAATCATGAACAATAAAGATGGAAACATTCACCTTAAATACACACACACACACACACACACACATATATATATATATATATATATATATATATATATATATATATATATATATATTGGAGATGTCCCCCTCAAAATCCTCTTGGGCCCTTCATTGCCCCCCCCCCCTGAAAAAAACTCTAGCTACGCTACTGGACACCATGCACCAGAGATGAATTCTCTACCACTGAGCCACCGCGGCCCTGCTTGGGCTTGGTCATCCATATCCAATATCTCTTTTGGCGTTGCTTAAACAACTTCTAGTTTTCTTCTAAATCCAGACTCCATATTGGCGTAGATATTAATATTACAGTCGATTGGTAAAATCAATCTTCCACATTTAAAAATTAAAGTACACACAAGTAGAAAAATAAGCATTTATCATAAAAACACTAGCTGCAAGTGTTCAAAATAGATTTATGGCTTCTATAAAATCAATTGAAAATTGCTATTTTTAATTAGGCAGCTAGTGAAAAACAGCAGCTTTCGACTCCAGCCGAGTTTAAACTCAACCTAAACTCAGTTGACCAAAGTGAACTGACCCGACTAACCCGACCCGACAGCCCGACCCGATAACCCGACCCGACAACCCGACCCGATAACCCGACCCGATAACCCGACCCGACAACCCGACCCGACCTGACCCGATTGACCCGACCCGACAACCCGACCCGAATAACCCGACCCGACAACCCGACCCGAGCTGACCCGATTGACCCGACCCGACAACCCGACCCGAATAACCCGACCCGACAACCCGACCCGAGCTGACCCGATTGACCCGACCCGACAACCCGACCCGAATAACCCGACCCGACAACCCGACCCGAGCTGACCCGACTGACCCGACCCGACAACCCGACCCGAACTGACCCGACTGACCCGACCCGATAACCCGACCCGAGTTGACCTGACCCGACCCGACCCGTAACCCGACCCGAGCTGACCCGACCCGACTCGGGTCGGGTCGGGTCACGGGTCGGGTCGGGTCAACCCGACCCGTTTGAGAGCACTACTAACAACTCATTAATATGATACATTTTCGAAAGTTATTCTTCAAATAGCGATAGTAATATTTTTGTTGTTAGTTTATTTTTTAAGGAAGTACGAAACAAATTGTTTTGAAAGATAGTCATAGTGAATAATCAGTCTTTATGAGTGAAGTTCCGGTGAATGGTGAAGATGCATAGTGGAGATTGTGGAAAAATCATGTTAAATGCCAATATTGCATGATGGTTAATATCAAATCAGGAATTGTAACATAACAGCCATGTGTACATACACGGAAGAGTTTCCTTCCAATTTTTACGGAAATATTTTCAGAAAAATACTAGAAGCAAATTACATTTTCTCCTCTATTATTAATTTGTCAATTATATTTACATTCACTATTATTGCTTTACTATTAATCTACTAATCACTTTCAAAAGCAGTGACCAGTTACTGCTAAATATAGAGTTATTCAAAAAGCCCACCGGTTTTGCTACATCAAATTATGAACTTTATTTTTTCCAAAACAAACTAACAGAGTTCATAAGCATGTCCGTTACACATTCCGATTTCAGGGAAGATGAATGACCTCGGTCATATGTCATCCACTGCGCTGGCATGCAATAACTCTGAAATTCGCTATGACTGCCTGAATAGCTATCACTATGACTATCACAAACCAAAACAATGTTTTGCTCAGAACGACCACTATGACGATGTCCAGGACTTTTAATGTTCATTGTTGAACCAGTTTCACTGAACTTAAGTTTGCAAACTATTGATTCATTCGGTACCTCATTTCGCCCATGTGATAGAAAGTTTTTACAATTAGCACACGTTGCGCTGTAGTAAATTGCTCCATGGCTAGACACAGATCGAAAAATGCAAGAAATTCAGACTAAGGCGACAATCAGAATGTTTGTGGGTAGAGGAACGATACAAAACAATGTCGGCAACCGAGAAACAAAAATTTGCTAGACGATCCAAAACCAGCGCGCTTTTTGAATAACCCTTTACTAATTATTGCTGCATAGAACTTCTACACTCATGTTGTTAAGCACAAGTTAAATTAAATAAATATCAGTTTGTCAAAAAAAAAGTATCTTTTGGGCACAAGATCGTATAAGTGTCCCCAAATCTTACGGTATATGAGTCACAGCGGGTCAGACAGTTGAAGCTAGAAGATGTGCAAACTGTTGCAATTCTTATAATCAGTCGCAACATATTGCGCCATAAAGATAAGCAGAGCCGCAAATACCGGAAAGCAAGCGGAGCACGCACCCGAGGTACGTAGTTGGTGATACGTCTAGAAAATAAAAATATGTATGCATTGAGGGGATGCTAATTTCCCCTCAGGTGGCTAAAAAGCCCTAGTTGTTAGCCTGAAGACGAGCGAACTCTTCGCAAAACTGTGCCATATTTCGCAATTTCATTTCGATAAACGCATAAAGGCGGCACAACCTCGTGAAGAAATTTGTGCTGTTTGTTGTCAAGATACGTTATCAGAAGCAAAAAGTCAAAGGATGGTTCAGTCGAGTTTTTTTTTTTTTTTCTGAAATTTTCGATGTCCATGATGATCATCAAACTCGGCAACCAATCACAGCAAAAGTGGATGATATTCTAGCAAATATTGAGGAAGATCGATATGTATATAGTCATAAGATCGCCAATGCCTTACTGTCTATCACAAGGCAGTATTAAATTATTTCAATAAAGCTACAAGAAGAAGCTCGACACTTGGGTGCCACATGATCTGACTCAAAAATATTTAGTCGCTGGAATTTTCATCTGCTAATCTCGACTGGAACGTAAGACTCGGGCTATTTCTAAAGTGGTTGATCGCGAGTGGCAGAAAGTGGATAACGTATGACAATAATACACGAAAAGAGTCGTAGTTGAAACGAGAAGCTCTACAGTCTGTAACTTGGTCTACATTAACACCCAGGAAAGTCGTTCTCTGTGTCTGGTGAGATTGAAAGGGTTACTGCCGATATGCACAACGATAGACTGGGACCTGTGCTGTTGACAATTAGCACGAGTGCTCCTAAAAGTTCAAAGAAACGGCCGAAACTAATGAACAGAAAGAATGTTGTATGCCATGCCGACAATGCCAGACAGGATACACCTTTAACAAACTGTCAGAAATTGAGAGAAATGGCTGGAAAGTTTTAATGTATCTACCAAATATCCTTAGTTTCAAAAGAGGATTGTGAAAATGTGACAAACACATACACACACTTATATATATAGGTTAAAAGTGGGGCAAATGGACACGTCCATAATTTCGGTGTATTATCAGAATACGTGAGTAGCAACAAGGAAGTGAGTGTAGTTGGCCTTGAGGTTGTGTGTTGATAGTTTGTCTGTGTCCACAAAATCCACTTGAAGTCAGAACTACAAATAGGAAGACAACAAGTGTCCATCTATGTATCAGGACACTCACGTGAATCACTATTTATAATAATTGCAAAGTCTATCGTAATTACAAATGGGCGCAAATCCGTTAGAATCAGGTATTGTGTGTACCATGGATCACGCCACGCTGCAACCAAGTAACAGGGTACCATGTGCCATCTGTCGACAAAAATTGGTATTTCATTGGAAATCTGTATGTTGGGGCAGACGGACAGCGTGTCGTGGGCAAATGCATAATGGTGTTTACTGTTATTTTGAGAGACTTTGATAAACAATTAAGTCTTAAAAATGGTAAACAATCCCATCGGTAATTGACACAAACTTTGATTTTCCTTTCAGTCATGATTCAGTACCGGAAAAGGGAAACAAACAGATGCCAGTGGAACTCCGAGTCTATATCATCTGCAGTTAACGCTGTTAAGGAAACTGCGATGCCACTGTCACCAGCAGCAAGAACATTTAACATTCCTCACGATTCATTCCGGTGTCATGTTCTTTCTGATAGAGATGTTTCCTAAGTTTGGACAGCACACCACATTTTCGATTGATGTAGGAAACAAACTAGAAGCCTGCCTATTAGATATTGAAGGAATTGGATTTGGTTCGACTGCGAGGGAGATTCGCTCTTCGGTGTATCGTTTTGTTCTGGCAAATAATTACAAACATCCGTTCAGCAACAACACACAAATGGCGGGTGCTGACTAGATTAGAGGTTTTCTGCCACGTCATAGACCTCTGAGTGTACGAGTGTCTGAAGAATTATCATATGTTGTAGGAAAAAACAATCAGAGAAAAGGCTTAAAAATTCAACACCAATTTGGAATGCCTACTTGATAAATGCAATGTACGTAATGAGCCATGAAAAATTGTTTAACTGTGATGAACAGTTAATTCAGGCCCGTATCCAGGAAGTCTACAGGAGCCGGGCCCCCTAAATTTTTACTGACCCCTCCTAAAATTTTCACGGTAGGCTTGCAAATGTATTATAGTATGGTGACGAACTATAATATGGTTGGATCGCCCCCCCTAACTTCTACCGCTCCCCTACATTTTTTTGCTGGCTATGGGCCTGAGTTAATTTTCACTTCAAAGAAGCACATCGATGGGCGCAGTAAAAAGAAAGTGTCGTTTTCAAACAACTGCGGAAACCTTGAGTTCAATGTCGTGTGCTTCTGCAGCAGGTTAGTTCACCCTACCTTTTATTATCAAGAAAAGTAACAGATATAAGCAAGAGTTTACAGGTGACAAGCCACCGGGGACGAAGGTTGTGTTATCGGATAGCGCTTACATGACCTCGAAGCTGTTTGCATATTTCTGACACATGTCATCAAACACAAGCCTTCTTTTGATGTTATCCTCCTATTGGACGGGCATCATTGGCACTGCTACGATATTCACATTTGGGAAACTGCTGTGGCAAATAATGTTCACTTATTATGTACCCAAATTACAGCCATTAGATGTGTTCATTTTTGGTCCTCTCAAAGCATATTATCAAGATTATCCAGACGATATATCCGTCAGTTTCCTGGGAAACCTATATATAAAATTACCTTTGGGAAACGATATCAGCAAGCTTGGGATCGTGCTGCAACAGCCGGAAATATTACCAGTGGGTTCAATAGTTGCGGAATTTACCCATTCAATCCAAAAGGAATCCCTGTTCATGTTCACACACCTGGAGATGTTCACACTGCTGACAAGGCGAATGGCAGTGCCAAACAGGCATAATCAATGAAGAGCACATGGAGTCTGATGTAAATGGGTCTTCATTGAATGGAGAACATCTTGCATCTACAGAGGAGACGAAGGTGATGTACATCTACCAAGAGGATAAGCACGTTGTAGTTTCACTTCGTCAGAAACCATAAGCTTTTCGCGCATAAGTTCTCAAACTACGGCAACGTCATTAGAACAGCACCGCAACAGGAGCAATTCTTGATCAGGAATACTTTCCAACCCTAGTGTTATGGATATGCTTCGGCGTAAACCTGCAAATAAAACCTTCAATTCGAAAGCTAAGAAGAACTCCTTACCGACGATATCTAAAAAGTGTGGACCGTCCAATCCACCAAAAAACGAAAATTCGATCTGAGTAATGTTTGTTTGAATGTAGAAAAATACACAGAAAGGGGGAAAATTGGGTTCAGTGCGTGAGATGTCATTCTTGATTTCATGCTTAATGTGTTTCCAACAGAGATGAGCCGTACTTTGTGTGTGGCGTTGTGATGACAGGTGTCCATAATATCTGTTTGTCCCTTTTGTACTATTCTTATGCCCCACTATCGGGAGCCTAAGAACATTTTGGCATTATTTCTTCTTGCGACTCTTTCGTGAACTAAATGTTACTACCACTTTTCGTTTACAACTTTTCTTATTCTGTAAAAGTCTGTAGTATCCAATGCCATATGTGTCCAACTTCCAAATATAACATGTATACAAATCTTCAGCCATATTTTTTTAGCATGTCCGTTTGCCCCACTTTAACCCTATATATGCCACTAAAGTTCAATATTTATTAAAAACCTGATATACCACTGTAATTCATGAAATATTTTAGTAGCTGGTAGATTAATAAATCTTACGGTAGATCTTATATATACACAGGGAGACCACAAAGTCTGATCCCGTGTCTTTTTTTCTTTTTTTTTTTTTTTAGAAATGGTTTGGAGTTGGAGGTTTCTGCTAAAACATAATGCATGCACACTGGGATCCCAGTGTTTGAAGTGCTAGTGGTAAGTGAGTCACCCACAAGGGCAGGGGATAATTCAAACATCTCAAATATAAAAGTATATCAAACCCTAAGAAAGAACATGTGGTTTCAAATAGAAAAGTATATCAAACCCTAAGAAAGAACATGTGCTAACATTCGTCTCATATTCATACACAAAAGGGGTCAGGAATGGTAACAGGTCGAGGCGCACTGTTTAAAGTGCTTGTGATGCGTAAGTGACTCTGGTGTTGAGAGGGAAGCACCAACCCAAAAATTTCAAATGGAAAAGTGTATATAATTGGGTGGAATTCTAAAGTTTATCAAAATATATCTTAGAGAACATCCACAGCCTATTCTGATCGATTATTAACCTGTTAACATCTTTGATAAGGTTTTATTACAACGTATAGTTATACAGATGATTTTAGGGACTCATTCTCTTGAACAGGATACGAGAATTATGGTAAACTCTCTCACATATTTCGGGAAGGGTACATAGGATCACCCCTTAAATTTTGAAATTATAAAAAAATCCTAATTATTCTTTAGGATATAAACGCACACTTCCGTAAATTTGGTTGGTTCAACTCATATCCTTCCATGCGTTAAAAAGATATTTAAAAAAGCATGTGTAAGATATTTTGGCGGGAAATTTGAATTAGCTTCCTTGTGAAACATAAATTTTGGATGCTGTACCCCAAGGTTCACTAAGATGAGACTTAATTGCAACATTAATCAAATTGATGAGTATTTGTTCCTTCGCTTGAACAGGACTTTGGTACCACGATACAACCCTTTGAAATTTCAGAAGGTGTTTTCCTAACAAAAATTTCAAATTAAAGAAATTCAAACAAAACTTTCAAACTAAAAGTTTAAAACAATTTTCAAACAGAATTTTTTAACCTAAAAGATGTAAATTTTCCATCAGTGTAAAAATAAAACTATTAATCTAGAACTTATACACAAAAACTTTAGATTAGTTTTCATTGAGTGCAAAAACTTTCAAAGGATAACTTCAAATAAGGCCACTTCCCTAAAATTTGAGAATTATCAAAAAACTAATTTTAGTAATTGTTATTTAGAACTCAGGTATGTAGTTTTTGATCGTATAATTGGATGGTTCAACTTGTGTTCTATCATGAGTAAAATATTGCCAAAATTCAAATTTGAGTAATTTTTACCTAATTAATCATCTTAACACTGAAGTTTAGGAACAATTTATAGTCTAAAATACAATATCACACTTTGAATTTTGAGATTGTAGTCTAAGGTCATTGGAGGAAAGTTGTCTTTGGTGCAATCTGATTGATTTATCTCTGCCTCTGATTAAAACCAAACTTTGGGTAAAACCCGATAAGTAATTATTAAAACCTATTAATATATAGATCTGTTTTCTTACTTTGAACCTTGGAATGTAGTTACGTGTCATAGGCTAAGGCCATTAGTTGAAACTTTTAAGACTTGAAACCCTATAGGTAATTATTAAAACCGATTGCTATGTAACACCAATACCTTCATACTTTGAACTTTAGTCACAACACAGCCTAATGTGATTGGTGGGAAGTTATAGTTAGTGTAATCTGGTTGGTTGTTCAATTAACGCTTTGAACTTTAGAATAGTTATTATGACTCATAGTCTAAAGTCATTGATGAAAAGCTAGCTTTGATTAAATCCGATATGTTATAAGTTAAAACTTTTAAATATATTTCTTATTGATTGTAAATATTCAAACAAACAAAACTCCTTCCATGAGTAAAAGTTTTCCAAAATTATACTTGAAAGAGATATATGATGCACTCCATTATTTGAATCTCTATTGTAGTATAAGATAGGTTAAATGTTAGATCCCTTGAAGATAGGAACATATGAGAAATACTTCAAGTTCATCATGGTTTGAATCATTATCATCACCATCAGGGCCTCCCCGAAAACTTAGGAATCAAAATTGATAAATATGAATTTGTCAGACACTTTCTTGGGTTAAAATAATCTTAAAACTTAACCTATGGGAACTATAACAATATTGTCTAGGCTTAGATCTTACATACATATCTGATCAAGGCACCACCTCTCAAAATTTAGGACAAATTTTAAGTCTTCATATGACAATGCTATGAACTTAAACATGGAACCAAACTTTGATACGTGCTTATATTGTGATATCTATTGCGATATCAACCATTTATTCAAATTTTAAGCTTGAGACCTGATAAGTTATTATTAAAATTAACTGATACAAGTACAAGCATATATCAAGACTAGCCTTTGACTAGATGGGGGCTCCGTCCCCAGATCCCCGAGTCTGTTCGGCCTACGACTTCGTATTTCTTATCTATCAGCCTTTGCATCAACAGTGAATTTCGTGGACTTGCTCTTCATGTTTCCTGAATCTCCTCATCCGTGGGCTTTGCCCCTACACACTGTCTTTGCTCAGCCTACGGCCTCGCAACTCTTGGACTCACAATTGTATCGTTTCTTTTCCTATTTTAACTATCTAAAATATAAGATTTTGTATCCTAAGAAAACGCTCATTTAAATAGCATGGGAATTTTTCACCCCCTTTAAACACCTAAAAATTAAAAATATTCACTTTTGGCAATTTTCTTGTCTGGTAATCCTGGAAGGATACAATCCTGCCAAATTTCATCATTCTAATCTTGCCGGAAGTGGCTAAACATTTTGGAGTGTAGAAGACGTCACATATAAATAACATGGGAAAAATTTTTCAGTTCTCCATAAAACCACTCCAGGGTTGGAAATTTTTATTTCTGATGATTCACTTAGGTAACTCTAATGAAAACGTACAAGCATACCGAATTTCTAAATTTTATTCAAATTTTAAGTACCTAAAACATGAGATTATAGGCCTAAAAGAAAAGACACATTTAAATAACATGTTGAAATTCTTTATCCCCTCTTTAGACGCTTAAAAATTAAAAATATACACTTTTGGCAATTTTCCTGTGGGTTAATTCCGGAAAGCTACAATCATGTCAAATTTAATCATTGTAGCCATACAGGAAATGCTCAATAATTTGTGTCAGCTCATGTAGTTTTATATATAGTTAGGATTTAATACCATATTTTAGCAAAATCCATTAAAAGAACCAGAGATTAAAAGAGGAGGTCAATTTTTATTTAGCCTAGAATTGTTTGGACTACAATATTCCTACGTTGAATTTGAAATTTAAAAATACATATACTTAAAAAATTGAAATTTTAGAGACTCCTTTGATGAATTCATACTTCTAATCAGTAATTTTGCTATGAATTTGATTTCAGAAAATTCACACATGCCACAAATCAAACAAGAAGACTATTTATCGCATTTTCAGTGTATACCTGCTTACTGTGTTGCTTTAACGAGAGTATACACTGGAGTACAAAAATATTCGATGCTATGAAAATATGCCATATACTCCCACATTTTCTTGATTACATATGTATCTGCCTTCAACGTTAAGTTCACTTTCCCTCACTCATTTAGGAGATATTCCTTTTCAATCAGATCAACAGCGATGAACTAAAGTGCGTCTCTTAGTTATACCTACTGATGGGGTTAAGTTCCCTTGCAAGATAGAGTATACCAGTTTCTCTAATGCTGACGTAGGAGAGTTTCAAGGTAAGTTCATATCCACCTTTCGGAGGCTCAAGATATTCTGACATCACATCCACCTTTCGAAGGCACAAGTCATTCCGGCATGGAAAGGTACCGAATCTCACGGTATGACCACGGAGAAGTCCAAACCATGATGTTGAATCCCTCCTTGAAACCAGGGAGGGATTAAAATCTCAACCCTGCATACCTCAGATTAGGGCAAGGTACTACCTCTATTACCGAAAGTAATGACACGTGCAATCGTTCTACTTAAGAGTAGGACGAATCTCTCTTCCTCCTACGAGATGTATCTTTACGTTTGGGTTATCTTACATTTATGAGAAAGTAAACAATGACAGTTTAGGATTTACCTGTACCTACAATGTATTTGCGGAGCATGCTGCACTAAACTTCTAGCTTAGAGAATTGTTTCAAAGAAGAAAAGCACAAAGTCATGCGCAGTTTTGGTATGTATGTAATTGTTTGGGCACACACCAGGAAAACAACAGTGCAGAGTGCCATAGGAAATCATTCAAAGCAAGAGAATTTTAGATTATTTTTTTAATTTGATGACCTATTGTAAACTTTCACGGAAATGAATTCTTTCTAGTTAAGTAGAAACTGTTAATATGTTGGTATCGCTTTCTCAAAAGTTTAAATCACAAATTTTCAACACAAATTTTTACGTTGAATTTCTTAGAGAGAGCATTGATGTAATCCGCACTCGTAAATTTTCGGATCCAGTGGAGACACTTGAATATGCAGTGTGCATACGAATTCACAACCACATGGGTTCCATTGGAGACACTGCTGTGATAATTCCAACACGGTGTGGGCCGAACACGTTTCGACTCAGTATACATTGGCCAGATTCAGCACTCATCAGCTCCGGCGATTTCGCGCTGACAAAAGTGTGATGACTCGGATCTACAGAGCTAGTGTCTCAGTTTGAACAAATGTAGATGCCATTTGAAGTTACAAGTTTTACTCTCTCAAGCCTCCTCAAAACAAAATTAAAGACCCCCAAAATTAACAGACTAGATCCGTCTATGCACTGTAAACAGAGAAAAAACTGCGACAATTATCGCTTACTCCTGAACGATGCTAATGACATTTAATAATAGGTCAGTAAGACTTTTCCTATATTTCACGTTACTCATACTGCGTGCTGGACTTTTTTTTCAAATGCTGTTGAATATTCATCAGGGTTGTTTTGTTTAAAACAAAATGTTTAAATCAAATGATTAAAACATGTTTAAAACAATTGATTTTGTTTAAAACAAATTTTGTGTACGTTTTAAACATTTTGTTTTAAACACGTTATTTTTTAAGACTTGTTTTAAGCATATTTTTATTTTATTTCATTTTTTAAAAAAGTCTGCCAGAGAAAGAAAATTATCAAAAAGTGCTCCCCATTCAGAAAACTATTTTCTTCTCATGTGAATGTTTTGATTTCTCGTGGCTACATCAGGTCAATGTGGTGATCTACAATTTTATTTTGTCTCTTCTTTCCCCGTATATTGTATAGTTTAAATGCTTCTCAGTAAACTTGCGAGAAATAATCGTAGCCGAAGATTGGACTACTTGTAGAACTGATATTAAAAAAATAAGTAAAACAAATTTTTGTGTTTGTATTAAGAAAACAAACAAACAAAAGATTATTTGCGGTTCTGAAATTAAAATAATACAGACATTCGTTGATACAGTACATGTTGGTTCTCAGTCTCCGTACAACTTGGAATGGTTTAACATGAGTTTTACGGAAAGAAGAAAATGACATCATTTGGAGCAAATTTATTAGCGTAACTTAAACTCAATCAGATAAGAAAACGGCCATACGAAATCGTTGCAAAACGTGTAAGAAAGAAAGGTTGGTTTACTTCAAAGAGTGAAGAATCATTACGAAAAATGCAATGCTGTGAAGAAATGGAAACTCAAACAAATGGTAAAAGTGTTGATCAGAAAATTGTTTCTGATTATTGTAACGTCAGTGATGTGGTTGACATGCAACTGGGAACTTCAGGTAAGAATTAATTTTGTATCAACAATATCTTTTTCGTTATATTATGAAAATTTTATTTCGTCCCTCTTCCCCAACTCAGTTCTAAATTTTCTTAGAAACTTTAAACCTTGGCATAGCTTGTATGAAGGGGCCAGGCGAGAAATCAAGGTATGGCAGTTGCCCGCGTAAATCACTATTAAAGCGTGATACTTATTGTAACATCAGTGCCGAACGTCAGTGTCTGGGACAATTTGATCTCAATTTGTTCGTCTGTCTGTATGTATATACCACACGCAAGGACAAATACAGCGCATAAACAAAGATCGCGCAAGGCAAAACAGCGCATGCAAATACAGCGTGGACAAAAACAGCGCAAGCAAATACAGCGTGAACAGAAACCATAGATGAACATTTTGCACTAGGTTCGCTTGCGCTCGAGCTCACTTCTTCCAATTGGGCTTGCGCTCTCTGGTTCAGATCACTTCCCTAGACTGTTCTCACAATCACTCGCCCTCGCGGTCACCTCTCTCGACTGGGCGCACTCTCACTCGGGCTTGCACTCGCACGATCTTGCACTCACTATTCTTAACTGGCCTCGCGCTCACTCGGGCTCACAATCATTTTCTCAACTGAGCTCGTGCTCACTAGGGCTCGCGATTACTTCTCACAACTAGACTCAAGCTCACTCAGACTAGCGCTCACTGGGGCTCGCAATTACTTCTCACAACTGGACTCGCGCTCACTTATTTCGTTGAAGCTCGAGCTCACTCGGGCTCGTGCTCAATTATTCTTTTCGAACCCGGCTGAGCACGAGTGCCGAGCTCGCGAGAGTCGGGCTGGCTAGTTTAGACACCTATGACAAAAGCTGTGCATGCATGGCCCGCAATGCACACTCTTTCCCACAGCAAACATTAAGGTAGTTGTGAGACAAATCTAGCAAAGTACACTAGTTCTTGACCTGAACACGACTCTTGGCTGGATCGCGCTGACTAGCAATATTTCAAACTTTACTATAGACTTCATCTTACTGCTGTGCCTAGTGGGAGAGCATTGAACACATTACAGCAAACTCACTTTTAAACAGTAAATCTCGTCCTCCATAGCCTAAACTCTGACAGAGAACGTAAATATAAAATAAACAATTATGAAGCGTCTTGAGACAACAATGCTAGGACATTTGGACAAAGCGTTCATAGACAACATGGCAAGAACAAATGAACAAAGCGTTAGTAATTAAAGACATTTCTGGAACTGTCATAATAATTTGCTACATTGCATATTGCATATACAATGTTAGTTTAGAAACAGCATGCCTAATAATTCAAGTACATCCCTCTCATAGCCAAGCTCGAGATCATAGTATAAACGATGAAGTGGGGAACCTAAGTGACCCCAATAGAAATTCTATTAGATTTTGTTCTTATTGTCTTTTTCTTTACACAACTCCTGTTGCAATGTCTATATGTCTATTTTGGCTTGATAACATACTGTTAAGTTATACATGCAGCTCCGAACATTGTTTTCATATCAAAGTTTTAGTAACACATTTTTTTTTTTTTGTGTGTGTGTGTTCCTATCTATATTGTATGTCTCACTACATTTCTTCTTCGCAATTTATCCCTTTGTCATTCAGATTTTATGCACAGTTTTTACACTTCACAATTGTTACTGTCTTTCTGTGCCTCCTACACATCTATCGCTTACAGGTTTTGCATTTAACCTTTGACTTTGATCCTGCTTTCTGTAACACATGAAACACCTTCCACGTTTCATTTCCTTCTGTTTTTGTTTCAATCTCATCAGACACACAGTTTAGGCGTGTTCCAATAAAAGGCATTATCAAAGCCTCAGGAAAGTCATTTCTATGTCTCATATGAAATATATATATATATATATATATATATATATATATATATATATATATATATATATATATATATATATATATATATATATATATATATATATATATATCTGTGTGTGTGTGTGTGTGTGTGTGTGTGTGTGTGTGTAAATTTACAACTAGCAATATTAGTATGAAAAGAACATAGTCATAATACTACTTGTTGTAGTGACCCCGCCCAAATTTTGAAAGGTTATTAAAATAAATCCTAAAATTACGTTTCCAGTTCCCACATTACCAAACACTAAGGGCCTCCGGTCCTCCCGAAAATTTTAAAGTTGTTAAAAGAAACCCTAAAATTGTGTTTTAGTTTCCTCATTGTCGAAAACTTTCCGGGAAAGGACCTCGTACCTATTCCGAAATGAAATCTTGCTACGTCACTGTGCACATATTAAATATAGAAAATGCTAGCATCAATTACCTGCTTCGCTGGGTTAAATTAAGAAAAAAATAGTAATATGCTTCATTAGTCAGCCACTTTTTACTATTACTAAAGCGCTCCTTGATATTGGTCATTTTCGATGATTTTTATATATCCCTTCTCCTCCCCATGTTGCGGGCCATGGCATCGGAAGTGTCATTGTCCATCTCAGCGACCCCGAAAAGTATGAATTCGAAACTGATATTGGTCATTTTGATTATATATATATATATATATATATATATATATATATATATATATATATATATATATATATATATATCCCTCTCCCCTCCCACAATATTTGCGGGAAGAATTCCGATTTAAATGGCATTAGGAGTATTACTGTTCATCTCATTACCTGAAAAACTATAGATGCGACATTAATATTGGTTATTTTTGATCATTTGTAAATGTCTTTCCCCTCCTTTAACTTACATCGTCAAAGTGATATAACAAAAAGCATCTCATGTTCGAACTTCATCCTGGTTGAAAATTTGATCGAGGTCGGTCGGGTGGTTCAAGAGTTATTAAGTTTTATTCATTTTCATATATATATATTTGCCATCCTCCCCTCCTCCTACCCTAAGATCTACTGTCAAAATGAAATGATAAAAAACTTCTCAGGTTTGAATTTCATATAACGTTAGTACCTCACTCCCTGTGTGCGCCAACACATATTACACATAATTTCTCAAAACTTTTGCAACACTGATCTGCCTTTACAATCTCTCTCGTCTTTATTTTCATTGCTCTTCCAATGATGATATTCAATTTAGGTCATTCCATTTACAAAAATATAACTTTCTCTTGGGTTGGGAACACTGTTCATCCAATGTGGTTTGTCAATACATGAGCAGATGTCGCCCTTTCGTGTTGGTTCGTGAAAAGTTTCGTTTATCTGCCCCTTTTAGTTTATCCGTTATCACGATTGGAAATTCTCAATTATATTATAATGTCGAAATGCCATTTCATGACTTTGTCGTCAAGTCGGCACGGGTTAACGTTCTCGTAGAGAGCTGTTATTTCACTAATGCGTATTTATGGTCACATATAATACATTTTGGGGGGGGGGTGCGTATCGCAACACGAAATTACCCAAAATAAGGGACATCCTAATATATATATATATATATATATATATATATATATATATAGGCGGGGATCCAAGGGGCTATAGCTCCACCTTGACGCTGAGGTACACAGAATAAAATAGGCTTCAATCCTGCTTTACACTGGATAAAGCGGCAAACTATGGTTTAGCCCCTCCCTTGATCATATCCTGGATCCGCCACTGTAGCAGACTATTTCTATATTATTCCATGTTTATATATTTATGCAAACAATTCATGGTTTGCATTCATTTATTATACCTTCCTATCTATTTATACGTTCTTCCGTCCATCCATCAATCTCTCTATATATCTATCTGAGCTGCCCGTAGTGAAGTCGGTAGAGTGCCTGATTGGTTATCTAGCGACCTGTGTTCGTTTCCCGGCGGGTGAATAGAAGGAACCTACAGATATGAGTATCGGAATCAACCCTGGGGCCAAGCCGGTTCTCATAAAGACACACTGCTAATTCTAATGAAAGATACCTACTTGGCATGTATTGTGTGAGACTGAAGACATGAAAGAAAGTCTCAGTAATGATGACCGATCCTGGAATTCGAACCTTGAACTCTCCGATTATACAACAAGCTCGTTCATGCACTTCCTACTGCTTATATACAGGGTGCGGCACGTAAAACCGGCCCGTAAAGTGAACACATAAAATGAAATGTAATGTATTGAATATGATTAACTACAACACATAAATGAAATGTAATGTATTGAATATGACTACTCACCTTCACAGTAGGTGCTGAAAGTGTCCTCCGCCCACTTCAACACACATGTGAGCACGATTGAGGAGATTCATATATACCCTTGTCAGTTCTTGTGTTGTAATGCTATTGGTGACATCCTGGATCTGGTCTTGAGTTCTTCAATTGTGTGTGGATTTGTTTCGTATACTCTTCCCTTTAACAGTCCCCATAAGTAAAAGTCACACGTGGACAAGTCTGGTGACCGAGGAGGCCACAAGCCTTTGCTGATTGTCCTCTCTGGTGTAAACATCTCATGCACAAGGGACAATGATGCAGCTGATGTGTGGCATGTTGCATCGTCCTGCTGAAAGTAACATAACTGACGCTCCTCTTCGGTCAAGTGTGTATAAAACTCCTCCAGGATTCCCATATACACGTCACTGTTCACTGTCGTCTGGCCCAAAGAATATGGGCCCAATAACGCGTGTGGCGGAAATGGCACACCAAACACCAATCTTCTCATCATGCAAGGGTACCTGGTGGATTGCTTGTGGATTTTCTGTCGACCAATACCGGTTGTTTTGGGAATTTACGTACCCAGACAGGTGGAACCACGCCTCGTCACTCATGATGAGCATTAGTGGATCCAAGAAACCACTGGCAACATTGCTCAACAGCCATGAACAGAAATGCACCCTCTTCTGCAGGTCAGGCTCCTTCAGTTCTTGCACAACACTTATCCGGTACGGTTTTAACTTCAGTCCCCTTAAAACACGTCTGCAACTTCTCTCACTCGCATGAACCTGTTGACTCAATCTCCTGGTTGACTTTCGAGGACTTCTTGTCATTATCTCCTCCACCTGCATCTTTAATTCAGGTGTGCAGACAGATGGTCGTCTGTTCCTGGGAGCATTTTGAACCGATTCTGTACGGCGCAATTTTTCAATCAATTCCTGGATGGTGCTTTTTGCTGGCACAGAACGTCCTGGAAATTTCTCCCGAAACAAATTCTTTGTTTTCACAAAAGATCCAGTGAGAATGAACCCTTCAACAATGGCAACACGCTCGGGTATCGAATACGGCATTATCACACACTGACACTCACCCGGCTTAACACAACGAAGCCTTTTTCTCAACTGGTTTCGACAAGTTTCACTGGCTGCGGCTGCACGTGACTGCTGCAGGTCACGTAAGTCGACCCGACCTCGACACGCCATCTCTTGGTAGGAAGGTAGATTATTTAAGTGTTGCCAAAAACATAATATACCAGAATATTACGACGGGCCGGTTTTACGTGCCGCACCCTGTAGAAACGTCAATATATGTTTCTTAAAAATTATTGTAATATTTACATGGCTTAAAAGTAAACTTGTAATAAAAGAATACAAAATCTTACCTTGATAAATTTGGAGTGACTTGGAAGCGTTAAACAACATGTAGAAGAGCTAATTCCCTTCAAAGTTACTTTATGAAAACCTCCCGATGGGAACTGTGAACCTGACTCCAATCAGGGTACTTCGTAATGTAAATAATTCCTTTTATCAGCAACTTAATAAGTCTTCATAAAGATCATTAATATCCATGGGGTACCTAGGGTCCCCCACTATAACCAAAAGTGAAGACAAAATTTTAGGAGACGTGAAGGAATACAGTGCGGAACCTTAGGTCCCCCAACGCTTATAAACAAATAAACCAGGAGCTTCGTGGAAATGACCATCACATGAACATATGCATACTTCGAAAATATTAACATAGCTAAGAAAATAGCACACAAAATTATTTCAAAAAATAAAAATGATCTGAAGGACCTTAGGTACCCCATTTGGCCGTGCGAGGGATATGAGACAATAAACTTTCGAGTCAAATGCAGATGCCATTAGTGTTTCGTCATGAAATTGATGGTGAATCCGTAAGAAGACATAGAGGTGTATGAATCTTTCTGCCCACAACAAAACTCATGAAAATTGTAGTAAATTATCCGATGGTCACTTTAGAAAACGAAAGCTGCTTTACAGTATTAAAGAATGTAAAGTCATTTAAGGAAATCCGTAACTCAGAATTGTCTCAGTACATTGCTATAGTATCAATAGAGAAAAATCTGGTAAAGACTAAACTTCAAAAGAGTTATTGGTACACTGGTTGCCCAGAAGAACAGTGGAATTGATTTTATATACAAATGAAATGGAGTATTTATTATGAATGATAAGTGTATATCATTATTTTCATTGAGTTTATGATTTTGCTTATTTAGAATACCGAAAGTACTGACGAACATAGAAATTATAATTTCTAACGATTGTGAACTACCGAAAACTTGTCACGAGACGCCACTGATGGACATTGTAACTCTCGAACTGGTCGATTGAGTATCGTTTTCAGAGAAGTATAAGCTCGTAAGGAGTGCTCAGGTGTATGGTTCCGTTTTCAATTTACATTTTTTAAAATTACCTCCCATTGACAAATACTAATTATTCATGTCCGTTAAACACTAACTACCCTTTATGTAGGGTAGATTACACGTTGTAATGAGAATAAACTTCAGAAGACGCTTTCTTCGTGTATTTTCGTGCCACTAATCATCCTTACTCTATGCTGGTTAAGTAATTAACAACACGGTATGCTATCTTACATCTGAGAGAGAGCATTAAATATTTAAATCAACGACCTGCATAATTTCTATGCACTACTCCGACAATTAACTTCTACGTTCAACTTTATCTTTAGCAGAATAACTCTATGAATTATTTCGTAAGACAAAAACACTTCAGAAGATATTATTAATAAGACATTTTTCGGAACTTTCTTGAAAATTTAATAATAATGATCATATGAATGCTTGAGAGAAGTCACGGCATGCTGCGAGCAGCATCCATTTTCTACGAGATTCGCTAATAAATCTGTGTGCGATGGAATTGCCATTAGCGAATTCAAACAGCGTTCCTTAATGTGGCATTTCTAACGGAGGGTCATTTACATAATGGATATCATTGAAACGCTTGGCTAATAACTACCATCTTTCAATCTTTTTCTCAATGTAGTATGCACTACAAGGGAAATTTAAGAGAAATACAATCAGCCTTTCTTAGTAGCACATCCAGAATTATCTATACCACATTGAATATGAATACTTTCAATTTCTTGTGTACATAATTAATTTCCTATAAATCGCCATTCATACTCATATATGCAATACGATAATAAATATTAATTTGTCTTCAAGAAGTACTGTAGCATTCACCGCCCCTTAGGTAGGATAAAGCTATCCCTTTTAGCCCCGCGCTCGAAAAGGAGAAAGAATGGTTTGTTTGTTTATTTGTTGTAATTTATAGTCCGGGGAAGGAAATGCAATTTTTAGCCTTACCATGATTTATATATATATATATATATATATATATATATATATATATATATATATATATATATATATATATATATATATATATCAGTGTTGGGCAAATTTCAATTGAATTAACAATTAACAATTAATCTGTAAATTTAATTGTTAATTGCAATTAACAATTGAAATAAGTAATGGTTAATTGTTAATTGCAGTTGGCCATTGAAAAAGGAGAATCAATTACAATTGATCAATTGATTGAAAGTAATTGCAGTGGAAAGTAATTGCAATTGAATTCTGTAATTCAATTGCAATTGAAATTAATTGGCAATTGATTCAATTGCAATTGATTTCTACAGCAATTACTTTCAATTGATTGATCAATTGCAATTGATTTTCACTGATTAATTTTTCAACACTGTAGTTCAGAGAGGGCGTGGGGCAATGAAAACTTTAGCCACGACTAATTGACTAACCACCAGTCGTGACCCACGACCCACTGTGACCCACTCTGACCCACCACCCACCATAAACCACTCTTACCCACTGTGACCCACAGACCCACCAAAACCCATTGTCATCAACTCTGACCCATGATTCACGCCCTCTTCTCTACTGACTAAAGAGTTTAAACTTGTAATAAAACAAGCCTATAAAATTATCACTCATCGGAGTTTGAATTTCCACGATCAATCGCTCAAGCACCGCACTAACACAATAACGGCGGATCTGACCTTTCTAATATAAATAAAATAGAATTTGTTCGTGTGTCTGTCTGTCTATCTTTGTGCGGCCTGTGGACGAGACGACTGGACCGAAACTTTTCAAACTTTGGTCACGGGTAGCTTGGTCTAGGCCCCAGACCAAGAAAAAGAGTTTTTTTTTTAATTCCTTACTAGGGGGTCTCCAGGGGACGTTTACCGGGACCGGCCTGGGGACCAGAAAAGTCGACCGAGAGTTACCAAATTTTGGTCAAAGATACCTTGGTCCAGGTCCCACACCAAGGCAAAGCGTTTTCAACAAAATTCGAACCAGGGGGTCTCAGGGGGGCGTTTACCGGGACATGTAAAATTAGAACGATATCAGTGTCGATTTCATAGTTTTCGCGGTCGCTGAGATCAATGGTGAAACTCCGATAGCATTAACTTCCAAATTCACCGTGTTCGGCTGCGGGCCGTGGGTCAACGGGGGGGGGGGTGTTACCAAAACGTAAAAGTAATCCAAAATGACCGATATTAGTGTCAAATCCATAGTTTTCGCGGTTGCTGATATCAATGGCGACATTACCATTAGCGATGACTTTCAAATTCACCCACCGTTGTATGCGGGCCTTGGGTCACCAGAGGAGGGAATTCCGAGACATGTAAAAATAATCGAAAATGACCGATATTAATGTCAAATCCATAGTTTTCGGGATAGCTGAGCTCCATGGTGAAACTCAAGACGGTGTTTACTTTCATATTTAGCCCCCATCAGCTAAGAAAGGGGGGGCATTATAAAGAGGATCATGAGACATGTAAAAATAATCCACAATGACCGATGTCAAATCCGTAGTTTTCGCGGTGGCTGAGATCAATGGTGATACTTTCATTAACGATGATTTTCAAATTTAGCCACCATTGTATGCGGGCCGGGAGTCATCGGGGGTGAGGAATTGCGAGACATGTAAAAATAATGGAAAGTGACCGATATTAGTGTCAAATCCATAGTTTTCGCTGTCGCTGAGATGAATGGTGATACTTCCACAGGCGTTGACTTCCAAATACAGCCCCCATCGGCTGTGGGTCAGAGGCATTGTTTTTTTTTTCAAAATTAAAACCAGAGGATTATAGGGACTTTTACCGGCATATGTAAAAAGTAGTAGAAAATGGCAGATGTTAGTGTCACATTCATAGTTTTCGCGGTATTGGTTGGGGTTGGTGGGGGCCAGAGGAGATTTTTTCACAATACGAACCAAGGGGGTCTGAGGGGTGGTTCACCGGGACATGTAAAAGTAGTATAATTTGTGTCAAATCCATATTTATTGGCTTTGCTCAGACGTATAGTGACACCCCCGATAGTGTATACGTTCAAATTCAGCTCCCACCGGCCTTCCCAATGAAAACACATGTACGTTGTTGGACATATATTCACACAAAATATATCCAATTTTAGAATTGTTTCTTAATTGTTCTCCCGTTGTTCAATTCGTTTACATTGATATTTTATCTGATCCATGCGAAGAACGGGCATAACAGCTAGTACGAAATGGTAAAGTGTTTGTTATGGAACAAATTACAATGAATTCAATTATATAGATAATAATTATAATTAATAATTATTTCCTTGTTGAATTATAGATACTTTTCAGTAGAAAACTGAATAAAATTTAAAAGTCCCAAATCAACGTAAAGTAGACCAACGTAAAGTAGACCAACGTAAAGGAAAAATGTATAAAATTTTCCATATAATTAAGCTTACAAACTTAAATGGAAATTTAGCTTAATTACATGGAAATTTTTTGTGTCGTTTTGTGCGCTTATTTCCTCGTTTTCTGCGTCACCGGAAATGAGTCAATGTTATCCTACAAATATGGCGGAACAAGTTAATGCTGTTCCGTCAGGAACGATTTCGAGGTCGTTTCCTTCACATCATCTTGTGCGTGTTTTCTACCGTTTTGTAAACCTATTTCCACGTTTTGTGAATCAATGGTAGTGGGTCAAAATGGGCATTCAATGTGGGAAGAAAACTGATCCTCTCTCCCACCAGTATCGAATTTCAAGGTCGCTTTTTCGCATTGTTTAGTGCATGTTTTTACCGTTTCTGCGCATATTTTCACGTTTTGTAGGCCAACGAAAGTGGGTCAAAGCCGACCTACAAATATGGCAGAAAAAGACATATCCATTCCACTTTCAAGGTCCATTTTGACCCTCTCCCACTGATGCGCAAAGCGGCACAAATCATGCATAAAAATGTGAAGAAAACGACCTCCACATTCGATGGTGACGGAACAGCATTAAGTTATTCCGCTATACTTGTAGGCCATTTTGACCCATTTTCGTTGTCGCACTAAAGTGGAAATAGGAGCACAAAACAGTACAAAGCAGGCACTATACGATGCGAAAGAAACGACCTCCAACTTCGATAGTGGCGGAATAATGGCTCTATTTCCTCACACATTGATGGACCATTTTGACGCATTTCTGGTGGTGCTCAAAACGTGGAAGTAGGCGAACAGAAAGGTACAAAATACACACTAAACGATGCGAAAGAACCAACCCCGAAATTCGATAGTGGCGGAACAGTGAGCCATTTAACTCCCACTTTAAAGCCCCGTTTAACTCACCTCGGGTGATGCACAAGACGAGAAATAGGCGCAGAAAACTTAGAAAAAAAGGCACTAAACGATGCGAAAGTAACGATTTAGAAATTCGATAGTGTCGGAACAGTGGCTCATTTTCGTCACACATTGGAGGCTCATCTTGACACACTTCTGGTGACGAACAAAACGTGGAAATAGGGGCACAAAACGTAACAAAACAGGCACTAGTCAATGCGAAAGGAAGGACCTCGAAATTCGGTAGTGGCGGAGGAGTGAGTCATTTTCGTCACACTTTGGAGGCCCATTTTGACACACTTCTGGTGACGCACAAAACGTGGAAATAAGGGCACGAAACAGCACGAAACATTCACTAGTCGATGCGAAAGGAAGGACCACGAAATTCGGTAGTGACGGAGAAGTGGGTCATTTTCGTCACACTTTGGAAGCCCATTTTGACACACTTCTGGTGACGCACAAAACGTACAAAACAGGCACTAAACGATGCGAAAGAGCCGACCCCGAAATTCGATAGTGGCGGAACAGTGAGCCATTTAACTCCCACTTTAAAGGCCTGTTTAACTCACTTCCGGTGACGCACAAGACGAGGAAGTAGGTATAGAAAACTTTTTTTAAAAAATAGGCACTAAACGATGCAAAAGAAACGACCTAGAAATTCCATTGTGTCGGAACAATGGATCATTTTGGTCACACTTTGGTGGCCCATTTTGACACACTTCTGGTGACGCGCAAAACGTGGAAATAAGGGCACGAAACAGCACGAAACATTCATTAGTCGATGCGAAAGGCAGGACCACGAAATTTGGTAGTAGCGGAGCAGTGGGTCATTTTCGTCCCACATTTGAGGCCCATTTTGACCGTCTTCCAGTGACGCACAAAACGTCGAAATACGCGCACAAAAGGGTACGCGATGAGAAATTAACGACCTCGAAATTCGATAGTAGCGGAACTCTTGGTCATTTTCATCCCATCTTGGAAGCCCATTTTGACCCACTTCCGGTGACGCACAAAACGTGGAAATAAGGGCACGAAACGGCACGAAACATTCACTAGTCGATGCGAAAGGAAGAACCTCAAAATTCGGTAGTGGCGGAGCAGTGGGTCAATTTCGACCCACCTTTGAGGCCCATTTTGACCGTCTTCCAGTGACGCACAAAACGTCGAAATAGACGCACAAAAGGGTACGCGATGTGAAATTAACGACCTCGAGATTTAATAGTGGCGGAACTCTTGGTCATTTCGTCCCACCTTGGGGACTCATTTTAACCTACTTCCCATGACGCACAAAACGACACAAAACGACCTCGAAATTCATTGGTGGCGGAAGAGCAATAATTTGTTCCGCCATATTTGTAGACCCATTTTGACCCACTTCCGGTGATGCACAAAATGTGGGAATAAGCGCACAAAGCGACACAAAACACGCACAAAAGATGCAAAACAAAATACCTCGAAATTCGTCGATGGTGGAACAAGTTAATGACGCCGTGAGCACCAATATAAGTATATACTGTAGTTCTTACCAGGGGGCGCGGTGGGTCAGTGGTAGAACGTTCACCTCCGGTGCTTGAGGTCCCTGGTTCGATCCCAGCTCGCGCAGTTTGGACTTTGTGGTCGACAAACACCGTGCTCGTGGATTTTCTCGGGGTTCTCCTGTTTCCTCCCACTTTCTTCCTTTCATTCATTTCCCATCATCACCGTCTCCTTTAGCCTAACCGGCATAATCGTGGGACATAAACTAAAGATTTCATATCATTTTTTGTAGCTCTTACCATCAAGGCTGAGAACTGCACGGTCCAATTTTTTAGCCAAAGTAGAAGCCCAACCGGAATAGTGATGTCAACCGGCCCGGCTCGGTTCAACTGAGCGTACAGCTTGAGCTGGCTTGGTTGGGATTACTCATCGACTGGGCTCAATTGAGCCAATGGCTTGAACCGGCTCGGTAAAGACGAGTTATCGACTCGGCTCGATTGGAGCCAATGGCTCGAACCAGCTCCGTTGAAACGAGTCCATAGGCTGGGTTCGAGTTAGCTTAACTGAGCCAATGGCTCGAACCGGCTCGGTTGGGGTAAGCAATCAGCTCGGGTCGGTTCGGCTCGTGTGAGCCTTCGGCTCGAGCTGGCTCGGTTGGATGAGCTGTTGGCTCGGCTCACTTCTCGGTTCGGCTTGATAAGTGAATGAGCTGTGAGAGAGCCGCTTGAGTCATTGACAACCCTAAACCCGGGTCGAGCAGTTTTAAACATGTTTGGCTGGAGTCCCATAACTTCTAACAATTTTTGGCTCGAGCTCGAATACTTGCTCCTCCTGAACTCAAACCAAGAACCTCGTGACCGATGTCCTTGCCTCCTGAAGATTTCTTGACTACCGAGATCGATAGTTAACTAATTTTTAGTATTCCGATACAAACCGCCTATATTCCATGTTTATACAGGTACACGGTGTTATAATAATAATTAGTTCTAGTAGTAGTAGTAGTATCATTGATAATTATATTGTCTATGTAGGATACTTGAAGATAGTAGTACTTGAAACTACACAAAGGATTTAGCTCGAATTGGCTCGACTCGACTGGAAACTCGATCCGAATTCGAGTCGAGTTGGGGAAATTTTTTGAGCTGAGATCTCGAGTGGAACTCAAAGATGTCTGCTTCGAGTCGAGTCGAGTTTTAAAGAAAACTCGCTCGAACTCGTTCGTGCTCATTCCTATTGTATGCATGACGAGCATATAGAGTTCTTTCGAGGGGGATAGAACCATAAACATAATATATTTAAAAAAATACTTAGTTTCACGGCTCTCTTCCCAGGGGGGGAAAGGGATGGTAGGTATGCAGCATTTCTTATAAGTACCTTATTTGAAATATGTAAAACAGTAACAAGTGGACAATACAATATACACACATCTTCTTATCTTCAGTTTTAATTGCTGATTTCAATTGCAATTAATAATTACAATTAACAATTACAAGTTTCAATTGTCAATTGCAATTAACAATTGAATGTTTCAATTGCACCCTTTGCAATTGACAATTAACAATTAAAAGTTTCAATTGCCTGGTGACCAATTAACAATTAACAATTGACGAAAATTTAATTGCAAATTTTATGATTGAATTCAATTGCAATTGAAATTAATTGTCAATTACAAATTGAAATCAATTGCAATTGATTTTCAGAGCAATTACTTTCAATTGATTGAAATTGCAATTGATTTCAATTGATTTTGCCCAACACTGATATATATATATATATATATATATATATATATATATATATATATATATATATATATATATAAGGTTTTTCATTTTTTGGGGTGCTGATTTCGAATCCGATGAGTTCCAGTTGTAAACCTTGGGGAAACTTCGAAAATGCGGGCAAAAGATGAGTGGTGTTCTCTTACTTTCCTTCTCTTCTAAATTACTGGATTATCTCACCATAATTTCATTTTTCTCATATCCTATTGACAGTAGCATGCCAATTCATGCGTAAGTTATAAATAACCATACTAGTAACCAATTAACAGAATTTGATAATTTTCTCATATATTTCAGGGTTGCCAACTATCGATAAAATTTACAAAAACAACTGTATACTGAATATTTTATTTTACAAACTTTTCACATAAAAAATTTTAGGAACAAAGGAAGTATCATATATATTCCAAATATACAGTCCTTAAACTATCATATGAACTATGAATAAAAGCCAGACAATTACTAGAAGAGAAATGGGGAAGTACAAATTTTGACTTGTAAATATGGTTAGTACAAAGTAACACATTCAGAACAATTCAGATATATATTTCTTGTAAACTATTTCTATTTTGTCTCTTAATCGTTTGTGAGTAGCCTTAAACGTATTCGTTGTGTAGAAATTCTACTTGTTTTTTTGAACGTCATGGTTGCCAACTATCACAGAATTACGTTTCTTTCGTATTTTGAGTCGAATTTTTAGTGATAAAAACATAAGAGTAAACGAGATCTACGCAATGTATATGCAATATTTTTATTTATTCTTCAAATAATTTCAGATGAGCAAGGGAGACAAGAATTGGGATCAGAAAATTTGCTTTCATAAACATAGGTTTATTCTTTATTCTCACATAGTAAGAGTATAATAGAACGTTTTAAATTATGAACATGCATACTTTTGTGTTGTTTAGGCGAGATTGTAAACTAATTTGTATCTGAGAAGAATCATACTGTTTCAAAATTCATAGTTGGTGAGCACGTAGTAAGCCACAAAATATATGGAATGGAATATGGACTGATCAGTTTCTCGATCAGTTTACATGAGCTATGGTCAGGGACTTGCTGGTATAATTGGATTTACCCTCCAGCCAAAAACGTTATCCGTATGGGCTTTTTCCTTAAACGTGTTTAGTCAAATTCAGAAAGATGTGGTTGATATGAAGAACCTGGAAAATGAGGACTTACTTCCCCATCAGAAAGAGGAGGTAGGTCCACGTATCAAAGCTGACTGCGCAGATCTCGGGAAGATTCTTAATTTTTTGTCAACATGTATTGACACCCTTGATAGCAGAAACAATCCACCGACGGGCTTGGTTAATATTGTTAGTGGTCAAATTTTACGTGAGAGTACGCTTAACCTTTAGGACACGAAGTAACTATATTTAGTTACCTAAAAATAAGGCTTGGGATACGAAGTAACTATTTATAGATTCCTTGCAGTTTGCCCACTAAACCTAATTGTTTTTTAACTTTCTGGGTATCACATATATGCACTTGCATGTGTTTTATTCAGTAGACATACTAGGCAACTGCAGAAATTGGCGCCGTATCCCAGGCTTTATTTTTTAAAAAGGCTCCGTAATTAAAAGGTTAACGTACAACACGCTGTTAAAGTGGGAACACAACAACTGACTAACTTTGTGTGTAAATGCTCTGGAAGTTTTCACCTAAGTATTTTCAAGAGAACTAGAATAATGTTTGACTTTACTTAATTAGTGACGTTAAGCTGAAGTGGTAATTAATAACAGTGTTATTTATGTTCATACAATGGACCTGCTCGTATCACCTCGTGATATTAATGTGGATAATGTACTTGACCATGAATTAGGTCAAGTTTCAACTACTCTGTTTAATGAGAAGGGCGAAATGTTAGACACTCCAAAAAGTGTGCTTCAACGCAAACTTGCCGTAATGAAATCATCAAGTTAGAATCCATCAAACGGTTATTCTTGACGGTTGTATATTGGGATCTTGCTAGCCACTCAACTGGTTCATTCCGACCTATCCAGCAACCGGGAAAATGTTCATTCAGCCGGGAAAATGTTCATAATGCGGCGGTGCCCCATCTTGTTGCCAATATTGATGAAATTACCCTTCCTCGTTCAACAAAAGTGGCATAAGAATGTTTTCAAGCATATCTCCATATTGTGCACATCCAAGTTTCCATCAATGAAAACAGGTCCAATAGGTTTTTCGCCCCATATTCCACACCACACCATTACCTTAGCTGCAGCTTGCATCTTTGATGCTTCTATCCAATTAAGATTTCTATTAGCCCAGTACCGAACATTTTGCCCAGTACCGAGAAATCCTACGGTAAAGTTTAAAAAAAAAAAATTGCAACGATTTTGATGTTAATGGATTTAGGATAGATAATGTTATCATTTAGACTTAAATTTTGTTATGTGTGGAACATTGTGTAGACGGGAACCAACTGTTTCTTTACTTTTTTCTTGTAGGTAGGACAGGGTGCTAACTCGAGAGGCAAGAATCGAAATTATTCTTTTGCCTGAAGAACGCAGTTCAGCAATAATAACAGCCGTCTTCAAAGCGCCCGTCATTTCCCGCAGGGTTGGTATTAAAACATAAGAGCTGTTCCATCTTAATTCTTTTACCAATAGCTTTCAAGCGATATGCTATTTGACCTCCCTTGTCATTTCAAATTTTGAGTTGGACCAAGTCTGGGACCCTCCGAGGGACCCTGGGGCAACTTTGTTTCCCTCTATACGTGGTACTTTTGAAATGATGAAATACGTGTTTTTCAGTTATGATATCTGTTGAGCCATTTCAGATTTCTAGGGGTGGCCAAAGACTTTTCAATGCAAACTGTATTAACCTTATCTGTTATACCTTCTACCAGAAACTAACAAAACTTGGCACACCCATTTACGATTAAAATATCTATGGAATGATAAATGTTGATTTCAGATATTATTGTTAATTTCATTGTTAGGTGCCACCATTTTTAAAAAAAACAATCAAATTTATCTTCCATACATTGCACCCGAATCGGAAATTTCACTTTCCGGACTTCGGAAAATTGTGGAATTCGAAATAATTCCCGTATTTAGAAAAATCCTGAATTCTGAAAAATCCGGAAATTTGAAAATTGAGGAATTCAAAGAATTCCGGAATATCGTATATATATATATATATATATATATATATATATATCAGGGTTTGCCCAAGTGGGCCCGGCCCGAAAAACCCGGTGGTTTATTTCGGGTAGGACCCACCTGAAAAAAACCTACTTTAAAACTTACCTGGGTTTTTGACCTATTTGTTAGTATATTATTGATACAACTAAGGTGATCACATTGTAAGTGATTTTTATCAGATTTTAGACTTTCCTTGGGCGAATTAGAGGCTTTCACGTTAAGGTATACAACAACATTCAGCATAAGACCTTTATAAAATTCTGAATGCACTAAATGCATTTTAAGAAACTTACCTTAGCTAAAGATAGTTATAGAACAAATTAATATATGGATTATGCTTATAGACTATTTGAAGTAAAATAAGCAATTTTGTAGTTTAGAAAATAATTTCCGTGAATAGTATGCTCGTCGACTTGGCGACACCGAGGGACATTATCACTCATAATTGACGGGTTTAAGGTCATAGGTGCCGGTACTAATAGTACATTATGTAAATACATTAGTAAAACTATTAATATTATTTCTTAACTTTGATGTAAAACGCAAGGTTCTTCAACTAAAATTTGGTTTTCCAAATGTCATTTGTTGCTACTCTTCAAATAAGCATTCTATAGAATCAACACCAGCAATAGCGTAAAAATTCTTGTCAAATTTAATTCCGACGACTATGTAATGCTTACTATTTCAATTGCTGAGTTCAAATTTCCGTACTAGTGGAAGTTTTGATGTACACGCCATGAAAGAAGTGCTCGGGAAATTCCCGAATTAAAAGCAGAAGGATCGGAAATGAATACTTCAACAATAAAACTATTTATTTTACGCTTAAGTCTGCCATACGTCCCTTAAAAAACGTGAGTGTCCCGTTTTTGGGCCCGAGTGTCCCGCGTCCCCATAAATTTAGTCGGGACAGGGAAATATCCCGTATTTTAACTCCGTTCCATTTCTGCTATCAATATAAGCTTATTCGAAAAGTGAAAAACAAAAAATTCTGACATTGGCTGGGAATCCTGTAATTAGTGAATAAACAGTACGATGTTGCATGTAACAGTTTCGAGGAAGTTATAACACCACCCTGTTCGACTTGATAGCAAGCGAAATTTGCAATGCTACTTTTTCCATTGCACTTGATAGAAACTCGGATACTCTCCGGAACATTAAAAAAAAAAAAAAAAAAAAAAAAAAAAAAAAAGATGGTTTTAAGTGTTTCTACATTTACAAACACAGAGAAGATGACTAACCTTTTCTTCAGCAATACATTAGATAAGTTAACAAGAATTATAATCTTTTTCAGAGGCTAGGGGCACAGAATTGTGTTTTGGTCCAGGTCTTACTGTTAGAAAAATGTAAATCCGTTCCTGACAATTACACACGACACAAGGAGAAAAATCAGCTTTTCATCAGATTAAACTGACGAACGTAATTTTGGCAGATACAGCCATGTAAATAAATATTGCTAAACGCGCGAAAAATATTGACAGTAGATTGTACCACTGATTTAAATAATTTGCATATTGTTTTCCTGTAAAGCATTTTATAGCATATCTTAAGTTTTTAGACATCTTCAATCTATACTACAGGGTACGAACAGAGAAAAGCAGCTGCTGCTTAGTGAACTTTCGCCTATTATATTATTGAAAAAAAATGAAATCTTTTAGTTTTAGTCTCACGGTTATGCCTGCTATGCTCAAGGTGATGGTGATGATGAGAAATGAACCAAATGACAGAATGAAGAAAGTGGGAGGAAACGTGAGAATCTCGAGAAAACACACGCACAAGGTGTTTGTCCACCACAAAGCTCACTTGGCGCGAGAAAGGATCGAACTAGAAACCCCATGCACTAGAGGTGAACGCTCTACCACTGAGCCACCGCAGCCTATTATACTTTTGTTCATAACTAGACTACAGTTCATTGCATTGTGTTGGCAAGTTGAGGAAGGGGGGATCTAAGGTGTCCCGTATTCTCATGGAGAAAATATGGCAGGTTTATTTACGCTGGAAGATGTTAATTTCATATAAGACATTTTAAAAAATGTATTTATTTCATACAAAATGAATTGTATCTTTGTTTTAAATTAATAGACCCCTTTTAGTATTCATATTTGGCGAACGTCAGTCAGGCTTCTGGATGGCTTGATCTACATTTGTTCGTTTGTCTACCGAGCTCCTTCATGACTATGCGGTTAGTGTACGCGTCTTCGGCGTGGGAACCGGGTTTGCCTCCCGGAAGAGCTCATGTGGTTTGGATTCCACGTTAATCAGTAGGTTCCGGCTCATATAGCCTCCCTGCTGAAAGGGACGTTAAACACAAAATCAACTCAACTAGTTTGTCTGCCTCTACCACACACACTACAGGGTACAACTTTTGGCCTTTTAAGTTAAAATTTTCAGAATACAATTACGAGATACTCTAAATTTCCTGTATAGATTTTGGCGACATACCAACGTAAAATATCAAAATGGCGGCCATTTTTTTTCAAAACAGCGAGTATCCACGCTACGAAGCGCAATTTTCAGTCTTTTAAGTTGAAATTTTGACGGTGGAAGCACGAGATATGCTAAATTTGCTGTATACATTTTATCGTCGATCGAATATAAAATTTCAAAATGGCGGCCATTTTTCTTTTCAAAACAGCAGTAAGTAGAAAATTGTTGCAAGTGTGACAATGACAATCTTGATATATAAATCACAAATATAAATCACATTTTAACACTTTTACCCCAAAGACATTGAAATATTTCGAAAAAAACGATTAAACCCGAAAAAACCCATATGGGCCCAGGTGGGTTGGGATTTTTCAAACCCTGATATATCTATATATATATATATATATATATATATACAGGGGCGGATCCAAGGAGGGATATAGGGCTATAGCCCCTCCTTAACGCTCAGGTATACACTGAATAAAATGGGCTTCAATCTGCTTTACACTGGATAAAACGGCAAACTATGGTTTAACCCCTTCCTTAATCATATCCTGGATCCGCCACTATATATATATATATATATATATATATATATATATATATATATATTAAATCGCGAACCAAGGGGAGAGTTAAAGGGACTGTAGCCCCCCTTGACGCAAAGGTATTCACTTCAATCCTATTTTTTTAAAAACTGGATAAAGCTGCAAACTATGGTTTAGCCCCTCACTTGATCATATCCTGGATCCGCGGCTGTATATATATATATATATATATATATATATATATATATATATATATATATATAGTTTACTTTACATTCTCTCAACTCAGAAGGGTAGTGACAAGAGTGACAAATAAAAAGGCCAAAACTACATTCTGTCTATTTTTCATGCGTCATTCACTTCAGAAAAAAATCGTGTAGTACTGATAATTGTAAGAAATTATAAGTATGTTTTGTTTGTTTTCTGTATACAAGGGACCATTTATATTATTTGTCTCATATTCTGGTAATAATAGAAAAGAAAAGAAAACTTATGTGATAAACGGATGAAAAGGAACTTGATATGAAATTTTTGAGTTTTACGTCGCACGGTTATGCCGTCTAGGCTAAAAGAGACGGTGATGATGAGGAATGAATGAAAGTGGTGAAATGAAGAAAGTGGGAGGAAACGGCAGAAACCCGAGGAACTCCACGCACACGGTGTTTGTTCACCACAAAGTTCACTTGGCGGTTGCACGGTTTGAACCCGGGACCGCATGTACCAGAGGTGAACGCTCTACCACTTTTTTAAAATACTTTATTGTAACTCTTATTAGCCAATTACATCAGAAAAGATTAACAAACAAAATTGTACTGTGAGCATCCAATTATACAAAAAAAAGTACAATAGACACATCAATAAATTGGTGCTAGAAAATTAGCAAACTTTTGTTTACGAATTGAAAGTGTGAGAGTTTGCATACGGAACAACAGTTGGTTGACATACAAAGTCACATTACTATTAAAATCATTACATAAAAGAATATCGATAGTTTGGGACGTGATCCATAAAATTGCGTTATGTTTAGTGCTGGGATAAAATTGATAATCCGGAAGCAGCATGAATGGCGTACAGTGAATATTAGAAGGTGTTGTTCTGCAGATACGGGCAATGATTTTTTGATAATGAAACCATATAGCTGTGTTTCGTGAGCAACTTTCGAGCCGGTGTTGGAGAGTATCGAGAACATAACAAGTACCACAGAAAGAAATATTACAGATACCCAATTCATAAAGTCTCCCCTTAGTAGGATATATATTATGAACAACACTGCACCAAAGAGATTGCATGGCAGGTGACAATACCGGAGTATGAATGCTGCCCAGATTTTCTCCCAGTTTGTCATTGGGTAATGTTCTACAATACGTGGAACCGACATTGTGGTGGCATGATAACGATTATATAATTGTCAAACAGAAAGATCTTCAAGGTGACTCCGTGCGATAAGCGAGTAACTAATATCAAGAAATACGTCCTTGAGGTATGGCACAAGGGAAATCCAAGGTTGTATATGCAGGAAAGCTTGTAACTCAATATGACGGAGTGATACACATAACGCCTTGCTGGAAAAGGACTCTGAGTAGGAGCATAATGTTTGGCAGACGCGATGTATCAGCAGCGAGTAGCTCTGAAGTTTATTGTCTTTAAGGCCAAGGCCACCATCACGTTTTGATAAACACGCAGTCTCGTGACTGACCCGTAGGCAGTGATTATGCCACAGCAGTTGCCCTGAGTGTTTTCGTATGATACTTAGGTATTTCTTCGGCAAGGAAAATAATTGAGTCAGAAACCAAAGACGACTAAAAGTAAAAACATTTAAAAGGTGCACTCTGCCTGCAAGACTTACCTGCCGGACTTTACTTTGGTGTATGAGTGCAACCAAAGTACAGGTTGTGGTATGAAAATTGTAGTCTATAGTATTTGCTATGCGACGTTGCCAAGTTACGCTTAAGATTTTGATGCGATCAGTAAAGGGGATTGTAGACATATACACGTGTTGGTCAGCCGTATTTATACACATCAGGCGTGACTTTTATTTATTGAGAATAGCACCTGAAACGCACTCATAGTTCGATATGAGAATTTCAACACATGACAGTTCCTGTGGACTGTTAATGAAACAATGTATATCGTCTATAAATATTTGTAATTTTAAGGATGTTGCACCAATCTGTATACCTTGAATTTGTTGTTCCAGTGTTAAAAGAAAGGGAACAAAAACCAAGCTATATAGAATGGAAGACAGGGGGCAACCTTGTGCAATACCTCGACGTACATTGATAGGATATGTAAGTGCACCATTAACATTTAATCTTACATATCGTTGAGTATAAAGAAATTTAATCAAATTAAGAAAACTGTCTCCGAAACCATAGTTTTCAAGTACCTTAAACATGTAATCATGTGACAATCTGTCAAATGCCTTATGAAAATCAAGAGCCAATAAAGCGACCTACGGAGAACTTGTTTTCTGACACCAATGAATACCTTCTCGTATATTACTTAATGCTAACAACTTAGGTTTTGTATGTTTTAAGCCATACTGATCATGGTGTAAGACTTGATTTAAAAACGGTTCTAAACGAGAGGCAAGGCAATGAGATAAAATTTTCTGGTCAACATTAAGGAGGGTAATCGGTCTAAAATTATCAAAGTCAAGCGCCTGCATGTTTAGGTACAAGTACCATAATGCCAGCGGTAAAAGAAGAGATGCACGTGGGAGTGAGTCGGATTTCGTTATACATTTCTGTGAGAAAAGGCGTAAGAATGCTGTGAAATTGGCGGTAAAACTCTAGTGTAAGGCCATCGGGTCCCGGAGATTTATTTAACTTCCTCGCAAAAATAGCGTGCTTGACTTCTCTTTCTGTAAAGGGCGCATTGAATATGTTACGAGCCTCCGGGGTAAAAGTACCGGTCGGACGCTTGAAGCAAGGGTCAGAAGATTGGGTTGGAGCGGGGGAATATAGGTTCTGGTATGCATCGTACAAAGTTGGGATTACCTGATCATGTTCGTGAACTACACTGTTAGGAAAGGAGACCTTGGAAATAAGATTTTGTTTACCTCTGCGCCTTTCACAGATAACTGTATGTAAAGAGGGAACTTCATGCTGAAGCATCGTTGTTTTGCCTCTCGTGAAAATAACTTGATTTTTTTACAATGTAAAGTGAGTAGGAGTGCCTTAATTTCCTTAATACGAGGGAGTACATCTACTCCTTGAGCAAGTTCTTTATAGTAGTCACATAATAAGTGATGGTAATAATTATATTGCTCTTTAAGAAGAGAGGATCTGTCTTTGCAGTGCTGTTTACAGATAGATCGAAAGGACGGTTTAGTGTGATGTAACCACCATGAAAACAAACTTTTCTTGTGAGATTTAAAGTGCATTAAATAGTTCCACCTATTGGTAATTAGCAACTGTAGATCCTCGTCAGTTAAAATGCTGTTATTGAATGACCAAACAAAGGATGACTTTAAGTACTTACGGATAGGTAGATCAATGGTACAAACCACAGCACAGTGATCAGAAAAGCATACAGGTTGAACGTTTATGGAGCGCACAAAATTAATTAAAGTGGTACTGACATAGATCCTATCCAAACGTGAGGATCCATTTCGTCGAGAAAAAGTGTGCCCTGGGGCGTTACCTTTATAATGACGCCATACGTCAACTAACTTAAAATCTTGAATCAATTTACGTAATGTAGGAGAAGTATTGTAACCAAAACTTGAGTCTATAGGATCTAACACTGCGTTGTAGTCTCCTACACAAATCAAATCTCTGGCACCAGAATGTAACTCCGTTGGAACGTCGGTGAGATAGAAGGAGTTTCGCTCAGCACGTTTGTTATTCCCGGGCGGCGAATATAAATTACAAAAGTGTATGCTTTCATAATTGGCTGTGATAATACGACCTGACGGAAATTTTGAAAAGGCGGTTAATGAGATATCTTTGCGATATATAATAGCTGTTCCAGAACCAGTTTCGGAAGGATTGACTTCCCAGAAATTGTCAATGTTGCATTCTTGAAGGAAAATTATATCCAGAGACGATGTGTTGATATAATCGGCTAGCGCTTTTTGCTTGGTGAGACTAGAAATTCCGTTGACATTAAGAGTGGCTATACGCGTGACATACATATTTAATGGCCACAGAAAATTAAAAAGACACCATAAAAGCACGACACAAGGAAATGACACAATACACTTGAAAAAACAAAGACGGGGGCAACACTCGCACACATTCTGGTTCTATACTGGAAGGTGATATGATCACTTGTCCGAAGAGGCAGCACTATCATTTGCCTTAGTACTTGCTTCACTATGATGGGAATCTACTCGTGACCTCGTGAAAGCAGACACACAATTGTTGTTTACAGGAGGAACACTCTTAGTTTTCTGAAGTTTATTGGCTCTACTGGATGCATCACGAGGGGAAGACTGAGATCGACCTTTGCGACGCCTCTTCTCGGGTAGAGAGGGAAACTGGGATGCTTCTGTAGATACTGAATCTCTATCGAAAGAATCACTCACTTCCTGGTGAGAGTCATCAATGCCCACTAACGGTGGAGTACTTACCGTGATTTCAGGGAGCGTATCCATCTCCGATGCGGAAGATGCTGAAACAGTAATACTCTGTTGTGGAATATCCGAACTGTTAGGCGCTATGGTAGTGGAACTGGATGAGTCACTCTGCATTGTATTGGAAGCGAGGATCTGCTGGGAGGCAATATCAGGAGAACTGATGTGAGATGCAGCTGTAGAACTTGGGGGAACATCAAGCGGACAAGTGGATTCAGTTTCATTGAGTTCCTTAACAAAAGTATTTGCAGAAGTTGCAGTTGAGGGTGGAAGGTTCTCCTGTAAAGTTGGAGGACGTTTCTCACTTAACACAGGAAAACTAGTAAACGAATGAACGTTTGGTAGAGGATCCACTTTATTCAAATTGCCGGGCATGGGCGGGGCTCTTGATGGTCAGACACTGGATACTGAAGCTGGTACGGTTGGAGGAATACGACGCTTTGTACATTCCATCAGAAAATGATTTGGTGAGTCACAAATGGCGCAGGTTTTAACTTGACCTCCATACGTTAACCACAAACGTAAACCACAGATAGTCACATAAGAAGGTATGGGGCGCTTAATGTTCATACGTATTATCTTTCTCCCTGTCCTTACTTCATAGATGTGTCCAGTAGAATACATTTCGTCTGCAATTGACTTAATTTCACCGTACTGAGAAAGCACACGAGAAATATGACGATCTTCCAACTCGGTGGGTACCATATGTAAACGCACAGTCATAATATTGGAACTGGCAGAATCGATTAAAATGTTATAAGTACCAAGGTCATCTGAATAACTAACCTTTCCATTCGCTCGAAACAGAATTTGTTCACAAAGCACTTGCGAGATTAACTTAACATATAACTGTTTGCGACTATAATCAAACTCAATACTGACAACTTGATCAGGAAGCAGATGAAAAGTATTGCGGATCCATTCATGCAAGACTAATGTGTTAGGCTTGTTCACAACATCTTGAAATGACAAACGTAAAGTGTTTACTCGGATAACAGACATAATGCACTTAGTAGGTAAACCTGTACTTCACACTAGACAATATGATGAAAAGAGTAAATAGAACCCGAACTACTTGATAGTAGAAAATACTCCACTTGACAATGCAGGTTGAGTTGAAGCAAGTTAACACACTCACTACTTCCACTCGAACACCTACCGGAACAACGAGGTGAACGGCACGGCGTCTGCCGAGCAACTGGTCCACTGAGCCATCGCGGTGTCAACGCAAGTTATGGAGAATCCCACAAACGAAATTCGATGCGAGTGACCTTTCTCTACTACCTAATTCCCGCTTTTCTTTTAAAAACTCTACTACTATGTGCAGAAAGAAAAGATTTATGTTACTTGTCAATGTTTGAGGCTCTGCCCTGCAGCTAAACACAGCTTATTACAGGTGCACGAAAAAAAAAACTGTTGGATTCCTCTCCCCCACTCACTTCAAGTGTGAATATTTAAGTCATAGGAGATTTCCTGGACACATTCAAATTAAGCGCTACGATCTTCCACTTCTTCATAGTAGAGGCGCTAGTAGTGATTGCTAGATTAAAAAGTAAGCGTCTAGTGGCGAAAAGGGGAAATATTTGGAGAAGGTTGGGCAAACAACCATCTTAATGCATTGAACACAAAATATCGTTTACTGTTGTTAGTAATCACTTTTTTCTTCTTACCAAACGAGCAAAATTTGTAGTTTGTTTTAAACTAAATAGTTGGCAGAAATTACTAATACATTGTTCCCAAAATTTCTTCATTATTCACATAAAAAAAATGCGTTGACTTTGTCTCTCTCTTTCTCAGGTTACCGTTTGAAGCATTAGAAATATTGAAACTTGGTTATATTTTTGAACAACTTGTGAATAACGAAGCTACTAGATTCAAGGAGCTAAAGCTTGTTATTCAAATAACGATCCCAGTAAGATGACATGACTCTGCTGTTATGGGTCATCATCTACGTAGCGAGGTCGCCAACTATTTCTTTTCTAATTTGAATGACGATGATGTCAGTGACATCGAAAGTCTGAGTTAGAATGTAATGTAATAAAGTATTGTTTTGAAATGTATCTGTATAAAAATTCTGTGCGAAAGTCCAATAATTACTCATTTTTAATTAGGGTCTCAAAAGGACCCTACGATATCTCCTATGGTATATTTTCACGGTAATACACAAGAGTTACTTAAAGCGATATTGCTACTACCAACTTGATATAGATACTTACTACAAGGGTTGGAGTTTAGTAATGGCAACGCTGCTATAAATATACTCGGGAACAAAGCAATCCATTATAATTCATACCAGCGGTACGTTAGATGCCGACCCCCCCTCGGAGCATATGAACTCGCCTGCCCTCCCATCCATGCGCGCACAGCGTCAGCAGTTAGAAGGCAGTTCTGAGTGAGTGCTCGTGGACTACAGTCACGCTGCGTGAGTGCTCTCGGAATACAGTCATGTTTGCGAGGCGAGATCAGAGGAGCTGATTGAAAATTGAATGCGCTAGAGGTAGGAATGCAAAACAGTGCTACGAAGTATTGCACGATATTTGTGGTGCAAGTGCTTTACCATACCGAACAGTAGCAAGGTTGGTCGCCTCGCTCTGATCATCCTCCTGTAAGTGAAGAAGATGTGCAAAACCTGAACGCGTTAGTGCTAGCGGATCGGAACGCCACGATTCGTCAATTGGCCAACGATACAGGACTAGCGCATTCAACTGTGCTGAAAATTCTTAAGAAGAGCCTAGGATTGCGTAAAATCACCTCAAGGTGGGTTCCACATAATCTGACTTGACAACAACACAAGTGGCTGCGATATGATGCCTCTCGAACACACTTGGAGCGGTATCGACATGAAGATGAGGCCCTCTTACGACGAATCATTGCTATTGATGAGACCTGTACCAGAGCGTATGAACCACACCTGAAACGGCAATCAAACGAGTGGTGTTATCTTGGGTCATCGAAAGAAACAATAGTTCGAAATACCCCAATCAATTTGAAAGCTATGCTCATCATTGCATACGACTGGGAAGGTGTAATAGTAAATCATACCGTCCCCCAATGACACCAGTTAGTGCAGAGTACTACTGCAAGTTTTTGCAAACCAATCTGCGAGCAGCTGTAAGACAAAAACGGCGCTACTTCCTGACGAACTCACCCATCATTCTGCGTGATAATGCAAGGGCACATTCAGTAGGTGCGATCACTGATTTGTTGCATCGTTGGGGCTGGGAAGTGTTGTATCACCCCCCGTATTCTCAAGATTTAAGTCCCTGCGACTACGTCTTCTTCCCGAAGATGAAGAAACCACTTCGTGGGACACACTTCCGTACAGTTGATGATCTCCTCCGGGCGACCGATCCATCCGCACTATCCAGAGATTAGGCACTGCCAACGGCATCCAGTGGTTTCTGCATCATGGGAACGCGTGATTCATAATGCTGGTGATTATATCGAGTGCCTGTAAAACTTCGAACCTTGTAAGTACTCTACTTCTCAAGATATACCGTTATTACCATTACTAAAAATCCAACCCTTCTATATTCCAAAATTCATTTCACTGTTCGATTATTTCCCCGTGTTGCGATCACGAACTACAAGCAACGTTGTTTTCAATGTGTTGAAATAAATTATAGACAATGTCTCTTTTCGCCTTTAAAACCGAAATTAAAAAAAAAACTTGCTACATGCTTCTCCTTATTTTTTATGAGGAGTTTGTATATCGAGTTTCATCTTACTAACTTGACGGGCTCGTGGGATATTATATTTTCGACATGAATTAGAACCATCCTCTATTCCCCTTGGAATGCAACTTTTAATCAACGCAACACGATGAAACCTAAGCTCAGGGTAGATATTAATTATGTTCCAAAATTCATTTCAACTGTTCAATCGTTTGTCTGTGATGTGATCATAAATAACTAGCAGTTCCAATTTCAATATGAAGATGATTTATAGAAAATGTCCTCACATTGTTAAACGGAAATTTTCTGAAACTGTGGGACACGCGTCAATTTATTTTTAATGATTCATTTATATACCAAGTTTCATGTTCCTAATTTCAAAGAACTGCATTTTTGGTATAAATTTACAAATTGCCTTTACAGGCGCGCATCCAGAAATTTTTGTGTGGAGGGTCCAGGCTTTGGGAGTTCCAATACTAGAGGCCACTAAGTCTAGGTAGTATTGAACGGGTATTATTCTGCCCCGAAAACACGATAAATAATTGTAAAATACATCTAGCTATATTTTCAGTGAAAAATGATAGAATTGGATTATTTTACAAGAGATGAAATGTAAGATCAACTTTTCATGCTATATCAATCATTTTCCTCTTAAACAATTATAGTTTTATTGAGAAAGTGTACAAATGTATGTTGAATTAATAAGTTTTGAAGGGGTCCGGACCCGGTCCCGACCCGGTGTATTTCCCCCAGAGGCACAACCTTGTCCCTCTACTACCTTAGGAAACGCTCTTTAATCATTGTAATACGACAAAAACCCATTTCAAGGTACTCACTGTCTTCCAAAAATCATTTCAAACTGTTAAAACCGTTTCCCCTTGATGCGATCAGAGACTAAAATCAACATCACTTTCAATGTGAAGGAAAAATTGTAAAAATTTACCTTCTCGTCTTAACCCGAGGAATGTCAAAACGCTGGGGCTCGACTTTGCTTATTTTTATTGAGTTTATAAATCAAATGTCCTAACTTGACAGAATCATGAGATACTCAATTTCACACTTAAATTACGACTCCTCTTCTCCCTTAGGATTCACATTTTAATCAAAGTGACATGACAAGACCAAAGTGGTTTAGGTGACATTCCCTGATATTCCAAAATTCATTGCCAACTGTTGAGCCGTTTTCTCGTCATTCGATCAGATACAAGATCAGTTTCTTTTTTATATATTAGATTTCTCTGTTAATTTACGTCAGTAGCTTGTGCTGCGTTGCTTGCTCTTCACACTTCCAGATTACATACTATTGCTCTAGACCAGTGGTTCTCAACCTAATTCGTATCACGATCCCATTTTATCATAGCCACTTGCCAGAGACCCCCTTATAATTTCTGGTTTGTATATGTCTAAGCCTGCTGTTTTCAAAAATGTGGCCCTATAGTGGCCAAACGGTCAGTGATTGGTGGGTGTGTCTATTGAGACTTTTTCTCAGGATCACAATATCTACAACATATCACAGTTTCAGTCATTTCCATCGAAATCCATAATATCACTATCTTAGGCTGGTTTCAAAAAAGTGACCCTGTAGTGGCCAAACGGTCAGTGATTGGTGGTTATGTCCGTTATGATGTTTTCCCGGGATCAAAATATCTACAATATATCACGGTTTCAGTAATTTTTACCGAAATTCAGAATATCGTTATCTTCGCCTGTTTTAAAAAAATACAGTGGCCACAACCTGTAGTGGCCAAATGGCCATTGATGGTTGTGGCCACTGAGACTTTTTTTCAGGTAAACAATATCTACAACATATCACGATTTCAAGCAATTCCACGAAATCTTATTTCCGTAAGGATTGTGCGGGGCTCTTTGCCATTGCCTCCTGAAACTCTTTTCTCGGAAAAATGACAAAACCCGTATTTCCTACTTTGAAGTCATCTTTGCATGGGCAGAGTTTCAAGGAGACCCTTTTTTGAAAGGGGACACTTTGACCCTCTTAATCTTTTTCCCGAAAGAAACAAAAAAAAATACGTGTCGATTTATTTTCGGCCTGTGCAAGTTTGAAGAAAATCGGACGACGATAAACCCTTGTGAAGCTATCTCCTTTACAGTTTCACGTTTTGGACTTGACGGGCTTTGCCCCAAAGTCTTCAATTTTCACTTACAATGAACACACCCAGGGCCGGGTTTAGGGAGGGTTCAAGGTGCACGTGCACCCACTCCGTATCCCTCTTCGTTGTAAATATACACTATCTAAAATGAGATGCTAGCAGTGAAACAACACTTTCCGAAACTTTCTGCCATCATTTTCCGTTTGGAGCTTAAAAGAAGCCAGAGCTTTGCAAAAGCAATAATTTAAGTTGATTTCCTGAAGGTTGAAGCAAAAGGTTCAACAAGCAAAATAATGTCCAAAATCTCATAGTTTTGAAGTTAGAGGCAGCCTGAAGCGTGGGAAAATGTATCTCAGAGACCTATGTTTTAAACACTATCAAACATACGGAGTGCTGATTAATAAATCACTTAGGAAGTCATACCAATTCGATTTAAAAATGAATTTTCCAACTTTGCGATGTGTGCGCAAGGGATTCCCCAAAGAGATGATGAACCAACAGTATTTCATTATTGGTTATTGTTGCAGGAACCTCTTGTACACGCATCGAACAGTTTTGAAACACGCATTTTTAAATATAATCTGTAGGACTTCCTAAGTGGTTTATTAAGACGCACTCACTATGTTGGATAGTTGTTTAATAAAGGGGTTTCTAAAATTCATTTTTCTTAAGCTTTCGGCAGCCCAAATCTCCGAAACTATGGGATTTTGGCCAAAGTTCTAGAGACATTCTTCTTTTAGCATCATGTATTTGCCCTTATTTCGTTTGTACGCATTAATCTAATACGCTATGTATTTTTAAACATATATCATCACTGTGTTATCTATTAAAGTTTTATCAGAAAGTAGGTTAGTGTTAAAGGTTCTTCGATTAATAAAACTTGCTACAAACGTTCAAAATTTACATTGGCATTCATCAGAATTAATTTTTCGGAACACGCTCTTTTATACTTTTTGGTTTGTATTTCTCATTTTGGCTTTTAACTATGGCTTTTGCTGTCCATTTTTTCAGGAGTCAAGTTGTCAAGTAGCGAAATTTCCTAGGAACAGTCATTGTATCGGTCATAATTTATTGTTTTTCTCACTGTCACTTCGGTAATTATTTCTTGCTGTCTTCAAGACAATAATATTCAATAAATGTACAAGGGTATGGTACACAAATGTATTTTTATAATTCTTTGGAAAACATATTCCCAGCACTTACGCATATATGATCTTCTAAAATCAAGATACCACCTCACATGCAAGTTTAAATTTATGCTACTAGCTATTACATAGATCTAGTATCATTTTCCCGATGATTTTGAACTAAGGGGATCTGTTTTATTTATTTCTGAAATTTGATCTATAAAAGGAATTACTTCCAATTCACTCTACATAGATTTTAATAAAATATGCTTAACATTTAGGGTTTGTATGAAATACATTAGAATATCAAATCAAAGTTTCAAGCCATTTTGAAAGAAACTTTCTGCGACGTATTTAAATGCTCCTTTGTACAGTATATAGTGTGCAATTCATTGGCTACATGGACACTACACCTTAACCTTTAATTCTCTTTTAATACAGCTTCAAACACAAAGCAAACAGACATCCTTTCTCATTTGCTAGTAGAAAAGAGCTTTTATAGACAACTCAGATATAAGCCCAAAACACCTAAATGGTTTTCTTTGGGTATAATCCCCACTGCCCGTCTTGACTCCTCTCTCTTGATCCTGCTAGTTTTGAAAATTAAAATTCATCGAATTAAAATTTAGTCAACATTTTCTATGTAAGTTAAACTCCTACTATGAATTAGAATCCGCAGGTAAAGTTCTGGCCTCTCCCCAAAAATAATTTCTGGGTACGTGCCTGTCAAACACTTGTGAATCACGTAACAAGGCAAGTTTATTTTAAAAACAAATAATACTCTCAGGAAAGCAATAATAAACCTCAAATTAAATAAATTACAAGAGAATATAAATTAACGCCCAAAATTTCCATGCTAACGACAGCCATACTAATGACGAAATTGCATTTAATCGAGCTTGTACAACAAACCCTTCCACAAATTATTAAATATATTACTTGAATATCTTAAGTTCCTAATGTATTAATTTACAGAAACAATATTAATAAATACTTTGATTTCCACAGTCTCCACACTATTGACAATCTATTTTGCCACCCTACCGGAAAATCATTCAAATACTTATGTAATGTCTATCTTGGGCAACAGTTTCCCTCAAACTGCACTGACACACGAAAACCGTTCTAGTCGCATGGTTGCTAGGTCATATTTCTCTTTCCAGCAAACGGCATATCAATTTAAAATGCGCCTTTGCTGACAACCTCAGAAATGGGAACAAAATTTTTAAAGTCTGTAAAATAAGAATACATTAAGACTCGAAGCTATGTTTGAGGCTCAGTAAAGTTGAACATCGCCTAAAAGTTGTCGCTTAATATGTAAGAAGTTCGGATACAAACAGCTACTTTATAAGAACAAAAACCGTGAAAATGTAGTTGGTTACAGCCATGCTAAGGACATTCTCCATTTACTTTTAAATTTCGTACCAAGCTACTTTCTACAAATACTACATTTTGAGGAAGAAATGTACATGGCATTGTCGAAGGAACTGAATTATACATATATTTCAATTTTTGAGCAATTAGTGTCCTTGGTTAAAAAATATTAACTGGAGACAGCATTTTTCCCCCTATTTTGAGAATTACCCATATATGCCTTCTGCATTTAAATGGTCCCCCTCAAAATTTACAGAGAAATCGGCGCCTTTTTTTCGTGGGCCCATTTCAGTAAAAAATATCTACTATTAGGGACTCTAGAGATAATATTTATTCGTACTGCTTTCCGATTTGTCAATATTGTCCCCTTAATTAATTTATGTATTGAACGGGATCAGGGGCGTAACTAACGGTCCCACAGACGTTGCCATGCTGGAGGACCCACAGGCTTATAAAGAGTAAAAGAAAGATGGAAAATTAGAAAAACAACTTTTCCTAGGGGTCCCAATTACGCGTATTAATACTTGCACCTCCAGAAAATATCTAAGTTACGGCTGCCTTGTGGTATCACAGAATACACCAAACAATGACATTCTGCCGATATTTTATCGTTTCTTGTCTATCAACTAAAAGTTACAAGGGTGTATCAATATAAATAGTCCAATCTCTCTCTCTCTCTCTCTCTCTCTCTCTCTCTTAATGTGACTAAGTTTGAGATTCTTAGTGTCTTGAACCTTTCGACCAATCGACCAATCTTGATCAAATTATCAATATAGATGAGGTTCGAGCCTGGGGTGATTTTTACCATTTTACTTTGACGGTGCAACGTATGGGAGCGGGACGACACACACACACACACACACACACATATATATATATATATATATATATATATATATATATATATATATATATATAACATTTGAACCACCCAAGCGATCTCAATCAAATTTTCAACATAGGTGAGGTTCGTGCCTGAGATGGGTTTTATCATATCATTTGGACAGTGCAACTTCGGAGAGGAGGAGAGACATTTAAAAATTGTCGAAAATGACCTATATTAGTATCGAATCTATAGTTTTCGGGGTCGCTGAGGTGAACAATGACACTTCTGATGCCATGCCCTGCAACATGGTGGAGGAAGAAGGGGATATATATAAAATAATCGAAAATGGCCCATAGTAGTGCCGAATCCATAGTTTGCGGGTTCGCTGTGATGAACAGTGATATTTTCGATACAATGTAAATCCAAATTCAGCCTCTCAACATAAGGAAGGAGGAGGGGAGGAGAAATATAGAAATCATTGAAAATGACCGATATCAGAGAGCGTTTTAGTAATACTAGACAGTGACTCATTAATAGAACATATTACTATTTTTTCTTAATTTAACCGAGCGAAGCGCGGTTTTGTAGTGAACATCCAGAACAGTGTGCTAAATCGCCCCTCTTCCTGCAGAAGATGCTGCTGCTTTTATGATGAGTATGAACTTTATGAAATGCAGCCCAAACTTCAACACATAGTCCACTAATGGTCAACAGGTACGTTGTCCTCGTGTTGTAGGACATTTCATGTCTCATATCAGACATGAAAAGATGGTAAAGACTCTCCATGAATCGCAATATAAAACCTTTCTTCACCCAATGGATTTTGGAGAAGTAAATCCTTTCTTTCCTGCTGATTGTGCGGTGCAACGTGCGGTTAAGGACTTCTTCACATAACAGACCTTAGATTTCTTTCGACATGAAATACATCGTTTGCTGAACATGGGCAACATTGTGTGGTTGCATAGGGCGTTTATTTTGATGAACTAAATGTTGTAGTCCTCATTCTTCCGATCTTTGGAACTGTCCTGGAATGGACATTTCATTCGCACCAATTATATTTTGTCATTCCTGGTAAGTCACTTTCCTAAACCTTATTAGTTTCTACACACATTGATCCTCCGATAATCTCTTAGGTATAGTAATTACTATCTTAAGTGTTTTAAATCAAACCCTCATGTTTCCGCCTCTGTTCCATATTCTACTATGCCTTATATACTTTCCTGAGAATACAATTTATTCTGAAGCAATGGTTTAGCCAGCTTTTTTTCGTTTATAATTACAAGTACCTTCGGTATCAATTTTTGCTCAACTAGTATTTCTACTAGCATGTAAGTAATAATTAGTTTTCCACTCGACTCAATAATTTTCTTCATTCTTCACACTCACATTTGGAAAGCTTCTTGTTTTCATGTTTGCTGAATATCTATTCTTTTGTTCCAAACAATAAAATACTTCTTTCGAGATATTTATCCAGTCTTCTTATTCAAAGACTAATAAACTATAACTTTCTTACGGCATTTCTATCTTTGTTTTCATTTTCCCTACCCCTTCCCTTTGTCTTGAACAATAATACTAATAGTATCTAGTTACCAGAAATTATCAACTGCACTACGTTCTTCCCTTTCAACAAAACTTCCATAATTTATACTATTCGTTGCAATCACCAATGCGTTTCTCTTTCTAAAATCAATTTAATATCTTTTCCGGGAATTCCTGAAGGTTTTTGGTATTGTAAGTATAAAGTTTTATTTCCATTCAATACAAGATCCAAATCATTTGCAAAGCCAACACATTTAATCATCTTATCTCCTGTTGAAATATCTCATTCATTAAGTAAAATCTTTTAAGCTATTTATTCTAAACGACATTCAATAATCAAGATAAAAAGCAATATGTCTTGAACAACTCTCATTCCACTTACAGTTACTTTCAATTCGTTTCTCTCTCTCTCTGTCTCTGATTCTTGTGTATTCATTCATATTAGTTTCTTATAAGAATTTGGTCTTGCTCTTCTATTCAAATCTTGTTTTACACTCTTATAAAAGCACTCGTTAAAGCCCCCAGACCCCCGGTCATGGTTTTGCCATGAACTGTGATGACTTGTAAAAGAAGTAGTGTAGACGCGTTTACTTCCTTTCACTGCAGGGATCTCTCAACAAACACACTTCAATTCAAACGGCATTATTTCCTGCATATCATCTACAACTGCATGTAAACTATGTATTCATAAACCTTTACAACCTTTAACAATGATTTAGCGCAGATGAGCAACGCTAAATTAGGACATGCTCAAGAAACCTCGTATATAGAGAATAAGTAGGTGGAAAACTTTAATTGGTTTATACATTTTTGAAGTATCCTCTTTGTTATTTTCATTTTTACTTGTTATTTTTTAAAACTATTTATAATATTTAATTAGATATTTTAAAAAAATAAACGCATATATAAAATCATGCAATAACGAAAATACTTGGCTCGCGCAATACAAACAAAAACTTTTTTCCTAATACAAAGCAATCATGATAGGAAAAAAATAATAGAGAAAAACAAGTTTTTTCCGAGATTGAAACCGAAAGTCCTACTAGTAAGCGGACGTCTTATTTCTTGCCCAAGCTACTACGTCAAATAATGACCATTCTATTACTTCCACGTGGTACATAACGCACAGTAAGTCCTTTCGCAAGCATGCGAACTACCTTAGAAACAAGCGTTTGGAAACTATGAACAATTCCCACACTTCATTCGCAACGAAAATTGCGTCCTTCTCACGATATCCGAATTGTCCCGTTCCTCACACGACAAGCTGAACATGTCGCGAAATGTTCTGTTTTTATGTTTTCGGGAAATATGAGAACAATTAACTATGTTCAGGCATTACAGATATATAACAATAATAATTCCCTAAAATTAGACATTTTACTCCTTAACAAATAGTAAAAGAAAACCTAGAATTTCACTATTCCTGGCATTTAAATACTTCGTTTCAAAAGAAATACGAATAGTCAAACGCATATCACAAAAAAAATAAAATAAAATAAAATAAAATAAAATAAAATAAAATCACCCATCAGACCAAACCGTATTGAAATATCATGTACTATCCCAATTTATATATATAAATATTCTTTCATTTGAAGAAACAAAGAATAATTAAACTGAAGTACTCACATATTTAACGTAAGGAAACAAAACGATTCAAAAAAACCTTTCATTGAAACACTATGATATCCAACAGACATACACTCTCGGAAACAGTAAGAAAGCTACAAACAAACAAACATATTCACATTTTTTTAAAAAATATGAATCAAACAGTGCAGCGATTCTCCCCATTACTAACTTACATATAAATAAAAAAAATAATAGCATATCCAATTTCTCAAAATCTTATTCACTAATATAAATAATTAACAAGACATTTTATTAATTACGAAATTCCTTAAAAGAGCACATATACAAGGTCATTATTATTTCGACTTCAAAGGTGTAATTCCATCTACACTGGCCCCATATGTACTATGTAAGCAGTAACAAGAAAAAAAGCTAAAAATATAAGAAATTGAGTAGTTCAGCGGGAACATAAAAGGTTAGGAACTAGGAGACCCGGGTTCAATTCCTATCAACTTCTTCTCTTACATTTTTCTCTCTTGTAACGTTTACTTTTATATTGATTGCTAAAAAGTTTGAGTCTATTATGCATGGAATTTGATTTCCACCTTGCCCAACAGACAAACTATTGAATCGAAAGGGGTACTTTCCCACGCATCTCATATAACTATGTAAGCTGCTGACGAGACAATTGCCAAAAGGTGTTTGTGTGTGTATCTGTCTGAGTCTGCTTAACATTTATAATTATGCTTTTTCGGCATCTATTATGATTATTTTCCAAACCGTTGTTCAGATATTGACGTACTTTCGGTTTGGAGGCTAGAGTTGTGCTATAGACTTCAAAATTGGTATACGCATGTATATTAACGAGAATCCACAAGGGACATAAAAGGAAGATTTTGTTTGCGATTTCTCGCATCGTTTCCGGTTTGAGGCACACACTATTGTCGCGAGACAAACTGTATTGTTGTCTGGTCTGGACACTATATCGCGGAAATGATGCCCAGTATTTCTTCCAGATCTGTATATAAGACCAAAATAATACGTCTATAATACCATAATAAATAGAATATCATTAACAGTGCCCCCCAGAATACCAAATGTGTCCCCCCAGAACATTGTTTCTTAAAGAAACACTGGTGATGCCCCATTTCCAAAGCTATATATGTTTTTATTTAAAGACTTCTGTGTCGTCTCGAAGATACACACGAACATAGTACCTCCTCTGCAAGCCATCTCAACAGTTGCCGTATAAATATATCCTTTCGCTCTACGTATGTAATAACGAAAATATTTTGTTCGCGCAATACAAACAGAAACTACTTTGCTAATACGAAGCAATGGTGATAAGAAAAGAACGCAAGTGAAAACAAGGTTTCGCTGGAAATCGAACCCAGACCTGCTACTTAGAAAGCAGACGCGATACCTCAGAACCAAGTTACTACGTTGAGTCATATTTCTTCTCTTACCCTTAACATAGCACATAACAAGGCAGATCAACCCAATTCAACAACATGGCAACTTTGCATTCAAGATGGCGACTTCTCCAATGATTTGTTTCTTCACTTAAATTACACTTCATCCTTAACAATATATCGAAACCTGACTTACCTACCGTGAGCACAACTTACAATTTTCATGGTTACAAACCTTTGAGCCGCCATATTGAATCCAATATGATGACTTTTCCAACATGTCCGATTTTTCCCCTTACTTACGCTGCAATCTACACATTATAACGCAATATGTTTCCACCATATCTACAAGTTGTCTAGAATTAGGCGCCCCCTTAAAACATTCCTAGTACTTTCTTACCCCGAAGATGACTATTTTTTTTCAAGTTTAAGCACGCATTCGGAAACTAAGCATCAGAATAAACATCAGCTCGAAATTTCGACGTTCTAGAAACTGTCGTTACAAATTTCACATTTTCTGAATTCTGAGTAAATTTTAATGCTCTTTTTTTCTAACACAAACTACGATCCTAGCTTCAATGCCTCACAAAATATGACGTTCCTGTTATGTGTCAACTACTATAAAAACCAGCATTTCGAAACGACGAAAAATTACGACCCTTCGTTTACATGGAAAATGTCGCCTTTTTGAAGATATCAGAATTTTCCCGTTATTCACATCACATGATGAACATGTATGCGAAATTTGGTGATTGTATGTTTTGTGTAAGTATGCAAACAATTAATCGTTAAAAATATTTTGGAGAAAATAAAGATTTTGAATGTTCATCCCTCCAACAATTGATTGTTATTTTTGAGAAAAAATTAAAGAAATCTCAAGAATCCCTTAAAACTTTTAGCTTTAAATTTATATTAATGGGACCCAGCATATATATATATATATATATATATATATATATATATATATATATATATATATATATATATGTGTGTGTGTGTGTGTGTGTGTGTGTGTGTATATATATATATAGGTTATTGGAATATAGGGGGTGAAAAGTATTAAGTCGTTGAAATGTCAAATTCAATTTTTTTCACAAATAAGATTTGACCCCACGAGTGTCACTCCTATTGAGGAGACTTTTTCTTCCAAAACTCAAATTATATATTTACTAGCTGAAATGCTCGTTCTTCGTACGGAAAGAATACGTGTATGGGGCTATTTCAATCCACTTCCCCCTTACGATACCCATTTTAATAAAATTGCAATGATAATAATCCACAAAATACTCTACTTTCGGCATAATGTTTGAAACACCCTACACCCATGGAGTACAAACTCTAATCAAAGTAATATGATTAATACTATTTCCAAATGTCCAATTTCAAACGGGGCAGTCGTTTTCCCGACCCCGAAAACCATGGATTCGACAGTAGCATCGGTTAATTTCAATCTCTTTTATAAGTTACCCATTCACACTCCCCCTTGACGAGCTGTGAGGTCTTACCCTACAGTACTCTTTTACAGATTGTTGGGTTTTTGGATGTTACAAAGCTCACAAGTCTCACACCGCTGTCATTACTTTCCTTTTGCAGACTTTCGTTCCCTATAATTGGTTTGAAGATATCCTCTCGTCCTACTTTTGTTTTGAAATCCCCTAATAGAATTTTCATTTTCATCCTTATCTTCTGTTGGGGCATGTACATTTAAAACAATAATATCACACCACTGACTCTTAAGAGCAATAAAAGAAAGTTTGTCAGTATCAACTTCAACCCGCTTAATTGCTGGTGATATTCGTTTGTGAACGAAAAACCCTGTTCCTAATTGGTGATTTTTATTTTCTTCCCCGTAAAAGAACGTAAAATTTCACGAATTCACAGTTCAATTTCCTTCCCACCAAGTTCGTGAACTCCTACTAGGTCCATCCTGTATTTCTCTACCTCACTCGTTACGGATTTTAACACGCCTGCCCTATAAAGACTTCTAATATTCCATGTCTTTTGTGAATATTTCTGAACATTTTTTTTTTTTTTTTTTACAGGATGAAGTTGTTAGCTTTACCCATACTCCCAATCTGGAGGACCACTCCTAGTCGTCTGTCCGCGACTGCTTATTCAGTATATTTGCAGATAACCTCTATATCTAGAGGCCTTCTCCTCCATCCGTAACCTGAGGAGGCGCCATGCCACTATAGCTATTTTATGAATACTAAATAGGAAATTAAAATATAGAAATTGACCTCTTTAAAAGATGAATTTACGAAATACAAACGTGTCAACTTATATTTAGTAAGAAATTTTTATAAAGAGTTAACATCTTCCTAACTTCATGATACAGTATATTCTGCTTTTGGCTTACTTTTTGAATCAATCCCCCTTCAGGATACTCACTATAATGAAAATTAACATGGCAAAAATCAAGCTGGAGCTTTGTGATAACTATGATCTGGAATTCATTTCGATCTATACAGTCATGTTTCCGTGATGATAAGATATTCAAAGCCCGTTTAAATTACTAGAAAAAATATTGAATATTTTCCCGTCGTCTTAAGTGTGAAATGTACGAAAATGCTGAAATGTGTGTTCTATTGTTTTTATTCAAGATTTTATATGCCAAATTTCACATCTCCAACTTAACAAATTCTTACATTAATCCATTTATGAATAAGTAGTGGAAAACTTCCTCCTCCGCTTAGAAACAGGATTTTTGAAAACTTATTCCGTTATTTTTACTTAAGACTTCGTTTAACAAATTTCAAAGCTCCAACTTTAGAAAAAAATCATTTGACATTTTCTGAATAAATAAAATTAAATTTTAATATTATGGAAGCTGCCTCCTCCCTTTTCCTTTTAAAAGTGGAATTTTGAAGAAAGGCCAAACACAAATCCTTTATTATTTTAAAAAGTTTAAATGCCGAATTTCACATTATCAACTTGAGCGAATCTTAACATTTATAATCTTCTGAATAAATAATGTATATTGAATATTATAGAAATTGCCCCCTTCCCGTCGCCCATATGAACGGGATTTTTGAAATGCATAAAACATATTCCATTAATTCAAATGCCGATTTTTACATCTTTAACTTAAGCAAATCCTTTCTTGCGGCATTTTCTCAATAAACTGTGGAAAATTTAAATATTATAGATCCAGGCCTCTTTTCCTTCTTTAGATGCGAAACTTTCAAAAATTCTGAAACACATTTTCAGTTATTTTTAAAAGAAAATTTATAAGTTTACTTTCAGTTTCCTAACTTAGAAAAACTTTGAGCTTCCTTAACCCGTTAGGATACATATTTGCAAAAATTCTCCATTATCATTATTTTCGTAACAAAATCTCCAAATTGCATGATTGTAGTATAGTGAAGGTAACGATAGGTGTTTCACTGCTAATTTTTACATAATAGTATGTACAGATAATGGTGTAAACCTAAGCTTGATATGTTTTACAAAAACTTTATTTCTTTATTTATTTTATTCATATATATTTCTGAGAATTGCCGGCATCTACTGCCCTAGGTCCGTCACATATGAGGGATGATGGCTCTCAGCCATTGGCGAGCGCACTATCCAGGGAAGGTAGGAGGAAAGGAAGCGGCCTAGGACCTATATGTTAGGTACCATCTCGGTATTTGCCTGGTATGAATGAGGAAAAATCAGGAAAGCCTCATTCAGTCTGTATGGGCTCATAAACCTGTTTAATATTTTCAATGAAATGTCCCCATGAGGAATTAGAGAAGTTAATGATTGCGTGAGATTAATATAGGGTGATATATATATATATGCAGGGCCGGATTTAGGGGGATGCACCCCTTCACTGTAAATATACACTATGTAAAATGAGAAACCTAGCAGTGAAAAAGCAACATTTTTCGAAACTTTCTGCTATCCGTTTGAGAACGTTCTGCTATCAGGTGTCCGTTTGAGGCTTAAAAGAAAACTTAGTTTTGCAAAACCAATAGTTTAAGTCTATTTTCTGAAGGTTGAAGGAAAATGATTCACTGAACAAAGTAATATTTCTCATTCACACTACAGATGCCTAAAAGCATTTAAAAACCTAAAAAAAATCAAATGTAGTGGTAGTTATTGGTTCACCGCGCTTCAAGAAATCCTGGATCCGGTCATATATATATAAAGTTATATTTAGAAAGTACATTATTAAAACTTCTTACTTATATTTTGGACTTTTGATTTTCATTTGTTTTTATTTTTTCTTTATACTTTGCCTCTTTTAGTTACTACCTTTGTAGAACCCTCCAATATTATGCTGTTTTCGATGTTTGTGATAGTGTACGTCTTTTGGAAAACGTTTACGTGGTTGGATGTGATATTAATTTAACCACGATTTTGAGATAAAATTTTTTAAAAAGTGAGGGGCCGCGGTGGCTCAGTGGTAGAGCATTCACCTCTGGTGCTTGAGGTCCCGGGTTCAATCCCAGCCCCCGCCAAATGAACTTTGTGGTGGACAAACACTGTGTGCGTGGGTTTTCTCGAGGTTCTCCCGTTTCCTCCCACTTTCTTCATTCCACCATTTCATCCATTACTCATCATCACCGTCTCCTTTAGCCTAACCGGCATAACCGTGGGACGTAAAACTCAAAGATTTCTTTCATTTTCTTTTGAAAAGTGTCAAAATTTAATCCCTTGCCTATTTGTTGATATCTATTTTAAATAGGTCATATTATGATCGTAATATTTAACACTAAAATTATTTGGATATGCATTGCACCTTTCGTCTTATGTACGTTATTACTTTTATAGAACTCTTTAAATTGTGGATATTTGTGATACTTTGTTTATTTATTAAAGTTTAGTATCTCATTTTAGCACTGAGGCTATATGAGACTTGGACCCATAATTTAAGGAGGTATCCAAAAAACATAATGCTTATACATTTTTAATGTTCTCCAACTGGAATCCAACTTGTGACCCCATGCACCAAAGGCTGGAGCGCTAGCCATTCTTGACAAACAAGACGAGCGTTTGCAATACTGTAGAATATTTAGTAACACTTAATATCATAATTTTTCGTTTAATGTGTAGATTTCAAAATATACAATAACTTGACGTAGTGCTATTTGATAAAATAACTTTATAATCGTTAAAGATCGTTAATCTAATGTTATTGCGGAGTGTGCTAAACGATTTGCTCTGTCAGTATTTGCGTAACACATACACTATTTCCTGCGGTAACAAGTGAGTATATCATTTTGTTCATAATTGAAATTGACATATGTTAAAACGTTTCGTGTTCAGAAAGTGTTGTACCCGTCACAATAAAATATATGGAAAAGTTGCTTACGCACAATGCAAAAAAAAAAAAAGTATTATCTAATTTATTACGAAAAATTTTAACAATAATTTTAAATGTGTCAGAGTGTTTAGTCACATTTTTTAAAACTCCTTTTGTTACCTTGTTCTATTCCATGTCGCACGTATAGGGCATAGCTTGAAGTTATCTAATTATCAGGCTGCATACGTAAAGTGTGTCTGAAATCGACACGTTTTTAGTGTGGAGTAAATTGTAATTGCTTACTTCTGCCTTAATATTTACTATTTCTTGTCAGAAATCCTGTATAATACTTCTTTCTAGCCGTGCTATAATAAAATACAACGTGAAAACATTTTGAACTAATCGTTAAGGAAATAGTTATATAATTTAAAATGTCTTATTTATCGAATAGAAATTGATTAAACATGGCTCAAGAAGTCGAAGTGCTGTATAATTCTTTTATATGTTTTTCTGAAATAATTGTTATTTTTTTCCCACCCGTATTTAAGCATATTTCAGATACACTGTGACAACCTTGCAAGGTGGAAACCAGTTACCTAGATTATAGGGTAGTTTTAATTTATATTTTTCATTACAAATATTCTTTCAAACATTTTGAGCAACATAATTTATTCAACTATTTTCTCGGATATGCTTGAAATAAAAGAAATAAGTCTTTTAGTCTGTTAGCCACGTTTCTGTTTAATTCTGACATTGGAATGTGATTCACGGCCTTTGTCCTACGAGTATCTTTAACATAAAATTAAAGTAAACGTCCACGCATGTTTCCGCAAATAGCTTTGATAGCTGCTATTTTCTACGCTCTTTCTGACTTCACCATTCATAGTGGCCCCATGTGGTGTAGTCGCTAACGCTCCCGCCTTTGCTGCGAGCGGTACCGGGTTCGATTCCCGGTGGAAACGTGTAAAGGCCTTTTCAGGCCAGCCATCTTGGATGTGGTTTTTTTCTAGGTTTCCCTCATTCACACCAGGTAGATGCCGGGATGTTACCATAACATAATGGTCCAAGTCTGCTTCTTTTCTTTACCAATACTTTATTCCTTTTCGCTGGATAGTGTGCTCGTTGAGGGACGTTATTATTCATATATGTAACGGGCTAAATGATCTTAGATGCCGACAGTCCAGAAATCTAATTTCTAATTCCTAATTCATCATTCATACTGAATTCGTAGAAAGAATTGCATCTTTCCGAGGAGATACTTTTCCAAATTCCTATCACGTTAGGTGATAATTTTAGTTGACACGAGCTTTGTCAACCCTCATTTGGGTATCGTTTCTTAAGTTACGTAAGAGATTTGACGGTTTTCTGGCTCTTATTGCCAAATATATGAAAATATATTTAAAAGTTAACCCTAGGAACACCAAGGAGTGCCTGTGAGGCCCACTCCTTGTTTTTTAATGTAACTCAAAAATGTCTTGGTGTACCCTCCAGGTTTAATCTAATTAAAATTAGTTTTTAAAACATACTGTGGGAATTCCAGCAGAAGAAAATTTTCATAGTTGTATCAGTGAGAGTTCGGTCGTACTACTTGCATTGTAACTCAATAGACTCTCTGGCGGTCAAGTATGAAGTATATCACAAAAGGGATATAATAAAAATACATCCAGGCTTAAGGTATATCTTTAAAGAGTCAAAGAATCTGTTCTCCTTATTACTTGTGATGAGAGAAAACAGGTAGAACGCATTTAAGAACACCCTGTTTACATAAATGGATTCTAACGAAATTCCCGACTATAAAGAAATAGCATCCTGATGTTAGTTTAAAGTTCAAGTACACCAGCCATCGTAAAAGGTAGTATACTGTACTGTAAAAAAACATATTGTTAATAGTTTGAAGATAGCTAAACATCCAGGACGACAAATACCAGTGTAATCACAGCCACTGTGGACTCCATATGGGCGAAGGAAAGTTGAACAATCGATTGTTGGAGGCACGTTTTTATATAATGCTTCTCCTGCACGAATACCTCTGACATCTCTTCACTCCGAGAATGCATATAATAGTTCAAGATCGTCTACAGTGATGAAAGTCATTTCTGTCTTGTATAGAGTGGATTCTATATGCGTGGCCATTTACTTGGTGGTAAGCGAGAAAATTCATCATGTGCTCAGAGATGCAATACACGACTCACAATTAACGTTCTATCTAAGTAGTATAGCGGCCATAAACTACACATTCTATTTGCTGTGGCTATTATTCTGAATACTACAATTAGTGCGTCTTACATTCATGATGTTATCAATTCTCTATCCTATTTGCCTGGACACTACGCGAGACTCCATCTTCAAGCGAAATAACTGGGTAACATGAATCAACCTAGTCCCTATATGCCTTTAACCCTGAGTTGCTAGTTATTCCGATCTATGAAAAATTTGAGAATATGTGGGACACGTTAGAACCGCGAATGATGGCTGTTTGAGGTTAAGCAATGACCATTCAGCTATAACAATATATAGGTGAGTGCGGGATAGCATACATTCATCTCCCCAGACATTCATCTGTAACCAGCTGAATCCTTGCCCGAACAGCTGCTTGTGTAGCCAATCGTGGTAGCACATCTTTTAGTATGGGAGCACGGTGTATTTTATACCTTATGTAACATATCTGAGATTACTCTCAAGAAAATGCCTATTATCTACTATGACATTCATCTTGTATATCAACTTAAGATAGTCAATTCATACTAGTGTTCTGAAATGCATTTCCATTACTATATATTTTTGGAAACTGTTTTCCCATGCTAATTTTAAATTCGAATCACAAAAAATAGATAATATACTGTATAATACATAATATATTTTAATGTTAGGTTGAAAAAAGTAAAACAGCTCAGTTAATTTTAGATTTCCAAAATGCACTGTACATTAGTATCGGAAGTCTTGTAAAACGGCTATGTCCGTCTGTCGATACACAGGGCAAAAACGTAAAATGAAAGCGAGACTGTTTCTTGCAATGGATTCAGTGTTACAAAAATAGACTCCATTAGGTTGTTTAACCCTCTATTCAAGCCGGATGTGTGAGAAATCAATCGTTTCCGGTATTATAGTTGATAACTGTAGAGCAAAATTGGCAATATATAGCAAGAAGCGGTTTTCCACAATTGATTGAGCGTCCCAAGAATATATTTCAGTCTACCCTTAGCTCTCTATTTAAAGTGAGAATGGTAGAAATTCGCTACAACTTCTGGTTACAATATTACTGTACGTGAACTAAAACTGTGAAAAATAGTAATAGGTGGTTTTTGGGATCGATTTAACATCACTAGGGTAGTTTTCATCCTTCCTGTTAACCTATTTGTTCAGACTGGAAGTGATAATTAACCATTTCGTGTTTTAATGTTAATCACCATAGAGGAAAATGGTATCTGCATAGGAAGAAGTGATTTTCTTCAATAGATTAAGCTTTCTCAGAATGAATTCCACCTAAACCTTAATGTATCCACTAAAATAGGAAGGGGTACAAGTCTATTATTATTATTATTATTATTATGATTATTATTATTATTATTATTATTATTATTATTATTATTATTATTATTATTATTATTATTATTATTATCTTTGCTGATCCTGGGACTAACGAGCTTTTAATTTATTTTATTTTATATGTTTAGGTTTGAACCTGGAAATTTTTCTTCCACGTTTCTCGATCTTCAGTTTTCTCTTTTAATTCCAATATTTTCTTCTATTGTTTATATCATCGATCAATTGTTTCTTTCTTCTTCCTGCTCCTTGTTTTCCTTCCATCTTTTCCTCTATATCGGTATGAAGAAGACACCCACTTAAGATGTTAATATTAATTTTCTTAGAGCAAAAATGGTAAGAAATATTTTATATATGGCTTCAAGAATCCAAGAATAAATTTCATCTCTATCTTTTAATTTTACTATTCAAACCAAAGGTGCTAAAAATATACGATTTCCGGTTTCAATAGTGATCACCAGTGAAAAATCGGTAGTAGGTAGCGAGAAGCAATTGAATTCAGTATCTTAAGAATATATTCTATCTTCCATTTTATTTCTATGTTGCAACCAGAAGTAGTAGACACCTATCTCTTACGTTTTCAATATTAATATTCATAGCGCAAAAGTGGTAAGAGGTAGCCAGAAATGGCTACTTGAAATGGCCTCACCGCTTAAAAAAAAGAAAGAAAAGAAAAGAAAAAGAAAGAAAGAAAGAAATTGAACTCTTTCAGTTTTACGTCTCATGGTTATGCCAGCTAGGCTAAAGAAGAAGGTGTTGATGAGAAATGAGTGCAATGATGGAATGAATAAATAGGAAATGGAAGAACCCCGAGGAAACCCACGAACACCGTGTTTGTCCATCGCAAAGCCAACGTGGCGTGTGCCGCGATCGAACCAGAGATTAGATGCACCAGAGGTGAACGCTCTACCACCTACACCAGCAGGGAGGACTACCACTGAGCCACCGTCCGCCCTTAAAAGAATAATGTCAGTCTCTAACCTAATCTCTCTATTACAACCTGAAGTTATAGATATATTACTCTTGGTTTCATTACTAAAGTTTTGTAGTTTGAAATAATGTTGTTAAAATTATTAAAATAATTTTCGAATATTCGAAACATTTTATTTATATTATTCGAATATACGAATATTTGTCTTCAATATTTGAGTAAATACTTATTATTTCAGCAATTGTTCGAATAATTATTCGCTATCCAAATAATTGTTCGTTATCCGAACAATTATTCCAATTAAGAATTTTGTTCGAATATTCGAAAAATCCTTTATTCGAATAATCAGTTATCCGAAATTTGGCAGTACTACATTGAGAAAAAAACGCATGTTGATTACATAAAATCATAGGCTATATGCGTAAATCATGTAGTTTTTGGACTTAAAATCCAATTCTGTGTAATATCCTGCAGCAAACATATAACTGAAAGCGTACGTACTTTATGTACTTTATCTGTTTTATATGTACTTTATGTATAAGTGTTCCGAATAAACGTCCTTTCCGTACAACAGAAAGGATTGTACATAGGCGGTCAGGATCTCATATACAGATGGACGTATGTGACATATAGCTGACGTATGTAACATACGTATGTGTATATGTATATATGTATGCATGTATGTAATATACGGAAAACTGTTAGATGTCATGCATCCTGCAAAGGAATGATGTAACATCTAAGCAGGAAAAGTATATAACATATTCCATATATTTGTACAATATACCGCTGCCCGGATAACAGATTTTTCTCATAGTCGTTTGGAAGTGTGCCGTAGTTTCACAGTGTTAAACGAAACTCATTGTTTAACATTTTTGTTTAAATGTTTGTTTAACATTTAAAACTTATGATGATATAACTAACCAAATGACATCGATTTACTTAACTACTTTGCTTGCAGCTTTGTTACAATTGCTTCTCTGAGTGATATTTTATATGCATGAGTGAATCTTCTGATATTTTCAAATAAAATTATACTAGACCTATTATATTCCCACAAATGTTGTGCTAATCTAAATTTTATCTAGCTAATTCAAACGGATATGTCTTAGATATTGTAACGTCTGTTTTGAATTGTGCAACTTGTTTGCCCAAAGAAATTTAGTTAAAGAAAATGTAAGTCATTTAGCTGTATTATATTGACTTTTACATTTAAAAATATAATACTAATTTTGTAACTATTATTCACCAACTGTTAAATAGTAAGTATCAGCATTAGAGAAGTCTGAATTACTATAATCCACTGTAGAAGGTTAAGTGAGCGAAGGACACACTCGTTACTGTTAAACAAATATCTGAGATAGAATGTCCCGAAAAAATGTATCTTTAAAATTTACAATATTCCTACACTGATCGAAGGTCTAAAAATAGAATAGTTCTATGTATGGTTTTGTTAATGACATGTAACAGAGAGAGGTATGTACCATTGAGAGACATGATGCAGCTAATATTTATATCACGTCATCTTTCAATGATGTCTTCTCTATGAATATACACTCAACAAGGACGCCGATTTCTCTGTAAATTTGGGGGGGCATTCAGATGCAGAAGTCATATATGAGGATTTTAAGACAAATTGCACACAAATTATGCCAAATATTGTATATTCACAAATACAATGAGGGGGACCACATAAGCTTTGCGGGGCCTGGGCCCCCCTACCCCCCAGAATCGGTACCCTTGACACCCAAGTTCCAAAGTCATATATGTGTAGCAAAATATACCAAAGTCATTTTAAGGTATATTTTGGATTCTATGTAACTTTGTTGTTATACATTAGAGATGTATCCAATAAAAAGAATTGTCTTTCATAAAAACTTCGCTTATTAGGATTTCACAAGATACAATTACATTATCAGTACTATCAGGAGCGGAACTAACAAGAATGGAAGCATAGTTTCATACCAAAAGTAATGAATCCCGTATGAATAGAATTGTGATTTCTTCATTCCTTTGTGGACGTATTATGCGGGGTGTTTCAAAATGAATATCGAGGTTGTAAGACTTTGTAATAATTATTACAATTAACTTACAATTATAAATAATATATCAAATGAAAGAGGAACTCAAAACAGTTTTGTACGCACGCATGTACATGCACTGTTTCTCTATCTGCTGTTAGAAAGCGCTAGTAGCAAAGATGGCGACTAGTGACAGGAAGCTTTTGTGTTTTACATTTTGCAAATACAAAATATGTAGTTACAGTGCAATCGTCTGTGTGGAGAATTTTAAAAAGACGCTTACAACTACGTCCTTATCGTTTCAGTTACTGCAAGTTCTAAAGATTACAGGCTACGGTTTACGTGCCAACTCTGCAAAAGAAATGATGTTGGAAGGCGATTAATATTTTCTGGGTCCTGTCTTATTCACTGATGAATCGACATTTCACCTAAGTGGCGACGTAAAAGCGCGTAATGTTCGCATTTGCAGGTCAGCAAATCTCCACGAGATTTTACAGTTCCAACAACACTTCCCAAAATTGAATGTGTTTTGTGTCTTATCTCGACGGAAAGTTTATGGTCTTTTCTCGCCTATCGACTCAATGTGTGGTTTGTGACGAATGGTGCTCATATTGAACACTTGTAGCAAAAACTGTTTGAATTGCTCTTTCATTTGATATATTATTTATTATTGTACGTTAAATGTAATAAATACTACAAAGTCTTAAAACTCCGATATTCATTTCGAAACACCCTGTATTTTTTTCTAGAAATTTCTCTAATATCAATCAAAATTCATCTTTGAGATATTTACAGAAGAAAACAAATGTATATAATAATGAATTACATTTAATGATCTACAGGACCTTTTTTTCTAAATATTGTTGTTTCTTTTAATTTAGGATTATCTGAAATGTTTTTAGAGAACTAATAATTTAACGATTAACGCATATAATTTTATTTAATATGGTTTGAATTAAAATACAAATTTAATGAATACCTATTATTAATGATGTAGTTCTTAAATATTACAGTCAGGAATTAGCAAAATACCTTTGAAAAACTGCTATCTTCTGATGTAACTTTCCAGCAGAGCAATACTTATTGTTAATGTTATTAAATTGTAATATTAAATTTAGTAAAAGGTATTTATTATAACCTTTAATCTATATATTATTTTTAATCTCTTCTACAGGATTTATTTAAATTAAAACTCTGAATACTTTGTCTTAGCTTTATTTGTCCTTCTATGTTATATGATTAATATTATGACACATAATAAAGTGAGAATTTTGGGATATTCATGCATCAAATTAACAGTTTTAAACGTAATATACTCATAGCTTTCACATTTAAAATTTAGTGCCGAAAATTATTTTGTTGTACCTAAGGAAACATTTTTTTAATCAATCTAGTTGTTTTAAATAATAGTTTTCCTGGCACTTCGGCCAAACAATAGAAGTTTCTATTGATTACCAAACGTTACATTATTTTATAATGAGTTATAATTGTTTTTATGTATAGAAGGTTTATATTTCTTCACATAGCAATAATATCATTAATACAGTTTGATCAATGAAATTAGTCAGACGTACTAAGAAAAGAAATAATTTAAAAAAAGCATAATTTAGATCTTCAATAACTATAATATTTTAGAGGGAGAACGTGAAATGTTTTGTTTAAAATTATCGTAGAGTTAACAAAACAAATAAAATCAACAGAAGTCACTAACATTAATAAGTTTTATAATCCAAGAAAGTAAATAATCAGTTTTAATGAATATTGCTTATTATTCATAGAATAAAAGTTTAACATATTAATAACTTCGTATCTGCATTAACATAAAACGAACTTGAACCTATTATATTTTTATAAAATAAGTTACCCACGACTGAATGCATGTATGGTGGGCCGCATGATAAATTTTATATTGTCTCTTCTATTAATAACAATTACTAACAGCTAACTTCTAAAGAAAACATTGGATTCGAAATAACCTGATAAAAAATTATTTTATTATGTTTGCTAAAAGTAATTTGAAAGTCTTAAATCAAGTTTTATTTAAAATACCTACTTATCTCAATGCAATATCAAATGCATCAACTTTTCACATTTTTTTAAACTTTGGGTTATTAAATCCGTCATTGTCATTCATAATAACTTTCTTATATCTGATGACTTAAAACAACAAGTATCCTTTTATTAATTACATTATTGTCAAACCTTAAATTCATTATTTTGCTCATATTTATTTTTATAATTAGTACTTATCGCTGACGGATATTCTTCCCATTGGTATTTAATGTAATGAGGTCGACAATTTGGCTTTATCCTTTCTCAATATACTAGATTCTAGTAATAAAGAAGGAAACCCACTGATTCTACATCTGTGGGAATGCCAAGAACAGAGATCTATGATCTAATGAGGCGTGAAAAAGAATATTATTAGCATACAGTAAAAAAGATATAGTGTGCAAAAGAGTTTTTAACTTCGTTCCTCGCGATTCATATCTGGGTGTAATACAGGGCCGATTAGTATTTCAATTCAAGAAAACACAATGACTCAGGAAAGTATATCTTATGTTCTTCAGAAAGCGAATGAAAAATATTCAATTGAATAGTCAAATAACCCTTCAACCTATATTTTGTGTATATTTAGCAGCGTCGCAGAGAGAACATACTTATTGTTTTATGTATATAGGTTCACACAAAATTTATGCATAACCTCGTAATTGGAATGCTCTTAAAATGGTAGCTTAAGAGAAATATTTTTATCGATGAAAAATACGCAAAACATTATTAAATATATAATTTTCGATATTAAAGTAAAAAACAGTAAAACACCTTAAAATTAGTTAAAAGGCAAATTTCTTACAATTTAGTAAAGAAAATTGACTTTTGACGTTAATTTGTAATTTATTTCTCTTCACGATAAATCGTATACCTAATTGGCAACTTTAATTTTAAAGCTCTCAAAGTACAAATTAAAAATTAGTTATTTAGTATTTTGTTTAAGGTGAAAAAAGTGTATCTATTTCGAAAGTTGTAATGAGCAACGAATAGGAATTTCATTCAATACTCCTGATTTTTCTGTAAATTATTGGTTAATAAATGGCTAAATGCAATTCTATTTTGGGACTCATTATGGAAAAAGTATAATTATTTCTTTTCTAGATTTTAGTTGTCGAATACTCGATATAGTTGAAACTGGGTTAAACTTCTTATATCATAATTGCGAAATATTTTATAGAGAAAACTAAAATCAATCTTATTTAAGCAGTAATTGCCATCACCGTAACATTTGGAAGTAAACGCTCGAAGCATACTCCATTAATTTACATATATATATATATATATATATATATATATATATATGTATGTGTGTGTGTGTGTGTGTGTGTGTGTGTGTGTGTGTGATAGCAAACCAACAAAAGTTATTAAATTAATTTAACGATACGATGTGTCCTTCAAAATTTACCTAATATTTACAAATGTGATGCTTAAATCAAAGTAACTTCAGGTTTTGAACAGAAAATTATTTTATTTTTTACACAAAACACTTAAACTTCTAGCCTCGTACTCGATTAATGTAAATATCTGCTACATGTATTGTGCGCTTTTTGTGAGCAATAGACAGTTGAACATTTAATAAGGTAATTGTATTATAAACAGTTAAAACACTAGTTCAAATTCAACTAAAATTATAATCTAATCACAAAGATAAAGGTATTCGATAAAATTCTTCTAGAAACGAGAAACCTAAAGTATTTTCCATTTACTTGGACAGATATTGTACAGTAGTTAATTTTAGAAATTTGCATGGAAACATCTGTAGAAAATGGGATACAGTCTATACCTCTCAACTGCAATAACGTAATGATATTTAAGGAAACAAGTATATGATCAATAGAAAAATAAATTGTGCGTATTAATCGTTAATTACTTCAACTAAATATCTACGTTCCTCTAAATATATGATGGGTGGTATCGAAAAATATCAGTGAAGTGCCATTATTGATAGAATAAATTGAATTGTAAGAGGAGATAGTAAATGTAGACCCAGCTGGAAATAATAATATCAATACAGAAGTTAACACTATTGTTTATAATTTTGTTTCACGTCCTCCCTCTAATTCTGACCACCTTGGTTTAATACAGATTTAAAAGAAAATATAAAAAGTTCAGACACAGTTTTACAAAATTATGGGTAAAGAAAAGATCTAGTTAATTATAAATTTGAAATTTATATTTTCTTCTAAGAAGTTATCATCATAAGATGTTAAATATTTAATACAAATGTTTTTATAATTTAGAAACAATGTATTTCTTTGTCAAATCTGCAAATTATTATCCGAGATGAAGATCTAAACTTTATGCATTGTCCATTGTTTTATTATTTTGTAGTAATAAGTATAATACACAATAGACTTACAGACTGGGGCAAAGAAAAATAACTTAGATTTTATGTTCTGTATGTATATAATAATTATATATATATATATATATATATATATATATATATATATATATATATGTACATGTAAGACAGGGCATAGAACTAACAAGATAAAATGAATACAACTTTGGTTTTAGAACAACAAAATCATTATTATTTATATGAATATAATTTTCGCCAATTCTTTCATTAACTAAAGAATATCGTACCTGAGATAGGGTGATAACAAATTCACTCACATTTTATTTCAAACATTTTTCACTTTAATTTCTCAAATTGTTTAATTATGATTAGAAAACATTTGTTATAAAAATTTTCATATAACACTTGCTTTATTCACTTCCTCAACACTGAATAGTTAAAAGTATTAGCGCGATGACTAACGACACATTCTTACATACTAATATATAAAAAATCTCTTATATTTCAATATTTCGTGTGTCATGTTGCAAAGTGTTGTTTTCCGTATCCATTCCGTTGATATCTAACTTTAACAACAACCTAGGTATGTGTTCCTTAGGTATTATAAAAATCAAACATTCGCACACACATAAGTAATATATGTATATAGTAAAGACAGATAGACTGATAGGGAAACAAATTGAGTTCAATATAAAGAATAAATATTTCGTATTTTCGAAACTCATGAAAGACATACAAGAAAAAATTCATACATATTTCATTAAAATTTTGTTACTATCTATGTAACAATGTTCTAGTTTAGAAAGAGATGGTATATGAGTTAAAATGTATTAATAAAAAATGATGATTTAAATTATCAATATGATGGATGATGAAAGTTTAGAGAAAAATTTGAGTTTCCAACAATAATATACTGTGTATATTTGTAAGGTACCTACTGACTTAATCAATTTAAATACACACCTAATGAGTTTAAGAATTTATAGTTCCAATATTTCAATAAATATGTTTTGAAGTTTGCCATGGTTAGTTTGGGCATGACCAATGTAAGACAATAATATTGATTTTGTGTTAGAAATACTGTAGTATTTACAAAACATACTACCTATAATACTTAATTCTCTGCATTGTCTCATCCCTATAGTTCGTAGAATATAGGTCAAGTCAGATAGACATGATAGAAAGAAGGAAAGCAAGACAGAGGGAAGAAAGAACAAAAGGTAGGGAAAGACATCATGGGAGGAAAAGGGTTAGATTTGTAGTGGGTGGCTTCTGGCGAAAGGTACCCTGGAACCAATTTTCGGGTGGAGGCTCTATGCGAGGCGCGGGTGAATGCGAGAGAGGGAGAAAGAGCGCATGCGCCGAAATCCAAATGTATTGACAAGTGGATGCCCCGTAACGTCAGTGGGCGTGCCTGTTCACAAAGCCAACTCTATGTTTTTTCTTTACTTATAACCAATGGAAGACGCTCTTTCTCAGAAGATGTTGTATGTAAGGAAACGTTGAGATGAAAGTGTGGAAAATTTTTAAAGAAATTGGTTCTAATAATAAAAGTATTAACATTATTTTGTCAGTCAATATTTTTCAAAAAATTCCAAACCTAGAGAGAATGTATTATGAAAAGAGATGAAGCTGAATCACGATAATTTTAACAAATAAGAGGTTAAAATTAAGATCTCGCCCATCATCATAATTTCAATCATCATTTGAAAAACAAAAGCTTGTATTATTAAGAGAAAAAATCTACAGTTATTCGGCGAAAAAATGTTTCTCTGTTTTAAGTATATATATATGTGTGTGTCTGTCTTTATATTATATTTTATTTCATAGATTTAATTTCAGCATTTGTGTGTGTGAGTTTGTGTACAATTGTATTAACATTAATTACAATGTATCTCGCCTTAACATCATTATCAACGTAACCACTATTATCACCAAGTTCATTTTCCTATTTTTAACCTTTCGTATTATTACCCTTATAAACGCTTGTTTGGGGATGATACTATGAGCAAATGGAATATGAAAGACTCATTTCTCCTTATTATAATATTATTAATAATCTTTATATTATTATTTTTAACATTATTATTATTAATATTTGTTTTCCTATATAAATTAGTTGTAGTTATATCTATTAATATACACTACCGTCGACTAGACAGGATGAGTTAATCTAGAGGATACTTATTTGAGCTAGAATATAGAAATTTAAAGTTTTTGGTTTAGTTTTAAATAATAATAATAATAATAATAATATAGATACAAAGAAACAAATAAATTAGACAGTTATAAATTTATAAAACTACTTGAGCTTTGAGTAAAGTTATGACATATTAAAATATTGTTAGAAAAAGAAACTTAAAACTTTTACGCTATTTTTTCTCGCATTTGTTGACAAACAAGGAATAATACTTATATGAGATAACGAATTTTCGTATGGAACTTAATTTAAATTTACTTAGAATAATAATCAAAATTCAAATGTGAAAACTTCTGTATTTTTGCTTTTTTTTCAGTTTTTAATCTTCATTACATTCTACATAACAATAATGTTTAAATAGTCACTGTGACAATAATAATAATAATAGTATTTGTTTAAAGGAGCTGACTTTGTCAGCAACAGCTACAGCACCAGTAATAATATTCATGCAAAGAAGATATTTGAGATTGTCACTATGCAGGCGGTGGAAAAAATTGAGCCTTGTTGTTAAGAGGCTGTATAATTGTATTGTATATGAATCACCACGTGCAAAGGAAGGCATAGGGGGAAGAATATTCTCCTTGGCTTTATTTATATTTAGCCACTTATTATGTCTTTTCTTTCTTGTTCTTTGTTTACACATATTATTTAATCTCCGTTTTTAACAAATGTATATTTTATGGGTAAATAAGAACACTCAATTACTGAAGGGTGTTCTTTTCCTCTATTGTTTTCCCCCTGGTTTCTAAATTTTCTTGCTTAACATCATACTTTGACCTTTTAATTTTTACAATAAAAAACGGTACGTAAACTACAATGTTTTATTGCTACTTTATATGTTTTTTTTAAATTATACTAAAAAGTATATATGTATATAGGTATAGTTATATGTATATATATATATATTGTTCTGTCATTCTTGACAGGTTTGGATACCACCATAATCTTTTTATTTTCTTTTAAAATGATAACTTTTCTCTGTGCTGCTGAAGTTTAGCTATTTCCTGTGGTATTTCTTTCCAAACACTTTGACATTAACCAAACATACATACATACACATACACACACCACACACACACACACACACATATATATATATATATATATATATATATATGTGTGTGTGTGTGTGTGTGTGTGTGTGTGTGTATGTTGAGAAATTCCAATAGCATTCTGTCTCATCATCTTCATAGCAACCTCCTTTGCACGGTGTCGGTTTAGATTCCTCTCCCAAGTACTTTGAATAGTAATTCATTGTGTTGGTATTAAAGGTATTATAAATTCATCTTAATCAAAAAGTCTGAATGTTTCGAAATAGAAAGTTCTACATTCAGAAAGAATGCGAAACTTCTTAGTGACACTTCTGAATTATTTAGAATATATATAGGATACCTGACGTTGCACCAAAACATTATCTTCTGAATATGTGAAGAATATCCGAATATAGTGATAAATCCCACTAATAATTTTGTCTACTAGTCTAATTTTAGCTAAATAAAATTATGCAATAACATTTACAATAATTTATTATAAATTGAAAATATAATAGTTAGCCGAAAAGAGCAAAAAATTGTTTTTTTCCTTATATTTTTAAGTAATACAATCTGTGTAGTCATCTTAAATAGCAGAATTTTGTAACAGAAATAAATATAATGGTTAAACAAGCTGTTCTGCTTATCAAACCAGAAATTTAATTTGTTTAATAATAGTTCAGATTAATTAATGAATTTTGTGGTTTCAGTCGTAAATGTAATAATCATTATTATTAATTATCAGTATTAGTTCAATCTTTGCTATTAAATTGATGTATTAAACTATAAATCCATTACTTAGTTCTATGAAATTCATTTGAATAATATTGAATTGTTAAAATTCTCATTTTCCTAAGTAATCTCAATTGGATTATATCCTCCTTAGTACAATTTCTAACTGTCATAAATTTTAAGTTCATATCATCAAAATCAGAATAAAATATAACTAAAATCCTTTGTAGCGCTCTGTAAATATTAGTAATTGCATTACTTTATAAATCATAGTTATTCGTAAGTATAAAAATCGGTTGTCAACGTTGCTACGTACCGTTTTACTTTCAATAGATCATTGTATATTGTAGGTATGGATGGTGTCTGAGGAGAAGAAACTAAAACGACGGTTCCGCTTTTTCTTTTATCTAAATGAAAACCAATATGTTTATTAATCACCTGTTTCTTCTTCAAAAATCCTCTCAGAAGATTTTTAAAAACAGAATTTAGAGTTAACGGTAATAGTATTAAGAGAGTAAAAAAAGAATTTTTAAAGGGATATGATTGTAATAGTTCTATTTATAACATAATTTCCATAACCTGCTTTCCCCCTAAATGATTTCTAGTTAATTGTTTAAATATAGAGTAAATCTCATACATAACACGTATAATATAGAGTTTATATTAGAAGAATGCACTGTGCGTCAACACAATATTAATTTTCGTTTTCATTAAAATATTTTTGATAACATACGAATTTGTAATTATATTAACAAACAGACAATAACGATTTGTCTTATATTTCGTTCATGTGAGTAGATCAACAGGTGTTTCTTTATAATCTGTAAAACAAGTTTACTATGTTTTAAGGTATGTATATATATAAGTGTACGATATATGTATATATACAACTTTCAATACTGCTGTAGGTTTGGGGCATATGATGTATGCATCGCAATTTTTTAAAAATGATGCATTAATACACAGTATACCACGTTAAAAAGAAAGGCCCTACGTACTATGTTGTTTGTAGTTGTGTGTGTGTATATATACACATATATTTGTATAATTGTAATAAAAACATATTTTTAAAAGAATTTTCTTGTAGTTTAAGAAAATTTCATTGAAATGTCAGCCCAGGTGAAGAGTATGATGCACAGATATAGTGAGTCTGTCCACTCCATAACAAATATATTCTCATTCACAAGTGAGCAAGAGAAAATTGTTAAAGAAGTTTTTTTTTCAAAGCATACACATTCGTCATTGCAACAATTGAAAGTTCATATTTTTAATTGTATTTTTTTATTCTTGCTGGAAACACCACTCACTCACTAATGGTCTTCACATCACTATTTTCCTATAACTTCATCACTTCTACAAATCGTCAAGCCCAACGTCCCAATTCCCCCCAGAAAACATCATATTTTCCCATTTTGTTTTTTATATATATATATATCCATTTCATGGAAATATTATAACAAATCACTAAATAACTACATTCTCTCTTTGTTTTCTGTACAGAAGAATATTTTTCTTAAAATGTTATCACGCCTAAAACATTATTAATATTATATCATTATTATTATTATATAGTTTCCTATATATTAATACTTTGTTTCTAAGTTGTTTTTCAGTTTTTATTATTATTATTATTTTTAAAATTTCATTGGCACGTTGTTAGTAACTCATTATGTTCTTTCTAAGAACAAACTAAGAATGCCTGTCTAAATGGCATTTTTCTTTATATCTCGTTCTGCAAAGTCAGTCGGCACAAGTTAATATAATATTTATTATATTAAAACTATGAGGAAATAGTTGATTAAACCCGTTGATAAAGTGTAAAATAACAATTATAACCAATCATTCATATAACCAATCAAACAATCAACCTTGAACAAGCAGCCCAATCAACCAACCTACCATTTTACCAGTTATAAGACATTTAAGGGTAAAAAGGGGTTGAAATTCATGGCTTGTTTTTTGTTTCCTGTTTAAAAAGCTATCACATAACAGCAAATTATTTATTCCGTTATTGTTGTTGATGATGATGTTTTGACGTCAACTTTCACTCATCTTCGGCTTTAATACTCTAATCCACACACAGACTAATATTTGAAATTCCCGGTCGTACTCTTCCGCTTCTTGATGCACACTTCCATACGATTGCCTATGTGCATTTATTGGTAACATAGTTTGATATCTAAAAACTTTATTTTTAACACATGTCACAGTCTTCATTAGACATTATGTCACTATTATATGTGGGGCAGAAAGTAGTACCGCAATAGTTGCTATAATCGTAAACAAGGTAAATATGATGAGGCACAGTCTATCAACAACCATGGCAGCAAACTTCCAATCATTTGTAACCTCCTCTGCCTCGTCTTCTTTTCTTAACTTGTCCGTAATCACACGTAATTCCTTAAGGATTAGTGACAGTTCTCGATGGGGTCCAAGGCAATTATGCACTATTGGTGATTCTTCGTGTCCTCCACCAGACACACGGATAAAACCCGTAGTGCTCGATGACTGTAATGTTCCATGTCGAAAATCATCGTCAATATCCAGCACATTCGCTAAAAGGCTTTTCGATGATCTCTCCTTCAATTCTAGCTCTCGCATTTGAATGCTCTTCCTCGATTCCTTGTCTCCTGGACGAGTCATCCTTAGAACCCATGGTAACCACGTGAGGAAGACCGATTTTATCTTCAGATGGAACGGAGACAGTGGGATGCAGCACGTCCATGTAATCGCCATATGGGCAGCAAGCAAAGAAAAAAGAGAGAAAATATGTTAGTCACACATTGTATTATAGAACACTACAAACACGACAAAACATTGTAATAATCTAAGTAATAGTTAACTTATTACAATTAATTTTTAATAGCAGTAACTAACTCATCTTTCATTATGTATCAAAAGTATAAAACTATCAGTTAAAATCAATGTAACAAGTTATTTTATTTGATTGCCCATCAAGCTCACTCTCTCTCTCTTTCTCCCGCTTCATTACAGTTACATTAACATATGTTTTTCTTGTTACTAGAATCCAATATCACCAGCTAAGATTATTTCAATCTTTACAATTAGAATTTTCCGATCACAACAATGGAAAAAAGTAGTTTACGAGGAAAAGACATAATTTAACTTTAACCATACAAATAGCAAAAGTACTGGAACTTATTATTGGACTTATTAATCAGCTCGGATCGATAATCGTTTTACACAAGTGCGGGGATTTCTCATACTTACGAAAAAGATAAATTATCCAATACAGGATATGTGTCATTTTCACATTTTCAATTGTATTAATTGATTACTTTTAAAAGTTTCTCAATGCAAATACCTAAGAAGCATATTATTTATTATAATAAAAAAAGCACTGGAAGTGAAATTATGAAAAAAAAAACAGTAGCAAAACAAAAAATAAAATAAAATTTCTAGTTTCATGTCCGATGCAAATGTCCTGTAGGTTAAAAGAGACAAATAATTTATTGAAGTGAGTGATTATAAAAGAACTAGTGGTATGAGGATGTGAGAGCAAACGAGAAAACTTCGAGAAAACCCACAAACACAATGTTTATCCACTACAAACTCAAAAGGTTTGGGAGGGGGGCGCGGTGGCTCAGTGGTAGAGCGTTCACCTCTGGTGCTTGGGGTCCCGGGTTCGATCCCAACCCCCGCCAAGTGAACTTTGTGGTGGACAAACACCGTGCTCGTGGGTTTTCTCGGGGTTCTCCCGTTTCCTCCCACTTTATTCATTCCACCATTTCCCTCATCTCTCATCATCACCGTCTCCTTTAGCCTAACCGGCATAACCGTGGGACGTAAAACTCAAAGATTTCATTTCATTTCATTTCAAAAGGTTTGGGATAGAACTAGGGACTCCTCACATCAATGTGAGGGCTCTACCACTGAGTAACTTTGCCTCCAGCGACAAAATAAATTTAATGAAGATCATCTAGTTGTAGCTTTTTTTTTTAATGTAAAAACATGTATTGACTCTATCTAAAAGTTTTCGAATATACTTAATGTGTGTAGCTAACTTACGAGTTCCTATATTAGATCAAAATATGAGTTGAGTTGATTTTGAGTTTAACGTCCCTTTCAGCAGCGAGGCTATATGAGACATGGACCTACTGATTAGCGTGAAATCCGCACAAATATTCCATGCTAAAAGTGCGTATTCTAAACGCTTAGCCACGAAGGAACTGAGTTCAAAATATGCCATCGTATTTTCGTTACACTAGATTTTATTACTTTTCACGGTACACAATGATATGAATATGAAAGATGCCATATATAAAGCATGCACAAATAAATTCTTTACAGCAAAAATATTAAACAAGATTTGTTTTATGTAAATAATAGTATGATATTCTGGAATGCTCAAAATGAAGTAAGTACTTCCATAGACAATCAGATACTGTATTTGTTTGGTTGGTTGATTTGAATTTTAGTGCCCCGTTAAACTCCGTGGCTGTACCAGAGGAGAACCTACAACTTAATCTGAGATCCGAATCATACCAGCTCCTTCTAGCAGTCGAACCCGGATCTTTCACGCCGAAAGCATTTACGCTAACTATATAGCCTAAGTATTATATTTCTATACGATGATGACAAAACATGATATGTAGTACAGTTGTACAGGTAAGTGAATTTCAACCTTATGAATAAAATCAATACAAGGATGACAAAACTTGCCACTTTTTGGACATTTTCTGGTTTTCGCTCCGGGAGTTTGACACACTGAAATTTATATGCTAGAAAAAATTGATAATAGCTTAATTTAAAAATCCCTATTTAGCTGTATGTTTTGTGCTCACTAGTGAACTTAAAATATTTTAAATTTATTTCATGAAATTGACATTTTCACACTGTGCAAATATACATACCATATTTTGCCATCCTCGAATAGAATTCTAATATGATCGAAGGTTCTCTTTAAAATGTGTTAAATTATTCCGTGGTACGAACAAAAAATTATACCTGTTGTCTAATCTAATTAATACCCGTCTTCGGAGTGGGGGATTCGTGTATAATTCCTGGTAGAAGCTCATGTGATTTGGATCCCATATTCAGCTGTAGGTTCATGTCTCATATAGCTTCGGTGCTGAAAGAAGCACTAAACTAATTCAACCATCTTATCATTCATCTTTACATTGAAACGTAATAAGACCTGAAGAAAACTTAGTTATTGAATGTAACTTTCTTTAAATGCAGATGTAAAAGCATATTTAACGGTAAAAGAAAAGTCATTAACTTCTAAAATTAGCATTTTTCATTCTACCAAATTATATTTCAATTAGTAGAGTAGATATGCCGTAAACAAAATACTCGACTTTTACTTAATAATAATATATGATCAGTGGTGGCTGGTGATCCAGTAAATAATAAATTCGAATGCTATTACATATACTTAAGAACACATCATACAAGCAAAGCACTATAGTATTGTATTTACTTGAAAGATTTTTAATTAAGAAGATGATATAAGCGTTCTTGTATTATACAAGCAATATAATATTTAATATATGATTCAAATATACCTGAAATGCCTCACATATAACCATACATATTAACAATTGACAACACGGTAATATGAGATTTCGTATGCATGCTATTAGATAAAGATGTAAAGGGTAAAGATAACGGAATGATCTAATTCGGGATAGCCAATGAACCCCACGTATGTATGTAGTGAGCACCATGCTCCTGCAACCTTAGTACCATACGTTTACCAAATTTTCTGTTTCACAAAATTTCACTGGAACACTTGAGTCCCATTGGAACAAGGCTACAACAAAAAAGTCCAATTCCATCCGGGCTTGAACCCACTCCAGAGGTGTCTATAGGGCGCAGGTTACACTCATGAAGTTATTTGGTCGGACATAATTTTTCATTGATAATGGTACAATCAAACTAGAGAAGGATAAGTATGGGGAAGAGAAAGGTGCATTTGAAGGGTAGTTGTAAATTTGGATACCAGTGTGGTAAATTAGTGGATGAGTAAAATTGGAGGACTTTACCAAGCTTATATGGGGATAGGAGTCCTGACCCATGTCATCAGTTGATAGATTAGGATTATGATTTACATTTCTGGACTTTCTGCATCTAAGATCATTTAACCCGTCACGTGTGAGGAATAACGTCCCTAGGCGCGCACACTATCCGGAAAAGGATAAGGAAGGAAACGGTCTGGGACCTATAAGTTAGGTACCACCCCGGCATTTGCCTGGTGGGAATGAGGAAAACCCATGAAAACCTCATTCAGGGTGGATGGCCTGAAAAAGCGTATTACACTTTTTATACCGAGTGCCCCCCACCGGGAATCGAACCCGGGACTAGTTGATAGATACCTAGGTAGATGGCTTACTAATTCAGGCTGTATATAAAAGATGTAACTGATATGTACATCTTAATTGGTATACTTATGCATACTATAAAATAAGTTCATACTCTGGACAAATTTTACTTTGACAATGATTATTACATTGTAAAGAAATATATATCGTACTGTAAGTATTTCTTGTGTTCCAAACTTCTTTTCGTTAGCAGTAAATGTAATTCTGAATCAAATTTAATAATGCAGTTTTATCTGAATATTCTGCGCGAAAATAGATCCTAGCTCACTTACCATAAGTAGGTAAGTGGGGTTACTAAGTCAGTAGACCAGGAAAGGGTTGTAAGTTCCATTGCTCCGTGGCCTAAGTAAATATGAGGAAAAGTAAGTTTAAGCAATTAGAGGGAAGTATGAATAAGAATTAGAAATATACTATGTATATACGAATGGTATAATTATTTTTGATTGCATATGTATTCGATAGACCTCGATATTTATATTCTTCTGATGGAAAGTATACTGCAGTGACGAATCTAGAAGGTAAAAACTGGGGGGCCAGCCAGTGCCCATACTGCGAAAGGTAAATATAAACTTTCAAAAATATATAAATAATAGCTTAAATTATTTTGTATCTTAAAAAAACTGTGGGGCCTAGGTCCCCGGTCCTGGCCTAGATCCGCCACTGGTACACTGACTTCCTATGGTATCAAGTACTAGATTTTTCATAGAAGACTAATTGTTAGAATTGAATTAAATTCTTAAGAGAAAGTCAGTTTCAGAATTAAGATCTTTAAGTATTGAAAATGACATTAAAACTTTTATTTAGCTTCCCACCTTATGCCCTTTAGGCTAAAGAAGACTGGTGATTGAGAAAAGTCAATTATTATGAAAAAAATTGATGGAATGAAAGTGTGGGAAGAAACGGAAGAACTGCAAGAAAATCCACACTCTCCAATGTTCTCTACCACAAACTCATACAGACTGGCAAAATAACGTATACGCCTTTGTCGCTGGAGATCCTGGTTCGATTCCTGGTAGGCGTTAATGTATTTGTATCTCACGTTAAGCTATAGGTCCATGTCTCATATAGCCTTGCTACTAAAAGAGATGCTAATCTTCAATTCTATATTAGCCTACCCCATAATATATTGACTGGGATCGAACTAGGGACTCTTCACACCAGAGGTAAGCGATCCACTTCAGAACGCCTACCTTCACTTTCTGTCACGTATATATTACAGTATTTGAGGAACACCAGCGATTTTGTATAATTATGTTACTTTGTTTAGAATGTTTATTATCTTTGGAAATTCTTTAGAAAATCAAAAGTGCCAGAAAAGAGAACGACTAGCACTGTACAAATGCAATACACTAAAAGAAAGAGATTCATACACAATATACTTTATTAGTATTAATTTATTTTATAATACTGCGTTAGCTTCTAATGTTTCCACAGTAAGTGTAATTAAAGGTGATAAAAACCATCTTGTTAAATTTAACTCTATCCATCACGAATCTGGAACTCACTAAAGGAATAATTAACACTTCTGAAAGGAGTATGTACTTATTTACTAAAACTAAAATACAGTGTAACGGTTTCGACAACTTAAAGTTATCTTCATCAGACACTAACTGAAAGAGGTAACTTTCTATGCTCTGAAGATTTCTCTTTTAGTTAGTGTCAGATGAAGATAACTTTAAGTTGTCAAAACCGTTACACTGTATTTTAGTTTTAATAAATAAGTGTGTATACTCTGGTCAGAAGTTTGAATTATTCCTTGTTAAATTATGCAGAATTCAAAGTATGAACACAAATCGTTTAATTTGCAACAGAGGGGCAAAATTTATTTAAAGCACTTTGTAATTTAAAGCATTTTTTTTTTATTATTTAGAGCACTTTGTTCTCTAGATATATGAACACAATGAAACATATTTTTAGGAGATACACTCTTTGGTAGAGCATCTACTTTTAGTGAGATAGATTTTCTTGCTCTAACATAAGTCATATTAATTTGTTGTAAACATTATCATATCCGTAATTTTGTAATACTATTTCCGTTTTTCCTGTCTTTTAAATCGGGAAATTTTTCCATCATAATTCACTTGTAGTGGTTTGTCTCTTCTACCCTTACAGCAGAAATGTAGGATGTTAAAAACTATATCATTTTGCAGATAATTTTAGACAAGAATCAGTCAGACGAAAAGGATCAAACAATAATCCTTCCTATAATACCGCCTTTACTAATAAATATTCCAATCGTTACTCTTAAATCGGATATAGGATACATTTTCCTCACAGGGTTATGTGAGATATGAACCTATAGTTGAGATTCAGGCCATATGTCAATAGAATCAAACCAGAAGAAGAAGCGTAGAGAGCATATGTGCTAAACACTGGACTTCATTGGAATTTTAATTGTACCACATCTCTCTAATTTAACAGGAATTTAGTGAAAGTATTTTGTCAGTTATTTCTTGTAATTTTACTGACAAAATCTTACAACTAGAACTGGAGAAACTAGAATGAATCGTGTAAATATAACCTCAACCTAAAGCGTTAATGAAATTCTCAACTTACTCCATTATCATTATTCAGAATTCAGATTATGGTTATTGCTGTTTTTTGTATATACTTATAGTGCACGTGCACTAAACAGATCAAAGTTTGATTTTTGGTAGGTGCATAAAATTAATTTTAATGTACGCCACATTATCCAACTATAGCCTGAGATAACATTGTACTTCTCTTGTATGATGTGACAGTAGTATCATCACTTGTCTTCTGTTAAGATTTCAACGGGGTTTAGTTTTTAACTCTATAATGCTTTTTAACTGCAATGAATTTGTAATCGTTAGCTAAAAAATATATTCTGTTGTACTGGTGAACGTTACGCTTATGCTGTTTTAAAAGCATTATATTTCAAACTGTATGGTGTAATTAACTAATAAATTACGCCTACTCTAAAGTAGTTATTTCATACTGGAATTATATATAAACAAATATATTACTAGAGTTTCTTCTTCTTTCGTCAGCACACCACTTATGGTTTTTGTTTGTAAATGCAAGATAAATTTCAATGTTTGCTTCTTTTGCAAAGACGTGAATCAATATGGCGGAATATATTCTAGATCTTTTTTCTGGAATAGTTATATAACCTCGTAATAACGTCCTGTTTAATAGAAAGCGAATTCAAAGTTACTATAAATTAAATTTTTAGCACAATATTTATTATTACAGTCCCTGCAACAAGAATAGAATTCATATATTTTTAATAAGTATATTCAAACAAAGCATATGTTACAGTTCCCCTTTAACGTAGTTATTCATCATTGTGCAGTGAATTCTAGTTACAACGCGAATTCGGGTGGTTTTACTTCAATTTATGTAACAGACGAGAGACTGGACAAATACTAATCAGATTATCATAACATAATAATCATAGAAGATGAAATCCAGAAATGAAAGTTACTTTCTTGTTTTTAATTTATGTGATTAATATGATAACAAAATTAAAGGTATTTTGTATATTATTTAAGTTTGCAACACTGTAGGAAAAGCTCTGCAGACGCCATATTGGTACGGTTGCGGACGATTCTGGACCCGAACAGAACAGTGGCTGCTTGGGGTTTAGGATGATGAGAGGCAACGAACACACGTCCGTTCTCTTTCTCTCTCTCAGCCTCACTTACACATAGACAAATTCCACAAACACAAAGCGAAAAAGAGACAGGCAGAGAGAAGGAGAAGAAACGGGGTGCACAGGGCCGAGACGGGATTCGGGAAGAAAGGGGGGCACAAAGAATCAATACACCCTGGCTCCCAGTACCAGACGATTCCATATAGGATGAGGCATTGCAGGCAGTCAGGAAACACACACATTCAAGTATTCCAACATACACACATTCACACATACACTATCGTACAGATCGACAATGTATATATGTATATGTGTGTGAAAGAGGAAGAAATAGACAGACATGAAGAAAGAAATAGTCATCGCGCATGTGTGATATTGTCAATGACTCTTTTGTTCTTTTTCTTAACGTTAGCAATAATCAAGTCATATATATATATATATATTTGAATTTTTTAGTTTCTTTAAAAAACTTGATTTTCTGTTTTAAATAATGTAGCACATTTAGACGTTTATCCATCCAACAATAAACTGCAAAACTGGACATGATCTGTTGGCTAAGAGACACAAACTCTCACTAAAGCACATTCGCACATGATTACACACACATATACATAAAATCGCCCCACTATCAGCTAAAACACGTGGCTCTTCTCTCAACCAAGCCACACCCTAAAACTACTGGGTTTCTGCAGCATGCAGTTTCATGCCACGATCCTAGGGTTGTGTTCCCTCTTGGCCCCCCTCACTTTCGTTGCCTTTCTCATTTCATCTCTTTACGTACTTCAGTGCTTTGTACCAGTTCTGTGACCTTTCCTCGTCTCCTCCCCCCTGAGGACACTATTCCTGCCTTCAAAGAGATGCTAGCTGTAATAATCATTATGTCAACTAGTATAGTGCATACTAGTATATTAGAAGCAATTGTGATATGCTTTCTATTAACATCTCTTAGTAATCGTCCTATGCTTGCTTAAGTACACAATAGCACAATACTTTCGACATTGTGAAATAAAAGACTGTTCTTACTCCACTTCATTGCTGTTGCATCTGTTTTCAAAAGCTATATCTGAAGCCAATATATACATGATAGAATACATAATATTAATCTTCTGCTCAAGGTATGATCTTGATTTTAGGCACCTGATTGTAATCGTTCATCTCTATTCATTACCAAGGGTATACGAAACATGAACCTAAGATCCGAAAACATGTATTCGCAATGTGAATGGAATTATTTCTCGCACAAAACTCAAAACCACGATACATGAAGAGACTCCTTACACTGCTCTTTACGTTAAATGATACAATGTTTTATCATCTGTATTACTCATCCGTAACAACAAAAATATTTGCATGAAACCGTGATTTTGATTTTTTTTTTTTTTTTGGTACATCAGAGTATTGTTATGCCTTGGAAGTTAAATTCCTTTCTCGAACTTGTTGTTGTATAATACAGATGTAAACGCCGTGCGTGTAAATGTACTATCAATGAGTATCTCGTTCCTTATTTCAAAATTGAAATTACTATTTAATATATATCTCACAGAACTATAAACCCTACTACTCTGCTGAAATAGTTAAGTATAATCCTACCCCATACAAATTACTGAACCTAACATCCTTGAGTTACGAAATCAGTAATTTGAATCAATATTTCTTTTCTTTTCAGAGGTACCGTGGCTTAGTGGTACAGCGCCCATCTCTCGTGCGAGAGGCTTCTGGTTCGATCCCTGGCCACGTGAATTTGTGATGGACAACATCATATCCCTGAGGTTTTTCGAGGTTCTTCCGTCTCTTCACACACTCTCGTTCCTTCAATTATATCATACTCATTCGTTTTCATTAATTATCCATCTCCTTTAGCCCAGACGGCATAATCGAGACGTGAATAATTTCATTTACTTTTCTTTTCTAGTCCAAATTTATTATAATGTTATTTTTATATGAATAAGTAGGAATAAATCTTGACACATGGTGATCCAACTATGTTCTAGGTACATTTTAACTACATAAAAACAGGTTATTGTATCAGAGTGTACGTCAAATAATTCCGACAAGCTCTAAAGTACGAATCACCAGCTGTTGAGGACTCTCAAAAATCACTCGTTACATTAAAAACTAGCAAATTACAAGAATTATATGTGATTACGTCTTGTAATAGGAATAACTACATCATTGAAAACACTTATTGAGAGCAAACTAAAAGGAATCGAGGCTTCACTTGAAAACAGACAATGTCAATAGAATATATTTGAAACTATGTAATGCTCTATCTCCTTGAATATTGATGTGATTTCCAACTAACGTGAGTTTCGATTATGTCCCTCCCTTCAAGTCACAGCTAAAAAGAACTTTCCTCAAACATGAATCTACATTTGCTTAAGTATACAACACTGTCGACATTGTGAAATAAAAGACTATTCTTACTCCATATTCACGACCGTCGTTGCATAAAATGGATAAAGAAATGGGGTATGTTTGGCTCAAGCAACTAACCCACAAGTCAAGGCTTTTTTGTCATTCGAAATCTGTACATTCATCACATATTGAGAAAATTATAAGATAATGCAATTAAATGAAAAAAAGATCTGAATTTTCTAGGTACTTTGCAATATATTTTACGCTATTAGTCTACTTCAAAAGTTTAAGCGTGATAATGAACCTAAGCCTAGCTTTTAAGCTTACAACTATACTAAAATAACAATATCACACTATTCTCTTAGCAGGCATTACTGAAATCAATTAAAGCCTGCTGGAAATTTAGGGCGAACCCCTAAAATAATTTCTAAGATTTGTAAATTCAGTAAGACTTGTGGTATTCAAAGATTACTTAACTATATATCAAATTGAAAAAATTGGAGAAACTGCTTTTGTTTCCGTGATCCTTAACTAGTAAGCATGATGAAGGTTCACATAATTAGAACTCAGTTATTTTCTTTTACTCTGTATGAACTAATCCGTCATAATTCTTCATGTGTTTTATCAATGCTTGATCAATGTTGAACTAGATTTAAGATTAACATTGCTATGCCCTTATGGCGAAGTGTTTTTTTTTTCAAACACACATACACATACATACATAAGCAATTTTCCTCACAGATACTTAATAACTTTTCTTCTTACATATATAAAAGAAGTAAAGTTCATAATAATCTGTGAGAAAATGTGCATAGTTTCAGAGCTCGAGATATCCAAAACCGTAGAAAAAGTAAATTGCAACGCACGGAACCGTGGAGTAGCGGGGTCGGCGTGATGGAAATCACACATACGCCATTCAAAAATAAATATTTCAACAATATGCACAAAGGATTTCCCAAAAGGCAGGGGATCATTCACGCGGAGGTCCATCGGGTTCGGACTTCCAGCCCGCAAAAACACTTCCTTACTCGACAAACATTTGTACTTGATAAGCAGAGAAATGATCGATGTAACCCAAAGATTATGTTTTACAGTTTATCTGCTCTCTTTCTTTCCATATAAAAATAATCTAGTCTATGTTTTTTTCTGAGAATACAGGTGACAGTACTTAAATATTTACTTATCGTCTCTTCGGGTGCAGATTAATACCGATTTAATACTACTTAAAATATGGTGGACCCCCCAAATTTAAACCTCTCCCAACAAAAATTTCTGGGTGCTTGCCTACCCACAAGAAATAATTTCGAGACGAGTTGCTGTTCTAAATATACTCGGACTTAAATGAGGGTCCAAATTAGGCAGAAGGTAAGCAACAGTGAATGCGGAATGCGTCGCTGGAAGTCCGAAGTGTAAGTGGCCACCAGCTCCGCGACTTATTGTATTCGGAATAACGCGTACTACAATGTACTATTCATCTTTTGGAAGGTCCTAGCTCCGAAACTATGCACTTCTCCCTGATACCCACATTAACTAGTTTTAACTAAGGAATGGCCTCTTAAAGTTTACCGATATAATTCATTAGCACGCAGTACATACATTAGGTGAACTATTTATCTTGAATCCTCCCTCATAACTTTTAAATTAGTATATAAAAATTGTTGAAATTTTGTCCATTGCCAATACCAACAAGGGAAATTTGTTTGACATATTCCACAATACTAGCACAGTAATAGGGCTGCCAACCCAACATACTTATAATTTTACCTTTTAAACTGGCACTACATCAGGTTCTCACAAATTTCAAATCTACGTGTGAAACGAAGATGCAATACTACATTTATGATTCAGTGCTTCAAACTAGTAATGCTACAGTACGTCAAACATCTGTGCGCAAACAAATTTCTGAGTCTACAACAGTATAATAATGGAAGTGGGATGGGCGATATACGTATTTCACATCTAAAGTTCATTAGTGTTGTATATTTTGTCGTGATATGACATTTTGGACGAACAGGAACAAAGTTACAAGGATTATAAAATTTAACTTTTCTTTTTCGAGAATCTTTGTTTGGAAAAAATTCTTAAATAAGTATCATGTCCAATAACATTGATGGTTTTAGAAAGGTCTAAAGATCATGATGCCATTTAGAACAATATTATATCTCAAATCATTCAGAAGATACGAAAAACATATGCAGACTTTGCTAAACTGCTTCCTTTGCTTCTGTAATATCACATCAACAATTTTCGTTTCTAATAACTACAAGATCTCGCAATTACATAATTTTGAGCTTTTGAGTAGTGTTGCAAACTCTGCCCAAGTTTAAAAAAGTTTAAAAGTTAGGGCGCTTCAAGACAAATGCTCCACCCCATTATATAATATGTTTCTTAATATCAAATATAACTTTCAAATACAAGTATACACATATATTTAAGCAGGTTTTGAAAACAAAAAGTGCAGGAAATTACTTCATTCCACTTTTAAATGGTGGATCAAAGAAAGTATGCAATTCTTTTAAATCAAATTTTGTACAGTGCATGGAAATAATCTAAAAGATATTTTAAGCAATTCACTTATAAAATTCTGCTTTTAGAAGCATTTGTTTAGGAAACAAAGGGGATTAAAAATTAATATATTTAAAAGTAAGTTTTAGGAATATAATAAAGTCTTTTTATTTTAAAATCATATTCAGTTTCTCGTATTAAAGCCTTCATATCTTCGCTTGTAAGTTTACTTCAAATATTGCACATTTGTGAGAGTTTAGGGTCATATTTTGATTAATTCCAAGTACGATCACATTAAAAAACTGTATCTACAGATTAATTTATGTAGTACCGAATAATGGAATAATGATATTTATTTTTGTCGTCGAATGTTTACTACAATACCTGCACTAACTATAAACATTTTAAAAGTAATAAACAGGCATGGCCTTAGATAAAACACTTTTGTATTATCTCTAATGAACTCGTAATTGATCATATACTTTCACCGCGAACAAAAAGTTAAGAATGGTTTTATATAAATGTAATATCGTACACGTACCTACCATTACCAGGTATGTAAATGATGAGAGTTGCAGTGTTCTGTGAGTAGCTACAACGGATACCAGAGGGCATTACCAGAGTGCATGTTACTGTTTCATCAGAGTTGATGGGATATATAAGGGACGTGCGCTGTGCCCAGGTGGGGGACTTGGATGTGACAGTGACCTGGTGACGGAAACGACCTGAATGGGAACGTGAGGGAAACCACACATATCGTCAAGTTTCTAGTCTACCAAGTCTAACTACACCAAGCGAAGATCGCCGTATTGCACGTCAAGTACCTCGTAATCCCTTCCCATCTAAGCCTACCATCTGGAGGGAAGTAATGGACTCTCTACAACAACTTGTGTCATTCCGTACCATTGGTCGGAGGCTAGTAACTTTCGGGCGACTGAATCACGGTCCCGTATGTAGGCTGCCTTTAACACTGTGTTTAAAGTGGTCTCGTACCTGGGAAACATGGACTATCGGCGAGAGGCATCACATCATTTTCGGCTATGAATCTCGGTTCAGCACTACCTCGGATGACCGCAGTCTGAAATATGGCTGCGCCAAGGGGAGAGGGCACATTCTGCCAAAATTTTGGAGAAACACATCAGTATTATCTCTAGTGTTATGATGTGAGGAGCCATTGGGTATGACTTCACATCATCTCTGGTAGTGATAAGGAAATTCTGATGGCCCAGCTGTACGTTACGAATATCCTTCGTCCTCATGTAGTACGTCTCATGAGGCAGTATCGTGGTATAATTTTTCAACAGGGCAACAATCGTCTACACACAGCATTGTTTCTATGAACTTCTTGCATTATGATAAGGTGCTCCATTGACCAGCAAGGCCAGAGCTGTTCTATTTCCGATAGAATGTGTGTGAGAACAACTCGAACGGCAACTACGTTCCAGCGCCAAAATTTAGAATACCGAGTGCCAGGTAAAGCAATTGTGGTTCAAGTTGTCTCAGGAGAAGATGCAACAGTTATATGATACTCTTCCCAACCGAATCAATATATCCATTCAACCTCGAGGTGGTGCAACCTCCTACATGTGGAGACAACACCAATGCACTTTGGTGGCCGTTGCATACCCGTCGACAGTATGCACCTGTACGAAATTACGTCGACATCAGACCATTCCTTCAAAGTGCTTGACTTTTTTGTCAGTGACTGTATTTTAATGACCCTACATCTTACGCATCGAAACGGAACAGTCGATATCAAAAGTAGAAATAGAAGGAGACGTGCTAGAAAATACGGTACTAGGAAAAGGGAAAATGGACGGAAGAGGCTAGAGTTGATGGACAGAATTAAGACAGAAAATTCCAACACGAAAACAAGGAGGTTAACTGGGAGCCATTCTGCATGGAAGTTCCTCAGTTTGGGGCAAGTGATCTACCATTAATAGCAGAATGCCTATGATGATGATGACATCTTATGTTTCATTTATATTTTTATTTGCACTTAACAATCTATAGTTAAGGATTATATATATATATATATACTAGCAGCGTTCACCCCGCTTCGCTGCGGTCACCCCGGAACGCAATAAACCTTGTTAATTAGATAATTTTTACTTTTTCGCTTTCAAGTGATATGATAAAAACCATAGTAGATTCCAGTAAATGTTAACATTATATCGCCTGTCATTTATGTTAACCCGCCGAGTCACATGGTCATGCGGGTTGCATATAAATACGTTTATTTTTACCTATGATGAACTAATAACAAAGGATTTGTACGTATGGACACTTGAATGGTCAATTATCTCAAGACACTGGTAATTAAAAATTAAAGTGATATGATAAAAACCATCTAGGGTCCAAATCCTAATAACCCCCCAAAAATGAAAGAAATTGGTTCAGCCGTATTAGCGTGATGAGTTCACAAAGGATTTGTGCGTTCTCTTTTATATATATATATATATATATATATATATATATATATATATATATATATATATATATATATATATATATATATATAAACAATCAAGGTGTCTTTAAATCAAAGGAACATTAATTGTGTTTTCCAAATGTATGTAACATTTATTTATTAAAATAAATATTTAGTTTAACAGCCAATGCTTAAGTCCTGTCGACTAAAATAGGCAATGTTTAGTACAGATAGATTATAAAGAACAATTCCTGAAGAAGGAACTGAAGAGGAACGAGAAAATTCACGAATAGTTTAACATTCCATATGATTGTTAGATGTGTGAGCGTCATAGTAACTGAGTAATTGTGTCTTGAACTTATTTAGCAAATAATGATATAAATGTAGCTACCATGGACTAGTATGAACAACGATATCAAGTTATTTTTAGTCTAATATAGGAACGTTGTATTCAAGGAACTCAAGACAATTCTCTGCCTTCGATCATTTCTTAATGAAAAAATATTAGAATGAGAAGGAAATGTAAGGCGAATAACAGAAGAAGTAGAAGAAAGACAAGGAAAGAGAAATAGGAAATGAAACCTGGAATCTTCATTTGGAGAAATTCCTTCAACAATACGATATTTCTTGACAAGTTAGACAGTTCTCGCCCCTAGTTTTTATTGTTTTGCTGCAACGAGTGAGGGTGATAACTGCCTTTTGTTAATTAGACGAGAAATAAAATTCGTTAGTAAAGAAAATGCAATATTACATCAAAGGAGTGAAGTGGAGATGGTCTTTTGAAATTTTCTATTATTCAAATCTTATTAACTTCTTACTTTATAGAAACACGTCAATATTTAACTTGAGTTGAATGTATAGGCCGAACACAACAAAAGAAAATTGTACAATATTTGAAATTTAAATACTTCCTGGAATTCTAAATAATAAATAGAATTTGGTTTGCGCTTACTAAGAATAAAAAATCAATATTTTATTTATTTTACAGTGCATATAACAGTTTACACTAAACTTCTATTATTCCCTCCTAACACGAAGACAGGGTTCCTACTGGTCAGGGAAATCAGGGAAGTCAGGGAAAACTCAGGGAAAATGATGCTTGTCAGGAAAACTCAGGGAAAATGATGCAGGTCAAGAAAACTAAGGGAAAAACTGGAAATCAGGGGATATTTTCTAAAATATATATTTTCTAACATTAATTGTACACTATTTTCAGCTTAGCTAACCATTAATGATCACAGTATGGAATGCTGCTCAGATTTGTATGGGTGTTAAGTAGAATGTACGTATGAGCAATTGATTACTATTTGTCTCTATAGAAAAAATGTTCTCATATATAAATATTTACCGATATTTATTCCTTATTTATATGTCAACGTCATTCGACACCTGTCATGAAAGTCAGTGAATTTCCTGTCAAAGATCAGGGAAGGCCAGGGAGAAGTCAGGGAAATAGATTTCTCGAGATCAGTAGGAATCCTGAAATATCTTGAAAGTGTATGAGGTGTTCGTGTACTGTGCAGGAAGAAGCTCAGTACAGCAAATATCATATCAATACGCCCAGCAGTACAAAGGAATCATAACATAATAGAGTAATTGTAAATTGTTTCTTTTCACTTTCGGAGTGTAATTTCAAAACTATCGAGATCTAGGTATTCATCTCAAAATCACAACTTGCCATCATACCAAAAATCGCAATCCAGAAACAGTTTCAGTGATTTTACATTTTAGAAAATTTACTTTATCACTTTTATATAAACGATTTTCATCACTCCTGAGCAATTCAAGATTAAATTTTCAAATACTCAATCTGGCCCATGTCTAATATAATAGCCCACGCCTATGATCTGTTGCAGTATTTATGAATGATCCATAAAGTAGATCCCAGGATTATGTAAAAGGACGACGCATGAAGTTAGCTAAAATATCTTATCTGTCTCTTTTCACCCGAGCGAAGTAGCTCAAGTGGTAGAGCGTTGGCTTCGCATTCGGGAGGTCGTGGGTTCGAATCCCGCTGCCGACCATCCTGACTGAGATTTTCCAGGGTTTCCCTCAGTCCTACCAGGCAAATGCCGGGATGGTACCTACTAAACAGGCCCTGGCCGATACCTTCCCAAATCCTTTCCATTGTTGTTGTTGTTGTTGGATATCCAGTGTAAAATGGCCTCTGAGCTGTATCTGGTGATTGGTAAATAAATAAATTTAACGTTTTAACATTATGGTCAGTGGGTCCCAAATTAAAAGTATACTCTTCAATTTCTTTCACGGCTTGAGTTACTAGTTATCATTTTTTAGGGAGCATTTAGGAGTTAAGTATAACAAATGTGACGAATTTCACCTAATACCGTCAGAAGATTTCCAAGTGATAGTGATTAATCAGTCATTTAGTTAGATAGTTTAAACTAATAATATGCATAATTCTAACCTGATTAACTACTTAACTATAGCCCACGTCACCCGAATTGGCGTGTGGCATCAGCCAATAAGCTCGCAGTGCGCTGTTACTAAACTTCCAGGAATCCAAGCATTCATAATTGCCCACAAATATGAACAAAATCAAGTATGGGCTTATTGGCTGATGCCACACGCGGACTATTCGGGTGACGCGGACTATAGAGAGCTTCGAAAGTAATCAAAACATTAAGAACAGGATTTAGGATGAAGATTATTTAATAATGATAACATATTACATATTCTTCAATCAAGATCCTTAAAATAATTCACATTGAGGATAAGTATTGAATTGAGGATTAATCATGGGTGTCTTTTTAAATTTAAATATGCACGCAGAAACAAAACGCATTGGTACAATGTTTTATTTAAAACATTATTGCTCTACAAGATAGTGTGTTTTGAATTTTTAAAATTTTATTCATTTGTGTGCCTTTCTATAGCATTAAAATGGAATGTCAAGTGGACAAAACTAGGCATTTTCGACACCATGTACTTTTTCCGAAGTTGCTCATGAGCTAAGAGTTGTACTATATATGAAGAAAGAGCAAACCCTCAATGCACTATTCACCGTTGGTATCCGTACTTCAAAAATTGAAATTTTGACCTCAAAGACGTACCGGTATCACACACTGTCGACCAATTGAGTTGCGTTGATTTTGAGTTTAAAGTCCCGTTCTGCAGCGAGGCTATTTGAGACGTGGACCTACTGATTACCGTGGAATCGAACCACATGAGCTCCCGCCGGGAATTGAACCCGGGTCTCCCACGTCAAAGGCGCGTACGCTAACCGCTTAGCCACGGAGGAGCTCTGCTGACCAATTGAATTCTATAAAGAACGATTAGATGACTTTCTTCAGGAAACTACACGTCAAACGACAATAGTATTGAGGTAGCAGATGGATTTATATAAAAACTTATGGTAAATCACAAACACTTAAGAAACTCGTTCTTCTGCAACTTGAAAACAACCGTCCTCAAATCGCCAATATGACCAAAGATGCAGCTCAATATCTTCAATGGGGAGTTCTGCTTCACAGTCCATACTCTCCAGACTTGATGTAAGATTTTCATCTCCTTCGATCGCTTTACAATCCTTTGCGTGGTGTGTTGTTCAATAATGATGTGGAATTGAGGGCTTGGTTGGATGGATAATTTCAATAAAAAAGCTTGATTTTTATCGCCGAGACATCTAAAAACTTAATCAACGATCGAAGTATGTCGTAAACAACAACGGAGAGTATATTATTGGTTAATTTGTTATAGTTTGTTTGTTTAAAATGAACATTATAAAACGCTCATGGATTATTTCCCAACCTAATAACATGCTCCCGTGGCATACCAGTTTATATAGTCGCTGATCATATTGTTGAGTACAAAATGTGGCATATAAAAAAAATCCGAGCTCATTCTTGGCTAAGCGGTTATGTACGTGAAACTAGCGGGAAAACCAGGGCTCGTTTCCCGGCAAGAGCTTATGTGATTCGGATACCACGTTAAATATAGGTCCACGTCTCATATAGGCTCACTGCTGAAAGGGACGGAAAACTCAAAAATCAAATCAAATCAAAAATATCAATTTCCCATAAAAATAAATAGGTAAATAAAGTACTGCAGTTGTTTTCGTAAGGCAAATTCTTGACTTTTCATGTCTGCAAAGAGCATCAGTGTAAAAACATTTGCCAAAAACTTGATTATAATCATGTTCAGACCAATAGAATAATTAAGCAGACTTTCGGCTATATGCTATGGACATCATTCAAATAAAGAAATTAGCAAGGAATAGTACAACCACTTCAGGGATCACAACAAAGTTTCTAGAGATCCAATCATTATTTGATAGTTCTACAATAGTGGGAAATAATCAATCAAGAATTGATTATAAAGTACATCGTGACAACACCCAAGAACTCGAGGGCAAAATAGAAGCAAACATTGCTTATGTATATGTCACTGTCAAGAGTGTTTGTTCATGCGGAGAATGTCCGTGAAATTTGTGTTAAGCGGAGTCAAATTTCCTAGTACAAATATTACTTTCTCTTGTACGTCTGGCTTCCTCTTTCTTCTATATTTAACTATTTTTTCCTAAGCCATGATAACATACTATAACAGAACTGATTTATTTTCAAGGAGATTAATTTGAAAGTCCTGAGACTTTTAGATCTTCAGCCAGGAACGCCTGCAGACGTTTTTCAACGAGGGAGAAAAAGACCGATTCCAAGGGGGACAAAAGGACGATTCCAAGGGTGCAAAATGTGGATAAATAAGTACAATGGCGAATAAACATACACACACACACTTTGTTACACTCTTGCACATAATGATCAAAAGTATCCGGACACCCCCAAAAACATACTTTTTCATATTAGGTGTATTGTGCTGCCACCTACTGCCAGGTACTCATTATCAGCGACCTCAGTAGTCATTAGACATCGTGAGAAACCAAAATGGGACGCTCCGCGGAACTCACGGACTTCGAACGTGGTCAGGTGATTGTGTGTCAATTGTGTCAGAAGTCTGTATACGAGATTTCCACACTCCTAAACATCCCTAGGTCCACTGTGTCTGATGTGATAGTGAAGTGGAAACATGAAGGGACACGTACAGCACAAAAGTGTACAGGCCGACCTCGTCTGTTGACTGACAGAGACCGCCGACAGTTGAAGAGGGTCGTAAAGTGTAATAGGCAGACATCTATCCAGACCATCACACAGGAATTCCAAACTGCATCAGGATCCACTCCAAGTACTGTGACAGTTATTCGTGAGATGAGAAAACTTGGATTTCATGGTCGAGCGGCTGCCCATAAGCCACATATCACGCAGGTAAATGCAAAACGACGCCTCGCTTGGTGTAAGGAGCGTAAACATTGGACGATTGAACAGTGGAAAAACGTTGTGTGGAGTGAAGAATTACGGTACACAATGTGGCGATCCGATGGCAGGGTGTGGGTATGGCGAATGCCCGGCGAACGTCATCTGTCAGCGTGTGTAATGCCAACAGTAAAATTCGGAGGTGGTGGTGTTATGGTGTGATAGTGATTTTTCTTGGAGGGACTTACACCCCTTGTTGTTTTGCGTGGCACTCTCACAGCGCAGGCCTACATTGATGTTTAAGCATCTTCTTGCTTCCCACTGTTGAAGAGCAATTCGGGGATGGCGATTGTATCTTTCAATACGATAGAGCACCTGTTCATACTGCACGGCCTGTGGCGGAGTGGTTACATGACCATAACATCCCTGTAATGGACTGGCCTGCACAGAGTCCTGACTTGAATCCTATAGAACACCTTTGGGATGTTTTGGTACGCCGATTTCGTGCCAGGCCTCATCGACCTACATCGATACCTCTCCTCAGTTCAGCACTCCGTGAAGAATGGGCTGCCATTCCCCAAGAAAGCTTCCAGCACCGGATTGAAAGTATGCCTGTGAGAGTGAAAGCTGTCATCAAGGCTAAGAGTTGGCCCACACCATATTGAATTCCAGCAATATAATGGAAGGTGCCATGAACTTTTAAGTCATTTTCAGCCCGTTGTCCGGATACTTTTGATCACATAGTGTAAGTACAATGGCGAATAAACATACACACACACACACACACTTTGTTACACTCTTGTACATACTATCTAATATAACACAACAATTATTTACTCTTTATTAATTACAGTAAGTAACTATAATACTATCATATTTAATATAAAATTATTAAACACTATAGTCCGTGAGAGCAAATTAATGTGTTTTGACATATGTATAGTAAGAACTGAACACTCTACGAACATTCAAGCGGGAGGCCAAGTAGATGTATGACTGTATATTTCCAGGACAAATGCCTGATACTTTGAATAAAGTTAGTATAGATTAATGCGGATGTCAGAAGAACACAAAAGAGCATCATATCACACCACTTTCTGTGAGTTCAACAAGGAATATACAAAGAACGTGATAATCGCAATTAATAAATACTGAAGATCCCAGAAATGCTAGTTGATATAAACTATCAAAGATGTTTCCAGAACTTCGGATTGGAAAATGAAATCTCCGGCAATACGCCGTGGCAATTGAGATGTTTTAAAAGTAATATACAAATCAAAACAAAAGGAAATAGCAATAAACGTTCTTTCAATTTATGTAGGTATGAACAGAACCTTGACTGTGTATCAAAATTCAATAAGTGTGTAGTTCAAAAACTCACTGGCCCCAGGTGCTGACATTAAATTTATAGACTTTGTTTGGCAGGTGACTCCATTACTGAACACCACCAGTTCCGTGAAACCTTCAGTTTCCATTTTGATTTGCATGTTTTTGCAGAATGACTTTGTTGGCTTTATCGCCAGGTTTCATGACCTTCAACAAATGCGAATGGGAGAATGGAACACCAAACGTTTGCTTGAAATCTTCCGCACAGCTGGTTGCAAGATGTCTAACTCTTTGCTGAATACACTGATAGACTTCTGTGGACTTCGTGCAAGAATCTCTCTCACATGCTTTCAAGTTGCCTCGCTTACTTGCAGACGGTCGGTTGACTTTCACTTTACAAAATTATCCACGGGCTCTAATAAAATTTACAATTTTTACTGTTTTGTTAAAAACGGTTGAAGGCATACTGCATATAGGTAGTCTAGTTTATTAATTTGAATGTATATGTTGGACCCGTACTGCTTGCGTACTAATAGCTTAAGTTCTTGATCTTGAGATGTGGTTTGTATATGAAGGGGTAATTTGGATAAGGGCGTATCGACCTATTTCCGGTAAAATGAGATATACATATTTTCTGCAAGTTTGAGCATGTCCGCAGGTGGTGTTAAGGTAATATATCTGCTCCGCAGCGAACGCCTGCCTCCAAAAAATACTGTGTAAATACGTTGGTTATTTGGATAAGGGTGTTTGTTTTTCTGCTCTTCTGAAAAATTGAAGAATTGCTAGTTACGCCCTTATCCAAATTTACCCCTCAATATATATATTTATACAAGGGTCGTTCAAGGTTGACCGGAAATTTCGTACGTAAATAATCGCTGAATAGCCGTATCATGATGGAACTTGCGGGTGACGTAATATATTCTTTCTCGAGTAACTAGCGCCCAATATGACGTATTTGGCGCATGTGCAGCAGTTGCAGCGAACATGGCGGCAAGCAGTGTGGCTGTGGCTGTGGAGCAACGGTGTGTAATCAAATTTCTTATGAAGGAGAAAGTTAAACAAGCTGAAATTTTCAGAAGATTGCAAGCACAGTATGGTGAACAAACGATGTCACGGACAAGAGTGTACGAATGGTGTGAACAGTTTCGCGAAGGACGGGAGCTACTGACAAATGAAGGGTGTCTTCTGGTACATGAAGGGTGTTTTCCATGTGAACTTTGTGGACAAAGGAAGCACAATTAATACCCAGTATTACACCACATTGGTGAGTGGTGCTGTACGAAAGTCCATTCGCAAGAAAAGATCTGGGATGTTGTCTGCAAATGTCATTCTTCTCCATGACAATGCGTTCTCACATGGCCAATGTGACAACAACAAATCTGGCCGAAATGCGCTGGGAAGGTCTGTCCCATTCCTCCTACAGTCCAGAATAAGCCTCCAGTGATTATTATTTGTTTGCATCCCTTAAAGATCATCTGGGAGGGAAGAAACTCACGACAGATGAAGTACTGCGGAACGATGTCCTCCAGTGGCTACGACAACCACCAAGTTCTTTCTACGCCAAAGGAAAATCAGGGAGCTGCCACAACGATGGCAACGGTGCCTCGACGTGCACGGGGAATACTTTGAAAAGTTGTCATAGTTTGGTGCTCCTTGTGATATCTATTTCCCCTGAAGAAATAAAAGTCCCGGTCAACCTTGAACGACCCTTATATATATATATATAAGTTTTGGTTGGTAAGTTTGTTATTTGTTTGTTTTTCCTTTTGTATTCCACTCTTCTGAATTGGTTGAAATCAAGGTAATGTGCATTACAAATATTCCTGGTAAGAGCAACATGATATGATCAAGTTTGATGAAAATAAAATGTCCCGCGAACCTTCTTCAGATCTCTCGCGGACTCCCGGGGGTCTGTGGATCATAGATTATGAAACACCGAGTTAGAATACAGTCTTTCAATCTTTTAAAAGTGTCCTCTCCTTTGTAAATCATATAAACTCAATGCTACCCTTATTGGTCTAGTAGATTGATCTCTTTGGTATATGAAACGATTAGTTCGATTTCAGATCGGGATGAATAAGATAATTACAAGTCATCACTTTTAGTCTATATGAAGCGATTAGAATAATTCATTAATCTGCATTCTCTTTCTCGATTCTCATACTATTATTCTGTTAAGAGAAATAACTTCTATTTTGGTGATCTGTCTTTAGAAAGAACACACGAACCACACGCATGTGAACTTGTATTAATAAAACAAAACTGACGAAAGCACTAAATATACAGGATAGGCGAGAATTAACACCCTCCTTAAGTTGTTTATTACTTTTAGTATTTAACGAATTTTCATGAAATAAAAAGTAATTTGTTCCTTGCAATAGTACAATTGTATATATATATTTCTTACAATAGTACAATTTATTACATTATATCTCAATTATGTCATTGTAGGTATCAGTGGAGGACCATGGTGTAACATCTAACCTTGCGTGAGCCGGCTCAGCTGACATTTCGTTACGAAGTGGCAGTCCATGGTACGAGTACAGAGATGATGCTGAAGTGTGAAAGGACATCGTGCCTCGTTAGATCCAAAGACCATGAAGTATTGCCGTTCGAAGCTAATGGAACATTGTTCTAAAGCAGGTATTAGGAGACTTGGTTGTCCTTAACATCCAAGACGGAGCAAAATTTGCAAATGGTTCAGGAAATGTTCACTCGAAGTCCTCAGAAATCACAAAGACATGGGAAGTGATTTATCTCTGGAAAGTGATTTATCTCGACACTGAAATGTTCTGAAGGAAGAGTTGACTTTTCATTCATGAAAATTACATTAATGCCAGGAATTATCGCCGGAAGACTGTGATCATCGGTTGGAGTATGGGGAGATTATGCTTGGTTGCTGTAAACAATAGACTGATCTTTTGGGTAATGTCCTGTGGTCAGACAAAACCGTGTTTAATGTTGGATGGTTTGTTAACCGGCATAATTGTTATTATTGGATAGAAGAGAATCCAAATGTAGATACTAAAAAAAGCCAAGATCGTCCAAAAGTCATAATCTAATGGGGCATGGTATCCACGAAAATTGTGCGTTCATACGCCATTGCGGAATGGTTCTTTGCTATGCTTGAAGATTATGTTCATGGTATTGTATCCACATGGAACAATACAACGACGTAATTTTTATGCACAATGGGAACCCATCTCATTTCGCACGTTCTGTCCGTGTATAGCTCGATACCCATTTTCCAGGAAGTTTGTGGAACGTCGTTGCCATCTTGAATTACCATTAAGCAATCCTGACATAACGCTCTGCGACTTTTTACTCTGAGTGTCCGAAAGAAAAAGTTTATCGCACAAAATCAAAAACTCTTGATGTATTGGAGGATCGAATTCAGCAAGCTCTTGAAAACATGCCGCTGTAGTACCTGCAGAACTCTGCCCCAAAGATTCCCAAACGTTTACAAAAACTGGTGGAAAATAGTGGTACTTATGTGGAGCTTTAGCAATGCAGAACATTTTTTTCATTATGAGGAACAAGATACTTTTTGTTAAATAAATATTGGTTAAATATTTTAAAAGTTATAAACCATTTTCAATAGGGAGTTAATTGATCCGCCCACGTTGTGTATTAATAAAACTTTGCAGTGTTTCCAGTGTTACACAAGTTTTATTAATATATATTTAGTAATTTGGTCAGTTTTATTTTGTAAATATGTATTGCCTGACTTTAAGGCATCCTGATAAAGATAGTGAATTGAAAAAACTTGTAGACACTATTTGACTCTTAGCGTTTAAAGGTTCCAATAATAATAATAAGAAGAAGAAGAAGAAGGAGGAGGAGGAGGAGGAGGAGAAGTGTTAGAGATAGTTCTTTATGCTGTACACTGAAATTTGCAATCGTTGATCTGATGGAAGAGTGTATTTTAGAAATCATAACTTTTTAGAAAAACTAGTAACGAAAGTAATTTTTGCGTTGTACCTGATGTTAATAAGATGATTGAAAACGTAGGTTCGAAATTTAGCTATATTTCTTTATATATATTTCTGACACCAAGAAAAGACAAAAAAACAAAAAGTATAGACCAGCCTGGGTGCACAAATGCTTCCTTTCGGATTATAGGCTGTCGAAAACATGAAAAATGAATTTTAAAGGTCCATAACTGTAAAACTATTGGACCTACTGTAGTCGGGTCAAGACTTCACTTAGGAACTAGTATGTGCGCTATCCAAAAATACATGTTTCAGAATCCTAAGGTACTCAAGCAACATTTTTCTATAGGTAGTTTGAGAGTATTACAAATTATATGCCCGTAGTCAAACTCCGAAATTTCGGAGCCTATAACTTCGAAAAGAAGCATTTGTGCACCTAGGTTGGTCTATACTTTTTATCTTATCTTGGTGTCAGGAATCACCTCCCAAACATTGTCGGTGTTGTTTTGAAGCACCCTATATATATAAAATTTTGAACATCTTTAAAATATTTTATTTAGATTTTGGTTGGTTAATGGTAGCTTTAATGTGATATGGCATTTTCACCACGTTCTGGATCCAAATATAGTAACATTATTTTTATTAGAACAATTCTTTCTTTATATTCCATGGGAAGAGAGTAGGAACTTGAGTGAATTCATCCCTGTGGTTCTCACGTTATTATGCATAACACTACAAATTGTCGACTCTTTAGGATTCCCCTTGGTAAAGTGGATACACTTGCAGCTTCGTAATCGATAGCTTTACTTCGTTACCCAAGAGTGACATACAGTATTTGCTACTGTAAGTGTTCCTTTAACATTTACTCCATATGTTTATATTACGTGTGAATAAAAGATATTCATAGAGATAGAACAAATAATACGTCTTACATATTTATGTTCGATATGTCTAATAAAGCTTTCCTACTTTTCTCTTATATTGAATGATTTATTCTCACATAAGAATAGTTGCTATCTTTTCCACCGGAATTAACATTCTTTTAAATAGGATGCAATATAAAATAACAGATATAATCTAAATTTGGTTATCTTTGCAAAAAGCAGGCGAAAACAGAGATACGTCTGAAATACGTGCTCTTCATTCAAGTTCCTTGTAAACTTTTTTAGGTAGATACTTGATAATAAATGCAGGTAAATTCTTATCACAGCTTGAAATCATATATGTAATACAATGCTTCTCTTCGGAATTTCACAAGAAATATGAGATAGATTATAGAAGTAATATATATATATATATGTTTGTGTGTGTTTTGTTGATAATACTGATAGTTTTGATTTTTTTAAAAAAATGAATCGTTCTTTCTTTTCTATCATCTTTAGTCAAATATCAAAATCTACACATATATATACATATATACTGAACATGAGTTTGAGTATTTAAAAAAAAAAAACATATTATTCTCTGAATCTTTAAGACAACGCTGCTGATGTTGGTCTACTAGGCAACACTGCAGAATGTCATAAAAGCTGGTGAAAATCGATAGCGTGCTTCCGCGAAAACTGGAGAATCGTTCTGCGTTCAAAAGCAAGTTTTTTTTTTTTTTTCGAAAATGTTCTCAAAAGATGCATATTTTATTTTTTAAAAATACGATTAGACTACAAGAAATAACAAAAGAAACTAGTTTGTTTTAATATTATTGTTTTGTATATCTCTATATTCGTGAAACATTGGAATGAGTTATTCAAATGTATAAACGATGGTTGTTTTAAAAGTGTGCTTTTAGTTAAAATGAAGTATCATTTCTTTGATATCTTCCCAAATGGGGCAAATAGACTAAAATAAAGTTTAATTATATGAGTTGTTCTCAATATACATCAATATGTTTCAATATGTTTTATCGAAATGTTACCAAAACAAAAGAACGGGATTCCAATGCTAGGGCATTATGATACTTTATAAATAAAGAACGCTATGTCTCAATGATAGAGTAATCAGAAGTTCGATTTCACTACACACGAGTTTCTGATAGACAATATTGTGTTGGTGGATTTCCAGGAATCCTTCAGTTTCATCCAATATTGCATTACTTTCATCGAAATTCTCTTACTTTTATTATCCATCAATTTGCAGGGATGTTACAGATTGTATCCTTTCATTTGTTTTTCTTACATTTAGTAAGTCTTTTTCCCTCAATCATATTCTGATCCCCTTAAAGAGCATACTTTGATCCTTTGGCTTCAAAATAGTAATAAATGATATTTCCTATTGTTCACAGTAAACCACAGTGGACACTGAAGTAGACATCAGGACCCGGCAACGGTCGATAATGGAATTCCTGTTCAAAACCGGTGATGAATCAGCTACATCAATTCACAGGTTTATGATGATCACACATTGGACAGTGCCAATATTCAATGTTGGTTGCAGCGGTTTAAGAAACCAAGACTTTCCAGATGAGGGCAGAAAATTATGACCTCCTTTTTCTGGGACCACTGCGGTGTCATTTTCATACACTTCTTTGAACATGGCTCCACAATTAATAAGGAGCAACGCTGTCACTGGATAAGGTACGACGTGCTCTCTAGATCAAGAGGCCGGAGCTGCAAGATAATATCATCAAACCCCATTATGACAATTCCAAGCCTCCCACAGCCATGATGGCACAGCAGAAAATCATGAAAATGGGTTGGGGAGTCGTACCTCTGCCTCTCTATAGTCCATGTTTACCTTCTTATTTCTTCGTGCTTTTTAGTCTGAAGACCCAATTGCGAAAAAAAATATTAGGCAGTGACAAGGCCCTCCTTTCTTGTGTGAAACAATGAATTTTACCAAAGTTCATTCAAGGCATGGAAAGAACGTTGGACAAGATGCGTCTCAGCAGATGAAGGCTACATTGAGTGACATGGCCAAAGGATCCAAATATGTTCACTTAACATTTCATCATTATATTGCAACTAATTACAATACTATAAGGGACCGTGGTGGTTCAGTGGTAGAGCGTTCAGCTCAGGTGCATGGGGTAAGTAGTTCGATTCCACTTCACGTCAAGTGAACTTTGTGGTGGAAAAATTGTGTGCGTGAGTTTTCTCGGGGTTCTCCCGTTTCCCCCCACTTTATTCATTTCACCATTCCATTCATTTCTTATCATCACCACCTTCTTAAGCCTAGAAGGCATAACAGTGGGACGTGAGACTGAAAAATTTCATTTCATTTCATATATTATAACCATCTGTGCAAAACTTATTGAGTATCCCTTGTATAATACGCATAACCATCAGAATAAGAGTAAATCCCTACGTTAAGCCAGTATTATGTGTAGATATTTCTTGAGATTGCGATGGAATTTATCTTCTAGTCGCTAGATACACGTATGTATAAGATTTGTGTATATATTGCGTATGTGTGTGGAGAATTGCATTGTGGGATGTTTTAAAGGTAGAGAAACAGTTATTGCCCCTTAGGAATGAGAAAGAAGCTATGGAACTGTGTCAGACAGGGCAATCGATAGAGAAGCGTTGCCTCCAAAGGCGAGAGCGAATACGAAGGCCCCACCTTACTAGGTTGTCGCGAGAGAAATAACACAAAACGCAACTCTGATACAGAGAACAGATTAACCTGAGCCATCATATTAAGTAATAAATTGTTCTGAATAAAAGTATCATCGTTGATTAAGTAAAGAAAACGAAAAATGAAGGTTTTACCACTGCTAACGTTACATTAACTTTGATATGATAATCACAAACATTAGTACAAAGAAACATGTTTGCTTCTATGTGCGAGGAGATAACACGATGCTGTTAAAATGGTGCAGAGTTCTTTCTGCGATTTGTTCGTAGAGATGGCATAGGAGTTAATGATTATCCATAATATGAGTTATTATTAATTCTATAAATGTACCAGATTTCATTTCTATTTATTTTTTCGCCTACAAGAGGCAAACAGACACAATTTGCAATAAAAATTTTATGAGAACATATTTCGGAAAGATCTGAACTCAAGATTAAAATTCTTTGCATCCCATCAGCTTTTAGCACACATTTATATTATTATTTTTTTAATATAGTGACACATTTATAGTAACATAAAATCAAGTGGTATGATATAAAGAAGAGACACCAATAGTGGAATAGTATTCGCAGGTATGTTATGGGACGTGAGAAGTATCCTTAGGAAACAATGATTGAATTATTTTTACAATTTATTACCATATAAAACAGCTAATTTTATAAATAATTTACTAATTTTATAAATAATTTATCTTTTTTTAAGGTGAGCTTTTTCAAAAAAGTAAGGATGCATTAAAATTTGGAAAACCAAAGAATAATTTTATTGCACGGACAGTCATAAAATTCGTACTATCCTAACGTAAAAAGGAAGCTTAACACTAAGATTCACTCATCCCTTAAATATGTGTTTTCCAGGTTTCAATACGTAGTGAAAGTCAAAGCGAAAGCCTCTAAAGGAACAAATCTAAGATAGCATCACCAGTGCAGAAATAAGCTTTCTGAGACGCTTTAAATGTGGACAAATGTGTATCGAAGATAAACTGTGAAATAGTATGACGTCACTCGATGTGAAACCACACATTATTGCACAAATGGACGTCCTAGTGTTCGCAGATCGCTATCAATGACATCATGTAAAAGTTAACATTTATTAGAAATCCTTTCACAACGTTATTCACAATAACTCACATATGAGAAATGTATTGTAATGTACTACATGCTTGTGTTTATAAACAATCACACGTGCTCCTGTTTGTGAACAACAACCACATGTATTTATGATAGAGTACTACACCTCATATTGGATTACTACCAGAAGCAGACAACGGGCAATCAGCACCACCTACAGGTCACATGACGACATCTAAGCAGCAGCGCCCGGAGTGCCTATATAATAAAGAGAATTCAATAGACAGGCACCAGTCCGTGATTGGTCTCCCCTCCTCTAGCTTGCCTGGAGCTCTAGGAGAGACCCAACCTCAAAGCCTCTAGTCTGCTGCAGGACTCTAGGCTTCCCTTCTACCTGGCTTAGCTTGCTCGGAGCTCTTTCGGGATCTCAACCTCAGTTGCTTAGCCTGCTTCTGTGACTCTTAAACCCCTCACTGCTTGCTTCGGAGCATTGGGGTTTCCTACACCATCCTACTAAGCTTGCCCGGAGCCCTGTAGAGATCCTGTCCTAAGGCTCTAAGGTCTTGAGCTACCTTTTTCTACATCGCATTAGAGAAACTTATATTGTAGTATTTCTCTAAATACTGTTGCATTAGAGGATTTTTATAATAAAAACCGGTAGTGGGAGTCGATTCCGGACTCTGATTTACTCAACCTAGCTCTACCTACCCCGTCATAGGGAATGAATAACCAGTGAACAGGCACGTAGCCAGGATTTCGTGAAGGGGGGGTCCGTGACATGAAACACTGTGGTCATCACACCAGGGGCTCGATCATTCTAAACAATTTTACTGGAACATATATTGGTTCGTTTAGCCAGGATTTCATAAAGGGGGGGGGAGTGACATGAAATTCTGAAGGCCCAGGAGCTCGATCAATCTAAACTACATTACCATCAACATATATTGATTTGTGAGAATATCTTGGTAAATATTTTAATAAACTATGAAGAGATCTCGAATAAAAAAAAAAAGAAAAAAACGTATTGAAAAACATTATACAATATTTACATCCTTCCTCTGTTTATTCAAATATAAAATTTTCCTTTTATTATGACCTCAACTATTATAAAAAGTACATATTCACTATTATAAAAAGTACATACTCAATAATGTCTTGTAAAATATTTTGCAATATCTGCGTTCCTTTTTCTGTTGAATCAAATGCTAACAGAACTTTCTTTCCACATATATTTTTGTTTTTATTATTCCGTCAACAACTGTCTGTTTCAAATGACAGGTTAAAGAAGCAGTAGAAAATTGTTTTTGAAATAACATGTTTGATATTGCAAGGATGCGATGACGAAAAATTATTATAAAAAATGTCCACGCTGTTACACAACAGCACTATGCCTTCGGAAGCTTGAAATCTCCCTAACTAGTAGCAGAAATTCTGAGAATTACGCAATTTTTCTAGAAATTTCAAATTCCCTGACCTTCCAGGATATATCGCTCAACTCGCAACCATGTATTGCAAGTAATACAAATTTCTTCAGAAGAGTAACCAAAAGCTTCCTGTGGTTTATTTTTTAACGCTGATCCTTCTTTTCCTCATTTCATTTTCTTTCATCCTTCCCTAATTTTTTTCCATTTCCGGTCTCGAAGGGGGGTCCGGACCCCCCGGACTTCCCCTCCCCTTGGCTACGTGCCTGCAGTGAAACCACACATCTTTCCTGCACCGAAAGAAAGCAAAAGTACATCAGTCACTTAAGAAAGTTGTGCTCAGTACTTTCTGAGGTTATGACAGTGTCCTTATGACTGATTGTACCCAAAAAAGGTCAATCTGTCGGCATTGAATATTATCATGATCTACTAACTAAATTACATATTTTTTTAAAAATCAAAAGTAAGCTGTAATAGGGAGTCTGAATCTTGCCAGATAAAGCAGCAATCTCCTCCAGACACAGTGATATCTGAACAATGATACTTGCTAACTCTTTGAGTTACAAACTTCTATCCCACCCACAATACCTCCTTAACTTAGCACCTGGTGACTTCCTCCTCTTGTCAAATTGAAATCTCTGCTTCGTGGTATGTGTTTTCAGCACAATGAACACATGATTTCTGAAGTAGGGTGTTTCTTGAACACTCAAAATGCCCCACTATTGCAACTAGGGCATCTCATAAATGATCAATTACTCGGAGAGATGTATGTCCTTCATTGTAATTATGTAGAGTAGATCTAAACATAACATGAAAAATTGTACACGTGGTTCCCTTTCTCTCGATGGTAGTACGAGCTTTGTTACCAGTACTTGCACAGTGTTCCATCATGGAAGTTTCATGAAAGAAAGATATTGGACATTTGATCTGTAAAAGTATCTGTTCTTTGCTTTCATGTTATTAATGAAGTAAGTTGCGCAATTATTCCCCCAAAAATTATTCTTTACTACATATTCTTAACGGTACGGGAAACCCGGGTTCAAGATATGACCTCACCTTGGATTTCACGTTAAGCTGTAGGTCCACGTGTCATTTATCATTGGTGCTGCAAAGGACGCTAAACTCTAAAACAATCAATTCAAGGGATCTATTGTTAAATTATATATTTTGTTCATTGAAATTTCCTCTTATACGTAGACATACAGCAATATCCCAGAACGATAAGTTTACAAGGCGCCAAATTTATATTGCCGATGAATAACTCACATTATTTAAATTGTGTGCTAAACTTGAATATAAATTTTACTTGATACACTTTCGATGACATAGCAATATTTGAAAACATCCTCTCACTGGAAGAAGATCTTGCCTGGGAGGAATATGTATCTTTACATACAAATCCACAACCTCCTTCCCCCCCGCACACACATTGATACTTTCTCTTTTACAAGGTGTTCACAATGTGTTGTCCATACTTAATATCTAGTGAAACAAGAACTGTCGTAACATCGTGTAAGTCCACCGTTGGGATCGAAAACAGCTTAGAATGGAAGAATGGAAGCATACAGATTCTTGATCATGTTAAAAAAAGATGAATGAAGCGAAATGAAATCTTTCAATTTAACGACCCACGATTATGCCTTTTAGTCTAAGGGAGACGATGATTAAAGTAAGTGAATGATAATGGAAAAATGGTGGGATGAGAATGTAGGAGGAAACGGGAGTACCCTGAGGAAATCCAAGGACACGATGTTGTCCACCACAATTTAATAAGATGCTATACCACTCTTCGTGATCAAAGGAGAAAAAAACGGGACCTCATGCTGTTTTCCAAAGTGTAACATAATAACTCAATTATGTTCAAAATCTGTGGTGAAGGGTATTATACTTTTTTGTGTAGATGTACCTCAAACCCGTTTGAACGTTCCTTCGAGGTCAGTCAATCTGGAAGATTCCATTACCTATTGGAACTATTACTTACATGTCGTGGTCTCCTGATGTTGGCTAACCTGTGGAGTATCAAAATATGACTGTTTACATCATTGAAAAAAAAAAAAAAAAAAAGTCTGTATGCTTCATAGTTGGAAATTGACTGGATTGTAGGTTTATGATGATGATCGCCAAACGCACATTTCGTTTTTAAATGGGAAATAAAGTAAATGTTGTATTCTGTAATCACTTGAATATTTCTGTTGCTTAGCAGTCTAGTTCCTGTGATTATTGCATTACTGTAGTCTTTTCGTGAGTTTCACCGTTGCCAAAGAAACTTGGCGATAGCATTCCTGTCATGAATGTTCATTTTGTGGAGTTTCATTTGCACTGTTTTCATGAATGGAATTCTTTAACCCGAGAAAGCTAACCTTGTAAATTTTACGAGCGTTATCATTTTGATGTTCACTTTCTCTGACCGTCGACAATGGACTCGCCTGCTGATTACACCTGTATTGTCAATCATTATTAAATTTTGCTCAGTTTCTGGCTCTCCTTGTGTTTGGAATCGTTAGCCGCTCGTAAGATTTACGATATGTTAGGAATAACGCTTGGAATTTTGTATGTTTATTACTATTAACTTCTACTTTTACACTTGACTTACAGTGACATTTTAGTGAAAATATTGGTTTTATTTTATATCTTTTATTGAAGTTAAGAAATGAATCGGAAGAGTATTGATGACAGTGAGCTCATTTTAAAATACTTAAATGAGTGTGAGAGTGATACTTTGGGCCAGGATATTAGTTCTGATGATGAACGACATTGTGCGGAACATGTCTCGACGACTCTGATGCTGATTCAGGCTGTAGACCTGCAGTACAAAAACTGATACGAATTTCAAGTTCGTATGAAGAAGTGCCTTAACCGAAGAAGAAAATAACTCCTGCACCGACCTCAGATGTTTCGCAAGAGTCTCCTAATTTTCCTTTGATTATAATACATTCTAACACCAGCACCACTGATTTAACTACCCAGCAGTCTCCCTACACAAAGGCTAGGCCTACGTCAGATTTATATTTAGTAATTGCTGATAAAGTAAGCCTTAGAGGAAAAAGGGTCATCGTTGGACAAACAAGCCAACTTAAGCTGGAAATAGATCCTAGGTTGCTAGAAATGTCACTCACGTAACCTTTGGCTCCCCCTGGTATTGCTAAAAAACAAAATGTTACTTATTATTAATGCCTAAGTCATTTATGTTCGCAAAGAGTTGAAAATGGGTCAGAAACCTCTTTTCAAAAGAAAATTGGCTGTGAAAATCCACAGCAGTCTTATTGTACAATGGCTCCAACAACGGGCTCAATACTCAATTTTTCCACGAAAACTCCGGCAGTCCATTGCTGATATTCTGAAAATACCGGTGCCAGATAAGAATGATATCCAGCCACAAAAGCAGCCTCGCACAATTTGTAATATCTGCCCTTCACCAAAGAAGAGTATATTCACTCTATTGCTGCTGCTGCTGCAACAAGGCGATCAGAGAAGAACATCGCGGGGAATGCTGTATCTACTGTACGGAAGAGATTTGAACAACATATTTGGTACGAAATTGTTCACTATTATGTGTTTTTACTAACTGTAATCATTAAAGTTTCATTTTGTATAAAGATGCGTCTGTAGTTAGTTTTTTTCTTTCTTTTGTAACCAGTTGTAAATTTTACGATGTGTTAGCTGGGTCAATCCATATGAAGTGGTCCAGAGGTGGTTGCTTGACCATCTCCGAAAATTCTAAAAATTAAATGTGATGAACTTTTTGTATGAGAAGGTTAATAACATCATTCACGTTGTTGTATGTAGGAGTGTTCCTGAATGGCTTCCATCTTTGTTGTCCGTGGAGTGCCAATTTTTGCATTTGCAAGCGTTTACGAAAACTACAGTTGCTCAGGATGTACGAATCAGACAAACATCAAACAAAAACGACTGTTTAGAGGAGATACTGAGGTACACGGTGAATATAAACTTTTGCGTCTAAATAAATATGCAGGGTTGCAAACCAATACATAGAATCACCAGAAAAACTAGAAAAAATTACACTTTTAAACGGGCTGTATTTTTTGAATGGCATAAAGTGAAGGGGAGGTTCATAAGTTCTGTGCTGAATACTATTGCATTTAAAGACTCTGTAGAAATATCCACAGCTATGATACTACTGGCACCGTGGATTTATGGAGGTCCGAAATTAGAAGTTTGGGATTTTGATGCCATTTTTGGAGCGTAATATCTCAGGAGGGCAAAGTGCAAAAAATTTCTGCTTAAGCCACAAAGTAATTCTGTATGTAAATAAACTATTGCAAAAGAAGTCATGACTGATATTACATGGAGAGAAAAGTGAGGACATGGTAAATACGCGAAGAGAGCACCTGCGTGACGACAGTCGTAGCCAGGAAAAATTTAAATGTTTGGATATGTTTCATGCTAGATCTCAAAAACTACGAATGGCGCAGCAATTAGGCCCGCTTTTGTTTCTGTTCAGTTGTACAAAAGCTTGCGAATAGCCTTTGTTCCATCTTTCTAGCTCCATGATCATTGCCATGTCTATATGGTAAGGGGATTAGCTCCCCCTTGCACCCACGACACCCATCGTCAAACTGGACTGCGGTATTAAGGCACTTAATGTATCAGCAAAGTGATATTGAAATCCAATCCAAGTTATGTAATTTAATATGTTCACAAAGTTGCGTTACATCTATCCTAACTAAATACAAAACTACATGAACTGACATAGAATAAAAGGGTACTTCCGGTTGACGTGGAAAGGCAAAATTTGGTATGGTTGTAGCCTTCAAGTACTATCCCACAGGAAAATTGCCAAAAGTTAATATTTTTAAATTTTAGAGGGCCTAAAGGGAGGATGAAGAAATTCTCTATGTTATTTAAATGGGCAGTTTTTTGGACTTACAATTTCATATTTTAGGTACTTGGAATTGGAATAAAAACTTTAAATACGGTATGCTTGCATGTTGCCGTTAGCGTTACTTAAGAAAACTTCCAAAAGTAAATATTTTCAACCGTACAAAGGTTTTATCGGGAACTGAGAGATCTTTCCAATGTTATTTACATGGGACATCATCTACATCCCAAAATGTTTAGGCACTTCCGGCAGGATTAGAATGATGAAATTTGTCATGACTGTAGACTTCCGGGACTAACCCACACGAAAATTGCCAAAAGTGAATATTTTTAGTTTTTAAGGTATCTCTTGGGGGATGAAGTAATTCCCATGTTATTTAAATGGGTGTTTTCTTGTAGTGATGTTAGGTGGAAAAGTTTGCACTATATTTAACTGCACATTGAGCTATAAAATTCAATTTCTGTAGAGGAAAGTTAGACAGCAACAAATTATAATTAAACAGTGTTTCTCTCTCTCTCTCTCTCTCTCTCTCTGTGTGTGTGTGTGTGTGTGTGTGTGTATGTGTGTGTGTGTGTGTGTATGTGTGTGTATAAAGCGCAGGGAACATACACCGAGTTCGTAGAGAACAAATATCCCATTCCAATATTTAAAATGTAACATGAAATCGAAAAGAGACCTTTGTGAATTTATCAATTATTTCAAAAAACAGAAAATTCCACTATTTCTTCACATATAGGCCTATCTATGTAATGAAATAACTACATAAAAGTTCCTTATGAAGATTATTTTTGTAACAGAAAATAAGAAGAAATGCTTTGATTTTATTGCGTTTAACACTCATAAATCATAATTTCAATATTGGAATTTTGTATAATCAACAACTTGGAGCAGATATTTCTAATGTAGAACTACCATTATATATATGGTAGTAAATCTAGAAAAGTAGTAAAGCTATGAGAAAACTTCGCCTTACGCGTATTAAACTGACGAAATATAATTTTGTGAGATCAAAGGTGGATTCTGAGTGAAGAACGCATTGAAGTTTTTGGAACATTTTTGAAGAAATGAAGAATCCTTAGATTTTCATTTCATGAAATTTTTAAGACAATATTTATTACCAATAAATTTTACGGCTACACAACGATGTAGGAATAAGTGGAGTATGTTTTTATGAATCGGAAAATATTAATCACTTTTAATGAATTTAAATTTTAAATAATAGAATGGGATATTGTACTTTACGAACTCGATGTATGTTCTCGGCACTTTACATACACACACACTCACACAGAGAGAGAGAGAGAGAGAGAGAGAGAGAGAGAGAGTTGAATTGAGTTGATTTTGAGTTTAACGTCCCTTTCAGCAGCGAGGCTATATGAGACGGGATAAACTGATTAACGTGGAATCCGAACTACATGAGCTCCAGCCAGGAATCGAAGCAGGTCTCCCATGCCAAACGCGCATGTGCTAACCGATTAGCAACGAAGGAGCTCGCAGAGGGAGAGAGAAACACTATGTAAATTTTTACTTCCCAACTTGAAATATTAGAAAATTTTCCGGTTTTCGAAAGCTAATTGGAAAATTATAATTTGAGGTTGACTAACTTTCCTCTACAGAACTTCAATTTTGTAGCTCAATGTGCAGTTAAATATAGTGGAAAATTTTCCACCTAACATCACTACATATAATATCCAAAATTGTCCGGCTTATGAAAAGTGTTTTCCACTTGTTTCTACATAGTAATGAAAATTTTCCAATATGTGAATATTACTTTCACTTGTTTCTACAGAGCAATAAAACTTTCCGATTCACAAAATGTTGTTTTATCTTTTGCTTCAAAATGATGAAAACTTTCCGACTCATAAATAGTTCTTCAATTTTTCCATAGAAGACAGAAAATATTTCAAATCATGAAAAATTGTTTCGCTTGTTCGTACATAGTACTGAAAATTGCCTAAGACATGAAAATTTTCAGATTTTTTAAATGATCTTTCACTTTTTAACATTTCTATACATGAATTCAATCAATTTTATGATTACTGAGGAATTGTTACTTGATTACTAATATTTTTTAGAACGGAAAATTTTCCACCTCACATTACTACTCACAGTGTGCACATATATTATGAGGTTTGACAATGTTGCTCATGATTCCGTCGAGCTTCTCCGTGGCTAAGCGGTTAGCGTACGCGCCTTTGGCGTGGGAGGCCAGGGTTCCACGTCTCATATAGCCTCGCTGCTGAACGGGACGTTGAACTCAAAATCAACTCAACTCAATTCGTGATCCTGTCAAGATGCGTGTGACCGTTGTCACAGACAAGAAACTAGGGCGACAAAAAAAAAATAATAATAATAATTTGACCTCTGAAAGCATGTAAGATCAATTGATCCACCAACACAAAACCATGACACTCCCAGATGAATTGATTATAGATAACGGTTGAACTGGGTCAACTCCAGAATTGAAAAAGAAAAACCAATGCAGTCCGCATTATTGGTTGGATTGAAGTTTAGCGTTCCTCTCATCACCCAGGCCATATGAGATGTTAACCTACTGTTTAAGGTGGATTCACCTGCCTTAATGCGTTCAAATTTCAAAGCTATCCATTGAAAATCGAGAATGCATTCCCCGAAGGTGTGCATACCAGCCATTACCAACTATTAAGGCATAATGCTTAATGAGTACTGTATATTGTAAATACGTAGTACGATTTTTCATACGTTATCATATTATTTTATCGAGCTCCTGTATATATGCTCATTGTATATGCATTTCTGTTCCATTCTAGCTATGAAACGACTAGCAGCACTAGTATGTCCAGAGGAAAGTGTTAATTGTAAGTATATCACCAACTATAGTTGCTTATAAATCATGACAAAATGTGTATAATATTAATTACAATCTTTTTGTTGGCTCTTACTGTAAATTATCCGAAATATGCTGTCTAATTGGTATTAAGAAAAACTATAAGTTGTACATTTGTCCCTGAAAACATAGATATGGATGTGTCGAAAGTCCCCGTAAGGCAATACATTTAATTGTACACTGAATGAATAGCCTACGATTCCTAGCTTTGGTCTGTCCTAAAAGGTATGTAAATATCCTTATATTTTAGTCAAGAACGGAATGAGACAAACTTGATGTATAGTCCCCAAACTAGCACGGATAGATCCACAAACACTGATGTTTGCTATCCAGGGACATGTAATACTATCACTAGAGATCTCGAGTTTACCCATAAAAATGAGACAACTTACATAACAATATATTGGTTCTCAACTAAGTTGTATTTATATGCGTGGTACTATTGGTGGATTCATTTCTGTTATATTATAGAGAAATTGCATTATCGCCTCTGAGTTACCCCAGTTCAGCGGTAAGTCCAGTTTATTTTTTCTGTCACAAATGGCTACTTTTATTTGAATATGATAGGGTAATAGGCAGCACACAAATTCAGTTCTCTGTTGAAAGGTACATAGGAAGATCTTGATGTCATGGTGTGAAGAGTGATAGGCCTATAATCAATTAAATTCAATACGATTTAGTTACGCCATATTCAATCTCAGTATGTCAACCACAATCAAGTGACAAAAAATAAGTTGCAAATTGCAATCTATCTATTAAAATGCTACAGTACCAATTAAGAGCGATTTTTTTAACTGTTAAACCGCAGACGATAACGTCGTCTCTTCGGGAATTAAGAGCGATTTTTTTTGTCCGTCGTCCCGCTAAAGCGTTTTGCCCTTTCTTCGGGTAAGTGCTTTATAGAAAAGGTAGTTTGCAGTTTAATGTGGCTGGTCTAAGAGGTGCACAAGTATATAAGATTTATTTATTTATTAAATACATATACACACAGAGAGGTGATGGAAGGGTGACAATAACATATATTTAAGAGTGACCGAGCTCTAACCTATAACCTTAGCTTTCAACCCTTTGATTTACGGTTATTTGTGATTTCACGTTTATAACAAAGACAAATATTTTTTAAAAGAGTGTACTTTAAATAAGTTTCTTAAAGAGATAATTTTCACAAAGTTCATCCTTTTAAATTATTGTTCAAAGCCTTTACCTTTTAGTAAGCCTTCTCCGAAATAAATGCAAATGAATTGTGCTGCCATTTTTGGAGTTCTTTTAGACTACGTTTATATGTTTGTAGCCAACCCTTTCGACAATGAGATCTCGGGAACTACAAAGATGTTTTCACTGATCAGCTCTAGAAAGATGTTTTCACTGATCGATTGCAAATTTTGCGTAGATTGTCCAGTTCTAATTGATTTTTTAAAAAAACATGGCCGTTATTTCTTTATTACATTTTTACGGGTACACTGGAAGTGTTGAAGTTAAAAAAAAACTAAAGCATCATATCCTACCTATTATACATTCCAACACCATATAATTGTATATAGGGGCTGCATATCTCTCAGGTGTTTGTTTCATGGCCAAATTATAATGAAAAACGAAAGTTGAATCTTTCTTTGTTCCATCTAAGTTGAATCTTTATTGTTTGAAGTGTTTTGCCCAATGAACACCATATATCACTGACATTATAATTGATTGTATGTGTAATGTATTAGCTTATTTTAACACGTTGACTGCCGTAAAGCCCACATATGGGCTTCACATAGTTCTTCAAGGGGCCATGAAACCCACATGCGAGCTTCACATTTCTTCTTCTTCAAGTCGTGATTTCCACGCGTGGGCTTTAGTCTTGGCTTTGTTAAAGGAGTTTATGTGGCCATCGGCCCTGAAGTAAAATACCTGTGAATGGCCTGAGGCGCAGATGAAAAGTATTGTTTCTGCACTATGCAAATTTATGCTAATTCATTCAGGTTAAAACATTTGATGGCTCCGGGGGTCGGAATTGAATTTCGGCCTTGGCAGTCAACGTGTTAAAATGTATAAAACGATAATCATGCCTGTTGTTCTGTATGGTTGCGAAATATGGTCTCTTGCTCGGAACGAACATAGATTGAAAGTATTTCAGAACAAGATCTTGAGACGAATATTCGGATCCAAGAGAAACGGGAATAGGGAATAGCGGAATCTTCATAACGAGGAACTACATAATTTATACGGTTTATCCAACATTGTTAGGGGTCATAAAATCTAGGAGGTTCAGGTGGGCAGGTCATGCAGCCAGGATGGAAGAAAGAACGAACGCTTTCAAAATCTTAACTGGAAGACCAGCCGGAAAACGACCATTAGGAAGAGCTAGGTGCAGATGGGAGGACAATATTAAGATGGATGTCGCAGAAATAGGAATACAAAGTAGAAACTGGATCCAATTGGCTAAGGATAGAAGTCAGTGGAGAGCTTTTGTGAACGCGGCATTGAACCTCCGGGTTCCATAGGTCATAGAGTTACTTAGTTTATGTATTTGCTTATAGTACATGCAAGAAGAAAGAAAACACAGATCATACATGATTAAAAACTGCAACCGGAAGTAGGCTCAACTCTTGCAAATGGTACGAGATATTGAAAAAGTAATCGAAAAAAATCTCCCCTTTACGGTATCTCTTGCCGATTTTTACCAAGATTTCTTTCACTTGTGTCTGCAAAGGGACATGTACAGATGTGAGGAATATAAAGGAGATTCATACTCACATATGAATGATGCGCTGTGTCAAGAGCGCAGGTTCAGCTAGTTACTTATTAAAATGTTTTGTGATAATCTTTTGATTCATATAAAATGGAATTAAGCACAGATGGAAGACCCTTCAGGTGAAATACCAAAACTGATCTTATTTCGATTATCATATTTATCTCGAAATATCTTTTTATTATTTAAATTTTTTATAATTCATCAACAAAAGGCGGTATATATTGACAAATTATAGTTCTATGTAGCGAATATAGTACTTCTTAACGTTTAGATTATTGTAATTAATATTTAATTGAAATGTCCAGAAAATGTACTGTAAAATTTGAAATTCTAAACTTTACTAAAATTATTTTGTTGGTGTTTAAGGTCTTATATGCATAAGTGACTTTTATTGGGCTAAGATGTTATGTTCTCATTGATCATGTTCTTACTTTTCGTTCACTAGTCTAGTAACAAACAATACTGTTTTAGAATGTAACAATGGATACATTCAAAAATTATCGCCGCAAGTATTAATGCAGAGCTCGATGTATGCTTTCAAACGTTGCATAGCAACCAAGATTATCTGCTAATAATCGGTTTGTGACGGATGTCTTTTCTTATAGTGTTTTTATGATTGTTTTTTTTTTTTTTTTTCGTGGCAAAAGAGAACATCATAGTGTTTTGAGGAACACTTGACTACTGTTCATCAAAACAATTTCCCTTTGTACATGCTTTAATATGCAGTTCAAAGTTGATTTTGCAAATCTTTTACAAGGTTAGTACTTTGTCATATTTTTATTCATTTATTTTATTAGTATTATGCCTGATTTAATGACTGAGCTCCCTCGTGGTTATGTGGATAGTGTGTGAGCCTTTGGTGTGGGAGACCTGGGTTCATTACCCAGCGGAAGTTAATGTTTTTCGTCCGCGTCTCATATAGCCTTGTTGCTGAATGGCATGCTAAACTCAGATTCTATCTAAAAAATCATGATTCAATGATTCGTTAAGTTCTTGATTTGTGATGGGACCTGGCTTCCATTTTCGGTGGGAATATACAGGATGTTTTAGAAGAACACTGACAACATCTGGCAGGTGATTCCTGACACCAAGATAATACTACAGTATACTCCAATCTCGATGTAGAAATGGTTCTTTTCGGCGCTATGACCAGCCGAAAACTGCAAAAACAGTCATAACTCGGGAACAAAATGTCGAATCGAAGTTGGGTAAGAGGGAATGTCCATTAACTTTAGTCATAAGATCCACTTTAATTTTTCTCTTCTCATTTTTTAACCTTTCTCCGGGCAGTGAGAAGATATATTCTTAGTAATATTGTTTGATCGGTGTTTGAATTTAGTTCTTGGGGGATTCTTTCCTAACTGTATATCTTTTGTTGTACAGTGAAGCAAGCAAGAAAAACAACAAACTTAAAAAGAAATTGTTACTCATTATTTTGTGTTGTCATTGTGACAGTAAAATACTTCGATTCTCAAAGATAGTGTAAAGTAGAGAATTAGTCCTTCGAACTCTGTATTACGGAATGGGCTACCATTGTTTGTCTTTTACCAGGGTATTTTGTACCCATGTGTTTGTATGAGTCTATCAGTATGTGTTTATGTGAAATTTGTTTTACGTCAAATTCGGTCTCAAATAGTAAAACCTTTGTTTATAACGTAATTTTGATTGTTTCAGTCTGGCAACTGCTCAGATGACGTATTGGACTGGCAATGGACTGAAAGAATATGACGTCAGATTCTTCTCGTTGCAATGGTGATCACCATTTAATTTTCTAAACAGAACATAATTGCTAAGCAAAATAGTGATTTGTTAATTCCCGGGCTAAAGGAGACAGTAATGAAGAGAAATGAAGGAAATGATGGAATGAAAAAGTGGAAGGAAACGGGAAAATCAAAAAAAACCACGCACACGGTATTTGTCCACCAGAAAGTTCACTTGGCGCGAGCTGCGATCGAACCAAGCACCCCATGCACCAGAGGTGAAAGCTCTACCACTGAGCCATCGCTGCTCTTAAAATAAAAGAGACGATTGCACAATTTTAAAAATATTTCCAATGAATTAAACTAAAAGAGAATAGAAAAATTACAATAGGATGTTTTCTCGTTGTAGTAACAGTACATATGTTTCTATGGGGAATATGAGAAATATTCCGATGCATGTACACCGATTGGAAATTGATAGAGATTGAAAATTCGCTGCAGATACATGGCTATAAGCCTTCTTTTTTAAAATATGTTTTTTATTATTGTACACACCCATACTGTAAATGAAGAGTGTAAGAAATGTAAATACCACAAAAGAAATAGCATTGTTAGAGAAGTAGGTAATGGTTTCTTCTTTTAAGAAAATCGTATAATTGTACTATTTTCTGAGTGAGACAGCTCGTCAATCAGCATGTTAAGGGGTTAATATTAGTATAATTGTTTTTCCTTATGGTGGATTATGATTATGGTGCTAGTGTTACATTTTTCAATTTCTACCTTATCACTTTATTTAGAGGTATGGTGCCTGTAATCACCCATCTCCTTTAACCTAAAGGGCATAATGGAACATTAAACTAGAAAGAATACATTTATTTCATGTGGTGCCTATAAAAACAAGTTTCTTAAATATTACTTTTTTCTTTGTGAATTACTAGATTTCACTCTTACGTATTCTAAATTGGAGTCCCCACATTCTTAATCTGTACATTTTCTCACCAATTGTACTACATCTTCAAAACATTCTACATATGTAAATAAATTATTCTTGTTTACTCTAGACTCCACAATAAAATTTTCGTTTGATGCTTTTGCATAAAAAAAAAAAAAAAAAAACATAGTGATCCTTATGGTAAAAGAGAGGAGATGACGACATCACAATTTCAGTCTTACACCATATTCAGTGATGCAATATTTAAATTTATTCTAGATTTCAAAATGGGCAAGAAGGAAGTAACTCGTGATTTGGAAAGGCTGGACATAGGATTTACTAAATGATACAGTTAATTCAAAAGTATAATTAGATGACCGCGCAGTAAAGGACTTAGCAGGTTTAGGTACATATAGTAATAATAATATATAATAAATAAGTAAAGCCAAAATTTCTATTCAGGGTCACAGGCTGAATCTATCTCATTTCTCCAATCAATCAATCAATCTAAATATCTATCTATAAATATCTATTAACAATTATTTAAATGAAATTATTCAGGTATTACCACCATCATGCGGATTCAGGCCCCAAATGTCTGAGTTACGCCACTGTTTATAATGATTTTTATATCTCGTTAGGTGATTTTAACAAAGAAATACAAATGCACATTGAGATTTATAAATCTAATAATCCACGAAGCTTTTGCAACATATTTGTTATTAGAGTTTTAAACAGAATACAACTATGTCTATCTCTTAACTGAGTTCGTAGGTACAATACTTTCCACACCGTCATTTGCGAAAAACATGGAAAACTTTGAAATCTTATTTTACAATTTTACAATTTAAGTTTACGTTTGGGTTTAGGTATTGACAGCACCATTACCGTGACATTTTTATTTCTAACTCGCCCGTAAAAGGGGCAATTTTTAGAATCTATTCTTGAAAAGTTTACATTCTCTAATATCCTATTAAACCTCCTACTGTGTGCCATTTTTTTTACCGCCTCCATTTTGTACTTTTATCTGTCGTTTTCCCTCTTACTTTTGAAGTTCCCCGACTCGAAGTGTCATAGTCAGATTTCGTTTGCTATGCCTTGAATTATGTAAAAGTCAAGGACAACACCTGACAGGTGAGCAACTAGGCTAGTTGTCACCTTAGCGCCTCCCTCTGACCAACCAAACCAAAACGCTCCCCAACTACACCTGATATCACCATCACACAATAATTCTCCTATTCCCTTTTTAGTTCAAGTCGTAAAGCGTGATTTCAAAATTGCAGTACATAATTTAATTTTTAGTACAGGATAAAACACCAAAATAACTAGTATTTGATTACAAAATAATCTGAGAGTAGCATGCTTGACATATTATTATGGTCTTATCATAATAATTGCACATTACAATGCTTTTGGAATTATATCGGGATGTGCATATGTGTAGAATGAATCAACAGTCCGTTGCTTTAGAACAGAATATTTAATTATAACATTTAAGTTGTCTCGAGTATTATACTCGGGCACTTTGCAAATCTCTTAAATCCATGTAAGTTAAATGAAAACACAAAACGCTGGAACTAAAATTTAACTTTGCGGGCTCTTTTGGCTGCAAATGTTTTTACAATGTCCTCAAAAGATAGCTTTGAAACTAGCTTATGCTCGCTCGATGTGATCCTAAGGTTGGTGAGTCCTTCTTGTTCTGTTAAGTTTCTGAGGACTTTTTTTTTATTATTATCTTTAGTTTGCTAAAACTCCTTTCCTTGCCTTATAGTGAAAATAAATATTTGTCCAATTCGGTGCCCGGGGCACAAGTCCCGTTTGCCCCTCCTTAGTTACGCCACTGACACCTGAAAGAGAACAGGAGGATGAGCGCCCACCCCTGGTGACGACACTTGCTCCTGAATATGTTGTAATGTAGGTCAAGTAATATAATCTACCTTTGTCGACATACAAATATTTGCTGCTCCCAAAACTTTTCTGGTCCTCCGTTTGTCCTCCCCCCCCCCCCGTAAGATGTGAGAGCTGGCTTTGCCATTGTTAAGAAATTCCAGAAAGTTTCAGGCCTGTAGCCAGCCCCAAAATGCAGGGGGAACCGGTAGAAGTTAGGAGGGGCCCGATCCAACCATATTATAGTTCATTTGCAAGCCTATGGTGAAAATCTAGGGGGGCAGTAAAAATTTAGATGGCGACCCCCCGTGGATACGGACCTGGTGAGCTTCTGTATTAATTTCTTCTGTAGATTAATGTAAAATATTTTTAGTGAATGTTGTACACGTTAAGAAACAGTAATTGTAACTCAGCGAAGCAATCTACACAATCTAATTTTTAATACGGTACGTACCGTAGGTCTTGAACAATTGATCGTAAAACGTCTGGTAGATACTGTACACCGTAATGTGAAATAGTTAATAATAAGGGCATCCAATAAATATTCTTACAGAATAATGTTTAGAACTTATCAAATATGAATTGAAATTACTTGTACTATTTCTCGACGCAGTCTCCTGTCACTACATGTTTTTGCCACCTGGCTACGAGAATACTATTTCTTTAGTTCGACATCGCAGAATTCTATTTTCCGTCTTTTCATCATTAGAAAACTATCTGAACAACTACGTTATCCATGGTATGACTAATAATACTTAATTAAGATTCATAAACCAAATCTACTTGATGTCTACATATACTATTTATGTAATATGCGTTCTCTTATATTAACATAGGACAGAAGTTCTTAGCATTTTGAACACTATGATACCCATTTTGCTAGTCCTATATGAATTCTTCCTTACAAATAATAATATTAATAAAATGTATTAAAAACCCATTAACGACAGATCACCGAGAACGTGTTCGCAAGCACTGGAGGGACGCTACCCACCAGTTAACAATAACGGTTCTGAAAAAAATATACGAACCCGTTTCCGGAGAGAGGAAACTGTAAATTGCACATTTTGAGCGTCAGTACTTTTCGTACGTACATTGATACATCTATCAGGATCATGAGTGGCGTATTTAGGGGGGGCTATCAGACTCAACCCTCTCCCTCCGAAATAAATTTGTTAGGTTTTCGCATTCCACGTACAGCAACAATCCTTCTTACTATCTGATAATTTCATTGACTTTCCATTTTCTTGCGCTCTTTGTTCAGAAATAATACTGTATTTGTAAAATTTCATTCCATGTAAGAACTGCGTTTTTTCTTTCTTTCGTCTATTTACTCTTCTGCTTCTTTTTTATAATTGTAACTTTCTTTCGTTTCTCCTATCATACTTTCGACCGTTGTTACTTGTGATTCAAGTCTGCCGTCGTCAGTAACGCTTAAACTAAGAGGAGCTAAGTGAAACTGGTGTTCCACACCAACTGCACGAATATCAACATAAAGGACTTTAGTTATTATAGCTAAGGAAATTTACATCGTTTAGTTATAAATAAAAGTAAATATTTAAATTAAAGAAAATCAAGACGGGGGAATAAGTGGCCTTGGAAATTAGGTAGGCCAAGAGGATGATTCCTTTTCTTCTATGAATAGAACAAAAGCTTAGATTTACTGCTAAAATTCTGTGTGTTTTATATGTCATAGGATTCACCAGTCTGTAATTCTTGCTATTAAAACTGCAATCAGTATATTTCAGCTTCAACTTGTCTCAACATTTTTTTTTTTTTTCAGGTAAAAACGTACACACATAAAACTGAATATTTCCATTTTTTCTAAAGTGAAATCAGTTAAATTGAAATGAGATTACAAATATGCAACGTGTGATTACATGAGCGCTATTATTTCAGATTTGCCTGGCGGGGGGGGGGGGGGTTAAATCCTCCACCAACATGCGAGTTTTACGTTTTTCCTAGTATATTAGTAGACAATCGATTAAAATATATTTAATTCTCAAGCTCAGGTGAGCAATTGCCCCCTGCTTCCTTTGTGTTCTGCAAAATCCTAAATACCCCCGAAACAAATTCCTAAATACGCCATTGGGGATCATAGTTCTTCCTCCAAAGTGGAGTTACGGTGTCTCAGTAATAGTCTGTTCACTTCTGGTGTGAGGGTTCCTCGTTCGATTCCAGATAATGAAGGTTAGTGGTAAACAAGATTGTGTTCGTGAGTTTTCTCGGCGTTTTCCTGATTCCCCCTAAACTCTCACTTAATAAATTCCTTCGCAATAATTACTTGTAGCGTATTTATCATCTCTCTCTTCATTAACTTGAAAAGAATAAAGCTCAAGCACTTCGTTTTATTTCAGTTCTTTTGTACTGATACGAAGTAGATCAATCAAACATGTGTAGCTCCCTTTCTTTGGAATTTCCTAAAATACATTGTTTTTCAGTACGGTCGTTTCTGCAAGTTTCCGACAAGTTTTCAACTGGTCACAGAACCAAAAGGAAGCGTTTCTACACCCAGATCAGTAGCGTAGCCAGGATGTGTGTTTAAGGGGGGGGGGCAAGTGCTGTTATAGTTACATATAGAAAAATTACAAACAAAAAAATATATAAACGTAAAAATATATAAAAAATTACAAACATCAAAGTACCAAAGTACATTGTCGGGCCTCTTTGGGGAAGGCGGCCCATCTGGGCCTCTCCTTCCCTAATCCACTGACCCAGATTAATCTATAATCTATTGTCTTATCTTAGTGTCAGGAATCACTTCTCATGCGTTTTGATGGTGTTTTGAAACACTAATATATATAAATGGCTCGAGGGAAGACACTGGTAAGCGCTGGTTCTAGTGAAATTAGGTGTAGTTGGGATCGGATCACAATATATATATATATATATATATATATATATATATATATATATATATATATATATATATATATATATATATATATATATATATAGCTTAGTTTCGGAATGTTCCCGAAGATGGCAGCGGAAACTTGTTTCGTATGTATCATTGTATTGCCTTGCATGGAAATGTTGAACTCCCTTTCCCAATTTACTGGAAAATTAGAAAATGAGATTCGCCATTGTCTTCCCCCGAGCCTCTTATGTATGGTTTGAACCGTACCTTACAGCCAGGTCCGCGTTTCATGAAAGTTAAATATTCCGTTTCAATACCTTTCTCAACAGTGCACAAAGTTTAGGTAACCAGTCAAGAGATGAACCAAACTGAGGAATAACTCTGATTCCAATCAATCTCAATAAACGCACTAGGACATTATGATGACATTAAAGAAGAGTGGGAAACCAAAACCACTTGAAAAACATATGTTATTTTATACCTAGGTATAACCAAAGTGTTCATTTCTAAGTAACTTAAATAACGTGATGAAAGAAGTAAGTTTCCCTGCTGCATGAAAATATGGTATTTTATTATTATTATTATTATTATTATTATTATTATTATTATTATTATTATTATTATTATTATTATTATTATTATTATTATTATACCCGTTCATAATATTTGCAACTCCGAATTCATATATCTTGCACATGTCAATACATTATACATTCGATTACCCGAAAATACGAAAAGACTACCTTCCTCGAAATGTGAAACAAAGGTAGAATCGCGAAACGATTACTTCTCACTACCTCACTGACTCTGAGATCAAAGAATCAGTGAAATTAACTTTGCGGCAATTGAATGCTTAACTTATGAGTTACATTAAAAAATACAACTAAAATTAAATCTTTAATACAAAAATAACTATCAATACTTATTCTAAAGATTAAAAGTATAATACCATTTAGTACAGTTATTGTTGCTAGCAGTTGTTAATAGTGGTTGAAAAATGCAATGACGGGATGGAAAATAAATTGACACCATTTTTTATCATGGCAGAAAGGGAAAGTAGATTAGCTATTTTGATTGCCTACCAACTTAAGTGGAATGAATAATACAATCTATAAGCTTAATGTAAATGAAAATCATACATATTAACTACGTTTTTGTTGTAATATATGCATAAGACGACTGTTTCATCTTTTGTAAAGCACTTGAATTCAGATACGCAGTCGCGAAGTTCAGCTTTAGCTTTAGGCATATTTAAATCTTTAAATCTTAAATCTTTTGAATTCCAACAACAATCAACACATGCACACTAAACCACTACTCATGGAATCTGCTCAACTGAGTTTATATAACAATGGTTAGAGTGAAAGTACGGTTGCCGGATTGAACTTTAGTCAGAAACAATCTTCGCTGAAAATGGCGCCTTAAGCCAAAAGTTTGCCACCATTCTGTTCTGATAAGAAAAGAAAAAAAACTCCCTTTCTGCGTACATGGAAAGGGAAAGTGCGCTTAAACTTGAAGCTGATACAAGGTCATTGGATTCAAGGAAATTATAAATTCAGTTTAGGGGTACAAAACAAACAAAATATTAATAAATAGGATTTTTTTACTGAATATGAATTTTTTGTCAAAATATTATGAAATATGAAATTTGAAAACACACTATTTCGTTTCTACATGTCATGAAATATAAATATCCTTGTCCCATTGCCCTATGGGGCATGCTTTAAAACATGTAATTTCATAGCTTGTCTCATGATGATAGTCTAAAATGGGTGGCCTCTCAGATTTCTAAAGAGGGCAAGTTGTTATAGCTTGGTTATGTGGTGCGAACGTGATGAAATTAGCAAATGTGTTGATTGTGTCGCGAGGGACAGTATCCAAGCAGATGAGGGCCTACAAAACTTAGGCAAAATCACATTGGCGAAGAGGTATAAGGGTCGGAAGAGAACTCTCGGTGTAGATCCCACCGAACATTAAAGTAGATTGTCACTCGGAATCGTCGTGTAACTGCACTGCAAATGATGGAGGAACTCAAGCGACACATTATAGAGCCAGTATCGATAATCACAGTCGCCGCAAGTTATATGGTATGGAGATACGAGGTCGGGTTCCAAGGGTGATAAGGGATCATGACGCTTTATCACGTCGCTAATGGTGCTGCAAACATGCAATGTGGAACACTGATGATTGGAGCCATGTGATATAAGTAGTTTGCTATAGATAATGGCTGTGTGGTATATATGGTAGACGCCCCAAGAAACGTATGATCCACAGCGTCTCTGTTCAACCGTGAAACATGGCGGTGGTTCTGTAATGCTACATGCAGTATTGTACAGTAAGTAGTGTGCTGATACTTAGCGATCGTGTCACTGACGGTGATTATGTCATCATTTTGGGGAACCAGATGGATCTTATGGTCCAACAATAATGCCAAATTACAAGATGACAATGCGTCCATTTCCACAGCTGAAGTTATTGCTGCATAGTTTGAAGTACATCGGGATGAAATTGAACACCTCTCCTGGCCTGTGAACCTGAACATAATTAAATATCTGTGATTCGTTTTGCAGACACAAATTCGAAGTAGATTGTCACCTCTATCCTCTCTCACAGAACTGAGTGATGCGCTTTACGCGAAATGATGTAATATATCATTTGCTACCATTCACGGCCTCTGTGCCTCCATTCCAAGTTCCATCAATGATGTTCTGTGAGCAAAAGGAGATCCAATTTCATACTGATCTAGTAAGTTACACTTTTAGGCGTTCCTCTTATATTGATAACTTAAGTACTTATTGATTTAAAATATAGTTGGAAGTGCCTGAAATAAGTTTCTCTGAAAAACAATAATTTGATATTTTTCAGAAATATGAAAGGGATCTCGAGATAGATGAATGTGTTAACATTAGAGCCTTTTGACATAAAAGCGCAACTTTTACACATCCTAGCCAGAAAGTGATTCACAAGAGTGGAATGTGCCTGTCACAAATATTGGTATATAAAAGGATTATTCTTAAAAGGAAATGTTGTGTTTCTAGTGTTGTAATTGTGTAATAGGTTATTTATTTCTCAAATGACTGTGACAAACTTCGTATTAGAAAGCAACACTGCCAACTGTAGAGACATGTCCTTAAACGTAGGAACAATTGGACACTTTTGATGAGAAAGTGGACGTAGGAAGGGACGAATTTCGTAAATTGGTAGGAAACGTAGGGATTTTATGACAAAGTTATGGAATAAAACTCAAGAGCAATTAGCCGTCATACTGGTAACATTGATTGGTTAATGCCGCCATGCTTCACTCTATCCTGATAAATTGTAATTCTACGTGAGTTATCATTCCTACTTTCGATCATTACAGATTGTAACTCCGAAAAGAATAAAGAAAAATATATTACCGTAAAATGTGAGTTGACTGTAACGAATTTCCTCTATGTTGAGTGACACAAACCAAAGGTAAGAAACAAAATTAGCCAGAACAAGAAAAAGGCTGTAGAACTTTTGATATAATGGATCAGTATCCATCTCTCCACAATCAAAGTACTATAAAGGTTCACTTGTCCTTTACAAGATTTGAAACCAGTAACGTCATTTGAAATTTTGCCAGGCAGCAAAGTTGTCTATTGACATAAGAATTTCATGTTTTTATTAGTACCGGTATAATAGTATACTATTTATTAAGAAGCATGTTTCTCAAACTCAGGGGGGAGATCGCTCATCCCAAATGATGCCTCTGTTTGATGCAAAGTTATTGGAAAAGAGCTCGGTAATAGTATACATGAGACCGCCCTTGTTTCCGGTGCTCCAGGATACTTCTTACTCTTGCATTACGTAGGGAAATGATGTTATTTCATGTGCAAGTGGTAACAGAACACATAGGAAACCCAGATCATCTTGTATTCACACTCCAATATAAAGTGTGAATACACCCTGATCTGCGTTTCTTCTGTGTTCTATTACCACTTCCACATGAAATACCATTTCCCTACGTAATACAAGAGTAAGAAGTATCCTGCAGCACAAGACATGCGATATGCGTTAAATCCCCCCCCCCCCCCCCACAGTCACATATAAAGTACAAGGGCACTACACATGCACATAGAAAGTACAAGGTCAAATGTGAGGAATAAAAGTAAAATGACAATAAGGAGCAGAAGGAGCGCAAGACATGCGATATGCGTTAAATCCCCCTTCCCCCCCCACACACGCTCATAGATAAAGTACAAGGGCACTACACATGCAGATATAGAGTACAAGGCCATAATGTGTTAAAGTAAAAAGAGAATAAAGAACAGAAAGCATTAAAAAATCGAGTTTAACTCTACAAAAGAACGTTCCATTGAAAAGCGAGGAGGAAAAACTGCACCTCGTTTTCCTCCTCGAATTTCCAATGAAACGTGTTTTCCAACAGCGAAACATGTTCCTTTCCGTAAAATAGAACCGCATCCCTACCAATCCATAACACAACTTACAGATGCGGAGCACCAAGTGCTCCTGCATCACACCAACAGCACAGCACTTTTTTTATTTTATACTTATTTCGACGATTTCGCGTTTACACAAGAAGCAGTTCACGTAAAACGGAATAACGATGACAATCCTCCTTCCATCTTGTTAATGACTTCTTTTTCATACCATGCTGCCACCTACCGCTGCTTATGTCAGTGTGTGCAAACCCATCACTAAAAATGGCATCTGTGCTTAGAGTTCCAAGATGTAATACGATCAGCGAGGAATTTTCCTCAATTTATACACGTAATTCTAAGCATCATAATTCGCATTGAAATGACCAGAAACTAAAAGTAAACATAAAAAAAGCAAACTTCGCGTTACGTTCTTTTCACGAAAACCTGTACGCAATGACTCCCAAACTTCCTTTCTCACTGCAAACACCGCTAAGCAATCATGCATGACTTGGTACTACTAGATACACCTCAGACATTTGCACATCAGCAGTAGTGAAGGTAAACACGACTGAGGAAGAACAACAAAGTGTAAGAAAACAACGTTATTTTTTATTTTCGTATCAGTCGGTAAGTAAATGAAAGTGGGTTTGTTACCCCCTATTTAAGTTCGTAGATACTCAATGAATAATCCCTAAAAGTATGAGCGTCCAGCTCCTTCTGGAACTGATGCGGTCTTACGTATACTATATCCAAGAGCTCTATGTAGAACAGAAAAGTGCATTTCATTATTTTCAAAAAAAAAAAAAAAAAAAAAAAATAATGGGCAGGACATCACAATGATAAAGGATTTCTGGTAAGCATATACTTTAAAGTAAAGGATTAGATTATGTACATAATTTTATGTAGCAAGTTACGTATATTGACGACCTTGACGGTCAATGTTCCGTTAAAGGGGTCCAGTGTCTTTGACACCACTTCTTTCTATTGATTTTCGTTTGATTACATAATATAACGTTATATTAGGTTAGATCAGGTTAGGTTAGGTTAGGTTAGGTTAGCTTAGGTCAGGTTAGGTTAGGTTAGCTCAAGGGGGTCCAGTGTAGCTTTGGACCCCCTTAACGGAACATGGACCATATTGACATTTATAATGGGCATTTATTCTGTTAATTCTGCCAGCTTTTCAATATGACAATAATCACTTATGAATAGGTTAGTTTAAATTAGGTTAGATTAGGTTTGGTTTCGTTCACTTACCTTAGTACGTTGTTTTGCTGCGACGGGATTTATCAGAACTTAACCCTTTTTAATGCATGGTCATATACTCAGTATTAATATGTAAATTTCTCTTAGAAACTTATCGGTAAAACGTAAGAACATTTTAAATCAGTTGTAGAGACTTAGCTAAAATAATTTTGACAACACTATTTGTACATAAATGTAAACAATATACAGGAAAATCCTCACTAGACGGCCGAAAATATCAGATAGACTATGTTATGATTCAGGACAGGTATCGGAAAAGCCTGAAGAGCGCGAAAAACCTTCCCAGGACGGACATTTTCTCTGATAACCTTGTGCTGGCCGAAGTGGATATTTAACTGAAAAAATGTAAACAAAAGAAAAGTAAGCAACAATATCTTGAATACTGAAAAGTTGAAAAACGAAGAAGTAAAAAATCTTTTAGTTGAAAAGTTCGAAGAAAAGTACTGAAACGAGGAAAGCGCACGCGCAGGTAGTAACAGACGATAAAAGCATGTTAAATTTTGCATACAGCAGGCTGAGGGAGAAGCAGTAGGTTACCGTGAACACAAAACGGCAAAGAAACCATGGGTTACAGAACAGATATTTCAGAAAATGAGGCGAAGGTAGACATGGAAACAGGTAGTTAAACAACGAGTTACGAAGAAACAGACAGAGCAAGGGAAGAATTTTACAAAAGAAAATGTGAGGACACAGAAGAATTAGAAAAACTTGGGAAATATGAGGAAATGTACAAGGAGGTGAAATTCATGGAATTTCGGAGGAAACAAGGGGATATTATGATGGCAGTAGAAAATAAGATGGAAAGGTAGTCAGCTAGAAAATTGAAGTCTTAGCAAGATGAAAATAAAATATTGAGAACTTATATGAAAGTAAGGATAGACCGTGTGGCCTAGATGTTGAAGCAGAAAATTAAGTACGCGAGGACGATAATGGGTGAGTTTGAGGATGAGTTTCGGGGTGAGTTTGTAAAAGCTATATAAGAGATTAGGAATAGAAAGCCAACCGAAATAGATAATATACCAATCAAATTCGTTAAAAATATGCGAGACAAGATCAAGGATAGGGAATATTGTTTCTACTCTGTAATGAAATATATGAAACAGGAGAGTGACTAAAAGATTTCTTGAAGACGATCATGATACCGATGACTATGAAATCGAACCCAGAGATGTGAGGATTATAGAATTATTATTATCATATTCCATGCAGCAAAAATTTTCCTTCGAATACGGAATAGAATGTTGTATGGAAGAACAAATGAGAAAGTTGAGGAGGAACATTTCGGGTTCAGGAGAGGTAAGGGCACAGGAGATGCAATTGGATTATTAAAGGTGATCAGTGAAGGGTTTATAGAAAAAAGGAAAACGGTGTATGATGTATTTATTGATATAGAAAGCTTTTGACCATGTGAATTGGGAATTGTTGTTGGGAGTTCTGAAAAAAGGTTGGGTTGAGATAGAAAGATAGAAGACTCATAAGGAATTTATATAGGAATCAACAAGTAAGTGTTAGAATAAGAGAGGAAATGACAGAGGAGAGTGCAATCAAAAGGGGAGTTTGACAGGGATGCTGTCTCTCTCCAATATTATTTAATATATATTTAGAAGAGATAGTGAAAAAGAGCCTACATGGTGAAGATGGCATTTCGGTGAGAGGTAGAATGATTAGGTGTATAGGTTTGCAGATGATAGTGCTTGTAGCGGAATCAAAAGTAAAATCAATAAGATGTTAGAAAATTTTATGAAAGGCTGTGAAGAATAGAATGGAAATAAATGTTAGAAAAACAAAAAGCCATGGTGATTGAACCGAAGCGATTGGTGTCAAATATAGAAGTAGGAGGGGATAAAATAGAACAGATGACTAGTTTCCGATACCTGGGTAGGATAACTAATGGTAATATGAAGTGCGAATGTTAAACAAAAATAAGGATAGGAATGGCGAAAGAAGCCTTTAAGAGGAAGAAAAGACTGTTTTGTGAAACTTTAAATAAAGAGTTAAGAAAAAACTGATAAAATGATTCGTGTGGGGCACTGTACTGTACTGTATGGGATGTAAAATGGACATTACGCAAAAATGATGAAAAACTACTGGAAGTTTTCGAAATGTTGATGTGGAGAATAACGGTGAGAGCTGGCTGGGTTGAGCGGAAAACGAATGAGAGGTTGTTAGAAATAATGGGGGTAACAAAAAACGAAGAATCTCAAATACTGTTCAGTATTCAGATAAACTTCCCTTTAGTTTCTAATATTGTATGGTCGAATGCTTCATTAAAATTTTTGCTTTAAGTGAATTGCTTCATGTTGAATTACATTTAGAGATTCTTCAACAACAGATTCTTTCAGCGACGGAAGAATCTTTCGAATTCACTTCAACGGAGGGAACTCAAAATCTGATACTTTAGTCCAAATCTTCTGTAATTTGTCTTTGGTAGTAGTAAAAACGTCAAATCCAGACTGTATTTTCTGCTTCAAAACTGACAGACAAGATCTCACAACTTGATCTGCTTTCCCGAGACTGATTTCTCTGTCTTGTAATATACTGCAACTTGCTGAAATGTTGATAGGATTTGTAAAATTATAGAGATAATGAAACAGAAGTCTGTAATGTGTAACACTTTTTTAAAGTCCCGTAGCTTTAATAGATAATTCAGTATCTACATGACCTGATTTCCTTTGAGAACTCCAGAATAAATACTATACTATCCAAATTCTTTTCAATATTTTATCGTTGATCTAAGTGTCCAGTCCATGATTGATCCATCAGCCTCTTACGATTTTAGCGTTGTGCATCTGTGATATTCAATGATTTCTGAGCAACCTATACAGTAGCTTGGCTAACTCAAAATGATGGGTAAGGGAAAAAAGGGAGGAATATCACAAAACTGGATTTTCGAGAAAACGGCGATTTTGTATTTTAAACCGCTTAGTAAAGAATAGGGTAGTCAAATCTTTTACCCCGTTTTACATGGACATTTTGACATTTAGGCATGCATGGCATATACTGTCAAATAGTACTAAGAGTCACCAACAGATAGGACAAAGCACACACATGGATATTCCTTGTTTTTTCCCCTTACCCTTCAAATACTCTTTGCCATTAGGGATCGCTTAACAAGTATGAACTATTACGATATGAAGTTGATGATCATAGCAATGAGTATAGGGAACTGGTTTCTGAACTTCTTGTAATAGTTTCTGAACTCCTTTCTTGCATCCTGTCATCTCAACACCAGTCATAATACTGACAAATTATAGCTTCTTTTCGAAATCTTGCTTTAGAAATAGTTTCAAAGACTTTCTCTGATATGACTTTAAATCAGTGATCGCCAAAGCGTCGATCGCGAGCTACGATAGATCGCGTTAATGCTCCAGTTACGCCTAGTTTATTAGGCAATAAACAAAGGATGGATTTTCTTTTTTTTAAAAAAAAATAAATGGTAGTTCTTTTGGTTGGTAGATCACAGTAAGATTCAAAAACGGTATGGTAGCTCAGAAGCATCATAAGTTTCGCTACCACTGCTTTAGATGATAAAAAAGACCCAATAAATATTCATACACATTTCCTTCTTTCACAAATCTCACAACCAATGACAAATTTTCCCATCAGAGGAGTCCAGTGTTTCATATTATTTCAATCAAAGAAACTGTGATTTACTTTTATCATATTCTATTTTCATTTTGTCCAATACTATCTCTGCCAACACATTCATTATTTCGTTCTGAACTTCAAGTGACATATATTGAGCATTCTAAGGAATATGTATAAATATGAACTTTAGAATCGATTTTTTTTCTATTATACACTTGAACAGTGCTATATTTAAAAAAAAGTCCAGTAGAACTTAGTTCATAAGGATTTAATTCTTGCAGATCTTTGGGTCCATATCCTCAATCCCCACGATATAGTGACTAATTTACTGTGAGAATCTGCACTACCTCAACTATATACTTAATATGGTACCTATTTCTTGTTATCTGTTTCGCACCTAAAATTATATTAACATTACCCCCCGTACTGTCTTAATGTAAGTTGTTCTCAAATTTGAATTTCTTCTATGTGTCTTCTAAAGAAAGAGTGCTTATCAAATTCTTTTCCTTGCTCCAATGCTAACTTCCAATTGCAAAACCCTGCCACAGTAAAGGTCTGATCCCATAGACTGTTCTTTAAAAGCATTCTACAAGAATAGGAGAATGCTTTGTCCCTTAAAATGGAATTTCTAACCAAACCTTTATGTGATATCGCTGACTTTGCAAACTACGTTCTTTTTCACTGAACTTTGTTTTAAGTACTCACGTAGATTGGGCTGAGCAGGTCTTTCATCCCAAAAATCTGTCACTTATGGAATAAAATTCTAGGTTGTAGTTTTTGTATTGACAACTTGCTCTGAATATTACCTACTGAATCTTCAACGCCAGGTTTCTTCACTGTGATTTTTCATGTTGATCGCTTATGGATCATTGATTTGAGCATTTGATTCTCTCGTCCAGCGAATAACAGACTTATCCATACTATCTTGAAAAGATTTCTTTTCTTTCCTTCTTCTTCACTATTAATAATGTTTATCAGGAAAAAGCACCAGACGAGTCGTCTCCACGAGCTAAGAATGTAAAAAACAGAGAATTATATTACTTTATTTGTGTCTTATAATTTAAGTTCATCAGGTAAGTTGGTGGAGAAATATTTCGAAGCTATCCTTTTTCTTCTTCTGCAAGACTTATTATTTACCAAAATTGTCCCAATCTTTAGCGAGATGTTTCATATCAGTATTTGTTTTGAAATCTTTACTGTTTTATTGAACTTTGAATTGATCACATTAATATTTCCTCCTTGAGTCTAATACTTTTGATCTGTCGTTTATTATATGAGCTATGAAGTAATTCAATCTAATTATAGAATTATTCCAGACGAGATTAAACATTTTAACATAAATCTTATAGTTTGCCAGTTATACTCTGCTAGTATTTGCTTGTATGAGAAAGATTCTGTCCAAGTAGTTGATGAAGTATAAAATTATGTGGATTAATTTTTGAAGAGGTCATACCTTTAAAAATGTGGTTTAAAGTGCCAATTCCTTTATCACACCAACAATGGCATGTTTTCTTCTTTTTAATTTGATGTAATTTAGTAGGTATTAGTGCAGTTCCTAGAAGGATTCTAGGGTAATTTTCTTCATGATAACTTCCATACGAGACCAGTTATTTATATAGTGACAAGGTTTATTTTTTTATTATTTTGAATTATAGACCAATAAAGTTTTCCAGAAGGGCTTTTAATTGTTTTGACATAATTCCACTTCACATTTGTACTTTTCCTCTATGACATAATTAAAGTTATTATATGGTATTTTGATTGGAGATCTTCTACCTTCCTTTCATGGACTTTTAGCGGCTACGTCAACATTATTATTATGTTCTATTTCTACATGATCCTTCATGAAAATGATGTTGAATTTTTAATTTTTTTTCTATCATAATTTTATACAGATATTTAATGTTTAAAACATTTCATAGCGTGTTATGATTCCAGTTTATAGAATTTAATGATTGGAACACACGTAAAGAATCAGTACAAATTATAGTTGAAAAAAATATTTTGTTGCTTAATATAAATTAATACTAGTCGAATCACAAAAGATTCTCCATCATAATTTTGTACTTAATATTTGATTGTGATCGACATTTCTGAGATGTAAATAGTTGCACCTACATTAGTATTTTATTTTGAAGCGTTAGTATACATTAACAGAGATTCTTTGTCAATTTCTTGTAATTGATCCCTCCAAATGTTCTGGTAAATTTTGTTTTTAAGAACGCAATTTTCTAAGTGAATATAATTAGGAATGATTGATTTATACAGATCAAGTTAATATCATATTTCCAAGAAAAGCAAGGGTAAAGATGCTATTGCAACAGATGATACTTCTTTCCCTTCAAAGTATAACGTTTTTAGATGCGTAGATCAACCCCAACCTTTGTAGAGGTTGAAGATCTCTCTTTCCTTCAGTTTTCCTCCTTTGGTAGTAGTACTTTTAAACTATAACTCTTTTTTTGTTTGTTCTAATTGATGCAAATAATTGAAGCGGTTAAAAGATAGAAGACGTATTGTAATAAATTGTACATTTTGATAAAAAGAACAATGACTTTCACAACTTTGTCCGTTAACATATCCCCTTCATTGTTTCTAAATCTCTGCACTCAGACGAGGACTCACGAAATAATGTGTTACGTAGCATGACTAACATATAACACGTGCACTGAACCGCCAGAATACAACATTTTAAAAAATGTAACGTAATGCCTTCATCGTCTAAGCGCTTCAATTCTAGGATAAAAGTTCAAGGTATGAATATTAACTACTGTTGATTGAATGTCATGACAAAGTTGTAAAACTCAGCGTGTAAATTAAAGTTGGAAGGAACAATATCTTTTAATCTATGTAAGATTTTAATTATTCATCTGTAGTATTTAATTCAGCATTGTAAGTGCCATCTAGCTCATATTCTTTTTAATTCAAAAAATCTAATGAAGATTATGATTTGGATCAAAGCTAATTACAAGATGAAGTCAAACTATTTTATGTGTTTGTATTTAGATTTAGGTTTAAACATACCCGAAAAGCAGCATTGAAGAGAATATAAGAATGATTTTACTTCTTGCGTGGAGTACAGGAGCTCATAACATAGTACGTTGAACTACCACTATATTCTGCAGTAGACATTGGCTAGTGTAAGGCAGTTCTCAGTAGGTATATAGGAAAGAGTTTAAAAAACCCTTCGAAATTTAATGTTTACATTGGTTAAAATTACATTTTAGGGATTGCCAAACATCTGAAATAAGATTTATGTTCTTTTTAGAAAAAGTTTCTTCTGATTTTTTCCCCAGAACTAAATTTTTCTATTATTTTGGGTTTGCTTTTTATCGAGTTATTCTTCTGTGTACCGAAATTGGATTTCATAATGATAAAACTCTAAACCGTGTCACTCATTTACAGGCAGATGTCATAGATATATAAAGTGAAACAGCGTTTAATTCGTTTTGGTTTACTGATATATCACAAAATTTCTTTACAAATATTTACTTAATTTTTCGTAATTAAGCAGAATTCAGACTACATTATAGACAATCAATATAGTTTTATTTTGGACTAGCATCAATTACCCGCTTCGCTGGGTTAAATTAAGAAAAAACAGTGATATGTTTTGTCAGTCAGTCACTTTTTACAATTACTAAAGCGCTCCTTGATACCTAGGTATTGGTCATTTTCGATGATTTTTATATATCCCCTGTCATCCCCATGTTGCGGGCCACGGCATCGGAAGTGTCATTGTTCATCTCAGAGACCCCGAAAAGTATGAATTCGACACTGCAAAAGTATCCGGACACCTGGCTGAAAGTGACTTACAAGTTCGTGGCGCCGTCCATCGGTACTGATGGAATTCAATATGGTGTTGGCGCACCCTTAGCCTTGATGACAGCTTCCATTCTCGCAAGCATACTTTCAATCAGGTGTTGGAAGGTTTCTTGGGGAATGGCAGCCCATTCTTCACAGAGTGCTGAACTAAGGAGAGGTATCGATGTAGGCCGGTGAGGCCAGGCACGAAATCGGCGTTCCAAAATATCCCAAAGGTGTTCTATAGGATTTAAGTCAGGACTCTGTATAGGCCAGTCCATTACAGGGATGTTATGGTCGTGTAACCACTCCGCCACAGGCCGTGCAGTATGAACAGGTGCTCGATCGTGTTGAAAGATGCAATCGCCATCCCCGAATTGCTCTTCAACAGTGAGAAGCAAGAAGGTGCTTAAAACATCAATGTGAGCCTGCGCTGTGAGAGTGCCACGCAAAACAAGGAGTGCAAGTCCCCTCCAAGAAAAACACGACTACACCATAACACCACCACCTCCGAATTTCACTGTTGGCACTACACGCGCTGACAGATGACGTTCACCGGGCATTCGCCATACCCACACCCTGCCATCGGATCGCCACATTTTGTACCGTGATTCGTCACTCCACACAACGTTTTTTCACTGTTCAATCGTCCAATGTTTACGCTTCTTACACCAAGCGAGGCATTTACCTGCGTGATGTGTGGCTTATGGGCAGCGACTCGATCATAAAATCCAAGTTTTCTCACCTCACGCCTAACTGTCATAGTACTGGAGTGGATCCTGATGCAGTTTGAAATTCCTGTGTGATGGTCTGTATAGATGTCTGCTTATTACACTTTACGACCCTCTTCAACTGTCGGCGGTCTCTGTCAGTCAACAGACGAGGTCGGCCTGTACGCTTTTGTGCTGTACGTGTCCCTTCACGTTTCCACTTCATTATCACATCAGACACAGTGGACCTAGGGATGTTTAGGAGTGTGGAAATCTCGCGTACAGACTTCTGACAAGTGACACCTAATCACCTGGCCACGTTCGAAGTCCGTGAGTTCCGCGGAGCGTCCCATTCTGCTTTCTCACGATGTCTAATGACTACTGAGGTCGCTGATAATGAGTACCTGGCAGTAAGGGGCAGCACAATGCACGTAATATGAAAAACGTGTTTTATTTGGGGGGGGTCCGGATACTTTTGATCACAAAGTGTATATATATATCCCCCTCTCCTCCCACAATTTTTGCGGAGCTCAATTTGGATTTAAATGACATCAGAAGTGTCACTGTTCATCTCAGCAAGCTCAAAGGCTAGAGATTCGACACTAATATCGGTCATTTTCGGTTATTTGTAAATGTCTTTCCCTTCCTTTAAGTTACATCGTCAAAGTGGTATGACAAAAATCATCTCATGTTCGAACTTAATCTAGGTTGAAAATTTGATCGAGATCGGTCCGGAGGTTCAAGAGTTATTAAGTTTTATTTGTTTTTATATATCTCCCCCTCCTACCACCTCCCCTAAGTTCTATCGTCAAAGTGAATAGATAAATACCATCCCAGTCTCGAACCTGATCTATGTTGGAAATTTGATCGAGATCGGTCAGGTGGTTCAAGAGTGAAGTCACATAGACAGTCACTTTCATTTTTTTTTTACATATATCTCCGCCTCCCTCTTCGCCTCCCCTTCCCTCCCCTACACAGTCAAAGTTAAATGATAAAAATTATCCTAAGCGCGAACGTCATCTATGTTGAAAATTTGATCGAGATTGTTGGGTGGTTCAAGGGTTATTAAGTTTTATTTGTTTTTATATATTTGTCCCCTCACCTCCCCTTCCCCTAAGGTGTACCGTCAAAGTGATATGATAAAAACCACCCAGGGTCCGAACTTCATCCATATTGAGCATTTGATTAAGATCGGTTCTGTGGTTAAAAAGCGTGATGAAGTCACAAAGCGTGAAGACGGTCACTTTTATTACTTTCCTTTTACATATATCTCCTCTTCCTCCTCCCCTAGGTTCTACCGTAAAAGTGAAATAACAAAAACATCCCAGGCCCGAACTTTATCTATGTTGAAAGTTTGATCAAGATAGGTCTGGTGGCTCAAGAATTATTAAGTTTCATTTATTTTTATAGATTTCTCCCCTCCCCTTCCCCTCTTCTAAGTTCTACCGTTAAAGTGATATAATAAAAACCACCTCAGTTCCGCACCTTATGTATGCTGATTTTTTTTAAAAGATCGGTAGGGTGGTTTAAGCGTGATGAAGTCACAAAAGCAGTCACTTTTATTTTTACCTTTTTGACATATCTCTCCCCCTCCCCTTTGTTGCACTGTAAAAGTGAAATGAAGAAAACACCCCAGGCCCGAAGACTATCTATGTTGAAAGTTTGATCGAGATCGGTTGGGTGGTTCAAGAGTTATTAAGTTTTATTTATTTTCATATATAGATATTTCCCGTCCTCCCCTCCCCCTCCCCAAAGATTTACTGTCAAAATGAAATGACAAAAAACTTCCCAGGTTTGAACTTCATATATGTTGAAAATTTGATTGAGATCGACCGGGTGGTTCAAAAGTAATTAATTCACAAACATAGTCACTTTTATTTTTATATTTATTAATTTTTGTATATCTCCCCCTCCATCCCCTTCCCTACGTTGGTCCGTCAAAGTGAAATGATAACAATCATCCTAGTCCCGAACCTCGTCTACATTAAAAATTTGATCAAGATCGGTCGGGTGGTTCAAGAGTTATTAAGTTTTATTTATTTTTTTCTATGTCCCCCACCTCCCCCTCCCCTAAGTTGTACCGTCAAAGCGAATAGCTAAAAACACTTCCAGACCAGAACCGCATTTACGTTGAAAATTTGATCGAGATCGGTCGGGCAGTTCAAGAGATTAAGAGTCACATACATAGTCACTTTCAATTTTATAATATAGATTACTAGCAGCGTTCACCCCGCTTCGCTGCGGTCATCCCGGAACGCAATAAACTTTGTTACTTAGATAATTTTTACTTTTTCGCTTTCAAGTGATTTATAGCGCCTGTCAGTTATGTTAACCCGCCGAGTCACAGGGTCATGCGGGTTGCATATAAATACGTTTATTTTTATACCTATGATGAACTAATAACAAAGGATTTGTACGTATGGACACCTGAATGGTCAATTATCTCAAGACACTGGTAATTGAAAATTAAAGTGATATGATAAAAACCATCTAGGGTCCACATCCTAACAACCCCCCAAAAATGAAAGAAATCGGTTCAGCCGTATTAGCGTGATGAGCGGACAAAGGATTTTTTTTACGTATTGACACCTGATTGGTCAATTATCTCAAGACACTGGTAATTGAAAATTAAAGTGATATGATAAAAACCATCTAGGGTCCAAATCCTAACAACCCCCCAAAAATGAAAGAAATCGGTTCAGCCGTATTAGCGTGATGAGCGGACAAAGGATTTTGTGCGTTCTCTTTTATATATATAGATTGAGTTTGTTTCTTTGAAGAGAAATTTTTAAATTTTACGTCCCACGGTTATGCCGGTTAGGTTAAAAGATGAGAAATGAATAAAATGGTGGAACGAAGAAAGTGGGAGGAAACGGGTAAATCCCGAGAAATCCCACGCACAGGGTATTTGTCCACCACTTTGTTCTCTGTTACTTTATTGTGCCTTATAACTGATTCCATACGTTGCCATCAGTTCAATTACTAGTAACTGCTTCTTCTACTAAGTATGGGAATAATGAACTAATAAGGTATATATTAGGAGTCCTGAGTATCCTATCTACCACATTTTTTCTTCTTTTTTCCGTATGTGTGTGTGAATAACTCAAAAATGCACAGTATGAGAATTTTCGAAAGTGATCCGTATGATACTCACAAAATGCTAATAAGTGAACTAATTGTTTCATTTAATCTTTATACACCATGCATGGTTTTGAACGAAATCGTAAACTCTCATATTGGGAGCCCTGTGACCCCCCTAATTATCAGAGAATACATACCTCGTCAGAAGGCTTATGGAACACTGATTCCAACGAGGTAACATTTGTGCAATTCCCGTCGTATTCACAGAATAAGAAGGGAAAAAATCTAAAAAAAAATGAAAAAATAGAATTTGGGGACCCTGACAATCCTTACAGTCGCTCTACACTGACAAAATGAAGTAATGTATATGCGTTACACTTGTGACAATAATATCAGATATAAGAAAATGGTAGCCATTGTTGCAATACAAAACGACATAAAAATTCAGAACAAAATTCCTATAAAAACGCTCTGTATGTCATTTTCGAAGTGCTGTTGCAGACCTTCACATTATATGTACACCATTTTCTCATTATTGTCCGTAGAAAATACAGAAACAAGAATTATGCTTCTAGATCAATTACGTGAAAATATATCTTGTCTTATATGGAACCGCCCAGGAAATAAGTGTAATTTACGTCAAAAAACTGAAATTCAAAAAAATTGCGAACTTTGACAATCCCCTGCTCCCCTTACATAAGCAACAAGTAGTTTTGCAGGAAATTAGCATGTAGTGAACTACTTTATTGCTCACATACCAATTTTTGACTGACCCCCAAGGGGGAGGGAATGGCCCTCCAAAAAACCTGATGCAACATAACATAAAACGTTAAATTTACCCTTCCCTCTCCGCCGTAGTACCCCCTACACACATAAAATGCACATCGGCAGCAAGCTTCATTCTTCAGAAACACAGCTACCAACATTATCTTCGTAGTTTAAATAAGGCCTGAGCTATTAAGGTTTAAAGCTTTAACACACCAGTTGCACCTTTCGGCCGTTAAATGTTAATATTTTTTTATAGTGCAGAGAGTTGAATTTCCAATAATTATGACGTCGTAAACTGTGCATCCAGATTTTTGGCATACAGCAACAGACTTGGAAATAGCATTTTCAAAAAGCATTTTGTAAATATAGGTGTAATCTGATTTACTTCCGATTTTTTTTTATATTCTTTACTAGCTGAAAATACCCATTCTTCGCATGGGAGCTGTATTTGGAAGTCAATGCCTGTGGGAGTATCTTCATTGATCTCAGCGACCACGTAAACTATGGATTTGACACTAATATCGCTCATTTTGGATTATATTTACATGTCTCGGTAACCTCCCCCCCCCCCGCGCGCAGGTGACCCACTGCTCGCATACAATGATATCTAAATTTGAAAGTCATCGCTAATGAAAGTGTCACGATTGATCTCAGCGACTGCGAAAACTATGGGTTTGACACTAATATCGGTCATTTTGGATTATTTTTACATGTCTCGGTAACCTCCCCCCTGGTAAACGCCGGCCCACATGCAATGGTGGCTGAAGTTGAAAATCACCTTTAATGGAAGTATCACCATTGATCTCAGCGACCGCGAAAACTATGAATTTGACACTAATATCAATCATTTTTTACTACTTTTACATGTCCCGGTATAAATGATCCCCCTGAGACCCCCCGGTTCGAATTTTGAAAAGAACGCTTCGTCTTAGTCTGAGGTCTGAACCAAAGTACACGTGACCAAACTTTGGTAGCTCTCGGTCCACTCGTCTGGTCCCCAGACCGCACACAGACACACTATTTTATTTATATTATCTTTAAAATATTAACTAAAATTCACAAGGGTGTTGGGTAAGAGCTTTTCTTTTTTTCTTTTTTTCGAGTTTAACGTCCCACGTTATGTACTGAAGCTAAAGGAGACGTCGATGATGATAATGAATGAAATGATGGAATGAGGAAAGTGCAAATAACAGAACACCGAAAAAAAAAAATCCATGCACACGGTCTTTGTCCAGTACCAAGCTCACTTGGCGGAAGCTGGGATCGAACCAGAAAGCCAACACATTATACGTGAAAGCTCTACCACAAAGTCACCCCGAGTGAAAGAGAGTGGCCTATACCCTTAATAATTGCACTATCTTCGAAATTTGAAGCTCTCTGAAAGAAGAAACACTACCACTCCTATCCATTTAGACCCCCAATGCATTTCATGAAATTTGAAGTAATAATTTCATTGTTCTATGAATGGGTCAAAATCTCAAATAATAATTTCGACAAAGTGGGTACTTTCAGATATCTAGGATCAATACTAACAGACCAAAATCTATTTACAAAGAAATTAAGGGTGTACTGAAGAGAGGGAATTCGTGTTATTATTCATCACAAAATCTTTTGTCGTCGCGAATTCTATCGAGGAATTTGAAGCTTAAAATATATAAAACGATAATCATGCCTGTTGTTCTGTATGGTTGCCAAACATGGTCACTTACTCTGAGGGAAGAACATAGGCTGAAACTATTTGAGAACAAGATCCTGAGACGAATATTCGGACTCAAAAGGAACGGGAATGGAGAATGGCGGAAACTTCATAACGAAGAACTGCATGATTTGTACGCTTTACCAGCCATTGTTAAGGTCATCAAATCTAGGAGGCTCAGATGGGCAGGTCATGTAGCCAAGGTGGAAGAAACTAGGAACGCTTTCAAAGTTTTGACTGGAAATCCAATCAGAAAACGCAGATGGGATCTCGCAGAAATAGGAATACAAAGTAGAAACTGGGTCCAAGGACAGAAGTCAATGGAGATCTTTTGCGAATGTGGCATTGAACCTTCGGGTTCCATAGGTCATATAGTTAGATAGTTAATTTTATTGTTATTTACAAAATTGCATATTTCATTCTCCTCTTGCAAACCGATGTTATGTTCAGTTACGCATTTTTGTAGTATTGGTAATGCTAATTGTTTGCAGCCCTTCCTACTGGTCTAGTGGTTACACGCATGACTTTGGTGCATGTGATCTCTGGTTTGACAGCATTGAAATTTGAACGCATGGTTATTCGAATTCCACCTTAAATTGTAGATCCACGTTTCATATGTTTCATATAACTTGAATACTTAGAAGAGACGCTAAACTTCACCAAATAAACAAAAGCTAATTATTTGCTAAATATAATTTAAAATATTTTTTCAAGGCATTAATCCTTTTCATTTATTTATTTTAAAAAAATACTTGTTGAAATCGACAGATATCTGGGAAAAAGTTACCCTTTGGAAATATAATACACAAAATATGGTTCCGACAAACAGAAATAAAACATCTAGGAGAAAATACTATTTAAAAAAATCCTTTCCTCCGATAGTTCTGGAATTTGCCGTTCTGAAAGTGAAACATTTTTCTTAAGTGATCTTCATTCGTGTTTAATTTAAAGGTCATAAATTTGTTCAATTTACGTATGAAATCCCGCAGAAAAGTCAAGTGACAATAACATGTACTGTCTGTTCTATCCAGGTTGGAACTTACGTTATTAATGTAAGCTTATGTCTTATACAGGTGGGTGCTCAAGAACAATATTTTACAAAGTATTTATTACATTTATTATAACTAAATGAATAAATACTTTCCATTAAATCAATTATTGAATGATTCGTGCACAGGACTATCGTAATGATAAAGCTGACGAAAGATAAGTGAACTGCTCTCTACGATTCCAATACCTACTGATATCTGTCATAGCGCTCAATCCATGAAACATCGAATACATTGAAGTTGGTTAACAGTGTAAAACTATTTGTCTTCATTCGGTCATTACGTTGTCATTGTTTTACGATTTATTGATTTCAACCGTTTCTGTACTTGTACACCAGGCCACCACTGACATATGCGAAAATCTTGTTATACTTTAAAAAAAAAAGGAGTAATATTTGTTCCTCTTACTAAACTTCAACACTTGATGACATATTTGTCGAAAGCACATACACTTAATACATGAATCTATAAATTATGTTTGAAACGACACAAATATATATATATATATATATATATAAAACAAGGAAAGAAACGTGTACTTACCCACGGCGACATCTCGTGTGTGTCTGCATTCCGATGGTGATAATTTAAAATGAGGATTGTAGACACCACGGAAGAGGCAACCATGAACATGATGCAGTTGAAATATGTACCTGTATACGAAATACCACATTTCAGAGAGAACGAATTTATATATTGATAAAGAGAAAAAATAATAAACTTCTACTAGCGTTTGTTATTAAAGCAAAATATCTACTGTTATAACATACATTTTTAAAAAATTAATCTCAAACAAGTTATGACCACAACTTGAAGTATAACATAGAAAGAATAAAGAAGAAAGAGCACCATATTCACATGCTGTTTTATTAACTACATATTATTATTGGAAATTATTATTTTCATGCAATTAATGGTACGATATAATTATTTCTATGAATAATGGCATTTAAAGCCTGGGCGCTTATTGTTAATATTTTTTATTTAGATATTCTTATTGAGTATACATGCATAGAAAGCTTTAAAATATTTAATTCTAGATGGATAATAAGTATAAATATATATATAAAACATGAAAGGAAGCTAAGAATCTGGGAATTCATAGGAGCAAACATTATTTTTTTTTTTTTTTTTAAGTGCCAAGTATTATTTTATAAAGGGAAGATTTACATGATAAATTATTACGGAGATAATTAAAAGCTGAAGTATCAAGCATAGTTTCTACCTTATTCGTTCATCAGGATTCTTTCTCCGGATCTATAACTTACGCCAGATGATCAAGAATTAAAGTCAACAATGTCTCCCAGATCCTCCTGTCAACTTTAAACTACAATATACAATATAAAGCGTTGTAAAAGGATTGAAAAATAATTTAAGATTTAAAATAATTTAAAAAGTACAATGTAGGAATGGATATGAGGTCTTAATTTAACCAAGAATAAAGTAAGAATTCTACATTTTTTCCTCGTGTTTGTGCATATTACGCAAACATCTAAGTGACTACTATATTTTGCGATCTACAAGAAAGAATTTTACCTTTGCAGAAACCTTTTTTTTTTTCTTCAAAAGAAGGAGTTGCCCCAGGATGCTGGACTTTTTATCCAGTCATTAAACTTTAAAATATGATTTTCTAGTTTAACGACCAGACATATTAGGTATCTACACTTTTAGTTTTATTTTATAGCACAACCATTTGTTACTTGGAGGCAGAGGGGTATGTTCACTTGAGTTTTGTTTCTTTTTTGGTAGGCATGCGTCCTCATTTAGTTTTGGTTATATTGTGAGAGTTATGGCTTTCTTTTTTGTAAGGTTAAAGGTGATTGGATAACTTCAGGTGGTTACAGGATTTATAGTTAGGTAGAACATTTATAATTGAAGATAGATAAAATCTGCTGCAATCAAAATTGTCACAAAATCAGGATCTTCTTTGATCTGAAAAAAGACTTATTAGACATGGATAGAAATGGTTAGTGCTTAGGAATTTAAATGTAAAATAATCAAAGAAAAAAATATTCGGGAATATAACTTTAGATTTTGCAGTTTAGTCGGTTCCCAGGCGATGTCTTCGTTTAAAGAAATGGCTTGTAATACATGATTTGTAATTAATCACTTTTAAAAATAAGGATTAAGAAATCATATTTCAGTTTTTAGTGTATCATCTTGATTAGGTACAAATATATTACACACATACGCACACATATATAACAAAAAAAAAAAAAAAAAAAAAACATGAAACGCTTTAGGACAAACATAAATGCATTAACCCAAACACTACTTTCTTTAACATTGCATGCAGGCAAGAGAATAACTAATTACGAAGATTCGTCTGCAGAGTGTCACTATAAAATGCATGTCAACATTATTAATACATCCGAAATGATGTGGTAAAGATAGTGTAAAACTATTTGAATTACATTCATGTAAAAGTATTATCATTTAACAATAATAATTATTAAAACCACACATATATAAATTACTTTCTGTTAATAGTTGTGAAAATTAGCAAACTATGTTTTAAAGCAAATATAGTATAGCAATTTATAGTAGATCATTTTATAGTATATCATTTTATTAACTAATTTAATTTTAATTAATCTTAGTACATTTCAAATGAGTAAGATGTGTTGTGTATATATAATTCTTATAATTAAATCTCATATCTATATATATATATATATCTTTACCACAAACTTTGGAAGATCAAGCGATATATATATTTATTATAGAAATGCAAGCGACAACCAAAATTATACCGGAAAGGTTGATAAGAGGAAACGCAAATAGGATACTTTGCTATTAACAAAGAACATTAGGGGCTGACCTAGTAAGGGAATAGCTTCTGAAGTCTGCGGTAAAGCATCAGCGATCATGAGAGAAAAGACAGAGAGAGATAGTAGAATTGTGACCCCTGTAACAAAGAAAGGGTTGTGAACAAAATGTAGCTTTGTTAATATTTTTGTATCCCCCAAATAGTAATTACACTCTTGCCTCACATCACCTTAAAAAAAAATACGAGGAAGGAAAATAATAATAAGAACCTTGCAGCGAAAAATAATACATATGCGTTTATTTGACAAAAAGGAAAGGCACACAAATAATAATAATAGTACCCAAGAACCCATTAAATAAAATATTGCTTGTCATGTGATTACGCACCCTCGCTCCTAGACATCAATATTATACCACAAAACTGCATCCAGTTTATTAGATATATTCTTAAGATAGTCGAATTAGCATACATGTTTAGACACATTCTTACTTATCTATTAGTTTTATATACCAGTGTAGCACAACAATTTCAACACAAATAAACAAATGGTTGCAGTTTTGCCAAAACAGAAACACATCAAGTGTAAATACAGCAGGTGCTTTTACACACGCATACACAAATAAGGGTAATCTGTTTTGTTATTTTTTTAACAGGCATTCAAATAGGGACTCTCAAAAGTATCCCCTTTTGTTTCAATACCTAACACTGGCATAGCATCGGACACCTGCGGTAGCGTCTCAGCTACAAGATTATGGAAGACCGTTAGGGAAAGAAGGATGGTAACTCCTGGAACAGATAAAACAAACATTAGACTGTAAAGAGTTTTTTCTTATTTATTTCTGTCATATTGTGTGTTTTTACAGATTTTTGTCTTGGGAAATATAGTCAGGGATACAACGCCCTTTTGCAATAAGGTGTAGTGGTGGTAGGACTCTGTGTTACATGAAAATGGTACAAATACATTCTCGAAATCAAACATCTGTTTTAATCAACACAATCAGTTGAAAATATCTACACGAAAAGGAGGATTAAAAGCAACACTCTAACAATACTAAACAAAATATTTAAAAAAATCTTAAGCAAGCACACAGGTACCGTAAAAAAAGGAAAAAGAAGAAAATAACAAATCCATTTTATTTAGTGCAAACATTAATTTTCATTAAGTACTAATTATATGTAGTTGAATATTTGTACGGACACAAACACACACACTCACACACACACTCTAGAAATTAAGCCACGACACGAAGTGTAACACTTGCTACACTTAATTGGTGCAAAAAAAAATATATATATATATAGCGACTGGGTGAGAAGCAAGCTTACATCGAAGCTAACTCATGCTTTACACATTTATCTATGGAAACACACACATACGCCTGTATATAGATACGCTAAACACCTTCTACATGTCTTACTTTATAAATTTTGCTAAATTAAAGAACAAAATAAATAAATGAAAGGTATTGCTTATAACAGAGCCTACTATTTAGAAAGAAATGTTTTACATATTCCTCTTTTTACGTATTCAAAATTCACGCCCATTTTCCGCTTTCGCACGTAGAAATCTTGTTATTATCAGAAATTTCAATGCTGTACAGAAAGAAATTCACTAGCTAGTTGTTAGTACATTATAGTGATCTGTAAAATAATATTCACGCATTATTAACTTCCTTAAAACTAAGAACAAAAGTAGTTAACTGAAAAATATAAATAAAGCAATCATTAGTACCATCTGAAACAAAAAAAAAAATCTTATTTAGTAAATTTCCGTAATACATTAACGAGTTCGTTTAGAAGAGTAGAAATCCTCTTACGTAAGAAATAAAGGATCAATAACGTTCTCTTTACTTGCAATCCCATCTGAAAATCAGGAAACTAAACATTTAATGATATAAAAACTGCCGAGAAATTAGGACATAACATTAAAGAAGGCTATTCCCAAATTCAGCAGGATCCAGTTTTAAGTGTTTAACTAGTTTCTTACACTGCACTTACTTTGGAAATGGTCTAATGTATTGCAAAATAAATATACCTAATTAGTGTACTTACTTAAAATTAGGTATTCTTAGTACTATTAAGCATTAAACGAATATACAGTATGCTACAAGACTTATGTATTTATCTTCCTAAGATAAACAATTTTTTTATTTTCTTTTTCATGGCAAGTAAACTTAATAAATGCTTTATCTCAACAGCACCATTAGTGCTTAAGTTCCCTTTTGCACTACTAGTTTCTTTACATTTGGAATTAATTAGTGAATTCCAAGAATTAATTGTTTTTAATATACAAACATCGACAAAAGAAAATAGTATATTTCATAATGGAAACTGTATATATAACATGTTATTTTCTTTTGTCGCAGACTGAACAAATAATGCGATAAACGGAATGATGTATATTGAAAGTAGGATTTGGGTAATAGGTAACGGGAATTTTTGTGTGTATTGAAGAGTGCATGACATCTCATGCTCAGTGCTCATTGAAACACCAACATTCATATACAACACATATATAAATATCTTAAGAAGGATGTGTACTGAAATACATTTACGAATAATGCAATGCAGATAGAAAGAAAATAGCTTTTAGGTTAATAATGTTTAATCGTCATTCATGGCATATATAAATAGAATATTTTTATTATTCGTTAGGTTCTAAATATAGAATTTCACTATATGTTGCTAATTTCGGCCAAATAATAATACTAGATAAATTGATTTAAGACTCATGTTTCAAAAATAAATAGAATGAAACGTATTTTTAATTAATAAAAATCCCCCAACGTTTCCTTAATTTTCATAGTAATTTCTTTTCGAATTATTTGAATTAATGGAAAAAAATATTGAGCTCATACCAAAACGAAGAAGGAAACAATACTTTGTATTTTTCAATGCAAGTAGATAAGATTATGAGGGCTAGCAATATTTGTATTTCAATTTCCAAATGCACGAAAACACTTCTGATAACTTATTTCTTAATACTATACAATATAAAATGTTCTTCGCTTCGAAGATTATTTACAAAAGAAGATTCGAAGACTTTTACATTTCACTATATTCAACTTGAAATAGCCTTATATTACTTTTGTAAAGATCTAGTAAGAATAATCTAATAGTATACTGTTTTCAGTAGAAGCATATCGTCTGAGATTAAATCGAATATGTAATAAAAGGCTTGTTCTATTAACATTTTTATATAAATAGAATATTTATATTATTTACTAGGTTCTAAATAAAGAATTTCACTATATGTTGCTAATTTCAGCAAAACACTTATCAATATTCAATGATAAATGTTCTGATTGATCTTAGATAGTAAACGGAACTCCATGTATGTTATTTCACATTATTAATGAATGAAGTCTAATGTTAATAGGAAATAAAAAAAAAAAGTATGAGCTATCGTGCTATTCTTCCTCACTCTTATTTGTAAAATTAAATCAGTGATGAATCCGCATTGTTAAATTATCTGTAAAGAATTTACTTTCAATATATGCATAAAATTGTTCTCGACAATTTCGGAAAACTTCGTCCGTAGAAAACTCGTCCCATCAATAAGCTACTCTTCCTGAACTCCAAAGGTAATGAATTGTGCAATATTGTATATTTAATAATAAAATGTTTTAATAAGAATAAGTAAAATTATCACAAACGTTATCAATCAGTAAACTAACCTTTTACTTGGGAGAAATTCTTTTGGGAGAAATAACTTATGCTATAGTGTAGAGATATTAATAAATTTATGATATATGACAAAATTGTTATAGCCGGTCGTTTTTACACATATTGTAAAAACATAAGTAACTCCCACCAGAAAACAATCCTTTTTTAAATATTTTCTAAAAAATGAATTATGACAATTTCTAAAATTATTTTTATGATATTTATTTGTGAAATAGAACAAAGTTGCTTGCTCCGTGTTCTAGAAAATCCAATAAATAAACTACCTCATTTGAGCTTTCGAAAAGATGTCATAGCTAGGATAGTTAGTAAAATATTTGTGAAGTGTAGACAAAACTGATCAAGATATTAGTGAGAAAACTTTTCTTGAGAACTCAACCCAACTAGTAGATTACCACTTCTGGATTTTCTCAAAAGAAATGACCTACGCTAAACACTAAAATTGATTAGTAATAAAATATTTGTTTATGAAAAATGATGAAAAGTGAATGAGTTGGTTTTGAGAAAATCGATCTGAAGAAACTCAAGTCACTAATAAAGTTCTTTCTACATTTTCAAAGAGAAATCACTTATATTTAGTTGTGGAATTGGTAACGAAATATTTATTTTTGAGCCATGGTCGGTAAAAATTGAAATGCTGCCATAGCAATGTATTGCCTTTCCGTATTTGTTTTAGAGATATGAGCATATTGCAGGGTTGAAAATAACATTTTTATTTATGAATTTTGATCAAAGTTGCTAGGTGGTGTTTGCGAAAGTTAATATGTACAAAAATAAATAAATAAATAATAATCCCACAAAATGTTTTATTGTGGGATTATTGCTAGTGAAATATTTGTTTATGAAACATGAAGAAAGTTACCAAAGGCGTTTTTGACAAAATATTTCTGAAAAAAATATCCCATCAATAAAAAATCCTAGATTTGAAATGGAAATGACATGTTATGTTATGGAATCGTTATTATTTATTTATTTTACTTTATGAAATATGAGCAGAACTACCAAGTTGTTCTTGAGGAAAATGCGTAGAAATTGACTTTGACCAATAAATTTCTTTCTAAGATATTTCCATGAAGAGCGTTAATTATAGAGCTAGTTTTTTAACGATATAGTTGTGAAACAAACAAGTTCATTAAGGTGTTTTTGAGAAATTCGTAATTATTTATTTTCATTATTCAGTAATTTCTATGTATGTAGGGGGAAAGTTCGAGAAATTCTATAAGTAATTCCACAATCAAATAAGCTATCGATGCCTTGAATGATGTTAGTTTTGAAGCATGAGCAAACATCTAAAAGCTTTTTTTTTTTTTTTTTTTTTATGTGGGGATCATGAAACGTGTAATTTCACTGAAATTAGAATTCTTCCTTGTCTGTTTGTTTATTTTTAATGATCATAAAATTTCATTTATACCAATCTTCACCAAAGTTAAAAAAGAAGAAGAAAAGAAAAAGAAAGAAAATACGGCTCGCTTTACTGAAGCCATCAAGCCATTCTAAATATCCTATACATATACCGGCTTTCTACTTAATCAAAATAAAACGGAAATTTTATTGACATTTTTACTTATTTTTACTGAACATGATGAATATTTGATTATAATAAAATGCTGCATTGTTGCAGTCAATAAGTAGACTTTATTTGATTTTACCACAACTTAGTGAAAAATAATACTTTTAACCAATCTGTTTAAAAATGTGCCAGATATGGTCTTTATCTAGATTACCGTCAAGTGCATGTAATACGGACTCATATTAAATTATAGGTTCAAGGTTTATATAACCTCAGTATTGGAAAGAAACAGTATCTCCAAGAAATCAAGTAATGATGAAGCAACAAGAAGAAATTGCAACACGGTAAGTAAATTATGACATACAAATGATGAAGTATGAATGCATTTATATTTATGAAAGGAGAGAACAACCGATTTATTTTATACACCACAATCCTCTGTAGGTGCAAATTAAACAACTTACAAAGAGTGAAAAAGTGGCTTGACTTGACCGCGAGACTCGAACCCAGGATCTCCGGCATACCGTACCGATGTGGTCTGAGTAGAGAGCACGGACTGCAGGAGTGAGAGAGTGTTTGGCTGTTCTGGCAAGCGGACTGGGTGGCGTAATGGTTACCGCATCGGCACGGTATGTCGGAGACCCCGGGTTCGAGTCCCGGTCCAGTCAATCCATTTTTTCACTCTTTGTAAGTTGTTTATGAATGCATTTGTTGACCAATACTGATAAAACAAATAAAAATAGAAGTAAACGGAAATATTTATCACTTTTAAAGTAAGGGTAAGCACACACTTCTATACGTTTAACTTAATAATAAAACCTTTATTTACATCTTTTATCATCTACCACAGTAGCATATGTATCTATTTTTGCCATGATCCCTAACTTATGGAGAAATTCATTTGTAAATTAATGATTTTTGACAATGAACTAAATACTTGCATAATCAGCACAGGCAAAAGTTTTAAGTAAAAAATAAACTAAATGGTGATGAAAGTGCTAATTACTTAACTTGTAGAATAGTATTTCCATATCTAATAACTGAATGAGGTAATCTACAATTGGAATTCGTGTTTATATTAAGATCTATGTCAGCCATATTTAGAATATTAATTAGTTTAAATTAGGATGTTGAGAAATATTCAGTGCAGGATAATGAAAACAGTAAACTCACAAAGAAGGAAATAAGATCCATAGTACAGTCTCCAGTAAAAATATGTACCGATTTCTTTTCTTATTTTTACAACTTACGAACTCTTGGGATATAGAAAGCATATAAGTCGCTGTACCTTATTATCAACTGGTTCATTTTATACGAAGCCATTAAGATAAGTACATATTACCTGCAATTGTATATGCTATTTCATTTTCTGGCTTATTTGCATATTTCTCATTAGAGAAGAGGACTTTCTTCTGTCATGGTACTTGTTTTCGTTTCTAATTTATGAGTAATGGTTCTCTCGTGAGACTATAAGAACATGTCAGTTAAATTAAATTCTAAATTTTGATTACCATTAGTACCACAATAAATCAAAGTTGAACCAAGTTTACTTGGATCTGAATTTTTATTTCCAAATTCGTTTTTTGTATTACGATAGACTTCGTTGTAGTTTTGAATAGACACTCCACTCCTCCTTAAATCAGCTGATACTGAAGAAATGTTATCAATCCTATTTTTTGAAATTCTTTTTCTGTGAAGAAATCTAAATTCAATACTGACTCACTGTGTTTGATAGTCAGTACATTTTGCTATTTGATGTTTATTTAAATTGTTTTCTCGTCCGACTTTAACATAATGTTGAACTGACACTCCACGATCGAATATATTTAAGAAATCATGTGTTTTGAAACGCTTTTTCTATGAAGAACTCCATACTATGAAGAATGCCATACTGATATTCTGTATTTGTTAGGTAGCAAAATATCCTTATTTCCTGTTCTGTACTGATATGTGATACGAAAAAAGTACATTTAGGTATTAGGAACCAAAAATGTCGAAATTATCTGGCTCTAAAATAATTACTAATATCCATATATAATCACCTCTTGACATGTACATTATACAGTAAAATAATCAAAACAAAAATAAAACGAGAATAAATGGTTTATGTCAATCGTCTTGTTGAAATGCATAGATTTGTCTATTTATACATAATAGGATATACGATTCAAATCTTATTTGTGATATTCTACTTCTGTATATGTTCCTGAGAAAATTTCTGTGTAACAATTTATTTTGAGTTGGACGGAGCATGTCTTGAATGTCATATTTATTGTTATGACGTATAAACTTCATTATGGAAATGAAATAATATTGAAAGCTACTTATAGTAGATATTATAATAATTTTGAAATGTAATTCAGTGACCTCGTATTCTAATCTTGTATCGAAGTAATTTTAATAGATATAAAAATGAATAGTTAGTAAAATTTATATCTTAACGTCAAAAATTATTACAAGAAAAGCATAACCTAACTCAAAACATCTCGATTGTGTATTAAGAAGACAATACCATAAAAAAGTATGATATTAAACGGAAATCAGTGACATAAAGAAACGAATGAATCAAGATCTTCGACTATAATGTTTCTAATATGCTAGTATTTATACATAATATATATTCCACATCAAACGCATGTTTCTATTTCTCTCTTTCAGTGGTGTGTAGTGCTGTTCCCTATAGGGGAACAGGTCATAAATAATAATACACCCTTCAACATTGCCAAACACAAAGTAGTATTAACATGAGTTTAATATGGGAAACATCATGTTTTATGGATTTCCTCGAGGCTCTCTCGTTTCCTCTCACATTATCATTCCACGAATTCTTTTACAATCATATATATTGACTAGCCTAGATGACATAATCGTGGACGTTAAAGACTTATTTCATTTTTACACATGCTTAGCTAATACTGATGCTGATCAATTTCCAGTATCGTCTATGAAACATGGAAATCATTTTTGCACCTGTGATAGTGTTCAAAGCTGTCACGCTCGTTATTTGGTCAAGTAATATTGCAACAAAGGAAGAACTAAAAACCTCCATGCCTTATTTCATTAAGCACTTCCTCTCTTACAAAGCTGTTTAGTTCATTTTAAATTCGACTCGAAGTTCTAGCAAACGTAGTTGGGTTCAACAAATGGTATGCAACTTTCTAATCATATCTTAAACAATGAGATTCAGGAGTTTATTGTGGTTACTATTGCTCTGACTTGCTATCCTCTCTACGTCTTTTATGTTCCAATCCCTGCTTTGCTAAAGAAAATCTTTGGCATTAATCAACATTCTCTTTTTCTGATTGTGTTTACATTCTCATTAGTTTCAACTATCTTATAGCAATGTTGGTACTCTGCTTGACGGTCAATTCTTGTGTAATCGAGTGTATTTACGCAGTACTTGAATGGAGATGGTTTTGGGGCTATTCACGACACCCACTATTTACACAAAAAATGAATACTGAATTCTGAGACATTCCAAACGCCTTCTTAGTAACAAAATAAATATGAGTAATATGACAATTCATCAATTGTGAACACACAGTTAACCACTTCGTAGAATTATGGTGGCTTCTTAGAAAATACCTAGCAGAAGATTTTATTTTCGTTTTACATTCTGTAAGGTAGAGTGAGGCTTCCCATTTAAAATAAGCGTATATTATCATAAAATCCAGTGAACCAATAGGAGTCAATTTCACTTGATCTATCACACACTGACTGGTTCATTTCTGTGCAAAACGAAATTTCCAAATTCGTGAACATAGAACAGGTATCAATCACCTGTTCCATTGACGTCTTGTTTGTCCAAGTTTAATTAGCAATGTAGAAACTTAAGTCTTTCCACCTTTAGTAAAAATATGATACAATATCACATACAATGTTGTACGAAAGGATGAACAAATTCCTTTATTCCTAAGCAAATTAAAGTTACATAAACAAACTAAAGTGTATAATGCGCTAAATTTCACAATTATATGCCCAATATACTGGTAGGAACAGGTCAAACGCACTGCTTCATCTACTTCGTCGTTATGTTCGTTTCTGCGCGGTTTCATTCGGAAGAAAACACCCCTCTTACCATCGACAGCAACAGAACAGACAACATGGAGCTTGCTTGCAGCAGAACAGCGAATGGACTTCTTCCCCTTAGAAATACATGTTTTATAATTTAAATCTTACGTAGAGAGGCTCAAAAGTGAGGGAACATGCTGTTCCGTCTCTTCTATGGAAAACTCACTACTGCTTTCTTTACATATATATATAGCGAGAGAAAGTAAGAGAGAGAGAGAGAAATATATGGATAGATGTATATAAGAATAGTAGGAGAGTACTTAAGAAGAATATACACCAGTAATTTTGAGAATATGAAATAAAATGTAAACAGAAAACCCAATGACAAATCTGCTAAAGGAAATTTATCCAGTGATGTTTAACATTCTCTAACATCCATCGTAAACGTAAATGAACCAATACAAGAAATTCAATTGAGGAACTACAATTAAAATACATTCCTTAATTTATTGCGATTGATAGTTGCCTTTTCATAACATTCTACAGCTCTATATCCTTAAGAAGTACGTAAGTTTATAGTGTGTGCTTCTGCTTGGATAACACTTTCGAGATTTAACACAGTAGTTCTGACAATTTCTTATCCTGGTTACGATAATTACACCCAATTTTGCCCTTTAGTACTGTTATCAGTGCTTTGTTGTCTCTTAACAGAGAATCGTTATATTCGGTATATAGTTTTGTATATCTTTTAATCACATTTTGGTATTACCATTATCAGAAAGATTTTTGGTATGTTTCTAATAAACTATCATTCCTAATTTATTGGATTCAGTCACTTACATATATATTAGGTACATAAAAAATGAATCAATATAAAACATTTATTGTACTGAGATCTAGAAAATCAGATGCAAATAAAATCAGATAATATTTTATATAAACTTACTTAACTCTACTCTTTCAAAATAATATACAACAATGACAAACTTCTAAAATACATACACATTATATAACTAGTTAACATAATAGGCAAGTACCTTGTAAACATTCAGATAATATCATCAAGAATTTTCTCGACTTGTGCATTCTATAACTCATAACGTACTAATGCTGTAATCAAGGAGAACTGTCCTCCTCGAAACTGTGATGAGATAATTCCGCCCACAAAGTTCATACAGAAAATTTACAATTTATCAGATTTAAGAATTGGAATTTTTATTGTTGAATTCATTTGGATAGCCAATTAAGCAAATATATATTCAAAACATAGTCCACTAATTACAAAAAGGAAGATTAAAGTAATTAGAACTGCAATTTAATACACAATTTAGACAATAATGATTTTGGGGAACAGCGTCGAACACTGGAAAGCATAACTCAGTCAATGTAATTTTCAATCAAATTCGAGTCTAAATTACTCGACAAGGCAAACATAACTACTAAAGAATTAACGTACTAAAAAGTTAATACTTAGTACTTGAAACATTTACAGGTATCATTTAACTTGTGGTATAGTTGTGTTCCTTAAAGATTTTGCTACATTCTTCAAGACAAGCGAATGCAAAATGGATAAGTAGACGTCCAATAGCGTTAATTTTTAGTTGTTTTAATCGAAATACTAACAGTTACGATTGCAAAATATAATACAGTACACAAAGTAAATTGTACACTCTGTAAATGGTATGAAAAGAATAATGATCTGACATTTTAAATTTCCTTCTTAAATTATATAAAAGTGGAAGGTTGAATTAAAATTGACCAATTTTAGAATAAAGAACTGTTTGCAAATACTGTTTGCTGAATGTTGGAAACACTTTAACGTCCTAAATTTCACCAAATCTAATCACTACTTTTTCATTGAACTCAAATTCTATTGATTTCTCCTATAATTTAACATTTTGCTTTTCACCCTACACATAGATAGGCTTTGCATTTCATTTTCTGAGTGTTCTTACACACCATATTAATTTGTATAAGTTTGTTAGTCCATATGTTAATTGAACTCATGATATTGTTTGAACTTTGCGGAATGCAAATACTTATTACAATCAACTATCAGTTTGTCGCAAAAATGCCATATTTGTACTACTTAAGGTGAAGTTGTTATTTTTTATTTTAATTAGTCAGTTAATATTATGGAAGTCCCGAATTTGATGAATGTGGAGTGTTGAAGTCTAATACAATTGCAGTCGACACTATTTGTAAAGATAACAACACGATTTTTTCTTGATAAGCCAATAAACTAAGTACGTTATGGCATATAGTTTTATTATGTTCTCCTAACTAGTCAAACTCTTAGACGTCTACTACCTATATATATATATATATATATAAGTGTCTTGTTGAAATAAATTTATTTCAGTAAACACTAAGAATCATTACTTGAAGTAGCGTCTATTTTAGCTTTGCAATTATCTATGTTTGAGCATAATGTATAATGTACGAAAGCTTTGTATAATATACAAAATTGCAGTAATTTCTCTATAAAGTTTCTGTTTCAATAATAGTTGAACTTCGACTTCGGTTGTTTATAACACTTTATTGTTGTACTTTCAAAACTGAAATATTACTAGAAATGTACCCAGACTTTAGTTGACTTTTCACTTTATTGTTCTACTATATCTTAAATTTAAATTTATTTTGTAATCATTAGTACACTATGTGATAACGAATGCACTTGTTGAGAAAACACTGGAAACAGTTTTCGTGATCAATTTCCTGCAAGGCTTTTGAAGAAAAAAATGTATGTATATGTGTATGTCTTTAAGTAAATATAAAATTCATTATATACCCTATTAGTAACTATTTGGCTGTCGCTTGAGTACAAGTTAATTAAATATTGTAAATTTCTCAGCAAAGATGTATGTTTTAGAAATACAAACTTTTTCAAACCTATATTTATAGTAAATTATCAATTTTGCAATATACTTTGTTTATATAAGTAGAATAACAAAATATAGTTCAACTAAATATAATTTCACTTTTATAACATAAATTCTGTTCGAAAAAGCTAGTATTATTACTATGCAAAGAAAATTTTTGTCTTAGTATTTTGATTTTAATCAATGATAACAAATTGTGTTAATAATTTAATGAGATATATAATTTTAGAATGATTATGTAATGAATGCTACATATTTTAGTCGTATCAGCTTTACAGAAAGCTAAAAATACCTAAGGTAGACTTGTGTAATGTATTAGAAAGAATATTTCTATTAGCAATATGTTTTAAACTAATTATCTAAATATATATTATGAGTTTATACAGTAGCAACAATCATAATGGGCCTTATTTCCTTCAATCTTTTAACTTCTTTGATTCCTCAATCTTTTAACTTCTTCGAACCTGCATCATTCAACTGATTGCAAACGGACTTGTACAGAAATTCGAATTGAGAACTTTGAAACTTATGAACTTAAGTAAATGTCTTAATACCGTAGATTACCTTGGTCAGTTTAAGTGCTCTGTGTTATTTAAATTTAATAGAAAAGGCATGAGACATTTAACGTTTAACATGAAATTACGGTATTTCAATTGTTAACTTCATCATTTATTTCATATTAGGATAACTGTAGCTGTTATTTTTGCAGCTGCGAAATTGTCTATGTAGTGATTTTATTTTATTATCATGCTACGAGTACCAAATAGACCAAAAAATAACTTCTTGACATGAAACTTCGATATAATTATTCTTAATAGAATTATTAATATCAAAACCAATTTATATTCACCTGAGGTTTAAAACTTGAATGACAATAAAATATTTCATTATAGTTCATAATATACACTTTAGATTAGGTATCAGATAATCAGATGTTTGGTTTCTAGATAATTTATATTCGGAATAGTGTGTATTTTACATTTGTTAATATTGCTACAACTTTTATATTATTGTATGCTTTTCAATTTAAGTGAATAGCTATCTCTAAATGATTATTACATTCATAGTAATTTTTATATTAATAAACAGTTATGAGGATGTATGAAAATGTGTATATATATATATATATTTAAAAAATAGTTTTCAGTTAAAGTGTGCAGATAAAAAATTCTATTTTTTAAACGTGTATCCTCGAAAAAATTCAAAAAATAAAAAGTTGAAAAATTCAAAAAACAAAAATATTAGATGCAAACTTTGCAACAAAAAGTACAAAACGATGTCTGCTAAAAGCTAGTATCCCATATGATAATTTGTAAAGGACAAATCTATCCCATTGGATGGAATATTTTCTTTTTCTATATTTCTGTAAAGGAAAATTATCGTTAAATGAGGTTTACGATTTTGTGTTTTAGTAAGGGTGTGGACTGGGCATCATTTAGGAAGGAAACCTCTGTATTGAATATATCATGTCACACACGCACACTTCGCGAGTTTGTCATGGATACGATTTCTTTATTGGTTATGTTAAGGTGCAAGAGGGATCCTGTGATGGTTTCAGATCTATGCATATGATTTCCCTCTGCTGTCCAAGTAGCAAATTACTTGTAGCAAACCATATGCTTTTACCTATCAGTGGTCTTTCCGAAGTTGGTGGCATTGTTTCCGCTACCATGTTTAGGAAAAACGTTAAAGAGAGAAGAACGGTGACATCTGTGGATAAAATAAAGAACCAAGAAAAGCAAAGTAAAAATTTAGTTAGACATAAGTATAGCAAGAAAAAATATGAACTATCGGAAGAATTTTTTTAACATATAAGAACCATGATAATGAATAGAGAAAATATGTATATACAAAACATTTGTTTAAAAGATGTAAAACATTCACGAAATTCATGTGCTACTTATCAGTTATACAATAAAACAGAAGAAAGGTTTAACTACTGGAAGGTTAGAAAAACGTAAAAAGTGGTTAGTGCCTGACATCACTAGAATTACAAAGGTTTCTGAAGGGACTTTTGTTTAATTGCACGCAGATATTCTACGTACAGAGAGGGTTACACCTAAGCAGCGAAGTGATAGGCCACAATAAAGCAAACAAACAACCAGTTACACAATAATACATTCATACAGACAGACAGATAGTATCAATCCTACCACTGGAAACAATGGAGAATAATAGGTTTAAAATATACATATTAGCAGCAAGTGCAATATGTACACCAAAAGGTAATAGAGACTTAAACAAAAGTTTTAGGAAAAAGTAGAAATAGTTCCAACAATAAGCATAGATATTGAAATAATTTTGCATATATTTATATACAGAGAGAGAGAGATAAATGTTTATTACTTAAGTCTATTAGGATAAAAATTAAAAGCAACTTTGTCCTCTATTACCTTTTGGTAGACATCATTTAGACATATAGAAGAGACAACGCCAGGCAAAAAGGCAGTTGTGGAAGCTAAAGAAAGTAAACAATTTATGCTGAAAGCAAGGAAAGAACAGATTTATATAGATATCACTGTCTACAAGAGATTGGATAGCTAGCAAGAAATGTAGGTATAAAGGATAAAGGACAAAGCTAATACTGAATGATAGGTGCAAGGAATATGGAATTGAATAATGGACAATCTGTATAGCGAAGTGTTTCTAAGGAAGAACACAAACGCACATATAAAATCAAATTCGAAAAACTACAATGTTCGATATTTATAACAATTTCTGTTTACATAAACTAGTTGTTTATCTTAGTCTCTTTCGCAAGATAAAAAATGTAAATATATATATGTACGTTCATACAACAACATAACAATATTATTATTGTAGATATTTTCTATCAATATTCAATTAGACTGACTGTACTCCAAATACATGTTCGGAGGTTCGAAAGCTTGCATATTGCTTTCTGCATAGCATCATCATCATCAGAATATGTGGTGATTAATAAAAAAGGAGAATTATGGCAACCGACTGTAACCCCCTCTGTCTCACAAGCATCAAGTCGGCTGTGCCCGCGGATTCTTTTTTTGATTTCAAAAACTGATCGTTTTCATCCATTCACAGTTTTACCTAATAAAGGAACTGCATCAGAAGTGGCAGGCATCGTTTCGGCTACCATGTTTAGGAATACAGTCAGAGATAGAAGGATTGTTACACCTGGAAATAGAAACAGGAGATTAAGGGAGAAGATGGAAAATAAAACATGATTCAAAAAAGAAAAAAAAGAGACATTTTGTTAGAATCGGAACAACGAAAAACAGGTAGATACTATTTGTGATACATATTATATTTCGTTTATATTAATTCGGTAATAATTACTAAATTATATTTAATTTATCTTATAATATTCCCCTATATTAATGACCAGCCATTATTTATGATTATATTTGTAGGTTGAAATGGTAGTATTCATTCACAAAAAGCAGTGCTATTTCATTGTTTTGTAAGTTCTTTTCCATGATATATATATCTACATCATGGAAAGCAGTATATATATAGCAGTATATACATATATAGATTTACATACTAATTATACTAAACTTAAGTTTGTAACTGAAAATGATTTCTCTCATCAATTAATTAGTTTACAATTACGTTAAGTGAGATAGAAAGAAGAATTTGTGTTGAATAATACTCACGTAAATTATTTTTAATTTTTAAAGTATTTAATTTGAATATTTCATATAGTCTGTTGCTCAGTTGTTATTATTGCTATGAGATTCAATTTTTAGAGATGTCAGTTGCGCGTGATATATTTTTTATATATTAAAATTAAATAAATTATATAAGACTTCCAGTAAATTAAATACCTAATAGTTAAGAAAACTTGTGGTCTACTTATACCATTAAAATCAGTTTAAAATGCTCTACAGCGGTAAGAAGAAAGTTAATTATTAACAAAGTAACTTTAAGATGTTTTCAACTACGTTCAGTCTTGTGTAATTACTTCACATTTGCTTCTGTACAATTATAATTTAAATAAATTAGTATATATATATTTTTTTTATCTAATTAGCACTGCAAACTGGAACATGTTAAATGTTTTAACGCTAAAGATGGAGTGCAGCAGAAAGTTAATATATTTTTTCAGCTATTACAGCAAAACTCTTGCGATATTCAATTTTCGGAAAAGAAACAAAATAATCTGAATATCCAAATAATTTTTACACTCGAGTTTATTGTTATACTGTATATTTACTTTATAGAGTGATGATAAAAGTACAACAGATTAATTTGAACATAATAAATATACCATTAACTCCTACATTAATCGTACATAAGATTACATGCTGATGTTAATTTTGTTCTTTACGATTGTCAACTAAACAATTGGTATGATTTGTCTAATATGAAGATGCAAGTAAATTTCTACATTATTCAGAGTTTCGTAATTGAAGTATGTTATTATTCTTATATTTTCAACAAAAGAATATAAGCGTTTTATTAACTGAATTTTACTTATTACTGTCTAATTAAATTTTTTAGTTTGTTGTTTAAGAAAAATATTACTGTAACAACGTATTATGTACAGTTTTCAGCAAAAGTACATATTTTTCAATTTATACTATCAATAATTTTAAAATGAATGGATCAATTTGCATACTGGTAGTACACATTAAAGTAAGTTACTGGAAATTGCACTGAAAGGGCCTTTTTTTCCGAAGTTATTCATAAATAAGCAAATACTGAAAACATGCACTTCTGTTGTTGAGTGTACCTAATGTCAAACTGGTAGTTTATACTTAAATGGGATATTTTGAAAATGTATTACTGTTACATGGGATATTAAACTTTGTATTGTGTTGAATGAAATAGTGAAATTACATATTTCCTTAACTTCAGAAAGCAATAAGCAATAATTGAGCGAGAAATCAGAAACACAATAAGACCATGTAATTCTGTTATACTTTCTTGTTACTATAATATGCATCTTCACATTCTACATAATAGTATGCTATTTCCTGCTTTATTAAGAAATAAGGCATATAATTACATTGCTATACACAATATTTTTGAAATAATTTTTCAGCATAATATTTTTGTTTCGTATTATAATGACGAAAATGACTAAAACAACATGAAATAATTTATATTAGTTCTAATTGTATGGCTATAAAAATAAGATATTAATAGGCACTATTTTAAATAGGAGCACAAATAGCATTAAAGAAATACTCTATATTTTATAAAAAAATTTAGAGATAATTATTTTTTTTTAATTTGTACTTATCATACGCATTTTTGTAAAACCTACAATTATTACAGTTTAACTTTAACAGAATTCTGCTTAATATTTAGTTAATTTACTTCATATTTATTAATATTTAATATTTATTAAATATAAATATATGAAATTCAAAGATTTTACTACATTCGGAAGCTCATAAATCCATTGTTTACTTAAGCTAAAACTTACACTGTAGTTATAAAATTTTTGTAAGGAAAATGTTAGTAAAATGTAACCAAAATATACTGTAATAGTTAAGTAAATAATCATCAAATGCTGTTGCATGATCATATTATATAGGTCAGACAATACTATAGCGTTGCTCACAGAAATAAATATTGAAAATCCCCACTAGATTCGTAATACGTAAAATATATTTAAGTTCTTACTTTCATAATACTGCAGTATGACTCAAATCTGTTTTCAGAGCACATGAAGAATATAAGTAGAAATATATTATTCTCTGAAAAGGTATTATTCTTAAAATAAAAAATAAATAAAATAAAATGGAACTTGCAATTGCTAATTTCAGTTTTCAATGTGGTACGTTTCAAGTTCATATGTAACACATTATCTGACACTATAACGATCAACGATATGAAGATAAATAACATCGCGTAGTCAAGTGAAATCTCTGTCTCTTGTGTGAAAATATTTCTTTAAAAACTAGCAAAATGGTGCTCTAATACGCAAATAGAGTCAAATTGACATTCAATTTATCGTCCAGTTGCCACAGTGCCTATAATAATAAGACTTGTTAAAACAAGACTAGTTAGAAGTATTCTTAAAATATATATATATCTGGAATAAGCCAATAATTATAATACTGTTTTCCCCAATTGTCCAGAGTTAAAATTTTGTTGTTGGTTTATAGTAGTCATGGAAAGGAATTCCTAAAGTTTTCACTTGGTATTATATTTAGAATTCTGTCTAATAACTTTTTTACTTAATTAATGTAATAGTGACATTAATCTTTACTTGTCCCGATACCTATTAATCTTCATTTTTACCTTATGTTCTTTAATTCTGGTCAACATATTTCTTATTTTAGCTCTATATAGATTTCATTGCAAGAATCCTCAACTTGACACAGTTCTCTGATTAATAAGTTATCTGTGTTTCTGCAATGAAATTTACATATAGAGACCATAAAAATGAATATATTTAAAAATAATTGTTCCAGGATTAAAAAAAGTATACTAGGGGCAAAAGTTAAGAATATCCGGTCTCGAGCCGTTTGCATAATATAAAGATTAACAACTTCCATGAAATTAATAAATACACAAATAATATAATTAAGAGAAATGTGTTGATGGAGATGTTTTACACAAGGAACTTGCTACTGATATTTTTACTCTGAACAACTGAAGAACTGAATTATAAATATTGACATATTTTCGAAGCATAAAAAACGTGCCTACTGGCAACTCTTATTTTAGGCATTATGACAGTTGAGCGAAGAAATTACGGATAATATGCCACGATTGACGTAGAAGAGCATTTCGTTTTGCTAGCTATTAGAATTTTTTCACGAACATTACTAAGATACATATTATACTCCGTAATTGTATTTATCTCTCTGTTTTTATTTCTTGTAGTATCAGTTAATAACCTTCGTGTGGACTTGAAAAATAGTTCATCAGATAATGAAATTAGAATGTAACTAACAACTTCTTTTAACAATGAAGTACGATCAGCTGGTTTTTAAGTAAGAAAAGAAAGCATGAAATGTGAAAGAATATATTGATTGATATGACGTTATGAAAATAAATAAAATAGCAATATGTACTATAATATAAAAAAAGAGAGTTTAATGAAATTGTAATTAATATACTAAGTTTAATTTTGATTACAGAGATGACTTTCTGTGGTTCATTAAACTGTTAAACTTTATCTTGTTTGATAACTTCTCCTTTCAAACATGGTGTAGTCTTTTTATATTTCTAAATACAGTAATTTTGATTATTTTATTTTTATCATTCTGTTCCTTAACTAATCACAGATATCTTTCGAAATACAGGATACTGGCATTTTAATGTTCGTAATTTCAACAGTCAATGAGTCAGTCGTAATTTCAACAGTCTAAATTTTAATTTTTAGCTTCACATAGTTTAATTCCAGCATTATTTTTATTGCTGTACAATATGTCAAATCCTTAACCATGATCTTTACTTATTATTTGTTGTATCAAATTATATTAAAGTATGTATACATACATTAATAAGGTTTGAACAATTTCTGTTCCTATCAATGTTTCAAATTTAATGTTTCTTATGTGACTTACTTAGAGAAGCAATAAATTAATGAAATAAGATCCTCAACCGAAGATAGATTCCTCAACATCCAAGAACATTGCCAGTTAAAAAAATCTAAATTCCTGGCGCAACAGCTCTAGGGAACCAGTGCTTACCAATCGACTTGTGGCACTTATGTCTTTGGAGTAATGCGTGATCAGCATATCAATTCCCCTCACATTTAATATTGGATTTCTACGCCAGAGTTTGCTACTTCTTTCTTTCAAGTAGCCCCCTAATTTTCCTCACAACGCTGGGTGAATGTCGCAATGCTAACACCATCTAGTGAGTATGAACAATCAACAATCTTTCTTCTGATCATACTCGGCACTGCTGATCTTTGCTGATCTCACGAGAAACAGTGTTCTACTGCAGGTAAAGCGTTGGCAGCATTATCAGTATAAAATTCGAATTTCTCAATAATCCAGGTTTAAGGTTTCGAATTTATACCGGAGACTTTGTTCACGAATATTATTTTAATCCTCTTGTTTTCAAATTGCCTGCTTTCATTTTGAATAATACTATGTAGCTTCATGAGATACGAGAGTATACTCAGGAATATTATTACTCATACGCTTGAATTTGTTTTCTTGTATAGTTCTTGTTCAATCTCTCGGTTCTTCCTGATCTTTTGCTCACAAACAATAATCTAATTATCTTATTTTCAAATTTTCATGTTTCACTTTCAGCTGTTGTATGTCACTTTTAGATAATGCAAGAACACAATAAAAGGATATATTATTCAGGAATCGAACGAGGATTATTGAAGAATTAAAATTTGCAGTATAATATTGCTAATATTTCTAAACGTCTCTGAAGTTGGCTTGCTATTAATGAAAGTTAAAAATATTCAAAACGAAGATGGTGAATAATCTCTGTGAATCATCAGAATCAAATGTGTAGATAGAACTATATATGATCGTATTTCAGTGTATCATGATAACTAGAAAGAATTATGTGTTTAGTTTACATTGTCTATGAATATATTTTTGCAGAAAAAGATACATTCACCAGCAAAATCACCCGTGAAGATATGATACTTAAGTTTATAGTATTTAAGTTGTTAAATAACAATTATACATATACGTTACATAAATGCGTCACAATATTTTGGAAACAGATTGGACCTGTGCTCAAAAGGGGATAGTTTTGGAGCTATAGGATGCCGAAAACATGAAATAAGTGAATTTTAAAAGTTCATAGCTCCATCATTATGGGACCTACCATAGTCGGGTCAAGACATCACTGAGAAACTGGTATGTGAACTATCCAAATATCCATCTTTCAGAACCTCATTTTGTACTTGCACAATCATTTTTAGAGAGGCTGTTTGTGAGTACTTGATCATTCTCCACCTGCCTCTCTAAAAATTGGTGTGTAAGTACTGGAGCAAACATGGATATTTGGAAAGTTTACATACCAAGTTTCTCAGTGATGTCTTGATTCCTCTACGATAGGCCTTATAGCAGTGGAGCTATGAACTTTAAAAATTCAATGATTTCACGTTTTCAGCACGCTATAACTCCGAAACTATCCACTTTTGAGCATAGATCATTTTGAGCTCTTTTCTCCTTTTCATGTGAGGAACCTGTTCCCAAAATATCGTGACACATTTGTGTATCACCCTGTGTATATATAGTTTTAGAAATATGAAATATGTGACGTCTTAGTATATTTATTTGTTTACTATCTTCTCAATGGTTTGTAGTTTGCTTTCTCTTGAAGAAAATGATCTACAATTATTAGTTTTGGGCTGTAATAGAATCTGTCCGTATAAGAAAAGAAGTTCAGCTTTCATACAATCCTTCATTTAAACAGCTTAGAGGGAAAACGTAGCACAGACCTGGATTATACTATATATAAGTGTTGTAATTCTACTATTATAGCTTTTCCTTTTCGCAATTCGATTGTTTCATTCTTCGGCCATTTTGAGGTCCTGTAAGTACTTTCCTCGTTCCTTTTACCTTTCTGGATTCTTCTATATATTTTCTATTTCTCTATTCATTTCTTTGTCTAATCGAGTCTTAGTTTGATATCTAGTGGAAACTTATCAGTTATATACTATAAAACATGCCAAAAATAGTGAAAACATTATCATACAACACAAAAGAAAGTAAACTGTAAGAGTTTTTGACAAATAAAATTCTCAGATGGAGACAGAAAGAAGTACGAAGAAACAATAAAGAACAGAGAAGTAGCTGTGAAATGTCCAGCTAGACTCCATATTTTGATTTGTGTAATAGAATTGCTAGGTTAAAGTGAAAGTCAGATAGGAGATGGGGGGTGATAGAAGGGAGATGAAGCTGGATGGTAAGAAAACTGAAGATAAAATGAGTAATTAAGTGTTTATAAGCGTTTTTAAAAATGTTGCACCTAAAAGGGCAAAGAAAATAATTTTTCTGTATTAAATAATATTAGTTTTCTAATATTAACCCTGTAACTGGCACAGTTTTCTGGAAATGCGTACTCTCAGATGGATGCCTTGACGTAGTACTACGTCATAGCCAGTTAAAGGGTTAAATAATAATATTTGCTTAAGTTTGAGATGCAAAATTTGGTATTCAAACTCTCAACTTAAAAATAAATAAATAAATAAGGGAGGAAAATGGTGTTTTTTCTGTTTCTAAAGTTCTTCTCCTTGGGAGGAGGACATTTTGTACATTATTAAACTTCCTCATTAATTATTTAGAAAATTTCAAATGTAAAAATTCGCTTAAGTTGGTGATGTGAAATTCGGCATATGAACTATTAACTAAAAGCAATGGAAGCCGTATTTCAGCGTTTTCGAAAAATTTCGTTCCTAAATGGGAAAGGAGTCAATTTATATAACACGTACTAAAGTTTCCCATTATTTATTCAGAAAGTGCCAACTTTAACAATTCGCTTCTTAAGTTCGGGTGTAAAATTCGGCATTTGAACTCTTAACTAAAAATAATGGAACACATATGTCAACTTTTTCGATTATTTCTCACTTAAGTGGGATTGGGGGCAGTTTTATAATATTAAAATTTCCATTCACTTAGAAAGTGACAAATATAAGGATTTGGTTAAGTTGAGATGGTGAAATTCGGTATATAAATTCTTAACTAGAATATTAGAATACATATTTCAGTTTTCGAAATCCTTTAAAGAGGAAAGTTCCATTTTTCTCTCGACATTCAAATTGACGTTGTCTGTCTCATCATCAAGGGACAGAACCCTCAGAAATTATTTTAGTAAGTGTTCTCAAGTTATCAGCCAGGTGAAGATACTGATATCCGACGTTTCGAATGAGGTTATTGCATTCATCTTCACAATCTCTGTCAATATCTTCACCTGGTTGACAGCCCGAGAACACTTACTAAAATCATGTCACAAGTGAACATTCAATTCTTTCTTCGTCTGAAAGGAATTCTTAAAAATTCTAGAGCTGGATTTTTATTATGTCACTTTTATTAAAATGCGTATCCTAAGAAGGAGATAGTACGTTTAAAATATATGTCAAAAACACAGGTCTCAAGAGCCCCTCATATTAGGAAGATCAAAGTTGACATATATATATACTACTTACTAAAAGCAAGTACATATGCCTTAGCGTTTTCGGAAATTTCATTTCTAAGGAGAAGAGGAAAATTTCTACAATATTTAAAACGTTGTATCATCACGGAAAACAACTAAACTGTTTGAAATACATTTCAGAATATAGTTAGTACATGGCACAAACAGAGCTACCTTCATTAAAATCCATATCGTAAGTTGGTTTGGTAAGTTAAATATGTACGCCAAAAATTGAGTATATTAAGGGCTTCTCATGTTAGGGAGACTCGACATATAAACTTCTTATTAAAACTAAGTGATCACGTGCCTTAGTGTTTTCGAAACTTCTGTTTCTAAAGGGAGTTAAGAGCAATTTCTACAATATTTTAATTTCTCATTTTGTATTCATAAAATGATCAAAGTGAGATAACGTTTGAACTATTTAAAATGATTTTCTTAAACATAATGAACACTTAGATCAACCTGGATTTTTTATAATTTCAATTTGATAGAAAAAGTATCCTAAAAGAGAAAGGGAATTTTAATTTTTTCACAAATAACGGCTGTTCCGTATAAAATGCGAAAAATTTAACATAGCACTAGTTGACTTTTTTATGTATATATTTATTTATTTATTTATTTCATTTCGATTCAAATATATATCGTAAGAGGAAAGAATGTTGAAACATCCTTCAAATATTTTCCATAAACATACTCTTACCATGTAAAGAGTTGACATTGCAGCTAACGTCTTAAAAGTTGATTAGTAGATTTAAAGTTAAGCGTCGCTTTCAGTAGCGAGGCTATGTAAGATGTGGACCTACAGCTTAACGTGGGATTCAAAGTACATGAATAGCCTCCAGGAATCAAATCCTAGTCTCTTACACTGAAGACTCATACGGTAAGCATATAGTCACTAGAGAGCGTACTATAAAAGTGAAACAAAGAGATATAAGCCCGGAAATGTTCAACTGTCACCTCTCACTTCACCCAATATTGCGTTAGCTCTGTCCATCGTAGAATACAGTGAAGTAAAATATTTAAAATTAAATGTGCTGGGAGTGTAAGTAAATTATGCTAGCATTGCCTTTCTTTCACTTAGAGTAAGGTGAGCCAAATATGAAGACATATTGTTGGAAAAGGAGAAGTTCTTCCCACTCAACCAAATATAAAAATTCAGCGAGTCATTGGTTTCGGCAGTGCAGGTGATGCTTCAACCCTAATATGAGATATGCAGAACTGGCATCCCCTTTGTGGTTCACAAGGAGTTTCCAGATAATGAGTTGGACTTTGTCAGGTTATAGTAATACCGTGGAATCCTTATAGCACCAGAAGGGGGATGAGAGCTATAATTGACATGCTTCGGCACCAACCTTGAAATCCTGGTAGACTTCCACTCTCTAGAGGAATTTCCTTTACCAATAGATATAACCACTGGGAGATGGGTTTTGTCCCATTGCTGTTAATTGGTCAAAAACTAACTTCTCCATCTGCATTGGAGAAAGAAAGTGCGCATAACCTTGAAGGAGACGCAAATCACTGGGTTCAAGAGTTAGAGATTCAATTTAGACTTACAACATACAGAATATGAAGAAATATGAAGATTTTTACAAAATATGAAAGTTTTGTCACAATATTCTGAAATATGAAAATTTGAGACATGCTATTTCTATTCGATATACTATGAAACATTAAGGTCTTTGTTTCCAATACACTACGAGGCGTATTTTAGAATATAAAATTTCACATTTTTTTTCTCTAAGCATGTGTTTGCGTTGATCAGATTATACTTTTATTTAAAAAATGTAAAGATAAGAATAACTGCAAGAAAGTAAATGAGTGTAGTAACGTAAGGTAGTTATAAACAGGGAGTTAAGATCAGGAAGAGTTTCGTAGATGATAGTGTAAACTTATTTACGTCTCTTTCTGAAGAACTTGAAAGAGTTTGGGGGAAAATTTTAAGGATACATAAGTGAAAATGAGGTCAAACGTACTGTTATAATGAATTGTGTATTCGGGAACAGGTGTATGGGTAATTAGAATGCTAATAAGGAATGCCATCTTGAAGAGTGCTGATGAGAGGACTTAGAAGTTCTTGTTGAGAAACGTTGTGATGTAAAAAATACAGGCTCTACAGATGACCAAGTATAGGATAAGAAACATTTGATTTAATGAGAGTGGAAGTGCGTGAAATGAGGTATTCAACACAGTTTTTATAGGTTTGATGTGTGTGTCAGTTTCAAAACGTCCGTTTTCAAACATGATGTCTACGTCAAGGAAGAGAACGAAGGGATTATTAGAAAAGAACGAAGAGGATTTGGCTGACCACTTGTTGTTTATAGATTGTAGGAATAGTTCAAATATTATTTGACCGTAAGTTCATATTAGATGAATGATACCAAAGTCACAGGAAAAAGGAAAGTGGCGATGAGTGGAGAATATGTTATTCCAAATGACCTATGAGTAGATGGGTTTATGAGGGGAACATGCAATTTCCTATAGCGCTATCCCTGATTTGAAGACTAATCATTTTCAAATTAGAATTTTTTTTATGGTGAGGACAAAATCAGCTACTTGTATTAGAAGTTATATACTGAGCTTATCAGATTTGTAGTGTGTAATCAGGAATTTTTAAAGTAGACAGGTCATGGGTGAGTAGAATATTGTAACATCTGTATAATGCAGTAACATCTACATAGACTAGCGTAGTACTATGTGGTAAAGATTTGGTGATGGAGAGGACCAAAAACAAAGTTTGTGTCTTAGATATTACGGGATAGTGGACGTCCTATAGTTTGTACCAGTCTGACTTTTAACTTCCCATTACAAAGATAACATGCACAGTCCATTATTCTGATTGTAGCAATTCTTACATTCCTAAATGAAACTGTACAGCATTCTATTTCGTAAGAAATTCTAGCACAGCTTTCAATCTGCATCAGCAATCACTGATACTCATGTAATGGTCAAATTCTTCATTAACTTGTTCCAGAATATACTATCTATCAAAACACAACAATACATTCAACTTCAATCTCCACGTGCATTCGATATCATTATCCTCAAAATCCTTTCCCCAGAACGTTTCATGTTCCTAAATAGAACGAGGAAACAATATATTACCGCTGTACCCGGAAACCGCACCCATGATCTTAACTGTCTATAACTACTTCACTCTATTACTCTCACGTGTATTGAAATTCTGCTTTCTGAAAATAACTTATATTTGCAAGCTTTCGGATTTTTCCTGGAACCTTTTTCGCATGTCACATAGTACAGTAACATAAAATGAAAGAAAAAAACAGCTTTTGAAAATTTGTTTATTTAAAAGAAAAATCCAAAACTTAACATAAATAGGGATTGTTTAAACAAGGAATGAGAAATTGTATTTAAAAAATGCATAACAACTTAATCTTCTTCCCCGAACAAAAGAACATATAACGTCAGCCTGTCACTTTATATATGACACGTGACCGGGAGGAATCGACAAACATTTTTTGTACTGCTTTATCCTGATAAACCCGTTCCTCTTGTTTCTTTTATGTTTTTATTACTTTTATTCTGTCCTTATCCTTCATGAAGGACCAGAACTGAAGAAAGGAGAGTTTCAGGAGAGAGACGATAATATAAAAGTGTAAGAAGGTATTTCATGTTATCAGATTATCAAATAAGTAAAATAATTGTTAAAATTCTTGAGCTTGTTAGCATGACATGGTATACTTACCCAGTGTTCTGCGTCCCTACTTTTATCTTTACTATTACTTTCAAAAATGTCTTTTGTGTCTTCTTTTTTCTAGTGTAGTTGTTTCTTGCTTACCTAATTTTCACTTTGAATTATCTGTAATTATTATCAGCAATAATTTATTTTTCTTTATTTCTTTTCGGTTACTTAATTATTCATATATAAATTTCTTTGTTCATTTACTCTTTCCTGTACTTTACCGCCCAACCTGTCTCACTAGCTTTATAGTCCTCCACTAAATTTTCTTCATCTTGAACCTGACAATACTATTATGTAGTTTTAGAGCTTAATATAATGCTCAATGGTATATAATGATTCACGCTTCATTATATTTACTTTTTATTTTATTTTATATACCTTTTTCTTTCCTTCACATCTCATTCTTTCCCTGTATTTAAAAAAAAAAAACTTTCGGAGAATATTTGTAGTTTACCTTCTTCTTTGTTGTATGAAAGTTTTTCGTATTCTCTTGTAAGTGATTAACTAAGTAAAATATTCCATATCCACTTCGAAATTTCTCTCTTCCAACTATAAATACAGTTCTCTATACTATTTAAATTAAGTGTAACATAGCAGTTGCCAGATAGAGAAACTTTTGCTAATCCTTGCTTTTTTGTTTTAGAACTTTCGGTACCTAAAAAGACAGATTACCTATAGATATTAATTAAAGAGAAAACAATCGATTTTTGAACACACCAGTTTCTTCGTAGATATGAATTCTATTCTATTACGCACAAAGAGTGAAAAACAGACTTACTGGATCGAAACTCGAACCCCGGATCTCTAGCATATCCGTGTCGATGCGTTAACCACTACGCCATCCAGTTCGCTTCCTAGAACAGCCACCCACTCTCTCACTCTCGAGGTCAATGCTCTCCACTGGAACCACATGGGTTGTACCAAAGACCACTGCTGTACTTGGACAGTCCCTGTGTCCATATATTCCGTCATAGGTGCTAAATACGTGGACACAGGGATTGTCCAAATACATACCTAGTCTATCGTATAACTCACGTAGTCAGTGTGGAGAGCACCGACCTTGAAAGTGAGAAAGTGAGTGGCTGTTCTGGGAAACGGACTAGGTAGCGTAGTGGTTAACAGATCGGCATGGTATGCTGGAGGTCCTGGGTTCGAATTATTGTCCAGTCAGTCACTCTTTGTGCGAAGCAGGTTACTTGTTTATTATGGAAGTGATTTTTAATACATTTCCACTGGAACGTTTGATTATCATTCCTTAAATAGTAAGGCAGTATGCCATTTCCATTTCCTTTTTTAAAAAGTGAAAGTGTATAAGACAATTAAACCAAGAAAATTTATTGGATAAATAGTTCAAACTGTGACCCGTGCAACATCAGTACTAAGAAAAATCTAGATAGATAAGTGTAAAATGAAGCAATGTGTATGAAGCTGTTGCTGTTAATTTCTCCTCAGGTCTAAGAACTTTTCAAACCTTAAGTTATAACTTCTACTAATGGAAAAAGCTACTATTGAAAAACATAGAAAACTGTTAGATATTAATAATATGACCTACTAACATTTATTTGCATTTACAGACTTAATGATTCAGTGGTTACGTGTATTTAACTTCTCATAAAGTAATCAGTTTCGTGTTATATTTTTTATTGTAGAAAATGAAGAAATAAGTTTACTGAGGGTTATAGTGTAAGATCTGATCAATCACATCATTTATTCGAACGTACTTATAACTCCATCATGCTATATTTGGTTTGTACATATTTCTTGTCACAAATTTCTACACAATCAATCCATTTGGATAGAAATTTCTTTGACATTAAAAAATGATAATTCTTTATATAGTGTCGAAATTATGGTTTGCAGCTTATATTATGGATGTATGCACTTTTCTTGGCTAATGTGCATTCCTGATAATAGAGAAGAGTAAAGGCACATGGAAAATAACGCCGAAGTAGAAACAACATTATTCGTACTTGTGAACACGAACAAATTTTCTCTGAAACTTTTGCGACAACACTCATCTTTCTCATCTCATTATATATTTATCATATCTTCTTAAATTGTTTGCAATGTACATCTCACGAATTCAATCAACTATAATATGACAGCTGTATACTAACTCTGATCAGACCTAGTCTTATGAAAATAAACTAACAAATGTAACTTATTGGTAGGTGGATAATAGTCCGTTCTTTACATGTTCGAAGATATGTATTAGATTAACTGAACAACAGAATAGCTATACAGTGCGTTCTTCGATGAAAATTACATCTGCTATACCGTACAAACCAAGGCAGATATTGATATGAAATTTTATATCTGCAAATATCGACATTCTCTGACATACTCTGTAACACAATAAGATCAACAATGTTGCCAATCCAACATGAAGTTGTTTGAAATGGCACTAGGCCAGGTTATTACACTTAAAAATGGCACTACACCAGATTGTTACACTTATATATGGCGCTATACCAGATTATTCCAAATTCCATATTTGTATATTAAACGAAAATTTTCAATACCACTTAATTGTTCAATGTAGCAAACTAAGGATACTACAGTATCACAAATATCCACATACTCTACAGTTTGGATACCTCTATAACAGTAGCGAGCAAGTGAGACGAACGGGGCAATGCACATCCATAGTATCTTAGCATAGAATACTACGTTCATAATATGAGGTATTGCTAATAAATAGAAGCAAAGTTACGTGGAACTGAAACTTTAGCTATTTTCTAGAAGACTTTATTTCGAAAACATTCTTAGATAAATATCGTATCTAATCATGTTGATGGTCTTTATACACATAGAGATCGTAATGCCATTTACAACAATTTGATATCTCAAGCCGTTCCAAAGAGATGAACAACATAGGTAGAGATTAAAATATTGCTGAAAATTGTGGATTTTTAAAAATAATTCTCGCTTCTTTTCTTTGTTTCTTTGACATTAGAACAACAGTAATTGGTAGCTTTGATTACAAGTTCTTGCAACGGGGGACGCGGTGGCTCAGTGGTAGAGCGTTCACCTCCGGTGCTTGGAGTCCCTGGTTTGATCCCAGCTCGCGCCGTGTGGACTTTGTGGTGGACAAACACCGTGCTCGTGGGTTTTCTCGGGGTTCTCCCGTTTCCTCCCACTTTCTTCATTCAACAATTTCACTCATTTCTCATAATCACCGTCTCCTTTAGCCTAACCGGCATAACCGTGGGACGTAAAACTCAAAGATTTCATTTTTTCATTTCAAGTTCTTGCAATTATATGATTTTAAGCAATATTTCAAACGAATACAATATTTACCATATCTCCATAACAGTTTGAGGTATCAAGTTGCTGTAAACTGTATTACAATCTTAATTCTATTGAAAACTACCTGTGTGATTAGAGTGGTACTTATCTAAGCATTTTTTCGAAAGAAAATCTTTTCAAAAAATTAACTTTTAAATTCCTTGTAACTTTGTACGTATTTATTCAAAATGCTTCATATTATGATTATAGTATTCTACACTAAGATACTATGGATATGCAATGTCCCTCCATCTCATTTACGTTATTACTGTTGTAGAAGCCTTCAAACTTTAGACGTGTGTGGATGTTTGTGATACTGTAGCGTCCTTAGTTCGAAATACTGCACAGTAAGTGTAGCATTGTATGTTTTCGTTTAACTATTCTATCAGGACTTGTTTCCATATTGACAAATGAAACACAACAACACACTGAGCAATGCTATGTTATAACATATATAAAACATACAATTATGTAACAGTTTCAACACAAGAACTGTGTCTTCATCGTACTTCCACTCCTTCTAGCTGCTTTGGAGTTGATCACCTCTTATATACTTAATGGAGATCAACTTTTAATTAAGCTCCGTCCCTTCATTAAAAAATAATACTTGTGCTATTCACTTTCAATTGTCCATCTGCTCACTTGTCCAATTAAAAAGATACACTTTGCTGGATACATTCTTGTCCTCTAATTATCCTTGTTATGTTCCCTTATTGGTTTGATCTGCGGAAAATACATAAGAGTTGACCAACTCGCAAGCAGCCAGAAAGAGTGTAAGTCTGATGAAGACACGATTATTATGTTGAAACTGTTACGTGATTGTGTGTTTTATATGTATTATCACATAGTTTTGCTCAGTGTTCTTGTGTTTAGTTTTCGTTTAATATGTTTATTTGGAATTTGTAATAACCTAGCGTACTGTATTTCGAAAAGCACAACTTTATGTTGGATTGGCAAAACTGTTGAACTGCTTGTATTACAGAGTATGTCAGACAATGTTTCCCTACTATATTCGGATGGTACAAAATCTGATATCTCTATTTGTATTGGTTTCTACGGTATTACATGTGAAATCTTTTTAGTATAGATTTGTAGTCAATGGCCCTTCCGAAGTACATCAAGCCCTATTTTACATATAAAAGCTCATGTATATATCATTTTCTTTATCATTCTTCCATACTACAAACTCTAATTTAAACCTTTTCTTTCGATACGCGAACATACATATGAATTAATCAATCAAATCAATTTATACATTAAGAAATAAAGTTTTAATAAGTAGTAACCGTGGTGACCTTCTAAAGAAAAAGTGTTGAAACAAAATATTTAGAAGTTTATTGATAAAAGAATATTTTAATTTGTTTTTCAAGGTGTTCTAGCAAGTGTTACTGAAACAGTAAGGTTAAGTAATAGCTCAATATTCACTTCTGCTAAGGTTTCCTGTTATTACAGTACTTAACCAAAATTTCTTGTCAAGTTTTATATTGTGATCATGGCTCATTGGGGCATTAAAATGCGTATTACTTATTTAATTAAAATATTCATTTTGTATTACATCAATACAATTTGCACGTAAATATAGTTCAGTTGAACATTATACAATTTAAGCTAATCAAATAAAGTGAATACTAAAGTAAAGTTTTAAGAACTCAATATAAATTATATTATTTATTTTGTTATGTCTGATGGTTATTTCTTTTAGTTTAATGTTCAATTAAAAGTAGTAAAAAATGTTCAAGTTTCAAATTGACCCGAATCAACTGTCGTAACACAACTGCATGTGCTTTAGGAGGCCATATTCTGAAAACAATGTGTAAAAATTGTAATACTTTGGTTTTGAGTGAAGGTATCAATTGGGCAAAGAATATTATATTTGTTTAACTTAATTCTACCTGTGTATGAATACAGACTTTGTCGAAGACAGGTGGTAGCCAGATTTTTGGAAACAAGACTATACTACAAAGCTTAAGCTAGTTAGTAAACTGGAGTGTTGAATACTCCTATTACGATCAAAGTTTAGAATTTACCCTAGTCGTATTGCCTATGAATTATGAAATAATAATATTAATGCTTTATCTACTTATTGCATGTATTGTTACATGATGAGATCAAGATAGATTATGCTAACTGGTGAATTTCCCCATACCGGGAAAAAAATGTCCTTCATTGGCTTATAGTAAATCTTCATTATAAATTCATATGGAACTTAATTTCTGTAACAAGTCTGTTAATCCAAGCCCGAAATTTTGTGTCCAATAATTCAAGAATTAAAGATTTCCACTTGGCTAAATTTTAAATGTTGGTAGACTTTAATAAGTTTAATTTAAGTATGAAATACCGGTGTCTGCAGGCATTTGATTCTTGAGTTGTTGGCTATCTAAATTTGGATTTGTACTCAAGAAGTCCAAACCTCAACTTCGATATCAAATAACGCGAGGACTAAAGATCTGCACAACACAATATTTTATACCGTAATAAGCTCATGAATGTCAACCACCATGCCATTCAACCAATTTGATCAAGATTGGAAAACTTCCATCAATCGTTTTTTGTGATATATCTTTATTTCACTGAGTTCAAACCCAACTTTGGTGGTCAATAACTTGGAAACTAAAGATCTGCACACCATAATGTTTCATACTGTGCTCGAATGTGTACAAAGGTCGTAAATCTTTATCACTACACCAAGTTTGGTGGACATAAGATGAATTTTATAAATTTTGATTTAGTGAAATTTGTTTACTTCACAAGTCTAAACTCAAATTTGGTGGCGAATAACTCAAAAATCAATGATCTGTATATCACAATATTTAACGAACATACCAAACTAAATGAAACCTACAATTATACCAAATTTGGTCAAGATCGAATTAATAACGTCAATAGCATACCATATAAAATTAAGTCGAACTTAAAATTTGATAGCCAATAATTCAGGAACTAATAATTTTCCCACTAACGTTTTTAATCTAATTTCAGGACTTGTCTTAATAACAAATACAAACTTACATGAGTTTAGATTGTCATTTATTTGCAGAAGTTAGCGTTCCCTGTAAGCACCAAGGCTATTTAGCCTAAGATAGAATTCAAACCATCGTAATGCGTTCAAAGTTTTTAATGCTCTCCCACCTTGAATCGAAGTCGGGACCTCATACATCAAATGTGCATTGTTAGTCCTAGACCACCAGAATGAGCCACATGAGCTTAGATTATGTCAGATTAGTAGCTTGAAAGCACTAATCTAGAATTATTGTTGTTTACATTTACTACATTCAAGAAATTTAGAGATGGAAGTGATCAAATGAAAACTACTATAGTTTGCATTTTTTTAAAGGTTAAAAACTTTTAAAAAATGATATGAGATTCCATATGAAAATTTGTAAGGGAATAACTTTCTTTTGAAATAATGTTTCTTGTCTCATTGCACTTTGCTGGGAAGAAAAAATATTTTATTTTAATGTAAGTAAGTAGTACTCTTCTTTAAGCGGAAGTTGAATAATTTCTTTCTACAATTTTTCTTAGCTTATGCACATGACATATATCAGTCAGCAAGTAACGTGAAAAAAGCAAGTTTTATTCTCACAGACTATTGAGAATTTCTACATTTTTTAAAATACTATCTATTTTAGAAGCTATTAGGAAAGATACCTAGTGTATATCGCTACACTTTTATACATTCCATTTTAATTACCACTTCCTTGATTTGCTTTTATCAAACAAATTTGTTACCACTTAATTCGAAAAGTACAATATTGATGGTAATTTTACATTAGGGTAATATTAGCTCCAAAGTAATTTTAGATGAATAAGAAAGATCAAGATGGGGTTAAGGTTGATAATATATTTTGTAATGATATTTTTATTTTAATAATTATCTAGTTTTTGCATCGAAGAGTATATGTATTATATGTAGTGCGTTGTTCCTACATTGTTTGACGAAGGTACATTTTAAGTGAAATTTAAAGTAAAATTCGAAATACAGTGTTCTTTATTGACTAATTGTTCGTTCATTTTAGTTACTACTTATATATTCTTCAGTATTACGAAATAAACGTCTGTGTAATTTCCGAATTTGTGTTTAAAACTTCAATTATTTAGTTTTATTATTATTATTATTTTTAGGTACGTGCTTCATAATTTGGTTTCTTAAATTGGCCTGTGACATAACCTTCAGTCATCGATTTAGTTAGTTAATCTTTGGAAAATGTAAGTGTGAAGATATTCTCGTATTGTGCGTACTGAAATGAAAATGAAATGAAATCTTCGAGTTTTACGTCCTACGCATATGCCGATTAGGCTAAAGGTGACGGTGAAGATGAGAAATTAATAAAATGGTGAAATGAGTGAAGTGGGAGGAAAAGGGAGAACACCGAGCAAACTCACGCACACGGTGTTTATCCATCACAAAGTTAACTTGGCGCGAGCTGGCTTCGAACCAGGGATCCCATGCACCAGAGGTGAACGCTCTACCACTGAGCCATCGTGGCCCCTTATAGTGCGTGTTGTGAGAATGATTAGTGAGAGTTGTAAATAGCATGTCGAAATCTCATATCTCCATTTTATAGAACTTACTATTTTCTAGAAAGTTTTGTTCTTTGAAAAGCTTTTACCTTCTACCTACTTTTTTTAAAAAATACCTTTAATGACTACAAAAGAAAGTCTTGCACTTCCTCACTGCTGTTCACGCAGCGAGAGCTATAACTTGTCAAATATATGTAGCAGTTTAATCTTTCAGATCTTAAAGTTAATAAAGAATAAAGATTTTGTTATTGTTTTCGCTTTTATTTTATTGTGGATGTGGTTGATGTGTGTGTATTGGACTTATAGTCCAAATAAAAACCATAACCTTCGATAATTTCTTATTTTAAGAAAAAAAAAAATTATTGTCGATGGCGAGTTTAAAATAAATCCATGGGGTAGAAACAAACTCACATTTTGATTTATGTTGTTAAATATGGCTGTATCAAAGTTTCTAACTATTTGATTATTTACTTATCTTCGATTACTTGCTAATTTAAATCTACAGAAAAAAAAAATATAATTTTAAGCGAGAAGAAACTATGTGATGATTACTAAAGATCTGTCACATAAAATCTATTTTTTTCAATGCGCTCTTAAACTACTCAGTGAATACTATTAAAAAGTGAAGTAATCTCAAAAAGTGAATTTGGGTACTTCTATGTTTCTAGAATCAACCCGTCGATTGTTTCTATTTTTATCGCACATATGAGCGACTCCGGGGAGGTCAATGATATATTACATTTTCTAAATTTCGAATAAACTGGAAAAGAAAGTTCAACATTCCCATGAAACTTCCCCTGTCATCTGTAGATGTCTTTCTAAAATTAAACTACCTACATACTGTTCTCTAGTCGTAATAACTTATTCCACCTAAAAACTCAATTTCACCGGAAGTGTTACTTATCATTGTCATCCTCCGAACCGCTCTATATATAAGATTTGAATTTTTTGTCCTTATTTTACTTGTAATCTTCAGTTTTTATTCTCCCAATATTCCAGATATATTCAGGTATATTTAGCTTGGGAGATCTCGGTAACATATTCAGGCTCGTAACCTAATTTTGTTAGAGAAAAGACAGATGTTTCTCTTTATCAATTAAAAAACACAGTGTGCGTAAATTTTCTCGGTGTTCTCCCGTTTTCTCCCACTTTCTTCATTTCACTATTTCATTCATTTCACATCATCACCTTCTTTAGCCTACAAGGAGTAACAGTGGGATGCAAAACTTAAAGATTTTATTTCATTTCATTTCTTAATCAATTAAAGGCTTGAAGAAACGAATATAATTTTACACTGACGTGGTCATCAAAGTGTTGGTACGTAACTAATGGAAATATGTAACTATTATGTACTGTACTTTTCAGTTATAAGTCGTAAAATGCCTAGATGTCTCCCAGTTGTTACCAGAGTTTTATAGAAGTTTAAATCTACTCAGATACGTCTTAAGCAATATGATAATACATTTAATAAACCGATTTTGTTATTATGGATTTAAATTTTTAACTCCCAAGTACTCCAATGTAAGTTGGGTGTCTAAGTCCTACATCTCTGTGTCTTTTAGCTTATTAATTAATGACAGTATTCAATTTGTGAATAGCTTTATACCTTTCTCGCTCCTGAGTACTAAAGGTTTCCTGATATTTGTACAATAATGATGATGTAGGGAAAGAGAAAATTTTGTTGAGAAGTTTGAGCTAAAAAAAACAATAAATTATACAATGTATTATATTTAGTAAATATGAAATAAAGTCTAGTCTGCTGGTAAAGATCCAAAGATGAAGACTATTTCTGCATATGAGTTTATCAGCATCCGTCATAGGATCTGAATGAGTACTGTAGTCGCGAAACTTATCCGGAAAGGAAGAGAGAATGTATGACTGGAAATATCCTATGTGATACAGACTTATTCATTGGCCCAGTCGCAGATTTTATCTCTTTTAAATTGAACCTAATTTAATCTTTATTAAATTTACATTTTGGAAAAGATCAGATTTTGTGTTCATTTCTTAAGCGTACCTTTCCGGAAAATCTACGGAATAATAAAGTTTAATTAGTACATTCAATACAACTTATCAAGCTCATCTAATAAAGTAATAATCCAAGTCAATGTCGATGATGAAATAATCTCTGTGCAAAATTGAACTAAAAACAATATTTATCCACACTTATGAATGAAATGATTGTTCAAAAACACATTTGCATTTACTCTACATAATTAATCAATTTACATTATGGGCTCATAATTTGCTACTCCGACATTGAACGTGAAGTATTTAATGTAAACCTTGTTTTGCACAATAACGAATTTGTTCAAAATTTCAACAAACAAAAGTTGCTTTATGACCCAACTGGTCACATCGAATGCAAAGGCAGATATTATTCTGACCAATATTAAACTTTGATGAAAGCCGGTAATTACCACATATGCCCATTTGCTTTACCCTTACTTATATATACATAGGATGGTAGGTAGTTGGAACAAAGAAGTCCCAAATCAAAGGAAATAAATTACTTGACAATAAGTGGGTAAAAACATTATCACACAGCATCAGAGAAAGTAAACTACAAGCTCCCTTACCAAACAACTCATCAGATCGAGAGAGTTAAGTAAAAGAAGATAATACTAATGGAATGGATTACTCAATAAGAGTAAAGAAAGGAAAATAGATAACTAGTGAGAAATTTAGTATGTATAATTATGTAAAATAATAGAAAAGGTACGAAAATATATCATTTCACGGCTACTGTTCTCTCTTTACGTAATGAAGTATTTAGCGAAAGTGTATATAGTTTGCCTTCTTTTCTATTATGTGATAATATGTGTAATCTCTTTGGAATACTTTTGGTTTCCAATTTTGCCATAGTTTAAAATTAATTTTGCTCAAACGCATATTATTGTGCTTGTTATTCATTAATACTTTCTATTTGGTGTTTGGCTTTTATTTCTAGTGCGTTACTAAGCTTGATTGCATTGATTTTTAATTTTTTTTTTTTTTTTTTTTTTTTAATTTTTTGGATTGGTGCTGGAATTGAATTGTATATCGCTAGATAAACTTTCATAAGCTCTATAGAATATACTAATTAAACGGACACTCGAGATGTACATTGATAAGACAAATTTGTTTGAAACGACTTCTACTCGAAAACTGTTCATTTTGACTTTCTTAACTTTTGCAGTAAATTTTGAACTTTGAACTCGATCGTATATCTACTATTTACTACTTTAAAATTGGAACTGAATTATATTGAATATCGCCAAATGTTTTTTTTTTTCTTTCTTTTTTCAGTTCCATTTTTCGAGACGTGTTATTGTTTGAACAACGTAAGAAACTTTTTCAACAATTCGTCATTTTCATAAATCTTTTAACGTGTCATAAAAAAAAAAATCCTATGGACAGGGGGCAGAAACTATGAGTATGAGAATAACGGTGTCTGATGCTTGTGACAGCATATCGCTAAGTAGTTTGTCGAACATTGTCTATGACAGAAAATGAACCGTTACTAATTAAACAACAGACTTATACGCTGTGAAATTGACACGATTGAGAAGACAGATTGCAGTTCGAGTATAATGCGTTGAGTGCATATTCATGGATTTTGATCAGAACGCGATTGTAAGATATATACACCTGCAATTTTTCCGTCAGGAAGATAGTTGCAAATTTCAACCTGTCCAAATCTACCGCATTTATTTTATGTATTAAAAGACAAAGCATTAAATGTGGATTAGGAAAGGTGCATGTATTGGATGACCCCAAATAATCATAGAATACAATAACGTGAAATTATAAGAAAGAATTGACACAGTTGGTACCATTCATCAAGAATTGCAAGCAAGCTAAGTTTTCATTGGAACAATGTACATTGCTGTCAATTCAGATACGTATTTCGACAGAGCAGCCATTGCAGCGTTTTGGGTAGGTAATTACATCATTGGATCTGGACAGTAGAGCAGTACGAGCCAGTTATTTGAAATGATGAATCAAGATTCTTATACTTATTCTAAGATAGACGTTTGAGATTTTGCTTTGACGTCTCTCAGAAAAACAGATGCTAGCAAATAGTATTGTGCTAATTATAAAATATGATAGTTATGTTATGAGATGGGATTGCGTTGCCTGGAATAACGTCGGATCATTAGTTGTTTGTGCTTAAGATGACAAGGGCTCATTGTGTAATTCTGCTCAGAGAATTTGGAAATTTCAACAATGTAGAAGGTTTACGATATGGATCACGTTATCTCCAAAAAGAGAATACTAGCTATTATGTTACATTCGCTGCTAGCTAGTTGTATGCACAAGAATATTCGTTGTTTCAGTTGTTGCATTTAAGAGTTCATCTAATTGGAAACTTTTGAAGGGCATTCAAATGAAGACCCAGTTTCCACCTGGATCGATTGAACTGCGGTGAAAGTTTAGACTACTTAATGTAGCTATATAGAAGCAATGAATTCTTGAAAAGTTTTTAAGTTTCAAAAATATACTATATGTATTGAAACAATAAAAAATGAGAACCCCTCTGGACGAATATATGGTTATCTTCTTGAAAAACGCAAAGCTGTTAATTGTTCTGATAGTATCAATAAGAGGCAATATCGTACACATAACCCTCCATTGTGAATTATAATGTAGCTAATTATATATTTTAAGGAAAAAGAAGAAGCAAATAGAGCAAAGAAACCAACATTCATCATGAAAACCTAAAATAGAGTCCAATCGTCTAGGTACTGAAATAGTGAAATTCCTATATTTCAAGTTCACTATTTCGAGGAATAGTTAATGTGTCAGAATAATTGGTGCGCTCAATAACGTTGAAAATAACTTTAATTTCCATTCTTTTCTTCTAAAAGGAAAAATCTTTAATTTTTGTATAAAGCTGTACAGATAATTTATTTCTTTATTTTCCGTGTTATAGCGTTGACCACGGCCACAGTGAAGGAAGTACTGGGAATAGCATGTTCCACACTATTTATGTAGTAAAGTTTCTATTATTATTATTATTATTATTATTATTATTATTATTATTATTATTATTATTATTATTATTATTATTATTTATTTATTTATTTATTTATTTATTTATTTATTTATTTATTTATTTAAAATTGTATTCTTTTTGCATATTGACGTGCGGTGGTGACGTGTATGAATGTTTGATTCCAAATTCGGATTTGATTGTAGTTACGATGTTCATTCCTAGCTCAGTGTTCTATATCAAATGTGCTTGTTATCATAATGTTCAAATACTTCTAAGTTATCAACTATACAAAGGAACATTGAAAGCGGGAAGCTGGACGAAGATTTGATATTAATGAAAAGATCGTTCGTCGGTGGTGTGCTAGTGAAGAGAAACTCTTAAATAGTTCAAAAAGTCGGTGTTCATTTCAAGGGCAAAAATACAAATATCCAGATGTGGAAAAGACTTGCTTGATTTTGTGGTTTAAAACAGAAAATGTGGAAATGGCGTTACAGTTGAAATGATTCAAATTGAAGGCAGCAAAACAGCACGTAAAAAAAAAAAATAAATAAATAAATAAAAATAAAAATAAAAAAAATCGCTAATGGAATTTAAATTTACGTATGGGTGGATTCGGTGATTTATGCAACGAAATAATCTATCTGTTAGTTGCAGAACTACAATTGCACAAAAACTGCCTCAAGCTTGCGAAAACAGTTTTATATCTTTTCAATATTACGTGATCCAACTTCGGTGCAAAAATTTTTATTTACATTCCCAAATAGGGAATGCAAACCAAACACTGGTCTACTTTGATATGCCAAACAGCACTACCGTAAATAATGTAGGGAAACGTAGTGTGCAAATACGTACATCTAGTGCTAAAAAGCAATGGTGTGCAGTGATGTTGAGCATTACGGCTGATTTTTTTTTCTTTCTTTCGGAAAACCCTCCCCAAAGGAGAAAGCTTCCTAGATAGTATTATTGTAAGAGCTCATGATGGTGGGTGGGTAACAGACGAACTGATCCTAGACTGGATTTCAGCAGTGTGAAACAAGCGGCCAGGAGCTCATCTTCGCTCAAAATCAATGCTTCTGTGGGATAGTTTTCGCAGGTACACTGATTATCCAATGAAACAGTAACTGAAAGAAGGAAACCATGACCCAGTGATTATTCCTGGCGGCATGACAAGTGTGTTGCAGCCTTTGGATTTGTGTATCAATCATCCATTCAAAGGTAGTGTAAGACAATTCTATAGAAATTACATCATGTACAAAGCAACTTCGACGCCAGGAGGCTGTTTGCAACGTGCGCGCCCGTGTTAGAAGTGTGCCGTTGGGTTTTGGCTGTATGACGGTCAATATCGGAATTTGTCATGAAAAGTTATATATATATATATATATATATATATATATAGATAGATAGATAGATAGATAGATAGATATATGGGACTGAAGATGACTTTCTTGCTGATAGTGACTCTTGAGTAGCATTCTGGATCGTTTCGCGAGGGAGAAGAATCAGACGCTGATGATGGTGGGAAGTGATTGTGCTTGATTTGAGTGGTACAACTAGCTGACGCAGTTTTGTGAAACAAAGTTGCTCTTCTTTTTTCACGAACAGCTGCTTTATGTAAATATACCGTATATATTATATATACTATATAACAAGATATGTACTCCTGTTAGTAAAAGTATTAAGTCCTTAGTGTTTTTGTACCAATGAAAGCTGTTACCGGTACCCAATGAAGGTAGCAATTTTTGCGAACAAGGTAAATTTTCCTGCTGTTTTCTTCTTAAGTTTTTGATGATTTACGAACGTAAGTGCAGTAACTTGTGATGGTCTTAATTTCAAACCACAAGATACGTATACATATCATTTGCAAATTGATTTATGGTCTGAGGGGAAAAATCTCGATTATAAGCCGCACCATGATTTTTCAAGCTAAAATTTGAAAAAAAAAAAAAAAAAAAAAATGCGGCCTATATTCGTGCAAGTACGACAATTATTTACCTATGGAATGATTTCAATATTCTTAATTATCTCTTTTATAAATAAAATTTATTACGTCAATTACTAAACTCAATTATGAAAATCTTGACTTACTATATCACTCTATGTTGCTAGCGGTGGTTATATTTAGAAACAACTATAAATTATAAGCTTAGTACTCAGCGCAAACCAAATACCCACCTAAAAAATACTTTCAGAAATTAGTATTTCCATCCTCAGCTTAGAAGTTCGTTGACAATTTAAAAATGGGCAAGAAACATGGATCGGTAAAATACCAGGTTAAAAGGAGTAAACCGTATGATGCAAACCAACCACTTCTTGTCAAAGGGAAGCTGAACACTACTCACTGATCACTTTCTTCACTACTCACTGATCACTTTCTTCACTACTCACTGATCACTGTTCACTGTTCCTTTTCACTGTTTTGGTGTTTCTTTCCAACCGGCAGAAATAAATGTTAAAATGATCAGACCACATTGTATTCATGTTATCTCTTTCTAAATTAAGTACAGGTCTCTCTTTATAAATTTAGTAGATTTCTTTAATTTTAAGTTCTGTCATTATTTTTGTTTTCTCCAACAAACGTGAATTGATAATACTGTAGTTGTTTTCTCTGAGATGTGATGATAGTCTGGACAACTTCTGTGGATTACGAGACACTGATGTACGAACGTGATCGGCTATTCTCGTACAGATGTATCTCTTCGTTTGACCTATGTATGTTTTGTTGCATTGACACTTAACAAGATTGTTGGGGTCAGTGAAATATGCTTTGAAATTGGTTATGTATTTAATAGATCTAGGAGAACCTCTGAAATCTTAATGTTATGCTTCTCTAATATCTTCTTAATCTCTGCAGAGGTGTGTGGAACCAGAGGGACGTTAATCCATTTGTCCGTCCTCAACTCTGTTGTTTGTTGATGGCGGGAACTGGCGACTTCCTGTTGTATCTGCTTGTAATATTTTTAAAAGCTATTTTCTTGTCTGGGTTCCATCATTGTCTTCCGACAAGACAATGGATTGGTGAAAGGCAATACTCTTTCCTCGATTTTTCCAAATTTGGTATTGGATATGTTTGAAACCAACATTTTTCCAAAATTTCCTCTCATGAGATATTTTCGATATGCCGATGACACTTTGATTCTGTATACGGATGCTGAAGATCTTAAAAAAAAAAAAAAGTTTGATGAATTAAACCAAATACATTCCAGGATTAAGTTTAGTATGGAACATGAAGAAAACGGAGTACTTAACCTTCGTGAGATTACTATCAAAAGACATGCTAATAAGTTTGTTACTTCAGTATATCTCAAAGCCTCTGCTGTCACTAAGTATATTAATTCCAAATTATCACACTTATGGCTTCAGAAATTGAAAATTTGGAAAACAATTCTTCAGGAGGGCCCTTTTACTTTCAGACCTTGCTCTTGATCTTTATCAGGAAATTCAATATTTAATAAAAACCGAACAAGAAAATAATTTTCAAGAATCTTTATTATTGAAATGGTACAAGTAGGTACAACAGGAAATCACCAGCCCCCGCCATCAACAAACAATAGAGGAGAAAATGGATAAATGGGTTGGCGTCTCTCTGGCTCCACACATTTCTGCAAAGATTAAGAAGATATTGCAGAAGCATAATGTTAAGATTTTACAGGTTTCCCCTAGATCTATTGAATATATAACAAATTTCAAAGTATATTTCACTGACTCCCAACAATGAAGTGATATCTATCTTGTCAAGTGTCAATGCAACAAAACATATATAGGCCAAACGAAGAGGGACATCTATATGAGACTAGCCGCCTACGTTCGTACCTCAATGTCCCGTAATCCACAGTAGTTGTCCAGATTACCATCACACCTCAGAAAAAACAACTACAATATTATCAATTCACGTTTGTTGGAGAAACAAAATCAATGATAGAATTAGAGACCTACACTTAATTTAGACAGAGATAAAATAAATACAATTTGGTGTGATCTTTTCAGCACATATTTTCGCCGGTTGGAAAGAAACACTAAAACAGTGAATAAGAATATTGAATAATGATCAGTGAGTGGTGAAGAAACATGTGTACAACTTTCGTTTGAGAAGAAGTGGTTTACTTCACATCTTTTATTTCTTTTAAATTGGCTTTTTAACCATTTTTAAATTTTGGTTTTCGAATTACTAAAGCTGAGGGTGGAAATAGTAATTTCTGAAAGTACTTCTTAGATGAATATTTGATTTGCGTTGTGTACCACATTTTTTATTTATAGTTGTATTTTGGTTTACTCCAATTTTTATAAATAATTTTCATCAATAAGTTGTAATCATTAGTACTCAAATGAGTAACTCTTGCCTTAGGTAGACGAAAAAGACTAGCACTTGAATCATATATGTAACGATATAGTATACAAAGTTTAGGAAAGAAGTGTGTAATTATTACTTTCTACTAAACATAGCTGTGAAATATAAGTGACTTGGAGTTCTATGAAAGTTTTGCAACAGATATTTGAGACGATTAGGGAGGAAGTCAAGAAGAGCAGACTGACACTGTTTCTTCAATATCTATATATTTAACGATGTATCATTAAATGTGTATCTTTTAAATAGGATCATGTGCAGTAGTATGAACGTAAATAGTACTGTGTCTCATGTTATGCTCTTGGGTTAGAAGGAATACTTAATATGTATACACTACAAAATTTCTGAGCGTAATGTATAATATACTACGGAGAAAGTGAGATATTATGTGTGAGACATGGAGGCTTTGTGAAATCCGTTTGTTCAGAAAAAAATGCTTTGCAAAAACGTAGTGCATCAACATTTTGACAAAAGGGGATCTACTAAAGACAGACATGGCGATAGTCTCAGAGTTCAATAGAAAATGTGATCTACTATGACTTTTAGATAGGCAATATTTCTATGCTTCATGTGTCATACTTGTGCAACAATTTAGATTGCGATACATTTTTTCTTCAACTGCGCGAGAAATTCTGCAAGACTCATAGTAAGAGGTGAAGCAAAGTATACATCTTCCTATTTAGTTCTACATGTGCTTTATTAATGATAGATCTGATCAACTTGTAGTGTATACCTTGTAAAGTCTGTTGAACCATGCATGCTGCGATATACAGTTGAGTGTTTCGTTCTGAGAATATTGTTCACGATATGCTGAAAAAAAAATGACAGAAAAAGATGGGACTGGAAGATTTCGTGTCAGTGAACCATCTATAAAATTTAATGACTACAAACATCTTACTTTTAAGAATATGGGACGTACATTATTTCACAACGAGAGTCAAATGCAACGTCACCATGTATCTATCGTTGAAGTATGACTCATCTGAGAAGATAACGTGACGCAATTCCTGCCTTCAAGTTTGCGATCTCTTCATCAGAGAACATGTGTTTGACCTGTGTCAATGCCAATCTGTGCAATAGACCCTGTGACAATGGTCCACCTTCTTGGATTCGACTCGATTAGTCCTCTGATATACTGGTGACACCAATAGTAACCTGATATATGTGTAGATGTTGCACTCAGATCAGTTGTCTCAAATAGTCTGACATGTAACCTGTGATGTAACAATGGATGCTGGAAACATTTCTAACTCACTTACAACGTGTGTTTCTTCATAGACTATTTATTTTCTGTCAACGTCTGGTAATTTTAGTGATCGCACGCAGTACTGTTTTATCTCCTCTTGTGTTACACATTTTGATTCACTATATCGAGTGCTCCCTTGTTATTCATACCTCATTATGATCACATACTATTTACTTGGATAAGAATTACATGCAACATATTTAGTTCTATAACGTTATTTTCACTGTCTTTCACGTCCTCTGTTTAGTAGTGTATTATGAAAGAACCCGCCAGATATTCAGGCAAGCTATATATAGGATTTTTACTAAATGTATTGAGCTATTAATTTTACACTCTTATATACACTTAAAATTTAAAGAATTTTCATATTTGTGTCTTAAGTAAGTTTCAATATTATAAATCTTAAGCGCATGATGAAATAATAAGAAAATAGTTATTTATATAAACTTATGCAACTATAGTTTAATACAATTTTACTCATTATCCATAATATTTTAAGTCAGTTGGTTTAGAACAAACTACTGTAATTTTCACTTTTGAATTTTGACGAAAGTACTAAAATTTGAACATACTGAGTGTTAATATGCATACATTTGACTAATGTTAATTATAATGTCTTTTATTGTTTTGACAGAATAAATAACACGAACTGTAAATATTTAGTTAGGTCAGTATAATCATTTTTATCAAAGTTGATAGTAAAAAATGTATAGGTAACTGTAACATAATTATATATTATTGATGCAAACAATGTAACATAATGCCTTAATTCTTAATTTAGTCTAAGTAGAAAAGAATTAGAACATCCTTACTTACGTTGAATGTATCATAGATATTTCCAATACTCCATAGATAGAATTATTTTCCTACATAGCAAGAAATTGTTTTGTACAAAATGGAATTTTTCACGTGTTGTTCGTAATTTCCTGACTTAATCCTTTGTAGAGTTGATCGATTATCTTTTCTTCAATTTCCTTTTACACAAAATATTATGAAATCACGTACATCAGATATGCTAACTCCTGTTGATTTAGTTGGACTATATGTCTAAATTTTTTGACTTCAAGGTTAAGAATAATTTGTGATTGATTAAGATATCTAGTAAGTGGGAGAAGTGTTTTCAGTCATTTAGAAATGCCGTAGAATAATAACGTCAATTTTAAAAGTAATATAAATACCATGTTGAAGTGAGTAAGTATATGAATATCCTCAAGTATACTGTATCAGATAGTCAAACTAAATCTTAGCAAAATGAAAATTCGTTACAATTGCAGCATATATGAACTGTTTTGCAGAAAAATATAAAGCGCCGCAATAACTCCTGCCACGATGTTCATAGCTGAAAGAGAAAAGCACGTTCACTTGATGGCTAGAAATGTTTGAGAAAAGAATGTCGATTGAGTTAAGTTTTCAAACAGTAAGCACATGATAAACAAACAACTTTTGATGTTCATTATCTCTGTTTTCAAAATTATTGTTATAATAAATGTTAATATAACGTTACAAAAATATGCTGCTAGTATGGTAACATGTTAAATTTATCAAGCTACATAAATAAAAGATAAAATGCACTACGCTTTTGTACATAAAATAACATGCATAGCAAGCCAAAGTTTCATAAAATAAATATAACCATAACATAAATTGGAAAAAACAAGCCAATATGTAAAGGTGCTTCTAAACAGCAAGCAAAGGGAAATCTCACAGAGTAAATCATATAGTGAACTGAGAAAATGCATTCGAGGAACTTCCATGTGTCTGCAATCTTATTCTTCTTTAGATAAACGATTTAAGATAAAATAATATAAATTTTGAAGTATTTCTCTTTTTCTTCCAATAACATGAAAAGTTATAAATATATATATATTAACACAAATTGAGTAACAAAAGAATATAAGCATTTCTATGTTTTCAGGAAAGCTCACCATGTTCCATTTGAAACATATTTGCACATATTCCAATATACATTGAGTGTACTTATGAAAAATCCAATGAAGAATTAGTAAATGACAAACTTACAAAGATGTATAGATAACTTCATATAACTATACATTTCAGATTCCAAAAATATTGATTAATTTAAATTTAATTTTAATATATTAAATTGTGATACAAGAAATATCAAGTCTGATTGAAACTCTTTACGTTATGATTTTGATACACATATGATTAATTTACTTTAAAAAAATAGCTTGTAGATAAACAGATAAATATATTTTTGAATGCAGAAATAAAAGGAAGTTCCTACGAGGGCTGTTACCGTACCTAAAGTTAGTTTCTCCCCGCATTCGTGCGGTAAAGTAAACCCAAGCAGTGTCATGGAAGATATCATAACGCAGGGTACGATCAAATTCACCGTATAGAACAGGGTCCGTCGTCTGATATGAACGACGAAAGTTATGTCTACGTAGGGCTCTGGACAGCAAGAATATTTCTTAGTGTTCTTTTTCCCTGGCATGCCTGAAATATACCATAAAAAAGGGAAAAACAAGGGCATAGATATGTAAAAACTTTCTGAAATAATAATTAAGAGAAAAAACCAAGGGAACCTCTCAAACAAAGATATTGGCGGAAGGAGGATAGAGATGTATATAACGAACGTAATCAATCAATGTACCAACAGCTGAGGTTTGAAAATATTACCTAAAGACAGTTTTTCCCCTGAATCCGGCGGAAGTGTAAAGCCAAGTACTGCCATCGAGGCGATGAGTACACAGGGAACAATTAGGTTGAAAAAGTAGTACAGTGTCCGTCGACGAATAATAATGATAAAAGTTATGTCTATGTAAGGTTCAGGACAGCAATTGTAGTATATTTCGTTCCTTTTGCCCGGAACACCTGGAATAAAGAGAGAAAAGAAAAGGAAAGGAGCAAGATGGTTGAAGAAAAGGTAGAGAAAAATCAAAAACATTTTAATATTATTAGTATTAATATTATTTGTGAGTTTGTTTTAAAAGGAAAACTTTTAGTATGTGACAGAGTGCAAAACAAAGAATCTAGCATTATTTACTTATCATTTCAGGAATTTTAATTTTATTATTTTTGGAAAATAAGAAATTACATATATCTTATTTAGGCAGCTTTTTATTTATCGTCTTGTATTATACATTTTAAAGAGTATTCAAAATTCCTATACTTGAGAGAAATAGGACACGATTTTTGTTTCAAATTCATCAATTCATTTAAGAGTATATTTTATTTATATTTGTGGTTTTAGGAAAGCCTTTTGAGAATTCGTCTTCATATCGATGCATATTTTTTAAGTAGAGAAAACAGATGGTTAAGGAATTAAAAATAATAAACAAAAGTCTCTGTTTGGAACTAAAAGGTACTTTTTAGGTTAAGAAAAGGATTTTGGATATGTGTGATAGGTATCTATATCTTCATCGTATTGCAATCAAGATTTAAAAAAGGACAGAAAAGGAGTCAATTCCTTACAGACGTCAAATAACCCCACAATATTCAATCCAGCGTGTTCCTCGTAGTTGAAATCTGCATAATGTTGAAAATAATTTGTTCCAGCAACGATCTTTCATTGTGTAAGCCCCAAGATATATCCCTCTGTCTCACTATTACGTTGAATCGGAATGTCATTCCAGTGTACTAGCTGCCATCTTTAGGGCTTTCCTTAAACCAGTTTAGCACTGCCGTCTTGTGAATGATACGTCCGAAATTCAAATTGGCCGGTCAAAATCAATTCCGTTTCCCTGAAATGACTTGAAACTTGATGCTACTATTAATTTTCTTCTAATAAATATAGGAATTAATACCTAATATTTCAACTATAATAAGTATAAAAGGTGAGAAATAGTTCTGTTTGTTCACGATTTAATTATTATAGTAAACTTTCTACGAAATTATACTGTGTAACAATAATAAAGTAAATAATATTGATACGCATTAAATGGAAATTTGATATTTAAAAGTGAATAAAATTTATGAATATTTTATCAAGTATTTTGGGATTTCAATAATGCAAGCACTGAAATATGAGTCATTTACTTGTAGATATTGCAAAACAAACTAGAAATATTTCCTAGAATATTCTTCCAAAATTTACTTTCTTAGAAAATACTTTTTATTATTTCTACAAATCATCTAAAAATTTAAAACAACTAAAATTAAGTTATATCTATAATACTCTGGGGAAGTCCTTCCTTTCCTAAACATAATGCAGATAGCATAGTGACCTTCGGTAAGCATACCTAGAAGATCCCATTCTCCATTTGTGATGAAACTGCTAACATCACCACCTCCATCGTCTTGAAGTTGTAAGTCCAACTAAAAGAAAGAAAGGATTGCAGTTAGTGCTTGAGTAAATATGTATTAAACTACTCGATTTAACACTAGAAACGTTACTATGCCTTAATATATATAAAAAAAATATAATTGTTTACCTAAACAATATTTCAGTAATTGAATTTATCTTGTATTAATTATATTATTTGTACAATAGTCTTCCATGTCAGTCTTGCCAATAATTAGTAGTTTTTCCTTATATATCTGATCACTTATTAGTACAGAAATTATTATTGTACTAATTCATATGTGCAGTCCTCAGCAAAAGAGATTTGTAAGCTTTTATCAATAATATTCTATCTTTAAATTTTAGTTTTCAAACTTACAATAAAAAATTCACTAACATGCTAAACGTGTAGTCTCGAGTAGATTAAATTTCGGTGGAAAACTATGCTAAACACAATGTATAAATCCAGTCTATCATCTAGAACCGTTTGGGAGAGAAAATTTAAAAATATTTCTCTAAACCTTCAGAAATATAAAAACTGCTAACGACTTTATTTTACCTTTGTGGTTTGAATCAACAATTGAAAACATTCTGTGCTTTTTCAGGCCTTTTTTTTTTTTTAAAAAAAAGAAGAAAAACGGAAATTATTGATTATGAATTGCTAGCAAACAGCAGAATCACTTAACGTATTTCTGCGTATTTATGGAGTAAATAGAATTGTTCCTATTGAGTTTGAAAGAAATATGCAAAGTTATAATGAAGTTTTCTACTGTTTCATTTTAGACTTTAAATGGTTTGCTCTACTCTTTAAATAATTTAAAATACTATGACCATATAATAAGATGGAAGAGTAATAACATTACATTTATTGAATATGGTGTAGAGCGCAAATAGGGAGGAGTATCGGAATACTTTAATTTCAAATATTGTTATGTGTCTGAAGTACACAAAACTACCAAATTAATTTTGAATTAATTGTAGTCAAGATACAAATTCAATAAAAATTGAAAATTACTTGAAGGCAAAAGAAACTAATATAGTGAAACCTGTCAACTTGGCCACCTCTCTAAGTTGGCCACCTGCTTATCTTGGCCTAGTTCGTCTTGAACCTGCATTTTCCCATGACATTTGTTACTACTCTATAAGTTGGCCACCTGTCTATCTTGGAAGTTGGCCACACTGAAGCAATGTTTACCCTATGATGATAATGATAAATTTACCTGCGTATCTTGGCCACGAAAAATAGAGTTTTGTTATTTTTCTTAACTCTTTCGAATTCCCATATAAGAGGCAGATGCACTGCCTTCTACATCCGTCCGCTCCCTCTAGTGAGGAGGCGGCGGGCAGATGTTCTGTATTTGTAACTGGACACAAAGAGCATAGATTCGCACGATTTGTTCTTGGAGGTCAATGGCCAGAACACTACCCTCATAAAAGGGTGGTGAAGGAAGATGTGAATAAGAAAAAGCACGTACAGGAATTCAGGAAATGGTTGTATGTATTTGTTTACCCTGTCTGTTTTGGTAAAACCATAGCTATATCGGCTCCTTTCATCAGTGGGAAGCTTTAGTAATTCCCGAAAATTCTCAAGGTTAAAGCTCAATTGTCATTTATTGGCACCTGACTGCATGTCAAAAGGTAGCGGAGGTTTTGAGATATGAATTCCCTCAAGATTTTCTCAAAACATCTTTTGCTGCGAGGGAAAATTAGAATGTGCATATCTGCCAAAAAGAATAAAGCAAATATGTTTAGAATGAACCACCATTCAGTAACAAATTGCATATAAATTTCTCAATTTATAACTTAGCTTTTCTTGTTTTCAATCTGAATAACTCAGTATGCTATAATATCAATTTCAATAAACTGCGTACATACATTTCTATTTCATGGTTGTTTGTGTTATTGTGTTTTCAATCCGAATAATCCAATGTACCAGACTAGTTTTCAGGAAGAGAAAGGTATGCATATATATTAAACATACTATCTAGAGCGCCGATCCTGGGGGAACCGAGGGGGACCTGGCCCCCCAAAGCTCATGTGGCCCCTATTTTATTTATGAGTATACAATATTTGGTATAATTTGAGTGCAATTTGTCTTAAAATCTTCATATATATATATATATATATATATATATATATATATATATATATATATATATATATATATATATATATATATATATACCTTCTGCATCTGAATGCCCCCCCCCCCAAATTTACAGAGAAATCGGCGCTCTTGCATACTATAGTAATGTTTTCTAGTACTATATATTTTTATGATTACTCTATATACATTATTTATAAGTAGCTGTCGTGCCACTGCTTATTAAAATTTTACAATCAAGTAATACTAGAAATCCTATTCGAAAAATACACAAATCACACTTATTTTCTGTAAGTTGGCCACTTTTCGATGGAACCGATGGTGGCCAACATAGGTTTCACTGTATAAGCTTCTGACCTCAAATTGGAATATATATCTGTTCTTAATAGCGAACCTAAAAGTTAAATATAATGCTCATGGGAGCGATTATTGTTCTACAGTTTGAAAGAAACTATATTTAAATTGACCATTCTAACAATGGCTATATGGATGACAAACTGGAGTAATACATACTTTTTTTCTATGATTTAAAGACAATCTATTAATGATCCAAAGATATCGTACACTTTAATTTTTTTTATGTCTACGTTGGAATTCTTTGTTTCATTCTAGATTTTTTTAAATGTCTTCGAAACAGACAGATTTGGATACAAAAATGAATGATGTTTAAGTTAGAGCATGGTAGTGTTAATTATTGAACAATCACTTTCAAAGGTATATTGAGATTCATATATTCTTTCTGTGGACTATGTGGGCCATATTTCAATATGTGTTCTACAGGAAACTTTGAATCTGACTTTGTACATACAGGGTGTTTCAAAACAACACAGACAACGTTTGGGAGGTAATTCCTGACAGCAAGATAAGACAAAAAGTATAGATCAACTTGGGTGCACAATGCTTCGTTTCGGAGTTATAGGTTGCCGAAAACACGAAAAAATGAATTTTAAAGCTCCATAGCTCCAAAACTATGGAACCTACCGTAGTCGAGTCGAGACTTCACTTAGAAACTAGTATGTGCCCTAACAAAATATCCGAGTTTCAGAATCCTGTAGTACTTCCACAACATTTTTATAGGGTAGTTGGTGAGTACTTCAGATTATATGCCCGTAGCCAAATTGCCTCCATAAAAAAATGTTACAGAAGTACTGCAGCATTATGGCACATGTATTTTTGGATAGCGCACATATTAGCTCCTAAGTGAAGTCTTGACCCAATTGCGGTAGTCCCATAGTTTTGGAGCTATAGACCTTTAAAATTCATTTTTTTTCATGTTTTTGGCAGTCTATAACTCCGAAAGGAAGCATTTGTGCACCCAAGTTGGTCTATACTTTTTGTCTTATCTTAGTGTCAGTAATCACCTCCCAAACCTTGTGGGTGTTGTTTTGAAATACCTGTATACAATTTGAATACAACATGTCTGATAGAAAATAAAAAAAATATAATGGAAGTTTTCAGAATTAAATTTTATATTAGCTTTTGCCTAAGGAAATTATCTTCAATAAATTTGTGTAAAACATTATTCTGTAAGTTTAATAAACTGGAATGAAACAAAACTTTAGTTTCAAATTCTTTCACAACAATTAGAGAAACAAATCACAATATTTAGAAGCTATACTTCGGCGAAATTACTGAATATGATGCATTCACACGCATTTCTCATTAAAATAAGTAACGGAAACACTGAAAATGGTTCTATTATGTTTTACCAACTTGCTATAATTATATTATCAACTATCTTATGTATCTTCTCACATACATATGAATTCTTGTTGTTGTGCAATATAGTTTGGTATTTTCTCAGTTTAGAATAAAAGACTGAAATTTATCTTTTAATATTGATTGCTGTGAAAACTCAAAAACTACTTCTGAAAACAATTATGAAAATTCTTAAATATTCACTCACTAAATCTAGACATCTAACTCCGAGCATCCAAATGTACTTGTATTCACCTGTTTCTTATTATTACTGCTATTAATTGCAAAGACATTTCAAAATATCAATAATATTACCATAAATATCCGTTTAGTCAAAACGTCATAATCTAGAAAGAAGAAACAACTACAATTTATTATGAACATAAATTTACTTATAAAAAAGATAATTTCTCATCATGTAAAAATACCACCATGTCTTTCTTCTTATCCTTCTTCACTCACTGTTTTTAAAATATGCATCATCTATTCTACTCAAATATACCTGAAAGCCATCATAGGTCCAGCTACCGAACTTCATCTCACAGCGCTGATCATCAAAGGGGAACCACGTAATGTCTATCTTGCATGTGCTCTTGAAGATGCCCGGCGGAACGTACAAGCAGCTACCGTTATTTCTGACCACAACGTTAGTGGGATAGGTCCCGTCGAAACCCTCATCAGCACTTGTAGTAGAAAGGTTGGAAAATTCATGGAAAAATATTATCCACAAACAGAAAAGATAGTGTTTTTTTTTTCGTTTGATTTAAAATATGTATCTTCCACTTTCAATCGATGAAAGACAAGAATAGTTCTCTCTATATAGATATATTATAATATAGTAATATAAAAATAACATTTTCTAATATTGGAAATCTCCAATTAGAAACGAAGTGTAATGAATTGTTAAATAAATCTGCAATGTAATAAAATGTTGATAAGATATTTTAAAATATATTTTATTTGTTTTAAATTTTGTTATTTCTAATTTTTATATAATATTTAAAGTTATGTAATTAAAAAGACAGTATCGCGATAGTTAATAATGCTTGAGCTGGCCAATTAATAATAATAGTAAGTCATGTGATGTAGTTTGTATAAGAAAATAATTATACATTTTGTTTTCAGTGGATTAAATAAAATCATAAATCTATATTTTGATTTTCTTTCTTTATGAATTGATTTTAAGTTAAAGCTAATTATTGTTTTACGAGAGGAAGAAGGTTGTTGACACATCCTGGTTTAGTGATGCTATGCTGTCTTTAAAATATAGACATATACAATCTTTTGGGACTATCACCGGGTATTAACAGCCTAGGTGGAGACACAGTGGAGACGGAAAATATCCAGAATAATCCATTGTGTCTCCCGCTAGACCGTAAGGATATGGCACAAGGTGGCCCAACAACAACGGCATCTGACAGTAGTACATTGTCACCGGGCAGGAGAAATATATGTATATACATTTTAAGAGCGAAAGTTTAGATTCCCCTTTTTGGTGTTTGCTTTTTAAATTGGCTGCATCTTTAAAGAGATTGACAGTAAATTTCACAATGTAAATTCCTCAGTTTTACCCCCTTGTTGGGTTATCATTTACAATGAAGATAATAAACTATAAATGTTATAATTAATAAAAGAATAAGAGTAATACATAAAAGTATATAAATATGTACACAAAGAGAGGATAATAACATATGCTTTGGTTTTTATATAGGTTAATACAAGAGTTAACAGTAAAAACATTAGCAATAAAAATTATTTAAAAAAGAAAGGAGAAGTAATATAATGAAAAAAAAAAACATTTATCCAACCAGCTGGTAGTCTGGTTAAGAAGAAGACAACACCACTGAACGTAGTTTTCAAGGTAGAGATGCTTTGAGGTTGCTTATTGGAGGGATCCACAGGAAAATACAAACTCAGCTGGCGAAGCATCTGATTTCTTCAACTGTGTGGAGGCTGAACAAAATACCTCCGTCATTCCTAATGGTATTCCTGTGAAATATTTATACAAGGATTTTAAAAGAGTTTTTTCTTTTTATTGAAAAAAATTGTAGTAGAGGGTTTCAGAACTAGGATAAAAAGAAATCTAGAAACCGATTCAAATACTAACAAAGTTTAAGTTATCCCTCCTAGTTTAGAAATTTAAAATCTTAAAAATACAAATGAAGTAGCCAAACTACTATTTACACAACTGCACACTTTAAGAATAATTTATAAGTTGAATTTTAAAATGTCAATCCATTGTGTACCTTATTATATCAGTTTATCTATTATGCTCATATAAAAAATTGAACATTTTCCTACCATTATTATTACATATATTATGCATTGATTTAATACATTACTCATTAGTAAATTTATTGATATCTGAATATATAAATAAATAATTACAACAATGGAAAATATAAATACATACACTACACAGTGAAAATTTATTTCTACCAGTTATCCTAAAATACATTTCGGCGAAATTGATGTTTAGTTCAGATGGTAGATTGAATTATGTATATGTACATATTAAAAGCCTGTGAAAATCTGATTACAGACTTAAACATCCAAAAAACTTCACAACAAAGGGGATATTGATTGCTACCAAGTGAAAGGTGATATAATATGTGTGTATAGATATATAGATATACATATGTCCATTAATACTTAGCTTTATTTAATGCTTAGTGATATTTTCGAGGGGTAGTTTGGTACGAACATTTGTAACGGGGGCAAAACTGAAGATTAGATAAAAGAAAAAATCCTACATACCAAATGAATCCAGATGCGCTCAGACCACTCGTCGACCAAAATGATACAATTCATAGCAGAAGCCCTGGACATCCATTGTTGCCGGCCTAAGTCCATTCAGGGTGTTTTTCATTAAATAATCACTTGCGTTAAACCAGGCGTACAATGAGGAATGATTTTTAAAATATAAGATTCTCTGATTTTTAAGAAACAAGAAGTAATCGTTATTAAGGAATATTTTTGCTTTTAAGTATTAGTATTTAGTGAATAATGTGAATTGTTAATTTTTAAAATAAAAAATAATATATACGTGAAAGAAAGGTGCAACTGTCTCATTATTATTTGTTCATGCTTGTTCTTGTTATTAAAGAAAAATATTTTTTTATTTATGTATTAAACCCTCAAAATGAAGTGCATAAATACATATATGCAGTTAATAATGGAATAAAGTGTAATTACCAGCTCCTTGAAAGCAAATTAAAGCGTAAGATATGAGCGTACAGTGTTATAACGAAAGCACTTAGCGTGTACCAAGCGAAGCCAATGCTGAAGGTAAGTAGATGATGATTATTAAAATGTTTAAAAATATATTTTGATAATGTCATGATGACCGCTGATATGATAAAAAATATATCATGCAAATATTATTTTTGGTTTAAATGAGAGGAAATAACATCATGTTCTTAGTAATAATTATTTTTGATTTGTATCTTTGTAATTTACCTCTTTATATCTAATTATAACATTGCAAACAATTGTTTCAACTGACGAGCAATAACTAGTATTTAAGACAAAATTCAGTCAAATAACTAGTCTATTAGACAAGTTTTTGTGATTTATGCTATCAAGACCTTGTTTGATCTCTGTAGAGAGATAATTAACATCAGTGGATTGTGTGATTGATCATCAGTTGAAACCTACGAAAAACAATTTAATATATGATAAATAACTATTAGTTAATATTCTGTAAACTATTAATTAATACTCTATAACAATAAAACAAATAATTATCACATTAATCAGACTACTGTAAAAATTCCGACATCAGAAAGGAAATTAAGGAATCAGCAAGGTATATTTTCTATTGATTTTTATAACTCCGAGGGAATCTAATTCACTTTGTCAGAAGCAAATTCCCATAAAACGATAAATTCAAATTATGTTTTTAATATTTTTTCAGAGTTTTATTTTAATTGACTCTGTTTACTACAATGGATATATTTAACTATATTTCCAAAAATTCGTTTTCTTAAACAATATCGTTTGCGTAATTTATATTATTTTAGAAAAGAAAAACAAGTATTTTTGTGTATTTTCTTCTAATTTATGTAACTATTTAATATAATTTTATAAACTTATTCGTATACTGTTATGAATATTTACACTCTGTCTTTGAAACATCTACTAAAAAAATAAATAGTGCAAATTGCAGACATAATTCGGCAAATAATGCAATAATTAAAATAATAATTATTTTGATTTATTTCAGCAAAAGACAATTATTGTTAGATTAATTTTGAAATTGAATGCAAATATAGTTTCGCACAAGCTATTGTCATTTTCATGTATTATACGTTTTACTTTCGTGTCGAAAAATGGTTGATAATAAATTTTTGGAAAGGGATAGCAATTGTACTACTAATAGAAGAGGAAAATTAAAATTAGTTGATACTTTTCACCAAAAGAAAACATTTAAATTTTGAATGTGATACAGTAAAGGAACATTCTGCAAATTACGAACATAATATAAAGATTTTTTAGGATAATGGAGAATATATTTTAAGTTTCCTTTTATTAAAAAAATTAAATGTGTATTTGTGATATAAATTTATATTGAATCGAGGAAAGTGATAATCTGTTAGTTGTAATTTTCCTTTGTCATACATACTCTTTCTTGAAACAGCTGTCCCAAAATTAAAGGAAAAGATAGTTTTTAAATATTTATTTTTAAGAATGCCAAAGAAAGTTTCATGTTTTATGGAGTCGAAAATTCTGACTTTTAGAACTTGGAAACAGCTTCTACTTCATAGAGTTTATAAGAATGTTGGGCAACAATTATGTTAAGATTTCTATTCCGATATCACATATTGGCACCTTTGGTATGCTATTGTAGCACTTTCCATAAATATCTAAGTCCAAATACAGAATATCTAATATTGTAGATGATTTACAAGTGTTCAGTAATGTGGTATGTATAGTACAGCACCATATGAAGTAAAATATTATTGTTGATCAACATGGCAATGATAGAAAGAAATAATGTTGTTATTTATGCATGGTGAATAACAATTATATGAACAATATTACAATTGCTAACGTAGCTTGGTTTTAAATCTCTTTCTACTCTTACGGATATTTTTTGTAAAACAGAATAAAGAGTATTTGACGCTAACTCAGCGAACCTAACAACCCTGATCTACGACTGTCTAATGTCTAATGAAATTGTTGATAATGTTACGGTTATAATATATGATTGACTACTGAGCATAGCATGATTTATATAATAGCGGCCTTGTGTTAATTTTAAGTCTGCTTAGTTTAAACAATTTCTTTTCTATACGCACATTTTTCCATAATATACTTAGGAATGACACCTCTGTATTTGTTTAAAATAAATCACGCTATTGCAAGGTTTACTAATACATTGTGATTCTAGATTATTAGCATTATTTTTGGTTACAAATGAAGATATCTTATTGTTATTACATCTTAGGTAATTGGTATTATAATCTGAAAAAATATTCCTCTTCAAACGACAAAATTACTTTATGAAATGTAATTTGATGTGTTAGTTTCTATGGTATACAGTGCGAAATACATTTGAAATTACGCATTTCATAGGTTTACATCAACTAAAATCGAAATACTTTTTAATCTATGTTTATTGATAACATATTTTTAAGCATAGTATTAAATATATTTTGGTGATTCTACTAAGCTCCAAATATTTGTTCGTGATGATTATCGTCTCAAGAAGTCCTGCATCTTAGTTTAAATGTAAAAAAATATAAAACAAAATTTAAGTTGTTACGTGTTGACAACCTTATTCAAATAAGCACTTTCTTATTAATTAGAGAAGTTACTCTAAATACCTCTTATTTTCATCGATCATTGCTACTCTTAAATTACTACTGCATTTCATGTTTGATTCTATTCTTACGTTGGTTGTTACTTCGATTTCTATTTGCTTGTTAGATAATTTGTTATGAAAGAAAAGTAGAAAAGGCACATGAACACATTTTCGGGAGGAAACACTATACTTTTTCTAGTCAGAATTAATATTTACATTTAAAATCCTATCACGCAGCATGATTGATAAATAATAATTTAAAAAATATATTTTACATTGTGTAAAGACTAAAAATTTCTCATGACTCTCCTTATATTAAATGGTTTCTCAAAGAAAACTAATTTGAAATATTAATTAAACTATTATAATCAAAATTAAAAGCTGTATTCAAGACTTTCAGTGAAAATGATTAAGAAATAAATGTAACGAGTATGAAATCTCGAGTTTAATATTTTTTTTACGTATTATGCTTTTTATTGTTAGTGAATTTTAACTAGATGTATTTGCTAAATGATGACCTTTGTTATTATTTCATAAAATACCTGGTAGTATATAATGTTAACGTATTCTTTTACTGTAGAATGTCAACTTCAAGCAAGATTTCTCTTTATGCACATATAATCAGATATTATCTTCAATATATATATTATCTACTATGTTAGTTTCAGTAGCGTAATAATAAGCCGCAAGATAAATATTAATTAGAAGTATGTACTAAGTGTGATATTTATAGAAAGTGAATGCCACAAAATAAGTCTACATTTTATAGCATGTTATGTATTTAATATTTACAAATGTGATATGTAATTAAACGTAACTGGATTAGATAACTTACTATAAAATGTTTAATAGTTCATGGCATGAGGTACCAATGTGATTTTTGACATAAAATTCTCTGCATCTATCGAAGTTTCTAATTTCTCCATAAATTCTCTTATGAAGTAAATTTTTATTTAAAGAAACAGCATGCATACGAATTATGTGATATTTTATAAGTTAGCAAGGAAATACCAACGACAATGGGTTGTCGTTGAAGGAAAATGTTATTATGGTTATTTTGCACGAGTATGGTATATCTCCGGATAAGATTTATGGTTTTTGGATTCCAGAAAATGTTTAGAATGGCAATAGAGCAATTGACTGTTTCAAGTGTCTCAAGAAAAGAAGTTACAGATAAAGACTGTTCTATCCGCAAACCACGAGAAATTTTACAGGAATGCGATCTGTAGAATGCGAACATGACAAAATTTTACTCATAAAACAGAAAAACGTTCATAGTATTAGTAATTTAGGTTATTGTTTTCCCTAGTGTAAAAGAATCTACATATGAAATCTATTTGATGGTCAATACAAACCTTGCTGACATAGACATTTAATTTGATGGGAGAGGTGATGCTTGACCGCTTATGCAATCAGGGACATGATAATTGTCATGAAACACGTTCTTTACAGTTCAAAGGAAAGTTAGAAAAGAACAGGAGCCAAAATTCACGTTAATTTTATAAGCCAGGCAGTGTTATAAGATTAAATATTTTTGTTACAGGCGAGTGATTTTTGTTTCGATTATCTTTGTTTGTTCAGGGTGCAGAAAATAGTGAGAACTTATTAACTAGATATTATTGATAAAGTAGTATGACTTTCATACTTAACCATCTTTCTTGATTGAAGATAGACTTTTCAACAAGATTAATTTCAAACATTATTGCTACGGCAGCGCAGAGATAATATCAGGTCGAATACTAGTCTTTAGGGAGTGCTGATTTAGATTCTCTGTATATAAATTGTGATCAAAATTAAAGACAAGAGCCTCTTCTAAGTCCGAAATACACTAAATTTTCTTTCTTTCTTTATTTATTTATTTATGTAGAAAACTAGTTAATACAAATGAATACTGCGCGGCCAGCAAGAACTGAATCATCGGACATTTTTGTGTTAAACCAAAGAGCAAAAAGACCACTTTGAAAAAACAATTTTTAATTAAAAGTATAGATCTCTTTTAAAAAGTGCATATATTTCAAACGCAAAATTTCTATATACTTTTAATAGAATTTACGGCACATAATTATTAGTGTAAACATGTAATACAAAGACTTTTTTAAAAAAAACTGTTCATTAATTAACATAGATTGTTGCCATTAGTTTATATGAAAATGGAATCTAAATTCAACAGCACTGCAATTTATTGAGTATAATGTATTTATCTTCCGTACAGATTCCTCGTAATCAATATATTGTATATCTGTATATTTGTAAATTTTATAATAGACATTGCTTTCTAAGGAGAAAATTGGTTTAATGATAGCTAAAAGTTATGATAAACGTCCTACTCCCTTCCAATTTAATTAATAAGGAATGTAATACTTTAAGTGCTAAGACTCAGCTTCTATTTAGTTGTCAGTAATGTACTTTTAATGTTACCTTCAAGTAAGCACTTCGTCATGTGTTTATGAGAAACTGAGAATTCACAATTTTACTCATAAAGTATACGTACTTTAAAATGATATTGACACTATGGGTATACTTTAACCAATTCTACAAATATAATATTTAATTAGCAATTCACAAAACAAAATATTATAGTAAAAAGTTATTTTTCTTCTATAATTAGAGCAACATATTGATTTAACAAGGCAGAATGATACAATGCTCATTTAGTGTAAACTTTCAAATATATTCAGGTATAAAATTAAATGCAATTATTTCTATATTTTAATTTACACGTTTCATAATTAACTGCAGAATTGAAAATAGTTAGATAAGCCTCAAAGTTTCTATTAAAAGATAATTCGAAACTATTTATTCCAAAAAGTATCTACGCTTAATAGTTTTCATATATACCGCTATAAAGAATGAACTAGTTTGGCTTACACAACAAAATATTTAGCATTTTGATAAAGAGTAAATTTCAACTTTCTTTACGTTTTACTTAGAAATTGTGTTATAGGTTTTAATATGTAAATCTACAGCTTGTTCTCATATCTTTCAAGTGTTTTTATTGATATTGGCTGAGCCTATAATCAAGTTTCGTGCTTTCTTGATGCTATTTTACGTATGCATGATCACAAATTATGCAAGAAATGTATTTGTTTTTTGAACTTCTGCAAAATAGATTCAAAATACGGAAATGGATCAAATTTAAGAAAACGATTTACAAGTATCATAAGTGACAATAATGTAAGATAAAATCCTTAAAAGTCTCTTCAGTGTCATGCTAGAAAATTACAAAGAGCGAGGCAGAACGTTGAGCACAGTAAGCATTATATACAGGTATATTTCATTTTTGTTTATCTCTTAAAGAAAATTAACTGTCTAATTTATCGACTTAATAAAGATTTAAATTTTAGTTTTACATTACATGAAAGAATTAGTAAGTTAAAATGTTGCAAATAAAATTTATTTTGACTGACACTGAGTTTAGGATCGGCATTTAAGGCTATTCCATTTTCTTTACAACCAAATGATAAAATTTAGATTATCATGAAATCTACTCTCTATGAAAGCTTGGTTCTGACTTTCTAAGTATAATTTAGGTGCATTGTTAACAGAAATTAAAAGGACATAAAATTATATTGTTTAACAAGTAAATAGTCCAAATATATAGAGTAAACTTGTGCATTAAACGTTCTTTATTTGTTGTACATGTACATCTTTCCATTTTTTTAATTTGAAACTTAAAAGAAAATAAACTAAGAACTAGGTTAGCTTCTGTAGTCTGTAATTTTCTAAAATTACATTAATTCCTCACTACTAACAGTAATTCAAATTACTGACAGGTGAAAAGATGTTACATGCAATAGAAATTAATGTATAATGATGATGAAATATTATGAAGCAATAAATAAAGAATAATAGAAGGTAATTATAACAGTATATTATTTTGTAGCAAAATATATTTTAAAAACGAATCTGTCGTAAGAAATTCAAATAATATCTATATTGAACTTTACAGCTGAAGTTTTGAAATGATTTAGTTATTTGCGATGATTAGTAGCTCTCTATGGAGGAGTGATGACATTGCTTGGTCTTATTATAAACCATTTTTCGCCCCCTGTCACGAAGTAATATATTTTGAAATGATAAATTCAAGTCTTATTTTGGGAAGTTTTATAGATACCGTATATTGACATTAATATTATAAACAATTTTTCATTGCTTAGATTAGTTTAACTTATAACTTAAATAATTTTTCTTACAATTTTTTATCTCTATAGGATGCATAGTAGCTACAAATGAATTGAATAACATAAGTTTTAAACGATTTTTATGTATTTCTTATAAATAAAAGTATTGTCTTTATATGATATTGATTGAAATGAATTTCAAAAAAATTATGTACGTGTAAGTCAACGCGTTTTGATTTGAAAAAATAAGCAAGTAGAAAGAATTACTAGTTGCATCACATCGAGAGAACATATTGAAATTAATGATTAAACAACTGAATTATATTGAAAGCAACAAGTTTTATATTAAGTTATTTCTATTTTAGGTAGTTTCATTATATTTAAAGATATATATATATATATTTTTTAATTGTTTAAATTGTGAATATTTAATTAATACTGCATGTCACAGAGAAACATAAGTATATATTATTTAATGAATAAATGAATATAAATCATAACTCGGTGTTCTAATAAATGTGTAATAGAATGTATCATTTTTATATAAAAAGATAAGTGATTTGAGTTGTAAAATTTCAAGCACGTGACATTTATTTACAGCCATTTCTATTATAATCGATTTAGAAACTGTAAACAATATTGATGATCATTGTTGTAATGATGCTGGAATATAATATATAAATCATTTAATAAGAAGTTATAATAAAAATAATATATAGCTACATGCATCGTAAGTTATATAAAATATCTCTTACGAGTGAATTAGCTGGCAACATTTTCGCTTCCTGATTAATAAGTATATCCAAAACGAGTGCGAAAAGTTTGAATTATGTCGCAATTTATGTGGTACGTAGAAACATACGTACATAATGATGAAGGATGAAGTGATAATAACAAGTTGATGTTTCAAAAATTGCATCTTTATTTTCCTTTCTAATTCTTCATATAAACATGAAAAAATTAAAATCATTTTTCAAAAACAAACTTTCATTGAAATTGCTCCGGATTTGCATTTGAGCAGAGAAACTTAATATTCTTTTTAGTTTCTTTATTACATGAATTTTCAAGGAACGCTCGTAGATTTTATATATTACCAATGTAAAGGCCAATCTTTCTCCACTTCAGAAGAATTTCTCAAATCTTCCCCATGAAAAAAAATGCATAATTTATGATTACTCAGAAGCAGAAATATATATATGTAAGCATTGTTGATTTTTAATCATCAAGAGTCCTGATAAGAAAAGAAATGAAGTTCTTCAATTCTATTTCAAGGCGATTTGACAGGGAGTTTAGTTTCTTTTGAATTCCAACTATAAATACATATCTGTTTAACTGACGTCGTTATGATAACAAGTAAATAATTATTTTTCAGGTATATACCTTGAAATTTAACCATACCTGTTATACATAAGGACATCTGGTTTCCAGATACGATGTGGTGGTATTCGTAAGTCTTTCACTCCTCCATACTCAGAAGAATTCCACCGAAGGTTTACGTCGTTCCATTCCTGAGAAAAATTCATAAAGTATAAAACAAAAATGCATCAATCAGTCCCTATATTAGATTGATATAGTGTGAACACTTAACGCTTTTCTTTTGGTGAAATTCTACATGGTGACTGTTGTTTCTTCTGTTTCATTCTCATTGAACTTCAATTGTTCAACAGCTGTTCGATTGGCTTTATATTTAAAAAGCCAAAGTTGTAAGGGGTACCACGAGCAGATATTCGCTATTCAAAATAAAAAGAAAGAAAATTAATGTAAAAATAAATAATATTTCCAATGATCAGATCTTCATTCTTTGAGAGAATTATTTTCAACTAAATTTAGAATGGTTATCGGATGCGAATGATGCTCTAAATTGGATAGGAAGTTTGCTACATTCGTTTAGGAAAGACTAATAATTATTGTTCACGTTTTTATATATATATAGGTATGGATGTGAGTGTATTTTTGGGTGTGATAACGCTGAGAAAGAGTTTTTCCTATCACGCATGGAAATTAAGTTATTACTACGCGAACTGATTCAATAAAATTTTGATAAAACATTCTATAGGCTGTTAGTTGTGTGCTCTGTGATAGTGTTATCACAATAAATTGTAGTAAGCAAAATTCTATTGCATTATTTAATTAACGATTTTTGGAAGTTTAACATAATTAAACAAAAATATAAATTATTAACTTACCTTTGGAAAATTTCAATTCTCAAGAGTTATCTTCTACTTTTTGGCAGTCCATTCAGCAACAAATTTTGGTTCTTGAGATCCATGAATTTCACTTTTCATATAGTAGGATCCCTATATGTTTCAATGCTTGTTTTGTGAATTTATTAAACAGTAAAGGGTACTTTGCAGTTATACTTTGAATGTAATAAGCATTGTGTTGTTTATTAGAATAATTTCAATTAATTAATCCGAGCTTACAACCAAATGAAACTAACAGGCAAATGAAGGGAATAAACTGCAAATATATGCATTTACGTCATGCATGTTTGAAAGATGCTCATAACTAACTTATTTCTGATATTGACACAATATGAATAATAAGAAGTAATCATGCAAAATTTCGAAGCGAAGAAAAGAGACTTATTTCGAAGGTAACAAAAGAAAGCAAGAAATATGAGCAATAATATTTTCATTATTTTTCCACGAACTTCTTGATAAATTCCAGACTTAAGAAAAACTTGGAATGCTCGTGTTAGTAGGTTTTAATTTAAGAATGGTATTTTAAAATATATAGAAAATATGCCTAAAGAAAACACAAGAAAACTAAATAAAAAATGATAAAAAGAAGAAAGAACTGTGAACCTATTCCGAAGTATGTGAAAGCTATGTAATCTCTAACCTTGCTTTTATTTTAAATTCTGATGATGATAAACAGTCTTCATGTAGGTTTTCATACACATATTCATTGCACTATCAACACAAACTAGGAACATGACTAAACAGATAAATCACTACTCTTAATTTAACCTTACTATCAAACCATCCTTTGTAGACACTAAAAAGAAATGCTTGAAAAAATATCAACTATTTATTGCATATAATATATAGTTAACATGTGCAACAAAATTGCCTAACACTTTTTAATTTCAAACAAGCATATCGAAAGTAAATGATATGATAAATGAAGGAGACAATAACCAGAATATTAAAAAGTACTTAATAATGTTTAATAACATCTATTGATATGTATCTAAGTAGTGTAAATCAATGCTACAAATCTACTTGTATTTCTGATGCTAATATTATGTTAAATACCTCCACAGGAAATACAAATATAAAAGCATGAAAACTAGTATTACATTACTGATAGTGTATTTTTTGTACAATTGTTGAAGTTAAAATGAACAATATAACAAAATACTTGAAAGTATACCTATTTCTACGCTGCTAAAACGAGAAGCATTCATTATAAGTAAGTAGACATTTATTTTGATAATAAATCTTTCAAATTTCACCATCTTTTTATCTTATTGCCAAAGTTGTAAAATGTTTTGTTAATGTAACCTACATAGAAACCAGATAAGCACAACATAACAACTAAATTTCAACATATATTTAAAACCATGCACACATATGAATACTGAAACTAAAGTAATAACTGGAAAACACAAACCACACAAACATGCTTAATTTGAAATTGATCTACATGCACAATCAAGATCTATAGTTTGATCAAGGAGATCATATATTTAAGTCATAATTAAACATGCACACGATTTTTTATTTAGCAAATGTTATATTTTCTTTTATGGTACACAGTAAATTTCTATGCATAACCGTTTTTATCGATGTATTATTTAATTGTTATGATATTACAAATATCATCATGAATATGTTTTTAAGCTTTAAGGATTACTTGATATTTTACAGTTAAGGTTTTGCTTTAAAAGCCTTGTATAGTTTGTAGGGAAATTCATGTTATTCAACTGTACTAATGTTCCATGTAGTTCACGTGTTACTGCAGTAATACCTAATAAATTTCTTATAAATCACTTCAAAGTAGATGTAACTACTAACCCAAATATTCTAACAATCCATTTTTCTCTTATGATGACAAGAAGCAGAACTATAAATGAAAATCGCTAAAACTTAACAACAATATAGTTATATGTTAAAGGATAAGTTTATTTTCTGCCAAATTATTATTTAGTTGATTATTTGAATAAAATAATTTTCTTGTTCTTTCCATAAGAGCAATACACTACCATGATCATCCATCTTTATCAAAAGAAACTGTATACTGTTATATTGTTATGTATTCACATTTACACGTATAATTGTGAAATTAATCTCTGTTTTAGAACAGAAATTTGGTATCAGGTTTAATTGACATTCTACTATATTTATACTCATTTTACACTTTGTGAAAAAATAAAACAAGAAATAACTTATTAATGTCTTGAAGTGAAATTTTACTTCTATTCGTTTAATTTGACAGCTAATTTATTTCAAATTTAATAATAAACTTTCTTAATATAAATTGAACTTTATTTAGAATTAGCTCAGGTTAAGCTCTTTTACTTCTTTCATTATTTATTTGACAACAAAATAATCCAGACTTCTAACTTTGTAATTATTTTTTTGTTTTAGAATTCTATATGTATCGTACTATCATACGAATATATATGGTGTCTGACATCACATTTTTTGAAGAGCTTATGAGTAATTTCCTACTTTTGTATCGAAAGTAATACCATCTAATTTGTAATTGGGATCACAATTCACTTGATATTCCTGTTGTAGTATACAAACAATCGAAGTAACATTGTAAGACGTTCGAATCAGAGTTTAAGTTTTGTGTTGATATTCTTACACGTTAAGAATTCTTAGATGGAGTAAATTCTTAACAATCTTAGGCCAAAGATGAGACCTATATTTACTAATTTCAATCATTCTGTCCAGGGTGCGAAATCATAACAATCGAAGTTAGGGGAAGGCAGTAGGAAGACAGGAGTTAAAAGGCACTCATCACACTGAAATGTTTCGACATAAAATTAATATATTTGAAAATTCATAATTATTATGTAAGACCACAAATACTGCTAACCACAATTTCAACCATTAGTTACATATTAAAGGCTAAACAAGCACTCAATAGGAAAAGAGGACTGCTAACATCAAAACTGTGTCGTTGGACGTTCGAAAACGATTTATTAAGACTCTGGTATGGAGTGAGTACGTATCAGAGATGTGGACATTGAGAAAAGCTGAAATGTATAAACTGGAAGCACTTGAAATGTGGTCTTGGCACAGAATTCTCCGCATATCATGGACTGAAAAGAAAAGGAATAAAGACGTAGTAAAGGAAGCTAATGAAAGACAGAAGATAATAGGGAAAGAAAAAACAACACGCTTGGCCATCTTATTCTATACTCCGATTGGATCACCGTAATGATAGAGGGAAAGGCAGAAGGAAACCCATGGAAAGGAAGACCAAGGGTAAAATATCTAGATGCAGTTACGAAGAATAGACGTTATCAAAGTATAAAACAGTTCTTGCAAGGGAAAGAATAGTTTTAAAATTTTCATGTTGCTCACCAACCTATGGTTGAGACGAGAAAGAAGGAATTACATATGAAATACATGTCAATTATATACGAATTTCTGCAATTAATTGTCAAACTTTTGATAATAATTTCATTTTGTCAGTTACCAGTAAGTTATTAGTTAGGGTATTTCTCAAAAATATTAATTAGGGAGGAATTCTCTCAACCCTTCATCCCCAACTATGATCTTGCACATTGAGTCCGCCTGAAAATGATGAATGTGCTTTAAGTTGAATGTTTTCCTAACGTATATTTCATCGATAACCTCCAGAAATGCTAAGCTAATCGTGGTATAAAGAATTGCTAAACGCAGTGGATAGTGTGCAGAATTAAGAGAATTTTGTGAAAAATATATGGAAAGTTAAGAGAAGTGTGTAGTGCAGTAATGACATAATATCCAGTGCCTAGAACAGTGTATAAAGCATTACTTTCATGGCAAGCCTTGGATTAAATTTATACTTTGATTTAAAATCTTAATTAGCTTCTGATCTAATTTACTCAATTTGTATTAAGTGTTTTATTTCCATTTTGTTCCTGCTTTCTTTAAAATTCCTGCTAAGTGAAAATATTCTAATTCATAGAAGATTGGTTAATTTTATTTCAAATTTTGAAATATTACTTACGAGCTTAAATTGTAGATGTAATCTTATTATTATTAAAGGTATAATAAGTAGACATATGCAGATTATTACTTCATAATATTAATTTTGTAAAGATAAAGTCTTATTATCGAGAAGTATTTTTAAGTACATGAAAGCTAATATTATCTCAACACCTGAAACTTTTAAGGAATGGAGCTATTTTTTCTGATATCTCTTGGTGTGAACTCAATAATGCATGCGTTTACTAAAAAGGATGAAAGTTTTAACTACATTTCTAATACAAATGTCGATATACAATCAAAAGTTAGTTTTCATATATATGAAAGAAAGAGTACCCAAATATGGTCAGTGTAGTTCTAATTTCGTGTCAACAATATATTCAAATAGAAAAAAATATAACACAAAAGTATGTAAAAATAATAAAACAATGCATTGGGGTTGAAGTGAAGATTTATATTGCAGAAATGAGCTAAAAGTGTGTACGAAAACTATAAATGTGTGATCATGCACGCTTAAACATGATGTTAATAAGCAATTACTCGAACACGAACAAGAGATGAAAGTTTTAAATATTTAGTATTAGAAAAATAAATTAGTAAGGATAAATCAAGCTGTTTAAGTGGTAATATTTTGATACATTTTTTTGGTTGTTTAATATCGTATTTTAATTTTATTGAATTTAGTAATTCTATGTATTATACAGTAATTAATTCCAACTTGGTTTATCCTTCTTATGAGTTTACGTTATGTGTTTATTTTCACTTACCAGTTTTAACCAAATGTTTGTTATAAGAAGTTGATTCTTCTCATCCTATATTCCATGCAACGAGAAGAAAATGTCTTTATATTAGTTTTTTTCTGAAGAACGAACACAAAACATATAACACGTGAAATTTAGGGATCATTCTTACCATCTCTTTGTTAGCAAATTTATATATATATATATATAATCTCCATTTAAAAGCTCATTTTTATCACGTTGATCCCTTCATTCCAAAACATCTATATAGAGTAAACACCAAGGATTTATATCAATTCTCGATGGTATAATATGTCCCCAAACATGATTAATTTCTTGTTTCTTTAAATATGTAGAGAAATTACGTCCTATGATGAATTTGTTGTATAATTTGTAATTATATTTTAGAAAAAGGCATGTTGGGAAATGACTTTTCAACATTCTGCACAGAATTTACATTTTAATGTTTGAGAACATATTATATTCTTTCTCCCTTTGACATCGAAAATCTGTAACTTACCAAATTTAACCAAGCATTCGTAGTAAGTATTTGGTTCTTTTCGTCCTGTAGGGGAAACCAATTTAATCGTTGTAATTTCATATTTCCTTAGTTTAATTTTCTATATATTGTACAAATCATAAGGGAAAATAGAATAATCTTAAGTAATGTTGTAGATTAGAAAAAGTATTGCGACTATTACTGTAAATAGTAAGATAAAGAGAAGATCTACAAATCCTAAATGTGGAACATCTTTATTATCTGAAGTAACTATAATATTATATAAAGTTATATACGTATTGTGTAGTATATTATTTAAGAATAGATCTGGAAAATTTAAATATTATATTAATAAATCTACTGAACTTATGCAAGCAAAAATTATTTTAAAAACTAATACAGGTAAATAACAAATGATAAATGATATTTGTTATTCGTAAAACATTTTCTTCTAAATTTGTTTTATTTTCATCTGGTTTGAAGTTCCTTATTATTTAAAGTTTTATTACCTTATTGGCTACCTATCCTAGTTTGTAAAATTAGTTTTACTTGTAATATATTTGCTTGATTTTGTAAATATTATTTGAGATTTTGAGAAATTCTCTTAAATAATATACTACTGAAGATGTTTGTAGGTAGATAGAACAAAATGTGGTGAATTACATTTTTACATTGAGGATTATTCGGTTCATGTCTCGATTCTCTGTATATCATACAATAACTTATGGTGTTTTTTTTTTTTTTTTTAAACTAAACATTTCTTCATTTTGCCTCTGTTTCATTTAGTAAAAGTATTTATCCAACACATACCAGAACTGTATATTCCGGAGCCTAACCGAACAGGAGTAGAAGTTGCTACAAAGAAATTATAGAAACACAAATCTTCAGGTGGAGATGAAATTCCGACTGTTTAGCTGGAGAGGAAAAACTGTGGGACACGATATAAAAACTCTTCTCTTTGTCTGGAGCAAAGATGAATTGCTACAAGAGTGAAAAGAATCAATCATTGTTCCAATTCACAAGAAAGGCGACAAAACTGGTTGTGACAATTATCGAAGTATTTATTTTTTGTCAACATTCCATAAAATCCTCTCAAACATTCTATTAACAAGATTGATCTTATACACAGATGAAATTATTGGAGATTATCAATGTGGATTTAGGCGAAATCAATCAACAATAGACCAGATATTTACTATTCAACAAATAACCGGGAAGAAATGGAGATATAATACATCGGTAAATTAGTTATTTATAGATTTTAGAAAGGTCTACTATTTGGTTAGGAGGAAACAAAATATGTACAACATTCTTACAGAATTTGGAGTATCGAAAATTCTAGTTAGATCGATTAAGATGTGTTTAAATTAATCCCAAAATAAAATCCGAGTCTAGAGCTAAATGGTATTCACCAGGTTTTAGTTCTGATGATGTAAATATAATAGGAGATGATAGAAGAACAATAGAAGAAATGAAGATGTTTTATTATTATCTTTCGCAAGGACATTGTGTTGGAAGTAAATGAAAAGAAAACTAAATACGTGGAAGTTCTCCGGGATCGTAATATTGCAATTTATGGTGCATCAAAATATCAAATAATACTTTCGACAAAGTAGATACTTTCAAATATCTAGGATCAATGTTAGCAGATCAGAACCATATCCGCGAAGAAATTAAATGTCGTTTAAAGGCAGGAAATTAGTGTTATTATTCAGTTCAAAACCTTTAGTCGTGAATTATGTCGAGGAGTCTGAAACTTTAAATATGTAATACGTTAATCATGCCTGTTTTGCTGTGTGGTTGTGAAACATGATCGCTTACTCTTAGAGAAGAACGCAAACCGAAAATGTTTGAGAATTAAATTCTAAGATTAACATTTGGACTCAAGAAGAACGGAAATAGGGAATGACGGAAAATTCAAAAATGAGGAACTGCTTAATTTATACGACTTAGGAACCTCAGATCTAGGAGCCTCATGTGAACAGGCCATGCAGCAAGAATGGAAGAAAGTAAGAACGATTTCAAAGTTTTGAATGGAAATCCAATCGGAAAACGGCCATTAGAAAGTCTTAGAAAGTCGTAGACGCAGATGGGAGGACAATATCAAGATGGATCGCTCAGATATAGGAATACAAAATAGAAACTGAAGAACAGAAGTCAATGGAGAGCTTTTGTGAACGTGGTATTGAACCTCCTTGTTCCATAGTCGTAGAGTTACTTAGTTATTCGTCCAACTCTTCTTTTAAAATCAAAGTAGACCAACACATTGTTTCCCCGTAGAATTTTTATATTGATATATGTATGTTTGTAGAAGTAAATATTTACGTTATTTGATTCAGAAATCATATTTTTAATTGAATTCACTTCGTTATATATTAACTTCTAATTCTTTTTAAAAGTTACCAAGAGCGTAGGGATAAAGTATAGTAGTTCTTTAAAAGAGTAAATGGAACAATGATGGAGGAAAATGTACGAGTCAATGACAATATCGCTGTAAAAGATTGTAAATTTCAAAAGGTATCTCTTGAATTATCATGCATCATTGAGAAAACATTATAGTGTGGATGGTAATGTGTTAAATGTTTTACGTGCCAAAAAGTTAGGATTACGCAGTTTAAGTATGAAAAAAAAATATCATTTAAAAGGAAAAGTCTTGTCAAGCTTTTAGCTAAATATACGAACACACATGAAGATTATTTATTAATCTGCAATAGTGCTAGCATTAAGAATTATAAATATATTCTAATAGACGTTTGCATGTCGATAAGGCACAAGGTATACACCACTATTAGAGAAAGCATTATCGTAAGGCAGTGTCCAGAAAAAAAATAAAGATTTTGTTAGAAAAATTATCTCAGAAGGTGAGAACTAGTTGAAAATAACTTACCCAACATCCATTGTAAACATAAGAATTTAAGGGAGTAGTAGACCCTGTCCGTCTTTCTTTCCTAGATACAATCCTAGAAATTATGTATTGTTTTTGTGCAATTTTTTTTGCAAATAAAAGATACTTGTATGCAATCAAAAGGAACAATACTTGTAAATATTCTAGATGTGATTACAGCACAAATACTTTTTGAACAGTGACATCGACATTCAGTTATCTACGAGTTCACCACAATATTTCTTGAATTACTAATATCTGCTGAATGCAATTTATGACAGGAGGTGTGGGAACTATTTAAGAGTACAACACAAACAGTCCTCTAATTACGTAAATTCATACTCATGTTACAAATTTCCGAATTTATGAACTTTACTTATACATCTGACGTAAGTTTTATTTTGAAAGCCATCAAGTGAGCGAGAAATGAACTAATTAGACAATTGTTGAATTGATGTTAATTAGTTTCTTTCCCATCAATGTTGTAAGAATATAAGGTTCTGTGCCCTATTTATAAAGTATACTATGTAATTGAATTTTTGTATTGCAGTGTTATTAAAGTATTTTCTATAGTTTTCATACGTGTTTGCAACAAATCTTTGGTTATGCTAAAAATTCAACTTACAAAAATTTCAACTTACGCAACGAGCTCTGGAAAAGTCTATTTACGTAAATCGAGGACTATCTGTATTATGCTCTCTTCTGTAGCCGAATCATAGTATCCTCGCCTTTCGTAGTGTTCCTTAGGATTTTCCTACAGATATATAAGGTAATAAGAAAGCCTAATATTCTTCATGGGAGAAAATTAACTTGAAAATACACCGTAGGTTTAGCAGTATTATTAAACTAAGTTAAGATATTAAAACTAATTGTTCATTGTAAAATAACTCTATCACTAAGGAACGGCTTCTAGTGTTAATACATGGTACAGTTTTTCGACCAATATTTCAGATGAAATTGGTCAAGCATAATTATGTGTTTCAAAGTTATTTAGATCATGATGACTATAACCTTTTAAAGTTCTTCATTCTGCCTCAAATAATATTAACGAAATCAATGCCAATATATAATTATCACTTTTGTCGCCCTGGGCCATTAAAAATGCCACCCCTCACTGTCAAAAAATACCTATGTAGACAGTTTGGGATAGTAAAGTGAACAATTAAACTGAAAGTGGTAGACGAACGTAAAAATCCCGTGCCACGTCCATATGCAAATACTTAATAAATTTATGAAGTAGAGTATGAAAAAAAGACTGGTTCTAGAAATTTGCCACCCCAGGCCATGACCCATGCACTGAATATATGGAAGAATTTTCGAGCCACTATCCCATAAGAACACGATCGATCAGTATTATATTGCTCTAAAGCATCTATAGGTTCTTTATTATTATTATTCAAATAGTCTGGGAGAAATGAACTTTAAAAAAAGAAAAAAGAAGAGAAGGACACAATCTCATTCATCCTAATAATCAGCACGTGAGGTTCAGGTTGGTTGAAATTCAGGGTTAAAATTCTTAATGAAGAGGGAAGTTAAAACCATAGTAGACTATCGTTCATTAAGAAGAACAGTGATACGTGGTGTCCCTGATATACACGATATTTTGTTAATATTTTACACACTAATGAAGATATCGTAGCGAAATTTCAACTAGTCTTATTTTAGTGTTGAGATGGAAACGGAAGCGGCGTTGGTGTTATAACGTCAGCATTAACGTATCAGAAAAAGAAAAAAAAAAGAAATTTTTAGTTAAACTTCTTACAGTTAAGTCTTTCAAATTAAAGGAGACGTATGATTCATCGAACCCAGGCCGCGTGTACCAAAGGCAAATACACTAGCTACTAAACCAGCGGAGAGAGTTCAACCTGGACAGATGAAAGTAAAACGCCAGTATATCGGTCTTCTCAACGCATTCTTCAGACACACACAGCCATCCCTATACCTGTTCATATAAACTCTCATTCCCTTGCGAATTAATTGAGCGATGAGAAATTATTCACTGGATGTTTTCGGGAAATGGATTGATATTATCCAAGCGGTTCAGATAATTTCTGGTGGCATACAGAAAAGAACTTTCCAAAATATGATAAGTTGTGTTCACTTGTACTGAATATCGATAAATATATTAAGGAGTCATAGCTTTTCTAATATTCTTAGTCTACCCTAAGTTAACTTTCGTTAAGATACTTTTTTACCATTTAAATTATTAATGAAACTACGGACAAAGAAATCGGCGATGGAAGGGGATGAAAGTGGCATTATTGGCATTTACATTGTCAGACGGAAGTATTGGCGCTAGTGTATCGTGACTTCTCATCGCGTCTATTTGAGATCACACAATCATGCCTAGCGCTCAGTCAATTTTAAATGTTGTGCCTCGGCACATATGTGTGCCGCGATGGAACCATTGGTATGTCACGAGAAAGTTAGGACATTACGAAATATAATGGACACGGGCACTTTATTAAAAAGTTTAGTTTGTATCTTTCAAAACGGTAACAATTACGATTTTTTGTCTTTGATAACAGACACTTTGCAGTTCTGTAAATACAAGGTGATTTGCATTAGTAGTATATATATATATATATAAAAGTTAAATTTTTACAAGTGTGCAGTAGGATTTTAAACTACATAGTTAGTGTGCTAAAAGCTGAAAATACTGAAAATCACTGTTATAGTTACTTATATAAAGCATTTGAAATCATTGTGAAATAATTTGGCGAAGGAAAATTGTTCATTGGAGGGATAAATGAACACTTTCTCCGTGACAATTGTGCTTTATGTGATATATGGAAGAGATTAAATATAATTACACATTTAATTAAATAAACTTATGTTTTGGTGTCCCATCCCATTTTTATTTTATTTTACTTTAACTTCTGTTCCAAACGTACTGACTGCGATCATCGTTATATTTTTACTAATTGAGGAATTGTTTTACAGTTACTGAAATATAGTTTAGTTGTTACAATTTTACATTTCAAATTTTAATCAATTATTGTTATAATTCACGATTTCATTCAAATTTCTAATATGACCGTTTTCTTAACTATTATTATTATTATTCTCTTCTTTTTCGTTATTATTGTAATAAAACATTCCAAATTTCACTTAATTTAAAACCTTTCTTTGTGTTCAATGTGCTATCACATAATTTTTATTTGCATTGCTTTCCTTAACTTTTTGTATCCATGGGTGGATCTGCATATAACGGACGTATCATTTTCAATCAAAATTTTAGTGTGTTCTACTAGTGCGTGCTGAATCCTATGTGAATGTGGTTTAATATATACAATAAAATCCAGATGTGAGGAGCACACAAGATATATACGATTAAATTAACCAGGGAAGTCAGCATTAGCGCAACATGCACTAAAAGAACAACATAAAATTAAACCTTCATGGATAAAAAAGATTATTAATTGAAGCATGGAAATAAAATATACAAGAGAGTACATTGAACACAGGAGAAAGTTTGAAATAAAATAAAATTTGGAATGTTTTTTTACAGTAATAATAAATAAAAGAAGACGATAATAGTAATAATAATGTCGAATGAAACCATGAATTTTAATAATATTTGATTAAAATTTGAAATGTAAAATTCCAACAATTAAATTATCTAATATGAATAAAATAAAAGTTTGTGTGTTTGTCTGTCTGTCTGTCTGTGTGCGGCCCGAGGACCAGACGAGTGGACCAAGAGTTACCAAGTTTTGATCAGGGGTACCTTGGCTCAGGCCCCAGATCAAGACGAAGCCCATTTTTCAAATTTCGAACCAGAGGGGGTTCAGGGGGAGGCGTTTACCAGAACCGGCTTGGGAACCAGACAAATTGATCGAGAGTTACCTAATGTTAGTCACGAATACCTTGGTCCAGGCTCCAGACCAGAGTTAAACGTTTTTGTCAAAATTCGAACCAGGGAGTCTCAGGGGGCGTTTACCGGGACATGTAAAAGTAATAGAAAATGACCGATATCAATGTCGAATTTATAGTTTTCGCGGTCGCCGAAATCAATGGTGAAACTCCGATCGCATTAACTTCCAAATTCCGGGTGGTGGGTTGAGATACCGAGACATATAAAAGTAATCCAAAATGACCGTTATTAGTGTCAAATCCATAGTTTTAGCGGTCGCTGAAATCAATGGTGACAAGAATCAAAGAAAAATTGAGTAAATATTATTTATACTTTATGTTTTTAACAAACACCGAAAAAAAAAGAAAAACGAAAAGGAAAAAAGAGATAAAGATTCGAGTGAGTGTACAAAAACATCTGTAAGATATGATCAAATCTTGTATTTCATCATAAATACAGACATAGGATATTTACCTAGGTAGGTCTTACATTAAATTGCATGAAACTCTTTCTATATACTATGCCTTACAGCTACTGCACAAAGCGATTCGCTTGAGATGTTAGTCAATAAAATCAAAATGAACTACAAATTTGTAAACGGAGTCACCATCTGTTGGGAAAACAGCAAACTAGGTGTACCCAGGCTCTGCAAACAATGTTAAAACACACTGTCCAGAGTCCAGACATTCAAACACATACACACTTATATATATACTTTCATCTCGGGGATATAGTAAACAAATAAACAGACAAATATGTTTTTAAGAGATCACTTTTATTGAATTTTGGAGTGGCTTTTAGCCGGTTAGCTTTAAAATTACTCCAGGCTTTGAAGTACCGTAAAAAGTAAAACCTGAGCATGCGACTTGAATCATTTTTAACGCAATTGATTGCTTAGAAGTTTTAGCAAAAGAACAAAATAATCAGATTACTTTTACATTTTTTACTAAATTTACAAATAATAATAATAATAATAATAATAATAATAATAATAATAATAATAATAATAATAATAATAATAATAATAATAATAAATACTCTCACATGGTACTAAACTCCTCTTGGAATTAAAATTACTTGAAAGTAATGTGTTTCGTCAGTGATAATTTAAAGTTACTGCAACAGATATAGGTAATTTAAAAATCATATGTTTACAGTACCCATATGCACCCTACTGAAATTTTCCTAAACAATTCGAAGACAGAAATGTTAAATAGTACACAGTCTGACAATTAAATAATGACACTGATTCTATTGCAGAAAAAAAAAAACATTAGCAACCTATGATTGTGTCAACAAAACATGTGACTTTCATTTACAAACTGACAACTTTTCATAGCTTCATGCTAAACATAAAGAGAACTATGACGTTGTATTGAGTCAGTAGTGAAGATTGTGATCGCGTTAGTGCCATGGAGCACCTGCAAACACTAAATTTTATTTAAAATTGAGCAAAAGTGCCCCTGAGACCGTAGAATGGATACACTTAGTGTATGGTGAGACTTGTTTATCTCGTGCATAGATGGAATGAGGTTTTAGAAGTGGTGTGGAGACCAATCTCAGAACATAGAGATCTCATCACAAAAGTGAGAGAATGTGTTGCAAATGATCGTTGTGTGACTGTAAAACTGTTGTCAGATAAGTTCAGTGTAAGCCATAAAAACAATTCATCACATCTTAGTACAAGATTTAGAAAAGAAAAAGGTTATATGTCGGATTGTGCTGCATTCATTGTCTGACGATTTTGCAAGGGAGATCTTCAAAACTTCTCATTGGAGTAGAAGTGTCGTGAATTTCATTGTCATAGAGCACGAAACGTGATGTTTTCACTATGATCTACCAATTAAATGCCGAAGTATTGACAGTGAATGGATGTCGCCAACATCACCAGAAGGAAAAAGAAAGGATCGCATACAAAAGTCGAAAATACAAAAAAATGTTGTGTTTTTACGACAGTAAAAGAATTATTCATACGAATATTTCTTTCTGAGGGACAACCTGTTACTGCAAATTTATGTGAGTGTTTTAGAATATCTATGGGAAAAGATTCGACAGTGAATGCTTGAGTAAGAGTAATCAACGCCAGAAAGTTGGTTTCTGTTTCACGACAGTAAGCTCGCTAAACAACTGGTTACAATGTACACATTTGAACCTGAATCTTTTACTAAAATTATAGATAATAGTATATCTATAAACCTTGAAGTTTCTTACTTCATTAAATATCTACTTGCATTAAGTATCATTTAGTCCCATTCCCATTCCTGTTGGATGTCTTTCACCCTGCTTCTCTAAACTTTTTAGACTATTTGAATTATTTTATTCAAAAACTACAATCTACAGATTATTTTATAAATAATAGTTATTAATTCACTTTAATGTTTCAGTCAATTGGAAGTCATATATGTTGTATGAGATGTAAATAATTCAGTATCAGTTTGAACCCAAGAAAGAAGAATGTATTTTCTTTGACAAAACAGTAATAAAACTTGGATCACATGATCACTTATCAAGTGTCCAAACCTTTCTATGAGTCTAGAAAATTTGACCTTTTAGAGTTTGACAAATTTATAACTAATCATCAGTAAAGTCTCTTCCTAGGTTGAATTATGTCCTTAGTGCTTCTTTTCTTGTGATATCAGAAGTTCCCAACTTCTAAGTGTTTGACGAAAGTTACAAAATATTTCACTTATCTTGTATTACTTGGAAAGTTAAAACTATGATGTGAAAAGTTACAAAACATTTTCACTTAGTTTCCATTATTGAAAGGAAACTCATAATCTGATTCTTGAGGCAACCATAGACTCTATCTCTTGCCAGCAGGGGCTATTAACGTGGCTTTGTAACCCAGCTCTTGTAGGCGATATAGTGTGGTGAGGAAGGGCCTGTACTATGAGCGTTGACATTGTATGGTGGTCTATCACCTGCCAACTGCGCAGGTTTGAAGCGCCGGTTATGATTCAGAGCCTAGGTTAATAGTAGATTTTGCCTTAATAAAAGTAGTTCTACTAATATCTTTATTTTTATGAAAACATAATTAATTTGTAAATACAAATATAAATATTTCTAATGTTAAGGAAATCATTATTTGCTTCAAATGTTACACAAATAATCTAGATTTAAAAGAAAAAAAGAAAAAAACATAATGTACACAAATAAACTAAAACTGAATCATCTTTATTGTAACTATTAGTGTTACTATTACAGATCTAGTTTTACTAAAAAAAAAAAATTATATAGATATCATGCTTATATATAAATATATATTTGACTACAAAAGTTTAATTTTGAGTTAATAATAACGTAATCAAGCTTGAATAATTAGTGTGCATTTGTTTAATTTCATTCTAAAATATACCTCAATGATATTTTGAAGTTATTAATTCAAAAACTGTTTTATGGGCATACTTTAAAAAAAAAAGCTCAAGTAAACAGGAAGTAAGAAATGTTATTTTTCATAAAAGGTGTGTGTGTGTGTGTGCGTGTGTAGGTGTGTGTGTGTGTGTGTGTGAGTGTGTGTGTGAGAGAGAGGGAGAGCACTACTAAAAAAGAAACAAGCTTGCTTCTTCATTCTAGACATTCCAGGGAGAGAAAAAAGCACTGAAACGAATTTCTTAAATGGCAGCTTTCTTCAAGTTCACAATGGTTGCATTCAATGCCATATCCTCTTGTAGAAAGGAAGGGAAAAAAGTATGAAACGTGCGTAGGGATCTCTTTGTTCTCAGTAATCTTCGCTTTCGAGTCACGTGTTGCTAATGAAATGTTCTCTGATAGATGGCTATCCTTTTTTATTCGACAAGTGAGAAGAATTCGATTCGCGCAGAAAGAGGAAACGCATTATTGAAAAGTGTTCGATTCGGCATTTAAATATGATTTTAAACAGAATAATTCATCGGAATACAACAACTGTCATAGAGATTAGAATTTTAACAAGAATAAAATTAACTCTTAATCTACTGTAGACAAGATCTAAATTGTTTTTAACTTTCATTTCTATTATTAAGTCTGCAGTGGACTGTATCCATCAAGGTTAGATACAAATTGATTAATGAACACTACGTAGATGAGTTGAGGAATTTCTAAAGCAAAGCAGTATGAAGTATTTCGAAGAATTCTATGAAGCCTGGCAAAAGAAAATGTGCATAGACTGTGCTGTTTATAGAGCACCATGATGGCTCTGTGATAAGAGTTCTGTTCCTGATGTGATTTCAAGCCATATAAGCTCATGCTGGCCTACTTTATATTTGTTGAATTTATTTGGATTTCTCTCGTTTATTTCAACCACCATCATTTTATCAACTGTTTTACTATCATTCTCTTACATTTACTATATGTATATTGATTTACGTATTTATTTTTCTTTATCCTAAAGGTATAACAGTGAAGCATTAAACTAAAACTTATATATTTTGGTCATCCTTAAAGTTAGAAGAATGTCCTACTATCAATAAAGTTAGAAAACATTATACAGTCTTAGTAAATATTTATCATATTATATTTATGAAATAACAACAATTGTTATATTAATTCATTTTTATTTGAAGCTTTTTTAACAGAGCAACAGAATGTATTTCATATCTGCTTGCTGTTATTTTTCTAACTAGCAATTAATCATGAAGTAGATACATCTCATCTACTTAGTAGTACTCAACAGATCTAGAAGTTTCATTAGAGTTATATGGGCCCTTGAGAGGATGAGTCAAATTAACAAAAAATTAGCTACTTACCAATGAATACTCCCTTAGGAAGCCTGAGTATTTTTCAGACATTTTGGAACGCACTGCTGGTATCGTCTTCAGTGACAAGGTAAAAAAGGATAAAAGTGGATAGAAAATAAAAGGTGTAAAACAAGGAATACTACCACTGAGTAAGTATAACGTAAAGAATGAATTCTGAAATGTCACGAACAGAGTGGAAAAAGAGTGAAATTGAATCAAAGGAGGTGCGATGTCTATGTTACATCACTATTGCCAGATTCAAAGTATGCATCAAACGTAAGTAGCCAAATTCTATCATGGGAGACCCGGGTTCGATTCCCGGTGGGAGCTCATGTGGTTCAGATTCCACGTTAATCAGTATGTTCACGTCTCATATAGCCTCGCTGCTGAAAGGGACGTTAAACTGAAAATCAACTCAACTTAACAAAGTTGTATCAATATTACCAGTGTCAAGATTTAAAGCAGGTTTATATTTATGAATAAAGAATGCTTCTTTAATTTTCTGTTATTTCTTTGTTTTTGCTGAACCTAATACATTAACCTGTTTTATATTGTGTGTAAGTTGTTTTAAATGAAGCACTAATTGCGTTGAACGAAATAAAGGGTCTAATATGTTCTTTAATTCAGGTATTAATATTGCGTTTCGTTTGGCCTATATATATGGAGTCACATTCGCGGTAAATGCTTGACTTATTTCGAGGAAAAACAAAATAACTTTTAAATTCGGTTAAATGTTTTTGTAGACTTTTCGAGGGGATACTAGAAGCAGATATGCTATGCTTTGCAAGAATACGTTGAATTATTGTCGATAATTGTGGAAAGTATGGAATTTCTATCGACGTTTTTGTCTTTTTGGGAATAACTGTTTTAGAGTCTTGCACCGATCTACATGTTTGATTAAACCACATTCGCAAAGTACACAACTTGTAGCCGTTTCTTGTCCTATTTTGTATAGAAACTGTATTTCGTTATTGAGATGTTTTGGACAATCACAAATTAATAAAACCCTGCGAAAGAAGTTCTTCCAAATATTGGCATTGTACAGTGGCGGATGTGCTGACTATTGATGTATGTAAATATTGTCTGCATTAAGTTTTCGATATGTTTTTGTTATAAATTTATTGTGTGATCGGGTAATCAGTACGTTTAGAAATGGAAGACAGTTATAAGATTCACGTTCGAGGGTGAATTAAGCTTAGGATGCTGATTGTTAAATTGTCAAATTGTGATTGTTATGTTTATTAATAGTTATATCTTTTTTTTTTTAATCCAAATTGACTTAAAAATTCAGAATATATAGGTTGATTCGATTCCTGGTGGGAGAGTACAAAACATACAATTTTACTATCATTCCTTTTCATTAATTATCCGTTTTTTTTTACCCTATAGGCCATATATGTAGGACGTTAAATTTTCAAAAATTATTTTTTTCAAGTTATTACTAAATAGTTATTGAAGATGTGTATACTTTTTTGTGGGTGACTTAAAATATTTTGGAAATAACTTCCAAAACTTTTAAACTGTATTTGTTTTAACTTGAACATGTGCATAAAGTGATTTTATTACAACCAGGACAACTGTGATAGATTAATTACAAGTTAACCGATTTGTAACACTGAAGTTTGCATTTTAATTACTAAACTGTATGCCTGCGCACATTCGCTGGTCGGGACATACTTGCTCCAGCTTTTATTTTAAAACTGAGATACGTTTGTATATATACGTATTAATCATTCTATAGAAATATTTCGTTCAGATTTGTGGGTTTTGTTATGTCAACATATACAAACAACATTAAATGAAGAACTATAATGTAATTTGAAGCTCGCAAGTTTCGTCCCCATGTAAGAACAGACTTAACGTCGGAGTCTAACAGTAGCTTTTGACAACATTGATTGGGTCTGATAGCGGTAGGATTTACTCCTGAAACAAAAATAGTGGAGCCCCTACTAAAAGACGAAATACAATATTCTTACCGTTCTCATGTTTCAAAGTTACGATTGAGGAAAGTCAGAAGAACTCACCGAACATATTAATACGATATGTATTATTAATAAAATTTCTAACGTTAGGCTATAGTAGCCAATCTAATGAGTAGCTGTAAGTATCCGTGGTTTAGCATTAGATTATCATCTTTGATTATTTATTTAAAACTTTCTTTCCTTGTCACCACTATTTCTTCTCTCCTTCCTCGCCCTTTTCCTTCTTCTTCTCTCTCTCTCTCTGCTCTTTATTTCTTACTTTTCTTCTTTTTCTTTTTCTTTATTATTAATAATAATAAGAAGAAGAAGAAAAGAAAAAAGAAAAGAAAAGAATAAAGAGAGATGCTCTTCGCCTTCTTATAAAAGAAAAAGAAAAAAGAGAAAAGAAAAAAAGAAAAGTAAAAAGCAGACGAAAGGGGAAAGAAGGAAGCAAAAAAGAAAAGAACGCAAGGAAAAGAAAGAAAAAAAGAAAACGAAGAAAGAACTACTTCTTTCCTTATTTCTTTTTTCTCCCCCTGTCTCTTTTCTTTTTTTTTTCCTTTCTCAATAATAATAATAATAATAATAATAATAATAATAATAATAATAATAATAATAATAATAATAATAATAATAATAATAATAATAATAATATGGAAAGAAGAAGAAGGAAACAGAAGAAAGTAAGAAGCAGCGGATAAGTTTTCTTTTATATCCTTCTTCCATACCTTTTATCTACTTTTTTCAACAATTCTTCCTTAATTATTCATATGAATTTATTATCCCTCTTCTTAAAAATACAGACTATTATGGGGGAGGGGAAAATTGAACTACGAGATTACATTTAATTTTCATTAATTTTAATAAATAGATTTTAAATATCTGATTAGATCAAAACCTGTTACTTCCAGTGGTTAGGATATACCTAGTACCTGTTTCAATTATTGGTGATACACTGAGAATTGAAACACATAATTTTATTTAATGTATTTCACAGTTTCGATCAAACCGATCTTCATTCTTCATTCTTAGTCATTTTTAGTCCTTTTTAAACAATATGATCATTTTTATTAAAAAAAGAATTAATCATTAAAAAAGAAATTGTTCGTTTCTCTCTTTATTGTAATATTGTGATATTATGCCATTGAACATTATGCTACCTATATCAAAGAGTATATATATATATATATATATATCAAGAAAGAGAGAGGGGTAAATTAAATAAATATAACAGTATTTACTTTACATATTTTACAGAGGAATTAAGTTTAAGAATGGAGTAAGGTGAAATTTTCATCTGTCATGAAACGTCTTTCAATGAAATTTTACTTAACTTTAACAAGTTTCTTTTCCTAAGCTAAGAAACATAGCTCATTTTTTTCGTATTTACACTTGGAAGCGTAGTTCCGTTGTTTCATGTTACATTCAAAAGCCAGACTGACAGATGTGCATGGATACGAGAGCCGTATTTTCCAGAAACTTGAGCTAATTATTTAGTATGTTTATTCGAAGCAAGCTATTTAAGGAACAAGTGAAGCTTCAAGTGGAAACTTTTCTCTTTCACAAAACATAATTTTAATTTCTGATTCGAGATAACCTCTGACTATGATGTCTAAGAATATCTCAAGTCTCCATCAGAAATCAATTCAGAAAGCTTATTTACTGATAAAGAATCAGGGACAGGAGCCTGTAAATTATTTACGATATTCAAGAGTCAATGACAAAAGAAAATAAACATATTTTACATACAAACTGTATGAACAATAATATTTTATTTTATCATAAACTGCACAATTAACAATATTTGAACATTATTTTCTAGCTGGTTAGTCTCAGTCAAATATATGTGACAAGTAGAATTAATAACCGATTTTATATCAGTAGACAATATGGGAATGTGAGTACAAATCTGACTAATTCCATTTTTTAAGTGAATTTACATACAACATTTAATATAGGTAAGAAATTTGCATTGCTTTGCTTACGATGGCCCTGGAATAAACAAGATCCAGAATTCCTGGACCTTGTTTTAATACCCATTGTTTATGTTAATAACCTTTTTCTTCTGAATCTCTTTCCTAGTTAGTTGTATTTCTGAGCCAACTCCATCTTTTAAATAAATTTATATACAAATTTCATACACATTTTATGGAAAATATTATAACAAATTCTCAGTTATTTAATTAGATTGATTAAATATAAATGATTAAAATTTGTTTTCCGTAAAATTTGTTCTATATAAAATTCTTTAAATTTTGTTATTTTGAACTGATGTTTTTAAACCATAAAGAACATATCTAAAGCTACATTGCTATATTACATTAACTACATATATATTCATAATTTGTACATCTACTATATGGACCAAGACTGCAGAAATCTCTATTACATTCTTTTTTATCCGTGTTGCAAATGATGTAAGTTGTACAGTAATGTTGATTGCAGTTTATTTTTACAATGTTTTGTTTAGGGATTTATTACATAAAGGACATATATATTTTAATTAATTTTTAATTCCTATTTCTTTTATCTTATAATGACCCCATGGCAAGGTGTTTATCCCAGATTCTAATATACATATTTTATAATCTACACAACTTGGAGTGAATTTATTTTCTTTTACGCTATACAACCCGCCCTCTTTACTCGACTTAGGCTTTGGTTTATTCGGATACTTCTCCGAGATGGCTAATTGTAACCAAATTTCACATGATGATTTGAAAAAGCGCGCTGAGTGTCGCACTGGGTAGCATGTTCCGATCTCTCATAGATTGAGGAATAATCACCGAAAAACTGGATTCCCATGAACTTAACCTTGGAAAAGCATTTGGTTCGCGAATTCTCATCGTAAACAATGGAAAATAGAATTTTCAGCATTAGAAATAGGGCAAAGCTTGTATTGTAAACACAACTTTTTCAAAACCATTATACTTTTCGCTGATATGCCAAATTCAACTATTTGCATGTCGTGTTCGTTCACGAAACCAATTGATGTGCTAAACAATTCTATAAATAAACAATAAAGGTCGATCGCTTCTCTCCAAACTTGCAATATTGCATACCGAGTTACCCGAACACCTTGAATGTAATTTCCTAGTGTTCAGACCCACGTCACTTTTGTTGAGTACTACCTTATTACCCGGAACGCCTCGTATATATATACACACATAGTTATCAAAATACTGGAATTATCCACATACTGCAACACGTAAACGTAATCCTTATGAGTTAGTAACATCTTGAGGTTACTTGGAACAAATATATTTAAGTCTGTCTGTGCATTGCGTGTATCGAAAGCAACAGTTCCCAAGGTAATGACGACATACAGAACTCATAGCAAGATACGAGATACGAGAGAATAATGGATGGAAGCCCAGATGAGAGAAATCGATTGAACATTAAAGAGGATTATCGCAAGGAACCGTAGAGCTGATACCTTATAACTGAATGAAAAATTTAATGATCACTTATTTCTACGAAGTCCTACAAGAGCGCCATAACTTGAAGAACCCTCTGTCTGGTTGCAATTATGAAGCTCTGATCACCATCATGAACTGGTAGCGCGAAAAAAAATGATGTTGAGGCTATAACACATAAATTAAAAGAGAGCAATGTGGTACAATGAGTCATCTTTTTTCTCAGTTTTGACCAAAAGCTGTGTTTTAACGGTGTGTGATCCGGACTACCTACTTCCTTCTACTGAACATGATAGAGGTTCTTCAATTTCATTACATTTTGTTGACCCTATTATTACTCTCAAAGGACGAGTTACTGCTGCTCGTAGTGATTAGAGAAATATTTTAGTTGACTTAGTGCATACTGCATACAGATGTTGCTCCCCAATAAGAACCCAATCTTTCGAGGTGACAATTTCTACATAAAAAACCAGCTCTCTGGCCAAACTGCTTAAATTAGAAACTTGAAATTTAGACAATACGTAGAATAAGTAATGCAGTGTACCACTATAGAAGAATTTTGGGAAATTCAATGAGAAGGGAGGGGATGGGGTAATGAGGGTTTCGTTGATATAATATGTCTATATATGATAATCCATTAAGCTTAGAGACATTAAATTTGATATTTAGACTTCTTATTTAAAATAGTTAAAGACGTGCCGACGTGTTTAAGCATTTTTGGTTATATCCCCTAGAAGCGAAAAAAGGAGGGAACAAGAAAAAGTGGGAGTTGCAACTCTTATAACAACATGTCCATATCTCGAAACTCCTCACAGTTAGAGATGTGAAGTTTGTTATTTAGAATTTTTAATTTAGAATAACTAAAGACGTGATTCAGTACCTTGCAATATTTCTCCGAGATAATAATAATAAAGGCGGAAGAAAAAGGGCGGGAGTTGCAATTGTTATATTAAAATGGTCATATCTCGAAATTCCTTAAGATTACATACAAGAAATTTGGAACTTATAGACTTCTAATAATAATAATAAAAAAATACATATATATACACACATATCAGCGTTAGTAAAAGTTCCGCTTCTAAAAGGGGGAAGGGGATGAAGGGAGCAATTTCAGTAATATTGAAATTTCTCTTTATTTACCTGGTATTCAGAAAGTGCCGAATATGGGGATTAACTTCTGCTTGATATATGAAATTCAGTATAAAAACTCTTAAGTAAAAATAAGAGAATATATGTTTCAGTGTTTCCGAAAATGCCGCTATTAATGGCGTAAAGGGGTTAGTTTCTATATTATCCAAATTAACCTTTGTTTAGTGAAAACTGCCTAATGTGAGGATTCGCTTATGTTAAAGTTCTGTTATTCAGTATACAAACTTCCAAATAAAAATAGGAGAATATGTGTTACACCATTTTCGACTGACCCGTTTGAAATGAATTTTGGAACATAGTACCTAGTTCATTGGCTTTCATCATGCCACATTGATTAACGGGTGTATCCTAAAGAAGTAGGGGAATTTAAAGTTTATACCACCAGGTTTTTATAATTATACTTCCGTTGAAATAGGTATTCTAAATGGGGAAGTGGATTCAATTATTTTCCATCAACTATTCTCCCTGTGTGAAGAACAGGCATTTTAGCCAGTACACCATACACACAGTTACCGTTTTAGACATTTAGTGAGCAACATTTGGATCAACTTCAACACCTCCCAGGCCTACTCAATCCTCCGACTTGCACATTCTTGAACATCTAGGGTCAATTTTAGAGTAGCGAACCCGGTGCAAATTACTTTCTCCGTCATCGCTTATGTAATAGAGTTATGCATCAAGAATGGTGTATTATTCTCTAGAAACGATTTCGAATTATGTTTCTCAATTTCGTGTAACGATTGTCACAAACTATACTATACCGTAAAATGTGGTCAAACACCGTAATAAAGGGTCGTGGTGGCTCAATGTCAAAGCGCTCACCTCTGTTTCGTTCCCAGTTTGTGCCAAGTGAACTTTGGTGAACAAACAGCGTGTGTGGGGGTTTTCTCGGGGTCTTCACTTTCCTTTCACTTTTTTCATTCCTCCATTTCACACACTATCATAATCGGGGTCTCGCATAAAGGCAAGACGCAATTTAAAAAAAAAATAAAAAAGAACGCCGCAGTAGACAGTTAAGTTGTTTTTTGTTAATTTTTTCCCATTATTTGATAATTATATATATACTTGTATTATATAAGAGTGGTTTCTATCCAACGACCAGTGTAGTAGATTTAATTCCGTAAACTCGTTAGTCTGAAGTGATTTTCTCTACCCATGAAAGGGGATTTAAACTTTTCGTTCCCCTACTCATGAACGAACATGTAAACAACAAAATGAGATATGAGTAGGAGAAAAAATGAACGAGAGACGAACTGGAAAACGAAAAGATTATTTTCAATGTAATTTAAAATACATTCGTAATATCACTATAACCTGCTCCACCAGCTGAATTGTATAAGTAATAGGCTTATTTTTCAGTTGATAATGACAGTACTTTTCAAGAGTCAAATAGGTAGATAGGATTTAATGTGTCGTTATATATTTTACAACGGAAATGTTAAAATAATTGTATACTATTTTTTGTTTCACATTGTACAATTTTATTTTTTTCTTCTCACATATACAGTACAATTTTTTTTTAAATATATTTTTACCTTCCCAAACTAAAGCCATAATAATGGACGTAAAATAGGAAACTCAGCAAAATAGAGCCATTTTTCTTAGTTTTCCATTCTTGACTAATAATAAAGCAAGTCTAATGTCTCAAAAGAAACTTACTGGTGATAACATTTTGTATCGTATTTAACAATAAATATCTACCAGGTTGCCAATGTAACATGGATCTTTGTACTTATTTTACTATTACAGATAAATTCATTCAACCGATCTGGCGCAGATTAGTGGTTTTGTTTCTTGTCTTGTAATTGGAAAGTCCTGAGTTCGAATCCGGTGACCGACCATGTTGAGCTTTTTCCAAGATTATCTTACCTTTCCACGGGAGCACAAAATCATGTCATTGAGAAGAGTGCATGACATTTTAAGACTAATAAAACGCTTTCTATGTGTTGTAGATGTTAAAACCGAATCAATTGTAACAACACAGTGTGGTTTTCGAAACACGTGTCGAACAGAAATACCAACAGCGACCAAACAGTAAAATACTAGTCTAATATATTTGAGGAAATTTGATGTTTTAGGTCTAAAAACAAACAAAGCCATCATCTGAGATTGTGAATCAAGTACGATGATCCATTACTAGAAGTTCTGAAAACTCGACATTTCAAGCAAAACTAGAATTACATTTAAAGTTATTGTTTGATTAACTCTGCGAAAAAGACTTAACTGAAAACAATATCGTTTTCAGATGCTGCAGGTCCTCACTCAATCTGCAATAATTTCAAAATCATCTGGAGGATTATATGGATAAGCTTGTGTTCCGTGACGGAGTATGGTTTCATTTTTCTGACCAGATTAACCGTCTTAATGTTCGTGTTTGGATCATGGAAAATCCTCGTGAAACAGTGGATTTTCCTAATGTTACTATGTCTTGTGGAATGTCATTTTAGAAAATGACGGATCATTTTGCTTTTTCTGAGGATGCAACAAATAGCTAATGGCTGAGTTACAGAGGGATAGTTGCAACTTTGTGAAGGATCATTTTGCAACAGGAGCTTTCAATTTTCATTCGCAAGTTCGCCTTTACCTCAATCGCTTAACTTTGGATTGGACATAAGTCCAACGAAGACTTGTTCTAATTCCCTAGCCCTTCTATTACTCCATCTTACTATGATCTTCTCTTCTGGGGTTATGTAACAGCATTTGCGCCTCCTTTTACTAAAATATCTATCAGAATTTTGATAAAGAAACATTATCATTGGAACATGTGCATCAAGAGCTAGATTACGGAATTCATATTTGTATAGCTACCAAAAACCAATAGCATGATTTCGCGTCCTGTGAATGAGTTTTCCCTAAGCTATAGATAAATAGATTTATAAAGTAAGGCATGTATTAGATAGGAAGTTGAAATAATCTAGAAGTTTAACCCTCCGTCGCAAAGGTGGGGTGTACCATGCTCCAGTCGTATTACTTACAGTTGTAACTACTAGATGACTCCACGAGTTACCCAAATAAAGATGAAAGAAAGAAAAAAAAACACGATAATATAGTAGTAAAATCGTATAGTAGCAATATTATGTCCCAATTCATTAAAAATGTGCTAAAAGTATAGCCAAAGCTATTTGAGGTGTTGGAGTGCAATACATCCACCTTTGCAATGGCGGTACGCGACTCTATCTCTATAATGGAGGGTTAATAAGGTTTTGAAGGGGAATGATATTTGGAATACGAAATTTTAGTATTTAACAGTATTGTTTAAATAATCGATGTTTATAAACTACCGGTACCTATATAAAATAATTTTTAAAAAAGCCATAATGCTTTGCTTCAACAATATTGTTTAATTGTATTAGTTCTGCTCTGAGGATGAAAGCTAAAAGTTGCTTTTGAAACGACAACAGTAAAATGATATTATTCGTGGATGAAGAAACAAAAGCATTATTTGCATCTTAAGATTCTTTTTTATTTTATTTTATCTGCTTGGTTACGGAAACGTTGTCATAGAGAAGTCTTGACTGCAAGAACAAAGGTTCAGAAGTTACTGGATAGTACATAGATGAAAGTATTTCGTAATAGGTATATTAGATTTAGCTTTCATACGCTATTTATTTTCTGTTATCGATTGATATATATATATATATATACAGGTATATATATTGAAAACTAAATATGTTTCTGTGAAAGAGGAGAGCATAATTCAAGCGCCGTTCTACTGATCTGTAATTCTGTTTCAATATAATAATAAACTGCTGTAACTTAATAATTTAGCTGACTTTTGTTTTGCTTTACTTTGGCAAGTAATGACAAATGGTATATTTAATTAAAAGCTTTCACTCACATACGTGTGTGGAAATCTTAAAACTAAATATAATAAACATTGTGTTTATTCTGTGTGTTATAACTTTTAAAAATTTCTTTTTCTACTTTTCATCCAAGAACTGCTGCATGTTTTTAGAGTTGTGTTTGTATCTAGGTAAGATTCATAGCGGAGCGGTTGAAATTACTTTCATAAATCATTTTTTAGAAAAATTTTGTTTAGCTTTTTTTCTTGTCATCAGATTTATCATTCTACCGCTAGAATAGAAGTACTAATTTGGCATTATTCTATCGCTATTCATTATATTTATTATTTATAGTTGTGTTATATAAAAGGCTAAATAAATAACTCGACTTACTAGTCTAGCGACAACTGCTATACTTAAAAACTTAAAATTTGGACACTCTATTTACGTAGTTGAAAGATGAAATGAATCTTCGGAATTGTGGGACATTTTTCTTTTGTTTTTAGTATTCAATTTATAACACAACACACTGAAATACATAAGGTTCAGGAGAATCTCAGAAAGATCTGAATAAAATTTAATATCTATATATATAAAATACGAATATATAAAAGATATAAAATACGAATACCTTGATCTTTTACACGGATATTGAGAATTCTGTCCTGGCGCGATTGGGAAAGAAATGTTTACTGTTATTGCAGGTTTTCTCTTCTAATTGTTGGAAAAGATATCAAATTTGTAGTTTGCGTCCAGTTTACCTTGTAAAATGTTACTCTGCTATTCATTGTACATATTTAATATGAAAGATACAGAAGAAGAGGTGCATGGGCAGGAAGTGCAAGATATTGTCCGGAAGCATAATTACTGAAAAATATTGAAAACATCATATCATATCAAGAAGTATAGATGACCGTTGAATATTATCATTCCTCAATCGAAAGCTTTTGGATTTAAATGCTATAGCCGGACATTCTGACTATATTTTGATGGAATTTCTCACTTTCCAGACGAATAATGGGATGATATATTAATTTCAAAGCATACTCAGAGGATCAAGTTCTCCAAAAATTATTAAGTTTACATTGCATAAAATGACGTTTTTAGTCATCATTAAGCGTCTCCAATATGATTCTTTGAAAAAAATCTTCGAAAATGTTCTAAGTACGGTATTGCTTAAAAGTATACTCAGGCCGATTTCGTATATAATATTTCTTGCATCCTTTTTTCGTTACTTCTTCTAATATAAAAAATAAAATAAAATAAAGCTTTTATTATTTATATCTGGAATTTCGTTAATATGTGAATAAGATAGCATAGTATATTAATATAGAACTCACCTCTGATGGGAAAAGTCTTTGTCGATTTCAGTCTATGTGAATGTGTGGTGGCTCACTGCTTTTCTCAATATTCTTCCATTTTCTACCAGTGCCTTGATTTCCCCATTTTTTTTACCTAATCTTTCAAATTTATCATTTATCTCCTTTAGGTAACAGAGTATAAACGTAAGAAGTTCAACTAACGATTTAATTTCATTATATTACTAAATAAATATCAGGATCTATTACAATATCACAATGAAAGCAGGTAGTGTTAAGAAAATCTTTGATATGCGTGTAGAATAATTTAAATATTAGCTTCACTCAAAAAGTCAGAAAACATAGATGATGTTTCCATAACAGTAGTGAGAATAATAATAAGAAGCATTCTTTCAACTGCTTAAACCGCAGAAACAAGTTACATTTCCTCTGAAAATGATAAGAAATGGTGCATTTGAAAATATTGCATTGCTGATTGCTATCAACGTCCTCTATGCATAAACTCGCCCTGGTTGACAATAAATGTGAGGCATATTTTCACTTAAGATACACTTGTTATTTTGTTTTGAACTTATATAAGTGATGATAAACTCATTAGACTTCTAGTTTGGTGAATGTAGTAGGAAACCATATGAACTAGTAAGTACTTTATGTTTGTGAAGAGTATGATTTGGTTTAAAGTACTAGTAGAGATCATCATCACTTTCATTTATTTATTTATTTATAAACAATTATTTTCTCAAATGTATCTTCTATTTTATTTGGAGACAAAATATGAGGAATCGAGATTGAGAAATGAAGTTTAATGTCATTTGAACTAGGATTTAATGTCTAGAAACGAGAAAAGTCTTAGACGGAACTGGGAAAAATTTAACTGTACACGTCTGCAATTCCAAATTTGGTTTACTGCATATGTTTTAATACCGAACAAAAATGAAAACATAAGCTAGTGGTTTTCAACTTTATTTGAAATGTCATGTTTAAACTTTGTAAGATATACAGGCATCAATAAATATCCTCATTAGAAGGGAAAATATATGTGTTAGTAAGTACGTAAAATAGAAGCTAAAAACTTAATAATAATAATAATAATAATAATAATAATAATAATAATAATAATAATAATAATAATAATAATAATAATAATAATAAAATCGTAGGTGTGAAATTAAACAGAAAGGAGAACTAGAAAGATTGAAGAAACATATTATTGCTTTTAATAAGAAATTATGAAATCTGTTTATTCATTCATTTGAAGCTTAATGTCTTTCTTTAGCACTGGTGTTATAGGAGATGAGAACCTGAGATTCGAATCACGTATGTTGTCATAAAGAATCGAACCGAAGTTTTCCTTATCCAAGGGAGGATGTATAACCATAGCCACGAAATTGACCATAATATTCATAGAGTAGTCGGTTTTTCAGGTCTAATAATATCTTTTTAGGACATCGAAGTTTTATCCGCCTAAAATAAATTTAAAGAAAAATGAAAGAGAAGCATTGAACATAGCAAATGTATTATAAATACTCAATAAATGAAGATATATATATGCTTTGAATGATATGTAAACAATAAAATTAAAGTAATAATAATAATATTTGTGAACAGAAGTCTAACAAAGCTGGTGAAAGGATTGTCAAATTTTTCTCCATTAATATATACAGTGTATAATCTAAAACCATATTTGTAGATTATATAGCATTTACTGAGTTTCAGTGACTTGATATTAATATTACCACACAGAAAAGGAAGGCAAGATTTTCAAACTGATTAAGTTAGGTACCATGTTGTACTTAAATTTTCAGCTCTCTGAAAGTTTAAAATTATTTGTAGCTATACAATATAGAAATATAAGCTATTATTGCTTTTTAACATAATTTTGGAAGTTGAAAACTAATTTGAACGCAAACCTTTAACTTGTGGTAAATTATAGTTAGTAATCAATTGGAGCATGTTACATTGAACTTGTTTTCCACGGAGAAAGATGTCATTTGACTGGTTTGTACCAATAAATTCAAATGGACGTTGGCAATCGTTACTTTATACGGGTAAAGATCTTGAAAAGAAAAAGAACGAAAAAAATGGGATATAGAAAACATAAAGTTAGTTTGATCGGTCAAGGAACCATCATCAAACAAAAGGAAGAAAACGGAAAAGAGTCTTTCTCGAATATAATGCCAATTCTGAGTTTGACAAATATATTTTCCTTTTCTCGAAAACTCCATTGGAAAAATTAACTACTTTTCTCTCTCTCTCTCTCCTTCTCTTATTTCTTTTAGAGTTAACAGACATAAACACACAGAAACCTCGTTTGCAGTAGAGTTCGGCTGAATTAGTGGTTTGATTTCCAAGATGGAAGCTTTTGTTGAGCGGGAGAGCTCAAATTGTCGTGCTCCGATTGACGACCAATACAGCGCTGTGCATGGGTGAAGTGGAAAGAGAGACTTCTAAAGGCTGTACTGAATGTCACAATGAATCAGTTTCCAGGACACGACTGGAACTATTCCAACAATGGCTTAGTTTCGTCAAATTGCAGAGTTGGCACCCATTTTTCTTATTTTTTTCGTTTACTGACTCTCTTGTTCTTGTACTTGTGATTACGGTACGGCCAACTCACTCGTTTAATTTTCAACTCATGTCTTTGACCTTGTAGAAGTCTTGGTTAATAATCATATGAAAATAGCATTACTTCTTTTAATGAGAAGAGTTACAATTTAAATTTTTTTAAATTGAAAATCCATTTTTGCGAGGAAATAATTTTGAAAATTTGAAAAATTTTGCTTAGAAATTGTAAGTTCATAAGATAATATAGTTTTTAATAACTATTTTAAAATCATAGTCCTTAACTAATAAGTTAATGCTTCTTTTTATACTTATTACTTTTACATCTACTACATCCTTTGTCTAAGTTTATAAGTGAACAATACATTAGTAATTAAGTGTACTAAATGAAATGTTTTAAAATATTTTTGTAAGACCTTTAGAAACAGCATAAATAAATATCGTCGGCAACTGAGTATAAGTCTAAGCTTTGATATAAATTAGGTTTTGATTTCTATTTTAAGTAAATTAAACAAGTAAAATACGTATTTTAAAAAATATATGATTCATATGGAATCAAAATCAACATCGAAAAGTCGGAAGTCATGAGAATATCCCGTGAAAACGCACTCTTACGCATCAAAGTAGAACAAAGAAAACTTGAAGAGGGCCATAATTTCAAGTATCTGGGAAGTATTGTGACGAGAGATGTTTACTGCACTAAAGAGATCAACAAGAAAAGATCACTCTTAACTAGCAGGCTCAATATTGGACTTAGGAAGAAGTTGGTCAAGTGCTATATATGAACGGAAGTTACGGAACTGTTACGGAAGTTAGAGAAGAAATATTTAGAAAGCTTCGAAATGTAGTTTTGGAGGAAAATGGAGAAGATAAAATGGACAGCGAGAGAATAACAAATGAAAATGTTTTAAAACGGATAGGAGAGAAGAGGACGCTTCTGGCCAGCATCCTTCGTAGGAAGGCCAATTGGATTGGACACATCTTCCGAGGAAATTGGGTTCTTCATACCGCCATAGAGGGAAAGATGGAAGGAAGCGAGGAATAGGAAGAAGAAGAACACCACTGAGCGAAGATTTGAAAAATAGAAGAAAATATTGGGAGTTAAAAAAGGAAGCTGAAGATTGAGAAATATGAAAAAAAAAATTTCCAGGTCCAAATCTAAAATTAAAAAAATCATTAGTCCCGGACTTGCCACAATGCCATAGGAAGAATACTTAATAATAGTAATAATAATAATAATAATAATAATAATAATAATAATAATAATAATAATAATAATAATAATAATAATAATAATAATAATAATAAACAAGCCACATTATGCTTTATTTTCTCCAAATTATGCTTTATTATGCTTTATTGTTAATTTCAATGATTGTTTTACATTAATCGTGTATAATGTATAATATTTACTATACATTAAATATTCTAAATATTGATATCTTGATCTATTTATTTATGCAGCCAGTTACTTTCACATTTAATGAACTTTCTACTTAATGCTCCATAAAGAGATATGCTCAGGGGCGGATCCAGGGGGTGATCGCTTGGCCCCTAGAAGAGGAAACTTTCTTACTTTATATATAAATAAAACTCATCCTAGAGTTTGAAGCTCTTAAAAGTAGCTCTAAGTAGTAGTATTACAACCTATTGCCCCTCCCTAGAAGTCCGTCCTGGATCCGACCATGTGCTTTACTCGATTAAGGTTTTGATATCACGTGTGTGCGCCAAAAAATATTAATACAGTATGTTAAACTTGCAGTTAAACAGAATTTTCCAAGAATTGCGCTATATATTTTAAATTATGCTTTATGCTTTATTTTCTAAAATTATGTTTTATTATGCTTTTAAAATTAGTTTCTTCTAGATCCTGCGATAAAATTGTAATTTTTGCTCATGTGATTTCTTTCAAGAGCCATCACTTTACAGAAGTTTTCAAATTTTCCATTAACACCAACTCCTCGATGTTGGAAAACTGTTTTCCGGACCATATATAGTGATGTTTAAAACAAAAAAATATGTAGTGGTCATTGTTGAATTAGTGATCATGTGCTTTCATTAATATGCACTTTGCCTTTATTCGCTATCCAACAAAACATTCCGACTAAACGTATTGATGTAATCAGAATTATTGAGGTCAATATGGCTAACTTTGATGAAGCTGAAAACGAAATAGCCCAAGAAAATCTAAGAGCTCCTGCTCAAGAGAAAAAGCCTGATAGTTTTGGCTCTCAATCGAGCTGTACAGTCTACAGTTAACCTCTCTTGGTTAAACAACTCATTTTTTTATTTGACTTATTTTTTCTTTATAATAACGAAAGGGAGAAACAACCGATTTTTTCACATACCAAATCTTCTATAGGTGCGAATTCAATTACACAGAAGGAGCGAAAAATTTCACGACTGGACTGAGACTCGAACCCGGGATCTTCGATGTACCATGCCGATCCTTTAACTACTGTACTATCCAGTCCGCTTCTAGAATAACCGTACATTTTATTTCTCCTGAAGTCGATATTCTTTTACACAGACCACATGGCTTGTACCATAACTTTCTGTTGTCTTCAACAATCCAGTTTCCATATTCAAAACACCTTTAGTGGTTGTAGTTTCATTGTATTAACGAAAGAAGGAAGCAACTAAGTTTTTTACACACCAAATCCGCAACAGATCCGCAGTTGTGCACTTTCTCACTCTTTGTGTACTATTATTTTTTCTGTTTATAGAGTTTTCATTTTTATATTTTCGTGTATCCAATGATACATCACGTCTTTTATTACACTTATATAAACTTAAGAATGACGAAAAATAGAAAGTTTATTAAGAGAATGTAATGTATACGATTACGTAATGTTTGGAGCATGGCATATTTAAAGAATTCCTTCCTTATGAACGGTAATGTCTTGATATATAATCACATTTATTTGAAGTTATCTTTTTCGTGATTCCCTGGACGGATACGTTTAACAGTAGTTCCATTAAAATTTCCTCAAAGTAGTATAAAGAGCGCAATTGTACTAAATATATCCAAATGTGAGTTCTTTTACCATTAGCATGAGCAATAGTTCTTTCAATTTTCAATATTTTGAAAAGCTACGAAAATAATTACTAATAATTAGATGATTGTACAATTCAACTTAAGATCATATATATATATATATATATATATATATATATATATATCTAATCACCTTTATTTATTTATTTTTTTGCTTTTGAGAGAGAATTGACAATTAACAGATAGAATATTTGATGATAATGGTGGTGAAAAATGCACTTCTCACCTAATAATACATTTATTCTATTTATATACTTTTTCAAAGCACCTAAATAAATTGACAATGTATTGTGAAATATTTCAATTGATCTCATAATCATTCGACAGGAACTTGGATTACCAGAATTTGCGTGTGCAATTAGCCTTTATGAGTAAATGTACTCAGGCTGCACACCAGGCCGTTGTAAGCAAGCATCCTAACGTTAGTGTTTCCACTTCGATAACATTGTGACACTCTATCAATTGGTTCAAACGGTGTGAAATGCTCCGAACAGGAATTAGGTAGAAAAATGCTGACTAATAGTAAAATAGTTGGGATGAAACGCATAGGATTGTCAGTGAAACCAAGTTGTCAAACCCAACTTAACTCCTCTGGGTAATATTTCTATTTATTTATTTATCTTATATTTTACTTTTATTTTATTGGATCAAAAGATTCAATATATTTCAATCAAAATTTTTTTGTAAGCCTTACATCTGGAGAATTACATATAGTGTAGCCAAGCCCAAACTATTGTTTAATTCAGTATGATATACTTTTCCGTAGAAAATACGAAAATTTGATTTAGAGACAGTTTAAAAATTTTGTGGTCCCTCATCCAAACACTAATTATTGGCCAAGTTCGCAATCTTTTGATCCATTTTTTAATCATTCAGAAAGTTCCTTTCTACGTAGTGTAAAATAAATTATTTGATCCATTTTTTGGATTATTCCTAAGATTTTTCTGCGCAGTGTAAAATTAATTATTGACCAAGATCGCAATATTTTGATCCATTTTTCCTTAAAATTTTTGTTTCATTTATTTAATTATTTATTTGTAGAAGAAACCAATATTATTGGATGAAAATATCCATAAACTGTGTAAAAGGTTTACTTTGAAAATAAACTTAACAACTTATTACTCTTTTCAGATAAAAGAGGGCAAATTAGCAAAATGTCACACTGAAGAAAAATAATAAAAAACCTAACTGGAGAAGCACTGGACGTTTATGAAAAGTTAAACGAATATTTGGCAAACTTGCTCAGTTCATTTTTGCACTCAAACAAGATAAATAATTTGAGTACACTTAGGTATTGTCTCAATAATTGTTCTAATAATTTTAACACCATTATTAGAAAATTATCGCCTATCCTTTTCCTGATCTACACGGAATATATACAACTTTCATTCCAGGTATGTATTTCCATTCCTTTCTCCCATAAAGATTCTAAGAATTGAAAGAGACTGAAATATTCAAGTGTAAATATTTCAATATTATCAACATATTGTCTACCAAACGCAAACAAGTGGACTGTTAGCATCGTCACTTGTAACGGAAATATCCGGAATCACGTTTCATAGCTTGCTGGTGGATTTTATTGATTTTCCTCACTTTTAGCAGAATATAAATATATTCCATCAATATTCTTCTAAAATATTACTTTCCACAATCATTGTTAATGTTTTCAGTGTAAATAGATTTCAGAAAGTCTTATTGTTAAATTATATATTTTGTAAATGTATTACTTATTAGCATGAGTGATTAACTTTTGGTAAACATCATTAATTTTGAATACCATTTCGAAAACTAGAATTAGAAAAAATGTTCTAAAAAAGAACACTCATCATCGTTCACGTACAAATCGAATACTGATTATTAGTAACGTATATGTTGTGTATCGAAATCTGAAGCTAGAAAGATTACAATGGACTAAATACGAAGAGTATTTCTATAAAATTCCTCCGCTGTCGTTGTATATAGGGCATTGATCCCTTTTCGCTCCTCCTGATCAAAAGAACGCACTGTCAGCCTTCAACTAGTTTTGAACAGATATGAGGAGGAAGCTTGCTGAGAAAGAAAAAGTCAGAGGAATGTAGTAACCCAGTTGAGTCAGACTTCGAGAAACTCTACGAAGCAGAGAAAGTTGTAATGACGAAAGAAGGGTGAATTATGAGGTTGAAAGCCCGACTCCGTCTCCCGTTCTTACGGTGGTTTAATAGGTAATCTTAAATCTTGATCGAGTCTCTGGAGGAGGTAGAAAGAATAGAGAATAAAACATAGAAGGAAGAAAGAAAAAGAAGATCGATAAAGAAACTTCTTGAACTAGTCGCAAGGACCGAGAGGGAGAAGTCCCAGAACAATTGCCTCTGGTGACCAAAGAATGTTCCAGGAAAGATTCGATCCAATGTTCGAGATTTATAGGCTCCATATAACGTACAAGAACGAGCCATAGAGCATTGGAAAATGCGGAGTGTTGAAATTCAAGGATAGAATAATGCTTTTTTTTTCTTTAAAGAAACTCTTGCAGAATGAAAGCAAGAAAATTGTTACTGACTAACTTGCGCTGAAAGCGTAGAGTATTCTACGGAACAAGAATTGGATATACATATATATTTAAGGATTTTCCAGGAACAATGAACAGTGACAGAGTAAAGAAAAAGCGTTTTGGTGAATATTTTCTAACAATAAATCGTCGAATTGCCCTGTAGAACCTTAGTGGAGTGATGTTAATTTAGCTCTTCATAATGGAATCAACATACATCTTTAATGGTTCATATTACAATACCAAAATAAACGTAATTACAACTTGAATAGGCAGAAATAATCAGTAAAATGGTTAATAACTTTGGAATTTTCTGTCTGCTATAGATGAAAGAGAGAAAAAAAAAACTATATTTATTAGCGTACTAGAAACTGCAGTTGGCAGTTTCGCCCACGTGTTCTTCAATATCTTAGAGTACAATGAACTAGTGTGCCTCGTTTGTGAAACGGGAGCGTTTCCCATTCGTGTAGTATAAGTAGAGATACATAGAGAACAAACAATGCAGGAAGTAGGATATTTGTTGTTAAATTGCTCAAGGAATTAGCTGTAGTATATTTAGGTTAAAAATATTGATGGAAAAATCTTCTGCAGCAAGTCCAAATCGCAATCATTTGCTTTATTTTTGAAGTAAAATATTGTGACAGTCCAATGGTAAAGATTACAACAATGATCCACCTCATTGGTTCTTTTTCATAACACTTAAGTTCTAAGCTTCTCATCTTATAAATTTAACGAATGATTTTCATGATGTGATTCCTTTCGGACTTATATAATTACTATAAATCGTGATTAAGATGATTTGTCAACTTTGATATGGAATCAAGTTCAATAGTCTCGTGGAGAATAGGCTATCTATAATTTAGTGTTATCTGAGTAGAAGTAAAAAAAAAAAAAAAAAAAAAAAAAAAAAAAAAAACTCTGCATGATGGATACTCAACCTTGTTCGCAAGTAAGTATGTGTAGGGTGGATAGGTGAGAATGTTATGTGTGAAGAATCGTTTATTGTATGTATTATATATCAAAAATATATTAAATCCTTCCCGTATTAATACTAATTAATTATTTATTGCAAGTTTCAATGTCATGCTTCGATGTTAGATGGAGCTTCTTATTGCCTTAGTATCGACACTTAAAAAATGAAAAGAAATCTTTGAGTTTTGCAGCACACGGTTATGTCGGCACTTAACATTAAATAGAATTATATCAATAAAATAACAAATAAATGTTGGGGGATATCGTACCAGACATTATATTTTCGACGATTTGAAGCTGCCAGTCTCCTCGCAATATGCTTTCATTTGAGCTCCTTGCAACACCCATCCAAATGAAACTAACTTTCTTTCAACACCGAAGTTTCCTTAGAACGAATAATAATCGATTATTTTTTCATCTTCGTATCATACGCAAGTTGACAACAACTAATGCTTTGGATTGGGGAATACGAAGGTTCATTACCGCTAAAACAAAACTATTTCCATTAGATTCTATCCCGTGTCAAGTCAATCAAACCTGTGTTGTTGTTTACCCATGTACCAGGGATCCTGCTTCGTATTATCCTCCCACCTTCTTCTTGGTCTACCTAAGAGTATATTTTTTTTATATTTCCTGACGAGGATGTATGTACCCAGGTGTTCTCATGAGAGCATTTTAAGGTTTCCATTTTATTATCCATGTGATGCTCAGCAAACTGCAACTGCGTTATAGAGTATTTTCGCATTCCGTAATATTCTTTAACTAGATATGAATTTGCAATATTTCAAAAATGTTTTAAAATTCATTTCGGATTTCCAAATTATGGTACGTGTAAGTATTGGAAGTTGTATAGAAAGACTGTATCCGTCCATCAACTCGTCAATAGGTATCACAGTAAAAATGGGAAGTTATAGAAAAATGGTTTGCTAATGTATATCCGTTTCCCAAGAATAATCTTCTCAATATTGATGCCCATAGAAGAAAAGAGGTAATATATGCCAAAATACGATATTTAAAATTGATTCAGTATGTATTTCCTTATCCTTCTGCTAAAACTGAGAGTGGCAGAAATTCACTACCATTTCAGCTTTCATATTCATTCCTGTAGAGCAAATACTGTAAGACGTAGAGGAAGCAACTTTAATATATGGACATGGATTTTGCAGATCAAGATCAGGTTCCAGGTCCGACCTTATCACTGTACTGAAGCAGGGAGTCACAGATGTATTTTCGGTTTTATTATTAAATCCTATTGGTTGGAAGTACACTGTAGTCTCTCGATGTAAAAAACAATCCATTTGCTTCAATTTAATAGAATCCTACATTATTAAATCCTTTCCTTGCTGATAGTTCAGTACAAAACTTCCATCTCTTTCTACGCAGAACCACACTGTGTGACGGGAAAGAAAAATAAAGAAAAAGAGAGAGTAACATGAATTTACCTTAGAATCAAAACATTGTGGAAAGCTCATGCTAGTGTACATGTGTGTGTGTGTGTGTGTGTGTAAGCGAGTGACTAAGTCAGTATGTGAACGTGGTAGTGTTTAGTTTTACCACGTGGGACATTTGCCTACATCATTTGGATGTGGATTGAGTAAACACTATTCAGCGCTGATTTCCCTTGAGTTACCAAGTTTCAAGAACATTCTCCTTCGCTTTAGAGAATGGTAATTCACTCTTGAGGACACTGTGCAAAAGTGGTCGTTAAAGAACTTAACTGAAAGTGTTAAGAATGTGATAATGGAACAAGGAACATTTACTTACCCATTAGCAATTAAAACGTAATTTATTAATTTTAAATGTAACTAATAATATATTTAGACTTTTGAATTCAGCATGTAAGTAATGACTAATGTATACAAGAGAATGATCCAAATAGGCCTGAACCTGCTCATGGCAACTTTCTTTCGCGACAAGAGTGCTAATACGTTAATAAAAGGAAAGACTTAATGAGCAAATTGAGTGACCTCTCATAGAGTAGTTACTAGCGCTCTCGCCTTTGCAGCAAGCGGTCCCCGGTTCGATTTCCGATGCGGACACTTGGTCAGAAAAGTGTAAAAGCTTTATCAGGCTAGGCATCCTGACTGAAGTTTTTCTGGGTTTTCCTCATTCCCACTAGACAAATACTTGGATGGTACCGATCTCAGATCGTTTTCTTTCTTTCCCAATCCTTTCTTCCTTCCTTTTCCTCGGATAGGGCGATCGCCGAGGGACGTCATCCCTCATACGTGAAGTGTTAACATGGCCACAGTTGCCAAAGCCCAAAATCCTAATTCCTAATCCTAATCCTAATGTACAAACTGAGAAAGTTCTCGAAACATCCCCTTACTAATTCTACAATATTATTATTGCAATTATTATTATTAGAGTTCAACGAAAAAAAAAAAAACACCCAAAGATGGGACATATACCAATCAATTGATCTCACTGAGATGAATAAAATAATATAGGTGAGCGTAAATCATCATGCGTAGTTTTCGACAGAATCGATTAAAAAGTGATTCGACAAAACTAAAAATTGATGTTATACGATAACCAAGTTATCTATTAAGGTGACACTGTTCCTAAAGTATACGCTAAACAAGATGCCAGTAGATAGTGGTTAATGAGATTAGGTAATGATTAACCCATGACCTTTAATTGGTGCTTAATTGTAACATTGTCCAAACATCAGACATATGATATATCAATTAATAGATCACATCAAAGTAGACAAAATAAGATATTTGAGAGTAAATTCTTATGCGCAGTTATCGGGAAAATACAAAAACAGATTTTTATGGCGTTAACAAGTATGGCGATCATTGCCAATATTATGTAGTTGATACAGTAAGTTTTCGTTCCGCTGGAATAGATTATTTATTTATTTATATACTGTATATGAAAAATATAAATTGTTAAATAACAGACTGAATGTACTGTTGCTTGATTCCCCTAATAGTGACTCATATGCCTAACAGTGATATTAATACTCCTAACAGTGACAAAACGTATCCCTAGCAGTGATACTAAATACTCCTAACAGTGACAAACATATCGCTAACAGTGATACTAAATACTCCTAACAGTGACAAACATATCCCTAACAGTGATACTAAATACTCCTAACAGTGACAAACATATTGCTAACAGGGACAAACATAACTCTAACAGTGGTACTGAATACTCCTAACAGGGACAAACATATTCATAACAGTGATAGTAAATACTCCTAACAGTGACAAACGTATCGCTAACAGTGATACAAAATACTCCTAACAGTGAAAAACATATCTCTAACAGTAATACAAAATATTCCTGACAGTGACATAATACCCTTAACACTGATATAAATATTCCAAACAGTGACAAACATATCCCTAACAGTGATACTAAATACTTCTAACAGTGACAGACGTATCTCTAACAATGATACTAAATACTTCTAACAATGAAAAGCATATCCCTAAGAGTAATACTAAATACTTCTAACAGTGAAAAACATAGCCCTAACTTCTAACAGTGAGAAGAACACATGCTATTTGTATTCTAATTTTAATTTATTCATTTACTCTAATTTGACAACATATATTGTACAGAAGCTCAAAAGAGAGTATGGGAGTATGTTAGAAGTATGGAAAATCGACTCTTTCAGCTTCAAATACTTTCGAGATCATCTTTAAAAGGTTATTAACAATGAATGCAATATTACAGTCCCTTTCTAAAACGTTGGACATTGTTTTCCATTGTCTGTATTGTATCTCTGAGTTCTGTTTATAAAAGTTGTTTCTTCATTTATTTAGCTTTGGGTGCTATAGAGGTGAAGGCGTGGTACTGCAGGCGAATACTAGGCGTACACCCAGAATTTTTTGTTGGAAGAGGTCCAAAGTTTTTTTTGAGGGGGGGGCATACGTCTATGTAGCATTGAATCTTGTTATTCCAGACTCTAGATGGTAGTGATTCTAGAATTGAAGCTATATAATACCCTATTTTTTTAGTTTAACGTTCTACGATTATATGTCAATGTTAAGAGAAACAGTGATAATGAAATGGATGATGATGGAATGAAGAAAGTGGGAGGAAACGACAGATCCTCGAGAAATCCCAAGCACACCATATTTTCCGAAAAGAACCCACTTAACAAGAGCTGGGATTGAAGCAGAGAGCCCAAACTCCGGAGGTGAACGCTCTACTACTGAGCCACCTGGGTCCTATGAAACTCTGGTGTCTAAAATGGGACCCAAACAACTATTCTGGTTTTTGTCCGAATCATTAATCGAGTTTGTATTCAAATATTCCACAAGAAATCGTAGCTGGGACCACAAGTTTGGTTGTTATGCTCCTAGAGTATGGCACTTTTGATTTTATCTATTACAGTTACATTGTCAGCTGGCAATAAACAGTGTTTATGAAACGTTGATAATTAACTCCTTTCAGTAAGTTTAATTTGGTAAAAACCAGAGGTGAGATCAAAACTATTGATAAATCTGTGACCACTAGAGCGTTCTAGGATGTCCTGCATGGCTGGTACCAGGAAGGTCGAGGCGATGCCGTGAGAGTTAACACTTCTAAGATCAATTATAAATCGATAAGAGCCATTCTTCTTTTGCACCAATGTGATGGGCGAATTCCATGGAGAACGGCACGGCCGAATTGCATCTTGTTTTAACAACAGCTCTATCTGGTCGTTAACAGCATCCCGAAGATGGTACGGGATTACATAGGACTTGATATTCACAGGTTGCGGATCCTTGAGTTGGCTATCGTGCTCATAGCCCCGAGCCTGAGAAAAGTCCTCGGGGGACCAACTAAACACGTCCTTAAATTCCGTAATGAGATCGTTAAAGAGTTGCTTGTCTGGCTCGGAAAGCGTAGGGTTTACATCAACTCGGGTACAGTGAAAGTTAGGGTTCTCAGTTGTCTGAGGACCACCTCTAAGCGTCACATTCGTACATAGATATTCACTACCTGCCTTGTCCACTACCTGCCCTAATATTTTATTCTTTCACAATATATATCCTCTACTGGTGGGGTTGGAAACCTATATAAAAGAATTGGTCTTGTCAACGGAGCACTCTTGCACTAAAAGGTTAACCACTGCCGAAACAAAAGTTGTGGATCGTAACCAATCTCTAGATCCAACAAAATCATAAAATTTCCGGACAGGGACACAAACTTTAGCGCGGGGGGGGGGACCAAGTAAATGACGCTACCTTAAAAACTGGAGTGACAAGAAGCAGCTAACTCTGTGGAAATCGTGTTAACTCTTTCAGAATATGGCGAAGTAGAGAGTGGGATTCTCCCAAATCTAGTGATCTCGAATATACAACTTTTCTGATCAAGGTCTCCCTCATGTGCAAGCAGAAAATCTTGGCCCAAAAGAGGGGGGTGGGGGTAACTAGATATCACCCAAAAAGGGTGACAGAATACTTCCGACCCAAGCCGGAATCGTACCAATGCTATTCTGTTTACAGGCAACGTCTTCCCCGTGACCCCACTGAAGACACTATTTTTGGGTAGAATTTTAACCTTACGTGGAAGCATTTGAGCCGAAATACATGAAATCTGGGAACCACTATCTAAAAGGATAGGGCCTTCTTTAAGTTTAGCCGTATTAGAACATGAGGAAGAGCTTTATTAATCTGCAGAGGGACTTTAATACGCTTTAGAGTCGATGGGTCTTTTTCATCAACCCTCCCAATTAGTTTAAATCACTCAAACAATGTGCGGCGAGGTGGTTCTCCTTACCACACTTACAGCAAATGACAGGACGCCTATTAGATTGATTATTATTATTACTGTTGTTATCCTGATTACCTCGTGAAGGTCACTGTTGAAACTGCTGAGCGTTGTTTTGACGCGGTAGAAAATTACGTTTATCACGATTACTAGGTACTGTTATTTCCATTACGACGAAAATTATTACATGAAGCATTGTTTTTGTTCCCAGACTGTCCTTGTAACGATAGCTGGGTCAATTGCTTCTGAATAGCTGACAGTTGCTCTTTAAAGTCCTCAGTCGCTGGCTTCGAAGCGGAAGTAGCATCGGGCAAAGTCCGCGCAGAAGGATGAGATTGCTGATTTTGCGAAACTGCACTAGGTTGGACTTCGACATTATCCGGTGGATTAAGCTGAGCAGCTGAATACGAGAGAAAAGGATTTTGCTCATTAACTTTTCTATTGACTATTTCTATTCTAGTAAATCCTTTACCAATTGCTCTACCGTATCGTATTTTTTCTTTATAGCCACCTTCATATACTCAGGAATTAAACCATCGATAATCAATTGTACTTGTTTCTGAATGGGAACGTCCTTGTCATTCCTAAGAATCAAATTGCGCTTCGCGTATACATAAGAAAGAACAGACTCATTGGATGTCTGTTCTCTACTCCTCATTTCGTGTTCCGTGAGCTGCGGCAACAACACATGATTAAACGCTTTTTTGAATTTATTTCTAAATTGATCGTACGTCATATCTGGGAAGCCTGGCTGTTTTGAAACCAGTGGTGAAGCGTAATCTCACAAGTAGGGTTGGCCCGATAAACTAATAACACAAATAACATTTAGTGTATCACAAAATGTTTAAAATTATAGTCAGAATTCTATTTTACTTATTGAGTTAAAAAAAAAAAAACTACCAAATCTATTTATTTTAAAGAACTTTCTTAGATGTATACGGTAGTTTTTTTTTTTGTTGTTTAACAAGAAGGAATGAATAAGCAAAAGTAGGCGGAAAGCAGTCTATTATTATTATTATTATTATTATTATTATTATTATTATTATTATTATTATTATTATTATTATTATTATTATTATTATTATTATTATTCAACAAATATTTACGTGACGAAAACACGCAATATGTATTAATGGAATTCCCATTTAGCTCCATTACAAATATTTTGAGGCGCAGTTCATATTTTCTTCTGTCTGGGATTTGCAGGGGGCATGAGAGGAATTTCCTCCTCACTTAATATTTTCATTTCCTGCATATTTGAAAATGGAGGGAGAAATGACAAAGTACATTCTTACAGTTAGCTGCCAAATTTCTTGAATAAACGTTTGTTACTTGCATCTCACACTTGAAAGTACAATACTGCATTAGTTAATGCATCGTGTTATAATGACTTCACTAGAAATGTTAATGCTCAGAAGGAACCTCATTTAAATCAACGCATTTAATATTGTATTCTATGCAGTGACATATTTAAGGAAGTGGCTTCCGGGCTAAAGAAACTCACCGAAATTTTATTACATATTTTTATTGTTTTATATATATTGCAGAATTTTAACATTTCCAGGACTAAAGTTTGCAAAGCCCCAACCGAAACAAGCAAAGCTCCCCGAAACAAAATCGTAAATACCACACTGATTCTAGGAAATGGGAAATCCAACCAAAATTACGAACACAACTATTATTATTTTATCCTGTACGGCAGCGTTTGGTAAATTTATACGTATGTTTAATGTATCAAACTTATATTCATGGGGTCTATTATGGACCAGGCCACATGTAGGAAGGAAAAGAAACAGCTACTTTAAATAACTCCTGAGAGTATATACCTATATTAAACAAGTTATCACTAATGGAAATACATAATTCTACACAGAAACTTCTTACTCTATGTTAAGGAAATCATTTTTTCACGTATTAGCATTCAAAGATGCCTTCAAGGCTAAAACTAAACTACCAGAGGCGAGCCTTACCACCTCTCCAACAATGCGTGCAATCCCCAGCAATAATGCTTCGCTCCCTGAGCAGCATAGCCCGTAAGCCTGTGTAGCGTGCTGGCGAGGCTCAGACGGAAGAGTCTCCAAGTGTTTCCAATCTACTATTTTGTTACCAAAAAAACTAAATGTTGAAGTATTGATTTTATTTTATGAGACAAAAGATAAAGAAAATATACGGTAGACAACAGGGTAGACCCGGCCTCAGAGCCTCATAGTACCCTTCGCCACTGTTTGAAACAGTATCGAACCAGTAGGACGCTGGTCCTTTTAAGAGAGACCCTAAAATCCATTTTTTCTTGGCATCTGGCCAGTTATTAACCTGTGCCAACATTTCAAACTGGTCCACATATCGAGCCGCATCGTCACGCATGCGCCCAAAAAAGGTTCCGAACGAAGTATATGACTAAGTAACCCCATATTATCTTGAGTACCGCCCACTGTCATGTCGGAATTTGTCACAAAACTCGAAGAAGCGCAACTCGACGGGTACTCAATATCAGAAAGGGAATGACTAAACTGTAAATTACGCCTAACACGGTCTAAACACTGTCGAGTAAAATATATCTTGCCAGGGGACGAAGACACAATAGGTTCGAAATACTCGGTGAGATCTAAATTATCAATACATCATCATATAGCTCATAATTTTGTGCAAAATGCCGCAACATATAGAGTCAAAAAAGAAACAATAAATAAGCAGAGGCATGCAAGAAACAATTCAGAACAATACAATCTTCAATCGATGACAAAACTCATAAAAAATATAAACATAGAACGACGCAATAAAGATAAATTATTTCTCCTAACTAAATATAATTTCAGGCCAATCTTTTACTAAACGAGAGACACAACAGAGATCAAAAAACAGCATATCTCCACCATGAAATATTACCATTTTTCGGTTCAGATGAAATGGTAATGTTATCCTTCTCCACCAAAATTAATGTAACAAATATACCCAAACCTTTGAAGGGAGAATCCATAAATTACTGCTCCTTTTCATGACTATGGGGATGTAGTTTGTCCTTATAAAGTTCAGAATTAAAACACAACTTAAATTAATTTTGAATATTTGGCAAGGCAAATTATAAAAGAAAGGTTAAGATAAGAATAATCTTTGACCGGGTTTAAAGATGCATTTGGTGTATTCGTTCTTGATTGTTGTACAGGCACTTTACCTTTTGTAGCAGATGACGTCCCATCGTGTGACGGATAGAGAGGACCCTCTTTTAGCACGCGTCGTCTCCCCAACAAGCTGATCGCGCACACCCCGAATGTCTCATCTCCTCCTGGTTTTGTTAATCTTCCGTTTTTCGAGTTTCGTTGAAACTTCGCCTCTATCATCCTCTTAATTTCAAATATGGGACGATGATGTCTAAACTAGCACCTCCCATACTCGTGATGAAGAAAAAACGTCAACTTCGATCCTCAGCAAAACATGTCCGGAGATTGACCACACAAGCGGACAAAAACCCGGTAGAAATTCTGATGTTTAAGCAAAAGGTATGAGTGCGACATCAAACTAATAACACGGAAGATATGCGGCTCAGCAAATTATATCTTCCTTATAGACGACCAAAACAAGAACTTCTGAATCAATATTTCAGTATTCTTCGAGAATGCATACCTATAGGGAAATCGGGACAGACAGGGAAATGATGATGGAAACCAGAAGTAAAATAACTAGCCTTGCGGAAGTCTCGGTAGGAAAGGAAATTTGCCTCGTATACCAGTGTTTATTGTTAACAGGAAAAAGAAAAAAAATAGAACGTTACAGCATACTCACTGAGCCTCAAGACAACAATAGTTATGAAAAAAATAAATAAATAAAATCCTTTTTATGCAATGTATCGCAGGGAATCGAATCCAGGACCTCTAAGGCGGGTTACGGAACACAAAGGTAAATACTACAATAAATGCTACATAAGTTATATTAGCGTAGGTTTCAGAAACAAAAAGTGTACTTTTTTTACTGCATTCAGCAGAATATAGACTAATTAATTTCTTCTTTGACAATAGTTCAAGAGAATGATATTTACCATTTCCTTTACTATAGAAGAAAAACTATAAAACTATTTGTGTATTGCCTTTGATTCAATGTACGATTGCAATTTCGTAAATGATGAAATGGAGGCAACTTCAATTTCATTAATTAAATTTCACCGAATTCAGGTGAAAATAATCACAGTATGAAAGTTAATTTCATAGGCAGCTTAGCTATATATTGCTTTAAGAAATAATCTATAATTTTCGAGAGTGTATTCTAGGTTCTGCCGCTAAAGAACATGTTTTGAAGTTGTTAATGAATATATAAACTTTTAGAATTATATATTTGTTTGCATAGTGAAACTCTGAAGTTTCAAAAGACTCTTTTTAGAAGAGGAAAGCAAATATTAATAAAATTACAAGTTATCACTTTTAAGAAATTTTTCGGTGTAATATTCTCGTATACAATTTGTTTGTTTGAAGTTTTCTCTTCAGCACCGAGCTAATATGTGTCCATATTCATTATGAATTAGAATCCATATTAAATGTGCCTGCGAAGCAGAGACGGTCTGGAGAGCATGGAAATTAGGCAATGAACGAGTTAACTCTATTGCCTATGGCAAGCCTTATCAAAGTCAAGCAATATCAGTCTTATTTAAAATCCTTAATTTTACGGTAATAAGTTTGTTTAATTTCTTTACTTATTTACAGTGGATTCACAGATCATGAAAGGGCCTATCCTGTTTGCCATAAGCACCGGACTGTGTCACGTGATCAGGTCAAAAGTTACAATGCGTGCTAAATCGAATCTGGATTCCAAATCAAGATGTAAGATATTTCAAACACATAATCTCCACGCTGGGCACCTGGATAATTCAAAGAAGATGCATATACTTAATCATTATTGTTGATTTTAGTCAAACAACTTGATTTTTGACAATGGTCTATCCATATTTACCATACGTGCTATACATTGTTTTTAAGCTCTTCATTATGTCTCTGCAATAAACTTTCAATTAGCCATCTCCTTATTATAGTTTTTGAGATATGTGGACGATCTAATTCTTTTCACGGGTTTTTCATCCACTTTAATGTTCATGTTTCATGAGTTTCTTGACTATGTTCCATCTATTTTAGAACAATTTATGTTCTGAATGTAGAATCTACATAGTCTACTCTATACATAAGTTGATTTTCAGCCATCTCCCTTTTCAGTTTTTTGAGATAAGTGGAAGAATTATTTATTTGATGGATTTTCCATTGACAATAATGTTAATGTTTCGTGCTTTTTGTGACTATGTTTCATTCAAATTTAGGACAATTTCTTTTCTGAACTTAGAATTTTCTAAGCTTATTTTCAGCCATCTCCCTCTTTTGGTTTTAGATATAAGTGGAGGAATTATTTATTTTCCATTGATTTTCCATTGACATTGATGTTAATGCTTCGTGTTTTTTTGAGTATGTTCCATCTATTTTAGAACAATTTGCTTATCTGCGTAGTCTCTTCCACATTTGAACTGGATTTCAGCCATCTCCCTCTTTTGGTTTTTGAGATAAGTGGAGAAATTATTTGTTTGTCATTGATATTCCATTGACATTAATATTAATGTTTCGTGCTTGTTTGAATATTAAATATACTCCATGGTTCTGGATAATCACAATAACATTTTAAAACACATTTTTCTGACCAGAACAAAATGAATTATTTAATAATTATACGATTTTTGTTACAGTTTCAAGGACCTAACGTCCTCTTCATCAGACATTGAGAAAAGACAGATTACAGCAAATCTTATATCTTCCTCAGCCGTTAGTTAGCATTTTCATTTATATAAATGAATTATTATATTATATAAATGAAAATGCTAACTAACGGCTGAGGAAGATATAAGATTTGCTGTAATCTGTCTTTTCTCAATGTCTGATGAAAAGGACGTTAGGTCCTTGAAACTGTAACAAAAATCGTATAATTATTAAATAATTCATTTTGTTCTGGTCAGAAAAACGTGTTTTAAAATGTTATTGTTTGAGTATGTTCCATCCATTTTAGGACAATTTTGTTTCAAAGTATCCAAACTTCGTAATCTCTTTTACATTTGAGCTGAATTTAAAGCATTTCCCAGTTTTGGTTTTTGAGGTAAGTGGAAGAATTATTTGATTTTCTTTGATTTTCCATTAACATTAATATTAATGTTTCGTGCATTTTTAGGGCATATTCCACCCATTTTTAGGACAATTTGCTTTTCGAATATAAAATCTGCATAGTTTCTTCTACATTCAAGCTGCTGAATTTCAGTCATCTTCTCCAAAGTCTCTTGACATTATTGAAACGGGATAGACTTTTAGTCCATTGCGTAACGTCGTTTGCGAGCCAAAATGTTCGCAGATTGAAATTATTTTTCCCATTGAAATTAACGCAGATACAATTAATCTATTCTAATCTCCGAAACATGGGACTACATGTATTTTTTTTTAATTTATGCGTGTTTTCAATGATGAATATAGAACAAAAAAACTAAATTAAGTGACACAATATTATACTTTACTCTTATCTCGGTTGTTAATTGTTGCTGGCACAATTGAATGGTGAAGGAAGAGAGGAGGAAGCTACTGTTTCTAAGAGAAACTTCCTTTGGCAAGAATAGTGGTAGCTCTGATACGCGTGGGATGTAGATACAGGTGTGTGTGTGATTTCGTATTCTGAAATATCGTTCGTGAGCCATCGGAAAAATTATTCACAGAAATTACTTGTGAACCAATTTGTTCGCGAAAAGAATGATTCGTGCCCCGAAAGACATTGTATTTAGGGCTTAAGTTAGATTTTTGGTGTGTTGCGTGGTTTCATACATAGACAGAAGCTCAGATTGGAGATTTAGCCAGTCTCTGGGTCCGCACAGGACATTACAAATCATTATCTCAATTCATCTGTAACATTTACACTTGGACCGAAGAATGAAAATCTACTTTCTTTTCTTATCACGTATGACATAGGTAATAAGAGCCAGTAAGTAGAGGGTAGGAAGTAGAGGGAGGGACAAAGAAATAAAATCAAACATACCCTTAGAGATTTGCTTAAAATGCTTTTTGAAACAATTAGGAACAATGTTATTGAAGTGACATTACTACAAGAGAGAATCGAATGAAAACCGCAAGTATTTTTCCCACTATTTTACTGCAGGAAGAATGCTTGTTTATACATTATTTTTCTACGTAGTCTCCTCCCAGTTCAATGCACTTACACCATCAGATACGAAGTGCTTCCATATCGCATAAAAATTTTTTGGTTGATACTGTAGTCGCTCATGCGCCACCGATTGGACTCTTCATCAAATTTGAACTTCTGCTCTTTAATGGGCCAAAGATGTGGAGGTCTGATGGTGCCAAATATGGCGAGTATGGCGGATGTGGGTGGAACTTGAAACGTACGTCGTCGATGGTTTTTATGATTGCACGAGTGAAATGAGGACGGGTGTTATCAGGTTCAAAATACCTCATTCCCCTTCGCTTTGTAGGTATTGCTGACTTCAAATGGTTCTTGAGAAGGTAAGTGTAGGTGACACTAGTCACTGTGGTACATGGAGGCATGTAGTATTCCAGAATAGACATCTTATACCAGAATGAAGTTAACGTCACTTTCTCTGTAGAGGGCTGTCTGTGAAACTTCTTTGGTTTCGTAGAAGACGAATGTCGCCATTTTTGTTTGCACGTTTCGTTTCCGGTTGAAAATGATACACTCGACTTTCATTCTCAGTGATAATGTGAACAAGAAAATCCTCACCATTCTCTTCATAACGCCTCAGCAAAACTTGACATGTGTCAACCAGACGATCTTTCAGTTTCTTCGTCCGCTGTCGAGGAATGTACTGTGTGACACTTCTCATTAGCGAAATTCGTCATACACTATATATTATACTGAACCAAAGTAAGGAAGTTTATTTCAGCCAGAGGGACAGCTGTTTTATCTGAATAAGCTGATCTGCTGCGGCTATGGATTACTTTGTCACGATTCGATGAGCCTGACCCGGATGGTAAGGATCAGCCAATGAAGTCGTTCCTTCTGTGAATTTCTTGCACCACTCGTAGACTTGCGTGACAGACAGGCGATTCCATACTTCGTGTTCATTCTCCGATGAATATCAACCTGTTTCACACCTTTACTCCATCAAAATTGAAATAACTCCACGCTATTCCTCCTTGATGCAACTGTGTAGTGGAGCCGCCATATTAAATCAGCGTTACTCAGATCTAAAACCATCTACGACACGCCTTCGTATTACCAGCTTGGGAAGGTGTCAAAGATTGAGTATGCAAATTTCCAAACGTCTCGAAAACGAAACAGATTTTTAATGGTACTTTTGCGGTTTCTGTATACTGTAGAAAGAGACAGTAAAAGAGACTAGAAATTAGAAATTCAAATACTACTCTTACAGGACTCGGGCGTTATCCAAAAAGTTAGATAGATAGTTTCTTGACATGATAATGATTCTGAAAGACTGGTCTCAGTAAAACCAGTCGATCGCAATCTCCATGTATGAGAAAATTTGAGAATGATGTAAAATTTTGAATTGAAGTTTGAGAATGACGCCTGCTACAGGGGAACGATCTAATAATGCTTCCAATATTAGAAATGAATATTAAGGATGCGGAGTTACGAGGAAGAATCAAATGAAAATCTTAAAAGCACAATTTAGAAAAAGCGTACGATTTTTCTGAAAGTAGGTAATAATAATCGGCACTGTTTGAAGAGTGACCGACTGGTGATAGCACCAAGTTTGAAAGCTACATAAGAGCGAGTAGAAGTGTTAATATGGCTGTATTACGAGCAACATTTTCTGTCAGACAAATAGGCATTAATAATCACATTGTACTTTTCATTCTTAAATGAATTTCAATACGATGCATGGTGGAAGACTTGCTGTTTTTCCACAAAATAACAATGGAAAAATTAACTCCGAATTATTGGTTTCCATGATAGACGAAGAATGTCGAGGAAAGACACAGTATGACAGGTAACATTACTAGGTACAGAAGATCTAGAAGGAATTTTCCTGAGAAGCCTACAACTATTACACATGTGTATTGACAGTATGTGGTACAGCGATTTGTAGCATCTCCACTAGGACCTTGCACTAGAGGAGTATACAATCCGATAGGGAATCACAAACACTGGTATACTTAGATGCATTGTCGAAAATGTCCACCATTGACTTCAATACATAGATGACACTGAGGAAGAATTGATTGTCTGTTACGCGCAAATGGCCCTCTGGGATATCCTTAATTGTCCAAACAACGAGAGTTACACAAGCAACGAGGTTGTCAGCATTTTTCATAGGGGTTTCATAAGCAAGCCTTTTCAATTCCTTCCAAACAAAGAAATCCAGTGGTCGAGGGAGATGTGGTCCACCCTTACCAATCCAACGATCGCCGAATATATAGTTGAATACGACCCTGGTTTCTCCCTCGAAGTGCACGGGGGGCCTTGGTATTGAAACAAGATATTGTCTATCTGCCAGTAGCACGTTTCCAAAAGTTTAGGTAATACGTCCCGTAGAAACACCCAATAAGTTCCACCACATAAGGTACCTGGCAAAATATAAGGGCCTACCATGTGATTGATTCGATTTAATTTTGTGTTTAGCGGCCCTTTTAGAAGCGAGGCCATATCAGACATGGACCTACAGGTTAATGTGAGATCGGAACATAAACTCCTACAGAAATCGAACTCGAGTTTTCTATGCCACAGGCGTGTACGATAATCGCTTAGCCACAAGGCAGCATCGGACCTATCATGTGGTCACCTACTACGCCACACCAGATCTTCGCCGCGAACCTATGTTGATACTGGGTACAATCGCTGCACAATATCTATATCCCATACGAGTCTATTATGACTACTAAACACGAAAGCCCTAGTGAACATTGCATGAACAGTCCACAAAATTTATTGTTGGGAAGTCTGGAATGGGCTTGTTGCACGTACCATTGGCAGAATTCCATGTGCAGGGGAAGTCCGTGGGCAGTATGTGGTGGACCTTCTGCAATTTGTACGGAAGCAAAATCTCTTCCTGAAGAACTCGGAACACATTTCTGTGATGTGTTTTCCTTGGACTAGTAGTGACACGTGTGCTGACGCCATACGATGATCCCGTATCGAGTCTAGCACTTCCTCTTCTAATTGCATCGTATGCAGAGCATGGGATCTTCCACAGTCCCGCTTACGGGGTAGTAGAGAGACAGTTTTACACACTCGAGGATAAAGTCTTGGAAAGAGTGTATGCTTGTTCCCGCCTATTTGGAAACGTTCCTAACACAAATGCCGTGATTCTCCATAAACAAGATGCATATTAGTATGCTCGTTGGTACTCCGCTACTGCCCAATTCAAGAACTGACGAACAACGGTGGGAACTTTAGTCCGAGTGACGGATCACCACGACTTTGATTTACACCCATGTAATGTCACAATGTGTTCACGCAGTTGTTGCGAACTGGGAAAGAACAGTGGACTACGCACCCTATATGCAATACTCCTTGGCGCAATCCAACTACGCACATACTCCAGACTATACTCCAAGCTGAGTCACGAACAGACAGCACGATCAACAGTCGACTACATTCTCTACTTTGTATCCACTAACGCTAAGACGTAACAAGCGACCTACACTCCCAGTACCTCTAGCGGAGCTTTGTGTATCGCAGGCCTGCCCATGAATCGGCCCCCGGAGCCGAAGCGTGAGCGACAACGAGCGGAGATAAGAACAGGTGAGCACAGGTGTTGGTAGCTCCGCCCCTTCCACTGCATCCGATAAGTGTTGCCAACCACACATGATGGTAAAAAACCTACGGCCAAGCCTGGTCACAAATTCGCACGATGTTGAAGCATTGAGCAGACGCAAGCGTGAAATGTGCAGGTGTGCTCTCCCCCTCCCCATTTCGAAAGCAGTGACGCGAAAACACTGCAGGAAATAAAATTGGTACGTTTTTTGATCGAGGAAGACGCATGATAGAGGTTACAGTTAGCGTTGAAGTAACTAACAAATGAAAAAGAAAGAAAGAAAGAAACTAATATTAAACATGTCAGCTTACAGACGTAAAAACGACTGCAAAAATCGGAAACGAATTGTTTCAGGCCTTTTTTAGCTTGCTTACACAATTCGTGACATTGTATTACATTAGCACTCGGTTTGTAACTTGTCACTCGCTTCACGTTTGCTAAGTTGTGAACGCCTTTCGTTGCTAGATTGATAGCAGAACGACGGGAGGTTGAAAATAATAATAATAATAATAATAATAATAATAATAATAATAATAATAATAATAATAATGTTTATTTCTGTGCCATGAACAGCCTAACGGCAAAAATACAGCACTTTATCAGACAATATAAACACATATTACATACAATGTAAGCTATATACTGAAACAATAAAACATAATGATAAAATAAAGTAAAATAATATCGGATTAATAATTCCTTGTCAAATTAACACCATTTTTTTAGTATCAAAATAGTCGTCATAAATAGTAAAAATAATATTTGTCAAGCTCTAAAATTCATGCTTTTATACTGATAAAAATAAATTAAACTAAATTAAAAGAATTGGTCAGTCTTCTTAAAATTACAGATTTCGGATTCAACGGAACTAATGTTGATATATTTCTTGTATTATACATTGGTACCCTTATACCTATATTATGCAAGCAATATTCACTATGATAGCTATTGTCTAGTAATTTCTTAATAAAATCTCTTTCAATAACTTTTCTCCTGTCGCTCAATGCCTGCAATCCCCAAAATTGACACCAGTATTCATAACTACGTGAGTAGTAATCTCTATTCATTTTATAGCAGAGTAACCTAATAAAACATTTTTGTACTGATTCAATTTTGTTTGCCAACGTTATACCTATACTATTCCAAATAACTACACCGAACTCTAATTTTGATCTTGCAAGCATCTTGTATAAATATACATATGAGCTGGCATTTCTAAACTCAGGCCATTGTTTGAAAATAAACCCTATTATTCTTCTAGTCCCTTGGATTGTATCATTTATATGATAGGTAAATTTCATGTTTCTGTCAAACACTATACCCAAGTCTTTAATCTGTTCGGCTTTATGCAATGTTACTCCATTAATTACATATTTGCTTACGTAGTATTGGGTTTTGTTAGTATATGATATGTATTTAGTTTTGTCACAATTTATTTTCAATAAGTTACTTTTACACCATGTACTAACAGTATCTAGATCTTCCTGTAGTAAGTAGTTATCATACTCACTATTTACTATTCTAAATAATTTTAAATCATCGGCATACAACAAAATATGTGAGTATTTAATTTTCTCAGGCAAATCATTAATAAATATTGAAAAAAGAAGGGGTCCCAGAGGAGATCCCTGAGGTATGCCATTCTTTATATAACCGTAACTAGAGGTTATTTGACCAATTTTTACTTTAAACGTTCTGTTTGCTAGATAGCTTACAAACCATCGAATGTACAATGGAGATAGACCTATGTTTCTTAATTTATCAATAAGAAGTTCATGCTCTATGGAATCAAAAGCTTTTGACATATCTATATATATAGTGTCTACTTGTAATCTATTCTTAAGTCCTAAATGTGTAAAATCAGTAAAATGTACAAGATTTGTTACAATCGATTTCCCTTTATAAAATCCATGCTGAAATTCACATAACTTGTTTTTTACATTAAAATATAAATGTTTGTGTATTATAATTTCAAAAATCTTGCAAAATGCATTGACTAGTGTTATTGGTCTATAATTTTTTATAATTCTACGATCACCTGCTTTGTGTACTGGTACAATGTATACTTGTTTCCACATTGAAGGAAATTCACCATTTCTCAGGGATGCATTAAATATATTTGTTAAAACAGTTGACAATTCGGTACTACAGGCTTTAGTTATATAATAGGGGATATTGTCAGGACCAGGCGCTGTGCTCGCCTTAATAACTTTGATTGCATGAATTACATCAGACTCAGTGATATTAGGTATATCTATGACGTCATGGTTGCTAATGAGCGAAGGAGAATTCATAACCTGCCTATCTGGGTAATGTCCTAATTCTAAATTAAAATTTTCACTAAAAACATCTTTAAATAATTCCACAACATCATTTAATTCTGTAACTGATTTGTCATTATGTTTCATTTCAGTTGGTATATGCTTGCCATCAGAACTTTTAAATATTTTCCAGAAAAACATATTGTTATTGACAACACTATTTTCCAAACTCATATAATATGATTTTCTCGCCTCTAAGTATTTCTTTTTGACAATTTTCCGTAAATCTGAGTATCTTTGATACCATGTATTACTATTTGTTTGTCTTGCTTTAACAAAATATTTGGTTTTCTTATTAATTAATGATTTCAGCTCTTTGTTCATCCAAGGGTCTTTGTATTTAGGCCTATTGCTAATTGTTTTCTTAGGTACACAATTATCTAGCACATCATATATATTGTTATACAATATATTGGTCAATTCATTAATATTACTACTCTTTGTATCTATTCGATCCATTTCCTTAATTCCATTATATACACCTAGAAAATCAGCATTTTTAAAATCATAAATTCTGGGTTGATTTGAGGTGTTCCCAAAGACATTACTATCATTTTTTGTTATTTTCCATTCAAATAGAAAAGGTGGATGGAAATGATCAATTTTTGTTAACGGTGGAATTTCAAATATTATTGAATTATTTTCTATATTGGTTAACAGTAGGTCTAATACTTTATCCTTCTTAAATGGGTCATATGATCTATTCAATTGAATTAACTGGAGAACATTACATAGTTCAACTATTTTTTCAGCTTTTTTCTTAATATAATAATTACTTATATTTATATTTCCGGTAACCCAATCTATACCACCTACGTTAAAATCACCTAAAATTATAAAATTATAGTTTTTTGTGAGTAAAAACGTACATAGCCAGTCACAATAATTAGTAAAATTCGTCAACGGTAAATCTGGTGGGAAGTAGTGCAAGCACAACAATAATGGTTTATTTCCAGGGATTAAAACTTTAATTATAATAACATCAAGTATTTCATCTGGAGGATTTATTACTTCATACGAGTATTCGTTTCTTATTATGATCATACAGCCTCCACCCTTTGTTTTATTTACTAATGTCAAGTTTCTATCTTTTCGTACGACATTATAATTTTTTGAGAGCTGTACAAAATGTTGGTTTGTTTCTTTTAACCACGTTTCAGTTATGCAATAAAAATCATAGTTAGAGCAGTTTATTTCATCTATAAATAACTTTTCTTTTGTATTTAAACCGTTCAGATTTTGATAGAATAGCTGTAAGTACGCCATTTTTGTTGTGTACTAATTTATTCTAGTTTATTTACCTGAATTATTCTTTCCAGCCGGGTCAGTTTCAGCCTCATGACATACAATTTCGTCTTTCAATCGTCCAATAAATCTAGTAAATAGCACTCCATCAGGCCATACATTTGGGTTACAAATAGCATTAAACTCACTTTCTTCTACACTAACATAAAATGAAGAGTAACTGCTATGTTTAGCTCTTAATTGAACACATTTTTTAACACTAATATTAACACTGTCCTTCACAAATGCAATAAGATCCTCACAAGAAACACAAGGGTCAAGTCTCGTTACAAACAGTGCTGCTGTACGAGGGGCTTTTTTGTTTACCTTTAGTTTGTCCGTGGTGTTCTTCCCTTGCATAAGAGTATTACGGTTTCTGGAAACGAAGCCTGATTCATTCGTTTGTTTCACTCCTGTCTGTACCTCAGCGTTATTTCGCCTTGGGCGTTTGGTTACTAACTTCCACTCACTACCACTTGTTTCCTGCTGTAATGTGAAAGAAGGCACTTCTCTGACCTTGACATTCATGTTTTCAGAATCGCCTTGTACCTTGTTTTGAACATCGGGTGTTGAGCTGTTGATCACTTCAGCAAATGTTTTCGGTTTGTTGTTAGTTGATAGTAGTTCATTCAACTTAATATTTTCTTGTTTAACAGATATCACTTCTGCCTTCAGTGCATCATATTTTTCACTGATATCACTCAACATAATTAACACCTGACAAAGTTTATTTTTCACTTCCTCACAGCATGTAGAGCAATTCTGTCCATTATTGCTTGAGAAAGAACCTGATTTGTCTAAGTCTTCATTTTCACTTAACTCAGCATCAGAATTCACAGTTTGGTCTCTTTGCCGAGATCGAATATGCTTCGTCACTGTGGGAGTAATGGCTGTGTTGTCATCACGATGCCTTATGCAATTTTGGCACTTATACGTTGATATACCATTCACCAAGTACATTTCATATTCAGTGCATCCAAATTTTAAACAATTCTTTACGTGAAATCTATTTTTACATAAACAGCATTCTAATATTAGCTGCTTACCAAAAAATGGCTTGAGACACAATCCACACGTGTCCTCAGTCGGCGCCATCTTAATAATAATAATAATAATAATGATGATAATAATAATAATAATAATAATAATAATGCGTATTATTATTATTATTATTATTATTATTATTATTATTATTATTATTATTATTAGTAGTAGTAGTAGTAGTAGTAGTAGAAGTAGTAGTAGTAGTAGTAGTATTCGGACCAAAGACGGATGAAAATGGGGATTGGAGGAAATTCATAACGAGGAATCGCATAGATTATACCGCTCACTTAACATTGTTAGGGTCATTAAGTGTAGAAGGCTCAGGTGGCCATTCCGTGTAGCCAGAATAGAAGAAATTAGAAACGCTTTCATAATTTTAACTGAAAACCCAATTGGAAGAAGACCACTAGGAAGACCTAGACGTAGATGGGAAGACAATATTAAGATGGATCTTGCAGAAATAAGAGTACAGAGTAGAAACTGGATCCAGTTGGCTAAGGACAGAAGTTAGTGGAAATATGTTGTAAACGCCGCATTGAACCTTCGGGTTCCATAGGCCATAGAGTTAGTTAGATATTATTATCTAAAAGAAATGTTCAAATGTTGTTAAGAGACAATTACACAGAAGAACTGAGTTCCGACCAAACACTAATTTGCCGGAAGGAAATTCCAGTGCAGTCCAGCCCACTTTAAGCGTTATCCGTGCAATCCACGTTTCATGTTCAAGACATTGGGAATAATTGTTCGTATCATTCAGTTGGAACGTTCCCTTCCAAGTTTACGCTGTTACAGTAGGCCTACAACATCGTGACTTTCAAAACCAGTCAGTAACTATCGAAGAAAGACAAGCGTGTAGCTTCAGTCGTTGATATGATTTAACATTCTTTTTCACTTTTAACAAGCTACCGGCAAGCTACCAGCCAGGGACAATATATTTTTCCTTATTAAAAAGACACTCCTTGTTAAAAAAAAAAAAAAAAAAAAAAAACTAATGGTACCCACTAATGGTCACTCTTAAAAATGGAAAATCTCTTTGGCTCTCTTAATATTTTGTTTGATTCTTTGCGATCACAGTAACATTAAAAGTGGAAAAAATGAAATGAAATCTTTGGGTTTTACGTCCCACGGTTATACCGGTTAGGCTAAAGGAGACGGTGATGATGAGTAATGAATGAAATAATAGAATGAAGAAAGTGGGAGAACCCCGAGAAAACCCACGCACACGGTGTTTGTCCACCGCAAAGTTTACTTGGCGGGGGCTGGGATCGAACCCGGGATCCCAAGCACCAGATGTGAACGTTCTACCACTGAGCCACCGCGGCCCCACTTTAAAAGTGGAGTAAGAAATACTATTCTTCCTATTGATAGTGTAATAGTGGCTTCTAATCTCCACAACCAACCCCTTGCTAAGCCTATTCGTACACACATACATGCATAAGCTAATTTTCTAGAGATAATACTTAGATAATTACAAACAAGTGCTACAGTATTTTTATTTCGTATCAACAGATTATCTCTTTTCCTAAAAAGCGAAACAACATACCCACACTCGGATTAAGAACTTGATAATATATATATATATATATATATATATTGAAAACTGGTTTTCCATTGGGCAAACTGGCAAATTTTGGTTCCACCACATCCTTCTTTAACAAAAGGAAAGAAAAAAGAAGAAAAGGAACGTACATAGTTTATCATTTGATTGCTGTTACCAGTTTGTATTGTCTATAGTTAACGGTTACCACATTGTAAAAAACACTATACACTAAATGGCAATCAGTTACCATACATACTTTTTTTTATTTGGTAAGCTAGTGATTACCGCCAAGGTTGACAACACTTCCGCTCCTCTAAGGACAAAACCCGAAGATTCACGAAGCACGAACAACGGTATTTGCCCGTAGAATGCTCGTGAGCGTTCACGAGGAGAGTTTCCACTATCTGCTCGCCGTGGCCAGGGCTGGTGTATCGTTTAGCTTAGTTCAATCTCACAATCTCTACTTACTCTGACTGTATGGCGTCATTCTCAGATGCATTTTTTTTAACCCTGTACTAGTGGTGTTATTCTAATTTTTTAACAACCAGTTCTCTCTGTATATATGAGAGATGGATAGTTAGGAAGATAGATATAACTATAAGAAAACAAATCGTACAAGGTAGACAAAAGCAAAGTTTATACTGGATACCACAAGTGACAAGTAGGGATATACACAGCATTCTAATACAAGGTGGTATGACGAAATTAAGTAGCACTACGAATATCTTGGAAACGAATTATCCAAATTAGATGGTTGTCAAAAAGTATTGGGAAGAGCTTAATCCAGAAATTGATCGACAATTGTTAACAATGGTATATATGCGTTTCAAATATAAATAACCCTCACCACTAGGTTCATGTGATCCCAGTTCTTACTCTTGATATCTGAGCATTTGAGATTAAGAAATAAACGCTTATACCTTGTTCTGAGAGATCATATGTTTAATCCTGTAGTAAAAATGTCTAAAAACAAACATAGTTAAACTAAAATTTATTGTTCCTGAGTACAACTGGGTAAAATTTACTGTTATATCAGGGTATAACAAACGGTTCTGCGAACTCGAAATATTTTAACAACCGGTGGAACCAGCTGAATGGCACCAGTGCCCTGTACCTGTTCCTTTCTTTAATAAGTTTTCTATCCCTGAATTTCCTGTTTATATATATATATATATATATATATATATATATATATATATATATATATATTTGGGATGGTGTTCCAGCGGTAGTGGGAGATTTGACAAATTTATTTTCATCTTTGTATCACAAGTGTGTGACAGTGTCTCAGTGGTGACGGTGCACCATTGTATTCGTCAGGTAAGACTTCCCTTGTCTTCTTCTAATTTGACATAGCAATTTTTATATCTTCTTGCATTATTGTACTTTAAATATGGTGTGCGGCAATTATCGGACTCCTTTCACTCGCAAATCACGCCGCTCTCGACATTTCTTCACATAACATTTTGTCTTTGTTTCTACTTGTCTTTGTCTATACATCTCCCAACGATTGTAACATGACTTTTTTCAAACACTCTGTACCGTATATGGACGGGTGTATATGGTTCCGGGTGTATGTATGGACGTCTAATGAGTCTTTTAATCTTTATTGGCTGATTGTGTTCACTTTGAGAGAACAATACATTTGATTGTTTGATTGCATTATAGTTCTGATTGCTACTTCACCGAGTTTAATTGTGTATTAAATTTAGCGAAACGTCGAAAATTAACGTAATGAAGTTAGTGCAATGACTACATAGTTACTGATTAACTATTAATGTCATATGTCAATATGAACAAGGGAAAAAATATGATTTTTTTAAAACCAAATTCAAATTTACATTGTAGCTTATATCTTACTAAACTTGTGTGTTTCGAAATTAGAATAAAACAGTGTGAGAAATGGTTTTAATAATGAGAAAAATGTATGGGAAACTAATGTTATTAAATTGGAAATAAGCATACTTTCAGCGTTAAAGTAAAAAAAAAAAAAAAAAAAAAAATGAAAGTAGAGAAAGAACAAGATACCGTAGATATTACAAAACTTTATTCATTACAATGTACTTTCCTAGTTTCGTTTTTATCTCTGTAATAATTGAATTTCTTTTTTATTATTCTCTTCGCGTATAAGAGAGAGAAAAAAAAAGTTTCTCTCTTTCTTCAGGGAAAATGAAATTTCCTGTTAACACTTTTGAGTATTTCTCTCTTTCTCCTGCCAACGTGTAAACACTTTGTGGGTAGCTTAATTTCATTTTACTCGCTGTTCGTTGATCAATGCTTCTACAACAACAAGAAATGGACGCAAAAAGGAGTGAGATGACTAATAATAATACAAATAATAATAACGGAGCGAAAACAGTAGCGTATTGTAGGCTATCGGGTTTACCGGCGGTACCCAACAAAATTGTAAAAAATAAATTTAATATAACACGTATAAAGTAATTCACATGAGAACATTTATACGTAGTTTATTATAATATTGTAATAGTAAAGTTCCTCTACATGTTTCGCAGACGTGAATACGTACTAAGAAATAGCTGTTATCAACAGTCTGTCTCGCTTTCTTGCGGGATTCATAACGAGGCAGGGTTACATAAACTTCTGGCAAGTGTCCGCAGCGTATTCACATTTGCTCCGTCGTCGTAACAAAGTGTACAGACAGGCAGGCAGATCTAGTTGCCTCTTGAGTTTATCGGTTTTCATGTGTGTGGATCAGGAATCAAGGAACCTTTCCTCCTTTCTGTTTGGAAAGTGAACGACAAAGTAAGTGGAAGTTACGTGAATAATGACATAGGTCTAGTTGCTCCTGAGTAGTGTTGTAAAATTTCCGGAAAGTTTAGGCCTATTGTTTTTGTTTTTGTTTTTCAATTTCCTTCCAGAAAAACTGGAAAAATGGGAAAGGAACAAACCTCTTTGTATTGGGTTTATATTACTAGTAAGGAAACTGATTTTCCTTCGAACGAGTGAAAAATATAAGTTGAGAAATTTCATATTGCCAATATTTTTTTTAATAAAGCCCTCTAAAATAAAACTATTGCAATTATTCTTGAAAATAAATAGCCTGCACTTATATCCTTCACTTGTTTTTCAGTCGTTTATTCGTGAATATGCATTAATTACAGGACTTTTACAGTTACATACAAGTCTACCAGTATGAAGCATTTCTTTTGCAACAAATACGGCTCCTGAATGAAACTGAGTTCTTAATATGCTCTTTGATCTGGTGAAATTCTGTTAATTTTAACCAAATTACTTCTTAAAAGAAAGAGCAGTAGCTAAATTTCACTAATACTCGTGTACTTAAAACGTAAAAATGTTCTAATATAGACCTTTATATAAACTTCATGTTCAAAATCTTGTATGTACACAAATACCTGTTTTCTAATGCGACAAATTATCCTTCTTCTTCTTTCTGTTCATCTCAACCATAGGTTGGTGTGTAACATGGAAATTTTAAAGCTTTTCTCTCACTTGGGAGAGCTGTTTTATACTTTGATAAGGCCTCTTTCTTGTAACCGCATCTAGATATTCTATTCTTGGTCTTCCTCTTCCTGGTTTTCCTTCTGCCTTTCCCACTATCTGCACGGTGATCCAATCGGAGTGCCGAATAAGATGGCCAAGCATGCTGTTTCTTCTTTTCCCTATTATCTTTATGATCTGTCGTCCTTCATTAGCTTTCTTTAGAACGTCTTCATTCCTTTTCCTTTCGGTCCACAATATGTACAGCATTCTGCGCCAACACCACATTTCAAATGCTTCCAGCTTGGATATTTCAGCTTTCTTAATGTCCACGTCTCTAGTACAAATTATCCTAACTATATAAAACTACATGAACTATAAAATAAATTAAAGGGGTTGACGTTTATATATTTTAAACTTTAAATTCTTCGACAGAATTCGCTACGACAAAATACTTTGAACGGAATAACCCACCCAACCAGGTACATTCTAGGAACGTGCCATTTAAGTTCCATATGTACCGTTTACGTACCTGGTACTTGAAAAATGTACATTTCATATGCATAGCACGTGTCGCTAGGTACGTGCCTTTCGAGGAATTTCTGACACTTGAAAGGTACTTGTACATGCTTCACTGGAATGTGAGGAATGTGAATGGCACATACCCCATGTACCATGGCATGGTTGTGCGTAAGTTGCTTCGTATTGCGACTAGGGTTGCCAATTTAGCCACTTTGTGACGAGATCTGGCCATTTTGAGAACGTCGTTAGTCACATAATTTCCAAAGAGCCAATAGTGGCTTTTTAGCCATATGCTTTTCACTTCTATAGCCACTTTCTGAGTTTAGCCACATTGTAATATATTGTGTGTGTCATTTTGCAATTTTCTGACGTTTGATGCGTTCTCTAGGTTGTAACATTCTAAACCCCACTGTCAGAATTGTCCTCATAAAATTAGCATTGATGGTTATATTGTGACGTTACACAGCAGAGAATTAGTTCAAAACCTGTACGTTAAAACTAGACGTTAAATAAAATTTTCGGGAAGACGTAAGTTTAAGTATAAACTAACTCCTTAAAGAAATTCAGCCTGATAATATAGACATCCTTCAGGAAATGTCGCTTTTCAGTGGCAATAAGCTTGAAACCGGTGAAACATCTTTTACTGATTTAGCTTCTTCTTTCACCTTCTGTGGAATTTGAAGATAATATCGACAAAATTGAAAATCAGTGGCGATTATAAATCTTCGATTGAAGAATTTTTGCAAGAAACTAGCTGAACCTGCGCTCTCTACACAGCGCATTATTCGCATATGAGCATATATCGCCTTATCATTCCTTACAACATCTGTACATGTCTCTTTACAGACACAAGTTAAAGACGTATTGATTTAAAAATAGCCAAGGGGTATCATAAAGGGGAATTTTTCGATTATTTTTCTGAATATCTCGCACTGTTTGCAAGATTTGAGCCTACTTCCGGTTGGAGTTTCTAATTCATGTACGACCAGTGTTTTCTTTCTTCTTGCATGCAGTATGTAATAAGCAAATACATTACATACAAAATTAATATATTGTCAGTTCTATATATGGTGCTTATTGGGAAAAACACTCCCCAAAAAAGTTCATCTTAGACTGGAGAAATGGTTATCCTTCCTTTTCCATTATTATTTGGCTATGAAACAAATGCCGGAGACATATACAACCGCTATATACAACAGTGTGGTGTTGGAATGTGTAATGATTAGGATGTGATGTTTTATTTTATTTTTTTGAAATTTCAACACTTCCAATGTACCCGTAAAAATGTACTAAAGAAATAGTGCCCATGTTTTTTAAATATTCAATTAGAACTGGACAATCTACATGAAATTTGCAATCGATCAGTGAAAACGTCATCTTTCTAGAGCCTGTAGTTTCTGAGATCTCATTGTCGAGAAACATATATGTGTATTTTAAAAGAGCTCCAAAGATGGCAGCACAATTCGTTTGCATGTATTTCGGAGAAGGCTTACTAAAGGCAAAGGCCTTTGAACAATAATTTAAAAGGATAAACTTTGTGAAAAATATTTATTTCAGTTATTTATTTAAACTACACTCTTTTAAAAATATTTGTCTTTGTTATAAACGTGAAATCACAAATAACCGTAAATCAAAGGTTTGAATGCTAAGATTATAGGTTAGAGCTCGGTCGCTCGTAAATGAACTGGCCACCTGGAATCTCTAACCAGGTAAAAAAATAGGGTATTCGTAGCTGGCGAAGAAAAATAACCAAGTCACTTAGGTATTCCATCCCCATTGGTTTATTTTAGTCGCGATTTTCGTATATACGGTTGGATTACTTACCTCCTAGAGGTGAAGGAAACAACCGTCGAATAATATTGAATACCTCCACGGAGGTTAACGCACCAAATTGATCTTTTCTGTTGACGACCTTGCTATTCCTCTTGGCTTAACGATTTATTTTGGTACTCTCCTCTTCGGAGGTAGAGATAACTGAAGGAAGAAAATAGTTGACGACTTTGGCACTTATACCGGCGAAAGATTAGTAGTGCTTCCTCTTCGGAGGAAAAGCACCTTCTCAAATTAAAACTTAGAGCACTGCTCTAAGAGCATATCATTTATTGGGAACGCCATTACCCTTCTTGTAAGCTGGCGCCATCCCCCACTCTAACAATAAAGATGCTTTCTCAGAAAACACCGATCAAACCAGAGAAAAAAGCCCAATCTACCAAAATTCCCGGTACCAGGGGCAAACTAATAAGAGCGACATATAAACCGGAAGACTTCCTTCTGCCTTTAGGTAAAAAGGGCCAAACAACCACACCAGCAAAGCTGAAAATGAAAACACCTGCACCTATGCAGTCAAGAAACTCACAGCCATCAACTTCAAATAAGCCTGAAGACATGGATTTCACAGTAGTGGGAACACTAAAACGACGTAGGTCTTCTTTGGAAAATCTCAACAAGGCAGAAAAACTAATCAATAAAACCCCAGAATTTCCACCTCTTCCCACTAGTAATAAGTTCGATGTTCTGTCATCGGAACAAATGGACAATCCTAGTTCCAGTAACAACACTCCACCGCCTAACAAGCCCTCCAGTTTCAAGCCGCCTCCGATTTTCATATACGGGATTACCAACATGTATACCTTTATAAAGACCCTGTCACGTGCATTGAAGGAGCCTCCCTTAGCACAGCCCAACAAAGAGCGCATTCGGCTTCAAGCGGCGAACAAAGACGATTATAACTCTATTAAGACTTATTGTGAACAAACGAAGACTCAATATGCCACAGGAGTAGCCAAAACTGAAAGGCCAATTAAGGTAGTTGTTCGAAAACTCCCTATTGATACAGAATTAGATGACCTGAAAGAAGATCTTATCAGATTGGGCTACAAACCGACAAGCATCCATCAAATGTCCCGCAAAAGTAAGACGGATGGCCAGAAAATCCTAATGCCATTATTCTTGGTTGCTTTGGAGAGAACTGCAGCTGTTAAAGAGATCTATGCAATTAACAACTTACTACATTACAAGGTCCAAATCGAACCCTATAAGCCTCCCTCAGTGCTACAATGTTATAGGTGCCAACGTTTGGGGCATTCGCAAGATACCTGCCAGGCCCATCCTCGGTGTCTCAAATGTGGGCAACTGCATTTTACTCAATCTTGCAGTAAACCAGATACATCCACACCCGCCACTTGTGCAAACTGTCAGGGAGATCACCCGGCAAATTACCGCGGTTGCCCGGTATTTAAATCTTACTCTGAGGCTCTAAAATTGCCGGCACAGCAGCCGAAGAAACATCCAGATAAAACCAAGAAAAGTTCCCACGATCCATCACATCAGGAAATTCCCACTATTGTCAATGTCCAACCTGTGGCTACGGATGGTGCTGATGGTAAAGCTTCCACTTCATCCCACACCGACTCAGCTTCTACTCAACAACACGAGAGCCATAATGAAGACCTGGATATAAAGTCCGTTCTTTCATTCCTCAAGGGCTTGCATTTCCGCAAAATAATAACACACATAAAACGTGGTATTACACGTTTCCGACAAGCTGCAGACTCAGCTTCCAAGGCTGCAGCAGTCATCGAAACAATAGCGGAAATGGTTGACGATGGCTGTTTCTAAATCCAGCGTCCTACAACACACACTTGTCCTCGCTACGTGGAATGCAGATGGTCTAGAGGGGCAGAAACAAATGCTGATTAGATTTCTCACACAACACAGAGTTGATGTCATGTTTATACAAGAAACACACTTTACAGCTCGGATCACTACTTGGAGACTACCAAATTACATTGTGTACCGACAGGATAGAGTGGGCAGACAGAAAGGAGGATTACTACTTATCATCAAAAAGGCATTCCCAGTCAAGTTGATTCCAATACCACCCCTACTTACTTTGGAGGCACTTGCTGTTCAATTAATAACTCCAGGTGTTCCATTAATATTGGTTACCGGGTACAGGTCCCCGGCCACACAACTAGAGCCCACAGACTTCGATGTCATTGCTAACCTAGGGCCAAAAGTCATCTTAGCTGGAGATCTCAATGCTAAACATGGAGAATGGAACTCGATTACTCCAAACACTGCTGGAGATGATTTACATGAATATCTACTTACCTCCAACTTCATCATCAGTGCTCCACCTGACCCAACTCATTATCCAAAATTCGGCGGACAACCCGATGTTCTTGACGTCGCTCTTTGCAAAGATGTATCATTTAGTGTTCATCCTTACGTCATTTCGGATTTAGATTCTGACCACGATCCAGTCATTTTTCACGTCTCGCACCGCAGCATCGCTCATTCTGCCCCTATCTTCAAGCAAATAGAAACTGACTGGCATCTTTTCAAACAAGAACTGAACACTATGATCGATCTACGAGATCGGCCCGCCACCATTGAGGACATCGACCAAGCGGTCTCTCACATCACGTTAACACTTCGCACAGCAGAGGCAGCGAGCTCCATCTCCATAATCTCTCCAACGCAAACCGGGCAATGTGACAGTTTCCACCTACAACTCTATATTCATCTAAAACGTTGGGCTAGACGTCGATGGCAGCACACACTACATCCAGCATATAAAACGCTGTGGAACAAACTGCGTGCAAAGCTCAAGTTGCTGACAACGCGACAAAATCAACAATACTGGGAAGACACTTTTCAAAATGTCACAGTAAATGACCGTAAAATTTGGGCATACTCCAAATCATTCCAACGAGCTACAAATGCTTCCAAAGCTAGAGTCATACAAGGACCTCAAGGTCTGACACAAGATCCTCAGACGCAAGCGAACATTTTTGCTGACTCTCTAGAAGAACAGTTTCAGCCTAACAGAGCACGCCTCGATCCCTACCTCAAACAACACATCCGAACCACACTATATAGCATAAGGACACAAAACCCAACACATGACATCACCATAGTAACACCTCGGGAAATAGAAAAACATATCAAATGTCTGCCAGGAAAGACAGCATCTGGGCCCGATGGGATTCGATCTGAGATCCTTAAACATCCAACTAGAAAACTACTGGTCTTTTTAACCTATTTATTTAACGCCATATTTCAATTATGCTACTACCCCAAGACCTGGAAGGAAGCTCGTGTCATCACCATCCCCAAACCTGGAAAGAATCCACTGCTCCCGGAAAACTATAGACCGATAAGTCTTCTGTCGCACTTGAGTAAACTCTTTGAACGTGTGTTACTCTCGAGGCTGAAAGAACATGTAGTTAATAGAGATCTCCTACCTTTCCATCAGTTTGGGTTTCGTGCACAACATAGCACTACTACACAACTCGTCCGAGTAGTGGATCACTTAACAGCGGCTTTTAACAGGAAACAACACACTCTTGGAGTCTACCTAGATGTCTCAAAAGCCTTTGATAAAGTTTGGTTAGCAGGACTATTATATAAGTTATACACCCAAGGTTTTCCGGATCGTCTTCTACATTTACTTCGTTCATACCTCATTCACAGAAAATTTCATGTGTCTGTTGACGGTGTCAAATCCACGTCTAGATCTATCAAAGCAGGTGTTCCACAGGGTGCTGTACTTTCACCACTCTTATATAATCTCTACACGGCAGATCTCCCAACCTTACCGCATTGCTTTTTCGCAACATATGCTGATGATACTGCCTTTTTCACGACCAGTAGCTCACTTGCACAGTGTTACATCTACATGCAACGACAACTAAACGGTTTTCAGGAATGGGCAAGGCGTTGGAGGATTAAAATCAATCCAGACAAAAGCTGTGCTGTCATTCACAGTAAGAGACGCATCCGTGCTCCACGAAATTTAACCTATGAGAACGCTCGTATTCCTCATGCTATTCACGCCAAATATTTGGGTGTAACCTTAGACCGTGGTTTAACGTTCGCCGCTCACATCAGGGACATAAAACAAAGGGCCTTACGAAAAATTTCAGCGTTATACCCCATCTTTCGCTGCAGTTCACTTTCCCATGAGGTTCGAGCTCACATCTTCAAGATGATAGTCCTGTCTACAATCTCTTATGCATGCCCTGCCTGGCAACATGCTTCACCCAGTCATATACAAACACTCGAAACTGTACAAACTCGAGCTGGTCGTATAATCACTGGTCACGACAGATACACACGAAACAGTCAGATTCTGGAAGATTTAGAGCTACCCACTGTTAGAGAAGTTCTACGGCATTCGCACAGTAAGTTCTGGCGTACTTTACCCAGACATATTAATCCCGCCATAGCTAACATCGGCACTGAATGCACTCTCCGGAACGTCCATCGCACGCCACGTCTTTAATATCTTTCCAGAACTCGTAATGCACTCATAATCAGCTACTCTGCGACAGTTGCAGATGTAGACTTCCATCCATAACAAAACAATAGTAATTTCCAACTAACTACCAACATATCTTTATATATTTTTATACAGTCCTACTCATGGAGTCAGGGGCTTTGGCCCGATACTCTGTACAAAACTACAACATTACCGTGACCGTGACCGTGACCGTGCTCGTAAATGTTACTGTAGTATTTTAATAGATAGTTAAATTGCCACACAGATGCCGGAGGAGGGCATATATTTTCAGAGTTAGTTGCTTGGCTTTTTTTTAAAAGTACAAGCTTCTAAATTCGAACGTAAAAATGAAGCGTTAAGGTTTTAGTATTTAAGTACTCGCACCCCCAGTTGCATAGCACTGCCCTAAGGAACATTACTGACATGCCTAGTACATTCCTGGCACATGCCAATGCCAAGTAAATGTGTCAAGTACATACACGGTACGTGATATACACATAATAGATACATTCCTCGGTATGTGTCATGCACGTACTTTTGGGCGGAAGTAACCTTATTCCTTACATGTGTATTTCACATGATTGCTCTATTCACGTACCTATCATGTACATTCCAATGTACCTCGAGGAACATTCTTTACACATGACCAGTATGTACTTGTGTTGGGTGGGAATAACACGAATTTCCTTATTTCAGTCGACATTTAATTTCTTTGTGGATATGATTTTGGTCTGGTGATATTGATCCCAGATATTTGAATGTATCCACTTTGTCGAAAGTATTATTTGATATTTTAACGCATCCATAATTTGCCATATTGCGATCCCGGTGAACTTCCATGTATTTAGTTTTCTCTGCATTTACTTCTAAACCAATGTCGTTGCAAGCGTTTAATAAGGACTCTGCATTTCTTTCTATTGTTCTCCTATCACCCCCTATTAAATTTACATCATCAGCATACGCTGTAACCTGGTGAATATAATTCAGCTCTAGGGCCTGGTTGCTATCTATAATTTTCCTTATAGCGTACTCCGGAACAAAGCTGAACAATAATGGCGATAACGCATCTCCTTGTTTCAGGCCATTCTCGACGTGGAAGCTCATGGACAAGAATTTTTTTGCTCGGACTTTACTTTGGGATTCATTTAAACACATTTTAAGTAATCGGACTAGATTTTTCGGTATTCCGAATTCTGTAAGAATGTCGTACAATGTTTCCCTCCTATGCTAGTCGTAAGCCTTTTTAAATAAACAGCTGATGTACTGGGTAATATGTTCCCATTTCTTTTCAAGTATTCATCAAATAGTAAATATCTGGTCGATAGTTGATCGATTTCCCTAAATCCACACTGATAATCTCCAATAATTTCATCTGCGTATGGAATCAGTCTTGTTAATAGAATGTTAAGAGAAATGCCTCAATAATTATTACATTCAATTTTGTCACCTTTCTTGTGAATTGGAACAGTGATTGATTCTTTCCACTATTCTTAAATGTATTCCATAGTTTTTCTATTTTTATTTTTTAAAAAAGTTTCGTAATGATATATTGAATTCCTGTCGTTAAAAATTCAGAAACCTTCAGGGCTGGGTAAACCGTGATGGTGGTTATAGGTCTAGGAAACCGCACGATCAGATGAAAAGTCTATTACGTATATGATCCATTAACAGAAAATTTGGTACTTTCCCGATTCTGAACAAGCTTAAGGAACAGTCAGTGCATTACGGAATTCGGAATTTTACCGATTTTGCAGATTCCAAGCACCTGATAGGTGGTAACATTATTACGTATGTGATCAATGAATGAAAAATTTGTTCGAATATTCATATAATGTATATGAAAGTTAAAACTTAAAAATTTCAAGAATGTACAGAACCACCCGAAACCAAGCTCTTGATGTGCAGGTTTTAATATTATCATATAAATGTATTTCTCTCATGTTTTATTTTTTGTTTCAAAAAGATGGTGCGTGATATTTTGAAGTAAAAATACTACATACAATTTTGCTAGTTATTTGTGTATCTTCTTTTAAAAAAGTACTTATTTTTTTGTATAAGAGGTTAAAAAATTATATATATTGGTTAATCCTTTGAAATTCATAATGTAAATATGTTAAGAATTTAAAAAAATCTTTTCGAAATTCATGGTTTATTTTAGAGGTTCTATATTATTATCTACATCAACCACTAATCAAATGAGTTCTTGTGCTGTAGAGAAGCAAAACAAAGTCTGTTTTATCAATTTAAAGCAAAATTTCGAAAAAAGCTCAAAATTTCCCAAGCAAAACAGCGAAGCAGAAAAAAAATCGAGTTTTTTTCTTTCTTTCAAAAAAGCCGTTTTTTTTCCCCCGAGCTCTTGCATCTCAATCTGGGAATCTATTGGAGAATGGGTTGTGATTACTCGTACAAGTCCCATTTACTGTGTGAACGGTGTGGAGTAACATGTAGCGGGAAAGCAAAATACTACGAAGAAAAGTGTCACTTTTATTTACATTCCTTTTTTTAAAGAGTATTTTTATTACAAAATAGAGTGATTACAGGTTTGTTTGTAGGTCTAAATGCAGGACAATAACTGTGGTCTTAAGGTTAAAGAAAAAATCCTCATTCCGTATAAATCTTCACAAAACTGCAGACCACAACACAACAGAAGACTTGTTTTGTTGGTTGATTAGAGCGTATAGTCCCTTCCCCCAGCTAGGCTATGTGGACCCACAGCTTAACGCAAGATCCGAATCACATTAACTCGAACTGGAAATCGAACCTGGGTCTTCAAATGCTAAGCGTATAGCCAAGAGGAAACTCTTTCTTAAAAAAAAAAAAAATGTTATGGTGAAGCTGTCATAAAAGTTGTGGAGGTTAGATGACTGCAAGACTGTTAAACGAAAATTTTGTGTCATTTGTGTCATTTGCAAAATCAGTACGGTATGCGATATGGATTACCGTCAATGAGAGAGTAAATTTTTCATTCCAATGACACAAACCAGCTACAGAATAAGACCCAAGAACATAAAAGATTCTTTACATATAGAGAGATAATAATAATAAAAAAACAGCTGATTTATAATATCAACACGAGGGAAATGTTGCGTGCAACATGAGCAAGAGTCGTAGATTTCGAAGAAACTCACGGCAGTAAAAGTTAACATTTTATCATTACAAGCCACAACAACTTTACTGCACAGAGGTATGACAGCACTTCGGTTACGGTCATAAACGTTAATAGCCTGTGCTGGGCCGCAGTCCATCAGTGATAAAGTGCTCTCATCACGTGCGTGGGATCCCTAGTTCGATCTCTACTCCCACTAAGTAAGCTTTGTGGTAAACAGACATCGTGTGCGTGCTTGGGTTTACTCGGGGTTCGCCAGTTTCTTTCCACTCTCTACATCTCACCATTATCAGCCATCATATCACTGTATCCCTTAGGCTTGGTGCATAATCGTGGGACTTTTAAATTAAAGTATGATGTGATAACTAAAGTTCACAAGAAATATTTCCAACCACTATTCTTTCATTGTTATGCATATTTTGTGTATATTATTATTATTATTATTATTATTATTATTATTATTATTATTATTATTATTATTATTATTATTATTATTATTATTATTATTATTATTATGATTCTTTTGCAAGAACAACAACAGCTATTACTAATGCTCTTTCAAGGTCAATGAAAGAGCAAGCCGTCAAACCAATATGCGCCACTGACAAAAAAAATAATAAAATAAAATAAAATAAAGTAAAATAAATACATAAATAAAATAAAATAATAAAATAATAAACAAATAAAAAATAAATAAGAATTTCTTAAAGTTAGAGCGGGAAGCAATAAACTGCTCTAATCTTGATTTTTGGACATGAAGCTATTCTGACTTGATGTTTAATCATTGAAACTAAAAGAATATTGGGAGTTATCTTCAAGCAGATTCTGCCAAAATCTTTTTTGGAAAAGTGTCATCTCCAATCCAAAGTGTACACCCTCTAACCGTTTAAACCGCACTGAGAGTCTGTGGCGGCATCTGCGTTAATTCAATGTAATGAAAAAATCAACTATTTGACATTTTGGATTGATAACAATATTGGTGTAGTTTTGTGTGGAGTTGTTTAGTAACAACGTTTACTTAATCATTTTCTTTCTAATTCAACAGAATGACTGGGATATGGTTATTGTATGGGATAATGAAGTAATGGTTAGGCAATGAGAATGAGCCCGTGGCAAGGCTGGGCAGGAAAACAAAATATGCATGAGGGACAAAATTATTTGGTACGTACAAACTGAGAATAAGAGGAACATCGTGGACTTTAATCTTGTGATTTGGCAACCACACTTCCTGATTGAAAAAGCAGCATCGGGAAATGACTAGCAAAGTAATCAAACGCGGTGTGAAATGTTCTTGGCTTAGCGCCATTTTAAAGAATCTTTATGAGTTGAAATACACGAAGAACAATTGTAAGAACATCCAAAACAGATGGCAGCACTTCTGCTAATGCACATTTTGTCAGAAAGTTCATACGCTCATGGAACCATTTTCGTGAAAAGTGACAACAGAAAATAGTAAAACGCATTGCTCGTAACTTAACATAAATGTAAAATATACCGCGTAAATCTTTGTTTATAGCTCAAATTAAAAATTAATACAAATTCTCAATCAGTTACTTATATATTTATGAGTACCTGCAAGGTCATGAACGGTAGACTTCTCAGTGTAGATGTATCTGCCCGATACGTCTACGCAGTATTGCAGCGATTGAAATTCTTTTGCTAAATCATGTTGTTAAAAATGAAAAGATCAGTATCACTGAGGAATAATACAGTTATCATTACTAGTGCAGCAATAATTTGCGTTTAACGATGGAAGCTGGGGTGTAACTAACAACACTGAGCCCTATGTTGAAAGAACGCCGTGGTATTGTTTCTGTTTCTGAGTTTCTTCGTTCATCTATCTGTTCTTTCGCATAGCCGTGGTACTATTTTCACTAGTGCTGTCGAATTTTTATGACATTTGCGGATTTCCGTTTTTGAGAAAACCAGTTTTCTGAAAACCAAAAACCGCAAATGCGGTTTTCAAAACCGAAACTGCAAAAGCGGTTTTCAAAACAGACATTTCGGTTTTATGAAATTTCACTTTTTTTAAGAACTGGTTTTCGGCCTTTTCAAAAAACGATTTCGACAGCACTAATTTTCACATTATAAAATTATCAACGACGAAATGACAAAAAGGTTAGTTCAAGATCATTTATGGTGCATGGAAGTTTCTCAATTTGCAGCAAGGGATTTGTCAGTTATAGTAGAGTATTTATAATGATGAGTGTCAGATTTACGTAGAAGCTGGACAAGCTATAGCTTAGGACCCCAAAATTAAAGGAAAAAAAAAAAAAACAGGATGCACATTTCCAAAATATAAAGGAAAGAATAAATAAAATAAAACCTAAATATAGAAACAATCCTTTGTGTTATGTAGGCCTTTTGCTTCATAAAATATTACTAGTTTCTTCATTTCTGAATATAGGGTATCTACGTTCATCTGGGTGCGTACTTTCAACAGCTTAGAACCAAACCAAACCTAAATCCAGTTAATGATGATGAACGTGAATCAATTTTAAAAATAATACAGAAGTTACAAATAAGAACATTTGCAAGAGAATTCAAAGAAGATTAGTAGAATGATATTATTTAATGTAGAACATGTTCACGCGATTAAAGATGAAGAAATTAAATGTTAAAATATATAAAAGTATAATTTTGGTCTTTATATTTACCTACTATATGAATGATTGGGCACAAAGTCACGAAAATAATGTCGCAAAGGGAATATTTAAAGCAAATTGAGTCTAACGAGCGGCTAGATGGATACAGTTACAGATGTCCAAAATGAACGAAACATATGCTTGTTATAGGCGTATTATATTGCCTATTAGTACATTTTGCTTACTACTTCATCCATGTTAAATTCAATTTGGATCTAATACGTTATAGTAATTGGAATCTGTAAAGTTCGAAAATTAAAAAAAAACATAAAAAATAATGGTAGTATGACAACATAAATCAAGGTTTTGTGGGGATGAATAATAAGAATTCTACTCGGACTATCAAAGCATAGGGCTCAATGGCGGGCTTACGCCTCTGTGGTTAATAAGCCTTCTATTTGGAACCGTAACGATCAGCGGTGTGGGCCCCGTGTCCACTGTTTGGAGCTCATACTACTTATTACTAAATATTTAAATTTCTCTGTTAGGTCTATTCATTTTGTGTGTAAGATTTGAACATTATAACATTTCAGATTAGTATCAAATTTCTTTTGATCCACTTCCGCTATTGTTAAACTGCAAATAATGTATCAAAAGTAAAAATCATTTAAATATTAAGACGATTAAAACAACTCACATTGTACAATGAACAATGTTTCTGCAGATACCAAGCTCAGACTGGGTCCTTGAATGCAAAATACCAAAAGAGTCACTGAAACGATGACCAAGCCGATCATCAATATATCATTGTGATGATTATCAAAACTTTACATGCAACATGTTTTTGTTGAAGCCGTAAGATCGAGTATGCTGGCATGACTTGCTTTAATGGCATTACTCGTTCATGGTCCCCAGTAAAAGAGGGAGATCCATTGGTGTAGCAAGGAGTCTCGAGCAAAGATGATCCTACAGAACCAACTGGGGAGCCACATCTGTAAATCAATTTAAAGGACCCGAAGGAGATCAAAATTCAAGTGTTACGTCTTCGAGAAACTCACTCATTGGAAACGGGGGTGGGGACACAAATACTATCCTGCAACGGAGTTAATTTACTGATTGGGGCTCAATAATATGTGTTGCACAAGGTTCAGAAAATATTTATTACTGATCTAAAACTTCCTTGAACGGAGCGCATGATTGACAATACATTAATATTTATGATATTCTCTCTCTAAATATGGGCACAGTTCTAGTCATTGCCATAATAATTAATAGCAAAGCACGTTCATGTTCAGTATCATCAGTATCCATTTTGAAATGAATACATGGAAACATTAAGTTGAAGTTGATTGATCATCATCATCGTAGGAATTCTGCCATTGTTTACAAGTTACTTGCTCCAACTAGAAAGCTCTTATACAGCACAATCTTCAGCTAACCACTTCATCTTCACGTACGATTTTTTCTGTTTTAATACCGTCCATTAACTGTAGCCTCTTTCACTCCTCTCTTTTTTTCCCTACTACAATACTCTGTAGCACATCCCTCTCAGCCAATGCCCAGTAAGTTCCACTTGCTCTATTCAACTTTAACTGAAATTGTTAATTTTCCCCTTACTATTTCTAATATCTTGTAATTCGTTTTCCGTTCGACCAGCTAATTCCCTCCATTCTTCTCGATATTTACATTTCGAAGGTTCTTTTTGTCTTTGTCCTCGTTTTTGGGTAATGTCCATACTTCTGTCCCATATAGTACACTACAATGCAAAGTATTTTATGAGTCTTTTCCTAAACTCTTCATTTAAGGACTCAAAAATATACTTTTCTTCCTACTAAATATTTATTTTGCCATTTCTATTGTTACTTTTATTACACCTTCTCACTTCATTGCATTTCATTTCACGTTCTCACTGTTCTATTTTCTCACCTTTTTTTTCTATATTTGGCACCTACCGCTTCGTTCCCATCACCATGACTCTTGTCTTTCTAACATTTATTTTCATCTCATATATTTTACAGCCCTTCCTAAAATTGTATAACGTTTTATTGATTTTCATTTCAGATTTCACAAGAAGCGCCATATCATTTCTAAACCGTATACACCTAATCATTCTACTCTTCACTATCTCCTCTAGATAGATATTAAATAACGTCAGCGAGAAACAATATCCCTATCGAACTTCCCTTCTAATTGCCCTTTTCTCTATAATTTCTTCCCCAATTCTAACACTTGCTTGTCTGTTCGTATATAGGTTTATTACGAGTCTTCAATGTTTCCATTTCAATCCAACCTTCTTCAGAACTCTTATCAACAATTCCCAGCTTCACCAGTCAAGAGCTTTTTCTACATAAATAAACAAAACATACACCTCCTGCGCTTTTTCTATAAACCTTTCACTGATTACATTTAATAAGCCAATTGTATCTCTAGTGCCCTTAACTCTCCTAATCCTGAACTGTTCCTCCTCAACTTCTTTATTTATTCCCTCAAAGCATCTTCTGTTCATCATCCGAAACATAAGTTTTGCTGCAAGCGATATTCGATTCTTTAGCTAACGATAGAAAATATTTTGGCCATTCTCCTGTTTCATATATTTTATTTCAGTGTAGGAACGGCTCTTTTTTGCCCTTGTCTCTCATATTCTTATTGAATTCGATTGGCATATTATCTATTCTGGCTGCCTTTCCATTCCTAATTCCGGTTGCCTTTTCAAATTCATTTCGGCGAAACGCTCATCATCCTCGTGTGCTTCACTTTCTACTTTAATATCTAGGGCACGCGGTATATTCTTCATTTCATACAAGTTCTCAACATATTTTTTTCCACTTTCCTAAGATGTCACGCCTCTCGCTTACTACCTTCCCGCTCTTATTTTCTATTGAAATCGAAACATCCTCTTGTTTCCTCCGAAATTCCATATATTTCACTTCCTTGTATATTTCCTCATGCCTAAATCTTAATAACTACATTGAAAGTACAGTTTTAAGATGCAACTAAATCGTCACAACAGTTTTAAATTGGCAAATTGCCTGCACGCTAGCGCATTTATTGGTGTCAGGAATGCAAGTGATAGCGCAGGTAGCGACATCTATTAGCGTGACGCACTGAGACATTCGCCGTTTATAAATAGGATTGATGATAATAAATAGGTAAACTATATTAAGATATTTCCAGTAATATTAACCCATGTCGGCAATAAATATATTCTGATAACGAAAATAATAGTAGATGCACTTATTTTATCGAACATTCAGTATCTCGAGAAACTTGTTTTGACGATCTTAGATACTTGCGTCTTCTATGAATTAATGGGGATTTTAAATTCTTATTGAATTTATCTCTTTAATTGGCAACTAGATATCATCATTTGTTTACGAAACCGTTTTTCTTCACTAGTTATTTCGTATCACTTTCTTGTATTGAAAAATATATATACACACACATACAAAAAGGAAAAAAAAAATCTATAGGTCTCGACTCATTTTTCCCAAGAGACGAAAGTAGGAAGGAATGAGATGGAGAAATCCTCGGATGACTTATGGTTCAGATGAGAGGCTGATGTCTGAAAGGATGCTATGTATCAGAGACTCCATATATCACGAGTTTCATCGGTCTTCTTGATCCCCTAAAACGAACGAGATCTGTCCTCTTTGGAGTTTGACTTCGTCCATCACAGAATGTGAAGCTGTTTTGTCTTCCACTGTTTCTTCTCTATTTCCTTTCTTTATCGTCTTGGAACTCCATTTAAGTACCTGATGTCTCTTTTTCTTCTTCACAATGCATTACAGAGAGATTCTCAAGTTTATATCCGGGAGTAGACTTAACGTATCATCAGAACGTTTATATCATAAATAAGGACAGAAAGCAGTTTTCTTTCAATTGGCATTTATATCATGAAAAAAGGTCAGTAATTATACAACGAATCATTTGCAAATATGATGGGCTGACACCACTGTTAAACAAAATATCCAACACAAGATTATAGTTGTTAATAAATCGAAGATGAATAATAACGGGCCAATTGTTGCTTATTTTCATATCAACGGCATTACTTGTTTCCATCACTTATAAATTAACAATAATCACATGGTAATACCTTTGCTTATGGCAATGGCAGAGCTATAGAGGGAGAGTATACCCTGCACTAGAAATATTTGATCCCATTATCCCCTAATGGAAAAAATACTATCTTTTGAGTTGACTTGATGAAAAAATCGTTTAGTATAATGAGCCTGGAATGTAATATTCATGTGGTTATTTTATATATGTATATGTGCTGGGAAGTATTTTCACTTTGTTCAAATTAAGTAAAGGCAACGATCCTTTCAGCTTTTACATTTCAAAAAAGAAAAAACTGACAGTATATATATATATATATATATATATATATATATATATATATATATATATAATGAGCGTGGTTAAGTTGGTACATCTTGGTGGCATTAGGGAATTAGGGAGGTCCTGGGATGCTATATGGGAATAGCACCCTCAAACTTTTACTAGGTTCCTCACCAACCAATATTCAAAAATTTAACTACGCTACTGGCTTGTGGTTTTGCTAATGATGTAATCGTACTAAAAATCTTATGCACAAATCACTTATTTTGCTCGAAGCTGCAGAATCAGAAGCTTTGGTCATATGAATTACATGCCTGGCTTGAATTTTTTAATCATTTCATTTCAAATTCTGTATTTAAAATTTGTTACTTTTACATACTGTATGTGACGCTTAATTGAAGCTTACAAATCATTTATTGTACTGAAATAAAGATTTTAATCTCTGCAATTACGGTTTTTCTAACCTTGTTCATTAGATATACACATCTTCTGCTCATTGTCCATTGTGTGTTCCACCCGGGGATAAAAGTGGATCTGAAAAGGTAAGGGAACGCACGACGCCATACCGTCCCTCGTGCTTATCTTTGCTATTATATTTTTAGGAAGTGGAGGGACGCCATAGGTATTTTTTTTTTGGAAGTGGGGAACGACGTTCTCCCGCGTTCCTCCTCACTTTTACTCGTGGTTCCACTACAATGCCAGATCATGTACAGAAAAAAATAACCCAATCCCTATTTCACTTTGGACGCATATTATTACACAACTCACGGTCGAATTACCACCGCAGCATATGGATTAGATGTCTAATAATAACGTAGCTTTAAATGCTGGGTATTCCTCTCAATTTTAAATTGTCTTAATTAATGTGTTTTCATAAGGAGCACTTGAAAAGCAAAACCATACTTGGAATTCAGCCTAAAATTAACGCAGTATGCAGATAATAATAATATTGGAATATAATGGTATTGAATATTAGAAGGCGTAGAGGAAATGCTACCAAATACGTTTGTAAACTAAACTTTTTGCTAATGCATGCCAGTTTAAGGTAATGAAAATGTGAAAATTTATTTATCAAATATTCAATGTACTTCAGAAAACTGTATATTTTTCGATTAGAGTCTTATTTGGTAATGTTTTGCCCTGAGTATTATGTCTAGAGCGAAGTTTATCTTTTTACCCTTATTTAGAGTGGGTAAGGGTAAGATGCCTATGCGTCGAAGATGCCTACAAATGCACTGCTTGGAACTTACGCAACGAGGTGGCAAGAGAATGCCCGCAACAGAGAGAAGATTGTATGTCTGTTACTTTGTCAAAACAATAAGGTGATTGAAGTAGTGTGTGAATGAAGAGAAGAAAAGAAGTGCGGTAAGTACCCTTTCTTATAGTTGAAAATAGTTGGTAAAGTGCATAAAAGTCGTGGTTAATAAGTAGTTATTAAAGTTATTATTCTGAAACTGGGCAGTAAACATGAAGACAAATTATACCATGAACTGATATGAGTCAAATGCAGTTGGAGGCATATGACGTGTACATAAGGGATTAGGCATCTTGAACCGCTGAATGGGATAGATGCCTAAAAAAGTGCGGTTCAAGATGCCTATAACGTTTGAGTTCTATGCTGTAGTACAAGATGCCCAGAGCAGCAGCAAATGCAAGAGAAATATGTGGATACCTGCAGATTGATACAAATGTAAAAGATGAGATAACAGTTGTTTTTCTCATTCGATGTTCACGATTGTATTGCTGTCATAGTGACTAAATATGCCCCTTTTTGTCTTTGCATATAATTCCATGGATATATCAACGAATGTCTCAACGAGCGGAGTTGTCGAAAGAAATATTGCAATTCGCAGTAGAATAAATACGAACAGGAGGGATGAATGCACTCCAGGCATCACAATTCTACCAAATTCCGTCGATGTCGATGAAACCGTCTCCAGATAAACGCACATGTAGAACACGTTATTTGTGTTAAAGGATCTCCAACTTACCAAATTACGTCTGACGAAAAAGGTGAAATCATTTCTGTCATTATTGTTGTAGAGCAGAAGATTTCTTTCTTCCTCGTTCATGCATTTTTAAAGGTAAGAACAAAAAGCAGGAGTGGGCGGACTCTATGCCCAATGGTGCAATCATAATAACGAACCAAAAATCTGCGTACGTCAATTCTGACATGTTCATGATCTGGTTACAGCAGCACTTCATTCGACGTATACCTGCGCAGACCGGGAAGGTATTACTCGTTCTTGACGGCCACGCTTCCCACTGTACGAACCCAGATATGCTTTAAAAAACTCCCCACTACTGATGCTGAATTGGAGCCGCAGACGGGACCTTCTCGCCTTCCTCAGCACGGAAGAACTACAAACACATAGTCTACGAAGACATCGCCTAACCAACTTTCACGTGAAGATACGCCAACAAACTCTGCTTCTTCTGACCGGTCTTCGACCAATGTAGAGTTGACCGCTGGAATTTAAACGTCTCCGCAAGTATCTTTCAATGATATTTGTCCTGTATCAGTTCTCGTACCAAGAAACGTCCGATGTAAATGACAGGCATCTGTATTGAATTTGGATGTTCCAAACACGCCTGCGAAACAATTTTCCACCAAAACCGCCAAGAGCAGGGAAAGAAGGAAAAGTACTTATGCTGCACAATCGTATAACTATTGCAGTCTTTGTGGTTTGTATTATTTTGATCCAGGTAGTCCTAAAGTGGATTGGATAAGGTGAATTGCCTATCATAAATGGTTTCATGCTATATATTCTGAAGATCCTGCTAAGCACTCTAGTTGTTTGTTATCGTACAGGCTAAGGAAATCTTAGACAATACTTGTTTTTGCTTAGAGGTTAATGAGCAGATAAGGTTGTGCTCACGTCACACTATGTTCCAAAATAATACACCACATTACGTTTACAAGTTCCTGTTTATACGTTATAGTTTTCTGAACATTTCTAGTGTCCAACAGTTTAACATTCCTGACACTGTATTCATTGTCCAAATGTTTATTGTACTTTCTGGTATTGCCTTAATATTTACTTAACGTATTATAACTGTACCAAAATTACTTTGTTTTGTAGTAAAGGTACTATTTTCTTTATGTTTGATGGGTTTTCCTACAGTGTGTTGACTGTTGTATTATTTATACACATTCCATATAGTTTATTTGTGTACATTAGGCTAGGCCGCTGTCAGTATTGTATCGGTACATAATTTATTAGACATCACAATAAACAAAAATCGTTCTATATCCCAATCTTACGATGATAGCCATGCCAAAAAGATGTGGCATCTTACTCACAAGAAATAGGCATCTTACACCGACAGTGCGGGAAAGATTCCTATTTGGAGCTGTTTACTTATCCGCCCTTCTATCACTTACCGTATTTAGTTCTTTGACGACCGTCACACAGGGCCTAGCGGAAGGACTAAACTACTTATCCTCTAAGTTTCAGTCTTCAACTCGTATTTTTCTGTTTGCTATTGTCTTATGATTAAAAACTATGGTATATTCCCCCCACTCACTTTAGCTAAGTAGATAACCAAACAAGCAGAACAAGAATAAGCTGGCTAGTTTCTTCTCTTGTGATTCAAAAAGGTGCCTGAAGAACTAAATATTAGAAGACTGTAAGGAGGTAGACTGAAAACGTAGATAGCTATATTGCACGTACATGAACTGAATAATTATAGCTTTATTGCGCATGAATCACATTTACATACATACGACTATTATTGTTCGCTTATATATATTGCTTAAACATCTTTGACGAAGTTGGAGAAATTGTCAGATAATATACCGTGCTTCCCTAAAAACAAAACATTACCAAAAAATGAGCATTAACATATTTTTTCAGATTGCTTGTAAGACCTTTAGTCATATTCCCGAAATATATCCCAGTGATTGAGGCCTTCGAACGAGTTACTTTATAGTTACTTGCAGTTATTAGATTAGCGCGAAAGAAATGTCTACTCCAAGTGTTTCATTTTCAAAGGAACAGATGTCTATAACCGTGGTTAATAAAACTAGTCACCGTCTGTAACTACATACTTTTGTCGTCGCTCAGCTAATGTGTGGATTCCATTGCGAATGAAATCTGGAGTCTGTGATGTGAAGAAGTCCTCAACCGTAGGCCGTATTGTCCGATCATCAGGAAAGGATATTTTCTCCCAAAAAGTGCTTCGAGATGCTTGAAGAGATGTAGCAGTCTGTAAGTCGATGTGGAAGACACTTCAGGAGTACATGGCAGATGAGAAATGGTTTTATACTACAATTTATGGGGAGTCTACGATGTCTTTTGAGCGTCATTTGTGCATGTATTGTGAATTATGGCTTTGAACATTTCTGGAAAAAGAGCAATGCTTGCAAGCAAAAGTGCGGTAATTTCATGAAATTAAGCACTATAATAATCCGCGATGATGATTTCGCCTGCACGGAGAAAAACATAATGCATCAACTCTACTACAGATCACCATACTAGAAATAATATTTTCTAGAGGTTTCGGAAATAGCCCCGGACCTTGACCAAGATCCAATCACTGTCCTTACCGGTTGTTGTAGCAGATTCATTTTCCATAATAATAATAATAATAATAATAATAATAATAATAATAATAATAATAATAATAATAATAATAATAATAATAAACAATTCCATGCAGGAAACTTACTTGATTATTCCGTACACTCAGAGAACTACATACCTCCAGACGGCGATTCTTGTTGGCAGGTGTCAACTCATGTCTCAATCTTTTTAATTTTATTGATTGTACGGGACCACCAAACGATGTATGTCTAACTTGTCAGCAATGGCACGAGACTTTGCCGAGGATCTGCTTCCATGGTGTTCCTGAAGAGTTCATACGAACATGGTTGGTGCTCATGAGAGAGTCATTTTGCAATGTTGTGTCACCGATACGAAATTTAACAAACCAACAACGAACGGTGCCTCCATTTGTCATTCCTGTCTCAAATACGCTATTAATTTTTCATCTTGCGGTGCAGGATCTCTCAGTTTGAATTTGAAAAGAAAAATCTCTAGTAGTTCCAATTACATACGATTCTGTGCAGTTACTTACTGCCTCCTAACTGTCTGAGTACTTCCAACCTGTTTGCTGGAGATGTTCCAGAGTGTGTGGCTTTTCATGCATGACGTTAGTTCATCCCTGTATTGTATTGATGATATGAGATTCTCAAAATGAAGTCAAAAGGAACATTTTATTCGCACCAACCCAATAGTCTTTTTATCTATTTGTATTTAATCGAGGATTATATTTTTTATTTATAGGTTACTATTGCTGACATTTTTTTTCATATAAAATACAGTTAATGACATGGCAATCCTCTCAACAAAACTTATTTTTCTCACCTATCATAGAGGATATTGGTAAGGATAACGGTTCTAGTCATTAGGCACAGTTTTTTCATTTTGCAGATTAAACCCTTCGAAGGAATGAGCTACGTGGAATCTCCTGAAAATAAATTCTAATGCAGCTTTTAAGAAAAAATATCTGTCTTATTTTCGAGGGAAAAACAGTATATATAAAAGTATATTTGTTTTGAAAAATATAAGCGTCTTGTTAATTTGCTATAGAAAGGTATGCTACTTTCTTTTGTCAGAGACCGCCTGTAATATTACAGCATTATAATGTACAATTTATAAATCGTGGCCTATTGTTAGTAAGCATTCTTGCTTCAACAATCGGAAGTTTTCTGTTCGAGTCCCGGGGCTGACCACTTTGATGCTTCTCCAAGGCTTTTTCTAGTTCTACATGATGAACACAGAGATGATATCTTTAATTACATGTCATGGTCGACTTTCTTCTACTTTATTTCTCATTATTGTTATTGTTGTTGATAGTTAATGCTCAAGTATTTGCCTCATAAGTTATATCTAAAACGACACTTTTTTCTTGATTTTTTCCGAGGATCTTCCGTTATCTCCAACATTTCCATCCACCAATTCTATCATAATCATTCACTGTCTTTAAACATATGTTTTGTTTACCCTAAAGGGCACAACCGTGGGGCACTAAACTAAAAGCTTCATTTTATTAGTATCTAAAAAAAGTTGAATAAATTAATAAATAATAAAATTGCATTCATCACAGTTGCTAAAGGACTTGATTGTAAATAAAAACAGCGTACATCATGTTTGTTCAAAATATCAAAAGAAAAGTTTCGTTTTCTGTATATGTAGTAACTAACATTCGGCTAGTTGTGAACTTCGCTTCCAGACCCTCGAATTTGCTCAGCCTACGATCTCGCACTTCTCGTATCCCTAACGTTTCTTGAATCTTACGAAATTTCGAGATATGGCTATCTCATTATAACAATTGTAACCTCACCCTTTTTCTTCTCTTCTAAGGGAAAGGTTAAAAAACACTGGAACAATTCTTGATTTAACATGTCTTTATTCTTAAGGGACTTGAGATTATGGCAATGTTATTTTAACAGTTACAGGGACTTGAGAGTATGGCAATGTTATTTTAACAATTACAACCCCCGTCCGTTTTCTCTTCCAGGCTTTTCTTCTTTTCTAAGGAAAACATCAAAAACAATGAAACACGTCTTTAATTATTTTAAATAAAAAAGTCTAATAAAGTTTAAATTTCATGTCTCCAACCTTAACGAATTTACATACATGACCATCCAATTATAACAAGTAACTCCCGCCCCTTTTCTTTTCACCTTTTTCTTCACTCCCCGTGGAATTTCCCAAAACTCTTTCTTGGTGGAACCTTGCATTACAAATCCTATGCCCTGTCCAAATTTCAAGTTTCTAGCTTAAACTGTTTGGGCTGAGCGTTGATCAAGCAGTCAATCAGTCAGGACCTTTTCTTTTTATATAGAGATCAATGCACCAAATATTTTATTACTAGCAGAATACATGTTATTCATACGGGGAGATTACGTTTCATTTTGGACATAAAGTACTAATAGGGGCTGAATTTGGATTTAAACGGCATTGGAAGTGTCACTGTTCGTCTCAGCGACCCTGAAAACTATGGATTCGATATTAATATCGGCCATTTTCAATCATTTTATATATCTCTCCCCTCTTCCTCCCTCGTTGCGGGCTGAATTTGGATTTAAACGACATCGGAAGTGTCACTGTTCATCACAGCGACCCCCAAAACTATGGATTCCTCAGTAATATCGATCATTTTCGATTATTTTAAATATCTTATCCTCCCCCTCCCCTAAGTCAAAATAAAATGATAAAAACCATCTCCCTTCCCCAACCCTACGTTGGACCGTCTAAGTGAAATAAAAACATCACACCTAGGCCCGAATCTCATTCATGTTGAAAATTTGATCAAGATCTGTCGGGTGGTTCAAGAGTTATTAAGTTACAAACATACCGTAGTGACTTTCATTTTTATATGTATAGATTCACCGCTTTACAAACTCAACAAGTAAAAGTGAAAATGTTCACAATATCTTGACTATTCTTTTTATATGAGATTATGAGAATCAGTTAGGTATATGTGAAATTTCGCTTATGTTTCAGAAGGAATAAAAATAAGAGCGTATAAAAATAAGGAAAAGAAAAATCTGGAAGATAAAAAACAAAAGAAGTAGTAGAAAACGGATGAACTAGCAAGACAAAACCACGTAGTTCTTCCGACTTCAATTTCCTCCCAAATGACCCGCAATCAATCCCCGTCGACACTACCAAAACGATTTTCTCTCAACTTCCCTTAAGAAATCTGGGGCGAGAGAAAGTGTGTACACAGAAGGGCTTTTAAAATGCAAGACAATTAGTAGGTGTTCTTTCAGGCTCTCTAAACGTCTTTCTTCGTAGCTGCTCTAGTATTCTCAGTACTTGCCTCATTACTAACTCATTTCTTAAAGAGGAAGAAAAACGAAGACTATTTCGCCGGGAACCAACAGAAAAGAAACACTGCCTTTGGACATTGGAGAGATCCTCATTTCGAAGGACTGATTTACAAAACCTTTTTTCAAGAGGAAGCTTGTGAAAAAAAAGGATAAAAAGTATACAACAATCCTTTACATTTTAAACGAAACACATAAATTAAACATAGCATTTGTGGAGATTTTAAAACAGAATCAGTCGTTAAAGAGAAATTGTGAAAGTAAACTGCGTTTACTTAGAGAATTCTTTTTTAATTACAAGTACTGCATAATGCATAAATCGTACAAATAAAAATGAAAGTGAGTTTTTTGAAAGTGATCTCGCATTACGAGAAAATGGTTGAAAAGTTTGATATGAATTTTTGCATATTATCAAACCTATCTATAGTTCATTTCTTCAACCGGAGTTCGTATTTGATGAATTTAATCTTCTACGTGTGGTGGCTCATGCCGTAAATAAGTCATCGTCCGAGGGATCTTGCGGAAAACACCCCCGATAACTAAATGACCAACGAGAACTCTCATTTCAAACAATTGACAATCCCTTGTTAACTATACGTGGAGTCTTGCTTGCCACAATTACAAGTGCTGTCCTTTAAGTTAGTGCCCGATTTGCTGTTCCCAAGATCGAAGCTTTAGATGAAGTACAAAATATCAAATAATGTTTCGAACATTGGTTCAATTTATCAGATTGAAGGTTAAATAGTCAAAGTTTCAAGATCAGCATTTACTGTCAAAATCTCAAAGAACACTCCCAACTTTGTTAGTAATACTTTTTAAGTTCGAGATGTTTTGAAGTCACACTTTGGTATTCTGTCGACAGTAGTTATTTTGTTTCAGAATACGGATATACTTTGTAAGTATTAGTTCGTTATGAAGTTACATTTTGGTACTCTGTAGGCAGCTGCTACTTTGTTTCATATTATGGATATACTTTAATGTAAGTACTGTATTACTATTATAAGGGGAATGCTGTAGTCTAGTGGTTAGAGCGTTGGACTGATGCCTGCGTGGTCCCGGGTTCGATTACCGGCAGATATTTCCCAATTTTCGGCGTCCACCCAGCGTCGTGAGGCAAACTGAGGAGTCAGGTGAAAACAAGACGTGACGGCCATTAGGGTCTAGAAAGCTTCTAATGCGCCTGTTAGGGAGAGGGCGTCGCTAGGCTGGAAGTAGTTCAACCGGTCGCTAACGGATGGCGCTGGAGCAGAATTAGGCTCACAAATGGGCTGTTATACCAAGTGTTATATATATATATATATATATATATATATATATATATATATATATATATATATATATATATATATATATATATATGTGTGTGTGTATGTATGTATGTTATAAAACCAAGTTTTAGTATTCTGTAAACACTGGCTACTTTGTTTCATAGTATAGTACTACTTTCTAAGTACTAGATCGCTATGAAACCACAGTTTGGTATTTAGTAGACAGTGGGTATCTTTGATGAACAGATATAGATAGGTACTTTGTAAGGACTAGACAGTTATGAAACCATAATTTAGTATTCTGCGTATTTTTCTGATTATTTAAAAGTGTGGAAATTAAAAACGAAAAATATAGATCTTATTATATCTTCAGCATTTATCTGTAGTTAGTTCGTTTCAATCCCTATTACACACTGCTTTGTACGTGTAAGCTCATATAACTCCATATCATGTTATCCTTTCTGTTACGATGATTCATTTTAGTTAATCAGAGTAGATCTGTTCAACACTAATTAACACCAGTTGATCATATAATTAACGAACATGCTTAATTGGTTTCAACTTGTTGTTAATTAAGTCTTTACTAGTTAACATCTGTTGTCTGCTGCTAGGCAAATAAACTAGCGAACTTCCACTTTAATTATGGGATTTAATGCTTACTATTGTGATGTATATCTTCGCATTTCAATTCAAGGAGAAGAAAGGAAGTTACAGTAGAAAAACAAAATTGCTGTTCTAATAATAGTTTTCCAACCAACTGATTGTTCAGCTTTCAGTACAATCTATGATGAAATTGCTTTATAACTGATATGTATTGTTTCCGTTTCTAATTCACGAAAATAACCCTTTTTCTTTCTTGTTTTTGTTTTCGTGGTAACACGGAAAATTTTTAACTGCAAATTGAGCACTTTAATAGTACGTCTGATACACATGGTTTCAGGTTTGATTGGGTATTCAGGGCACAGATTAGCATTTTTCTAAAACAGAAAAAAAAGTAACCGTCATGCCACTAGTAAAAAATATCCATGCTTGGATAGATTTCTAATTATACTTTTTATACTAATTTGAGAGTGCTGATTCTAATGAAACTATTTTAAAATATATCCGTCCATGGTGTCACGAAATGTAGGTGTGGAGAGAAGAGCTAGGTAGAGTGGAAAACGAATGAGAGGGTTTTAGAAATAGTTGCGGTGAAAATAACAATTTTATATATTATTAAGAAAAGAAACTGGTTAGGATATTGGCTAAGAAGGGACTGTATCATGAGGGACGTGGTAGATGGTATGGTGGCAGGAAATAAAGGATGAGGGAGAAATAAACTACAATTAATGGACGATATCAAAACAGAAAAATCGTATGTGAAGACTGAGATGTTAAGGGAAGACCGTGGAGCATGGAAGTTGTCAGTTGCGGCAAGTGACCTACCAATAATGGCAGAATACCTATGATGATGATGATGATGATAGGGTCACGAGAAGCATGATCTTAAAGTTTGAGTCTTTGACGCTTGAATATTTCTAATTTCATTTTTATACTAATTTGATTATGCTGAATATAATGAAACTATTTTAGACCAAGCACGTCCATGAAATTCCTAGGAAAGTGATCTGAAATTTGGCATATAAATATTCGTAAATAAAAGTATCCCAAATTTGAGGTTATTTTTCTCGTTTCAAGCTTTCTACTCGTTTACAAATTGCTTGCACGCTAGTGACGTTTCTTGGCGTCAGATACGAGGCAGCGCAGCTATAGCTACAATTCTGAACTATTTGACAATGAACTATTTGAAATGGCGCTACTAACACACTGTGATGCCTATCATTTATAATAAGGATTAGGACTATCTAAATACTTTTCCTAGATGTTTATGCAACCCATAACTCTTTAAGGTTTTGAAGTTTCCACATAGGGTAACTCTCAGACTGATATGCTTTTGCTTTATGCAATATAAGAACATGAAAATGGAAGATTGAAATTTTTCTGTAATTAAAATATATGATACTTCAATTTCTTTTTAAATAATTATATCCACATGATATTCTATTCGTCATCAAAAGTTCATATCCACTACATAGCCTATATCGTACATATTTCTTCACAAATAAATTTAAAAAGAATTTTTTAATTTGAGGTTTTACGAAACAGTTGAAAGCAGAAAATGGAAGCAGTTATTATTATAATTATTTTATTTCTGGTTGCACGGGAATGACAACCAGTGGTAATTTCTCAATGGCCTTCGTGTTCGACCAGTCTTTAAATTGCCTGTAAATGAATCGGGGCGGGGCGCCATTTTAGGAAATCTAGCAGATGAACGACAAGTGCCTCTTGAGATGTTGTTCTGAAATGTCCCAACAGACGGATGAGGGGTGCTTCCTCCTACGCTATTCTGAGCAATCAGCGAACAACGCAGAGAATCTGAGCTTTAAGTGAACTAACCAGGAGTTACTTTCCAGGAATTGCTCTTAAAATACAAAGAAGAAGAACCGTCTTTTAAGGATTTGTTATAGAAGATTGAGCAGTAGATAAAGAGGGCCTTTTCTGGATACTTTTTATACACATTTAGAAGCTTGATGCTGTCCTCTTTGTCGGATTAGTTCTTGAATGTGGAACATTTAATAAAGGGCGCGATTTCAGAATTATTTTTTAATTACACGTGTTTCTTTGTTTATAAAGTACTTGTTAAAATATCAGTTCTTCGCACGGGAAGGATAGATTTATGGAAATACGCATTTCAATGATAATGAAATAAATCCGTAAGATAATTTGTTTGCGGCATACATTTTGAACCCGCCTACTAACTTAGAATATGCCCTTTAATAAAAGTGACATGATAAAAATCCAGCTTACGATTAGTATACTAAGTATATACCAAAATTAATTTTTTTTTTAACTAGTCAGCTTTTATCCATGATCCGACCATAAACAACAGATAACGCCGATTTCAGTGTGGTGAAAAATGTAGGTAATGCCCTCCTTTTTCATTTAAAATGGGAAATTTCAAAAACGCAGAGAGACATACTGTATCTATTTACTTTTAATGATGAATTTATATATCCTAGCTCGAGCTCGTCTATTCCTGTTTCTAGTTCGAGGAGTTCGTGAGATGCTCTATTTTCTGCAAAATTTTTACTCTCGCACATTTCCCTCGAGATACGCTTTCTAATCAAACTGGCATGATAACTGGCTCAAGGTAGGTACTAATTTTATTCTAAAGGTCATTTTAAATCAAATTTTATCTTCCTAACGTGGCAAACTCATAATATATTCAATTTCATCCATAATTATGGCTCTTCCTTGCCATCCTTAGGATATGCATTTTAGTCAAATTGCTATGATAAAAACCTAGTTCAACTATATTCCAAAAATTATTTCAAACTGTTCAGCTGTTTTCCCGTAATTTGGACACTAACAAGATTAGCTTCACTTTCATATATTAGATTACGGCGCTTTCGTTTGTTTATTTTCCTTCGATACTGAAAGACGTCTTGATATTTATGGTATCATCTCTTAGAGCGATCTTCTTCTCTGAGTAATTTATTGCTTGTTTGTTGGAATTTAGTATTCTCTTTAGTACCGAGGCTATATGAGACTTAGACTTGTAGTTTAAAGTGGAATATAAAACACAATAATGCGTTTCGACCTGGAATCGAATCCCGAACTCCGTGCACCAAGGGTGCACGTGCTACCGGGTACTCAATAGACAAGCGGAGAGGGTTGCAAGATATTGAGTTTGGTTTTCTGATAGTTCAATATTGGGATTTCAAATATAAAGGTGGGGCCTCGGTGGCTCAGTGGTAGAGCGTTCACCTCTGGTGCTTGGGGTCCCGGGTTCGATCCCAATCCTCGCCAAGTAAACTTTGTGGTGGACAAACACCGTGTGCGTGGGTTTCCTCGGGGTTCTCCCGTTTCCTTCCACTTTCTTCATTCCACCATTTCATTCGTTACTCATCATCACCGTCTCCTTTAGCCTAACTGGCATAACCGTGGGACATAAAACTCAAAGATTTAATTTTTTCAAATATAAAGGAATAAATACTGTTGTAATTTAACAATCCAATTGACAAGAAAGATGAACAAATATTAAGTTAGAAATATCAGCGCTATAATTTTTCTCACAAAAGACAATCTCTTGATAATTATTTTTTCCTATCTGTAGGAAGTTGGAAAGTATTTGTACAGGCATTAAATTTTATTTATTTCGCATGTATGAAATTTCGTTGTAAAATTAGTTGACAAAAATTAGCGAAAGAGAATTGAAATTACTACTTTTATGTGTCTTTGGATGACTCTCAATTGCGATGAGAAGTTGCTTTCAATGCCGTCTGTTCAGTAGTTCAAGCCTCGGAAGTGTATTGCAAAGGTGTCGACTAACTTGAGAACGATGGACGAAACGGAAATGATAAATAAAACAGCCTTATTCGCCAGTCACATTGTATTGGTAGTACGTTAAAAAAGTTCAAGCAAAATAAATCTAGATCTTGGAGCATTGTTATTGTTAGATTTTCTACATGGGAAGAAGAAAAGGAATATGATTTTTTTTTACGAAACAATGCCGCATTTAGCGTTACACAGGGATAAACGCTGCGGGTAGGGAAATAAACAAGAACATTAAAACGACCATTACCAAGGACCGAAATTTTTTCTTTGACGATGTTCGAAAGGTCTATTCCATCCTGTGAAGAATAATTATTGATACCAAAATACACAAAGTATGTATCAATGTTAACAACACACTGGCATTTATGTTTATTTAAAGTAAAAGATGGTAATTTCAATATAATAAACAAATGAAAACGTGTGCAACACATAGCTTAGTGTTACTCAGTAGTCGTCAACATCATCAAGGAGTACAAATACTTATCCATCCTCCAAAGGTGTTAATTTCACTCACGTTCATTTGTTTAAGAATACAATTTTGCCACCGAAGACACTAGAAAAAATGTAAAATTGACTTCTCTATACTTTCGGCGTCCACCTTTTCCTTAAATAGTTTATGTAGCTTTTAGTTTCAATAAGTCACAGTGATGGCTACTGAATTCAGCTGTCATGTCTTGCCGTGCCGATTGCGGCAGCCGTCATGTTAACGCCAGAAAACTGGCGTCTTCGGCATAGAATATAAGTTTTGAAAATGGTTTTGAATCTTCATCATACTTTGCCATCTATAAGCCTTAGAAAGAAGCATCAACATGAAGATTTTTGAAGTCTTAAAATATGTCAGAAGTGAAAGGTTAAATAGAAAATTAAAAAAAATTGCAACACGTTTCCTTATTGCCGTAGCAGTGAGTCTATTTCCGTTAAGATATTATCTTCTACAGAGATTATGGTTATTGAGTTGAGATGAAACTGACCACGTTTTTATAAATATACCATGAACTATTAAATTTTTGTGTCGCTATTCAAATTTTGGAAAGTCGCACAATTTGGCCAATATATACTTAAGAAACTTCAAAGAAATGAAGTTAAATTTACAAAGAGAGAGGCGAGCAGTGCTAATTACGGATGCTGAAAACTACAGAAAGTGGAATTCCTGTTTGCAAATCTTGAAGCCATCATCTCTCTTAAGCCTTCTTATTAACATTATCCGTGTGCGCCTTATCACTATTTATTTTAGTTAATAACATAAATCGTGGGTAATGATACAATATTATATTTCGAAATAAATCTTGCGAGAAGAGAAATACTTCTCTTACGATACTGTACATTTTCGATACTATACGATACTAAGAGAAATACGATACTATACGTTTTCTATAGCCAATGGTAGAAATTCAATTAGGATAGCTGTCCTAGTACTACAAATAAACTTCATACTTTTACTCGCAGGGAAACATAGGGTTTACCTGCACAAAAGCCAAACCCAAACTAGAGGAGAATATGGAACAGAAACAAAACCCTAGATGTACGATTTTTTTTTTCAAACCCCATGTTAGTAATGCGTGTCGCTTACAGCGAGAACGAAATATGGAAATTGCCTGTTGTAAATGGGTTCTTGATGCTAATTAGAAGCTGGTCGATAGTCTGTAATTACGCAAAACATTGAAGACAAAAGATTCAGAAGGTTGGATTGTAAAAGCAACACAACGCATAAAAAAGTTCTTTTGTTTTTATTAGGCGTGCAAATAGTCATTGTTAACTGTTGGTTGGTATTTACTCATGATAGTAAGGCTAACTGCTGTATTGCAAGTTTCTGCTTCCCTTCTCAATATTCACTAATCAATATTACATAAGGTTAATTCCGATTACGCATATTATTCGATATTAGTTAGAGCATCAGTTTCATATTGTATTTAATATTGTAACTGCATTATTTGAATAATAATCAAAACATTGTTTACTCCCCGAGGCAGGGAGAGAGGAACGTCCAGCTTCCACTAGTTTGCCCAGAAACATATAAAATTTATTTCCTATTTTCGCATCTCGGGCCTTATAATATCATACAAAATTATCGTTTCCTGCTTCAAGGTAAGGTTGCAATCTCACTAATACTGAGAGCTCCTCCGTGGCTAAGCGCTTAGCGGACGCGCCCTTGACGCGGGAGACCCGGGTTCGATTCCCGGCGGGAGCTCATGTGGTTCGGATTCCACGTTAATCAGTAGGTCCACGTCTCACATAGTCTCGCTGCTGAAAGGGACGCTAAACTGAAAGTCAACTCAACTCACTAATACTGACAGGAATTATTTCGTTAAACTATATTCACTTCCAAAGCATTGGAAATAACTTTTGTAAAATTGTATTTTTCAAGTTACAGTAAAATACTCTAAAACACTTCGCGCTTGGAAGTTCAATTAGCGTAACAAAGCAAACCATAATAGGAAAACCAACATCAATTTAGATTATAAAAAGGTATATATTTTGCTTTGCCCAAGTTTTCAGTTGCTTCCAACTCATAACATCAAAATATACCTCAAAATGTTTCCTAGGTAAATTTTAGTTATTTACGTAAAATGAGTAATAGTGACAATAATAGCATGCTTGCGCTACAGTTAATAACCAATATTGTTATTATTATTCTAATATTTATTACAAATTCATATTGTACTCAACTATTTATTTTCTGATTAAAAACTAACTTTGAGATATTTTATATCTTATTTTCAAACATCTGGATTTACGTTCTGGAAAACTGACGTTCTTGGTCACAAATTGGTAAGCGGCGACATGTTTTTAAACGTTTTATGTAGAGGAAACTTATTATTTAACAGTTTCACATCTTGGTAAGGGTATTAAGTATATTTACGCGTTGTTCTTTAATATAAATATGTTTAATTTATCAATATATGTAGGCTGCTCATACGGACATTAACAAATAACACTTTCTGTGTTGCATAGTTTATATAGACATGAAATAATATAAAATAAATATATGTTTCTTCAACATTTCAACATTTGATGATAGTAAATGAAAACTTAATGTATTATATTATTTAAGATACATTTTCATGAAGAAAGCGAGCATACCACTAGATATAATTGATTTCAGGTTTAAAAGCGTCTCAGAGGGATATCATTTATGCGAAAATGTTAGACGACATTTTATGGTCAATAGTTTAGAAGTTCTTTGACTGTATTGATTTCCACTTGGGTTATACTACATTAACTCCACGTCCATTAACACCAGTGGTTACTTTCAAACATCGAAAGTATTCAATATTATCCTCACTGGAGAGAAGCTGGAAACCACATAGAGGGAGAACAATAATTCCTCGAAGCTATGTCCTTACATGAGAGATATACGAGAATAATTAGTTGGAAAAAATTAATATTTAGAATTTATATCTTACTCAGCTGAAATAATATATTTGTCTCCTAAAGGTTATTTATTAGCTTTTAAGTTTGTTAGTTTAGCTTCATATTGTCATTCTGTGGCTTTATTCAATATTATAATTTAGTGTTTTTAGAAACTTTTATCGAATCGTTAGAATAAAACTGTTGTATCTCTTAAACGCCAGTTTTACAGGTAAAAAGAAAAAAAACGCGTTGTATCTAAAGAAACATAGTTATCCTTTCAATTTTGTTAATTGAAACTATTTTAATACTATGGTATTAATTATAGTAGAGAAAATCCTTCCTTAAATATGAGCAAATTACAAATATTACACATTAAAAGTTTATAACAATTTACCATTTTGAGTTACCAAAGTCTTATTCTAGGGTGCGTTATGTTATCTTGCTATGCGATGGAAGATATAAATCGGTATTTTATACGTTTCCAGTGAATTAATTTTTTTTTTCAAGTTGAAGCTGTAAGATGTAGTATCCTACTATTAACCACTTCAGAATTTTTAAAAAAGTTCTTTCTTCTTCGATTTTAAATGGGCAAGTACGTCTATTGTTGTGTAATTTGTCATTTTCCCAATACAGACGGATATTAAATAATATTAGATCCTTTCCATAAATTAATTGTATTTATCATAAAGACATAAGGACGAATTACTCAACATTTTGCCTGTAGTGAAGATGGGTAAAGGTATAGATATATATCCTCAAAGAACTTGTAAATCGGTCTGGAAACAAACCGCCAGATTACCACGATTATGTACAATGGATTAAATTGTTTATTTTCACAGTTATATAGGAATCAATCATGTGGCTGTATTACTACAAACACAAATCTTGTGCTGAGCCTGGCATAATTTTAGGAACACCTTAGCTAAGTATGTTCGTCTCAAAACAGCTCTTTAGAATAGTCTTGTTGACTTACAAAGATGACTATCACATTCTGGAGTGCAACCAACAATTTTAATATTTGCATATATATACCCCTATTATTTTCTCAGATTCTAAAATCTAATTAAATCAATAACAACATGATAATTCCCATATTTTACATGAAATGAATTACAGTAGAGAGATGTAAGTTGTATTGCAAGATCAATTATTGTGTTCTTTGAAGGAGGAATTTTCTTTATAAGTGGTATACCAGTTTTGTTACGCCTTTGTCTTACACCATACTTTTCTTCACCTAGTTTGCTATGTTTCCCAAAAATCAACTTACAATGTGTAACTGAAAATATCTACAATTTAAGTGACTCACTTTAACATTTAGGGTGGTAACATTTAGGGTAAGATATCTTAAGCAAATATTCTATTTCCAATAATATTGATACGTATGTAAAATTATACTTACGACATCTATAATTTGCATGAGAGTGAGGCCAAAACTGAGCTGAAGAGGGTCAGACTCGTTAGCAACGGGCCGTTCCAAAACGTTGTAATGATCCAAGAGTTTGTGCAGAAGTCGTTTCTCATGTGGACCTTGAAGCGATTCTGAAATAGAACAAAGTAGAACACAATGTAGAAATTGTGACCAGTTTTGAGAGTAAGGAAAACAAAATAACCAATACATTTGGTTAACACGGCGAGAAAATGAGCCTCAGTTGAGTATAATGCTGTGCCAGTAGCCAAGTGCTTACAGCTCGTACAACGTCAAAAATATCCTAAAAATCAATTGTTAATGTAATAAAATAAACTTTAATATGTACAGTGTTATTCAAAAGTTCTTGGCACCCATTTTGCTTAGGAGATGTTCTGGCAACAGCACGTAGGAAATTCTAAAGGAGATATTCTGGGAACAGCGCGTAGGAAATTATAACACTTTAGTTCTAGGTAAAGATCCTAATTTAACAAAGAAAATACACTCTTGTTTGATATAATTTCAATTTAGTTAAAACAGGCACATAAAAGGAAGGATCCGTGCTCAGAGCGGAAAATTTCCAGTTACGGAAAGATCAAAATTAGAATATGGTATGAGGAAACAAGAGGCTATTCGCAAGAGAGGAATTTAAAGGATATTTATATTAAAAACAATGTTAGCACTGTACCTCGGCTGTTTTCTCGTTACAATACTACTGGCGCTAGGAGAGCTCAGATTATTACTTATTGCCTATGTAATCTGTGCATAGAGCTCTCTCGTGCCTAATCGGTTAGCGCACGCGCCTTTGGCGTGTGAGATCCGGGTTCGATTCCCGGCGTGAGCTCATGTGGTTCGGATTCCACGTTAATCAGTAGGTCCACGTCTCATATAGCATCGCTGCTGAAAGGGACGCTAAACTAAAATTAACTCAAATCAAGTAATATGTGCATTTACTTCTGTACACTCTGCCCCGTAGCTGGTGAATCAATGTAAGCGGCTGCGGACATATTATTTAGATCTATACGGAATACGGACAAATAAAAGGAGGAAGAGCATGCGCAAACTTTTCTTGGCCCCATGGGTGTGACATTCCTAACTATGTTTCTGTGGTATGAGTGCAGAGCTTTTCAAACAGAGTTGGGTAGCCAGAACAAGACACTACATGAAGTTTCTGTTGGTATAGCTGCATTAATTAATAGGTCAACAATTGTGTTATTTTGTGAAAAACCTTCAAACACCTGAGATCTATAATGAAAAGAGTTCATGGGCTATGTTAAATCAAAGAGATTAATATTAACTCCTGGTCCCTCTTGAAAATTCATACTTGTTCCACTGCTCTCTTTTTTCTGGATTTTATCCATTAATGCTAATGTTTGTTGAGATGAGTTAAGGTTGTGCAAAACAATTTACACTAGAAAGAACTGTGAACTTTTGGAGTAAGATTTATATAAGGTTGAGTATTAATAAAATGATAATCTAATACAAATAAATAGCAATAAATGCAAGATAATGCTGTATATCAAACGTAAAAATGTTATAATTCTGTTATTCAAAATTCAGAAAAATGAAAACAATAAACTTGTGAATGATAAAGATATGAATGAACGTTTATGTTACATCCCAGATTCAACCATCAACGAAACGAGTAACCACTTAGAAATAATTCAAATTTGAATACTAATTAATCAGATTGGAATTTCTTAATGTGTTTTGTCATGCATAGGTTAGGTTAAAGTAGAAAATAGATACTACTACTATCAAATAATAATAATAATAATAATAATAATAATAATAATAATAATAATAATAATAATAATAATAATAATAATAATTATTATTATTATTATTATTATTATTATTATTATTATTATTATAGAGAGGACTCAGATATTAAAAGTATAGAAAGGTCGCACAGTTCTTAATTCATTCTGGTAGATTTCTTCAAAGAATTTTTCTTATGTTTAGTACTCTTGCTTTGTGTCAATCAAATAAACATATTTAAAAGGAATGGAATGGAAAATAAGTCAAGTAAATCCTAAACAAACAACTAGTTCTTGCACATTTATGACTGTAGCTCTTGTTCTATTTGTGAAAATATCTAGTTTCAGAAAATAACCTTCTAGGAAAATTTTGCTATTGTACAGGAAAACTATAATGTAAAGAAGGAGATAAAGAGCATTCAAGTTTCTCATAACATTGTTTGATAAACATTTGAAGATAAAATACTACTTTACTGTGATTATATCCTACATTCAAACCAAAAATTAGAACAGTAATTTTCACATATTGTGCTTCAAGTATTTTAAGTTAGTTTGTAAATATATTATAGTTGAAATACTAAAATAAATATGCTTCCGTGATTCCAGAGGAAAATTACAATTTAATATTTTTCAGTTAAGGTAAGTTTGTGACACATTTTACTTCTAAATGGATGAAGCTTCCTCTACTATTTGCAATTAGTTTTTATTGGCAACCTTTCACTTTTGAACACGTTCCTTCCTTTGTTACACACTGTTTGATTGGTACAGTCCGCAGCAAAAAACCTGCAACATGAGCATGTAAGTTTTTTTGTGAAACGACAAATCTTTTGCTCCAAAGTAAGTGTGCAGGGGAGGACGCCGAGGTTTCTTCTGGCGTGATTTGTGCCACTTAGATGTTATGTTGATTCCCTTGGCTGTTAGGCGTAGTTTTACAATAAACTTACATACTCATGTTGCAGGTTTTTTTTTTTTTTTTTTTTTTTTTTGCTGCGGACTGTACATGCTAAGATTTTCATAACATAGCAATTTCGTTTACGAATTTTTAGAGAGCAGTCTTTAACCCTTGGATGCATATGCAGGGCCTCCGAGGCCCTATGTAGTTTTGTTTCCTTAGCCTTTGAAATATTTTATTGTGTAAAAGGCTGTGGCTTAGCGTAATCTTCGGATTGAAGATGTACATTGTGTATTGTCTTTCTGTACCCATTAGCTGTCAACGCTTTTTAGTAATTTGCATTTTTTCATTTATACCCTATCAATGCATATGCAGGGCCTGCGAGGCCCTTGACCAGATTGCGTTTGCATTACATTATTTTCAAACTTTTTGACGTAAAATATATCTTTCTATAATATTTTCAGACCTGGCATTGAATAACTGGGTGCTTTTATACATTTTAAGATTGTCAATAGATGGCACTACGCACGTTGGTAGTGATTTTCTTGTAGATTTTTTCCCCAAAGCATTTTACATTGTAAATTCGCAAAGAAATAAAATGTGTTTAGTAAATTGTATCCAACTTATATCAATTTTGGAGAATGTAATAGATATTGTTATTATTTTTTTATGAGTTTTGTTGTTTTATTTGGCACTTATAAATTACCGAAGGTTTTGCTATTTTAGAAATGTATTTGTGTTGTCGTTGTAAGTTGAAGATTCGTGTGTTTCGTATTACATTTGGTGCTACAATGGCCTCTACTCAGAAAAGGAAAGCATCAGACGAAGACTTCAGCAGTTTTGTGCGTATGTGTCTTGACGAAGAGACAGTGATATCCGATAGTAATGCGACCGACTCTGAAGTTGAGGATTGTTCCAGTACTGCTCGACCTATTAGTGCTCGTGAGGAAAGTGATCAGGACTATTCTTCATCAGGTTCAGAGTATTGTAGTGACAGTGAGTGCATACAACAAACACAGAAAGATGATACCTTCATTAGCGTAAATGGAACAGTATGGAAGAAGAACGCTCCGTCTACTTCACGTACCCGAGCTCATAATATTGTAAAGTGTACCACCGGTGTTTCAAGGGAAGTGAAAACATCGTGTCCCAAAGACGCATGGGATTGTTTCATAATTCATTCAATATGCACTAATTTGGAAGGGAGAAGATTAGCAACGGAAAAGGGGAAGCAGTGGAAGAACGTTTCCGTTGAAGAAATGAATGCGTTTTTCGGTATTCTGTTACAAGCAGGAGTTGAAAAGAGTTGGGATGTGCCTATTCGTGAGCTATTCCTGGACGAGAGGTCTAATCCTCTTTACAAAGCAACAATGTCCGTCAACCGGTTTGAAGATATCCGTAAAGCACTAAGATTTGACGACAAGTGTACACGAAGTGTTCGTCTGCAAACGGACAAGCTTGCACCAATTAGTTATGTGTGGAATATTTTTCTTGATAATTGCAGAAAAGTAATTATTCCCAGTGAGTTTGTAACGATTGATGAACAATTACTGCCATTTCGCGGAAAGTGTAGTTCCAAATATGGCATAAAGATCTTTTGGTTGTGCGATGCCAAATCATCATACGCTGTTGATGGGTGTGTATATACAGGCAGGAAACCAAATGAGCCGGTTCAAAGAAATTTGGGAGCAAATATTGTCAAAGAACTCCTTCAAACCGTGAAAAACTCTTCAAGAAACGTAACAATGGATAATTATTTTACCAGTGTTAGTCTTGCAGAGGATATGCTTCAGCAAGGAATCACAATAGTGGAACAATAAGACAAAATAAACATGATATCCCGAAGGAGCTGAAAGCATCCCCCTCAAGAGAAGTAAGATCTTCAATTTTCGCCTTCAAATATGACGTCACTCTTGTAAGTTACGTACCCAAAGGAAAAGATCAGTAATTATGCTTAGTACAATGCATCATGACAAATCCATTGTTAAAGACCATCCGAAGAAGAAACCGGAAATAATAAGTTTCTATAACCAACAAAGGGAGGTATCGACGGAATGGACCACAAAGTTTGTTGCTATACTTCCAAAAGACAAAGTCGAAGGTGGCCTTTTGTATTATGAACGAATATGATGGATGTTGCAGCTTTGAACGGTTATGTTGTCTTCTTCACTCAACATCCAGGCTTTTTCCTAACAGAACAGACAAACGTCGTCTTTTTCTTAGAGAACTCGCAGAAGGATTAGTGAAACCTCAGATGATCATGAGACTTCCAATACCAAATCTCCCAAAATCAGTTCAAGATGCCTTGAAAAGATGTGGAGTTTCCAAGCCAACCGAAGAAGAAGTCAGAGCTCAAGAACCAAAAAGGAGGAGATGCGGATTCTGTCCTTACGATCTTTACAGAAAAAGCACCTTGACATGCTCCAAGTGTGGAAAAAACGTTTGTAAGCAACACAGTAAGTTAGTTTGTAACTCATGCTTCTCATAAGTGAACAGTGTTTCCTGAACTACTGAACTTTGCAAACTGGACGGCACATGGTTAGAGAAGTTTATGTATTGTGATATAGGAACTAATGTTACTTAAGTCATTGTAGTGATAATATAAATGTCATAAAAGGCTTATAATCCCAGTAATAATCCAATCACTAAATCTCTTGGTATACATGCTGCATAGTGAGAGTTCAAAAGCTTTATATATATATATATATATATATATATATATATATATATATATATATATATATATATATATATATATTAATGTATGTATTTTAAGTATGTGTTTCTCAAATTATGTATCTGAATTTTGGTTACCAATTTCTACAATATGATAGTAAGTATCTTATGAATATTGATATAATAAGTGTTGAGGACATTTCAATGTTTTATTTAGTGAAAAAAATAACAAACTACAAGAAAGGAAAATCAAAATTACCGCATTGAAAATAAATATACACATATCTGAGACGCGTATCTCATTATTGTTTTTTCTTGAAAATAAGAATTTATAGACTATAGTTTTAATAAAATACATTATTACAAACGCCATAGCATGTTATTTATGTGAAATGATTTTAAAGCGTATTTTTTCCATTAAAAAATTTACAGGGCCTCGGAGGCCCTGCATATGCATTTATGTATAATTTTTATACCATGAATCTAAGGGTTAAGCCATTAAGGTTTATTTTTATTCCTAATTTCAATTGACATTAATGGTAAAACTTCCAGTAAATCATTTTTCAACTGCTTAAATTATGTTGGGAATATTTGTGTAAGAGAAAGAATCTGTCAACCACTGGAACTAATGTTACACGTCTGGTTTTGTTTTTGGAACATTCCATAAATATTAAGGAAGGAAGATTATAGGAACGACACGGAGGGCCTGAATACGCAGGGTAGTGAAGCAAAGTAATTTATTTTCCTACCATTAGACGGCACTACGTAAAACATCTTGGCAGAATGTTAGTTTATGTCATGCTGCGACGTAGAAGAAGTTGAAGAATGAGGACGTAATTTTCTCTAAAACAGTTCTCGTTTTCTTATGTGGGAGATGGTTGATACCAGAAGATTGATTAGAGCAAAGACTGAAAACAAGAAACAAAAGAAAGACAAAAAAAAATAATATTCCGTAGCGTTTTCAATCTGAAAATCTTAAGCGAGATAGTATCAAGTACATGTATATAGACTGGTTAAAAACTAGAAAAGAAAATGAAATTTTGTCTCTGAGAAACACGACATGTCTTCAATCTTCTAGACCTACAATGCGTACCTGAAAGTCTGAAGACATGTGGGGAAACAAAAATTATTAGAAAAAGTCGTATTAACATGCAAAATATTTTTCTTCTTTTTCTGCAATTTGGCTTTCCCAAGTTTTCTTTTTTTGTTTAGTGTATGTTGATATACCTGAATATTCGAGACTAGCCTTTTTCCGCTTCTTACTACAATGAAAATTCATAAATTGACATTTATACGTGATTTATAAGCCCTACCTATTCAACAATGAAGTTGTAGTAGCTATGAAATGCGAAAAGGGTTTTCTACTATGGATCTATTCACGTGGCTAGACAATGTGGATCCTCCGGTATCGATCACACTTGAATTTTTACAGGCAAGAATAAGAAGGTGCATGAGGAATATGCGAGTTCTGGACAAACAGAATGAAATAAAAAAGTATATAAGAAGTCAACTAGTTGCACATGCAGAGTTTTAGCTGATATATCTGTAAAAGAACATTCCAGTAAGATATTTTTTAATGTAATTATAGGCCTTACCAAGAATTTCGTCCGAAGAACAAAGTAGGACTCTTCAGGTTCAAAGAAGGGGGACAATGAATCAGGGGTAAAACGCTTATCTCTGATATGTCGCCTCACTAGTTCGATCCACGGCCAAGTAAGTTTGTAGTGGACGACGTGTCGGTGGGCTTTTTCGGGGTACTTCCGTTTCCTCTCACTTTCTCATTCCACAAATTATTCCACCATTATTCACTTTCCTTAATCATTTGTGTCCCTTAGTCTAAAAAGCATACTCGAGGGACGTTACGCTGAAAGATATTCATTTATTCAAATTCAAACAAATCCTCTACTAATTGGTTCTATGAGCAGAATTGTATTAACTATAAATCAAATAACTTCAATCACCGACAAATGGGGTTAACTTCCATAGTTGGGCGTCCGTTTCCAGCAAAATTTTTAAAATTTACAGGAAAGATATGAATAATTTGATCGTTTGTGTGCTTGATAATATATAAGAGTGTCGAAAAACCTGTTTATTTGTTATATATAAGCGGTTCTAAACATGGGAATACAGCGAGCGGAGCGAACTACTTGGCGCAAGGTAACAAAACAGTTGCATTGTGGGAAATAAATGAGCATTTATGTTATCAACATGGCGAATGTACAAGGGCAATGAAGTAACAGTTTTAAAATTTGTGAAGCAATACGTTGATAACGAACAAAATCTTTTAAAAGTTTGTGAAGAGCACGGATTAATGAACCTAGTAACAAATTGCAGAAAGTGTGCAAAGGAGATAACAGCGAAAAAACGTAGCAAAAGCGGACGCCCAACTTCGGAGTAAATGCCGACAAATGACCCTCTGATTAAAATAAAAATCTAAGAATTGTTATAGAATAGTATTTGGCTGTAGGTATATATGTACCCTTTTAGCTCATCGGTGTTTCTGGAAGAGTTGTAATAATTCTAAGAATCCATAAAATGTAATTTTTACTTACAGAAGTAGAGATTAGTTTGAATAATTTGACAAAAATGAATATCACTGAATAATTCTAACAAGATAAACAACACCCTGGATACGTTAATAATAGGAATGAACTTGAATAATGTACAAATTAAGATTATTTGCTGAATACGACTATTATTATATTAAACAACAATTATATTAAAATATTGCAAGAATACGATATAGTATTTTCATATTTATAAAATTTCGTAACAGTAATAATTACGACATGCCAATACACTAGTAAACGTTGAAAAAAAAAAAAGAAAAAATAGAATGCATTTACTGAAAGAAACTTGTTACGTGTTAAAATTTTAAACCATTTAACCTCATTTCTGATGGGGAAATACCACATACTGATGGGATAAAAATGTTGCATTCTACGACATTATGATCACTCATCGGAAACAAATGTGGTCAAAAGACGAGAAATATACTAATTGATATATCATTGAGCTGAATCAAATGATATGCATTAATACAAAACTTTATGTATAGTTCTCGAGAAAATGGAGAAAAACGAATTTTCTTTTTAAACCTCAAAATTGATGGTGTACGAGAATCATACCATTTATTGAGATGAAATTTATATAGAAGTATACTCTTGTTAAGTTCTTCATATGGCATTAGCAGGACGACAGTTAATGAGATACATCGTAAAATTTATCATTAACTCTTAAATCTTAAATTCTGTTTAATTTTAACATCATTCAAAGATAAGATATATCTATTACTCGATAGATCATTTTTAACCGAACAATGCAAAATGGTTCTGAGTAAATTACCGTGCGTAATTTAGAGAAAATCGAAAAAAACGAACTTTTATGGCGCAAAAAATATATCGTTCGTTGTCAATAATAATTATTAGTTTTCATTTTGCTGGAATAAGTTGTTATATATATTTATGTATTTTTGACAAGCAAAAGATACACAATTAACTAACAGATTGTATCTATTGCTGTGTGTTGTTTCCTAAGGACGATATATATTTCCATTTATGCACATTCTCCTTCTAACCTTTGTCTGAATCAAAACGTCGCGGTTAAGGACAGTGAGCAAGGTGAGCTGATTGTATTATACAAGAGCTTTTTTTTTTTTTTTTTTTTTAAAAAAAAAGAAGTAAGGTTCGATTATCAATACAACACAACTAGTAAAGATAGTGCTATACATTTGTGGCTATTATTTCCTCTGCACACATTAAGCTATATTTCTACATAGTTACTATGTTCGTTTAAACATTCACAATAGCGTTTGACAAGTTTTTGTACGTCCAAATCACTCACCTGGGACGGAAGCCAATTTGCAACCCATGATTACGGCAAGTGCATCATGATGGAAGAATTAGTGGTATGAGTAAGTGGGAGAAAACGGGTGTACCCCGAGAAAACCTACAGACAGATGTTGTCCATCACAAACTGAATTTTGTTTCTTTTGACAATCAGACCTATACTGCAATTGATACTACTTGTCCTTTCTGACAGCTCGCTGCATGCACGTTGTGCTCAATGCTGTGTTGCCAGCTTTTGCGTCCGGTATTGAAACGCGAAATTATTCATTGCAAGTAAATCTCAGTTTTATAAAATTAAATGATACAAAGAGAACTAAAAAGAATGCTCTCAATAACCAGCAGGTCCATTACTCAAGTTGACATTAGGCTAAAACAATGGGCATTTGTTTATATTTAAATTGGCAACGTGCGGAAAGGGTGGAATATTTACCATTGCAGAGCGAGAGAAATGAGCCACTGTAATTGGCTGAACGTGCTGTTGCCATAGAAAGAGTTCTTCTTGCTTGATTGTTGTGACCACGTACAGGCAGAAAAAAAAACAGAGTCAAGCAACTGTGAGAAGGGACAAGTTGTATCAAATGGGCTGTAACTTCAAGCCCTTGTATATCGGCTTTATATTCCCAAGTTCGGAAGTATACTTTTCTGCAAAATATCATTTCTGCACTTAAATACATATGCAAGTAACGTTTAATGGAACATACAATGTAATTTTTTTTAGAACTAGGGAAAATTATGGAAACATACATATATTTTCTTCCACTTCAAAGAACAACTAGTACATTGTAAAAATATGTAAGAAAAGAGGTTATAAGCTACGAATGTTAAAACAATACACCGTGTACCATACAGCGTTATAAGCGACGAAACCAAAATCGCATGTCAATGTAGAACATTTGTTCATTTTGGAAGCCCGTTCAAATCTTTAGTGTAATCAGTGTATTAAGAGCTCTAACGTTATTAATTATTATGATGATTCTATTTATAATAATTGCTATATATCACATTTGTATAGAAATAAGGAACTGGGTTTAGGAGTTAATATACTTTTATTTCTGGAATGATGGAAAATAAGAAATAGTTCAACTACCAATCATAGCTTTTCAATCCAGCCATTACTGTGTTAAGGCTTACTATGCTTTCATCTCATTAACCCATTAGTGCCCAGAATTCCCCACTGGTATTTTAAAAAGTTTTTTTAGCCTATTTGGTCCTAATAGTATTCTAAAATAGATATTAGAATATTTTTGAAAAATATTTAATTTTTTCTTCTTTTTAGCCCGGTAACTTAAGTTGGCAACAGGCACATACATATTCAAAAAAGGGAACATTTTGAAAAGTTAAAATTTTGAGGGAGAAAATACATTGCAAAAACGTAACTATTAAAATCAAATTAATATTTCCTTTACAGACCTCCAATCCTTCCTTCTGGAGTCTTTCAAATCAATCCAGCTGAGTCTTTCTCCTCAAAACACTTTGTAACCCCCCCCCAAAAGCATTGCTAACTTCGAGTCAATATATTATACAAAGAAAATGCAACGATGCTATGACGAAACAGACTCCAAAGTTACTTCGCGGTAAAAACCAGTAATGCAAATTCACGAATTTTTGTGGTATGACGAAAAATTGCCGTGGCCTATTTCCAAGTTTTCTTAAATACTGAGAAAGAGATATTTCTCAACATTACTCACTGTTGAAAAGTTGTATTCAGAATTGAGAAAGCTATACTGAGAAAAATAGACGGAAAGAGAAAAATACCTTGTAATTTGGAAGGGCTCTACGTTAATCTAGTAACTTCCAGAGATGTTTTCCATTCTGAGGAAGGAGCAGGGGTAGAGGAAACTGTCTATAGGCCGTCAAGGAGATTGAACTTGGGTGTTACATGAAGTACGAATGTTGTCTATGTTTTTCCTGTCTAGTTACACTTTCGCGTTCACTGTCAATTTGTCTGGATTTTTCACCTTCTGTATGCTACAATAGTACGAATACATTATCCATCCAAAGCCCTTTTTATGCGTTCACCGTCTGAATCAATAGCACTCTGCTAACAACTGATACTTACTTCCGCTGCATGGTGTGAGGTCCAGATTCAACTGGCATAGGATACGGCTAACGAGTGACTTATCGCGGTTTCAGGAAAAATTCGTATATGGTTATAGCAGTTCCTCCCAGCCAGTCAAGATTCAACTTTTTTCGCAGTGTAATTCCATATTTACGAAGAATTCTCGGATAATATGCTTTCTGACGGAAACAATATGCCGCAACTAGAGCTCAGCGTTTTCAAAAGGCGTTGTCAAGCATACTACGTAACAGATTAAACCCCCGTGGTTAATATGGTGATCATATCGGCAGGTACATTTACTTGTTGACATGAGTCATCATATTAACACAAGTGTTTTATTCATTAGTACGATCGACACGCTGTCCATGAACACCAAATTCTCCGGTCTTGGCTGCTGTTCAAACCAGAAAGTATATTATCCAAGAATTTCCCTTAAATCTGGAATTATTTTACTCAGTGCACATTCAGAATAGCTCCCAATAAATTAAGCACAAATATGAGCATTGTTCATAGAATTGAGGAAGGTTGTGTTATACTGCAATTTAGAGCAAAATTGAAGGTTCCTCCTAATTCGGGAGATACCAATGAGTGCAAGTATGGTGGTGGTGGTGGAGCTCCACACATACTAGATCTCGGCCTTTATAAGAAGTGAAATAGATAGGAACAAATTCAGAGCGTCTTTACACCACTTTTCCTTAGGTATACATCAGCAAAATTGAAACCAGAATAGAGCAGGAAATAAATATCGCCCCTACTCACAAGGTATACATTCGCGAAGTGTTCCCTCGGGATTCGTGTAGAATTGATTCAAATGCAAAGTCCTCCGCGGCCCAATGTGTATTGTACTAATTTTAGCGGCCCATACTGGTAATTTACATATTTCTGGGCCTTCATATATCCGGAATTTAGTCAACCACCACTGTAAAGCTCGGTCGCAAAATTGCTTTTAGTTTCTTTAGATATAATTTGACATGAATGTGGGTATATGCAAAACAAATAGGATCAAGTACTGCTTCTCTGACACGTGTTACACATCTCGGGCGCCATATTGGATCCGCTATATTGGATTCAACTATCGGTTTTTCAAATAGGAATAGGTACATGTGATACATCAAATTCAGGGGCCGCGGTGGCTCAGTGGTAGAGCGTTCACCTCAGGTGCTTGGGGTACCGAGTTCGATCCAAGCCCCCGCCAAGTGAACTTTGTGATAGACAAACACCGCATGCGTGGGTTTCCTCGGGATTCTATCGTTTCCACCCACTTTCTTCATTCCACCACTTTATTCATTACTCATCATCACCGTCTCCTTTAGCCTAACCGGCATAACCGTAGGACGTAAAACTCAAAGATTTCATTTCATTTACATCAAGTTCATATAAAAGTTTCTCGGAAATTCATTGGTGCAGTTAATTTTAACGTAGCTTGTACAGTTTGCAAGGTATTGCATGTTGAATGTCAGGCACTTTACGAATGTTGAAAAAAATAGATAATTGTGCAGTTCCCCGTGCGTATATGTAATCTTTTAAACGATTTATTGTTGACGAAATATTCCCTGAACGTAAATACATACACACACAGACATAAATACGGAAATGGTAGGTCTTCACCCAAATCTGATGGTATCTTCATTTATATTAGGCATTTTGACCGTAATAGAATACTTCCTTGTTGTGGTATAACATGTAAGTAATACACAATCACTCACAGAAATGTAATAAGATTATGACACCAATGTTGTAAAGACTTTGTTTATACCTACAGTCAGTGGCGTATTAACGATTTTGTTTCGGGGTTTTGCAACTTTATTTCTAGAAATGTGAAAATTCTGCAAGATATTTCATTTACTTTAAGATAGTAAATACAATTTGGGGGGGCGGCTAAAGCCCGGTAGCCCCCCCTTAAATACGCCACTCCCTACAGTTTTCTTGCAGTTAGAAATTGTTTTGATTTGTCAACTTCGTTACCTTAACTGATATTACCCTAAAATGTCTATTCGCGAAGTGCCTGGAGGAATTTAATATGCAATATCTTCCAAACGGTACCAGCTTCGATAAAATTAACTACACCAGTGGATTTTCGAGAAAATTCTACATGAATTTGATATATCACTTACACTTATTCCTATTTGAAAAACCGAAAGTTAAATCCAAGATGACGGCCGGGGTGAGCAACATGTATCAGAGAAGCTGTACTTGATGCAATTTGTTTTGCATATACACACATTCATGTTCATTTACATCTAACGAAACTAAAAGCAATTTGTGTCCGAGCGTTATAGTAGTGTTTAATTCCGGATACATGAAAGCCCATAAATATGCAAATTACCCGTATGGGCCGCTAAAATTAGTACAATACACATTGGGCCTCTGAGAACTTTAAATTTAAATTAATTTTAAACGAATCCCGAAGGGACACTTCGCGAATGTACCTTGTCAGACTCGATTCGAGACTTTTGGTTGGTAGGTTTACGCCTTACCGACTACACCACTGCAGCTCTTGTATTTGAGATACTGTTTACAAATTTACGTCAAAATTACTCAAAAGTGAGTATTTGTAAGATATATTCCGGTAGTAAGGGTAACTTGAACAGAAGTTAAACGCAATCGAACATTCGGAAATTACATTTGAGGTGTTCAAGTGATAATATATCAAACTGCTCTGTAGCGACCAGTACTCATGTCTATATGTATAATTTGTGGAAGTCGTTCTTATTTCCAGAAGGTATGCCTTCAAAATAAGTGGACGTTTTAACATTTATTCAATTCACCCTTACAACCCGAAATGCCTCATATGTATGATAGATGTTTTTGATTAAATTTCATGGAACGAATTGTTTTCAAAACTTACTGCATAATCTTTTTATACTTTATTTTTTAAATAATTACTTTCCTTTTCTTCTAACTTTTATACATTATATTAATTTCCAACTTTCCAAAGTTAAGCAATGATTTTCTAGATGTGTTTATTTTTATAGATCCAATTACATTAACGAGATGGTGCTTGAATCATCACTGGGTAATGATTTCAAATTCAATTTCCAGAAGAAAATAATATAAAAAGAGAGATCCTACAAAGAAAGTTAATATAAAGAAGGAACTTCTTTTTCTAATGAGAATCTCAAATGCATCTGTGGTAATATTAAAAGGAAAAGGACGGCAGAAGATAATAAAAGGAAGTTTGGTCGATAGAAGGTGCAGAAGCCTTGTTTAAACTGGAACGTCGTTATATTATTCTTTCTTACGGTGAAGAAGCCCTTTGCTAGGGCCAGCAAAAAATTTATTTACTTAAAACACATCATGCAAAAGACAGTTATTATGTCTTAGTACAGTTAAATAAGACCTTCTGGTTTGGAAGACCTTCATTTGTTTAAGAAACCATTTAACATAGGAGTCAGTAGAACATTTTTTTCAGTGATTTTGATACTTCCTCATGATGATCTTCTTTCGCTTGCAATTAGAGAAAATGAATTGTTGAATTGTAAAACTTATTCACGTCACATTGTACCCGATGGAAGTCTTAATTTAATGTTGGTAGCAAAGGTTTAACTGATGGTCACAATTATTTTTATTAGATCATTTTGTCAAGTATATTGTGATTGTGCATATTGGTCAAAATTTGAAACTTATTCGATGCAAACTTTTAGAACTTTCTGTTCATAATTCCTCAGAACTTAAATGAATTTAACATTCATTCACAAGCTTGGAAGGAAAACGCTAGGCAAAAAGTGATGATGCAAGAAAAGGAGTAAAATGTTTTTCAATTTCTCGAGTGGACTGTTGTGTTTAATTATGTAGATTTAGAGTGAATTTAATATCAAAAGTAAACTTTGTTTCAAATAAAAAGCATTTTAATTTTTTAAAGTGTAACAAGAATTCCTTTAATCATACTATTTATAGATACTAGCTGAAATGCCCGTTCTTCGCACGGGGAGAATATATTTATGAGAAACATTTGAATACCTTTCCTTCTCAGAATATTTATTTCAATGAAAATTTAATGACAAGATAATCTATTTTCGGCATAAATATTAAAACAATCTACTCCCGTAGAATACCCATCCACTTGAAGTGGTTACTATCTTCAAAAAGTAATCTCAAACAGGTCATACGTTTTCCCGACTCTGGAAACTATGAAATTGACACATTTATGACATTTTATTTTTTATTCCCTCACTTCACCCTCTGCAGATAGGGATGAACTTGGACTTAAACGTCATCTGGAGTTTCACTATTTATTTAAGGAACCCTGAAAACTATGGGTTCGACACTAATTTCGGTCGTTTCTTATCATTTAATATATTCCCTCTCAGCCCCTCCTAGGAATGCTAGGAGGTCTTACTCCAATTGGGAGCTGATCTTAGACTTAAAGGCACCAAAATTGGCACCAATTAACTGAGGGACCCTGAAAACTATACGTTCGAAACTAATATAGCTGATTTTCAATTATTTTTACATGTTACAATCCGCCCATCAGGAGTACTAATGGGGGTTGAATTTGGATTTAACTGGCATGGGAAGTATCCCTATTCATCTTAGCGACCCCGAAAACTATGGATTTAACATTACTATCGGTAATTTTCGATCATTTTTGTGTCCTTCTCTCACTCCCCTTAGATGTACTACCGGGTCTTACCCCAACAGTACTCTTTTTCAGACTTAACTAATATGTGTACGAAGTTTGGTTAAGACTGCTTCAGGTGTTCCAGAGTTATGATGGAACATATACACATTTATATCTATCTATCTATCTATCTATCTATCTATCTATCTATCTATCTATCTATCTATCTATCTATCTATCTATCTATCTATCTATCTATCTATCTATCTATCTATCTATCTATCTATCTATCTATCTATCTATCTATCTATCTATCTATCTATCTCGTATATTAATTTCGTGAATGCTTACCAGTTGTATGTACATAACTGTTAGGAGTATCTTCTAGAAATATGAATATCCCACCATTAGGAGACCACAATTAACAATAGATATAATTAGTTAGTTAACAGTCTATCTTTTACATATGTACTACATAAACAAATAGTGTGTTGCAATAGATTAAACATTGCCAGTTAATGTTGGCAAGGAAGTAAATTTTTAGCGTCAAAGAAATGAATTTTTCTTGATTTTCTAAAAAAAATATGCATGTCACTTTAACCTCAAATATGTATTCAACTTGACGTCATCTATTAATTGTTACGGCGGAGCTCATGTGGTTCGGATTCCACGTTAATCAGTAAGTCCTGTCTCATATAGCCTCGCTGCTGAGCGGGACGTTAAACTCAAAATGAACTCAACTCTATTGAATGTCTGGAAAACTGAACATGAGAATTCACACTGGTGCATATCGTTTTAATCAGCTCGGTAAGTTCTATTGATTGGATTTTTCTCGGTGTTCTCCCTTTTCGTCCCACATTTTTCGTACATATGTGCTCTATTATACTATATACTAATTTTGCTTTCAATTCTCAGTCGTAATTACTCAATCTACATGATATGTAAATGATACAATTACTCGATTTCTCAGCTATAAGCAGTAAGGAAAATAAACGAGTTATTATTTATTTTTATTTTATACTTTCCTAAATTAACAGCACCATTATTCTTATTATACTGTACATAGTTGAGAATGAAATAGGCCTACTAATGAACTAGAGACTACTGGTACGGCCAGCACAAAAAATATGGTTTCTTGTGAATAACTATGGTACAAATGCAAGAATTTGAATTATGTTGTCTTTGCTATAGCGAGGAGAAACTCTCCATTACTTTTTGGAATCCGCACTGAAATTGCTTCTGAAGTTATTGTCAAAAATAAAGGATAGAAATGCATTTTTACTTGCAATTGTACTGTCTTACATACAACACGCCTTTAATTTGTTAAACATACAACACATCTTTATTCTAACTGTAGATGTATGGATACAGAATTAGTGATTCATAGGTGGGAAAATATTCCTGATGATAAGTATGTTTAATGTATCCGTCCTTTTACTTCACTCTCCTGTCAGTGAATCCTTGTACTTCTAACTACTTTTCGATGTAAGTTTTGAAATTCAAGTCTTCTGATGATTTCTTTGCAGCTACAGAAGCCTTGCGTGCTGGTATGGATGGATTTTGAGACAACACCGTGTGAACTGTGTCAATGTTTACAAGTCTAAGAACACTACCGGGACACTATCGCTGCTTTCACCAACATATCATCATAGGTTCAACCTGTTTTGCGTTCAATTTATGTCAAGAAATCAATCTTTTGTTCGTCACAAATGTTGATATATTATTATTATTTCCAAAGTAACTTGGAGGAAATGGAGCAACCCTGAAGGCACCTTGTACCAAAATAAAAAATCCAAGTATTCAATATATTCTTCCTTTCGGCGAAACAAAAAATAAAAGTTTCATTTTTTGTTTCGAGTTAGCTGCTTCTTACTCTCCGTTTGACAAATTACTTGCATATACTACTTGGTACATATACTTGAGGTTATGAATAATTCCGACTTATGGTGATAGTTAGTTTTTCCCTCGAAACTGAGTATTCAAACTTTACGTTTGGACATGAGTCTAATATATTACGGTCATAATATGATAATTAAATGGGAGGATATTTCGTGCAGTAGCTTGTGCATGTGACTTAAATGAAGCAACATAAAATAATAAAGTTGAATAGAAATATTTTTATGCAAAGTTTACGGTAATAATAATAATAATAATAATAATAATAATAATAATAATAATAATAATAATAATAATAATAATAATAATAATAATAATAATAATAATAATAATAAAACATTTGAAGTAAGGAAGGATATGGAAATTTAATATCTGTACCATCAGACTACTACTCACATTTAGCATAAGAATCATACTTAAGATTCTAATACAGCAGCTGAAAAGTCACTAGAAACTATACACATCTGCTCTAGAAACTACATGAAGAACTTCAGAGATCAGTTATGTTGGAATTGCCACATAACAAAAGATCTCAGAATCTAAATGTGTTAGTCATCAAATAGCCATAATGGATGAACACTTGATGCGTTCATTCTCAAGAGGAGATTAAGTAAGAAATAATAACATTAACAATGTTCTGTCTCTTGTGCTTATAAATTACCTATGATTTTTCCTTTTTCGATGCAAAGAAGTAGATAAAAAATCGCATTTTAGTTAGACCGAAAATAAGTTCACTTCGCTAAGCAGGATTATTTTAAACTACAAAATAAATGGGCTTGATTGCCACTTGAAGCAACACCATAAAAGTGAGGTAAGACATAGATTGAAGATTTTCATAGAACTTTATTTATATCTTTTGTAACCATTTTCCTATCGTTTTTATGACAATAAGATTTTTTTCGTATGAGTCTGTGAAAGAAAGTTGGTAAGCGAGAAAGTAATATTAAATCCACAATTTAAACAGCAATTTCATACAGGGAGAGAGAGAGAGAGAGAGAGAGAGAGAGAGAGAGTGAGATCTAGAGACAAAGAAAGTTTAAAAAAAAAACGCAAATGGAATCACCCCTAGTTGCTAAGTGTTCCCGCAGGAGCAGTATTTGCAAATGGGTTTTATGAAATGGATACAGAATTTATTGCCTGGACTATAAAGATATTTTCACACAGATGGGAGAAAGAAAATTCCCGAATGTGGTAGAGACGGGAGGAATATGGAAGTACGTAGGCGATATAAGTGAGAAAAAAAGAATTAGATCTGACAGATGTGAAGTATAAAACGTAGTTATAACATTTATGGATACATGCATATATGGTATGCTCTTTTTTTCCCGTGTGTTTTGTGATGTAGAGGTACTCAAGTATATTAGTATGAATATCACTTAGTCTTCTTCTGAGAGGCAAGCAAGATTTTTATTATGATACTTCTGTTCTGAAAGAGATAAAACTCTTTTATTATAATAAAAATATAATTGAATATTGACATCTTAAGTAATTAAGAGTTAATATTTCAAGTAAAATCGAAAGTTAATATAAAAATGATTGCGTCTCCCCAACAGAAAAAGATATTTATTTAGGGGAAAATGTTGACAATTTATTTGTACAAAGTAATTAAATAACTAATTAATACTATTGCTCAAGAAGCCCAAAATTTTTCCAATGGTAACACACATCCTGGTATATCAATTATAAAGGCTGACGAGGGAAATATACAGGAGGGAAACATTGTACAACATTCTTATCAAACTTCATACACTAGAAAGCCAGTTTAAATATTGAAGATGGGTTTAAATAAATCATAAAGTTCGAGAGGGAATATACTTGTCTACTAGCTTTTACGTCGAGAACGCCATGAAACAAAGAGATGCATTGTCACCATAATCATTCAATTTCGTTCCGGAAAACAGTATAAGGAAAATAAAAGATATCACCAAGACTAGAGACGAATGGCACTCATCAGGGTTATGGCTTATGCTGATGATGTAAGTTTGATAGGGTATGCTATGCGAACAATGGAAAGAATGCTGAGGTTTTATAAACACTTGCAGGTACATAAGTTTGTAAGTGAATGCAGAAAAGACCAAATATATAGAAATTCGCTTTGACCGTAATATTGCAAATTAGGGATAAGTTAAAATATCATATAAGACTTTCGGCAAAGGTGATACTTTCAAATATCTATGATTAACACTAACAGACCAAAACTATATTAACAACAACAACAACAACAACAACAACAACAACAACAACAACAAAGAATGTTAACTGAAAGCAGGAAGTTCGTGTTATTGTTCAATCCAATATAATTTGTCTTAGCGAATTCTGCCCAAAAATTTGAAGCTTAAAATATAAAAACTATAACTATACGTGTTGTGCTGTATGGTTGCGTTTCTACTCTACTGACCTTTCATGTATTTATTCGTAGAAACGTAGTGTCCTACTAATTTATGTCCTTCACTTGATCTTTCTAGGAAGAGGAAAGATCAATCACAAGAACAGTCTACGTATCATACGTGAATTACGTACAGAAACTTAATTTGCAAACACATAGAATATTTGTCTTTGCAGACCTTTGATTACCAAGCTACTGGCCATCAAATTTGGGATGTGAGTTCGAATTCTTACTAACTGTTATTTAGAACAAGAATTAGGGAATACTTCTGTTAAGTGTTAATTTGGAATTAAACGTAGACTACATGCTATGTGAGCCTATAACAAATCATTGAAGGACGATTTTCTCCACAGTAGAAAATGCATTAATATTACATACTAGATGTTTCATGTCTACTATCCACTTATTCTACTATCAATCCGATCGCATATATCTCTGTATGCGCAGTTCAGCGTTGCAAAAAGCAACTAAATACTCTTTGTTAGTTCGTTGATTATAAACAGGAAAACATGGATTTCGTATCATATATAGGAACTCTGTATATATATGTCAATGAACTATACCAACAAACTCTAAAAGGTGATTCCTCACATCAAAATAAGGCAAAACGTTCCTATGGACCTGTGGGGAAAAGTGCATAGTGGGGAAAAGTGTTGTCATAGGCTGTCCGAAATCGGGAAAAGGTCAAATTTCAAGAAGCACTATTTCGAGTTCGGGAAATCGTGGAATGATTTTCTTATCAGGAAAAGATATCAGGCGTAAAGGAAGTCACGCATACACAATCCAAAAATGCATATTTCATTAATGCTCAATGGGTGTGCAGAGTATTCCCTCCTGAGCAAAATTCCCATACATACCATGAACCGAATTTTGAGATATGGTCTGACTTTATGATTGGTCCAAAGTAGGAAAACAATAAGCCTTGACAACAGTGAACACGAAATCCTTTGGCGCGATGTCGGAAGCGTTGAGGATCGTCAACAGCACGGTCTCTTGTACTCGGGATGCATGCTGCGATGTTTTCTTTCATGCTCATAAGTGAAAAAAACATGAAATATACCTTGAAATATACATTATTCCGAACACACACAACACACACACACACACACAAATAACATGGAGCTGTCGGGTCCTAACATTTCTGACTTCCCTCCGAAGCACTGGATGTCGATTGTTGTCAACGCTTACCTCATGCCTACTTTAGACCCTCCTTGAAATCAGGGTATATCTGAAAACTCTATTGAGAGCATATTTGAGAATTATACCTTGTATAGAATACCCTGCTCACCCATTGAAAATTGATGTAATACGCATTTTTGTATTGTCTATGCAAGACTTCCTTTACGCTGGTAAGGACCATCATCCACAGTTTCTGGAATTCGAAATAGGGCCTGTTGAAATTTAGCTTTTTCGCGATTTTGGACAGCCCTAGTTCTCAAATTATGAACTTTTTGCAATATGTCCATATGAACATTTTCTCTTATTTCGATGTGAGGAATAGTTCAGTTTGTCGGTATAGTTCATGAAGAATATGAACTTTGAGCTCCTACATTTTCTTAATCTGTTTTAAATTTCTTATTGAATAGATACAAATTGGCATTCAGTTAATAGTTCTTCTTAATCTTTTCTACGTTTAAACTACCTATAGAAGTAATGAAATACTGTGAAAACAAAGTAAACTAACTTGTCATGACTCTGTTACCTATAAAACTTTGATAACGGTCAACATATTAGATCCAGAACTAATATCTCTGACTTTTCAAATTGGAGCTCTTTTTCTTTCAATTCAAGTAACTCACGATGATTGGTCAACATCAATAATTATACACTTCAACACAAGAGACGTGCATTACAGACAAAAAAAAAGGAAATTACATATTTCAGTTTGACGTTCCACGTTATGCCTGTTAGGCTAAGGGAGACGGATGATTAGACAAGTGGATGATGATGATGGAGTAACTGATGAAATGAGAATGTGGAAGGGATCTGGGGACCTCGAAAAAATCCATGGACACAATGTTGTCCATTACAAACTTTGACCAAGGATCGAAGCAAGGACCCCGTGCACCAGAGGTAAGATATACCACTGAGCCGCCCCTGCATCAAAGGGAGATAATCAAACTATTCAGATACACAGAGAAAGGTTTGTAATTTAGTTATTATGATCTTTGTACTAAAGAGGATGGATTAATATTATGAAAGTGAACGATTATGAATCCATTTGTAGAATGAGAAAGTGAAAGGATACGGGAGTGTCTGGAGAAAAGACAGCGATACAATGTAATCCGCCACAATTTCACATGGTCTGAGATCAAACCAGATACCTTCATACCAAAGGATAGTGCTGTATTACAAAACCGCTCTCAGACACATGTAAGAACAAAACTAATACTAGCATATTTCTCCTTACAAGTAACAAAAACTGATGATCTTTACCTTTGATGCTTCATTAGGTACAAAAATGAGAAACCGGAGTTTATTTTGTTACACCTTTGAGGTAGAGGGAAATTCAGAGTATACACCAAATGCTACCGTTCAGCCTAACATAGCGATGCGCTCTAACGAATTTTGTGTGTGTTTTTTGTACTATTTACATTACTTTGAGTGCAATTTTACGCCTAGTTTATGTTTTAGTTGCTTTATTTGTGTACAAGGAAGGATTAAGCAAATATTACAGGATAAAATGAATTTCTCAGAATTACTCATAGCTAGTAATTTAAAGGAAACTGACAATAATATAATTATGAGACCATAATTATTTTAAAATACTTTTATTTTATATGTAAACCTTTCAAGTGGGTAGTAATAGGATTATCAGATCACAGAGTATGAAAATATAGAACAATTTTCTCAATGTTTTTCGCTTCTCAGAAGCAACTAGAAGATATATTATCTTGACTAATGAAAATACTGGTAATGGTAAAACCAACAGCAGTCGACAGCAGTCAAGATGAAGCAAGGAATGTCATTTGACATATTTACAATTAACACTTGCATTTTAATACCTAGGTACAATTTCACATATTTTATGAAGCACTATCAGTGTTTAAGTTCTTAATTTTTTATTTAGAGTAACACGTTGGTGGAATAAAAATGTGATTTATGAAGTCATACGGTAATGTATTAGACTTTATTCTTCAATTAGTGTAGCTGTTTTATTGAAATGCCAACCGGTGAAAACTGTCAGAAGCTGAGAAGCATACAATAACACTATGTTGTACATACATAACAAAATGAAATCTTTCAGTTTAATGTTCCACGATTATGCCCTTTAGACTAAGGGAGACGGTGCATAATAGATTAAATAAAGATGCAAATAATAAAGTAATTGTCATGGATTAAATAAAAACACACACACATTCTAATAAATAGCTTCATGAATAGAGCATGCAATGAAGATATGCAAATAGTACTGATATATTTTCCGTTACCATTCACAATTTGCAAATGTACATTGTATAATAGCTTATTTTGATAAAAACTATCAGCAGATGAGACTTTCAGGCAACAATGAATTATTTATTATAATCTTCTATAAGTACTTCCAGGAGTGATTGTTTATTAGCCTTTACATATGTATACTAGATGTCTTGTTCTTGTATTGTGAACTGGAATTTGGAATAATATTTTACTCAAAATAAGTTGACTGTTTATTTTATTTCTAATTAGTTTCTCAATGTGGTTGCATTCATTAATTGTTGTATTGCTTTCTTATTGCAAAAGATTCTTGCTCAAGGTAGTCAGCGAGTCTGTTATAGTCATAGTAAATTTGATATAGTTTGGAATGATGAAAAAGTAGCCAGTAAACATTTTCTTCTGCACCCTTTCAATCATTTCTTTGTTTGTTTTATATATTTTTATTCCAGACAGTGCAACCATACTTCAACTTAAGACGGATAATTGGAATATATATATATATATATATATATATATATATATATATATATATATATATATATATATAGATAGATAGATAGATAGATAGATAAATATAAACATTTTCACATTCATATCCATAATTTTGGAGTTGAGTTGATTTTGAGTTTAACGTCCCCTTCAGGAGCGAGGCTGTATAAGACGTGAACCTACTGATTAACATGGAATCCAAACCACATGAGCTCCCGCTGGGAATCGAGCCCAGGTCTCCCATGCCAAAGGCACTTATGCTAACCACTTAGCCACAAATGAGCTCCCACAATTTTGGAACTGGACCATTTTCTTAAAATTAAATCTATTAACGCTTATTTTACTATGTATCTCACATCATTCCAAACTTTAGTTTATTATCAAATATGTATGATATCAAGTCATTTATATATTCCACTATCTAAACTATCTTGTTATTTAACATGTGAATTGTTACAGACAATTGAGTCTTTCTTGTGGAGGATATGTATTTACATTTATTATTATTTATGTTCATATTATTGATAGATCAATAATGTATTTTGTTCAACTCTCTCTCTGCAATGTGTCTGTTACCATCACTTCTTATTTGTTTGAATACTTTAGAAACAATTAGCATACAAGGAAATTTATATATATCATATAAATTAAGAATTAGATCGTTAACGAATACTGTAAACAACTATGGATACTATACTATAAACACCTAGTGCTGATCCTTTTGGAATACATCTTTCTATACAATCTTCCTTTGATGAAACATTATTTATTTTCACATTAAAACACCTATTTGTAAGTAAACTACTGAACATGTTGAAGAATTTAGATGATAATCCAACATTGGATAGTTTAGTTTAAAACTATTAGTGGTTACTGTGTCTAAATCTTTACTTAATTCCATGTATATTGCATCTGCTTAACTCTTATTTTGTAAGTCACAGTCTTATATATTCAGTAAATTTAACAAGATTTATAATGGTTAACTTTTAATAAACCCAATAAATAATAATAATACATTATTTATGTGTTTATTTTATTTTAATTAATTTCAACTTTTTATAAATGCTGATAATCACTTCTGTTGTAGTATATACTTTTAAAAATCGAAAGGTAATAGAAAATTATATTCTCGAGTCATTCATAAATTTACTTCCTAAGTAACTATTATTAGAAAAACACAGATGAAAGAAAGAGAACTTTGAATTACACATATCTGTACGTTGTTCATTTCTGAAAACAAAATTGTTGTCTGAGTATTTAAAGGTTGTACACAGCATCTATATTTGGGTTTCTCACTATGTGATTAAATAATATATGGTACGCAAGTAAAGCTATTGTTATCGCTGATGTTGACAGCTTTTCTGATTAGCTGAAATCTGACACTATAGATCGTGCGTACGCTATTGTTTGAACCTTCACAATACATGATACATCATACAGAATGTTTTGTAACATTTCAACCAAACACCCGAAGCGTTGCCTGATGCGTTATCGAAATACAGTCGACGGGTGGGTAGCTCTCTTCTATTAAAGGTATAACTAAACAACTCATTCAAGTCTTGTCTTAGATGGAAGACAAAGAGAGAGAATAAAGCGATAAGATTCTTAGAAGCCGAAGTTGACGGAGACAAACTGAAATCAATACTCCCTGACAATGTAGAAAGAAGATACTTTGAAATCTGTCATATTTCTCGAGTTAATGCTACGTAATCGTAATTCATTTGAAACGGTAATTTTTTTGCATCAAAATTTGTTCAAATAATGTAAAATGATATAAGGAAAACAGGTGCATACAAATTATGGGTAAATACATTTCTTTTATTTAGTACTTTGGACAATATTTAGTTATAACTTTAAGAGATAGGTCTCATAGAGCAGTCTTTCAAATGTACTCCTACCATAAGCAATAAAAACGTTCATTTATTTTCGTGAGAAACATATCTGTTCTGTAATTATGACATAGTTTCATAGATAAGATTTATAGACAGAAGAACTTGCAAGGAGAAGGCACATTTTGGTAAGTGAACTTCAGGGCCATCTTTTGCGAAGTGGTAGCGAACATTTAAAGAGTTAATATTACAAACTGGGAGAGTGCAATGGGCAAAAATGACGGAGAAAAACCGTCTTAAAGTTTTCTACTCGACGCATATACCGTACGACGCGCAAACTTATGAAGTGACGGCGTGGCAGTCAGAAAGTGCAAAGGGTCCCGAGTTCGATTCTCGTTCGAGTCAAACTTTTTTTCTTGCTTCAACCAATAAAGTAGGCATTTGTAACTGTAAGTAAAATATTAATTCACCAAATGTTTATAATGAATAAAACAATAGAAATTTTCAATCACTTGTAAATTCTTTTGATGTTCCATGTTAACTAGGAACAAATTTAATCTCTTCCGTAAATATTATTGTTACTGCAGTCGTTGTGTAAAAAATGTTCTTGAAGCTTCAGGTCTACATCTGTTGACATTGTGAGAATTACAAGGGGAATGAGGGTGAAATCTGCTTTGGTTATAGCAACATCCAGTATTAGCAAAGGGCATTTCCCCCCTCAACTCCTTTGTAAATCGCACACTGTCAACAGATGTAGACACGAAGCGTCAAGAACATTTATTACACAACGACCGTCGTCAAGGGCGCCGATCAAGGGAAGCCCGTCTCCCAAGCTCATGTGGGCCCCATGCATTTTTTATGAATATGTATTTTCATATGTATTTTTATTGTTACATGTATTGTTGTATGTATTTGTTATGAATGCCCTCCCCCCACAAATTTACAGAGAAATAGGCGCCGATGACTGTCGTAACCATAATACAACTCGTGATATCAGTATATTTACGGAATTGATTAAATTTTCTTGCTAGTTAACATGGAACATTGCAAGATTTTACAAGTGATTTTAAAATTTCTATTGTTCTATTCATTATAAACATATGATGAATTAATATTTTATTTATAGTTACAAATGGTTATTTTATTAGTTGAAACAAAAAACGAAACAATGATTGACTCAAACGGGAATCGAACCCAGGATGCTTTGCATATGAGTTGCACACTTTGCTCACTCTGCCATGCCGTCACTTGATAAATTTGCGCGTCGAACAGTATATGTGGCGAGTAGAAACCTTTTGAAGACGGTTTTTCTCCCTTATTTTTGCCCATTGCGCTCTCCCAGTTTGTAATATTAACTCTTTAAATGTGCAGTACCTCCTCGCAAAAGATGGCCCCGAAGTTCACTTACCAGAGTCTGCCTTCTCCTTGTTAGTAAAATTGAATCCAGAAACGTATTCATGGGAAACTATATAAATGAATAAATTATATAGCATTTCACCCAATAGTAATAATAACAACAAAGAGACAAAAGTAAATTGTAGAGAAAAATTACTGCACGTTATTTTCTAAGTATTATCCAAACCTACCACGTAATGAGTTAAAGTCAGGAGGCAACTTTTATTCAATAGAATGTGGAAATTTGTATATATTAGTGCATCACATCTTCGTTTCATATAGTGTGTACTCATTGTACACTTGAATTGCGTTTCTTCAACAGAAACCATACAGTAGCCCCTATAACAATATGAATTAACGTCTCGTTCAGTATCGAGGCTATATAAGACGTAGACTTGTATCATAACATGGGACTTGAACTACATGAGCTCCCGTCGGGAATTCAAATCCAGTAGTCAAGGTGAGCACATTAACCATATAGAGCAAGCTAGTTTGACTCATTCAAATATGCATAGTTACTGCTTAATATGAAATAATTACGTTAGGCATATTATTATAAACTGAAATATGCCTCTCTTTTCTATCCACGAATATTTTATTTCTGATTTTCTTTTTTTTAAATAGTTTTACTCCTGAAGCTGAATTAATCCAAATAATCATAATTAAGTTTAACGTTCTGATCTATAATTTTAATTGGTTTAATATAATAGAATTATGCAACTTATATATATATGGTACATTTATTCTGAATGAAGAGAAGAATAACTTTGTTATTAATACATATTTCTACTGACGTGTTGAACATAAAGCACGAAATTTTATGGTACTACTAGATATAAAAAATACAAATATTTCATTCATTTATACAAACTCTGGAAGATCCAGCTTAAACAGTACAAACCTTAAAGACAAAGGCAACGATTATTAAACGTTCTTTAAAAGCGTTGCCCATCAGAGCATGAAATTATGTGTAAGAGAAGTTTCGGATACACATAATGTTTACAGCTCATTGAAAAATTCTTATAATACACCTGTCTTTAGGAAGTTCTGTACATTTATTTGGAAATGGAAGTAGGTAAAACACAAGTGAATTTTCTTTTGCTTTACTAAATTACTTGCACAGAGATGAGACCATATGGTCACTTAAAGATCTGTGGGTGGGCATATATTTTTAAAGACTCTCATTCACTTGCACAAGTTTGATGAAATGGGTGTAGATGAGTTCTTTTTTGTATCACTGAAATGAGAGGCTAATTTTGAGGTTCAGAGATTAACAAACTGCAGTAAATTTAAGTACCGAATAATGAATTTTTCAAGCTATAAATCGAAATGTTGTGTTTTTCGTGTATTTCCCTCTATTTAACTCCTTCTGGGCAAAGAATAAGCCGTCTTCTAGTCAAGAAACTAGTTTCTTTAATTCTATAATCTTATCATTTACTTCTTTTTTCTAAGAGGAGATCAGGATCCAGGTTACCACAGAAAATCGAGCTCAGAACTTCTCGAAAACTGTGTCAATGTCCTAACGACTATAAACAACGTCATAATGGTAATTCCGTGTTCCACATGAGGATTTGTTTCATACTATTTATTTACAATTATCTATTTTTAATTATATGAACTTACCTTGTTTTAACATAAATTTCTTCATAGAGTATCTATATCTCGCTTAATGGTTCTAATTTACACAAAAATTGTCCAGTGCAAGAGAACACTCATCTCGCTCAAGAGAGTCTAATCTCGTGAAGGTAATACTAAAACCAAAAAAGAGAGGAATGAGATCTCCCGTAGGCTTCCCTCCACCCCTGCCGACGTAGCATCTATTTTGTACCCTCCCCCGCCATTCCACAAGTGCTCTGGCCTGCCAAGCCCGGGCTATTGATTTATTTCCTGCACCCACTTACAACCCCAGCATCCAGTTTACCCAACGGCTTCATGTCACCGGAACACACCAGCGCATTGCGTCACGGGGTGACAGAGCTATCACATGATACAGAACAACCTTTTTAATTTACCCAGTATTCCACCTATAGTTAAACAACCTATGCTTACGTGTAGAGTATTATTCATGCACAATCCATTGTAATTAGAATGCGTTAGTATAAAAACTTCCTATATTGTGTATAAGTCCGGCGTTTCTATCTCTATTGTATGTTTTCTATTTGGATGGAATATAAATACTCAAAATTAATAACAATTGTATATTTGAAACGCAAGAACGATACTTTAGGAGGTAATTCTGTAAACCAAGTGAAATCAAAATGTTCTATTAAACATGGGATGAAGAACATGTCTTTAGGACGTAACTAAATGGACAATTTTCTCTTTTCGTTCTTTTATGAGGAGAGAATGTATTAATCACTATTTCTCTCAGGTTGCTTGGATAGTATCTAAATGAAAACCAAAAATTCGCTTTAATGTAGTAGAAAATTTTTTCATGCTTTCGGATCCAAAGTGCCTCAGAGGTAGAATGCTCACTTCTGGTGCGAGCGATTTCTGATTCGTCCCCAGGTCATGTGAGTTTATGATGGAGGAACGTCATGTCCCTAGTTTACCCCGGATTCACCAGTTTCCTTCAATATTCTCATTCCACCAATTCTTTCATAATCCTGCATGTCCATTAAACAACGGTCACCTTTAACCTACAGGACATAAAGGTAGGATGAAGTTTCTAAAATACTACAAATGAACAAAGAGCAGTAATACTTCTCCTAATTTCAGATTGTCAATTGGTGGTTTGTTTTTGTTACCTTAATTTCCGCTCATCCCAAACTAAACTATCATGTATGCTATTTATTGAAGTTTTCGTCCTCTTGAAGTATTTCGCAAGTAGTATGTGTATATCAACAAGAACACAAACGGCAATATATAGTATCTGATAGTTCACAATATAGTAGACTACATAGCATATATAGTAGACTACATAGATAAATAAACAGTCTGTTCCAGTATAATAAAAATATCAATTAACAACGAAAGACATATTTTAACGTCATAAATATTAACTTTTCTCGATTTTCACGAGAGCTACTTATGATAATTTACATCAGGTATATAATTTTGTTCAAGTTGATGTTACCTATTAACTGACATATGTCTCATCTTTGGACAATATGTTGGGTAAAAAAATTAAAATTTAAGACTTAATGATAATTTTGGGCTTTATATTATGAACCATATTATGCACTGTCCTTTTGCTTTGTCATAATAGAAAGATTGATGACGGTAAACTTTAGTTAGCATTAGTTTTATCTTAATAAATTATCTTACAGTTCAATTTTTAGGTTTACAAAAGAAATTTCTTTTTTCGTCTATATTACCGAGAATCACATGAAGGTTTACAGTAACGCATATTTCTTTGTTCCGTTCCACGATATCTATTAACTGATACACACACACACACACACATATACATATTATATATTTGGACATTTTTCTTCGTTAAACGCTAAAAATCTTGTAGAGTTAAATAGACTTCCTATTTGTGAGACATGCTACATGTTTGTGTTATTTATAGATTGTTATTTCCTAAAGCTCTCTGATCTTGAAGAGTGCAGTGATTCAGTGGTAGTGTGCTCACTTCTAATGGTAGGTGTTTCTGCTTCAATCATGTGTGATGTGAGTTTTTGTTGAGAACATTGTGTTCTTTCTTTTTTACTCTCATTTTGCTAAATATTCGTTACTCTTAGTATTCAGATGTTATTTATTGCATTCTTCATGCATCCTTTTAGCTTACAATAGTTAACTATGGGTCGTAATTTAAAGAATTAATTTAATTTAATTTAAATGTCACGTCATCTGATTATAAATTATATGCAACCACTTCACAACTGCACTACATACATCAACCAAGTATAATTCAGTGATTCTAAATCATTGTTTAATTGAAACATATATGTCCTCTAGTTATTACCAGGTTATCATAAAATAAGTATCGCTGTTCAGAGACCTCTGGAAACGTAACCACTCGACAAAATGAAATCAAACTTGGTAGGAATATATTTGGGAACATGCAGAAGCGATTGGTGTAGAAAACAAAATTAGTTCCAATTTTCGCCACCAGAGGTAATTATGGCGCTGTACGATATCAAGTAGGTGCAGCGTGGAGGAAAAACAACACTGGTGTTGCTAAATGATAAGGAAATCTGTACTTACCTCTCCAGGTGCTTACTCACTCCTAAATGTGTTTCAGTGATACGGGTTTGAGCGCCACTATGTGCCAAAAGTGAATTGATGGTAATTCGGTGTTTGTTTCTTTTTCTTCCCACATTCTTTGCCTTCTGATTTAGGGGTCCCGGGTTCATTTCTGGTGAAGACACACGTTAGTTGGATCCCATGTTAACCTGTAGGTCTCGTCCTTAGAACGTCATCATCATCTCATACGGTACTAGTCACCATTGGTTTTCCTTGTCCAGGAACCTTCACGTCAAAGACCTGCCTTTGGGCAGAACACCACATCACCATCATCACCCGTAACACATCACTATACCACAGGGTTATTAATAAGAGTACAAATCAATGCCATACGTCGGAGGGGGGCATAATTACGGCCTTTCTTTCATTGAATATCAATAAACACTGAACAAAAACACAATAATCTCTGGAGGCGAGACTTGGCACTATTTTTTCCTGAAATTTTGGAGGGAACTTGCATTTTATGAGCACAGGAAAGACTAACATTTAACTTCGCTTTTGCAAGATATCCAAGAATTTTAAAGGGACGATTCAGCTCGAAGGCCCCCTTCTCCCGTAAATCCACCATTGACCACGGGGTATTAATAGCATTGGTAATCAATGACAGGAGAGGTAAATACGGTCTTTCTTATCATTTAGCATCACTAATGTCATTTTTCTTCCACACTGCACTTACCTGATGATGTACAGCACCACAATTACCTCTGGTGGCGAAAAGTGGAACTAATTTTATTTTCTACACCAATAGCTTCTGCATGTTTCCAAATGTACTCCTACCAAGTTTGGTTGCATTCTGTAAAGTGGTTACGCCTCTAGAATTCTCTGAACAGCGATACTTATTTTATGGTAACCTGGTAGATGTATACTACATAATATTTATTGTATCTAGATACTCGTATAATATATAAATACACTACATATTGTATACTACAGTGTATTTATATGTTAATTCACTTATAAAGAATTTTGTAACAAATAAAACACAGTTCTGACCAGAGCAGAATGAAATATATTAAAAACTATACTTACAATGTTACAGTTTCAAGGACCTAACGTCCTCTTCATCAGACACAAACACTGAGAAAAGACATGTGATCAGACATATGAGGAAGTCGGTAACAAGGACATGAAAGATGAAGTGTTGAAAAAGATAGTACAAGAAGGGAAAAAGGCGGGGATTAAAAAGATGATCAACGAAAAAGGAAGGATTCCTGTCATGAAAGGTTTTCCGAAAATACATAAGAAGGACGTGAAGCTAAGACCAGTACTGGACTGCAGATGTAACTATTTTGAACCACTAGAGGAGAAATTAAGAGAGATAATGGACGAAATCAGACAAGGACAAAAGACATGCAGAGTGAAGAACACGGAAGAATTGAGGAAGAGGGTAGATGAGATTAAGTGGAATCAGGAGAAGGTGTAAATGTTTAGTGTAGATGTTAAAGCCATGTTCACCAGTATAAGAAGGGATTATGTCATAAAGGCAATAAAAGAGGAGATGGAAGGGAAAGTTATAAGTCAGTGGAAAAAAGAGAAAGTTATAAGAGCGCTTAAGACTATGTGGGAAAATAGCTATTGCATAATTGGAGAAAGACTAGTGAAGATAAAAGAAGGTTTAAGCATTGGATCCAAGTTGAGTCCAGTTCTAGCGGAAATAGTAATGAACAAGTGGGAGAAAAAAGTGACAGAACAAGCAGGAGGAAAGTTACTGTTCTTTTGCAGGTATGTTGATGATTGTTTAGGCATATGGACAGGGAATAGAAATCAACTGGAGAAATATGTTGAAAGTATAGAAGACCAAGAGAAAGGCATAAGGTTAGAATTAGAAGTTGAAGAAAATAACTCTATCAATTTCATGGATATGACGATAGAGAAGCAAGGTGAGAAAGTGACTACTAGTTGGTATCAGAAACCGTGTTGGGCAGGTATTTATTGCCACTGGAGAAGTGATGTAGACAAAGCAACTAAGAAGAATTTCATTAGGAACATGGAAAGGAAGATAGAAAACATCAACAGCGAGGAAGAGGGAAAGAAAAAAGATTTGGAAAAATTCTACAAACAATTGAACAATAATGGATATAGGATAGAGCAGTTTAGGAGAAAGAGAAAAGAAGATAATATGGATAGGAAAGAAGAGGAAGACAAGAAGTGGTACGGCATTCAGAGCATAGGCGAAAAGACCGAAGTGCTGAAGAAGTTATTAAGAAAAGGTGGTGTGAAGACTTATAGAAAAGGAGGAGAAACTTTGTTGAAGTGCATAAGGAAGAAAAGGAAAAGGAAGGAAAATCATATAGAGGAGCAGGAAGAAGGAGTGATATATGAAGTGAAGTGTAGTGAGTGTGACATGAAATACATAGGGGAGACGGGGAAAAGGCTTATGGACAGATTAAAACAACATAAGGATGATGTTAGACTGAAAAGGGATAATAATGCTATATACAAACATGTGAAGGAAACGGGACATAAAATAGACTGGGAGGGAGCTAGGGGTTTAGAGAGAGAGAAGAGGAAGATTATTAGAAAGTGGAAAGAGGCTAGAAGAATAAAGAGAGAACAAGAGGAGAACCTAATGAATTGGACAAGCGGTATGAATATACACGAGCAATGGGAGAAATTGTTGGATGTGATAGAAAAGGAACAAGAAAAGTGCATATAGGCTATTAATATTTATTTATTTAATTATTTAAATTTATATATTTATATATTTGGTTATATATATATTTTTTTCTTATTTAATATTTTCTATTTGCTATTTACTTTCTTTGTATGTCATCTCATTAAGGAACTGTTAGAAAAATTGAAAGGGCTCATTATATTTTTCTGTTTGCGCGTAAGTAACTTTATCCTCATTGGTTCCCTCCGACCAATGAGAGAGAAGAAGGGGCGTGGCCTTTCACTTTCTCATGTATATAAGATCTGCTGTCACATGTCTTTTCTCAGTGTTTGTGTCTGATGAAGAGGACGTTAGGTCCTTGAAACTGTAACATTGTAAGTATAGTTTTTAATATATTTCATTCTGCTCTGGTCAGAACTGTGTTTTATTTGTTACTCTACTTATCCAGAGCCATGGAGTTTGTTCATAAAGAATTTTGGGAGAACATTATACCATTCCTCCCTTTCCTTCTCTCTCTCTCGCTTTATATATATAATGGTTTTACTTCATAGTGTTGAAAGACGTATTTATTCAAAGGTAGTGAAGTTCTAAAGTTCATTCGTTCCCAGTTCTTCTGAACGAATTGAATAAGATGACTTAGTAATCTCGCAGAACATTTTCTGTTAATTATTTGTGCGTAAAATATATTTATGGGAATAATAACATATGTTAATGAAAATACTAAAGCATGGTAAACTGTGCTACAATTTAATAGCTTAATGGGTAGCGTACGCAGAAGTTCATCGTGAGGACCATGCTTCCAAATTCATACCGTTTCAGGACTTCTGTATACACACCTTTACATGGTAAATGTTTCAGTTTCATAATATATTGTTTAAGGGGGAGTTAAAACCTAAGAACTTTCCATTATGAACGCCACTGAGGATAACTAAAACCCGACATCGGAATTACTTTGAAAGTAGCGAAAAATAACAAGTTTTGAAATTCCACCGTTTCCCAAAAACAAATCCAAATGAAAATTATACATGGTGATGTTCTGACAGCTTTATCGATCAAACAAACCAATTTGAACTGTTTTAACATCATGGTAATCATGATCATGGTAAACCAAGTGTTTAAAGAAAAAAAGTAAATTTAACATCTTTAGAATATTCGACATTCAGCAGCCAATAAAAAAGTTAAGTTATATGTGTATTTTGAAATTGTATATCTTTCCTTAATATAGTGATACCGCGCAGCGTAGTTGCCAACACTCTCGCTTTCCGTGTTAGTGGTCCCGGGTTTGATTTCCGATGGGGGCACTCGGTCGAAAAAGTGTAGAAAGCTTTTTGAGGCCAGCCATCCTGAATGAGGTTTTCCTGGGTTTTCCTCTTTCACACTACTCAAATACCGGTACCTAACATTGGGTCCCGGGTCGTTTCTTTCCTTCCTTTTCCCCGGATAGTGTGCTCGCCGAGGGACGTCACCTCTCAAACGTGGTGGGCTAACATGACCATAGATGCCGAAAGCCTAGAAATATAAATCCTAAATCCTTTCCTTAATATGACATGTCAGTAAAGATTTGTTTAACAATTTCATGAGACTACAGAATATAAACTCACAACGTTAAACTTGGTGTTCTATTCTATGTAAGGTTTAAAAATGATCATATCATATGAATTTGAAAACTAAGCGCTTGCAAGAATTACTGATCTTTTTAATTGTATTATGTTATTATGAGGTTTTACCATGATCAAAAAATACAATCAGTTGTTTATCTATAAGTTTTATTTTAAGATATAAAAAATAGAAACTAGCTTAATAATTTTGAAACATTTGTGGTGTGCTGGGTAGAGGAGTCAATTTAACGAGCCTGTGGTCAATTTAACAAGCTTTATGGTAAGTTGAGGAAAACATAAAATTTATTCCCTCATTGTTATTACTTACGAATGGACGAATTGATATTTTTATTTTTACCGATATATAGACAATCCAGTTGTTCTATCAGACTATTTTCACGAATTACGATTTATATGTTCCAATATAAATTAAAAATGCTCTTATATATTGTAAAAATAGTGTCATCGATATTTCTGATACGTGAGAACCATGTTGGCTATTATCATCATTGTCATATACACTATACTGTGCCATTATTGGTGTTAACTTGAACTTCAAAATACGTAATTTTTCATATATTTAAAAATACAGAATAATGCAGATCTCATCAAAATTGCTGAGTACTGTGTAAGTTTTTCAGTTCAGTATTCTATGTTGGATATATTCTGTAATCCGGCACCAATCGTGATGCTTGGATTTTTGGGCTAAATTTGGTCCTTTGTCGACCTTGACCACCTAACGTGTTTTTCAAAATTTCAAGCGTTTTTATAGAAGAAATTTTGTGCAGATTTTTACAAAATTTTAATGTTAAGAATGTAGTTTTTGCGATTATCTTAGATTGGAATTAGGTGAAACAAGTGACTCTACAGCAATTCTGATGCAAACTTCAGCCTGATAAAGATGGGGATCAAGATCCAAATGTTATTAGAGATGATCAAAATGTTTTGCTAGGTTTGGAAGAAGCTGTGTCAAACAACCCTTTCTTAAATGTACCTCATGAGGAAATTATATACTGCATTGAAATCAACAGAAGTTTGCCAATGGTCGAAGAACTGAGTGACAAGGATATTACGCAAAAAATATTTTGAACTTACAAAAAGTCCGAGTTCAGGATGTAGAATCGGATGAAAAAGAAATCATGGCAGATGAAGGTAAAGTCTCGTGGTAACAGGCTTCTGATGTATTAAATATATTACAAAATTTACCGAACTTAACAAAGGTTATAATTCTGCAGAACTCATCGTATTGATGTTTTGAAGAAAAGATCTAAATCACGAAAGCAACGTGATATAACATTTTTTAAAAACATTAACGCTGCTGGTTATTTTTCCTGTTGTAGAGCAGTTAATTGTCAATTATTATAAATATAATTGTACTGTATTAATTATTTTGTATTATATTTGTATTTTTTCCAATAATACAAGAATAATCAATTAAATAAATATTGAATGTTCGAACTTAATTTGGCACTCTATTGAGTCATAAATAAGAATAACATTTTGAATCCGGCAGTTGCTAGAATGACGAAATACTTCGTAGGATATTTATAACGTCTGCACAGGTTCAGAATGTACGTAAATAAGCAAATACATATTTTGCAATTTTTAGGGAGTAGGGAGTTTGTGTTCCAGCTTCGAAAAGCATTAAGATTATCTGTAAATATAATTATTAATTTGTTATTTTTCTTGAAATCCCATCTTGATGAAATTATTTGTGAATCACTGATCATACAAATATAAATATTACTAAAGATAAACTTTAATAATTGTTTTATTCACATGTTTATAATATCTTTCTATCCAAAATAACATTAATATATTTCAACTTATAGGTATAAAGAATATATTATATATTCGTGAATTGCACGTAGGCATAATTGCAGGTAGTACAAAATGTACGTAAAAAGTGCAACTTCCCAGAGAGTAAATAATTAAAGGAAAAACAACTACACATTTGTTAACTATACTGTATAATATGGTATTTTTTCCAATTTCTGTGCGGTTAAGCATGCATTACAAATAGTGACATTTTAAAACGATAAGCAAATTCTCTATGACACATATCTAAATTATGACAAATAGAAAATTCACGTAATACATTTTGCACTTTACGAAACGATATAACAGTTCGCTAGTAAGATAATAATACAAATATTATGTGCAGTTGTCTATCTGTATGCATATTTTTCAATACAATTCTGGTACACTTCAAGCATATACTCTGAACAAACATCAGTGCGACATTTGTGTTACAAAATATAGTTTTCCTCCTCTTGAATGTTGACACATCATATGTGACACTGTTTTCCCTTAGTGCGTTGTAGTCTGTTATCTTGTTTGTGTGGATTTTTATTCCTTATCTCCTCAAATACATTATTATGGGTGACTTCAAGCAGAGGCTGTTGCTGTTCATTTCAGTATCTGTAGGGATTTAATTTCTTATTTTAATTCCTTGATAGACTTATTTGGCGATGTTTCATCTATGCAATCCACTCTGGATTATAATGCAAAATAACAACAAAGGAATTGGCTGTAGCCAAGCATATTCATAAAGAAAACTAAAACCAATCTTGTTGTTTGTGTATTATGGGGACACAATGACTCAGTGATAGAGCGCTTACCTCTGGTGCGTGAGGTCTGTTGTTCGATTCCCGGTCAAGTAAGTTTGTGGTAGACAACACCATGTCAGCGGGTTTTCTCTGTGATACTTCCGCTTCCTCCCACGTTATCATGCCACTAATTTTCCCATCATCATTCATTTGCCTTAGTCGTCCGTCTTCCCCAGTTTAGAGGACATAATCGTGAAATATCAAACTGAAAGGTTTAATTTTTTGTTTGTCTTTGAGGGAATATTTTTGTAGTACTTAATAAGTTAAATCGACATCCTCTTAACTTTCCTTATAATACATTATTTACAGTTTCTTTGAATAGCTTTCATTAAAATTATAACCCAAATAAGGACAACATTTTTTCTCTGAGTACTTTGTTCCATTTCTTGTATACTTAGAGTTCTTGCCACATTTCTCCATTGTACATACAAATATATATATTACCGTACACTATAGTATTACAGATTGATATTATGTACGACATTACAGCTATTCTCTTATTGAATATTCAGAGTTTCTCTTCTGCATCATACACTATAAGACAAATTTGAATGCTGGAAAAAGCTGGTGTGTGTGTGTGTGTAGGGAAGACTGATGCTTGCTCTTTGTTCAATATTGATTTCAAAATTCAAATATGAGATAGAACTCGTTTTAGATAGAAGAATACTTAGAGTGGGTAATATTATAACCTTCCCTGAAGCCAGCATAATCAGAATCATACATAATATTTCGTCGTAGCTTAAAAAGTTGAACTGGCGGTACTAGCAAACAAATACAGGACAAATATACGACCTGTACAACTTTCATGCAGGATAGAAAATGGATTGTAAAATACAAGATAGTCGTGTATATACAGAACGTATGAGAACCGTACGTGAACTTCCAATTGTTTGATCTACCTTTTGAACTTCAAAATAATACGATTTCATCTAAACTATTACAGGTAAGAAAGTAAATTAGTGGCAGACACAGATGAACCTGTACATGTACATGGCTTGGATGTTGTTTGTACAATGGAATGGCATCTAGTTTAGAAAAGTTTCTTTTTTCACTGTTTTACAGCCTATTATCTTCTGCGGTATCAGATTCTAGATGACCTTTACTCTAATTAGAATAGACATTCTTGTAACTTTCTTCAACAATAGTATTCACAATGTTATCTGCACACAAGACAAAATTTAATTAATTGGAGTTCAATGTTTTTGTTCAGCACCTAGGCTACGTGAGACGTGAACTTATACATTGAGTTGGAATGTGAACCACCACATTGCGTTCAACCTTTAAGATTTTCCCACCAGAAGTCGATGTGAAGTGAATCACAATGTCTTTTTTCTTTTATTTTGCTTTATCATTTAACCTGTAATCTATGAATTTATTATGTATTACACGGAATTGGTGTATGGGCAAGTGTAATAAAATACTTTTTCAAGCAAAAACTAATAATCCTCAGTTGTGCGCTGTTGATCTTTATCAAGACAGTATAGGTACTTAGAGGAAAGGTTTTAAAAATGTTTGAAATTTCAATATAATGTATGCTTCAGGTTTAATGTCACGAAATTGGGGTATATATACTTGATACGGGATCGAGGAATGTGTACACCATGCTACCAAGGAGTGCAGTAGACAATCAGATTTTGACTGTTGAAGTGTGGTGTACGTGGGCAACATCCCGAAAGCAAAAGATACAGAAACACAAAACACTAACAACTTTTCCAGGAGCATAGTCGTGATCGTGCAGTGACATTATCTCACTTCAAAATGCAAGGCATGTCTTTGGTAAGGATCTATTGTGTCACCAAGCATATTATGGAAACTAGTCATGTCTGAAACAACACAAATGCAGGTCCCAGCTTACAACATGTAACCAGATTACATTAGAAAAAAACTAGAAAGTTGTTTGTAAAACAACCAAATATGTCAAATCGATAAACTGGTGCAAAACTGAAGATTTTGCTTTCTTTTGTGATGGAAAAACAGCCGATATTTGGGTTTCGAAAAAGACAAAAGGTGGCAAGGATACTCAATAAGACTTAAAAAAAAACAAGCCATACTGTCGAGAGGTAATTTTTTCATCACCATTCACGATGAAAAAAATCTAATGGAATGCCTCAGAATACTAATGAATATATCTCCATTATAGCAGGTGTACAAATTCCTACAAAAACAATTGTACAGTCGAAATCCAAAGTTCTAAAGAAGATTCTGGTCTGGCAGACAATAACAGGATGGGGACTATCTCCAGCGTATGTGATAGATGGATTCTGAAGAACGAAATGTGTTTCTTAGTATCTGCGGAAAATGTTACCAGGACTGCGAACTCTAAACATTACCGTTCCTATTTCATTTTAGCCTCATGAGACATCATCGTATTATGCACACACTCTCATCCACTTTCTGGAGGACAATCGTATCCCTTATGTTGAGCGTATGGACAAGCCAACGTCAGTGTTCCAGTGCAGACCCATGGTACAGTTCAGGGCCCTGGTCAAGAAGGATATGCTTGCTAAAATATTCCTCTACCAGAATATTACGCAGTTTAAGCACAATTGGATTCAGATTACGAAGCAGTTGGCAACAAACCACGTAAAAGCCCTCTTCGGCAACTTCAGAACGAAACTGCGTTGTGCCGGGCAAAAAGTTCGTGTGCTGCTATTAGAAGAGTTTTAATTTGTAAATCAGTGATGCAGCCTATAAAATATAAATTTTTGGATTGGGAATCTTATTTTATTATTTTTTGTTCTTTACTTTGTGCCAACAATCATACCTGAATCATATCTTAGGAACAAATTTATTGCGCATTATGGTTCCTTTAAATATCACACATAAAAATATCTTTAAAAAGATATTTGACGTGTGTCTAATTAACATGATACTCAGAGACTATTCCTATATAGAAAATAGAAAGTGTTTTATAATTTTTTAGTCTTGTTTTTCTACGTTGTTTCATTTTGATATCACTGATACTCGTCAGGACTATTGATATTGAGAGGAGGGTTAGCTGTTGAACATTGTGTTGTATTCAAATGCTTGTAAATAATATCTAGGGTCAATGCATTCATTTAGGAAAGACTAGAGACCATTGCCGTTTCGTATGCGATTAAGCCATAAAACGTATACTTTCCCACTTTTCTAAATTGAAGAGTTCATGGAAATATTTGGGATAAAAAGTTTGTTTCACGAGTGATTCTGGTAAGCAACTAGTACTGATTAATCAGCTTGTCCCATTCCCCTTAGAGTAAGAAACCACTCTTAAAGAGTTACAGAGGATAAGGCACTCATTGTCATAAATCAAGATAGTATTCTTAGAGTCTTAGGAGGGTGTCTGATGAATGAAAATGTACCAAATAATTATTTTGAAAGAAAAAGATCCCTTTTTACAATGACCTAATAAACTAAACTATAAATTTTGACTATATATGTTGGAATGTATCTAAAGAAAAAGACTATTCAAGTTCTGGATACATTTGGAAGTAAAATGAGAGGAACATGGCATTAGAGCTGTTGCATAATTGTTTGAAAGGTTCTCAGAATGTTTCTAACGCAGAGTCACTCTCTTGTTCATAGTAAGAAATATCCTTACCTTCACCAGTTGTTAATTATGTTGTAAGATTCATCAAAAAGAAAATTAAGCTTTGCTAATAGCTTTCGTAGTTTCCAATCCTTTTTCTTTGGCAAAAATACTTTAGACTAAATGAAAACGAAACGAAAGGAAAACAGAGGGCGTTACTTTTCAAAGACTTTCGCAGACGTTAAACTGACACTTAAGTGATCATCTGTTTCAAGCTAAAAGGTGTAATTTAGCTCTTTTATGAGTTGTTTCGAAAAGCTCGTTTCTCAGCAGAAAATCCTTCCCTTTTAATTTTCTGCTCTAAAGTTTCAATTCTTCTTTTGCGTCTTATTCCAAGAAATCCAAAGGAAGATAAATTATCAGCGCTTGTCTGTTCAATTACACCCTATATGTAAATTGATTTTTCTTCTTTACTTTGATTATCAATTTTTGTAAATGTCAAGCTCTATATACGTACTTAGTCTTCTTCATAATGAAGACAATGAGTAAATTACAGTCCTAATAAAGACTTTTTATGTAATTAGAGAAACCCTATCTTATTTTTTCAATCTTAATGTGAAGTAATACAATTTGGTCAAGAAATTACATTTCTGTGTGATTCCATCATCTTCGGATCTTGAAATTAAATCTATGTTAGAACTCTGTTGAATACTGTTTATGTACGCTTGCCAATATGTCTTTCTCCTAAACTTGGAGTGTGCTTTACTTTTAGTACGTGAGGCCACAGCTTGAATTTTAATGGAAGAAGTTCTAGCATCCAAATGTGTGTTGTATATTTAATATATATGAAACTTCCGTGATTGCTTAAAAACATTTATGAGCATATGTGAGGTTAGTACTTTTACCATCTCATTTAATATTGCCACCTAAATATGGACTAACGTGAAATTTCATATTCTTCATATTTAATCTTAATGAAGAAAAATGTACATTTTTTCCATTTGGAAGACGCAAAATCAAATCAATATTTGATATACTATTAGGTAATATGTCCTATATATTAGGTAAGCTAAAATGTATTGAGCCTTTTGTGCCTGATATGGTGTTAATGTCTCAAATTTCAGGATAGATAAATCACAACGGGAAGGATCTAACGTCATTTGACAGCTGACAGTTGAAGCTAGTAGGTGTGCAGAAATCAGAGGTAAGGTATTGAACCGTGAAAATGAATAAATTTTCTACAAAACTGCGCAATATTTTATAATTTTACTTTTACAAAGGGGTAAATGTTAAGCAGGTCTATGAAGAAATTTGTGCTATATATATGAGCAAAATATGTTATCAAAAGAAAGAACCAAAAGACGGTTCAAGTTGCTTTCGTTCTGAAAATTTCAATGTCCAAGATGCTCCTCGCAGTTGACGACCAACCACAGCGAAAGTGGATAATGTTCTCTCAAAAGTCGAGCAAGACTGGCATGTTAGTAGTTATAGCATCTTCTACGTAAAACCTAAATGACCAAAAGATGAAAAGGGACTTGGCTGGGAGGTTTTAATGTATTCACAGTATAGTCTGGGCTGGAACTGTTGGACTATAATTTGTTTCGGTCCTTGCAGATCTTCCTGAATAATGTTAAGTTCGTTTCAAAAGAGGCTTATGCAAATCATGTGTCACAATTTTTTGCCTGGAAATCATGTATAGTGACGATGTTGCCGAAAAATGGCAGAATGCTATCAAACAAAATAGTGTATAAGTAGTTTCATGTTATCTTCAGAGCACAATAAATGTATTCTCAATTTGGCCTGCAACGGCTCAATACTTTTAGATAATACATTTTAGATAATACTTTAGATTTCATGTACATTTTAATAATTTTTAATATTTCATAATATCTAGATTGAGTTAATAATATTTGGAATTAAGTAATATTAGATATAATATCTAATTCTTTAAATTTCTTACAAATTTAAGGCTCATATCTTTTCTCTGATTTTTTCTTTTTGTATTTAATGACTATTGGTGTAGACATATAATGAATTAATTTTTAACTTTGGTTTACTCAAGTACAAATACAGCTTTTAATAATTAAGTTGTAACTTTTAATCAGATATAAACTTCTTCTTCTTCTTCTTCATCTTCATGAACTAAGTGATTGATAGCTTTTATGCTCTTGTACCTATAATTATAATACATTTTATTTCTTAAATATATTCTGCAATCCAATGAGTTTATTGAGATGTTCCCCATAAACTCTAGTCTAGTCATAGCAATTACATTCATTCAATTTTACTTAGTATTTAGTATTTTCTACTGAAAAGAAACCCGAAAAAATATATACGTAGCCACGTCACAACAACATCTACTCAAGACAATGCTTTTTCATGTTTCCTTATCTACGGATGCTGATAAGAGCTGCCAGATAATTCGTTACTACAGCGTAACATCGAAATTGGTATGGTTAACAATTGCTCTAAACTATTAGTAGTTCATTTGTTACAAGTTTAGAACTAGTATTTATAACATTTCTCGGCTAATCTCTTCGTTTGGAGAAAAGAGGAAATTACTGTATCTAATATCGCAATCACATTAATTTTCTTCTTCCTCTCCATCTCTTAGTTACAACTATAACGCCTGTCATATTTCTACCGGCACATTTCTGCTAATAGTGGCCTAACCACCCTCTTCTCTTGTCAACTTTAATCAATGTTATTCTTCTTTCTTCAATTTTTGTTCATACTAATTCACTAACATTTTGTTCTATACAGCTAATTTTCTCGAACACCCCTGAACACATATTTCAAAATTTACTCATAAAACAAAACTTGTGCATCATAATAAGATTGATAGCCGCTGCAATTTTCTCGATGCAATGTAAGTAGATTTACAAAATTTGATGTAGTTTCTGTGGACAATTTTTTAAATGGAGAAGGAAGCGCTAGGAAAGGATTGACTGATTAGTGAAATGAAAGATGAAAATATACCACATAATTTTGCTGTGTATAAGTTACTACTCTTAAGAATGTATTTGCAAAAATATTTAATTTTATAATATTATAATTAAAAGAGTTTCAATTGAGATCTTCAACAGAACAATTTTACAGACCGCATGGTTATGCAACAGAAAAGCTAAAGTAGAGATCACTGCGACAAACTCGAGATTATGAAGGAAAATATACTAATCATCCTAAATTAGAGTACCGGTATTTGTAACCATAACACTTATAAGATCAATATAATATTATAAACATATTTTATTCACTGTGAGAATTCCTGACACAAGTTACAGACAAGATTCAATGCCCTCAGAAATATTTTGAATAAGTAATGTACTTATTCAGTAGCAACAAGTTGTAGTTATTATTTCCGTAGCTCATACTTTCATTTAGAAAGCGTTATAAACTATGGTTAATGCAAACAACCTAACGTCTCTACGAAACAAAAACATTAAATGAATTAATCCCAGAGGAACATTTCTATCTTCATAACCTTCAGGGAGCATTGTGGTGTCTTGTTTGTACCACCTAGAACAGGAAACAAGTAAAAGATATCTACTTATATCTGTTTTCTTAATTGAAACAGCAAATCAACTTCTAGAGTATGATATTTAAATAGTAATAGTTTTCATAAGCTTTCTTCTTACCAACATAAATGAAATATGGGGTAAGAATACAGTAATACAGAGTTTGAAATTATTTGTTTTCTATAGTGCTGGTCGATCAGTGTTCGATAGCTCACCTTTGATGGTATGAATGTATGGTTAGATCACAGATCATGTGAATTTGCAATGAACATTATATCATATTTGTAAATGTTTTCAGATTCTTCCATTTTCATCAGTATTTCGATTCCATAAATTATGTACTAATTACGCCATTCACTTACATCATCATCGTCTAGTATAGTTGGAGCAAAAACCTTCCATATCTCAAATTTCATTACTTACTTTTTATAATAATATTTGTAAAACTGTCTCGTTCACATTTGCAATAGACTTTCCAAAATTTATTGGATTCAGTATGATACAATCCTTTCTTAGGGAGGCCGAAATTAGTAAAATCTATTACCACAGTTTATGGTTGAATAATTTGAACAAAACACTTGACTAAATAACATTTCTATACTCAACCGATAAATATTCCGTAAAAGTAAGTTAAATATTTTAATCCTTTCTCCTCCAATAGGAGAAAAAGAATTTTGCAAAACTCTTTCTTATTCCATTCTAAGGTTTAACGGAAATAGTTATACAAAATTCAAGTTCATATTGTCAATAAATTTTCAGAATTAGTTTAAGCCAATTCATTTATTTCTTTAATTTTTTTTGAATTTTTACAATATTATTAGTGTTTAACAAAAATAATTGACAAAAGATGAAAACTATACCAATCTATAGATCTTATTGTGCTAAACTAAGTGATATAATTGATTCCAAATCCTCATGCGTCACACATGAGAAAACTGACAAAAGCAAAATTTTAAAGTTATTAATTGTTCTGTACGATAACCATTACATCTATTTAGATAAGGCAGACACTGAAAAATTCATCAAGCTTAACTTACGACACCAAAAAACAGTATACAGCACGGTTAATGAGATTCTGATTCTGATTACCAAATTATGATTAACTTTAAATTTTAGTTTTTGTTTAGCTCTAATGTTGCCTAAAGAAAAGACATACATCAATCTATGTATCGCATCAAGGTAAACAAAATTACATATCTGAGGATAAATTCTCATATGTAGTTTTGGAGAAGATGAATAAAAATGATTTTTTATGGCTGAGAAACATGTCGGTCGTTATAAATATATAAAATATAGAAATCTGCAGTGCAATTGATTGCTTTATTATGGTTCACAACTTCTAGTTTCTATGTACAGTAATACCTTAATAAACGCGGCTATTGTTGCCGCGAAAATTAAAAAAAATATTCAAATCCACTATAATAAAGATAAGTAATGAGTAGTAAAATGGGTGTTAACTATTGCTAAGGATTTTTCAAAACTATTAATTAAATTTTACATTTGAGTTAATACAGAAATACGTTAATATATTAAATAAAATGTGAAAGTTCATTTAGAAAACCAGGAATCTTCTTTAATCTTTATTTATATATTCGTAGTAAATATACACATATTAATTATTCTTCCTTAGAGAACTCTCTTGTAGCCAAGCAGTTAGCATGTGCGTCTTTAGAGTTGCAGACTTTGATTCGATTCCTGTAGGTGTCTCATACGGTTTGAATTCCACGCTAAACTATAAATCCACGTCTCGTATATCTTTTCTGCTGAATGGGAAGCTAAACTCAAAATTAAATCAAAGCAAATTATTCTTCCTTGGATAAAATTGGAATGGGAGTTATATGGTGAATTTTTCCTTTATTTTTTTCTCCGTGTAAAAGTAAGCAGCAACGGATGGAATTTTCAATATCCTGGCAAACTTTTAATTTCATTCCTACTGTTGATTGTTGGAAAGAAATGAAGCACTACAACATCTCTAACTGGAAAGTCACAATTTAAACTTTGGTCGCATATTTAATAGCCTAAATTTTGTCGTCACGATAATTCAAATTTGAAACTGAATAACTGAAATTTTGTAAACCTCATACAGCCAAATTTCAAATTATAAATGGCAAAAAACTCGAATCGTGATGAATGAAACCGTGATAATCAGAGTATTTCTACTAGTTATTTTCAACTGTAATACTCATTAGGGGCTTTTTTATTATTCAAGCGCACATAGCAATTACTTCCTAGAACAGAAAAGGAGAAGAATACAAGGTGTAAAGTACAATAACATGAGAAGAAGTAGCCTTGTAGAGCTGCAAATAAATAGAGAAGCACTCTGTTTGATGGACATGGAATCATGAAGCGTCACACAGGAGGACTACCGCGAGGTTATTCTATTGTCTACCTAATGTCAAACCTATAAACAGCAAGATGACTTCTCTCTAGTAACAAAGGATCTCTAGAATTTGTGACCGACGTACACTCTTTTGAATCTTTTGTGAGTCGGATTACAAAGAACTCTGCTTGTTATGCTGGCCTACCGTACGTGAGAGGCGATGTGTGTATGTTAACACACACACACACACATACATACATACATACATACATACATACACATACAGTATATATATATATATATATATATATATATATATATATATATATATATATATATATATATATATATATATATATATAGTTGTTCCTGAATAACAGAGCACTTAATATATTTTTGTTTTCCAAATACCACAGCATTTCATATTATTCCTACAACAGTGCCAATTATTTTTGATGTAACACACAAAATGTCAGACTTTTATATTATATTAAGGGAAAATTCATGTAAAAGCATTTCCGACAGAAGATAATTCTGGAACTACATTCCCTAAACGCGTCAGTAAGTAAACTGAAAGGTGATGAGAGCATCCAGAGATAGAAATGGTTCTATAAGACTATAGCAATGCAACTTCTTCACTACTGAATAGCATACCTTGTAAATGAGGACATTTTAACAAAATGTTAGTTATTTTCACAAATCATTAAAAAGAAAGTGACTTGAACATTAAAATCAGAGTATAGCTTGCAGAGTTATCGTAAGAAATGATCGTTCTATTCTTTCCGAAGACTGACTGTGATTGTGTTTGAATAATCCTGAAGGATGAAGATGACAAACAACTGTGAATTTGTATATAAATGTATCATCGAATAATGTTTGGAATAGGAAAAGACAAGAATAACGGAACACAAGTTTGGTTTTCAACATGATTATTTTGTCCTTCCCAACTTCATTCAATACACTTTTCCCTTTTATTTCTATCGGTTGTCTTTCTTTATGTGTTTGATCATATATTCCTGAACTTATTACATATATGGGACATTAAAATAGAAAGTTTATTTAGTTTCATTATAGAGTGATAATTATCCATGAATATTTTCCTCATGTGGAAAATGTCAAAATTATGAGATATATTATTATTATTGCTATTATTAAATTCATATTATTGACTTTTGTTGCGAAAGAGGAGAAGAAAATTTTCATATTTTGGTAGAAATTTATTTTTTACTGTCAAAATATTACTTTCTTTCATATAATGTTTCTCAGAAAAAGCTTTGGTGCTGGTCAAATCATATTGCGTGCTGTGAACTAGATGTGTACTATTGTTTCATTAAGCATGTTGGAGAGTTCCCGTGTTACCTGCCTTTTTTCTTTTTGATAGCACGAAGCAAGAACTTTAAAGTTTGCTTTGCATGATTCCAACAGAGTTGAAGCAAAAGAGAAAGAGAGAAAGAGAGAGAGAGAGAGAGAGAGAGAGAGAGAGAGAAAGAATAAGAAAAAGAGCTACATAACAAGGTGTATCATATAAATGTGGTTGGTAGACTATCAACAGGTAAGTCTCCTGTTGATTCTTTCATTTATATGTCACGCAATAGCGTTTTCCTCACTGGTAGAAACTAGAATTTTAAATGCACTTGTGTAGAGAGGTAAATTAAATATGGACCCTACGTGAATTTTTCTTTTATTATTTGAAACAATTGTGGATAAAATAAAACTAACGCTTTCGTAATACAGTAATAATTTTCTTCATAACAGAATCGTGTTCTGTATTTCTGTTGTGTACAAACTTTCACTTATCACAGGTTAACTGCACCATTACTTATCACTGGTTACCTTACTGATTGCTAGAAGTGATCCTCTTTCAACGTTCTGAGAACTATAGACTCTCGTCTTGGAATTATACCTTCATATTGTCTACGATGAGAGCAATGCTATATTGCTGAAACTATAATAGGATTATGAATATAAATAAATGCTTTAGTCAGTTTGAATTTTTGTTTAATTTATAAGTACTTATAAAGCAAGAACAAACAGCAATCAGTTTTATACTGAGGGAACGACTGAAATTGTTGAGTTTCTTATTTTCCTCTACACATCATACCGAGTTGTGATTTATAGGTGAAGAATTACTAGAATAGGTCATGTAACAAACTAATGAATCCGTAAGGAGTTATATTTATATAGTTGCTACCTATAAATACTAAAATGTGTTCCATTAAACATATCGCTGCAATAAATTAAATAACTAACCTTTCAGTGTCACTGTATTTATCCCAGTGATATGACTTTGAGAGCGGCTCCTGCTCTCATTCTTCTTCGTTCAATATATAAAGGACAATGAAATACAATAACTCGCGTATTTGAGAACACAAGTAGCTGTTTATAAAACGCATATCATCATGTACAAAATAGTTGTCTAACTAACCCACCATCCGGGCTCAAGTGTGTCATTTGGCAAATTATTATTTACATTGTTATATTCTAACTTATTTGTGCATATTGCTGTAACAAAATTGAAAAAAAAAACAAAAAAAAACTAAACTTCATCCCCACTTTATTGAAACACGTACCTATCATGTTAAGTAATAATTTTCACGTCACGAATATCGAATCTACATTTTTCCAAGGGGCCGCGGTGGCTCAGTGGCAGAGCGTTCACCTCTGGTGCATGGGGTCCCAGGTTCAAACCCTGCTCACGCTAGGTGAACTTTGTGGTGGACAAACACCGTGTGCGTGGATTTCCTCGTGATTCTCCAGTTTCCTCCCACTTTCATCATTCCACCATTTCATTCATTTCTCATAATCACCGTCTCCTTTAGCCTAGCCGGCATAACCGTGGGAAGTAAAACTCAAAAATTTTATTTCATTTTTACATTTTTCCACACCAACCACGAGAACGATTAAATATATGTGTGCAAGGATCCATGATTTAATCAAAGAGAGGACAATAAATTTTTATCTACCAATTCCTCCATCCTAAACTACGATCAAGTACCGTACGTTCCATTTTATATAGCGTAAATTTCAAACTCAAAGACACTGTAACTCGTTTGTTAGCCCATATACATATAGAACTCGAAAAAATTTCTTCTGACCTAGACGCCAGTTCTGAAAACCAGACACCATAATAGTATAAATCCAATTTGGTATATAGGCCTACATGGTTTATCCTTATGTTACAGTTATTGGTATAAAAGTAAAATCTTACTACAATCTACAGGCTATCCTTCAAAGCTAACAGCAACTGAAGGAGTTATGAATAAAGATTTACAAAACAGTAATATGTGTTTTATGTTCATGTCTTGTACATGTTTTGTATCTTGTAGTTTGAGTACTCAAATGACAATTGTCCACTTTTCTGGATAGACAAAAATTATATAAAGAGGGACCATTCATGTTAAACTTCAAGGTAATCTGAAAACTTGGAACTTTATAGCTAATTATTATACAGTAATTTGGTTTTAATCAATATTTAAAAAAAAGAATAACTGTCAGCTAAAAACTGGGAATACTAACATTAAAAGCGTTAGATGGCAAACTCGTATTTTCAGTCGCTATGGTGACCTGGTGCCTGTTATTTTAGGAGCCATATATATATATATATATATATATATATATATATATATATATATATATATATATATATATATATATATATATATATATATATATATATACAGGGTGGAAGGTAACTCCACCGAAACACTTTGCGAGACGATTCCTTATACGAAATAAAAGAAAAAAGTTCTAATAAACATGGGTCGACAAACATCTCCTTTCAGAGTTATGAACCGCCGAAAATTCGAAAAATCACGTTTGAGAACGCCCTAGTTTAGAAACTATAAGACCTATCCCAAGCGGTTTAAGGAGTTACACATTAACTAATATGCTCTCTATCTAAATATTCATGTTTCAGAATTCACAGATACCAACGAAATGAACACACCATTAGTACTTAAAGGAGTATTCCTATACCTCACCTTCCTTTTTACAGTTCATTTCGCCGATAATGGAGGATGATAAAACATGAATATTTAGATCACACACTAGTTCCTGTGTAATTCCTTAAACTACTTGGAATAAGTCCAATAGTTTCTAAACCAGGGCGTTTTGAAACGTGATTTTTCGAATTTTCGGAGGTTCATAACTCTGAAAGGAGATGTTTTTCGACCCATGTTTAAGAGAACTTTTTTCTTTAATTTAGGAAAACGAATCACCTCCCAAAGTTTTTACCTTCTACCATATATATATATATATATATATATATATATATATATATATATATATATATATATATATATCATTATTACCTATTACAGAGCCATTGCTCCCTTCACAATAGCTATTACAGGTACTTTCCTTGTAAAATTACACAGTAAAACTAATAAAAACAGACATCACAAAAGAAAAGAATAAACAGACTGAAAAGAAAAGTAACAAACGTATACAGAATAATGAAAGAAAATAGTACATACATTCAATACATTACATAGTAAAAGAGTAAATACATCGTTTTGTTATAAATGTGTAATACATGAATACATGAAGAAAGTGCAAACCGTAGATATCCCTATATATAATTACATATATATTTGATATTTGTTTTGTAGTTGTAATTATGCATGGTCCAAATCGCATTGCAAATTAGTAGGTCCTCATTAGCTACAAAAGTACTGTTTTATTTGTTAATGTATTCTTTTATTATGGTAATATAATATTCAATATTCATTATGATTATGCTTTCTTGTTATCCTTACTATTTTCGAGTTTTGATGTACGAGTGTATTAGATTTACAACAGTGAAAAGGTAATCGAACTCGTAGATTGTGCTTCCTAATATTAAAATTTAATGAATGTAATAGTTCCTGACTATCGACCAAACCATTAACTATTTTGTACAAGAATATTTGATCAATTAGTAACAACAGTAAATATAAGCGACAAAAATCATGCATACTGTTGATTATTAGGTGTACTACCCACAGATATAAATTTAAAACTAAGAGAATAGAAATATCGTTGTTTCAGTGTACAAGATAGTCATACAGACTACTCACAGAATAATTAATAACTAATGTATTTATTATGAGAAAATGCACGTTCTACAAAAACGAGGCCAAACTAGGTAGATCATCAACTTGGAGAAGCATCTAAGTTAACAGGTTTTACTGTACTCCATTTGTCAGGTTCTCATGTGTGTTTGTTATTTATTGTTATATCTTCATACTCTGAATGTTATTCATTGACCTTAATTTGTATTTGCCATAATTTTCTTTATTTTGTACGAAACAAAACTTTTATATATGAAAAATGAAACAACAATGCAACCATTCTTGCATATTTATAGTTTATTATTTTTTATTATTATTGTTTTTCGACTACGAGTCGAATTTTTCAAAAAAAAAAATATTATTGAATATTTTCAAGCTTCTCTGGAAAGCAACGATATGACCTCTTCCCTTTCACAATTCATACTACATGTACTTTACTAAGATTTTGTGCTATCACCAGAGTTTAAAGTATGAAGTATTTTCAGGATTATGAGCCACCTGTTTAGTGCATCTCTTCTTTGCTATTTTGTTTTATACGTGCTAATGTTAACTCTCCTACAGAAATCCCGGAAGTGTTCTTGTTAGTTATAAAATGTTTATTAGAGTACATACTTGACCGTACCAGAGTATTTTGAAAATTGACAATTGAATCTTTATGACATACTACAAGAGTCCATAAAGCTAACATAATGTTTTGGAGGAACTCTGTTAAGGTTCCATCTTTGGTTAAATTAAATTTTCTAATGCCTAAAGGAGTAGCTGGTTCTCTATCTCTTCTCTTTAGGACCTTCACCGTATCTGAGTTCTAGAGAACCCTCATGGGGATTATACTTTAAGTAACACACGAACTCTTTATATTGTCTTCAATTTTTCATCGTAAGTGTCTCCAAAGGTTAGTCTCACAAGAGGGACATCTTTCAGTTGTTGTTTTTTACTTTCTTCATCTTTTAACTCCTCCTTCATACCCTTCTTTGTTTAATCATTAACAACTTCATGTTTTTGCCTAGAGAACTTTAATTTAATATTCATGCTTTTCAATTTTCTTAACAGTATTGTATTTTTCCTACTAAGATACCTTTTTTTTTTCAAGAGAAGTGTTTTGTACAGCGATGAAAAATTATGTCTCTTACAAAGACAACAGCTTCATTTAATTTCAAACAATTGAAACAACAGCTTCTGCCTTGATTGCAATGGGACACATTCCTTGCGTACTATCATATGAGAGATGCCGAACATTATATCTTAAAAAGAACAGAAACAGAATTAGTTTTCTGATCAATTAGGTGGTCGTTATTATCTAAGCCAAATGTATTAATATGTTGCTTTTCAAAATTTCTAAGTTAGGAAAGTTTGAAGATAAATGAAGGGTTTGAACGTAGAAAGTGAAGATACAATCATGATGTATTACACAATAAATGGGAAAACATTTATTTCATTTTATGTAACATGAAATAGATTAAAATATGTTAATAAGTTTAAAGGTTATATAGGCTTATTTTATTCCTTCTGATGTATACAAATAAGTAACGAAATTTTAGGACAATCGAGTCATATTTACAGGTTTCTCCATTTTGCTTTTTTTGTTAGTTGTTGTCAAACCTTTCAAAACAAAATGACAGTATTTGTATTTTCAAGTTACAAAAACGCTTTCTTCAGTAGAGTGGAAACATTTTTATGAATGATTTCAACCAATCGAAGACTAAACTGCTTCTGTTCCTCGTCTTTTGTCAAGGCTTCGTTATACTTTTGGATGAGACTTATACCTTTTTCAGCTACATCATCATCACAGCCATTTGTTTTAATAATTCCCAGGATTATCTCGCCATTTAGTGAACATAATGAAACCTACGAACTTATATCTATCCGGTTATTAGCACAGCTGCTGTGTTAAATTACATTGTAGCCTTGACTTCTATAATGTGGTATACAGGAATGCAACCTCCTAAAAATTCTAGCATTAGATCATTGGTAATACTACAAGAACAAAAAGATTTAAAATGGAGCGACCTGTAAATATTGAGCAATAAAGCTGAAATTTTGCAGGTAAGTAGCTTATGACTCGAGGAAAAAAGTAAGCCTTGTGGAGGATTGTTTTGAACAAATTGACTTTTTTTTGCATTTGGTTTTGGACCACCCTAATATATATATATATATATATATATATATATATATATATATATATATATAGATTGCGTTTTAGATTTTACTTCTCATTCAATGTTTACGTCTCATACAATTCCATTGATGAAAAATAACATGAACTGCCAGTATACAATTCAACTACTAAATATAGCTATACTAACTACTAAATATAGATGATCAATATATTGAACAGTCCTGTTCAAAAATTGTGCCCGTCCACTTTTCTTCAAGAAACCTTATAATTTTTACCAAAAACGGAAATAAATAAAATAAATGCAGGTCTTCTTTGGGTCTTGTAAATATTTGTTTCAAGTCAAAACAATAACTCGCTCTAAGCACGGTTGTGAGAACACGAGTCGTAAAAGATAAATGAGTGGCCAGGTTGTTTTGAACAAGATTCATCAATTTTAAAATATTGTAACGGACTGTAAATAAATTGAATGAGTAATTCTAATCGATATATTTTATTTCCAATAGGTACAAAGTTTAGTATTATCTTTAAGAAAGAAAGAAAGAAGGAAGGAGCAATCAAAAACAGTAAAAAAAGTTCAAAGAGGAGAAGTACCTAGCGAAATTTACCAAAAGGAATATTCGGTTAAAAAAAGTCAGTAGGAATTTGACAGTAAATTATATTTCACGAAATAAATAAAATTGTACTCAGAATCTGAACAGTTATGTACGCAGAATTTAAACACAAAGTGCAAGAAGAAAGTATCAGATATATTAAATGACCTATCAGTTTTATAATTTGATAGAGTGGCGGAGTATTTGTAACTCCAATGACATATTAACATTGGATAGAAATCACAATATGCAGTGAAAGTTTGTTATGAACGCGTGAGATCTTATCAATGCGTTAAGTTTTAGTGCTTCATTTGATTTCTTTTTTACTTTTAAAGATATCAATAACAATTACAGTTATATACACAATTTCACTTTTAAAGATATCAGTAGTAATCTTAACGAAATTTTGTTTTGAATCAGACCATGACCTGGTTAATAAGCATGTGATTTTTTTTCTGTATAGGCTTTCGGTTACCAAGTTATTGGTCATCACAATTAGAGTTTGGTCTTAGTCAAAGTTTCACAAAAAATTAAGTAATTGTTATTTAGAACTAGAGTTAGGGGAATACTTGGAACAAATCTGTTAAGCGTTTCAGATTAAGGTAAGTGAATTAGAGTGTACTGAAGATTTGAAGAAATCAATGAAGAATGAATATTTTTCGCATTCAGGAAAGAGGAAACTAATATTTTTCGCATTAGTGTTTAAGGATGCGTGATTAACGAATAATCTTTAGAATATACCTAGCGTCAAAAGTGCTACCTTCTCAATTGAAACCAATAACAAATTGGTTGAAGTTCGTATCAATGGATATGATTCACTGAGAACTTACAGTTAACTAGCATTCATAGTTCCTGGAATTACTCGAGACATCTCCAACTTTAAGAGTTCTGAATTATGCTTACGAGGAACTTATTAATATGGCGGGACACCAACATATTCAAAACAATTGGACGCAAAAAATATAAGATATCGATATGGTTTTATTTCTATAGTTTTTCCTGTTGGCACTAATGATATTATTCTTTGATCAGATCAATGGTTCAAAACTTTTGTTAAACCGCCAACAAATTGACGCTGAAATTTTTCTATTATGTGGTTTTTAGTATGTTTTCATTGTATTTCTCAATAATAAATGTCAATGTCTATTATCTTTAATAAATTATTTCATGTACAAATTTGGGTATGAGGAACCAGGATTTGGCCATGTCCATAAGTGTGTACCAGTCAAGGCTTACCAAAGATGGCAACTTCAGTTCCCTTATGTGTTGTTTCGGTTGGAATCTTATTCGTACTAAAAGTCACAAAGTGTCAGTATCAGTAGTCTCTATTGTAAGAGGTAGTGAAATTCAACCAAACTTCCATAGAAACATTTAATGATACTTCTGTTGAGCTCATACATTAAAAATTATGAGGCATTTTATTAAATTTATATCAGAATTTTTATTTTGCATTCTGCAATTTACTTAAAATATTGTAGACGCATGTATGTGCTTGTTAGCAATATAAGAAATCAGTAAGTCATAAACGCATATACACATACATATGAAGGCTGCTGGTAAAGTTTTCACTAACTACTTATAATGGCGCTAGTGTTCCGATATTATAAAATTGAAAATAATAAATTTTTGTATCTTTTAATCATCTTTGATTGTTTCTTTATTACTGTTCGATTATTTCCACGGCAATATGAAGTACCTCAGAAACCACTTTTCGGAATGCGTCAACAACTGGTTCAGGCGACACAAATCGTTCACCACGCGTCTTGTTTTTCATATGTGGGAACAAAACGATGCCATTGGCTGCTAAATCAGGAGAGAACGTACGATGAATCATTAATTCTACTTTTTCTTTCCTTTTATTTTACTGGAAAGTAAAATCAACAGTTTGGTGTGTTGAATGCGAACTGGCGTTGTACCAGTGAAGAATGATGAGACATTTTTTTACGCAGTTCGTGGATAATCTGTGGTCAACAAATCGGAATCTATCATTCATTGTTTACATTCTTTTAATCTTCTAATGTTATGACTTCTATGTACGTGTCCTGTGTAACCGGAGAAATAAGATGGACGGGTCGGATTCGTGTGAACAGATCCACATTTCGTCTCCTGTATCAATGTAATACACCAAGCTTGCATTTAGCTCGGTTAAATGTTTTAAGGATTGCTTTACACCAATTGATACGAGCCAGTGTTTGAACCTTGATCAAGTTGTATGGGATTCAGTGTCTTAATCTGTATCTGTATCTAATTCAGTATCTTATGAGATTCAGTATCTTAAAGACTTAAAAGTTTCTGTACGTTTAGGTGAACATGCAAAATTGTATGTTTTGCTTGCATGTGAGTAATATATTACATACTTATCTCTCTCAATCATTTTGCATACAGTGTCAACCTTACTGATAGCGATTGACGTAGATAGACGACATCCAAAATTTAACACTGAGAAACATCCAACCACGCTGGAATTCAGAAAACAAACCGTACAGTTTTATTAAATGGTTCCTCTTCACCGGGAGTTAAGTGAAGTAGTTAGATGCATTGTTTAGGTTTTCATAAAAAAAAACTACTTGAAAGTGTTTATGAGAAATTTTCATTTCTCACACAAAAATATTTCTTCAAACAGGTGTGAAAAATAAACGAATAGGCTTAAACAAACAATCAAAGATACTGTAAACACAAAAAGATCTATTCATCCGAATTTTATAACAGAGGAACAGTAGTGTACTGTAAGTAGTCTCTTGCGGAAAATTTTCCTGCAGCCTTCGTATATACAATGATATAATTGGAATAGGAGCGATAAAGGGGGTCATCAATGAAAGTTTTAATGTTTATTACTTGTTCTGAAATCATATAAATCATTGACATTAGAGAGAAAAGGGACTTAGTAATTGTAATTTGAATGAAATATAAGTTTTCTTTCTGTACGAAATAAGGGAGAAGAATATTAACTGTACGTAAGTAGAAACCAAACAAAATGATCAATTTTTAGTTTTCAACGTTGTGAACATGTATATACGGGGTAAGATAGAACTACAGAGTGCTTGAAGTCGAAAATGTACAGGGGCCTACAAGCTAAAGAGCCCAACCCTAAGCAGGTAAATTTTTATTTATTTTCATAAATATTTCTTTCCAAGAAAACGTTCTTAACATTAAACAGTTTAAACAAATGGTATTCATATCTATAATTATATCAATGTATTCCACTCCTAAATTTCAACTCATTACCATAACAAACTCATTAGATTTCTGTCTTACTTATATAAGCAGCACTTTTTCTGGTAGACGCAACGGTATGAAATACCGGCACTTTTATTTTCAGTTATTAAAGAGTACTTTTATACCCTTTCTTTTTCTTAAAAACAAAAGCTTTTCGATAGCCATATCAATATTTTTGTCTTCACGAAAAATACGAGGCCTATCAGAAAAAGTACCCGACCATGATCCCGGAAAACTAATAAAGTCATCTGACGAATTTTCTTGTCCTAATCCTCCTCAAACTAGTTCCCTGCTGCTTCCACGCACCGAGTTTGGTAGCCTTTCTAGTGCTGGAAACAGGCCTGGAACCTCTAATCGGAAAATACTACGAAAAAAAAGCCGTCGCGTTGCTCTAGATCTCTTCTCGGGTGCGAAAGCGAGTTTCTTTCTGGTACCTTTTGATATTTGGGAAGCTGTAAAACTATCACGAGGCTATGTTCCGAGAGTAGGAAGCTTGATGATACATTAAAATATTGTGCTGTGGTGAAAAGGACAACCACATGACCTACATGAACGGAATCATTATCCTAGTGAAGTCTTTGGAATTTCTAAGAAAGAATCTAGAAATGGATCCGTGAGGATTCTCATATAAACTTGCTATGCAAAAAGTTCATCCTCTTACCCTACCAACGTTAAAAAATGAAGATGGCTCATTTACTACTAATAGAGAGGACACATTATCGAAATTAAGCAACAATTTTTCCCCAAAGATAATCAGAAAGACGATACGGAATAACAGAAAGAATTAAGAAGCAAATATTTGCAATCCATCACATTGGCAGCAGAAGATGTCGAACTAACGGTCAAAGAGGAAGTTGAAACAATAATTAACAAACTAAAAACTAAGAAAACCTTCAGGATTAGATGGCATAGTAAATGAGCTCTACAAAAATAAAAAGAATATTTGGACTGCATATCTAACAAAAGTGTTCAATACCCTACATAGGAAGCAGACTTGATAAGCAGACTCTCTTCCAGAAAGCTTTCCCAAAGAGCAAAGGGCAGAAAGAAAAATCAAAATTTCAAGAAGCAGCACTGGGATGGATTGGTCATATGATTAATTCCCATCGTGATGACTCCTCGTTCGTGAATTTCGTGGCCAACCCCCTTAAGAAAAGTGTCATCTTGGCGTTTCCATTAAAGAAACTAGTCTTACTCAAGGGCACAAAATCAACCACGGATGAATTAAATAGAACATTTTCAAACACAAAATATGAAGCACTGCACATAAATATTCTACTATTAATACGGACTCAAAGTTACAATTTAAACTACCGTGGGATCATAACAGTAAGTAAATTCGAGTGTATTAACAATTACTCGTTAATTATATAAACATAATCACTACTAAATTACCGCATAATCGTATTCAATAAAGGACTTAAAAGTAATGTAGATGTCCCTATAGATCCGCAAATCTTTCTCACTAAATCTAATGGGAACGCAAATATCAGGATAATTTATAGAAACGTGAAAGATAGTTACTGGGATGCATAGAATATGACATAACGGAAAGATGTCAGCAAATGTCTATCTCTGTTTTTGATTTGCTAATCTTCAAAATATCAACTAATGCCTATCTCTAATTGGTAAAACACTACCCACGGTATTTAAAGGGAGCTTTTACAAATGTAGTTTTTTAATTTGGCTTTCTCAACTCGGTTGTAGTCACTGATAACCAAAGTTACTTAAAATTAAAATATAGTATTATTCTTTCTTAGCTACTAACATATTCACACATAACTTGCAAAATTTCTATAACTTCCAAATGTAGGCAATTTGACAATACATCGCTTGTTTCGATTCTTGTTGCACATGGTTATGAGCAAATTTAGGTAATTTTCGTGTCAGATCTGGCTGGAAGTATGATCAAATTTTATTTGAATTAAAATTATACATATATTTTTGGTTTCTAGATTTAACTTTAAGTTGGGATACATAGAGTAAATAGAAAACATATGGACAGATATGTTCTAAAGTAAATAAATGCTACAGTGAGGGATTTGAAATATGTAAATGTATACATACGCAAGTTCTTTGTGCTTTTCTGAAGTCTATCAAGATAACACATGTTCATTTACTTTAAACATATAATATATATGTAGTAAATGAAATGAAACAAAATCTTTGAGTTTTACGTCCAACGGTTATGCCGGCTAGGCTAAAGGAGACGGTGATGATCAGAAATAAATGAAATGGTGGAACGAAGAAAGTGGAAGAAATGCGGGAGAACTCCGAGGAAACCAACGCACACGATGTTTGTCCACCACAAAGTTCACTTGGCGCGATCTGGGATCGAACCAGGGACCACATACACCAGAGGTGAACTCTGTACCACTGAGCCACCGCAGGCCCCTATATGTAGTAAATTCTTAAGAATAAATTCATTTATTGCAGGTGAATGTGTGATTTTATATTCGAGAATTACGGAATCTTAATGAATGACATCAGGCAGGCTTTGGATTTTCCAGATTTAGTTTATAAGCATCATATGCAGACCAAAATCATATATCAAATGAAGGTTAAATGGATTGAATTATGAACTACTTCAGATCATAAATCCGCCATTGCTGAAAATCATTAAATCTTTAGAAATACGGCAGGCAACATTTAACTAAATTGCTACTCAATTCATGTGAATTTTCTATTCTACTAGCAACTCTATTACAATATTTAATTTGTGTAAATATTTACTTATTTCAACTGAAGAGTGTAAGCTTACTGAGAGATGACAAACATGAAATATTGATTTCCCAAGATAAATTAAAACAGAAATAATTAAATGCGTTCTGTAGAATATCAGATTCATGGTTATTTGTAGCTTTAAGCTGATTACGAAATAACTAGAAGGCCTACTTAAATTAAATCTCATTGAATTGAACTCGTTCATTTAATTTTTATAATTGCAAGATAGATGCTCTAATTACAGTCCGTTTTCAATTTTTTGTTGCCTCGAGTTTTCTAACGTTCAGCTCACTTCTGTATGTGTGTGCAATGACAAATCGTATGTGAAATTCACTGTGTCGTTTTTCTTTATTATTCTGTTTTCTTCTTCCGGAAGCTGTGACGCTTAATTGCTTCTCTCTCTTTCTCTCTCTCCCTCTTTGCCTATTTCGCGTTTCTCTGATTCGCACATTCTCTTTTGTTCGTCAATTAACAGCATATTTGACAGGACGCGAAAGCATTCCTATGGCTCGCAGCAAAATTTCCCAAACTAACAAGGGAGTTGACTTTAATTCATGCAAATCGGGAGTCTGGCTACAAATAGAGAATTTCAATGTTTCCCTTTCCTCTCTCTATCTCCCACTCTTTATTTCTTTTGCTTTATACCGTTTCATCAAGTGATTTCATCTCGAGTCATTTTAAGTCCTTTGTTTCATTCAGATGTCCCGTTTGTCGAGAAAAGGAACCTATAATTCTTCCTTTGTTCGGGAAGTGCCGTTTTTAATATAGATATTCATTCAATGTACTACATTGAGTTTAAGGATAATGTATCTGCCACAGAATGGAAATTACAACAACAATAGTAAAGAAAAACTATATGATCTTACAGAGAGGCATATCTTTCACTAGATATACTTTTTAAATCTTTCTCTGATCTCTCGTAACGTATGGCATTATCACTGCCCATCGTAGCAGCGTTGCAGGCCATACTTATACAGAAGTAGGTGCACAAAGGCGAATGGTCATAAAAATTTAAATCTGTAAATGCATCGCTACTTTAAAACTAACAAGCACAAATCAGTCAACATTTTAAAACTATTAGCAGTATCATAGGGCGTAGAAAAGCAACCATTTGAACATAGTGTATATGAATTTGCTTTAATTGGTTTACATTTAGGTGCACGTTTTTAATTATATTTGGCAAAATTGAAAGACATTTAATAAAATATAGGTAGATAGCCATCAATTAGGAAATGGTAGAATGTGCTCTCTTTAATATTCGTAGGTGTCTATATATATATATATATATATATATATATATATATATATATGTATTAAAATCATCCTTATTTTTCTATTCTGAGTATTTTTGTGTTTCATCCCATAAATTGGTTCTATATCAGACCAACGTAACCCATGGGAAAAAATGCTCAATTGAATAATAGGAAATTATGCCCCAGGGATCTGAAGTTTCATTACATTTACACTATTCAATATAAGGCAAAACTATCTTGTAAGTTAGAAAAGACAATTTTAAGTTGATGAGCTCATAAGGCAATAACTATTAAATGATTAAAGTTAAGTTGGAAATAACATCAGATTTGTGTTTGTGGTGAATAGCTACCCTGAAACGACTTGTCATGTTACCTCTTTGTTACTAAAAGTTTTGAACCTGAATCCAATATGGCGGACTTAAGATGACCATCGTAGCACAGTATAGTAGAAAGTGGAGTTCTATGTCCATTATCATTATCCAGGATATGGTGTCACTCCATTTATCCGTTTCAAAAATACAAGGTACCTTTCCCACATATTATATAGTATTAATGCATTAAGCATGAGGTCGCTTGGGACGCTATTTAATGTTATTCATTTGAGCTATTTTTTCTTATAGTTTATTTTGGTCTAGGTGGTTATTTGCATTATCATAAAGATAATTGAGAAATTAGTTTCTTCTCGATATTGGATATTTTCTGTATATTTCTCATTTTCGTAAATTTAGGCTACCCCTGTAAACCATTTCAAAATCAAAGGTAGTCGTTTTCTTGTAGCTACTGGACCCATTACGTAAAGTACTTTATTGAGTTCCTTCAATGTAGCTTCTATTACGTTCGTAGAACTGCTGCCATTTGAAATGTTTATTGTTCTCAGTTAAGTTTCCGTACAAGTTACCGCAATCGTGCAAACTCAGATTTTAGCGGGAATGGCAGCCCTTCCTCTTGGTTTGACGCACAAGTTTATAATCAATGTTTTTCTGACGATAGCAGAGATGAGCTTAGCCTTTGCGAAGCGCAAGGCAAGGGATCTCCACGGGCTGTTACATGACACAATATCAAAAAGTAAAAATTTGAACGACAAATATCATCCACCGAAATATCCTCAAGAAAATATAAACTTATTCTTTGTTTAGAAATCGCAATATTATAGAGTCATTTAACATAACCAATATCTCGTGTATATACTGTATTTTTTTCTTTAAAAAAATTCCTACTAATTTCTATTGCTTATCATGAGTTTTGTAGTTTCATTTTGCGTATTTCTTCTAAGATAACTCCTGAATTCTAAATTTTATGAAGCTACAAACCAGCAATGACAAATATTGATTCTCTCAAATGTATTTCCAGCACTATTATTCTGTTGAGATTTGAATCTGAGATATGCAGTACTTAGTTGTCTTACGTTTCAGTACTTATTCGAGATCAAACTGACACTCTTGGTGACGCTTGTTGGCTAGCATGTGATCCTTTATCTGGTTTCGATTCCTAATGGGAGATCATTAGAATTTGAACATATTCGGAATTCTACCGTAAGTTGTAAGTCTACGTATCATAGTGGTGTATGTAAAAGTGTTCAAAGTTTTAACTTACCTTGTGCAAGGTATTATACGTTTATTCGATTAAAAGTGAACAAACAATATTAATTGTAATTTATTAGATTGTAACAAACCTTCAATATGAATGTAAAGTTAAATACATGACATTTCTTTAACTGATCATATAAACGGTCTTACATTGATTACTAATTATAAACGCCAATGTTAAATGAAAGCAGCATTTCATTCCTCAGATGTTCATAAAATGACGATTTGGCAACATTGACATACCTATAATTAATTGTTTATCAACTATAAGCGTTTACTGTTACGAAATTGTGTGAATACGTCAACGCAGATAGCGTTCACTTGTCTAAATTCCTAACAAGAAATGACCGTATGCAAAAATAAACATTTATCTCACTAAGATACGTAAACCTGAATCGACCTGAATACGTATAATGACCTGAATCGATATAAACTTGGGAGCTTAACACCTTATTCATGAAATTCTACACACGCTATTGAGATCTCATATAGGTGCTGAAAAGGGGCGATAAATTTCAAAAATCTAACAAAATCAGATATTCCCCGTATGACTCAGAACGTCATAGAGTACTTCTCTGATAAGTACTGATTTATACGAATGCTACGGAGCGAATTGATAGGCAACGGGACTCACTAATATTCCGAACACTTAGATGGAGGGAAAACGGAAATATTTTTATTCATGGTTCCGAGTTGGTATACTGCAGATGGGCTACTTATAGAACTGTGATAGGTTTGACTATTCTGGAATTTTTTACGTTTAGAATTACATTAAATAATTCGTAATATGTTTTCCACAAACGTTTAAAAAATGAAGAGTATTACTCTGAAGCGTGAGATTCCGGGCAGTTGCTCTCTTCGCCATATGTAAAGACCGCCATTTTACAATAGCGGGATATTCTATTCTACTCTGCTCATTGAAACATGAGGAACACTTAATACACCCTAAAGCAAAAATGATAAATAACTCATCTCGTGTAAAACAATTTTTATACAGATGCAGTAGTGGAGATTTTGCTTTCCAAGTATGTAACAGTAGAAAGATATTAACATACTGTGAATCAAATTATTTAATCTTTATGTCCAAAGTTTTCACACATTGTAACTATTCATAAAATTATTTTGTTACTCCAGCAACTATGACAATAAGTTATCAGCTACTTCAATATATAACTGATTGTTGTTTCTAATGTACTCGTAGTGTATTTAGATACAGCATTAGTTATCCCAATGAATTAATGTAGCCTGTCTACGATGTCTTGATATTTCCATACACTGTAACAACTGGAGCTTGTAAGCTAACACAATTCTATATTCATATCTATTTACAACAGTATATCTAGAATAAATAGTCTCTAGTTAATATCTTAATATTTGATTATATACTTGTTACTGTTTTAACTTTGTTTTAACCTCTGCTAGTAATCAAGTCATTGTTATTGAATTATATTTTAAATGTTATACAACTCTAAGTACAGATTTACTATTTATAAAGAACTGAGCAGGAGAGTCTGTTGGTCAGAAGAAAAAGAATGACATACGTAGGATTACTATCAGAGAAACTGAAGGTCCAATAATGAGAAAAGCTCGACAAAGAAAGCAGAAGTGCCTATTTCCATTGCCTTGTACTTGTATGAAATGCCTTCATTTTAAAATTGTGATACGATTTCTGAATCGATTCGTGAATCAAACTAATATTAAATCATGTGTATTTAACAGTTGCTTTTTGAGCTATCCATAAAAGAAATTAAATTTTAGCATAAGTATCACTAGTAATTTTAAAGAACTTAAAAGGAAACTATTTATTTACTTACAGTTCTGTGATATAAAAGCACGCATCTTTCTTTCAACCAAGAAAGCAAACTTACCTATAAAAAAGATATAGAATATAATAATTAACAAGTTGTCTTTAAAAAGTTTTTACATTTTTACACAAGTTCTCTTTACATTTTTGGTAAATCAAATGTTTATGGCTGAAGCATTAAGAACTTTGAATGCTAGTTTCAAGATGGTTTCATCATTTGATATTAATTTACGTAAGAGTAACTGAATGGTGACGACTGTCTTGTTAATGATAACATTTAAATTACAATTAACAGAATATATCATCGTTGAATAAAACACATCACCTTGACTTCGTAGCAACGAATTACTAAATACTGTGAAAGAATACCTTGTTCTTTTTGAAAAAAAAAATACAATTGAGAAATCTTCCAAAATTTAGAGAGAAAGATACAATTTTCAACATTTCAAAAATAGGTGGAGTAACCGTTCTTTTTACGGTAAGAACAGGTTTGGGGAGAGTATTTGAACCATCCATTAGGATACGCATTTGAATGAAAATGTAATGATAAAAATCTTCAAACACTCGACTCTCACCTCTTCTTAATACTGATGGGGGCTGAACTTGAACCTCAATGGTATGGGAGTTTCATTATTCATCTTAGCGACTCGAAGAACTATGGAATGGACATTAATATCGGCCGTTTTCAATAGTTTTCATATGACATCCTCTCCCTCCCCATGTCAATGGGGTGTGAGTTTGGATTTAAATGGAATTGAGAGTCTTATTATTCATCTCAGTGATCCAGAAAACTATTGATTTGATAATAATATAGGTCGTTTTAGATTATTTTTACATAGCCTCTCACCCAATCCTCTCAGTTTCACGCCTACAGGGATGAATTTGGCCGTAAACAGCATCGAGAAGATCACTATTCATCTCAGCGACTTCTAGAGATATAGATAAGACACTACCTTAATATCAGTAGTTATCGATTATTTATATAAGTAATCCCCTTCGCAACCCATCCATCACCCCTTTTCAATTTCATGCTCGTAAGGTGATAAAAGGTTATGATAGATCATGGTCCACTCATATATCAAAAATAGAATTTGGTGCAGTGGCTACGGGGAGTTGGACATCAATCGCCATTACATTCATTTTTATTTACACAGTATATAAAAATACTTCTGCTCCTTTTACAACGGATATTTTGACAGATGATGAGACACATTATTTCTTATTTTGAACAAGTTTATATGCCGGGTTTCACCTTCCTAACTTAGCGAGTTCGTGAGATACTATTTTTTTTTTGCATAAATTTTTGAACCTATCAACCTCATTAAATGTCTTTCAGAAAAATAATGTAAGGAAAATTTAAGCTAGGTCGCGGTTTTTCATATACCAAAAACAATCAAAAAGGTCTAGTGGTGTAGGAGGAGTTAACCATAAAAAACTTATACATTATACATTATATATATATAATACAATATGGACAATTTATTTCGATCATCCACTATAACGGAGAAATCAAAAGGCAGAAACAAGCAAAACTCTGCACGACGCAACTATAAGGAGGGTGACATCTTTGCGTATATTAAACAGAAATACACAATAAACAATGCTGTCAACCCAATATGAAATTATATTTTTACAAATAGCACTATGTCATATTAGTAATATTTTAAATAGAATTTTACGTGTCAAACGAAACTTTAAAATACCATTTTTATTATTCAGTTTTGCAAACTAAGGATGTTATATTTTCCTAAACATCGAAAGTTTGGAAGCCTCTAACGCAGACAAGCACAACAAAGATACACAGGATAACGCATATCGAAAGTATTTCGTGTTGAATACCATGGCTTGGTATGACTTGATTCGAACGAATAGGAAAGAAGTTACCAGGGCTTGAAAATTTTTAATTCTTTTGAAAGGCTTTATTTTGAAGTGAATTCTTAGATAAGTATCACATCAAGTTATTGTATGGTTTGCGATGGATATGTAAATTATTGCCATTTAGAGTATTTCAATATCTCAAACCGTTTCGGAGATATGATAAACATTGATATGATAAGTTGGAAACATTGCTGAAAACAGCTGAGCTGAGCTGAGTTTGAGTTTAACGTTCCTTTCAGCATCGATGCTATATAAGACGTGGACCTACTGATTAACGTGGAATCCGAAACACATGAGCTTCCGCCGGGAATCGAACCCGGTTCTCCCACGCCAAAGGCGCCTACGTTAACCGCTTAGCCACAGAGGGGCTCCTGCTGAAAACAGCGTATTTGTGGAAAATACAGGATTGCCCAAAAGTAGGTATACACCCCTGTAATGATCAAGTATATCATTCTAGTTTAAGGTTTATTTGCTTCGGCTCTTCCGAGCCTAAGATGTAAGTAAAAACACATTAACAACGAATAATAAAGAAACTACGTCTACCTGATGGATAACAATAGGAAATGACGTAAAATGCAATGAGCTGATTAGTACGGTAATGTATACCTACTTTTGAGCCACCCTGTATAAAGGTAAACAAGAAAGTTCTCTCTCTTTTTGTTGCGGTCTGTGTTCAATTGGCCCTCACATCATGACTGAATGAGATAAGGCGAAGGTCAGTTGTTGGTGTGGGTATATCCAACATACTTGGTTGTGTTAGTTGAGTTACACCTTGAACTTGCGTAATGACAGAGTGAAAATGGGACCTCCTGAGAGCGTCATAAGGGCGGGTATGCTGTAAGAGTTCAAACTTTGGCCAAACGATGCTGCAGAAGGGCGGAAGATATGCCCCGCTTTTGGCGAGGATGTCGCGACTACGCAGGCAGTGCAGTGGTGGTTTAACAAGTTAAGGTTCGGTGACGAAACACTACGTACCGGAAGACCAAAACATGTACAAAATGAAGATCATCAGGCAGCAATTGAGGCGAACAGTGGTCAGACATGCGAGGAACTGGGACGTGAGTGGAGAAACCATTCGGTAGCACCTCCATTAACTTGGGAAGCACTAAAAGTTGGGTCGATGGGTCCCACATGATTTCACTCCGGGTCAGAAGGCAACGCGAGCAGAGACCTGTGTTTCTTTGCTGTCTAATGTGAGAAAGGAGCCATTTCTGGACAGGTGTTGACATGTGGTAAGAAGTGGATCCAGTACCAAGCTCCACGGCGAAGTCATAATTGGTTAGCATCCCATGTACGGCTTCCAAAACAGCCGAAACCAGCGGTGCACCAAAAGAAGGTCCTCCTGCTTGTTTGGTGAACTACTTGCTGCATTGTGAGTCGAGAACTATTACCAACTGCTCAGAGCATCAATGCAACTGTTTACTGTTAGTAGTTGAGCCGTGTCCAAGAAAAAGCTCAAAACTCTCGAGCCAGCACTTCTGAATCGTAAAAGGGTCCTTCTGTTACAGGACAACACTAACTAGGGATGATTCCATATCGGGACCAAGTACCTGGAGAAAACTTATATATCGCCTGAAAGCCCTTACCATGAGAAGTACGAAACCGTTTTCAAATAACGGGCAAACCCGCAAACTGACCCTATAAGGGGCATGTTTGTTGGTGATCGTGACCCTATGTATGGCATATACGACAGAAGTAAAAATGAATGTTACGATGCATCACGCATAAAAGCCAGAGCCCATCACGTTCCTTTTTGGCTCATTCCTAGAAGGAGAGTCAGGCAAGGGTTTGATAATATCACTTTGAACCTAGACGTACCCATTTGGTCAGTGTTGCCAACTAATTGTAAATACAATGTGGCAGGTGGTTTCTGTACCACTGGATGTATATCCATGAAACGTGGCATAAACATCATTCGTCGCTAAAGAAATTATACTATGGGCGTATTCCTCTCCCAATTATTCCAGTTTGTCAGTGTTGCCAACCAATTTTTAAAATGAGGAAATGTCAAACAGGTTCCGTACGATGAGACGTTTATACATCAAGCTTGGAAGAAACATCACACGATACTATAGCAAAAAGATGTTGAGTGTGACCGTCATCCAAGCAGTCTAGGTTGTCAGTATTGCCAACCTATTTTAAACATCACAATGTTGTGAATGGCGTGCGTGCCATTGAACGAATATGTAACTAATGCGACAAAAGCAGCACTGGAGAATGGAAAACATATTGTGATTGCCTCTGTCTCTCAAGCACACCAGTTTGACATTATTGCCAACCAATGAGAACAATCCAGATTTCGCATGAAGTCTACCGTGTTGGCGGGCATAATTAGACTGTGACCCATACTAGGTTTAAAGTATGTTATTGTAAACGGTCAGGCATGCATATTGTCAGTATTTCCAATCATTTTAAAATACGTTTTCTCGAAAGGTTGCATGACCATTGCATGCATAGAGACAAAACTTGGTACCAACCACAGTACGTTTGCTGTTGTGTCGAATGATGTTTATACTAAGTCTTGTCTTTATGCCTTTTGAGAGAAGGTATTTTAAAATGATTGGAAACACTGACTGCTTCGTGTTACCACTAAGTAAACGATCATATTAAACTTAAATAAGGTCGTATTTTCTTATATAAAATTCACAAGTTTTATTTCCATACCAAGCAAAATATAATTTTGTAATATGAACATTAGATGATTTAGTAACATTAAACAACAAGAACATAGTATATAAACTACAGATAGTTGTTACCATTTAAGACAGTGCTATACTTAACAAGCTTTACTGCAAAACCACATTACAAATACTACCACTAACATGTCGCATTCATATTTAGATTTAAGAAATAATATTTACATAACCTCAAGTCAGTTGATAGGAAAAGAGAGGAAAGTTAAATGTAAGTAATTATAACTTTTAATCAGGCACGATTTCAATCTATAGCGTATCGAGGATTGGGAGAACAACTAGTACGAGGAACCTGCCACAAAAGGGCCGATAATTTTTACCCGGTGGTTGACAATACTGATGAAATTGGCATACGCAGGAGCATGCCCTAGTATTCTGTCCTTGGAACAGAAATATAATCGATCGAATAGAGTTGCGTACGTGGTGTTAGCAATAAGGTAACGCAAAATCCCACCAAATGCGGAGTAAGATTTGACATACGATTTCTGAACGACAAAGAACAGAATGCAGCTAACATCCATCGGAAATTGTGTACTATTTTCGAACCAACAGTTCTGAGTGAAGGAAAGGTCAAGAAATGGTTGAGAGAATTTCGGAAAAGACACAGAAATGTTGATGGCGATGAGCGGAGTGTTCAGACGGACGATCTAGTTAAACGGGTTAACGAGATAGTGCGATCTAATTACCTGTTCACAATAACTAAACTCGTCATGAATTTCCAAAATATCTGCAGAAACAGGGCATCAAATTGTGACTGACAAGCTGGCTTATCATAAACTGTGCACGAGAAGGTTGCCAATAATGCTGACAGACGCTCTCAAAGAGCAAAGTGTGACAGCTGCTCGTGACGATTTGGAGGGATGACCTCTTTTCTCACAAAGTGGCTGAGGATGAAATCTGGATATCGTACGAAACTGGGAAGTCAAAGCAGCAATCAATGAAATGGCGACACTGTTCCTCCTAAAGAGAAGAAATTCAAACAAACAACATCAGCTAACAAAATCAAGGTAACCTTGTTTTGGGGCCATGGAATCAGGGCAGACAATTACAGGAAATATGTATTGCTAAACATTAAACAATCTGCGACGTACCATCCAAAATCAACGGAGAGAAATGCTACTTTGAAGTTCTTCTGATCCATGACAACACCCGCCTACACACAGCTGCTCGTACTGTTGAGACGATTGAAAGATTTCATTAGGAACTATTCAATCATGCCCCTTATTTCCCCGATTTTACCCCAGACAATTTCTTTCTTTTATTTCACCTGAAAAAGTGGCTTGTATGGAAGTGTTTTAACGACAGTGAAGTGCTTAAGACATTCGCTCTGGACTGACTGTACTCTGAGGCATTAGAGTTTTACACAGAGAGTATACGGCTTGCGACACGCTATCGAAAGTATCTGGACATTCATGATGACTACGTCGTAAAATAGCCCAGGTAGGTACTTGTATTTCAATCACAACAAATTCCTTCTTCTAAAATTATATATATATATATATATATATATATATATATATATATATATATATATATATATATATATATTAAATATCGGCCTGCTTTGACACACGCCTCGTATAAGTAAAGTAAACTATGTTACGTATTGAAATGGAAACGTAAGTGTTAATCACGAGATATTGAACACAGAAAATAGTGTTCGTTGTTTCGGGTGAATGTCTCGGGAAAATTTTGTTTGTAAACAAGAACACACATTAAAATAAAAATTATTGGTAACATGAAAACTTTTAAATACAATTATAGAAGGTACACTTAACTATAGGTGAAACATTTCTGTTATTCACTTGAAATAATTTTCATTTTATGGGATTGCATGGCGGCTGAACACAAATTCTAGATAAATATCACTTGAAACTGCAACTCCAATATATTTTTTCATTAAAAGCTGGGGAAGCAACGGAGAGTGAATTGTTGAGGTCAGCATTAAGAGTTATCGATTTTCTTCCCTTTGCCAGATTGTACCCTATGAGCTATAACCTCAAAACGTACGATTCAATTTGTAGACATGTTCCTTTGAATTGAAAAGAATAAATATTTTTACATGGTAATGCTTTATAAAGTTTTTTCTAAAAGTAAACAATAAATTGTTTTAAGAGAATTTGAGTTTAAATTTAATTATGGTTACTGTAACGTCAAACGTACATGCACATTATTAAAAAAATAACGATAATGAAGAAAATATATATCTAATGGGTGAGATCTAGAAGATTGTTGATAGAAACGTAAGACTTAGCCAAACTTTACATTTAGAAGATAACTCTTATTCCTACAATTTCATGAAAAGTTTAGTATATTTGATCATAATTCAATGCTGTTCCTTCATATTGTAAACTGTTTTCGTTTTCCGCAAACGCAAGATTTTAGATATTTGTTATTATTCTATCAGTTCATAAAGTTATAACTATTCTGTCTTTTTACTGCTATAGTGTATTAATTGATTAAAAGCTAATTTATAATTATGGGCTATACATTTCGAAATTAGTTTCTCTAATAACATAATCAATTCTTTAAATATAGATATTATTTACTATTTATTAAACGGCACTTCCTACAATTTCTATCAGTTCATTACATGATAAGCAGAAACTAAACTTTAACTAAAGTATTTTTAATAATTAACAAAATCAGAAAGAAGTTTCTGAATTGTCTAGAACAAAATTTCTTTAAATTTACTGTATTATTATTATTGCTATAATAAGTCTGCATTTATTGAAAACTATTATTATTATTATTATTATTATTATTATTATTATTATTATTATTATTATTATTATTATTATTATTATTATTATTATTATTATTGAACAGGCTAATAAAAGTTTAAATCCATTCATTTTAGGTATCGCACAAGCTCAAAGTGAAGTATATGATTTTGTAAGAGCCAACTTTAAGCAGTTATATGAAGTCATTAAAAGCTTATGAATTTTAATAGATTTTCAAAAAAAAAATGTAAATAATAGTACTATATTATTGCATGAATACTTGGAAAACTTACTGAGTTGAAATGTTTAAAAATATTGTTACAAACAAGGGAGTTTACAAGACCCTCTACTTAGAGTTAAATGCATTAATTAACAAGAAAACAAGATATTTTGAAGAATTTAAGAAAACCACAACACTGTCATGTATGAAAAATTTCAATTTTTATGAACAATTTCAAAAGGACGTACAATGATATAAAGATATGTTATTCTGAGGATTTGAAAAACAATGTTTATAATAATAAATTGTACTTTTGGAACAATTGAGGAGCGTTTTTTCAAAACTCGGTAGAGCACAAATTTTGAAAAACGGAGGTATATATGATATAGGTGTGCTTTTTATGCTACCAATCGAGCTCTGAAATCAGAATTGGCAAATCTCGATATGTGTCGTGTGTATAGCATACTGAATCATGAGCGTTTTTTCAGAACTCGATAGAGGTAATGCACGCCAATTTCTCAAAACTCGATACAGCACTTAGCTGAATACTATCGAATCCTGCAATCCCGTGGATTTGTCAAAGTTCTTAACAGGAACTGGAAAATCAAAACACTGAAAGACTTCTCAGAAGATTCTGAAAGCACAGTTGCCATTTCACATAGGGATGCAACGTGTCATATCCTACAGAAGTATGTACTGTTACTGTAAGTGTGCAGTACACATACATTGGGCTATCTATGGAGGTTTCTGTTGCAAATCTGCCACAAAGAAATGTTGAGATTCTCATGACTACAGATGAACATGGTGTCCAGTAAGAAGAAGAAGAACGAAAAGAAACTCTTATACTTGTTAGAAATGCCAGAAGAAGCAAGAGGATTTTATGAAGATGTTCTCAGAGACTGCTAACTACAACGCAAATGTATGCTTCATTACTAACTATTTTAAATACTTTGTATTCCTTTATTTTGGTGTTACTTTTTGAAATTTTCCATAATGTCTATTATTTTTTTTATTCGTGTAACAATGTAGAAGTAACCCTTTACACTGCATCCAAAACTAACTCAATAAAACAAAATACTAATAAAAACTAAATAAAGAATATATCATGAAGATATAAACCTGAAATTACAATAGAAATATAACAGTATAACACTATAAAAAGAATAATACTAGCAGAAAATTCAGGTTCAGTCACATTCCTTTGTTTCCTGTCCATGTACTCTATCGAGTTTTGAAAAAACCTTCATTTTTTAAGTAGCCAATTCTATAACAAATATTTATATTCTCTAGAAGATTCACGATGTCTGTACTTGTCCCAGGATAATAACTAGTATTATCTACAATTACGTTTGTTTAATGAATTGTTATATGCAATAATAACAAAAATGAAATTCCTGCAAAAATGATGTTTTGTGCTCTATCGAGTTTTGAAAAAACGCTCCTCAATTTAAAGAAATCGCAAGACAAACAGGTGCAAAATTTTATTATATACAAAGAAACCAATGTTACAGGGTCAAGACATATTGCGAAAGTTCTCAAATATGTATTTTACAATAGTTCTAATCTTAAAGTTAAAACCTTTAATCTTAAAGTTAAAACCTCTCTCCTTACAAAGATTTTGTCGCTGTAGAATGGTACACGATGCACGTAAGCTCCTACCTTATACCGTAGCTGCTACGACCAGGAATGCCATTGGCAACCAATATTGCTATTCTCTTCATCGTGCTGCCCCAAATGCTTATAGTTACAGTTTGAATTTACAAATGCACACACGAAGTGGCGAGGTCAGAACCACTTCATGAATGCTGAGGACTTTCATTTCTTGCATTGCCGTAATTTTGTCCAGTAAGAATGCTGTTTCTGGAGCTATGTGCATTGCTACTGTAGTTATCTGTTATCTGCTATAAACAACGAATTTTTCAACATTCAAAGAACTGTAAGTTGTAAACCGTTCTAGATATGGACAAACTAATTAGTGTATGAGATTGGGTGGAAAAAATCATTGTTGTTTGATACCTCACATGGCCCTCTTTCCATTCGAAAAAGTTGACGTCGATCCAATATGGCGGATTTCAAGATGGCGGCCATGATCTGGAATGCCATAAAATCATCCCTCCTAACTCGATTTACATAGTTGAAGTCATAACTATTGTTCCTCCATCTATTTCGAAAAAATATTGGTCTTGCAACTATCAAATTATATTGTACTTGGCTTTCCCACATTCATGTTTCTATTTCGTTTTTCTCATATTTCTAGTCCTCATTAGCAGCTATTCTTAGCAGAAATTTTTGTCAGTGTCTTATATTCAACCCTACATTAGGACAGTAGTTGTTTCCTTTTGCTAACGCAACGGCGAAGTGGTGAGGTCTACTTGTTAGTATTCTTAACAGCAATAACATAATTCCAGTTATTCAGGTAAATGAGGTTATTGAAGTAATAAGCAAGCTTCGATCTATATCACTTCTAGGATAGACAGCACACCTGATTATGTAAGTAAAGCATATTCAAAAGAAATGGCTCCAATATGAACTAAAATATGTAACTTCTTACTAAGATCTGGAACATTTACATCTAAGTGAAAGCATGTGCATGTAGTACCAGTTATAAGAGTGATGACAAATTGAATCTAAGTAATTACAACTCAATAACTTTATTGAATGAATATTTCTAAAAGATTTGGAAATATTCTTTATAAGTATTTATTTTTCAGTATAAAGAATGTATTACGTGAATCTCAGCATGACTTTTATAAAGGAAAATTCATTGTAACTAATCTCTAAGGAATAAGTGATTATATTTACCACATATTGAAACATAGGTTCCAAACAGATGTATTATATATTGGTATGAGTAAAGTGTTTGACTCAGTATATCATAAGCTATTTTTAAAGAAATTGTCAATCATAAGAGTATCTCCTTTGTACTTAAAGATTTTTAAAAGTTACTTTACAGGTAGAACATATCAAGTTGAAATAGGAAATGCCTTGTCGGACTCATCCACCATCAGCAATGGAAATCCTTTAGGTTCTGCTTTGGGTCCATTAATTTTTACACATTTTATTCATGGCTTGCCAACATATTTAAACATTCTGACATCTTACTCTATGCTGACAACATTAAACTTTTTATAATAGTAAGTAACATTGAAGGCAATGTTATGATACAAGATAATTTAAGGAGAAGTGTTGTACGGCCTAAAAACAATGATATGAACATATACTTGTTTAAAAACTAAATGTGCACAGTGCGGCAATTTAAAATCGAGACTGGAGTTGTAGAAAAAGAGAGTGAACAAAGAAAGTTTCGTACCTTGGATCATTCAAAGTAGATCCTCGTGCATCATTACTCTCTGGCCGTCAGTGTAAGGAAGGATTGCTGGAAGTTCTTTTGTGGAATGCTGTTGGAAACCATTGTCGTAGCCTTTTGTTGGCCGTTATATCATCGACGTACGAAGTTTTGAGAGCAAACTTGTGATCAGGAAATAGAAAATAATCACACAGGCCTAGATCTGGGGAATATGGAGGTTGTGACAACACACAGGTTACCTTTTGGGACAAAAGGTATTGCACAACCACTGCTTTGTGACCTAGGGTATTATCATGGAGCAGACTCCACTGAACATCACCCCGATACTCTGGTCTCCCAAGGTGATATGTTGCAGTAATAGTTTCAACACCTCAAAGTAAAATGAGGCATTAACTTTCTATCCTGTAGGCACATATTCCTTATGCACAATGTCCTTACTATCAATAAGAAGAGAAAAGAAAAAGAAAGCAATGAGAAAAACTTGAGTTTGGATTTTGACTGGCGCAGTTCGTTGTCTTGTAGAGGACTACAAGACTTTCACTCTGCACTGTGACGTTTCATCGACGGGTCATATTTCAAAAAAAAAAAAAAAAACGTGTCTCATCCCTAGTAACGATGTTCAAGAGGAAGTTAGGGCCCTTATTAGCGGTAGCAATCAGTTTTTGTTTTTGTAATAATCAATTTTGTCCCTTTGTTGGTCATTTGTTAAGGAATGAGAGACAAAACGAGCACCTACCTTCCTCTTGTTGAGATCATGGGATTAAGACATAGCCAGTTACAGATAACTTTTCACATCACTGTTTTTGTTAAGATATCCAGCTCCATAGCTGCTCTATTCACTCGTCTCCTGCTATAAAACTAACCCTGCAGCAAGCATGAGAGGTAAACTGTTAGTACCAGTAGCGCATTTGAACTTGAACAGTGGTCACTGCTGACACTGTAGGTTGTGTGTGTATGTGTCAGGTGAGAAATACTGTATTATAAGATGTTATTAACTTTTGAAACCTCATATTCTTTTGTATATGTCGCTCTTTGTGGCATTGTATACAGTGTTTTAGAAGTAGCACCATGTTTTTGAATTTTGTATTATTTTTATATTTAGTGAAGTGAAGTTAATACGGACAGCATTCTTAGAACTTCTCAATGAAATAGTAAGCACCGTATATCTAGATTATTATTACCATAACAGAGACAAATGAATTTTATATCGTAATTTTTTTGAAATACTAACAATACGTGACTGAAGAAAGTTTCATAATGCAGAATTCAGAAAGTGTACATCATACACCATTAAAAATCTTGAAGAAGACGACCAAGAAGAAAATTAGTACACATCTTTCCAATATAAATTACATGCTAGGTGCAAACAGTTCTAGTTGGGAAATCTTTTGAACGAGAGTTGTGTTATATTCTGAGTTTGATATTTCCTGTTACGTCCTACGGAAAGTAGAAGATGGATACGTAAATGCGAGTTAATGATAATCGAAACTTTGTAGAATGATAGTAGTGGGAGAATCGATGATCAAACTTTACATACAAGTTGATATTCACAAGAACCTAACAAATCTTCTAATGAAATCTAAAAATATTACCATAAGAAAAAAAATAGGGAGAAATATTAAATTACGATGTTGTCCTTAAAAAGAAGTTTGGGAAGATGAAGATGGAAGACTAATATAAAACTGATTATTGAAAGAATTAGCGAACATTTTAAGTTATATTGACTTATATTATATTATAGGATTCAACACTTACAGTCTCTTGTTTCTGCTGTAATGAAGCTTATTAAGTCATAGTTAGTTACAATTTTTGTTTTTCATTATAGTATCTGTACTTATAGAATACACAATTTGTTTGCATAACTGCAGTAAAAAGATCGTACGATAATCTTGAGCCTCATTTGCTAATAGAAAACTGCCTTAAGAGACAACAGTTCCTGTTTATCTCACAAAAATATCTCTCCTCTTCCTAGGTACGTACATATTTTCACAGACGCGAGCACATTTTCCCTCACACCAGTGCAGAAAACCCAAGAGTAAAAGCTGAGAAGACTGTCTAACAATTTCACGGTTGTTCGATTTCGTTACACAAAGGAACCGTATCCAGTTCACGGGTTACTGCGGGTCGGTGAATCGATAGATCTTTTGACGAACCATTTTTGACTGCTGAGGCATTTTAACGAGCGAGGGTCCAGTTTAGTCGGCCACATCACCACACACATCCCCAATAGAGCGTTCACAACAATTCAGCCTAATGATGATTGGCATTACCTGCGGATATTTCACTTCAGCTTTAGAACAAGTCGGTGATAAACCAACAGCAAGCTGGTATTATTAGTGGGATTTTATTTAAATATTATTCTATACTTTTATATTTGTAGCTTTCTGTATAAATGTCTATATGTATGATATTGTACTGTTAAACAGTGGAATACATATAACTTGATTTTTCTATTAGATTTTAAAGCTCGTTACACCAAGCTACTCGTAAGTTATATATTGAATTTTTATTATCTTGTCTTTGAATGAACTTCTTTGTGCCTGAGTGGCTAAGGCGTGCACTTTTTCGTGTGTGCAAACCCAGGTTCGATGCTCTATTGTGATTTATAGCTTTCGGTACAAACCTAGGAAGTGCTTTGGATTTCACTTTAATTTGCAGGTTTTGACTCATATAGCTACCGTGCTGAGAAGGGGCATCAAATTCCAACGAATCGCTCAATTAAATTTAAAAAATAATAAAGTTTCATACCAAAACAGTTTGGAATAATTTGATCTCTATATTTAACATGAGACGACCTGAAACCTGTATTATGGAAGTTCAGTGGAGTAGTACACATCTTTTAATGTTTATTCATAACAATTTGTAATATTATAAGAACCTAGCATGATTATTATCTAGAACCACATTAACATAACAGATAATAATCACAAAGGAAAATTATTACTAAGATCTTTACCCTAACTTTATTTGTAATTTTGATCATATATATTTAGTCATTCTCATTAGATTTTATTTGTCTTGTCTCAAGATTCTTTAAAACTGAAAAGAAATTTAGCAATTTGAGAAATAAAACATTTGACATTTTTTTTGGCAATCATGCTCCAAATTAAATAATTTTATTAAATAGATTTAAAACTCTTGCAATTGAAAAGGAATTGCTTAGCTGAATTGACCAAAGAGAAAGCACTGCCGTTTTTGCAAGAGACTAATAAAAATAGCATTGAAGCAACTAAGAAGAAAACTTCGTTGTTAAAAAGGAAGCTAGCCTTCCCGCTAAACAAACATAAAAAAGAGGAAAGGATTCAACAAAGCAAATATAAGATAAACAAGGAACAAGTTTACGTCAAAGGACTGCAGCACAAAAAATGGCTGCTTGCTCGTCCTTTTGGCCCGTTGTTGGCGTCACAAACTGTCTGTTTGCTGTCAAGTTTTGTTCTAGTTGATGGCATTGTGTTTCGGCCACATCCCCTTCCTTTCCGCATCCTGTTAACCCATTTTGCCTGTCTTCGACCAGTTGTTTTTCTTTCTTTAGACACTCTCCCACAGCAAGAAAATTTCTAAATAAGAATTACCTTTTGATACACACACACATACAAACCAAATTTTCCCTCAGCCATAAGGCCATATCCAAACAAAAAATGTGGCAAGTAAATAATACAAACAATAATGAAGTAAGTGATTAGGCTTTATTATTATTATCCTGGCTAGATGCCACTTAACTTTAGAATTCTCGTTTCTCTTCATACTAATAAAAGCTAGTATAGTTACAGTAAAATTACGATTATCCAAAGACTGGTAACACTTTTAATTTTAGTTCAAGTCGAAACATAAATACGGAATATTTATTTTCTTCTGTTTTATTAACGTGACAGTAAATTTAGTAAAATATCATACAATATTTGAAGTGCTTTATAGACAGTACAATACATTAGCAAAATATTTTATTTTCATACGATCTAGTATAAATTTCTGCCATCCAGTGTTAGAATAGTTTTCTCAGTCATGCTATGTAACGATATTCTAAATTACTTCTCTTAGTAGCAAGCTTATTATTCAATGGCAAGGAAATTTTCTTGAATGTCCTCATTTTCTTCTGTTAATAACTGTGAAACAAATTACCTAACTTGAGTATAATCAGCTGCAGTAGAGGGTAGATATACTTCTATCTCAAGGAAAGATGCACACAAATTAAAGCGTTCATTAATTATTGGTAGAAACATATGTAAGGTAAGCTATGCATTTTCAGCTGTTGCCAGTGTCTGAATGATTTACTAATAATGATTGAATACTTTTGATTTCTATTTGTGAGTTCATACATCATAGTCTTAGTTTTGTAGAGACAATAGCTGGAGGAAAATGCCTGAATCTGATTTGAAAGTGCCATTCTGTTCATCGACGTGCGCTTTCCTTGGCATGAATGATAAGTTTAATTGGTGAACAAGTGAACATATTCGTTATTTTAGCCAATATGTTTCTCCAAAATCAATCTGGAACAAATATGGAAAGAACAATCTGATTCAGAAGATCATGACACTAGTGTAACATTTCAATCAACTAATGGTCAAAATCAAACAGAATATACTTTTATCTATTGCAGTCCTAGAAACGTAACAATTCGAGTGTGAAATAGGTTGCTTTAACACATGAACCATGGGTTGGCTCTCTTGTTGCTCTACGGTTACAGTACTTACGTTTACTGCTGGAAACTCAGGTCGTATTCTCGATAAGAGCTCATGTTATTCGGTTTCCACGTTAAGCTGTAGGTGTGTCTCATATACTGTGCTGCTGAAAATGGACGTTAAATACCTGAACCAGATAACCAACCATAAATTATACCATAAATTATCTTTGGGATCTTATTCATAAATTACAAGCAAATGACATAGAACGGATCCAATTTAAATTTTTGAAACATTATTATTTCAAATTGTATCACATATCAGCAACTAAAAATAAGATCTCTAACTCTTCTCTTTTACATAAACTTGATATGTACTCTATTTACAGTATACGTTTTCTAATTAACAAATATATTTGGACAAAACAGTAAACTCAGTGACAGATAATTGTAATTTACCCAGTATATTAATTTCAATATACCAAATTGATCATTGCGTAAGAGTTTAGTATTTAGGATAACGAAATCTCACATTACAATCACCAGAAGTCATTCATAGTTAGAACTTATAAAAATTTCAGTCAGTTGGTTTCATCAGTTCGGGACCTTTTCTTCTGTTATCCTATCTTTATATAATTGGGTATTATCAAAAATAATATTTTGAGAAGACAAATTACGTATAGAATGACAATTAAGTAAGAAGTGTTATCTTTATGAAGTTTGAACCTATACTGGAGACTATTCTTTATATTTTTCATTTTTAAAATATTTATACTACTACTTTGCTCAAACTGTTCGGATTACGAAGAATGCTAGAGACCGCCCAAAACAAGCTTAAAATACTACACAAACTTACTAACAGTATGTATGCACGTACAATAAATTAAAAACATACATAATAAAGATCTACTACAAAATGAAACCTATTATATTGTTCACTAAATACTGCAGTACAGTAACTCTATGTAAAAAAAATGTCATTCAAAAAGTCTTGAATACTTCTTTGACCTGCTTTGTCGATGTAAAAACACAGTATGTGTCTCCAGACGCCGACTGAAGGCCGTTTGGAATACCGTGCGCACGGATTAACGAATCTTTTCTATACACACACACACACACACACACACACACACACACACACACACACACATATATATATATATATATATATATATATATATATATATAAAGTTGTACAACATTTATAAAATATAAATTTTAATAAAATTATTCTTTTAGAATGCTTATCTTAAATAACTATAAATTAAAAATAAGTCCTGCAACTTTAAGCAAAGAAAGACGTTTCATATAAACAATACTGGCACAACAGAATTCAAATATTAAGAATTTTTAATGCTAATTCTTAACTTGTACGGAACGTGCGTAGCCATTTAATTACTGTCAGAAACTTGCATATTGAAATTTATGCTACTATTTTATGCTCTTTTCTTATCAGTTATAAATATTTCTTTGATAGAGAAAAGGAAACATAAAAACGGGTAACGAATATATGACATCTCTTAACATCTTCTCACATTGAATTTCTCTAACTGTCACTAGCTGGATGTCATATATTTAAAAAAACGGAAGAGCTGAAATGAAATTATGTGATTCCAAAACTGAATTATCTCTTACGCTTCGCGCTGAATATTAAGTTTGGAACAGCATGCACATTTGTAAAGTATGACCCAAGAGAGATTATGGTGTGCGTGTGTGCGTATAATGTTGCTATTTTATAGGATTAATATAAAAGATAAAAGAAGAAAGTTATTCTCTGTAAGTTTTATTGGAAATTAAGATTAAAGTATTGTTTGAAAGTTATTAATAGTACATTCTGGTGCATTTAGCAACATATACTGTATATGAGAGTATATATATATATATATATATATATATATATATATATATAGACGGAGAAACTTTCAAATACAAATATTAGAAACGAATGCTGAAAATGGAGCTGACTCTCATAGGGCTAAAAGTTACAATTTAACAATTGTAAACTTTTGCTTATCTTTTTTCTTAGATATTTTTACGGTACGACGGTATGAAATGCATGAAATGTTCTACTAAAGTATTGTGCGTTGATTTAGTAATGTTAATTTCTTTCTAAAGAGAAATAATAAAATTATTGCACTGATTATTTTAGTTTTTATGAGTATTCTGTCCGAACGCGTGTGACATCCTTTTTACTTAGCGTAGTTGGTATAACCACTGAGCTTATATAGAAGGAGTAATGTGCCCACCTTTTCTTCTTTTTGTTTTATAAAAGTTAAGAACTGGAGTGAAGAACTAGGTTAAAACTAAATTAATCCTACAATGCATTATTTATTTTATATGAAAGAAGTAGTTTTGCAAAAGAAAACAAAAGTGAGTAACGGAAGTACTGATATGCTTAATAGTTCCATCTATGCGGAAACTGAGGAATTACAACTAGCTTCGAACGTTCCCAATTTGATTCAACATGCATTAGCAACTACATACCGTTAAGTAGGAAAGCTCAGATTACTTGCCGCTATGACCCATATCTGTCGCAGTGTGCATTGTAGGGTTAAGAATACTAAAATATAAGCAGGTACTAATTGTATCTTCACTACACACATCTTTACTATACAGCATATGTTATTTAATGTTAGTCTGATAGAAGGTACACTGACTTCTTAGAGTCAACGAGATAAAATACTTATGATCGTTAAATATAGAATTAGGCTTAAATAAACCATATACAAGAATATTAAAGCCTCGGAAATAATATTTTTTGGTTAAGCAGAAATATCATCCTGACAGCCATCTACTATTCACGTGAAAACTTCAGTTATTGTTTTAAAATTTGGCTTACTAAGAAAAATGGATTTATGAAAAGAGCTTGGTGAAATAAGTAAATTACCGTACATTAATTTAGTGTGTTAATTACTGTCTTGCCGTGTCTGAAGGCCGGTTCTGTCACTTAACTAACTCCCTAATTCAGCCACTTAGTCTATACGGAAAAGATATGGTGACTTGTTTCTTTCCTGTGTGTGACACAAAACAAAAATTAATAAGGCATAGTGGAGTGACAGATCAATAAGTAGGATTACAGATACCATATATATCAGAAATATGGTTTTATTACTCAGGCTAACACTTATTCACGTCAATTAATAGTTTTCCTATAGACTTTTATAGTGTCAAGGAACTACATTCTTTATTATAATCGGACTTCCCTTTGGAATAAAATAGTTACCCTATACAACTTCAGCAGTGCTTTTTTTATGAGAAATAATTCGATAGATACCAACGCCGTTACTTTGCAGTTATACCACAATTATTAGTATACTAATTGCATCATTTATTCAGATTGAAAAAAATATTTTACTTTCGCATGTGTGATTACACGAATGTTACAAGGATCGTGTTCCTTACACAATGAGAAGGTAGAGTACGTTAATAACCATGAAAATCAACTGTTCAATTGAAAATTAATTAATCACAGAAATAAATATTAATTAATTGATTATTGAGATGAGTTTCTTATAAACCAATATCGAGTTCTTTTGAAAGTGATCCTTAATTCGTATTCTCAATCTATTCCTTCACATCAACTTAATAATTTTTTCGGTTTTTATATTCGGAAATAACTACTCTTCTGTGTCAGATTTACAAGTACTAGAGAGTCAATCGGAATCAACTACCTTTCTGTGTCTGGTTTATAAGTAGTAGAGAGTTAATAGGAATCAACAACTTTTCTGTGTAATAAGTAGTAGAGAGCCAATCGGAATCAACTACTCTTCTGTGTTAGGTTTGTAAGTAGTAGAGGGCCAATCGGAATCAACTACTCTTCTGTGTTAGGTTTATAAGTAGTAGAGAGTCAATCGGAATCATCTACTCTTCTGTGTCAGGTTTATACGTAGTAGAGAGTCAAACTTTCCTGAATTAAATATACTCAAGTATATGTATCATAAAATTACTTTAAGAAACACATTTAAATGTAATATAACCTATAACTGTATACAACACAATAAAATATCTGCAGATCTTTGTTAAGAAAGTAAAGTTAATTCAACTTCGTTAGTCGATTTCGGAGATGTTGCAGTATGTAATTGTCAATGCAGTCTTCAAGAGACCTTAAGCCCAAGAGAGTGGTATTGAAATAAAAAAATCTGGTTTCACGTCTTAAACTTATATCTATTAGGCTAAAGGAGGCGGATGATTAATGAAAGTGAATTATCATGAGAGAATCGGTGAAATGGGAATGTGCGAAAAACTCGAAAAAATCTGTGAATAAGTCGTTGCCAACTAAATACTGACGTGGTCTGATATCAAACAGAAATCCCTTGCATTAAAGCTAAGCGCCCTACTACTTTTTTATTAGTTCTTATAGAAAGATAGCACATTAAATGAAAATGAAATGAAATCTTTGAGTTTTACGTCCCACGGTCACGCCGGTTAGGCTAAAGGAGACGGTGATGATGAGTAATGAATGAAATGGTGGAATGAAGAAAGTGGGAGGAAACGGGAGAACCCCGAGAAAACCCACGCACAGGTGTTTGTCCACCAGAAAGTTCACTTGGCGTGGCTGGGATCGAACCCGGGACCCCAAGCACCAGAGGTGAACGCTCTACCACTGAGCCACCGCGGCCCCTAGATAGTACATTAGTACGGAGTACAAACTTAATACAGCATTAAAAGGTAACAACACAAGAATATAACATTCTTAAAGTACCAGAAACAATAACAATGGACTTAAACGGGAAAAAATATTTCAATAATAATGAAAATATATACAAACATTCTTAACTTTCCAGCATTAACGAAAAAAAAAAAACCGAGCAAACAAACACGACCCTTCAAGAGTGGAACTGTTTCCTCCTCACACAGTTTGAGTATGCGATGGCTCATGGAATAAAGATAGTTGTCATGAAATAAACAATAACTGCCTATAAACCTGATGGTGGACCCTAGTAGCCAAATGACTGCTCGTAGATGAGAATCACTTAAAGTCGGGAAAGTGAAGAATATCAAAGCTGAAAGACAACTCTGAACATCGGCATCCAAGCCCAAGAAAAGTACACAGTTTTCTCTATACCGTATTAGTGGCCTCACGGCTTGTGTACCGTGTCATTGATAAGATGGTGCACGTTGACTACACAAAGTAATACAAGATGCAAGTCTTGTTACAATAAAGTTATATAAGTGAGTTAGGTGTCCAAGAAGTAGAATGATTGTCACTTGGCACCATCCGTCATATCAGTATATTCTGTCAAATGTAGGGTGGAGACGAGGCAGGAAAGTCTGGCTAAAATCGATCTTTCGAGCATTGAAACCACTGGGCCATCAGTGAGACGACAGCAGTGTCTTTCATATGTTGGTGAGCTGTTATCATATGACTGAACCACTAGGAATATTGGAACTAATCTGTGAAAACTAATAAAATTTGTCAATATTTTCCGAAATTGTAGGTAAATTCAATCAGTAAGAGAGCACTTCCATTTACCTCTAGAATCATTCATAGTTCATAATCCGAGAAAAAACCTTCTTCTACGATATAAAGTTCATATTCGATGTTTGTCTGTTACGTATATCTAATTCCACTTACTGAAATAAGCGCATTATATACTGTAAATATATTTTAATGACTAAAGAAGATGCGCAAATGAATGAGGATAGTTCTTATATGGAATGACGTAAACGTAGGATAAAATTGTACTGGAATGCTTCAAAAAACTACGGACACGTTTATTCTTCAAATATAGACTGGAGTACTAGTAATCACCCTTCTGTACCAGTGATAGGCAGTCTACTCTCGGTACATTCGTTCTTATGCTAGCATACTATAAGCGAAGTAAAAATATTATAAGTTGTATAGTTGCACATTTTAGCTTTAAACGTACTTTTATTTCAAATTTGTTGTGTTATATGTGGAACTGAAACATTTTTCTTCTTTTAATAATAATAGTAATGGAAATTATTATTATTGTTATTATTAACACAAATAATTAACACAAAGAATTAAAGATATGAGCACAATATTAATCGTGGATATATGACAGGATCTCATATGAAATATCTTCCCCTTTATATGTTTTTCTACTCTTGAAGAGATATAATCACGTTCAAATGAATCTAATTACCATATTCTCTTTAGTTTGTTCCTACAATTGTGGAGGAAATGTGTAGTAAAATGTATATACGTAAGACATGAAATATAAATATATTAAAGTCAAATGGACTCTTCTGTTTTATTCACACCTGTAGAGTTTATGATTTAAAATTCAAGATTCGTTAAAGAGAGATGGATTGCCGAAATTATTTCACAATACTATACATACATTAGAAAAGCATGCTAGAAATCTCGAAAAACTTTATTAGAAAATTATGCTTCATGCATGTACAGTTTAGAATTCAATAGCTCTACGCTATCTATTTGATTTGTGTTGATAACCAAAAATCATTTTCTATGATAACAAAAAAATCATTGAAATGCATGGTTAAGATAAATGAACTCCGGAAAGTGAAAGGAAATGACTCATATTTCCAGGGATTAGATACAAACAGGGGAGATGTGGAGGTTAGAGAAATCAGGAGCTGGTTGGAATTGAGGTTTCTTTCCCCTCAACGTTATTTACCCTTGACTTCCTTCTCTGAGGTAACTCACTTCCTTGTAAGGCTTCAAACTGTGCCATTCAGGAAATTAAATAACATTCCCAATATCCTTAATCCTCTTCATCACGTCGCAGATGAAGGCGTCCAATCTTCTCCAATATAAGCAAGAAACAAGATACTGTCTTACTCAGATTGAAAGATTATATTTTCTTCAATATTTTCACTTACACTCTTGTTCTAAAACAGAAAATGTAATGTTGATATACTGCTACTGTTGTACATTAGTGAACTCTTTCTTAGAAGAGTGATGTAGTCTTTAGCAGACATTTAATTTCGTATGTTTCTTCATTTAATAAGAATCTTTTTACTTTCGTGTACATCTTTTGTTACGAATATACAAAACAGAATATACACTTCTTAATTGGTAAATAATCTATATGCCGCATAATACATGCATACATACATACATACATACGCACACACACACACACACACACACACATATATATATATATATATATATATATATATATATATATATATATATATATATATATATATATATATACGAGGTGCTATTCAAAATATTCGGGACTGGTGCTGCCACCTGGAAAGTAGTAGTAGAGCTTTGCACCAATAGGTGGCAAGACTAGCATATATGATGAGCGAGAGTGCACAGTTTCATGCAGTTGGGTTGATGTGTTGAGTTTCCACAGTGCTTTTCATGATACTCTGTGTGTGGCGATTTTATGATGGATCCGAGAATAGAACAGCGCCTGTGTATCAAATTCTGTGCGAATCTCGGGAAAAGTGCTACGGAGACCTTTGTAACGATTCAACAAATGTTTGGGGAACACAGCATGAGCCGTACGCGTGTGTTTGAGTGGCATGCTCGGTTCAGGGCCAGTGGTACAGACATTGAAGACGATGCCCACACTGGAAGGCCCGTTAGCCGCACAACGCCAGACATTGGTGACAAACTTCAACAATTGGTTCGTGAGGATCGACGTCGAACCATTCACGACCTTGCTGATGAAGTGGGAATTGGTTACGGGACATGCCAACTAATTTTGACTGTTGAATTGGGCATGCATCGTGTCGCCGCAAAATTTGTGCCAAGGATCTTGACTACTGATCAGAAGGCACAGCGTGTGGCAGTTTGCACGGAGCTTCATCAGACCGTATCTGATTATCCAACTTTCTTTTCACTGTAAACCAAGTTGAAAGGCCGTCGGTTCGACATACTTGAGAGGATTCAAGAAGCACCGCTGGCGGTGCTAAATACCCTCAAAGAACAGGACTTCCAGGATACGTTTCGCCAATGGCAGAATCGCTGGGACCGGTGTCTTCGTGCGGAGGGGAACTACTTCGAGGGTAATGGCGGTCATTAGTCCAAAAGTGCATTTTTCGCCAGATGGCAGCACCAATCCCGAATATTTTGGATAGCACTTCGTATATATACAAGGTACAACATTTATAAGGTCCAATCGTGATAACTCGGAAACCAAAAGAGGGAGGAAAGCGAAATTTTGCACGAAACAACTATAAAGGGGAAATTTGCAATAGAGGGGACATCTTTGCTCGTACTAAACAGAAACATCCAACAAACAGTGTTACTAACCCAATATAAAGTTACGTTTTTCAAATGGCACTACGTCAGATTATTACATCAAATTAACATGTCAAACGAAAATTTAGAATACCACATTTATTATCAAGTGTTGCAATCTAAGGAGTTATAGCATCACAAACATCGAAAGTTTAGGATCCTCTATCACACATACAGGACAACGAAGATGAGGAGGATAATGCACATCGAAAGTACTTTAGCGTTGTATGCCACGGTCATGATATGGCTTATTTCGAATGAATAGAAACGTAGATTCCAGAGCTTGAAAATTTGAAATTTTTAGAAAGCTTTATTTCGAAAAAAAAAATACTGAAATAAATATCAAATCTAGTTACTTGTTTGGTTTGCAGTGAACGTACAAATTATTCTGCCATTTATAGCACTTCGATATCTCAAACCGTTCCTGCGATATGATAAACATTGATAAAGTTTGCAACACTGCTGAAAATGGTGTATTTGTGGAAAATATTTAAAATGCTTTCTCTTTTATAGAAACGCAGCAATAGCTTTTAGTAGCTGTAATTACAAGTTCTCTCAATTATATGATTTAAGCAGTGTTGCGAACTTCAAAATTTTTCTCAAACTAACTTATATTCCATTGACTTATATCTGCATGAAAAATAAAGCTAAATTTTCAAAACAGAACAAATTTTTCTTTTTGTTTATCTACGTATATCTAAAGGTTCTACATTCTTCCATAACTTGTGGGGGTAAGGAAGCAACTGTCCTCCATTTAAGCTCCCTGCCACTTGATACACCCGCCTCAAAATTAAACTTTCTTATTCTACATAATGCAATACCAACATGAATATACAAATGAAACATGAAATAGGTCCACATCGTGTGACATATAAAAGTACTCTCTCAAGTGAAACAAAAATGTGATCTGGGCCTACTTCAGTAAACTTTCTACTATTAGGACCCATAGAAATAATATATACTTCTGAAGGCTTTAAGATGTGCCAAATTTTTCCCGTTATTTTAACCATTGAAGCATGGAATGTACAGTCACACCATGCAATTTTCAAAAGAACTGAAAGTAATTTAAAGTGACACAGATACACTATCATCTGAACAAAATAAATATCCCTAAGATGGAGCATAAATATAACCTGGGCAATATTTCAGAAAATGCCAACTGGGGACTCTCTAAGTAATAAGAATGTATATCAAAGTTTTAAATTCTAGGGGCGAGCCAACATTTTGTATTTTCTAGAGTTCCCAAATATTAATACTTGTCCCCCAGGAGAAATTCCAAGTTTCAGTATTGGTTCCATAGGTAAGCGGGTCCTCCAATATTCCGAGGTTCTCTGCCCCAGGCTATTGACAATGAGCCTCTTGTTTTCCCTAGAAAGAAACCTACACTTGACTTAACTTTTAAACTGTTGCCAACTCCTGTCTTCTTCAGAAGCTGGCGACATTTAAACAAATATTTCTTCCTATTTATTGTTGTCGTGGAAAAGTAGAGCTTAGAAGAAATTGATGCGTATACATGGTGTATATACGCATGGTGATCCGTATGCACCAATTTTAGAACACCTAATATATATATATATATATATATATATATATATATATATATATATATATATATATATATATATATATATATATACGAGGTTCGTTCCGAAATTAATGCCTCCTATTTTTTGTGTTGACTTTGTATGTCCGTGCCAGATGCCGTTGGGGTAGTGCTAATGCTTGAACTTTTCTCTTTTATTTGCAACTAGTCCCGTTGTTCTGCGGTAGTTGGTGCCAGCATAGGAGTGTTCTAAAATGGAGCCTGACGTGGACGTGCGTATGAAACAACGGTGTGTGATTGAATTCCTCACTGCTGAAGGAATTGCGCCCTTTGAAATGCATTGACGCTTGGTAAAGTTTATCAATACAATACAATAGACGTGAGCAATGTGAAGCGATGTGTACGACATTTTCAAGGTGATGAAAAGGGTGTTCGTGACAAGCAACGACCAAGTCGATCCTGCACAGCTGTCATCCCTCAAAATGAACAGCGTCTTGATCAACTTATTCGTGCTGATCGTCGGATAACGACCGGAGAATTTCGTACAAAGTTGAATGTGGCGAACATTTTTGAGACTCGGAAGCTGTTGTCAAAGCAGTAAGGAAGTGGTTAGCCTCGGCTGGTTCCGATTTTTACAAGCGCGGCATGCAGGCTCTGGTTCATCGTTGGTAAAAATACGTAACGAGTGGTGAGAACTACATGGAAAAATGACAGTTTGTAGCTGAAATATTTCACTGTTTAACAGTGCTGTCATTATTTATATATCTCTATTAGTATCCATGAAAAAGTAGGAGTCATTTCTTTCGGAACGACCCTCATACACACACACAAACATATATATATATATATATATATATATGTGTGTGTGTGTGTGTGTGTGTATGTATGTGTTTGTGTATGTATGTGGGTTATTTTCTAAATGAATAATGATGTAAAGGAATGTAGTCGCCATTTTCAATGATTGTTGAGCACATCGGAAGAGGTTTGTGACTTGCTTAAGTGTCTACTTACTATCGCGACGTGAGAGATTTTAAGGCAGAAGCCACATTTAAAGCCAAGTGTCTGGTTGGAAACTACTGTATATTTTAAAGTATTCTTTCTCAATTTTGATTTCAGTGAAATGTTTCTTCTATCTACACCTACTTCAGAGATTTGAATATATCTGTTTCGGATTTTCTAACCGCGTTAAACGGGATTTGTGAGTGAGAATCAAACTTAAAGCAAAAAAAGAAACTATATTAATTCTATTGTACCTAAAGCTATGGAATTTGGTAAACATTTGCCAAGTAAATAGAATGATACAGGATTCGACGTTGCAGTTTAAATTTCTCTCCCCGACAGGGAATACCAGTAGGAACTCTTGAGGCAGATGAGATACCCCAAGATGAGGCAAAATTTTCGATTCTGCATAAAAAAAATGTCTGAGACAAACGTTTTCAATGCTATTTCAGACACAACAATTCAACAATTAAATTATCGATTTATCTGTAATAAGACATTGATAAAGGACATTGCTTGGCTAGATCCTACCTGTTTCCATAAGATAATTTTTTTTAAAGAACTACTTGATTCTCTCTAAATACTCTAGCATATTTGGAAAGTGCCAAGAGAACAAATTCGAGAGGGACTGCTCCCATTTGCTCATCATTATAGAGCCCATAATCAACCAATACACAAAAAGCAGGTTATTACAAGTAACAAAGATGAGAGCGACCTATGTGATCATAGAAGTGCAAAATAGGGAAACGAAGAAGAGGATAATGAGAATGAGAAAGCTGAATAGTAATACAAAGCTGGAAAACAGTGTAAAATATATATAGTTTGTGTACTGATGCAGGTTCACAAATTAAATCCGCATCTTCCATTATATTCATCGTTGTACAAAGCATATATATGTTTTAACTCTTACATGACCATAAGTATCTTGTGAACAAATTTTTCCAGTTATGAAAGTAATCCAAAGTCGTTTACATTTTTCTTTACTTGAACAAGACTTGTTGGAAGATTTTCTTCTTTTATATGTGGAGAGATAATGTACATTCTATTACGACAAAATGAAGGACGATATTGTATCTAACTTCAAAGAATTAAGCATATATTTGAAGCTATGAGTAACTTATGTATTTAAAATGAAACAAACACAAAATAATGTTAATGGAATCCATACTTCATTTCTAGCCACATGAAAATAATAACATTAGGTCACATTTTTGCTTAGCATATGTGCGTAATTTAGAAATAAATTTCAAGTTATTTGAAATAAGATCTAATTTATGAGAAAAGAATCTTAAGGTATTATTCTAATTGTTTTAATTATTTGTTCTTTTTTTAAAAAATTTTAGTTTAGGTTATGGTTTGGTCAGTGAAAATGTTTACTAATAAGACTAATCTTTGGGAGTTTTAAATGTGGGATCATTTTGTTTAGTAAAAAGGCAATTAAATTCATTACATAAGTAACTAAAAGCATCAAATAGTGTTCTGTTAAAAATGAAGCTCCTTGTTAGTATGGACATGTTTCTTTTAATTTCTTAAAATTAATATTTTACTTTTATACTAGTATTTGTGACACAATTTATAAGTTAAAGGATATACCACTATTTGATAAAGCATATAAAGAATGTCAAATAACATTTTAACATATTAATACAGTAGACTGACATTTTAATCTAGTAGGAAGGGAGGGCTCTATGATTGCCAGTCCAGTCCATAATATTCTAAAATAAACAACTACCTCTTGACTAAAATAACTTAATTTTATTCTATTAAACTTTTATTTACAAAAATATTTATTTATTCTTTTAATATCATCCCTTGGAAGTTATTCAAGTGAACTATATAATAATTTGGTATTATAGTTAAAAGCAATAATACAAATTTGTTGCATCATACTTTTTAGATATTTTTGGAAATTTTAAATGTACAAAACTCAGTCTAAAGTTAAAATATTCACAAAATTAGCATATAAAGTTTAGGAAAGAAAGCAGTAGTCCTGTAAGTTAAGATATAACATTTTGAAAGTAAATACATGTCCATTAGAATCGAAGAAACAAATGTTGTGGTGTGAGTAAATCACATTGCATCTACAACCAAATATGTAGAGGGCGTGTGTAAATGTTATGGTGGCTAACTTCTACATCTGTGTCAGCCATTGATATTTCTATTTCCTTCTTTTCCTTTTTGTAGGTACATATTTTCAGGAAGAACTATTGTGTACAGCCCATTTGAAGAGAGTTTTGCGTTCCTCTATCAAGTAAAACGGCTGTGATACAACACTTTTAATCTTTTTGAAAGGCATACTCCTCTCGATCTGTCCATGGTGTGTCGTTTCTCGCAGGTGTTACAAAAGTGTTATCTTACAGATATGCAACAGATGCTCCTCTCAAGCCTCGCTTCCCAGCAAAACTTCGTAAGCTCAAATCTCTACTTAGAAATTCTGGTATAGAAATATCTTCGGTATATTTCATACTGTTCTCCTCTTCCCATATTCCAACCACTTACAAAAGGAAGCAGCATTAAGTACAGTAGTTTATTATGCTTTTTAAAATATAAACAAAGGGGTCTTCAATATGAAGCATGTTTAAATATTTCGCACTTTAAGATTATTCAAATTGTTGATATAGTTAGAGATTAGAAGTATTTAACATTATTCAAAATGGAGGTTAACTTCTTTTTTTTTTAAGTTAGCACTTCTTGTCTCGTATTATTATTGTTAGGGAGAAATGGAAGAATAGAAAATTACGTAATTTTACGAGAAAATAAAAAGAAGTAACATATTTCTAGCAAAATGTGATTTTCTTTCAGTATTACGATCTAGGACAGCCTAAACTCTACTCTAAATTTATATAAGGAACATGATTTTTAAATAACGAGTTTGCATAGAAAGAGAGAGAGATTTTCTGAGGAACAATACCTTACTTTACATTATTGATTGTGTTTTATATACCTCATTTTCAAAATTGCTTAGAATTAAAAATGCTGAGTGATCTTTCGAAGTCTGCTGTGCTAATCGAATTTGAAGGTATTGGTTGCTTAAAAAAATATGCTCGTACATAATGAATATTGAGAATATATGTCAACATTTCTGGAGACGTTTGAGTCTGATGAGGACACGCTAGGGACCAAGAGAAGCCTTTTCTTTTGGGTGTTGGCAAATCTCTATCATATTACGTCTCTTCTTAGAACAAAATAAGTAAATAATTATTTTATATGTTTAACAAGTTTAGAAGCTTTTGCTTTTATTCCTGAATATTATTCTCAATCAGACATTTCTTTGTTCATACTGTTGCAATCAATGTTTACTATTAATGAAATGGACACTTCACATGATTAATTTGTTGTTCTCTTGTTATTAACGTGGAACGAAGCGCAAAATGAACATATAAAAGCACGGTTATTCACTTCAACTAACATTATTCCTTCTTAGGAAAAGAAAGAAAATATATTTTAAGAAATCTGCTTAGATTGGAATTTCGATTTAATGTTTGAATGTGAAGGCTTGTAGTTGGTATGTACGATATTTATAGGTTTTCTGAAGAAATACTTTTTTCTTCTTTATAAACATTTGTATTTTATTGTTTCTTTTTTGTTATTTGCGTGTAAGACAATCAAGATCTCTAAGTAAAAATGAATAATAATAATAGTTCATTAATATACAAATAAAAACATCTGAAAACTGTAAGAGCATATTTGAAAAGTACATACCTAGTATATATAGCTAAAATTATATACAAAATTGTATCTTATTGGAAATACCCTCGAGAACGTGATATAAAGATATGTAAACTAATGTCTGTAATACAAGAACTTTTATTACTTATCTGCATTGCTGACTAATACTCGGAATTTTTATGTTGGTGTTTTGTTGCAACATTCGAGATATACTCTTTTATGTGTTATGCAAAAGATGATCCAAGAATTTTAATATTTGTAATAAAATTATGATACATGTGAATTGTACACTTTTGCATATTGTTCTAATGCGACTGTTGAACACTAGTTAGTTGTGATGGATACTGCTTTATAGTTTTCAAAAATAACATCAAATATCGTATGAAGTGGGAAATTAAATCGAGGTGTCTAAGTTATTCAGGGCACAAGGTTAAGATACAAATTATGAGAGGAGAATTGCATAGTGGTAATTATGAGCAGAAATCAAATGAAAATATTTCTTTGAATAAGTTCAAAACAAGCTGAAAGGATTATATAAAGTTGTCCTTCACAGATTCGGGTTTAGTTGGTTTGGAATACGAAATGGTACACAAAGTAGGTTTTGTTTCTTTGACGATGAACCTTTGAGTTTCATAAGGTAGAAGTATTACGTTAATGCATATACAAAGTCCTAATATTTTAATAAGTCTTCTTTAATCAATATATTATGTGTAAATTTTGAATTCAAAATATATTTCGATCTCACTTAGTTTTCTTTTAAACAATAAATGAGAAAACTTCTTAACAAGTATGAGCATTTGTGCACATTCTAATTCTGATACAGGATATGTCACTTAATTAAGTGTGGCGGTGTTCCCTCCAAATGAAGTTAATATTTAAATGAAACGCTGTATAAATTACTACCGTATTGCCAGCTTATCTGAAACACAGTGACATTGTTTGGATATTTTCTCATCCAATGATCCAACATTTAATTCCCATTAGGTTTTGGCTGCGATTCCATCTTCATCTGCACAGATAGACCGAAATTACATTTTATAGCATTAAGTAGTCACTACATATGTTTGCAATCAGATGATTGGAAAATTTTGATTAGCAAAACTAGAATGAGTACGTCTTCATGGAGCGTAATTACATGATAACATGATTACCTTCTGCACATTAAAGTACTTGTCAATATATACGAAATCTCTATGCAGATAACTTGGTATTAAAACTGTAATGAACAAAGTGGTTGGGCAAATTTTAACGTTATTAGGAACGAACGCAATTGTACTTGAGTAGTAAAGCGCTCACTAGTGAGGTGAAGGATCTATGGCTAATTCTTAATTTAATTTTTATGTTGCAGAACATCGAATCAGCGGTTCTTTCAGTTTTTCACGTTATATATTGTAGTCATTCGACTAATATTTTATGATCACTAACTTACATTTACAAATAAGATTCGTGTAAAAGATCATCCATCTTATCGAAAGGAAAACCCAAACAACAATAAACACAATTTGCTAGTTAATTGTGTATTTTTTTATATGTACACTATATGTACAGGGTGTTTTAAAACAACACCGACAAAGTTTGGGAGGTGATTCCTGACTCCAAAATAAGACAAAAAAATATAGATCAACCTGGGTGCGCAAATGCTTCCTTTCGGAGTTATGGGCTGCCAAAAACACGAAAAAAATTGAAATTTAAAGGTCCATAACTTAAAAATTATTGGACGCACGATAGTCGGATCAAGACTTCATGTCGGAACTAATATGTGCGCTATCCAAAAATACATGTTCCAGAGTCCTAAGGTACTCACGAAACAATTTTTATAGTGGGAATTTGCCTACAGGCATATAAGTTGAAGTACTCACTAAAGACCTCTATAAAAAATTGTTGTGGAAGTACGACACGGTTGTGAAACTTAGATATTTGGACAATGCATATAATAGTTCCTAGTTGAAGTCTTGGCCCGACTACGGTAGGTTCCATAGTTTTGGAGCTGTAGACCATTAAAGTAGACTTTTTCCAATTTTCGGTAGCCTATAACACCGAATGGAAGCGTTTGAGCACCCAGGTTGGTCTGTACTTTTTGTTTTACCTTGGAGTCAGGAATCACCTCCCAAACGTTGTCGGTGTTGTTTTGAACAACCCTGTATATACAAGCATTCTTCCATGAAAATTAAAACTGTTAATTATTATTGGCAACGAAAGATATACATTTTAGCACCTCAAAAGTTCGTTTTTCAATTTTCTCAAAACCTACACATGAGAATTTACTCTCAGGCATACCATCTTGCTCAGTTTAATGTGATTTATCCACTACTATATGGCTTATCCTTGTACAATATTTTGGTTAAACAAAACTTAAATTTTAAGAGTGTTTTTGATTATTTTGGGCTATGTCTCCTTAAAAATACTATGCATTATTGTCATAAATCTCACGCCATATTGAAGAGCTTAGTGACTGTACGAGTATATTTAAGTATCAATTTGATCTCAATGAACGGCATTTTAATTTTGTAAAGACGTACATTTTTCTACATTTTCTCGGAAACTGCTTTATGAGGTTATATACTCAAACATATAATTTTGTTTGGCTCAAGAAAATTTCTTAGTTGATACATATCTGACACTGAACATTTTTTGTTCGTTAAAGTCTAATAATATTGAAGAATTATTCCTCTCTTCGGCTCTCAGGTCGTTACATTGAATCAGTACCAGCGCAATGAACTTAAACAAGAAGGGGCAAATAATTTCAATTGTTCACATCAATTCCTCATCGATTAGAACTGGTGATGTATATGTAACAGTTTAATTGATTTTTTTTGCGTGACTGGTAATGACAATAAACGTTTTCAATTTATTCGGCTTGATATATCATTTCATGTTTTTACAGTCAGTGGCGTAGCATGCACTCTATTGTGAGAGCAACTTCGACTAAAAACTATTCTTAGGTTAATTTTTCGGGCTTACACACAGAAGTTCAACGTCTATCGTTGCCAATGTTACCAATAACTCGACATATTTTCCTTTCTGTATCAGAAGAAAACGTGATAATTATAGCTTTGTTTCGATTAGATAAAATATGGGGAGAAATTTTCCGTTGTCAATAAGGGGAATTCCATAATTTATAGAAAATATCTACTTAAATGAAACACAGCAATGGATTTTGGAAAAAGTAGGATTTTGTGAACTTAAAGATTTATTTCTATTTGTTATCAGTGTCCATAGAAAACGAATGATATAGTTAATGAGATGAGTGTTATAGGTTGGTTTATTTTATACAGTGAAACCTCTGAATAACGGACACCAATGGGACATGAATTTTTGTCCGTTATTGAGAGGCGTCGGTTACATAGAGGTTACAGAAATTTAATTTCTCACAACTGTAATTGTGTGCTGTAATAGACAGTAAATGCATTGTGTATAAACGTAAGTACGTAAACTTCAATATGAAAATACTCTATTTAGAACGTATTTGAATTACTGGGAGGGATGAAGGAGAAATTCATTTCTATTAAATAATATTATTGCTAGGGAATGTGTTAATATATTCGTATACAGGTACTGCAAAAGATAACGTGTGTATTATAATTTTCTTAAGTACATGTCATTATCCTGTAAGCGTTTCTGATTTGTTCCAAATTCTCAGAACCTTTTCAAAAGATGCGTTAGAAACCAACTAATCAGCTAAACTCTTTTGTTTAGCGAAAAAAGGCATACTTTTTCCTCTACAAGGGTATTAAAATTCATTAGCAAGTATCCTCTGAGAATCCTCAGTACGGTTGCGGAAGAAACCTCTGAGTGTGTGTGTGTGTGCGTGTTTGTGTACTGGAGCGGTATCTTCGTTGGCGGAATGGATGAAAGACATATGGGAGTGCTTATGTTTATTGACGCAGCCCCAATCACAAAGAATATCCTCTTAGAGAAAGTGAAAAAGGAAGCCGGGAAAACTCCAACTGAGACTTGTTCCAGTATCATAAGTAAAAGAAAAAATGTTGCTTTTTCAAAAAAAAAAAAAAAAAAAAGTAAGAGAGGAAACATTGCTCTTTGAAAATCTTATTGTAAAACAAACAATGTTTGTTTTGCTATCTATGAAATTGTCGAGAAAGATTCAAGGTCCAGAGGCAAAAGGACTAAATTTGTTAGGGAAGGGAAGATAGTTCGCATAGAATTCTTGGCCATACGACTGACCCGCATAAGTGTTATTGCGATAGATTTTTTTGGGGGGAGGGGATTTCCACCACAAAGCAGTTTATTGCGGGCAGAAGAAAAAGAATTTCAAGTTCAGCTTGAAGCTGTTCTGTTTGGTGGTTCATCAGGTCTAGACTATGATAGATACGCTTGTGAGGAATAATATATCTCAGAACCGAGAATAATTCTTATCCGTTATGAAGAGGTTATCGAAACGTCTGGGGAAAAAAAGGACTCTCCGCGTCCATATCTGAGAGTGTTCGAAAAAGGGAGGGTTTTATTCCATAAGGGAACATATATTTTTGCCGGGACAAAAAAAATGTGTCCGTATTATAGAGGTGTCCGTTATTTTGAGGTGTCCGTTAAGGGAGGTTTCATTGTATTTTCTTTGGACTTAAATCACTCTAATCAAATGCTTTCGTTTGCGTTCCTTTTTTTACTTACTCAAAACCTATTTTGGAATAGAACAATAAGCCTTTAAATGGCATAAAATCACAGAAACATAATTTCTTCAAGTTTAATCCTACCTTCCTTGTTAACATAGGACAAAACATATACGACATAATGCATAAGGAGTTACAATGTATAGAGATTGTTATTGATGTGTACTAAGATATTTAATTTTTAGAATTACGTATTTAGCTACTGAGTACTTAGAGTATTTTGTTGAGATACCAAAAAAAAAAAAAAAAAAAACAAACAAACAAAAAAAAACAATGTTTATAATCTAATGCCTAAACGTATAATGTGGCAACTAAGGAATGATAAGGGATTAATTACAGAGCTTATGAGTGACGCATTACTGCAAGAGCAATAGTATCTTGGAGAAAATTTCAGCAGAACTGGGTAAATTGTTTATATAAAGGAAAAAAATCTTTCATTTCAATAACACAAAGAACATTTTCTATATGATTCCTATATGATTTTCTGTAGATTTCACACGATATCTTAATATATAGCCGCAAGTTCTGTACCTCAAATTTTGGAAACCTACTCAGTAATTTTATTTTAATAGAAATATTTAAAAGAAACAGAAGTATTGTACACAATTTAAAACAATAAACTGCATACTCCATACTCGGATGAATGTATTGAATACAAGCTTAAGTTTTGTAAGCCTTTGATTTGTTTTCTTATTCAACACCGAGGTTCTAAAGGACGCAACTTATGAATACTGTGAGCTTATAACCATGATCAGGGCTTCAATCTGATGCAGTTATCGAGTCCACAGATCATAATGCAACTTCAACACTCGCAGTATTAAAATTCCCCACCATTTTGTCTAGTCTTCAAGAGAACTGGAGTACAATACCATGTCACCTGCATGACTATCTTGAATATGGATATCCCGATTGTAATACTTGATATAAAACGTTCCTTGTTTTACAGTTATAGATATAATTAGTTCCATTCCTGATTAAAAACTGGCCTTTTTTCTGTCACAACATTTAACAAATGTTGAAGGTTTTTAATTTTAAAAAAATCACATGTCCATACAATTAGAAACGAACTTCCTCAATTAGTTCATTTCTTTCTTTCAACATTTTTCAACATGAAAGGTTCCAGAACAATCGATTATATAGAAGTAACACCAGTATCTAGATACTTTGGTTTGAAGTAAGATGTGAGTTCATTCGCTGAAATTCAGAACGAAGCCAATGCGACACGAACCATATTGTTATAGTGGGACCGAAACTTCTGTTCTGGTTTGTATCGAGACAAATATTTCCACTTGGGATCGAACCCGGAATTATGTAGGAAAAACAAATGAATGATCCACTTTTTCACAAAGTGGCAGAAATCGTTAGCGTTACTTATGTCTGTTTCACTGCTTAGCAACATAGCATGTTTGTTACAAGGAAAGATGGACGTGATATTTATGGTTGTTGGTATCAGCTTTTGAAAACAGAAAACATCATGGGAAAATATAAAATGATTAAAGTAGTTCGAAAGAACGGAAGTTCCAAATCACTGACGCCAATCCAGAAGGTCGTTTCATCCTTATGGTAGTGATTTTATCCGCATGCCTTAAACTTTAAAACACTTTTCCACCACCGATTATGTTCAACAAAATGGTTCTGCTGATGAACAATTGCACGATATTGGAATTTTCATTGAAGAAGGTTTCTATTCAACACAACCCGATCTAGTTTAACCCACTCGTCCTTCCATTCTTTCCAGTGTCTCTCAAGTGATGTGGCTTGACCCTTTTCGATGTATCGTTTTAATAGTCCAAATGCACAAAAGTTCATTGGTGATGTATCTGACGATTTAACAGTGATGTATCTAAATTGGATAGCGTTAATATCTGTCTTATGTTCCATGCGAGTTATGTAGACCACCATTGTTTTCGCAGTGTGATTGTTGGTCTTTGCTAATAAATTTGGACTTCGGTGGTCTTCGCTGTCACACAAAGCAGGGTTACTGATTTTGTCAGTATACTAAATCTATAATCCCAGTAAGTCGTATTTACCTTCATACTAGATGTGATTCTGTGTATAGAAAACTTTCCCTTTGTGCAGCAACATGTCACTACCATAACCCCTTTGGAGAAACTTCCCTTACACATTTCAATTTTCTGGGTGTGCTTCTTCCTGACGAAAGGACGGTAGTAAACTGCACGAACCTGCTTTGACCTAATCAAATAAGGTAACGCTTCATTCATGATAACAACATAATACCATTTATCGGGTGCCTCTCACACAGACATCTGCATGTCACTCTCCGTTAGGCAATGTGCGTTAATGCTTGAGCATGGACCCAACGTTTGTGCGTTGTTTACCAAATTAAATCCAGTAGGATAATTATATTAACGGTTCCTGATGACTGTCGGACACGTGGTGTTGTTTCACGTTACTGTGGTGGATTATCCTACCCACTTCAGCAATGAATTCTTGAGTGAATTGGGGAGCTAATTCTTTCTTCTATCACCTTTTACCGGACATAGGGTCCTTTAAGAGTGAATGAATATTACTATGGATATTCGCACGTATTCTCGTATCAGACATTGTTAAACCTTTGTTTCTACACTATAATTTGTCTATAGTTAAACAGTACGTTGGAAATTGCTACTATATAGTCCTTCCAAAACGGATGAGGTTTTGAACACTCTCTCCTGGCTTATAGATAAATATTTACTTCATGGTGACATGTACGATATGGTATTCGGGCAAGTTCAGTGCCCTTGGCCGCGTGTGCAGTTCACTATAAAAAAGGATGAAAAATTATGTTTGAAACCACCCACATTTATACGTAGATAAATTATGTGGAGATTGTTCTTCTTTTCTATAATGACAATAATAATAACTAATTGTTAGAGGAACGTTTTGTTTATTTCACTCTTTTGAAGAAAGTTTAAAATGCATCCTTTCCAATTGAGTTCGCTCTTACTATCGGGAACACCTCATATAATCATACTTTCAAATCAATAAAGTTTTGTTATAGTTCTCTAGATTTTGAATAGAGTGGATTTAAAGTGGTTAAATTGTATACATTATTTGGAATGTCTATATAAAATTTTTAGTTTTGATCCATTATATTAAAGCGATTAGGGATATCTTTTTCTAAAAGTAGTGGAAATCTTTAAGTCTATTCTTACATTTTAATATTACATTTTGAAGTGTAGGAATTTCTATGACCTATGTGGTGTGTTCATGCTTGGAAACTTACTGTTACTCTCCAAGTAGTATGATGCTTCGCATTGCTTTTTCCAGTTATAATATGTAATTGATAATGTACATTTCCTGCCAATATATCTATGTAGTGGAGTAAGTTAAGAGTTTTGCACTGTATTCAAAATACAATTATGATTAATGCAGTTAGATATAATTTATTAAATTATTCTGCAATTTTTTAAAAATAAAATAAGTTAATTAACATTTTTCACTATAAACGTAATTATATGTAAAGAAAGAAGGAAAACAGGAAATTAATACTTCGTTCTTTATCTAATGCTGATTGAAACTTGAAATTGGACTTTGATTAATAAATGTAAAATAAATAAATAAATAAATAAATAAATAAATAAATAAATACTACACTCACTTACTTGAAAATTGTAGCAATAATGAAGCTTCCATAAACAGCGTCTGAAATATTGACTAGAAATTCAGCTCAAATTTACATATTAATGATTTGACCTAGAAGAGATTTGAGGTTCAAAATGCTTTAAATAGAGAACAAGAAGAGAGAGTGACTGACTAAGAGATAGAATAGAGGTCATAGACATATAGAAACTATAAGAGAGAGAGAGAGAGAGAGAATTAAAGAAGAAACAAATATTTAAAGGCTGCTTGGAATCCACTAATTCAGTTAGCTAAACAGCAGCCATCCATCTATGAGGAGCTCAGTAATGTTCCTTTAGCAAATAACATAACTTTCACCTACAAAGTACACAACACAGTCCATTCTATATTTCTCTGGAACATTAAAGACTCTACAAGTTAAAACAGTATAGGATATTCTCTATATTTAAAAGTAAGGGAAATTTTCAGTTTTGTTGAACGCTAGTTAGATGTTAATATACAGTTATAATGAAAATTTGTGTTCACTATAATTACTTCAATCTTTAGACATGATTTGTACCTTCAAGTGGATAGGTTTCTCTAATAGATTATAGGTGTAAGGGAAAACATTAGTTAGTCTTGCAACTCGAGATAAAAAGTAATAATTCAAGAGACAAAATTTAAAAAAAGTAGTTTTAACTTTATTAATTTATATGCGGAATCTAATAAGATGAACCTTAAGTATTATAGAAATCTTACTTTAAATTATATTTTCGATTTGTTAAACTAATAGTGGAAAATGAAATAAAATGTATATGACAAACAATAGAAACAAAATATAAATCATCATAATCACAATCACGAGTATTCTGCTATTTTTGGCACAGACTGAGAAGCTTCTGTGCACCATAGTCTTCAACTAATCTCTTCGCCTTATAGGAATTTTGTGTTTTAATATATATATATATATATATATATATATATATATATATATATATATATATATATATATATATATATATATATATATAGAAGGAGAGAGAGAGAGAGAGAGAGCATCTTTGTGAGTAAGCGGTTAGTGCACGCACCTTAGGCGTGGGAGACCCGTCTTCGATTCCCAGCGGGAGCACATATGGTTTGGATTCTACTTTAATCAGCACATTCACGTCTCGTATAATCTCGTTGCTGAAAGGGACGCTAAACTCAAACTCAACCCATTTCAACCTGGTTAAAAAATAACGGGTCATGTCAGAAGTACGGTTTATTGCCACAGATTTACAAACTAAAGTTAACATAGTCTTCCTCCATCTATGTACGTTTGCATACGAAGTATTCACTGTTGAAAGCAGTTGTGGAAATCTAGGTGTCAATGTCTTGAGTACCTCTGTCGTTTTTTGCTTCACTTTTTCCACAGACTGAAAATGAGTTACCTTGAGGGTGAATTTCAATTTAGGAAAAATAGAAATTAGCACGGTACCAAGTCCTGCGAAAGGGGGAAGTGTTCCAACACTGAAGTCTTCGTAACTGTAAAAAATTGTTGAGGAGTATTGTTGTGATGCACAATCCATTCATTGTTTTTCCATAAGAGGGTACTTTTGTTGATCAAGCGTTCTCCCAACTTCACCAAAACCTGCTGATAATACTGCTTATTTATTATTTGATCTAATGGTACCAATTCAAACAGGAATAGATCATTGATATCAAAGAACACAATGAGCATGACCTTCACTTTCGATTTGCTCTTGTGATATTTTTCATTCACTGTGATGAGGGAGTTTTCCAGTGCATGGATTGTACTTCGTTTCAGAATCATACTGAAAGATTCACGTTTTGTCGAAAGTTACGATTTTCGTTAACAAGTGCGGTTCTCCTTTCAGACATTTCATTGTAACACTATACACGTGCCTCCGAGAATCCTTTTTCTCCTGCGTGAGGTTTCTTTTTGTATCATTCTTTGTATGTTCTAATGGTCGTGCAAAATTACGAGGACAGACTATTCATCAATTCCCACCATGTATGCTATCATTTGAATGCTGAGCTTGTGATCTTTCCGGATAATATCAGTCAGGTTTGCCACATTCTCCTCTTTTGTTGCTGTGACAGGTCGACTCAGTTTATTATCAACATCAATATTCTCCCATCTGCCGCTGAAGCGATTGTGCCACTCAAGCAATCGCGTACATGACATCGTATTACCACCATACACATCCTGCAACAAGTTCACAAACTCACTCGGTGATTTCTTTAATTTCACAAGGAGTTTCAGGTTAATGTGCTGCTCAACTTTCACATTTGCCATTCTTCTGGCAATGCAATTGTACACCTCTGTCTTCAATCGCTGCTCACAGTCTAAATTCAACTGAGAGGGCAACTCATGTACGTAATTCTCTTCTTAAAGGTTCAAGATTCTCTGCGCGCATGGAGTCGTAATTGCTCCACGTATGCTGCTGCTGACAGTCTACTTATTTTTTTTTTTTCGTAGGTGACCAAAAGTTCCTTTACATCTATGCACAGATAGTCACATTGTACTCTAACAGTGAAACCTTATCGCACCATATTTTTGGACTGCTTTGTTTGTCAACTGTAAGTCAAAGAACTTATTGATCAGGTTTGGCTTATGGAGTGGAGCACCAGCCGATTATTAGGTTACCTTGCGAGAATATCTGAATGAGCTGTTTCGAAAGAAATGGATTGAGAATGATCTTTCACAGTTATCAGTACCTCTGAACTGGCCTGTCCGAAGTCACGATCTTTCATCGTGTGTTAAGTATTGAGGGATTACATCAAAGAGAAGGTTGCAGGTACGCAATTGACGAAATGAAAGAGGTTGTTTAGCATGTATTTTCTACGGTAACTCGCGCTACGCTGCGTAGCATTTCAGAATATATCTAGAGGCACATAACAAATTGTAAAGAAAACGATAGTGTCTACATGGATATCCTGAATTAAATTACTATTTTGTAAGGGAACTTTTGAGTCTTCTTTTATATATATAGATGGATAGCATTTTATGAGAATGTACGTGCTAGATTATATATGATCTTATATTGGACCTGGTGATTATTTAAAAAACAAACAAACAAACAAACAAACAAACAAACAAACAAACAAACTAGAAGTCTTAGTTGCATAATTAGACACAATTACCTCACTATAATTACTACAAACAGTACCGCTATGTAGTACTTGTATTTTATATCTTATAAATAATTATTTTTTGCAAAATACAATATCAAAGTTATTAATATTTTGTTATTTATTTTATTATTAATATTAGATATTAGTTGCTTGTCAATACAACTAAATTCGGTGACAGGTAAAAGTAATAAGGCATAACTACAATACTTTTTAAGATTCTTTGTTGCTTGTTTTGATTGTTGATGCTTAGCGTCCGTTCGTAGTATCGAAGCTATATGGAATATGGACATTCAGTCTAAGATTTAATCTAAAATACCATAATGCGTTCAATGTTCCCCCACAAGGAATTGTACTAACTGTGTGTGTTAGTCACTAGACTAGCGGCGAGAGCTTCTAAGACTCATGAATAATCCATATTACTGATTTTAACACGTTTGTATGAGGAAAAAAGTAAATAAATGGAAAACAGAATTTTTGGAATAATTCTTCATAATTGACATTGCTCATAAATTTAATACATCGATGATATAAATAGAACGAGGTGCAATTCGCAGAAGCCGTATTTCCATTATATACTCTTCTGTAAAAGACGTTCACATTGTGTAATCAAAATTGAAATCGTGATGTATTATCGAAAGCTTTTTGTTTCTGGAGGCCAGTTTTAATAAACAGTAAAAGGGAAAAGTTCACCGTCCCATTAAACTAATGGACACTTATCAAAGATAGAATAAAATCGATTTTTACTTATCCTTTCAAAGGCCTTTAAGTAAACAATGCTCATTACTGATTACTAATGAACTTCCTTATCAAGGAATATTTTGATTATTTAATTATTTAATTTAGTAGGTTTAATAATTATCAAGAATGAGAATTTAGGATATACATACATACAGACACACACACACACACACACACACACACACACACACACACACACATATATATATATATATATATATATATATATATATATATATATATACAGAGTGAATCAAAAGTCTGGACACGGTGGAATAAATCGAGAACTTAACTTCGGATCGAAAAATCAAAAAACACGTGTTTAGTAATATTAAAAAATCTATCTGACGAAACCAAACTTGACCCTTTAGACCCACCCCCTGGGGGTTGGAGTGGGGTCAATTTTGAAATTTCTAATGGAAACCCCAATTTTTGATTGCAGATTTGGATTCTACGGCCCAAACTATGTAAAGTTTCATCAACACTTTTCCGTCGATGCATAACATGGCGCAGTAATCGGGGAAAATAAATGGACCCTAAATACTCCCATTTCGTTCATGAGCTTGGTAGTATTTCCGACCTCTGTTCTCGTTCAGTGTCACTGGTTCACTTCTCTGTTCCTTCTCGTCACTGGATAGAAGCACACTACACACAGACAGAAGACACAGAGAAAGGCACACTTTCTTCATTCGGGCTTCGGGCAGTATCAGTGTTGCAAACCAGAAAATTCAAAAGCGGTGAGCAGAGGACAAAAAATAAAACAGTTAAAAGTAAAAGGAAAATTGAAGAAAAGTATAGCTATTGAAGTATCTGTTTATTGCACTATGGTGTTTTTTGACTTCTGTGTCTAAGATGAAAATGTATTGATATAACTGTTTTCTAATCGCTAAAATAAGACATTCATTAGGGTCGATTGTACCATTCTCTGATAAAGATAAATTATCGGAATGATCCAACCTTGTCGCGATAGTAGATCTCATCTTACACAAAATAACGCATGACCACTGCGACCAGTGTTATCTTATCTGACGATTAAAATATATCAAGATACTGTAGAATTGGTCCTATAACGTGCAAATGTTCGAATGGTGTGAAATTATCAAAAATAGCCTGTAACTGTCAAGCTAATTTATGTTTGAAATAACGGGTGAAACAAAAGTTTGGCCACGGTAGAGTAACTGGAGAAATACACTTCTGATCATAAAAGTGCAAAAAAACGTATTTAATATGTTTCAAGAAGCTATCCGATGATATCAAACGCAACACTCCGCCCCCACCTTCTAAAAAGGAGTGGGGGGCATTGATTTTTCAAATGGGAACTCCAATGTTTTATTGAAGATTCGGAGACTGCATCCCAAATAATGTAAGGTATAATCAAAACTTTTTCGTCAATGTGTGATACGTATCATGCTGTAATCGGCGAAATTAGATGCTCCCCTCTTCGTTTATGAGCTTGATATTAGCTCCGACCGTCTGTACAAGATGCAGTATTTTGAGAAATACGCGTCGGTTCAACAAAGTTATTCAATGGTACAAAACACGATACCGCACCTTACCGCTAGGTGGGGTTAGCTGAAAGATTTGAAATGGAAGCTTTTATTTCTTATTGCAGAGTCGGATTCTGCGCACAAACCTGTATAAGATTTAGTCGAAACATCGTTGTCGCTGTGTGACGTGGCGCTGTAATGGCGAAATCAGAAGAACTTCCTATATGAACTTTAATTAGCTTCAATGCTGTAGACGTGATGAAAGAAGTATACATGTGATCGAAAAACAAAAGAAAATGTGTGGCTATTGCGTTTGTTAGGGTGTTTATCGTTCCGCAGTGGGACGAGAGAGACGGGACCTACAGTTGAAAGTGAGATCCGAACCTCTATTAGGTTTTGGAACCGAGACGTTCCCCATGAACAATTGCCGACGAAGTTTGTCCGACCGTCGTCGATTATTGGGTGACAGCAGCGAAAAGGGTGTGCTAGTGCTGGTTCAAAGGCGGCTGCCTATTTGTCGGCTTGGGAGCGAACACCGTGACGGCCCCGCCGCTGTTCAGGAACGGCAGCTATGAGACAGATGGTTGTCTTGGCTCAGCAGTGGCACGACGTCGTCCCCCGAAGCGACGGCATCATGATTTTCGCCATCATTTCGCCTGATTTGTGCGAATAGTCGGACTGCGACTCACGAGACTGCTCGCAGTCTCGCATAGTTTTAGATGGGTGAAATTATTATTGAATTCTTTCTTTACTTCTTCTTCTCATTATTATTATTATTATTATTATTATTATTATTATTATTATTATTATTATTATTATACTATATTATATTATTATCTGCTAGTAGTTGTAGTAGTAGTAGTAGTAGTAGTAGTAGTAATAGGAATTGTAGCATTAGTAGTAGCAGTTGTTGTAGTAGTAGTTGTAGTAGTAGTCTGTAGTAGTATGTTTTATTTTTATTTTTAATCCTTTCATCCTTTAATTTTTAAATGTCTATAATGTGCAGTGGCGTATTTAGGGGGGTGGCTTCCGGGCTTAAGCCCCCCCGAAATCTTATTTAGTATAGTAAAGTAAATGAAATATCTTGCAGAATTTTCACATTTCCAGGCTAAGTCCCCCCGAAAGTTAGCAAAGCCCCTCCCGAAACAAAATCATAAATACGACATTATTAATGTGTCATCAATAAATTGATGACATCGGACCCTAGACAAGATTAGATTCTGTCGTTCCAATATAATTTCAAAACTAAAGGAGTTACCACTAAAGAGCATTGTGTGAACAGAGTGCACATTTCAATACATATGTACGGTACCACCTTAATTTCGTGGCATTGATGGGGCCACGGTGGCTCAGTGGTAGAGCGTTCACCTCTGGTGCTTGGGGTCCTGGGTTCAAAACCTGCTCCCGCCAAATGATCTTTGTGGTGGACAAACACCGTGTGCGTGGGTTTTCTCGGGATCTCCCGTTTCCTCCCACTTTCTTAATTCCACCATTTCATTCATCTCTCTCATAATCACCGTCTCCTTTAGCCTAACCGGCAAAATCGTGGGACCTAAAACTCAAAAATTTCATTTCCTTTTCGTGGCATGGAGTCCTCTTAAGTACGTTGATCGAACTTTCGTTCGGGATAGACATGACGAAGGTTATAGGCGTAACCTGTAATTTGGGCATTATAGTGGAACATTTGTACAAGAAGTGATACCTGTGTGTGAGTGTGTGTGTGTGTGTGTTATTCGTTTCATTATTGTTTTCTCTTCTCACATGCAACGTATGGATGTGTGAATTATAGCACGTTTAGTGGCACGTGACATGGGATTGCAACATTGGGATGGCATTGCTCGTTCGTTCATTCACATGTTAAAGCGACGTTCACCTGAGCGATTCGTTTATAAGTGGCAGGTCGTTAACGGTGACGGATCTGTTGGTAACGATTCTCGGTCTAACAGCAAAATGTCTTTCTTTTTCACCCCAAACAGTTAATTTACTTTCGCCAATTATGGCGCCACATAATGCATCGACGGAAAAGTGTTGATGAAACCTTACATAGTTTGGGCCGTAGAATCCAAATCTGCAATCAAAAATTGGGGTTTCCATTTGAAATTTCAAACTTGACCCCACCCCAGCCCTCAGGGGGTGGGTCTAGAGGGTCGAGTGTGGTTTCATCAGATAGTTTTTTTAATATTACTAAGCACATGTTTTTTGGTTTTTCGATTCGAAGTTAAGTTCTCGATTTATTCCACCGTGTCCAGACTTTTGATTCACTCTGTATATATATATATATATATATATATATATATATATATATATATATATATATATATATATATATATATATATATATATATATATATATATATACTTACCTCATATTTTACATAACTCATTTGAACTAATTACTTCATTTGTTTTCTTTCATGCAAATTAGCGTCACATTTTAGTAAGAGATAGTCTTGTGTTTAGAATGGAGTAAGTATAGACCGTAAAATGATATATTTACTAAGCGCTCTCATACGCGATGATTTAAATTCTGCATGTTAGCAATGATCTTTATAAATTTGTAACAACAAATAATATTAACTACGTAAAATTATGTAACTAAATTTTCTAGAAAAAATAGAACACATTCGTGTCTAAACTTTAGCTGAAAAAAAAATGTCGAGACCATGACCAAAAGCAGAGAACACGTTTTTGCCTTAGAGCCTTATTTTATTTTGTTTTATTTTATTTTTTATTAGCACAAGTAAGTTACAGTTTAAAACTAGTATTGTACCTGGTACTTTTGCTAAACATCCTCGTTGAAAGAACCAACAACAGTGCTAATCGCTTTCGTATAATAGAACGACACGCAATATTAGGCCAGAAACAACTATAAATCATACATTAGTCACGCTGTACGAAGTAAGAACTGTTGTGTTGCTGCATGCACTTTCGTTGAAGCTGTATCCTTAATTTTTAATGACTATAAGTACAGTTTGAATAGGTTAGAATACAACACCCTAATTTAACGAAAATAATACTTTCTTCAGAAGTAGCGTATCCAGGCTGGAATATGTGCTACTGAATATCTTTAAGCTTTAACTTATATCTTACTCTTTTGGAGGTTTAGTTTATAAGACTGAGGGACTTTTAACAACAAAAATAAGAAAGCAAATTCTTTAGGGGAGATTTTGTAGAAAGAAACCAACGAATGATTAATAACAAAAGACTACTAATAAAATCCTTTGTAATAGTAGATTTAACATCATTTTCCGAATAGAGACTATATTGGTATTCTTTTTGTCTCCAAGGAATTACATTAGGATTTTACTTACAGTTCGTTTGTGCATAAATTAACAGCGTTTTAATTTTATCTGACACCAAAATTTACATAAGAAGTCTTGAGAATACCTCAGAGTAGAAAATTTGAATATTCATGAGTAGTCATTTTTAAAATGTCGAAGCGTTAGGGATAATAAAGTTAAATAAAGAGGGAGGAAATACAGAAGAAGCATTTATATTTCGTAGTCTTATTTCCTTAAAAAGAAAGTTCTTTCACTTTTTAAACTTAGATAATGTAAGACACCTTGAATAGCTTTTCTTTTGTTAAACATGAATTCAATCCGGTGGTGTAGTATGGAATGAAATATGGAAAATGAGAAACTGCAATTTTTATATCATTTGTGAAGTTGAAAGTTATAATATTTTTTACTCCGATATTTTCCCAATTTTCGTAATTCATTTCATTACCAGTTTTATCGGAAGACAAAAGGCTGTTGCGCACATACGTGTGTGTGTTAGTTTTAAATTTTAGCACTTTGACTACTACTGTGATTACCTTGACAGGTTAAAGGTATCTAAATGAATAACCTTCTAAGGACTTAAAGGAATGAAGGGTATCCATTAATGATTGCTTTGACAATACTAAAGTAGAAGTCCTAGTAATTTCCTCATATAATGGTTTGGGCGTTTTTGAATTCATAATACTTATCCCATAATCGACATGCCAAAAGCGTACAAGATAGATCATGTCAGTCGTATCAAAAGATACATTCTAGTGCCAATTTAAAAGAGATCAAACGCAAGAAAATCTTAGCATACGAGAAATCTTAGGTTTCTTTAATCTTGACATTATGAATAAGGTGACAGGTATCCATATTTATAGTCTTGTCAGTCTTGTGCACATACAGCTGAAAACAATATGCGTTAAATGAAATTCGTATTCGTATTCTTGAAGAATATTGTAATTATATTCAATTTCAAAACAACGGGAGACAAGAAAAATAGTAATAATAACTAAGCATTAATCACATACACTATGTATTCCAAAAGTGATTAAACGTACAGAATACACTAAAGTGTGTATACTTATGTCTATCGCTAACTCTAAACCGTCTGTAATTGAAGTGTCTCTCCTTCCCCTTGAACTATTCAGATAGTTAATTACTTAAAAAGTAACTTAAATGGCTTCAATTGCTCTAATAGAAAATTATCATCTCTCCTCCCACAGATAATTGCCTATCAGTATACATACTATGGAGTAATATAATATACATCGTTGAATACAATTTCGTTTCAAATTTACCTTGATGAGTAATAATAAAACAAAATGTCATATGATATGAAAAACATCAAGGAGTAATTACCGATTTATCCCCTTCTATGTCCAAACAGATTTCTAGAAAATAAAAAAATAAGTCAACTGAACAATCTTATTTTAGTTTTGCATTTCCGATTTTAAGATAAATTTAGCTTTGTTATTTAAACATTATGAATAACAGGTTGTGAGGCAAGCCATTTTAATGATTTTGAATACCTGTGACACTTTTGTCTTTCTTTTTAACCCATTGATTTATATAGAGAATTACTATCCTCACTTTCTTGAAATGAATGAGAATTTTAATAGGACTCATTTACCTTTCTTCAAATCTATCTCAATATTATTCCTTATTTCCGTAAATATTAAATGTTAGTACATGTAATGTTAATATTACATAAAGTTTAATTTAAGTAATATTTATCTTCTATATATAAAGCGCTACAGTGAAATTTAGAGCTGTGTCGGTGGTAGTTCACTGCAAGAAGGGCCACTCCTACCGCATTGGTCTAAATGGAGTAGCCAGACGAAGAGTGTTCTGGGAGAAGGCTGCAGTTCTCCAGTAGCCAAGTTGGGGGAAATCATAGTGATTGGTACGGCAACTTGGACATTAGTCCCAGGCGTGGTCAGAGTGACTTTAACGGCTGGGATAGTGCGGAGTAGAAGGCAACGGGAAACCACCACTCTATTTTCCCTAGTTTGCTGGCAGCAAAAAGAGAAGAAGATAAACATGGAAATCACCAATAGACGGCGGAAGATACCAGATAGACTATGTTATGATTCAGGAAAGGTATCGGAATAGCTTAAAGAACGCGAAGACCCTTCCCGAGGCTGATATTTTCTCTGATCATAATCTTGTGCTGGCCGAAGTAGATATTCAATTAAAAAATGTAGGCAAAAGAAAAGTAGGTAACAAAGTGTTGAATACTGAAAAGTTGAAAAACGAGGAAATAAGAAATCTTTTCGTTGAAAAATTAGAAGAAAAATGTTTAAACGAGGAAACAATAGGCGCAGATAGTAACGCACGGTGGGAACATATTAAACGTTGCTTACAGCAGGCTGGAGAAGAAGCAGGTTACCGCGAGTACAAAACTGCTAAGAAACCATGGATTACAGAGCAGATGTTGCAGAAAATGAGGGAGAGGAAGATGTGGAAACAGGTTGATACAGAAGAGGGCAGAAAGATGTACAGAAAGTTAAATAATGAATTACGAAGAGAAACAGACAGAGCGAGAGAAGAGTTTTACAAAAGAAAATGCGAGGACATAGAAGAATTAGAAAAAGTTGGGAAATATGAGGAAATGTACAAGGAGGTGAAATCTATGGAATTTCGGAGGAAACAAGGGGGTATTATGATGGCAGTAGAAAATAAGAATGGGAAGGTAGTCAGCGAGAGAAATGGGGTCATAGGAAAGTGGAAAGAATACGTTGAAGACTTATATGAGAGTAGGGATAGACCGTGCAGCCTAAATGTTGAAGTAGAAAATGAAGTAGGAGAGGATGATAAAGGGTTTAGTATTCTTCGGGATGAGTTTGAAAAGGCCATATCCGAGATTAGGAATGAAAAGGCAACCGGAATAGATAACATACCAATCGAATTCATTAAAAATATAGGAGACAAGGGAAAGAAAGAATTGTTCCTACTATGCAATGAAAAATATGAAACAGGAGAATGGCCAAAATACTTTCTGAAAACGATCATGATGCCGATGGCTAAGAAATAGAACCCAAAGAGATGTGAGGATTATAGAACTGTTAGTCTCATATCTCATGCACCTAAAATTTTGCTCCGAATACTGAACAGAAGGTTATATAAAAGAACAAATAAAGAAGTTAAGGAGGAGCAATTCGGGTTCAGAAGAGGCAAGGACACAGGAGATGCAATTGGATTATTAAGGGCGATTGGTGAAAGATTTATAGAAAAAGGGAAAGAGGTGTATGTTATATTTATTGATCCAAAAAATGCTTTTGACCGCGTGAATTGGAAATTGTTGTTGGGAGTTCTAACGAAGATAGGGTTGGGATTGAAAGATAGAAGACTCATAAGAAACTTATACATGAACCAACAAGTAAGTGTTAGGATAGGGGAAGAACTGATGGAAGAGAGTGCAATTGGAAGGGGAGTTCGACAAGGATGCTGCCTCTCGCCAACATTATTTAATGTCTGTCTAGAAGAGATAGTGAAAAACAGCCTATATGATGATGATGACATTTCGGTAGGAGGTAGAATGATTAGATACATAAGATTTGCAGACGATATGGCGCTTCTTGCAGAATCTGAAAAGAAAATCAATAAAATGTTAGAAAAAATGAGAAAGGGCTTTGAAGAATATGGGATGAAAATAAATGTTAGACAAAAGCCATGGTGATTGGAACGAAGGGGTCTGTGTCAAATATAAAAGTAGGAGGGGAGAAAATAGAACAAATGAATAGTTTTCGATATGTGGGCAGTATTTTTAGTAATAACATGAAGTGCGAACGTGAAATAAAAGCAAGGATAGGAATGGCGAAAGAAGCCTTTAGGAAGAAGAAAAGTCTGTTTTGTGGGACCTTGAATAAAGAGTTGAGAAAAAGACTCATAAAATGCTACGTGTGGAGTGCTGTACTGTATGGGGCGGAAACGTGGACATTACGTAAAGGTGATGAAAATCGACTGGAAGTCTTCGAAATGTGGGTGTGGAGAAGAATGGAAAGAATTAGTTGGGCCGAGCGGAAAACGAATGAGAGTGTGTTAGAAATGGTGGGTGAGAAAAGAACACTTCTAGATATTATTAGGAAGAGGAAGAGAAACTGGTTGGAACATTGCTTAAGAAGAGATTGTATCATGAGGGATGTCCTAGAGGGTATGGTGGCGGGAAAGAGAGGGAGGGGACGAAGGAGGCTACAATTAGTGGATGATATAAAAACAGAAAGATCATACGCGAAGACGAAGAAGATAGCGGAGGACCGTGGAGCATGGAAGCTTCTCAGCTGCGGCAAATGACCTGCCAATAAAGGCAGAATACCTATGATGATGATGATGATCATATATAAAGTGAATTCATTTTGAAAAGGCAATGATTATTTAACTAATAAATCAGAAAAAATCCATTATTTAAATTCTAGTTCAGTGTAAAGTGAAGAGAAAAATGATTCTCTGTAAAAATCAATGTGTTAGAAATAAGGATGAGCTGCGTACATAACTGAGTTAATAACAAAACTTTAATTCTGTTAAAATTGTACCCACACTTTTTGGTAAAGAAAATCCGTTTACACTCATGTTCAACTCACGCACACACTCATGTATATCCACCTATGTTATCTAATTATTTAATTTCCCCTATAATGATTAACAATCAACAATAACTACAATTAGAAAGGAACAAAGAGACTAGTTTTTATTGGAATTATTAAGGAGGAACGAACAATCAAGTTGTTTTGAACCTCTATTACTTAAAGACACCAATCCGAAATTAGACTGGTAGAATTTAGAAAGAACACTGGAAACCCTCAGTTAGGCGTATAGTTCACTTGATTATGCAGAATACTAGACCTCTCAATTTAAAAACAGGAACGAAGAATATTATTCTTTCCGTATGAGCTTCCGTCCGAACGAAAGTATTGTGCAATAAACTAACATTTTCTCCCTTAATCATTTGGTAGATATGAAGATACTGAATTAGGTATTTCGAATGATCAAAAACTTATGTAGTTGAAAGTTTAGAAACTGTTTCAGAACAACACAATTTTATGAACCAATTTAATGAGACCTAAATTATGAGATTACACAATAAGTCTTTTAGTTTTATATTGTCTATATAGCACAAAAGCCTTTTTTGTTGATTCGTGTAAGCGTGCGTGTGAAAAACTTTTTTTTACAGGTATTTGATTATGTTCTCGTATCATAAATTTATAATATGTGGCAGTTATTAAGTTATAAATAAGCTTTCAAGTGGGATTAACTTTTTCTGTTGAAAATATAATATAAATGGCTACCAAGAAATCCACTTGCGCATTATGTAAAAGCAACATACAGCTTATACTATGTTAACACTATCATGAGTAAATTGCACACAGAATGAATTATGTACATACAAACTGCGTATAGCCCTTTAAAAAGACGAGGAAAAATGACTACAGAGATTTGCCTTCATAAGAATTAAAATATGAAGATTAATTCAGCTTTCTGGTTAGCATTAAATCTGTTTTCAGCTTAATGCCTCATGAAATACAGAAAAAAGCTATTAATGTTGACTACTAAAGGTGCAAAACACAGAAGACATAGCTGTTTATTATGTATGGAAATCGATCACATTACCCTTACATTTAAGATCAAAAAGTAAAGGCTAAAGAAGATTAATGTTGATCGATTGATTGTTTGGAACAGTACAATTTAATGTACACGATTCCAATGATATTGTAAAGATAACGCTCAACATTTTCACGTCGTCGGCTTATAGAGAGGGCAATGTTATCGGTCTATGCTTCGGTCGGCTTTAGCCAATGGGTTCCTCTAGTAGTTATTTGGCAGAGACTGAGCCACATTTGGATGATAATGCAAGGAGACATTAAATGTGATAGACACTTTACCGAGACACTTAGGTAGATAGACACTTAACTGATATTGTCATAATATTTGCGTCTACGTTCAGCACTGTATTAGTGAAGATGCATTAGATACATACGTTTTGCTTCATTTCAGATTTTGAAATTTGCGGGAAGTAAATATGCTTCCGTCCGAAGTCAAATATGAATCACTTACACTTACCCTAATATTTAAACGACTATGGAGTATGTGAATAACAGAAAGAGGAATGAAAATGCGAGAAAATAATACAGATAACTTAATAGACAAAAACTGAAATGGAACGGAAACACGGAGCCACTCATTCCGTTTCTATCTCCCACAAAACCCAGAATACGTGACTAGTGTGCTATTCTGCAAACCAGACAATGCGACCTCAATGTATCTACACAGAAAATCTCTTTATTTATTCCAATACCGCACATTACAGATAACATCAAGAATTACAAAGTTAAAACATTAGTGATTATGGAATAGATGATAAATGAAATTGAATGATGATAATAAAAATAAGCTTATAGAAATAAGTAGTGGAGAAGCATCAGTAATACGATAGGGGATAATATATAAAGTATGCTACGAATTTGTTTTAGGATTACATGAGACCTCCGTTCTGTCGGAGATGAATGTTATGTTATGTTAGCAATATGTTATCATTCTACTTTGGAGATTTAGTATTCAAATTCACTTGATGTTAAGAGCAAAAAGAAATCGTCTAAAGAGTATGACTTTTTCTCACGAAGAGATTACTTATGGGTAATTAATTAGTTTTCCAGAATTATCTGCAGGAGGCTCTCATTAAATTCCTTGTTTAAATCATTTATTTCTAATAGCTCTTTAAACTAAAGATATACATCTAATACAAAATTACACTTAAAAAAGACGTCTAACACTCTATAAGAGAGCCTTTATTAAAGAGCTAAACAAAGTACGATCTACACATTTCATTATAAACAAATCAATACATTAAAATGCACATTGTATTTTTGACTACTCAGTTTAAACATGATGTGAAAACAAATTTTCATGTTAATTACCTTCTAACATACTTTTATACAGGGTGTTTCAAAACAACAGAGACAACGTTTGGGAGTTGATTCTTAACACCAAAATAAGACGAAAAGTACAGACAAATTTGGGTGTGCAAGTGCTTCCTTTCGGAGTTATAGGCTGCTGAAAACATGAAAAAAATGAAATTTAAAGGTCCATAGCACCAATATTATGGAACTAACCGTAGTCGGGTCAAGATTTTATTTAGGAACTAGTGTGTGCTCTATCCAAATATCCATGTTTCAGAATCCTACGGTACTTCCTCAACAGTGTTTATAGACGTTGTTGGTGAGTACTTCAAATTATATGCACGTAGCCAAACTGCCTCTATAAAAGTTGTTGCGTGGGGAAAGCAGGACTCTGAAACATGTATTTTTGGATAGTGCACATATTAGTTCCTAAGTGAAATCTTGACCTGATTTACAGTAGGTCCCACAGTTGTGGAGCTATGGACCTTTAAAGTTCATTTTTCCATGTTTTTGGCAGCCTATAACTCTGGAAGGAAGTATTTCTGCACTCAGGTTGGTCTATATTTTTCGTCTTATCTTGATGTTAGGAATTATCTCCCAAAAGTTGTCGGTGTTATTTTGAAACACCCTGTATAGTACACTGATATAAAGGAACATATATTGAAAAAGAATGAAAGAATATCAATGTAATGTGAAGTTTATATCGTGCCTAGTAAGTATTATTAGATTCTGTGGTACGTCCATTCACGTGCTCAGAACAAAAATCGATTAAAATGCAGAACGGTATTAAACATGTGACTCCTCAGAACTATTATGCTAAGAATTATTTCTTATTGAACTATTATGCTGAGTATATATATTATTTGATTCAGTAAAATTATTCATTTCACTGCATATTGCATTTACGCTTATCAAATTTGTAAACATATCGTATTGTAAAGTACTCAAAATGCTAACATGTAGTTTGTAAATTTATTTTGTTTATTGTAAAACAAGGAAGCGATAATCAAACTAATTGTTTAGGAAAATAACAAGAGATAACGTAGGCATCACGTCACAGCTATAGAAAATTTTCCTATACGGAAATAACAAAATAATACATTTCCTAAGGAGACCTGAGCTAAGCTTTACGCTACAACCAGGGAGCGTTCGAATCCCGGAAAGGAATTGTGCTGGTTGAGTACAGATAGTGGACTCGGGAGTTAAGATCGCATAGTGGAAAGACATTGATTGGAGATCATCAAAGCTGAACTACCAGTGAGTATTACATCTATTTTCGATGTTGGATAGTTAAAATGGTTAAGTTTCTGTGCCATTACTTAGAAGTAGTGAAATGAGTCCCTTTTAATTCTTGAATAACATGAAGTTGGAGGAAATCATTCACATACCATTAACATAAAGAATTATAGTAGGTGTAGAAGGCTTAATTGTTGGATAAACGTTTTATGTGTCATCATAGGGCTGTATCGAAGAACAATCTGGGGTTATGTGTAAATCTGTTTCTGAAGAAATATATTTTACAGATTGAATATGTGTACTTGAAACATTATTGGTAGTTAATTTAATTTTAAACAGTTTGTATATTATAAGTGACAAAATTATTAAAATGATTACTAAGATAGTAATTATAGGGATAACGAAAGTATAATATGATTGCATTGTGGAGCGTACCTAGAAAGTCAAAAGGAAACAATATTTCAGAAACTGAAATTGTTACTTGGTTATTCTCCTTTGAAATATGCTTAGCATAATTTTAATAATAACCTAACATTCTTTCTTTCTTTCTATTTCTTTTCTTTTTCTTTTTTTTTTTTTGGAATTAACTAGTTTGTAACTAGTTTGTTTGAAGGATGCGTTGCATATCTATTGTTTAGTTAATTTACTGTGAAATAACTGTACTTGAAATATTGCTTTGCAAAAATTATATTCATAGCTTACTTTCAATTTGTAGCACACGTTAGTATTTTCATAATCAGCGTATTTTTTGTTAAATTTGTATCAAATGTACATCTACAGCTTGCTGCTAATTTACAGAGGAAAATGACTCATAGGCTTTCTGTAATGATACAATCAGAGATTAGAAATAATTGTATTCACACAAAAAGGCCATAATACTGAAATCACATTCCATCAAAAAGTAACATGAAGTCAGACTTGTCTATTATTGTCATTATTAAGTACAGTAACTCCTTTCTATACTTGTTTTGTTCGTTAAGAAATATAATTTTGTTTTTCAGAAAACCTAAAAAAATCTATGATGTGGAAAGAAACCATCAGAATACCTCAATATGAGGACAAGAAATTCAACAGCAATCGTTCATACTCCACTATATTTAAACTTTAAGTTATATCATTATCTATTTCTTTCTTTGTTTCATGTTTTCTTTGAGGAGCCTTCGAACGAGAACTTTTTTTCTACATTCATTTCCTAATTGAGGGATATAATCTACTATCTCAAGATCCTTTAATTGTTCATAATTTTATATTTTATGATTAGTATATATTACGGAGTGTCGTGTTACACAACTTTTTCATTCATCGTGGGTGAAATAACTTTATTATTATAATAACGTAAAGACAAAGTTTCGTAATATTGAAATATGAAAATTATTATAATAAAATATAATATGATTGAAACTATAAAATTTTCTTATTATGGTAAAATATAGTTGAAAATCAATACTTAGAATATTTAGGAATAAGATTAATTTTCAATGTTACTATGTTCAATTTTAATGTATCGTTTAATAGTTCCAATACCTATATATTAACAGCTGTTATTGTCATTATACCTATATATATATTATACCTATATATTAACAGCTGTTATTGTCATTATACTAGCTTGTCTTTAGATTAGTACTGTGCTATAATTTGAGAACAATTGTTAAGTCCGACACCCTGTTGTATTTTTTACAACGTGAGCTATAAAATCATTGGTATGCAATTTTATTTTGACAATTATAATTCCAAAGTTTACGGATTATAATATTTTCCTCTTTTGTTTGAAGAGATGGGTGTGATTCCGTATATGTATGATGTTAGTAAAATTATTGGCATTACAGTTCAATAAATAAACTTTGTATAGTTAATGTTATCGAAATAGAATTATTATATTTCTAACTTCTCAGTTTCAAATTTGCACGTTTCCACTTTAAGGCTTAGGTGCCGAAAATTAACCTTACTATATAATCAATCAACCTTGTAAGTTTGCTCAAAATCGTCCGAAGCTCTAAGATAAAATCTGCCCTGTATTCTTTTATGATTTGATTTTCTGATTTTCTATTTAGTCAAACGAAAGTATCAAAACAAAATTTAAGAAACTCTGAAAATCTGAAAACCTCTTACTTTCAGTTTAAATATACCAGTACCTGCATTTGCTTGTTTAAATGATTGTTTATTTTGCTATCAAAGTATGTAACGGTTTCTTTTACATTTTTAATATACTATACTTTTATAAAAAAGATGTGAAGTAAGATCATTAATATAGTATACTGTACAACGACCTGCCTTTCATGTGCCTTTTGAAATTCGACTTTCTGTTCGATATTCGCAGAATTTATAAGACGATTAACATTTTCACTGTAAATATCCATTGGCTATTTTACCTAAAGAGCTTTATGCTTGTTGAAATAACATTTAATAGATATACGTATTACTGTGGTGTCCGTCCGAGAATCTGACACAGAAGGGCTTTATGAAAAGAGACTTATGCAGTAGTTGCTATGCAATAACTTATTTCTTCACATTTGAGATCATATTCTGTATTACTTGACGTTTGTATTAAGTTATATATATATATATATATATATATATATATATATATATATATATATATATATATATATATATATATATATATATATATATATATATATATCGGGTGTTGCAAAATAAGTGTTACAACTCTTGGGAGGTGACTCCTACCACTGAGACAAGAAAAAAAGTTCTCTTGAACTTTCGCCTATTGGACATAGTTTCAGATCTACAAGGTGCCGAAAGCGTGGGAAAATGACTTTCGGACGCCAATAGTTCGGAAACTATCCAACATAAAGAGGGCGGGTAAAAAATTCACTGAAGAAGTCATACCTGCTGTATTGAATTTTGCATGTTTCACAATCCTACCATACACGCGCAAGGGATTCCCCAAAGGAACGTAGGGAGTCCCGGATAATCTGCCAAATGAAAATTGGTCTAAATGGATATGAATTGATAGGGTTTATACCAGGTAAGAATAATTCGTTTGTATTAAGTCGATATCTGAAACAAATACAAAATGGCGGACACCTTCATGCAAGTTGTGTGTGGTTGCATAATCGCCAGGTACGGATGCTGGCCAACAGTGAAGTTCTGAGTATTAAGTGTAGCAAATTTGTACTCAAATGCTCTAGAAAGACATCTGGAGTGTCAGTTGAGCACAACAGATGAAGCAAGGTGATTCACATGTGTGGAAACGCTTAACGAAAAATGCCCAGAAATGAACTCATACTTAGTAAACGTGAGTTCAAAGCGTCGGAAATGTTAGGATTAGCGTCAAGAACATGAAAGCCATTGCCGATTCACCAATAATATTCTCTCAAACCGAAGCAATATGATGTGCACGTTTGCATACCAATAAGGATGCAACAACTGAGACCAAGTTGAAATTGTGCAAGGGGACTCACTAAGAAACTGGGTAAACTAAATGAATGTGTATAGTGGGATCGCATGATTGATATTGAAATGTGGTTAATGTGTGTGTTGATATCGACATGTAGCTAATGGACAAATGTGAACATGTTCCACTACTGCTGGGACACCGTCCCACGTGGGAAAAATAGGAAATTAACTACTCGGGTCTTGATGCTGAGGCCGTGGGCTGCCAGTAGGATTGGAAACTGCGACCACGCGAGCGAAAGCGAGCACTCTAGCCCTGATGCTCGAGGGAGCCTGACTTTCTCTGTATTCATTTCTTTAAGAAGTACCCACTTTGTTGGCAAGCGCTCTTGTACAGCCTCCCGACATGCTTGTGTGTTTCATTTTGTTACTCTTACTGCACAGTTGTAAACAATCAGAGGTTTAAGACGTTTCTTCCTATTTCTCATGTCGTATTATTTTCCATATGTATGGTGTTCCAGCTGTAGTGTTACATGCGCCAAATTGGTTCATTTTCGTCTTTGTCTTGGCATGTGCACTGTATGTAAGATACACATTTCTGGAGGTATTTTCCTATATTTCGAGTACGTCATAAGTCCCAGAAGACGTGGGACATGATACAAGTTTGTTATTTTCACGCTCTTTCAGAATTTGAACCACGGATTAAGAGATTTCTTTTCATATGTCTTGACTGTGGGACAATGTCCCAAACAAAGAGGGACATTGATACAATCGTGTTGTAGTTACGTTCTACCAAAAAGTGCACCAGATGTAATAGCAGAATGTACAACTTTATTTTCCTAGTTTTCGCACGTGAGACGGTGCCCCAGAAGTAGTGGAACATGTTCACATTTGTCCATTAGCTACATGTCGATATCAACACACACATTAACCACATTTCAATATCAATCATGCGATCCCACTATACACATTCATTTAGTTTACCCAGTTTCTTAGTGAGTCCCCTTGCACAATTTCAACTTGGTCTCAGTTGTTGCATCCTTATTGGTATGCAAACGTGCACATCATATTGCTTCGGTTTGAGGGAATATTATTGGTGAATCGGCAATGGCTTTCATGTTCTTGACGCTAATCCTAACATTTCCGACGCTTTGAACTCACGTTTACTTAGTATGAGTTCATTTCTGGGCATTTTTCGTTAAGCGTTCCACACATGTGAATCACCCTTCTTCATCTGTTGTTCCCTACCGACATTCCAGATGTGTTTCTAGAGCATTTGAGAACAAGTTCGCTACACTTAATACTCAGAACGTTACTGTTGGCCAGCATCCGTACCTGGCGATTATGCAACCACACACAACTTGCATGAAGGTGTCCGCCATTTTGTATTTGTTCCAGATATCGACTTAATACAAACGAATTATTCTTACCTGGTATAAACCCTATCGCTTCATATCCATTTAGACCAATTTTCATTTGGTAGATTATCCGGGACTCCCTACGTTCCTTTGGGGAATCCCTTGCGCGTGCATGGTAGGATTGTGAAACATGCAAAATTCAATACAGCAGGTATGACTTCTTCAGTGAATTTTTTACCCGCCCTCTTTATGTTGAATAGTTTCCGAACTATTGGCGTCCGAAAGTCATTTTCCCACGCTTTCGGCACCTTGTAGATCTGAAACTATGTCCAATAGTCGAAAGTTCAAGAGAACTTTTTTTCTTGTCTCAGTGGTAGGAGTCACCTCCCAAGAGTTGTAACACTTATTTTGCAACACCCGATATATATATAAAAGAGCATTTTAATTACGTCTAAAAATTCTCAAGGGTAGTTTCCAATAAATTTCGTAATGCTATAAAAATAGTTTGTTAAAGATAAGTTGAAATGCTGAATATCTTTCTTTGATCCATATTTCCTTATGAAATTTTAATTACTTCACTTAAAGTTACTTATATAATTTAACTTTGGAAACTTAATATCGAACTGAACTCATTCCATACCTTTTCTTAAACGGCATTCACACATAGTAACTGACTACATGACCTTGCTTATTAGAATGCCTTTTATTCGATAATAGCTACAAAATATCTTTGGTTGTGTACTTTAAAGTTCTTTCGCTGCTTATCTCATCAAATTTAAATTTCTTCCTTGACTTTTATTTTACATTAATATGAACCACAATTCCAGCTCCTTGTGGCTATATGGCTATACCACGCGTTTTCGCCACGAGAAACCCGAATTCGATTTCCAAAGGAACCCATATGATTCGGATCCCATTTTAACCTGTATGTCCCGTCTTAATTATTCTCACAGCTGAACGGGATACTAAACTGTAACTCAATTAACCAACCACCTTCAAATCTAAGTTTTACGTGATTTAATTGGACGCAGAAATTTCGAGAACATTTAAGCTCTACAGAGGAAGTCGACTCTCGACAGATATTGCCTCACAATGATCAGCTTAACGACTTTGGCTGCTTGACTACACCACACTGATTAATCAGTAGTTTATGCCTTTTTCAATATAAATTTGCAGTTACCAAATTTACTTGTTTGTAAATCAATAACGTATCGGGTTCTTACTTCTAAATTTCATTTCTAGTGTCCTATAATTATTTTCTCAAAACTTTATTTCTACATTTTCTATGTGTTAAGTAACTCGTATTTACAAAACTATATATTAGAACATGTTATTTTAGCTTAAGTATTATGTAATAAATGTTCAACTTAAATAATCTACCGTAATGTACTTGTTATATTTTAATACTATAGCAAATATCTTAATTTCATATAAGCACTGACAGGTTATTTTCTTTGTTGATTGCTAATACTTCATATTTACTTAATTACGAATATACATAAATATGAGCCAGAAATCAGAAATGAAAAATGAAATCCATATCATTAATTCGAAATAATGAACTCTGATTTTAAATGGAGAAAATAGACTTGTTTACAAAATCAGAATTAGTGCCTTGACCGAAGAAAGAAAATGAAATAAATTCTCCTATTCCGCGAATAACTAATTGTCAATTATACAGTCACAATTTGTTGTTCGTTACGTCGCTGCAATAGCTTCATTAGGTAAGAGTGTCCAATTATTAAACACACAAAGTAAAATTTACATTGTGATTAAACTAGCAAATTTTGTTATGTAACAATTCTTGGCATTTGTTTTCTTTCCTCTTTGTATCGTAAGTGGCATAATATACGTGGTTGGGAAATGCACTAGTTCATTTGTACGACTGCGAAGAAAACGATGCCAATTTTCTATTGTTTTCCACGAGGATTACGGATACCGAGAGGTCGCAGTAAGAAATGTAGAGTAGAAAGCAAAACTACTATAAAATATTAACTTATTATATAGAGTTTTAGATGGAAGTCTTTCGAGAAAGATACTTAGAAACCAGATTGACTTGTCTCAGAAAAGAGTCCATTGGTAATCTTCTGTTTTTGCTGAGATATTCTGTAGATTTGTGAACACATACAATTGCTTGGTTGTAACAAAGATGCTCGTTATTCTTGATCACCAAATAAGTAACAGTATTTCCGAATAAGAAGTCACAAATAAGAAATATTTCTTCAGGGAGTTCCAGGAATGATTGATTTAGTCAGTAGTCGGTGATATATTTTGTTTTCTATTAATTATACTTTCATATCGATACCAGTAATATCTATTGTTCTGTTTCAATGAGCAATTAAAATTACCAATTACAGAAGATGAAAACATGTTGATTTCAGACGAGGTAATTTTACTAGACTTCCTCCAAACTAGGAATATTTGAAGGTCATAACATAGTTACCACCCATTCTATTATATTTTCTAGGCGTAAAATATGAATTTATTTCTTTGTGATAAATTGCTAACTGCATAGAAGTAATAACTCCCGATATATGGAAGAAAACTGAATCGTAAAGGAGATTAAAGCGAAAAGTTTGTTATATTAATTTTTGGTTACTTTACACTTTAGATTCTTTCATTTGTACACGAAAAATCTGAATGGCTGAGTTATCGTGGTTTCGTTGTTTCTTAACACTAAAAATAAAAAAAGAAAAATGAGTTTTGTAGAGGTCTTGACTAATAAACGATCAAATTACGTATTGATGGACACATATTTAAACTGAGCAATATTTGTAGACCTATGCAAAGTATAGATCTAATTCTTTTCATTTAATTTTTCCATTATAAAAATTGTGAAAAGAAAAAAGCAAAGTTCACAGAATGGTAAATATCTTTTTTCTCTCTAAAACCAACATTATACACGTCATATACATTACTGTTTGTGAAAATTGCAACACCAAGAACAAGTGTATGAAGTCGTATTTTTAAGACTGACTAGTTACATGAGCATACAGAAATGATTACCATTTTAGAACTATATGGCACTCAGTGTTATGTAATTATACTCCATGTTATTAAAACAATAAGGACTAACACTGATTTCAGGTCATGACATTGTTCCAAACAGGCGTTGGATATAATCCTGAGAAAATGCGTATCACTCTATTTTCTAAGAGAATGTCAATACATCAATATTATTTGCCAGAAAACAGTAATAAATAAGACGCCGGCTCACCATACTCACATACATTTAATGATAAATGTCATGCGTACGTGTAAGGCAGGGAACTAATATAAACTGTTGTTCTTGAAAAACATTTTCTCATTCCGGAATACACATGGCTGTGCATGTCTCTGCTAAAATGTGGCGACGGAGTTATCAGAAGGAAGAGTATCATATCTTCTTTGGGGATTCACTGATATGATGGTGATTGTTAAGTTAGACCTCCATATGCTGAAGACTAGACCACAAGTTGTACCAAATGGTGTCTAACTAAATCACACAGCTATTTGTTCGACAATGTAATCTGGCAGATCGTTCTGGCCACGATAGAGCGTAATGCAAATGCGACCGTAACTATAGCATAGGTTAAGGCAAGCTTGTTTCAAAACCGACCGCCCATACTTCATTATATCAGTGAGGGTATTACGAAACCGTTGTAGCCTGATACTTGCTTTGATAACTGATTGAAAGATATGCGAACAGCCAGCTTAGCATTCAGCATATGCTATTGTGCTATCGATAGAGAAAGTCTACATCTATTACCGTGCTCCTGCGTCCAAGTAGTACCGTGGATGAGAGGGCCGTCCATGGCAGATCGACCTGCTGCAGTAATAACTTTGCTATGTTAGTGGTCACTTTTCGGTATTTCAACAACATTACCTCTTTTGAACTTTCTTTGACATGAATGAGTGAATGTAGGGCTTTCTTACACTTTACTCTTAACATGTCTGTGTTTCAGTGTTTGAGTACTGCATAAACTGTCCTCTCGTAATACTACTCCGTACGTGCTGAGTTTATGAATGCTGCTTTCCGCTCTGAAATAGTTGTCGTTCAAACAGTGCACACATCCTGCAGTGAAAATCTTGTGAGTTTGAATGGATTTACGTCATTCGTTCTTGCTATTGAAATTTTTATAAACAACTGTGTGTATATGAAAAAGTATTTTAAACAATTGCTCTGTCTGTTATAGATATCCAACTTTACTGTCTAATAAACGGTATTGGTTGACCCTTTTTACTTGTAGAGCTAATTTATTTTTGTGAATCTTACTGATTTATCTCTTACTCTGTTATTTTTCCGAAAACAGGTTCTATCTAATTTGCTTCAAATAGCTAAATTGAACACTAAACTATTAGACCAGGAATAGATTAATTAGCATATTTCCAAGTCCTTCAAATAGTGTACAGTAACTCAGAATGGGAATCGAATAAACGGTAAGCTAGAGAGCTGAAATGAAATAATAATATTATTATTGAGGAATTGGATTCATTTACGTAATACTAAAAGTACAAACATTGAGTATTAGTGGTAATATTACCCACAAATTTGCTTAGGAACGGTAATGAATATTCCTCCTATATTAGTAGGCTCCTTGATATGATTTAGATATTGTTAGACTCATAACGGGGGAAAGTATGTTATGCTTTAAAGTTCTTAGTATATAAAGAGAAAAAATATCGATATTTAACAATAGAAGAGATTGGGTGCGGTGGTTCGGAATAATTTGTACTGCTGATGAAATTCTTAAGTGCTATAACAAACTTGTATTTAATATAATTTTGAGTTTGTTTTACATTCCTATGCAATAGCGTTTGTAAACGACATGATTATACAGCAATAAAATTTGAAATTGCAATTGACACGAATTCGTTGAGGAAGGCTGCGGGCAATAGAAATGTTCTTAACTCTTTAGTGAAACAATAGGTCTAGGGGAGAGAACAGCAGTAAGCTAATATGAGAAAAGAAAGATCAAACTCAATTTTATATGAATGTTGACAAATTTCCGGATATGAAGTATTTATTTCAGGAGTTCTGCTACAAGCACTGGTATATGCAGTTAGTAACAAATGTTTCTTCTTGTTGATAATAGAACGTAATGGAATTAAAGTCACACGTTGAATACAATTGAAGTACATACGGAAACGATGTGTTACAATTACCTCATTTTTTACTTCTTAAGATAAAAAAATAGATCAGAATGGCGCTTACACTTAATCTTTTCTCTCTTGTGTTCTGACTGCTATTAAAAGAAAATTGGAGGCGAACGCTAATTAGAGCAACTAACAGAAGGCTTGGACATTTCTGAAAAGAATGTGAGAGCAATGAGGAAGACAGGGAGAGAGAGAACAAAAAGAGCAATTATTTCCCAGTGGCAACACTAGAAAAAGACAAAGTGCGAGTCGGAAAAGGGAACCAATTTAAAAATGGCAAGGCAAGAAGAAAATGGAATTCTTGGTTTACATAGCGAAGTAGAGGGCCAGTAATTCTTTGTATTGCTAACGACGGCTACTTAAACTATACTGGCTACGTTACATTTCATTTAATCTTTTCTTTCTTTTCATTTTCTTTTATGAAAGTAATTTACATTTATAAATGAAATTTTCATAAAAAAGATTATTTTACATTTTCTAATAAGAGATATTTCACGTGTTACTTAATGGATCTGAACTATCATCTAGTCAGTTTGTTTGCATGCTTATTTTGGTGTGTGCGGTCTCGGATTCTACTCCTACGGACGCTAAATATGTATTATTTAATGTTGACTAAATCTGAGCCAACTGGATCTATTAGTAAGTGAACTTCAGAGAAGGCAGACGTATTCTTCCTTTGAGTAAATGCACGCTCCACGAATTCTCCAATAGAGCGTGAAAACCTGTCTGGTCATAACCCTTATAAAAATTGAGCACTACAGTATATTATAATTAATATTCATTATATAGTTGACATATAGCTAAGACCGCCGCAGTAGTCTTGCATTCCAAAAGCACCAATTCTGGTTCGAAGCACATGCGAGTACAGGATCCGTTCGGAAATTAATAAGACTGGCGCCACTGTCACACTTAGATGCATTTGATGGAAAATCGGATGGTAGAGAAAGAAGGAGACAACCCTCGGTGGTGCGTGCAACGGTGGCGCGTTAACGGCTAGAAAGAAGTAAGAATAAGCGTATAATCTATAAACCAACTCTACAGAAGTGCGTCACGGAAATAATGGCACGTTTTGCATAAAACTCGGTAAATCATGGTCGGAGACTGTGGGAAATATTATATACAATCTACGTCAAAAGTGAATGTCCGAGATTTATTTGGTACAAGTCCTTGAAAAACCGACGAGAAAACGTGGAGGAAAATAGCGATCGTGGTCCCTGTTACGATAAAAGATTAAGAAAATATGGATCGTGGTATAGTTATTTGTTGGATACTGACCGACGCTTGAATTCCTGTTTTATAGGAGAGGAATTGAGCGTCAGGAAGGGAACAGTTCATTAGATTATAACCGATATCTTGCAGATGAAATAAAGTGTGTGCAAAAATTGTCCCCAAGTTTAGAGTCAAAAGGCACAGAACCGTATAGCTTGGACCTCTCATCCTGCGATTATTTCATATTCTAGAGGTTGAAAATAGACTTGAAAGGATGTCGTTTTGCGATCGTGGAGAACATTTAAAAGGCCGTGACATGCAACCTAAATACCATTCCAAAAACAGAATTCCAGCACCGTTAAGCAGATCTCATCGCGTCATTAGAGTAGAGCCTTATTTTGAGCACTTACAAGTGTATTAGTATTGTCAATAAAAGTGTGTTTTCTAGAACGATTCTTATTACTTCCCGGGCAAACCCTCTACTAGGCATTGTCTTTCCCACCTCCGTGTTGCATAACGACTGAAAATACTTTAAAAATGTTAATACAAGATTTACTTATAAATTTTGCAATATTGTGATACAATATACCACTTTTTATTGCCATGCAATGGAAGAAGGCTAATGTTGAAGTACAAACCTTCACGTTGAACTGTTTGTAGCCACTTTCCTGGCAATTCCTTGATTTCACGTCGATACTGCATCTTGTCCTTAGAGGTTAAGAAGTCAGTCACTGTTGTTTCCACTTCCTGTAGTCAGTGAAGCATCGCGATTTCAGGAAGTACGCCATGGGTTACAAGCGACAGTTGTCCGGAGGAATAAGTTCAGGCTTTATGCCGAGTGTAGCGTCATTTTTATTTCACCAAGTTTTTGAATATTTTGTTGCATTTTACAAGCGGCATGTGATTGTCCATTTATCCTGTTGCAGCAGAGTACGATTTCGATTCATCAATGCAGGATATTTTTGGCGTAGTACAGAATATATCCGCTACACCTGTTCAAAATAATTTATTTACGACCGTTAGGAATGAACTCGAAGTGAACTACCTCTCGTAGTCAAAACCCACATAGAGCATGATTTTATGTTCGAAACGGACCTGTTTGACGACCGGTTTTGGAAGTTGGCCGTTGCCAAACAATTGTTTTAGCACATTCAAATTTCGAAAAGAAAAGTACCTTTATCAGCATGTGACAATTCGTTTCAGCAAATGCACATCACACAGATTTTGAGGCACATATCAAATATTCTCTCACCTTGAGAACAATGCGGTAGCTCTTGAAGATTTTCCCGAGTTCATGATTGTAACTTACTACAGTGGACTTTGACATGCCGAGTTGGTTGGACAATTGTGTGCTTGCTTATAGATTTTATTGCAATTGAAACGTGAGCTTCTGTTGTTGAGGAGCATTTCAAGAGGTTCGTTAGTAATTGCAATACCTATCAGTTCTGCGCTCAAGTGATGTGAAGTTAATTCAGTATTATCATTTATTTCTCGTATTCTCCTTTAGCCTAAAAGTCACAATTATGAGATATAAGACTGAAGAACTAATATACAATTTAAGATTGGAATAAAATGCAATTTATAATGTTGCAATGTTCTGCTTACATTAGAGTTCAGAATTACCGAAGAATGCACTAAGAAGAATTAGTATAGTTTTGGATTTTTATACTTGTAAAATCATACAGAATCGAATTTAATATTCATGGAAAATGGATTGAGATTTTGGTAACTTTTCTACTTAGTTACTCAATACAAAATAAGCACAATAATTTCAGGTAATTTAATAGCATTAAAGAGATTCGAAATGTTCGGTATTTGCATATATTTATCAAGAGTGCCCATGTACTGCAACGTGTAATCTTGTGATTTCCAAGCGACTGCCCTATTTTATGTTAGTATGTGTATTGCCTTGTTTTATGAGTATTGACTTATTGTGAGTAGTGAGTGAATGAGACGGTGTAGTATAAATTCCCGTATGCCATACGAGAAATTGGTGGTACAATATGGGAAATCTCTTCAGTTTTAAACAGAGTAGATTGTTAGTGGTGGTTAGTTGCAACAAGTATATCTAAGTCTGTCAATGTGTTATTTTTATCGAGAACAATAGTGTATAAAACCATGACATATATAGATGTTGTAATAAGAGATTGAGGCAATAATGGAATCAAATTCAGTCTAGCTGAGAGTAATTGCCGAAAATTGAAGAGGGTTTTTACAAAGAAGCATAGAGTTAATGCGGCATAATTGACTAGGAAATTCAATCAGCATTTTGAAATCCTACTTCTACAATCACAGAAATTCTTCGTAGCTAAGCGGTTAGCGAACGCGACTTTAGCGTGGAAGACCCTGGTTTGATTCCCGGCGTGAGCTCATGTGTTTCGGATCATACATTAAACTATAGGTCCACATCTCATACAGCATCGCTGTTGAACGGGACGCTAAACTGAAAATCAAATCAAATCCAATTTCTACAATCACAGTCCAGTATGAGCTGCGTATTTAACATCTTTAATTGGATTGCAATTTCAATCCTCCTATCACCGTCACCAACGAATTATCGTGAAAAAACATGTTGCAGAGAACAGAAAACAAGGAATGCTTGGGATTAGAAGAGAGTAATATGGTTAGGTAAGTAACTTCACTCTTCTCTCCAATAACAATTCGGGTTCAGACGTTCAAAAAGCGTGTGTACACCAGACTACCTACTATATGACGTTCAAAATTTAGGCTTTTCTGTCCTAGTGAAAATCCCAATTTTATCGTATTCTGTTGGACCTATCATTATTCTCAAGGGACAAATTACTGCAAGTGATTATGTTGACCAGGTGCATTGTACGGCTCAAATGCTTTTCTTGAACAACGATGCATTTTTTTAGTGACAATACATGCTTGAAATTTCTATTCAGTACTGAATATCCATCAACTACTATCAATTACTACTTTAGATCGCTGGTTAAGTAAATTCATTGATTAAAATTGAATTTCAACCATGAAAGAGTTACTAATTTTGTTTATTTGAATGTTTGAATAACTTTTTAAGACTCTCAACTCAAAATTTCAGGGTGAAATTTATTATTAAATTGCAATTTTCTTACATTTAATTCTTCGATTCCGATGAAAATATAATAATATACTTGTCTTTGTTTGTTTGCTTTAACGAGAAGTTTTGACAGTTCATATATGTTTGTTTTCACATTAAATGAATTATTTTCTTTAATTTTTTTATTACTGTAAGTTTTGTTATCAAATCACAGAATTTCGCAAGAAGGAAAGACGAAAAAGAGAAGAGAGAAGTATTATATAGACCACAACTGTTCACAAATCACACAATTAAAAAAAAGAGCTGGAAATAAAAACACGAACGAAAAAAAAAAAGAATTGAGATTGTAGTAGTACTATCTGAACTTGCGTTTCCATTTCTGTAATTAAATTTCAGTCTGGCATTGAGATGTTTAATTCGCTTAATTGCTACACAAAGTACATGGCTGGAGGAAGAAAGAAAGAAAGAAAGATAAGAGAGAGAGAGAGAGAGAGAGAGAGAGAGAGAGAGAGGATAAACCTTCCCAGAGTAATTTGTTCCATCTTGTGAAATCACAGATGGTTGTTTCATGCAATTACAATGAAGGGAAACACACACACATATATATATATATATATATATATATATATATATATATATATATATATATAAAGTTCTTTTTCTTTTACCATAAAGAGCTGTACTATACGGCTAGGATTTATTTCTTTCCGCTGCTATGATTTCTTTTTCTTAAAAGAAACTAAAATTAGGGTGATTCTCTTCTGTGTCATAAAATATAATACAGTTTTCAAAGAGAACTAATATAATTTTATGATTTACTTGAACCATTTCTAAAAGTTTATATTCTTAACTTGTAGGGTACCAACAATTATTCATTTCTTAACATTGGAAAAATATATTTTGTTGAATTATTTACCGGAATAATATGTTGCAACTCGTGTTTGAAGTTAACAAGCCACTGCATCAATTTATTTCAGGGATACAATTTTAAAATGATGTTTCGGGTAAAGATTCCTTTTCTTTCACTCCTTGAATTCAGTATATTTATAAAAGAAATTAGTTTGTTGTAGACATACATTATATTGAAGTTTCTTTAATTCAGTTTAATTGATATGTAGGCACAAAACATTTTCGTCAAAGGGAATTTCTAAAATCACATTTCAAAGTTCTGCTATTGAATTAAACGAATTACATAGTTTGTTCATATAAATTAATGAAATTACTTTTGGAATTAAAGTATGTTCTTCTGTGTATATATTTCATAAACTTGTACCAAAAAGAATAGAACAAAGAAATGATTTTAGTCAAGAACGTAATTGACTAAATCACGAAATAATTTTCTTATCTGAACCAATATTCTATTTCATACAATTTACATATATGTTATTCACTTGTAAAATATTATCTTTTTTACTGAAGTGTTAAGTATTCAGTGTACAGTTATTTTGTTCACAGGATAAATCAGAACATTGAGAACAGTAGGAATAAAAAATGTTGAAATTGTAAAATAAATAAATACAATGAATATTTGACGTGAGAATTACGAGATTGAAATTTCAATTTTTGATAAAGACTGTGTTTCAAATATCTGTTAGTCCAACCATTTATTAATATGTGCAAAGAACTAAGGGACTAGTACGCTCAAGATATAAAATCTAATCCATTCACCTGGAAAGGAGTTCAGTTTACTGATGACAAAAATCGAAAATCTTTCTAATATTTATTCAAATATCGTAAGTAAAATTTTCATAAAGAAGAAGTGCATGATCTATTTAAACAACATTCTGATATTTTACTGGATCATACCAACCAAGAAAATGAACGAATTAACCAATATATATTGCTTATTTTTATCAATACTTTTGAGCAGTTAGTCTGCCGTTTTTAAAATAATATTGCCATTTGAAATATCACTTCGTCAAAAGTTATACCTTCCTCTTTAGAAGTGGCCTTTTCGTAACGTTGATACGATAGTGAAATCTTGAAAACATCTATGCAGAACCGGCTAAATTCCTGGCGGCGGAATTACACTAACTGAGTCTACGGAAGCTTGTCCGATGGCACGAAAATTGCTGATAACTTAATGGCAACTATGAAGCAAATGAACAAGTACCCTTATAGAACCATCAATAAAATTGTGACCCTATTCTTTAGTTCATTGTAATAATTAATCAGCCTTCGCATTTAACTCGTATTACTATTACTACTACTACTACTACACTTTTAATGATAATACCGAGACAAATATGGATCGTTTAAATGCCGAGCGGCCTAAATTCAAAATTGAAATTTTCCATGTAAGAAATTTGGAATTCAAAACCCCACGAACAATTGATATTTCTACTATATTGGGAACCAAAACTTCTATGTAGTTTTGGCTTTGTTTTACTGTTTACAAAAATCTTTTAGAATGAGAATGCATCTATAGTTATTTCATTTCTTACATTTTTTAAGTTAGGCTACTTGGTGTCCAAGCAATCCATATGAAAGTGCTCTTTTGTGACTGAGTGGCTAGACGTGCGAGTACATGCTCACTCTTACATACATGAGTGTAATTCCGACTTCGTTTTCAAGTGGGATACTTGCTGGTGGGGTACAAACCCAAGTAGCGGTTTGAATTCCGTTTTCAACTGTAAGTTCCATCTCATATGTTTCATGTCTTGTGTTAAAAAGGAATGTTAAACTAAATCCAGCAATATACCAACTAATAAATACAAAAGACGACAGAAATAAATATATATATTCTCTCACGAGCAATTAAAGAAAAAGTTAACAAACTCCAGTACTATATGAAATAAAGCTACTGGTTTGATAATGCAATTTCCATTTTAACCTCGAGGATACACCCTTATATCACAAGCAGCAGTTCCTGATATTCTAAATTACAAAACAATTCTCGCGTGTGTTGCTGCCGATCCATGATTTGTGGTTTGACAATCCGAAACTGAGGCAACTCGCAAATCATTGACATGTAATTGTCAGCAAGAGCGTATTAATAAGCCATGTGATTACATCTGTTGGCCAGAACGTAATTTATTCATGAAACCCAAATCGCTCAGTGGCATTAGCTGTTGGTTTTGTGGGAACTGGTAGTTAAAGAATGTCGTTAATGTATTTCATTTTTCAATTTTTATAACCTAAATTAAATAACTTTGATGAATCAGATTTCTGTGATGACAGGCTTTGATAATGAATTGTGTAGTTTCTGTCTCTTGTAGTTTCGGCTTCTGTTTTTATATATAGAATAAAGACTGCATCACAAAAGAAGACCAAAAATACGTAAATGTTATTATGATGACATTTAATTTTTCATAAATAATTATAATAGAGAAAATCTACATAAGAAAAAGAAACAACTGCAAGAGATATGTTATTAAACGTGATAATTCAATGTATATTATTTTCTGTGAGTAATATACATTAAAAATAAGTATTAAAAGGTTAAAAGTAGTGGAAATTCGAACGCTTAAGTTCTGACTGAAGAAGTTAAACAGAAAATATGTTTTTGGCGTGTCTGCCCAATATCTCATGCTCCCAAGTGTTCACAGTTGAAACACATACAGTAAGCAAAGAACTACTACAGCTTTCGGAACGTTGACAAGGCAAGAATAATGAAAATTAGGTGGGTGTTAGGCGAACTGAAAATTATGGCAAAGTGGTTTTAATAGAGCACCTACCTAGGATTGTACTTGTATATGTTGTACGACTGAGTTTGGGTACAAAATAAAGTTTGCTTATGTAGTGAAGTGTAAGAAGCATGTATAATGTATATAGCGCTCAAAATACAAAGACACGTACAACAAATCATTTTCTATTAAAACTGACCTTTATCTTACCAAAAATAACAGTTACTTAGAAAACGCGAAATTTATTTGGTTAATTGAGATCTCTGAACCAAAATATCAAAATAAGTTATGCACAGTTTGAGAATATTCCCTTTAAAGGAGAGACTAATTTAACAGGTTATTCTTTTAATACGACTATACACGGATGTCTGATATATATGGAAATATGGATATGTATTGAAATAGCTGCGGAAGAAAGTGGATAAAACAGAATTCGTATTTATGACGTCACGTAATAGACTATTTTGTAAATTAGCAACTAATGAAAACATTCAGACAGTCTCTGATTGCCTTTCTAGTGACTACAGTACATTTAATTTAGTTCTTTTAAACGAGTGAGAGGAATGTACAATTAATTATTAAGCTACTTTGTCTAATACGTTTTTATTTATTATTATTATTATTATTATTATTATTATTATTATTATTATTATTATTATTAGTTGCTTAATTATTTATGGAAATGACGAAAATTCTAAATTACTGCGAATGTTTTGTGTGTGAGTTCTGTACTGTGTGTTCCATTTGCCTATGCACTGATCTGTCATGTTTTTTACTATGGAATTTGTTTAGTCTATAATTGAATCGTTGAGTTCGAAAAACGGTCACCTCCATCGAAGCTAATTTGAGAGGAGTGACAAACAGAACTAAATTAATCAATAAGTACCTGATATATAGGGTTATTTCCATTTTTGAAAGTAGAAAAATGTCAGTTCTACGGTCCGAAAATGAAAACAGCCTTATATGCCAAATGCATATTGAGTAATCTAGTTTTGTTTGTCACTCCTCTCAAATTAGCTTCGGTGGAGATGACCAGTTCTTGAACTCAACAATTCAATTGTTGTGAACCTGCATGCGTAACTATGAAACACTCCATGCGAGTGCAAGCAACGCATGAGTACTGTTATAAGTGTGCGACTCATCGTGAACTTTGATTGGCTCATATAAAGGTCCAGTTTAAATAACAATAACGAGTTTTTAACGAATTATTTTCTCCGATCATAGCATTCCTGAACTTTAAATAATTTTGAAATTTATTAACAAATAACTCATCCACATTGATACCCTTTGTATTCATTTACGTGATTTACGTGAAATCACTTGGTGAAAAATTGCATTAATTTTATTTAGTTTAACATGCCAATATCAAACTAACTAAAATGAAATCTAAAAGAAAAGCCGACAATCAGGACGCTTATAATTAAGGATTTTCCTTCATAGACAAATCAATTTTATGTATATTCTTAGAGTTGACGTGTGAGAATAAAATGTATAGTATTTTATTAAGTTGAATTCTATTTAACAGCATTGATACGTTAGACCTACATTTGGGTTGACATTGAAGCTTAAGTATTACTGTCAGAAGTACATATGACTAGCCACCAATAAAAATTAACAATAAAATGATAATGCACTTGAAACTAACGGTTATTAAGTAAACAAAACTGTAAAGAACAAGGGGAATATTGAACAATTTACTTCTTTGCATATTTGAATGTTTTTAACAATTCCAATTTATTGGTGATGTAAAGTTTTCAAAAAAGCCAGGACATTACAATGTAGATAATGCACGCTAAAATATTAAACATCTTTTAAATTATTTGGACGCTATGGAAGTTAGAAAAGAAATATTTAGAGAGCTTCGAAATGTGGTATTGGAAGAAGATGAAGAAGATGAAATGGATAGAGAGTAACAAACGAAAATGTTTTAGAACAGACTGGAGAGAAAAAAACGCTTTTAACCAGTATCTTTTGTAGGAAGGACAATTGGATTGAACGCGTCTTGCGAAGAAATTGTCTTCTGCATGCCGCTACAGAAGGAAAAGTGGAAGGAAAGCGAGGAATAGGAAGAAGAAGAACTTAACTGGTGGATGACTTGAAAAATAAAAGATATATTGGAAATTAAAAGAGGAAGTTGAAGATCGAGAAACATGGAAGCAACATTTCCATGTCCGAACCTAAATTAAAAAAAAAAGAAGTGAAAAAAATTAGGACCTGCCAACAGGCAGAATACTTAATAATAATTAGGGCTCGGAAGTTGAAGACCTAAAAATTGCCTAAAAAGGACCTATAGAGAGAACTAAAAATGTCTAAAAAAGGACCTAAAACTGGAAAAGAGGACGTAAAAATAAGACTCAATTTAATTAGAACTACATATTTAATGGATATAATGCTCAAAAAATACAAGCTTCTGGTAAGTTAACGGTCTGTCCTTCTTCCACAAACTGAAGTACAAACTAACATAAGAAAACTTCCCCACTCTCAGCCCCCTTTGCTGGAGGACATTGTTACGCTTCCTTATCTGACTTTTGATTGTTACAGATCTGGTCTTATCAGTCCGGTCGTTGAGGAATGTCTTATCTTTTGAATTTTCTTTACTAAAGAAAAGATCTTTAAGAGGTGTTGGTGATTCGAGGTAATGACCAGTAAATTTATAGTCGAAAGATGAAAGGGCAAAAAAGACGTTAAGACCTATTCAAAGCTTAAAAAAGACCAATAAACGAAAAACGCCGAAAAAGGCAAAAAGGGACAAATAAAATCCACCATTTTCTGGGCTATATTAACCCAAAATGAACATGTATTATGTTCAACCTAATCTTCGGCCATTCAGAAAAAAGAGGATTTTTCCTCAACTTCCGGGCCCTAATAATAGTATTAACCTAAAGTAAAACTAGTAGTTGAAATTGATATAAAATTCTTTGCTTTATTTTAATAATAAATGTAGTTTACAAATGCAATTAATAGGATTATCTTACGTCACATAGCTCCAAAATTTGCGTACACCGAAAAATCGATTGCTTGTGAACCACATTTACTGTTCGAATATACACGAAATGAAGTACTTATATGAGGTACATTGAATTTATAGGAGAGAACTTCTAATGGTCAGCTCTGAGAGGGAATTTTTGCGTTGATGAGTTTTATGAAGTTTTGTTCTTCATTATCATGTCTTCTTCTTCCTCCTCCACACTATTATTATTATTATTATTATTATTATTATTATTATTATTATTATTATTATTATTATTATTATTATTATTATTATTACTATAATTATTGCAGAGATAAGTTACATAACGCAGCTTTCTCTATAACGCAGTTTGCACAACTACACATATTTCAGATTTGGCAATAAGTTTTTAGAAATAAATAAAAACAATAAATAATACATTTGAACGTATAGATAGGAATACTGGCTTATAATATTGCGACATTAAATACAACTGAAGAATGAAAGCACGGCACAATAGTAAAGAGCTTACCCCTGGTGTAAGTGCGGGATGTAGATCTCTGGTTCAATTCCAGTAGATGTAAGTTGAGATGATGTAGAGTATCGTGTCTGTGTTTTCTAGGTTCGTTCGTCTCCTCCCAACTTCTCATTCTATTAATTCCTTTTAAAATCATTCACTTTCATTAATCTCCTGTCCTCACTAACACACAGAGCAGAACTGCTGCATGTAAAAAGTTAAACTTCATTTCTAAACTTTTAAAAATAACTAAATTATCTAACTGTAATTAAACTCATAAAGTGTGCGTAGACGACATAACATGTTGCCTTGCAAAATTCAATGTACTAAGAAATTGTGTTTTACGAATGCCATATATTTTATACTTTGTGTAATCTTGAAATTAACTTTCGAAAAAATGAATAGAACTTAAGATTTTGAATATTTGTGTCATGTTTTGTGCCTCTTAGACGTATAGTTGAATTCATCACTTCAAAGTTAAAATGCTTTTCGGTTTGAATCATATATAGTGAGCTTTCTCAGTCCAACCGGGATGATGTTAAGATGCATTTATATTTCTTTAGCTTCTTAACTACCAAAGATGTACACATTATACGTTGTCCATTTCTGATGGCCAAGGACCACGACGTACGCTTTGCACGTCATTGTTTATTAGATGTAACCCGTCTATCAGACACATATTTTGAGATAGGTCCAAATCCTTTGAGGGGACAAAAATTCAATATGAGGATAAATTTGTAAAAACATTCCTAACATTAGACTACACTTACATAAAAGTGCTGACCCCAGGATCAACTCCCTGCATATGTTCCTATAATGGCTTGATGTCTGAGATACCAAAATAACTGAAAATTATAAAATGACACAATATATGCAATAGTATCTACTTATAAAAAAATTATCTATAAAAATCATGTCTAGCTAATGTCTCCTGTCTCGATTATGTAATCGTTTCTTACGACACTTTAACTTAAGTTTCCAACTCTGTCAGCAAAATAATCATTGTGTCTGGGCTATATTTTCACCACAACCTGGAACAAACAACTGCGAATTTCTAACAGTTGGTCGAACGAGTGAAGATAAATGTGTTTTTAACTTTATTTTGTAATTAAAAATAAATAATTTATTTAAAAAAATTGAATCTATATGTTAATATGAATCTATAGGTGTCTTCAAATTGAAAGTGTCTATGTTTGTGACTCTTAATCTCTTGAACCATCCGACCGATCTCGATCAAGTTTTTAACGTAGATGCAGTTCTGGACTGGCAGTATTTTTTAGGTATTCACTTTAATGGTAGACTCTAGGGTAGGGGAGGAGAAGGATTTATTAAAAAAAATAAATAAAACTTAACCCTTGAACCAAACAACCAATCTCGATCAAATTTTCAACATAGGTGACGTTCGTGCCTGGGATGGATTTTATCATTTCATTTTGATAGAATAACGTAGTGTATGTGAAGGAGTGGGAGATTTACAAAAATCAAAAAATATAAAAATAAAAGTGACCATGTTTGTGAGGTAATAACCCTTGAACTACTCGATCGATCTCAATCAAATTTTCAACATAGATGAAGTTCAATAAGAATTTTTTTATCATACCATTTTGATGGTAGAACTTAAAGGAGGAGGGTAAATATATGAAAATGAATAAAACTCAGTAACTCTTGAATCACCTGACCGATATCGATCAAACTTCCAACATAGGTAAGGTTCGGACCTGGGATGTTTTTCTCATTTCACTTTGAAGGCACAATGTAGAGGAGGGGAAGGGGGACATATATATGAAAAAAATAAAATAAAAGTGACTGTCTTTGTGACTTCATCATACTTAAGCCATCTCATCGAACTTAATCAAATTATCAACACAGATGAGGTTGGGACCTGGGGTGGTTTTTGTCATATCCCTTTGACGGTAGAACGTAGGATAGGAGGAAGGGAGGGGAGAGGTATATAAAAATAAATGAAACTTAATAACCCTTTAACCACCTGACCGATCTCGATCAAATTTTCAAAATAGATGACGTTCAGGCCTGGAAAGTTTTGTTTAATATTTTTACTTTGACATTAGACCCTAGGGGAGGGGGAAGTGAAGGTGAGATTAATATATAAAAATAAATAGAGCTTAACTTTTGAACCCCGCAACCGATCTCGATCAAATTTTCAACATACATGACATTCGGGTCTGGGATAATTTTTATCATGCTGTGTCCCGCAACATGGAGAGGGGAGACGGATATATAAAAATCACCGAAAATGACCAATATCAAAGAGCGCTTGAGTAATAATAAAAACGGAACATATTACTATTTTTCCTTATATATAGTCACGACTGAATCAAAAGTATCCTTTCAGTCTATGTAGAATTGCAAATTTTAAGAAATGTGTACGTGAAGGAAAGATAAAAACTAAGACGCATTAGTTGGCTTTCTCAAAATAAAATTGTAAAATGTAGGGCAGTTTTGGAAGAAGTTCATTCATCTCCATGACTCAATTTCTTGCGTCTGATTTTAAGAATACTACCATTTTTGCACACGTATTAGGTGCAACTAGCAGCTGTCGAATGACATTAAACTTGATCCACTGCGACTCGTGCGCACAGAGATTTGACACACTAATGTCATCTCGTACGCAAAAGGCTCAAGATGTTTTAGGCGAGCTGATAGTTTCCTCTTATTATATTATTATGTAAAAATAAGAAAAAGAAAGAAAAGAAAAAAGAAAATTGTGCGTAACGCCATAATTATATAGAGATAAATTTTAGCCTCAAATCTACTTGTTTCAGTAAACCATTAACTTAATTATCTATCTTTTGTTTTATATTACGAAGGTTGCAATATGAAACATATTATGTGGTCAAACTTACAGAAAAAATAACCGTCTCCATCTAGATCTAATATTAAGCAGTTTCTTACTGCTAGCACATAACTAAATGACCCATTAGCATTGATACGTGACTACGAACAGATTAAATATAACGTATTTCAGCAAATGTTTTGGACATCATTTGTTTCAGGTACGCACGAAAGATATAAGCTACATTTGAAGTTTACAATGTTATGATTGATTCTATATACTATAACGAAAGAGAAAATTGCACTTTTTGTTTCAGTTTCGGAGAGAAGAAATTTTATAGATCGAAGATAATTGAAGAAGGGAAACGTATTTGCATGAAAATAAAATGAAACACACACCAACCTATGTTTTGTTTACCTAGCAAACGAATTCTTTGGAAACGGAAAGGTGAGTTTTAGGTCTTTGCATTCAGGTTGAAAGCGAAAGTGATTTGTCCATTGCAGTTAATTGGATTTAAGTATCATTAACTTGTATGGTTACAGCTCATTCAAATATGTCGAAGGAATGATGTGACAGAATAATAAAAAAAATTGCCATTGTGTTTGGGCAAGGCTATGGACATACAATAAATGAAATTGCCAGATTTGTTTATGTATCAAATGTTACTATAGAACGTATCTACAAGGATTAGTATATTATGCATTGAACGCAAAATGGTGTCAAAAAATTGGTGGCGAAAGGATTTTAACGTGGAGGGACCATCGATGATTTTCACCCCTGGACAACGAAAATCGTTTTCCAAAATGAAATAATATCGCTATAGTACGTTAACGAAAACCAATTCCAACCAATATTTAAAGAGCTAGGAAAATTTCATGCGATGTACATTGGGAGTCGAGTACCACGAAAGAAGTCATTGCTGTACATAAGGCTGTGCGTCTTCAAGACTGTAGATATTGGAATTCAGTGTGTTCTGACAAATCTTTCTTTTGTTCTGTATTCCAATTATTGAAGGTGTCGGATGCACTAGAAGCTCATTATGCTGGAAGATGTTATGTGATTGCGTGGATTATTTTTCAAATTATGACATGGACTATTCACACAGGTGAATATTGACATCAACCATCATTCTCAATTCAATTGTTTTTGCCGCTTTATCTGCATCTCAATATAGATTTTGCATTGTACACTCTCGTCTTATAAGATGACCAGTTCACGGGGATCGAAGCGTTTGTACAAAGTTTGAGGGACTTTCCAGGCGCCTCGTCGCAAATGATGTGACATACGAAATCCCCAGATCATGGGATCTACTGACCTGGGGATGCGTTTGCTATCAGTACACAATGGTGATGTATAGCTAATAATACATATATGTTTTTATGTACATAAATTTAATGTTTCACAGTAAGACATAGTTTTAAAAAGGTTTCGTAATATTGACATTTTTTTACGTATGGCTTATAATCCGTTGCCAAGGAAAATGTGAAATATTCTTCCCTTCTCTTTGGATACTATCCAACTCAGTTCTTCAAAAACTTCTTATAGTGAAAAATACAGAAGAACTCTGCAGTGGAGAAAGTAGCTCAAAACGTGCTCTATAGGAAAAACGATAACTTCTTTATCTTGTTCGTTATTCCAAGAGATTTCAAGTTTTTTTTCCTTCGATTGCCATTTGTCTTCCTTTCCTACGCTTTCTTTTACAAGACTTTCCTTCTCCATGTTTTGACGACAGGAAATGATTTACACTTACTTTCAATACTATCTACAAGGTAAAAAAAGTGTACAGGTTTTTCAAGTGGTGTTATATATAGATGCTTTAAATTAGTTACTTTGATAAGAGCATGGGACATGAAATAAAATTATTTGTAAATACACATTGCGGTTGCAAATAATTGTAATGTTTTATATACATATACTTATTAATTTAATGGAAATACCTGAATATAAGTAATACTTTCCAGACTATCATGGCATTAGATGACCTTTCACCCTCAGAGCAGCTCTAATGCAATGGAGTCATAGATGTTGTGAATGGTACCGAGTGGAATATTACATATTCCGCACACATTGTATCACTTGGTTCCGTGAAAGGGAATGGAGACAAAAATCTTCGCCGATTTTGTCTTCAAAACAGACAACGGATATTCAGTTATCTTCAGATCTGAGGATTGTGCGAAACAGGAGAGATGCTCAACTTCATCCATATATTCCTCAAGCCATATGACAATAGCACCAGGTGTGCTAAAGGGCGCATTATGATCCTAGAATTTAGTGTTTTTACCTGGAAACAACATTTGGATTATAGGATTCACATAGTACCCTAAAATGGCGAAAAAATTGCGGTCAGTGACGCGACTCGCTGAAACCAAGATATTGCGACTTATAGCATCACAGGGCTGCGCTGTTTTATGTCTGGGTTGAAACACCACAGATCATACGCTACTCTGGGCGTATGTGGCCCCTGCTGACTTCGCCTAATTCATTTCTGTGAAACTACAGTAGGAAAGTTAGGGGAGTATGTTTCGTATTTTTGCTTATATTTCATTTTATGATGACGATTAAATCTTTATGTGATTTTTTAAAGATAGCCAGTTAGGATTTTGATCAGAGAAGAAGCCCTATCCGCCTGGAGGTCCGACGCTATAGCCCCCATAAGCGCTCCTTAATCTGGCCTTGTCTGTTACACGTGAACACTGCTCGCGGCTTGAAATAAGGTGAACAATAACTCGTCAGACCATATCATGCATTTCCAGTCATCAGTAGTCCATGTTACGTGTTCGAAACAACATTGGTGTTGTACTAAAGCGTTATGATCCCACCGGTTTTGCACTTGTATCCCGATCCGTATATCTATGCTTGTCGTCACAGGCTGTTAGAGGTGTTATTTGTGTTCATTCTTCACTTATAATGCAATCTAACAAGAGTTCAACTTAACAATCCGATTTAATGCTCGGCGGGACCTGTCACTGAGGATTTTCTTCGGACTACTGCTCTCTTCGGTGCTGTGTTATTGCTGTGAGGATTGTAGGTCATCATTACCTTGGACACCGTTCCCTAAAACACATTTCATACACTTGTCATTGTCATCATGCTCGCAACACAATCAAGCGCCATCAATTTGTCTTCTTTGAAAATAATAATTATCTCAATTATTGAGATCGACCATTTTACACTATCACGTCTTTCCAACTTCAGATGCTCCCATCAAATTGATAATTATCTATATGTAGTGCTGGTTTAGAGGTGAACGGAATTAGGACCTCTCTATCCATGCGTTTTGACCTTGCATCACCCACAAAACTCGCATTTTGTAGCTGCAAGAACATTCTTGGGAATATTGATAAATTAAAAATGAAGAGAAAATTGAAGAGAAAATGACGAGAAGCGTTATAATTTGCAAGTAGAAAGACACATCCTTAAACATCAATTCAATATACTTGAGTCTACTATAGTTATACATATTGTGCTTTTTCTCGATTTTGAAAGCTTATGAGACTAAATCGTAGAATTTCGAGAAGACTGTCAGACACGATGTTCTCCATCAGAAACGTACAAGGTTTGGGATCGAACCTGGGGTCTCTCACACCATTGGAAAGCGAAAGAAGATAACAATTGATGAATAATGTTAAAGCGGAACATTTTTAAGTTGCCATTATTAGATACAGATATTAATGTGCTTGTACAAATTAGATGACGAAGTTAAACAAAGTTGCAGTATTTTAGATATATTTTGATATATTATTTATCAAGATGTTTATGATTGAACAATTGGAATCCGTTGTAATCAACTGTATTTAATTTCATATGAATATTATTATATTCTATATTTCAAACTTAATGAGTGATTTGAAGATGAGCTCATAACGTATTCAGGTACTATTGTAGGTAATACCAACATATTCAGTTAATTAGAAGGTGTAATGATAAAGTGTAAATTGATCTCTATTGTACAATTGGTCGAAAATTCACTAAGGAAAGTTTTAGTTATTTAATAATATAATTTGTGAGTTCGGATACAAATAATGGCAAAAGCTAATGAATATAATCCTATTTTTCATAAAGGTAATGGAGAAACATAAGGGTAAAATTAGCTTCTGTTGAGAAATGATGATTATATATTATTATTTGAAGTTCTCCTTATAGTTTGATGAGGAAATAATTTGTAATAGTTGTAGATACTACAATACATAGTGAGACATATGTCTGAATAAACTCTAATAATTTCAACATGAATAGTGGAAGTGAAACTATATCTTGTATAATGGGATTAGAAATCACTTGGTGGCATATGGTACTACAATGGCAGTGATCATAAAGTTCATCACCTCTAAAATTGAAGTCCAAAATCATTACTGAGAATGGAGCGCATTATATCGTTTTGGTGAATTTATTACAAATACAAATCTGAATTTTTTAATAATTTTATTCGTGTAAGAGTGATGCCTGTAGAAGTAAGGAAGTCAGTTATGTATTGCTGTCATTTTATCTTTCAGGTGGTTCATTATGACACTGTCATTACAGGAATGCATTAAAGTGTTTTGATGAAAGGTAGACGGAAGATCAGAGTGATTACAACTAGAGAGACGGAACATGTTGCAGTATTATATCCAATATGTTAAAGAAATTTAGACTACTATTTTGTATTAAACAGCAATTAATAAATATCTGGAATGACTTGTAACACCGTCTGTAAGGAGTTCAGCGTGCAGTACGTGGCGTTTATCGAAGGAGATGAAAGTCGATCAAAGATCAATTCTAAGGGCACTGCATACTTTTAAATTGCACCCAGGAGCTCTGGAAGAATACAATAAGAAACTAATCTTCCCTCAAGAACTTGTACTTAGTAACAAAGACAATTTTTATTTACATCATCATTATCATAGGCATTCTCCCATTATTTGCAGATCATTTGACGCAACTAAGAAGCTTCCATCATCCACGGTCTTGAGCTCACCTCTTCATCTTCATGTACAATTTTTCTGTTTTGCTGTAGTACATCAGTTGTAGTCTTCTTCGCTCTCTCCCTCTCTTTCCTGTCACCATACCCTCTATTATGCCCCTCATGATAGGGTTTATTTTTAACCAATGTCTTAATCAGTTTCTGTTTTTCTTTCCAACAATACCTAAAAATCCACTGAGTATTCAGCACATTCCTATTGAATGTCCTGAATACTCAGATATCAAAGAACGTTATGGACTGCCTTGTACCCTTGCTCGTGTTTTGGAGGATGACCTGAGTGTTGTGGTACGGGTACTTGCTTTAATTTACCATTTAGATGCTGCTCACATTCTCTGAGCTTTTTTAGTTTTCTTATAATTTATTTCTAACATTTTATTTTTCTTCTTTTTATTTTTTTTATATATTGTTATTGCTATTGCCTTTTAACGTCTATTTATTCTTTTATCCTTTTGATTCTTAATTAGCAGCGATTTTTATTTAGTAGAATTTTTAATGTATCATTCCCTTTTACAGTCCATGTTGGAGCAGCCATATCTATCGTGACGGGCACATATAGCCTTGCTGTTGACGTCCCCATCTCCCTTTAATCATTTATTCATTCAATCAATAACTAAAATTGTCGTTTAATCCCACATCATTTCCTACATTATATTATTTGTTTTCCACTCTACCCAGCTAATTCTATCGATTCTTCTTTCTATGTACAAGAAGAGAGAAATAAAATATTTGTAGATTAGTAAATTTGTACCGTGTTATGCAAAAATGAACTAAGCGCCAAACTTTGAAAATCCACGTAAATGCGGCGATTGGTTCCTGATACGCATTAGAACGTTTTGCACAATCGAAAAGAGAGGAAAACCAACACCTTTCCAAAAAAAAAAAAAAAAAAGAAACATAATTTCACTTTTGATTACGGCTACATTAATGTTGGACATCAACCTTTATACGTAATTTTCTTAAAAGTATGAAAGTGGCGCTTAGTTCTTTTTCGCAGGACACGGTACATTCGTTCTTTATTTGATGGGTATCTCCAGTTTATTATTTTTTCTGGTAGATCTGATTTACTAATTTTTTTTAAGGAATTGTTGAGAGGATATTAACATAATTCTTATTGCATGTTTGTTTGAATTACCTGATTAAAATGCTCAAGTGGAACCAGAATTATTCACTATTCAGAGAAATATACTAAGGTTAAATGTTGGTATTGTACGATATCAGCAAATTATCTGATATTTAATTAATCTAATTACACAAAAGTTTTTTGTCAGAAATAATTACCCTACAATGTGACATATATTTAAACTGCAGATAATAATAACAAGTTATTTCTTATCTGTCATAATAATGTATGCTTAAAAGTTTCATATAAAGGAAACTTGGAGGATACGTGCAATATGACACTTTCTTCTGTTTACTTTATCAATTTAATATGTTCTACAATAACAGTCTCGAAAAATATATACATGTAACTACATTTATTTTCTGAAAGAAAAGTCATGAATACTATCTCGCTACATTAATTAAAATTTCTTGTTGTGTTTCGTTTTAAACAAAAAGAAACGAATGCTTTGTACTTGTTAATCAGAAAAGATTTAATTTAAAATCTAGTAAACAGTGAAATACACCATAATCTCTCATAACGAACGAAAAATATTTTATTTGGATAATTAATTTGAGATTTCGTTTCAGTTGGCATTCTTGTTAGAAATGATGGCATTAGCATTTTGCACATTGGTACTTCTATTAGATAACTTATCTTAGTAACTAATAGTTTCCGTAGCTATAAGCATCCTTTGTCTATATTCTGAAATGAAATTCGTTCTCAAATTAATAATTCCAATCCTCGTTATTAAGAGACGAGCATTTTCTGTAGCTTTCATTTTTATTTTATTCTACAAATATATTTTTACTTTTATTTTTTTTTAATTAAGGATTTTATTTCTTTCCTATTTTGTATACTGAGCTTGTTGAATTTAAAGTATATCTGTAATGTTGAAAGACTACTCCTAACATCTAAATATTTTGTCAATATGAATAGAAGTTATATTTCAATAACTTAAAAAGGAACTGAGATCTTTTAGCGTTATTAGCTTGAAGATTATGGATAAAGAAATGACTCATTTTAAACTGAATAATGTATAGTATTTAGATCGGCAACACGCTGTTATTTCTAGCACCATAGATCCGAGTTTGCTATCTTCCAAATTACATAACTTTCCAATTTTCTTAGGTTTTCAGGTACTATTGAGGATTGTCTCGTATCACGTATTAAAGGCACATATTCTAATCATTATCCTACAACGTTAACTAAACAATCATTTAGCTTTTTATTACTATTTATTTAACCCTCTGCTATTTATTTTACTTTATAATCGAATAAAATAAAATACAAAAAGTAATATAGGATTATTTTTGTGTAGTAGGAGATGAAAAGTAAATTTTGAAAACAGTTAAGTAACATACACAAGATTATTCTAAATTTTGATATTAGATAATTACCAGTAATCTTGTAACGAAACTACAAATAACGAAACTTGATTAAAATGGCCATGATCATTACTGTGTTATGTAAATTTTTATTTTAGTTGATGTGGTAATATATTATACAGTGTGCGTTGTGACATTTAAATTCCACAATACCCACATAATATCGCCCGTGTGGTTATTTGGGTAAAATCGGCAAGTAATCATGTTAGTGCATGTTGTCGTGAATGCATGCGTAAACCACAAACCAACAATACATTTGTTAACTTGCTATTACGAAAGCAATAGTTACATGTGTATGAGCTTATGTGTAAAACAAGAGTGACCAAGCGTCTACAATACACTCTACATGAATAAAGATCAATTTCCTAATGACACACACACACACACACACACACACACACACACACACATATATATATATATATATATATATATATATATATATATATATATTAGAGTGGTCCTTAATTACATGGCGAATTTTTTTTTCCGAATTTCTTTGCTCCCAACCCCTAAATTGGTTCCATGTCGGACCCAATTTATCCATGAAAAAAATGGGCTCAATCGAAGAATATTTAACCGACCCCCAAGCGACCTAAAGTTTGAATGCATATTCAATATGTTAATATCTTATATAGGAAAAGTCTGGAATAAACCCTTCTTACTTTAAAGCGGCTGAAGGGAAAGGGACCAAATCTTGGATACAGGGATTGGAAGTAATCCACATCTGACCCTGAGAAATAGCATGATGGCGGCCATTTTGAAGTTTGCAATTTTGTATTCGGACCCAAAATTTTAAACGGAAATGATGTTTTGTGACACCGTTTTTAGGTAACCTTTTATTATAATAAACATATCTTCCTATATTTTCAACTTATCTCTGGTCATTAATTCTTTTTAGCTTTGAAATAATAGTTTATTATCTTTCAATATTGTTTTTTCTTTTATAGGTTACTGAAATATTAATAAACTATTACATACATGTAAGAAGGAAATAATTATATATGTTGTTATATAATTACATCCCGTCGAAATACACACCAGCCTATATTGAAATTATTTATATGAAATGAAATTATATAAATAATATAATGAATGTTTAAAATGATAATAAAAGAAAGCTAAAGGCTGTGGATAACTAGCCAAATTCTACTGCATCATTAAGCCAATTTTTGTAGCATCTGGATACTTTTTTTCTGTGTTCACTGACTATCTGCAATATGTATTGTTTCTCTTTTTCGTCCTTTGTTAAAATGTTCCCGTATTCTTGTATCAGTTTCACACCTCTCTCTGCAACATCATTCACCACCACAATGTTTTTCAATATATTCACCCCACGTTGAAAGTTCACATCTTCTTTCCAAGTAGATGGGCTTGTGCATTTCTTTCTTTACTTTATGGTTTAATTCAAATAAGGGAAACTATTCAACAATCTTATAAATCTGCAGCCCGTACAGAGATATAAACTCACAGAATATTAAGTTTCATTACTTCGGAGATTTTATTTTCCATAGTTGATAATTATTACATGTTCAGAGATAAGTGGAAAATAAAGGCAGACATCTGCTTGTCGTCAAAAGCTACCTCAAAATGATATATCATACGAGGTCATTTCTATTTAAAATTTTGTGCTCGAATCCAAGATGGTGGACGTAAAGATATGCCTCATCTCGGTCACTACTCAGTATCAGGTATGGATCTACTTCTACAACGTCTATCCAAGATACGATTCCTTTCCCTCAGCCATTTTTAAGTTACAAGAGTTTATTACAAACTTTTGCCATATACTATACATTGTAAATACATTCAGATATTTAGGTCGCTTGGGGGTCGGTTAAATATTCTTCGATTGAACCCATTTTTTCACAGATTAATTTGGTCCGACATGGAACCAATTTAGGGGTTGGGAGCAAAGAATTTCGGGAATCAAAAATTAAGGACCACCCTAATATATATATATATATATATATATTTCCTACGAAACTCAATATTTCCGACGAACATATGTTTTCTTCAGGTGCTATCCAGTGAGCGCCTCGAAGAAATATTCACTGTAAAAGGTTCTCGTAAATCGTTTCCACGTCTTCTAGTGTTCCTTTAATTAGGGTGTAGGAAAGCACCCGGTGTTCAGCATCAGTCAAGGTACTGTCGCAAAACGTTTTTTGACGTTTCTGCACATTTTTGAAAAAAAATGCCATATGTTGTACTGTAAGAAGATGCAACCATTTTCTTGGTGTTCCATAAACTGAACATAAAGTGAACTGTTGAACTGTTGACGTTATACCCATATTGTCATCGTGATCACGATATTGGAGTCAAAGCACCTTAGATCGATCGCTGAAGTAAAGGATGATGGTGAAGCTGTTTCAGATCAATAATTATATTAGAAATAAACATAACTTGTTTTTAAATGTGGAACATCATTGAATCAATCAATGTTGTTCCAAATCATTAACACAAATGGAACAGATACAGATACAGATTTAAAAGATTTACAGATACAGATTTAACGTTTATTAAAGAGAAAGCTAAATTTACAAATATTAATAAAAACAGAGGCTTGATTATGATTTATTTCATTGTAAATCATAGTAGATATTAAAGAATTTGTATACAATACGATACTTAAAAGCTTTGTATATATTTAAAAGCTCTGCGAGATTCATCTTAATATTGTCCTACCATCTGCGCCTAGGTCTTCCTAATGGTCGTTTTCCGATTGGTCTTCCAGTCAAGACTTTGAAAGCGTTTCTACTTTCTTCCATTCTAGCTACATGACCTGCCCACCTAAGCCTCCTAGACTTGACGTCCCTAACAATGTTGGTTTAACCGTATAAATTATGTAGTTTCTCGTTATGAAGTTTCCGCCATTCCCCATTCCCGTTCCTCTTGGGTCCGAATATTCGTCTCAAAACCTTGTTCTCAAATACTTTCAGTCTATGTTCTTCTTTCAGAGTAAGCGACCATGTATCGCAACCATACAGAACAACAGGCATGATTATCGTTTTATATATTTTAAGCTTCAAATTCCTCGACAGAATTCGTGACGACAAGAGATTTTGAACCGAATAGTAACACGAATTCCCTGCTTTTAGTCGACATTTAATTTCTCCGTGAATATGGTTTTTGTCTGTTAAGATTAATCCTAAATATTTGAAAGTATCCACTTTATGAAAAGTATTATTTAATATTTTAACGCATCCATAATTTGCCGTATTACGGTCCCTACACACTTCCATGTATTTAGTTTTCTCTGCATTTACTTCTAAACCCATGTCCCTGCAAGCGTTTAATAAGATCACTGCATTTCTTTCTATTGTTCTCCTATCATCCCCTATTAAATTTATATCATCCGTATATATACGATGTACGAAGTTAAATAATAATGGTGACAACGCTTCTCCTTGTTTCAGGACATTTTCAACGTGAAAGCTCGTGGACAAAAATTTTCCTACTGGGACTTTACTTTGGGAATCATTTAAACATATCTTAATTAATCTAATTAGTGTAATTAGCTTTCTTGGTATTCCAAGTTCTGTAAGATATATATATATATATATATATATATATATATATATATATATATATATATATATATATAATCATGAATCAGACACTTATTCCAATTACTTTTTTCTAAAACAATTTTAGAAAAGTAAAAGTATTTTTTTTAATTTTCCGATAAAGGACGCAAGAAAAATTAATTTTAGCAAAAATTGCCGAGATAGTATTATATGATGAGTGCATTTTTCTTCAATAAATAGGAATTTAAAATTATAGTTAGAAAAGAAAATCGAGAGTAGAGGAAGCAGTGCAATAGATTAGAAAAGCTAATGCAGAAAAGGTATTTTTGAACCCATTAGTGTTATATGGAGTGGAAAAAGTTGATGGAATAGCTAGATATAAATGAAAGTTTGGACACAATTCCAAGCTTCTGTAATGATGTGGAAATAATATGATTATTTAAGCTCTTTTACTGGTATTTTTAGAGATTATATATATTACATTCAGCTGGTTAGTCTACTTGAAATGAAATAGAGATAGAAAACCTAACAGATTCATAACACAAGCTCAAATAAAAGTGTGAAACCTTGAAAAGAATCATTTGAGAAATAGCACGATTGTTTAAAAATGCTGTAATGGGAAATGTTTTATTCTAGTTACATATAAGCATTTTTATGGACAAAGATGGTAAAATACTACGTATTTTTGAAATCAATGGATAGCTGTAGAAGAGTTACCAGATTTTACAAAGTTAAAATTACTACAAGTAATTTAGTCTTTGCCAATCAGTTCTTGGAAGTCTAGCTTCAGTTACTTATGTTGCTTTGAAAAGTAAATGGTAGTAGTTTTGACACTAACAACAAATTTCATGGACTCCTTATTAAGAAAGTTTGTTAACAAACGTCTATATTAGTTAATACAACTTATTCATAGCTTTTACTATAAACCTTCTCAAAAATGTTAATATGTTGAAATAGGGACATTTCTCTAAAACATATTTGATGATGGGTATTTTTTTATGATACAAGAAGATCTACTATATTTAAAACTATTTTCTAAATATCTAACAGTACATGCATTATGTTTTGGGATAGTTTGCTCATATGACATTATAATGACACTATCGTACTTTTCATGTTTGTTTAAGCCTCTACAAACTGGTAAATCATTAGGCATAAAATTATGTTAGGAAAACAAGATCACGATTTTATTTTATTTAATGTTCTCTGGCTGTTTCTACACGTTTTACACTAATATTCCAATTTCTGAAAATTTGAGACGAGAAAGAAATATTTGAATCGCCATTATTTGTAGAATGTTTTAGAGTTTATCTTTTCTTTTAGGAACAAATCTATTATTTGAGAAATCTAAACTACAGGTTAAATTAACTCTAAACTCCCGAAGAACCCAAGTGCTGTAAATAATTTTGTCAGAGAGATTTCCTATCAATGTTTTTATCAGTTTTATTATTATCAAATTTGAGATTTCTGAACAGATAAAAGGAAATTTATACAATTTAATACCTTATTCCACATCTTTTCTTACAGTACTATAAGTACTCATAGTTCTACGTAATCCGCGTACCCGACATTTATTTCAGCAGTACTATGCAGGCTTCAAATATTTGACATAAACGAAACTAGTTTAAAAGTAATTTGGATGGAGAAAATGAAAAATATATTTAGTTCCTTGTTCTGAATTCGATATATTCAATATTTCCTTATTCGTAACGTATCTCGGTGTTATATTTGTGTCGTAAATAAGGTTTACTCTCATAAAATTAAAGTCCAATAAATTATTAGTACAATGAAGTGAATAATAAGACCAACAAACAATAATAAGACCAGAATAACAAACTTCTCTCCTTCATGTTTCATTTCGACACTTATACCTATCTTTTCGTTTTTCTCCTCTTAAATAAATAATTATTCAAAGAACTGTCAAAGTTTCAGTGCTTTTCCAAACGCTTTCAGAAATTATTAGAACAATTAATTTTTTCATAAAAAACAGGATGTTTATTCATAGTTCAGAAATTGCTATTATTAGTTACTTTTTGTATTTAATTTACGCTAGTTATTTGCCACTTGAATGTTTTACGGGAGAGCATGTTAGCTAGTAGACCAAGGGTAGAATTACCAGGTTCTTTCCTGTGTTGTTTAAAAAGTATATCTGAACTGGAAATTAAGAATCTGGAGTGGATGAGTTAGTTGAAAATTAGATTAGCTATACATTGTATCGAGAGCTTGGCTTTATTTTACAAGAAATCTTTTGCATATGACAATAAATAATCCACTGATACAGCTCACTCTGTCTTGCCTATCTTTCTATCTAACTATAGTTAAATTTCTGCTCTTACTTGCCTTAATTTGTGTACTGGGAAACATTTATAATTTCTATTACTGTTGTTCGATTATTAGGTATTCCCACGTACACCTGTGTTATTTGACTGAGGGAAAGTATCTTCTTAACTTCGATTAAGCTTTCAAAATTTTGAGTAGTCAATTGGACAGTAACTTTTCGGTAATCTTTGAAATCTTTCAAGTTTGCGTCCCACGATGTTGCCGTGTTGATTAAAGAAAATGTTGATGATGAGAAAGAACGATACGGTGAAATGATATGAAGAACATGGTTGAAACGTTTAAAACTAGGTAAAACCCACGCACACAGTGTATATTCACTACAAAGCTCATTTGATGCAAACTATGAACCCCACGTACCAGAGATGAACTCTCTACCACTGAACCACCATAGCTAAGTAGCTGTTTTACTTTGAAAAACCTGGATTTCACTATTTGTAAAATTTGAGAATTAGATGGAATCTTTGCGTAGTAGTACATAGCTTATAATTGTTCTAGGGATCAAAGGAGACATTGGTGAAGCCATTATCAACCATGGTTTCAAGCCATTGAGGCCCAAACGTAGATAAATATATTCATATTCAATGTTTATTACGTTACTCTAGATTAACAATTGGTAATATGTCCCTTTGCCAAGTGTGAAAATTTGTTAATGTGAATATCTTGAACGCAATTTGCAATAAAATTTAGCTATTATTTTTATTTTAGAATTTCTGTCTATTTCGGAAAGGTGTTGTGTAGGACGTTAGAATCCTTCAAATACACCATATTGTAACGTCTTTATTTACCTTTAAAATTTTGTTAGAACTTTAGCTATAATATAATTTCAGTTATATCTAATTTAGTTACAGAATACATTTACAATAACCACAACATTTACATTAACACATACAATAAAATGTAATATAGAATAGGCAAATTAAAACGCCTTCAATACACAAAAATATAACACTCATTAAAACGTTTTCTTCTTATCTTGATTTTTAAAAACATTTTCTCTTATCTCATCTGTATGTTTTCATATATATTCCAATCTTTATTTTTTCCTATATCACGTGTAGATCTTTTCTGATATTGATGTTTCTGACCTAATTTCTCGATCTTTTAAGGTAACTGTTGATTTATACTTCATGATGGAAATATGTGCTCTTGTACTTTCATTCCTGTATTCCCTTTTCCTCTTTTAGTACTTTTTTCTTACAAGATTTAGAGATGGTATTACAATACAAAGAATTGTTGCTGATAGATAGTGCAATTTTAACAAATAGTAGTAAAACTCCAACATATTGCTTATTTCTCTTATTAGAGAGCGACATTAAAGAAGTGTATTTGTTGTATTAAGGTGAGGACATTCTCTCAATTTAAGATCGGTCAGTGTTGCTACTTGCAACGTAGATAACGTCTTGGCACTTCGGAATTCTTATAACCTGCTTGATCTAGACATTGTCAACCTACTGTGAACGTTTCAATTTTGGTTTATTTTCTACTTTAATCCTCAATAACTGCTATCACATCCTTAAAACAGATAAATTTTCCTGATGCCATATACAATGTTGTTCTATTTCTAAAGGTGGCCCTGTCTGGCTTAGTCGCTAACTCTCTCGCCTTTGGTGCGAGCGGTTTCGGGTTCGATTCCCCGTGGGGATACTTGGTCAAAAAACTGTAACAGATTTTTTTCAGGCCAGCCATCTTAAGTGAGGTTTTTTCCTGGGTTTCCCTCATTCACACTAGGCAAATGCCGGGATGGTACCTCTTATAATGGTCCCAGGCCGCTACCTTACTTTCCCAATCCTTTCTTCCTTCCCTTTCATCGGATAGTGTGATTGCCGAGGGACGTCATCCCTCACATACGCGACGGGCTAAAAGCCTTAGATGCCGAAAGCCCAGAAATCTAATTCCTAATACTAATCCTATTTCTAACGATCGTATTTTTCATTGGTTGTCTTCTTGTTTTCTCATTTCTTTTATGTTCTATTTAGTAAACTTTTAAAGGCAATACTGAATAGAGATAAATTGGAAGTTTAATATCGAAAGAAAAACTCTTTTCTATGGCTGTAGTACGTTATTACGAACGAAGTTGCTGTAAATTAGTGTATGTTATAACTTTGCAACAGTGAGATGTCATTAGAACAAATTGGATAATTTCTAACATTTACGCACTTGACGTAATATTTGATTTGAATTGATTGTGTCATCGAAAAGGGAACTTCATGACTCAACATAGGTACTTAATCAATGTGTTACAATGTAAAGGAATTATTATTATTTTTTCCCTGTATGCTCGTAATTGGAGTTAGATCGGTCAATTTCTGTAAACCCTTGCCTTGTAGGCAACACACCACACATATCATTTAGGATGGCTGCCATCATATGAGGCGTTTTTACTCGAGAATGGAATGATAACGCATATGCATTTCCAGAGCGTTACCTACGTTTATCACAAGGATTGACGCTCTGCACTTGTTACGACTGATTCTCGGTTCGGTCCTGGGTGAAGTAACGCAATTTTTGTGTTGTTTCAACACTAGAAGTTGGTGAAAATCTATTGAATGAATTCCGGTTTTGAATGTCATAAATACCGGCGTCAACAGCCGATATGCTATTCACAAATCACCCAACTAAAGTCTATCCATATGATTACGATAGGTAAGGGGCATTATTAACTTATATTCACCCGCTACACATTAAAATGTTTACTTTTATTACTAAAAAAAATTTCTTCAATTATCTCATGATTGGGATTATACACAGTGTAGGTTTAAAATTTACTATTGTGCTGTTTTCAATTACTTTACCTTCATGCGTTACCGGTACTAATACTTACGAAGCAATATAAAAGAAAACATTAAAAAATGTATTTAATAGGCTGGAAAAAAATCTAACTATGGATTTATGTATGTTGAGAAAATAATTATTACTGTGCTCAAAGGAAGTGCAAAAGTCAACAAAATTAAATGTATTTGTTAACAATAGTTAGAGCTGAACAGTAACTTAACTAGAGCTACAGGCGTAAAAAATATAAGAAAAGCTGAAAATTGTTGAAATATATTATATGTACAATCTACCCTGATCATGATTGGTCCCGGCTCGGAAAAAGATCCATTGAGATTGAGACCAAAATATTTACCGATTATGAGGGATCACTTTTAAACTTACATTGTACATCGAAAGTCTCTGAAAAAGAAGTTTTTTCTAGACGTTAGAACTAGTCATAGTTTAATTATTTCGTTATAAATCTGGTAATGTTGAATATAATATAGAGGGAGCTGTTGTTTAATTTTTGGTAATTGTTCTTCACAAATTAGTAGTTATTAAATATTGTACTTACAAGAGATGGCAAACCCAGTAAGAATTAGTAAAAGATGTCAAAACTGGAAAACGGGTAAAACTTACCTGTAAAGAAAAGAATTTATTTTTACTTAACTTACTAAATGGAATTCGCAGGAAATACAAACTTTAACAATTGCTAATAGAACGTACATATACATAGTTTAGATCAATTGTGTATTCCATCTTTCAGACAAGTATTGCAAGCAAAACACATTCTACTGTAAAAATCCCAGGAAATATTTAATTTTTATTTAGTATTTTAATAAACGGAATTTTAGTCGTTCAATCAAGACTTATAAATCAATTATCATAGTACAAGTCAATAAGGAATTAAGAAATTCCACGGAATATATTTCATATTTGTTTTGAAACCATGTCATATGAATATATTGATTTACGTATATACAGTGTAATACTAAATAGGCAAATACTTAATTGGTAAACAAATAATACTTAATTTAAGAAAATGAACTGAAGTTTTATATTTGGCATTGTCTGGTTATAAAATGCAGGCAAGTCAAAAGAAAGAAATACATCTCGAGGTTCTCGAATATTTCCTTCGATTAACGGCAATAATGCAAAAATATATTTGACATGACGAAACACAGGTTCTTATAATCAGGAGATCATAAGAAATGACTCGTAATATTTTCACTTCTGACCCTCTATATTTCTCAAAATAAAAATACAAATTTTTCGGGCAGCCATGATTTCCTGTTTGACGGTAGGGGCGTGTATGAGAATAAATTAGATAAAGTATATATTCAGGGTGGGTTATTAGAAGTGTAGACAATAAAGAACCAATGTTTTGTGAGGAAAAGAGATGTTCTATTGATTTAATAAGATGAAAGTATAGAGATTTAAAGTGAAGATGAATAAAATGAATACAATGTACAAATAGTAAGTATTGGTTATATTATTTAACTTAGGAAAAAAATGAAAGTAATTAAATAAACCATAAACTCAGAAGAAATGTGAATAAGCCTATACGCTGTACCAAAATCATGGTTCTTAGGTTTAAGGAACATAATTGTATATACGATTCCTTTACGGCATACTTGGGAAAGCAATATTTTTTGTTCCAATAGTTCACTAGTATTTATATTACGATTTGTATGTGATAGATTTCTTTATTTTAGCTCTTCTTAAATAATACTATTTCTATAGGAATAAAACCACTGAAAGCAATAAAGTCAGGTGTTTTGTGAGTATATGCCAGCTTTCTAGTTAGAATTTGCTTTGTAAATGACGTTGCTGAATCTCAGTCCGAATTTACAATGATATTGTAAACTGAGGGGAACGCCACGAATAATGTAATTTGAAAGTACTTTAACGGGTTTAAAAAATCGAAACCAATTTGGATTAAATCATGTGAATGGTACTCTGTGAAACAATTAAGTTTGAGAAAAGAGTAGAATACCAGACCAACAAACAAACGTTAGAATAAAACTAATTACAAACTGGCTCAAGTGGAGTATAGAACTGGAAGGAATATATATATTCAATCTAGAAAAATGTGATAAGAATCGAGATTCGTACTATGGACACAACAAGAGGGAAAATTTATTGGGTGCAATAAATTGGAAAATAGAAGAAGTTGGGTAATTTGAAAAACTACAATATTTACTCTTCACTTAATATAGTGAGAATAATTAACCAAGTTGTCTAAAAAGGCTGGATTAGAAACACAAGAAAACAGAGGGTTTTAAAGCTTTTAGGAAAAGAAATTATAGTAGGCTGAAAAGGCTATGGGAGGATCACGTTTTTATTTTTAAACTTTAGGGTTAGTTGGTTACTGAAGAATCACTAAGGAGGTGTTGAAAGAGTAACAGAAATATTGCAGATAATTAAAAAGATATCAGAAAATTTGATTAGAGGTCACAATAGTTGTGAATAATTATATTGATAGGAATAATAGAATAAATGTCAAAATTGCATAAAACGAAAGCATATTGAAGAAGTGAATATTACTAAATTGAATAATACCACCTTGAGAATAAGAAGATACGGAGAACCGTACAGAGATAATGAATATGTTAGTTTTTTCCAAACACCAAAGATGGCAGAAGCTGTTACGAAAATAAAATAGAAAGGTTTATTAAAAATTCATGCAATCATTATCATGATTATGGTAGTATGCTATTATTTTGCTTTAATAATAGTTTCTATTTTAAATCATTTCTTTTCTTTCTGAATTTCTATTCACTTCTTAAGTTTAGCAGACTTTTAACTGTCATTCTTAGAACCACGGCTATGAAGGGAACTGAAAAACTCGACGCTTATTTTCTCATCAATCACTATTCCTTTCAGATCTTAATCTAAAAAAAAAAAACTCCAAAGAATACAGTTTAAAAAAAATTACTGATATGACGCTAATGTACCTAACCTTTTCGTTCACGTACATTTTACTGCAATGAAAAGAAAATAATCAATAATCAAATATTGCTATGGTTTCATAAAAGAAATTGATAATATATAATCAATTATTATATTATTAATACGAAAGAAATACAATACATGAATATTGATGAAATGCTATTTAATATTATACGAAAGTAATGACACTAAATTTCATCTTAGTATAATGTTAACAGCTGCAAATTGAAGGATTACTGTATTCATTTATACTGATGTTATATAGAAATAAATACCTTAAGAAATTAGTTTTTAACAGCATATGCACAAAATACCAACGAAACATTTGAATATAATTATTTAACAACCAGTTAAATATTTATAACAGGTTGTTAAATTTCATTTTGTTACCGGTACTTCAAAACTTATCCAATTATTTTAAACCTTAATTATTATTTCCATAACATCATAGTTTAATTCTTTAAACTTCATGTAAGCTATTCTTTTGTTAAATATTATATCTCGAATACGAAAATTCCATGATTTTCCTGGAAACCAACCAGCCCCATGAATTAACCGCGGAATATAATATAATATAATATAATATAATATAATATAATATAATATAATATCATAATAATAATAATAATAGTAATAGTAATAGTAATAGTAATGGTAGTAATTACCATGCAAACTTTAACTCGCTATTAATGTATTATATGTGCTTTTCACGTATTGCTTTAAACATCTACATAGAAACATGCTTCGTAAATTGCGTGTATCAAAAGGTAGTACATGTTCCGTTTCAGAGTATATTATCTATTTGAGATCGATGTTAATATCCAATGTATGCTCATGTAAGAGAGAAAAAGAGACAGATGGACTCTTCCTCGAAATAGTGGATTCAAAAGATACTGTGAGGAAAGAGAGAGAGGCAGAGAAAGAGATGTGCGGGCGGATGCGGTAGCTATGACGTGTTCCATATGGCAGTCACCATAGCAACAGGCTGCAACAAGCCCCGCCCACTCACCTGCAATTTCTGGTGTGTTCAACTGTTCATTCAGTGGAACCTTGTTCAGAACCATATCCACCGCAATTTGACAGACCACTTAGTTGTCTCTGAACGTTTCTTGCACCATTCTTCACCCACTTTCATATATGGTAGATTCCCAGACACACATACACACTAACAGAGGACGGGAAGAGTTAAAAGAAAGAGGGAGAACGGACTTCATAAGTTAGTTTCATCTGAGCGTGTTTCAGTTTTATTGTCACAGTAATCAAACACACGCCACAGCGAATAGGAAAGCAACTCCAATTGCATTTCTTTTCATTTATATACGATTCAGTAATATCACATCTTTAAAAAAAACTATATTTTCAAGGATGCATTTTCTCAGAATTTCCAGGCGTGGAAATAAATATGCTTCTTGAAAAAACATTTTTTTAACATTGAGCTCATTTCATTACAAATAAATATCAGTAAATTTCCACAACTAAATGGCAAAGATACCTAAAAGAAATCTAATATTATGATGTTCTCTGGAATAGCGCGAAGAGTATGTCGACATAAATTTACATCATTTTTCAAGTTTTCCTTCCAGGAATTTTAAATTACTATTACTAACCATACGAACTAAGTTTCCATGATAATAGTTTCCAAGTACTTATAATAAGTAAATATATAGTTTAGTGTATATAGTTTAGTGTAATAAGTAAATATATATAGTATCAGAAAATACATACTCAATTTTTGAAGGTTTAAAACGGAAAACTCTCAGTTTAACGTCCCATGTTATGCCTGTTAGGCTAAGAAAGATGGATAATTAAGACAAATGAATGGTCATGGAAGAATAAGCTGAAACGAGTATGTGGAAGGAAACGGGGATACTCCGAGAAAACTCATGGACACGATGGATGTCTAATAAAATTAAAATCAGGCAGAATAGGACAATTTAAGTGATACTATGTAAATCGTTATTTAAAGAAGACAAGAATATTCATACAAACATATACCTATTGACAATTAGTCGCTTTATAATATCCAACCTATACTTCTTTTCGTCTACACGTGTAGTACTTATGGCATGTAATTTGTCTTATTTCATTTCAGTCTGGTAGAATTTAAGAACAAAGAAGCAAAAGTGATGAATTTTTAACTATTTTATTAAATGTTGAGCTGAAAAATGAAAAGACCTATTGGAAAGATGAACTCTTGCAAATGAATAAAAAGCAGAGAAAACTTATTGAACAGATATTCTGTCTCCTGCCACTTGAAGAAACCATCTAGTATTCGGTTACTTAAATAACACTACTGCACAGGATGGAGTTATACATCACTCTGGATATCGTTTTATGTATCAGTCTTAATGGTGACCTGTTGAGAGCTAAACGTTTCTTAAATTAACACAAACATTGTTCTAAGTTATGTTCCTCAGTAACGTACAACATAATTTGTTCGTAATATCTATTCATTCATTCGGTATTGAACGTAAATGGTCTTTCTCGTTCTACGATTAAGATCAGGCGCAATATAAATGCATTTTAATATGAGACAAAATATCAAATGACTTGAAGTATGCACCCTCATTACCCTATATTTTCTAAACATAGAAAAAGAGAGGGTAACCATATTTGAAGTTTACTGTATAATCTACGTGACCTTAAAAACTTCAGTTATTTCTTATGGTAGAAATTATACTTATTTTATGGTGAAAATCTCTACTTCTTTTACTCTGCGTAAAAACTAACATTTTTGAGAATTTTTAGCGTTTATACTTGCACTAAAGATATAGTAGATATTTTGTACTAGATTTACTGAGAAAATGACTAGGTTCTTTTCAATCATAAGTTCGTATTTATATGGTTTAAATGATGAAAACTTTAGATTAAAGAAAAGTTATTAGTCTTTCAGTTAATTCAGTTTAATTTTAAAATGTCCTTTTAAACATAACAAGAAATAAAACGAAGCCTATGTTTTATTTTCAAATGAATGAAAACGAAACTTCCTTGAAGCACTTGTATTTAGATCGCAGTGAATGAATCGTATTTTAGTAGTCAATAATCGTATTAGAAACACGTCTTCCTGTATGCTGCAAGTGTGCTTTAGGAAACTTAGTTGTTTAAAAGCTTTCGAAGAGCCTGCGCCATATATTATGAATGAGGCGAAAATAGAAGGAAACTTGGAAGCTAATGATTTGCCTTTGAATCTGGATAAGCAATTAGTGCAAGCGAACTTCAATTTATGTTAGAAGGCTCTCCTCCTAACAGATTTATCCGTCATAATTAAATTACAAATAGGGAGGAGGTTTTGGATTCAGCGGCTGTAGAGACAGATAGAAGAGAGAGCGATGGATTAAGGGAAGCATACGAATGGTTAAACTATTGATGACAGGAAGCAGAAAGAAACAAAACCGTCTAGAAAGGAAACTATTTCTTGTATAAAAATCACAATTTGCATATGAAGAACTGAATATGATTCAGATTCTATCGTCTTCACGGATCGAGCAGTGAATTGTTCTACATTGAAGTGGATTTATTAATGATACTCTGTCAGTTGTGATAACCTTCATAGAATAGCAACATAAACCTCAGAGTGTTTGTATTCTGCATTATAATTAAGAAGATTCAACTTGGATAATACTCTATCAGCTTCAACAGCTTGAAAGAAGTTCTGAATGAAAGATTCTTATTGTCGTAATATCGAAACTCTCTGCAGCAATGAAGTCTCTAGAATCACATAAATTACTTTGTATATCAACTTATTTGATATTTAAACACCGTTTCCAGTGGGTTTTCTCAGGGTTCTCCCGTTTCCTCCCACTTTCTTCATTCCACCATATCACTCATTTCTCATCATCACCGTCTCCTTTAGCCTAACCGGCGTAACCATGGGACGTAAAACTTAAAGATTTCACTTTTTTATTTGATATTTAGTGAAAATGACTACCAGAGATAAAACTAATTTATATATGTTACAACAAAGACGTAATTAAGTTTATTTTAGTACATTTTCCTGTAACAAAATTAAATAAAATTAAATGAAATCTTCGAGTTTTACGTCCCACGGTTATGCCGACTAGGCTAAAGGAGACGGTGATGATGATAAATGAATGAAGTGGTGGAATGAAGAAAGTGGAAGAAAACGGGAGAACCCCGAGAAAACCCATGCACACGGTGTTTGACCACCTTCGTAAGGAAGTAACTGCAAGTGCGTGTAGTTTATAGTTATTACGTATGAATTTACAGCGTGTAGCCTCGGAATTCATTTTTGATGTTAGTACATAACTAAACTAACTCTATGGCCTATGGAACCCGGAGGTTCAATGCCGCGTTCACGAAAGCTCTCCACTGACTTCTATCCTTAGGGGACTGCATCCAGTTTCTACTTTGTATTCCTATCTCTGCGAGATCCATCTTAATATTGTCCTCCCATCTGCGCCTAGGTCTTCCTAATGGTCGTTTTCCGATTGGTCCTTTCATATATTAATCAAACGCTGGGAGACAACCAATAGGTAATTAAATTAAGAGGGAGGAAGAGAACATGTGGAGTTGATGTTCTAATTATATATCTGAAAATTAAAAGCAATCTAGATAGTTGACTCTTTATGGCCTGTAACATCTGGGAGCTGGGTGTTTTAGTTTAGCAATGAACATTATTTCACTTTACTTTCGAATAGACATATGAACTAAAGAGTCTTGTATTATGTTCCAAAATTTGAGATTTATTTGGAATTGGTAGTTTATAATTCCTTTATAATCCGAAAGTGAATTTATTTTTCATTTGTATATCATTAGAAGTTTGAAGTCACACAGATAAACAAATCACAATCGAATTTCATAGATAATGATTAAGAAATTGCTCCCATCTTGATTTTATTTTTTTTACATATTTCCTCAAATGCAAAAATTTTATTTACGAACTTCGTTTAAAAACACGATCATTTTGAAACCACCTCACGCGACATTATATCAAACGTTGTTTTTGACGATGAGGTACGGTACTATTCATTTACCTTGAAACTTTGATTATGATATCTGATATAATAAAATAAATCAAAATTATAAGACGACAAAGTTAGTGTAATGCAACGGTTTCTGTAGTGCAGCTTTCTAGTGTAGCTTAAGATGTTTGAAGTTCTTACTTTCTAATTTACTGTCAAAGTTCAGTTGCATCAGCATTTATTATATAATATGGAATATGATCTGAACCTGGAGTGTTGTTATATTTAATTATATTAATGGTTTCCCTTTCATCTAATTCAGTAACATTAGGAATTCAAATAAGAACACTACTAGCAATATCTTAGCAATACGTCTTGACTTTGTTCTAAGTTAAAAACTTCATAAAATACATTCTTAATTGCTTAAAAATTTGATAGTGTTTTTGGTTAGGTTACTATTATAATTTATTTGGCTTGGACTTGTTTACCGTTGCACCTTTCAAAATATTTCAAAAAATATGAACTGTTTTCCTAACCTTCAATAATAAGATTTGTTTCGATTCAATATTTCTTTTTAACAATTTTATTTTATATTTGAGTATATCTGATAATATTCAATAACATTTCTTCAGTTGGCTGTGAAAATTTTATTTGTTTTTTAGTGCTTTTGATTCTAGCATCATCCACACATCTTTATAGATTTGTTCATAACTACTTGAATTCTTAGATACATCTTCATTTAATACAGAATATATTGAATTATATAATTAGTCAGTAGCTTTGTTGACACTGTTACAACAATCATTTATTACATTCATTTCACTAGTGCCATTGGAATTAGTTATAAGATTTGCTTGTTTGAAATTATAATTATCATCTGAAGAACGAGGTTATATTTATTACTGTCTATAATTTTGTACACAAATATAAATGGGAAATAGAATCAATCAACTTTAATCAATGCACATAACTGTTGTTTACATTTGTCAGCAACCAATTTCATATCCATCCAGGACTACAGTGATTTCTTTTTTGGTTTAATTTAAAATATTGCTTAATTCAAATAATTTTCTATTTTTCTTCATGTAATAATAATAATAAAAGTAATAATAATAATAATAATAATAATAATAATAATAATAATAATAATAATAATAATAATAATAATAATAACCTTTCTCTACCTAGTTGAAAATGGAACTAAGAAGTCTGTTAAAATTTTGAAAAGTGAAAATACAAATTTTTAGAATAACAGAAACTGAATGCCTTGATAACGCAAAATGCATAATAATAATAAAATTATTTCTTTTTACATTTTAAGTAGGCAACAACAGTTTAAATTCTGTATATTCATGAGAAATAATTGCAGTAAATGTTTTCTAAGTATATAACTGTGGTATGTAAATAAAAACAGAAGATTGAAGGAATGTTTTAGAACATTTTTCTCCTCTTCTTTAAGTAGATAAAGAAGAAAAATAGAAGTCAAAATGTTAAGTAAAAATGCCTTTTTATTCAAGAAAGAAAAGATTTAAAAGCTTGCAAAAGCTCTATCTTGAATACCAACTAAATGCTCAGTTACACGAAAGAATGAGCGACACTTTCTTCAAATGAACAGATATAAAGATGTGTTTTCTTCCAATGAAGAGGATTAAAAGATTAAACACGTCTCAGATTAAACACAGAACTTAATGACTATGCTGTACAATATAAATTCACTGTTTTGTTAATGCTCGAAAATAATCTCTAAACAAAAAGTGAAAGCGAAGTAAGATTATTTTAATATTTGAAAAAGTTTTTGTTTTTGAACTTTCTTTGTCGCAGTTGAGTAAAGTTGAGAGGTATTGTATTTTTTATTTTAAAAAATTAAATTATTTTTTTATCCAGATTTATATCAAAAGGACCTCGACATGTTAGTTATTACGTTTAATAAAATAGCAAGCAAATATACATTATTACTTGAAATGTATCAAATAAACACTTGTTTGTTTTATTTCTTCCATAGGTATAGAAGAAATGATACACTATTGTAAGATATATATTTTCCCTTGCAATAGAGTACACTGCTAACATGGCTGCAAACAACCGAGGAACGCTGGAATAGAGCGAACGCAAACGAGGCCTCAGCAGCAGTTGGTAACAATTTTTCTGTAATAATTATTGAAAATTACAAATTACTGGTAATGACAAAGCTTTCTCCAAAATGGGAGCACAAGTATAGAGAAATATATTCATGTTTTCTAATTAGTGTCACTTTAAATTTCATAGAAATCGTCGGTTGTCTGAAGGAAGGAAAAGTAATAAACTACTTCCTAATGCATTGGGTTAACACTGAAAATCTTTTGTTCACACCGGGAGTATCATCCACTATTATACAAAATAATTTGTCTATGTTGAATAATAACTGTCGAAAAAATCAAGTTTTCTATCTAATATTGTTCGCATATGTTCTATCTATTAAAAATATACTACCTTTGCAGTATTTACGATAGCAAGCATGGCTTTTTAAGATAAATAATTGGGCATTATTTCTGGGATATGCCAAACAAATATAAATTATAGGATATTCCTTTTATGTGAAAGATTGGGAACAATTTCAAAAATCTATCATAAATGGCTAATATAATTATTAATGTATGATGTATAAAATAATTATTTGTATCTATTATATAATTTGCTTTCTTTATGTATGTTTGCTATTTCTTATTTATATGTTTTAATGATTATGTTTTTGTTGTGTAAACAATATGTTCCTGTTATTCTAGGTTTAAATTCCATCATAATTAAATCTCCAACTTATAAGAGTAGCCAGGACATATATAAAACAGCAAAATATGAACGTGAATGTAACAATAGTGAATGAGTCAACTTTCAACAGTTCGCCAACTTCTCTGCATATGATTAAGTCACCTGTATAGTAACTGACAAATTACTAATACTTCTTCAACATCTTTTCTTTATTATAATGAATAACTGTAATATTTCTATCAGGTATTTATTACAGCGAAACTTTCTAAAACATAACATTGATCCCCCTTTTACAATGTTTAACCCTTAATTTATCTTTCGAGAAATACGAACAATAGTAAACAATAAATTTAATATTACTGAATGTGTGGTTGTTCTAAGGATTTTCCTGTGACTTGTGTTCATTTGTAACTAGTAACTATAAGCTTGTTACATCATGCAACAGTAGTATATCCCAAGTTTAGTTTTATGAAAAAACAACTAAACAGCAGGCCAAATTTTGTATACCATTCACAAAGTTAATGCCAGTAAAAAGTACTGTACTCATAGCCTACCCTACAAGTCAATCGGAGCTCATCGGAGCGTCGTGATGAGGTTTTGTACAGCTCTAGCTACATAGATGGTATTGAGCTGCAGTAAACGACATAACCCTTTATTATATACAGAGATCTTAATGGGTCACTCCAACTTACCAGGTTACTTCCTTCCCAGGTTTAATTACATAAATTTTGTGTGGTTCTAAGTATATGCATGTAACTTTTATCTATATCTGTTTCAAATGAATGGTGAAGAAAAGGAAATGCATCTTGTCCATCTCTAGCATTACTAACTTCACCAATGAATGTGTGACTAAAATTTGTGCACATCAGTAGCTGCAAAGATAAGGTATATTGTCCACTCTGCACTAGAAACGATTTTAGAATACTGGTCACTAAATATCAGTGTTATGAGAAAGATTATGAAGGCAAATAAAATAATTAATTCTTTACTGAACACAGTACACACATTTCTTACATCCAAGGATCCCTATTGGTATAGTCAGAACACTACGGTCGACAAAAATTAATTGTGTATAGGGATGAAAAATTTAGGTTTGATAAGCAAACCTAGCGGTTTTCGATATATACAATTTGTTTCATATCTAAACAAAGTTTTGACATATGGGATCTCAAAAATATTTCATTAATAATTTTACATAATGTTAGCATACACTGTAAATAAACATTAATGATTATTTCGAGAGCTTTTAATTATAAGAACAAATTACAACTGATTTCTGTATTTTATATTTCGCATATTGACAGGTGGGTTTTTGATCACTGAAAGTTAATTAAAATCACGAATTTGGAGTTTTGTTTTCTTTGTCGTGTGAAATTCAACAATGTTTGTAATCTAAATACCATTCGCATGTTTTGTCACAAGAACGCAGAACGGAAACAATAGCTTTAATCAGTTAGGGAGACTAACAGCCCACTGCAGGCCTCATCTCTATGTGAGACTCAGATTTCATTACGGTTAGTGTTTGTGACATGGACATACGTCAACACATGGTTAACCTTACGCACATCAATCACCGAGCTCATAACGTAAAGGCATTAAACATAGATGCGGTAGAATCCAGCCCCAAAGCTAACCACATCATAAAAGCCCACTCCCGAGCACCAGCTAGATTTATAAGATATAATAAAGGAATTTTCAAGTTTTCCACTAAAATATTCATATTCAAAAACAGGCTTAAAAATATTGCACAACAAGTTGAATAGAGTTATGTATGTAAAAGATCGTACCAACCTAAATATGGCAACTTTTCATATTGTTTTATTTTATCATCAAGCCTATTTTTCAATATTGAGATAAAGAAAATTGTAGTGCGTAACGCTTAAAGCTTACACAATGTCATTTGAACGATTCACTCATAATACAGGGATATAAAACATTTTATTACGGTAAAATACAACTTGATGCCTTCGTTGTCATAGGTGTAAAGAAGATTACTGCCTTTGGTGTCCCTTTACTTTTTCTCTTTCTTGTGAATGAACAATTTATTTATTTAGAATTATTATATAAAGCATTTGTCTATTTTAAATTATTAAAAACACATTATAACTGTTTACAGCAACCCCATTTCATATTATAAATATATAATGTTTTTAGAGGTTATTTTTCGAAATCATTCGATAGAACAGAAATAAATATAGAACATGAAACATAAGAAATTTAAATTACATTAACAAGAAAGACTAATACTCAACAAAGTTGTATCATCTTAGGGAGAAAGCTTGTGTAGTGGAACAAGGAATTACACATAAAATATTCAGATTTCATTTCATCTTGTAACCCACCACAAAACTAACTACCGTATTGTGTAAAAGATAGATGCTAGACACTTTAAACTTTACTTTTACCCACCTATTCCATTTGCCGAACATGGAGAAGATATGTAAAGAAATAATGGAAAAACAACTCCCCGACAGACACCATCCAATGTATCAGAAATACAGGAATTTTGAGGGAAAACTAACAAAATAATACTCACGTTTAGAATTGAGGATGAAAAAGGTCACGTAATCACTCATCATAAACGAATTCTTAGCATCTGGGATGAATACATAAAGAATCAAAGTGACCAGAAGACCCGTGCAAAAAATATTGCAATCGAAGCAGAAGAAAAGATGGATGATGAAGAAAAGGACCTAACATATTGAAAAGTGAAGTAGTGCAAAACATCAGAATGGTATACGAACGAATTGGCCCTGGTGACAACGACATATCAGCAGATTTTCTCAATGGATTAGGAAACAACGCATTGATACTACTGACTGACTTCACTTATTAATAAGATCTACCTCAGTAGAGAATATCCAGTGGTTCCCTTATCTAAAAGAGGAAGCAAAGAAATGAAATGATTAGCCTTATTTCCTACTGCAGACATTATTCCACGCATACCAAGTATAAAGTAGAAAGTAAAATAGAAGAGAGTTTGGAGGAAGATCGATTTAAGAGCCGCAAATGAAAATACACTTGAGATGCTATTGAATCGATAAGTGTTATATCAGAACCAATTCGTGACGTAAAGGAAGACTTGTATTTATACCTCATCGACTAGGAAGAAGTTTTTGACCAGGTCAATCGGACTTCTCCTACTTGAAAGTATTTAAAGAAATCGGGACCAACTGGAGGAATCTTCGACACATTCAAAACCTATAGACAAGACCAAGAATGAAATTGCGTTTGAATCACGGAGAAACCAATAGTATGGAGATTGGGAGAGAAGTCAGACAAAGACATAATATTTTACCCAAATTATTCAACATTTGCAGTGCATGCTTAATGGATGAAGAATTAAAAGGAGTTAGAGACTTCAATATTTGGCGGGTGGGTGGGTATATGAATTTTATTGTAAAATAAAAGGGCGCTATTTACTTACCAATATTTGAATCTTCGTCACACTATTCTTCATGTTCCAGAGGTTTTTCAACAACGTGCTGTAGATCCTTAGCTTCCCGTGCACTCATGTCAAGTAATAGTATTCAAGAAAGCACTGGAATAAACACGTCTGATTTCTACATAATATTGAAATATAATAACATGTATGACCAATCAGTGTACAATAATCACACTTCCCAATATTATTCAATTATCGGGCACCGGGTACGCAGTTTACCTGTGGTTTCGCGGGCACAGTACACACCACTCCCAGTGTGCGGTATTATTACAGAAATCCTTAAGTCATAATACTCTCTTGTTTCTGTTCTCCTCATCACATTTTTCTTTTATTCTTATCTTGTTGAACATTTCCTTATGGAAAGGGGAATTGAAGTTTGAATAGTACTCAATAAAACATTTGTGGGTGAGCAATAGTATTTTCAAAGAATAAATGCATTTACTGAAGCATTGTTTTCGATCCTTAATATTTTCAAGCTAGTGCAGAATGTGTAAAGTTACGAATTAAATTGAAAAATATCGGTATAAAATGCGTTATGTCAGTACAGCGTTGACATAACGCATTTCACACACACACAAAATCATATTTTGCACTATCTTATGTGATAAGTTATCAACACCGTGACATAACGCATTCTGCACACATATTTCTGTTTCGATCTCGAATAAAGCAAAGTACACTTCTTCATAACTTCGCCGCTATTGCCATTATGACTTATCGCACTATACCCACACATTCATTTTGCTTTTCTCTATCCAGTGTTTATGATAATCCAATTCGGACGATTTTTGACTCAACGCAGTTTACCCATCTACCCGCGATTTAAGGGGTAACCATTAACAATGTCAGGTATCCGGGTAACACGACTATAGGTAAATCCGAAGAACTACATAAGATAATGGATAGAATACTCGATACTGGGTAACGATATATAATTGAAATGAATATAAAAAATCTAATGTCATGAGAATATCCCACAAAAACATGTTCTTACGGTCAGAATAGAAGGAACAAGGACTGAAGAGGTCAACCATTTTAAATATCTGGGAGTTTTTTTTTTTTTTTTGATGAGAAACACTTACCGTACAAAAGAGTTCGGGACAAGAATTTCTGTAGCTAAAGAGAATTTCTGTAGAGAAGCAAAGGTAACTCCTAACTAGCAGACTTAATATTGAACTATAAAAGAAGCTGGTCAAGTGCTATGTATAGAGCACTTGACTGTATGGTTCGGAGATGTGGACATTGCCGAAGTTAGAGAAGAGCTATTTAGAGAAACTTTTGAAATTTAATGATGTAGAAACATGGAGAAAATAAAACAGACGGAGAGAGTAACAGCCGAACATGTTTTAAAGCGGGTAGGAGAGAAGAGGACACCCCTCAGCCAACATTATTCGTAGGGAGGCCAATTGGATTGGGCATATCTTGCAAAAGAATTGTTTTCTTCATAATACTATAGAGGAAAAGATAAAAGGTTAGTGAGGAGTAGGAAGGAAAAGAAGAACAGAAGTGATAAATATATTTTAAAAAAATAGAAAAAATATTGAAAGTTAAGAGAAGCTGAAATATGGAATAATATTCCAAACCCAAACAACAATAACTAAAAGACTTTAGTCCCCAGGGCTTACCGACAGAAAATACTTAATAATAGTAATGTTGAAATATGTTTTTATTTTTATATCCTGAGTTACAAAATAAGTGGGCTTCTAAGAAGGAATTGTATTTTCAAATGAAGCTTAGAATCCTCGACTATTTAGAATTCTTTGGAACACTGGTTAGAGTCGAGTGCAACAATTACTATCTCTTCATATGTCTCGACTCTGAAGAATTTGCGACAAGCGATTAAGAAGCTATCGTAGAAGTAGTCTCGAGAACTCTTCTTGCAACCCACGAGCCAAGAAACAACTACCGTCATTACCAATTTGAGATTCCAGATGCTCTTACACCCACCACATTTTCCCAACTTAGCTTCAAACGATTACCATCTATTTATGAATCTGGTGAACGATTTTTGTGGTCAACATTTTCTTGAGTTTGAAGAATTAGAAAAAGCTGTCCAGACGTGTGTGCGATGTACACCTAAAGCGAGGTTCACCAAAAGACTAAAGCTGCAATAATGGTGGAATAAGTGCATCCACTTGGAGGGTCATTTTATCGAAAAAGTGGCCACTATGAGTGAAGTTGATGATTTTCTAAAAAAGAATTAAACTGCAAATTTTTTCATACACTTTTTGTAGTTTTTTTTAATCCTTTCTAGAATGTTTTCTTTTAGTATTAACTTATGTATTGTATACGTAATATGGTTTTTAAGTAGCGGATTGTATTTGTTATTGTTTGTTTCTCTTAACAGTTATATATACTTTGTAATAATAAATTTTTTTTCGCAGAACAGTGTTCAATCGTATATCACATGTTTAGAACTGAAGCCGATTCTTCAGTTTTCATATTGCAGCCTATTATGATTCTTTTCTAACATTTCGTGAATGATCTAATCTGCCTCCCACTTCAAGTGACAAGCTCAAAGGTGGAAACGAATGCCATCTTCCATTAAACCACATTGTTGCCTAGCAACGATAGGCTAGATGTTTAGATTTAAAAAGGCAGTTTAAACATGTACATAATGTATAAAAATTAACTTCATACCTATATAATACCTAAATTCTTACAAATATAAATTTGAAACACTGGAGTAAATATGTAAGTAGGTCTACAATATTTACATGAAAATATATTTTCAGATGCTTGATATCATTTACTACTCTTTATTGATAATACGTTTTTATTTTAACAATTATCGATATATATATAACTACAAATAACGAGGAACTACATAGTTTATACGGTTTACCCAACATTGTTAGGGTCGTCAAGTCTAGGAGGCTTAGGTGGGCAGGTCATGTAGCTAGAATGGAAGAAAGTAGAAACGCTTTCAAAGTCTTGACTGGTAGACCCATAGGAAAACGACCATTAGGAAGACCTAGGCGCAGATGGGAGGATAATATTAAGATGGATCTCACAGAGATAGGAATACAAAGTAGAAACTGGATGCAATTAGCTAAGGATAGAAGTCAGTGGAGAGCTTTTGTGAACGCGGCACTGAACCTCCGGGTTCCATAGGCCATAGAGTTAGTTAGTTAGTTTTATATATATATATATATATATATATATATATATATATATATATATATATATATATATATATATATATATATATATATATATACTTTTAAATTTATTTACTGGCAGTTTACTTATAATTTTTATAAACTTATTTAAAAAGTTACACGTTGATATTGTGTGGTTTTCAAAGCAGTTAGAGAAGTAAGTTACTTAATCCTTTTTTCTAGTGTTATCTGTAGTACTGCTAATTTATTATTAAAGTTTATGCCATTTTCTTTAGCATTTTATAAGCATTGAAATATATATACACACGGAGCAATGTTATAATTTGAAACATTTAAACTTATTTCACAGGAAGGTAGAGATGTAATCCTACTAAACGGGAATTCATTTGGTCATTGGAAAGCATTCTTTGACCAGATAAAATTACCTCATAATAATATACAAGATTGAAAAATTGGAGAAAAAATAAAAGTATTGAAGGAGATATTAACTTTCAAGTCTATGTGGAAGAAATTGTAGCTCTTGTTAACTAACTGCAAATACACATATTCTACTCGACCAAAACAAATTTTGATCAATTCAAGCTCCGTGTAACTTTATTTGTTTTTATTTCTAACACTCGAATTTTTTATTTTCAATACTTTTAGCAACAACGTCAATTCTCATAACGAGTACTTCAATTGTTGCCAGAAATCACTACTTAAACTTCACAATTTATTTATAGACAACCGATTCATTAAAGTGAATATTTCATTTACCATTTCTTTATCTGCTTAAATGATGTGAATTTCTTTTTTCTCTGTTTTCTTGTTAATTCAATAATTCATCTATTTTATTAATCAACGTCCAGATAAAACGTAAAATAGAAATAAACACTTACTCATTGAATAAAATATACATCTTCGTGCTCATGAGGCACACAGCAGCAAGACGACTTTTACGGTGGGAAACAAAACCTACAAATTCATACGAAGGTAAACAGGTGTTGAAATAACCGCAAAAAGGAAGTCGTACAAAGTTATTAGCATATCAATTTCACAATATCAATAATGGCCAATTCAGTGTATCTCTGTGAAAATGTGTTGGAATAGATTGAAAATAAAAATTTTCCGGCACTTGTAAATTAACCTTCTTCAGAATACCTGATTTTTCTTTATTTGGAAACAAATCTAACCCAATTCTTTATGATTAAAATGTAAATTCTCCTCAAGTTTATGATAATCAGAGGTTCCGTTTCTCTAAAATGTGGGTGAAAAATAGAAGTAGTATATGCTTTATTATTATAGGTTACCTGTTGGATTATACTAGTGAATGAAGGAACTGTAACAATAGAAGTTAGTAGAAATTTAATCAATACTGTGGTTCTTAGCATTGTAGTGAAGAAATACAAAATTATAATACATAACAATTACTATTTAATCAAAATTAATGACAACATTAATTTCAAACTTTATAGTGGATTAAGAAAACTGTTGTTTGCATTAATTATATTAATCTTATTAGCGACATTTAGAGATTTACGTATTTGAAACTGAAAAAAGGTTGCCTATGATATAGTATGAAAGAATATTTCATTATCTATGTAATTGTATTTAGTCCATAGCTATAATTATCCAGTAGAAATACATGCTGATATGGCGAAACAAGTTATCCTCATCATTTTACCTCTCCCAATTGAGACATACGTTAAGTTTATTATAAAATAAAATTTATGGTCTCATGACGTAAATTATATTCGTTGTGTTTACATGGAATTCAGAAGGTGTGGGGTAATTTCCCATAAATCGATGCTAACCCTGTAGAACTTTGATCTCGCAGCCTCAAAGCAGACTGGGAATTCCAGTTCACGCGTGGCGTATAATTAGAGGAAGCTCAAGCACGCATACGTTCGTAGTTCAGTTTTTTCAGAGCTCATGTGTGTATATGTGAAGGTACGTGCATGTTCAGTTTATGAGTAGGCGTTTACATGCTGTGTGACAATATGTACACAAACTTGATAATAACAATGTACGAAGCCCCAACGGTATAACGTATGTAACAATTCATGTAGGCTTCGTAAATTCAAACGGTAAATTTGTTACCCTCTTTTTAAATGTAAAACAGTACTTTCAAAAAATATTTCCTGGATAAACAGTATTAAGATAAGTTTTTTCTACAATCGAAAGAAATTAAATTTGTATAGTTCGAAATTATAATTCTGTGTAAACGTGGCGTTGCCATTTAGTTAAGAGTTGGTGTGATATATTTTCTTTTTTGGGACATTATATTAAAATATTCAGATTACAGTATCGTTAAAAATTGCCTTGTTCTTAAAAGCGTCGAATGAGTGATGATAACATACATTTACATAGAGGGATAATTTTTAGTGACAATTGCAAAATTTTGTAGGAAAAATAATCTTTTGGATTTTTTTATGGATATTTACAAAAGTGAGTAACACAAAACAACACAAGGCATCGAGTGCCGGTGTGAATTGATTACTATCACCACTCTTAAAGTTGAAAAATTCACAATTTAATAGAGCGTTTCAGATTAAATAATCATAATATTTTTACAAATTGCACTTTTTTATACTTTGGTTATTATAAATGAGTGAGCAAGTAGTCTTTTGTCTAAAGAACTATATTTCTTTTCAATGTGTCTTTAAAAAGCAAAGTTTGAACATCAACTCATCATCTTCTTGCTTACGTTTTATATCTGTAAAAAAGTTGAATAATGATCTAAATAGACTTTTACAATTTTATATACAGTATTCTCATTTCAAGCGTTAATGTGCAATAAATGATAAATTAATAACCTGATACGAGCTAATAGCGTTTGGTTTTATTATTATCACATTCTGTTTTAGGGACTTACTTCGGAGGCAGCCAATTACCGCATAACAACCAAATTAATAACTTAATTAGTTATGTTTCACATCTTTAAAAGTCCGCATATTACAAAGAGTTTTTGACTATTATCTTTGATTAATTTGCTGATGATACAAAGGACACATCTAAATATTGTAGTTTCTAAAACTGAATTTAGAGCTGGAGAAACAAAGGATGAAAATGAACCATTTTATACATAATGCTGAATACTTTTTCACTTACATAAATTCATGCCTATTGCTTGAACCACTCTTACCTTGACAACTTTTAAGTAACTGCAGGATTGCTGTAAATAATTTTTAAGATGCATCTCCTAACAGGATTGGGCGCTCAATATTAACGTCAAAATAAAATATAACAAGAGCCTCTAAGGTTAGGAAAAAGATACTCGGTTGCAAATTAACTACTCGGTTAAGACAATTGGGCACACTTTCCAGCATTTTGATAATTCCGCACTAACAAAGGATTGGGACATTTTATAATATTTAATTTTTTATTCTGTATTCAAAAATAGGTAAAAACGAGGAAACATTAAAGAGTTTTAAATGAATCTTTGAAATAACACTCAACACTTATGTCAACCTGGGGCTTTACCATTACACTTTGGTTGTAATGCTATCGTAAGATGGAAGAAACTTTGATTTGTTTAAAGTAATAATGGTTGCATTTTGGAAGGATTAAAAATACATATTTTGCACTTGTATGAATCTGGATTTCTTCACTTCACTTCAATTAAAATATTAATAATAAAAAAAAGAGTTCAAATATTTTTTATAAACCTATTATTTCGTGGAAAAGTTGAGCATTTCAGATAAAACCTTGTAAAACTGAAATTATATTATTGCTTGTATTTTGTGAATATTCATTCTCTATATCGGTTTCCGTCGTAAAGCACGTACTATCATGCAGCTCCTGGAATTATGTCTCTAATTATTTTATAAATATGCTGTTGCTTCATAAAACAAACTTAGTTTACTTACGCTTCAAATGATCGAGAAAAGTCAAATTTGGAGAATATGTCAAATGGTGTGTTACTATTGTAAGGAAATAAACACTTGGCATAGTAACGAATTATATATTCAATTTCAAAAATAAGACATTTTCCCATAGAAAGTAGAAATGTTTCAAATGGTAGGCCTTAGATAATTTAAATAACACCAATAAATCTTTCACTTGAACTGAATGAAGTAAGTTTTAAGTCAGCTCAATTAGAAACTCTGAAGGTTCTAGCACCTGAAGTTCCTTGACAGAAAAAAGGAGGATAAAAATATACGCCACGCTTTAGAGAAAATTATCTGGTGTGTAATAAATTTAAGAACCAATCTTCCTTTTGACAATTTTAACGGCGAACGGGAAAGTTATCTGTCTTTCGATAATGACACTTACTTTACCGTCTCCACCAATAAATGCCAAGCATATGTTCCCGTGGCTACAATCTCTACTTTTCAGTTTCCAATAAAGCTAGAAATCTTTCATGATCATTTTTCGTAACGTAAAACTTTTAAGATACAAACACATGACTACTACCTAGGAAATGAAACTTGTCATGTATAAATGACTTAAATTTCCGTTTTGAGCAATATTCTTTTGTGATTAGAGCTACCTTATAAATTAATGATAGAGATAACTGTGTATGCAACTATTGTAAATTATAGTTGGTATATTATGCGTATTTTAAGATTATCTTTAACTTTCTCTCGTTCCTAAGTGGAGTGGATGTTCCAACATAAAATAACTTTGGAAGAGGAGGAAAGGAAGAAAAACCTCCCCAAGTGTTAACAATTACTCTAAGAACATTTTTTTGAGAAAGGATCATAAATACTTCTAGCCAATTACGTAGTATCACGTGATGCTGTCGTACGTGGAAAGCTTGTAACTGCCCAGAATTTTGTCGTTGCCAATCTTTTGATTTAGGGCTTTGTGTATTGTTTGTTTAATGACTATTTTTCTGCCTAAATATGTACTTACGAGTAGATTCAATTTATTGTCTTGTTTATTTATGTTTTCCTTCATATTTCTATTTGATGAATCTCATATTATCGTGATCATGTTCTGTACTTATAGATTGTGATTTTGTATGCTTTTTGACTATTTATATCTATGTTGATGAATTATTAATTAAGAAAATTCTAATATGCCGAATTTTAATAGAGCTAATTTCTTCGAATATATATATATATATATTGTATAAACCAAATACTGAATTATGGAAACATTTTATTAATTTATAATTCTATATATTACTGAGCATATTTAAAGTCATGACACTATTAACTAAAATAAATCGGTCAATAAGCGTAGCATATCACAGAAACTGTAAGAAAAGTTTTAATGTACTTTATTTTTGATGAATAATATGAAGTAATGAGACGTTTTATTCGTTCTAGTCTTACGTATTGTGTTGATGGTGAGAATTTTCAGTGTAAGATCTTTAAATATGCATGTAAATTAAATAGAATAACCAATACTGTGTTATATGTAACATATATTACATAATCCAAATTCATACGTTCTTTAAACCATTACTTAATCACCCAAGGAAATCTATGAATTGAGGCGACGATGCGAAATGATAAAACAACTTATGCTAACGTTTATAGTTGAATAATTATATTTACATATGTGCAGGAAGCAAAATATCTGTTCCCAAAGGTTGATTGTTAAATTATGTTTTCGTCGAATTTGATTTACTAAACACTATTGCAAGGAAGATGCTATGGTAGATTCGTTGTTGGATACGGGTATTATGTTCTAGCTTATCCTGGTTGCTCATTGATGACTACACTATAGCTCTGTCAGATATAATAAACCTAAATGCATGATTAATTTTGACTTAACGATTTGTTCAAGACAGGTTCACATTTCAGCAGTAATTCAATCTTTCCTAAAAAGTGTATACTCATTTCAGTTCCGAATTTCAATTCTAGTAGAAGAAGACTTTATTTGTAATAGTTCAGGGCTCAGTCAAAGCGCAACGACATTGATTGTTAGAACATACGAAAGCAGAAGACACAATCTCAAGTTTTACTCTAGTTTTCTTTAGTTTTGGTCAATAGTAGAATGGAAACGAATAATAAATGTAATTGAATTACATTAGAAGAATTCTTTAATAGGAGTGTGGGAGTAAACTAGAGAACTCCAGGAAAAAATACGAACACTTCATTGCACATTTTAAACTTGGCATAAAACTTGAGGCTCTATGCACTGAGCATTCTACTACTGAAGCTTAAAGGGATGATTGTATACAGCGTCTAATTGTAGTGTCTTGTTAATCATTTATATAGTACTATAAACAATTAGTATATTATTTTTAATGTTCCTCACGAGCGCAATATAAGAAGATATTAAACAAATACTTTGTTTTTATAATAAATAATCAAACTTGAAATTTTCATTACTATTATACTTCAACTTTGGATTTGGTATTTTCTCTTCATTCAAGCTAAAATTCGTAGACACTGTCTTTTGAATTCAAACGCAAAATACGATAAATCAAGTAATTAGGACAATTTGCTTTCTTTGTATGGCTATAATCTGTGTGTACTGCAAAACAGGTCACATTGTAACTAAAGTTCGTAGTTTTAATCTGCAATTACCTATAACAGAATTTAGTGAGATTAACTCTATAAAATCATTAATGTCTATAGTATAAGCATGTAACATGAAAAATAATATCTAAGTGGGCTCAACTATAGTTAGAAATCAAGTTATATAAGAAATAATTAATATATATGTGTGATAATTGAAATAATGGGAACACCAAGGAAAAAATGAAACTTAGGCAAATTATAGCTAGTACAGCATGGAGACATTGGTAGCCTATTTTTGACATTGTCACTGAGCTAAACCTATGTTCATGCTGCTACTACTTTCAAGTACCTTTATTACTACAATTGGCTCCCAATAATTTAAAAATAAGACTAATATAACCTTACGAATTTCAGTGTTTTAGCAAACGGATGATAAAGTTAATCGTTTATGAGAAGGACGAAAATTGACTAAGAATTTTTAAAACACAGCCCTGACAAATTATCAGAGTACCATTTAACCAACCGGCTAATGAATGTCACATACGGCTGAAGGCTATAATTTGTAATCGTTATCAAATGCGATTACTTAATCAAATAATTAAGCACAAGCATTTCAGATAATGTGTCCTTAGCTTGGATAGGAAATGTACACAGATGGTTACCATTTTTTTCCTGTGTCAGTAAGTCTGATGGTTCTTTAATACGTTAGTTAGTAAAGTAATTATGAAGTGAGGTGTTAGTGAGGTAGTCACTGCTGTTTGTAGGCCGAGAAAGCCATAATCAAGAGGGATGACCAGGTAACGTTACAATTTTGCGTACCGTCTCTCTCTGGCAAGAGTTATTAAAAATCCATTGTTTCTTATTGAAGTGAAGATTATTATCTGTCAAAATAAAATGGATAATAACTAGCCATATAATAAAATAGTTGTTAGGGTAGTAATTTTAGACAGATATTACTTGAATTAACTTTCCATATTTGTTAGTGAACACCAATGATTGTCTGAAGTAATTCCACACTCTTTCAAACCTTTAATGTATCAATATATCTCTGGGTACATTAACATACTCCATTGCAACCACAAAGGTTCAGAGATCAGTACACTTCCACAACTTTACCTTGTCTTCCTTTTACATATCCAGTTACTCTAACTGCCTCCTTTATACATCCATACACCTAAGTGAATCACCATTAACATTCACAATTATACAATAAACTCAGCCACTTATGGTTCCAATCCAACATTTAAATAACCTCAGCCACTTCTGACTCATTTCCGACATAAACTCAATTACACATTATTATATTTCATAGTAACGCTCTTCTTTTGTTACTACAATTTTCCCAACATCTTGTCCGGTTATTTCTAAGAAACACCTTGTCCGATACTTTTAGATAATGTCCTAGTTTAACTCACAAAACTCTAACAATAGTCAAAATATGCTGTTTAGTATTTGATGTGATTTTTCTGCAAATATATATTGAGGCCACTCTTTGTCACTTTTCTAGAAAAATGACCAAAAATAAATTATAAGAATTTTGCTTTTACCTGCAACGTTTGTGAAAGGGTTCAATTAGATTGCAGAATCACGTAGCTGTTGCTGGCAACCGGAACAAGATACTGGAAGCCCCAGAAAGAAAGAACACGTGCATAGGCTTTTCGGAATGCTGGAACCTCAGTGTAACCCACAAGTATGGCTGTAGAAGGATGGAAAAGAATCGAGGTGAAGAGGTTTCCCAAGAAAGACGTGGTGTGAAATCTAGATTGAAGAAAACCTCGCGATATAAAGAGCAGATCTTTGAGAAAGACCAATCGTTATTCTTGGTATACCTCGTGTTTCTTTCTTTCTATTTTTTAAGAATTAGATTTAACAAATTCCTAAGTCTCTTCATTCTTTGTTTCCAATCGTAAAGTAAGAAAAAATATTGTGAATCAACAGATGATAGCGAATGTGACATTTAGTTTGAAACGTGACTTGAATCGAACTTTGACTGCTTTATTTATACATATACATTCAAGTTAAAATTCTATATCTTCTAACTCATCTTTCAGTATTACCTGAAATTATACATCATTTACAATTTTATGTTTCAGAACGAACCCGATCATTTTAAATTAATTATTAAAAATATTAAAGAAACATGCGTAGTTTTGAATAAATATATGCAGTATCTATGGCCGTTGCTTCTAGAAAAATTTGACCAATAATGTTGTACTCTTAAATGGGATATGAAGTAGAAAATAAACAGGAATCTGTCGAGAGTTATCTCTTATAAAATGTATACAGGTCCAGTAATTTTGCAGTAAGTCAAAATAGCACACATAAAATTGTCAAATAAATGCTTTACCGCAAAGTCTTGCGACGATTGAAAGTATCACTGGAAAAGTACTCAAATCCTGGTTAACAATTGCGTGGTGTCCTCAATTTTGTCAATTTAAAACACAGTTTACATGTGTATTTGTAGGGAGAACTCAAGTTGATCACGTTTCTGTATGTCCTAGAACCACCAATCGGTAAGTTTTCCTTATTCGGCTTACTTTACATGTCGCTAAACAGGAATATATAGATCACTGTTTCATGCTTAAAAATTATACTAATTTACGAAAGATTACAGGAAAATCCGGAGAAAATAGTACTTAGGTTTAATTGCAAAGACAAAAAGTCCAGTACTCGTTTCGGTTGCCTAATACATATAGATATTTAAATAATTATTAAATTATAAACAACTGATATGTACACCCTTACACATGTACATAGATTTATTGTTATATATATTTATAAGCTGTAACAAAGTACGTCAGATAGCTTTTGAAAAAGAAAGAAAACTCCGAATAAATTGTGATATATTTTTGAACGATCTATTCAAGTTTTAACGCTTTCAAAGAAACATGAGTTAACCAAGTAGAAGCAGTAACCTGTCAAGATTTTTTCAAACATTAAAATCTGTAAATTCTTTTCCTTAGGTGTACGTTTTCAGATTTCTATAATATATATTTACAAATGGACTGCAAAATAAGTTTAAATATCTTCTATCAAGATTTAGGCATTCATTTTACTTAGTATTCTGTTTATTTTAATATTGTATGTATGTATAATGTTTGTGATGTTGTGTTTTCAGCAATTAAGTTAGACATAATACTTATTTTAAAATGGGTATAATAGTAAAGCTTAAACGAAAGTTCTTGTTAACTACATTAGTGAAAATTATTATTATTACCACCTAGAAGATGTAGAAGTGAACCAAGAAGTTCTTACTATTTTTGACGTCCCGTTAATCATGCACTCATAGAGCGGAAACAGAATGATGCATGTGCCTGCTAATCAATCAGGAATTGGTCGAACCATCGACCTTCAGCAATACAGAAACGTTGTCATAGATAATAAAATGTCGAAGAGAAATGGAGGTATCGAATCAGTTTGTTCGCTTGTATTTATTGTATGGCTTTGAAGTAGCCGCATCAAGCCGCAACATATGTCAGGCATTTGGTGAGAATAATGTGAATGAACACAGCGCCAAGAATTTGTTCCAGAAATTCTGTTCTGGAGATGTGAGTCTTTCGGATGAACCTCGCAGTGGACAACCACATATGTTGGATGACGAGGCCCTGAAAACAGCCATCGAATAAAATGGTGGTCTAAGATATGATACACATGCAGAAATTTTCCATATTTCCGCTGAAACAGTCAGACTGCACCTGAATGGGATAGGGATGTCATACAAGTTAATCAAATGGGTACCCTACACATTGTCAGCAGCCAACAAAGAACAACGAGTGACAGTCTGTTTGTCCTTGCTCACTCGGCACTTTAACACATCTATATTTGATCGCTTACTCACTAGTGACGGAAAGCTCAGGCGTATCAGACATTGGTTTTCGCCACGTGATCCTGTTCCTCACACCTCAAAACCACCTCTACACTCACGAAATGTTATGGTCGAGCATGGTGAAATTGTTGCCAAGTGATGCATTACGAGTCCTTCCATCTGGGCAGGCCATAACTGCCGACATCTACTCTCAGCAGTTGCAAAGGGTACACCGTGTATTCTGACAGAAGAAGTTCCCGCCAGATTTTGAGCAACGTGGCTGGGAGATGCTGTGTCAAGCACCACATTCACCAAACCTTGCGCCAATAGATTTCCACGTGTTTCATTGCCTCGACAGCCACCTCCGTGGGAGATCCTGTGCAAATGAGGGGGACGTGCGCACTTACACTTACTTCCTTGCATCCACGACCGCCGAAATTTACCACCAAGGTATTGTGCAGCTGCAGGAACTCTGAAAAGAATGCTTGATGCTAACGGAAAGTACTTTGAAGTCTAAAGGTACTTACCGTCCACTGTATTGCTCTTTATTTCTACTATAGAATGGCATGAACTTTTCAGTTACCTCTTATTTCCAGAAGAACATATTGGCTAACCTCGGTTAATGCAATAAGTAAAGTATTCAATGGCTTCTAAAGACACTGCTAAGAATTGAAATTTGAAATGATGAATTGTATGTTTGGAAGAAAATGTAATAAACACGAATTTCGTTACGAAACGCTGCGGTGGAAGTAATGGTATAAATAGTAATATTTTAATTGATTATAAATACTGTTTCTAGATACAATATTGTACGCACATAATTTTTTAAATTATCTCACATATCGTTTGGACATATTTAGTTTGCTCTATTTAAATTTACAAACAATACTAACAAAGTTGGTAATATCTTTTGTCCACTTATATCATAATACAGCTAATATTACTTTTGTCCAGTATAATGCCATCCAACACAGATACATGGCCTGCAATCGAAACAGGGATTTTTTCACCAGACGCCATTATATTACCATGGAATGTATCACTGAGTCATTGTATCTTCTTCCTCGGTATTGTGGTATATGGAAATTCCGACACTAATAATGGATTCTAGCACTTTCTCGTATTCCTTTCCCATTCACGTCTAACGTATAGGAACTACTATCTAAACTGTAACGATTATAGCTTATTATTATTCTTATTTTACACGTTACATTCTAGCCCACAGTTCGTGTAAATTTTTAAAACATGTCAACACGATTGAATGATATGTATAAAATCAGACACACCACATAGAATCACTATTACCTTTTATTCTCAACACTCCATTAATTATACTTTACTTTTTCGGTTGTCATAGCAAAATTTACACAAACAACTATCTGCTGTTTTGGTAACTAAGAGTACCAATTATACATATAAAATCAACATATATTTTCAGCTACTAAGATTACATCTTATTTTTTTAATATTTGAAATCCACAACATCTAAACTCTTTTCTTCTTCTTCTTGTGCCCAACAGATTCTGTACTTTTAAGCGTCATTGCCCAAAACCAAGATATAAAAATAGAAGAAATTTACAAAATAGATATTCAATATCGTTGTACATATAATTTGAAATGTATTTCTACAAGAAACATGGAGGTGATATAATATCCAAGTACTGTAATATGTTTTCCGATTGAAGTTCTATGAATAAATAAAAAAAACTCAAAATATTGCATTATGGCAATTATGTCTGATCCAACTTTTCTGTAACTAAAATATTTACAATGTTTCTGTAATATGCTCTTTAATCTCTCAATCAACTGAATGGAGTAAACATTTATTTATTTATTTACCTGCCATTTGAACAAAATCGAAACAAGAGTTAATTAGTATTTTTAATGCAAGTAAATTATGACTGTTTTGAAATATACTGCAAAATTATATATATATTTTTACCATAACACAAAAATACTTGTTTCATTAACCTAAAAATAAATAATTAAGCATTTATGTATAACTAACATATTATAATATTCACATAGTATTTTACCCTTTTTCATTTTGATAAATCGAAACATGTTTATTTGGTGTTAGTATTTGCAGTAAAACTGTAAACAATTTTCAGCATGATTTTTAGAGTTTGGCATGTACAAATGTACTTACTGTGAAAATAGATGTTTATATAATTTACTTGATTATATTCACAAGAAGAAAAAGCACTATTCTCTAGTGTATCTCTATAATACATTCCTAAAAATTATGTGTTGTATATTCGTACCACAAATGTTTCCTATGTTGCATGTTTCCTGCGCAATGCAAGTATATATTTTTTTTACAGAATTATAATTTGATATATACTTGCTTATTGAAGACAAAAATTGAATGCCATAAATTTTTATGTGAAGGAAGATTCTCTCTCTCTTTCTCTATATGCAGACACACATACATACACACCCACACACCCACACACACACACACATATATATATATATATATATATATATATATATATATATATATATATATATATATATATATATAAGTGTATGTGTGTGTAGAGAAGGATGGAAATTATACGTTTAGCATATGATAAAACAAAACCCCACAGGTACAGTCAGAACCATTGGCTAGCGAAGTGAAATTTCAATTTCAAGATAAGAGAAAAATTGAGAACTTTGTAATTTGAATATAGTTGTCACAAGAGTTGGTAAATGAATACCACCATATTGTCTTCGGCTAATATACTGACTTTAAGGTAAACTTGAATTTTGAAGAAACTATATACGATTTTCTTAAGTATTTAACAAATGTTTTCGAATTACACAGATGAATCGGCAACCCCTAACCCATCATCATATTTTAAACCAAAGATTCAGATATACACATAGTAAAAAGGTATGAGGATATTTTAAAAATAAAAAAGAAATAGATAACTTTGAGAGCTAAAGGCGCCAAAAGGAAATATGCCTCTACTATTTCACCCAAAATTTTTCATCCGTCACTTTCATACAGATAACGCCTTCACTATATGAGAATTCACATACGAATCTTTGGATATCATATCATCTCCATGTATCATCGAAGAAAACTTTTTTCCTTAAAAAACGAACTCTTCAACAAAATCAATAAATTTGACCGAGAAAATGAAGAAAAGGAGAGAGGAAAAAAAACGCTGGTTAAAAGGGAAGAAGCCACTCATGCAGGGCACGAATATAGTGAATTGTTCGATTATATTCACAGTTAAGATAAATGTCTCGCGGTGAGTTCGCTGGCTCTAAGCCATACATGTTCTGGGAACTTGCCCGAACGCTTTTTCATGTCTATACATATATATTCCGGAAAACTAAAAACTTCCAGCAATATAAAGGAAGTTAAGTTTTTTATTCTTTCAAGTAATGATTGCAATTCGTCATAGATGAAAACACTAAAATATTTTTCAGGTAAAATCTTTATAAGAAAAAGAACTTAAATAACCACGTGGATTTTGGAAAAGAAAATTATGAAATCATGCGATATTTTCATTTTCTATACATCCTTTTAGACCAATTCAAATAAAAAATAGACTTATTCATTTTTATATGATATACAGTGTTTAAAAATATATGTATCTATATTTCGGAATTATATGTCAAAGTTATTAACAGGTAGAGTTATCTGGGGTACTTATATAGTTATATTAATTATGATGAAGCTTTTCATATGTGAGCTTATAGTGTCTTCTCCGCTTTCTGATTATTTTATCTGTTTCTACTAAATAACCTACAAGAAAGAACCTGAATTATAACAAGATATCCTCATGTTACAATGAATCTTTAATTTTTATTCCACTAAGGAAAAACAAGATGAAAACAATTTGAAGAAAAGCGATGGAATATTAGCATATCTTCCATTTCAGTTTACAATGGAGTATAAAATACTATATTAAAATTTGGAGAACATAGTAGCCCTTTGTACTAAAAAGTAATTCAATGAAATAAAGTAGAAGGTATTTTTAGACTTCGCTTAAAACCTATATATATATATATATATATATATATATATATATATATATATATATATATATATATATATATATATATATATATATATATATACACCATAACTATATTTTATATAATGACAAAGAACAAAAATAACTTTATAGTTTCAACGTTCTTGGTATTAATTATTTATCTTTCTTGTCTTTTTGTTCCTACAAAATTTAAAAAGAATATGATTAGAATTGTAATTAAAATGACTAGTAAAATACCATTTGAGATAAACATAAAAGTAAATAATAATAATAATTGTAACTTATAAAAGAAACTATAAATTATATTGCTATACTAAGTGCATTATGTTTCAAATACCTTAATTTTAAATGAATTTACTTTCATTGCTCCATTGGTAAATACTATTAGGAGTTCGAATAGTGAACAGAATAAGTATAAAACAGGCGACAATCCAAAAGTTATGTTTAGTATCACACACACACACACTCAGAGAGAGAGAGACAAACAAGTTTATATATGCATATCTTATGGGTATAAATGTGTAGTTCTATAACTTATTATTATGTTCACTTTTCGAAAACAAGAAATTTGGAATTTCTAAGGATGTGAAAATTTCAGCTCTCTATATATAAAAAAAAAACCTCAAAGCAAGAGGAAACGTGTATGATAGAAAATGAGGTGAGTTAAACGTTCTTTGACTATTTGCTATTAAAGACGGAGAAAAAGGAATCTAAAATCCTTTTCGGTTCGGCACAGCTTGTCGCAGTCAATTGACACAAAATCGAACAAACAGCAGGGGATGAAATGGTGTGCGGGGCCACCAACTGAGGATCTCTTTAGCGTGGCTTCCATGAGGAAGTCGAGTTATAAAGTGCAAAATACCAAATATATGCCCATTCGAAACATTAACGTGTTCAAATTGTACCATGTGTTTTGCAGAACAATGACCCTGCATTTATAGTTACGTGTGAAATATGAAAAGTAACTTTCATGCTTTATATTTGTCACTTGCATTGTAATTGTTTTTCTCCTAATTTATTCAAAGTTTAGAAAGTATATCCAATGAATTTACAATACATTTTAAGCATTGGAAAGCACATTCAAAATTAGCAAACTAAATGGTTAATAGTAACTTACTTCTCCAAAACTATAAGTTACATTCTAAATAGAACTTGCATATATACCTAATCAATCAAATATAAACTTAAAAACTTAGAAAATGCTTTAAGGTGCCTTGAAACTCTTTTAACTTCATATTTTAGTTATCTTTACTCAAGAAATGGTTATTCAAGTAATTCTGAGTTAGTGTGAGATATGAAAATAATGCTGTAGCATGTCATTATTGACCATCTATTCATCAGCATCACTTTAGAGAAAGTGGAAACGTAATAGATCCAGCTTTTAACAAGAAATTTAACTACGAGTATCTTTTATTATCAGCATTAACATGTTGAACATTTTGAACCAGATATTACATGAAGAAAATATATCCAATATACATAGCAATTTGAAATCTAGACTATTTTTTTTTCAAGATGTGACGCAGATGTGCATGTGAACTGTGGTACAAACAAAAGAGGTATGTTTCATGCGTAACTACTACCAACTTTATTGTTCCTGACTGAGACTTACGTATGTGATCATCGTGAGTATACACAGGTATTGCTAAGCTGCGTCGTGAGTTAAACAATGATTAAAGAGTTAACATCAAGTTTTGTGCGCGTCTAGGTAAGACTGCTACAGAAATTTATCGAATGTTGCAACAAGTGTATAGGACCACTTGTTTATTCCGTGGACGCATATTTACATGACACATTCGTTTCTGGGAGAGACGGAGTCAATTGGAGATTACCATTATCCGGCTGCAGCAAGTACGATGAGAATACAAGAATTGTTGGCGAAAGTGAGAGCATTTATCAAGGAAGACCGAAATTCGACGCTGCGAATCCTTGCTGAGGAGATGCACGTAAATAAAGAAACTCTGTCCCAAACGATAAGTCACAATCTCAACAAAAGGAATATCTGTGCCCATTTCGAAACTAATTCATTAACAAATTACCAACAAAATTATCTCGAACATAGATATTAATCTTTGAAGAAGAAAGAACTCATAATACAGAATTAGTCTTTATTAGTTTCAAATGCCTTATTTTTTCTTTAGAATCATATATTGCGAAGAATATAAGTGATTCATATGTGTTCAATATATAGACTTTTTGTTTACTGACAAAAGTTTTGTCAAGTTTTAGTAAGTTTTGTCAAGTTTGTACTAGTGTAACTTGCTTCTCAGATATTGTATTGAGACAACATTATAAACGTTGATTTTTCATTTGGAATAAAAGTAATATTTGTAAAACGAAAATGAAGAATTATTGTGTGTTTCGAATGACAAACGGCATGGCCTTGAGTTGGTTTCACGCGGAGTCCAATTGGCTTTGAGCAGTGTAGACAATTCGCGATAAGCAGTTCTGCATGCTGACTTCTCGCGCTACTGCGAATCTTGACAATACCAGAGGCGCTTATTAGAAATATTGTATTAGCACATCAACTGCTCACTTTACGAAGTAGAGAAAATAATTACGAAAACATACGTGAAAATACATCTCTTTATGTGAACTGATTGTTATGATACACGCTTTTAAAGGTTTCCATATAAAACAATTAGTAACACGAGCGATGAGTCCCGCGTCTAATTTCCAGTGGATATTTCTTCAATTTGGAAATAGAACTCAACTTTTATTACAGGGCAATCAGGGGTGTAACCATCAGGTTGTTCAGGGGAACATTACTTTCAGTGGGAGGAAAGCTTTTCACACATTTAAAAGAGAACAAATGATCTCTTTCAGAATATGAAAGCATTTTAACTCACCATACATACTATACACATATTATGTTTTCAAGATGCTACCTTATCAAAGGACGGATCTTGACAGTACTGAAATTGAAAATCGGATTGTAAATGAATCAATAAGATATTCATAAGAAAACAAATGCTGTTTAAAGCAGTCTGTTTATCTGACTTCGTGTTTATGTGAGTTAAAATAGTAAAGGAAAAAAAGCTCGAAAAAATATCAACTCGGATATTATTATGCAATAATATAATAGATAGTTCATACGGTATGCGCCCAGTTAGGGAAATGAGAATATAAAGCAATTATCAATTTTAGTTGTTTTAATTAGGTACAGAAACCGTATTGATGATGTTTGATTTTTTTAAATTTTCATATTTTATTATAAACGTCCCTCATTTGCATTAACTATTAAATAACTTTATTAAACATATACCAGACGAATCTCATTTTGGAGTTGGAGATAGTTTGGGAAGACAGAGCCCCCTTTTCTCTCGTGGCTACACGCCTTTGGAACCTGATTCATATATATATATATATATATATATATATATATATATATATATATATATATATATATATATATATGCCTAACATCGTAAGAACAAAGTATGGGAGTTCGAAATATTGTCTTGAAATTTACTTCAAGATAGATTCTTCCTTATTCGACAGAAAAAACGCTGTATGTTTTTTTTTATTTTTCCCTTCACGTTTCACTATCTTATATATGCGACCACTCTTTCCTCCTCCAGCTGGGATTCAAAAGCATCAGGTTTCTGAATGGTGTCGTAAATTATAGTAACCCAAAACAAACTTGATCATATGGACATGCTTAGGAATCAGACGGATTGTTTTTGTGAGACCTAGACCAAGCCCAAGAGTGTTATTTGTTATGAAAACTGATAAGAAAACGAAGGGGCTAGCTGTGTAGGAACGTAACTTCTCCTCTAGCATAAACAAAATTCATCAATGTCTGGGTTGCTTTCTTTTGTGGTAGTTCGTTTGTTCTCCAAAATTATAGTTGACAGTGTCTTGAAGCAAATTGAGTATAAGTGCGGAGTTTTCTTTTAAGAAAAAAGTGCTACGATATCAGGCTCGAAGAATTATTTTTGTGTTTACAATTTTTTTAGCTCATGATAATAAATTTACAAGACTCAGATTCAGACAATGACGAAATATTAACTGACATAGACGATAGTGAAAGTAGTGTTGAAGACGAGTGTTCCACGAGCATATCCACTGGAAAAGTTAATAGATAAGTAATTTAATTGCTATATATACTTCTAGGATGCACAGTCAAAATTCTTGAGTTTGCTGGGATAGTATATTTACATTGCGAATAATGTTGCCAATGTATGTCATAATCTCAACTAGAGGAAGAGCGAGAAGGGAAAGGGGAGTCCGCGATCCGGCAACACTGCACGGAATATCGCGCACCATTGGCTACTGCCCGTGATGCTTTACATTTGAAACATACAGTAGAAACCTGCATCAGGATCATCATAAGAAATCCTCTCTTGATTTTAACCTTCAGGTACGGTATCTGTATGAATAAGGTAGGCTTTTATTGAACATTATAATCCAAAATGACATTAAAAGAAAATTTGTTAAACCTTAAATAAGGAGTACTAGTTCTAGGAATTCTCAATATTCTAGTAAATCTATCAATGCAAGTGAAACTAAGTGTGAACTCTAACGTAAGCCATATTATCAATTTTGTTAGGTTATAACACATAACTAAATACTTTGAACATGAGTCTACGTATATAGTCGATGCTCTGTGATTAGTTTATTAATTTTTGGCACTTCTTTCTCCTTCTTAATTTCGTGTACTAGTTGGTTAAAATCACGGATCGCTTTTCTAAAATAGATAAACGTAATTTTATTTCAGATAATGTAAGGAAATTCTATGCGGAATTGAATCTCATTAGGGATAATATTAATTATGAATAAGAAAGGAATTTTACTTGGCATCTTTTTTAAAAGAATGACATTTTGAATCATTTTGATCTTCTAACTTTTAAATAACTCGCTTCATCCATAAAGAAGGAGTTGCTGGTGACATTTCTTCCGAGACGATGACTTATCGACCAAAAATCAAATGAAATAGGTTGTTTCCTATCTATCTCTAACAAGAATCGATAGTCGACATTTCCAGGAAGATAATGAAAGAACAAGGCAAAGGAAAATCCTAAACTGGACAGAGACATGAATGAAGAAATAAAAATTTGAGGTGAAGATATGGGTGAGTGGACAAGAAGAATTATGCTTTCGGTCGTCTAACAGCTCTGTCATTGTGTGTAAGAGAGAAAATGACAGAGAGAGAGAGAAAAAAGAGAGGAAAAAAGAAGAAAGAAAGAAAGAAAGAAAGAAAGAGAAGGATAGAGATTACACGAGAATGAGACAATAGTACCTAAAATGAATGAATAAAATCATAGCACGTTATTTTAACCTCAGATGTGAATATAATAAATTAATAGATTTTTTGATCATTCATGGACAACATTTTGGACAATCTATCTTTTCAATACTAATCACCACTCGATTCCTGTACAGGGAAGTTTTACAATATTTGACAAAACTATTTCGTAACATAAAAAGTGTTGGATTACATATTGAGAAAATAGAACATCATTTAATCAAGTTTAAGTTTTTCATTAATATTTTTTGTGAATATCTTTCTGTCTCCATGTAAAAAAATAGATTTAAGAGTAATTGTTCATAAGGCGATGTCCTTGAACGTAGTCCTTAAATAGAAATGTTTTCGTGGAAACGTTACCCATAATGCATCACGAAATGTGGTGAAGATGAATAAATTTAAGTATGTAAGAAAGTAAGTTTATTAGTAATCTGAAGAAAACCTTGCATGTTACGAATGTGAAATGTTGTGGATATTGCTTTTTACGTTGAAGTTAAAAAGTTTCGAAAATAAAATCTTGGGGGCATATTGCGAACAAGGAAAGTGAGCAAATGAAAGAATGCAAAATATTATGTAATGGGGAACTGTACAATGCATGCTTGTGTTCTAATATGAGTGTATAGATCGAGGCACACATGATTGTTGAGGCATGTCATTGATATGTTTCCGGACACTCCAAGGTAATGTATTAGTCGAAAATACCACAGGAGAAAGATATTAGCTTAGATTGAGAGAATGAGAGAAGCATATTGTAAAGCAAGATCTGAGAGAGGTAAATGTTATTCCTTTACTACACATATTTTATTGTTTTACTTACATCTGTCCAACTGAACAACAAATCTTAATATGGATTATATCAACACTTGTGTAATTCTTAAAAGTGTATTGTGAACTGTGCGTAATCTCATCATGGACCCTGTTACTATATTCATTTCTGTAATTCCTAACAGACTGAATTAATGAATACTCAACAACATATCAAACCACAGCACGAACCAAACCATCGACTGAGAAAACAAAATAAAGAGGAAAAATTGTGAAAAGTTAACGAAAGACTTTGTATTGAAAGTTTATTTCAGTAAAACGGAAAATACTGGAAATATGCCGATACACATAATGAACAACGTAGCAGAACAATTTACGTTGTTTGCCGTACATTCATTTTAATGTGAAGTTTCATTACACGATAAATCCGGCAGGTTATAAATTTTAAGTAGATATTTATAGATAAATTTAAGATTTCTGATCTTCATTCTATGATGTACCACAACCACTCAAAATTTCTGTTTCGTCTTACACTAGAGCTCCTAAATTATGCCATTTTTAATCATAATATCAATGAATCCTGTGATGCTCGTATGATTTACTAACTCAAGCTGGGACTAAAAGCAATTGAAAGTAAAAGTGTCCAGCTCTTAAATTAGGTATCACAGTTAGTTACAAGAGCGCGTATTTTAGCCTAGGTGATGACTATCACAATGTGGCAGATACTTGTGAGCGAATGTCTAACATTCTTTGTTTCTGTGCACGGGATCCGGCGGGCTTCAGATTCAAACTCCAAACAGTGATTTGGTATCCAATTTGAACATTATATTATGTCTCATATAGGTTTGTTGCTTAAAAGTTAAACTAAATTCAAATAAATTGCTTGGTTACCTCGGAGACTTCTATTTGCTATTCTTGCATTATTTTGCTATTCACTTTATCATCTTTGATTTCTATATTACTGTCTTCCATTAGTTTATACGTGAAAGCATGTTAAAGATAATTGATTTCGTAGGTAGGATTGGCGTTAACTTCCCTTTAAACACCAAGTCTCTATGCGACGAGACTCTACATCGTAATATAGAATCCAGACTATATGAACTTCCAACAAGGATCAAATCCGTGTCTCCCAAGTCGAAGGGGACAACAAATTGATTTCGTATTCTTTTGGAGAGTGTTGTGCTTGTTTCATTAATTGTGTCAAATCTATAAGTTTTAAACAAATTATGTCTTGGTTTTCGAAGTTCTAAAGTTGTCAATCTACAAGTTCTATTTATTTTTTGTTTTTGCTTTATACGATAAGTTGCTAAGACAGAAGCTCCTTTAGCCTAAAGAGCTTAACCGCGGGACCTTAAACTAAAATAATCACTTCCATTTGTCTAAGGGCAAAAAATAGATTTTAGTCAAACAGTGCATTTTGATTACTATCTCTGGAACAGATTCCTTTTAATATCGATAGTATTTTCTAAATTGTTGTATGCATGAAGGATATCAAGCACTAGAATATAAATTCTCCTCTTTTTATAACATGCAATGTTCGAACCACAATATTCATATTTACAAGTGCTTACACAAAAATGGGATTCAATAGTTATCCCAAGAGACCTACATAAAATATGTATATCTGGTTAGATTGATACAGCGCGTTCTATGGCTGTCCGCTGTAAGTTCGATCGTATACGTTGTGTTGTATATTCAGAATGAGGCGTGCATATATGGTTAAAGAAGTATGGTTTGATTAAGAAAAAATAAATAGATAGGCTGAAACTGATGAGAAAAAGTCTGTCTACAATTAGCAATGAAATAAAGAATTGATGTATTGAATAGATGACCTAAAAGTGCGACTAGAATACAAATAATGATGTAGTGTTAATTTCATCTGAGCTCATATATTTCTGCGAATGACTTAAGATGAAAACATTTCAATCGCACAATATGTTTATTTGTTTTCTCATTCTTTATTGCCCAGACTATTACATTTCGTCTTCAAAGAAGGTATTAAACTTAAAAGTCAGTGATAATATGTTGATATGAGTGTCGAATAGAGAAGCTCCGACATAAAGTATTGGATTAAGTTCAGTGAATCTTACAAGTTTTGCTAGTAACATTACTTTATTTTTTTGTTGCAGTTTGAAATGGTACAACGTTATTTTTTTAAAAAAATGGATAGAGAAACAATTATATGTATATATGCGTTAGTGGAAGAGATAGGTATAGAGCTACTGAGTCACGTTAAACAGACTAGGAAAAGCAAAGAAGTCTCTCACAATTTGCTGAAAGGCATGAAAAGTCAGTTGCACTCTTGAGACGTCTTGAGGATCATGAAGAATGAAGCGCAGGGGGCTACGTGTATTCTAAAGATACCAACGGGACCTGTAATTGTGTTATTGCTACAGTAGAATTCACACGCACGCGGGTCACTGCAATCTGAATACGAACTAAAACGCCCGATGAGAATCATTTTGTTTTTTTTTTTACGGTATAGAACACTTACCATGAAATCTCGACTAATTGTACTGTAAGTAACTTTCTTTACTATACTTACTATCTTTACTTATACGAAACTAGTGTTGCCCCAACTCTCATAATTAAATACTTATATTTATTACATTACTATTCCATTTATTTACTCCATCCAACCAATGAATAATTATTAGAGGGTTCAGTTTACTTGTACAGAGTATTTGTGTAAGATTATAATAAAAACGAAAAAAATTTTTATAGTGTAAACTAAGGACATTATAAATTGTTCGGTATAACGAACAAGAGATGAACTATTCCGTCATTTATATCTAGGATACTTTTTGAACAATAACAAACTTGCTCTTTGTGATTATATTAAAATAACATTATTACGTGTCTCAGGGAGGACTGAAAAATCACGAATGTCTACCAAATATATTTTCATTGAATTGAAGTTGCTAATTTGTTAATGTGTCACTACACTCCACGATTTTACGTAAATCAAGCAGTTCCGCTGCGTATAGTAGTAATGCATATCCAGACATCAAACGTATGTAAAACTTCTTATCCCTCTAATTAACGTTTAATGACAACTTTATTCCAAATAGTTTTGTTCTGAAAACAAAACGTGTTATCTTTTCAGAATTTTACTAAATAAAAACCCTTACTTTGGTAACCCATAATTCTGGAACAAAAGGTGTTAATATCATATATTTCATAAGCTTACTAAATTCACCAAAGCTTCCCACAAATACACCTTTATCTAGATGGGGCGAGTTTCGTTTCACTTGTAAGACATGTTCTTATGAGAGGTTTTAAAAAGTCAAATGAAAGATGAAAATAGCCATGTGAATAAGGACATTAACTCTCAATTTAGAATCTGTTTCTAGTACTTCCTTTCCTTTTAGTTAAAACTCCAAAATGTATTCCCAAAGACTCTCCTAACATGACATTCAATATGTCAAGGGTGTTGATTCTAAATCTGAAGTTTGATTTACATAACTGATTTAGTTCTTGAGACGCAATCAAACATTCCTCAGATATCTTGGTAACTCTATGAAACAGGAAGTGATATTGGAAACTACTAGTTGAATAAAACATGTTGTTTAAGATATAGAGCCTGTTTGTTATCGTTCATTCTATTCTTATGATTCACGGTGTTAAAACATCGTATCGAACAGACTATACGAGCGCAAAAATATAATTTCTCTTGCAGTACCAGTATTAGATGAACGTTTCTTGTAGACCTATAGTATTTATATTGTAGTAAAATTTATCTGAAACTAGATTGAGAATAGTCAATTTTGTCTTGTTACAACTCTCTAATTAACTTCAAATTGTTTCTTGTTTTCAATATTAATCGAGTCACTAAATCTATTTCTAAATACAAAAAATATTATATCTACCAATGAAACACCTACTCATCAATGAAACACCTATCATTCTGGTTCAAATAATACAAGACAAAAGTGTTCAAATATAAAGATACGTTCTTTGATTTTCAAGGCTTTGGAAGAAGAAAGATACTTTAATATTCGCCTAGTTGTGCGACATGGTGTCTGTAATATATATTTGTAAAATTTGGCGGTCATCAAATGAAGATACGGTCTTCCTATATGGAATCCAGAGCCTGAATGTATTCTGCCATTTTGATGCCATGACCTGTTAGTGGTGTCAATATAAATCTGTTTTTGGAGAGTTTTAAGTGTATCTTTATAACGAAAAGAGCTATCGGAAAGCGAACTTCAAATCAGTATCAGCACATCAGTTGCTTTAAAGTCATAATCTGACTGTCAGTAGTACCGCCGTGGTTTCGATTACACTCTGTTCTAACTTAAGTATAAAGTATTTTTTCGACTGTATATACATACATTTCAAAAGTAATTGTATGTAAGTTTGTATGGGTGTAACTCGGGGATCTATGGGTCTCCCAAACAGTTGTAAACGAATCAGCTCAAGTTTACTTAAACATTCTTAGTGTCCCGCTCAACTAAACAGAGTAACATCTGACTTCCAGAAGAACACTTAGACAAATTAATATCATTTCTCCAACAGATAATAAATAGCTGTACCAACAAGAAGGCTGTACATCAAGAGAGGAAGTAACTATGTAGGAATCTGAAGGAAATCGCCTTCCTGTTTATAATATTTGTCACATTATAAAATCATTTCTGTGACTTTCTTTGCCGTACTATGTACAATGCAGGGTTAGATATAGCTTAGAATGAGAGTATTGTTATTTAGTTTATGTTGAATCTGACTACACAGAGAGAAAAACGAAGAGATGAAAAACTTTCATCACTATCCTACAATATGGCTACGGTGAATTTTAGGAAAATTCCCGTTATAAAATTGTATACTTGTGTAAAGATAATATTATTTTGACATTATCTTATATTATCAAGATTATATTATCAAGAAAATACAACAGACAGAGTTAAATTTGACTCTCGTGCCTTTATGAGAGTTAAATAACTTAGAAACAAACGTGTTCTATTCTTGCCTTTAATGTATTTTATCTCTACGAGCATTAACTTTTATGTTATTCTTTTAATATCCTAATAAACTTCATATTGTCTACACATATATAACAAGGATGGAAGTTTAGAAAACAGCGTAATCGTGTATAAAATGTGTTTAGTTTAAAGTAAACACAATACCCGAAGAAATGACGAGTAAAATGTTCAAAATATTAGTCTGTTGCTAAAGTGGCATGTAGACTCTGAATTGAAGTTATATTCTGAAAATTGGATAAATGAAAATAACAGAGGAACGGAATTATCACTTGCATTTACTTTATTGCCAATTTCTGAAAGGATTCACTTAAAATTGATAAAAAAAATACTAAATTCATAATTATGTTGTGGTAGTATGGAATCTGTAGTTGAGTGACTCTGGACCAGCAGATATATTCATACTGGAATATCTGATGAAATATCGTCCACTAAACATTGCATTTTCTGTAGCAAGAGATGAGAAGATATTCTATATTTGTTCAATAACAAAGTAATAGAGTTTTGTATTTAATTGACTTAAAGCTGTCTTTCACTTTGAAATGAAAATAGATAGTATTATTGTTATTGCGTTATAACCATAAATTTTCTGGCATAAAAATATAACCCCTTTGGAAGTAATAATATTCCGTTCGAAATGTATTATCATTTCTGACTAGAAAAATCTTCAGTAGATTCTAAACTTTACGCATTGCTTTCTCCTTCTTCAGCAAAATTTAATCAAGTTATATCATGAGAAATTATTTTGATCACATGGAGATAAATATATTTAACAGTTTTTGTAATTTTAACATACAGATTATAACAAAGGAAAATGTTTCATTGCAATATACTAAAGAGAAACAGAATCAATTTATGAAGAATCAGCCAATCTTGGTGGGCTAATAGTTCAAATTCTTAAGACAAATTCTGTAAAGGTGTATTTTCAAAGAGAAGCCTTTCAAAAATACCAACTAAGTTTCCTTTATCAAAACAAAACTTGTACTTAAAAGAAATGCAAAGAAAGCATGAGAGGAAAGTATTTTGTTACAATGTCTAAACCTCCTGCTCTTCAGAAACCGTTTTCATGGATCCGATCGAGAGACAAGAAAAATGAAAAAAAAAAAAGATATACGGACAAAGGAAATTTCACTTTTGACGTATACGGGTGATCGATCTTCTCTCCAACCGCCTGCATATCGGAATCGGTAGCCGTTATCAAATTGATTCCTCTCTTCCTCAATCGCTTTCTCTTTCTCTTTCTACCTCTCTCTCTTTCGCATCTTCTTTTCAACAGCATCAGACTTCGGTTCTCACGTACGCGGTTCAAGAAATGGGAAAGGTCAACAGACAACTTTGAAAGGAAGAAGAAAGAACGATAGATCTTACAAGATATCAATAAAGTTCCTCCAATGTGATTTTCGACCACCCTCTATTTAAGTTCTATTCCTTCTTCTTCTTTTTGTTCCTTATTCCAAAGTTTTCCATCTAGTTTAAAGTTTGGATTTTATTTTTTCGTTTTTTCAAGAGACTTGCAATAAAAAAAAGAATTAAAAATAACGTTACTATTAGGTCGTCGATAGAACCTGTTAAGAAAACTGAATGAAGTCATTTGAGCTTCTGAATGGCCTCTTGCGTTTCGTTAGTTCGTTACTTTGGGTTTTAATGTTCCTTTTTAGCGCTTATATTATTCCATACGTGGGTTTAAGGGCATATGATCTCACATCGGCAATCGAAAGAAGATTTTCTGTTCGGAATGGAAATAATGCAGAAATGTCTCAATGATGATGCTAATATTCATATCTTAAAGTTCGTAAAATAGTCCCAGTTCTATTTTCGATAGCACAGAATACAACTATAAAAACAATATTCATCATATATGTATATTATTACTTAATGCAATTAGATTATTAGTGTAAGTTTTGTAACTTCTAACACTATAAGACTTATAAGCTTCTGCCACGTAAACGGACAACTACAGTTTGAATATGAGGAAAAATACTTTTGGGCAGATTAAAAAGAAAATGGGAGACGTATTACAAAACTAACACGAAAACATGTTATAAACTCTAATTTAAAAATGAATCAGTAATAATTGTGAAAACTTATTTAATTTTTAAATAATATTTTAGCTTTGTTTCCTTGTTTTTGTCGGATAGAATCCTTACACCTAGTTTCGGTACGTTTGACACCTGACATATTGCAGACGTAACCAATGGTTTCATCATGAGATCATTATAAAATTCTAAATTAAGGAGTAGAAGAATTATTTTGAATATCAGAAGTACAAATGATGAAAACCGGCATGCTAATTTCACATTGGTAGCTAAAAGTTCTCTACAGTATTTGTAGACTCTAATACCCAGCAATTAGTGCTATTGCCATTTTCGAAGTATTATCTGGCAAATCATTTAACTGTGGTATTTCAATGAATGCAAAATATGATAAATAATTGTAAAGGTCACATAATTCTCACCTAAAATGCAATCAATGTTTTAACTAAAAGAAATTAGGTGTTCATAGCACAAGGAAATCAAGCCAGCTTTTGGCTATTTTGAACATATTTCATCTTTAAGATTTGTAATTGAAACTCCCTTTGGAACTTTAAGAAAAAATAATCGTGTCCAGATATTGTAAATAACTTGTATGCACTTAAGAGTACCGTTTGTTTTCCTAACAATCTTGGCAATTAAACTTAATTTCCTTGCGCTCTGAACGCATCAAATCTGAAATTAATATTCTTGAAATCAGAATTTTTAAAATAATTTTTAGATTTTTAATTTAGGTAGCTGCTTTTCCTACTCTAGTTACCTTTGGTTCATGTTCTTAAATTATTGACTTTGGAATAAATCAGCGTTTCGAATGGTATCTAAAACGTGCCTTCTGGATACAAACTGGGAGGGAAATTAGAATATTTTTCGAAAATTTACAAGGAAATAAAGATCATGTAACCTATTTGAGTACTTCTAGTAAACAAAAATATTACATAACCCATTGCCTCCAGTTCTTTTTATGGGAAATAGTTATAAAGATAAAAAATATTTTTGAATCATAAATGTAGACAAAAATGATTGCCAAAAACATAAACAAAATATCATTTAGAAATAATCTATTGGTACTATAATCACCTTATATATATTATTTGTACGCCATTATGTTAACAATAACTTATACTCTCCATTTATATCACATACTTGTCTTACGATTCTTAAATTCGTGCATATTTATTGTTAAGCATATTTATTACTTAATAGTATTATATAGAAGGTCTAAATAGTACAGTTTGATCCGTAAGTAGTACAATCGTGCAACAAACTATTCTTTGCTTCAATAAAATAGCAATTTTCTTACTATTAAAATTTTTGAAACTCATAATATACTTGAAATTCATAATGGAAATAAAAACGTATGTAAATAAAGAATATTGTTAAAATAAACTTCAGTTGTTACTACATATTTTAACTCATCTAGAGAAATAGTACTTGGGGAGATGAGTGTAAAAATTTAATCACATATTCTCTTGTTGTCTATTACTGAGATGTCCTGCCATTTTGGGAAATTTCCGAACTACATCATTTGTCCTACTTCTTTGTTTTTCTATGTATTATGAAAGAAGAAAAGATGGATTACACATAAAGGTGAAGATTTTATTCTTTTACCCCTTGGGTGCAGAGAAAGAAAATCCCTGACTCTCAGATCCCTGGATGATTTTCTCGTAAAACTCCTCTGATTGGTCCCCTGACGACTGTTACACAGGAACTTTTTTCCTTCCAATGTGAATACTTAGCTTCCTTTTACTTCTGACGTCCCTTGAAAGTACTCAGTCTTTTCTTTCTTTTTACCTTCTCTGAATCTCTAAGACACGGGCTACAATAACCCTGATATTGAGAGGAAGGAGCTATTTTCCTTCCATGCTATTGAAAACGCCAAATAGGAAAAAGAGAAAGAGAGAAATCTTTACTCTATGAACCAGCTTTTAGCTGATTGGTCTCACAAAATGAGAAGGAGGACCAAAAATGGAAGATACGTGTCAAAAGAGAGGATGGAGTGGTATGGATTACACTGGTATAACAAGAATAGGAATTGGGAATCTGTCTGCGAGAAATGATTACCAACTCTTGGGTTACTCAAACAAAAGAAAAGTATTTTACAAGTAAAAAAGGATAAAACTTTTCTCTCTTAAATATTAAGTTGCAAATAACATTGATTTTTAAAGATCTTAGAAACAGGTAGAGATTACAAATAAAGCATCAGGAACGTCAATTATTTCTTCCACTGGATCAATCATCTAGAAAATCTCTATTCAAGAAAAGTTTATATACGCTTGAATGCTTAAAATTAAAACAAAATATTTAATGTGTGGTTCATTTTCACCTAATGTTTATTGTATCATTGATGACAAACAATAAAATACAGAAAACAAAATTGTAAATTGCAAAAATAGTAAATTTCTTTTTCAACATGTCGAACAGATGAAACAGAAGATTTTTCCTCTCCTATACTGTAAAATACAGTTAGATGAAAAGCTTCCGTTAAACCACTTGAAATTTGAAATATTGACTTAACGTTTGCTTTAGTTCATAATTGTATTTAATTACCACATACCAAATGCAATACATTTGTCTATTTCGAAAGAATTAACAAGTAACATTTGAACTTTCGTGTTTTTGTAAGAAAGTGTTTGTAACACAAATTCTTTCAGTGAAATATGACGAATATACATGATGGTAAATTTTGGCTATAATGTTACTGTTAACTATCATCTATGAAACAATGAGTTAAGAAGTAAAATTACCTTGTACTTTGAGCGCTTCTTTGCTACTTCAAGTGAAATATCTTAATAAGCTGAACTTTCTGGTGAGATATTGATTAGAGGTTGCTCATCAAGGGAAGAACAGTATCGAATGAGAGATTCCAGCCTTTGTTTTAGCTACCTTGTTCTTATATGAATAGTATATCGTCTCATATAGCTTCGAACTTCAGAAAACGTTAAATTCAAACCAATCAACTATTATTAGAATAAGCTAATAAGAGTTGTTTAAACTTACAATGTGACATTTTATAAAGGCGATAGATTAGTCTACTGTAAATTTTTAAATATTTTGTAGGAGGCAAACATCTGAAACCATAGTGTATATTACAACACAACATAAGAGGAATAGTGTTGCAACTCGAAATTAAATTGTACTTTTTTCTTACAAGAATAGCTAAAACTTTTCTGACCAGAATATATACACTTGTTTATTAAAATTACAGTACAGTGTTACGGTTACCACAACTTAACGTTATCTTCAGATACTAACTGAAAGAAATATCTTATAAAGAATATCTTATAAACAACAGGTGGATTGAAATAAGGAAAACATAAACACAGGTGGATAGGTAATTAAACCCAGGCAGGTGGCCGACTCAACAGCTGTAGGCCGGAGAAAGTAGATGCAAGAACATCAGGTAGCTTCCCAAACAAACAAGGAGTGTTAGACCTTTCTCCTTTTTAATAACTTTTGTATTATAAAGATATTTCTTTTATTTAGTATCTGATGAAGATAACGTTAAGTTGTCAAAACCGTAACAGTGAATTTTAGTTTCAATAAATAAATGTATTTACTCTGGTCAGAAAAGTTTTAGTTATTCTTGTGGTAAGTTCCAAAGTCGTGATGGATAGAGATAGGTATATGTTTTAAAATTATGCTACGGCTATGTCTGGTATATTTTAACTCTACACTGTTATTAACGCATAAAGGAACTCCTCTCATACAGCCTATCTCCAGTTAATCTAATCTATTTAACTATAGGTTTATTTCTACCAGTAGGCTCAATTGGGGATTAAACCAAACATCTCTACGCAAGATTATAGCATGTTCATTAATTAGTCACATTATTAGGAGTATGCGAGTTATTTTAGTATAAAGTATGTCAAGTCTTATGAGGATACACACAAAAATAAACAACACTTGCTACTGAATAGTGTACTTTGTTCTTTTATACATAAATAGTGCCTTAATAAGCAATCAGTTCTAGTGAGATAAAAATTTTATTAACGATAACTTACGAAATGTTATTTAGAGGCATAAAGTTCGGTCTTGGTTATTTTCTCAAATACTGCTAATGAAAATTTAGGTTCAAGCATCTCATTTCGTTTGGTTTGATGTGATATATCGATTGATATATGTATCCACGTTTGACTATATTATAATTAAACGAAAATTAACATTGAACAGTTAATTCTGTTCTATCTCATTAGCTCTACTTTGTATTAACATCTTGTTAGTGTCGGAATAAAACGCAGAATGGGATTATATATCAGTAGCAGTTTCATCTTAATAGGTGGTATGGTTATTGCACAACAGGAAACTTTTATGTTTAAACAATCGTTTTTTAAAACTACACATCGAGATTTACGCTCATCATTATAATTTCATTCAGTCAATGAGGTCTTTTGACTTTTATATGTATCATCTCTGGGCATCTTTCTACATTATGCGTTAATAACATTGAAGAGCTAGTAACCTCAGAACTTGTTAGATGAAGGAATGGTAATGTATTTCTGCTAGATGATTGACAGTTACGAAAAAGCATGTGGCATATGCATTGATTGGTGGAGTTGATTATTATTGTAAGCTGCTTGGTGTACGCATTCATATGATAATATCGATTTTCCTCTAAATAAAATGTTATGGATAGAATAGTAGAATATTAAAATGATAATATAAGAACTTAGAACGATTAGAAAAAACAATAAGTTTCTACTTTGAACTTCTTCTGTTGCAATGTTAATTATATGTTGATACTACACTTACAAGAATGACCTGTAAATAATAGCAATAATAGCAACTGTGTTTTTTACTTGTGCTTCTCTTCAAGAACAGTGGAACGAAGCATACCTACTTGTCTAAGAAATAGTATTATTTTCCGTTCAGTATAGCAAAAAATAAGTTTACATAGTAAATCATAAGACTGAATTAAAACTATGACTACGATGTCAAGTACAGAAGTACTGTGATGAAACACATATATTTTAAACAATGTTATAGCTATATATCACAAACATTTCCTTCTCTGAACAGGGTGTTACCTCTTTTTCCATCTAGTAGTGACAAGAAGGGGAATTGAATAATAGCATACTTTGAATGATATTGAGCTTAAATTCAATGAAAAGTAGGTATCCATCGATCTAGAGACGCTACCATTGACCTACATTTGTAACAAATCTAGAGAACGGAGTACTAAATAAAAAAAATTCTGGGTTAATTCTTCTTTATCATACCTTTTGACTGTGCAAATTAAAAAAAAATATCTTTAGTATTGATGGCTATATCATTTTAGTATTGACATGTACATGTAGTAGTAATATAGTATTTATATGTATGGACAGATGAAAGTAAAGTGGTGTAAGTCTTATTTTTTAAAAAAAAAGACAGACAAAAAAAATTAGACAATTTAATCTGTTCACAGAAAATGTAAGTCAGAGCCTCATTCTGAAAGACTGCAGATTTCAATAGGTGAAAGGTCTAGTGATAAAAGAAATAGCTGATTGTTTATCAGAAAAGTAGTCTTAGGCAGACGAGAAAATATCACGTACATTACTTTGGCTTTTATTCGTCCATACCTTGAAAACACTCAAAAACACATACACACTTGTTTTAGCTAGTAAAAAGTGAAGGAAAGAAAGCCTCCTATATAAATTTTGAATGATATTTTATATATGTATACAGTATGTGTCCTTCAATATATATATATGTGTGTGTGCTTTTACATAAAAATTGCTCTGTTTTGTCAAGATACATGATGTGATGGAAGGTCAATTTGGGAAACAAAACTAATGACAAATGCGAATATGACGAGAGAGAAGAGAAGAGGGGTAAAAACTAGGGCAGGTTTTACAGATGAAATGTCTCCTACAGGTGAGTGAACAGTGTGCATGTAGTAGTCAATTACTACAATAAATGACGGACATTGAACATATTGATTCAAACTCTCTGATAAACAAAGGGAGAAAAGGTTACAGGCATAGCTGTTATGTCTTTACATCTCTATGGAGGGATTATGATGGTTTTTATGTTTCATTTAATGTCCATGCCATTTATTGTATTGTATTGGGAATTTCAATAAAAAATTAAAATATTTACATGTTTGATAAATTTACTGCCATATGTTTTATTATTTAAATAATGGCTGAATATCCTTTAATCTCTGCCGTTACTTTGATATTGACATGAATCAGAGTTTGAGATTATTCATTTGGAAACACTAGAACAAATGAGCTACGAACTTCTTGCTCGTATCAACTCGTTCCGTATAAATGATTAACTGTTTGATGGAAATACATAGTGTTAATAAACGTTTCTCCGTTTTATTATAGTTTCATATAGTAGAAAATAATTAGTTCTACTTTATTCCAAATGGTATGTTATGAATAAGACAATATTCATTATTAAATGTACGACAACTATGGATTTCACAGAAACTTCAATATAAAAAAATATATTTTACATTTTGTCACATACTCATGAGCAGGAACGAGGAATTTTCCATTAACACTTTACGTATTGATTGAGGCATGAAACGTTTGCTAATGAAAAGTAACAATATTCAATTTAAAACGGCGTAAAATGAAAATTGATGTTTTAACAGAATTAGAAGAAAGATATGAAATTTACTTACTCAGCAAAGCTTTTTCCAGATTTTAGACGAAAGAAAAAATATGAATATCTATATCTATATCTATATCTATCTATATCTATATCTATCTATCTATCTATCTATCTATCTATCTATCTATCTATCTATCTATCTATCTATCTATCTATATATATATATATATATATATATATATATATATATATATATGTGTGTGTGTGTGTGTGTGTGTGTGTGTATTTCCTGAACACTGAAAAAAAACGAAAGAGCAAAAACAAGTGAGTTCCGTTTCACAGTGTAAAACGACGGCAGACTTCAAACTTGAAGTAGTCTATCTATAACTACTGGCTGTATAAGAGTAATAAGGTCAAAGACAGAACCTGTTCCCTGGACGCTGAATTCATACCAAAAGTTGTTAAGCCAACTCGCTATCCTTTATTATTTTTGTTTTATGGCGATAAATGTTGAAACCAGAGATGAACCACTCCTGGGTTGAGTACATGGTTAACGGAGGAAGTAGTATCTATTCTTGATTTGCAACAAACCATTTCTCAATATTTCATTTCATTTTTGTTACATGGAAATCAGTATCGAAATCTGAAGTATTAGTAAATTTAAGCACTTCTGGTTTTCGTAAAGCGCTCCGAGCTGTGATAACATATACTCTTGGGATGCTGAATCGATTGCAGAAAACAGTTAGTCGCTATCTATTACTCTTTCTGTTCTATGGCGTTAAAAGCTGAAAACGGGAGTGGTTTATATGAACCACTTCTAGTTTGAATTGAGAGTTATCAAACAAGATGAAACCTATTCTCGAGGCGATGAATCGATTGTGAAAAAACGTACTTCGATATTTCTTACTATTTTCGCTCTATTGAAATCAATATTGACACCGGAAGTAGTAGCAAATTTGAACTATTTTCTGTTTTGGTAGTATATTGCAGGTTGTCATACTGTGTTCCCGTGAGACTTTGAATCGATTGCAGAAAACCTCTTGCCACTATGATAATTTTTGTTTTATGTTTTGCTTTATATTTATATTGTTAATTTTTAATTATCCTTCCGTTACTGTAATATAACTTATGTTGTCTGCGTAACTATTACAACCTGCAGTACGCTTTGAGTTTTATTATATGAAGTGTTATATATAAGTTTTCCTATGTAAATGAAAATATGAGTTTTGGTAATTGTATTGTGTCGCAAAACAGAGTTGTTGTGTGTAATGTATACTAGCATATTTTAGCAATAAATGGCTATTCTCTATTGCATTGAGGGTATTTGAATAGTTGCGGCTAGAATTAGAAGGCACATGTCAAAAAAAGGTCGATATTTTTTACGCGAGGTTGGGAACATTGCTGACATTGGGAATATGCACATGAAATCCCTTAATATTTTGTGTAACGTATTTTTCATAAATGATGCAGGAGATGATGACATTTCTGGTGTAGATTTGATTTGATTTTGAGTTTACCATACCGTTCAGCAGTGAGTCTATATGAGACGTACAGTAACATGTGATCTGAACCACATGAACTTCTGCTGAGAATGAAACCGGGTCTCCAATGCCAAAGGCACGTATTCACTATAAGTATAGAGAACTGTAGTGAATGGATGGCCAATAAATGAATTACATGGGTAATATTCCACCGAATGATACTGCATGGGTATATTTGATATAGTGCTTTCAATATAAACTTCTGCGACTGTGTGGCCTATTAAGAAACATATATCAAGTAGACTTGCTTGATGAGCTTGTAAAATTTTTGCACCAAGCTGTTTGTCCACTACAAAGCCCACTTAGCAGTAATAGGATAGATTCAGGAACATCATGTGTCAGAGATGAGCGCTCTACCAGTGAATCATCACAGGATATGTATGTTTGTAAATGAAATGAAATATTTCAGCTTAACGTCTCACTATTATGCATTTTTAGGCTATTAGAGTCAATGATTAAGGCAAGTGAATGATGATGGAAGATTTGATGGAATGAGAAAGTGGGAGGAAATGGGAATACCCCTAGAAAACCTACGGACACTGGGACACACACCACAAACTTACTTGGAATGGGATCGAACCTGGGATCCCACAAAAGAAGTAAGAACTCTACCACTGAACCACCATGCCCTCATGTACGTTAGTGTTTTGAATAAAAGGCTAAAATAAAATTTCAACAAATATCACATGTAAAGATTTTTCAAACTAAAAGTTTAATAAATGAGTACATATGAGTGAACGAATAAACTTATCTTCAAATCATAGTACAGGGTACATGTAGACCATTGCAATTAATATGGGTCAAAAATGAGCCGACAGTGGAAACTAGGATGAAATTCGTGTTTGCGTTCAAGTTTTAATTTGTCTTCTTTTCAGACAGTATTTAGTAGGAGACAGATTAAGAAACTCCTATTAGTACTTTTTTTTTTAACCATTATCAAAATCTATAACGAATTCCTTCTCCCGTGCCAACACATGGAATACGCCTTGGGTCAGTGCTGGTAATCAGTTTTCTACTTTGTTTTAATTTTGAAAATATTAAGTATTAAAACTCGCACATTGCATTAAATATACTTACTGTATGAAGTGTGTTCAAAAGGTATCTAACCTTTGGTTCGCAAAAATATATTTATTGATTTGGAAATCCGAAACACTAATCCCCTTCAAAGTAGTCTCTTTGGTAATGCACATACTTTTCCCAGCACTCCCGCCAATGTTGGAAACATTTCTGTTACGCAGTTTCTGGAATGGTGAGCAACCGTGCAGTTGCTTTCAGCATGTTGTCTTCTCTTGACTCAAATCAGGTCCCTTTTAGTGACACTTTCAGCTTGGGAGATAACCAAAAGTCACACGGATCCATGTCGGGTGAGTAGGGAGCCTGGTGACAAAGGAATGATGTGATTGGCGATGACAGCCTGAATCAAATTTCGCAGACGCTTTCGTCATGCCCAAATTCTCGTTTAAAATTGAAGAAACCGATCCAATTGAATGGTTTACGCTTGGGTATCTCCTAGCTTTTGGCAAAATTTGATGTAATATCGTTGCTCAAGTTTTTCTGTCATTTTACAAAAAACTGAAATTTGGTGACCTCTCACTACACGGCTTCACTCGTTGGTCGACCCGCAGTGACTGACGCTTTCTGCGGGTGGAAAAAAAAATCACGGTTGCTCATGAGTGTCCCCTGTACATCTACATGAAGAAAGTATCTCGCGCTTCATTGGTTTATGCGAGAAAAAGTAAGGCTCGATACTTTTTGAACACACCTCGTATTTTTGAAACGAGTTTTTACCCATTACAACTTGGAACAAGACGACCATCTAAATCATCACATATGTCGGTCTCATCATCCTCTTGCCGTAATTTTTCAATATGTTAGCTTTTGCTCCACAAATAATTCCACCTAATTTCTCATTGCTTTACCACAGACTCTAACTTCACCTGTTCTACTGCCAAACCTTGGCGACAGTGACTTTCTATATAACTTGACTAGCATATGAGCGGCGCGGAGAAAGACAGTCGTAAGTCATATTTCATAAATCTCGAATAAACAGAGAAAGAAAGTTTAACATTCCCATACAATGCAATACAATGACGCACACCAATCAACCTTTCTGTCATCTGCAGGTATATTTCCAAAATTAAACTACCTACATATTGTTCTGTGTCTAATCGCAACCCATTCAACCGATTAACTTAATGTCACCAAAACTTCATGGTTACACATACGAATGGTTAGTTTCAACGGGATGGCGTACACGTGATGCAACATTACTTTCGGAGTAGTGCAAGGGGAGGATGGTTTATACATCATTCATGTAATGTGGGCAAGCAAACAGAAGTATATGAGCAAGCCTCACTATGCCTTGTCGACATTAAAGAGCGTTATTTAAAGAGACGGTTAGATTTGAACCTGGCCTACAAGAACGGGCTTCTATCGCAAAATGTGTGCCTTTATAGAGCAAGTATCGCGAATTCTTTACTGCACTTGCCGTAGATTGAATATCTTCCACGGACTACTCGCTGAGCTAATCTTTAGTCTTGGCAAGGAACTCTTCTTTTCCCCCTGATTTGACATTAAATACTTCTGTGTATGTGTATTATCGTTATACAACTTTAATAGATGCATTAAAAAGCATATGTACAGTAGATGAATATGAAAACAGAAACAAACTTATAATAACACAATTCAATCACTTCATTCATAATTAACTCTATCAACTGCACAGTTGATGTGTATATGTTATAACGAAGTTTCACAGTTTACTTAATCAACACTTCATGTAGTTAAAAACATTTAACCTTTTAGTTGAAGCTAACATATCAGAACAAAATTTCCTTCTTTTTTTTATAGGATGCTAATGAAATGCCGTGAAATGTATTTTTCCCAGATAGACGTTAATGCTAACATTATTTATTAGCGTAACAATCGATACAGCTGCTTGGTGAACTTGTAGAGCAATGATAATGGTTCCTAATTAATCTACAACGTTGCCACATAGTAAAATTGAGGACTCGCTATAGAAAACAATGTAAGTGCCAGAAACAAAAGTTCCTGTAACAGTAGAGACAAAAGATAGTAAATTGTGCGCAAGATAGAAAATACTATTGCTTAGAAGTACAAACTAGCATATAACGAAATATGAAAATCTAACTAAGGCATAAACTTAATTAAAAAATAAAATAAGTGTAACAATTTCAAGGTGGCACTTACATTGTTTTCTATAGCGAGCCTTCAATTGTTGACTCCTCATAGTGGCTACAGAAGGCCTTTGAGGGTATACTATTATTTAACATTTCGACTTAGAGCGCTCTGATGTCAATAATGAGTTAAATTAAATTAATAATTATTGTTGCTTACTGTGAAACAGAACTATTACAATTTGTTAGCGTACGATATTAATAGCATAATTATGATTACATTTTTCAATAGTTATTATGGTAGTTAAAATATTAATTGCCGTGTACATGTGATTATGTGGGGGAGGGCTGGCTAAAATTTTGCACATTGTTGTAGAATTCTTGAGAGTGGTCGATCTCTTCCATGACAATTCCTTTCTAGAAGCTAATCCGTGTTAAATACTATTTCTGTTGATCCGGTAACGAGAAGACAGATAAAAAGAATAATGTGGTTTATCAATACTACTCAAAGCTGGTTACAAATTTTTCTCCAGAACGACTATTGATCCAGGCAGATGCACTTGCCGGAACAAACAGAAAAAAAGTTTAAAAAAATAACCATAGCGGCTTCCGGGAATGGTAAAATCAAACAGGTATTAACGTGGACTTTTGTATGGAATTAAGCGAGAAAATTCAGATAACATAGAGGACGGATTTCCCTTGGGAATAATGTTCCGGATAAAAGCAACGTAGTAGAGCGAGAGATGGGGAAGTTACTGTTTGCGAGCAGACGGGGGCCAAGGGGAGGGGCGTGCATTTTGAGGTTGAGTCTAACAGATGGCTGCAAGTGGAGATTAAACTCACAAACAAATGACGAAACGTCTACCGCTTGCCTGCAACAGATGTCGCCACCAATGAGAAATTATGCCATCTTTCGTTTTCAACCGTCGTTGTAGATGACTCAAAACTATGGCATAATTCCTTGAGTGAAGCAATTTTGCTGTTCTTCCTTTCAGACATCCTCCTACTTGTTTTTTGTCTTGACTATTAACATTAAGGGAGGCAAGAAAGTATTTCTCTCTCAGAAAGAAGATGAAGAGAAGGAACAATGAAGATAGAACATTATTGAAATTTAAATGAAATAAACTGAAGAAAATAACAATACTAATAATTATAGAACGTAAGCAAGTTTTTATTCATATAATCTGACGTCTTTGACGTAGACTACAATATAAATAGATACATATATTTTGCATATGTCAGACCCCCTCCTAGTTTTGTGGTTATTTAACTCTCACTTTGTTTGCTGGTTAGTAGGTTCGAAATATGTTGTTCAGTGGAGTAATTTACATCCTTGTAGACCCTGCGTTGTGTTAATGGAAGAGGCTCAGATTATCATTTTAATTTGGGGGCGCCAGCCAAAAAATGTTACCCCATCGGTGGTTATAATTAGACATAGGATTTTTGGGTTCTAAAAAAGCATGTTTTATGTGCCTAAAATAGATGCAAAAAATACTAAATTAGGTATTAAAAATGAAAAACGTGCTCAATATTGAAATATTGCTGAAATTAAGAATTTTAAATAAAACTATATGTTTGTCAGTGTCGTATTTAAGGGGGCTCCCGGGCTTAAGCCCCCCGAAATTTTATTTACTATATTAAAGTAAACGAAATATATTGCAGTATTTTCACATTTTCAGGAATAAAGTTAGCAAATTTCCTCCCCCTGAAACAAAATCGTAAATACACCACTGTTTGTACATAAATCTCCAGTACAGAACACAACACCTTCTCATTTCTGTACCGCATAAGCCGTAATTGGCCTCACAGTAAATAACAAAGCACTGTTTTCAGGTTTTCTATGGTGAAACGGTGGTGTTTGTTCTTGTTGCTGAGAATGAGCTTGTACAGAAAGAAAGAAATTTCCACATCAACTGACGTGATCTGGGCAAACATCAACTTGGGTGCATGTTCGATTGGTATTCGCATATGTATTCACTTTGATTCACAGTCAAAATATCTGCTACTACACACAAACTCTTGAGATCCAAGTTCTTTCCCAATATACTTTCAAGTTTTACCTTCACTTTCTCTCCAACTTCACCGGGCACTTCCACGACCTTTTGCTTCACTTCATGAATAAGCTCGATATTCTTAGAAAGTGGCATTCCCGAGGCCTCTAATTCTGCAATAACCTGATGAAGAAATGTGTAGTGTGAGCAGATATATATGCCAAATCAGTAGAGACTGAAGAATCATTCATCAACTCTTTGGCAGCACTAACGCTATAAGCATCTTTCACTAATTTTTTTCGTGGTTTTCTCGTGTTTAACATTCCAAAAATTTTCACATGTTTACTTTATGCAAAATAAGCAAAAATAGGATCTAACGTTCAATTAGTCATTTTTAGGCAAAATAAAACTTGGTGTTAGCTTTTTAATTTGTCATAAAACCTTCATATATGACTTTATTTTTGATTCTGAGCTAAGGAAAAAAATAGCCTAAAGATCCGATGTCTACTCATAATACAACAAACCAAAAAGAAACCTGAGTAGTGATCCACATTTAACTATAATTATGGAATAATAATAATAATAGTGGAATCGAAAGTGTTATACAAGGTACTTGTCTGAGAATTGCAAAGTCTGATTGAGGTGGGTTCAAATCCTGCAAAAAGGCATGGGCGTTTGTCATATTACCGTTAGTCTCATTGCTTTCAATCGTCTGCCTTAGCCTAAAGGACATAATCGTGGGACATAAAACTAGAAAATATAATAACAATAAGTATAAACTAGTAGTATAGTTGTGTAGCTCTGGGCAAAGATTTCCAACTCTAGAGCTACCCAAATAAATAAAGAAGTATTTATCTGTATCAAGAATTGATGTTGTTTGAAATCAAAATATACATAAAAATCAAATACTATATCAAAATCAGTATCATGTGCTCAACTATATAATTGATGTCTTCGAAATGTATTAATCTAAATTCGGAGCCACAGTGAAAGGATCTTGTATTCTTGGATTCGTGCAATAGAATATTGACTGTTATCACCACTACTACTTAAAATATGAGTAGTTAAAAGACAGAGGTTGCGTGCTGTTCATTTATATGAGTATATTTGATAGCAATTTTCAAATACGTGTTATATTACATCCTTTAATGTATTTAATTTAGATACAAAGAAGAATATAATTTTTATGCAAAATTCTGTTTTCACAAATACAATCAATAGACGAACATTCAAATTACATATAGCAATATTTGTAATTCCGAAAATAATTGCCATATCATTAGAGAAATACATAAAACGGTATAAAAATATTTATGTTCTTATCTGAAATGAAAAGCGAGGACAATGTATACTTTTTCACTTTCTTTTTATAAAGTTCTAATGATTCTTTCTGCTTTGTGGATATTGCAGTAAAACACAATAAGAGGATTGAAAAATAATTAGTAAACTGAGACCAACTCAACTAACATAAAAGTTAATTTTTCGCATCCGACAGATATTCGGGAAAACTTTGGTTTTCCTACAGATCTTAATGCTGTCATAATATCCAATCATTATGATTCGGTTAGAGATCAGGTTTGTTCAGTATGACTTAAAGTCCGAGTACCTTATGCTGAATGAATATTTATAGATTATACAACATCTATTATGCATGGAAAGCCTAACTTCAATTTTTAATTTATCCCTTCACTACAGATTCGTAATTTTTAGTTTTCGTAAATGTTTATAAACCAGACTGTAAAGAAACTAATCACCTTACTCTTGCTATACAAGCATCGTTATTATTATTATTATTATTATTATTATTATTATTATTATTATTATTATTATTATTATTATTATTATTATTATTATTATTATTATTATTATTTACTCCATCTAACCAATACATGGTAATTTATTTGAAAGGTTCAGTTCACATATACATAGTATTCATGTGAGATTATAAAACAAACAGCTACAAAACATAAATAGGTTAGAATCTGGCATTGTCCAGAAAAGACATATCAAGTAAGGCATGATAACTATTTATACGAAATAAGGCATAATAATTACCAATCAAATCAAGAGTTTACAGTGATGATCTTAAGGGTGGCGAGCACCAACCAAGAGTAAGTGAAACTAAAGTAGTAACTTACTAAAAGAGAATGAAATCGGTGACTTCCAGTCGAGAGTACTAAAGGAGTAAGTTACTACAGAATTAAAATTTTCATTTCTACTGTAGTAAATTTATTTACTACACAAGTGGTGGAGAACACCATAGAAGAGTACACTACTACATTAGTAACTTTAGGAGTAAATAAGGCCAAAATTTACTCCTAAGCGGTAGTAGGAGTAAAGTTAGAGAGTAAGATGAGTTCTTTGGTTCCTGTGTGTTAAATATCGAATTATGGATTACCTGGTCTATGAAGAATTTAAGAAGTTAGCAGAAGAGGTACACATCCCAAGAATGTTGCTTTTAATGGAGAGAAGAGATCCATTTGCAATGCATAGAGACAATGATTTCAAAGAGCGGTTTGGGTTTCGTACGGAATCTTTCGAATCGCTGTTTGGTACGCTGGAGCCGTAACTGTAGCATAATTCTGACAGGAACCGTGCTTTGTATCCTAGTTGCAACTTCTTTTGTGGCTTGCAAATATTTCGCACTGGTATATACTTGTCAAATTGTAGCAGGGGATCTCATTAACTGCTGGAAGAGCTTTTAACAGAGGGATAGACAGTTCTATTGCCTTAAAGCCACTGTATGTATCCATGCCACAGAACCAAGAAAATATATCAGTGAATAAAAGGGAATTCTATCGAATTGGTGGATTGCCGAGTGCTATAGGGGTCATAGATTATGTATACATATACCATACTTTGTCATTCTGGAGCACAAGCAGAACTATATAGAAATAGCAAAAGTTTCTTTTCTATCAATACACAAATCATTTGTGATGCCAATATGAAATTTTTGAACATGGTAAGCCATTGGCTGGGTTCCACACATGATGCACGCATTGGAGATAATAGTAGAGTTGCTGTAGAATTTAATAATGGACAGTATTATGGGTTGCTTGTTAAGTAGACAGTGGACATGCTCTCTCCAAACATCTTATGACTTCTGTATTTCTACCCCACATAGGAGACGAAGGGCGCTAGACTAGAGCCCGAATTGCTACAAAATGAGTGATAGAACATACCTTAGGTGTTGGAAGAGAGGTTTCCAAATTCTTACTAAAACAATGCGATATAAACAGAACACGTGTGGGAATGTTATTGTGGCTGCTGCAGTTCTACACTACTTTGGAATAGAACTGAAAGCGTGTTTCACCTTAATGCTATGGATGCGAATGGCATCAACCAATATGCATTTCATACAGAAGCAGATGCTGCAAGGTAATCTGTCAGAAGGTGTATTATACTTAATTATTTTTAATTAAAATGTTACCTAATTTTCTAGTAAAATAACAAGTTAGTGTAAAGACTTTTCCTTCTTAAATGAATTAATAAGGCACTTCTTTTATTTCTTTTATACTTACGTTTCTCACTTTTTCTTTTCTTTTTCTTTTTTCTCTTGGCAATTAGGGAATTAATATTTTCATATTATTTCTTACTTCAGTACACAAAGTTATACAATAAAGGTGTTTTGATAATTTCTAAGAAAAACAAGATGTCTACTTTTATAATTTTGCTAACACAAATTAATATTAGAAAAATTAAATGTACTAATACTGAAATAATATACACAAATATTATATCATGTGGAAAACAAAAACATATAAACCAGTAAAAAATATCAAGCAAATAAAATATGTTTTATATATATATCAAACATATTTATATTTATTTACAAAAAACATAAAGTTCTTGAACATATTGCCTGAAGAACCGGAACCTGAAGTTTGCTCCATTTCATTCTTGAACTTTCCATTTAAGGTTATGCTCTTCTTCTATGATTTGTCTTTGTCTTTCAATTAACAACATTTTAGCATTATATTCCTCTCGTATTAAACGCATTTTAAACGAATGAAGCTCGTTTGCTTTTTCCAACAACTTCCTCTTCTTCACTACAACCCCATATTCTCTGTCTTTCTTCATAGGTGCATCTTCCGATAAGCTTCTGCTGCCGATAGAAAACGAAATGCACGTGCCAGCAGTGCAGAAATGGCTTACTTCTTTAGTAAAAGGCGTTACTACTTTAGTTATAACTAAAGAAGTAAATAGAAATTGAGCTCTCCTACAGTTACTAAAAGAGTATATTACTACGGAAGTACTTTATTAAAGTAGTCCAGACTAAAGAAGTAATAGTTACTACAAGAGTAATTTACACAAGTTTGGTGCTCGCCATGTTGCTTCAGGCTAAAATCTTTTTAAATGTTCACTGTATTTTTCCACGTTAATACACACTAGAATAAGTAGAAATTTGGATGTGTTGTAAGAGATACTAGTGACTGAACACACAACAGCACTACTAAATATTTCTAGTCATTCCCCCTCAAAAAAGAAATGTTTTAATATGTAGAGACGCATTGAAGGATCAGTGACAAGGAAAGAACTTGTGCATAATTGATATATTATTGTTTTAAGTTTAACATCTATTTTCAGCATCAAATATAAACGACCCATAACTTTTAGGATGACGGCTAAATACGAGTTACCAGAAATCAAACTCAAAACCATGCACCCTAAAAGGACACTAGAAGATATTACTTTACTTCCTGATACTTGGAAGATAAACTTTGAATCAGTGATAGAAGTTGATTTTAAAGCTATGTTTAAAGCATTGCTTGAATTAATTTCTGTTATTTGACCTAGTATATTTGTGTTTTGTCGTTGTTTACTAACAGCATTAAATCAACCACAAATATTTTCTTCTGTCTTATACGTATATGTTTCAACTAATATGTGCATTACAACAGCACAATATATAATCTCATGAATGATAAGAAAAAATGAAATGTAATTACTGTTAAGATCAAATTGAATACTTTTAAATGAAATAAGAAAGAAGAAAGCACTTTTCAGTAGTGAAGGATTCTTGAAAGTCTTAAAGAAACGAAGGAGAAATGAAAATGAAAGAATAGGATTTTCGGGAGAAACGAAAATTGTGGTTCAATTTTAAGATTCAACAAAGTTGACTTTGGCTCCTCCTCATTCTTCCACATTCTAGACCAAAAAGCTTTTACGTTCTTTCTTTCTTTTTTGCATTCTTTTTACTCCTTTTTCCATTTCTTCGCAAGCACTTTCAGTAATGGTATTTCTCTGCCTGCCTTACTCTTTACATCTCCTATAAGATCTTAAGTCTCTTCCAAGTCATGCATTTTACAAAGAGAATTGAGAAGCGCCAAAGGATGTAAAGAGCTAAGATGATTTTTTTTGGTTTTGGTTGTCACTATCAAAGTTATTTGATTCCGTATGGTGATTTTGTTGTTGAAATGAACGAAAGAAATAATAACTTTTAACATGACGTGCTTTTGCCAACAGATTAGTAATTATGTCTATGTGTGCTAACTAAGGAACTCTATCTAATGGAACTCGGAGGTTCAATACCGCGTTCACGAAAGCTCTCCATTGACTTCTATCCTTAGCCAACTGGATGCAGTTTCTACTTGATACTCATATTTCTGCGAGATTCATCCTCTCATCATTAAAACTTTGAAATTGTTCCTATTATCTTCCATTTTAGGTACACGACCTGCCTACCTGAGCCTAGACTTGATGATCCTTACAATGTTTGGCAGGCGGTATAAATTATGCAGTCCCTGGTTATGAAGGTTCTACCATTTCCCATTCCTGTTCCTCTTGGATCCGAATATTCGTCTCAGTATCTTGTTCTCACTTTGAATCAACGTTCTTTCCTCAGAGTAAGTGACAAAGTTTCCCAACCATACAGGACAACAGGCATTCAATAATAATAATAATAATAATAATAATAATAATAATAATAATAATAATAATAATAATAATAATAATAATAATTATTATTATTATTATTATTATTATTATTATTATTATTATTATTATTATTATTATTATTATTATTATTATTATTATTTCGATGATACTATGATGCTAATAGTATTGGCTAGAATTAAGTCATACATCTTTATATTGATTCTCAAAAATAATACTAGAGAATTATTTTTTCTTCAGTACTGGACGTATGGTGAAAATACTTTTAACAAGCGGTGCAAACTGGCTGAATGACAGCACTGGGTGTAACATGATTTTGATGTTTTTAATTTCGTTTACATAATCATAATTATGGTTACCTGCAGAAGGTTACTCAGGTAAATAGGCCTTCGTTGTGAGTAACACCCTAACCAATAATAAATACTCAGCCCAGTCCTTTCTGATTTTGCAAAATGATATTAAAAGAAACAAGCAGTTGGGCTGATATAGTAGAAAATAACGAAAATAACTCAGTTTCAGATAAAATAATGTGCTAATAAGATGATGACTACTTAAATTGTTTTCTCACATCAATCAAATGCTGAGATGGTATAATCCAGTTAGGCTCGAAACGACGCATTTGTATACCGTACTCATCAAACACATATTTACTTATTGTGCTATTGGTAGCATTGTGCACTTTTGCAGCAAATAGTAGTCCAGATTCCAGTTTGTACACGTTCGGGAAATGTCATAAGAAATATTTAACCACCACAGAAATAATAAAGGTTAAGTTGTCTCATATCGTTTCGTAATTGCTTACAGTAAATTAAACCAAATAATAGAATATTTCATTGGATTCACTAAATTCAGATTTAATATTTATAACAAAATCTTTAAGTTCAAGGAATTAAATCTTGAACACCTTAACCAAATATTTTAGTATCCGAACTAAATTCTACATATTTGGCCAGGGGTACCAAATATGCAATTAGTTGTGGTAACCTTTTACTTGGTTGTTACAATAAAAAAAATCATAACCAAATTTTTTAGTCTTTGTGGCCAGATTTGGTTGTGTTATACTGACCAAGCGATTTAGTCATCAATACCATATTTTAGTAATGTTGACCAAACAATTTTTCAATGTATGAAAGTAATATTAAAACTGGAATTACTAGTAAATTTTAAGTATTTCCAGTTTTGATAGACTATTGCGGATAGTGGTGGTATGTTCTCTTGAGACGCTGAATGGACTACAGAAAACAGCTTCTAGCTTTTTATTACTAGTTTCGTTCTATGGAGACCAACGTTGAAACCGGAAACAATTTGTTTCTACCACTTCCAGTTTAAATAGAGGGCTAATAGAAGAGATGGAGCCCATTCTTGGGACCCTGAATCGATTGCAAAGAAAGTGCTTCTCAATATCTTTTCCTGTTTTATTTTGTGTAAATCAGTATTGAATCCAGGAGTACTAGTAAATTTCAACCGTTTCCAGTTTCAGTAGACCATCGCAAGTGCTAATGATATGTTCTCTTGAGATGCTGAATTGATTGCAAACAAACATATTATCACTAGCTATTTTGTTTTTGTTCTACGGTATTAGCGTCGAAACCATAAGTTGTTAATTTAACCACTTCCGATTTGGATAGAGAGTTAACGGGTGAGATGGAGCTTACTTTTGGGAAGCTGAATCGATTGTAAAGAACCACTTCTTGATGTCTTTTACCATTTCTACTATATGGAAATCGGTATTGAAACCGGAAGTAATTGTCAATACCACTTTCGGTTTGGAACGGTGTTGCAGATAGTCATGGTATGTTGTATTGAGACGCTGAATCGTTTTTTTTTAAAAAAAAAAACTACTACTCGCTATCGTTACTATATTCGACGATAAACATTGAAGCCGGACATGATTAATTTTAATAAGTTCTGATTTAAATAGAGGGTTATTGGGGGATACGGAACCTATTCTTGGGGCGCTAAATGAATTCTAAACTGCTTTTCAATATTTCTTATCGCTTTTACTCTAACACCTATAAACAGGCGGACGGACATAGCCGTTCTCTATGTAATAATTAGTGAAACGAGGATATGAAAAGAAACGAGGTAATCTCAAGAATACTAATTGACATGATATTATCTATCATAAACTCATATAGTCTGGGATCGAAAGAGGGACCACTTTTATTAAGTGCTAGCACTAGACCACTATACTCACAACTTGGAGAAGAAGCAATGATTTCGATAGATGTATCGATATATGATAAGGCTTCTTTGGTCATGAAAAAGTAAATGCGTTCATCTAACATTTATAAGAAAACAAAACTTATATCATATATATCATGTAATTGTTTGGATTTGTAACTCTTAAGACTTATTAGATGATGAAGTGGTTGAGATAGTTCTCTAATGATGCACACCAGTGGACAGCTGCTTAAATAAATATGCTAGGAGCTAAATGACAAATATATGAATAGAAAGTTAACAGACGAGATGAGATCTATTCTTGAATGATGAATTAATTTTTTAAAAAAAAGCTTCTCTCACTGTTTCTGGTCTATTGAAATTAGTGTTGAAATTGGAAGTAGTAGTAAATTTCAAGTATTTCAGTTGCTATAGGGTTAAGAGAGGAGATATAACCTATTTTTGGGACACTGAAATCTTTAAAAAATGCTTCTCGATATATTCTACAGTATTTGTTCTATGTAAATCATATTCAAAACAGGAAATACGAGTACTTTTCAACCACTTTTGGTTCAGACAGATTGTTGAGGGTTGTGATGATACATACTTTTGAGCACTGTATCGGTTGCAGAGAAGAGTTTGTCGCTATTTATTATCGTTTCTATTTTATGGTAACAAATGTTGATATTGGAAATGGATATTTTGAACCTCTTCATCTATTCTTGGACTGTGAATCGATTGAAAAAGGGCTTCTTTTATCGTTATTGTCCTATTAAAACCAGTGTTGAAACCGAAAGTAGTAGTAATTTTAACCACTTCCTGTTTTGGTTTAGTGTTGTAATGATATATTGTGAAGATATGTTCTCTTGATACTCTGAATAGATTCCAGAAAACCGTTTGTTGCTAAGTGTTACCATTTTGTTTGATCTATGGCGATAAAAGTTGAAACTTGAAATTGTTAATTTGAACTAGACTATACCAGTTTGAATTCTTTGAACGCTGAATGAATTGCGAGAGAAACCCATCTCGATATCTCTTACCTTTTCTTCTCTGTGGAAATCAGTATTGAAATGGGAAGCAGTAGTAAATTTCCGGTTTAAGTAGAGTGTTGAGATAATATGTTTTATTGAGACACGGAATCGACTGCAGAAAATATCTATTACCATTTTCGCTTTATGGCGATAAATTTCGAAATCTGAAATTGTTAATTGTTGTAATTGAATCTGGTTTGAACAGAAGCTTAGATGAGGAGAATGAACATATTCTTGGGACATTAAATCGACTGCAAAAAACATCTCGATCTTATTGATCGTTTTTCTATGGAAATCAGAATTGAAATTGGAAATAGTAGTAAATTTTAAAAACTTCCGGTTTCGTAGAGTGTTGTGGGTTCTAATGATATGTTCTAAGACCTTGAATCGATTGTACAAAACAGCCTCTCGCTACCAGTTATCGTTTTTGTTCTATGGCGATAAACGCTAAAACCGGAAATGGCTAATTTGAACTACTTCTGATTTGAATATAGAGTTAAGTGGAAAAATGGAACCTATTATTGGGACGCTAAATTGATTAAAAGAAGCCACTTTTCGATATCTCTTACCGCTTTCACTCTGTTACCTGTCGATAGAAGGACGTACAAAGTCGTTCAATAAGACTTCCGACACTTATGCATAGCATAATTTTGAAGTCGAAAAATGTAAGAACAGCGAAATTAGTAAAAGTGATGGATTGTTTGTAACATACAAGACATTCATACAGGTATGCATACAAATGCTTCGCATCTCTTCACGTCATATACATTTCAATCATTTTCGTAAGTTGATAGCTGGTAAGTTATACACTCAAACGATGTGTATATAGAAATAGGAACTCTTCCAAGATTTTATTCCCCAAACCGAAACAAATCCTTCTCTCCTTATAATTCTAACATTGCTCTTCTAAAATGAAATACGAAAATGATTTTTGCTTGTTGAAATATCGTACTGACTCTAGCTTACTGTTCTCCTGGACTTTTTTGTAAAATGAACCAGGAAGTCTCCAACTCTATTTGAAGTTACTTTGCGCCGTCCCTATGCCCATCCAATTGTGCGTCAATGGAATCTACGGCTAAAACTTAAGAACCACCTCTCTTACCTAACTTTGATCCAAAGTTTGTTGTCGAGTTAGGCCTGCTTTTTGCATTTCATTAACAAATTTTTGTTTGATCATAGCACCAAAATGAAGTATTTCTACACTAAGGTTGGTCTATACTTTTTGTATTATCATTTTCCAAACATTGGTGTCAGATAGTATCTCCCAAACGTTGTCAGTGTTTTGTTGTTTATGTAATTCCTATACCGTTACCGGTACATAGGAAAAAATTGCAAAATTGCAAATAATAACAAACAAGAATTAAATAACATGAGACTAAAAGCGTAAACAAAACGGTATATTAAAACTGTATATATATATATATATATATTCGTAAAATAAACAAAAATAATATGAAATCTTAATCATTGAATCTATTCTAATTCTATTATTTGCTGAACAAATATTGTATCACTGTGAAAATGTTTATTTCGAAGCAAATGTTATTTATATACGTGTGGAGGTAACTGCTATATTTCTTTGTCCTATTTTGTAAAATAAATTTCATTTAGTATATTATATGTATGGTTCTTTATTCATAATATATATATATATATATATATATATATATATATATATATATATATATATATATATATATATATATATATTACTTTTCATGTTATGTTGTAAACTTTATTTTATTATATTGTCTTCCACCATTAGTTTATTGTAATTATGCTACTTTTAATATATCTACATAAAGCCAAATATTAAACATTTTTCTCTGAAGAATTGTTATGTGCATTCTGTCCTGACGAGGTTTTGAGCTAGATGAGATTTGATCCTATCAAAATTCTGACCAGACGAAATTTTAGACGGTGAGTTTTCAGTCAGGTGAGATTTCTGTCCGTAAGGTTTAAGTCATAAGGTTTTGTTTCCAAACTCTTGTATGAAGCAACACAGAACATATGGAAGCGTGACATGAAAGTCGTTGAGTGTTCACAGTATTAGCTGCGTAACTAGTGGGTCTGCAGTAGCTAAATAATATCGTAGCACTAATATAGAAATAAATATTTTATTGATGTCCTTGCTTTGTTACAGGCCGAAAATAAATATTATAGTAATTTTAAACATACGTAGAATAGCTGGGGAGATTGCAGTAAGTGCAAGAGCAGCCCAAATATACATAACATTTTCATCAAGGAAAGAGTCCTTAAACGAACCTCATAAAGGACGACCACTACTTATCAACAAGTAGCATTGAAAGTAGTAGCCGAATGCAAGCCAGATTTGAGAGGAATTTGCAAGAAAGTTTCAGAATTAAACTATCCGATGTCATTTACACCAAATTGGTTAAGTGTGCAATCGGCCTGAGTGAGTTTTGCATAAACTAATGTTTAGCATGCGTTCCTCACTACTATCATGTCACTTCTATTTCTGAACAGTACTGTAACTTATAATGAGAATTGGTACAAATTCCAATCGGTCATATCACTTGTAGGTGACAAGAAGACCGTCATCAAACACATCAATGCACAATTATCGATGCGCATTTAGTAAACAGGCGCCAGAATTGCTCTAATGAGAGCTACTATCTGATTGTCAAATGACCAATGTAGATGTGTACTGCTTCCAACCATAGCGGGTTGCTGATACACTTCGGCAAAGACAGTCTGTAACAGAACCAACAGAACTAGATTTCTGTTCTAATTCAATGACCCATTCACATTTGAATATGGTCCTAAAAAAATTGGAAATCTTTGCTGGAAAATTTTATCTAGCTCGTCAAATTCGAGAGGTATCTGACTAAATAATTTAATTTTTTCATGTCTCCGGACAGGTGGAACGTAGAGATTCAGAAAAAGTAATGATGTAGAGATCTAGGTATATATCGAAAAGAATATTCAACTAGAATTCGTTTGAAAATTCAGAATTTCAGAAACCAACTAAATAGCTGATTTTTTGGATGCTATTTTAGTTCAAAAATATTATTTTAGTTGAACAAGTTATTTTAAAACACTAATTTTGGTTTAGAAAGGAAAATTTAGTATGATTAACTCTTTAATGTAAGTTCACACAGTATCTGGACGACACAGTATCTGGGCAAGGAGCAAAACAGGGAAACTCACAATGATCATTGATTGGTCTTGTAAATTCGTCTGACATTTAGGTAATCTGGGGCATTAAAATTGAGTATTAATTAGCATACGAAACATTCTTATGTTGAATTCTTGAATAAATATAATTTGTTTTCATTGGAATTCTTGTAAATAATAAGAAATGAATAAATATTTTTTAAAATAAAAATTCGAAAATTATTGCAAGAAACTTGACTAATTGTGAACTGCTATTTCATTAAAATGTGACCTGAGATAATTCATGTCTGAATAAAGTCACCCTCACGTAGCAATCATACCATGGGGAAAGGACAAACCTTTTTATCCTACCTATTGAAAAGGCTCTGCTAATTTTTTTCTAAATTAATCGATTATTTACGCATAATTACTTGAAATAAATAACCAAGTTCCTTAAAGTATTATGTATTTTTTATAAACATTCACACTTCTAAATATGACAATAACGAAGTTTAATAGAAGTTAGCTAGAGTCTAAAGTATTTGTGGTATTTTCAACGGTATATTAAGTACCACAAACTATAAAACAAATTCATTTAACTACATTACTTCCGAATATTATAAGAAAATGCAAGAAAAAATATTCCTTCTTTCCATTCTTATTGTTTATTTGCATTCATCCGTTGCAAAAGAAAAAGTAACCCGTGAGAAAGTTTTGAAAGTTCTACATCTACATAACAAGTTCAAGACACTTTAGAAACTTTTACCACCGCTTCAGTTTTTTTTATTTTGCGTCCCCGCCCACTTTATTCCCAAAAGATCTCTAACTTATTCAATGAACGATTCAATCCTTCTTCTCTCCAATTCCTTAGCTTTCCACAACAATATGTATCTGATTTGCTTTTAGTCGTTCTATGCTCTTAAATATGACCTTGGATATCTTTTCCGATATTTGACGAAGTTTCACGACCCATCAAACTGAAAATCGTTCCTTCGTGATGGAAGACTCTATGCCCATCCCACTTGCTTTACTGTCCTCTAAACTCTAGCCTTAGAAAATCCGATTTTCTGTATTCTGTCGTATACCCTGTTCCTCTTATATCCTTGACATCTTCCGCTCTTATGTCTAAGAAGTCTTTCGTCATGAGAACTGCTTCCACAAGTTTGCTAAGAAGTTGTGACAGAAGTTATTCATGGAAAATAATATAATCCCAATAGGAGAGGCTAAACATAGAAGAAAGGTCGAGGTAAAAAGAATGGAGACAAAATACGTTTAAAAAGTTTAATGGATTGATGCCTTCCTTCCTTCTGAAAATTTAGTTGTCTCAGAGTTTGCCGAAACAAGAAATACTTTCTTGGCATAATTCGTCCTATTTCTCATTAAAAAAAAAACTTTATTGAGGTACTTTCACCAGCAAAGTAACGGAACTACATGAATTTGCAGTTTTGGAAATATTCATGTTCGTATTTAAATATTTAAGATTTCGTTACTGTTCTTAGTGTTGGTTATGGAATCTTTGGAATTAACATAGTCATTTTAATTGGGAGGTAAGAAGTGCAAAGAACTACTATGCATGAAGATTGTGTGGTGTATTTTGTTTACGATATTTCAAGTGACTCGTTTTTAATACATTGCTTGCCACAATAAGATTGCCACAGTAAATGTTTTCCCAGGGACAACGGCATTTTATTATGAACATACATTAATAACTTTGAGAATAAAGCGTCCTTTTTACTTCAGTGAGAAATTGTCATTTTATTGCTGTATGTCCGTGAGTTATCCAACTACAGGGTTTTGCAAAGGAAACACTCGTCAAATTACATATAAATTATTTTACAGCATGGCACTGTGAATCGGCTGTGAATCACATGGGTTAGAAGATAAAGATACATGTGAGTTATTTTGCTCACGAAGCTTAAAACTAAAGTGAGTTAAACTAAACTTATATAGTAGTTAATGCGTTAATATATATATTGTGGGTTCATAATTATTGTTAGTTATTGGACACACATATATATAGGGTAACTTAAGTGTGAGTATTTAATAAACATAAACTGTAGATATTTTACATGAAGGTGTAATTATAGAATAAATAAAGAGCTGCAAAGAGGAATATTTAATATTATTATTAATTCTTATGGATGATATGAAGACAGACAATCATATATTGCTTGGATCAATATTACATACAATATGTATTAACAAAATTAAATACCTTTATTTCTACTTTTAAATATTACACGCTGAAGTACTAATTTGTGTTTAATGAGAAGAATTAGAGTTAACGTAAACAAATAATTTCAAATGTATATAGTTAGTAATAACACACAAAATCAAACTAATAGTAATTTCACAATTATAGTTAAAGTGTACGGAAACTAATACAAAAAATTAATATGTTTAAAAAATCTCGTATCATATAATGCAGAAACGTAATATTTTGTGTCATTCCTCCGTAAACAACTATATATCATAGTATTACCAATTTTTATTTTTGTGACGAAAAATAACTCACTTGTCTAATCTTTACAATGTATTTTTTTATGATAAAAAGAGAATAAAAACTGTTAACCTACGATAATTATCTACGAAAATTCATATTCTATTTAATGATTGAATTCATAATTTTTAAGAACTATATAACAAATCTTGAGAATTATTTTGTGTCTTAGATTGTATATACATATCTGAAACATACTTGCGAATGCGATCTGAGACACGGATTTTAGATTATTATGTGATGGAAAGTGCTTTTGTTATACACATGAATCAAATGGGCGTTTCAACTTTCAAGAAACAAATTCCACGGTCCGAAACTTTAACATGTTTGAGGTTAATTGTAATTAAGTCTATTTATTGTACCATGAGCTGGAAAACATAGGATTCAGTTTATTTTCCACACACACACACACACATTTAATTTAATATATATATATATATATATATATATATATATATATATATATATATATATATATATATATATATATATATATATGTGTGTGTGTGTGTGTGTGTACATATACCTTTGTAGTAATAATATTAAAATCGTAATAACAACTTCAGTATAGGAAGTTACAGATCTAAAGTATTAATGTTAATATTTAATCTTTTAGATTCTAAGTTGAAAGTTAGAAGAAAACATCTCATTCGTCATTGTGGGTACTTTTTAATTTACAAACCTGGTTACAAAAATCGTACGAGGAAGTCCCTGGTTTGACCCTAGACCATATGAGTTTCAAGGGATAACTTTGTGTTCATGGGTTATAGCAATTTTCCAATTTCTTTTCACATTCTCTTTTCACTACTCTTTAATAATGATTTACCTTCATCAATCACTCGTCTCTTGTAGCCTAAAGGACATAAACAGGGGATGTTAAATTAAAGTTCCCGTTTTTTCCCTTATACTATCCACTTAGCTATAGAATGTTCACCCCGATTTCAGTAAGCTTCACGAAGAAACATTCAGACCAACATATTCAATCCTTATTCGAAATCAACATTATCTTTATATACATATCCTTTGAAATTGAAGCTTGTTGTTTCTGACTAAATCTATTCAACCAGTTATTATTAAGATTGTACACATTAAGATGACAATTAAAATCTGCGTTCTTAATCCATTAGCCTCTCATACTAATTTCTAAAAATATTTTCATCTTCAAATGTACTGTAGTCAAAATTACAAACCGGTGTGATATAGACAAAGGAACCTTACGATCCTCAGTGAGGAATCAATCCAAGTCACAATATTGCATCATTTATCAAATTGTATATGTTAAGAGTTGGCCTGTTATTTTAAAATGTATTAAAAGTAATAATTAACATTTTAACAAATTAACTAAACATGAAAAACTGTAACAATTATTAAAACTGTAAGTAATATTAGAAAAGAGTGTTAACAAATGATAATATTTTTTTTTAAATAGAGTGACCAACTCTTGTTAACATTGTTTTCTTTATCTGTTAAAAGTTGTAATCTTTCATCTATAGTTTACATTCTTTTGCACTTGACAGAATAAACATGTTTCAATTTTTACTAGTAAAAGCTAAAAGTTTTTGAGTGCGTTAATAGCTTGCATTCAATTCTTATCCAAGTTTTCAAAGTCTGTTTTTAACTCATTTAAAGTAAGATATTTAAGACAACTGTATCTCTATTGGGCACGGAAATTGTTCATTACTATTGAAGAACCACGTATTGCCTACCAAAGTAATTTGTATTGTCTTCTAAAGAAATGAAATAATCTGATTGTCTAAGAGAAATGTAGAGAAGTGTTCATAAAAAAGAAAAAGAAAATATACATGAAAACAGTTCTAAATATAGATTTGGGTAACTTAATTTTTTTTAATGATACAAAATATTGTGAAATATGCAGTTTTCCTCGTAATTTTGAAAAACGAATTTCTCTAAATAGGAAGAGAAAATGTTCTTTAAAACGAGGCTCAAAGGGATTCATTTTATAATCGAAGTAGGCTAATGTTTTATTGTGAGTATTTATCGTTAATTTGTAATGCGATAACGTACCTACTTCTTGTGATTCGACGTAATGTAGTTGCTAATACTCTCGGTTTTTGTGCGAGTGGTCTCGAGTTCAATTCCCAGAGGGAACACTGGATCGAAAAATGCAAATCATTTTCAGGCCAGCCATCTTGACTGAGTTTTTAGGAGAGTTTTCCGCATTCACACTAGACAAATCCCGGGATGGCACCTAACATAATGATCTTAGACCACTTCCTTTCTTCCCCATTCTTATCTTCCTCTTCAATTCCAGATAGCCTGATCATCTATGAACGTCATCCCTCATGTGTGCGGCCATAGTTGCCGAGATCCCAAAAATTTAATTCCTAAATCTAATCCTTGAACCTATGTTTCATTATAGTTGTAACGTATAGGAACCACCATCTAAAATGTAACGATTATAGCTTTTTATTGTTCTTTTACATGTTCCATTCCAGCCCACAGTTCGCGTAATTTTTGAATTGTCAACAGGATTGAATGATATAAAATCAGACACACCACACAGAATTACTATCACTTTTTATTCTCAAGACTCCGTTAATTATACTGTACTTTTTCAGTTCCCATAGCAACTTTTTACACAAACAACTATCTGCTGTTTTTGGTAACTAAGAGCACCGATTACACATATAAAATCAAGATATATCTTCAGCTACTAAGATTAAATCTTATTTTTTTTATATTTAGAATCAACAACATCTAAATTATTTTCTTCTTCTTCTTCTTCTGCACAGCAAATTGTGTACTTTTATGCACGTTGCCCAAAACCAATATATAAAAATAGAAGAAATTCACAAAATAAATATATAATATCATTATATATATAGCTCCCGACGATGACGTCTTGAATTGGTTACAATTTAAGAAAGAATTCTGGACCTTTACCTATTTTTACATATATGGTTACATTACTTTCTGAATAACTCTCCTATATATATATATATATATATATATATTTTGACAACCTCCTCAGTTCGTGCCTTTGAAACGGGGATGTAATCGTTGAACTGAGAAGATCACCTTCTAGAATGAGTGGGTACGTTACTGATTTCTATGCGAGAGGTAAACATGTTCTTATGGGGATTAAAATGACAACTCAGAGATTAAATGGATATTTGACAGTTATATTTCTCATTACTTTGTGTTGCGGTGTAAATGTTGTGTTCTAATGCGGATATCTAGAAAGTTTGCCAGAAGAGTAACGCATGCCAAGCATTGAGCAATTGATCACTGATTTTGAGGTCACACATACCTTGAATGTTGACTTCCGTTGACGGTCTTCGGCGGTCCTCTCCTGGGCTGGTCTCTGAGTGTCGATATCGCCAAGTTGATATCTATCCTGGATCGGTGTCTCTCTGGTCAAGACACTGTTAACATTGGTAACGGTGTTTCTCTGATCAATGTCCTCGTAACTAACTCCCAAAGTTAGTTTGTTCAAGATAAGCTATTTGAGACTCCAGTCTCAACTTCGTAATCGGGTCTGTACTACTAAGTAACATACGAACGTCTCCGTTGTATAGGAACTTCTTCCATCTAGAGACCTCTCGTCCTCTGGTTTTGTTTGAAATTCGTCCTCAGGAATTTGATGGTGTCGACTGACGTCAAGCACGTGTGGCCTCCTTTCTTTGGAAAACAAGCTCGTTTCCTTGTTTCGCGAACAACTGCTATACTTGGAATGCTCTGATCTCATGATTCTGTACAATTTCTACATACCCGTGAATGTGTTTCGTGTTTACAATCATTATACAATAGCAACTCAATGGATTCTACAAATTGTTCTTGCCAACACATTTTCTAAATTTAGTTCCTGCATTCGCAGACAACAAATAATGTTCTTTACTTGTTTTTAATAGCTGACAAAAAGAATTGTATAAATTTCATGAGAATTGCATTATTAAGAATATTAAGCTTGACATAAATTATATTCATTATTTTTCCTTCCCCAAACAAAAATTTAAAATCTTTCATAAATCCAATATTTCCAAATAAACATAAAATTAATCATTAAATTGTGAGCTCTGCTATCTGAAAATACAGGCTCTGCCACAATATATATATATATATATATATATATATATTTCATTTTATTTCATTCTTATATTCATTTAACAATTAATTCCATTTTAATTTTATAAATTTACCAATAAAGATGACTTATTCAAAGCGCAACTAACTTATTTAATTATTCAGGTTCTAAGGCATATTCTTTAGTTCAGTACTATGGGAGCTCACTGATGAATCAACTCAGTATATCTTGACATACTATATAACTTATTTGTTCTATTTGGGGAAAAGTACAATACTGATAAACAATATTTGTATCAATGCATAGATGTAAGTTGCATAGACTTCAGAAGAAATAAGAATTACAAAGGAAATCATAACAATGTTCAAAATGAAACAAAATAATCAATATCATAACAAGGATTAATACAAGTAAAGAAATTATCATATCAAGAATCTGTAACGTTTATGAGGGTTAGAATATGATATAATATGTTTTATTTATTCGGGCATCATAACTTTTAGTAAGCAATATTCGTGTTAATACCACAACTTGCCCATTATTTTTATTATCTGTATAGAATTCAAAGTACGAATAACAAATGAAATCATAACTGTATACAAAGTGAAATAAAACAAAAATCAATTGAATTTGTTTTGTCGGACGCCACAACGTCAGCATAAGTTACATTGCCAAAATGTTCGGTTAAGTTGCATTGTGCACTGCAATCTTGTGTACCGTCCTGCCTATTATGTTTTTCAACAGTATTCTGATTTCCGTTTTGATAATTTCTGCCACCAATGAATCTATTATGAAATCCATTTCGGGGAAAGTTAAACTTATTGTTCGTTTGATTCCTAATATCACGGTTATTATTTCTGTTTCTCCTAAAATTAGGTTCAGTTCTATTACCGATAACATTAGGTACATTTCTATTCTCGTTACAATGGAATCTATTATTATTTCTAGCATTAAGATCACCTTCTTCCCTGACATTAATGTTTCAAACAGGTGCATAACTAACTTGATTACGATTAGTATTGGCTTGATTACAATTCCTACTAGTCTGTAACATTGATTGATTTTCAAAATTTTGCACTACCATAATAAGGTGATTGAAATTAACGCATTGTGCAGAAATCAACATTTGTTGCAACATAAAAGGTAACAAGATTTGTATTGATATTATTATTGATTCCTGTTGATATGGATTAATTAACTTCAATTCATTGTATACGGATATCAAACTCAGTGAGGCTTTTATCTAATTTTGGGTTATAATGTCTATTTCGAACTAAGGCGTCTCCATTGACCAACATGAAATCATTTTTAAAATTAGAAAGTAAAGCATTTTAAAAATCTAGATAAATGTAAATTATTCGGATTGTTTTAAACTATACGGAAGATGGTGGTAATAAAATATGGGGTAAAATTTTCAAAAATGTAGTTTTGTCTACTCCAATCAAAGGACATTCTTCCTCGAACTTTTCTAGGAAAGTGCTGGCCGGGATGTCATCTGATCTTCCATTAAATTTTTTTAGGGATCTAATTTCACTAAATCGAAAATGATTACCTTTACTAGTATGCTTACAATGTTTGGAATTTACGTAGATGTTTTTCTGGCGGTGAGATGAGTGATTTCTTCTCCAATTTCTCCCTATGCTAGCTTCACTATTGTCATTTTCAGAATGTCCTTCAGATGAATTACTATCTTCCACTACTAATATGGATTCACATGGTATGGGTTCAGCGTTGAAACCCGGAACTCGATCACCATTTGCAGTACTAAATTTCTCTTTGATTGCATTCACTTCTTCCTGCAATTCCCGGATCTGACTGGTATGCTCATTGACTAAAGTTTCTACCACTTCTACCGAATTTTGTACGTCATTACATCGATATAAAATCTTCTCCATCTTATAATCGGTTTGTTCTAATTTTGAATGTATTTGTTGGTTTATTTATTCAAACTTATCATCTATCTGTTGTGCTAGTCGTTGTGACATTTGCTCGAGCTTGGTATCCATTTTAGTGTTCATTTGATTAGTTATTGCTCAAACTTAGCATTCGTCTGTTGTGTTAGTTGCTGTGTTTGATGTGACATTTGCTGACCAAGCTGTCTTATAGGATCAGCCACGTTCGTTGATGAATTCGTATCTTTTAGCTCTACATCACCACCTTCCTCATTTATATTTTCACTTCCAGAAACATTCATCTTGATGTTTTTATAAATTCTTTTCTTACTTCTGAGTAAAGTATACTCCGTGTTGAAAGCTATGAAGAGACTGGTTTACTGTACTTGAAACTAATCTAAGGGTACTCCTGGTCGTAAACACCATCTAAAATGTAACGTATAGGAACCACTATCTAAAATGTAACGATTATAGCTCATTCTTATTCTTATTTTACACGCGACATTCCAGCCCACAGTTCGTGTAATAGATTGAGTATAGTCCGCTACTCTCAGTGATTGTTTAAGGAATCATACTGAATCTAACAATTCATATTAGTTCATAATGAATCGGAATCGCATGTTATAAAGATTTAAGATGAAAATCTTGTGGTAAGGAAGTTTTAGTATAAGTAGTAGTAGTAGCAGTAGAAGTAATAGTAGTAGTAGTAGTAGTAGTAGTAGAAGTAATAGTAGTAGTAGTAGTATTAATAGTAGTAGTAGTAGAAAAATGAAATGAAATCTTTGAGTTTTACGTCCCACGATTATGCCGGTTGGCTAAAGGAGACGGTGATGATGAGTAATGAATGAAATGGTGGAATGAAGAAAGTGGGAGGAAACGTTAGAACCCCGAGAAAACCCACGCACGCAGTGTTTGTCCACCACAATAGTAGTAGTAGTAGTAGTAGTAGTAGTAGTAGTAGTAGTAGTAGTAGTAGTAGCAGTAGCAGGAACGGGTTAGAAGCCCCGCAGGGGTTTTTTGGGTTCTGTTCTCGATATAAGTAGTAATAGTAGTGGTAGTAGCATTAGTAGTAGTAGTAGTAGTAGTAGTAGTAGTAGTAGTAGTAGTAGTAATAGTAGTGACTCTTCCAGTGACAAAGAACTCGGGGAGCGGGCTATACACAAGCCCGTGTAATTTTTAACTTATGTCAACACGATTGAATGATATAAAATCAGACACACCACATAGAATCACTATTACCTTTTATTCTCAAAACTCCATTAATTATACTTTACTTTTTACACAAACAACTATCTGCTGTTTTTGGTAACTAAGAGTACCGATTACACACATAAAATCAAGATGTATCTTCAGCTACTAAGATTAAATCTTATTTCTTTCTATTTAGAATCAACATCTAAATTCTTTTCTTCTTCTTCTTCTACACAACAGATTGTGTACTTTTATGCACCGTTGCCCAAAACCAAGATATAAAAATAGAAGAAATTCACAAAATAAATATAGAATGTCTTTATATAATAGTGGAAGTTTTAATAGTATTGTTAGTGCATATGCCATTAATGCAAATATAATCAATATGTAGTGATAGAAAACTGCGCTAGTATTACCGTGTAAATAATTTATCTTAAGTTTCTAACAATCGAAAAGTATATGAGTTGGCTGCTTGGTGATTTCTTTCTTCAGCAAAGAGATTATATGAGCACTCTAATTTGTACGTATTGGCGCTTTTGAAAGTCACAGTACAGTATATGCGGAAGAAGTAAGTAGTAGCAGTAGATCGTAAATATACGGTTTGTATGTAACATGTTCAATTTTCTTTCGTCGATAACTGTACCAACTTCAATCTAAACCAATAACTTTTGATCTTAAAATTCATGAATTTTCAAAATGATTGTGCATGTGAAACTCTTGAAACTCTTTCAACACTTCATTAACAATTTTTATTACATCTTCAGTTCTTTAAACAATTCTGCAATTTTGCGTCATTTATATTCTTCTTCCTTATCTCGTGATCTTCTCTCATGAGATTATTTCCCCTTTCTGTTCTACAGCTCGTAATATTGATTTTTTTTCCTCGAGACTACAAAGAAAGTTTTATTTTTGTTACTGTGCTCCATCCTAGTGTTTTCTGAGTTTCTTGCTCATGCATTGGTTTGGAGACATTGCCTGCAAGAACACAAAGAGAAAAGAACTACAAAAAAGAAAACAAAACTTTCGTCTGAAAACAAGACATGTAGCAGTTGACCACTTCTGGCGAATGGTCCTTTGGTGCTTCGCATGACGAGAGGGGCATTGGTAAACACCTGCCACAAGACAAATACTCCTCACAGGAAAAGACAAACAAAGTTCTGGCACTTCCTCAATTCCCTATGCTTCCATGTTCGTATTCTCTTACTTTCTTTCAACGTCTTCTAACATCATTTTCCTTTATCTCCCTTCTTTGAATCTTTTCCTCTAAAGGAGAAACATGAAAGTATATATATCTCTTCTCTATGTCAGTTCTTTGTCTGCGTTCTTCTCAGTTGCTTAGAAATAACAACAACACAAATTATATTTATTCTTTCTTTGAGTCTAGACAAAAATTGGTCTACTTTGAAGATATTTTTTATGTGAAGACTCTTCGCTAAGCGCACCTCCACTTTTTTTAAAGTGTATAACTAAAAACTAGGAAGAATTAAAAAAATATAGAAAGGGAATCAGGTACTACATGAACTAATAATTGTTTCCAAGATCTTTCGTATATTGAATAAGTTTGAAAAGAAAAACTTTTTGCTTCCCATGGTTATGCCGTCTAGGCTAAAGGAGACGGTGATGAGAAATGAATGAAATGATAGAATAAAGAAAGTGGGAGAAAACGGGGGAACCCCAAGAAAACCCACTAAAACGGTGTTTGTCCACCACAAAGCTCACTTGGCGCAAGCTGGGATCGAGCCAAGGACCCTATCCAGCAGAGATGAATTCTCTACCATTGAGCCACGGCAGCTCCATTGAATAAATTTATGTGTCCAACAATTATGACCTCGAAAAGTGCGTAACAAAATTTCTGGTCCATAAGGAAAGATCAGTTTTCGATTATTAGTTTACTTAATAGAGTTTGTTGTTACTACCTCATTTACATTTTATCTTTAATAATCTTTATTCCTAAAATTCGTGATGTTATTGAAGAACCTTAACTTGCTTACGAAATGATCAAAAATATACTATTATACTTTACCTACTGAGCTAATCCGTACGTAAAGTTATATTCGCATGTTGACATCAAAATATATCCTGTCTCTCGAAGCTGTATATTAAGTAATTGATAAAGGACGTGAGACGGCAACCTCCGATTTGGAACTGTTCATCTTACATACACCTCGTTCCCCTGCTACTACTTAGTGATTCTCCATAATTGAGGTGCATGTCTGACCGTCAAGCATCCGAACTACTGTAGATATTAGTATTTTACAACAAGAGGTCGAGGGATATACATCACCCAATTAACAGGGATCACTGGCCACATTAAAGTTGTTCGACTGTTAAACCACACTATTGTAAGAAATGTCTGTTGCACGGACACGACCTTGAAACACAAAGCTCCATCTTTTAACAACCTACACTGCAAGCACCTCTAGTGGGAGACTTATTTTACCCGTCCGATATTTGCATATTTGGACTGTCCATGTCATTTCATCTCTGTGATCCGCATGCCATTGCACTTCTGTAGAACGGCCTTTTTTTCAGTATTCGCCTCCAACGTTCATGTTTCCAAGCTCTACGATGTGTCTACTTCCTTAACTTAGACTCTTCGATACATAATCGCTTTTGTTTGCTTCTGCACGTCATCACCTCCTATGTATTGTCTACAAACTTTTGTCCGTTACGGAAAGGAGTGAGGGACTCAGTGGTAAAGCGTTCACTTCTACTATAACAGTCCCAATTTTCTCCCACGATAAGTGATCTTCTAGTGGATAATATAGTTTTCGCAATTTTCGTGGAGGGGAGGGGAAGAGAACTCCCATGTTTTCACTCCAACGATTCTTTCATAATCAATAACTTTCATTAACAATATATTTTCTTTACCCACTTAACATGATCGTGGGATGATAAACTAAAAATTTTACTAAATTTCATTTCATTTTATCCGTTGCAGTTATTCCCTACTGTAATTAAACAATCAAGCAGAACAATCCAAAAATATTTCGCCATCTTGATTCTGTTCAAGACAACAATGATCAGCGAACGAATATTTGTTACTTATTTGAACATTATTCCATGCGTCATGAATCGGACGTACCTTTCTTAATGAAAACCCGGAATCGCTCACTTTTCCCGGAATTTTGTGGATAGAGAAGATTATAAATCTAAGATAATACCATGCCGCCTCAGCTCTACGGTTGGCAGTTTTGGAGATATTCAGCTCCGAAGTTCATTTTCTTACGCTTTCTGCAGCCTGTAACTCTGAAACTAAATGATTCTGAACAAATGTCTAATGGACTTTTTCTTGTTTTTATGAGCAGATTCACCTCACAACCGTCGTAACATGTATTATGTTACACTCCGTGTATGAGCTGTTTAGGAAAACAAGCGTAGGTCACATTTTTTTCTTTGAGTAAACTGGCAATGAAGATTCAACATTATTATTCAATTCAATGCAAGGATACAGACAGGCTGGATGCCAGCCCAAAGTGTAGGGGGATCCCGGTAGAAGTTAGGGGGCCCGATCCTACCATATTATAGTTCAAAACCTACTGCGGAAATTTTAGGGGGCCAGCAAAAATTTTGGGGGACAGGCCCCCTAGACCCCCGGTAAAAACGGGAGTGAATACAAACCAAAGAAGCTTTCCCTAGCAATCTTTAGGTACATTTCTAAACTTAAACTACCTACAAAGTGTTCTAAGGATCAATCCCAGCACACTCCACCACTTAACTCAATTTCGTCAGAAGTGGTACTTTCCCTTATGTTAACCCGAGCCGTTCATATATATTTATACTAATATATATTTACTAATTATACGAGATATGTAGCTATATATCTGAAAGAAAATAGGAAAAGTCTTAATAAAAACTACTTAAAAGGAATGCTAAAGAAAATGTCGAGAACAGAGGAAAACGCATAACACTCATAACAATATTATAATAAAGAGAGCAAAACAAACGTTCAGCACTGAAAGAAATATATTGATTATATTAAACAGAGTTTACAGACCTCTGTGGTAGAGCGTTCATACCTCTGATGAAAGAGATCTTAGTTTAAATAGAAGTTATGTGAATTTGTGATGAACATTATGTTTCTAGATTTTTTGAAGTCATCCCGTTTTCTCTTATGTTCATAGTATCCGTTTTTTAAAAATAAAAACTCACATTCTTCAAGATATGTTTCATTTGCAATTCTTCGCACAGAGGACATAAATTTGAAAAATCAAATTAAATATTTCATTTTATTTCATAAAGAGAAAATATGTGAATCACATACACAAGTTTCTTGGATGAATTCAAAGAAATAAAATTGTTTATTGAAATTAAACAAGCTGTAGAACTATTATTATAACTTGTTAGTTACTATTGAAATTTCAGTAGGAGTTTAGAAATGACATAATTTCTCTAGATAAATTTAAAAAACGTATATACAAACATCGCTCCATATCTAGATTGGACTTTGATTAATTACGACGGCTTAGACTACATGAGTAAAACGTGCACGAATTCAAATATTGGTTTTGCCCTAATAAAGCAAATATAATGTAAGGTACTCACTTTCTATTAACTCCAGCTATTTCTCCCAACTTGTTTTTCGATCTGTCTTCTTAAGTTTTTAACTATTGACTCCCCTTTCGCGTGGGAAATCTGGGTTCGGTTCCTAGCAGGAGCTCATGTGGTCCGAATGTACGTTAAGCTGTAGGTCCACGTCTCATATAGCCTCGATGCTGAAAGGGATGTTAAACAAAAAATCAAATAATTTTTTTAATTCCAACACTAATTCGTACTACACAGTGTTATTTATTAATCAATATCGCTCAGCAAAGCAATCATTAGTATAAGACATTCGTGGTACACAAATGTTACTAAATAAAATAGATAACATATTTGAAAAATATTCCTTCCATTATTTTGATAACTATCTGTTTGAATATACACACTATTAAGTATGAACGTCTCTTTCTCATCTACCGTGCAGGCGTGTTTATTGAAAAATAAAAAGTAGGTTGAAACACCATCACTACATTGCCTCTCTTTGCCATCAGGCTTGTATTTTGATGAAGAGGAAATGAATTAACGCAGTAAGAGAAGAGAAGAAAATTGTACTGCTTCTCACTGTAGCCATCTTCCTCTTCCTAATTTGCTACGCAGCGTCTGTTTCACTGGTGGCCTCGGGGAATCCCTTGAATATTTTATGGTGTGAACTCTGTTAGCAGGAAAAGGGTACGACGTGACGCTGCTTTACCCGAAAACACTTCCTGCTTGAAATTTTGGAAGCTTGTTGGACGCCTTTCATTTTCCAATCCAGTTCTTTACATTAGTTCCTTCGTCGGGAAAAACGATATAAAGGAGACGGATTTTCCTACTTCATCCAAAGGAGTATATATATATATATAAAAGCTATGCCACCTTATTATAGCCCTTGGAACTCTGTCTTCATCGAAATATTCTATCCAACCTCGTTTCAAAGTTCCCTCCTGTGTTTCATTCTTCATTCTTTTTATTATAAATTGCTTCACTTTTCTGTCTGCAACTTCTATTATATAAAAAAAAACCTGATCTTGTTTGTGATCTAATTACAGAAAAATAGTTGAAGAGATTGAAATAAATTTTGAATGTAGTTATCACCTACCTTAAACTAAGTTTTTGAAACACGTTACTTTGATCAAAATGTGTATCCTAAGAGAAGAGAGGGGAACAAAATTTGTAAAAAAAAAAAAAAAAATGAATATCTCACGATCCTATGTAGTTAGGAAAATAAAACTTGGTGTATATAAACTCCTCGTTAAAAATAACTGTACTGGTGTCGCAGCCTTTTTGTGAAACTTCCCGTTTTAAGGGGGACAAGGGCTTCTCATTAGTTTTATTGTTTCAGATTGAAAGTGATATTGCCTGAAAGTGACCAAATTACGAATAAACAGTTGAACAGTTTGAAATGAACTTGCAACATAGTAAGTACCAACTTTGAGCTGGGATTTTGCCATGTTACTTTGATAAAGCAGCATATTCTAAGAGAGAAAACGGAGTTCAAAATTTGTGTAAAAGGTATAGTAGTTTTCGAACCTGTGAAATTAAGAAGATGAAAATGTATATAAATACCTCATTGTAAGTAAGTGGACACATCACATGTTTTCAAAAACTTTCATTTTAAAGTGATGGGCACTTTCTCTAACTCCTTTCTTAACATTAGAAGCGATGTTGCCAGTTGTTTCTAATTATATCAAGGAGAATCTGTTGAATGATTGAAATGAATTTTGAAAACACGGCTAGTACTTATCTTGAGCTAAGTTTTTTCGTGTTACTTTAATTAATGAGTGGATTCTAAAGGAGGAAGAGGGAGTTCAATATTTCTTCCAAAAATACATTATTTCACGAGTTCGTCAAATTAGGAAGGTGAAATTGAGTATATAAAGTCCCCATTACAAATAAAGGAATATAATGTATCAAATTTTCTGAAAATTTCTACTTTGAGTTCGGAAGAGGGGCATTTTCTATGATTTTGTTCTTCGCATTGAAATCAAAGATCTCTGTTGTTTGTAACCGCATCACAGGGAAACAATGGGCCCTTTTGAAATGAAGTTTTGAACATAGTTACTAGTACCTACCTAAAGCTATGTATTCATTATGTAACTTTGATTAAGGGCGTATTATAAGCGAATAGGGTTTCAAAACTTGTGCGAAACATGAAGTATCTGATAAATTTTATCATTAGACTTTCATTCAAATGGGTATTCTAAGTATTATCCTCCAAAACTTAAATACAATTTTGGGTAGTTCTAAACGTTCTCTGGCGTCTGAGTATTCTGGACATTCCAGAAGGATATGTCGAATTCTCAGTATGACAGTACAGTTTTCATAATACGGATGGTTAGCCCCGCGTTCTAAGTAGAAATGAGTGAGATGAGAACGTCTGATTCCGAAACGTATCTGAAAGCCCACTTCATCTCCGTGAATACTGTACGATGACACAGTACAGTAAGTCAATTGCACAAAATAGGCTTTACTGTGTGCAGTTCACTTGATTCAGTTTTTTTCGCTTTCGGTTTCAATTCGCTTAACAGTGCGAGCTTACCTGGTAGAGGAAAGCAATTTAATAAAGACACGTAATAGAAGGGAGAATTTTGTAAATAAAAATGATAAAACTTTGTTTTAATTTGAAGTTAAATTCACAATCTATACTATAGCTATACTATAGCTAATATTATATTTACAATAATAATAATAATACAAAACCAAATTGCGGAATTCTAAATCTCGAACGCTATTCACCAATATTATGCATTAGAGAGATACTTTTGCGAAGTTTAAACTTAGCGTGTTAAGAACATTTTTAACATGAAAATCTTGAACAATAGTTACAATTTAATGACAATTGTATATAAAAGTTGGAACATATTTTTTTTCAAGCTTCGTATATACTCAGATAGAACACCATATACAAGTCAGATTACAATATTTTTCAATAAACACGAAAAATTTTGCATGATTTTCCAAGGAGTTCAGAGAAGACAATAATAAGGAAAAACTTAGTAAGAATTACACTTCATTATAAGTTATTTATTTCAATAAATCCGAGTTTCAATTTAATAGTATAAAGCACACCGAAAAATATTACTGAAATGAATTCTATACTTTGTAAATGAATATAGTACTTATGCATAATCTCGACTTTGAAATCTTGACCATACTTTAATTAACTTTCCCTGATCCATTAAAGTACAATGTTTTCTACCTTAACCTTAGTAGCTATTTTATTGGAATGTGTTTTCTTAATTTTTTCTTGCAAATACTTAATCTTCTCAAGGGTAAATTCTTCTGACTGGAGAAGAACATCAAGATTTAATTTCTCTGAGAGTCTTATCTGATATCTTCAGCAACATTCTTCCGGACAGTTGGATCCGACATTTTATCATTCCTGATCTTCATTGATGATCTGTTTTTGAATGTGTGCAATCCTTGAGTATATTATGCTTTCTATTTGCTTTTTACTGACTGGTAGGATCAGTATCGTACATTTTCTTCACGTTGTAAATTGAATTTAAATTAATGTTATTGAAATTCGAAGTTCCCTTAGAAGTTCACCCTGCATGCAGTCCATAAATTATGGTTGCTATAACACCATACTCATGATGATCATTATTAGTATTTAAGACTTTTATCTGAAAAAATCATCATAGGTATTCTGCCATTATTTGTAGGTCAAAAAAGACTACTCATAGGAAGTACAAATAACTAATGGCAATTCAGAGTTTGGACTCAAAGAAGTGTCAGGTTACTAAATGATCTACCTGTAAAGAAACTGTTGTTATATTTACTCGTTCCAAATCATACTTGACCAACTATTTTGTATACATTTAAAATTAATATGCTTGAATCAAATGAGATCGTATCGTTTAGATGGAGAAAGATCCATTTCAAATTATCGTTATTCTGCGAAAATATCACAATCTTTTCATGGGTGTATGAGTTCAGATCGTACTATATATGTAAGAGAAATTTATCTGATAAGGCGCTTTCATAATAGAAACAATTCCTTACTTTTTCTGCTACTAACTTTAACATTCTTTATTTGTTTCAGTTGTATTGACCCGCAGTCATTAGTTTCTCCTTATCCTAGAAACAATAGTAAAAAAGAAACAAAAAAGGTATTTTTGAAATCAGTTTATTTTGCTTTAAAAGTAGAACGTTTGAGCTATTTTATTTTTAAAACTACACAAAATATTTTTTCTTAAATCAATTCTAATTCTTTCTCTCCACCTTTTCCATGTTTATATGGGATCAGAGTTCAAGACTTTAATTATTTTCCTCTACTCTCGTCTTTCTGTCTTCCATTCTCCAACCTTTCTCCCTTAAATTATCTTTATCTCATCTCGTTTCTTCTCTTCCTTTCAGCTGTTACTTCGAGCTTTCCAATTCTTTTCCTCACATATTAGTTGTTTCTTTGTTCTGCATGTTGCAGTCATCTCAGCCTCAATTCTTGGAACTTTCTCCTCAAATCAGTTAGAAGTATTAGGATGGTGCGAATGAAGTGTCCACATAGATGCATTATTTCTGAATGCGAAAAATAAAATAAAATAACAACAAATTTAAATAAATAAAAAATAGAAATAAGTGAAAAGTACAATGTCTGGTTAATCGAAGTAGTTACTACCTGCAACCACACGCTTTTGCCATTCCTCAGTCAACGAGTGCATTCCATGGGAAAGAAATGTTGAGTCTACGATACGAGGAAGTCTTCAACCACACGAACTTAGCTAACATTTAATTAACAACAAAATTACTATGTGTCCGGTGTGGCATTACTTTTCTCACGATGCATTTAACTTAGTTTTTCAGAGGTTATCACTTTCCAGAACTCTCTTATTAAGTGCGGCTTAATTTATGTGCGTTTCTACTAGGACTCGAGGTCGGGTCTCTTATGTTAAAAACGTGAACACAATCACGTTGTGCATATCAATAGTCTATAAATGGTAAATTCAAAACTGAACCGAAATTTGCTCATATATTATAACAAAAGAGAGAGAAAAATAATGGCTGTAGAAAGATAAGAAGGAATGTGAGAGAAAATCATGCTTTTTAGAACTATGTCTCCGGATTTGTGCCAATCATAATCATTACGATATATCCGGACTAAAAATGGCCAGAACCAGTTACAGACATGTCGTGGTCATCGGTTTTGTCGGGTCACGGATCTGACGACCTGTTTATACTTGTTTCATCACATTCTAAAACGCTCTTTCGGGGCTTGCAAGCTCCATATTATGTGGAGCGATTGACTTGCTGGAAATACTCATAAGAATGTTTAATTCTTTCTGCATCGAATCGGAAATTCTTAGTCGTTTTACACTTTTCAATCTATACAATGTGTTTAAACAATAGAAAATTGGGATTCTGCAGAAATACTTACGTTCTTAAACTATAAACACTGGAGTGAGCAACCAGAGTCATTCCACTTAAAGTCAGTTAAGGAAATACCAATCCCTGAATTCTTCAACGTGGCTTGTAATTTGGTGGACATTAATAAGCCAGTGCCCCTTTATGGTTACTTTCTTAACACGTGCAGCATAGTTAAATCAATACCTGTGATCATGCTCGCTTTGAATGCTGTATTAAGTTCGACAGTAACTCTCATGCATAATTAAAACAAGATTGTAACACCTTAAAGACGAACGTAACATATCCGATGGACGTTCTACAAGAGACTAAATGGAAAGTAATTAAGTAATTTTCCTTTAAAATACTATCTAGTGTATTTGATACCAGTGTTCGTAAAAGAAACAGTAGTTGATAAACTCATTCATAAACTATATATGCCACTTTTAACTAGCTATATCAAAAACTGTATATAGATTGGAATGTTCTGTGTGTATTTCACTTATACTATGCATTGTGCTCTTTGTGCCGGAAATATGTAAACTATGATACATGTCGACTTCGTTCTTCTAAAGTGGGTTTTGGTTACAGAACTTCATACAACTGTACTTTAAAATTTTACATAGTTTTATTTTGTTTTTTAAAGTTCCAAGTCTCTTTCAATTTGAAATTTACTATAATATCGAACAGAGTAATACATACATAGGAAACACACTTACACATGAGAAAGTAAGCAGTATTTTTTGTTGAGAGATGTCCAGTGCTTGGAGGAAGGGGTCTAATACTACAAAACACTAAGCCTATGTAGTATTAAACCAATGTTATTTCGCACTCGAAAAGACGATAAGTAATTATTAAATACTGCTTCCTATATTGAGAGAAAAAAGGCAGACCTAGATTGTGTAAAAATGAAGTATCAGATTAAATCTTCAGGCTACATTAATCATTTTTCTACTAAGCAAATATAGTTTCGTTAACAAAGTTTATCAATATCAAGACACGGAGACGTTTTAGGGGATCAGAACCCGTTGGACTCCCTGTGTGGGTACGCACCTGTTTTCAAATCTAAATACCACAATATTGAGGTTCCTTTTCTTTCTGAAATATTTTATGAAATTAATAAAATATTTGCTTGCTGTCATATTTTACATAACATTTACAACAGAATAAAATAATTAATATATAGAACTAATTATAGTAGTGGTCATGATGGCTAAATGCTAGGTGTCCTTGATTTAATCCCAGACCAAATTGAGTTAGGGTTGCTTACAAGAGAAAAACTAAAGCTATCTCTTTTCGAAAAGTTGTGAAAGGAATGCCTCGTCTCGGAAAGTGTATCTTCCTCAATTGGAAGAGCTATGTCTCGTACCGTCTCTCTTCTCTAATGAGCAACACTATTTGTAGTGAAAAACACGGTTCTGTGCGTTCTCTTGAGGTAGTTGTTCCCTCTCACCTTCTAATCCCACCAGTTCTTTCATAATAAAAGCCAATCGCTTAAGGACAAAGCTGTCGGACAATAAGTTGAAAAGAGACAGAGAGATAGATTTTATATTGTACACAGAACAATTAAGAATCAAACAAAAGGAAGCTAGAATGTGGGTCTTTGTGAAGTTTTCATTATCACCCCTTGTAAAGGATACTGCTAATAAAAATATTTCAAATTTCTACAAGCCTTACTCAGCTTTTGTTTGAAGAAACTCATTGACTCGAATTCCAGACATCCCGTTAATAAAGCTTTCCTATAAATAATTTTCTAAAGTTGAAATCAGTCTGAAGTTACTTTCTCGTAACTGAAAACAATAGATGCACCGTATTTTATGAAAACTGTTAAGAGATGACAAAATTAATTACTGTACTTGAATTTGAAACGCTACTCCACTTTTTACACTTGCAGTCAGTTCAGTTGATGATATTTAGTCTATTGTGATTATAGGAGATTACGTGAAATTATTGTTGAAGGCTTTATAAAAATCGCTAAAGTAATTTGTGGAGTTAGTGCTCAAGATACGGTATCAATATTCGGCTGAATTTTCTCGTGTAATGCATTCAATCCACACCTGTTTATTATACTATTGATGTGTAACTTTAAGATAACAGTTAATTAATAGTAATCAGGCAGAAAATATAAGAAGATAAAACAAGAATATAACAAAAATAAGAAAAGCAACATTTCGTCGTCTGAGATTCAATACTGCGTAAGTAACATTTCATCAATTTTCAGGAGACCCCCCAAAAAAACAAACAAAAAGAAACTGTTTGAAAACTAATTTAAGCCTCATTGTACGCGGTGTTACTTTGAGGGAAAAACATTGCCATTTGTCGTGATATAGGTATGCTGCTTAACGAGATTGTGGGCCTGCTAAAAATTAATTATATACTATTGACTAAACACAGCGTTATACTTTTTCCTATGTATTTAACTATTAATCAGTGTCACAAAACACTATCAGTATAAAACTAATTTCAAGAGCACATCTTCTATTACAAAGTACGTTCCACAAACTTCTAGAATGACTAAATATTATACTTCTTTTCCTTCTCTAAAAGAAGGCATGTGCACCAAAACTATAGCAGATTCTGCCCTAACAAATATACTGATTCCAATGGTATCAAAAAAACTCAAATTCGCCAAAATTGGAGATACGTGGTGTTGAATCTCAGACGACTAATTCTAGTTTACTTTACTGTCTTGATGAAAAATTATTAACGCTGTTATGCTAATAAGTATATCTGTGATTTCTTGTGATTTTACTAAAAAAGGTATAAATGTCTACATATCAGATATCAAAGTTCTAGATTTTACTGTTAGTGGCGGCTGTTGAGGAAAGTCACATAGGTAAAAAAATGTAATTCTCTCGCTTCAATCTAAGAGAAGGAAACATAATTGATGTAGTAATTTTAGTATACAAGAATAAATAGTGTGCTGCATGCGTGCATACCTCAACATTCAGGTAAACGAGCATGTTGATATAGCAACCTAAAACACCGAATTTGCAAAAGAGCTATTGCATCACTCTCTCCCGTGTTTGGTTATTCTTAGATATCACTATGTAACATACATTTTGTTCTTGAAGTCTAAGTGTTATTTTCTATTAGCGTGTGTTGAAAGAAGACGGAAATGCTATATTATTTTAAATAAACTTTGCTTTTGTGACGTATAGGATGAGTTTCACAGCCATTCTTCGATTAGAATCGAAATAAATTACATCTAAACTTATTGCGAAGAATATGATTGATATTACAATGGTAATGAATTGTGTAAAAATAAAGTGAAACTTCTAGTTTAACATCCCACGATTATGTACCGATGCTGAACCAGGCGGAGATGATGATAATGAATGAAATAGTGGAATGAAGAAAGTAGAAAGAAATTCCGAGTAGAGCCACACACATTGTCGACAAACCAAACTTTTACGAACTGTTGTTGAACCAGGAACTCCACGCACCAGAGGTGAGTGCGATGCCACTGATTTGCCGTAACCCTCAATGGTATAAAAATTACAATCAATAAAAGTTACCATAATCTATTTTTTTTTTAAATTTTGATAATCAATATTATTCTTCTGCACTTATTGGAGTAATCTAATAACAACGAAATATCAGTACACGATATTGTTTTTAGTGAAAAATTTCAGTATGTTGTGCAATATTATTATTGTGTCAAAAATAAAATCATCATATTGTCTGATTATGAACAAAATTCAGTCAAAATCTTTTCAAGTGGTGCTGTAACCCATCCTTTCTGGGGTGAAGATAGTATGCTAGGAAGTGACCTCCCATGATGTTTTGTGCAAGGGTACTGATTTGCAGCCTCAACCGTGTTTCTATGCCAAGTTCAATAGTAGATCCTGCCTTTTATGAACTCGGTAATAAAAACACATAAACTGAGAGGCATGAATCGTATCTATGATTACTTCAATACAGGGGTACCCATTCATCCCCTCAAATGCTGAGCGCAATTCTTCCAAATTTACTTTCCCCTCCAAGAAAAGAGTAATAGAGGAGACCGGGAAAATTAGGGATAAAACCAAGTTAATTATTGTTTTGTTCAATAACTTTTATTCAATTTAGCACTACTAAAACATGTTTTATGTTAAAGTTCGTTTGTTAGCTTTTAATGAAAAATTGTATCCCCTAAAAAAAAAAAAAAGAAAGAAAGAAAAATCTCATGGACGCAACCTGGGCGCTATAATCAGCCTGTTGGAAATAGATTGTGACTGATTTCTTATTCAAGTTTCAATTTCATATGTTACAGGGTTTTCCATAAGTTTTCCGTCAACAGTGTGCTCTGCGGGCTAAATGGCCATAGTTGCCAAAAGCACAAAATTCTAAATCCTAAATCCTAAGTTTTGCGCCATGTCTAAACATGAACTGTGGGCACCTCTGAAAACATTAGTGGCAACAGGAACATAGCAACGAATACAAAAATGTACAGATGAGTCTTTCCCCTGCTAGATATCCATTCACGTCTAATTTTAGTCTCGTAGCAGGTTGTCTTCTGGTCTGAAATATGAAGCGGTAAAGAATATTGATTTGTGTGTTTCTATTGTATAAGTATCAACTGAGATACTAAACCCTTTAAACAGCACGAAATATCTGCTGTGTCGAAAGGGGAACACACAGTGAGTTACAACACAGCAATAATGTGGGTCCAAAAATTCAGACGGTGACCGTGACTATTGTTAGAAAAAGACTGTAGGAAAATGTCTCCATCAATTTGGAGGCGAATTCGAGTACAAACACTAATATGTTGACTGCCGAGGTGAGTACCTCGAAATCAACCATACAAAGAACATTTGCCACTATTGGCAAGATACAGATGCTCGTATTACTCCGCAAGATATCTCTCGTGAGCAGGCACAACGAAGTGTGTAATTGTGCAAACTACTGCTGAACAATCTCATGGGCCAGCGTTTCATTAAACGAATTATGGCATCATACGAAAATTGGGTATATTATCAGACTCCAAACACCAATAACAAATGGTTGGACCCAAGCCAGGACGCAGCACCTGTGATAAAACGGGATTGTGTATGGTAAATTTTGAAGGTTCTGTGCATTCAATACTTGTTACTCATGGTCATGCTGAGAACGCTAACCTATATCGTGAGCAACTGGAACGAGTTTATTAAGTTAATTACGAACATACAAACATTTATTCAACCTCAAGCGTCTGTTGGCGCGGCAGCAGAATGCTCCCTGTATAGGTCTCAAGTCAACCCGAAATTTCCAATCCACATCCAAAGTACAGTCCTGACTTAGCACCTTCAGATCACCACTTGTTCCGTGCAGTGACTCATTTCCTTCGTTGTAAAACATTTACCAATGAGAATGATATGCGACTTAGGGTACTAATGTTTTTCGACTCGAAGTCCGAGGAGCGGCATACACAGGACATTCGCAATCGGCGAAACTATGGTTATACGATACAGAGCACAATGGTTTGTAGTTTTTAGAATAAAACCTCTTCTACACTGTACACTTGCTTTTCCATTTTTCCGTATCGAGGTGGTGGGAAAATTATGGGAAACCTGGTAAATTACAATTTTTTTTTAACGTTTATGTTCTTATTCAATATCAAATGTTAAGTCCATACTAAATTGCGATATAGGTAACAATCTGTATTAACTTATTCACTGCTTTACATTTTTGTTGGGAATGACATATTTATACTGTCTCCTGTACATATTTATTGGCGCTAATTTGTTCAAATAACATGAATAAATTATTTTGTTACAAGTGAGGCTTCTTGAACAAGTTTATGCTGTTGAGAATTGAATCAAGCAACCAAGTTACTGATCAGATTTTGAAACTTTTTCAGTAAAATTCTCGTCCTGATACCTTATTCAATTTTTAAGATATTTTGCACCAACTGTTTCTGTAGTACGTATTGTCAATATCTGTACAATATTATATTTCTTCTTTTCCAGAAAGTACTAACGAAAATAATTTCCAAATATCAAAACAATTATTATAAGTATAACTTGTTATATATATATATATATATATATATATATATATATATATATATATATATATATATATATAAAGAGAATGCTTTGTGGCTCTCAGAAATATCTTTCAGATGGAAACAACTAAGAGAAATTGTTTTCTGCTATTTAAAAAAAGCGCTAAAATTCCTAGACTTGCTGGGAGAAATATGCGATTTTAATGTCCGTCCCTAAAGACTTATATTAGTACCTTTATGGAGTAGTGGAACAAAATGTTTAATTTAATTCATATATAAATTCATAATAAAACATATATAGGCTTAAGTGTGTTCCAAACGTCCACCATTCATCAAAGGCACATTCAACTTATTCTGCCGCAATAAGCACGGATTTATTTATTTGTTAGTTGTTTTTTTTTTTTTTTTTTTTTTTTTTAAGTTTAATAGCAATCACATGTGTGTATGTAGGACTGAGTGAGAGTGAGAGAGAATATTTTTGCACTCGAAGTTGGGATTTTGATTAAGTCATTCCACATCTGTGGGTGTCACGTTTCTCTATAACGGATTCTAGGTTTGAAAAGAAATCAGACAAGTGAAAAATGATGCAGAAGAAAGCCGGGGTAAATAGGAACAACCAGTCATTGGTGAAAACCCCCGTAAAATCCCTACGGAAACGTGATGTGATCTCTTCTTTTTTTCTTTCGGTCCTTCATCTCCTTCGTTTTTTCCTTTGAGCAGAAAGCCCGTTGCCATGGAGACAGCATATTGGAAACTGGCTGCCCTAGTACCCTGCAGGAATCTTGCTGCAACTCACTATTATCGGAAGGGAAGGCTATTGATGAACTTCAGAAAAAGAAGGAAATATCAGCCTATTTTCTCTCATTTCCTTTGGAGTACTACTGTGTTTACAAGAGTATAGTAATTATCCAGTAATCATACTCTATCTTTAGGAACTAAATGTTAGTTTATGAACTACTTTAGGAACTGGATGGCTAGTCTAGAAACTAGATGTTATATATACGTGAAGAAAAGTGACAATGTATAATCATATAACTAATACTGATACATTTCTTTTAGATAATTTTACTGGTTTAGCAGCATAGTGTATAGTCAACACCGATTTTTTAAACTTGCTTTTTAGTTGTTATCTTTATAATATTTTCAGCATAAGTTGACGTTCAATATTGGCGTTATTTTCTTTATGTGTCTGAGAGAACTGAAATCATATTGGTCCATTGTTCTTAAGTTACAGACAAAAGAATACATATGTTAGTATTAGTGACAGTACATTTACGTGAATTTCTTCGTAGATTTAAAGTTAGCATACCTGCTTTGAGCGTGGCAAACCGGGGTTCGATTCCCGGTGGGAGCTCATGTCGTTCAGTCTCACGTTAAGTTGAATCTCTACGTCTCATATTGCCTCGGTGCTGAACAGAAGGCTAAACTCCAAATCAACCAAGTAAATTTACTTGTAATCTGTATGGTGTGTATTTCCTATGTTACTTATGTACACAATGAAAATAATATAATTTAATTATTAAATAAGCAGAGAAATATTTTTTAAAAATGACACAGCCATGCCACATTAAATGAAACAGAAACGATTTTAATCGTATAGTGTCGTATCATTATTATATATTGCGTCATTTTCTGGTACCATATTACTAGAGTTACAGAGGACTATAATAAATATTGAACTCGTTATGACTAATTGGTTAGTGTTCGGTGCTGGAGATTGGGATTTACATTTCACATTTGTAGTAAGAAAGTAAGCCGGAAGTGAAACCAATTGATTGTAGAACAAATCAGATGATTTTACAAATCCGAGACGAAGTGTTTCTGGGAAGATTCTCATAGGCTTCGGATCCCACATTAAATTGTATGTCCACGCTTCATATAACCTCGCTAATGAACGGGATGATAAGCCCCAACTTAACCAACTAGACGAACTGTTCTCAAAATTCTGTTTTGCAAAGTTATAAGTTGTTCTCAAATATTGTTAATTTGAGATGTTAACGTGTTTGAATAAATTACAACTTCGTAATATCCTTCAATTTATTTATAGAGAAATAGTGCAACATAGGAGATGACCTGGGATTCAATACTTATTGAAACAAAATACCCCATTCTGTTTCTGAAGCTCAAATTTAGTTTGAAGAAAATCTTTCTGTATCTCGTAACGCTGAACGTAAAGTTCAGCCACTTCCCATTCATCTAATGGTTAGCGAGCATCTTTAGTGCATGATTCCTTGGTTTCATTTCCTGAGAGAGAGCATTACGGTGATTCGAGATCCACTTTAAACTGTAGTTCTATGTCTCATCTACTCTCGGATGTTTAAAAAAGACGATAAAATTAACTTAGCAAATAAAGATTTAAACAAGTTTATAATTCTGTAGTTAAACAGAACAGAGGTTTGTAAAATTTCCAAAATAAAATTTTATGAAACCCCTTCCCCATTAATAAAATAAATTACGAATTTATTTTTTAAAAAATTCCAATCAACTGCAGTAATTTTACACTATTGCAGGTACTGTTCGACAGTGGATTTTTTTGGCTTTTGAAGTAGAAAATGCAAGAGAATAAAAATCCATTCCGACAATTATGTATATGCTATATACTATTTAGCAGAATCTAATGGTTGTGCTAGTTCAATATTATGCCTAGCTTTAGTTCAAATCACACAAAACGAGTGAAACATCAATTGTTCTCTAATTTCGATGCAGATTGGAAAGAACATGAGTCGGTGTTTTCATCAATAGATTAAAGCATTTAGTTTTGATCTTTAAGTTAGAGACGAATTTGAGGTATAAGAAAAAATACTATCTCTCGGTTAAGGTACTTAGGAATTTGTGAACTAAGTTACGTAAAGCTTGTAGCCAAGTTGTACAATAGTATCCCTGAGTTTTCTCAGAATTGTCTCATATCCTCTCAGTATTCATTTCAGTTATTCTTTCATAGCCATTTACTTGCATAATCCGTCTATTAATCCCACCGAAGGACGTTCCATCAAAAATTTCATTTTCTACCAAATAACTAGGCAAAAAGTGGAACGAAATATGAAACAAAAAGAATTGTATCTTATTTCACAAATAAAGAAAAAGGACGAGAAAAAATATCTCACAATTGAATGCAAAATTGTTACTGATAATTATACACTTCAATGTTCTTATTACTTTGATCATATACATAAAATATTGAGGATCTCTTTATAACGTTTATTTCTATTACAGTTTTGTTCTTTTCTGATGTTTCTAACATTAGTGTTCATTTCAGTTAATTCCAATATTGGGTCATATAAGTTGGTGAAGGAACGACCAAATCTCTACATATTCTGATCTGAAGTGAATTTCTATCGTATCGTAAACAATATTCATAAGACAATCAGATTATGTCAGATTATCGCCATATATGGAATTGTGCAAAAATCAATATAAATGGCTTTCCAAAATTCAATTATTTGATCAGCTGCTTGGTTCGATTAGTTTTAATTTAATGAACAAATTTCACTGAAGCTTTTACAAATAATTTAATAGGAATTCTAAAAGATTTCTTATTATCACACTTTGGCACAATTGCACTGACCAATATAGTGGTGAAATCCAATATGTAGAACTCTTATTAGTAAGCAAGAAATTTCAATATTATTGAGTGTTATTTTGAGACCTTGAAAATAAAGATAGTAAGTTGATGTATAAGGATTTTTGCTTCCAAATATACAAACATTTAATTTCCTTTAGGAATTTATATACGGCTAACGTGAAAGAAACATTATCTGGTAATCTTCCGTCACAATTTCGGCAACATTTCATTTGTTTTTCAATTATTCTGTAATAAATACTAGAAAAAAGATGAAAATTACATATTTTCAGTAGTAACATCTTATTTTTATAATTAATGTAAGTATCTTGAAGAAGATTACATGAAAAGCCAATAAGATACAATAAGAATATTGCCTAAAGTGAAATAGCAGTATTGCTTCTGTTATGGGTACAATAATGCTAGTATATCATTACTTATGATTATAACAACAATCGACATAAATAAACTCTATGTAATTTTGAAGAAAGTTAGATTGGATTAGCCAAGAGTAATAGCGCTCTGTAAGGGTAGAGTAGAATTAAAAGACCCCTCGTAATTAAGTTTTGGAAGCTGTATATCGTATTAAATCATTTTGATGATCATTATCGTCATTCCTTACGAAAAATACTATATTCGCTATTACCTTCGATTCTAAGTTTCTTCAAAAACTTATATTTATTTTCTTCTCCGTGTAATAGTTAATAGACTTATTATTGTTTTATTCGCAACTTTCGTTCTAGTTTTCACAATGTGACCATCTGTAAGCAGGAACGTATTTACTAAAACTACTTGTGTAAGTTTTCAGCCCTCCAAGTAAAGTTCCTGTAATGAGTGCTGCTGGAATGTGATCAGTATACCAGTTGCTGAACGTTAAGGGCTGAAAACATTTACTTGCTCTGATATGTTAGAAACAGCTATTTGATGTTAACGGATACGGATTTGCGTCTTGACTCTGTACAGTTACGCATTTGTCTCTAACGTAACTCTAGTTCTGAAGTTTTGATGATCTGGGACTTACTGCAGAAGCTGTTGCAAGAAGCACTGAAGCATAAATGCCACTAGCTTGAAAAGCAAAACTTGCATTCGCAAGTGTAGCAGTTTCAATCCAAGCTTCATTAAATAGGTAGGAAACTTCATTTTGGCCGTTCTACGTATTAATGCTTTTAGTTGTCAATGCTCTGCCCATTCAACATGTTTCTGTAAGTAATATATAAAACACATAGCAAAATACATGAACTTTGATATTTCTTCTAGCCAAATAATATCGTAATCAAAGTGGATGTTTTGAATATTAAAATCGACAGTCATGTTCTAGGTAGCTTTTACTTATGGAAATGACGAACTTATAGTAAAACGTCATAGATCACAATATTTGTGACTTGAAATTTCATCAATAGCATTCTTATCAGGCTAAACATTTATTTAAAAGCTGCATTGCCTTTAAAATTACAATGTTTTAGGTAATTTGGGGACAGAAGTAGTATGGTGGTATATTATTCTATTGTAAACACTTACAACGTAACATCGAGCAAATATTCTATTCCATAACTGAAACTCAGAAAAATATAATAAATATATTGTATTTTTATGAAACATTGTTTAGTAAAAAACTAGAAATTTTCTGAGTCGCATTGCATAATAATATTAACTTAAATGGATAAGATAGTTTTACTAAGATTTTATGGTCGGAAACAAAATTTTCATTATTTATTAAATTGGGATTTTCTATTATATTAATAGCTTTTATACAATATTTTCTGAGACTAAAATTAAAGTAATAATTTGATTTTCTACCAACTTGCATTAACACAAGTAATTTAACTTTCTGTCAGCCTGGCTAGTTGTCAAACCATTGAAAACTATTCACATATAAAATGTTATTAATCTGGTGTCACATTCAACTACCAAGAAATCTCCAAAATATAGGCGGAAATATTAAATAAAAAGTGCCTTACATCAATCAGTTGGTTGCGACAAAAATACATTTATTTAAATTAGTTATTACGACAAAATTATCTGTTCTAATATGCCGTATTGATAATACAAATAACATTTATTTTATGGCAAATATAAACGAACCGACTAAGTGCTAATCATGGAACAAATATACCAAAATCTCAGTTGACGGTATATATATGTCTTACAAATAATTGATGGCAATTTACAAAATGATTTACACTGGATAAAACAGTATTGGGTAATGTTAACTAGAAAATCACTTTTTAATTATTTAAAACATTGTTTTACTTTAATCTTGCTAATTGTTTTCTCTGCCAGGCTCCAACGTTGCGCACACAGTTGATGGAAGGTATCGTTTGCTATACTGAAATGAATACTAAGTCAGAAATAGGTCACTACCAGTGAATATATGTTTTATTTACGCAGTGAGAGAAACGTCAAAATAGTGTTTTACTAAGTCCAAAATGAAGACTAAGTTAGAAGTAGGTCAATACCAGTGAATATATAAGTTTTATTTAGGCAGGGGGAGAAAAGTTATAATGGTGTTGTATTGCATCTGAAAAAGAATTATGAGAATAGAGTTATCACAGTCACAGTTTGACAAAGAGTTCCTGAAATTTTGAAATTAAAACTGAAAATAAAAATAATAATATGAATGGCGAAAGAGGCTTAGAGAAAAAGAAAATGATATTTTGAAGGTTATTGATTAAGAATGAAACAAATCGTGAACAAATTCCTGTGATTCATTACACTATATGAAGCAAAGCTATGTACTATAAGAAAGAATGATGAAAACTTTCTGGTAGTATCCAAAATGTGATTAAGAAAGAGCTAGAAAATTAACAGAGTAAAATTTAAAAATAAAAACTAACAGGAAATGTTAACAAAAGTTGGATAAAGAAGGACAGTACAGGTCAATGTTAACCCAAGTAATTTTAATGTAAAATACGAAACAATAACAAATTATTTGAACTAGCTACATAGAGAAAACTAGAAGTAATGTTTTAATAAACACATGCTTTGTAAGACATCTTCATAGTAACTCATATACATGCCGAAGCTGCAATATTTCTTGTTCTTGAAATTGATAGTGCAAAGTCACGGACACATGATTATATATTATGAAAACTATCATTCTTAAGTTATTTAGAATTAAAGAAGAGCAGTTAGCCCTTTGCTCCCCAAGGAATGAATTTATGAAGAGAAAGGAATGCTTTAATGAAATATATCTTTATTATGATACTAAAAGAAAGAATATTACAATAAAAGTTTGGAGCAACTACTACAACGTTGTCAAATGTGGTGGTTTTACTCTGAAATCACTAATCAATAACTGCAAATACATTTTTACTATATTTAAGTAAACCTATTGCTAACTATTTGATGATACTAGCAGAAATGCAGTAATATCATGATAATGCATATATTCCGGCAACTACAGGGTTGCCCAATGTTGTGGTTTATATTGCAATCACCAGGCCATATCTAACATTGCATTTTCTTGTGGTAGTACTGATGAAAGCAGTTCTTATGGAGGATTTTGTTCTACAGAGTCCAATATTGCAGGTATTGCACTTTGTTCGCGTTTGACGAGGCTCATTGGCAGTGCTACAGAATGCACATCTGCGAGATGTTCTTCTTACTGGCATATGGGAAGCTTTTGTAAATATTCTTACTACTGGAACACATGGCTTATGTTTACTGAGACATTATTTTATATCTCCTTGCCGGGTGTGTGGTGATTTTGGTGTTCTAATCATCACAGAAATACAGCAAGTTGGAACTGCTTCAAAGAGAATGGCTTCTCACACTGCTCTTTATAAATCAGAAATTTATAAAGAGCCCTCCCCTCCCCTCCACGCCCCTCCCCTCCATCAGAAGTGACATCAAATTTCCTTACGCTTTGTACAGTTTCCGAGACTGGAGAATATTAATTTCTATAAGAAATACAAATAAATATTCCAAGAAAATGTATGCATTCCAATGAAAATGATAAGACCTGCACGAAACAATGTATGCTGTAGCCCAGTAGTTTCAGTCTGAAACCACATATATTTTCAAAAGAATATAACATATTTGGGATAGATAATTCGAGAGAAACACTTACAGTATCAATAATAAGGAATAAAATATTCATATATTACCTTTCCTCATGAAACATTGGTCTCGAAAGAGGTAAAAAAAGTTGAATTTCTCCTATGACGCAAGAAAGCTGCTAATAACAACAAACTCTGAATATCAATTGGCGATACAGTTTCAGCACTAACGAAAATCCTGGGAATAATTTAAACTCCTGTCCCTAGATGCCTCGCAAAGGTAGTACTAGAAAGTGGTTTCATTCTAAAATCAGTGTGCTGCATGGAGAAATAAGTTTAAAATGTGGTATTACACTGAAACTACTGACCCGGAAAGGTTAGAATATTATTTAGAGGAAATCGGTTACTAAGGATGTGACTGAAAATGTCTTACAGCGCCAAATAAGGATGACCCTCATTAGAAGAAATTTGTGATGGGTGAACGACATTAATATAAGTAATTTTGTTTTACAGAAGATAAGCGGCAAACTATAATTCATAGTACACTCCTCATAGTATTAATTGATTTGAAAATAATAACAAAAAATATGGCATCAACGCCAATGATGACATAAAGAGGAGGAGGTTGAAAACAATTTTACCATTCTTTGAAACAATACGATAACGTTAAATATGTTCACACTTTAATTAAGAGTAAATAAATATATAATGCATATAAAAAGATATTCAATCCGTTAGAAAAGAGATCGTTTTAAATAAATTATCAACACATACTCATATAAAATAGTATAATTTGAAACCACAAAAATAATTAATTTTCTTTGACTAACTGTCAGTTAAAAATAATAAACAGAGACGAGGTTCTGAAACTAGTTTATTTTCATTTCAAGACTTGGATTCTGACAACATTAACTGTAAATATTAACATAAACAAATACATACAATGGATTAAATGTTAGTCTAGAATTGCTCCGAATGTTACAAAATTGAGTCACATTACAAGAGAGGTGTTGTAGCACTTGAAATGTTTAACTTAATCCTACAGAAAGTATGTAATCTTGCATATTGTTTAGCAGAAATATTTTGATTTTCTTAAAGTAAAGTGATACCAACAAGGATTATAACATTGAATATAGAGATAACAGAACTTTCTTTAATGGCACACAGTTTGTGGTTCTGTTTAACGTAGTTATATATTTCGTGTTATAGACAAGAAATATATGAGAAAGAATAAATTTGAGTCGCAAAGGAGGTACATATTGCAGACGTTTATTGTAGGTACATGTACAGTAATTAACTGAAAAAGTATATACCTCCTTCTAACAACGAGGGTTTTGTCAATACATAAAATGCCTTCAGTGAACTGGGTCCTGAGTTCGGTGGAGAGAGTTGAAATTTGAATGCATCACGTGATCCACATTCCACATAGAACAGTAGAATGACGTTTCATATAGCTTCTATGTTGAAAAGAGACGCTAAACTACAGCAACAACAAAATCGATGGAGACAGCTCTTTCAATGCAAAAATGTATTTTAAAGATTCTGCCCATTTTAGTGCATCTATAATCAAGTATGCCTATTTATTACAAAAACAGTAAGGAAAGTTAATGAGTTATTCATTGTTGTAAGAAGCTATGTGAAAAGCTCATTGTGCGAGAAAAGTAAATAAATTTATAATGAAAATGATTAAGTTTGGTTTTCGAGTTTAAAAGAGCAACATGATTAAGCTGATGATATTGTGATAAAATTCACGAAAGCAGTATCTTAACTTTCAAGGAAGTTATGAGCTTACACGATTGACGTAATGACTGCACGAGTTACTGAAACTAGTAAATTGTAACAAAGTAGTAATAGCAGTGGAGAAGTTGCAGAAGGCATAAAACACTGTTATGTAATAGTTGTCATGATCAATAAGGAGAATATGCCTGTTACCAACGCAATGTTATCACGTGTTGTGTGTTGTCTTATCAACTTCCGTACATATTAACAGTGCAACCATGAAAACATTTCAAGACATCTTCGGGTAAAGTGCCCATCAATATCCAAGAAGAGAAAGATTTACTCAAAAAGTACATAAGCCTATTCATATCGCACTCTGTCACGATTTTTATGATAAAATTCTACTGTATCCAAAAGCAAACACAAGTGATTGACAGGACCATGAAAGCTACTCAGCAAAATACAGGCAGTTAGCAAGGTTTCCTTATGGAAAAAAAATGAAAGCATACAAGTGTGTGAAGTGTGAAACTACTAGTAGCTTATCGTAGATATTACAATGTACCATAACTGATGATTTTACACCAAACTCTTGAGTTTCTACAATTTTATCTGATTTTTAATATTTTGAATTATTTTTCACCTAAAGAAGTAATGTTAAACAAACAGAACGAGAATGAAAAATTAATAATATACGCTCAAGTTATTCAATAAATTATCATTACCTTGTTGAAAATAAAGGAGATAAAATGTAGGTATTCGTCTTTAAGAAAGATGATACAGTTATCTTATATCTATCAGATATTACTAATTAAAGAATATCCATACTTTCTACGCTTACTTTTGATAGTGAACTCCATCGGGAACAAATAAGTATGCTAATGTATGTCAATTTTAATTATGCAGGAATATAGTAATTAAAATGTGCACAACATTCTGCACCATAAAATCTCAAGATGAATTTCTTTCAATACTGATATATATATATATATATATATATATATATATATATATATATATATATATATATATATATATATATATATATATATATATATATTTGGTCTAGGAATTAATTCGTGCGGGTGGACAAGAGATGGCGCAACGAACGGAGCGTCCCACAGTTCCGTGTATCCACACATGTGTTACAAACCCCTGTCATCGCGTATCGTTCGTAGTATAGGGCAGTGGATTAAAGCGTCAACAACACCAGTTTGTAGTTAAGTGAACATGGCGCAATTTGTGCCTGATAAAGTGTTTTTGCGGGGTGTCCTGCTGCATTACTTTAACATGCAGAAAAGTGCGACTGAGAGTCATCGTATTTTGGTGGAAGTGTATGGTGACCATGCTCTAGCTGAGCGAACGTATCAGAAGTGGTTCGCACGGTTTAGAAGTGGTGATTTCGGCTTGGCAGACCAAGAGCGAGCTGGACAGCCAAAAAAATTTCAAGACGAAGAATTGACAGCATTGCTCGAGCAGGATTCGTGTCAAACGCAGGAACAACTTGCATCAGCATTAGGCGTTGATCAAACAACAGTCTCCAAACGCTTGAAAGCCATGGGAATGATTCAAAAGATGTCACATTGGGTTCCACATGAATTGAAAGACAGAGACGTTGAAAGACGAAAAACCATTTGCGAATTGCTGCTTCAACGACAGAGCAGAAAGGGGTTTCTGCATCGAATTATTACGGGTGATGAGAAGTGGATCCATTACGAGAACCCTAAACGAAAAAAGGCCTGGGTGAAACCAGGTGAACCAGGTCCATCACAACCAAAACGAGATATTCACTGTGCAAAGGTTATGCTGTGCATATGGTGGGATATGAAAGGTGTGGTGTACTATGAGCTGCTGCAACCGGGTGAAACTATGAATGGAGAACGTTATCGACGACAATTAATGCGTTTGAAGCAAGCTCTGGCCAGAACACGACCAGAATGGGAGAACAGACATGATAAACTTATTGTTCAACATGATAACGCTCGCCCACATGTCGCAAAACCGGTCAAAACCTATTTAGAAAATGTCGGATGGGAAGTTTTACCCCACCCGCCGTATTCACCAGACGTTGCTCCTTCGGACTACTACTTGTTCGATTGCATGAACAACGATTTGATTGGACAGCGGTTTACTTCTTCAGAAGATATCGAAACATGGGTCTCTGACTGGATCGCTTCCAAGGATGAGGACTTCTTTCGCCACGGAATCCGTACATTGCCTGACAGATGGGCGAAAGTGGTGGCTAGCGATGGACAATATTTTTCTTAAGGTATTTATGTATTTTGTGTTTGTACTACAGCTTCAATGTGTGCGTACCAACCGCACGAATTAATTCCTAGACCAAATATATATATATATATATATATATATATATATATATATATATATATATATATATATATTCTGATTAATTGTTTGGTATGTTTTAACAACAGAAATAGTAACGCTACCTTGACTATATATCTCTTCCATCGAGATAAAACTACTCGTATATATGACGAAAAAGAATTATTTATTCATTAAGACAATTTAGAACAATTTTGATTTTCAAAAGATACACGGTAATATTATCAATATTTACCATTACTAAAATATACTAATGCTGGGTCTACTTTTATTCCTTACTTTATACTTTAGTTGATTCTTTCTTTCTGGAATGTTACTGGTCCAAAATTGTTAGAACACTCAAAATTAAGCTTCGGAGAATATAGAAGTTCGAATTAATTTTGTCTAGGATAATCCATACTTCATGTTGGTTTTCTTTAGTATTTGTTTCAGAATATGTTTGTTTCCAAATCTGTCCTATCGAAAGTTATGTGTTCTTGTAGCGTTAGGAGTGTGCAAACCTGGTATGCTTTCAATCATAGGTAATCATCCAAGAAACTAGTAAGGCTAGAAACGTATTATGAAGTTTTTACTTTTGCTCTAATTGTTGTGAGATAATTAATTCTGAATGGTAAGAACTTAATGTTGTGTTTCAAAATTATCAGAAATTATGTATATATAAAAATTAATTTTTACTTCTCTTGTAATCAAGATCTAGGACGGAGGTAAATAATCGACAGTTTATAACAGAACACCTCACACATTAAAGATACATATGAGGTTTCCCTCACTTCTAACATTTTCCAAATTATTGTAAAAATCTAAAGCTAATAACGATTTTTCCATAATCTTCTAATAATTACAAAATATTACTCAGTATTGTGGTCAGTGTTTTTGAGATTGTTCTTCTTGTTTAATTCGTCATTTAAACCTATGACACCATAAGTCATTAGCTGAGTATTTTATTTTAAATTAGAGAACATATTTCTAATACCAACTATTTTAGTAATTATTATTTTCTAAGTGCTCTATAATTAATTAGGGAAAGGTTAGTTTTAACTATTGGTTTCCTAATTGTTTCGATACATGTCAAAAAATGACGTTGTAATTAAGGTAATTTCTAAATTTTACATTAGAAATAAATATTATTATCCGAACTAACATTTTAGTTTATTTGTCTGAATTATTACATTGAAGAACGCTTTGTTCAGCAAATGACTATTACCATCTTAAGTTTTAGTTATTATTTTAAAATGCATACTTCCCTTGCTATTACATTTTAAATAATTGACCTAAACTTATAAACAAATTTCAATCTATTTATTAAGATAAATGTCGTTAAAGCTAATCACGGATGTGCGTATATTTATGTACGTTCGCCTATGGCTTTCCTTCTGTGAAACGAGCCAAACAAAATGAAGGTGATGAGATGTTGCATGAATCTAAAACGGAGGTAATAAAAACAGACAATATGTGAAAATTTTATGGTTCTGTGTTGTCGTATTCCGTAATAACAACAGACTCTGCTGAAACTTCATAATCGTCATTACCACTTACGAAGTTATTCACATTGGATCTCGTTTTCTAGAGTTAAATAATGAATAGTTAGAATGTCGGTTTGTTATGGCTTCGTTATCTAATTGCAAGAACTTGAATTTTTTATTGCTCTGACATGAGATTAGAGAATAGCTACATATGAAGAATAGAGTTTAGTGCATCACCAGAAGAAGTAACAAGTTGATTTCACGTTAGACATTTATATTTTATTCGTATGTTAAAATTATTCGAGCCAAAATCTAAATTATAGAACGTAATACAACATGTAGATTAATTAAAATGTAAAACTTTTGATAATGTATTATTTCAAACTGCTTTCAGTTCACATTATTGTGTCATCTGCAAATTGTTTATAATAAACTTGCTTATTTTGTTGAAATATTTATTTGTAAACACAAACTTGAATCATCTAGTTAAATTAAGTAATAAGGATCAAACTTAGCATACGAATAATCTACAGTAATACACTTTGTTTAATTTACAATGCGTACCTTACATTTAAAACATGTTTTACTTGCACATCAGTGTAATCAGAATTTTACTTCGTAGTCATGACTGAAATGCTTGTAATTTATTTTGTTAATAGCCTGGAAAGAATTATATGTCTGCCAAATTAATATAATTGTGTATCTTTTCCTAAATAAATAGAATATATTGAAATGAATATGTTAGTTTGAATGACACTAAAATGAAGAATGTCTGTATGTACCTTTGTTGAAATCAGCGTAATGTATACATTCATATAAAACTCCTTATGCTATCTCACGCTGTAATAAAGATGAATAATGTTAAAAAGTTCATTCTTATATGATGAAAACTCATTCAATTGTGTATTTAGGTACCTAGCTTTTACTGATTTTTCTTCATATTATATAAGAGTCATGAAAAACAAACCTTCTTTACCTTTCCCTTTTAGGATAATAAAACTGGTTTCCTTCCCTATGTCATTTCATCCGATTTCAGATATTAAGTACGTTTGTAATTCTTTACATTGAATACGTGGTCTAATTTGCATATGTGATATAGATTTTATGCTCATTATATCCTATGTCTGACAGTTCCGAACAAAAAACACACAACTTTTATTAAGGAAAAATCTTTCATTATACAAAATGTGATATATTATATTAGTTAAATAGCATTACATGAAAAAGTTATGTTATTCTTAACAGAATTTGCTCTATATTTGTAACAAGTACTCAATTATAATTTTAATATCCAGTATTTAGACAAGAAATTAATCTTCCGTACTTCTTGTACATAATATAATATTCATTTGATGCTTATATGCGAAATCACAGTCAGTATCTTCAAAATAAGCACAGCAATTTATTTTAAAATATAATCACGAAAATTGATAGTTGAAATACACTCATAGATGCGAGGTTAAGTATTAATATTTTAGATCTTTATTTATCTGGCGGCCTACATGTTCATGGCACTCTATTTCTATGTAAACAAGTGAAAACTATTGTTCATAATAAACAAAATTAATCCTTAATTAATAAATTTTCCTGGTGAAATACATTAAAACTTTCGCTGTGTTGTCATGGTTATACTTTAGTGTCAAAACTAGCCCATTATTGCACTAATTATACAATAAATTAATTGGTTTTGTAAAAATATAAAATTAACCTTGTGTTTAATGTTATCACTTCTCGTACGTAGTGAACTAAGCTGGCATATTTTTTTTTTAATTTTGTTTCTTGTAATATTACGATTGTGGAGCCAGTAACTTTGTTAAGTCGTTATGTTATGCAACATGAAATCAGATATTTCTTATATAGATACTTTCTCACTTAGATCCGCTATACATTATTGTGATGCAAGTTCTAAGATATAACTAGACAGTATATACACCATTACGGAAATCTTTGGAAAATTTAAGAAAACGCCGCAGGAATATGAAACAAGGTGTCAGAAAAGGAACATAAACGGCGTTGCTGCACATTATGCCTTACAGAAGCGCGCCTTCGGTGTACGTAGTTCCAACTTTGATTCTTCTTGAGAAAACGTGGAAATTTGGACGCATTGCAGTAGTTCGGATTCCACCTTGTACCTTAGGTCAAAGTTTCATATAGCCTCGCTGATAGAAGAGATACTAAAATCCAATCCGTCCATCAGTAAGTTATGATTATAGTGGGGAAGCACAACCCTGAAAGGTGTGATTTTGTATTCAATAATAAACTCCCTTACTATGAATAAAGTAAATTTTGAGACTATATAGTTTACCTGTATAATTATTCAATTTGACTTTAGCCGGAACTTCAATACCCTTCTCCTTACTTTAATACTTTCATTGGATTATTGTAAATAATGGTTATTTAAAAAGATAAGTACATCAGCAAGACAGGAGAATATCCTATTTTTGGTTTATGACTAGGGTGTTTTTACAGTAAACTTACAAAATTGGACTCCAGCACTTTTTCCCAAAATTGGACTCCAGCATAAAACAATATATTTATTATTTGGGAATAAGTACTATCTTTTCTTAACAGACGTATAGATTTCGATAGTTTTTAAAGTTAATAATTTCTATGCTATTTGAAAACATAATAATTTATTTATATAAAAATACCAATTAAAGCTATATTTAATCCGACATAATTAATATGTAAACAAAACGCTATAATTAACAATATTATTTCATAATATTACTTAAGAAACTTTGTTTAATTTAGTTTAACTTCATTTAATATGCCCAAGAGAATAGTTATTCCCGCTAAAACAATAGTTCATGGTAGTGTTACGATTTTATTATTATCTAAACGAATTCATTCCACTTCCGAACACATTCTGTCAACATTTGACCTAAATCTTAAAGATTTCAAACACAACTTTAAAAATATTCCGTGACAGTAATTTACATAATTTTGCAGATCAATTTTCTTTTGTTTTTATAATAATACAAACATAGAGGAGTTTATATTATTGTACCATATAACCAATATTATGGGTTATATTCATTATTGTGTTTATAATTTAAATTGCATTGCATTTTTAACCTCACATAATTTACAGACAATTATTATTATTTTTCAGAGAATAGTTAATGATGATTCATAATACATCAAATCACCATAATATATTTTATGTGAAAAAATAAATAAAACTGTTTATAATTTTCTTGAACTAATTACAGTAAAAATCTTAGACTTTAAATTGGATTAATATCAACAATTATACAAAATATTTTTTTAATGTGGTTTAGGTAATGCATATTTTAATTTATTAATAATTTCCTTCTATATTTAATTTGTTAAATGCCTTGAACATCACCATTATTTCCTCAAACAAGCCATCTTCATTGAAAATGAGAGAAATATGTAAAATGATTTTCACAAAAGAAAGCTAAATTATTTTACTATTCTCTAGAGGGATGGTTCCCAACCGGTGTGTAATGCAGTCTAATAGAGTGTGTCTCTAAATTTTAGAATTTAAAAATCACGAAGTATTTATGAATTAGGTAAAATCAAAGTTGAGACAGGCTGTACCAGCAACATTTTTAACTGAAGCAATATTGGTCAGTATTATATAGTTACTACTTTGTAGAAAGTTATAGGCTTACACTATAGAATCTACTGTATATTATTATTATTAAACAAGTGCGTCGCGATGTAGTAGGCATTCAGCAAAATATTTCGCTATTGAAAAGGTTGGGAACCAGTGCTATAAGGAGTCTCAAAAATGTTAGCAGTCTCTGAAAGGTTAGCAAGTACAAAAGTAATATTTTAAAACACAAGGGATTCCAGAGCAAAATAGAAAAATCGGATACTATGTGATACTTCTCATTTCAGTCTTATGTGATGATACTTTCTGTCATAAACTGCTTCCACAACTGCAGGATTCAAAGAGCTGTAAGATTAACTAGATTCAGTTGTTTATTTATTTGAATTACATGCAATGACTGTGTGTATATTTACAGAACTGTAATAATTACAGAAATTGATCTAAATAATGAAATAATATATTTATTTAACTTCAATACATCGTGTGCATATTATAAAGATGAATAATGTGACTATATGAGGAGAAATGATTTGAGCCTTCTTATGTACCATACCGATTATGTTGTATTCAGTTTCAAATATATTAGAATTTTAGGGAAAACACACTTAAGCAGGATTTGTTGATTGAATTTACGAATGAGACAATTGTAGTAATTTTATATAAAAAAAAACGCTGTAAGAGAAATGAATTTATTGCATGGTTTATAAAAGTGATCATACCATTCACATGAAACTTTTGTCAGGTACAACGAGGACATGTTCTGCCAAGCATACGAACTCCAAGCCATATGATTTACCAAGCCATAATGAACGGTTAATAATAAACACTTTGTTATATGGCTCAAGGCGAGGCAAGTTATCAAACATAAATTTATTACATTTTATAGGAATGTTCCTTTCTTTCTATACCACTATAAAATAGCATAACACACCAAAGATAAATAATACAAAAATAACATTTTGTTAATTTATCTTTTATGTGTCTGTATATAATAAGGATAAGAACTTCAGGCATTCTATTTCGATTGTGTTTCTGTACATGTTACTTTGACAACATTAAAAAAAAACTTGTATTTAAAATGATTAGGAACACTATCATAAACATGTAGACAGATTATCAAGTAATTATTCAAAACAAAGTTTCAAAATAAGGTAGACAAAGTATTATTATTATTATTATTATTATTATTATTTTAAATTTTCAAAATAAGATAATAGTTATAATGTTCTATTATAATTAGATAATATCGGTTTTGACACTCAGATGTGGAATAAGTACTAGTTTAAATGGTAGCAGTTATGTAGCTTTGTTTCAATCCAACAACCATGTAACTCATTACCACAGGTCAACCCCTTTCCACTGCGCTCAGCATTCAACTCGTTCAGTCTCGCCGGGGGAGCACATTACTGCACCGTTAATGTCGAGAATTTCATGCTCTCTACAGGGCCACATGTTGTTTCTTTTGCTCTGAGCTCGGTTTCTCTACCTCGCGCTCTCTCTCCCACTTGTAGATCAATATTGGATGCTGGCTGGACCCAAGAGCATTATCCCATTCTGTGTTGTTTGCATTTTTATCCTATCTTTCTCTTTCTTTCTTTTATTCTCTGTATATATGGACACTTGTGTGGGACTACTTTCACTGCAACACTTCAGAATTTCGCAATATGTAATATTTCCATGCAAGTAACATTGTTCTAGTTTTTTTCTTTCTTTGTTTTGTTTTGTTGTTTCGTTCACCAGTGCAACATTAAGTTTTCCAATATAGATGCTGTTTGTTCTTTTTCTGCGAACTTTTTACTATCAATAAAAAATAGAATTTCAAAAAGCAGGGGGATAATATACACAACCTGTGAGTTAGACTAAATTACGTAATCTGATTTCTGCAACATCAGTACGTATTTTCCTGAAAAGCCACTCTGAACATTGTTCAACAAACATGTTCTCAGCATACACCGCACATAATTATACCATTACTCCTATTGTATGTATGCACATTGTTGCAATACTAATTATTGCATTACTGCAATCCTGATATTTTCAAGATTGACTAAGTAAAGGGGGCTTCGTCACTAGTAAAGATAATAGTATTTTTTATAAACAGATAAATATAAACGACCAAGCAGTAAATAATTTAATTAAATACATCATTTTCGCGTGCACACAGAGGTTATTAGCCCTTGAAAGAATGCAGAAAGTACAGTAGAGTTCCGGACACTCGGTCTAATTTGGACCGCAGGGTGACCGAGTTTGTGAAAATACCAGGTTATTGGGAATGAGTTTTAGCAAAGAATAACTACAAGTCTGTAATCAGAAAATATAGTACTGTACTTGCATGTATTTGTTGCTTGAGAATACAACAGAGAATAAGCTGCCCAATTACCCTTAAAGAAAGGAAAAGTAAGTACTTTATAAGGACTTAAAACCTTTGTTATACTTGAAAATGACAATTAATGAATACACACCATACAGTAATTTATCTGAAGACAGACCTCCGAAAAATACCCGACAATAACAATGACCGGGTCTGCGAGACGGGATTTTCGTCCTGTTAGGTTGTGGCCCAGTTATCCGGACTGCCGGATTATTGAGTGCTGTTTTAGGGACTCTACTATATTAATAACTTTGAAATAAGAAATGTAAAATAATAAATTAGAATCTATCACTCTGTTGTATGAATTGTTTGAGGTAATTTCCTTCTTTTTATTCTCTATGTCAAGTATGTCAAGTATGTTAAAATGATTTACGTAATGAAGGAGCAAAAATCACAAGGCATCTCCGAATGTATAGGTATGTCCTATAATGATCAACATGATGAACTTCTTTTTGATAAAAGATTAAAAGTTAATTGACAGTCAAAATATCAAAATCTCAAACCAGAAGTTGGTATTTGTTGTTCGGTGTGCAAGCCAATCTGATCAAATCAAATATACAACTCAATATCTTAAATATGCCCTACACCGCTAATATACATGTCCTATACCTATTCCGCCTATACAGTGTATATGGATTATATTTATGAGAACACTTAGGAGTGAGAAATAGTAATTGGCAAGGAAAATCACTATAATAATAACGTAAATGATTGTGAAATATATATATATATATATATATATATATATATATATATATATATATATATATATATATATATATTCTACTAGCACTAATTTCAACATAAAGAACTTAAAGTTCCATATTGTTAACGTACAGTATATTCATATTAATACGATGTAAGTGAATACTATGGAACTTTTGTAACGGAATAGTTCAAAATCAATATTCAGAATTAAAGATGATAATATCTAGCTATAAACATAAACATTTTGCGAAGAGAGACCAATTAACAAACCTATAACTAAAGTTATATGATAGAAATAACATAAGTATAGGAAGGATCATTACAGTTCAATCGTTCGTAAGAAAAAGCACTGTCTGTATGCAGTTATACATTCTTCAATGTCTCATTTGCTTTTACCAAAGTATTTTAAATCCCTGTGGCTTGATAATGTCTGCACTTTTGTGCCTTCGTCGCTCTAATTCTGTATATTACTAATCTGCTTTTGTTGTGTAAGCATTCTTGGTCAACAATGAACATTAAAAGTCTCTAAAGCATTAGGAGAGGAGTTTAATTCCTCAAAACATACACTTATAGCCACAATATTGGCCTAAATGGTGAAATATTCTCAAGTCACACGTAGAAGAGAATGTATACGAAGACCCCACAAGAAAACTTTAAAAAACAGAAGAAAGAATCTTAATATTTATTTTGTTCATTATATGTTCAAGGAAGAAGCACTCTGTTGTGGTTAAAGGTTAGCATCTTTTTTCAGCTAAGCGTTCTCTAAGCGAAACACCCTAAGCGTTTAAATTTCATAGCTCTGCCAGTAGGGATCGAAACTGGGAACCCATGCACCGAAGGCACTCACGCTAACAATTAGACTACCAGAGGAGTTAGAAAAGCCTATCCAGTATTTGATGTTTGCAAGTCTTGGAAAGAAACAAGAGTAATTTGTATGTAAATATGTAGTAAGTTCGTAATTTAGAATCAGTTTCTGTAGGTAGAACTAACCTAGGAAGAGGGTAGTATAACTGTTAGTATGTGCCAATTTCGCGCTATGCGTGTGGTGCCCAAAGAGATGTGCCACTCCTCTGCATCCACTCCCTGTCCCTTTCTCTTTTTCAAGTGAAAATAGAAAATTCTTCATGGAGTACAGTATTTAAGTAATAAGGAGACGGATTCCAGAAAAGCACATTTGAGGCATAAAGTTCATCCTAACCTATGTATTATCTGTTTCTTGTAACAAGAAAATATCAGACAACTTCATTCGTACATTTCAAGAATGGTTTCTCTCAATCATGTTGGATTTTTTATATCCTTAAAATCAGGGCCGTGCTGGGATACTAACAAGGGCGGTGGACAAGTCCACGAAAAGGGCGGTCATGCAAACGTGAATACGTATTATACATATACACACACATATATATATAGTGTAACTTAATTAATATAGTAAACATCAGGAGGAGATTCCTATCTCCGAGATGAAACGGAGCTATGACCACCCGAAAGTTTTCGGAAAAATGCAAAAACAGCTATACTTGAAAACAAAATGTCGGATCGAAATCGGTTAAAAGAGAATGTCCATTATTTTTAGTCGTAGATTCCAATAGTGTATAATCGAACGTAGTGCAGTGGCGGTACAAGTGTGACTCCCAAAGAAAGTGGAATATTCCTTCGAGTATTTTATCAAACATTCAATGAGGAAAATGAACACCAATCAAGCACAAGATTTCAAACGTAATAGTACATCGTTCAAATTAGAACACTTAGAATTCGAAAGAAAGAGAGATATACCAGATTGTGTTTGATCTATTTTGTCTCAGCACAGAATAAATTCTCGCAAGAAGAACTTAAATGAATAGAAGTCTTTTAACGCATCACAGTTATATCTTCTTGGCTAGTGGTAACGAATGACAAATAAATGGCTTCTTGTCCAAGTTAAGGGTGTGTAAAAGTGGAAAAAAATAACTTTGATCCAGATTAGATGTTATAACGACAGTGCATAAGACAGTCAGGTGGCAAAAGATCACGTGTGATAAACGAGAGTACAAGGGATTCTTCATATGACAACAGTGATTCCTACAAATTATGTGAATACAATTTGGGCGAAAATACTGCATTAAACGATTTCGTCTTCGTAATACGTAATTCCGTGGAAGATAATAATTCCGAGCACAGAAGCAATGAAACTCGATGAAACACAAGATGTTGCGCGTGTTGCACAATGATACAAAGAAATACAGCTTCAAACTACTGTTTTATTCTGTTTCGTACAAAGTAGGGCAACTGTGAAATACTCAGAGGTACCTTGAATATTACGTGTGCAATGCGGTTTGTGTACACGAGACAGTTGTGAAAAATAACAGTTCACAGTCTGATATTGTCGACCGTTGACCGCGTTGCAAAAATGACATCGACGAAGTATTTTTTTCCGCGTGCGGTCAAACACATCCGAAATTTCGGAGATGATTATTAACTCGAGCAACAAGTTCTTCGGCTGTCGTGGCTGGTGTTGTATACGAAAGCCGTTTCAACCCCTCCTCATCAAAGAAAAAATGAAATCGAGTGGCGTGAGGTAGGGTGAACGAGATGGTCATAACTCACGTCCTTCTCTCCAATCTTACAATCTGGGAACGTTTCATTTAGGTAGGTCTGCATATTGCTGTCAAAATGTGCAGATGCACTGTCATGCTGGGTCTTATGTTCTCACATCTGCTGTCTTATGTTCAAGGGCACATGTTCTAACAATTTTGGGAGAGCATAACGTAAAAATAAGATACGTACTTCCACATAGGCGGGCCGGTAATAAATAAGGTCCTACCACAAAATTATCCAACATACCGAACCGCATGCTCATACTAAATCTCTGCTGCTTATCATTCACAAGAGATGTATGCGTATTTTTACATCCTACATATGGCTACTGCTACAGGACTGTCTCTGATCATTCTCAGTACGCTGTCTTGTAGGGGAAATTGAAGAGAGCCTATCTCTAAGGCGAATATGGAAACTTGGAAAAATACAGGAAAATATAATCTCCTTTGAGGGTCACTGAACGCCTCGTCTCTGGGCTACTACCTTTTGCTTCTCCATAAATGAGGTGCATATCTGCCAGCTCGTGGACAAGGTTATCTGCTATTGCGCAGCACGTACAGATTAACACAATCAATTTTACTTAAACACCAATGTCTACGCTTTTACACGACCTTGAATACCTGGACATAACCCTCTACCGTTGAATTCAACACTTCCTATCCTGTTATACAGCAATCCCATATGTAACATTACAACATTGGACTTCCTCACAAGTTGCGTAGATGCCTACATAGCCACGCAAATTGACGGCATTCCACAATAAAACTGCAAGGCAGCCTTCTGCAACTTACTCGTAATTAATACACAAGGGACGGTAGTTCCGTAGTGTGCGACCAAAGCATCAGCCCTCAGTGAAAGTACTATGAGATACGTACGTGCTGCTACGTGTACGCAAAAATTCCACATTCTATTTCCTCCTGTTTATTCCATCCAGCTCCGAAGTACATTAGAACGTCGAAAAAGATCTACCCTCATTTTTTGAATGTAATCCCAACGAGCTTTCTTCTAGAAAATTTCTCCAGCAATGAGAAAATCAAAATATAAGTTTGCTACGCTAGGACTCTATTTTGGTATATTCACAATAACAATGTAGTTTTTCGTAGCTCAGGGGTAAGGGGCGGTTTGCCAACTCCAAGGGAAAGGAAACGGCCCTCGAAAGTATCCCTGGAAGAAGATTCACCTAACAGATAAGTCAAATATACTGTCCCAGTACATTTCTTTGTATCGTTGTGCAACGTGTACAACATCTCGTGTTTCGTCCATTTTTGTTGCTTCTTTGCCCAGAAGTGTCATATTCCACAGAATTGCATATTACGAGGAGGAAACCTTTTAATGCAACTTATTTTAGCCCAATATGTATTCACGCAATATTTAGGAATCCTTATGTCATGTGGAGAATCCCTTGTACCCTCGTTCATCACATATGATCTTTGCATTTTTTTATACTACATGTTATGTTTCTTTACATGCTGCCTGACTATCCTATGCACAGTCATTTTAAAGCTAATCTGGATCAAAGTTATTTTTTCCATTTTCACACACTTGTAACTTAGACCGGAAGCCATTCATTTATCATCCGTCACCATCAGCTTAGAAGATATGACTGTGATACGTTATAGACTTAGTTTCATTTAAATTCTTCTTCCGAGAGTTTATTCTGTGCTGAGACAAAGTAGATCAAACACAATCTGGCATATCTCTTTTTCTTTCGAATCCTAAGTGTTCTTTTAACTTGAAAGATGTACTATTATTGTTGATTGTTGAAATCTTGTACTTGATTGCTGTTCATTTTCCTCATTCATCGTTTGATAAAATACTCAAAGGAATACTCCAGTTTCTTTGGGAGTCACCCTTGCGCCGCCACTGCATTATATCCGACTGTACACTATTGAAATCTACGACTAAAAACAATGGACATTTTCTTTTACCCGACTTCGATCCGACGTTTTGTTCTTGAGATATGGATGGCTGATTTTACATTTTTCCGACAAATTTTCGGGTGATCAAGGCGCCGAAAGGAGACACTTTTACATCCAGGTTGGTGTATACCTTTCGTTTTATCTCGGTGTCAGGAATCATCTCTCGATATTTGTTATATTAATTAAGTTAAACCCTGTATACATATGGGCGCCATTTTATGTATTAAAAACACCAAATTTGTTTAGTAAGGTAAATAGCTAAACTGGAAAAATTTTCTTACTAGAGAAAAACTTTTTAATTCTTGTGATTTTTATTTTTTATTTTATTTTATTTTTATTATTTTTATTTTATTTTATTTTTTATTATTTTTTTGTCAATCAATATAGCTATAAAAACCAGGCACTGATTAAAAACTTGAATTATTTAAACTGCGCAATATCGATTGCGTTTAGCTTCTGAAAGTGTTTTTTTGGTAATAAATGAGTAGCAGTACGAAATACTTCTATATTATCTTACCAAGTAGACCTACATGTTAATTGCTTTACTGGCTTTATACATACTTTTTGAAACGTAATTGCACTCTTAAGCTGTTCTCTGCCAATAGCAACTGTATAAATGTATGATACAAAACTGGTATACAGAAGAATTTAAAGAATTTTTATAATGTGATATTTCGAATTTCCTATACAGAACTGATAATACAGAAGAACAACTAAAACCACTTATAATGTGATGCTTTGCAGGGCGCTCTATGCATAGGGCGCATTGTACCCTTCACAGGTTCTTTACCAACAGTAATAGTATGTATTTGTACAGAATTGTTGCTATACAGAATAAATAAAACTTTTTATCTTTGTTGTGGTTTCGCAAGGGCGCCTTACGTAAAGGGCGCACTGTACTCTTCACGGGTTCCTTACCAACACTAACAGTGTGTGTTCATTGTACAGAATTGTGCCGTACAGAAGAAAAAATAAAACAATTTGTTTTTGATGTGGGTTCGCAAGGGCGCCTTATCACGGGTTCTTTACCAATAACAACCTTAAGAATTTACTATAACATAATTTGAAACGTTATTTAGGTCTATAATGTGATGTTTTGGAGGGCGCACCGGGACATGTCCCGGTGTCCCGGTGGGCCAGCACGGGCCTGCTTAAAATGTATAGTTAATCAATCTCAGCCTGGAACATAATTTTAAAACCAAAATCTTAAGTATACAATACTATAAATCTAAGGGGACAGAAAAACGTTTAAAATTCCAATAATATAACTCATTTAATACTTTTGACTTTAAATTTTAAAGATATGTGTGTTTACTTTTCTTAAAATCCATGAGGTGTCGTGAATAAATTTTCATATTTTAGTAAAAGTAACACGTACAGACATACAGTAACAAATATTATGTTTTCCTCAATGTGGTTCACAGATTCTGAAAGCATTTATGAACATGTTCCTCGCAACTTCTTGAAGCGTAGCAATTGAAATATCCATTTGTTTCTGATCCGAAGTGCCGAAACTATGAAGACTTACTTTAGTGCAGGTTTGTTTCACATCAACCCATTTTAAGAAAATTGAAACTACGCATGTGCTCTTAAATCTAATAATGATATTCTAGTTTCTGAAATAATAATAATATTTCAAAGTCTTCCGTCATTAAATGCTAAAAAGAACTTTCTTATCATAAAATTGGTTAATTTCAAACTGTATGCTTTATGGCATGCATATTTCTACTCTCTTTCCTCTTTGTTGTTTTCCAAGAAGAGGAAATATTTCTCACGAATAATTTCTTCTGAAAGAAAAAAATATTTTAAACATTTTCTTTCATTTTATGTTCATTCGCATAAACATATTTCTCTATAGAGAGTACGTTCCTATGTGAAAATATTTTTATATATGGGAGAGTGTATACTGCATTGCGGGAAGCATGAAAAAGACCGTTTATTCTTCATGCGTGTAATTTATCCAGTGAAAGAAGTCTGAAATGGGAACAGATATGGGAATCTAGGAAATATTTTTTTTTTGTTTTTTCTATGTTTAATGTTCTTGTATTGCATTTTTCTCTTACGTTTTTCAGTCAATGCGAAAGTTTTTCCAACAGGAAAATATATATGAAAGAGTATTCTAAACTTCAACATCTATGTTAGGAGCATATATATTTTCACCTTTCTCAGAAGCTTTAGAAAATAGATATCTCAGTAATTCAAAGTTTAAGAGTTAGTGAAAATTTTTAATTTTTGGAAAGATAATTTACAACATGCTCTTAAAAACTGAGGTGATTTAATATATGAACAAATTAAACATTATTTTCCATATCAATTGAAATGCTTATAGTAGTTCATTGTACCTTGGGTGAGCGAAGATATAATAAGAAGTTTTACACTGAATTTATCATTGATAGAGAGATTAACTAAGTACAATGTCCCCTTTACATGAATGAGTTTAAAACAGGAAAGATTATACGTTTATGTTCAATCTTTTCTGAAATAATTTAAAGTAGCACCATAGAAGTATTTGCGGAAACGTTTCTTGGTTGTATCAAAGTCATAGCTAATGACTAGAAGTTTTCGTTCATTTCCCCCTTAATTCGACTTTAGTGTTTACTTGAATTAGATGTTATGTTTTTCGAAACAATAATTTTCCATGGCTCTTATACGCAAATCACTTTTAGATTTATCTTAATGAAGCATCATGATGGGTATCCGTACAAAAGGTACACAGTTCATCATATGCATTCTGAGGGAAATGTTAATCAATGAATAGTATAAAATCACTTTTAACTCCTCGCTTACACAGAATATAATTTAATATTTTGTACAGTTCATTTACAAATCAAAAATATTATATTCCTTTCCTCATCCACAAAAACACAAAGAAACATTCACAAGCAAAAATAAGAAGGAAAGAGACAGAAAAAAGAAAGAAAAGAAAAAAGAAAGAGAAGAAAAAAGAAAAATAAACAATAAGAGGCCACATAGTCCATTCCTATCTTATGTAAGTTCTCAACATATTTTTTCCATCTTCTTAGGACTTCATTTCTCTCGCTGCCTAACTTCTGATACTTATTTTCTACTGTCATCGTAATACCTTATTGTTTACTCCGAAGTTCCATAGAATATATCTATCTAATTGTAATTTCCTCATATTACTAACCTCTTTCTAAATGTTCTTATGTCAACGCATTTTCTGCTGTAATGCAATTCCCTTGATCTGTCTATTTTCCTTCATAACTTGATTTTTTAACTTTCTGAACATTTTTGTTCCTTCAACTGGTTTCCATGTATTCCTTTCCTTCATTTTCTGAATCACCTGTTCTGCAATCCATGGCTTCTTAACCGTTTTGTATTTTCGGTAACCTACTACTTCTTGTGCAGCCTGCTAGAATCAAAGTTTAATATAGTACCAATGTATGTTACTATCTGGATCTATCCTTTTCTCGTTTGAGTATTTTCTTTCGAATGTTTCAACGACAATATTTATTTTTCGTTTTTCAACGTTTTAATATTCAGCATCTTGTTGCTTACTTTTCTTCTGCCTACATTTTTCATTTAAATATCCATTTCTGCCAGCATAAGATTATGTTCCAAAAATTTCAACCGAGGGTAGAACTTCTTCAAGCTATTCCGGTATCTGTCCTGAATCACAATAGCTTATCTGATATCTTTGGCTGTCTATTGAGGATTTCCAATTATATCTTCTCTTGTGCTGATTGAACCAAGTGTTCCAAATTACTAGTAAATTTCGGCTACAGAATTCGATCAGTTCATATTCCCTTTCATTTCTTTCCCTTAAACCATAATTGCCTACGATTTTACTTTCCCTGTTTTCCTCCCACAACAGCATTAAGTCTGTCATTACAATTACGCATTCACCCCTCTTCTCCATGTCTATAATTTGTTCTATGTTTTCATAATTTTCCTCTACTTCTTCAGTTGTTTGCGAAGTCGTCTGTGCGTATATGTATGTCACCACTAGCTCCATTGCTTTTCCTTTAAGTCTAAACATCATAACTCTATTATCAACAAATTCTACTTTCACTATTTTCTCTTTTAAGCGTTCGTCAAGAATTATTCCTACACCATTATGACTACCCTTTTCATTATCTGAGTAAAACATTCTCTATTTTTCGCTGTTAAACACTCCGTTACCTTCCTACCTAATTTCACAAACTCCTACCAAATTTAGATTATTTTGTTCATTTTTCTTCTTTAAGATTGTGTAATTTATATCCTTGTAACAAATCACACCCTAAACATTTTTTCTTACTTGTGTTTCTCTATCTTGCTCCCATTGTTACTTTCTCGTCCAATAGTCTTTCCAAAGACATTCCCTCCCGAAGATGGGAATAGGGGATATTTACCACCGTAACTATATTTTGACCTGTGAAAGACTATTATATATGATCTCGTTTCCCTGTCAGCAAACTACGGAAAAATAGAGCGGTCGTTATCCATTGCCTTTCACCCCTCCCCCCAGTATCCCAGCCGTTAAAGTCACTCTGATCACTCTGGGACTAATGTCCAAGTTACGGTACCAATCATTATGATTGTCACCAACATGGCTACTTGAAAACTGTTGCCTTTTCCCAGAACACTCTTCGTTCTGCTACTCCATTTAGATCAATTCGGTAGGCATGGCCCTTCTGGTAATCCACTAAACTGACATATCTCTAAATTTCATTGTGGTACTCAATTCTCCCCAACCAACACATAATTGTCTTCGTAAAGGTAGTGTTTATCTGGGAGGTCACTGGTTGTAGCATAAACTATCTAAATATTTAATATTTTTAAATACACATATTCTTCGTGTAACAGCAACAACTAATTAAATATTTGTAAAAATATGTAAGAGGAAATTTGACATTTTGTAAATGCATTATTATGTAATGTGACTTAAAGTCTACGAATATAATTTGCCTTTAGGTTCCGTAGCATGTAATTCGCCACATGAAGTATCTTAGACTTATTTACATTACTTTAACTTATTCAGAAACTGTAATTTACTTTTCTTCTAAATTTACATTTTCCATTATCGTGCAAAAAACTATTAAGCAAACAGAGAAACAAACATAGGTAGCACACACACACACACACACACACACACACACACACACATATATATATATATATATATATATATATATATATATATATATATATATATATATATATACGTATACTGTGAACCTAAAAGTATTCCACTGGACGTTAAAAACCGGCAGCACTGAGAATTCCATGGAAGTAGGCCAAGATGAGATGCAAAGTCATCGTGTCAAATGGAAGCAGCTGATTGGTTCACGAGAAACTACGTTATTAAATTGCGGTGTCTTTGCCAAGGCAGTTTACGACGGCAGCGAAGTCCCCCTTCCCTCTCTTTCATAACACACTCGCCCACCTCGCATCTGACACCCATCCCATCCTACACTTCGGCTACTGTTTGTGTGTCGTCGCGCACACCCTCTTTTTATTGAATTAGCAGTTCGCGGTTTATGGGAAGTCTCAGGGTCATATTTCTTCTGAAGGAAAAGGTGCAGAAGACAGGGAAAGTGAGTGTGCAAAAAGAGAGTGTCATCAAACACACTTCCGCATTTCCTTTGCCTTTTTTCTTCTCACAGATCAAAAGATAGAGAGGAACGATCTTCCTGGTAAGACTTGCATGTGCAGGAAGAGAAAGATGGTGTTCTGAATATTTTCTGTAACATAGTTAAGATAAAAGCAAACCCATGTATGCTGAGATATTCGTTGCGTTAAAATGATTTGTTATTTTGCATGATAAATAGAAATTTTAGAAATTTGTGGAATAATGAAATTAAAAAAAAAGTATTTATAAGAACACCTACTAATTTTACTATTTTCCCTCCTCAGTTTTGTAGACGGTATATTGTATAAATTATATAAGCTCCCCTTAAATATACAGATAATAGGATGCATTGAACAGGAACTAGAGAAAAAAAACATACAATTATACATATATATGATACTACATTTTCGTTCTTAGAAAAATAAAGTGTCACTTAATTGTGCACATCTTCACTTATTAAATAACACAAAAATGAAGGATATCATCGAAAACTTAGAAAATATACTATATATTACCTCCAATATGCTATTAAATACAGTTCCCAGTATTCTTTTATTGTTTAGTCTAAGTCTAATCTTAACATTCACAATTCTGGTTATAAAGAAAGTTATTCTTGACTACGAAATTAAAAAGTTTTAAAACTAATAGAAATGATATTTAAATAATTAATAGAATAATTTTGTGGAGCAAAATATTTAATTTTTGGGAGATTTTTGAATAATAATAATAATAATAAACTCTAAGTGATACAAAATGCTCTGAACAAATTTATGAATTGCAAGATTATATTTACTACTCGCATTTTGTAAACACTATATGCTTACTTCCAAAATTATCAGTATTGGGTTAACATTTTTCCGTGTTTAATTTATAATAAATAGTATGGTGAAAAGAGTAACGAGCGTCATCGAAACTATTTTTATTTTAACATTCATATGTACAGTCTCGGTCAAAGACGAGTATCACAATAACTCCAGTTAATATTCAAATTTTAATTATTTATGGAAATATCTATCAGTAAAATAAGAAGTCCTTTAAATTCGACTTAGTTTTTATAATTATTATTTAAACTATTGTACCCAAAAACGGCATAAGAAATTAAATTCTTTGATCCTTGTATTACTGGAATAGAGTTCAAGTGAGATTAATTTACTTGTACTGGTGCATTTTAATTAAATTAGGAAAATCTACTGGCGATGTAACTTGCTCTACCTTCCGCCCTCCACAGATCTAAAAGACAAGTCCTTGTTAACCGTCTTCTATAATACGAGGATACCAATAAATTTTGATCCCACACGTAACGTAATGTGAGTGGAGTCTTAATCGGGACCAATGATTAGGGAGTAGAGAGAACTTTGTTAGAGAAGTCCGGAAATGATGAAGATAGAACCACATGCGTGTATCAGAAATTGTCCAACGAAAAAAACACCTATGCTCATTCCTAAGCACTTACGATAGGGAGCTGAGTTGGTCTTATATTTTGCCTGTATTATTAGCATAAATGAATGGAAACTCCAGCTATTGAGGAAGGAAGCAACAGACAAGAAATTGTTAAGTTATTACATGTGAGATTATCATTGTAAGAAATGTGACGAAAATCATTATGAGTTTATTAATCACGTATTTTCTAGAAATACATGGCTGTCCAATACTTTTCAACGAATTTAAGGAGTTTGTTACTGAATTCACTATGTGTGTGTGTGTGTGTGTGTGTCTGTCTGTTATTTGTGAATTTTCCAAATTTGAGCCCTCCATTCGAAGAATCACCAAAAACTAACTTAAAGAATTGATAAAATTTTTCGCGTCACTCTTACCATTCCCGAGATATTGGCCAAAAGGGTTCTGATTTCGAGAGATTTAAGGAACCATACCCCGGGAACCGTAAGTCATAGAGAGATGATATTGGTGTTGATCAACACCAATACTGATTCAATACCAATACCAGTTATTGATTCAATAATTGTTGCGTCATTAGTTATTGATTCTATAATTGCTGCGTCATTTGTTGATCAAATAAATTTAATATACAATTTCATATAAATTACGAAAAAATTAATTCTTTTTAAGTTAGTTCTGGCAATGCTCTTGGAGGATTTTCGACTGGTTTATCTATATATTTCGGTATGATTTAAATCTTAGTATCCTTAAATAAATGTAATTAGAAAATCTTTGAGTATATAATTTTATTTAAATATAGTTAACAATATACATCAGAAACAACAGTCTAATAAAATTAACTTGAATAGAATATCAAAAACCTTATTTATTAAATTTTGAAAAACATACTTGCTTACAAATCACTGGGAAATAAATATATCAGTTGAAAAGTGTCTTCCCGTTTCGCCTTATGCTTGTTTTCATTACTTCAGGCTATGATGCTAAGATAGTGTAAGTTAATTTGATTGTAGGGCGAAACGGGAATTCCGATTTCGCCTTTTCCCGTTTTGTCTTACACCAAAGAAAGGAATTTTGAAATTATGTTAGGGAAATTTAGTGTCATTTTGCAAAACAATTGTAAGGCTACTAGTATTTACGTTTGACCGAATAGAATATCGTATAGTCAAAGTTTGTATTCAGAGTAATGTATTATTTGCGCACTGTTTAAAAAGAGTTTAATAAAACCTTAATTCAAAGCGAGTGAGAGGTATGGTTATGTTATGACTATGTTGGCCAATAGTTTTTCGAAGACTTTTAACAAAATGTTAACTGAGCAAATACACAGAAATACACATAAGAATAAATATACATTACTTTTATTACTGTTTCGACGGACTACCTGCGTCTTCTACAAACATACAGTATTGTATATTACAGACTGAAGCAATTGCACATGCAATCTTGTATTTGTACTTAAAATAAGAAGTAAGAAATGATAATGAGATAAGAAATGTACCTTGCTCAAGTATAATAGTATTTTAAATTATACCTTATCTTTATATTGATATTTATTTGTGTTTACTTCTACATATGTGGTTAATATTTTAATACTTTCTTATTTTACGCATTTTTAGAAATAAAATTAACTTACTGAACAATTTACTGATTAGTGGGATGGGCGAAGTTAACCAATCAGAGGTAAAGTGTACAATTGTAGCTGTCTTTTATGTTCATGTTTTCCGATGTCTCATAGTGCCTGATGAATTCAATCAGTCCTGTATTTATGTACAAGGCTATATGAGTAATTGCTTCAGTGTGTAATATACGTTTGTAGAAGATGGAGGTCCTTAGAGTTTTTCTTAAACAACGTATAATTCATTAGCGGGGTATAAATACTCTCAGCCATTATTTAGTGTAAATTTGTATTGCTGAGGGTTGTATAGATCTGACGAGGTCTGTAACATGTGACCAGTTAGCGAGGTGGAAAACTTCGTTTTAATGATAATTTACATAGAATAAATTATAAATGTGGTAGAAAGAGTTATTGGAAGTGCAAGGACGGATGCAGTGCAAGAGTTATTGTCAGTGATAATAGTCGAATCTGCTTTTGGTACACATAATCATGACCTCAGCGTGCATCAATAGAAGCAAGAACAGTTGCTGATAATATGAAGAATACATTCTTTTTGTCGATATTGAAAATTATTATTTTTTCTTTCCAGGGAGGAGATTGCTAAGGAAAATTATTGTCGTGAAGCTGCATCTGTTGTCCCTACTTTTGGTGCCGTCAAACACTCTCTATATAACGTACGAGCTTCGACCCGGCCAGCGCTACTGCAAAGATTGAGTGAATTGAAAGTGGAAGGATCGTGGAGTGAAACACATGACAGCAAAAACTTTTTGTTGGTGGTGAAGGATTGACGTTAATAGAATACTGTTAAGTTATATTACAGTAGTCAAGAAAACAGTTTATCATTTCCTACTTTCTTCTTCAGTAGTTTTAGTGGTTTTTTTGGTGGAAATCTTGAAAGTAAAATACGACAATAGTAATAGAAATAAGAATATAAATATTAAAGCATTTCCCTTAGAATGTGTTGGGTTATTTGAAGGGTGTGAGGCAAGAACATGGTAACCCACAATTTTACTATTTTAAGAAATTAGAGGTTTTCTGCTGTACAATTCATTTTAAAGGTTAGAAAGCTGGCTTTTCACATAAGCCTATACATGAAGGATTAAAATAATTGTATCAAATCAATGTAGTGAATTTCTAATTTTGTATGCTGCTATATGTGTTACCATGTTTTAACATTTAAGCCATAATTGATACAAACATTATTTTCTGAAGCGTGTGTGCTACTTTGCGCCATGGCTCACATTTTGTATTAGATTTTCATATCAGAAAACAATATTTATTGACTCATTAGTACAAAACATGATTATTATAAAATGTACCTAAGACATAAAGAAAACTCGAACGAATGGAGTTTTAATTCAGCTAATGCAATTATTACAAACTTTGTGAAAAACCTTATTATCTAAAGAAATCGTTTCCAAATTAAGAAGAAAATATAATATAAGAACGATTTGTTTTCACAATATCCAAACAGAAGTTTAACAAAAATGAATCTGGGAAATCTTTAAGTTTTACGTCCCACGTTTATGCAGGCGAGGCTAAAGGGGACGGAAATGAATCTTGGAGCATATTGGTTTTACTCCATGACGTGTTGGTCCTTCAAGTTCTCCTATGTCAATTTGATACACACGTTCGAATATTAATATTGGCGCTATTTCGTTTTTTTTTTTACCCCAAAGAGCCATTTCTAACCTAACCTAACCCAACATTAACTGTTGTCCAGCTTCTCTCTACCAGCCTTGAATATTTATCACAATTAGGTTTGTTTTCTACATCAAACGAAAACTATAGTTCGTTTTATTCGAAAGTGGGAGGTGGGCTCTTGTACTTTACCAAAGTAAAGCAATGTTAATAAAGGAAAATCAACGTCAGGTGACGCAACAATAATAGTTCTTTCGGTTTTTGAAGTGTAAGGGCCAAGTGTTCAATTGTTTGCCCAAGTTACAAAATCTTGCTGGATCAGTCACAATTTGGCATGAATTTCCAGCAACGCAGAAAATGTTTGCGAATACAGATTATGCTAATGGAATCTTGCTGGTGCGAAAAATTGTTTTCCAGAATATTTATTGGACCAGAAACTGATCGTCGTAAATTTTTAAAAGACACACCGTGTTGCTGGAAATACATACTGGATTCTTGGTGGTAGAGCAAAAAAAAAAAAAAAAAAAAAAAAAAAAAAAAAAAAAAAAATCTGGGTGAGGTACACTGAAATTACTAAAATGCAATACTTAATATCTCACAGCAACTATTACAATGCAAAACTTGATATCCCACATTAACCACTTATTATCGGAAGTACAGCATGATTTACTCAACATAATTGCATCATTTGGTAACCTTTATCCAAAAGCAATAATGGATTATGCAAAAGTGCATGGAAAGTATCCAGATGAAATTATACAAAATCATAAAACAGAACATGGTAAGCCACGAACAGATCATGATAGAAAACACAGTGCAATTTACCTCGTTATTTTCGCAGGACGACCTAGTTGTGTCATCTTCGCGACAACACTCACTTCCTGAGCCACTCGACATGGCTGTAAGAAACATCTAATGTGCCAATTCTTTTCTTTATAGATAGGAAGGTGTTACACGGCTCGTCATTGCCCGCCATCTTAACTGTGTGTTACCATCTTATGCATTCCAAAAAGTTACAACAGAGCTTACCGTAAGTGAATATTACTGCAATCTATAGAGCACAATTTGGCTGCAGACAAGATTAAACGAAGCAGTATGCTTTGCTCTCTATCGGGTGATGCATAATTCAGAAATTAAAAATTTGTGGGTTACCATGTGCTTGGCTCACACCCTTCATTTATTCTAGTCCTCCTATCTTCAATACGTTTTCGGCAACTGTTGAAAATTGGAGAATCTGTGTCAGTGTGACAGGATGAGACATTTAAGACTGTACCACGCCTTTTCTCCCAATTGTACACTATGCACGGAAAATATTTGGGCCAGATATTTTCTCTGTTCTTCTGCTTACGTCCCAGCAAAATGCAAGACTCATATATAAAATTAATACATGTGAGAATATGGTCAGGAAAGAATATGAGAAGTTTGGACTGAGTTTCAAATTGAAAGAAGTTTCTATTGATTTTTGAGAAAGAAGCAATCAATGATGTAAAACAAGTTTTTCCTGATATTAATATCAGAGACTGTTTCCTCCACTTCTCTCAGTCTGTGTGGAGGAAGGTTCAGCAGTTAGGAGTTTCTCAATTGTACAAAGAGAAATTTGCAATGAAAAAATGGATTCGACGTGCAGCAGCGTCGTACGGACTTCTCATTTAGATGTTGTGTTTGTATGTTTGCAAGAAGATGCGCCTGACGTTCCATGTTAGGAGGAGCTATATGATTATCTTATAGACTCCTGGCTGGATGATGGTGACGCGCTATTTCCTCCGTAAGTATGTTTTCTTTCCTACATATATAGCTGGCGTTTAGTGCACGTTTTTTATTATTACATCGTTAATTAAGCTATTCCTAGCATTCTACAGTAAACATTTTATTCCATTAGCACCTCATGTAATGTAATATAGATTTTCTTACAACGTGCATGTATTGAAGATTTTGCATTCACTGATTTCTAAATTATCAAAAGAAATAAATTCTTTTTATTTACAAAATAAATAAATTAATTTCACCCAAAATTTTGCTATCGACTTTCCAAAGTAAATTCTCCTGCAATCCTTTAAATCCTTAATGTGCTCATGGTGTATTTTTACGTACTTGAAGTGACTTGTGAAATCACTTTGAAAACAATCAAGAACAATTGACTAACAATGCGGAAGGGTGGCACGCCAAATTGCGAAGAAAGACATCAAGAGACCACTTACACGTATATTCTTTCATTGGATTAATGAAAGGTGAGCAACGTGAAAATGAAAGACTGCGAGTACTTCTTCAAGTGGGTCATCAGAGAACACTTAGAAAGCTAAAGTGAAGACGACTTGACGACAGGATTCACCGAATAAAAGATAGACTTCAAAACAGTGAAGTTGATGTAATTTTATATGTTGATGCTGTTTCATATCATATCCACACACACACACACACACACACACACACATATTGATAGATTTAAGAACTGTGAAATTGATGTAATTTGATATATTGATTCTATTTCATATTATATCAACATAGAAATTTGATATGCTATTTTGAGCGTGATAATAAGATTTATGTTCTTGTAAGATACTTGAGTTTAATTTACCTGAAATGAAAGAGAGGTTGCAGTTGAGAATAAAATAAATCCCTCCTTGTTACAAATACGGAGTGAAAATTTTCTTGTATGTTATAACGCGAAACAGGAAAAGGCCAAACGGGTATGAATCCAGTTAAACTATCAATAATAAATGTTGTTTACAAAGTGATCTCTAGAAGTACAAGACACGTTTAAAAGGAAGTGTCTCGAAGGCAAAAAAAAAAAAAAAAAAATCTTATGACTGTGTAGAAAATGCTAATGTCTTTGACGTAGATATCTGAATTTTAAATTCTAGTCCTGGTGGGAGTACATGAGATTGGCATCCCACATTATGATGTACATGAATGCATCGTATAATAAAAAACACAAACATGTTGGTCTTTTACTTCATGAAATCATATAGACGACTCGGTTGTGAGTGGTTAGATGCTGAGAAAAATCTCAGTTAACCCTTAATATTATTAAGTATTGGTCGAATGAAAATTTTTAACAAATATACAGAAATTAGAAACAGAATACCTATTAATAAAATTCATCAGAAGTTGAAGAATATTTAATTTTAGATGAATTATTTGTCGAAAGTTTATTTGTGCACTTGAATTTGTAAAAATCATACAAACATAGAAACTAGACAGACATTTTTAATGCAACTAACTTACTTGGAATTTTATATTGGCCTCAGCAGTTAATTTTAGCCAGCATATAATTTAAAGCTGAAAGTTATTGAGTAAAGTACAACGTTTCGGTATTCAGGTTATATTAAGTATATATATCATATTATAGTCTTAGTAACTAATTTTCTACGTGTTTTCTTTCAGTACAATATAAGGACAATTACGAATAAAAAATTGAAATAAAAATTTAAAACATTACCGTATATTACTTTTAATTCTCTCATTAATTCCTTTAATTCTTAACTGTATACCTATTCTGTACGCCTGTAATATATTGTAATATTGTAATTTCTTGTAAACTACCACAGATATAAGTGTAATTTACTTAAATAATATATTTTTCTGTAGCATAATCTGCAGCCAATCAATCCCAAGAAAAAGTTTCAGAAATTCCGGCATTAGATAAGCCAACTGTGTATACGTTTGAAATCAATTATTACCAAAACCAAAGGGAAGAAAGTAAGGATCCTTAGGAAGAAAATTACCACTTTTCATAGTAATTATTAATGTTGTTGATTTACATTGGTCACCTTGTTGATTTACATTTACATTTACAAAATAAGCAGTTCTCTAGTTTTGGTCTACAGCCAAATTTCAAAAGATTATTTGTGGTCGGCAGTTAAAAGAGTTTAACAATGATGTACAACTAATAATAAACACAATTAACCAATTGGTATCACAACTAACGGTGAACTTATCTTTTACTTTATTCTTTCATTTCTTTTTTATTCTTCAGTGTTTTATTTTAAGGAGTTTCGTTTATGAGAAGTCTTTTATATAATTACTCTGTACATTCGTCCAAAAGACAAAGATATCTTTAAGAATTACTTGATGGATCACCCTCAATTTTGGCCATGTTGTAGAGGGTTGAAATATTAAGTATCAAATTTGTTGGTGGAGGTGATATTCAAGCTGGAAGTGGTAAAAGTAAACAATATTTCAGTTTTATGTTGATTAACCTGGAAACTAAGATGGTAGTAGATATCGAGAAGTAGTTTTCTGCAATCGGTTAACCGTCCCAGAAATACAATTCATCTCCATCTTTAGCTCTACTAAAATTGGAAGTGATACAAATCACTGTAACTTGATTGATCTACATAAATTTTATTATCACTCTCAATATTGATCTACATAGAACCAAAATGATCAGAAATACCGCGAAGAAGCTTTTTAATGCGATCGATTTAATGTTCGTTCTAACGATAGGTACCATCTTCTCTCTTAGTCGTCTATTCAAACCAGAAGTAGCAGATATCAACCATGTTCGGTTTTAATGTTCCTATAGAGTAAAAGCGTAATAGATAGCGATGAGTACTTTCCTGTAAACAATGGAGGATCCCAAGAATATATTCTATCTTCACTCTAATTTCTCTACGAAAATGTACTAAAAAAGTAAGTAGTCGTATTGTACTGCTGCTTTTTCTTTCACTATTGATGAGAAAATGTTATATGCAACAAATTAAAATTCTTTACGTGGTGTACACTTGACACTGCTATTTGTTGATTCTTCATTATTTTATTCCACAACTTTATCTGGAGACTGAGTATTATTAGAATTCACGACTTTTATGCAGGAGACCAGGCCACAATTTTCAGTGTTAGTTCATGTGGTTCTGATCTTACTTTAAAACGTGGATGTCTCATATAAGTTAGATGCTAAAATGTATGATAAAATCAAATCAACTAACCAGTATATTAATTGTGGTCTCTAAGTCGTTTGAATGTCAAAGTACTTATAATTCAGTAATGATTCGTTCTCAGAAATTTTGTGAAATTGTAAATGAATTAATTAACCTTGTCATGTAGATTGCTTAAATATTACATAGAATACAATCAAATAGAAAAATCAACATGAAATTTTGTTCTAGTAAAATTAGATCGATAAACCGGAATAGCTTATGCTCTATGTAAAGGCTCTACTTTTGTTGGTATATCTTAACAGGCTTCGATCATAAAAGAATTCTAAAAAGAAAACTCCAATCAAACCTTATCTTAAATCGGAGCTATATGAAACTCTCCTTTCTGTAAAAAACTATTTAAGGAGAATCTTATGGAAATTATAGTTCTTGCGAATTTACATAGAAATATACACATCATGTGTGAATAATCATGTTATTAAAAGAAAAATATATTCATTTAGAAAAAAAAATAATATTCAGAGATTGCACCAAATCAATTTCCAGTTCAATCAAGGACAGTTTTGTTTCCAACTACTATTGATTGCACTATAAATAAATAATTACCAATTAATATCTACGATATATATATGGTTGACTTGATGATATGTAAATTGAACAGTATATTCATATCAGAAATAATAAAGGCAACAAGTAAAATTTATTGACTATTAACATTCATTATTGCCATATACAATGAGAACGAAGCAATTTATTCAAATAGAGCGCTGACTTGTTCTAAAATTCTCTGCTGAAAATTGATCCACAACATTATATAAACAGCCTTATATAGCTTTATTGTTGTTTAGTGGTTATTCACGATGACGAAAGCAAGAGGTAAGAATTAATGGCCGAAAACAGAAAAGACGAACCATAAACCAACATTTTTAAAGTATATTTTTCGTCGTTTGTGATTGTTTCTCGAAACGCAAAAACTCTCACGAAATTAGCAGCATAGATGATGTCCCTGTGGAAAATACATAATACGAGCAGTCAGTTTATGACATATTCAAGTTGAGATGCAAGTGGCCAGACACAAACAGGGTTACGCCAATGGGATTTTATGTATCCGTCACACGATCGGCATAATTAACCATACTGTCTGACTTCACCAACACAATGTACACCACATAGTCCGTATATGTACGCATCAAATTCTGTTTTGTTTAGTGAGATGATTGAACGTAGGATTGGTATGAGGGAACATGAAAAAAGCAACTAAAAGACTACAAAATCTGAACGAGGAAAAAAGAAACGAAAGACATAACTCAATGCATCGGCATGTGCTTGTAATGTATCATTCAGTTTCAGTGCCGCCTCTCGATGGTTTATGGCAATATTCAAGTTTATAGCTTTATACTAGCTCTGAAATGCTGATCTGGTGGTAATCGATTGAACCACACGCTGTTCAGCCACAGCGGCCGTTGTGGCAATTAGAAATAGCTCTGGATTTGTGTACGCACACAATTAGGCTTTTCTATTTCTTAAGCTATGTAGCTTTCCTTTTTATCTTTAACACCGTTAACATAAATTTTCGCTTCTTTTATTTAAACTCTACACCAACGCTTGAAGAAAAGAAAAAAATCTACGTACAAACCAATTGTTTCATATTGCAGGGAAGTTATAGGCTAGAAATGAATCATATGCTTAAGAAGTTCCTCATTGTTTAAAAGTACTCAGATTCAAATCTGAGTACTTAAGCATGAGTTTTATTTGAAAATACTGACAATGTTAGCGTATAGTTCTCTAGCAAATAGTATCAGATATCAATACCTTCTAATTTTTGCAGTTTTCAAACACAATATTAAACTACAAAAATTTCCATAGTTTTTAAATTGTTTTAAATCTGTGTTTAACAAAACGTTCGTAATGAAAACATTGCTTTCGATACCTTAAAACTCCAAAATTTACATTAACTTAACCAACATGATTTTCGTAAATTAGTTAAGCATGCAAAATTAGTCAGTCAGTGGAATACAGTATGAATCCACTTCTAGCTTGATCAATAAGCTGTATTATGTTTTGGAAATGATTCCATATGTCAACGTCTCTCTCACCAAGGGATCACATCGTTCAGATAATCCATATAATTGATAAATATTTCTGCATTTTATATTTGCTCCAAATAACACAGCAATTTCAATTATATATTCAATTCAATTCAATTATATATCAATTCAATTCAAGGTTTTCAATTATATGAGATTTGAAGATGAAGACTTCACATACGAGATACGTTTTATGAAGGTTCATCAAAGCATGCAGTACAAACAAACCTTTGAGCACTCTAAACAAGCCCATTGTCATTTGAAAAATGGGAGTATATGCTGCAAAAATATTGGGAAACTGCAATATCTAATCACAGAGAATGTATAAATAAACCTGTTGGTTCATGTTTGCAATCATTTGCAGGTGGGCTTAGGTCATAGTACAAAAATACACTCACTCCTTTACAAATCTTTCTCTAGCTTCTGCAGAAATGACACACTACTGAAGAAATTTTTCATTTAGTTTCCATTCCATGAAGTTTCGTTCGCAATGCTCTTTTGAAAATCAGTTGGGATCGGTTTACATTCATGGACTGTAACAATTCCTGTCGGCTTTGGAAATGATTTTTCTTGTACACATGTGGAACTCGTCGTCTGTCGTTCGGGATAATATCTTTTTTTATTTTCTTTTTACGACTTCAGCTCTGACGCCTTTTTTGCGTCGAAACCCGTGTTAGACGATTTCTTACACACGGTGGACAGTATACTTTGGTATACTAACAAATAGGAAAACTTTAGTTAGTGTGTGTTAATGGGAATGTATAAATATAATGTTACATTTCTGCCAATCTTTCATATCTTGAGTCAATCCATCGTGAGCTCTTTTCAAGCGAGTGACTCTCACACTCACTCAAGTTAACTGTAATAGTCATGCGTCAGGTTGTTCATTTAGTTACGTTTTAATAATGAAACAACTATTATAATGATAGAAAGGGAACAATGAGAATTTGCCGGGGGATAACTAATTTTTGTCCTTTGTATATATTGCTATCATGCTACTGAGCCTTATAAGATTGTAACATTAGTATGTCCGTACGTTCATCCCTTACTCCACATGATAATACTTGAACGAAAGCGAATTTTTAAAATTCTGTTTCTTCGTCTTCTTTCTTGTAGTAGACAACAAAGACTATTATGTCGATAGAATTTGTTAATGTAGTCAAGCCGTTAACATATTTATGCGAAACGGAAACTTGGTTAGCTATATTCCACATATCAACATATGTACTGAGGTTAATTTTTTTTAAAAAAAAAATCTGATTTTTTTCAGGTTATCAGATTTTTAGTTAAACCTCAATAACATTGGTAAGCTTGAAACCTCACATACTAGGGCTTTGAGAGGGTACATATATCGTAGAGTATTGTTGTTGTTTGGTATCAGTACAACCTCAAATATCAGATAAGATTTTTTTATTAATCCTCGAAAAGCATTAGTGAGGTTAAAACTTCAGCACTTGGGGTACGAGAAAGTATATAATACTAGTCGCTTCGATCACCAGAATAGCTTTATTCATAAATATAAGTGTTGTATGATCCTCTTTGTTGACTTGACCAGAGGTTATTTTTGTGTGATACTGTTTTATTAACAATATTTAAACCTTGAGCCACAGGAGTTTCATCACTTATGAAAATTAAGATATCGATTCTTCCAACAATGCATTTTGAGTTTTTAATTTTATCATTAACTCTTAACTGTACATCAAAGTAATATGAGTTAAGCTTCTTATTCAGCACTGAGGCTATGTGAGACGTGGATCCGAACCACATGAGCTTTCGCCGGGAGTAAACTCGTGTCTGCCGCTTCAAAAGTATGTACGGTACCCTTGTAGCCACGAGGAAGTTGTTATTTTGATGTTAAAGTATACTATTACAAATGACTAGATTTCAAACAGAAATTTAAATATTTTTTGCAATTTATTAGTGTTGTTACTCAAACATTTCTAAGATTCTTATTTAAGAACAAGCGACTTCTGGAAATGTTCTATATTGTATAAGATGAGCGTTTGACATATATTTTTAATTTTTTTTGTGTCCGGTGCATAAGGGTATCAATTCCAATTTTGCTCATTTTAGACATATTTTATCTATCAGATCTCTATGTCAAACTCCTTTCAGAGCTTAAAAGATTCATGTTCAAAAATTATATCGGTAAATAACAGTTACAAGATGAAATATACTGTTAACTTTTCTATGTACGTAAATGTGCAGTATATACTGTACATTTTCACAGCTTTGTTCATTGGCCTTGACTCCCTTGTGCTCTGAACGCTCCTAATTGTTAATTAAAGTTACAAAGTTGTAAAGAGTGTGCTATCATTATTTAATTCGGGTTTCTTATTACGAAAGGAAATCTTCATATTTTGGAAAAATATTAACAATCATAAATTACAGAAATATAATACAAGACTTCCAGGAATATCGCAACATATGCAAATAATATTATACTAATTGAAGTAATTACGAGGAATGGAACATGCAAAGTAAATTTTCAGTCACAAGCTATGTGTTCAGGTTTGGTTCAATATTGTTTACATAATTTGAAAGATTTACACATTTGTATATATGGCAATTTCACAGAATAACATGCTAAAATCTTTAGTGTAATGTTCCAGATTTACACCCCAAAGCTGAAGGATACTAGTTATTATCCCTGGAGATTATTAATGCAAAGGTTTGATTACCAAATAATTGACGTAATGGAGAAAGTGGGTGTAAATGGGAAAACTAAAATATGATCTTACGCCATATATGTAACACAAGCTCACATGACCTGGAGTTCAATCAGATATTTGGCACAAATGGTTTACTAATTGAACACTTATGCATCCTTATACATTATTTGCAATTTGTTTTTTCTCTTTTAACTTCGTTAAATGTTTTTATACTCGTATCTCCTTACATAAATCATGTAGGTACATTTTCCTATTCAGATTATTCAGAAAGGTTTAGAAATAAATGCATTACATTGTAGCATGGTAATTCACTGGCTTTCCAAATCTATTTTCGTTTGCTGAGTCTCCTTTCACAATAAATAACCGACTCTTAAACGTGTAGGATTTCATCAACTCTGTTGTAGTGTTTGATTTTTTGTATTCAAGAGTATATATATATATATATATATATATATATATATATATATATATATATATATATATATATATATATATATATATATATATTGTAGATTAGATTCAAAATATTGATGCAAGGGAAAATTTTAAATTTCAATTCTTTGTCAACTTAATACTTGTTTCTATTTGCTATACTATTATTATTATTATTATTATTATTATTATTATTATTATTATTATTAGTAGTAGTAGTAGTAGTAGTAGTAGTAGTAGTAGTACTAGTATCAAGTGGATATTACATCAATAAAATACATCTGTCAGCTCAGGCACGCACCCAGAAATTTTTGTTGGGGGATCCAATACTGCAAACCACTACGTTTGTAGTATTGAATGGGTATTATTCTGTACCTTGAAAGACGATGCGTATTTGTAAAATACTTGCACTTATACTTTCAGCAAAGATGACAGAACTAGATTGTTTTTATAAGAGAAAGAGTACAGATGAAATGTAAGATTAAATGTTCATGCTACATCAATCATTTCCCGGTTCAACAGGTATAATTTTATTGAGAAGATACACAAATATGTCTTAAGTTAAGAAGTTTTGAGAGGGAAGGTCCGGACCCGGTGAACCACCCCTGTGGGTGCGCCCCTGTCTCAGATTCTTTGTCTTAATTTTGATATCTAAGGATTGTTATACAGGTATTTCAAAATGTATAAAACTATAATTTTTGTCAACGCTGAATCTTTAAATACAAGAATTACTCTTTTTGGTGCTTTTAAGGAACATAGAATCATTCCACATGCGCTAGCATTTACTATCTACATATCTAATTTAAAGATTTAGTTTATATAACCTTTCCCAAGTTGTGCTCCGCGGAGCCTTTTGGCTGCACGACTGATTCTCACGGACTCCGTTATCAAAATGACAAAAATTGTAAGCTGCTAAACTAACATGACAGAAATTAAGTTACGATTCCATATAGTGGGTAAAACAATACCACTTACATCAAGAAAAAAACTACTTTCTCTGATAATAGTTTGGGTTCGTCTTGTGTTCACTAGAAGGAATCAGTAGTAATATAACTAATAGTCACTGAAATTACCTCGATCATTCTTGTTTGCAAACTACAAGTAACTCGATGTTTTTCGAAACCTATGTTATGTTTTATGTATTGTGCAGGTATCCAGGTTCCTAAATTTACGTGTAAATCCCATGGTACGTAGAAACCTGTTGAAAACTATACTTAACTTGATTTATTTGCTCGTTGCAGAAATTGTTGACGGCTAAACTGTAGCTGAGATTGAATTGTGGTTTGAAGTGTGCTCTGTCAAAGCGGGCTCTAACTTAACTTTGGAAAAAGGTAGTTTAAGTTCCTTGGGTTTGAGCTAGGAATATGCTGGACATTATCGTACTTCAGAGTCTGTGATACCTAGAGAGGAGAAACCGAAAAAAAAGTAAGAAACTAAAGTAGTGCAATTCATATTTGGACATAAAATTCACTGAGTTTTCTGTTGGACGTCCACAGTGATATGTAGCTTTGGCCAATACTTCTATGTTCTCTGCCATTTCGAAACTCATCCTAAGTTCACAAATAAAACTGCAGGCTATTCAGAAAGATCACGTGACGAACGTAATGCAGAATAGACAGAACATATATTTCATTTAAACAGAAAGAACGAGAAAGCACTACCATTATACTTCGTTAGTTATTCCCTGCTTTTCCCTGATAAACCTCACACTCTTGTTGAGACTCTTATAAAATCAGTATTAGTAAAAGTAATAAAGTGCATGTGGACATAAAAGTGCTAACTTGATTTCCAATGTGCCCTTTTCAGACAACACTGTGGGTAATAGAATTCACGACCATCAAACGAGTTAAAAATACCCTAATTTCCCGTACCAGGCAAACAAAATTTGTACTAGAATTTGATGAATTCACGCATATTGCCGGATTGAATCATCATGTTATTTTCATGAAGATATTTTGTTTTGCAAGCTACTTGCATCTTCTACAAATGGTAGTGATTTTTTCCTGCTTGATGCCTTCTTCAGTAAAGTCTCTATACCGTGGGTAAATTTCATTGACCTGTGGCTGGATGACGCAAAGTCTATAGCAGGTCATGTTGGTTACAACAGTTACAATAATGAAGAAAACAAGAAAAAAACTTCAGAAGTAGTTATTGTGTACTATACCAAGACATCCTCACAACGAAAAATCTTAGATACTAGGCAATTCAAAATTATAACCTTTGTTAATCGACTACCTTGGCAGGGTGCGCTGCTCAAAATACTGTGTGAAGATGTTGAAAGTATACACAAGTCATTGTTATTACACACAGGTACGATGGTTGTCACGAGGTAAAGTATTGTCCCGTTTACTTGAACTTCGAACGGAAATTTATTCACTTTTGAATATTCAAAACTTATTGCTAGCAGATTATTTAAATGCTGAGAAAAAATGTGCAAAATATGTTACTTGGCATTTTTTAAATTACTGAATACCCAAGAGAAAGGGAAGACATTATTCGATACTAATGACAAGTTGCCGCGCTAAATAAAGTGATATTATTCTACAATATATAGAAAGATTCCAGAATAAAGATATGATATTATCAAATTGATTTAAAACTTTTACAAGATAATATCGTAACAATGGATGAATCACTGTCAGTAACGATAAAGCAACACCTTAACAATTTAAATTTTAAATCATACTTTATTAGGGACACTCAGAAACCGCTTCGAGAGAATTCTGAGTGGATCGTAAAACCAGTAGTACTCCCTGGGGGTAAATATGTAATTCTTATAGATGTGGTTTCGGACAGCCAATGTCAGGCATCATTTAAAAGGAAATCACTTCCCGAATTTTAGAATCAGTTGGAGAGGACTTTTCGATATTAAATTGCTCTTACTACCTTTCGCTACCACGCACTTCTGTGGAACCGTCATTTCAAGATATACGTCTACAAAACGAACTATGGAGTATGGAGCTCATTTGGGCGCAGAAGATAGTATGCATCTTCAACTGACTTCTGTGACACCGGACATGTGCAAACTCTGCGGCAAGAAGCAGGCATATTGTTCACATAAACTTTGAGTGTGCATGTAACGTCGTAATGTATTTTAAATATCTTAAACTAATTGTTCTAGTTATATTATTTTGTATATTTCAGTGAGGTTTCTAGTAAATAAATGAATAAAATATTCATTCGTATTTATTCATAACAAATATAATAGATAAAAAACAGAACATAGAAAGATAAAACTAAACACTCTTCGGGGGCTACAAGAAACTAGGAAAAGCTCCGCGCCAGAAAAAGTTTGGAAACTGCTAGTTTATTTATAAACTTAACAGTTAATCTTACGCTTAAATTTGTTCCTTCTTGTTGTATTCACAGCATTTGTATATTCCTCTCACTCCATAGCAATGAGGGAAATATACATATATTTAGTCGGTTTAAGTTGTTTCTGATAGGCTATATGGTATGATTTATAGGCGAGAAAGGTTTAGTAATTCGTCTTGTTGCCGTTCTGCTCTCGTATCACGAAGGAGATTAACCAATCATGGTGGTCAAAATCTATTTCCTTGAAATTAATTTTAATGTCATACGAACCATCTGCGCCTCAGCATTCTGTGAATGGGTTTTGCTTGGTTTACCACAGATTCTGTAGATATTTATTTTAAGAGCTATAACTTAACACTATCTGCCATTTCTATTTTCTGTTGTGACTGAGAAGTGTGTTATCCATTCTCCAGTTCTATTTAAAAGTACTTCATACAAAAATTAGTACTTTTAAATATTTGTGGTCTGCGGTTAACAACTATTTGCAGCTTGTATTTAGTACATTAAGTGCCATATGAGTTGAATTTAATTTACGCTAGTTTCAAACCCAAGACTTCATGAGCCAAACAAAACTCATGTTTATGTATGTTCACATTCTGGGAGCCATGTAGTGCGCAGGCGACTCACGCTAACATGCTATAACGTTTATGGAATCTGATAAATAGTTTCCTATGCAAAACGGACATACAATTAAAAAAAATATATAATTTGTGTTATTGAAGTAGGATTGTCGTTTTTTCTCAAAGTTCTTACTCTATTTTCGTAATAAAACAAATAATGGCTCCTAGGTAATGTTTTCTTTCTAGCTTAGCAATCAGTGTTAAAATATCCAGTATACAATTAACTATAGGACAATATTGATTGCAATTGATTAAGCAATATCGTAGTCACAAAAACCAACAAGATTAGTACAAACTCTTGATGAGTACTTAACATAATGCTCTACTTCCAGCGAGTGGAAGATATCTTGCATGGCAAAACATTTCCTTTTGGTGAAAACTAATAATAAAAACGAATGGATGTTTCACTAGAGATGTTTCTTCATACACTTGATTTTAATTTCGATTTTTCACAATTCCCCTTCTAGATGTTGTGGCCAATAGGCTATTCATGATTAAGATAAATAGGTACGCTGTTGATTAATTCCGTTACACTTAATCAATCAATCAATCAATAACATATTAGAAAAATAATTTAAATTACTTAAAGTTTTGGTTTTAAGAGTATATGAAGTAGAAATATACATTTCTCTCAATGTGTTACATTTTTTTCAAGAGTACATTTATCTAGGACATTGCTGTTGACAGATGAAAATAAATCTGAAAGTTAGGCTTACGAGGAAGGTCCATAAACCGTGAGAGTTGAATTTTGATGAAAATTTGTAACAAGAATCAGTTCAAGTTGCTAACTAACGTAGTAATAGTCACTCGATGCGCAAATGCTTCATTGAACTGCTACACCGACGCCATTTTGAAATCCAGTAGGTAATGTCCAAGAATACCCTCTCGGAATACCCCTTCAGAATTGTAAATCAATGTAGAGCATCTATTTGTGGGAGTACTTCCAGTGCATGATCGCCATTTTGAAAGGCTCCATATTGAATCGCAGTCAAATATGATAAATGACAAGGGGCATGTGGGGTATCAAATAGCACTGGAATTTTCTCCTGAATCCATTTCCGCAACGAAAGTTTATATGTCTGTTTTCACTTCAGAGTTAGGAGCTCCTTTACCCACAGGAACATATAAAAACTGTGCGAGTTAGACTTGTGTTATGAAACACGGTCGTGCGAGCACTTGCAGGATTTTAATTAATGCAGTAGTTAATGCAGTACAATAGCCACTATACCAATCAGATCTTGAGACTAGTAATAGAAGTCGTTAATTAAATTTAAATGCCTATAGTGAAAAAATGGAATACCAGCATGCTACAAGTTATACCTATTTCAAAGTGCGATAGAATAGACTGCTGGTCGATGAAACACATGCCTAATAGTACTGACGAGCAGAAAATACCAAAGGGATTGTTTTGATATACGTATATTAGAAAAATGATATAAACTGGTGCATATTAGTTGAACGACCAAAATGGTTCGGATTCCACTATAATCAGTAAGTCCACGTCTTCTTTAGCGTAGCAGGCATAAGTGTGGGACGTTGAACTGTATCGAACCAAAAGTCTATTTTAGGCAATTTTACGTGGTCCATTATAGTGTGTTAAGTTTTGTTCTCCAATCTTGAAATCTTAGGCAAAGACCATCATTGTTGCAGAATATTGCATTCATTTCTCATACTCATACTTGACAACCTATAATTGACCATGTATATTAGAAAGTTACAATACTTTAATGTATTTTGCTGCCGCATTGAACAATGAAGGGGATTTAAATTATCAGTTCACAGCCAATTCTTAGAAGAAGATATATCTGGAAACTTAGAATTCACTTTTCTTGTGTCTGTTCTGCTGTTAGTGATAAGAGAATTCATACACACTTGCTAAGAATAGATGGCAATAAATATTATTACAAGATTCAATACCACGTTGCAATCCACAAAACAAGCCTCTTTCTTGCTTTTTCCTTCAATATTAAATAATTAAATATCTGCATCTTTCCACCTTTAACGATAAAACACTTGCTTATAATAAGGGCAAAACTAGTTTTCATATCAAAATTGTGATAAATAACTCATTGTAGCAGGTGTTCACTTGTTCGGTGTACAAGTTATATGGCAGAATTTTCATAAAGAAAATGCATTCTGTTATGTATCATCAATTTTGTGCGCCAGTCCTAAAGGACATGCTTGCACTGCTCCATGCTATACTTCGTTTTGGATCTCCATCATCACAACTGAAGAGTTAAAGGTTAGTATTTGCTTATATGCACAGTTTATATTATTTTTCTATTATTTTTCTAATAACTTCAACATATATTCTTGTAAAGTCATATGTGCCGTTGCATAATCGCATTACAGCACTTAAATGCTATGCATAATCGCAACACACAGAGACTCATATATATATATATATAGCGCACTTTGAAATAGGTATAACTTGTAGCATGCTGGTATTTTATTTCTCACTACAGGCATTTCAATTTAATTAACGATTTCTCTCACTAGTCTCAAGATCTGATTGGTATAGTGGCTACTGTAGATCAAGTGACTACTAGTGCATTAGTTAAAATCCTGGAAGTGCTCTCACGACCGTGTTTCATAACACAAATTTTACTTGCTCAGGTTTTATATGTTCCAGTGAGCGAGAGAGTTCATAACTCTGAAGTGAAAACAGATATGTAAACTTTGGTTACGAAAATGAATTCAGGAGTAAATTCCAGTGCTATCTGATATCCAACATGACCCCTTGCCATTTTTCATGTTTGCCTGCAATTCAATATGGCGCCTTTCAAAACGGCGATCATGCACTGGAAGTACTTCCACATATAGATGCTCTACCTTGGTTACAATACTGAAGTCAGATCTATCAAAAAACTTCATTTTTGTGCCCAAAGGATATACTTGGAATTGCCTACTGGATTTCAAGATGGCATCGAAGTAGCAGCTCAACGAAGCGTTTGCGCATCGAGTGACTATTACTACGTTACTTAGCAGCTCGAACTGAATCTTGTCACTGATTTTCACCAAAATTTAACTCTCACGGTTTATGGACCTTCCTCGTTAGATTAACTGAAGTTTACGTAGATAAGTTCTGAATACTTCAGAATATTATGGTGCATAAAATTGTTCTAGAAGCACATTTAGCTACTCATTTATGTTTTCGTAATATTTGTACCTATTTATATCTAGAATTTATTTTGATTTATGTTTATAATGTATCCTTCCCTTGCAATGTATATGAAGCCCTAGATACTTTCTGAGTTAAACCATTTATTATTATTATTATTATTATTATTATTATTATTATTATTATTATTATTATTATTATTATTATTATTCCAACTATTCAGCTCCTTTACTTTATCTATAACATACTGCAGGATCGACCATAAATAGGGCACATGTCGTGGAGCCTGGCCTTTGCAGGAGCCAATGAAATATATTTTTATTGAAGGTTTTTTCATTCAATTGTGATTTAATTCATGTTTAGGGATCTCTCATAGAATATTTATCTGGAGTCCATAAAATATATGGACATCCTTGTATGCTGAACCAATTCTGAGTTGTCTGATTAGTTACCCATATGTTCTATATGACTTCGCACCTTTGTAGCTGTCAGAGATACATATTTGCGACAAGAAAAATCGTATCTATAAATTTCTTCTATTTCTTCTTCTATTTCACCTATTTTAACCAAGTGATGTTAAAATAATTAAAAATAAAACCGGTAAGAGTATACAAAAGACTAATTTCTCAGAATGTTAATGAGACTCATATCACTTGAATAAGACTGGCGTCATCCCTCAAAATATGAACAGGCTCATACGAGAGTCAAAATGAGTTCTAAAATATGATTATCATTCTGAATATTCTACCAGAATGTGTGTCGCATACGGAGACAACACGAAATACAAATACAAAAGACCAGACCAAACCACGTGATAGTGTGCCACTCCAAATACTCTGGCTGGAGCATACCATGCGCATATTTACACGAAGCAACTCAGGCATTTTCCCGAACATCCATAGTTTCATTTTTCCATGAAGATATCGCAATAAAAATTGGCTGCATCATTAGCCAGCACCGGGATATTTTCTATATAAATTTTCCAAGTTTTATCTCAAGCCATTTACGAGATAGAAGGTTATGAAATTCAAAAATGAAATAAATAATTAAAAATAAAAAAGGTAACATTTCAATACTAACTTGATTCAAAACTTATAAGATATTTTCCAAAGGCATAGAAACGTAAAATTTGGCGCAAACGTAGGATAGGTGACAAATAACGGGGAAAAAGTTCGAAACGCAAACGTAGGATAGGTGACAAATAACGGGGGAAGAGTTCGAAAATTGGACATTTTTTAACGTTTTTTGTTACATATTAGTACATAGTGTATTAAAAAACATTTTTTTTTCTAGAACTCCTGCGTCCCCCCTCCAATCATGCCTCTAGATACTTACTTTAAATATAGATACTTGAAATTTGACACAAATGTAGGGTTTGTCTCTTAAATAAAATATCCGAAAATTGAAAATTTCCCTCCAAGGAAGAAGTTTAGGCGAAAGGGCGAAATTATGTATTTGATACGTTGCTTCTGAAAGTGACTAAAAACCTATAGGATACTTCTTACAAACACGAAAATTTGACATTTAGCACAAATGAAAGACATAAGCTGCAAGTGAAGTAACAAAAAAATCATAAACCCCGAATTTCCCTAGGCCTATAAAAGATTGGAGATTAAATGGCAAAATCACATTACCTTGTAAATTAAACTTAATGCTTCCTTCCTGTAAAGATGAGAATTTCCCTATCTGTCACCCAGAAACACTTAATCAAACACATACAGTAAGATGTTTAGATAAGACTTATGACAATGTCAGCTTTGCATATATGGTTGCTGAGTTTTTGTTATTGAAAACGAATAAACATTTCCGAATATTGAAAACGAAAACGAAGATACTTCCTATAAACGAGAAAACCTGGAACTTTACAGAGAAAAATAAGGATTCAATATTCATCACTATCAATATTTAATACATTAACTAATGATCTATTTGTCTTTTTAGATACTATCTAAATCATCGTAAATGCTCTTCAGAAAATAAGGATATCCCACCAAAAACATAAATGTGAGAACTAGAGCAAGCTGGCCAGCATTTATCACTTTGTTGGGCCGGAAAAAGGAATAGAGCTCTGATACGATGCCAAATTCTATTAAAAATTCAGAAAGTGTAATATAAATTGTGCAACTTAAGTACTGAGAACATCTTGCCAGCAAAATAATTTGTAGACGATACCATATAGAACATGTTTTCAGCAGTAAACATGCAAATTTAATTTTCCAAATGTTCGGAATTCGGTAAAACTTGACATTGTTTTATATTTTAAGAGCTGAACACTTCTATGTAAGTGATGCATGTTTTGTTCAAACTCGAAAATTAGAAACTTAAATTTAGTACTGAAAACAAGTTTTACCGTATACTCATCTTCTGGCAATTTATTCTCTAGGATATTGCGAAGCTCGATTTTTCACATTTATGTTTCTGGTGGGATCTATGTAACAAATAAGAATGTGAGATGAGACTGGTCGATTGGAAAGTGGGTACTTTCCTTTCATATCTTCGTATACTAATCGATTCTTTATAGTATGAATTTGCTTGCGAGAATAGCAATAGTATGGTAAAAATGTAGCATATGTTGAAGCTAGGTACACGTGACCCAGAGCACACGTACGAAACCAGTGTGCTTGGTTTCTGTGTCGGCACTGTTACTTCTTGGAATACTGATGTAGCAGGGATCTAAAAAGATAACAACCAGACAAACTTGACCGTGTAACTACAAGCTAGATCGTGTTTTCAAAGATGATGTCTCACAAAAATGTCTTTCTTGAGAGGTGATCCAAAAAGGCTCAAATGGACGTTTTGCAAGTCAGTGCAAACATATGAAGGAGGGAAAGTTGATACACCTGGTCGAGGCAGCTCTGAGTGTGGTGAGCACATCGATAAGACTAAGAAAAAGTAACGTAAACTAAATCCAGAGCTGTTCTCGTTTTTAATTGTTATTACTGTAGGCGCAATATAGATTTTTATCTAACACCTGTAGGTAAATAGTAACAGGTTTATTGTGCTTCACATGTGATTCCCAGCCGAAGATATGGATATCAGAAGCCAGAGTTGAACAACATATACATTCATGATTGTCGGCAGAAGACTCAAATGGAACAAGTGCCTCTTGCTTGATTCTTGTATTTAAATATTTTTCTCCTAAGTTTACTGCGAAAAAAGTTAGCGCTAAATACAGTATGTAATTTCTTTGTGAAGCTAAGTGAACGCAAAGTGTATCAGTTCAATTACTTCCTTAGGAATTTGTTCCTATTATTGAAGATCTTCGAAAATTTTGGTTTCAACAGTACAATACACCAGTTCGTATATCTTTTAGATTTGCGTTCCACGTGGGAATTTCTTGCGTCATTACAAATTATAGTGAAATATTCTTCAGCGTTGAAGCCAATTGCTAATATTCTTCAGGATTTTTAGATTAATATTTTTTCTGTCCAAGATAAAGTGATCTTCTGACCATATTCAAGTTCACAGAAAACGCTTGTTTCAAGTCAACAATTTAATGAAAACTGTTTGGAATGTTTCGAGTGAACTAAACATCGAGCCTATTTTTCATCGAAAAGCGTAAGGAGAAGTATATCGATTTAGCTATCCAGGAGAGTTGGAGGGACAATTAAAATATTCAACAATATTTAATTGCATCATTGCAAAATTATTTTCCTGCATCAATAAGAATGCATTTTCTGTCATGATTTTTCATCCTGAAATCATGAACGATATTATTGCAAAGGGTCAAACACGGCAAGAACTGTGGTGAAGCAAGAGCATTACAGAATATAAAGACATAAAGTACATTCTTTTACTAGAACATACCTCCAAGTTTTACACTGAAGTGCACTCCATAGTCTTGATCAGACAAACACTTCTTGCTACGACATCATCTAGAACGATGATTCAGCACTCTTCGTTGTGTAAAATCTTGACTTTGATCATATATGGGTAACGAACAATTGAATGGTCTATGTATTCTGATCGTTCACCGTAAACGAGTAAACACCAAGAAAAATACTTTTCCGAATGGAGTCATTAACGAGTTTCATTTGCACCCCTACCGCTTTCAACTAACTTTCAAAACAATAGAGGAGGAAGAGGTACAGGAAACGTATGCAATTGTAGGAAAACTACGTTTATACTCTTATAATATTTGGTCTAGGAATTAATTCGTGCGGTTGGTACGCACACATTGAAGCTGTAGTACAAACACAAAATACATAAATACCTTAAGAAAAATATTGTCCATCGCTAGCCACCACTTTCGCCCATCTGTCAGGCAATGTACGGATTCCGTGGCGAAAGAAGTCATCATCCTTGGAAGCGATCCAGTCAGAGACCCATGTTTCGATATCTTCTGAAGAAGTAAACCGCTGTCCAATCAAATCGTTGTTCATGCAATCGAACAAGTAGTAGTCCGAAGGAGCAACGTCTGGTGAATACGGCGGGTGGGGTAAAACTTCCCATCCGACATTTTCTAAATAGGTTTTGACCGGTTTTGCGACAGGTGGGCGAGCGTTATCATGTTGAACAATAAGTTTATCATGTCTGTTCTCCCATTCTGGTCGTGTTCTGGCCAGAGCTTGCTTCAAACGCATTAATTGTCGTCGATAACGTTCTCCATTCATAGTTTCACCCGGTTGCAGCAGCTCATAGTACACCACACCTTTCATATCCCACCATATGCACAGCATAACCTTTGCACAGTGAATATGTCGTTTTGGTTGTGATGGACCTGGTTCACCTGGTTTCACCCAGGCCTTTTTTCGTTTAGGGTTCTCGTAATGGATCCACTTCTCATCACCCGTAATAATTCGATGCAGAAACCCCTTTCTGCTCTGTCATTGAAGCAGCAATTCGCAAATGGTTTTTCGTCTTTCAACGTCTCTGTCTTTCAATTCATGTGGAACCCAATGTGACATCTTTTGAATCATTCCCATGGCTTTCAAGCGTTTGGATACTGTTGTTTGATCAATGCCTAATGCTGCTGCAAGTTGTTCCTGCGTTTGACACGAATCCTGCTCGAGCAATGCTGTCAATTCTTCGTCTTGAAATTTTTTTGGCTGTCCAGCTCGCTCTTGGTCTGCCAAGCCGAAATCATCACTTCTAAACCGTGCAAACCACTTCTGACACGTTCGCTCAGCTAGAGCATGGTCACCATACACTTCCACCAAAATACGATGACTTTCAGTCGCACTTTTCTGCATGTTAAAGTAATGCAGCAGGACACCCCGCAAAAACACTTTATCAGGCAGAAATTGCGCCATGTTCACTTAACTATAAACTGGTTTTGTTGACGCTTTAATCCACTGCCCTATACTACGAACGATACGCGATGACAGGGGTTTGCAACACATGTGTGGATATACGGAACTGTGGGACGCTCCGTTCGTTGCGCCATCTCTTGTCCACCCGCACGAATTAATTCCTAGACCAAATAAAATACTTATTTTTATTCTAGATTGGATAAGAACATTGGGACTTTAATACATTGCACCCAGCCCCCGCCAAGTGGACTTTGTGGTGGACAAACACCGTGTGCGTGGGTTTTCTCGGGGTTCTCCCGTTTCCTTCCACTTTCTTCATTCCACCACTTCATTCTATACTCATCATCACTGTCTCCTTTAGCCTAACCGGCATAACCGTGGGACGTAAAACAAAGATTTCATTTCATTTAATACATTGCACTTACTTAATATCACAAAAATATTTACTTACAAGAAATAAGTGTGACTGTTCTCGGCCATATACATATTATAATGATAATGAAGTTTGAAACGATCTGACTTAGTCCTTTATTAGCCGAAATATATAAAGGTAACCGACATAAAAATGACCTGATTTTGCCCCTCCCTGAAAAATCCTGGAGACACCCACATATACACTACGTGTTTCTAATAGATAGGAGATTAGCCAAAGTTATAAACAACATTTTCGTAGACTCAGATCCATAATGTGTTGTATGTAGATTAAAGGTTTTTGTATTGGGTGTATTGGTTTAACGAATAACTGTAAGGATGATAAGATCTTTTAGTGCACTTGAATAGCGCTGTTTTTAAGGAATTTCATACAACTGTAGATCAAATGTAGTTTCTTTCAATTACATATATGTTACCAATACAACTAATAAGATAAGAACAGGAACTAGCCCAGTGCTCAGTGTTCCAGTTAGTTCACCAACACTTGCGAGCATATAATTAAACAACCCTAACCTGAGTCAAGCTGGATTAGACTACATTTGGTTAATTTTATCCGATATACCTCAAGTTTCTATCACACCAGCTCTTAAATGTATAACATTCCTACTATATAAAAGTTATGACACAATCGTTCTTAATGAAATGGTTTCAATTAATAAATAAAATTTATACATCGTACACTCCAGTAAATATTTTATTTTCTTACCATCACTTGCATGATAACATTAAAATTACAATAGTTGCTTAAGTTAGAGGAATGTTCAATAATCATAAATAGATGTGTTTCCTGTCAATGTGAAAAGTATGATTCACGATGCATTCAGTTATGTGCAAACACTGAACACAAGTTGCATACTAGATTAGATTATATATAGATGTTGATATTTTGTCGTTGCATGAAACATGTTGTACAAAGTGTGCAAGTCTATTTCGAAGTTCGCTTGTAATATTAATTTTAGACACATGCACATGTTAGTTGCAAATAAACTAGTATGAAGTTCTAATGTATGTACTATAATTTGAAAATACGTGAATGCTTTGAATAACAAGTTGAATAACGTTACGGAAACATGCAGAGCGTTCATTATGTAACTGTTCATTCAGAAACACATGCGTGAGATGTGAAGATATGTAACGCGCTACCCATGTAATTTGCTTTTTATTTGAATCCCTACTTATGCAGTTGAGAGTATTACGTAATGTTGTTGTTCGTTGTTTCTCTTGTTATTGCTACAATGATGTTCCCTCTTTTTCGCAATACTTGTGTAACTAGCTAATTCCATACAATAGAAAGTTCATTGATGATTGTCGACGTCATAGGTGAGATGCATTCGTTTTGAAGTATTTTTGTTTGTTGTACATTAGGGTGGGCCGAAAACGGCCGAAAAAAATTTTTTTTAGAAAATTAAGATTGAGTACCGTGCAAAAGTTGTATAATGTTATATTATGTTTCCTCACCAAAACAGAGCCGGATTAAAAAATATTTAACCGGGCCCCGGGGGCCCCAAAGAACGTTAATTTTCAAAAAAATAGTTGCGAATAGTGAAAATATTATTGAAATATATTTTTTAGAAAGTTAAGTTTGAGTACCATGCAAAAGTTGTATAATATTACGTTATGTTTCTTCACCAAAATAGAGCCGGATAAAAAGATATTTAACCGGGCCCCGGGGGCCCGAAAGAATGCTAATTTTTTTTAAAAAAATAGCCAGCAATGAAAATATTATTAAAATATATTTTTAGAAAGTCAAGCTTCAGTACCGTGCAAAAGTTGTCTAATGTTATATTATGTTTCCTCACCAAAACAGAGCAAGATTAAAAGATATTTAACCGGGCCCCGGGGGCCCCAAAGAACGTTAATTTTGAAAACAAAAAAGTTGTGAGTAGTGAAAATATTATTGAAATATTTTTTTTTAGAAAGTTAAGCTTGAGTACCATGCAAAAGTTGTATAATATTATTTTTCTTCACTAAAATAGAGCCGGATAAAAAGATATTTAACCGGGCCCCGGGGGCCCGAAAGAACGCTAATTTTTTAAAAAAAGTAGCCAGCAATGAAAATATTATTAAAATATATTTTTAGAAAGTTAAGATTCAGTACCGTGCAAAAGTTGTATAATGTTATATTATGTTTCCTCACCAATACAGAGCCGGATTAAAAGATATTTAACCGGGCCCCGGGGGCCCCAAAGAACGTTAATTTTGAAAAAAAAAATTGTTGTGAATAGTGAAAATATTATTGAAATATATTTTTTTAGAAAGTTAAGTTTGAGTACCGTGCAAAATTTATAATGTCATGTTTTCTCGCCAAAACAGAGCCGGATGAAAGGATATTTAACCGGGCCCCGGGAGCCCAAAAGAACGTTAATGCTGAAAAAAATATGGTTGTGAGTAGTGAAAATATTATTGAAATATTTGTTTTCAGAAAATTAAGTTTGAGTATCGTGCAAAAGTTGTATAATGCTATGTTTCTTCCTCAAAACAGAGGCAGATAAAAATATTTCACAAGGCCCTGCGGGTCCGAAAAGTGTTATTTTTTTAAATATATATACCATTATTTTAAGTATGTATAGAAAATTGGTTAAGATTCCTAATACTTTAACTTGACCCCAGGATTTTAAATGTTCTGATCTGATGTGCAGCTCTTCGCCTGATTGGTGTTTAGTAGATATAATAGTACGGACACAAATACATAAGGTAAGGTTGAAAAATTGACCAACAAACACCAAACCAGCGCAGAACTCACCACGTGAAGATGGCTACACAGCGAGTTCCTCACACCCACCCTCCTCTTACTTAAAGCTCCTTAGCTGAATCTTGGAACAAAATATTGAGATTTATGTCCGAAGCTTGGTAGATACTTTCGTGCTTCCAGTTTTGCGCGAATATAACCGTCTCGTGCAACACTACCGCATACTTCTGAAGAAGATTCTGTTACTACCTTTAGACACTTCTCCAAAGCCTGTGTGTGGAAGAGGAACGTGACAAACTGAATCCTCCTCTTTTCCACAATCATTTCGGTTGGTTCTTCTATTGATACGTTAGCCGAAATTGGAGGTTTCGTTACTATTACTTCTGACCAATCGGTCAAATCGATATAATCCGCATATTCTTCAGTGCTTTGCCTACTGCAATTGTCAGTTAGAACTATAGTGTGGTATTTTCGGCCATCAAAATAGAGACCCTTAAAATTAGTAGCTTTACACTGTAGACGGTTTCTTTTTTCTTTTCTTTTTTGCTAGTTTCGTACGGATTTTGTTTTTATCTAATACCTTGTCTTAGTTAGTTTTGTTCAGTAAATTCATATCTTCTAAAACAGCGGATACAATTTTAGCAGCCGACCTATTCGATATATCTGTTAAATCTTTTGCGGTACTCATTTGTTTAGGGCTCACGTTTGTTTATTTAGGTTTACTTTAGATTTTATTCTCTAAACGATAGCTCCATGCGAACTCTTCATCGTCTGAATTCGGGGTGGAAGCGCTTAATGTATGTTCCAAGTACGGGATTGAGGCTAATGATTGTAACCCTCTTGTAATTGGTACCGCAGCATCATAATCGATCTGTGTGTCATGCTTTCTTTTGAGCCTATGGGTTTCTGCTTCATCTATATTGCAAGTCGTCATTTGTCTCTGATTTCTCTGATCTAATATGAGCTCCCACTCCAAAAGCGGTACATAATTTGATTTACAACACTTACAGGTTAATCTATCGCAGCATTTGCAAGAGAAAATATCACATAACTTCTGAGCACCGTTCTTAAATTTCTTTAATTTGGCTCTTAATGGGTATATCTCATTTCTTAATGGGGTTAATGATCGTTTTGCATTTTGAGTTGTAATTCAAAATCATATGCTTAATTCGAAGGCAAGACAATACAGGAAGAGAGGCTCGCAGCCATATTGTTTCTAGTTTATTTGAATTCAGCCTTCGGAAAGCCAGTGTTATGCATTTTACATCCAAATGCGAAAAAGTGATATTCTCTTAAAGTTTGAGAGTTCTGAGGTGGGCTCAACACAAAGGTTTTTCGTGTGTTAATATGGTAGTTATGAAAGTTAGTTAAGCTCTTGATAGTTATTTGCGTATATTGAAACCATGTGTTTCATGTTTTATGTATTAATAGTATTGTCTGGTAAAATGTTCTTATTACCTAAAACCATTTTATTTGAACAAAAAATTAGGAACTTTAGGGCCACGGGGGCCCGGTTAAATATTGTTTTAAAATCAACATATTTGGCATGGCTTCATTTCGTACCAATACACAACTTTTGATAACTACTCAATCCTGAATATCTGAAAAAAAAATTTTCGGCCCACCCTATTGTACATTTTATACTACGCAACTTACATTACAGTAAATCACAATTGCTAAGTCCTACACAATTATGAGTAGATTCTAAGTCATATTAGTCCATTTTCTGAACTAAAAATTCGTTAATATCATAGATACGTAATTAACCTTAACAATATTATTAAAGGATGAAATCTTCTTACAGTTTGTAATTGATTTACTTTGTCACCATAACTTTCTATCATTGGATGTTGTGGAATTTATATAGAATTCATTTAAGAAGAATATATTCAATTAACTTCGGAATGATTTTAAAATGTTATTATAAGGGGTTAACTTTTACTAATTAGTATAATATGAACATCAATAGTATTAAAATGATTACTGGAATAACGAGTAGAGAAATGAGAAAATACCTGCAAAAATAAAAAGAGAACATATTTTTCAGCAAAATTAGTTATTATTATTTGCTTTTAAAATGCCTAGTATAATTTTATTAATAACCAAGTGTTACTACTTTATTACATTTATACAGTAACTATTGTGTTTCTTCGGGTCCTTTGCAAACTTATTATTTGACATTATTTGACATTTTACTTAGTAAAATTATATTCATAGCCTATCAATTTCCTCCAACATAACTTTACGCTTTATTATCTACTTCTTAAATATTTTCTTGTCTGTGAATACAGTTCGTCTTCTCAGATACTATTTAATATAGTTTATATTACTGCAATGCGGAAAATAATTGTATACTTTATCAGTGAAAGGAATTAAGGTGTTATATACCTACTAAAACCAAACTTTTGTAGTATACTATAGTTTTCCTTGAACTTACTTAGACTAGCTTTTAAATAATTAGATCGTGTAATGAATGTAGCTCAATTGTAATTTGTAACACAGCTGAATGTAGATACCAAATATATCGTTGAATATAACCAGCATTGACTAATTGTATTATATTTTGATATTTCGAAACATGCAGACGTCACACGAACTACAATGCTTATTTAGAATTCTGATTCGCTGTTGCTTAGTTAGCTTGTAACATTCCACGAACTTAGCCATTATACCCTTCTAGGTAAGCAAAGATAATGTAAAGTGCTTATTCCTAAAACCGTTCCTGGACATTCATCGAGCATTTTGCACACCTAGTGATATCATTCACCTTCTCAAATAAAGCTCCTGAGGTTCTCAAGTTACATTAATTTACAAACATTTTTAGATTAGAGTTCGTCTTACTCTCAATTGGAAACGAAATCTTTCCTTTTATGCCTGATAGAATAAGGAAGACGAATGTTTATGCAACTGATTGAATTGGTAGAATGAGAATGTGGGAGGAGACGGAACTATCTCGAGAAAACTTACGGACACGTATCCTCATTTGGAATCTATAAAAAAGACAAGGAAAGTTTGGTTTGTCGAATACGTTACTATCGTAGCAGACTAAACAGTCTTCATATAAACTAATTATATGGCCTGCGAAATCCAGAAGCTCAATGCTGCATTCACAAAAGCTTTCCACAGACTCCTATCTTTAGCAACTGGATCCAGTTTCTGCTCTTTATTTCTATTTATACGAAATCCATATCAATATTATATTCCCACTTGTACCTAGGTCTTCCTAATGTTCTTTTCTCTATTAGGTTTCCAGGTAAAATTTTGAAAGTGTATCTACTTTCTTCCATTCGATCTATATGATCCACCACCTAGATTTAATAACCGTAACAATATTAGGCAAATGGTGTGAATTATGCAGTCGTCGTTATGAATATTCTGCCATTCCCTACTTCCACCCCTCTTTTCTCTCAATGTTCGCCTCAGGATTTTATTCTCAAATCCATCCAGTCTCCGTTCTTTCGTAACCATACAGCAAAATAAGTATACTTATCATTTTATGTACTTTAACCCCCAAATTATTCGGTGAAATTTAAAAAAAAAGAGTTTGGACAACGTGTATATGGTATGTAGAAAACATGGACACTCCTGTAGGAAATAAGGGTAGAATATATGGCTCCATCATGAGATCCTGATCGATTTCCGATGAACCTTCATTCAGTTAGGTCCCACATTAACGATGTTTATATGTCTGCCTCATTCCTTCATATTATTTAAAACATGGCCGAAATAAATGACTGATACTAAAACTTCCCTGCATTATTAATTGACAGTTATAAAATAGAACTGAATGAAATAAACTGTCCTGTTCATACGTTCTTCACTGTCAAACAATACATCTTCAAATCACTGTAAACTCTTACAAGGAGACTTACGGAAGTGTCACTCAGCGATTTGAATGAAACTTTGCACACTTGTAGAACATCGAAAAATTATCAACACGTATTTTTTTGTTTTGGAAATGGTGGTTTAAGGGTAGAAACCACCCTACAAACGTTAGGGGTGGTCTCCAAACATACAGAGAGAACAATAATTTAATATACAAGAAAACACAATACTAAGGGAGATTTAGGACAGCTGATTCAGAATCTGAAATCAAAATTACAAAATTCAAAATGGCAGATCTAATATAGTGATTACAATTACAAAATGTTTTCTGGTTTGAAATTCTCTGCAGTTAACCAAGAACTATTATAGTTGGCAGAGGTTACTACGAGAAGATTGTTAACCGATTTGAAACCCCTTTCTATTGATTTGAAACCCCTTTCTATTGATTTGAAACCCCTTTATTTTAAATAGGTTAGATTAAAATAGGTTGTTTTAGACTATAGAGTCAAATGTTCTATTCTTTTCCTGCAAAATAATTAACAACGATGATAACAACACCATTTTCAGAAATTAAAGGCTGCATGGTATAGCTATGAGTCATAAATTTATTGACTGTGCTACACATTCACTGTTTGTGTTCCTGTAAACGCTATAGTGAGAGAGGTACAGGTACTCACTTTAGTCAAGCATCCCATTAAAATAAGTACAGAAAGGGGTTTCAAATTGGTCTGCAACCTCCTCACAGAAATCTCTGCCAACTATAATTGTTCTTGGTTAACTGCAGAGAATTTCAAACCAGAAGATATTTTGTAACTGTAATCACTATATTGGATCCGACACTTTGAATTTTGTAATTTTAAGGTCAGACTCTGAATTAGCTGTCCTAAAACACCCCTGAAAGCATGTTTCTTCTAAATTAAATTATTGTTTTTGGTCTATGCCTAGAGACCAACTTTAGCGTTCAGAGGGTGGTTTCTACCCTTAAACCTTCACCATTTCTGAAAAAATATGTGTCGATTATTTTTTGATGTTCTTTAAGTGTGCAAAGTTTCATTCAAATCGGTGAGTGACACTTCCGTAAGTCTCCTTGTTAGTATTAGATGACTAACTAAGTAAGAAGATTGCCTTTCCTGAAACATTGGCTAAATCGTTTAGCAGTGCTTTCTTCTTACTAGAAAACTACACAGGAATATTTTAGTTTTTAGACTTATAAACTATGCTATGCCAGTGTGAGGAGTCTAATAGAACAGTCTGTCTCTAGACAAATATCAGAGTAAGAATTGTAAGCGATATAAAGAGGCGGCTTTCTGCAATCGATTTAACTTCCAAAGAATGGCTTACACTTTCTACGTTAAGCATCTATTCTAACAGGAACTGGTTGAAAGTAACCATTTGAGGTTTCAAGGTATATTGTCATAGAAAAACGTTAATAGATAGCGATAAACCTTTTTCAATCGATTGAAAGTCTCAAGAGAACATATTCTTTCCACCCACAACACCCTACCGAAACTGGATGTGATTGACGCTTCTACTACTTACGATTTCAATACTGATTTCTATAGTGCGAAAACGGTAAAAGATAAAAAGAGGCGTTTTTTTCTGCAATCTATTCAGTGTCTCCTCCTCCGATAAGCCTATACTCAAACCAGAAATGGTAGAAATCATTAGTTTCAGGCTTCAATGATGATCCCCATAGAACACAAAAAGTGGTAAATAGCAATAGTGGTATTTTGCAATCGATTCAGCATCTCAAGAGACAGAGCATCACTCCACAACATTCTACTGAAACTGAAGTGACTAATTTATTAATGCCCCAGGTTTCAATGTTGATTTCTATAGAGCAAAAACGGTTCGAGTTCTCGAGAAGCGGTTTCTTGCATTCCATTCAGCGTCCCAATAAATGGTTCCTTTTCCTCCGTTAACCCCCTATTTAAACCAAACGTAGTACAAAGGAACCATTTCCGGTTTCAACAGTGATTCTTATAGAGCAGAAACGGTAAAATATGAGGAGACAAAGTGTTTTGCAACCAATTTATAATTCCAAGAATAGAATAGGTATCCCAAGAATAGGATTTACGTTCCTTAATTCTAGAAGAGGTGAATAAGTTGTTTATTGTGTACTTGTATTACCCTTATTTTTTTCATTAAAATAACGAACGCCAGTTTGAAGACTATTTAGAAAAATAAAAATATTTTACAGTTTCTTATTTTCTTGTCTCAGACTCAATTAAGATTTACCACTAGCTCATTTCACTTTTTAAAATTCGACTTCTTTACTAAATAGATTACTTGAAGCATATTTTAGCAATTGAAAATACTACTATTAAATGTGCCAGACACGATTTGACATGTCATTCTTTGTTTCGAGGTTGTATCTGCAATATATACAATACACGTGCAAACGGAAGTTCGGTTCTCAACTTATAACGAAGCTGCATTTCAATTGCAAGCTGCTACTAGTACTTGAATCCATTGGCTACTAGTACCTGAATCCACGCAGAGAAATCATTGTTAGAAAAGACAGAAGTACAGATACTTCTTAGTAGTTTGCGATAATATTGAAGAAAATCGTTCCTCATCACATAGAGTGCGACAAAACCACCAACACCAGCACCTACTGCGTGGTTATGGGAAAACTGTGTTGCGCACTCCAACGATGTGGCATGTAATGCTATTTCGTTCACGGCAATGGTTGTCCACTTCAGATGGCTACTACGCAACGACTCCTTAGAAATTTTGACTGGGAAATATTTCCCTATCCCCCAAATGCTCAAACCTCTCTCTTTCTGAATTTTATCTCGTTTTTTTCTTGATAACTTTTATTGTTGGTCAAAGATTCGAAATGATGATTTTAAACAAATTGTTAGTACTTTTTTATCATCACAGACGCCATCGCCCTTCGACAAGGGGATATAAGATAATCGTTACAATAAGTGTTTCAACAAGGATGGTAATTATGTTGAAATATAGTCTTACTTTAAACAAATGTATTTTGGTCCATTACATTTTGTGTGTTTTTAATTGGCTAACGGAACTTACTTTCTGGATGGCCCCTGTATATGACACTTAGTTCGGGCTCTGAGTCTTGGGCGCGTAAACAAATCATATAGCGAAGAGGGAGTTGAAAGAGTAAGTTGAAAGCATGAGGGCAGTTTTTTAATTTCCGTTAAGTCACCAGAGGAGCGCCGTATGAGATGGCGAAACGGAAATTAGTCAAATCTGATGAGATTGGAGATCGCACATTCTCCATATCAAAAGACAAGTTTAACCATTGTGGAGTGGTGAATGTAAAACCATATCGAGTGGAATGGAAGAGACCGCTAAAAGTGAACTCCATGATTTAATTTGATTTCTCCAGGCAAAACAATACAATACCGCCACCATTCATCTTCGAGTGATTAAGTATTAGTAGTTTATAAGTGTTATGTGCACAAGTGCTTACAGAGTTTAAAGAAATACTTGTTGGTCTACCTACGACAAGAGAAATCAAGGATGGAAATCTGTGGCTGAAGATATCTTGATGAACCATGAATCATGTATTGGTGAAAAGGGTAAAATATGGTTTCTGAATTGTCTGATCTTTAAACTTCAGTTAAATCAGTATCCGCCTGGAAAATCGAATTACATCATGTAGTTCACACTTGTCAGGTGCTTCGATTTCATTCGACATGGTTTCACACTCATTACTCAACAATAATTGAACACCAAAGTCTGTATTTTTGTATGGAGGATATGCGATCTCCAGTGAACAGCTCTGGTTAATTTGCGTTTCGCCATCTCATGTGGTTCTACCTTGGTGGCTTAACGGAAGTTGAAAATAACGACCCTCGTATATATACATTTTAGATAATGAAAGAGAACGATAAAAAAAAACAAATAAAACTATTTTCGAAAATTTCACTCGTCATTTGAAAGTCAGAAAAGAACCTACAACGATGTCATTGTAATTTAAATGTTTTTGTTATTTAACGCAATGTAAAATATAAATTTTCTGTATAATTAACTAATGTGTTGAGTATTTACATGGAAAACATATAACTGTTCTCTGTAACAGCTATTTTACGAGACTTGGAAGATACATTTTGCTTTTAATACAAAACCAAAACATAAAAGCAGTTTAGGTATAAAATAAATGAGCACACTACGTTGACTACTTGAAACAAAAAAGCAATAAAAAAATCTTGTTCTTTTTCTCTCTCCCCCATTTTTTGTTTGTTTTTATTTACATATGCATGTATAAGTTCAGAGAGGAAAATAATACTGGGTACAAAGAAGATATAGAGCTATATCTGAGGAAAACTAATTAGAAAGAACTACCCCCTGGGGAAGTATTTCATAAAACTCTCTTAATTATTTCAACTGTAATTGTCTTTTCTGTCTCATTTGTACGAAGAATATTTAGGTTTGAATATCTTCGTGGAGCATACATATTTGCATTATTTGCATACAACAGAGGTTGAATTCGAATAACTTGAATCAACTTAGCTTAAATATCTCCCATTTCCTTAACAATTGGCGACTTATTTATTTACAAAAAAATCTCTCTTAAGCTGAAATTTTGTAATAGATAAAGAAATAGATGATTAATTGCAATGGCCCTCTTTACGTTGAAGACAATATTCAACTCAATACTCTGTAAAGTTTTGGTTTACAGCTCACATTCTGTGCAAACTACATAAAGAAAACAAAAAGCAAACATCAAAACAGGGGACTATTTATCAAAATTACTAGTCTAATATATCAAAAGCTACAAGCAAAGACTCCGCATTTCACAAGTTCTTGTAATTTTTGTTTCTCGAAATTTCACAACATCTTGAGAATCATTAGTTACGTATCAAATCTACAAGTTCGCAGACAAATACGTAGAAAACAATGGCACCAGCTTCTGTAGTGCTAGTTATTCTTTCGAAAAACAATGGCAATAGAATTCAAATTAAATATTTTGAATGTGATAAGAGATTAAAAAGATATTTAGTTTCATAGTAATTTAACATTGAATGAAAAAGTAAATAACTAGACAAAATATTGCAGGCCTTACCACTAAAAGATTATTCGTATGTTCGGGACTTATATTACCCTTATGTAAGTATACTCACAGTAATAAAAATTAATACTATTAATTGCCACACGCTATCTACAATAATTTATCATAGTACGCAAATACGAAATAATATTGAATATTTTAACTCATCTTTTTAGATTCAACTCCAGTTTCAAATAGCTTGTAGTAAAACGAACTAGAACACATGTAGGCTAGTTGAAAAATGTCCAAAGGTAATTTAATGTTCAAAAATAAAACTTTTAAACTCTTGAACGCTTTTCTTGGGATGTATACCTTAATTTTTCTCACAGTCAATTGAACTTCTTTCTTTCAATGATAAGCATTAGATAAATAATAATCAATGGACAATTTGCTTTTTCTACAGTTACTTCGCATGAGTGCTTCTTTACATAGTAACAACAAAATGGCATGAGTGGTATTTTACAAAATTGTTTTTTTTTTTTTATTTTTTAAAAAGTCACCTCAAGAGTAACCTACCCCTTGTGGATATTCTGATGGAAATGATTTATTCAACATGGTAGGAATAATAATGAATTTTGTTTATGAAATATGAACAAAATCGGCTGAGTAGTTGTTTTTTTTTTAATGTAGTCTGAAAAGAAACTCATCGCCAACAGCATATTACCCTTTGTGATTTGTTTCGTAAGGAATAATTTACACATTATAGAATTATTAATAAAATATCTGGTAATACAATATGGACAAACTTGCCTCAGTAGTTTTCTGTGAATGTCATCTGCAAAAGACTCATCCTCCAAGAATAAACTGGCCCTAGTAGAATTTTCAGCACAAATGGGTTATGCCATATTTTCAGGTTATTAATGAAATATTTATTTATAAAACCTGAACAAAACTATCTGACTCATTTTCCGAAATGAACTAACTCTTAAGAATAAATAACTCCTGGATTTTTCAGGACAAATGAGCTGTGTCATATTGTCAGGTTATTAATGAAATATGAAAAGATCGCCTGAGTTGTTTTAGAGAAAATGTTCCGGAAAGAACTCGCCCTCAAGAATAAACTAACCGTGATACATTTTTCGGGACAGATGAAGTATGTTGTATTGTCAGGTTATTAATGAAATATGAACAAAATCGCCGGAGTCGTTTTCGTGAAAATCTTTCGAAAGAAGACTCACTCTAAGAATAAATTACCCATTCACGATTTTTCTCAAAGAAATAACTTATACCACATTTTAGACTTGTTAATGAAATATATATTTATGAAATAGAAAACAAAGTCATTAGAGCTGTGTTTGAGAAAATCGCGAATTTTTATTTTTATCCTTAGGTAATCTACCCTTATATTTAAAGGTAGGAGGAAAGTTCGAAAAATAACACCCTGAAAAATAACATAAAAACCTTAAGTTTAAAATTAGGTTGAGAAACGTTGAACGCTATGGTCCCACCATACTTTCTTTTCTACTTTGGTCCATCGAAAGTAATAAACAAAAAGTGAAAGGAAATCAAGCTCAATCATCTAGAGCCAATTAAGTTTTCCCTTTCTCCTTTTACATCTAACTCTTCGAAACGTAAGTTTTTAATTAGGTGCTCATCACAGACATTCCCCGCTTATTTGCACACCTGTTTTAAATTATTGGTATCTGCATATTGGACAATGTTCTCCACATTTCGTGGTTCTTTCTTTCTAGTTCTTCCCGTTCTATCTTATCAAGCACTGCATTCTATAACTAATTAATCATGAGTTCGCCCTTGGACTTGTTCAGTACATTCTTGCCATGTTTCTTAAATCACTGACGCCAATACTCTCAGATTGGGTACGAGAGGGCCAGGTTCCATTCCCAGTGGCGACACTCGACCGAAAAACATGAGTATTTTCAGGTCAGATATCTTGAATGAAATATTCCCTAGATTTTTTCTAATTAACACCAGGCAAATGCTGGAATAGTACCTACCTTACAGGTCCCAAGAGGCTTCAAATCAATCCACCATTCTTCATTTTCCCGCATAGTTCGCTCGCCAAGGGACGTCATTCTTCATACTGACTCAGTTAAGGCCATACATGCCGGTAATGCTAAGAGTATGTATAAGCTCTTAATCTACTGAACTTCTTTACACTTTCGTATCACACATCTCTTTTCTCTTTTCAGCCTTACTATTGTATCTCAACCTGTTCCATGTCCTGTTTCTTTGACGTCTTTTAATCATCGTGCTCTCTCTTCTCTATCACACTTCGTCTTTGTTGTCTTATTATTTCTTACAAATCTTTTTTCATGTTTTACCTATATATTTTACAGTACATTCGCTACATCTTATTCTATATACTACTTCTTCCTCTTCTGCCTTTCTTGTTTTGTTTCTCTTTCTCTTCTCTCCTTTACCATATTTTCATTCTTTGTTTTCTTAGCAACTTCTCTGTTTTAACACCCAAACTCTGAGTTCCGAACAACTTTCTTCTTTGTTCCTCTTCTCCCGTTCTGTCTGTTTCTTCTTTCTTTTCTTAAATTATCTGTTCTGTATCCGTTTCCCATTAGCAATCGTTTGTAGACAGTAAAGGGAAAATCTTGATTGGGTCTGCGTGAGCAAGCGTAACCTTCTTTAACTTTGTGTTAATATTTCATTTGTTATTTTTTTTATTGATCTTTCATAATGAGTATGAGAAAGGTAATGTTACGTTGCCGAAATTTTTACAAAAGTGTTATTGATATTTTTTGTTGCTTTGGTCAGTTTTTGTTTTATTTGTTCGTGTTAAATGTTGCCAAAGTTATTTTAGTTATCCAAACAATTTTAATTTAGTACTACTAACACGTCATTTCGTTATAAAAACAATTGCGATAACTGTATAAAATACAATCACGTATAGTAAACGTCAAACTAAAAGAAGGTTGGGTTGGGCAAAATAGATCTACACCATACTTTGGCCGAAAATGAATTAAGACTTGCTTGTAGGTTCTCACACGGAGTACAGGTACTTTTATCTGTCGGTAAGAAGTTTCCAGAAATTTTAGGAGATAACAGAACAAAGTTGATAAACCTTGACTTCATAAGTTTGGTCAGAATATTTCAGCATGAACAACCCATGCTACGTATCAGAGCAACATGGCGGAATTTACTACAAGTAACACCAGAAAGCAAATAAAATGATATTGAAGATTTACTTCGCAATAATGAAAATAAATATATTTCTTATGGTTATGAAGAAGGTTTGTTGGAAGAAAACAAATTTGAGGCAAATGGAATATTAAAAAAAGAAAAAAAAACGTATAATGTGACTTAGCACTGTGCTTCTCAAATTCAAAGAATACTCGTTTCTTAAGTAGTACTGTATTAAAAATTATTATAATAATAGAGTAAATCCTTCATTGGACAATTTATTCCATCGTTAAGAAGGCTATTTGCGTCACTGAATAATGACAAGTTAATCACGACAGATGTCACAAGAGAATGTAAAATAATAAGGGATTTAGAAGTATGCTTCTCAAAGCATAAATAAACAAGATTTCTTTGAAGCTACATTAGTGAAGATATCTCTACTACAGATTAGCAGTGAAGAAAATAGGATTTGGACAATATAGCATCAGATAACAATTTTCACCACGGAGGTACATCATTTCGACACGTAATTTTGTCATAATTTGATAGGAAAATCGTTGGTTGTACACATAATGTGTGATTTTACTTTTTGCCCTCCATTGGAAGAACACACAGTGAACCCAATTTGTTAACTATGAAAATCTACAGAATCTTCAAAAATTGCAGATAGCTTTTATTTACGTGATTTCCTCCAATCTAATTCAAATTTAGTGTGAGGAATACTCAGTTCAAATTATTAAAATATCATATTTCAGAGTTAACCGTGTTTTCCTTAAACTGAGTTTAAGGAAGTTAAGGAATATGACTCTTAGAATTCGTTGAAAATATTAGTATATGCTCTTTAACAAATTATTTCAACTTCGTGAACAAATTTGGTGTTACATTAAACTTACAGTAAGAAGTTTCATACGAATAAAATAAAAATAATTCTTAGTGCTCTGAAAAAAGTAACATTATTTTATTTTGAATATGTTGGTGTAATTACGTAAAATAGATTTTACGGTTTTATTCACTATGAACATTTAGTGTTCAAACTATTTTCTTCATATTTATTTCACTTTAAACGTTCAAATTTAAGTAGCCTATCTATCAAGAATATATAAAGAAAAAGCATTAAACTGGAAATTGGTTAATATCCTGAGACTTTTGTTAAAATTGATCTTGCAATCATCCTAATATGAAGTATTACTATATTACCCAGAGTCCATCTTTTATAGGAAAAAAGTCTCTGAGCAATATATAGCGCGTACTATGCCACAAATTTCTAAGCTAAATACTACTTTTTACATTTATTCAGTAACTTACTCTTAAATTCGTTCAACTTTTATTGGTAGAAAAAAAAGGGGGACTTACCTTCAAATATCATTTGCCGAGCAGGAAATGGAACCGTTATTTATTGATTTAAAAAAAAAAACTTAATTGTCGTTTATGTCGAAACAATTCGAACGTGGTATACTACTATATTGTTCCAAGCTCTTCAGTAAAATAATTATAGAAAGTAAATTAGCCCTAATTAATTGATTTTACATTTACTCTTCTAAAAAGTAGTATTTATTACATTTCGGCTCCCTATTATTGCATTGTCAGACTATCCTTATTCCTCTTATACCGTGTTGAATGGTAATAAGAAAGGCTGTTGATCCTTCATTTGATTTTGCTCTAAAAATTTAATGACCAGGACGCCATATAGACGGACATATGTCCGTTATATGAACCACTTCCTGCAACTCCAAAATTAAAATTTTTCAGGAGAGAACTTTCAACTCCAACATCTTTTGTAAATCGCATTAAGAGAATGCTATTCGCTGTCAGTATTAGAAAACAAAGTTCATAATTATATTTTTGTATGCAACCAGAAAACAAAGTAACAAAGTATTTTTATATGATTATTTTGGACTTCAAAACATTTTCCATTTTGGAGTTATATATATATCGGAGTCCTAAAAATGGCACCCACGGACTACATAACACTATTGTACAAGCTGAAATTAAGCGAAAAATACATATAAATATATACCTTTCTGTTCCTCATCTTGCGGACACGAATTGCACTATGTGGCAACATCGCTAATAAATAACTACAGAGAAGATCAACCAAACTATCAGACATTTATATCGATTCTTTCTAGATGGAAGTCAAGTCGATACACGTTGACTCTAACATCGCTTATTAGTAATAATAGATGTAGCTGTTTTGTGCATTCATAGAGCACACTGAGAAAAATCCGTTATCCGGACAGCGGTATGTTGTACAAATATATGGAATCCTTACGTTTAGTACGGAAATCTGTATGGAGCATACGTTATCCATATACTACATAATTACTGCCTTTTTCTCACTTAGATATTACATCATGTTGCTGCAGGATGTCTGACATCGAACAAACTTCCGTATATTACATATGTATACGTATATTATATACGTCAGCTATATATTTCATACATCCATCTGTATGTGAGATTCTGACCGCCCATGGACAGTTCTTTCTTTCATCATGAGTGACGTCATTGAACAAAGAACAACTGTCGTTTTCTTGCGGGTCGGTTTATGCATATCATGTCACGGCGTGGGAGGTCGTAACACCCTTCATTCTATATCTTCTACTTTATACTTTTAATACTTTACTACGTAACACGATCTTATTAATTTATTATACGCTTCATATATTTACTAACTATCCAACGATATTTGTTGCCTCGGGCATTAAATTGGTGAAGAAGAAGAAGAAGAAGAAGAAGAGTCATTTACTGAACTAGGTTTGTTTACAGCTAAAAAGAACAAAGGAAGGAAACAAAAGCCTGAGTAAGTACAATAGTTAACTATAACATTAATTAAATATTCCTTTAATTACCGATTACTTTAGTATAACTCTCTTTAAGCTTAATAAATCACTAACATGTTAACGTGACTTCTGGTTGCAACTCTTCCTATTTTAACCCGTTAGTTAAGAAGAAAGAATGGGCGAATCTGAATTTTGAGAATTCTTTGAACATTGGCGCTTATAAACTTTTTCTACATTTCAAGGTGCACAAAGTAAATGTTGTGTTTATTTATTTCTTTTTAGACGGTCCCTTCCTCGGAGGAGAATTACTATAACATAGAGTAAATCTCATAACTTCATAACATGTTTGCTTAGAAACCGTTTTCAGCGCGAATATCGTCTTCGTGTAGTCTAAAAGACTGTTAGCCATTTTTGCTAGAATATTTTCACATAAAGCTTTTTGTTTAACGTCCTGCGATTATCCACCAAGGTGATGATGAGATAGGTGATAATGGTTGCAAAAAGAAAGTGGGGTGGAACGGAAGAATCTTAAGAGTAATCACGCACACAGTGTTTGCCCACCAAAAGCTCACTTGACAGTAGCTGGAATCGACCCATGGACCCAAGGCGTCAGAGGTGAGAACTCTACCGGGTCCAAGATTTGTTTCGTGAAACACTCTGAAGGGAGGGAATCAATTTGTAAAAATAGTCGAGTAGCACAGAGAGTTAAGGCACCAAATGTGATGGGGCGGAAATTATTATCAGTCAACTTTACTTAGTTTTACTATGCATGCAAATTTACTAGCTTATCTGACCTACTTGTAAGCGCGTAACATTCCAGTTTTTGACGTTTCAAATCTGAAAATATTATGTTGATAGGTTTTCGTGATAAATACTTTCAATATAGAAAAGTAATTCACGTGAAATATATTTACGACGTTAGACGGTCTGTTACTTACAACTCATGGTTTATAAAAGGTATAAATAATACAATGTATATATGTACTGTATGCTGTACACTTATAACATGAAAAAAAGTTTGCAATTTTATTAATAGAGGCCATGATGGGTTAGTGGTAAGGCCTTTACCTCTGGCACATGGGGTCCTTGGTTCGATCCCAACTCGCGCCAAGTGAGCTTTGTGGTGGACAAATGTCGTGTGCATGTTTTTTCTCGGGGTTCTCCCGTTTCCACCCACTTTCTTCATTCCACCATTTCACTCATCTCTCATCATCACTGTCTCCTTTAGCCTAGCCAGCATAAACGTGGGATGTAAAACTTAGAGATTTCATTTCATTTCATTTTTGAAGTAGTGACTTCGACTTTATTCAGCGGGGGTGGTGGCTCAGTGATAGAGTGTTCACCTCCGGTGCTTGACGACCCTGGTTCGATCTCAGCTCGCGTCGAGTGGACTTTGTGGTGGACAAACACCGTGCTCTTGGTTTCTCTCGGGGGTTCTCCCGTTTGCTCCCACTTTCTTCATTCCACCATTTCACTCATTTCTCATTATTGCCGTCTCCTTTAGCCTAACCGGCATATCCCTGGGGCGTTAAACTTAAAGATTTCATTTCATTTCATTTTATTCAGCGGAAAGTCAAAGTTCGGTTTGGAAAAAATCATCGAAATTTATTTTATTTCTTCGGAAAATTCGATTACGTCATTTACGTGTTTTAGTTCTTCTAATGTCCTTTTAACACGCAACCACCGAGTTATGTCACTGCTTGTGAAGTATTGCTTAAATTGGAGCTTTTGTACGGGGCAACTGTAGTTGCTTCCTCTAAAACAGTCGCCGCCACCGTTAGCTTTAGAACAACTGTCTCGAGCAACTCTTCGTACCCGGCAGTCGTGAAGAAGCATTGTGTTAAATGGAAGGATTCGTACGGGGACACGGCAGTTGACGCCACCGTACAAGCTTCCAATGTACCTTTTTTTTAAAAAAAAAAAAAAATCTTAGTTGGAGTACTGATCACAGGCGAAAAAAGCGGAGTTGTTTATCACTTTATTTTACGTCACATACTGGAGTTCTCCGATGTCTTAAAACAACTATAGACTATTCCTATATTCTATATACTGTATATTACAATGCAGTATCATCCCTGTGATGAACGCATAAGATACCAGGATTACATTGTTGCCTTCTTTATATTTATACCATCTTCCAAATTACGTTTATAATACTGATCTTTCTGTAATACAACGTGCCCATGGAAGCTAACTAGTCGTCTATTACGTTTTGTTTTATGTATATGAAGCATACATATTAATCATCCGATTTGCAGCCACCTCTAAAGCATTTCTGGATGTATGTTATTATTATTATTGAGTTGAGTTGATTTTGAGTTTAACGTCCCTTTAAGCAGCGAGGCTATATGAGACGGGACCTACTGATTAACGTGGAATTCGAACCACATGAACTCCTGCCAAGAATCGAATCCGGGTCTCTCATGCCAAAGGCGCGTACGCTAACCGCTTAACCACGAAGAAACTCATTATTATTATTATTATTATTATTATTATTATTATTATTATTATTATTATTATTATTATTATTATTATTATTATTATTATTATTATTATTATTCAACCACTAAAGAAAGAAGCAAAGGAGGAAAATATGTTGTTGACCAAACCAAACATACATCGATGGGATTCAGGAGCGTCATTTCAGATTTTGCTTGGGGGGGGGCAAGACCTCTTGATATAAGTAAAATTTTGCGTTTTCTTACTGATTTAATACTATTCTATTGATAAAATCTATATAAATCTCAATCTCAGGGGCGCAATTGCCCCTCCCTGCCCTCTCTAAATGACACCCCTGATGGGATTCCTCATGGCCAAGTAGTTAGAACTTCGCTGCCTATGCAGAACAGGTTTGATTCTCGATGGTAGGTACTGTGGTTTGAGAAATGAAATGAATTGAAATGAAATCTTTCAGTTTAACGTCCCATACTTATGTCCGCTAGGGTAAGGGAGACGATGATCAAAGTAAGTGAATGATGATGGAAGAATTGATGGAATGAGAATGTTGGAGGGAAAGGAGTACCCCGAGAAAATCCACGCACACGATGTTGCCCACCCCAAACTTACTTGGTCGAGGATCGAACAAGGGACCTCACGCCACAGAGACAAGGATCTACCACTGAGCCACCGTGCTCTCTAATGTGGTTTGAATGAAAGCTACGGATCTACGTCTAATATAGCCTAGTAGCCTCGGTGCTGTATCTTTGAAAATGAAATGAAATCTTTAAGTTTAACGTCCCACGGTTATGCCGGTTAGGCTAAAGGAGACGGTGATAATGAGAAATGAGTGAAATGGTGGAATGAAGAAAGTGGGAGGAAACGGGAGAACCCCGAGAAAACCCACGAGCACGGTGTTTGTCCACCACAAAGTCCACACGGCGCGAGCTGGGATCGAACCAGGGACCCCAAGCACCGGAGGTGAACGCTCTACCAATGAGACACCGCGCCGCCTGCTGTATCTTTCCATGTATATCTTGTGTACTAACAACCCAGTCCCACTACAGAAAAAATACGTGGGTATTGAAAGGTTTAAAAAACAACAGAGAAAACAAGTAATATATCAGTGTCTGCTATCAGTTGCTTGACGTAAAAAGCATTTTTTTTTATTTCCATTGCCCAATAGTAAAATTGCCCGTAGGGGTTACTAACTGGTGGATCCTTTTCATTGGTAGCATTAGCGGGCGGGTTGTCATTATTTTTGTAATACCCAGAATTCAGTAGCATAGAAGCGACTTAGCTTCGTCTTGGCTTGACATTTGATGTGCAAAATTAGTATAAGAAGGAGAGTGGAAGCATTTTTGATCGTGGTCACTCACCTAGGATTTCAAGTAAGTTGGTTTTCCTGCACTAGAAGATCTACTATTTTACATTTCAATTAGTTTTGTTTTACTTTCACCTCAGTGCTGCGAGATTCCGTAAGCTCGTTTGTTTTTTATTTACGTAAATGTATGAAGGTATGTTTATAGAAGTAGCAGTTTGTGTAGACTACGTTAATCTTTCTTTTCTTTTCTTTTTTTTTTTAAAGTTTAATGTCCCACGATTATGCACTGGGGCTGAGGGAGACTGATTATGAAATGAATGATTATGTTGGAATAACGAAAGTGGGAGGAAACGAGAGAACTCTGTGGAAAAAAGGGCCATGGTGTTTGTTCATCACAAAGCACTTGGGAACAGTGTAGACCTATTTATTCCGTTAAGCCCCAATAGCTCTTCAACTTTGACAGTAATTACGGGGAAGGTTCTAGAATGCTGGTGCGCATATATAAGTAAAGAGAGTTGGTACCCAGGATGGTTACTTTCTTCATCAAAGCTCAATATTCAATTCACATAGTAATGCCAAGTGAGCGATAGCGAGTCAAGATTACTTAGTAGTCAGGGTGATTATTTTATTACGATTGAGTGGTTCTATTAAAAAGGAAAAAAAAACTGGCATAATTACGTATAAATATATTTTGGTTAGGTTTGCTTAATTTTCGTTCACTGGTAAGAGTGCACTTTGAGCAGAACAAGTGATTTTGGGTATCTTTTAGTTTCTCCCCCAATCCTGCAAATATAAAATCTCCAGTGTTACTTACTAAGGGAAATATAACTGAGCGAGTGACAGCAAGCGAACGGGGTTAGACACCCCGCAGGGCTCGGTTTAGTATTGGTTCCTATGAATGTTCTGTTTAAAGTGCATTTTTACCGGTTCACTTACATAGTAGGTCTGGACCGACGGAGTTTATGGTACTTAACCTTGGAACAAGGATTGAACAGGGAGTAATTCCTCACGTCAGAAGTGACCACACTACCACTGAGCCACCGTGGTCCGAGCTCTCATTTCATAACTTAAATATCATACAATATTGACTGTTGGATTAAGTCATTTGAAATCTTGGAGCATTTTGAAATTACTCAAAGGTGTATATAGGTTGCATAAAATATTTTTTCTTTACGTAAGTAATCGAAAAAAATGTCCTATGTTGGTTGAGGAACGTATCTTCACATAGAGTAGTATAACACGGTCATGTCCGTAGCTAGGATGTAAGCCAGGAGAGAGGGCTTGAGAACCCTTTTTGACCATCTTCAGGCCTTCTTGAAACTTTCAGCTTATTGGTATGTATATATGAAAGTAAAATGAGCTCAAATTAGCTTCCACAAAAAATTAACTCATTCCCTTGCCTTAGTAGTTTGAAATATTAGAAATTAGTAATATAATTTTGAATAGTTAGTGATATGCGATGGTTCTAGCTTATGACGAACTGGTTCCTTGAAATCTCTGGTTAGTTCATATTTGGTCTAGAAAACATAATTTTCAAAATTAAAACATGTTTTCATTGTTTTGGATACATAAATTTGGAATTTAGGTATACATTCCTCCCCTCCCATCTGCGTTAACTTGATATGGAGAGTTGGCGTGTTTGCTATTTGTATTTGTCTTGGCACTTGATTTGGTTACTAAACCATAGTTGAAAGCCATGGGTATGCACGCAAGCCGCCACGAGAGTCTGCAACGGACGTTAAAGCAAATGCCTGACATGGGTTCGAATGCCAGGCAGTTTAATTTCACCTTTCACAGTGAGACTATTGTAGGATTGGAGTGGGTTCATATTCTGTGCTTGGTAAAAACGTAAAACAACTGAATTTTAACTTGGACAGATGCTATAGATGTTATGAGACAGAGCATGTTATATATTGATAAGTAATAGTAAAGATATAATGTGGTTACTAACAGCAACGTGAAGACCACATAGTAGTTGGTAACTGTATTTTCATTGTTTTACGAGTGGTGGTTCACGGTATGATAACCAGATTTGATCAATCAAGTACTTGTATTACATTTTATTACGTTACAAGCAGTGGCGGATCTAGCCCGGGGCCGGGGGCGCTAGGCCCCCCAGTTTTTTGAGTGACAGATATAATTTAAGGTATTATTAATATTTCTTTCAAAGTTTATAGTAAACTCATGATATACCTACCATAGTCTGGGTTCTTCCCCCCCCCCCAGTTTTTACCTTCTAGATCAGACTCTGGTTACAAGCGGGACGTAAAACTGAAAGATGTTTTACTTTGTTTCCATGCGTTTTCTTTATAGCTGTGCCCAACCTGGGCTAATGCGCCTGCCTGCATTCCCTAATGTCACGAAGATAATTGGGTCTACTTCTTTAGTTGGTATAGTTTAAGGGCACCGTCATAAAAATCGTTCCGTGATATTGGTGTGTACCAGTGGCGTATTTACGATTTTGTTCGGGAGGGGCTTTGTTAACTTTCGGGGGGGGGCTTTGCCTGGAAATGTGAAAATTCTGCAAGATATTTCATTTACTTTACTAAGTAAGATTTTGGGGAGGGCTTAAGCCCGGAAGCCACCCCCCTAAATACGCCACTGGTGTGCACAGTTCACGATTTCAGATAAACTGCGTTAAATAGCATACTATATACCCTGTTGGCATTTAGAATAAGATTCCTTCTCAATTCTTTACACTAATTTGATTTCTACTATAAATTAAATATATTGTTACTTTGTATTTTAGTAGTCTTCCCCACTGGTCTAGTGATTTCCGTGTGGCCTTGCTAAACGTGGCCCCTCGTCCGATTCTCGGTGGGAGAGTGGAAACAAATTACTTCCATAAACGCGTTCACTTCTATTAATTGTCAGTCTCTTTTGGCCTAAGGTCGTAGCTGTGCGACATGAAAAAAGAAAAATAATTTTTAATTCCCTAGTTTTGGTTTTGTGTAGGTCTACTTGCTGGAGTTGAGACCTTCAACGGAACAGTAAGTTATAGAATTTATAACTAGTTTAATCAGTCGGAAATTATTCCGGTTCCTTGAGATTCATTCGGTTATTAGTTTTTCTTCATAGTATTGTTTCACTATTTCTAGAAGGAATTAGGTATTAACAAAGCAACTAATACGCAAAAACTCGCTATGCTAGGCTTTGATTCACTTGAATTATTTCTCCTATTCCGTTTGTGTTTTGATCCCCAGTTGCGCACATTCTAGTGTTTTGTTTTGAGGCCAGGCCCGTAAGTAGAGGGGGAGGCTAGTGGGCAACTGCCCCCTAAACTTTTCATGGCCCCTCCAGACCTCAATACAGAAAACACAATTTAGATATTTGTAAGAGAAGTTTTGATGACTTGCCCCCCTAATATATTCATGGTCCCTCTAAACATATGTGGCTGGTTTCGGGCCTGCTTGAGACTACGTTTACCCTGTTGTATCCAGGTGGGAAGTGCAGTAACTCGAAGGGTTCAAATGAAGCTTCTTACGAGAGGGTGACTTTTCTAGATATACAATCAAAGCTATTTATATCTCAGTGATGCAATACGAGGGTTGCACTGAAAGTTTCGGGAAAATGATAGAACGCAAGAACATGAAAGTGCATTTTTTTATTGCTTTTGAAAGTACTCCCCATGAATAGCAGTGCATTTTCATGCGATAGAACCAAATCTTGAAACAGGTATGCCACTCCGAGGTTGGTATCTGTGAAACCTGCAGTTTGTATGTCTCGATGGCTTCTTCTGGAGGTGCAAAAGCGCTTCCCACGCAACATGTTCTTTATTGTTGGGAACAAAAAGAAATCACTGGGAACTAAATCAGGGAAATAAGCCGGATGTCATGACTTCGCTTTCCTGGTCCAGAAAATCATTTGTGGCAGCTGCTGTGTGCGAGCTCGTATAGTCGTGTGCAGAATGATACGACGGTTGAACTGTTTGCTCACATTCAGTACTTCTGATAGACATATGGTTGTGTACCATTCTGCATTGACTGTTCTGCAATTCTCCAATGGTACAGTTGCAATATGACCTGATTTACCAAAAACTTATGCAATCGTTTGTTTGGAGGCACAGTGTGCATGAACAACTTTGATTGGTTTAGGTTCTCGCGGAACACCCACACAGCAGATTGTCGTTTAGTTTCCGGTTCGTACGTATATATCCAAGTTTCATTACCTGCTCCAATGTTAAACACCGAATTAGATGATCCAGACTTGAACAGTTTCGTTATAACTTTGCACCACTTTACACGGGCGTCTTTTGTGCGCGACTTAAATTGTGTGGGATCCAACGAGTGCAAAGTTTTTTTACACGTAAATAATAGTGCAATATTATTTGTATTTGGCTCATTACAATGCCTAAGATTTCCTGAATTTCGCGATAAGTCACATGCCAATCAGTGTTCATAATTTCACGAACAGCAGCAACGTTTTTGGGCACAATGACTGTCGATGGACTACCTGCACAATCTCCATCAGTCAGGCTGAGCTGACCACACGTGAATTCCTGAAACCACCTGTAAATTGTCTGAGATGGGGCTTCATCAGGAAAAGTAAGTTATCTGATGAACACATTGTTGTTGTGTTAACCCTTGCCGAATATCGTAATAAATCATAATACGAAAATGCTCTCTCATCAGGTCAATTTTTGTTCACGATCACCTCACTTCAAACTAGTGCCCTGCAACGACAAAGATTGAGAGTTATAGAGTTATATACGGTTTATCTTTAGAGTGAACACTATTAAATTACTTGGAGAGGGGAAATCTTCCTCATCCTCCCGTTCATTCGAATCTTCTGGAAGCTCATGTGGTGCGTATTCCACGTTAAAGATCTAGAACCAAGTCTCAGATAGCCTCGGACCTGAATTGGATGCTAAACTTCGAACCAACCACGCTTGTGTAATGACTTGTGGTTTATTAATTGCGAAAGATTGGTAATGTAATGTAATTATAATGTACAATATATGTATTTTCTCTGTTAAATCATGGGTCGCGCTGGCTCAGTGGTAGAGCGCTCACCTCTGGTGCTTGGGGTCCCGGGTTCGATCCCAGCCCCCGCCAAGTGAACTTTGTGGTGGACAAACACCGTGTGCATGGGTTTTCTCGGGGTTGTCCCGTTTCCTCACACTCTCTTCATTCCACCATTTCATACATTACTCATCATCACCGTCTCCTTTAGCCTAACCGGCATAACCGTGGGACGTAAAACTCAAAGATTTCATTTTCATTTTTGGATTTGGGAAGGAAGAAAACGGCCTGGGACCTATATGTTAGGTACCACTCCGGCATTTGCCTGCTGTGAATGAGGAAAAGCCAAGGAAACCTCATTCAGGATGGCTGGACTTAAAATCTTTTGATACTTTTTCGACCGAGTTCCCCCACCGGGATCGAACCCGGGACCGTTCGCACCGAAGGCGAGAGCGTTAGCGACTACGCTACGCGGGGCCACTAGTGTAGTTTAGAAAACTCATTTTTACTAGGATATTTGCAAGATTTTTTTTTCTTTTAGTTTAACGCCCCATGATTGTACATCAATGTAAGAGAGAAGGTGACGATGAGATACATGATAATGGTGGAATCAAGAAAATGTAAGGAAACTGGAAAGTCTTAAGAATAACCACACCTACAGTGTTCACCAAAAGCCTATTTGTCGGGAGCAGGAATCGAACCAGGGACCTACCGCGTCCGAGGTAAGCGCTCTCAGAGCTTTCTTTTGTTTAAAGAACTTGTTTACAATGAAATATATATATATTACGAAGATATTGACATATTTTACAGCCTCACTGAAATTTTAAAAAAAAAAGTAGTCAGGGAGAGCTTTCCCTCAGGTTTTTATTTTTTAATTTAATTTATTTATTTTTGCTTTGTTATGTTCCCTAGTTAATTAATGTTTGGGTTACTGAAAATTAAAAAAAACTTTTTAGAATTATTGTTATGTCATCACTTTGGAACCAAAACGTTAGATTTTTTTTCTTGTGTTTTCATATAGGAAGTTGGTAAGTTTGTGCCTTAGCATTGGTTTGGTTTCTAGAACGTAATTGAAGGTCATGTTGAGTTGAGTCTTGGTGGGTTTGAGTTCGTGAAGTGTCAGGCACTGTTTGTGCCCCTGTCTTCTGTTTGTGATGTTTCCTGGCTTTGGGCTGTGACGTATTTATGTTGAGGAGTACCAACGCAGGCCGCGTGATATACAGGTAGCTACAACACAGCTTCAACAGTTACGAGTGCCAGGTCTTTGAATTTTAGCTTTCGTTACGGCGTGACTAATGCAGTATAGTACTAGGTTGAAATTCTATGGGTGGTAAAAACGGTATGGTAAGAAATACAACGTAATTGTTATTAGTTTAATTAGTGTTTCTTCATAGTATTGTTTCACTATTTCTAGAAGGAATTAAGTATTAACGAAGTAATGAATAAGCAAAAGCACACATTGATTGACGTTTACTATTTCTCATACTCCATTGAGAATGTTTTGATCCTCAGTTGCGCAAACATCCAGTGTGCGTTTATTTTCTTTCTTTTTTGGGGGGTTTACACTGCCTCACAGATGAGCTCACTCGTGGCTAAGTGGTTAGTGAACACGCCTTTGGCGTGGGACACCCGGGTTCGATTCCCGGCCGGGGGCCGCGGTGGCTCAGTGGTAGAGCGTTCACCTCTGGTGCTTGGGGTCCCGGATTCGATCCTAGCCCCGCCAAGTGAACCTTGTGGTGGACAAACACCGTGTGCGTGGGTTTTCTCGGGGTTCTCCCATTTCCTCCCACTTACTTCATTCCACAATTTAATTCATTGCTCATCATCAGCGTCTCCCTTAGCCTAACCGGCATAACTGTGGGACGTAAAACTCAAAGGTTTCATTTCATTTTTTCTTAATCTCTTGCACCGACCGACCGATCTCGATCAAATTTCCAACGTAGATGCGGTTCTGGCCTGGGAGTGTTTTTAGCTATTTACTTTGACAGTAGAACTTCGGGGAGGGGGAGGAGGGGGACAGAAAAAATAAATGACTTAATTTACTTTGAAGTGTAAAAGTGCGAGCGTTTTCTTCTCTCTCTCTCTCTCTCTCTCTCTCTCTCTGTCTCTCTCTCTCTCTCTCTTCACTCCTCCAGTCTCCTCTCACTTTTAGGGCCGCGGTGGCTCAGTGGTAGAGCGTTCACCTCTGGTGCTTGGGGTCCCGGATTCGATCCTAGCCCCGCCAAGTGAACCTTGTGGTGGACAAACACCGTGTGCGTGGGTTTTCTCGGGGTTCTCCCATTTCCTCCCACTTACTTCATTCCACCATTTCATTCATTTCTCATAATCACCGTCTCCTTTAGCCTAACCGGCATAACCGTGGGACGTAAAACTCAAAGATTTCATTTCATTTTTTCCTCTCACTTTGATTTCATGATTTCGCACTCTGATGAAAAGTATTAAATACCGCCAGGAAAAGTACTAATATATAACCTCTCTTTTAGGCGCCCCTCCAACCACGCGCCCGGGACACGTGCTTTGCTTGCTCGCCCATAGCTGCGGCTCTGTGAGCTACATAAGTAACATACAATGCTTACGTAATACTTTGGGTAATAAGTACTATTAAGAAAGGAAGAATTGCATTTTTTTAACTTTGGGAAAGAAGCTACTATGGGATTAAAGATAAGGTAGGAAAGGCAACACATTCCAGTCTATGCTTTCACCCAGCAGACATATTGTTTGGAACCAAAAAAAAATGTGACTTTTGGAATCTTGTACTTAGGTTCACAGCGGAAGCGACGAAATAACTTGAATCATCCATTGTAGCTCTCCCCGCAACCAGTTTCTAAAATGTTGGCAATAAGTTTGCGAAACGAGAGGTGACGACTCCAATTTTGGGTGAAAAGTCGCTATAAGAAATAATCGAGAAATTCATTGTCTATAAGCATTGTAAAAGTTGTAGATGTAAACTAAACAATATGTTCTACTCACTGGCGCAAATCCCGGGGGGGGGGATGACGGATACATGTCCCCTCCAATCTTGGAACTGAGGGGGACTTCTCCCAAATAATCCGATTTGAAATGTGTTTTTTGGGAGAAATTTGATGATTTTTGTCCGATTGCTACAAAGGAACGTGAGATGTCCCCCAGAATAAGTCTCAAATCTGCAGCCTCCTAACGCTAAAGACAACTCTGATCCTCCACAACATTGTTTTTCAACTTCATAAGTATTTTGGACATCGCCAAAAAAAGTATGGTAACGGTCTTACCCTCTCCCCCCCCCCAATGTTGAAGACAGATTTGCGCCGCTGGTTCTATTCACATCTTTGTAAACAGAGCGCAACCAATCCTTTAATTCAGGGATCATTTCAGGTTGTTTCGGGTACTTTTGTTCATGTTGTGGTCAAAATAGTTCCGAAATAATTAACACTACAGTACTTACGTTAAGCAATTTTTTGTAAAAGAAAACGTGCAGAATAATTAAAAGACCCCAGAGGACAAATATAACAAACACCTTCTTCGCCTTTATTCACGCATCTATAGCTAATCTTGTTGCTATCGGTAATGATGTATTACGTGTGTCTCTCAACGGAAACTCGGCGAACTAAAGGACATCAAGTTTGTAGTTATTCTTCGTTAGAGGGCAAGGGTAACATAACAATGCAGGATTGTGGAGTAGTGAGTACGCTGTACAGGGCCGGCGCTAGCAGTTTTGCCGCCCTGGGCGGTACTTTCAAATGCCGCCCCTTTAATCCACAAACCTTATTTTGACAGAAGACATTCAGATATTAAGAAAAAGTAAGATACCATATTTAAAAACATGTATGAAAAGGAAAAGTAAACAAAAAATTGAACTGCCTCTCTCGAATGCTTTAATATTTAAACGACTCCATACATGACACAATATTCAGTATGCTCGATTTTGCTGTACGTGATATACAGCAGGGCATACAGTTTTTTTTTTAATGTATGCTTTAGTTCGACTAAGAATTTTAATTTTTAAGCTTATTTTATATCAAAAGGTGTTTCCAATAGAGTATGGAGCAAAAAGATAATATAGTGAGTCAAATATTACGGCAAAAGTAAGTAATTAGCTTAAGACTTATAATGTACTAAAACACAATAGAAATACACAATTTAACATAGTTTAATTGAAAAAACTTTTCTTGTTTTGGTATGAGCAAATTCCTTTATCACATTCGCGTAGTCCAATGTTTCAGCCAATTGATGTTCCATTGATATCATCACTAGAGCACTTAAACGTGTTTGAGATATGGAAGAATGTAGATAGTTTTTAATAAGCTTAGAGTAAGTTTCGAAAAATTTCTTTCTCAACTTGCCACGGTTACTGGTAAGATAAACCAAATCATAACTGCAACACTGACATAGGGAGCAAAGTCATATTTCTTGATTAATTTTAGTCTCTTTTGATGAACTTTTAGGCTTAATTATAGCGGTTAATAGTTTCAGTTCGTCTTTCAAATCATGGGTTAATATCTTTCGATTCTTCGCGTATTAAAATGCAGGCACTTTTCAGACAAAAGTTCAGGTGGCATATCGTTCAGATTATTTATATCGTAAAGAAAATCGAAATACTCGCTGTGATGTTTAAATTGCCCAAACCTTTCTCTTAAATCTAACACAATCACGTCTAGAAGTTTGTAATAAAAATCGATCTTGTATCTTGTTTGTGGATCTTCAATAGCTTCATCTTCTGCCTTCTATTGAAACTGTCTCTTCTTTCGACTTTGAGCGTGCACTGTATTGCTTATCCATGGATCATCCATATCTAATGCTGATGCCAACTCCATCGCATCAATTAAGCAAGGTTGAAACTTTGCATCATTTCTGCTCCTCTGAAAGTTCTCAGATTTGTTTTAAAGAAACCCTACTGGATCAAACACACTTTTGTTTACTATGTTTATGTGGAGTGAAAAGTCATACCACATAACGAGTGAGTAAAGAAAGTAAAGCCACGCAGGTGGTTTGCTATACACAGAACATCATGGGCGATCATTCTATTATATTGTCGTTACATATTTGAAGTAAGGTATCATAAGCCTCTATTTGATATCTAAGTGAAGTCAGAGCATCAACTCGACTCTCCCATCTTGTGGTGCTGAATGGTTTTAAAGTGAGGCTGCTAATAGGTTCCTTTAGTATGGCCCAACGTTGAACTGACGCAGAAAAGAAGTCAGAAACTTTTTTTTAACTATACAAAAAAAAAAAAAAATGAAACGGTGGACTTGAGATGTTGTGGCTACATCGTTAACGATAAAGTTTAGTAAAGAAACATGTAAATCTTGAGAATTTATTTTTTCTTTTCATATTGGAACTATTGTCATATCTTTGGCCCTTCATATCTTCGATAGAAGTTCATTTCTTTTAGCCGTTTAATTATTACTTCTGTCAGTTCTAGCTAGACCAGTGATGTCTTTTACTGGTACGAAACCAAGAAAGTGTTCGCAAATTTTTGTAAGCCATTCTCCATTATTGTATGTGATTTGTACAAAACGAACGATCCTTTGTACCAGAAATATCTGGTGTACAGTCTAGCACTATAGTATAATATGTTGCAGCTCTCAACAAAAACAGTATTTTACTTTCAATTTACTCACTAAGAATAGGAATTTAAAAAATTTTGGACATCTTTTCCTCAGTAATGGTCGCATTTATTTTGCCCTCCCATGGTTCTTTTAATGTGTTCGGCCATGATTTGTATTGCTTAAATATAAAAACAATTATATATATATATTTATATATATTGTTGATAAGACATGATAATGAACAATTTGTAAATTGGTTAAAAACTCGCTGCTAAAACCTAAATGTCTCTAGGTGCTGTAGGCTAGAACCGCCTGTCTCAAGTGGGAGTGTACCTTTTGCGTACTTGGAGTGGAGCGTTAGAATATTGCTGAATAGAAAAAAAATATAAAAGACACTTGACAATCTTATCCGCTCTAGCTGAAAATCTTATCTACGCTGCTGCAAGGGAAATCTTGAACGAGATACCTGTGGCTAGTAGTTTGATAATTGAAAATGAGGGGGAATGCTTTGAATTTCCTGAATCTGAGTGAAGTAAGTTTAAATTACATTCTCAGGGAACACAATTTTATTTTTCCATGTGCGCCTATTACGAAGCATTATATTTTAATAATATTCTTTTCTTTTTCAAATTTTGCCGCCCACTAGACGTGCCGCCCTGGGCGGTGGCACGGCTCGATCCCCCCTCGCGCCGGCCCTGACGCTGTATTTTCAAACTCTTCATCACTTGCGCTGATTAAAACAAACAAACAGAAAAAACTGTTTTGAACTAATAATGCTTCTCTACAGATGAACATTTTGTTTGCAGCAAAAAGTCGCTAAATGTGTAAGTAGGTAAATCGTCATTTAAAAATCACCCAAAAAAGTCTCCAATCGGAATTTTTTTTTGTCGCTATCGTAGGGCGACCATACGTCCCGTTTTGACCGAGACAGTCCCGTTTTAGGGGCGTGTCGCGGCCGTTTCGTCAGTAGATGGAAAAAAGTAGTATTCGTCCCGTTTTATGTAAATGAAAGAAGTAAATAACAAACCCAATACCTTTACTCCTTTTAAAAGTATAAATAATAACAAAGCGGCAAAAATTGAACTGAAATTCCCTATATTAAACATACTCTATAGTTCGCAGTACTGCTCGAAAGGCAGCAGAGGTTTTAGCAGTTGGTTGTGTGTCGAACAAATTTCAACGTGTCTTTCCTTTTTGATAAGTACCCGCTCTGTAACAAAGAGAGAGAGGAGGAAATCTGATATCAAGGCACTGATAAGAACAAAGGTAGATCTAAAAGTCTAGGGTTGCAAGAACCTGTCCCGTTTTTAACTGAAAATTTTATGGTCAACCTACGCTATCGTTGAGGTCGAATTCCCCTTATTTAGCGACTTTACCCAAAATTTGCAACATTGACCCCCACCGAACAACACCCCGTTATCTTTAGCCTAGCCAGTATAATAGTGGGACGTAAAACTTAAAGATTTCATTTCGAACAACACTCCCAGAAAGATTTCATTTCGAACAACACTCCCAGAAACCTATTGTTATACCATTCCCAAAACACCCTTTTGTACAGTTCTCCCTATTCGAAAAAAATTGTAAATAGCAGTGTTCATAGATAAATATGGAACTCAATTTTCCTGAATTTTCCAGGTTTTCCAGGTATTAATTTTGCAATTTCCAGGTCTAGTGGAAGAAACTAATAGTACGAGAACACATAAATTTTAAGAATACTATATTTATATATTTGAGAATGGCCACCCTTCTCCCCAATGAACGATTGCAATTAAATATTGAGTCACAAGAAAATAAATAATTAAAATAAAATTTAAGTTGAAAAATATTAAGTTGAGAAGCCTACTAAGGGAATTATATAATACTTTTGTTCCATACTTGAATACATTCAAAATATACAAAAAATATTGGCTTGGGGAAGAAAAAAGGGCCCGCGAGATTTTAACTGATTCTTGTAGTACTCGACGACAGAAATAGATTACTGAAAGAATTTTCAAAATCGGCACAGGCAAACATGAAGAAAATCGCATTTTCAGGTACCGGTTCAAAATGGGAAGAAAAAAGGACCGCGAGGTTTTAACTGATTCTTGTAGTACTCGACGAGAGAAATCGATTAGTGAAGGAATGTTCAAAATCGGCGCAGGCAAGCATGAAGAAAATCGCATTTTCATGTACCGGTTCAAAATGGGGAAGAAAAAAGGGCCCGCGAGATTTTAACTGATTCTTGAAGTACTCGACGACAGAAATAGATTACTGAAAGAATTTTCAAAATCGGCACAGGCAAACATGAAGAAAATCGCATTTTCAGGTACCGGTTCAAAATGAGAAGAAAAAAGGACCGCGAGATTTTAACTGATTCTTGTAGTACTCGACGAGAGAAATCGATTAGTGAAGGAATGTTCAAAATCGGCGCAGGCAAGCATGAAGAAAATCGCATTTTCATGTACCGGTTCAAAATGGGGAAGAAAAAAGGGCCCGCGAGATTTTAACTGATTCTTGTAGTACTCGACGGGAGAAATCGATTAGTGAAGGAATTTTCAAAATCGGCGCAGGCAAACATGGAGTAAATGGCATTTTCATGTACCGGTTCAAAATGGGGAAGGAACAAGGTCCCGCGAGTTTGAACCGCTACGATGTATGTTCACGAATGTGCCCGTCTTCTCAAATTAGTTAATTACTGTGACACTGAAACATGTGACAGAGTCATATTGTGGATGACTCTGCAATCGGCAACCACTGCACATATACTCCTCCTGCCCCACAGTTTGATTATTTCGATCCATTCCTCACGTGCTAACGGCATGGTTCAACATCTGCAAGAAAGAGGTAAATGTAACGTTCAATTGGCAATAGCTTTTCACCAAATTAAGCATGGAATCTGATTGCATGAAATCTGATTGCATATTTGACATACTGAGAAAATTCTAGCCCGTGGCCATATGTATCACATATCCCACCAGTTCATAAAAATTTTGAACACAAAATTACGGTCGTCCGTGTGACGTACTCCCAAAAGGCCTAATGTGTATCACCCACCTCACATTCAATGAAACCCCATCCGTGTAGAATTTAGAAAGGAACTTCTTATGATGTATACAGGATGTCTCAAACGTTCCCTGACATAGGTTCCCTGACGACAAAATGTAAGAGGAAAAACATCTCGAAATATGGCGTTTTCAATCTAAAGTGAACACTTTTTTAAAAAATCGGACAAGATGAATGTGCTGTATACTCTTTATGCACCCAATTTTAAATGAAAATGCAACGTTGTCATTTACCTGGACCCACGACATAAGTGAATGAAGTTACTGTTTGAAACGGGGGCTGGCCATCGACATGTTAGCGTAAAAGACAGTAACTTCACTCACTTCTGTTGTGGATCCAGGTAAATGGCAACGTTGCATTTTCATTTCACATTGGGCGCATAGAGAGTGTACAGCGCAAACGGGCCATCCGATTTTAAAAATTCCTTCACTTTAGATTGAAAACATCATAATTGGATATGCTTTTCCCTTCTACATTCTGTTGTAACTCTGATAATAACAGTTACCCTATGTCAGGGGACTTTTGAGACACCCTGTATACCTTATTTAATGTATGTTTGATGTCACTATAACTGTAGTATAATTTAGTTTGTTTAAATTTACAATTTAATACAAGTAGATTCGGATTTACATGCGTAGGATTTTGTATGCATCTAACTAATGAATTCTTTTATATTTATGCTTAACTTAGTGACTTGGCTTTGGACTGCAACTGATTATTGTAACCCATTATTGCTTGAGAAGAAACAAGATATCCGAATCTTCATTTGGAGAAATCAAAGTCTATTGGAAAGCTGGAGATTACAATCATTAATTTCTACATTTCAAGGTGCGTAGTAAATTATATATTGTGTTTATTGTTAAATTACTATTATTGGGTTTAGAATCAATGAAGCACTTCATGATATTTTATGGGGATCAAGATGGGTGCCGGATAGATAAGTATTTGAGCGTCAGGCTCTTATTTCTTTTCAATTTAATATTTAATCAATGATTATTTTTCTCCCTCATTATTCCACCAAATCGTATTCCAAGATCATATATCCATTTTTGTTCGATATATCCATATTTTTTAACATTATCTCTTTCATATTTCTATATTTTCGATTTTTGATATTGTTTATATTTCGATATTGCTGTATTTTTCGATATTTCTTTGGTGGACTTTGTGGTGGACAAACACCTTGCTCGTGGGTTTTCTCGGGGTTCTCCCGTTTATTCCCACTTTCTTCATTCCACCATTTCATTCATTTCTCATTATCACCGTCTCCTTATCCTAACCGGCATAACCGTGGGACGTTAAACTTAGATTTCATTTTTTATTAATCTCAGCATTTTATAGTGTATTCTTAAGCTTAAGGTGATGTATAATTAAATTTTGAATTCAGTTAACTTATTTTGTTTCTCAGATTGTTTTTAAAATGTATGTACAAACGTTGATGTTCATTCTCGAGAGTTTAAAGTGACGTACAGTTATTAAACATAGTATTTAATATTGTACTCAACGTGGAAGTGATATACAGTTAACTTTTGAATTTAGTTAACATTTTTCTTTCTGAAATTGCTTTAAAAAGTATGTAAAAACGTTTTTATTTTCTTTCTTGAGTGCTAAAAGTGATGCAAAGTTATTAAGCTTACTACGTTATATTGTATTCTCAACCCTAAACTGATACACAGTGCGTTTTTGAATAAATTGTCAAGTTATTTGAGTGATGAACACTGGTAGAAAATCCTGACTACTACTGGAACATTGTGATTTTAAGGTGACGACTACTGGTGCAAGGATTTTAAAATATTGTTTTTCCTTCAAGGGCTACTCCTTTTTGAATTCTGACTACATGGTCACTATAGGAAGGATCAGTGAGTCTTTCCAACTATGGTACAGCTCCGACAGATTCACGATGCTCAGAGAAGAGACAAAATAGTATGTTTTCAAACTTAAAGTGAGAACCACTGACGTTTTTACCTTGCTATGCAAAAGTGAGTAAGTACTCCAATGGGGTTCCAATGCGGTACCTAATTTCTGCATTTTAGATATATGGAAATACATGTCTCTAAAATGTAAAGAACTGATTTTTTTGGGGGGGAATAAACTATAGGTATGTGGGGCTTGCATACTTGACGCTACAATTCGGAAATTGAATTAAAATATGACTAACGGCTATCAAGATGTTGTCAAATAAAGAGAGGACCAATACAGGTATGGGATTTTCGTGTTAGATGCTAAAATTTCCGAAATCGGTCATGGAAAGTTAATAAACACCAGTAGCAATTTCATCTTAAAGTAATTAGATATCTTCATGGGGTGTTAGAACATCATGGAGTCTACCAAAATTAAATTTTAAAAGCTTTTGAAAATATAATCTGACATTTGTAAACAGTATTTGAAATATGTATTTACCCAAAATTTCCAGCTAGTACATCTAACATCTGGAGAAACACTGTGAAATAAAAGCTTGAAATTTCGGAAACAATTATTGGTCGCAACAAAATTAAATAAGATGGTACTTCTATGGGTTAAATCAGTACCTCAGTACAATTTCGATCGAAAGATTAGTTCAGTCCTAGGTTTTCTTCAGGCAATTCCAAGGGTTCATCGAGCTGTGCAAAAGAATGAAAATTCGCTGTCAATATCTAAGATAGTAACTAAGATATAAGGAATTATATATTTTATGACGTAAAAATAGATATCTTTATGGATTTGTACTTTTGGGTCTTTCCTATAAGAAAAAAATTCAGAAAACTACTGTATATACCTTAATAGACAATTCAGTGGGCGGGGACACAGTAGCTTAGTGGTAGGGTATTTAACTAATCTTTTTTTTTTTTGCAGAAACTATTGGAGTATTCACTTAACCCATAGAAATACGATCATACTTAACTCCCTATTTAATTTTAAAATTAAATAAAAGGAAATATTTCAGTGTAGCGACCCACGATTATGCATTTTAGTCTCAGGGAGATTATGATTAAAGCAAGTGAATGTTGTTGACAGAATTGATGGAATGCAAAGGTGGGAGGAAAGAGAGTACCCCGAGAAAACCCACGAATACGATGTCCACTACAAACTGACTTGGCCGTGGATCGAACCAAGAACCCAATACACCAGAGGTAAGCACTCTACCACTAAGCCACTGTGCCCCGCCCATTTAATTGTCTATTAAGGTATATACGGTTGTTTTCTGAAATTTCTTCTTCTTACAGCAAATACTCAAAAGTACAAATCCATGTGGGTCTCTATTTTTACGACGTCATAAAATACATAATTCCTTATATCTCGCTTGCTATATTAGATATTGACAAAAATGTTCACTTTATTTCAGAGCCCGATGAACGCTTGGAATTGTCCAAAGAAAATTTAGAGCTGAATTAATCTTTCGATCGAAATTGTACTGACGAGTCTGAGGTACTCACTTAACCCATATAAGTACCATCTTATTTAACTTTTGTTAGGATTAATAATTGTTTTCTGAAATTTCAAGATGGTGTATGGTGTCTCTCTAGCTGCTAGATGTACTAGCTGGAAGTTTTAGGTAAATACATATTTCTAATACGGTACTCTTTACAAATGTCAAAATATATTTTCCAAAACTTTTAAAATTTAATCTTGGTAGACCCCATGATGTTCTTAAACTCCATGGAAATACCTAATTATTTTAAGATGAAATTGATACTGATGCTTATTAACTTTCCATGACCGGTTTCGGAAATTTTACCACCTAACACGAAAACCCCATAACTGTATGGATCCTCTCTTTATTTGACAATATCTTGATAGTCATATTTTAATTAATTTTCTAAATTGTACTGTCTAATATGCAAGCTCCACGTACCTATGGTGTCGCTTTTTATTTCATCATATTTCGGTAACTGTTAGGCGTACCGACTTGCGGTTTCGGTAAACACACACCTCTAACGTTATTTAAAACGTTATTAAGACATATTTTAGAATATTTAGAAATGAGTTCTGCGAATATCATGACACCCGAAAACCCCCATCAGGGCGTGTGTGTAGTGTATTTAATTGAAACTACTTTTGAGGTTGTTGTAAGCCCTCGTAATTACGTTTCCAAAACTGCACCACCTAGTACGCAAACCCCACACTTCTATGGTGTCGCTCTTTATTTTCCCATATCTCAATATCCCTAAGGCTTACCGAGTTGAGGTTTTCGGTAAACAAATGTCAGTTCCCTACATTTTAGAGACATGCATTTCCACATATCTAAAAAATACAGACATTAGATACCCCATGGTACCTCGAACACCATTGGGGTACCCACTTACTTTTGAATAGTAATACATTTAGAGTTGTTGTTCAGCATCAATAAACACTTCATAATTTTTCTACGTGCAACCCAAAAGTCCATACCTGACGGAACAGATTTTGTCCATTTAATCTCAAAAATGTTAAGATACTTTGTATTGTTAAGTACAACCAAGTTAAGCACACTGAATTTAATATTTTAAATATTTTCTGATTTTTGTTTCAGGTATTTCGTGTATCAAAACAAAACCAGGATTCTGCTTGGAAGACGGTGAAAAGAAGCAGTGTAGGTTGTGGCTAAAAGTACGTTCTTTCTGAAGACAGACCCAATTGTATTTACATTCTTTTGTACGAATATATAACCCTAATAAAAATACTGTACTACAAATTATTATTTCTTTCTTCCATAAATTAGAATAAAATATTATCTCTGTTTAAAGAAAATGTTAGTGTTAAGTCATTTCAACTCTTTTTCTCTGTAATAAGAATATTATCCCTCGCAATATTTTTTATCTTTGTGCTATTACGATTGGATGAAGTAAAATTCTATACGAAGCACTATTATTTCAGACATGCATTAAGAGCTAATGTATTGTTCTGTATGTAAGGCAATGTGTATACTGAACATGTCTAGCGAAGTTGTTTTAATATAGAATCTATAACTCAGCTTTTCAGTAGTCAACTTTATTGGGAATCCGAAGAAAGAAGTATATATATATATATATATTAAAAAAAACGTTGTACTTACCAACGTATGTGTTCGAATTCTGGACTAATCCAAATTATCCAGAGAAATCATTATATATTTCTTTGTTGATATTTCAGATGTGTCCTTTATCCAAGTCATATGAAACGGAGACTTCATACATTGCTATACTTTGTATGAACTATGTTCCGTATTTACTTAATCACTTTGTAACTTTCTCTAGGGTTGACAAGGCCGCAGGTGTCAATCGAACAGTTTAGTGTTTCACTCATGTCACCTTGTGACTAAGGTACGTCCTGTCGGTATATATATGGTACTGGGTTCAATTAGCGATAAAATACATTTTTAGCATTAAACAAATGTAAAAATCTACACGAAATGAGATACCATGATCTCTGACTTACGGATAACACCAAGCAACTAATGGTACTGAGTGTGATTGAGTTTACTATCTGGCTAAAATCAGTGTTCCTTTAGCTATACTTCTTTTCGTGCTCTGAATTGCAAAGATTGAAATAACCGTTTTAAATTATTGCATATATATCTTCTGAGTAATTCTGAGAATCATTGCTCTTTCTTTAAGCAATGTATGAGACTGTTAAACTGCTCGTTGCTTAAAATGTTGCACTAAGAAGGATGCATCCCGGAAAGTCCAAATTTGCAGAATGTCTAGAGCAGGGAAGGATAAATATGTTTAGTCGATGGCTGCACAACGCCTCCGCTGTCACCACGTTGTCACAGCGAATACAGCGGACGGTTAAGAATATTCTGCACTTACTATTAGGTATCTGCCTGGGAACTTTGGTGCAGCTACCCAGTCTCCTTCTTGGTGTCGCATTTTTAATGGCGAGTACTGAGTAGGAATCTCTTGTGAGCGAAGACGTTTTCGGCTGTCAGCATAATTTTAATTATTGCGATATTAAAAAAAAAAACAAAAAAAACATACCTGTTAATTAAAATGTACAGAGAAGTTATTTCTGGAAAATTCTATTCAGGCCTCTTGTGGTAACAACTGCACTTTAGAAGAAGATACTATTAAGGAAAAGAATGAGGTAAAATAATCTTTATATCGTACAAGCAATGGATGATAACAGCTTAATAAATGATTGTACGTAAATCTTGTTTGAGTTTGAATATAGGATTGTATATGGCTGTGCATTTTGCATTATTATTGAAGTGCTGCAACTAACTTACTGCAAACCATATGATAAATTCTTACAGTAATATATCACATATTGATTTACTCTGTATGAAAACGAAAATAGTTTAACATATGGTTAACCTTCTTTGTGCCCATAATTTTAAAATTAACGCTTGTGTCACTTTTCAACACTTGGCTTTGCAGTAGCTTTCCAACGAATTAGCAGGAAGCTCAAACTTACAGGACACCCTGCAGGTAAATACATTTCTTTTGACAGTTTCACTGCTCCAAACTAAGATTTGAAAAGTGTAGTATTGTTAATTTTATTATTATTATTGGCACAAAGGAGATCAACCATATTTTAAACTATTTTTGTTTCCATACAGAGAAAAACAATATGCGACAACATTACAGTAAGAATGTATCATGCATTTTGCAGTATGTTGTAGCACTTCAATAATGGTGCACTATACGTACAATCTAGATCCTGAATATGTCCAATCCATATATTACAACAAGGCAATACGTATGCGATACAGGTAAAATCCGTATATTTCATATGGACAATCTATAAGCTACATACATCCAATCCATACATTACATATGGCCAACCTGTACGGGACATACGTATAATCTATATGCTGCATGCAGACAGTCTATAAGCTACATATGTGCACTCTGTATGGTGCATACGGATATTCTGTATGCTGTATCGGGACAAGCTGTGTGCGACATAAGGAAAATCTGTATAATACATACGTACATTACGTATACTGTATCTAGTCGTACGTACGGGGCACAAGTACAATATAGATGCTGTCTTGGGGTTGAACGCAAGAAACATACGTATAATCTATATACTGCATACGTCCAATCCGTATATTACAAAAAGGCAATACGTATGCGACATACGTAAAATCCGTATACTTCAGACAAACAACCTATAAGCTACATACACCCAATCCATACATTACATATGGCCAACCTGTACGCGACGTACGTATCATCTATATGCTGCATGCAGACAGTCTGTAAGCTACATATGTGCACTGTGTATGGTGCATACGGATATTCTGTATGCTGTATCTGGACAAGCTGTGTGCGACATAAGGAAAATCTGTATAATACATACGTACAATACTTACACTGTATCTAGTCGTACGTACGGTGCATAAGTACAATATAGATGCTGTCTCGGGGTTGAACGCAAGAAACATACGTACATAGCGTATAATACATATTACTTGAAATTATGCTCTGTCCTGAGAGTCAGCGTGTGTCATCATTATTAACTAATATGCTGTATATGGTCCTGACGTCACAAAGCTAGATATCACCTCCGTATATACTTGTTACTGCAGATGACGTCACACGAATGACGTCATTGCACTTATGCAGACAGTGCGTATAATACATGCTTTCTCAGCTATACGTTTGCTGCAGGATGTTATTTACGGTTGTACGTTAAGTCCAGAAACTACAGGAATTACGAATGTAACCTACGTTTTTAAGTATGCCACCTACATTTTTTTTTCTCCGTGCAATGTTAATGGTTCCAAGTCAATCTGCGACGTTGCCACATAGTGAATTTTTGATTCCTCATAGCGGTTGAAGGGAGGTCCAGAGATTATTTGGTGATAAAGCATTTTCGTTGTAGAGATTTTGACCTGTAAAAAGCGCTCAGTTGTCCATAGGCTCCATTTTTAGAACACCCATACTTATATCATAGGTCTTAAATCGAACTCGTCCGATCCGGGAGCTCTCTTGTGATTATATGGTTAGCGTATGTGTCTTAGACGGAGGAAACTGAGTTTGATTCCAGGTAGGAACTCACGTAGTCACGAAATTCAATCCCATATTAAATTGTAGATCCACATCTCATGTACACTCGGTGCTGAAAGAGACGTTAACATCCAATCCAACAGTTCGTCCTATCTGGATGAACATTGGAATGGTGCCAGACCTCTATCCGCAATACAAGTTTCTGAAATATTGCCCTTTGCAGATCTTTGGGTAATAACTTTTACGTAAAAGATAATTAAAGGCTATGACTTTTTACGACTATGCATAAGTTTTACTAGTGTTAATTTTGTACACGCCTTTGACACAAGAGATGAGATATTGTTTCCTAAAAAGTTAATCGATTTTTGTAGTTGTTTTAAATCATGCACTTCTAAGTCGATGAGTTTAGATTTAGTTATGAATATTATTAGGTCAATAGGACATTGTAGTGAGAAAAAAGAAAAAAAATGTTTGTGAAACCACATTATTATTAAGAATCAAAAGAGGAAGACAAACAATTCATTATAATGCTCCACATATTTTCACCCTTTGGTTTGTCAAGAAAAGAAAGAAAAAGAAAAGAAAGAAAAAGACACCAACACTTAAAGAGAAGGCTTCTTTTATTTGTGAGACTACGTCTGTGAAAGATCTTAAGTTCTTTGATTTCTCTCCTTCTCTCTTGAATTTTTTTTTCCGTTTCTTACCAACAATTCTTTATCCTTTTCCCTTTTCTTTCTTCCAGAATTTAATTAAATTTCACTGTGCGACGTTTTTGTGACTTTAATTATGAAGTCAGTCGGTTGCAGTTTCCCAAGATATGTTCTCGTTTCATACATACAGACAGTTCCTCACCCTTCCATGCAGCAGTTGTGGAATGCTGCTATGGCCGCTAATAGCTGTGCAGCGTACGAGAAGGGAAACGGGTTTCCAGCGACAAGAGCCAGAAAGATTATGAAGAATTAAAGATATTTCTTTCCCTTCCTTTCTTCCGGAATATTTCTTTAAAGTTGCTGACAACATCAAGTGTTAAGAGCTGCATTTTTGTTTCATGTCACTCAGTAAAGAAAAGTTTTGCTTTATGCTAAAGTAAAATTTTGATTGTTCTTTTCTGAAAAGTACCTTCAACGCAAAGCTCCGTTCTTGCGAAATTAGTTTCCACACGATATCCAGCTTAATCACTTAGATCAGTACAATGACTCAAACATTCACAAAATTAGTCATGAAAAATAACAGGTAAAAATAAAAGTACCCACTTTGTATGTTTATGATGTTTCCATGGAAATAAATATTTAAATTGTATAATTTTATAGTCATGCCTGTTTAATTTGACTTTTAGTCTGGTTTGCCTAAAATCCAGCTTCTTATTTAATTAAAAATATCGCTTTCAGAACTGTTAACTGGAAATCATCTACAGCATCATTTTCTACTGGATGCTCTGTGACGAGACAGATTTTCAGCAGTCTAAGCCAAACGAAGAGATATAATCTGGTGTTGATAGAACAAAGTAATAACAAGTAAACAACTATGTTAACTATTTAGCACTCTTTTTTTATTTATTTTGACACCTTAGATGAAAATATTTGGGATCCCCCTATCTCCTCCAGTCTTACAAAATCCTTTGTTAAAGATGTAAACACTCACTAAATAAGAAATTCGTGTAAACTTAGCACATTACATCATTACGTAAAGCACATATGAGTAATTAAATGTCAATGCTTTCTGTGAAAAATAGAATAAAATTTGTCTACAAAAATGCTTTGTTTGGGATGTATGATATGAATATTTAATGATGTTCATTATTGGACACTACACGAAACTTTCAACCTGTTGAAAATGAGCTAATATATGCACCCTATTTTGTAGTGTTTCGGCAATTTTTTCGATTGCTTTAGAGAGTTTTTTCTTTCTTTAACTCTGAGCAAAAGGTCCTTGGTCCCCTATGGTTTCCGACAGGAAAGCTTGAGTTGAGTTGATTTTAATTTAGCATCCCTTTCATCAGCGAGGCTATATGAGACGTGGGCGAACTGATTAACGTGGAATCCGAACCACATGAGCTTCCGCAGGGAATCGAATCTGGGTCATGCACGCCAAAGGTGCGTAAGCTAACATCTTAGCCAGGAGGGAGCTTCCGACCGGAGAGCATTAAAATATAAAGTTATTTCGATGGCTCTGATTTCTCTTTAAACTGTAGATTCATCTCACATCATCCCGTAGCAAAGAAATTATGTCCCCTGCAACAGCTTTCAGTCACCCTAAGACTTTCAAATTTTTGCTTAGAAATAGCCTATATCTTAAAACAAGTGTAACACAGTCGATGAACTGATCTCAGAAGTTTCCGGCATACCAAGCTTTGGAACACACCGGGATATATTGGGACATATCCAAGACTCCAATGTTTTAAAAGTCCATTTAATATTTTTACACTTAACAATATACTCAACTTAAATTTAAGGAAGAACTAACGTATATAAGGGGGGTGTATGTGCCATAGTTTTGAAAACGGTCGAGCGTATATTTATCAAGAATTTTAGCGTTACAAAACTGGGAACACAACCTTTGTTTCTCCATATACCAATTTCAACATTAATTCCTATAGAAAGTGCAAGTAAATTACCACCTACAAGCAAAACCGAGTCTGTCTCTGGACGAACTCGATTACCAACTGTCGCGATGTTTATTCCTTAACCAATGTTCTCCTTGTGCATCAAATTTGGCTTTGATCTGCTCAATATGTACTATACACACAAAAAAAATCCACATATACCATAGTGAAATTATAAGCTCCAGTATGATTATGCCAGGAGATAAAGTCAAAAGATTATTAACTATGTATGTATATACGTACAGTAGCTTATTTCGTTTCAATCAAAAATTAAAAAGAGAAAAAAAACTGTTTCGATTTGATTGTGTGAAAGAACCGATAAAGTTTTAAATATTTGTATTTCCAGAGTCTTTCAGAGAAAATGCAATATTCTTTTTTTCTTACCGACAGCTCTGTTATCTTGAAGGATTTTGTCCTTATTGACTTCTCAAATATTCCTTGCCTAGTTGAAGAAGAAATGCATTTAATCATTCCCTGTTTACAGAAATTCAAGCGTTTTATCGGAAAGAATTTTCAGAAGCAATTAAAATCACATAAAAAGTGTAATATTTATTTGATGTACGTCAATGTGTGTTTATGAGTAGATTATTAATGAAAATAGTATTTCATAATAATAACAATTTTGCACACAAAAACTATAAATGAAAGACTTATATCTTTCAAAAATTACCTTGACCCCCTCTGTCTTACTCTTTTGACTACGGGCCTGCACCTCATATAACCTCAGTGAAGAAAGGGGACGATAAACTTCAACAAAGAAACGAAGAAACGAAGCAAGACCTACGCTGTCTTTGGAGAGCCGTGGAAAATGCTCATGTAATGGAAGACTGCCAACTGACAAAGTTTGAGAGACTGTTATTTTAGAGGAAAGATTGATGAAAATTTGTTCAGCTCTCTTACTTTGTTCGTAGGAAACTAAAACCAATGTAAAAAAATGGTTTTCGATTTATATTTGCATAAAGTCACAACAAAAGCCAGTATTATATTGCATGAAACATTTGAAGAAGCACCTTCAGAACAAGTAAACCTTGAGTTTTCAAACTTTGAATTTTTGTGCTCATGTTAAATACATACAGTATGTCCGATGTTATATATACACTGATCACCAGTTGAATTAGAAACAGTAGGACATTTGCAGAAACCGCCCTGCACAGGCTACACCAGTGCATGTGAAATAACATGTGTACTGCTGCCGTATGCTTCCTCTCTCGGTATCAGTGTCAGTGAAGTGTGTGATGGGAAAGACGAAAGACCTGAGTGCATTTGAGCGTCGTCAAAGAGCAGGGGCCAGACGACGGGGTGGATCGATTTCCAAAGTGGCTGCGAGACTCATATTTTCAAATTAAACTGTGTCAAGGGTGTATCATGGGTACCTGGTTTCCGGTAAAAGCGAACCTGCACTTGTAAATTGCCACGGTCAGGGGCGCGTCGAGGACAGGGGTAGGCGCCAACTGACACACATCTTAACAGCCGATACACGGACAGCAGTACATCAAATCTCGAAGAGGTTCAACGCAATGCAACAACACCGTGTTAGCAGCCACACAATCCACAACCACCTGCTCGCCATGAGGTACAGGAGCCATCGGCCTACACGAGTACCCCTTCTAACTGCACTAGCAGGAAACAAGTCTACCATGTGTAAAGGAACACTGCCATTGGATCGTGGAAGTGTGCGAAAAGGTTGTCTGATTAGATGAGTCACGTTTCATATTGGGACATGCCGATGGACGGGTACGAGTGCGTCGCCAACCGCGCGAGGCAATGGATTCATCGTACCAGCAGGGAACTGTGCAGGCCGGGGTGGGGGTATTCTGATCTGGGGCATGTTTACATGGAATAAAATGGGTTCTCTAACATCTGAGAAACGGTCCCGCAGAGGTGAACGGTACCTCGACCTTCTGGATGACCATGTCCTGTCGGTCCATGGCTCCAACATCCAGATGAAGACCTCATCTTTCAGCAAGATCATGCTTCAGCCCATCGCCGTAGGATATCAGCAGACTGGTTTGGTGAGCAGTCCTCTGAGCCAGCAGCATTTTCCTGGCCATCACGGTGATCTGTCCTGACACCCATCGAACACATCTCGGACCCCAGGGAACGAAGCCTTCGGGCTGTGGATTCTTTTCCAAATAACCTGCGGGCTTTGTGGAAGAGTTTGTAGGATTGAAATGCCACTACACTTCAGGCACCTCGTGAAATCCATGTCGCGGCGGTAAGGGCCGTTATCAGAGTGAAAGGTGGTGTTACACAGTATTAGGTAGGGTCTTTAATTCAACTGGTGATCAATATATATATCGGTTGTTCCAAAACAACACCGACAACGTTTGGGAGGTGATTCCTCACACCAAGATAAGACAAAAAGTATAGTCCAACTTGAGTGCACAAATGCTTCCTTTGGGAGTTATAGGCTACCGAAAACTTGAAAAAATGAACTTTAAAGGTCCTGAGCTCCAAAACTATAGGACCTATCGCAGTCGAGTCAAGACTTCACTTAGGAACTACTACGTGCTCTATCCAAATATCCATGTTTCAGAATCCTGTGGTACTTTCGCAACAATTTTAGAGAGATAGTTGGTGAGTACTTCAAGTTACATGCCCGTAGCCAAACTCCCTCTTCAAAAATTGTTGCGTGAGTACCTTAGGATTCTGAAAAGTGTACTTTGGATAGCGCACCCGCACATATTAGTTCCTAAGTGAAGTCTTGATCCGACTACGGTATATCCCATAGTATTGGAGCTATGGGTCTTTAAAGTTCGTTTTTTCATGCTTTTGAGAGCCTATAACTCCGAAAGGAAGTAGGCCTCTATTTATGTACCCAGGTTGGTTTATACTTTTTTGTCTTATCTTGGTATCAGAAATCACTTCCCAAAAATTGTCGGTGTTGTTTTGAAACACCATATATATACATATCCAGATTGCTATAAAAAGAAACGTAATCGTTTGTTTTTGGAGAACAGAATTATTTCTACAAAGATAACTCTTGAACTTCCACTACAAAAAGATTTCCGTTTAATGTGTATTCTGTGATACTGTAGATCTCCACACAACTAACTTTTTTCTCTTACCTTTTGTTTTAAATTAAATTATTTGTCTTTGTGTGTAACACGAAATCTGAAAAACAAGATGGTCACATTTGTAGAATCAAGTTAGTACACACACACACACACACACACACACACACACACACACACACACACACACACACACACACACACACACAAACATACATACATACATACATACATACATACATACATACATACACACGTACACACATACACAAAAACATTAACAAAGAATGTGTTCTTACTTACCACTTGCGTTTGTATTCTTCGATCTTTAAGTACTTACCTACAAAGTAAAAGAAATGTTTTGTATAGTATATGTTAACTATTTAAATAATGTTAGAAATTAACAGCCATAATATCCTTTAACAGCTGATACAGTGACGTACCTAATTTTATTTTCGAAATTGAGACTATTTTGAGGTTGTTTAAAATAGTATTTAGTTTAAATTCATATTTATTATCTCACAAAATGCTGGTTATCAAAACTGAATAGAAACAGACTTACAAGACCCGGTGGTTTTTGCGTATCTCAAAATATACTTTTACTTCAATCAACACTGTAACGTGTCTCAAGATTATTCAATTTCGAATGTAATGAGATACATTACTATATCAGTTAGCCTACGACACACACATACACATACGCACGTAAAGTATATACGCATGCTCAAAACTTAGGAGAATATTAATTCTCGAAAGTAACTCTAATGCCATCTTGATCCTGTGAATCTCAGACATCGAGCTGGCTATCCCGTTCGGCCACACATATGTCCTTTATGACTGCAATAAAAGGAAGAACGTCCGTAGAAGGAGAAACACGTAATCAGTGAGATGTAATTTTTGGAATGTATGTTGCATATCGATCATAGTGAGCATATTTTAGGATGGCCCAGAGAATGCACGTGAACGATGTAATGCGCGATCAGATCAATGTTAGATTAGAAGTGGGACAAGTGAGACTAGGAACATCAATCTCGGTATTGTGTTCTTTGCAGTATTTTGTCGTGAATGTGGAATCGTTTCCTGACACGTGAAAATATTGAAAGGTAATAATGTGGAGGTCATCGACCTGCAATAAAGCCCCATGAATGTCGTTATATGGTGTTAAATGAAAGGTGACACCAACAAGTACATCGGATACAGTAGTTAAAGAGGTACGTAGCTATCTCTGGAAACTACGTGCTACGCCAAACTCTATCCCAGCGATTGCACGAATGTACATATTATGTATACCAAGCTCTCAGGTCCATTCTCGTCACACATCAGCGTCAAATTCACCTACAATGGTGTATAGCCCATAGTGAATGGACACCGGAACAATGGAGTAGTGTATTCTTTAATAACGAGTCACAATTCTGTTTGAAGAGTTATTCTCACTGTCTCGTTTGGAGAGTTATGCATTTGGACAGCACCAGAAACACATTATCACCACCAAAATGTTGTTGATAGGGACAGGTATGGATACCTTTTTGCCATGATGTGGGCCAGCATAATATTAGGGACTCATACACAATTTCATGTATCCCAGCAGCGGACGGAAACAACTTAGATCTACAGCTACATCATTGTTCAACATACGTCCGACTGTGGTGCACATGGTTTTGAATTTCGTTTTATGGATGATAATGCACGTCCATACAGGGCATGTTTAGTGATGATTAGGGCAGAACGAAAATATCACTTCTCTTGAGGAGCCAGCGCTGTCATCGGACTTCAATCCTATTGAGCAGGCACAGGATGATGCCCTCTGACCACCACCTCCACCACTGCTAATTTCTGAATTGCTCAGGTGCTTATGCAAGAGTTCCATGCTTTACTTACAGGAGCTACTTTGATTGTAAAATCCACAGTCTGGGTGCAGGCTATCCACTCTCCATAGCTGCGGTCACCACATTCCGTAGTGAACATTTATGCTAACAAAAAGCCGGATTTGCGATGGCCAACAGATGGTGACCCACATCCTTAAGTAAATAGGGTTAGACTCTTTTAGTGTTCATATTTTGTTGCAATCAGTTGTTTATCCACAGGTAATTGTTTCATGCTTCTAGGAGAAAGAAACATTTCTGTAGCAGTTGTTCATAATTGTGATTGTTATTCGCACATTGCCTTAAATTGTGAACATTCACAAAATACCTTACAACAATCATATCAACGTGTAAGCATAACTACAGTATGCCAATCTGCTTCATGTTTACAACGAATGTGAAACAACGTTAAAGAATTTTGATAATATTCCTAAATTCAAAACTGAAATACGTACAAATTAGTTTTCTTAAGAACTCAAGAACTACAAGCTCCAGAAATTCCACGCAGGTTGTAAAAACCCAATTCAGCAAGTCCCAATGCACTATAGTGCGTCATCATGAACTCGGAAAAAATGCCAGGAGATGCCGCATTGTGCATTTAAATTTATTTCGGGTTCAGAGGAGAATTGTTGTGTGCATACAACTGTGGCAAAATCTGTGTGATGTTCATTGCCTAAAACGAATTGTCACATACGATGAGAAGTAGGTGCTTTTTTTTTTTCGAAATCCCAATGTATAAACAGTGGCTGAGTACGGGGCAACTTTAAGACTCATTTAGCGCATAAAGTTATGCTCTGTGTGTGTTGAAACTACAATGGCCAATTCAGTTTGTTCCTATAGGTCGTAATATCGATGCTGATTTTATTCTAAACATTTGGAGCAAATATATGCCGAACTACACCAAAAATACTCTATATTGGTGAACTGAAATCGCATTCTGCTGCAACAATATAACACAAAACTTTGCCTCGGCTCGAAAACCTCAACAAAAAATTCAGACACTTGATTACATCGAGATTTCTATGACCTTGCATTTTCGGATAACTACCTGTTTCGATACACTTTCTGAAATCACGATGCTTTACCAACCTGCAAGAGATGGAAACTGCGACTGACTTCTTTGCTTCTGAGGCAAGAGATGATATACACGTAAAATAGAAGAACTGACAGGGAGGTGGCTGCAAACAGTCCAATAGCAGGGGTTATCCTTTGCACGTTAAACTATTTTTATTGTACTGTAATAGATACAGATATGCTGTGTCAGAATATGCAATACTTATGACTCATGCTTGTATTAATTTATGAGTTCATAAGCTAAATTAATTATGGTTATTTTAGGAGACATTTGAGTAAGTTTCGCTCCGCAAACGATAAATAATTTATTTATAATCATACAGTGGTCATGGTGACTCAGCGGTAGAGGGCTCACCACTGATGCATGGAGTTACTGGTTCGATTCCATCTCGCTCCAAGTGCATTTTGTGGAGGACAAACATAGTGTACTTGGGTTTTTGTGAGGTTCTTCTGTTTTTTCTTACTTCCTTCATTCCATCATTTCATTCATTTTTGTCACCACTGTCTTCATTAAAGAACATGTCATAACTATGGGACTCAAAACTGCAAGATTTCGTGAGTTCAGAGATCGGCGCGGAAATAATTCCTCCGGAGATATGAAATCTCCGACGATCGGATTCATGCCTGGTTACCAGTAATTTTGCATTACTACCTTCGCCCTCTGCTTATCAAAGTTTCCACCACTAAAATTTCACTAATGTTAAACTAAATACATTTTCGTCGTAAACATTTATCAATTCAGATTTTATTTTAGCAATTTTTGGATGTATTTTTGTTGTTCTTTTTAGCATCTCTTTAGCCACTTCAAGCAAACAATTTTAGGATTTCTCTAATTATCATCATTAATTGGGTTATTGGATATTACCAGAAAATAGTAAACTCAATTACATCGACAAAGTAAGGGTAAGTCTTCAAAGGCGAGGGAAAAGAGTGTGCTTTCTCAAAATAATATTGACTGTAGAAACCAAGGGTGCAAGCGTTCATATGAAGATTGTCGCAGTCTCCCAATAATCCCTAACCATCTGTTACCACGCTTAAGAAAATATTTCCCTTCCCATCTAGACTGCGGGATATTGCTCTTTATTTCCTCTTTATAACCCATCCAAGGTACTGTTTATATTTTTCTCTTTATGAGGACTGACTCAGCAGACAAGGAAAGTGGCCTGAATGGAGTGGGGGAATTTTAGCACACCTTTACAATGTTGACAAAGCAATCGAAAAGTCACAAATGGCTTGGTACCAAGGACGGATTCTCTTGAGTAAACAATTCAAACGCCTATCTTCCCTCGTCATCCATTTATTTTCGCTCTCTGTCTCTCCGGCTTTGAATTGAAGAAGATGAAGAAGCTATTTACAGCCTCCATTTTACGATCACAGTCATGGAGATAGTTCCATGTGAACACGTAAATAATGGAGGTTTCTTCTCTCTATCAGTGATATGGGTTTCAATCGAACGAACGAAGACGACACTTTTATTCTCAGAAAATAACTTTTCCTTCACGTAATAGTTTACTTTTCACCTAATGATAACAGTGATCATCAGAGGTATTCCAATCTTTAAACTGGGACGTTAAACAGAAGTATTTCATTTCATTTCATTATCTAATATTTAAATCACTCTTTTATCTGAGTTTAATAATAATATAATTGTGTGTAACCAGTATTTCAAGAAAAACTTTTCTTCATTATCTTTATAAACTATTATTATTGGTAACTCCCAGTCAACGAAAAGTTTCAAAATGTTTGTAATGATGGCGAAGAATGTAAATAATGTACAATATTTGCAGCTTGAATGCAAATGAGAAATAATCTGCATAGGTTATTCCATTTACATTCATTCTACGTAGTCGCTTCCAATCTTTTTTCAAGTATGCGAAAGTCATCGCATGTACTCATCAGACTGGTACGTGTTGATAACGATGATAGTGGATTCTAAAGCCCGATTCTATACATTATAGAATTAATGGCTTCTTCAGTATTGTCTTGAGCCAGTGAGCAAATCAACATATTAAACACTTGATGTCTTATGAATGCGAATGTATCTAATAATATTTCATTACAGTAATACAGTATATGAAGGAGTGAAATATCATTACCGAATTTAAAATAGTTACTGTAGTTGAATTAAATATTTGTTTTGCATTATTGCCTTCAAGAATAATATGATCAGTGGAGCTCTAATTCGAAAATATTTGTGTTTTCTACAACATAAATAATATATATGTTTTCCTGTTATTTTCAACAAGGACTAATTATTTCATCTATGTCTATTAATTTTGTAGTTAATTGGCAGATAATCTTTTTCATCATGATACAGTAATAGAAGTGGAATTCTATGGTGGAGAGAGAGAGAGAGAGAGAGAGAGAGAGAGAGAGAGAGCAATGCGATCCGATTTTGAATGAAGAATTTGCTACAAAAGCTAAATGAATAGCGAAACATTTGTACTTAAAAGGTAAATAAAGCGTAACGTCAAAGCAGTGTGTGATGGCTTATCTTTTTCAACTACAAACTGCGTTAATTTACACAGCAGGGGGAGATAATTGTGAAGGTAACAACCACGAAAATAAAACATTTTCATTGGATAGGGATAATGTGAATGTAGTATTTCGATCAGAAAAGCAATTTTACTGGTTCCATTAGAAAGGCAATTTTATTTTCGTCCAAAAAGTCAATAATCACTAGTAATATATAGCAGAACAGATACTTGCATTATATGTTTTCGAAAATTCTGTTTGTCCATTTAAAACTAATTTATCTTTTCTTTGTATTCAAATTGGACAGCAGTTACAAGTGATTATTTTGTTTCATTTACTTTTCTAAACGATAACAAAAATTATATCTAATTATCCATTCATTCGTCTTTTTACACAAATTTGTAATTCACAACGTATATTGGTCATATTGTTCAACACTTTTGATAAACTTTATCTCACATCACTAAAATCTGCTTTATATATAAGAAATACCACAATAATTTAATGTAATCGAATGTATTATAAATCATAGAATAATTCCGACAACCAAATAGCCATACGTTAGTAAGTGTGCATTGGTTCGGTTTCTGGTATGTCACCATTAAATAATAAATGGTAATCGAAGAAGAGAAATCAAAATCAAAATTAATTGTACTTTTGAGATTGATTTCGAATTCTGGTTTCAATTTAGTTTCCTATATTTTATTTAGAAACAGACTGGACTGGAAGAATAATACACAAGGTAATGCAAATATAGTGTATTTCTAAGGGTTTCCATTTCAGTAGAGTATTTCAAACTCATTCTTTGCGAATGACTAATATAAAAACAATATGATGAAGCTCGTTTGTTCGTAAATATTTATTAATCATTATTACATACGTTGGAACAATTCAATTTCGAGTAATGCAAATTCATAATTATGTACTTTTACGTTAATTAGTGAAGACATAACATGCTAATTTGACTTGCGAAGTTTCGTCTGTCAACAACAAGACAAACTTGATGCTTATTAACGTATCTCTTACTACAAGTAGAATTACAAATGGATGAAAACCAACTGGAAGCTCCTTAACTCCTTAACTACAATGGATTGTTGTATTTAATTTTCTTAGAAATAAATTTGTTATGCACGTGTAGATATTCTGCACCACTAAATTTTAATGCTGCATAAGAAGTTTAACAGAAATGCTTACAAGATTAAACCAACCTTATAGTTTACATGTTTTATACAAAGGACTTGAAAGAACATTTTACATCCCAGTTCTAGTACAACGAGTTTTTGAATTTCTATTACTATCTATTATTTTTTTTTTTTAACAAGAGTTTCATTCCCATCCAATGGATGGGCGGGCCGGAGAGGCAACACTTTCTGTGTGGCCAGAGATATTTTCAACTTTGTGGAATATGAGATATGGAGAATGGTTTTAGACTATATAATAATATGGGTTGACGTAGGGAAACTAGTAACAAAATCAAGTTGATGTTAGTGTATCAGAGTTGACTATTGTGATAAATGCTTCTTGAGAACAGCTACGGAGGTTATGTGCAATATATATGTGGATTTCGGTGGTAGATACGGCGGTCTGGATTATATTGGTCTATGGCTTCGGTGTCTTCGTATATAGCTAAGAGATGATCCAGTGGTGGGTAGGCATAGCGTGGTACAGCAGGAACTTGGTCTAAGAGCTCATGGGCGATTGGATGTGTCAATTGGATTCGTGTCTCTATGTAGCATTGGCGTAGATGGTAGAGGTGCAGCAAAAGAGTTGGAAATACTACCAATTAGATGTGGTTCAGCCTACACTGATATTCAAGACTCGTGGAAATCTTTTTATTATTAAGAAAAATCAAGTTGTTGTTACCACCAAATCATTTGCTCACTGAACACTATAGGTTAAAATCATGCTTTATCGTATTTTGAAATAACTAAACTGATACAATGTAGTTTTAAAATTACAATCAAAGTTGTAAAATGGCTGCACACTAACGCTATCTATTAGCGTTAGACAACAACGCAGATAGAGACATATATTAAGCGACTGCCAACTTTTAAGAATTAGTGTTATACATAGGTTATGATTGAGAGATTCTCATAATGAGTGCTTGACAATTGAGTTTCCGGAATTCGTCTGTAAAATCAAATATTTGACCCTTTATAATTATAGTAGACTAGGGAGTATCCGGCTTGACATATCCGGTTTTCGTATTATCTGGTCTAATTCAGAAAAAGGAAAAAAAGAGCAATTCCGTAATAAAATGAGGAATAAATTTTTAAAGAGATCTACTCGATTTGTAACACCTCATAAAAACATGAGTTTGTGAAGAAAGAGCATACACATATCAAGGAATTTTCCAAAAAATAAAAACTGTAAGCTTTGTCTCTTTGTTTAATAATTTATCAATGAACAACAAACCATTTTGAAAAAGACTTAGACCTACGTTTTACAATAAAGTTTTGTTTACTGTATGTATGCAGTCAGAAACAATATTAAGCATTACATAGGTTGGAGCTAACATTTTTTATACCTCTAACCTATACTTCATGTACATCATTTTATGTTTCCTGTTTTAACAAGGGACGTATGCGAACCGTGACAGCCAAATATTTATGAAAATTGATACCCTCACTAATTGTGGATCACTAATAATCGTGGTGATAGTCACTCGGTTCGGAAACGCCTTGTTTACCCGCTACGTATAATACATATACCAAAGTGACTGGGTGAGACTGTGCCGAGTTATACTCCAGAAGTGCCGGAAAAAGGCAGAAAATGGTGTATGCAGGTAACATGATACCTACGGGAGAACACGTGACCAAGAGCACGACAGTAGTCACACAATCAGTGTTGCCATCTCAACACAAACTTATAATTTTTCAAATGGAACATACACCATTCTATGGCATTAAAAAGGTCATAAAACGTGAAACAAATAAGCAAAAGGCATGCTATCACTGTTGCTAAATGAGGGAGATATGAGGCTCTAAAGTTAAGAAATTATGGGGTCCGTACAGAGAAGCGAATAAATGTACAAAAACAACAACAAGACTGCAGAGAGAACAAATGTACAGTAGACAGTGAATTACAGTATGCACAGCATCCAGTAACTAACGGGCTTGATACAGGATTCACCCAAAAAGGCACATGTTAAAGTAGCCGTAGAAAAAAGAAATCCCATGTGATATAATGAGAAAGGTTTTGTTTATTTTCTTTCACGTTTTATGCTTTGTTTTAATGCCATAAAATTATATACGTTCTATTTAAAAAAAATATATGTTTGTATTGTGATGACAACACTAATTGTGGATGACTACTGTCGTGTTCTTGGTCACGTGCCCCCTTCCAGTAGGTATCAGATTACCTGCACACATTTTTCATTTTCTGCCATTTTTCGGTATTTTTGAGGTGTAACTCGGCACAGTCTCACCCGGTCACTGCTTGGTATTATACTTAACTGGTAAGCAAAGCATTTTCCGCACCGAATGACTATCACCACGATAATTAGCGATCAATAATTAATCAGGATACCAATTTCCATAAATACCTAGCTGTCACAATTCGCATATGTCCCTTGTAAGTCATCATAAAATTCATCTTAAAGTGAGTATAGTATTTTCACAATATCTATTTCCTCTCAACCTTATATGGCTTGTTGGAGTACAGTCGCAGCCAGGATGAAGTGGATTTATGACTACAATAATGAGCAATTCGAAAAAGTGTCCAGTAACTCCCCTATCAGTCAAGAAGTAAATATCGATTGTATAAAACGTGTAGTAATATTGTAGAAAGTAGAATATTTGATTCTACTTTCTACAGTCAGTGTGTTTTGGGTGGGTGGTCCGTGATGATGTTCTTACAGTATAAAGTACACTATTTTGCGTTAAACAACTACCGATTGTTGCCAGTCCAGGACATGGTGGTCCATAGGTAGTGGATAATGGAACGGCCTTGATCTAAGATAGAAACAATTATCGGAACCAAAATTGGCTACATTAATTAGCAATAATACAAGTCATAAAAAGTAATAAAATATAGTAACCAAAATCTGTAATAACCACTATAAATAAAACATTAACTTATTTGCATATTAATAATGCAAGGATGCAAATAAGTACTCTCCTGGGGAGAGTGGTTCATCGGTGCCGGCGAGTATTTAATATCATACCAAAGGTAAGCAAGTGATCTCTATTGTGGAATGTGGGCTAGTAGCTTTTTTCTTGTGCTAGTAAAATTTTGTTGCTTATTTGAATTCCTGTAATAATGTATATACATACATATATTTTAAAGCTAAGAGTTATATTTCGTTCCGCTTGTCATATTCTCCTAGTATACTAGAAGGGTAAGTGTTCTGTTACGGGATTCGATTCTCCGAAAGTATCTCATCTGCATTGTCAAACAGGATTAAGAAATATTTTTCCTCTCGTAATCCTTCTAGATGTTGCAACGAAACTTGGCAAATACATTATATATATAGAAAATAGTATTTTTCAAGGTAGCTTGTATTCAGCACCTGTAACCGGTACCGCTTCAAGGGTCCAAGGGATTTTTGGAAGTAAATTCTCATATTTATACCAAAATCTTTTCCTTTTGTACATTATAAACACATCCGCATGGTATCATTTAATATTTTGTTTCATTCATATCGCGCATCTAATAATTTAGATTATTATTCTTGAAACAGACTCAGAGCTTAATTTCTTGAACATTCTTGCTTTTATTTTACGAGTATCGTATCATTGATATGAGCAAGGAAAAATCAGAAAAAAATATTTGTTCTTCTAGTGCAATCTTTTACCAAAATTTTAGCTCTGGTTTGAAAGAATTAATTGTAAAATGTGTAGAAAACGCAGGTCTTAATTCAGGTTAATAGTCTAGGTTATTTATTCTGTAATTGGCGTTTTTTTTTAAATAGAAATTCTTTTGTTACAAGTGTTGTATCGAGATCGGTTGTTCATTCTTACGCCGAACTCCATTCACATATTTCTCAATAGCCAAATAAGAAGTTCTTGATCAGTGTGAGATTTACGTATTTATTATGAAATTAGTTATAATATGTATATATAAAATTACTAACATGATTCCAACGAGCAAGGCAGAACTACAAATTCCGAAAGTAAATTATTGAACCGTAGATTTACAGAGATTTCCATATTTAAATTATCATTACCTTTCTTCGAGTTGCATATAGATCTGAACAGATGGTTTTACTTAAACAGCTTACGTAGTAAAGTTTTTCTTGCATGAAATTTTACATTTTGCTCCATATCCAAATAAATAAATAAATTGGATTGAATGCTCAAGCTTTTCGTGAAGTATATTATTTATTATCCAAGGATTTTCGGATATAAAATACAGAATAAGGAATTGGATTTTCCGTTGTACTAATAACATGAAAAATGTAGATCAAGAAACAAAATAATATAAATTCCTGTAAGATAATCTACTTTATACGAGTGGTTTTATAAGAATGTACGCATACCAAATGAAAAAGTGGAAAAAATAACATAAAATGAAACTACTGTATATTAGAAAACGCAATGAAAGCAGATATCGAAGAACGAACGCATTGTTGTTTCTTATGATTTTGGCTTGAAGCCAAAGTATTCGGAGAAAATAAAAGTGAAAGAAGAACGAAATATAGTGGAACATCAAATTCTAAGTCTTCGTTGTTTTTCTAGTTTTTATATAGTTCTTATGTACAGCAGATTTTGATGAGCTTAAGTTTGAGATAAAAAAAAAGTATACATGAAACACTTTGTATTTACTGTTGAAGGCACAGCGGGTAGATATATGTTCTCAGAATTACAACTTGAGGGATATCGTATGGTTTTCTCTTAACGTAGAATAAGACTCATAACTTTTATGATTCTTGTAGTTTTTATAGCATAGATAAGTACAGTATCTTTATCCTGAGGATAACTTCTACAACCGATTTTTCCGATATTTGAAATAATGATAACTGAATGAAGTACATAAATTTTAAAACAGTTGAATTGAATAAGGAAGTATTGTAGTAGGAACAAATGGAAAGTGATGAAAATTTATCCATTACTATGCTTTTTAAAGTAGTAATAATAGTAGTGTAACAAACAGAGATGCTATATATATATATATATATATATATATATATATATATATATATATATATATATATATATATATGCATGCATCTATGAGCGTTATCTACAACGAACAACGCTATTTCAAGATGATACATGAATTTTGTAATACTGAAAACGTATTTCTAGAGATAAAAATTTACGGAAAATTATTTCGTTTTTATTCTATTACAACGAATGGAAGTTGGTAGCCCAAATTCCGATCTTCATAATACATTTAGAACTACAACTGCTTTATTCAAATGTCATTTTTTTTACTGACAAATTTAATGAAGTATTTTTTATTACAGCAAAGGAAACGTGTGCAATCAAAGCTCTCCTTGGAATTACCACAGGAAAAACTTTAAAAGGGAGAACATTTAGATGTCACGAAAAAGAGTTAGTTAAGAAATTCTTAATGCCATAAGGAAAAAAAAAACTGTGATTTATACAACTGAATCTTCACAATACCAATTACGGAAATACTAATGCAATGTTTCAGATAAACAAGTATTGTATAATTTTAATTTAAAATTTAATTTTAATTTACGTATGTTACATTTTTCACTTTAATAATAATAATAATAATAATAATAATAATAATAATAATAATAATAATAATAATAATAATAATAATAATAATAATAATAATAATAATAAAGTACGTATATTACAAGTCATGAAATAATTTCTGCACATCCTTTTCCAGAAAGAGGACACATCTAGAGTTTCTTAAAAAATGTCCAGATAAATTTTAGTCTAACGGGAGTTTCTTAACACATCTACTGATTTAACCTAATTTTGCAACATCAAGATATTTGGTGGCCAGGTTCAAGCAGACATCTCGATGATCATGTGGCACAGATAAACAATCACAAAAGAAATATTTTCATCGTAAAAAATGAATAAATATACACCAACATTTATGTACGTCTCTTTGTTAGTGTACAATCTAACAAGAGCTTACGTAAGATTTTGTGCTTTCGTGCAATGCGAATAGTTTTAGAATATGCATGAGAGTGGTTCTTATTTTTTTTTTTTTTTATTTGCAAGTTCTGTTTAGTCTCACTCATAAAATGATTTCATATCAGACCAAAGTAACTCATGAGAAAAATTAGTTCAATTGAACACTATTATATGGTGTCCCAAGCAACTTCAAGTTTTTAATATATTTAGAATATGTCATGACGAAACCGAATATGAAGCGAGGGTAGTTTTAAAGTTTGGATAAATATTGGGTTAATGGATATATCTTATGAAGACAATAACTATTAAATAACTTACTGTTAAATACTTAAATGATTACTTCATTGCTGTTAAATAATTAAATGATTAAACTTGTTTTGGTATGATGTGAAACCATTTTAGGAGGTGAGACTAAACAATAAAACTTCCCCTATCGTCAATACGGGTATTTCTTTAAGGAAAGTTTAAACAGTTTGCTACAATTTGGTCTTTTAAAAAAATTGTCTAATTTCTTCATTTGTAAAACTTCATTTATATCAATTTTATACAGGAGCGTCATTTCAGATTGCGCTTGGGGGGGCAAGACCCCTTGATATTAGTAAAATTTCGCGTTTTTCACTGATTTACTACTATTCTATTGACAAATCTCAAACTCAGGGGGGAGAAAATGCCCCTCCCTGCCCCCCAAAAAATGACGCCCCTGATTTAATATATAAATTGACTTATTCGTTAGTATAGCTACTGCACTATAATGCAAGAAATTAGGAAAGAAAATTATTAGCATGGTAAATGTTGTCACAGGAACAATTCATGGATTGGAGAAGGTATTTACGACCATAAACTCTCCAAAAGTTGGCCCGCAGAAATGGGAAAGAATTTAGGTCTTATCATGTGTTTTATTTGCAGCTAATTTCTAACGAACATAAACTTCTTCCTTTTCAAGATTTCCTATGGCAATTTTCATGTGACATTTTCAGCTGCTGCTGTGCATTTTTTGTACGTACTTTGCAATTAATTTATTATGTGTATATATCATATTTAAATGCAGAACATATGTTTGGTTGGATTTTAGCGTCCCTTTTCTGAAGAGGCTCTATGAGATTTGGACCCTATATTTTAAGATGGGATCCTAAGCACTATAATACGTTCAAACTTTCCGGATTTCCCGCAGAAAATCAAACCCATCATTTAATGATATGCTTTCGTAAATTAAGGTTTCTTCAGTATATTTGTATGTACGTTCGTGGACAAAATGTGCAAGTTTATATTTAATTCTACAGTGACTACTGACTAGATAGAGTTGAAGTGGCGTGGTCGGTAACCAGTTTACCTACCATCAGGCAATCTGGATAATATCAACAAAAGGGATCTCGTTTCAAAGTACATGTAATTTCAAAGAATACTTGAAAGAATAGTGTGTGATGATTTTTAATGCGTAATGGTGTCTGCATCACTTTTCATAAGTTGAGACAAAGACAATAAAGTGTGGAATTTTACTTTCAAGTCAATTGTAGATCACACTGGTCAATGCCGTATGAAGGGGGCAAGTAAAAGTTTACGTTTACTGGTTTGAAAATGTACGATACTTTAGAATGTATTTAATGTGAAACAAGTTCTTTAATTTGAACTAAATTATTTTATTAAGAAACTTTGTGTATATAATTATACTTGATATGTCTTAAATAATTAGAGCAGTACAATATACATGACAGAGTGATGTTTTAATAAAGTTACTCTGGAACTATTAAACCTGTCAATACAGTGAAAAAGAAAGTCACTTTACTTTTTCTTATTTCTTTTCATTCGCCACAGAACTATCTTGTATTTAGTGAGTAAAGGAAAAACCCATTAACTTAGTGGGTGTGATGGGTTGCGCTACAGACAGCAGGAGCAAAAAGAAAATAAGAAAGAAAAAAGGAAAGAAAGAAAGAAAGAGAGAGAGACTAATAGTTAATGTTTCTGCTTTTATCTGTATGTAGAATCAGTCGTTTCTGTTCTGTAATTATTGAAGAAAACTCGGTTTGTTACTCTTTTCGGTTGCTTGGAGCACAAATAAATGCAATGTTCGTGTCCTTGTGAACGGTGGTTTGCGGTTCATTTTATATAACATTTCGTTTTATGTTATTTCCTGTAATACCATATTTCTATATATGAAGAAAATGTTTTTTATAAGACTTCTCTGTGAACAAAAAGAACAATACTGCCACGATACATCAAGATATGGTTTCGTTTACTGGTTTGATACGTCCTGCTATTGATTATAAGCGATCTAGATAGATATAACAGTTAAAAAATTTTGGAATTTTTGATTTCCATTTTCATTCTTTCTCTCTTTTTTCTAAAATTCGTGATTATAGCAAACTATAATTTCAGTTTGTAGAAATCAATGTTAAAAATACTGTTTTCATTTGACGCTCAAATTTCTGGAAGAATAAAACTAAAGTTTGTTTACTTTTACGTGTATATGCGAGATCATTGTATGTAAGACATTGCACAAAGTATTCGAAAATTTAGAAGAGGGTATGGAAGTATGTATATTGCACATTTCTAATTGTATATTTAACTTTTTATAATTATAACAGTTATACGTCATTGAAGCTGTTGATACCTATAGTTTATGCGAAAAGAATTTTAAGTGAATGAAATTTGAATGAAAATAAAATATTTTCACACATCACCTGCAGGCTTACAACTGGAAGTTTTGTTTAGGTGAAATGACTGTGAGACATATTATGAATGGAAAACATTTCGAGATATAGCTTCTACATAATGCACTTGTGAATAAGTTCAATTCTCCTCCATACGTCACTGGTTACGTACGAAGGAAATTTGTTTGTAGGCAATATAAAAATTTACATTTCATACGACCTAAAATTTCACAGAGAGTTCTAGTAAATAGAGTCAGTAATGTGGTCTATTTCATTCACTCTCTACATAAACTTGTGCTTTATTAAAATATTATAAATACAAAAGAGAAAGGATTTATATGTTATACTTGTTGGTTAATGTTCTGTGAAACCTGGTTACACAAACATAACATGCAAAACACCAGAAATTGACTTCATTAAAGATGCTAGCTTACTCAAACTCAAAAAGATTCTTCAAGAGCCAAAACTACTTGTAGGGTTGCAGCTTGATTAGAACACCTCACATTACAATGTGGAAATAATTTTGAGTTCCGTTTGTTTACAAACTAAGATTGGAACAGTTATAGTCAATTGCTACCATGATGGCTACTAGTTATCGACGTCATGATTTATAGCGTACTGAGACTATCACTTTTGATATGATACTAAATACTAACATTTTCTTTCAAGTTCAATTAATGTATTTAATTTTAATTTAATTTTTAAATTTCACTGCCCAGGTTGAATTCCGAATGAAATACGGATTACTGGCAATGATATTTACAGTGTATTTTATATAAAAGTCATGTCGTTAGGTTATTATCTAACACTACACTTTCAACAATACATTAGATTTCTTCTTCTGACTAATAGCAGTGGTCTTACCTAGCAACAGAACACCTATACAAACTAAACATTCACTATATATGAGATTTTTAAATTATTTTCATTTCAGTTTCTTCTGAAACACATAATTTCAGTTTCGTATTTTAACTGTACCGGATTTTCAAATTCTACATACACTTTGTACATAATAAAACATCAACTTCCGATTATTTGCTGATTGGACATTTGAAAGGTAAAGCTAAATATTTACTTGTGGTGCTCATAACAGATATGTGTGTGTGTGAAAGATGCACCTTTCCCGACATACTACTGTTTTAGTGGAAATAAGACCAATAAGTAAATTTAGAAGCTAATTTACCAATTTAAGCAAATTTAGGAGAACATTATTTAGTTATTCTTTTACAAAACAGACTATTTCTGTATTTAAAAATATTCCTTCTTGAAGTATTGTTTATTTAGTATGGAGACAATATCTAGAAATTCATATTAACTTGTTTGAAATATAGACAAAAGTATGGTAAAGTTCAACTACGAAGTAACCAGCTTAAATAAAAAGGAAAAATACTATTTGATATAACATGACTATCTTTGTAAATCTGTACTCCATACACTAATACTAATCGAAATTATCTAGAATTCTAGTAGATGGAATCAAGGGATTGTCCATAATTTAACTATCTTGGGCTCAAGGTTGTGTTGTGAGGAACAGTTTATACTGTGAAAGTTGATCTTGCATACTGATTTGTGTGCCTGTCCCCTTCCTGCACTGGATTGAAGCACTGGTCAAGATTCGGAGCTCACGCTAAAAGTAAGTTTGGTTCTTCATAATCTTGATGTAATGTTAGGATGTATTTTATTAAAACTTCACTTCGACTTCTAGTACTTCGATATTTGAGCCTTCTTAAATGCGACTTGGATCACAGCAAATACACTGACCAGTCAGGACATTAAGACCATCTATCTAACGCCTAGTTTTCTGTCTTTGGCTTGCAGGATATCAGCAATGGTGTTTGAGGTAGAAGCAATGGCCTTGGTAGATGGCTGAAGTCATGGCTCATCACATCTGCACATACAAGTCACTTGGTTTCTGAAAATTCCGCGCAGAAGGGCGAACAACTCGGATCTGACGTTGAATGAATTTCCAAAGTTGTTCCATTGGGTTACAATCAGGTGAGTTTGAAGGCTATTGCAACAATTGGCATTCATCATAGTACTCCACGAACCACTACAGCACAAAGCTGACTTTGTGACAAGAAGTGTTGTTGTTTCATTCTTTGTAAAATATATGTTGATAGTTTTATAAGATTCCAAAATTCGAGCGTAATTGTATCACATAAAAGATTCTGACTTTTGGAACACTTTTCTGCCATGAGTTTCACTCATGTGAGAATATGGAGTATATAGTGTTAGGAAAGAGGAAATGTGCTCATTTTCTGTCACTAGTCTCACAACACTGTTTATGATATTCAGATAGTTTGTATATTTTTTCACTTATTATTGTGCTGAGAAAGTTTAAAATAATTATTTCATTGTTTAAGCTAGGCACCACTAAAATCTTTAGGCACCACTACACCTTTCAAACTCACATCCATAGTAGACCCTCTATCTAATTTAATAAAATGGAAAACTTTGATTTGGCATCACAATAATTTAGATTATCTGTTCATTCATTCATTCATATACGGATTAAGTATGTAGAAGATTCATTGTTCGTAAGTGTAGTAACCCACAATGTGAATACGTATGACCAACTGCAGGTTTTACATTTGGTATTACGTTCAAACATCACTGTATTCATCATTTATACTTAAAAGAATGTGATAATAAAAGTTACATTTTAGAGAATACGGTAGTATCATCATTCATATCAGGGTTTTTTTCAGAGGAAATAAAATTAAATAGTGTAGGAGGCTAGTATATGTGATTCAGCATGGAAATGACGGGTGCAAAATATGAACCGAGAAGCATTTCAAGTACAAATTACGTATACTAACATCAGCCACTATAATTCGTACTGCAGTAATATGTTTTTTAAGTTGTCAAAGAAGCCGTGGGTTGTAAACACTTCCTACCTTTTCCTTAAGAGATTAGCCTGTACTTAATATTTCTGTAGTACTTCTACTTTTATTTTTATTTCGACAGGAAAATAGTTTAATATTGTATTTCTCATCTGTTTGTAACTCTACCATACCAGAAATGGCATATCTTTAAGTAAATGTTTTCGGATAATATAATTTTTCACTGAAGCTGAAATGCCATATCTACAACAAGAGAAGCGAAACATAGTAATTACGTTACTATTTACAATTGTGTGGTAATAGTGGAATAAATTGAAGTAAAGAGTTTTCCTTTAATTATGAACCATAGAATGTTCACCTATTACAGGATGAATTAAGCTGTTGGCTTGTAGGAGATAGCTGAGAATGAGGAATTCAACTGCCCTTTCTCTTTGAGACAAGCAAGGGAATGAGCCAGGAGCTAGAAAAGGAAAACTCAAGAGGGAGTGCTAGTTAGAATGACAGCTATGAATTGGGATTTGTTCTCTAGCTACGCTCTGCATACCAAATAGTTAGAAGTACCAAAGCTAGAGAGATAAAGAAAAAGAGAGAAATAGAAAGGTTAGGCGCGGAACAAGAAAAAATGAGTAAAAAAGTATCTCAAAATCCAGATTAAGGTTCAAATGTTGAAGTTTCAGAATTCAAACATTGTTTAATTACCCTAAGTTCCTAAAGTTAACATTAGATTTTTTTGTTCACTTAATTTCTTTCACGTTTCACTTCTATTGTTAGTTTTATGTCACATTGTGATTCTTCTCCTTCTTATCCTCAAGCATTTTCCCGTTTTGCCTCTTCATCGTTAGATCATCTCACTACTTCTCTCTTAATGAGTGGAAGGATATCATTTCCTTTTCCTCGGAAATAGCGATTTTCCAATCGTTGGTTAACGAAAAAAAAAATTCAAAGATATAAACGACATCTAGATTATAGGAAACTTCTACGTATAGTTTTTAAAATTTATTATTTACTTCTGAGAAGTTAGTTAAGTTAATTCATATAAAATAGTATTATATATATTCATATGAAATTGATATTTCATATTCCATTCCATCTACATTAACAAGCACTTTTTGAACAAGGATTTAAATGGTATTAAGATTAGAAATGTATATACTCAGTGTTACTTTCAGTAATTATTTACCAACTGTACAGTTACTCGTGTGTTGGACGGAAAGAATAAAAAGGAAGACATTATACGAAGATAATATCAGTATTTTAGTTCTAAATGTTTCAATTTGACTTTATGTAATATTTAAATATCATGAGGCATCAAAGATATCAATAGTAGTTTTAATACGTGTTTGTTGACATCCCTTGATGTTCAAATTTACATTGGATAACATATAACTTATGGCACTTGATCGCACGAATGAACAAAATGTTAGGTTGACCCGTTTATCCCCTCCGTTTGAACAAACTGCGGGAAAGCTATGACTTTTACACGCCTACCTTGATAGCTTATATGTTACATTAAGTGTTGAGCTTCAGTAGTATAAATTCTTTTCCCTGAACTTCCAGAAACTCTTCTTCATTCCGCTATGTAAATTCGAAGTTATTTATTTGATGATTTCACAAAATTTTCTTAAGTCCTATGGTATGTCATTATATACTGGATACTCTCCAAAAGTATATTAGTATTGTTTTAAAATTATGGATTTTATTGACGCAAATTAACATTTTGCGTTGAAAACTTAGTCATGTGATACATCATATAAATTCAAAACTATTACAGAAATTCATTTCATTCCAATACGTGCCTTACTTTCATTTCTTGTATATCTCAATATGGCTTTATGTACTATGTAAATGATTTAGAATTCATTCTGAAAAATATTCTGGGAATGAGAAGACAAGAAAAGTAGAAATATACTTTCCAGAGGAGGGAGCGAATTTTAGTGGCTTTTCAAGTGATTGTTTCGTAACATGATAATTAGGAAACATTTGTCCATGAATAAGGGAGCGTGGTGGTTCAGTGGTAGAAGGTTCACCTCCGGTGCTTGGGGTCCCTGGTTCGATCCCAGCTCGCGCCGTGTGGAGTTTGTGGTGGACAAACACAGTGTTCGTGGGTTTTCTTGGGGTTTTCCTGTTTCCTCTCTCTTTCTTCATTCCACCATTTCATTCATTTCTCATAATCACCGTCTCTTTTGGCCTAACCGGCATAAGCGTGGGACGTAAAACTGAAAGATTTCATTGCATTTTTTTGTCCATGAATAATTTTTATACATTTTTAATGATAGGGTACTTTTAAGTGATGTAGAGAGGAGTTCACACGTATGACAAAATTTATAATGCTTTCATATCACTGCTGAAAATATTATGCATGATAATTTCCTGGGTACAAGTAAGAAAGGGAAAAGTAACGAAGTTTAAAATGAAGATTACCTAGTACTTGATACATTGATATACGTATATCAACGATGCTTGGACCATTTTACTTCAAGATCTAGTCCATGATGTTTAAACTTTTAATAATTTACATATTACTCGTAGCAATAAGGAGTGAATTCTAGCTATTCCTTATATCTTTGTTGTACATAATCATTCTCAAACCAATTTTACTGTGTCTACGGGAAAGGAAAATATTTTACAAATTGTGTATTATAAAAGGGGAAGATGTTACCATATATGTGCTAATAATAATAAAAAATAAATAGAAAAGGTGAATTAATTTACAGCGCTTTGAATCTTGAAGACGGAAAAGTGTGTAATATTTGTACCTTATAATTTAAATAACAACCTCAAAGTGCAAATCACTGGAGGCCCTAAAGCCAGCGTAGAAGGGAAATAAAACCTCGTTCTGCAGCCATACAGCCCACGATACGATTATAATCGTACTTAAGGTGAAGTTAAACGAAATATCGAAATGTGGAAGTAGGATTGATGAAAGCGTTGGTACTGACAATATATTACTTGTCGAAGCCATTTAGTATTTACCATTTAGTGTGTAGCCCTACCCCCAGTCTAATAACTAGTGGAGGTGTAACTTAGTACATGAGGTCCTGGATTCGATTCCCGGTAGGAAAATATGGAAATTTGAACGTATTAAATGGTTCCAATTCCACTTTAAACTGTAGATTGACTTCTCACTTAGCTTCAGTGCTGAGAAAGAACGCTAAACTCTAACTAAGCAACCAATTACTTTCTGCGAATTTTACTTTACGAATTGTTTTTTTATAACCTCTGAAGTAAATGACCAAATATTATCTCGGGACGATCTCAAAACAAATTTCTATTACAATAAGTACAAGACAAGCATAACAAAAGAAAAATGTATTCTAATATGCAGTTTTCGCTGGAGGTTTATTCCTAAGTAATAAAATAGCATTCTTTTTCAGCTTATTTTTTGAGGTGGGGTGGAACGGGGAAGGATATCTTTGTCACATTGCGACTTCTTTCTGATTCATTTCATTTCTTCAAAGAAAGATGGTAATAAGACTAAGAGAACAAAAGAAAGAAAACAAAACGAAAGAATAGAAACTAAAAGAAATAAAGTAGGAAAAAAGCGAGGATGGCTCAAGGACTGAGAGTCTTATTTCCTGTCGACATCTGTGAAAAAAAAAAAAGTGTCTTGCATGCACAAAAGGAAGAAGGGAGGAGTTTCATTACGTAGGAATGGACGAAGTGCAAAAATGAGATAGCTCATCTTCTTTCCTTTCTCAGTTTTCTTTTCGTCCTTCGTTCATTTCCTCTCTTCGTTTTCTTCTACTTTCTTTTTTGTCTCTTTTACTGAATTATATAAGTTTCAGTCTCTGAAAGATCTGGGGCGATTTTCCCTCAGCTGCTTGGACAAATTTTCTTAAAGGAAAAGAGAAAATCGTGAAAAGGAAGACAGATATATTCATTTATATAACCCTGACAACTACAAGTTTTGTAATTTTGAGCTTTTCAAATATACAGCACAAAATTGCGTATGCGTTGAAACTTTAGTTAATGAAACATTTATCCCTAAATATGGTATATAAATTATTTTATTCCCACAGGAGTTGATTTAATACTGAAATAAAATCTAAATTTATTGTTTTAATATAATTTGAAATTTTAAGTCCTAATTAAGAGATATAGGTTACCTAATGATCAGCAGGATTGCGTTTGATTACAATTCCTAGAAATTCGAGTTCCCCTGATGTGTATGTAATATCGGTGCTAATTTATCATGTAGAGGTAATCACCATGTTAATAACTAATTACAGAACATTGTATACAAAGCAAGGAAACTAACGGAAATCAGTACGACACATTAACTAATTAATTTAGATTTGCTTGGTAAGATCATACTTTCTTAAGAGGGAAAAGAACAAAAAAAAAAGGAAGAAAATGAAACTGTTAGTTCAAATTCTGGCGGACATACTAGTAGGGGACGGATGATATACAGAACTGCACGAACAAGGAAGACTTAAAGAAAAAGTAGAACAAGAAATGCTAGCAGGTTAAAGAAATCGGAGAATGTGACATTATGTTCCACAAATTATCATGACCCCTGATAGAATGTACAACCATAAGAATGAGTGTTTATATCGTTTTACAACTGTATCACTGTATCGTAAATCTATGTTCTTGATATAAAGATTTTGAATTTGAAATTAAGGATTAGGTGGCTTAACGATATCTAAATTATTTGTATTCCTAATTAACAAAATTTAGTATAAAACGCACAATGGAAGTTAGTGCCACTGCAAGTATTCTCAAATTCACATATTTTTAAAGAAAAAAGAGAGTAACGGTTTAGATCGAACTTTAAACCACAAGTACTCTTGCAGACACTCTCGATCCTGGAAATGAAACTTAATAAAATCTTTTGTGGCCAGAGGTAGTGTACATATGTACTGTATGAAATGTGTCCACACATACCAAAAGAAAATTACATTCTTTAACTTCAGATCTCTCGGTTATGTCCGTAGGCGAAATAACAGAATGATTAATGAAAGTTAATAATTGTGAATGAGTCAGTGGGATTACAATGAGGGAACAAACAAGGGAATACGGGAAAATCTACAGACATGATGTTGTCATCACCCTCCTATATTTACATTACCCACATTTTGGGTAACAATATAACTCATGTATCTCAAAAGCAGATTTTAAGATATAAAATATACTTTTACGTTAACTAATCTAACTACTTACTGATATGTGGAAATGCTGGACTCAATAACAGGCAATCTTTGAATGAATTAATTCAACTTAATTAATATTTTATATTGTGTGTATTTTTCATGATATTATATATGCTTGTGATAAATAAATTGTATGAATTTTCCATTCAGAATCTATTGTATAAATTTTCTATGTCACTTCTTTCCGCTTTATAATTTCATTAACGACTTGACACACGTTCACTTGTATTTATAATCGTATCTAGCTCTTAAAAGCCATTTAAATACTAGTTTAACTTAAAGGTTTCCTTTCATTTTTCCATAGTGTTTGTACAGACTTGAACTCTGGTGTTCAGGACACTATTATTTCTCTCAAATGAAAAATAACGTGAATTAATTACCCATTTAGTGTACAATGTTTTATTTACAAGAGTAAGTTGCCTCCTAATTAAACAACATAAATACTGTACTTTTCGAATCGCATGGACTATATAATATCTTCACACATTGGTATCCATTCCTGTTCAGTAGTAACATTATTTTCCTCAAGGGAATGACTTAAGTTATTTGTGTATTCAACAATTTAATACCTTTACTCATACAATTGACAATAACATTAATTATTAACGTGTTGTTTTATCAACCCGTTTGATCAAACATGACTTATGACAATAATGTGTTACTTCCTTGTATTAGCTATTGATATATGTGTAACAGCGAGATTATACAGAATATGACCTGGTATATGTCTCGATTCAAAATTGATATTGTCCTTCTCGCTGATCTAGTGGTTAGGGCGTATATCTTTGATGGAAGAGGTCTCGAGTTCGGTATCTGGTAGGAAAGCATCGAAAGTATAACAGTGATTCTGATCTCACTTCAAACTGTAGGTTTCGCACTTCACAGTCTTACTACTGAAAGTGGATTAAGTACAAATCAATCATAACTTATGGCGTTGTATACTTAAGATGTAATCCAACCAAATTTGATTTTGTGTGCATCTTAACGAAACGAATGTTAAAATTATTAGGATATTTGTAAATTGTTTGCAGTGCAAAGAGGAATCCTCATAAAGGTAGGCTAATTGGTTTATAAAAACACTATAAAAACAATGAATTATTAAAATAAGTCTGATGTACACATTTACAGACAAGTATGATTTGTAGGACTTGATTACTTTTGACTACTAGATGGTATTGAAACCTAGTATGGGTGATTGCAAATGACCATTGTAATTAGAAATACTCATAACCAATATTTAAATATATAAATACATAAACATGGTATCAATGGAAAAGAATCTTGTACTGTGCTGCAAACCACGCCTCTACAGCTGCAATGACGTTATTTGTCTCTAAATTCAATATCTTCCAAAATCGTCGGAGGGACCAGATTTGATAGTCATTGATATCGAACTTCAATTTATACAGTTTGTGCATTGTGATGACTGCCTTGTGGCAAGTAGGGTTGTCTTGTTAGAAGGTAATGCGTTTGGACAGTTTTCCAAGCATCTTTTTCTTCAACTGCTATGTAACTGGTCTGGCAATTTTACATATTGTTCAGCATTCAATATAGTGCCTTTTCACAGATATTCGCATGACATTACCCATCATAATTCCCCAAAATGATTCCCATTGGAGGAGAAACGTTACAGTAGATGGAGGCTATATTGAGTGAGATGGTCTTGTAGCCGAAGGGTCAAAGTATATTCTTCTAAAGTTTCATCATCATATTTCAACTAACAACAATATAATTGTGCAAAACTTTTTAAAAGCCCTTCGTAGTTGGTAACATTCACTGAGAAATTGCACAACATATGCAATGGACAGTCCTGTTTTGTACGCTTTTGATTAGATCTGAGGAGTTTGAGTAATCACTTTGCCTGCAGTTTTTCTACACATTCCACAATAATCCCTAAAGTTTCTGCAATATGTGACAGATTGATGCCCTTATCTGTGAGGCTTATGTAATACACACGATTCATAGTTTTCAGGGTTATCGATGTTTTGGGTCTTCAACACCTCAAGCATCTTCGGTGCTTCTCCTCTCCCTCCTGAACTCTGTTAGCCACGATTTCACTTTGCTATATGAAGAACAGTTATTTTCTATTAGTTGTGGCAATTCATCAAACATTTTCTTCGTCTCTATATTCTTTAAGATGAGGTGCTTCATGACCATTCTGTTCTAAGAATCAGTAGAAGTCACACTATTCTCCGCCATGGTCACTATCAACTCACAACAAAAGACAAGAACTTATAATACATTTATGAATTTTTGGAAAACTCCCTCTAAAATGTGGCTACATAACATACTGGAAGGATTTTGAAATGCTGGTTTCATTGCTGTGTTAGACTGGAAACTTATTAACGTTTGTACTTTTATGTTTTAACAATACATTTTGTTATTCTTCCTTAATCGAAAAGGTAGGGACCATCACCAAACAAATCATATATATTGGTAACATTTTTTCAAAAAAGGAAGGAGTTGAAACCATATTCCGAGTTCTTTAGATAATACATTAGCCTATTGATTGGATAAAAGTAAGTATTATTTTCTAGGACAAGGTGATGGAAATACTTCACCAAAGAAAATATGGGAAAGATTGAATATTTATGCTAGAAACAAAGCTCCACTTTCATTTATTAAATTTTAAGATAATTTGAAAAAAATAATATATTGATAACTGTTTGAAAATTCTTCAAGTAAGAGTCGAGAGTTCTTATGTGCTATGGCGTCATAAAAGATATTAATTTATTGAAGATAAATTACTTCTTAAATGTTAAGGTTTATTTTAAAGTTTAATATTGTTTCGAGCTTGACAGTAACGCATTGAACCAGAGGAAAATGAGAAATGTTATTAACCAAAGTAAATCGCCTGCTATTCACTGTAATTTCAATCTAAATCTCGTAGCAAACTTTCTCTTCTAGAAAGTTACTTACGACATACTGAAGGGCAAGTTGCTGTGATAATCATCTGACGCAACATTCGTTACATGACTTTTGTCACAAAACAGAAATGCTTGTCATCCTCAGATGCAACATTCTGTCTCATTATCCTCCAAATGCCAACCAGGAACAAGAATTTTGCTTTACTCTTGTCCTCTGGTAAGATAACATTTACATACGAGAGCTCTGACGGGAGACATTAAGTTGGTGGTCTCCTGGTTCTAACATGAAAACTCAGTAATATCACTCAAATTGATGTTTAAGTATTAGTTTGTAGCTCCTGTAGTACATTCTATGCAGAAATTGTATTATTTCATTATTAAGATGGGGTAAAGAAAACTGAAAATGGACCCACGAAAATTCGTATTTAGTACCAAAAATTGATTTTTTCACTAACTACTTGGTAAAGAGTTACTTTCTGTTGAGAAATAACTCTCTTGAAGGAGTTAGGTGATTTCATAGATTAATCTCACAACATTATTTTTACTCGGAAATAATATGAATATTTAATTTATTTGATAGCACAACGTAACCTCCCAAATTAGATTTTGTTGTGTATTTTTTACCCATAGAAGGAAGCAACATGAATCAATCAATTTTACAAAAGTATATATATCTTAGTCCTAGAGGCCATTTGCTATTTTTTTTAAAAATTGTCAATTTTCAAAATTTATGACCAAGCCAAAGTACGCATCCCAAAATTTCAAAGGAATGTATGATGGTAACCATGCCCCATTCAAGAGAAGAAATTTATGTACTTATCCCTATGATCATATGTTGTAATAGAGCCTCATTTTCGTGGACCTAAGGGCACTACATCCGAAGTCCCTCCTCATGCTAATTCAAATTTCCCGCCGAAATAGACATTCCCATCAAAATATTAAACACATCGTAAACACATTTTTGGCAAATTTCTTATGCATAGAGTGAATGAAAGAACGAAATTAACATAGATATAAATTTCCTACTAAAGAACATTTACCAAGTTTTACTTTTTGATGACTCCCAAGTTTATGGTTGGCCAACACACACTTCTCTCAAAATTTAAGGGGCGTGCACCAAAATACATATATTCTATGAAAAATACTTTACCCATGTATATATCCATTATATCGTATAATGCAATAAAGCTTCACAAACAAAACAAATGAGGACAAAGCCAACCATGTAGTGAGTACATTTGGCAAATGTTTACTCACAGAAGGGAACAAGCAAAAACAATTGAATTTACAGAATTGTATATTCTAATCCTAGAGGGAGGTGAGAGACCCACATTCGATTCCCGGCGGGAGCTCATGTGCTTTGGATCCCAGTTAAGCTGTAGGTCTCACATAGCCTCGCTGCTGAAAGGATAGTAAGCTCAAATTCAAAAGAAAATCGAGTCCTAGAGAACAATAAACAAATTTCGTTTATGAACAAATCCTAAATTTAAAGGTTGAGCCAATGCGTCTATCCCCAAATTTGAGAGGAGGACTTAATATTCTCACTTCCTATGAAAGTGAATGGACCCCTATACCTATTTCTAAAACCATATAACGTGACAAAACCTCATCAAACATGACAAAGTAAGTCAAAACCACCTAAATTTAAATGTTTGGCAATTTTTTTACCTATAGAAAAGAACGGGATGGACTACACAAACTTACAGAGATGCATACTCCGTGTCGATTTTTTTAAATTTTGGCAATATCCAAAATTTTAACAATATTCCATTTGCGGCTCCTAAATTTTGGGAATAAGTTAAGGCTCCAATGCCGAAATTAAGGGGCTGTTCTATGCATTCCTAGGTCATTGCTCTCGACGAAGCACTCCAAATTTTTGGCAACTCAATTGTGTCAAGAAGTACTACTACTTTCTACAGAAAAGATAGTATTCCTCTACAGTAATATAAAGAACGTCTCCTTATTTGAGAGTTGAAGAATGCAAACTTCAAGAGTTACACTTGCTGAAGCATGCAACCAAAATATTTTGATATTCTTAATCATTTTATAAACGAAGACGATTCAGTCTGTGAGTGAAACTAACTCTTAATAGTTCACAGTCAGGCTAACAGTTGTCGCAAGCTGTGCTACCTCCCACATAACATGCCGCTAACATGTAGGCCATTCTAGATAGTTTGTGGCTAACAACTAGAATAAAATAAGGTGATTTCTGTTTTTATTATAGCAATTTTCGTACATTACTGTTTTAAGCAAACTTTAGACAGAACGTCTGTTCCGTGCATATATAATAGGAAGTAAAATTTTTTATTCCTTACATATGTTATTTTTAACATATGTGGGTGATTGTTTTGAATTCCACAATTATGCATAGAGGGTAAGGGATATGGTGATGATGGATATGAATGAGTTGGTGAAACGAGGAAGATGGAAGTAAACGGAGAAACTCTGAGAAAACTACGCACACAATTTAGTAAACCACAAAGATTTGGTGCGAACTGTGAAAAAACCACAGACTCTATGCTCCAGAGGTGACAGCTCTACCACTTGAGTACACATGCAATAGAGACAAACTGTTGAAATAATTATTACTATGAAAACTACTACAATAATTTTGTTTCAACATAAACAATGAAGGATATTCCACAATAGATAAAATGTTGCGTGTAATAACTTCTTTTCATATTGTATGGTTGTAAGAGTACAATTATAGCGAACTACACCTATCTGGAAAATTATCTGATAAAAGTCGAGTTACATTTGGAATAGGTGCTTTATGTGCGTTTACGTTTTCGAGTTTTGCATCCTCATGTTACGTTGAGCTTATAAACTACATTGTATACTATAAACGTGAACTATTGCCATTAAGGAACTATTTGGCCTATTCCAAGTCGAAGTTTGAATGCAGTTCAGTTGGCGACTGCCACACTGTCATGCAAGATCCGGCCTTAGTATTGGTCATTCCTCACCACACTATCTCATTTATGTACCTCAAAGTTGGCAAAATTATTGTTGGTTTATGGAAACGTTACAATAGTGAAGAATAATTAATATTTCACTTGCTTGCACATGTGAGACAAATGTTTACAATTTTCTTTTGTTTCTAACTATGTTGCTGTAGCTCTTGAAATTTGATTAAAACATGCAACTGAATCTCAATTTAAATTATCGATACTAAGCAGACGAAAATGATGAATAACATGAGGACCAATTGAGACATATTGGTCTCATTTACACTGTCAACAGGCATTGCTTACTCAACTCAGTTTAGCTAATTTGTCCGATCAATTTTCCCTATCGTAATATGGAAATACGTTTAAATAGTTTTGTTAATATTGAATTGGTTAATATTGATAATATCGAATAGGAGTTTTAAGCAATCAATTAGATATCTGTGTTGGACAAAAACAAAATCGTGCCCATGAACTTTTTGAAGTTCTTCAAATTACCTCCACTACGTTAGTTTAACTGCAGTAGACACTTTTACGTTTGTTTTAATTTATTTCCCAACTCATTAACTGGAGAACAATTCTGAAATAAGTATTTCCTTCCTATTCAACTTTGCATTTAAAAGGGACCCCTGAGTGCTCAAATTATATTGTGTTTATATTACAAAAACATGTGAATTTGTGAGTAACGTTAACGTTACAATATATTTAAGACAAAGGAAAAGAGATAAAAATGCACAGAAGAATAAACCAAGTGACACTGATTACTGATATCTTGCCAAAATTTTGTAAAGAATATGTTAGTATATTTTTAAAGAAGGTATAATACGTTTTTTTAAAATTAAAAATACCTTTGGATCATATTATGTAGTGCTTGATGGGAAGCATATAGTATAAACGACTTTGAACAGGGTAAGAATAAAATCGAATATTATATATATTGTTGTTATTTTGTAATTTTATAATGGGCTTTATAATTGTTATTTAGGAGTTTACATACGGAAAGGTATGCAATTGAAATTATAATTATCTTCCATCGTCAATTATTTTCCTGTGATTTAATGGTGGTTCGAGCTTTTACGATATTAGAAAGCCAAATTTAAAAAAAATTGAAATGAAATGAAATTTTTGAGTTTTACGTCCCACGGTTATGCCGGTTAGGCTAAAGGAGACGGTGATGATGAGAGATGAATGAAATGGTGGAATGAAGAAAGTGGGAGGAAACGGGAGAACCCCGAGAAAACCCACGCACATGGTGTTTCAGCCAAATTTAAGTAACGTTGTCATAACTGCAAGTTCTTGGATATGTGCAATTTTTATAACAAACTTTAGTTTTGCTCTCTAATTTGTAGCTTTCAAATTTCTAAGTTTCATATATTCTTTTGAACTACAGGAGAAAAAAAATGCCAACATATTCCTGCTCTGATATATTAGTCATTCCACCTAGCTCCCATCTTGATAGATGAGTGGGTTAGAACCTGCTTTTGAGAGAAACACTTACAATCAGATAAACGATAATTACAATCACTCCAACATGACTTTGTAAGTGAACGAGTGTTAGCTATTTTGTTGGATTCTGTTCTCTCCAGAAACAAAGCTGTTTTTCAGTGCCATGTCAGTAACAGATCTGTTTATTTGTTAATCGTAGAAAAAAGAAAAGAAAAATCGTTTGTGTTTTCAGGGATGCAAAATTCTTTTGACGCTTCTATGTTTCAACATTGGCAATCTCTTTTCAATGTATCTCAGATCATGTGTTGTTTAGGGGTATACTTATCTTCCTGACTTTATTTCACACGTTCCTTAAAATATGTGGTCGTTCGTATTTTCTGTTGTCTGACACTCATATTGTATTTATATACATACATATATACAGTGTGTATATATTATGGTTTTTAAACCAAATTCCTTTTTTTCTAGTATATTGGTTAGAGAAAATAAATGAAAGATGTATGCATTTATCGTTTCAGTAAATGTTGGTTACAATCTGATGAAGTAAAACTTTGTTTTCAATGTGTCAAACTTTAGAGTTTTCATATGCCACTTTTCATTCTCTTTGAAAATCGCCTATTTATTAAACGAACTGAAAGTTTTATTTGTCTCTTTTGCTTACGATCTGTCTGTAAAAGTGATGTTTGCACTGAAATATTTATGTCACTCCCTGAAGCTTTTATTTTTTACATTGCTATTACCTTTCAAGCTTATAAAAATTTCACGCATCTCTTTATGGCACTTGCAATCTTTTTGTTTTGTTCCCACTTAACTGAATGAATTGCTTTTTCTTTCATTTTTAACTTGTACTTCAAAATACTATGCATAATAAAGTTTCAAAAAGTATAGTAAGTGCCATAGCGTCTCTAGATGATTAGTGGTTCTATTAGAACCGTTATAAATTTGAAGGAAATATTTAAAGATCGAATGGAAATAACAAAGTGATTTAAGGAGTCATTTACTCTCACTTTTGGTTGAATAATAATATTCTAGATGTATAGTCTTGTTCAAGAAATTATGCCAACTCATATTTCCTTAAAATACCATATTCTCGCAATAATGTTAAGAAAAAAATAATTTAATTGCTTAAAATTTAATTCTTAAAAAGACAGAGATATTTAGCCTGCTTGATTTAACCTGTGTATAAACAAGAATACAATTATTTTGAGAGAAAGGTGAGTGGCCAGGCCTTTTTGTACAAATATATATACTGTATTGAATTGGTTAGCTGCGTTAAAGAAGAGATAATTTGTATACTTTTGTTTGTTGAAATTTATCATTCCTTTCCAGCAGCAGGGATATGGACTTAACAATTTGAAGTGTAATCTGAACTATTGTAATACGTTCAATATTCTCCCAGTGGCAATCGAACCCAGACTACGTGCATCTAAGGCACGCGCGCTAGCTACTAGACCATCAGAGACGGCCTGCTTGTATAATGAAGAAGGCACTAACAGCATTAAACTATTTACAATATTGGCTCCTTCATTTTAAACGTATTTGTTATTAAAATTATCTAAAAAGTAGGCGCATTTTCCTCCATCTGCACAGCCCTCTAATTAGGCCAGTAGCTATGGAGTGGCCATAGGTGATCAGTTCCCTTCGACCATATTCAGATTCGATTAAACTTTCGGTTGTTTGGACACATTAATGTTCAAGAAATAAGAAAAGTGGACTCAAGTTACGCTTTTTCCAATATTTCGGCCTATGTCTTAGTGTTCTTATTACGATCTGCCTTTAATAAAAGTAGTTATCATCATGTACTTTAGGAAAACTTCCAATATTGGAAAAAATCAGCTCCAACATGGTTATATCATAAGCCTTCTGCGCGGAACTCATTTCTAGGTAGGAGTTCATGTGATTTGGATCACGAAATAAACTGTAGCTCTATGTTTCATGTAGACTCGGTGTTAAAAAGTGGCATTAAGCTTCAAAGAAATAAACGGAACGAATGGGGACACTGTTTCAGACATACTGTTCCAATTCTCTCAATATAACCCAAAATTGTAGTGATAATGGTTGAATTAGCTCAGGTTATTATCTGATTGTGATATGATGTGTTACTTTCGATAGAAAGTTTTGGAAACTACAAAAAGTTAAATTCATCATGTCATAGAATAATGACTCAATGTATATTACTGTAGCAGTTAGTACTTTCTTCTATTTAAAATTTTCGAAAAATACTAAAAGAAAAAACATACAATATGTATTAAATGATATTTCAATATATTTTAAACATTGGCAATATAAAGGGTATGTGCATAAAGGTAGGTATACAGTTATAAGAGTTCCTGTTTTCTTTATTAGTAGTTTTGTATTATATGAGGAGTTCTTGATTTTGAAAAGAAAACAACAACTTTATGAAGTGGTTATCAGGATGATATAATACTTAAGTACTTATCCTAAGTTCTCAAAGTGCCAACCTTCAGAATTTACATTTCTGCGGTCTAGCTTCTATAATCAAGCACCCTTTGGCACAGAGAATTTCAATGTAATTAATTTCTTGTCATGCATTTCTTATGAAATTACTCATGTTGTTGGGCGGTTTCCTCAAAATTAACAATGTCTGAAAGCTTAAGATTTCCTTCGTCTGATCAAAACACTTTTCGAATGATGTCATCACCTTGTCTTTCTGCATTTAACATTACTTCACAGAACTGTAAGGGCGATCTAGATTATTCTGTGATAATCCATTAAGTGATTTTGGCCGATACATTTTCAAACTTAGAGTTGCATCAGATGCCTTAAAGATATATGGAAAATGCCTAACTTACGAGAAGCTCTCCTTTTCGATCTTTTGCGCTTTGGATAAATGCCTGTGCAATAAACATTTCATTATCCTGGGTAGGAATACTGATCGGTCGAAATTCTTTGGTGCATTACAGATAGAGCCAGTTTTATCATTTTTTCGAAATCTGTGAATTGTTAGTCTACTCGGATGGGACCTTTAATTTGCACCATATCTTTAACTCGTTTGTGTATCAAATGCAGCCTTAAAATAGAAGCATGACATACCAAATCAGATGTGTCAAAAACGGTGATAATTTAAAATTTGAAAACCATTTACCAGTGATGTAGCTAGCCCGGAAGTAGAGTTTTAAAAACACAAAATCGTAGGCTTCATTTGTTAAGTATAATGCAATGATATTTTAAAATTCAGAACATGGAATGCATGCATGAATCAAAAATAATCGCATCTCCTTTAAAAGGTTGTAAATCTTATCTGAATAGACTACTTTCGGTTTATTGCGAATTGATAATTTCAGCATTGTGTAGACATTTTTAGGATTTAATTTATCATTGTATTTAAAATTTTGACTAAATTCATAATTTTTAACTTTAGAATCAAGAAATAAGTTAGTCGTATATGAAACTTAATTTTCATTTACATTTTTAATGTAATTTTTGATGTAAAGAAAAAGAAGTAACAAATTAAACAAGTATTTATATTCTTGTGTACAATCCGGATGTGAATTGAAATTTTCTACCTTCTTTATGTATATGTTTATATGAAATTGAAACCTAGTACAAATTAACAACTTCACCCTGTATAAACTATTATATAACTACCTATCAAGAAAAATAATCAACGACAATGGAAAAGCAACCAAGATAAAACGATTGCCTTTCAGGGTGCTTCCGTCTAATGCTAGATAAGGCCATTTTTCACTTAAATAGTCCTGACAAGGACAAACATTCATTTCATTCTTGACAGATGACGACTGGCTTCCGTGATTTCTCTTCTAAGAAAATCAAACTACTTGCCTCTTTTTTCCTCTCAATAATTATATCAAAACAGAGGATAATCTAACGTCGAAGAGACGAACAAATGTTTCTTCTTTCGGCCTACTTTTTTCTTTTTTTCTTTTGCCTTCAACGATGTATCCGCTTGTGTGGTTCTTTTCCACGAAACCAGTGAGAGTGACATTTCCACTGGAACAGCCCTGAAAGAAGACAGACAGAAGGAGAAAAGTGAGGGAAAAACTGACACGTTTTTCCCGCCTCTTTCCTGTTCTTCGTATTTTCTTCCATCTCCTCTTCCTTACAGGCCACTTATTGTGGACCAGAAGAGCAAGCAAAATGTGGTGTAAGAGATCTGTTCACTGGAAGTAAAAGATAGAATGAAGAAGAGAGACCGATGAGACGAAAGCTTCGTCTGTAATGGATTTTAGATCGATTCAAGGGCTCTCTTGACAATTTAATAATGCTGTTAGCTCTCAGTTTGCAATACTGATGACAGATGGAAACCAACAGACTGAATCTTCATGTTGTTTCTTTTATTCTATTCTATTGTGTTTGTTAATCTTCTGTCTTCAAAGATGGTTTATGTTTTTCTTGCTCTTCGCATTACCAGAAATGTTTACTTTTTTCTTTTTTACCTGTATTTGTTCGTCTTTTATTGATATGTAAACAAAGCAGGAAACCATACAAACCAATATATTATGTTTAAGAAAAGATTGTGGTTCCAATTAGACTGAGGGATTTTTAAAATTATTATTTTGTGACTGGAGTTTGTACTGAAAACAATGGAGTTATCATCTTTTTTAATTCTTTAGATGAATGTTTTCATTTTCTCCTCATACTTGGAAGGTCTTAGTTTCCTAATCTGTATCCGCTTCTTCTCGTCTTTTTTTCATCAGCGGAATGTTAAGATGGTATAGTCGTATGGATGTACACATCAAATATTTTCTTTTGTCCATAATTTGTGAACAAATGGACTAATTGAAATGCTGGTTTCATAGACTTACGTTTTCTCGTTTCTACGGAAACTTACTGGATTCATGTTGGGCTACTCACTAAAACCAAAGGTTCTCAACCTGTGTTATGCGAGATGCTGTTGGTGGTAAGTGCGAGTTATGGAAGTATGCCTTTGGTGTTACGCGGGTGGAAAACGTTGAGAAATCTTGCTCTAAACTATTGAGAAGATATGAAAAAGGTTTATACCCACTTTTACGATGATTATACTTGACACATATAGTTCTTGATCTGATTTTATTCCTAATGTTAAAGGTCGTAATCTGAAATTGACATCCAGTTATAACTGAAACGGTGTCTTAATCATATGCATTTTACCACCTAACAGGTAACTAACTTTAAGTGCAAATTTAGACGTTTTCGTGCACTTGATCATAACTGCAAGCTCCTTGAATTCCGTCCGTTAATGCAGTTTTCTTCCTTTACCTTTCTCTCTACCATATCTTTTCTTACAGACTATAAAACAATTCATTTTTAAGCTGTATCCTGATATATACCGGTATTTCTAAATCGACTTAATCACGCTTTTCCAATTCTTCAAAGTCGTTTGATGTAGGAGCCTAAAATTCTATACAAATATTCTTCTAGAATTTCAGGTTGGTGTTTCTGAAATGTACTCTCTAAATGAAAGGGAAAAAAGTCAAGCTTTTTTCTCGCTATTAATCAGATCTACGAAACTAATGGAAATAGAACTTGAAATTTTGTACGAGTGTTTTCGTTAATAATTTATTAATAATTTTGCATTCTTTAAAGTTGCAACAGAAGTTTAAAATTTTCCCGTCTTTCATTGAATGTAACAATTGAATCGTTGAGTTCGAAAACCTGCGTCTCCATCGTAGCTAATTTGAGAGGAATGATAAACAAAACTAAATTAATCCATGTGTATCTGATATATAGGGTTATTTCTATTTTTGAAAAGTAGAAAAATGTCAGTTCTACCGTTCGAAAATGAAAACAGCCCTATATACCAAATACATATTGACTACTCTAGTTGTGTTTGTTACTCCTCTCAAATTAGCTTCACTGGAGATGAACGGGTTTCGAACTCAACGATTCAATTGTGGGTAAGAAATTGAAAATTCATGCCAAGTCCTTGGGCTCTACACCAAGATTAAAATGGGGAAGTTCCAGACCTAAGAAGATGAAAAGACAGTTAAGCATTCTTTAGTTCTTCACAGGATTTCCGAAACTGGTCTAGAGAGTTAAAAGTATGTACAAATCTTCTAATAATTCAATATTTCAGTATTTAATAATAAAATTGCCCCCAAAGTGACTTTCTCCTGTGTGAGGTACCCTAAAGTTTAAGCTAACTTATTTAGCACGTTAGTTAGCTAACTCATTTAGTTTATGTTATTTCGTGTAAATACGATAAGCGTATTGCATTATCTCTTTATATAGTTAGAATATTATTGTGTTGATTAATTCACACTCTGAATAAGACAATCTTTGTAGAAAGAAGAAAAGTTCATTAAATTAATTGTATCTTTGAATTTCTTTACAGTAATAGATAGATGAGTTTTCTAAGCTGTAATATAGAGAAAAATAAAGTCAAAAAATAATAAATACTTGCTTACAGATATAAAAAGCTTTAGTGCTCTGAGATTAGTAGATAAAATAGTATATAAAGATAAGCTTGACTCCTCGTTTTTCTGTAAGTCACGAAAAACATTTTGGTATTTTTACTTCATTCAAATTATGGAGAATTTAAAGGAAAAGTGAGAAGAAATTGTAGTTCTTAGAATACCTTTTCTGAAAGCACCTATCTTTTTGTAGCCACTAAAGATCGAGAATTGCACTTAAGGAAGTAATTTTAAAGTGACTATACGTAGTTAATGCTAATATAAAGTAAGTATTTTATTTTAATTTTGATATAAGTTTAGAAATTACTTTAACGTTTTTTTTTAAATAGACACGTATAATTGGTAAACAAAATTACGTATATTGTAATACATATTCATTTTTAAAATTAGATTATACTGAGTATTATCTAATCAACATCAGACTATAATTATTACACGATACATTATAATACGAGGAGGTAACAAGTAATTATGTAGTTTTTTTTACGTGGACTATAATGAAATATTTATTGTAATATTGGAATTTATTGCAAAAACTGGTGGCAGAATCCCATAAACCAACTTTATTGGAGGTGAAATATTGTAGTGCAGAACAGGTATACAGTAATGATTAAACTTGCATGATGGTCTATGCCCCACCAACTGCTGGATTCAAGGCCCGATCGTGGATCAAAGCCAATTTAATAGTGAGTCTTGTCCCCCATAATCTCGATGTTGCATAAGAACATAAAGCACGAAAGCACATACTCTCAAGTCATTGTAGTTTCAGGTATCTCTTTGTAGATGGTATAAGTAACTCCAGCACAATCGGCAAACTTCTGTATATAAGTATTATTGTGTTATATACAACAGACATAAATTAACCGTTAACGTTTCTTCTATAAGCAATAATTATTTTTAATGTTATTTATTTAATACCATTATTCTTACTTTCATGAAAGCGACCATTTTTATGCCATTAGACTTAATCAAAATTTGTGTGCTTCTGCTTCTCTCTGTTTCTGTACATTTTCACTAAATGATCTAATTTTAATAAAATATATCACACATTTTTTTAAAATCTCAGCAAGTATGATCTTTTAGGGATGTAAATCCTTCAAGAAGGTGAGGAGCGAAAGAAGAGTAAAATCAATTCCTTTTTCTACGTTTACACGTGCACATAATTGATAGCCAAACAACTTTCCACTATATTAATAGCTTCCTTAAAAATATTCGATTTATTCGATTTTGTACAACATGATGTATACCTTCAGGTTTTCCTAATCATTTCCATTGCTTGAGATTATAATCGATCAGAGCTCTTATGTTATTCCACTGTTTGTAGTTGAAGTCGATAAAGAATATATATGGTTTAAATTAGACAGAAAGATAGTAGTGAATTTACCCTGTCTTTTAAAGAAATGTTCACTGATAATTTTGCTAAAGTAATTCAGTTTTCATTTAAAAGTGTAAAATATATGATAGTACAATTTACAGGGAATTCGTCAAATGACGTGCTTAGAGCATACAGGTGTTATGTTACATTTTTTGAAACGTTGTATTCTTTCGGTTCATGCACGTGTTATATGTTAGTCATGCTATGTAACAGATATTTAATGAATCCTCATCTGAGTGCAGATATTTAGAAACGATGAAGGCTGTATGTTAACGGACAAAGTTATTAAAGTCAATTTTCCCGTCATATCCAATTTGTTACATAACCCCTATATTCTCTAAACGCTTCATATGTTTATGAAGTGTGACTTGTGTTTTCTTCCAGGTTTCCTAACATATATTAATGTTGGGCCGCGATGGCTCAGTGGTAGAGCATTCACCGCTGGTGCATGGGGCCTTTTGGTTTGATCTCAGCTCGCGCCAAGTGAGCTTTACGATGGACAAACACCATATGCATGAGTTTTTCGGGGTTCTCCTGTTTTCTTCCACTTTCATCATTCCACCATTTAATTTATTTCTCATGATGACCATCTCCTTTGGCCTATATCTCATAACCGTGGGATGTAAAACTTAAAAATTTCATTTACGATAAAGATCTTAATGCTTTGGGTTGAGATCAGCCAGGTGTAAGGGGTAAATGTAACTGTTGGCTAAGATTTACATCTTTCAGAAATGGAAAGGTAATTTTTCTCGTCTGCTGTGAAAATAAACTTTCACGCTAAATTTCTAAAACAATTTCTAATTGCTTTAACATTATTTAATACTTAATTCTTATTTAATACTTAAAAATGTGCCCCTATGTTCGTAGCTGAAATGATGTCCTACTGTAGATCTATATTGAACCATATGAAGGTTTCTAGTTTTAGTGCTAGATGGAAAGGAGACCCTGGCGGTAACGTGTAAAAACAGTGGAACACATAATACTTGAATTAACTTCTTGATTAATACCACACTAAGCAAAGTTATTAGCATGGCATTTCTAACAAAAAGTTACTCACTTGAACTTTTTAACGGAATTGGATTTTTTAAATGTGCTTCCTCTGTAACTTAATTTTATTTAAGTTTCGTTGCTAGATGTCCTCTTAATTTAAATAAATTCCTTAATAGAAAAATGGCCAGTATTGCACAATTAAACATAAGAAATATCAAGCTTCACGTCTGTGAAGACGTACTATGGATGTTGAAATTGAATCTATAAAAGATAATACTCAGATAAAAAGTAAATAAATACATGTTTGTTGTTTGAAAACTGTATAGGGAATATGTAATATACTTAACAATTTATTTGTATTATATATAGAAACACATAACTGATAATATTTTACTTTATTGCAGATTGAGGTTAGTAACTTAAATATAACCATTAATTCATCCAGATAAATTAATAAATTTTACTGAACTTAACGAACTTTCACGTAGTTTATCATACATTGTAAACAGAAACAGAACAGTTAGTTTATTTCTTTTAAAAAAAACTACTTTCACAATCAGATAGGATAGGTCTTTTCTGTATACGCACGAAATACAAAACGGAAAGGGGTTAAAAGTGTTTTCTTGTCCAGTGGAAGTGAACCATTTTAACTGCTAAAAGGAAAGGATTGGAATTGAACACAGCTCCCTCTGCGACTTGATTTTTTAATTGGAAGGTTCGTCATTAGATAGTCTTTTAACCTCGCACTCAACCACCTAAACCCATTTTAATGGTCGCAACGTAACGCATTTTCATTAGGGGAAAAATAAAATAAGACACAGTTAGTGGTTTAAAAAAAAGATAAAAGGTTAGAGAGATGCAATCGAAATGGGATTTGGCCTCGATGGTTTCTGATACTAAAAGGAAATTGTGGGAGAAAGACGCTTCATAGGGATGCCAGGGGCAAACGAGGAAAATGGGGAGGAGAGAAAGAGGGAGAGGGAGAAAAATCGATTTTAAATGAATGAATTTCCGATTGCATAGCAAAACGTCCAGGAAGTATTCGGTTCGGTACAAAGCAACTTTCATCAACTTCCGCTTCCTAAGGAAAGTAGCTTAATGTAATTTTCAGTGATTTATATTATTAATATTCCAATATCTTAATGAATATTAATTCTATCTTCTTGTTCTTTCCTATTTACAATGAAAAGCAAGATTGCTTGTCTATCCACCAGCAAAGTCATTATAAATAGGTAATTCAATATATTACCAGCAAGCGGCTGTGATAGTGTGTGATTAATGAAATAGCATACTAATTGCTAATGCTAAGTGCATACAGATGTAGGAATACTGAAATTAATCCTGTTTTAGCAAATTAAAATTATTAGCATTTATGAAACAAATATTTATTCGTTTAATAACTCATTTGATAGAAATCCTTTCGAGTCAACAACAATGCCTCGGAGAAATTTCAAACAGAAAACTTTCAATGATTAACATGGTGTTAATGTAATTTATATTTGTGGCAATAAAACAATAAACAACTTGTGCAAAATGTTAAAGATAATTTTTCAATATATCTACAAAAATGACAATTATTTTAGAGCTTCAGTACAAATTTTGTTAAATTATTACATTCCTCTCTAGTCGATATGTATTAATTGTCACCCATTGCAAAAAAAGTATCTTATCTGTTATTCAACTCTTGTTAGAAATGGACTTTTCCATAAACTTTTCCGGAATAATTTTAAGATTATAAAATTTTGTCATTATTTCTACTATGTTGAGCCAGCTTTAGTCGCACGCGGAATTTTGTTTCGTATTAATGTATTTTCGTAAGTAATTCTTTAAGTTTAAGCGGAAATCTTTTCACTTTATCTAGACGTTTTCATACATTCATTGTTATACAACATATTATAATTATTTTCTTTTTAGAGTTATTAATGAAATATTATGTTTTCTTTTTCAAAAATGCCTTTCATGCAGAAAAATTCCGCTCGCAACTGAATCAAGTTCCCTTTTTTGAAACTTCACTGATGAATTAATTTTGCTGGAAACAATTGGGCGATTGTTTTATGGCAAAAGAAAAAACGCTCAGTTCCGCATTCTGGATGTTGAGCTTTCTGCACAAGGCAGGAAAATGTGAAGATCAAGTATTTTGTTCAGGGTACATAAGGAAAGTAAGGATGCTGTAAGAATTGTATTCAGAAAGACCCAAAATACCTATGTGAACAGGATCATGTGTAGGTAGTTTGTGTTCTAGGCCTACAGTGCAAGAATACACAGCTTTCTGAATAAGTGATATAATAACTTACTCTATTTTCTTCATAATATGTCTCATGGGCACACCTTCTGTGGGCACAAAACCCACCACGTAGTTGGTCATTCGTAGGATTTATAGTAAAGTAATGTTTAATATGTTTCATTTCATTTTATTATAAATTGTTGAATTCATGCCGTTCCAATCCTCTACATACGTCCAGTAAATAGTATGGTTTCCTGTGTAGTCTTGTAGTGATACTTGTGGTTCAATAAGAAGTCATACTTTTATTTTACATAACTGGAAATTTATAATTGAGAGTCTAATTTTTTCTTTAAAAATATTGAACTAAACTACAAATTCGATTAACTAATTTCCTATCAACGTTAATATATCTAGGTATTTTCTCCTTCGGTTCAATAACTAGGTATGGCTGTACATTTATGAGTTAATACAATCGTAAGTCTGATCTGGGCTACTTATACTGATAAGTAAAGAATATCCATGCGTTGACAATGAGAAATAATTTACCTTGACCTCGTTTGACATGGTTTGTACTTGAATATTCCAAAATTGTATGCATCACTAATTTCCTTGTGTTTATCCTGTTTTTACTAAATTAATATTGACAGCCACTAGAAAACATCAAGAAACTATTTTGGGATTATGTGCTGTAATAACGATATGAGAGGACTTCGATGTTCCATAACGAATCTCGAGGGACTATTTTACATGCACACGATCACATGTATACATAAGGAAACATATTTATGAATATATAAACTCTAATACAAGAGACATCTTATCTCGAAAGACTTAGAAAACTTGGAAGTGCTTGAATAATTCTCTGAGAGAAGCGCTGCAGGGGTTGCGTCGCCATGGTATTGAAAGGAATGAAACTATGGGAAGAAGGAAAGAAATGAAGTTTTCAAATGTTCCTCCACACAACGGGCTCATCTTTTGAATTTATTCATGACGGAAAAAGCAGAAAGCTGGAGAACTGTTCCCAGAATATGGAATAATTCAAAATGACTGCATAGTGCTTCTTGCCCCATGTGCTTAACACTAGAGCAAGAGAGCGTAACAACGAATAGAAAAGGAAAACACTAAGTCTAAGAAAAACACAGGATATAATAACACAGGATTTTCTGCAAACATAAGCTCAGTGTAGCGTAATGTATATGAGTAGACACAATCTTAGGACATCTGTCGAAATTCGAATTTACTTATTTAATGTTCCTAATAACAACTAATTTTATTTATATCCTCTTCAACTGGATTTTCCAGTATTTCACAGGGTGAATACTAATTTTCTCGTATTTTTTTCTACGTGTTCATTATCAAATTGTATTTACTTGATTATTCCTTCTTTATTGCTATTATTATCATATTTTTTTGAAATTATGCAGTTATCAGTCTGTATAATGTAATCTATTTTGCAAGAATGAAAACAATTATTAAAAAAATAATTTTTACTGTGTGAAGAATAAGGTAAAACAACAAATATTATAATATTTTCACCATTGAAAGAGTGTATTATTATATTCACTTGATAGTCTTAGTGAAAAGTGGACATTACTCATGGTAATTTTACTCACTATTTTGAATTTTGTTGGAAATTTAAAGCCTAATGGAGTTATTAATATTATGCAGTGTTCCGTATACAGGAGATTCAAGACCAACTTTAGTCATTTTGGACATACTTCTTATTTATGATCTCTAGCTAAACCTCCTGTCAGTGCTTAAATGATTCATATCCAGATATATTGTAAATAGCCCTTTAATATAAAAGAAAAACGTGTTCAATTTACCACGTATGTAAATGGAGCGTACGAAATTTGTCTGTTTTCTCACAATTTTGGTAATTGGACTTGAATTCATTGCGGTCTGAGCGCCCCATATGCAATAAATGGAACATTTTTCAAGGCATTTTTAGCATTATTTTGTCGTAAGTAATTGGTTCCTAACAACTCTGCGCTTAAGAAGATAACAAAATTCAACACTAGCTTATCCGTTGAATGTATAGTAAAACATTAACAGTTGTAACAAATGAAATGTTAGTAGGGCTTGACATTAAATGTTACATATCTAATTGTGCGGTGGAATGACGATGCATCGAAATAACTGTACTTGACACTATGTATGATTTGTTTCCTTTATTTTGTAGGGAGAGTACAAGGAATAACAACGATATATATATACAATGTGATTAAAGTATCCGGACACCTAGCAAAAATGACTTACAAGTTCGTGGGGCCCTCCATCGGTATTGCTGGAATTCAAGATGGTGTTGGCCCGGCCTTAGCCTTGGTGACAGCTTCCACTCTCTCAGGCATACTTTCAATTAGGTGCTGGAAGATTTCTTGTGGAGAATGGCAGCCCATTCTTCATGGAATGCTAAATTCAGGAAAGGTATCGATGTAGGTCGGTGAGGCCTGGCACGTAGTCGGCGTTCCAAAACATCCCAAAGGTGTTCTATAGCAATCAAGTCAGGACTCTGTGCAGGCCAGTACATTACAGGGGTGTTATGGTCGTGTAACGACTCCGCCACAGGCCGTGTAGTATGAATAGGTGCTCGATCGTGTTGGAAGATGCAATCGCCAACCACGAATTGCCCTTCAACAGTGGGAAGCTAGAAGGTGCTTAAAACATCAATGTAGGCCTGCGCTGTGAGAGTGCGACGCAAAACAACAAGGGATGCAAGCCCCCTCCAAGAAAAACATGACCGCATCATAACACCACCACCTCCGAATTTTATTGTTGGCACTATATACGCTTAAAGATGACGTTAACCGGGCATTCGCCATACCCACACTCTGCGATCGGATCGCTACATTATGTACCGTGATTCGTCACTCCACACAACGTTTTTTCACTGTTCAATCGTCCAATGTTTACGCTTCTTACACCAAGCGAGGCATTTACCTGCGTGATGTGTGGCTTATGGGCAGCGACTCGATCATGAAATCTAAGTTTTCCCACCTCACGCCTAACTGTCATAGTACTGGAGTGGATCCTGATGCAGTTTGAAATTCCTGTGTGATGGTCTGTATAGATGTCTGCTTATTACACTTTACGACCCTCTTCAACTGTCCGTGGTCTCTGTCAGTCAACGGACAACATCGGCCTGTACGCTTTTGTGCTGTACGTATCCTTTCACGTTTCCACTTCACTATCACATCAGACACAGTGAACCTAGGTATGTTTAGGAGTGTGGAAATCTCACGTACAGTCTTTTGACACAAGTGACACCCAATCACCTGACCACGTTCGAAATCCGTGAGTTCCGCGGAGTGCCCCATTCTGCTTTCTCAGAATGTCTAATGATTGCCGAAGTCGCTGATAATTAGTACCTGGCAATAGGTGGCAGCACAATGCACCTAATATGGAAAAAGTATGTTTTTAAGGGTGTCCGGATACTTTTGATCACATAGTATATATATATATATATATATATATATATATATATATATATATATATGTGTGTGTGTGTGTGTGTGTGTGTGTGTGTATGAATATAGGGTGATTCAAAACAAATCAGACAACGTCTGGGAGGTGATTCCTGACACCAAGATAAGACGAAAAGTATAGACCATCCTGGATGCAAAAATACTTCCTTTCGGAGCTATAGGCTGCCGAAAACATGAAAAGAACTTTAAAGTTCCATAGCTCCAAAACTATTGGACCTACCGTACTCGAATCAAGACTTAGGAACCAGTATGTGCCCTATCCAAAAATCCATGTTTCAGAATTCTAAGGTACTCACGCAACAACAATTTATATAAGAGTTTGGCTACAAGCATATAATTTTAAGTACGCACCAATTACCGCTATAAAAATTATTGCGGAAGTATCGCACGATTCTGAAACTTGGATATTTGGATAGGGTACATGCTAGTTCTTAAATGAAGTCTTGACCCGATTACAGTAGGTCCCAAAGTTTCGAAGCTATGGAGTTTTAAAGTTTATTTTTTCATGTTCGACAGCCTATAACTACGAAAGGAAGCATTTGTGCACCCAGGTTGGTCTACACGTTTTTCTTCTCTTGTTATCAGGAATCACTTCCCAAACATTGTCAGTGTTGTTTTGAAACACCCTATTTATATAAGGGGCTATCAACTAAAACACGTTCGTTCCATGTATTATTGGTATAGTGTGTAGAATGATATTGTTTGTTTAATAGTGTGTAATGGCTAGTGTCTCTGTGTGTTGTTTGTAGAAATGTTGATGATACATGTTTCCGTTTTGCAGGTAGAACGAGTGAAAAATGGTGTTGAAGATCCCCAATCCGTCCAAACAGGGGCAGGGTGCCGTCATCCATTTTCTGAGCTGCCTGAGGTTGTCAATCAGCTGAAGTGTTCCGGCTTATGAAAGACGTGTATAATGATTCATGCGTCTCCACAACAACAGTGGTAGACTGGGCCAGAATGTTTCGGAAAGGGAGTGAACAAACCACCCCTGTCCTTGTCAAGCCCATGTTGTTACCAGAAAAGACACACGTGAAAAGGTGAATGCGTGAAGTGGGAAATGTTGCGACGCCCACCCTACAGCCCTGACCTTTCACCTTGTGACTTTCACATCTTTGGGCCTCTGAAGAAAGCATTGAAACGTCAGAGATTTCAGTCTGGCGCTGAGGTTCAGGATGCTGTGCGTGATTGGTTTGTTAGTCAACCGTCAAAATTTTACATGGATGGCATTTGTAATTTAATGACACAGTGGGACAAGTATCTCAACGCTCATGGTGGCTTCTTTTGAACACGCTACTCATATTTTTACTACACGCTAACCATAAACGCCTCTAGATAGTGTACAAATTTCCGCTCAAAATAAAATTAATTTCATGAATTATGACCCCTGAACGGGTTTCAGTTGATTTCCCCTTATATATATAAGAGGCGCATCTAGAGAATAAGTTTCCCACGCGCCCTATACCTAGGAAACCGTATGTTGCGCGAAGCGACTACGTGTACGTGAGAGAGTAAGGTCCTAGCATGGCACATGCACTAGCGGAGCCTCCCTAGTGCTCTCAGTAGCGTCGTGGCAGTGGTTAAAGATGGACTTTCAGCTCATGCCGCGTGTCAAGTGCAAGCAGTTATAAAGTTTTTGGATATACAGGGCATAGCACCGATTGAAATCCATCGTTAGCTGTATGGTTGCAAAAATGTCAATGCTGACCCTGTGCGCCTTACTTTGTGCTCTAGGGTCAGTTGCTTCAACACAAAATTCTTGATTAACAGGCACTCCGTGACAGTGGTGTGCAATAAGGAGCGGAAAATCTGCAGAAACTGCTTGCTCATGCCGTTAGGCCCGTGGACCTTTCACAGCTGATGATGGATTTCGATTGGTGCTAGGACCTTACTCTCTCATATACATGTGTTTCGCGCAACATACCATTTCCTAGCTATGGGACGCGTGGGATAATTACTTTCTGGATGCGCCTCGTATATATATATATATATATATATATATATATATATATATATATATCGTTGTTTTTGTTCCTTATATTTCTCGTCACAAAATAAAAGAAACAAATCATACCTAGTATACAGGGTGTTTCAAAAAACACCGACAACGTTTGGAAGGTGATTCCTGACACCAAGGTAAGACAAAAGGTATAGACCAACCTGGGTTCACAAATACTTTTTTTCGGAATTATAGGCTGCATAAAACATGAAAAAAATATTCAAAGGTCCATATTTCCAATAATATGAGACAAATTGTAGTCGGGTCAAGACTTCATTTAGGAACTAGTATGTGCCCTATCCAAAAATCCATGTTTTAGAATTCTGCGGTACTTCGGCAACAATTTTTATAGAGGTAGTTAGTGACTATCTCAAATTGTATGCCCGTAGCCAAACCCCCTCTATAAAACTCGTTGTGTAAGTACATTAAGATTCTGAAACTTGGATATTTGGATAGGGCACATACTAGTTTCTAAGAGAAGTCTTGACCCGACTACGGTAGGTTTCATAGTTTTGGAGCTATGAACCTTAAAATTCCATTTTTTCATGTTTTCGGCAACCTACAACTCCGAAAGGAAGCATTTGTGGGCCTAGGTTTGTCTATACTTCTTATCTTATCTTAGTATCTTGAATCACCTCCAAACTTTCTCGGTGTTATTTTAAAACACACTGTATATATCTAAATTCTCTTTTAACATTAATGTTTAACTTCGAAATGTTCAGTTCTTTAATATAGTGAGCTTGCATTCCCATAATTTGTCAGGTTGCAGTTCGAGTAATCGTAGACATCGAACAAATTTCCTACTGCAAAGCACATATTAACATTATTACCTATAAAACTCTAACATCTCGAACCAAAACTTACAATTATATCATACGGAATATTGAATTTTAGAACCGCATTAAATATAATGAATGATTATATATCAGGTATTAAGCAATGGGATGCAGAATTGGTATTTAATTAGAAAAAAATATTATGGTACATCTAAGAACAGACAATAAATCTATGTTTGCCGGAATTAGTCCCGTAATAATTCTATATGCTTCCTTTACCGATTATATTAATGTTACATTTCAGCCAAACCTGTTTTGCACATGAAATCATTGATATATTTCTCATAAGTTCCGTTGCATTATTCTTTCTCTTTTTGCGAGGACCAAAATTCTTGCCACCACTTGAAGTTCGATGGAGATCAGCAATGGCAAATAAGCCTTGCCCAAAAGCTAACAAAAACCTCAGTTATGAAACTGCCACTAGAGGCATCAGTAGTTGGCTAAAGTTAAATGTCCTCATTCCAGATCTATGTTACTCATTCTACAAGATAGATATCATATATAGGTAATCAACGCAATTATAACTTACAGTTTGTATCAATTTATGTGTTGATTATATTAGACAGTATTTTGTTATCTTGGCTAGTTATTTGACTAGAAATGGGAGTTATATAGTACGACATGATTATTGTAATTTGCAGTAAAACAATTACACTGCTTCCAAGCTTTCAGCAATGTAGGCGTAGATGGTTCGATCGAATAGTTCTTGTATGGAAGCATCAGTTCTAAAATTGCTTACAACTTTTTTCAGAAAATACATGTTCTAATTTGGGTATATTTGAATAAAGGGTATATTTCAGCCACCCTGTTATGAACTACATAAGATCTACCATTCTAAACTTTGAATGTATGCTATACATAAATATAGGGTATCTATCTTATAAAACGCCTATTTTTCTTCGCCCATCTATGTGTCTGTCATAACGTCAACGTTGCAAGAATAGGTCCCTTCTCCGGCATTGTCTCTGTGTTCCAACGGGAAGTGCCTTTTTGAGTTTCTGATCTATACATAATTCTACAAAAACGATGAAAGATAGTCAGAAAATGATTTAAATGTGGATGCATTGTCTTAAAAATCCTGTCGATCCTTCTACATAATAAACCAGGAAGAGTCGAAATCCGATGCTACTTTTGGTTTCATTATTGATTTTTAAAGCGAAAAGTGCGATTAAAATAGTAAAACTGTCTTATTTGTAATTAGTGGCCTTATAATAGATTCAATTTAACCTCGATTCAATCTTAAAGTTTTACAAATCTGCCCCTTTCTGTTTTAATACTATATTAGATGATCATTGAGTAAAATTGGCAAGAGATAAGGGTGCGTAGAGACACTGATTTCACACACATAGATTCAGTATCTCAAGAATAGACTCCATCTCCTTCCCTATTCATCTATTGTAACTAGACCGGAGAAATCTGATACCTATGGTTAGAGTTGATTGAATTGATTTTAAGTTTAACGTCCCGTTCAGCAGCGAGTCTAGATGAGACGTGGACCTGTAATTAACGTGGAATTCGAACCTCGTGAGCTCCCGCCTTAATTGAATCCGGGGCTCCCACGCCAAAGGCGCGTACACTAACCGCTTAGTCACGAAGGAACTCAACTTATGGTTAGAGTATGGAACTCTTGTAGTTTGGAAGTTTACCTTAGTTTTACAATGCAAAAGGAACTCTCTTGTTTGCTAAGTTTATGTAGATTTCTTTGCTAATATTTCAACGCGAGTAGATTAGAAAAATAAACACGTGACTTTTTGATCTTCTAGCCAAGATTCTCATCAGACGTACACTGATGAGGATCTTGGCTAGAAGATCGAAATGTCATGTATAAATGTGCTTTTATTAAATAAGTGCAGTCTTGTTCAGCAGTTTGTTTATTTTTCTGATTTTATTTGCAAGACATATGACTATGATTGTGTGAGGTTGTGCCACTGATCATTTTGCTTCACAAGATACACCATGTAATACACACTTATTTATTTACTTATTTGTTTGTGTTTTTCACAATTTTTATTGTCAACGAAGGAAAAAAATTTAACCAGGAGTAAATACTACTCTTTCAGTTTAAAACAAAGGTAATGTGACATGACTATATCGATGCTTACATTCCTTACCTGTTGTTTATTTCCTGCAAATTGAAATCGATTAACACTATTGATGTGCTGAATTTCTAAGATATTTACACTTCTGTTTGTTAGCATGTATTTATATTTTCTTGCATGTCCTGCAATAGATAGTTAAACAGAAACTTTCCCTATAGCGTTACGCTTACTAAATAGGCCTAATTACACATAAACATTATCATATATAAATTATAAAACAATTCTGTAAAAGAATCATTAACCAAAATGTGCCACTGAACACGTACTTTAATACCACACATGATTTTCACTAAAAATGACATCAATATAAACCCATATATATAATTTAGTAATATAAACTGATACTTAATATACTCCTGTAAAAGACATACAAACGAACATAAAAAAACACAGCGAATACAATACTTTCTTCTTTTAATATGTTTACATATTGCCATTTCTAACGCACTTAGCACATCTTGCCAATCTCCCAACACTGTTAAAGTGAAGTGTATATATATATATATATATATATATATATATATATATATATATATATCTGGCTTTAAATAATTGCATAGCTTTCAGCAAGAAATGCAGTGTTTACGGAATAATTACGAAAGAAACAAACTCAAAGCATTTATGTTATTACAATAAATATCAATAAATAACGTTGATTACATTCTGTATTGTTTTAAGAGTGTATGATAATAATATTTAATCATTACCAGTTTACTGTCGGACATCTCTATTTACTTCGACATACTCCTACCAGCTGTTTCTCCGATCTCTGTAAGTTTACATAACGCTGAATTTCAGCTACCCACCTTGGATAGTGTCGTCTTGTACAACATCGCTGGAAATTTAATGCACAACATTGATCGTCCACCTTCCATCTGTTCTTGTAGCTTGGTAACACATCCGTCTCCTGTTCGGGTTATTCCCAGTCTTGGTCATGACTACTTCTTTAGCAAGGGAGCGAATGCATTGTCTTCCAACCTTATCTAATCATTCATGTCATGCGTTACTCTTTCCTTAACTGTTATCCTGTGTTTGTGCATTATTATATTTTCGTACAGAGACACTAACTAACTACTTTACTTTTAGGACAGATTTTTAACTTGTTTTTAATTAAATTTTCTAACTGAAGTGTCTGCTACCATTCGTCGTTTAGTTATTTTCAAGCTAATTTTGCCACTTGATGCTTTTAGAGGCTGTAAATATTGATGCAAAATACCATCTTTCCTTTCGTACCTGCATAGTATTTTTCCTGCATTTTGATTTGTATTACATTAAATTTTACTTTAATTCTTTTTAAGTCAAAAATTTGTACTTTCGTCCCTCAATTCCACCATTTTGGTTGACAGTTCTTGTGGACTTGATGTGAAGAGAATTATAACGCCAGCAAGAATAAGACCATTAAGTACATTCATTATTGATATTTATTTCAGTTTCTTCCTCAGTTAAGCGTTGGAAAAGGTTTCTCAACATAGGCAATAATTTGAGAGAAATTAAAATTTTTGTTTTATTCCATTTCTAATTTCGAAATTTTAAATTTCTTAGTCCTAATAAAATTATATACGATTCTAGTATACAGTATATTTTACAGTAACTCAACATATGTACACAATAAAAAGTTGTTGTATTGCTTGAACTCAATTTTAACACAGACGAGTGGTTCCAGTTTGACTAACATTTTAGTGTATTATTTCAACACTAAGTATTTGGTGTTGCGGATAACTGATTGTCTCTGTGTTGCGATTTGATACAGACACAATATTGGAGTGGAGTTACAAAACTAGATGAATGAATGAATGAACCTGAAAATAAGAACAGCACGACAGCACTCTTTCTACTTATACACACCATGTGTTATTAGTAACACCTCATCTATCATCGTGAAAAGAAAACATTAACACTAATATCAATAACTACATTCTCTGCTAGTAGTCAAACAAATCTTTCATTTGCTACGAACAATACCTTAGCAAAATATCACAGACACTGAGATATGTCAGATAGGAACATTGATACTATACTTTCAAGTGTGGATATAGCCTCCTGTTCATATCACTAATAGCTAATAAGTGACAGTGATACTTTGTATTAATCTTTGCTAAGAGCAACTTTTCGAACAAATATTTTTTAGCAACTTTTCCTTCTATTATAGTTATATAGTGTTTATTATTTTTAAAAGATATTAGTGATGTGCCAATCACATTCTAACAAAGCTTTGGAAAGAAAGGTTTAACTTTGATTTTAATATATAATATTCCAGTAAAATATAGGATAAAAAACTTGTAACCGATAATAACAAGAAGGGTAAAGAATTTAAATATCAACATTCTACCATGCCATTTTATCCATTATTACCTAGGAAATTGAAACGAGCATCTTATAAAAGTGTAATTTTAAACTATATTGATGTCAAATTAGAAGGATAATTCACTCACAGAAACAGATTAAACTCTTCTAAAACCACTTTTAAAGTAAAAATATTTAGCTCATGAAAACTAACGAATGAATACCTGAATGATAAAATAAAGAACCCGAAATATGACGCCAAGTACTAAGCCTTAATGTATAGTGAGAATAATTATGTCTACATATATTATGATTAAGTGGAATTCTTAACTTATGCAGGAGTATGAGTAAAGTAAGTAGGAGTAGATTTGAGAGAGATATTCATGAGACAGAGAAGTTTCCATATGATAATGTAAAAAAAAAGTATGTTAGGGATTACAGTACTAATTGGATAAAATTCTATTGCTGCGGGATACGATGAAAGATAGTTTGTGTCTGTGGCAAAACCTCTTCAGGTTTTCTAATATATTGATACTCTCAACCACAGTGAAATATTGTTATCTTCTCGATTTTGCTTTGAATTATTTCGATATCTTATGTATACGTGTAACAATTGAATTTGGTTAACTAACACAAATGTCATTAGGGAATCCGATGACATGGTATTAATTCTCCGTCTCGTTTACATTTCTCGCTCTCTGTACCTATTCTCTTCCACAAAGAAGCATTCTTTTGTCAGTGTTACGCAACCGATGAGTCAAACGGACCCTGTCATCTCTAGCAGACCGTAAAATGTGATTCCTAGCTGCGGGCTCTTCGAATCAAATGCACTGTCACTATATCACTCGCATAGAACTCTTTGTACTAAGTTATTTTAGCTTTCAATTAGTTATACTAATATATGAAAAATAATACTATTTTAAGTCATAATATACTGTATTTAGAAAGCTTTCCATTATTTTATATTACGTATTTGCCAGTTTATTATGATTTAACAAATCTGAAATATTCTCTGTAGAATATTTATTTATATTTAAGCAGTTAGAGCAGCTTGATATATTTAAATTTCTCACTTTTTGTACGCTGTTTCTTTCTAATAAAGTCTCGAGAGTTGTAGTTCCCAAATATATCTAAAGGAGTTTTGGATACACAGAAAGTTTTTGTGACACTAGTAACATTTTAATTAAATCAAGACTCATCCATAATTTTCTTCTAACAATCCAAACGTGTGAGAAATAATGTAATTTTCTCAATTTCATTCAACGGGTAATACTTAAACATTAATATACAAAAGTTTTGTTTAATTTATCTATGTAACTATAGATTTCAGTTAGATATATATGATATAGTAGCAAAACCTAAGGTTTCCCGAAAGAGAATTCTAATATTAATCTGTTAAGAATGCATTTCTTGTATTACTATTTGTATTATAATTCTACTAGTAGAACGTTTGAAACTTTTCTTGAAAATGGTAATAACTACCACATAGTATCCTTATAGTAAGGATCTTTTGCTTTTTCAGGTAATTCTTTTTGAATAACTTGTAAGCCGGTTGGAATACTAACCAGGATCCTCAAGCTTCGTCTTATTTTCATTAAAATATATCTATGACTCTTGAATAGAAGTTGAAAAGATGTAGCATTCTGCTCATTTTTTAAATAATAGTTTGACTACATACTTTGTCAGCAATATAAAGAAAATATTAGAAACTAATATGGATTACTGCAACTCTGAAAGCTCTATGTAAAAGCCTCAATTTTTTAGAACTATCTAGCCTATAAAACAAATAGTTTTTCTCTTTTCTTTTGTTTCCTTTTATTGTAAAAAATATCTACACCTGCCTTATGAGTACCATAGTTGAATTTTCTGTGTCCAATTAAACAATAGGAAAAGTGTCTCTTGATGCTGATAAGAAAATGAAACATTAATGAGAAAAGAACCTACTAAAAAATCTTTAAAAACATTTATTTTTTATTTGACTTTATGAAATTTGATTAAGCAAATTGGTTCGTATTCTGCTCATGGGACACTTTAACAAAAGGAAGTATCGTCTAACTATGCTATTAAGTTGTCAAGGCAGTTCTCTCATAAGTATAGAAATGTACTTGGATGAATAGATTACGGTCAAAAGGAGTGGCTTTCCTGATGTTAGGAGAAACTGCTGGTAGTAATACTTTTTTCTTGGTTAGTTAGTTTCTGAGTTGATCTTCCCTGTTTAATCCAGCAAAAAGTAGACTAACTTCTGTTACCTTTCCAAGTGTTACTTGTCAAATGACAAGCAACTTGTTTTAAATATCACTAGAAATATTGTTATTGCTTTGTAAAATTACTAGCACATTTAGTACCATTAACCCAACAATTACGAAAGCTACAACAAAATGTGTAGGATAATTAAAGCTTAAAACTAAAATCTAGTAAACCAAATAAAACACATGAAATAAAAATATAAATATCACTACATGAGACCACGTCTTAGAAATTGCGACGTTCAAGTGATCGTGTCAGATGAAATTAACTTTTGAACATTTTCAAAACATAATAAAAATATAGAGCTTAATTACATTGATAACAACTCATACATAGGCACGTCGACTTAATATGGAAGCTAAACATCAGATGGTGCATCGTGAGAAGCGTTGAAATTTAAAAGGAAATCAATTGTCAATTAACAATGTATTAAGAAGAACTTACAAAATAGAAAATATTACGTTGCAGATAAGCGGGAAGAAAGGAACTTGGTAAGAGCTTTTTTAGTAATATTTTGGATACAATTCAATACAGCGCAGAGAAAGATATAACCTAGAACTCCTATATTTGATATCTCAAGATTGTCGTTAAAATTAACTATGAAATGATAACTCTGTTATGAATATTTTTCGTGAAAATATGAATAGCTTGACAAAATACTTTACACTAGAGTTAATGTATTTATGACACGTGCAGCATTTTAGAATATATTGTAATCAGGTAAATCTTTAGCAACATTGTAGTTTGAATTTACATATCCACATGCTTAGTACTAATTCCTATAGAGGAATTTGTCCGCCAAAATATCTCCGTGCAATGAATTTAAGAGAACCCATTGTTGCTGAAAATTTAATATATGACATGCTTCACTTTTGATATTTTATATGTCTTAACATCTGAAGAAAGAATGATTTTAAGATAGGTTGCTATTTGTCTCAAGTTAGGTGAGAATTCCGAATTTTAAGAGCATTTTCAATTACACCTGAAAGGGGAGATACTAAATTTCATAAACCATTTACAAATCAATTGTTACTGGCATTTGTAGATTGTGACCTCGCAAGCCATAACTAAAGTGTCATCTATTGTATCATCTACTAATGTATTAGATGAATTCACACGCCATCTCAAAAAGAAGAACTCACTTTGTGAGTGGTTCCTTGAGCAGGTATGAGAGGTTGCTAATTTTGTTGGTAAAATGGTGTAGTGTGATGAGACACCGTTTAAATTAAATGTCACGATTAATCAGCATAACTCTGTGTACTGGGACTCCGAAAGTAAGAAAGATTCCAATATGTCTGCTAATCTGTATCGGTTTCAGCTTGAAACTGAAATTACCACAGTATTATGCCATAAATAATAGCATCTACTTCAATTATTTTTACAAATTATAATGAACAGTAAGTTTTTATTCTGCTTCTTTATTTATTTTTCAGCGCAGTGCATTATCAGAAACTCTGCAGATACACAAACGGTACTTGGCTTATGATGCACAATCAGAATTCTATCTGTAACCAACATAATGACTTATCGTAAACATATAACAAATCAGCAGTCTATTTTTATCTTCTTCTATTGGACCTAAATGTGGTAACATGTACTTAGCTACTACTTGCTAATAATTAACTGACCACTCAACCAACAGAGGGGAACTGACCTAAGATTGAAACGACTTGAAAAGCAATCTCTATAGCTAATATAAAATATGTCACCAGTTATGTACAGCATCGTGCTCAAAAACGTTTGGAGACTGAAGATTTGTAGGTTGAGCACTTACTGCTTATTTCACGAAAAAAAAAAACTTTACATGTGTTGTAACTTTTTATCTCAAAATAATGTACAGTTATTCTATTTTCAATTTGTTATACATTTTTTGAATGGCTCTTTATTTTGAATGGAAAGAGTTAAATAAGCAGGAATTAAGTTTCTCTTTTCTTAATTTAGATATAAAACACACATTCTTGTGAACATTAACTTAGATACTATTACAATAAAGTTTTTAATATTTCTAGATAAATGATTATGCCATAATAATATTATTGATTAATGACTCAATTTCGTATGCATTATCTATTTTTGCATGTGAAACAGGGATTCTCCGTCATTATTTCAATGCGTGTGAATTTTTTACATAACTAACTGGAGATTAAAGTATTCTTTCAGCAATGAACGTATATAAGACGGGGAATATTTCTCATTTCAAACCATTCGGTTTATATCTGAGACTTCATGTTCCACTGTAAATCGAACTCGGTTACATATGTACTGAAACCACATGCTTTAGCCAGTTACTTCTGAAAGGTTACACCCAACGTAGGTAGAGTTTATGTGAGTCCTTCACTGTGAAGTAGCGTCAGTTGTCAGTTAAAATGTTCGGCTGTTGGTAGGTGAAAAATGAGCTATGTCTCGACAAATAGAGGTCGCGGTGGTTCAGTGGTAGAGCGTTCACCTCTGGTGCATGGGGTCCCGGGTTCAAATTCTACTCCCGCTAAGTGAACTTTGTGGTGGACAAACACCTTGTGCGTGGGTTTCTCTCGTTTCCTCCCACTTTCTTCATTCCATCATTTCATTTATTTCTCATCATCATCTTTCGCCTAGCCAGCATAACCCTGGGACATAAAACTCAAAGACTTCATTTCATATTCATTTTATTTCATCTCAAAAAATAGCTACCGGTCTCGAATTAAGTTTTAGTGAACGTACTCCAAGTTACTTAGCACGTAAATAATGCCTAATAACCCAGGAATCTGTACAAATGAATTGAAACTGATTGTTTTCGGTACTGATCATTTACATTATCCAGTCAGAAAACAAAATCTGAATACGACATTTCGAATTTAATTGTTTCGTTATTTTGTCTGGAGTTATTTCCAAAGCGCTATTGTAAATCAAATTATCAGTTTTCAAATGCAAGGTGATTTTGGTCGATAACCCGCTACTGGACTTTGATAATGGATTTGTGTTGATATTCTGTAACAATTCGAAATATCTGTTACCAGTACATAAATTCCTTCATTTCAAGAGTGTGTGCTTATCTCTGAAACCGAGACTACTGCTGGACCTCAACCCCATTGATTAAAATAGATAAACTTCAGAAAGGTTTACTCAGAACATAACTTCAAACAAGCGCAAGAACTCATGTTTCTAAGAAAAGTGTAGGCATAGGATATCAAGTTTGACTTCACAAAAATAATTAACACTATTTCTAAACGATGTTAAGTTGTGTTCGATCTTGATGGTTCGTCAACGTAATCTTTGTTACTAGATCTGTTATTGCCTGTGAATTTTCAATAAATTTTGTAACATATTATATAGCTCATAATTTAAATTGAAATCACCTTATCTGATATTTCTTTTTCTGTCGTATAAAATAACTTCATTGTAGTTGTGTTTTTCTTGAAACTGAAACGATGAACCTTGTTATCCTTTCGCACGTCAATGTAGTTTTATAGTTTCTGCATTGAAATACCTATTAACTAAATTTCAGATACAGCTAAAAAAAAGTACCGAAATAACAACAAAAAGTTAAAATATATTTTAAGTGTAATATCTCAAAATTCAAGTGGTGACATTTGAGGAGAACACTACAAAATCTTAATTAGATGCAAGCTTCTGGTTTCTGTTTGAGCAATCACAATGCTAATCATTCACGCAAATTCGATTTATTATATATAATATTACTTCATATTATGAAATGTAAGATAATGTTATTATCTTTCCTATTCTATTTTCTCTCTCCATTTCATGAATTATTTTCTAAAAAGCATATTTACTTGTTACATTATACCATAATGAAGTACATCAATATTATCGGTGTATTGAAACAATAAACGATTTAAACGATTCATTAATACGTTTTTCTAAAAAGAGAACTCTTCCAAATTCACACTTCATAAGGTTTTAAAAAATGAAGGCAATTTGCTTAATTAAAAGTAGCGTTTTGAATGGTTTTATTTCTTTTAATATATACCAATATTTAAATTCAATACTTTCCATGAATTAAAAAGTATTGGTACGTTATAACAATAATTTGAAATTATATGATAACAAAATATAATTATCAATAGCAGTAAACAATAAAATCGTATGAGGAATAAATGAAAACAATACCTATTAATAGTATTTTCTTTAAAAATTAAAAATAGATTCTAATAAACTAGGCGTTTGTATTTATTTTTTTAAAAATTCATTAGACTTCAGCCATAACGTAATATGGTTTATAAAAAGAGAAGTTCATTATTTTGGAATGCTCTCAATCGGTATAAACTACATTGTTTTTCTTCATTTGGTATTTTTTAAACGTAATGTAAAATGGATAAATTTTATGTAGACGATGTATAAAATTCACTGTCACGTCTTGGGTTACGGTTAGAAAAGACAGTATCGTTTGAAACATGAATTGTGTTTCGATCCTTATTTCTCTTATGTGAAAGTCAATAAAATTATATATTGCTCTCTCCCACTAATCATGACAGTAAAAAGACAACAACAATAATATCACTTCATCTTCTTGATTGATTTTTGTTTATTCTTGGGAAAGTTTTGGGGTAACACCCTTTAATTTCAAAAAAAGAAGAAATAGCTCAATGAATTCTGTGAATACTTATTAGTGGCAAACATGGTTTTTATCTCAAAATGGAACAATAAATTGAAAACAAAAGAGATTTCGTAACAATAAACATTTGCATTAAACAAATGATTTGTGTGCAATGCAGAACCATATACAACAGGGATGAATGAGAAAAGATACAATAAAAGCGTAGTTGATGGTTTGCCAACTTCTCTCTAAAAGAGGAAAGAATTCCAACCGCTCATTCTTTCCAAATGCCGTTTTGTAAATTCTTACCTCCATTGCAACAAAATTCTCGGCAAATAGTTTCGTCAGTAGGTATTTATATGAATGCCAAACATTTGTAATGAGTGGGGAAAAAGATATACATTCAATTATAATATATTTTAACAGAAATAGTACATTTGGTATTCAGACATTTATTTAGCAAGTTTCAACTAGGTAAAACAGAAATTTACACATGAGAAAGCATCTATATATGTCTATGAAGTTGGGATGTGTTTCAATTCAGGTCTTCCATTTGAAATACGCTTGTGTTGTTTAGTACCTGTACAGGTTCACTGTGTGAATAGTAAGTTACTTTTTGATATACCAATAAAAATCATAATTATCTACCTATATAAGTGTCTATTTCTAATTAAATAAATCATGGAATAATGGCACTGTGTTGTACTATGATATTGTTACGTGATTTTTTTATATACGTATCGTTGTGATATTACACATAAAAGTATCGAAACCAAAGTAGAAAGTATTGCCACACTGACTTAAAAAAGCGAGTCAGTGTCACACTGGCTAAAAGAGTATAATCATGTTATTATTCAACGACTAATGGAAACTAACTTTGGTTTCTCGTTGTTTGCGACTAAGGTAAAATAAAGCATTTTAGCCTAATAAAATTTCTCTTAATCGTTAAGGTTTTCCTGTATATACTTTAGCAATTAACAAAACCTGCTACTAGGTAATACAAGTAATGCGTTTGGAACAATATACTTGGTGTTTATGTAACTAGTCGTCTAAATTTTTGTAGTCACAACTAACAATTGATTTTCCATTTACTTAATTTTAATATTTTGATTTTTATTCTTCAATATGTGGTGTACAGACTTTTAGAACAAGAGCATTGATAGTTTAGGAACCATAGTTCAAACTGTTTATATGAACTATTTATTTGATAAGTACTAAATAAAATATACTTTCCTCATATAGGATAGGAATAAAATATATGGATAATATTAAAAAGGTACATTTGAACCCCTTTCCTGCTTAATGGTGAGTATTTCGATAGGAATTAAATGGTGGAAACCTAGTTTGACTATAATAACAAGCTCAAATATTATTTGTAAAACTTTGGCAATTTCTTCACATTTTGCATTTTATAAATACGAAAATGGAAATTAAAATATATAAATTTCTCCTTTGCCCGTTAGAAATACACTTTTTGGGAACGTCGAGATACGTTTATCACTTATTTTTAAGGAGGACCTTATGTGCTGAGTTTCGTCTGTATATCTTTAGGGAAACTTGAGATGCTCTATTCTTGATAAAGCATTGCAACCCCTTTACATCGCCTTCAGATATGAATTTCAATCACAGTGAAATGATCTAAGTCCAGCTTAAACGGAGTGTTCAGAACTTGGAATCTTGAATAACGTATTGCATTATATTCATATTAAAAATTATTGCCATTCTATAAGTTTAACTACATAAAATAAAAATTAATGAACGAATATTTCTTCGTTTATATAAATTATATGTTTTATATAATCACTAGATCCATAAACAGGTTTAAGGTTGATAAAATCTGGACGCAAAAATTGCTGTAGTAGACCTTAGCTATAATACCAGTTGATAGACCTCTAAAATACCGCAGTTTGACACACCAAATTACTATTATAATAATAGTGATTTTTAAAATTAAATTAGACCCTGCATTTTTTAGAATGTGTTAGAATGTCTGAGAACATCTTCCTTGCATTTTAAATTAAAATATGAGCTATCCTTGGAATTTGTTCAGTAAAGTACCTGTGTGAGTGCAACACCATGTTCAGTTCTCAGTGGGAGCACAGAATTGTCGGCATTGGCTCAGCATATAAAGAAAATTATAAACTCCTAGGTAGAAAGATATTATTATGTTATGTAATTTTCTGGAAGTTTTCAGTTACAAAGGCTAGGAATAACAACATTGAGAGTAGGCCTGTTAACCTTGCATTATAGAAAAGCTATTTGATAAGTTATAACCCTGGAAGGAAGTTTTATCTTTTGGCGTTGAGAATAATTAGTTTCCACTTTGGATGTAACACGACAATTTTGTCTTTAGTTTTTACATAATTATTGCAATTTTTTCTTATGTTTTTGTACATACTATTAACCATTTCTTTTCTAGATATTGATGAATATACGTATATTATACATTTGTGAGTCACCTATCTTTTCTATTTACTTCCTTAAAAATAAATAAATTTTAACATTTTTCTTGTGAAATACTCAATTTAAGTTTACTGTACAATATCAACTGTAAAGTTCTGTATTTCAGTTCTTATGTAAATGTGAATAGAATAATAAATAATCAAAAATAGCTTTAAAACATTGTTATTTGAAGGTAAAACATTCTATTTCACATCGATATGAAAATCGAAATCAAACGATAACGACTTTTCTTCTTGAGGGATTAATACCTGGTAAAATAGCTGTTTTAATTGAAATATTATATTTAGTAAGTACTTGGTCGTATGATATATCGCAATATTCATTCAAGCGAAATAAAGTATTTTTTCTATCTAGAAAAAATAAACGTTTGATCTGTAGTCATCCCGGAGAAGCAGGGGGCAAAGATAGATTTAGAAGTTCTTTCTGTAATTTCGTTAATTTTGAGACATATACTAGAAGCAAAGAGTATTATTTCACAAGGTGAGTTTGTAAGAAGAATATTTCTGCTATCTCGTTTAAATACATGTAGTCCTTTGTTGCCTGATTCTTTTCCAGTGTTTTGTAGAGAAGAGAATCGTACCAATTGTATAGAGAGTTAGTGAATATACGTACAGCATCTCTGATTTCCGTGTTTAATCAATACGGCGGGCATCAAAATCCTTGCCTCGAAGGCGCAGCTGCACCGATACACGAATACGAGCTTATATAAAATCTAATTTTGGAGGAAAAGGAAAAAAAGGAAGTGAAGGCGTAAATGCAAATCAAATCAGTTCGATCCCTCTGTCGTGCAACAGCATGGAACAACAAGAGACATTGTTACGTGACTAGAATATATATGGTAGAAACAACCAAATGGTACCGGTTACTAAATAGCATAAATCATGTTTGTATAGCTAGTAATTTGAACCTATAATAATTTGAATATCAATACAAATAAGCCACACAGTGTGTTGTTCTTTGGTTACGTGATCTGGAATTTAATTATGGTATTCTAACAATATACCTATTAAACTTACAGTTAATAGAATATTCATGTAGATAATTTTATCGACTTATGAATATGATCAAGATCAATGTATTATATTAAAATATTTATTTGACAATTAACATTGATACACTATCAATTGGTGATAACCACTTAATGGAATGACATCTTTAAGTTTTACGTCTCACAATTATGCCGGGTAGGGTAAAGGAGACGGTGATGATGAGAAATGAGTGAAATGGTGGAATGAAAGAAAGTGGTAGGAAACGGGAGAACCCTGAGAAAACCTACACACACGATGTTTATAGACCACAAAGTTCACTTGGTGCGAGCTGGAATCGAACCAAGGACCCGTTGAGCTAGAGGTGAACGCTCTACCACTGAGCCACCGCTCAGAATCTCATCAATAATAATCAATAGTTCATAAGAAAATAAAGAATGAAGAGAAATACCTTTACTTACTTTCGACAAGTAAACAAAAATATGTATTCACTATATTTGTTTAGAACTAGCATCTATATTTAGACATAATATAATGCTAAACGCTTTGCTTTATGCCTTCGAATGTAAGGCGTCTGAAACAATGAAGTCTGAATTTCAGGCATTACATCAACTGATTATAGATATACATATTTTTTTTTTAAATAAATTAGCAGGCGGTTTGGTTATTTAGTTTGACGATATAATCTTTGATGAAGAAATAAGTCTTTGATGTAGAAATAAAGCAAATCTCTTCATGTAAAATATATGCACAACATTAATTACTTCATCCAGTCTCAGCAAGTAGGTATGTTTCATTGAGTTGGGATTCTTTGCAGCCCTACAGTTAAGTCTTTCTACTTCAAAGCTCATTATTACAGGTTTGAAATCTGCTAGTTACAAATACAAGCATCAGTTATAAACGGATTCTAATTGTAATCCTATTTGCTTTGATACTTCAACATATAAATAGATTCGCTTAGAAACACTGAAATGTCAGCAATCAAAATCATATTCCAAATATTCTGCACTGCCGAAACCATATTTTATGATATATATTGAAAAGAGCCGAGAGAATGTATTGCATGAAAAAAAGTTTTATTTAAAAAATACATTAAAACAACCAAGAAGTATTTGTCCACATGACCAATTCTATTGTCAAAGAAATCCGTTTAATATAAAAGAGCATTTTGCATTTTTTGCTTATGTTATAATCAAAGCGTTATCCAACCTTTCTAACCTATGGTCCACGGCACTTAAGTTTTACTACTGTGTACATCATGATTTATGAAGTTTAAATCTTCGATAATAGCGTAGAAGGTATTTTAGTATATATCCAGAAAAGAACAACAATAAGATTCTGATCAAATAAATACAGTGACAGAGTTATATAACAAGAATTAACCTATAGTGTTAAATACGACTGAAGTGAGGAAATATTTTTGACATCAACAAATTTATGTTAATTTGGCAAATACTCTCGTACAAAAATCATTCTGGACCTATACTAACTTAGGTCTCAAAATCTTCTCCAACTAAAGTTAGCGTCAACTTTCCTCCTTATAACAAAGATAAAACAGTATTACTTTCAGTTCTTCCTTACATCTTTCAAATACACTGGAATAGATATTGTAAATAATTTGTCATTAGTGTTAAACACATTTAGGACAACAAAATAAATTGTTTTAGTGCAATAACTACATCTGTAAAATGTATCTAACTTTTTTTTGGTTGTTAGATAAACCACCAAAGCTCTACTTGAATTAATAACAGGAGTTACAGTTTCCAAGTTCCCAAACAGACACTTAATATAATGGCATGTTAAGTCCTTCTAATAAAAAAACGAAATTAAGTCTTTTAGTTTTACGTCCCAAGATTATGCAGACTATGCTAAAGCAGACGGTGATGATGAGAAATGAATGCAATGGTGTAATGAATAAAGTGGGAAGAAACGGGAGAACCCAGAGAAAACTCCCACACACGTTTTTCGTTCAGCACAAGGTCCACTTGGTGCGAGCTGGGATCGAGCCAGGGATCCGACGCACCAGAGGTGAACGCTCTACCACTAAGCCACCGCGGCCCTTCCTTCTAAAAAATTTCTTGCTTTCATCAAATAATAACCCTTAGCTCCAGATATTTTCCGGATATGTCACTTACGTTTTTTTCTAATTTTTGATTAAGTTGTACTTAGATATGTCAGTGTGTTAGTTTACTTCCAAGACAACCATGTCACTGGATTCATGTTGTTGTTTCTTAAGTTCGAACTCTTTTTAATAGTTGGAAAGATGTTGACGAAGTTCGATAGTCTCACGGTTTAACGTATGTTTTAAGAGAGTAAACCTTCAATAGAATTTTAAGTTTGTAAGACAAAAATAATTTTCGTTCGTGTATTTATAGAAGTTAGACAAAAATGGCAAGAAACACCTTTTTGAACAATGAAAAGTCTCATAGTACACTATCTTCTCTTAAAAATAGGTTTAAGTTTTGCTCAAATTTCAAATTGAACTGACTAGAATAAAAGATAAAAATCTCTTTAATGAAGTAACTGAAGAACTTCTATTGCGCTACATAGTATCTTGTTGGACTATACCACATGTGACAACTTCTTGTTTTAATTCTTAAGAAAAAATGGAAACTTACTAAAGAAATGCACTTAGCTTGCAAGATACCGTTTCAGTATAAACACTGTCTTGTAATAAATATTTATCTTGCATTAAGTCAAAAAAATATTACATACTTATACATAATAGGAGTCTTTTGTCCTGCGTATACAATTCCTCTATTTACTTTAACGAACGTTTACAGCAGTTTGTATGCCAAAACATTTTGTTGAAAGTACTTGTCTCTACTTGAGAAGGCCATCTTTTCTCAAGTTCTACAACCAGTTCCTTCCTGGAAGTAACACACAGAGATATGATGCAGGAAAATGCCTTTTGCATCATCTTTTTAACGTTGTGTAAACTTTTGTGAAACTCTGCTCCTTTCTCCTCCTTTCGCCTTTGAGCTTCTCCTTGGCCGTTTTGTGATAGTGGAAGCTTATCTCAAAATGAAGTTTGGCTCTCTTCCTCTTTAGCTGCGGGCGTTTGCATGACTTATCTCTTCCTCGCAAGAACCGGAACCTCCACATGAAGATGGTAGTTGACAGGATCTACCATCATGACAGCAATCTATGGTTGTACACAATTTTCTATCGCAGGTAAGACTCTTGCTGTAGTGATTTAAGATACAAATATACAACTAACACACAGTTACAGGCTTATATACTTATACAAATACTCTTACATGATTCATCTTCAAAGTGTGTTGAAGTAAAATCTTACGAAGAAAAAAATACAAACATATAAAACAGTGATTAAAGGTAAACGTAATAGTTAATTACCGACAAAAACTGAGACAAATTGTCCAAAATTTGAAATACAAACTTTCCTTCGTTAACCGAAATTCAATGCTAGAGATAATTATGTTAGCAGAACTTTGGTAAGGTATTCTTCAATTACCTTTCACTCCTGCCAAACAGTTCTTCGTATGCCTCTTCTTCTTTTTTTTATGAGAACATAGTATCTAAGGGAATATGTTAATCAGAACGACTGAATTGTAACATAATGCCAAAAATAGTTTAGAAAATTGTTGTACGAGTGGAAAGCCAATTCATTTTCATTCTTTCTGTGGCTAAAATATCAATTTATAAGAAGCATAATCAGAACATGTTTCGACCGCTCTCAAAACTGAAATGTTTGGTATTAAGTGATTGGTATCTCTTTTTCAAATTTTCACATTATTCATTTTGAAAGTAGGATAACTTGCATATCGCAGAAAGTAAAAAATACCATAATTATGTACATTATACTTGGAACACTCGTCTTTGGTGCGAAAGACCCGGATTTTATTCCCAGGGGAGCTTACGTGATTCGGGTACTACTTTAAGCTAAGTTCACATCTCACATTGCGTTGCAGCTGCCTGTCGCGACAAAACGCTGTAACTTTGGCTTAGCAGTTTTGAGAAAAAGAGCCGTAAAGTCGCCACAGACCGGCTAATTTCCTACTTACATCGAAATTCTCTTTGGCATATTTTCAAAAGTGTTTTACTCAGCTCAATGCTGGGCCTCGTGAACATAAATATTGGTGGCGGAAAATTCAAAAATGCTTATAGCGACAAAACAATGTAACTCATGTTACAGTGTTTTGTCGCGACACGGCAGTGAAAGGAGCGCTAACAAAATCAGTATAGCCTTTAAACCAACTACAATTACCATCGTAGATTGCACTTAATTGCATATGTCATATGTAAAATATCTGGTCACCCTGAATGGAATGCACTCCTCTACACCAGCTATCAAGAGTGAGGAAAACGTTTAATTATTGAATTAACGTTCAATATTTATATTATTGAAAATTTATTCTGTAATTAAACGTGGTGGCTTCTTATTGAAGAAACCTTACTGAAGCTAGTTTTTACTTCTTAAAACGCTACTTAAGTTTTCAAAGCTGTATCTTGGTTCCTCCGGTGGAGGGGGAAACAATGAGGGACTAATTATATCATAAGTAAAATTTTTCCTTTTATATATTAACTTTTATTTCGAAAATGTTTCTTCAGACATTTTGCAGTCTCATGTTAAAAACTTCACACTATATATATTTAAAAACTCACCCCTACACACACACACACACACACACACACACACACACATATATATATATATATATATATATATATATATATATATATATATATATATATATATATTATTCCTAAGTTTTGACTTTCTGAGGGTATTTTTTCTTTTGATTCTCAGTCTCTGGAATGGTTACCTATCAGACGAAAGTAATCCATGAACAACAAAAGTTGAATGGAATAATATTAAATCGTGCCTCACCGACCTCAACCGAAGTTATAAATGCATTTACAGTTTAACATACATAACATGAGGCAAAGGTACGAGGCGCATCCAGAAAGTAAGTTTTCCACGCGTCCTATAGCTAGGAAACCGTATGTTGCGCGAAGCGACTGCTTGTACGTGAGAGAGTAAGGTCCTAACATAGCGCATGCGCCAGTAAAACTTCCCTAATTCTCTCAGTAGCAGTGATTGAAGATTCCAGCTCCCACCGCGTGTGAAGCGCGAGCAGTGATAAAGTTTTTGAATGCACAGGGCATAGCACCGATTGAAATCCATCGTCAGTTGTATCATTGCAAAAATGTCAATGCTGACCCTGTGCGCCATGCTTTGTGTTCTAGGGTCAGTTGCTTCAACACAAAAATTCTTGATTAACAGGCACTCCGCGACTATGGTGTCCAATAAGGAGCCGAAAAGCTGCAGGAACTGCTTGCTCATGCCGTTAGGCCCATGGACCTGGCACAGCTAACGATGGATTTCGATTGGTGCTATACCCTGTGCATTCAAAAATTTTATCACTGCTCGCACTTCACACGCGGCGGGAGTTGGAATAGGAAAGTCCATCTTCAACCACTGCCACGACGCTACTGAGAGAATTAGGGAAGTTCCACTAGTGCATGTGCCATGCTAGGACCTTACTCTCTCACGTACAAGTAGTCGCTTCGCGCAACATACCGTTTCCTAGCTATGAGACGCGTGGGAAACTTAGTTTCTGGATGCGCCTCGTACCTTGTAAATTTGGAAAGACAATTGTAAGTTAATAAAGAAATACTATGAAGGAATAACTATAAATGATTGAGATACGTTAGAAATAACGACAAATATATGTTTGTGATGACAAAGCTACTCGAAAACGTAATGCACATGACTCCTTTCTATTAAACGAAATGACTCTGAATCCAAAATAGTGAACTGCAAGATGGTAACCATGACCAAACTATACAGAAATAGATTCGGTTTTATCTACATTACCTCTAGAAAAGATATGGTATTACTCTCTCTAAGAGTTCCGAACTTAGAAGTTACATTTGCTTCATATTGTGCATAGTAAATGCATTCAAAACTTGAGTTCGCTTGAGGTACCATTTAGTACTATTCAATTGAGCTATTTTTTCCTGAGTTACTTAGGTCTGAAACGGAACAATGTTAGGCGGTGAAATTAGAAAAAAAAGAAGCATTGGAATTCGAAATCTAAGAGCCACAGTAGTGCAGAAAAATCATTTACCATAGGCCAACTTTGTTATAAATGGAGACACGGAAAAAAATGTAAGAAGAGTAAAGTTGCTGTTAACATTAAGTTTTCAATCTAAAGTGTTGGAATTTTTCAAATCAGACGAGCATTTTTGGCTTTATGTTTGTAGTCTCTCCAACGGTAATTGAGAAAGGAACGTTGGCGATCATAGTGTTACAATAAAAGCATTACTTCACACAATAATATAACGGAAAAGAAGCATACATAATGGCGCAGGGAAGAAACAAGAACACTAGAAACCTCGGTTGGAATCGGTAGCAGCATGAGTGCAGCGATGGGTGGGGAAGTAATTCGTAACAAGTTGAAAATTGTTCCTGAAAAAAGTATCGATGATGTGAAACACAATACAGTTATTTCTACTTATTACTGCAACTGTTACCTCCTCTTGCTACGTACTACTACTAACAGCATTACTTTAACTAATACTAACATTAAGTCTCGTATTCCTACTACTGATATTACTATCTTGTACTGGAATGCCGCCAGGCAAGAAATAACTTAATGACATTCAAAGTACGTATTTCTGTAACTTTTATCTGTGAATCGTAAAAACTCTTCCCGCCATTTGTTTATGTTCTTTTTATTTGCGGTCTCTTCAAGACAATATTATTACTGTTCTGTCTGCCTCTCATACCTCTCCTATCTCTCATACCTGCACTTTTTTGAGAACGGTGATAAATACTAACATCATGTTTCCAACACTCCACTCCGCATCAAAAAGTATACTTATTAGCCGAATTTTAGACTGCTGAACCGAAGTGTTCATTTCTGGTCAAGGATCAAAAATGAAATCATTTAACAATTTCTATAAGGACGGCCTGAGTTTGCATCCGATACAAATTCAAACTATTAGCTTGTCGTGTCTTTACTATTGCAACACTCTTAAGAATAAACATATTGTCTGCACTGGCCTCAATGTCCAAGGCAGCAGAGCAAATAAATAAGACAACGAAACCTACAGTTCTGACCTCTATGTCTTTTATGAACAGATTACCACGCTGGTTACAGGTAGAATATTAAGAAAGAAGAAATTACACTGAAACGGATATAAGTACACAGAACAACTCTATCATCAACAGAAAATGAAACATATATTCAAGTTCTATATATCCTATAAATAGGTATATAATCTGAACTCAGAGAAATAACTCATTTCGTTTAGTACGCGAATTTACTGAAATTAAAGTTTGAAACTCTTACTCTATGACTATAGTATTATGAAACAAGTGACAGTGATTGACTCATCATTGAACAGGTCATACTACTACGCACAGAAACATAATATTCAGATAGAACACTCCCTTTATAACTAAAAGAAGGAATAAAAAGGATTGTTTTCAAATACGTATCCTAAGAAGGGTAAAGTGAAGTTAAATTTCTGCCAAGACTTAATTATTTCATGAATCCCTTAAGTTAAAGAGAGGAAACTCGGCACATAAACTCGTAATTTAAAATTTAAAAATACGTGTTTCATTGTGTTCAAACATTCCATTCCTAAGAGAGGAGATTTCCATAGTATTCAAGTTTCCCTTTAGTTATTCTGTCAATGTGAGGATTCGCTTAAGCTGAAGCTGTGAAATTCAGTATAGTTCAAATTTGGTATTTTATCACATAATTAAAAGAAACGGAATATATGTTTCAATGTTTACGAATATTCTACTTTTAAGTGGAAAAGAGAGAAGTTTGTATAGTATTCAAATTTATTTTTGTTTATTCGAAACTACCCAATGTGGCTATTTGTTTAAGTTAGAGATGTGCAATTCGAAGCACAATCTCTACATTAAAAATAACTTAAACAAGTATTTCAGCGCTCTCCAACACTCTTCTTCTAATAGCGAAACAAAGGCGATGGTTTTGTACGTATTTACTAAATGTTATACGATTTGAAACTGTAATTGTGTAACTCATGTGCAAAGATCAAGAACTTCTAGCTTGTTCTATGTATATATACAACTTCACATATTAATTCCAATTAATAAAATTCAGATATTAATTTCAATTTGCATCTATAAATTGAAATTAGCGATAGAGTTATTTCAATGCAGTTCTGTGAACTTAGTACATGTTTTATCAAGGCCATAAACTTTTTGGGACAACTCGTTCACGAGATCATTGTTCACTGCTAGCCAAAGAAAAAGAACCAGGAGTGCAAACGAAAGTGGTCACCATTATTGTCTGCAGTGCTGCCTTTTCGATTGGAAGGTTGTATGTTCATTGGGTTCCAAACTGTTACATGAACTAGTATCCAATCCTTCTTGTGGTGCCTTCTAACTTTGGTAGTTGCCCGATTTGTTGTGCATTATATTTTATCGAACACACTCCCTGTATTCAATTAATATTATCCTAGAATTCTGAACTCTGAAACATACAGACAAGGTGACGACCCTTTAATTTTGTTTACAATTTAGTATATTTTTATTCAATATTACCATAATATGATTTTAAACTTTTACGCAAACATGGAATTGGCCTAGCTAGCGTTCTATAGATTAGTAGCTGATGTGCAGAGAAAGAATATACTATTTTGTATGGATAAACTATGTTAAGACTTATTGTTTTCCAGTGAATTGTGTGAGGCGACTATATCTTAATAAAGCATAATTCTAAATAACGATAGCTTGTGTATGTTGAAGAATATAGAAAACTTTACAAGGGTATTTCTTAAATTTGAACTTAGATTTCGAATTTTCTAAGGAAATGAAGATTACTTACTCTTTTTTTCCAGCTTTAGTTTATTTTGGACGTAAAATATAGTTTTTTTTATTAAAACAAACTTTAATTAGCATCTATTTCTCTTCACAATCAATATTTTTGCAATAGAAGTGCATTGTAGTGACTAGAGATAAAAATTTAATTTGGCCAAAGAAGATGCAGATTTCTTACATTTAATTCCACATACGGTTAAGGATATAGGAGTTATAGAATTCACCGTACAGTGGTTAACTAGATTTTTTTTAAAGAACACTCTTCATGTTGCTTTGCTATTTTTACCACTTCCTAAACTTGAGAATAACAAAATGTAACGATTTTTTCCAGTTAAAAGTCCCACGGTTATGCCCTTTAGGCTAAGGGAGAAGAAAGGCAAGTGAATGATGATGGAGGAATTGATAAAATAAGAATGTGGGAGGAAAAGAGGTGCCCCGAGATAATCTACGGACACGACATTGTCCACCACAAACTTACTTGGCCCAAGCCCCAGATGTAAGGGTTCTACCACTGAGCCACCGTATCCCCTTGAGAATAACAGAACAATTTAGTCAATTTGTTACTTAGACTTGAATCTTCACTTCCCTTATAAGGAAGGCACGGTGACACCACAAGAGCCACTCAGAGTGAAGTGGGATTTAACCAAAGACTCCACGCACCATAGATGTGGACTTTCGTGCTGAGTCATTCCGATCTCATTCTTTTTCTAAAGCGTTTTGTTTGATTTCCAAGAAATTGAACGCAAGATATTGCAAAATTTAGCTTTAACTTATGGGTCACTGGTTATAGGTTGAACAAACATAGAAGACGGGAGTAGGCTCTGTCACGTAAAACTATATAATTTTGCTGTATGATATATAATGACACCCTTGAGGCTGCTTATCAACATGCAAAGCAAAAGAGTTTTCGAAGTTTGTTATAGTGGGTGTTGCCCTCCTACAATTCTACAGTCATTTATCACCTAAGTTCTCATGACAAAGAGTTGTGATGCACGTAGAAAATAAACGTTTTGTATTCATGAGTCCAAGATTCAGCAACAAACTCTGAATGGCTTGGCGTAGCCATTTTTCCGTGACAAATAACTGAGCGAAACTGAATGCAATATTACCTGTTTGCTCATCCATGTTACGTTGCCATAGTTCGTTTATTTCTTTTAGCGTGAAAATGGAAATGGGATTAGGTAGGATATCTTACGAAAACGAGATATGCAATCAGTTGTCAAGTTTGTTAATTTATCACATAAATTCAGCTAAATCTTTATTTATACTTCGGATCACAATAATATCTATATTATGTCCGAAAGTGCACAGAGAATTTACATACAGTGTACGAAATGTCTCTTCAAATATAGAACAACGTCATATTTCTTTTTAGTGCCCATATTTTCATCCGAAAACTGCAAATTTTGTTCTTCTGGAGCTCAAGATACACTAAATCATTATCATAATAGGTATTATCCCTTTATTGGTAGGTCACTTGCCGCACCTGAGATGCTTCCATGCTCCATGGTCTTCTGTTAACCTCTTCGTCTTTACGGACGATTTTTCTGTTTTGATATTCATTAATGTTAGTCTTCTTCGCCCCTCCCTCTCTTTCCTCCACCATACCCTCTAGCACTTACCTCATGATAGAGTTCCTTCTTAGCCAATGCCCCAACCAGCTTTTCTATCTTTTCTTAATAATATCTGAAATTATTCTTTTCTTCCCCACCATTCCTAAAACTTTCTCATTTGTTTCTCGCTTGACCCAGCTAATTCTCTCCGTTCTTCTCTACACTGAGATTTCAAAAACTTCGACTCGCTTATCATTTTTCCGAAATGTCCATCTTTCTGATACATACAGTACAATACTCCACACGAAGCATTTTATGAGCGTTTTTCTCAACTCTTTATTCAAGGTCCCACAAAATAATATTTTCTTCCTCCTAAAGCCTTCTTTCTCATTCCTATCCTTGCTTTTATTTCATTATCACTCATCATCAAAAACTAATCATTTGTTGTATTTTCTCCCTCCTACTTCTATATTTGACACCAACGCTTCGTTTCAATCATCATGGCTTTTGTCTTTCTGACATTTATTTTCATTCTATATTCTTCACAGCCCTTCCTCAAGCTTTCTAACGTATTATTGAATATTCTTCAGATTCCACAACAAGTGTCATATATCTGAAAACTATATACACCTAATTATTCTACCTCCTATTAAAATGTCGTCTTCATTTTGTAGGCTCTTTTTCACTATCTCTTCTAGATAGATACTAAATATTGTTGGCGACAGACAGTGAAAATACTAAAGTATATTCATATAGTCCATAAGTGAATTTCACTTTCAATAATACGTAGATGTTATGTTACTGATTTTTGAACTAATAAAGATAACGATAGCGAAACAATATAAAGTTTGAAGTGTTTGCTGTTACTAACAGTTCGAGGATGCTTAAAAATGTACCACTATGTTGGAAAAATCCAAATTGCGTCCTTTCTCTTGAATATTGTCTATTTCAACTTGTGAACAGATCACTTGATATAATAAGCCTAACACAAAAGCCATCAAGAATTTTTTGTTCTAGGGAATGTTATATAATATATGGATATAATAATTACTTGAACTTGCGATTATCTATGTGCAGTATAGTAAAAAAAATAGTATTGCAATACGTGTCAATACGAAACTAATGTAAAATTTATACATTCCCTTATCAGCAAAGTACTTAGAGATCACTGATATACCAGTGAAAGTGACTTTTTTTGTTCACATAGCAAGTAACAACATAGCTTCTTTCAAACATTAAAATCCTGAAGCAATTCAAATGATTTTTGCATTGGAAATACTGCACCCTTTTCTTGCATACCTTTATTTATCATACTTATAAAAACATTGCATCTTTTTTACAGATTTGCATTAATTTAAACAGGAAGGAAGTGAGATTTTATGACAGAAAAGTTTCAAGCATCGGAATAAAAGTATTCTTTCTGCTGCTTCCTGAAATAACTACACTAGTGGGCATTTACTGTACACCATCACGTTGAGGCGCAGTTATTGAATAAACATTATAATATATTAGTCCTTAAGATAAATATTTTATTTTGCCTCTCAATGATTAAATTCCATACTAATAGCAGGCATATTTTTAAGTACAAAACAGTAGTAAATAATACGGTAACTTTACAACTTAAATTGATAATGTACGGTTGGCGCGATTGAAATGTTTGAGGGCGTGTGATAGTTTCAAGGTTAAAAAAAACTGAGAACTACCTACAATTTCAGGTTAGTCAAAGTACTCTCCGCTTGCTGTCATGCATTGCTCAGCTTACGATCTGATTCCATGATTGAAGAAGTCTGCAATATGAGATGCGAAGTCCTCAACTGCACATTAAACCGACCAGTCACCAGATAAATCTTTCAGTGTCAAGAAGTAATATAGATGCCAGAAGATGTGGTATTCAGTGGGAGTGACAGTAGGAGAATAAGATGAGTAGGAAATGGTTTCATCCTGCACTTCGAGATGGGTATGCACCATTACTTGAGGAATATGCAGGCGATCGACACGTAGATACCATATCTGTTGATCACTGCACAATGTTTGCAATAAATTTGCAGCTCATTTAATGGAACCAGGGCTATAACGATTCACAACTATCATTCCGGGATAGATCGGCACACCAAAGAACATTTCTTTTTGTTGGTGGAACGGTGGACCTGGTCGTCCATCATATTCTAACTATTACCATGACCGCTTACGATTGCCGTAGATCAACTTTGTCACAGTTTGATGCAGGAAATTTTCCTGGTTATTACATACAGTAAGAGAACTTCATATCCCCAAACAGAGAGCTTTATTTACTAGCGATATCTCAAATGGCACCTATGAGTCGAACTTTTTCACCTTATTGATTGCGCAACACCCATGAATAAAAATGGTGTGGTGTATGCCTAAATACTGCCGATCTATAAATAATATTCCGAGGTTTCACTTCCACAGTATTTTTGAATATTTCACCAGAACATACTGTTGCTTCGTGGGCGCGAAGATAATTTTTCAGTATCATTTCACCAGAAAGAAATTTCACAAACTAACAACTGAAGGTACGTTCATTCACCTCTCTTGAACTAAATGCACTGTTTATATTTTACGCGGTTAGATGCATACAATGTGCAAGATTGAAATCAGAAAGGAAAATTTTGGTAAGTTTAGAAGAAATTATGAAAGTAATATGAAACAAAGTCCTTGCAAAGAAGATAATATACTAATCCATCCTAGATGGTTTGAAGCTTGAAAGAATCCAATAAAGCTCATTCTTGCTTGCTTCATTACGCTTCTACTTTATTAAGTCATATATTGATAACTTTATAGTTAATGTTATTTATTAATTCGTTCATAGATTATATATAAACATTTTGAATGATAATTTATTTCAATTTCATCCAGATTAATCTGATGATATGTTTAAAAATAAAATATTTGATATAAAAGGAACGAAACACAGTACTTTTCCCATTAATTGACATTGTGTATTGGATTAAATAAATACCATTCCACTATTACAGAAAGACATTCAATTTATTATCTTTTCACGCATAAAACTATTACACATTTTCCAGTGAATACTTCACTCCGCATTTTGTATTCAGTAATAATATGATAATTATATCATCAAATGTTTGATTGTGGAAACGAGAGTTTGGAATTACCTATAATATCTACAAGCTCATTCTCATTGATGCTATAGCACTTCCAGCTGCTCTAGTTGCTAGTACTTGCACATTTGGTATCCATGGTCCCAGATTTGATTCCCCTTCGGGGAGCAGTGAACGCACAAGGGTGGATCGGATTTCCTCTTAAACTGTAGGAGTATGGTTCATTTAACTTTCATTGTAAAGAGAACGCTAAACTTTTTAAAAAATAACTTAATTATTTTATCAAAAATATCAAATTATTTAGAATATATTTTAACTATAAATTGTTAATGTCAAATAATACTCCCTTCATTTCAAAAATATATAGCTTTTATCTTTTAGAATTATTAGTTACTTGAAAGCTATTCCAGGGAGATTGCTTACTTGTAACAAATTTGAGTGGGTAGATATAAACTAACGGATGAAAATAGTTTCCACACTAAATAAATATGTCATGTACTATTTGTCTTCCTTCTCTGGAAAGACCCGTTCACCGTCACGTTGTTCATGTGACCAAAATAGAAACAACAATACTATGAGGAAAGTCGAGTTATCATATCTTGCAAAATTCATCTCTGCGACTCTAGAAACAGCGTGGCAACCGAGGCTTAGAAGGAACCAAGAAGCAGCAAGCTCAAAGTACGTGTATGAGAAAGAGAAAAGGATGAGATAGATATATTTCCTCCATGCACCCACCAAGAATACAAAAGAAGTAGGGCAAGATACTTGATGAATGTTGTAAGACGTCGGTTTCCATAGCAAATGTTCCTAACAACTAGAATCTTTTGAAACTTGCAATATGGGAAGTTTGAATACCTTTAGGTAACAAGTTTCTTTTAAATATACACATGTTATTAGAAGGATATTGGGTCAATAGAGCTCCTTAATTCAACACATTTCTACTGTACGTAAAACCTGTAAAATAAAATTAAGCAAGGCATACCTGCCTTACCTTTTGAGGGCAACGTAATAATCATTTTATTAACAGGAAGATTTTCATAATAGACAAATATGAACTGGGAGAAATTTAGTATTTCATACTGAAAATTACATGTGGTAATCGGAAAAAAGAATTTCTGCATCTAGAACATAATACAGATTCAAGATATAGAAATCAATAAAATATAAACATGCCTTTGTTTACTATATATATACTTCAATTACTATAGTGATACTTCCATTACTATATTGAAGAAATACATTATACCAGCAGATTCCACTTGCCTTTTCATATGCAAAATCAAATGGTAGAACTATGTTTTCTATTAGAAATTATTTATTTTATAATTTACAGTATTCTCAAAATTTTAAACTTTTGTAAATAATTCTACCATGTTACATGTTTCAAAATTATTAAATTAGTAGTATTTTGAATCTACATAGTAAATACTATTTACTATACTTCAATGCTGTATAACGAAGTTTTGATTTCAATGAACTATATATGGATAAAAGCAGTAATGGAATGCTACATTTTTTTTGTTGGTATACGCTGACCATTTTCAAAACTTTTGCGTATGCCCACCCGCTTATGCTCTCGTTTTTCCCTAAATTTAAGGTAGTGTAAACGCTGGGCTAAAAAAGTACTTGGCGGGTATACGCTGTATATTCCCGTATACTGTACTTCGATTTACATTCTTAGGGGTGGAAATATTATTAACACAAGATCCAAAAATAAGGAAAATTTGAAGTGTTTAGGAAAACGAATTTCCACCTGTGCTCACGGAAGATTTGTGACATATTGTGACTGTGGATTATCCTTTCTCAATATTAACCCAATTTTAAAACGCTGCCCACTATTGTGAATAAAAAATATATGGTAGAGTACAGCAATTCACAATGATACGCAATTTTTTCAATGACCACATCATACCACAGACCGAGAGGATAGATCTTTTGAATGTATGATTATAGCAACCGGACAGTCATATGCTGAACATTTCCATAATGACCATTATGTCACAAACAGTTCGCTGTCTTCTAACGGGGCGAGGCGGGGCACCTATGCAAGGCGATCACTTCTGCAGCTGCTTTTGACTAAACAGTATAGCCGTGTGTGGTTTTAACGATACCACAACTTCGCACAGAGAGAACCAAATTGCTTCTTCTTGGATATACCACACTTCTGTCGGCAAGATCATAATGACCACATTCGAATCTGTATGTACCATGGCAACAAGATGGGCGACTACTGAATTTTTTATTGCATCTTTCGGCAGGCACCAGGCGTTACATTATGGTGTGTGATTGGATTTAGTGCTTTCTTCTGCATTAGATGGGGTATTTGAGCATTCAGTTATGTATCAATGAGGCGTTGTACCCTCTACCAGTTGTTTTACTGGAAATTCTTCATGGTAGGGTTCTCTAGTAACTATATTGTAAGCGTACTCATCTTCGGAGCAGGGAATCCGGGTTAGATTCTCGAAAGAAGCTCATGTGGTTTGGATTCTATGTAAGCCTACTTCTCACACAAGCCTACTTCTCATGCTGCTGAAAGGGATGCTAAGCTTTAATACAATCTATAAGGCCATACATGGAACTACTTTCAATAAATTAACAAAACACTTCATGTGGCATTTAATCCTGATGAACACGACGTTTCACTTCTTAATTTGGCCGACGAGTTCATCTAATCTCTTGCCGAATAACTATGTGTAGTTTGTGATTGCACGTAACTCCTCACACCAAAAACCACTGGTAGCTACAGTTTATAAAATTCGGTAGTGTGCCGCAGACGCCATATCCCGAGAGGACATTTTAAGTCTCACCCTCTTTGTGCCTTGTTGTGTTATAGCCGTACTGAAGTCTAACACTACTAAGCTCTGATCATTCTGCTAGACTTTCGTGGCAATATAACATCGTCTAGAGCGCAAATATAATTATTTTGGGCTTGGACCTTAAATTGTTTGCCTGCAACATTTGATGCTGCTACCCCTTTTTCTTCTTGGTTGGATTTTTAGCTAATGCCTAACAGTGACAGTGTTTGCCCCAAACGTAAGCTTGCCTAATCTGTAATGTAAAGTAAAAATCTCACTTTAGATTTCTGTGTTTTAATAAAAAAATATAAGTTAAATTTTTGAAAGTGATTTCTGAAACCTTTTCAGTGTCTACACTTTGTCATTCGCTTGCTTAATTTGCAATTATATATTTTTGTAACTTATACCAAAGTCTTATAGTTCGTTTCGATTAGACTTAATAAGCTCAGATTCCATTGAACTGGGCTTTTGAGAAATAGGCATCTTCTAGATAGTCATTTGTCAATTTGAGAATATACATAAGTTGTATAACATACAACATTTAGGAAGGCAACTTTTAATGTAATTAAAATTAAAAAGATGAATATCCCGATCTTTCACCTTCTCAATGCTTCTTTGTATGAAGTTACTATTGATGTGTGTATATTGTTCTTAAATTTTAAATGGATACACACACACACACACACACATATATATATATATATATATATATATATATATATATATATATATATATATATATCCAACAAAATAGGAAAGAAGTAAAAATATTAGATTTGAAAAATTAATTGATTGCAGCAGGAAATGAAGGCAGCTCTTGTCTTTGGTAGAAATTTGAGACACTCCCTTATTTTGTCTTGGTGATGTTACGTTTGGAAGACTTCCAGGTACCTGTATGTAAATCTATATTTCGATATCGTCTCCTGAGTCTCAGCCCCATCTCCGAAAGAGACTTTCAATGTATAATGTTGAGATAAAGAAAAGAAAACATGCAACAGGAACCAAAAGAGAATTCTGTAGAAACAAGGAAAGAAAAACGAAACAGGAAAAGAGGAATCTATCTTTGCAAGGAATATAGATTTTCTTGAAAATCAAACACGCAGGGTGCTACGTTCATATATTGCTGCTGAAGTATTCAGAATATTCTCTCTAAAGAAAAGTATATATTACAGAGAGAAGTTTCTGCATAGAAGTGTTCATATTAATAATATCGAATTACAAAATAAGCTTCGTTCCATATCCTTTCTTTTTGAATTGCATTCTTTGCTATGTTCATACCTTAACTAAAAATCTTTTATCAGATTTCTCTCAATAAACTGTAGAATATCAAGAAACGTGTGAAAACATGATTATTATCATGTTTTTTGCGGTCAAAGACAAATAATAATATACTGTTAATTAGAACGGAAATAATACTCTATAAATGCAGATGTAATAGATGATTGCAATCAATAGTAAAACAAATCTACAGTTTAGTCATATTTTAATAAATTTTCTTTTTCGTTGCAGAATTTCGTTTGTTTCCTTTCCTACTAAAATCTTTCTACACTATGATTTACGTGAGGAGAAGAAACAAATTTGTACTTAAAATGATTTTGTTTTGTGGAGTGAAATCAAGAAATGAAATACTAAGTCTAGAAATGCATTATCTACTTTTAAGTCGCTAACATAATCCGTTATACTCAATAGCATACAATTCTTTTATAGCGTAGGCCCATTTCTTCATTTTAACAACAAAAATACTCTTTCTGTGCATTTATAAAAGCATTAATTATATTTTCTACTCTTATCATTTTTTAACATTCTGTTATAAAATATTTTCACACGATTAGTTCTTGAAATTTATCTTGTTTTCAGAATATGAAATGTAATTTACAAAGATTCCTGTTGTGTTATGCTTCGCGCGCCGCCTGCAGAATATTTTCTCTTGCATAACGGAATTGTCCATATAGTTAGTAAAGAATAATATTAATAGCCAAGTTTATTATGCAAATAGAAACATATAAGTAACAATTTAATATTTTATCGTCAACCGACTTGCATTGGTGTGCAATTTCATTACTGTAAGAAGCCGAAAAACGACTTAAATTACGGATGGAAATTTTTTGGACAGAGTTGAAATATTATAAGTTAAGGAAAAGTATCTTGTAAGATAACACCCGCTTCAGTATTTCCGATAGTCCTATTCATAACTTGAGAAATTTTCTTTTATATTAAAATCTCCGATTCCTTATTTAGAAAATGCTCAATATGAGGTTTTGTCTTAGGGGGTCTCCTAATTTAAAATAAGCTTCTACGTCTTTCAATGTTAATTCCACATCAATAATTCGTATTATTATATCGGATCATCTAAAACGTATTTACTCTTTGAGCACGAGATGCAGTTATTGTCCCAAACCTCGAGGTATGTGCGTCACAGCGGATCAGAAATACAACATTTGACAGCTGAAGTTAGTATATGTGCGCAAAGAATTGGGCTTCCTATAGTCAGCCGCTGGCATTGCACTTTGAAGATGAGTAGACTTTTCACAAAACGGTTCTCATTTTTCAACTTAAGTTCGAAAAAGACGCAAATGCTCTGCAGGCCTACTACGGCATTGGTGGTGTTTATGGACGAGAGGTGTCATCAATAGTAACAGGCGAAAGATGGTTCAGAAGATTTTGTTCTCGAAATTACTATGTACAAGATGCTCTTTGCAGTGGACGACCAATCACAACAACAGTGAAGACATTATCTTAAAAGTTGAACAAGAATAAGATGTAAGCAGTCATGATATTGCCAATGACCTCAACATCCATTAGTAAACCGTGTCAAAACATTTGGAGAGAGATTGCTACAAGAAGAAACTCCTTATTTGAGTGCCATATGATCTGATGCAAAAAGCATTTACTGGATCGAATTTCTCCGGATCTTTGAATCTCTACAAAAACACTATAAACTCGAGTCATTTCTGAAACTGTTAATCACATGTAATGAAAAGTGGATAATCTACGACAACAATGTGTGAAAGAAAGAACCGTGGTCGAAGCGAGGAGAAGCTCCATAGAGTGCGGCAAAACCCACAATGACGCCCAGGAAGATGACGCTCTGCGTTTGGCGAGATCGGATGGGCATCATGCGATACAAACTGCTGCTGCTAGACAGAACGATAGGTTATTATCCGTAGTTTGACAATTATAGCGAGTGTACCTAGCAATTCAAAATGAACTTCCGGAATGGTCAACAGAAAAAGCGTCGTACACAACCTTACAACGTGAGATTGTTATCTTTAGTGACCCGCCAGAAATTGAGAGAACTTGTCTCGAAGATTTTATTGTATCCGCCATATACCTTGGACATGGCACTGTAAGATTATCATTTGTTTCGGTCTCGACAGAACCCCCCTGAGTGGTGTTTCTTTTAAACGAGGGTTATGAAAACCACGTGTTACTCCCTGTTGACCAGTTGCAACTGAAGTTCAAAAGCGACGTCATTATGGTGTTGACGGAAAAATGGCAGACGAAAGAACAAAATTATGCATATGTTGTTTAAGAAAATGATTTTCAAACCGCAATAAATGTCTTCTCAATGCTGGCCTTCAAAGGCTCAAAAACCTTTAGACAATCTGATAAAAAAAAAGAGTAAAAATGAACCAGTGAACGATCAATGACAGATCGTATTACTATACTTAGTAACGTGAAATATATTTTTAAAAAATCCTTTTTTCACAAGAGCAAGAGACAAGACAGTTTTTTCTTTCAAATGTAAATAAAAAGTGGTATATTTCTATAATACTCTTCAGAAAATAGTCCAATTGGTAGACCTCCTTAATTTGGAGGTCAAAATTTGGCATTTAAGTTGGTAATTAAAATTACTTTCAATAAAAATAATTCCACTCCCAAAATGAAGAAGAAGAGCAATTTTTGTAACATTGGCTTTAGGTTTCTTAATACAGAAAATACGGACCGTGTATATTCGCTAGAAATAACCATGTACACTGACATTTAATTAGTAATACATACTAGAGATCAAATTATCTTCCATTAACTAATGGTGACAAAAGCCTTGTATACACTCATTCTTGCCTATAATGGATATAACTTTATTGCTTGGAAAAAGGAAATATACAGACATTTTCACCCGAATACAAGACATAATATTTTAAATTTTATTGTATTTTTGATCATATTTTTAGGTTCCCAACTTATGCGCGTACGAGTTCAAAATTCAACTTCAGCTTCGGATTATCTTTAGACTTCAACCTTCCTTTCAAAGTTTTATAACTGCAATTAAGTCTCAAACGATTTCAAAAGGCTACTTAAGATTTATCAACTATAATATAAAATCTCACAGTTGTTTCGAAAATTTCATTCAGTATTGAGTCATGAAATTTTTTTGAAAGAAACACTGACGAGCAAGAAAAATGTTACTGGTGTTTAAGTAACGGAAGATAAAATGGAAGATAAAATTTGTAAATTCTTATTAGAAAATTATAATAAATGTAAAATTTGTATCAGATTTTCTATCTTCTATTTTGTGAGTCAGTATTTTAATTGAAAACCAAATTTCTTCATCCCGTTGTCTAGAAGTTAGATTCATTTTTTTTTACAATACACTAAATATTGTATGCCACATAATTACACCGGAAATGTCACACAATTATACGGGAAAATGAATTGTACGATGAATGTATTGAGATATGCATTAGATCTCGCCTAACAACTATACTTAACGTGGAATTCAATCAGGTCAACATTGCATAAATTGCTGCAATTGTATGCTTGTATTCTTTCAGAAAAGAAGGAAATATTTTCCATAAACTTTATCATAATCACACACTAACTTATAAGTTGCAACTTATATGTTATTGCTTAAGGAGAAGCAATATATTAAACATTACGTTTATGTAAGAAAGACCTTACTAACGGGAAGAAGATTATGATATATTTTGTATTATGGAACCACTGGTTTCATAATTTGTACTGTATGTTGGCAAATTTTAAGAAGACAATCTCAAGTTTATAACAGTTTATAGGATTTTTTTCTGTGCTGCTGATTTAATGAGTAATGTTGAACTGTATCAATTGTATAAGGATTGTAAATTGTAAACATGAGTATGCTTAGGAGTCGTCAGAGGAAATGCTGTAAAATGATGATGGATTGCCGGTTCACTCGGGGCATTCAAAATGTTGTTTACTTTCAACAGTATGGAATATTTTCACTTTGTTCTTTACTCAAACGTTATCTAGATTAACAATGAGTAGGAGGTATATTAGTTAGATAGAACTTATTTCCTGGTCATGAAGGTCTCCAGATTTATTTTACTAAGACTTCTGGTTGAGAAAAGATGTTAGAAGGAAAATGCATACTAAATGTCTTTTAAGAGAAAAGTTGAAAGACTAACTTCCGCCTGAAAATGATGATCACTAACATACAATTTTGATACTCCGGAACCGAATACAGTATTGTTTACACATCTAGATAACATTTTAATACGTGTAATTTAAATATATGTATGTTATCTCAAAATATGGAACCGATGAAACGTTTTAGAAATTACTTCAATTGATACCACTCTCCACTTAAAAGCCATGTCATTTCAAAACCAACGAGACTATAAAAATATTCCCGTATTTATGGTCAAGATGTGATTATTGGCAAGATTAACCGATTAATAGAAAATATAGTACAAATAAATAAATAAACAAGTATTATTATTAGTAGTAGTGTATTAAAGTACCAAAATTAAACGTTGTACTTCTTATAATAGCGTGATAAAAATATAAGTATTTTTAACTGAAGAATAATAATTAGTTCTAGGTTGTAAAAGGAAGTGGTAAAAAGTGTCAAACTGTAGAAAGTGTGGTTTGATATTTGTGAAAGTAGAATGTGTGGGTATATCCTGCAAACCTTGACGTTTTTCCATGTTTTTATAACACTGATAAAATTATGTCGGAACTTCTGTTGGATTAGACTGGGATTGAACGCATCAGTTCGTTGACGTATTTTTACATGTAGAGAGACACAACTTTGCTCTTTGCCCAGTCAGCTGGATGCTGAGAGCAAACGAAAAACCACTTCCACTATCTCTAACCATCATCCCCAACTGGTCTCTCTTTCTCTGACTCCTCTCTCATTCTTTTTCTGTTTTTCTTTTTTCTAAAAATATGCACGACATCTTGTTTGATAAAACTGCGTGGGCGTGATGGTACTAGTTCCCCATCTCAATTTAAAAAGGGCAATATTAGAGCTCGGTTTACTTTTTTTAATCATGACCTCATCAGAGAAAAATATAATTAAAAAATAAAACATTATGACTTTTGGTGCGAGATTTCATTAAATTGGTTTCACTAACAAACTCGCTTCCACTCCAAATGCAAACACAGTTTACTATAACAGAGTTCTGTGAGTTTAGCCATCACTCACAAGAGCTTGGCTGCTTTCCTAATCTGTAACTATATTTGGACAATTTTGTTTTCGGTTTTGCGCGAGAAATACATACGTAATTTTGAATCTACTTTTTAAAATATCGTTTTTTTTTTAATACTTACTTTCAAACTGGTGCAAAGTTTAAATACAAGTACAGTAAATCTCACTTCATATATCTCTCTTTTGGCGAACAAATCAGTTTACTAATAAAGTTTGTAGAAAAAGAAAATTCCCTAGGCTGTCAACTAATATACGAACACATACACGCGCTCAAAGGTACTTTCATGCATTCCCAACAAACATCATTTGTCCGAAAGCTGTATTCAAAAACTTTACTTTTGATTCATTCTGAAGCTTTTGTGTCATTGTAGACCTCTTGATGGCTAATTAAGGTTAATTAAATATAATAATTTCATTCTACATTCTTTATCACAAAAAACACTAAAAATATATAAAAAATGATACCATGTTTCAGTGACTATATAGCTAGCGAACGCTTATCTCCAAGGGACCTAAGTTCGATTCTCAGCGAAAGCTCATGTGGTTAGGATCCGACATTAACTTGTAGGTCCACGTCTCATATACATCTTTGTTGCAAGGAACCCAACCATCCAATAATTTTCAATCATAGAAATAATGTTGGGACACTGGATTAATTGTATAGCAGTTTAGCGTCCCTCAAACACCGAGACTAAGCCTGTGTAGGATGTAGGGCAACGGTTTGACAGAGATCCGAACTACATGAGTCGAATTTGTCTCTCCCGCGAATACACGTATGACAAGTATATAATGACGAGGAAGCTCAATTTCGCTTTTTGAACATTTCAGTACGCAAACTGCATCACTGAACTGATTAAATTTGTGATCCAGGAGTTCACTGATTTAAAATAAATTATTGTATTACAAAGAGTGTTGTTTTCCTGAAATTTAAATAAGATATCTTGTAAATTATCACTAGTATGTTAGTGGAGACTAAGGAATATTTTTATTTATATTATTTATATCGTAGTGGAAAAAAGTTTAAACATTAACTTATAGTACAATAGGATTTGAAATATTTAATTTATATTTTCTGAATTGTAATGGTTTTAAAGTTATCATAATTATTTTAACATAGTAAAGAGAATGCTAAGTACTTTTAATGCTAATGAATTTTAATTTAATTAAAACATTTTATTATACGTGTATGTTATGTTTTTACTTTCAGGATTGATTTTTAGTATTTAAACAGTTACTTTTTAAGGGGGAAGTTCAACAAGTTTTGCACAGTAGGTATAACATTTTTATTACTTGTAATATTATGATGAAATTTTAGATGAACATACTTTGATCGTTTGGCTTCAAAATGATAATAATTGTTGTTTCCTATTGTTTACAGATAAACCACAATGGACACTGAAATACAAATCAGGATCCGACAACGTATAATTCATAGGAAGTTGCTTCTGATTTATGAGGATCCCACATTGAACCGCGCCAATATTCAACGTTGTTGCAGCGGTTTTTAAAACAGACTTTCCAAATCAGGTCAGAAAATTATGACTTTCTTTTTCCCGGCTCAGTGCGGTATCATTTTCATAGACGTTTTGGAACATAGCTCGAGAATTAACAAGGTGCGTAACTGTTTGTAGCTGGATAAGGTACGATGTGCTCTCCAGACAAAGAGCCCAGATTCTGCAAGGTAAGGTAATCAAACTGCATCATGACAATGCCTAGCTTCACACATCCATGATAACAAAGCAGAAAAATCATGAAAATGGGATGGGAAGTCGTCCCTCAGCCTCCGTATAGTACGGACGTGGCCTGCTTGAATTTCTTTCTGTTTTGTCGTCTGTTTGCCTGGCTGCTAGGATAAACATTCGACAGTGGCAAGGTCTTCATTTCTTGTGTTAAACAATGGTGTAAAATTCAACCATCCGAATTTTACCAAAGTCTATTCAAGGCATGGAAAGAACGATGGACGAGATGTGTTACAGCAGATGGAGGCTATTTTGAGTGACATGCTCTTGTAGCAGAAGGATCAAGGCATGTTCACCTAAAAGTTTCTCGTCATATTGCAACTAAGACAATATTATAACAATATGTGCAAAACGTAATGCGTTCAATAAGTTTTACGCAGATTGTTATAATGTTTATTTAATACGTGGCGTAGTCCAGTCAATATACGGTTTGACTCCCAACAAATTGCAAGAAAATCTTTTTGTAGCTTTTCTAGTAGGAAAAAAAGCATTCTGAACAACATATAAAAAATTAGCGAAAATTAGACGTCCATTTAACCGCCATTTTCGATTTTGTTACTGAACATCTTTCTCGGAAAAAGCAATCATATCTTTTCACAGCATTAAAATATAAACTTCGTTCTTGTGTAAAATTAATGATAATAGATAATATAAACGAGGAAAGGTGGTACAGTCTTGTAACGATGCCGCCATATTTAAATATGGCGGCCGTTTTTCCAAAAGAAATTATTATATTCCATTCGTTATATGTCTAAATTGACACATAACTATGAAAGCATTAAAGTTTCCAAAAAATCATCCGAAATAATCATTATAGAGTGGAATGTCCTCTTTCCATTGACAGCAAGTCATTTCTGTATCTTAAAATCTAAGCGAGGAAGATCATTTTATTTTTTCGAAGTGTTGTCTTTTATAACACTGAATCCGCTATGTAAGAAATCACACCTTTTCTTCAAATAATGTAATACATGGATTTTATAAAGATAATTATCAGAATTGTTCTTATAAATTAGAGAAAACAGCTATACTACTACTACTACTACTAATAATAATAATAACAATAACAATAATAATAATAATAATAGTAATCGCAATGCATATCATAGTAGCATTACAAAACATGTAATTATAATATAATAAAAATGGTATCAATTTTACGAAAGTGTTTCATTATCCGTTATCATATTTACAATCTGATGGTCACAAACCATGTTATATGTAGAATGAACAAAAATAATTGGCATGCGTAACACTGGCATGTTGTTTAAAACATTAAAATACAACATGTAGTTCACAACCTGTATAATGTTATTCATTAACAATAACTTTTTGTTGTATTAGTTCTCTCTTAATGTTGTAAAAGAGTTGTCTGCTACTAAATTCCTCTTATTTGTTCATATTACGTTAATATAAACAAACACCCTAAATTTCTTTATCACCCTTAAGGAGGTCATTTGTGATGTCCTCACGGTTGCCATTATAAGCAAGAGCCACACGTTACCTGGATTGGAGATCATTTTTCTTGACTAAGACAAATACTTGTCATGACCTGAAAGTAAGTTCGTTGTGAGTGGTATTTTGTAGGAGAAGTTGTGGGTGGAAAGCGCTTGGGTGTTACAAATGAATTAGCATCCGCCACTTTTTGCAAATGTATGTGTACCGCAATGGTTCTATTGTGTCGGATTCTTTCCCATTGAACATTGTCTTACACCCGGTTTTCCAATAGCTTTTGGATTTGTGTTTGGAGAACAGAAAATCTGTGCACATTCACGCAAAATACCATTTTTGTTAGTCTTTTCAAAAACTAAATTTTTCCCACTACCAAATTTTGTGAAGTACTATCTGATCCAGTGAAGGTATGTGCAAACAACAAGGTTGTACATTCACCTTTCTTCAGCAAAGTCTTCAAGGCAGTACTGTTGTAAACATGAGCTTTCCCTTGTATAATCGTAGATATACAGGTTACCCTTGTTATCTGTATAGCCATAATAGAGAAGCAATATTAGTAGAACCGTATCTTCTTCGACGAGAGTTATTACTGGGTAAGTGACTTAGTAACTGCAGCTTTTACAGTGTCAACATCTGCATCTCTTTTTGCTTGTATTACTTGACATCCTTTCGACCTCAGGCGCACAGTAATCTTTTTTATCAATAATTGTTTGTTGCTTCTATTGGAGAGAAAGTCCTACTTTTTCTCAACAAATTTTGTTGCTTTTGTGTCATTGACTACTATTGTAGTTGTATTCCTTCGTTCACGAGTAGCGTTCTTTGGGGTAGGTTTTCCATGGCCATAGAAAACAAAGTGGCTTTTCCACATCGTTCTGCAACAAAACATGTATAATGACCTATCAGTGAAGCTGTAAGTACTTCCTTGAAACCAGTTAAGCCTATAAGAGTGAACCCCCATCCGAAACATACTGCTCAGTATGGAGAGAAAACTGAAGAAATGCACCATTCATAGGAGTAGCGTGCTTTCTTTTGGCTTCAAGAAGTGCATGTTTGTCCGCCTTACTAAATTTGTGTTAAGCTTGAAACAATGAAGATGAGTATGGAGAAAGCCCATACTTCATCACCTCATTTAAGTTTAAATCTCCACTCTGAGACACAACTAAGAACCGTCGAAATGAAAGAGCGGGATCTATTGTTTTGTTTTCCAATACCTTAATATACAAAGAAAGGCAGAGATCTTATTAAACGCTTGCAGAGACATGGGTTTAGAAGTAAATGCAGAGAAAACTAAATACACGGAAGTGCGTCGAGACCGTAATAGAGCAAATTATGGATGCGTTAAAATATTAAATAATACTTTTGATAAAGTAGATAGTTTCAAATATCTAGGATCATTATTAACAGAGGAAAATCATATTCACGAAGAAATTAAACGTCGACTAAAAGCGTGTTACTATTCGGTCCAAAATCTGTTGTCGTCGCGAATTCTGTCGAAGCTTAAAATATACAAAACGATAATCATACCTGTTGTTCTGTATGGTTGCGAAACATGGTCGCTTACTCTTGAAAAAGAACATAAACTGAAAATATTTGAGAACAAGATCCTGAGACGAATATTCGGACCCAAGAGGAACGGGAATGGGGAATGGCGGAAACTTCATAACGAGGAACTACAAAATTTATACGGCTTACCCAACATTGTTAGGGTCGTCAAGTGTAGAAGGCTTAGATGGGCGGGTCATGTAGCTAGAACGGAAGGAAGTAGAAACGCTTTCAAAGTCTTGACTGGAAGAGTAATCGGAAAACGACCATTAGGAAGACCTGGGCGCAGATGGGAGGACACTCTTAAGATGGATCTCGCAGAAATTGGAATATAAAGTAGAAACTGGATCCAGTTAGCTAAGGATAGAAGTCAGTGGAGAGCTTTAGTGAACTCGGCATTGAACCTCTTGGTTCCATAGGCCATAGAGTTAGTTAGTTAGTTATACCTTAACAACCTTTGCTGATGTAAATGTGATTCCCTAATGTTGCGTTTGTGTGCATATGAAAATGAGGACTGGCCTTTCACTTGAGCTACAATAGCTTTAAAGATACTGAAAAGCTCATGAACGTTCACACAATTATCTACATTTACTCCAGTTAGGCAATACCACTTCCTCAGACAGTGGGAAATATAGTTCTAGCACACTACCAATTTTATCAAAAGTCTCTTTATCACAAGCTGTCGTTGCAGCAGTTGCCTCTTTTTGCTATTCACTAGCAGTATATTGCATATCACAGTATTGCATGGCAAAGTTTTAAGACCAGGATACAGAAGACATTGTTCAAATTGTCCTTTGCTGCTCTGTTATTCCATTACCTCTTCTTAATCCTCTTGTGGTTTTTAATGACCTCATTACGGTCTTCTAAATAACCAGGTTACAACTAAGACCAGCACAACATTTGTTACTTCGTCTGATGACATGGTATCCCTGCATGAAGTTATGATACACTTTAAGGTTAGTATCTCCAAACTTGCCATGGTTTGAAAGTATAGGTAAGCAGACAATGACCTGCAACAAATATGGGCAAACAAGCTGAAATAGTATGTAGTTGCATTGTCCATGATCCTATTCGATCGGTATGAGTTACTTCCCTGACTTCACCCAATATCTGTGTATAATTAAACCAAAGTTTGCCTGTCTTTGACTTCTGAAAATATTGACACATTTATTTTTCATGCGCTGCAGAAACTATATTCATCATACGAACTGATTCAAGCATGCTGTCCACCTCAGCTTGACAGTATAACTGTATTAGCTTATGAATGTGGCTCTCAAACCAAGGTTCTGTTTCAATAATTTTGGAAATAATTAAGTTTGTAAAGCATTGGTTGAACATAAGATGACCACGTAATGCACGCTATACTGCTTTTCCTGACATAATATGTATGATCGTATTTTCACTGTAGAATGTTGCTAAGATCTCGTTCAGTCTACTGTCTTCCATTAACTTAGCTGTAGTACTCAATAGATTTATTAAAATATGGAAACTTCCAAGTAACCATATGGCATCTTTCATTCAACATTCTCTTCGGCTGAGCCCAAAATTTCAGAAGCTTTCCAAAACAATGGCTGGTCAAAGGTAACAACAGCTGGCATTTAATAATTCGCTGCTAGCTCACAGATGAAGTTGAGAGTGGACAGAATGTATATCTTGCCCCCAAGGTACATATTAATCATAGGCAGGAATTGCACAAATGACTGGACTGGATGTGTACATGAAGGTGCCTACACACCGAAGAAAAAAATTATCCTGTGATGTACATTATTATTGTTATTACCATTTTAGTTGTTTTCTTTAATTTGTAAGAACAATTAAGATATTTCTCTTTATAAAATTGAAGTATTACATTATTTGAAGAAAAGGTATGTTGCCTTACATGGCGGAGTTCAGTGTTATAAAAGACAACACTCTCGCCACATAAAATGATCTAGCTCGCTTAGTTTTTAAGATACAAAAATGATTTTGCTGTCAAAAAGGAAAGAGGACAGTCTAATCTATAACGATCATTTCGGATGATTTTTGGAAACTTTAAAGGTTTCATAGTTATGTGCCAATTAAGACATAACGAACCGAATATAACGATTTTTTGGAAGAACGGCAGCCATATTTAAATATGGCGGCATCATTACAAGGGTGTACCACCTTTCCTCATTTATGTTATCTATGATCATTAATTTTACAGAAGAACGAAGTTTCTATCTTAATTCTTTGAAAAGATATAATTGCTTTCTCCGGGAAAGATGTTTAGTAACAAAATCAAAATATGGCGGCTTAAAATGGCGGTCAAATGGACGTCTAGTTTTTGCTATTTTTTATAAGTTGTTCAGAATGCCTTTTTCTACCAAAAAAGCTAACAAAGCTTTTCTTGCAGTTTGTTGGGGGTACAGCCCTAATTTTCGTTGTATTTTCTGGTTTAGCGTGCAACCGTACGACATTAATTTTTAGGAATCGAGGTTCTCCCTTTACCTTTGATCCTGATTCTTTGCTATGTAGAGCATGATGCACTACTGAACATCACATTTTAACTCTAGTTTCCAAGAGAATGCTTCATTAATTACTGAAAGAGATGAACTATATTATACAAGGTGTGTTCATCGGAGAAATACAAAAGTAGGAACTCTTACAACGGACTGATATATGAATCAATTGAGACAATATTGAATATGCATCAGATGAACAAATAATTGGTGTTAAGCAGTAGTTGTGTTATTACTATACTTACATCAGAATTAAACGTCATATTCTGGGGCCGGTGTCCTGAGCCTGGAATACAGCTATTTTGGAAATGAGATAATGTGATGGGGTACCTACGCTGTGAGAGACAATTTTGCATGAGGGCTTGTGCACTTGCCAACTGCATCTGCCTCAAACCCCAATAGTAATTTATAGCTTATGTTGACAGTAGGTGAAGTGCTTCATAACCTCCGTTTCGCATACGGAGAAGAAACAAAAAAATCCAATTTCAAAGCTAATATTATTGCTTATATATTTAGATCTAAAATTTTTACCGAACATCTCTTTTAATATGAAAGGTGCAAAATCTAAATATTTTAATAACATCTTCCACGATAAATAGATTTAATCTTTTCACTCATTAGATGGATTAGAACTAGTACAAAAGAAAGTATTGCTAAAACACCAAAATGAATGGCAATACTATACATTTATGCCCATGAAAACTTTATAAATTACATAGCAAAGACATTGCTCAGATATTTATCGCTAAAGGAAACATGGTTTACAGTTGAAGCCTAATTTGATTAAAGCAAACTGTGATAATAAATCGGGTAAATACTCTGGCTTTATTTGTACTCATTTCGCTCACGCTTTAAAAAATCAGATAAACTTTCGTAATATTTCGAGGATTACAAGTGATAAATTGACGTCGTTAAGACTTTTCTAGTCCGGGGAAACCTTCTCAGGACTGAAGGTAATTTGAATTGCTAAAAGAGCGTATAGTCTGCTTAGTTGCTGTTAAGTCAACCGTACCATCAACGAAATTTTCAAGCTGAAAGATTCATTAGTAAAACATTTCTTGTTTACCTGGTAGGATGTATGTAATACGTATATTTAAATACTTATATATATATATATATATATATATATATATATATATATATATATATATATATATATATATATATATAGAGAGAGAGAGAGAGAGAGAGAGAGAGAGAGAGAGAGTTACTGGTAATTCGATGCATTTCTTGCAAGGGGATATTCTACAAGTACTCTGGAACATTTTCACCTATATGAACTAGGGGACGCAAATCAAGAGCTTTTGAGTAATTTGCACTTATGTAATATATTTGAAATTTTCCGGCTAACGCGCAAGAAAGTTTTATCCTGACCCAATTTCAAATGGAGTTTGTTATATATATATATATATATATATATATATATATATATATATATATATATATATATGAACTCAAACGGTATTCTAAAATTTTACGATTAAGGATTCGAACAAGAAATGTGCAAAAATTCTTTTTAGAGACTTCTAATCCTGATATTCTTCTTGCAGTTAGAAAACGTATGCTTAGTTAAAATTGTCTGAAGTTACAGTCTAGGAAAGGCTAAGAGACCTTCATAGAAGAAAGTTATTATCTACTATGGTAAGGGAAATGCATTTTATGAATTCATCTCTATACGCTATGTATCTTCGGAGTGTTGCCTACGTGGGCTAATGTTCGGTAGAATTAACTTATATGTTTACTAAGAAAGGAATTTATAACTTTTTATTTCTGAACTTCTAATTCGAATGGTGTTAGTACGAAAGAAATAATAATAAGAATGTCCCTTTGATTCATTTTCGCTATTGTAGTGTCTGGTGCATGCGGCTATAGTACATCAAGTTCCAGGATAAATTCCTGGTGGAGGAACACTATACGAACCGACTTAGAACTGTAGGTCTCATATTATATAGCCTTGCTGTTCATGATAATACAAATCATCGATATTTTCATGAAGTAGTGAATATTCCATTTCCCTGCATCACGAATAGAAAAACGCATAAAATCTCGATTTCGAGAACGAAAATGAAACTCATAAATTGTGCATACGTACAAATTACTGAAAAAATGTTCGAGGCAAACTTAGTGGAAGTTTCACACACTACTAGAACAAATTATAAGTTATTCCCATATAATCAGCAACACAAAACTCAACATTGTTTGCCAGTTCGTTAAAATATAGATAAAATAAATTAGTATGTGATTTACAGCATAACTAAATGGATGATTGATTTGGAATGTATATTTCTATTAAGAACAGTGTTAAATCTAAGTAGAAATCATATAGCACACAAATACTTAAAAACATAAGAGATACCGTTTCTTTTTTCCGTGGCATTTTTAAAAATATTGTACAAATATTCTTTGTGAGATTCTAATGATTCTTTGTACGGTTAGAGTCCTTAGTCTACTTGTGGATTTCGTTTCAAAAAATATACAAAATGGAATTATAAGAATACATCATTTCTATATTATTGCGATTTTCTGTTGTGTCTTATTACATCACAATAAATAATTTGGTATCTAGTATCAATAAACAACTTGATTTCCTATGTTTCATACAATGCTATTTACTTGCAATAATTCAATATCTCTAATGCACAGAAGAAATAGTGAGCCTCAAATTATTAACGGCGATAAATCGCGTGAGCATTGTTCATATTTAATTCAATAGATATAGAAATATTATCAATCTCACAATTCGTGCAACGCCTTATCTTGTTTTTTTCTTTCATTTTCTTCATTTATTTATTATTTGTTGAATTAAAAGTGACCAAAGTCTTTATTTCAAGAAGGGATTGAAAATCGTATTTGTGCAACTCTTGTGAATCAAAATTCAGTTAAAAAGAACGTCAGGGCGTTAAGATGAAGAAGTAGAAAACTATACTGCAGTATCTGACTTCAATAGTTAATACACGAATATGATGCTGTCCACGAGCAAAGATGACAAGAGGATTGAAGATTCGAGGCTGTGTTGAATTTTTCATCACTTCCGGCAAACGAGGTACTCCCACAGGAAAAAAAAATCGCTGGAGACACAGTTTGTGTGAAACGGCATAAAACTTGGAATTCTTCCCAAAACAGCTTTCTGATTTAGGTCACGTGGGAAACTAAAGAAGGGGAAAATGAACCAATGTTCGTAGCTCAAATAATTCTTAGTCTTCCAAACACATTTTCTTTATTGTGTCCTGTATACTACCCTGTAATACATATCACGAGATTTATTCGCTTTTCCTTCATGCATTTTATGAATTGGATATCATGTAACTATGTATTTATTCTTCCATTAATCTGTAAAATACTGTGATGTTGTTACATTCATGTTCTATGATGTTTTTCTTTAATGATTTTGCGTAGTATATTAATCATATTTATCTTACTTAGTGGTTTAAACCATTTTGAGTCCCATTTTATTTTGTGGAAGTAAAACAGGGAGAATAATGATACAATGCGAAAATCTGTGGTAAGATAAAGTATTCAGAACAATTATCTAATTATACAATGTTTGAAATACCGTCAAATATATACACGTTCCTTGTTTGCTATTAGTGTTTCATTAAACGAAAAATAGTCAGAATTTGAGAATATAAATTATACTTCTATTGCGTATTCAACACATAATAATGTTTCATTCGTTATTAAAAACTTGGAATCTCTCCGATGGATATCAAAATGATTATAGTTACTGTTTTGTGTAATGTGCTTTTTGTGTAGTATACGAAAACAGTGAATGCGACGGCTAATAAGCATTGATGTTGTAAAATAGAATATCTGTTAATGGCTTTACGTATGAGACCTTAATGAAACATTTTGATTATCAGAAGAGGTCAGTAAATGTTTCTAAATCATAGAAATGTCAACAGCACTGTCGTGATCACTTTTAACTGAGGACACTGATATAATCAGTCAATCGTTATTTACCGGTTGCAAGTCACTAGTGATAGAGCTGCATGTTTTAGGTCACTCCTGAACAAAGATCTCATTTCAGGTATAGCAGCAATATTACAATGGTTTATTTCTTAATATCTGCTTGATGCATTAATATTCTATTTTTACATACAATACTTTTTTAGTTAAACCTTGCTCCCTAGAAAATTGTTCAGCCTAGGGGAGTTCAAGATTGAAAGTTTCCATAACGATATGTGCGAGAATTTTCCTTTAATACCAAAAAAGGAAATGTAAGACCGAGAGTTGCTAACATAAGGAAATATTACTCTTTAATGATTTTACTGTATAAAACTAAAATGTACTAATTTTAGAAAAAAGTATTTGTACTAAGTATCCCTGTGGTATTTCTCTATTAAAAAGAAATGTTAACAAGTATTTTCCGAAAATATAAGAATTATTTTTCTATTAACAAAACGTGATTGGATTATTCAGGGAAGTATTGCCGCGAGTTGATACGTTTAACAAGATTTTTTACATATTATTATTAATTTAAAAGTCAGTGTTCCACGTAATTTTCATCTGCAACAATAGGAAGTTTCATTGCATTATATATTAATTTTAGTCTTGAAACATCTATATTTCTATCTGGAGAGTAAATAATACTTCTACTTGAAATGTCTACATTTTTCAAATGTTAAGTGAACAAGCTATGATGATTATTTGTTTCCCGAAGAACATGACAGAAAGGTTGTATGTAGTTTACGTAATTCTTCACTCCTCGCTGTTGAACATAAAATAAACTCGCATGCGTCAGCAGAGCATTAAATTACTAAATTACGTAGGCATGTTAGATCAGAACAGAAGAAGATAGAGTTAGTTGAATGGTAAGTTAATTGAATCTTCTCACAAGAGATAGCCTAACAGTAGTAATTCTGGGCCAACACAGGAAGTAGATCTTATGAAACCAATTAATTCGTATTTCGTTCAAGGTTCCATTGTTTGATTCCGCATTCAATATTTACCGTGTTTATGATTATTTTTAGCTAAACCTTGACATTCATAAAATCTGTCAAATAACGGCGTAGCTGAAGTGTAATACAATGGAGTTTGCGAGTAGATCTTTTAATTACAAGATGAAAATTCCCCATACATCTTATTTTCAATCTTAAAAAAGACACTCACTAATGTCATTTAAATTTTAATCAAATAATCGTATTGTTTAAGAACGTGTAAAACCTGCTATAATAAAGTAATAAAGAAAGAGTAATTTTTACTCATTTCTATCATTTTGTACATGAGGAAAATATCATCTTCCTAGTGTGACTATCAATTGGATATAGAAACTAATTAATCCTTGCACTATGTGGCCAAATACAATAAAATACCAGATTAATTATCTTAACAAAGCAAGCTCAACGAAGAAAATAAACATAATTTCTTATTACATTTTTCTAGATTTATTCAAAAACCGTGTATAGGAGAACTAAGGAAATACACACACTGATATATAAATATAAAGTGCTGTTTATTGATACTTATTTGATTGTATACAAATTTGTTTTGGTAATGAATTTAGATGTTGCATAAGGAAAGACATATTACATGGGAAAGCGGATATATATCTACTAGAAAGTTCCATATCATCATTATTAGAGTTAAATCTTAAGTAATATATGAAACAAGAACATACAGTTATTTCGAAGATACTACGAGGTACCGTATTATAAATACTACATTAGGAGTATTTATTCATTTAACCAGTAAGTCTTTATTTAACTAAATATTATGATGATAAATATATCCATGACGAAAACACAGAACACTTTTATTTAGATACAAATAAAACTTTAAGATAAAACTTACAATCTGATCCACTGTGTTGAATGTTCCATCCCAATTCAATTATCTTGTTATGAATTATTTTTGTGTGTGCAGTATTTCTATTAATGTTTGGTACATCTTTAAAAATTAGAGGTATAAGGGTAATAAGAAATACAGAAACATCAATTTTGAGGTAAAATTATTAACAATAGTAATCGACATGTTAAATTAAAACCAGTACTTTAGAATGACAAGGTGGTTCTAAATAAATCTTAAGAGAAAAGAGAAGTGGCAAATAAGTAGGAAAAATCAATGCAACCCAGGAAGACATGTTATTCTTCTCGCGAGAGTTAGTTCGTTCTTAAAAAGAAAAAAAATCTTCCTTCTGCTTAGAAATTCTGTGACTCTGAGTTTAAATATGCATCCCCTGGGAACACAATGAGCACATTTTCTATTTATCTTCTGTAGACGCCTCTCCAGCGGTCTCACGCTACACAATGAAAATAGCAGAGAACCAGCCACACCACAGAATCTGAACCACAGGCGGCCACTGCTTGAAACATAGACACTGCAAAGAATAAAGTATAAGCAACGGAGACAGGAAAGGAGGAAACAAAACACTCTCTAGCGAAGCTCATTAACTCTTTAAGACAAGGCACTAGGTCGAGAAGATGCACAAAATCTCTAGCCTCAATTATTCATAAAGCTTTGCCATGCACAAGAAAACTCCTTGGCAGATAAAGAACCCAGTCTTGAAGACCAAACTGACAAGTCAGACGTTGTACCAGTAACGAGAGCTGAAGAGAACTTCCGTTTTGTGTTCTTTCTTTTATTTTACATCTTAAAGAAGCGTTTTCCGCTTGATGGGACACGTGTGGTTTCAAAAGCTGCCATTAACCCCAAGACAGGGATAGTATAAGTAACTCATTTTTATGTTCAACCACAGTGCCAAATTATACTAATTTTCGGAAGAAAGTCAACTTAAATTGCACATTTTAGAGGCCAGTGAAAGTAGGTAATTTTCTTCTCACAAGTCAGCATTCCTTCCTGAAATTCAAATTAGATTGTTTCTCATCTCTATATGATGCCAGTTAGGATTATCTAAAGTGATGTATATTCAAGTATTCATCTTATTTTTAAGACTTCTTAAGATTGTAACCTTGCTACTTTTAATTCTCCAAATTACAGTCTCAAAATTTCAACATAGATGTAGAAGGAACTATTTCATTTTCAGTAAGATTCCAACAAAGCTATTGTTTCATATTAGGATGGTATTTTATTTATTTCATTATTTCTGCTGTGTTCTTTAGTAGCAATATTTTAGTGTATTGATTAAATAAAAGTCTAGTTAACTTATGATATAAAAGAGAATGTGGAAACTTCTGTAATTCTGAGTTTTGTGAATGTAGTGATTATTTTGATACACTCACAGTACTTTAGTAATAGTTTAGTAGGTAATCCAAAACTAAATATATGGCTAATATAAATCAAATCTTTCTCTTCTAATGTAAAAAACAAACTAAAAAGATATGAAAACTTAACTGTGTCTGGTAACAAGAAAAGTGCATAGTTTACATTTGTGGTTTTTTGTGTAGTTAATTTATGGCAAACTAACTGAAATACCTCTTCTTCATACAGGAAAATTAAGTTTATCGAAAATATTAGAAATTGCAGAAACATATTTTAAGAATTTTAAGTATTTTTTGAGGATAATCTATTTTAAGATTTTTTTGAATTTCTCTATTCCTTTATCAAAATGATTTGATAAAAGTCCAATTTGTTTCAAAATCTATTTCAATTTGTTCAGTCATTTTTCTGTGATGCGATCATAAAACCAGAGAATACAGATTTTAAGTGGTAAGAAATAGACATTTTCCCCCTCTCTGCCGTAAAGGAAAGAAACATGCTGAGACAAGTGTCTTTACTCTTACTTTGATCGGGGAGTTTGTATACCGAGTTTCATCTTCCTATCTTGACTGAGTCGTGGGATACTGGACTTTTAACATAAGAATGGAACATTCTCTATCCCTCTTAGTCTACACATTTTAGTCACAGTAATAAAGTGCAAATCTAGCTCGAGGTACTAAATCTATTTGGAAATTAATTTTAAACTATTCGAGTGTTTCACCGTGACCCGACCAGCAGACAACATCGCTATCAAAGTAAAGAAAGAAATATAGAAAACGCTTCTTTGCCTTCCTCAAAATGAAAATGTTTAAAAATGCTTAGACTTAGGTTCATTTTTTAAAACAAATTATATATATATATCCCGCTTCATCTTCCTTCATCCGATCCTAATTTTTTCGCTTAAATTATGACTCCCCGCTCCAACTTTTTATACATGAGTTTTAATCAAAGTAGCATAATAATAACTCCAGTTAAAGGAGTTGATAACTATATCGAGAAATTCGTTTCAGAGGGTTTAGCTCTTTCCTCGTGATTCTATCACGCACAATATATTTTTGATTTTTATTCTATAGTTACATATGAAAGAAAATCGTTCGAAATGTTATAACGTTCTAATAAGAAAACTGGTATTATTCCTTTCTTGTGCAGACTACCAGTGGAAATTCTCGCAAATTTTGATGAATGTTGCTTATTTCTTATTTTTGTCTTTGTATTCTTCTTTAATTGTATTCCAAATTTCCAGAAATCTTATCTCTTCGATGAATAAATTTACATAAAATTCTTCAGGCATCATCATGAGGATCAAATGGTCGCTCATGTAGATTCAACTATTTTTGTCTGTGTACAGATACCGTGGAAATGCAGCAGTACTGGAGATCAACTTGCAATAACGTATCGGTCATTTCTCTTTTTGTGACCATTATCTGTCTCGTGCATCGCTTAATGTTACTTGACGTTCTCCCTAGTCGAGCTGCAAAGAATCGCGGATGATCTCAGTGACCATTACCCTCCGTTTGATTACGTGTGAACTTAATATTAGTTACGGTATCTGTTACTACAATCCGTTTACAATATCTGGACAAGTTAGGAAGAGGAGTCTGTTCTTGACCCACTCAACTCATATAAAAATATAATTCCAAATTCTCAATTATAGTTTCTGCTGCATAAAAATCATATTGAAACCGCAAAATAGAGGAACACAGACTGAAAAGAATATTCTTTAAAACTTCTTACTACATGTTGTATTTTTTGTTTATAGTAAACAGTATTCAAACCAAAAATGGTTGATTTCTGTAATTTCCTGTTTGAATTGAGCGGAAAATGAGATGGAACGTATTTTTACTATACTTCTGGTACAATCCGTATCAGAAAACTATTTATCGCTAATTACTACAGTCTTGTTCTGATACCTATCGACAGACAGACGGATGGACCGACAGTCGCCCTATAAGGCTTCCGATATTTGCGTATAACATAGTCTGGGAATCTGAAATATATATTTAAATATTAGCACTGGTTAATGGAGATCAGTTCGACATAATAAATAATACATTAGACAAATAATGAATTCGACCTTACTAGAACTACTTTGTTGCTATGTGGTTAACGTATGCGTCTTCAGCTCAGAAGACTCGACTTCCATTCCAGGTGGGAGCTCAAGTTATTCGGATCTCATGTTAAGCTGTAGGTCAACATCTCACCAAGTCTCGGTGCTGAACGGTGCTAAACCCAAAAATATACATCTTAAAATTTGGAGTACCCAATGAATCCGGGTTTTTCTACATCGAAAGTTCGGACGCATCTAAGAAACTACGATTGGAAAAAGTGTTTAACTGTGTCAACTTCCACTGACACAAAATCACAAGTGCCTAAGGCTACAACGTATTCGTGAGCATTGTTGTTTTTTGTGTTGTGGAGGATACAGTCGTGTTACGGACAAATCCAACTTCAAACTATCCTACAGTGAATGTTATACTACATACTATTCTGTTTTTATTCTGATCTTTTTCTAATTATAAGCATGTGCACACTGTTGAATCAGGGAAAAGTAAAAATGTAGATAGACGATCAGACCTCACTGTTATTCTTGTAATTAGTGCGTGCGCCTTTAGTACACCTGGTCTCGATTTCGATTCTCGATAGGAGAGACTTCAAATTTGAATGCATCACAGTGGTTCAATTTGTACTTAAAACTATAGGTCTACATTTAGATAGCATGGGTATTGAAAGGGAAGCTAAACCTAAATCCAATTAATTAAACATGCGTTCACGTACATGTAAAAAGACACTGGAGATGTATTTGAAAGTATGTTGATAATGTTTATTATACAATCACTTTGAATTTGGTTATTTGGTATTATATATATATATATATATATATATATATATATATATATATATATATATATATATATATGCAGCATTCTCTTTGCTGAGGTATTTATGGTATAGTGTTCAAGTTGATTCAAAACACATTCACACTATTCATCACTATTTTCAGACATTTCTCAGAATCGTATAAATAAAAAATGTCTCCCAAACAGACTTTGGAACAAAAATGAGAGATAGAAGCATAGATAAATGTAAAACAGTAATCAATGTTATCCGTAAAAATATTATTTCAATCCATTACTGCAATCAACCATATCCGAAGTTTGTCGATTTTGATTTAATTCTTGACCACTACGTTCAAAAGAACTTTCGCCAAGGAATAGGCATATTTCTTGTGCAAATAGCTGCCATCAAGTCATTCTTCCGTCATCAAGTCAAGCTACATAATATTAACAATTTCCAAAGAGCAAAGAGCAGTACAGGTGTAATGGTAACGTCATTATTATAATTGTTATTTAGGACTACTGAGTAAACATGAAACAGGTTTCAGAAGTACTTACAAATGAATGCCCTATAAAATAACGTGGACAGTATCAAATAGTATTAATATTTTCTGCAAATTTGCTTTTTATTTATAAGACATATTTTGTTTTCGATACATGGCCTATTTCACTCAGAACATTTAATGTAAAGTTTCATCTTTTATTTTCAGAATATCAGTTAATATAGACAGTTATTCCTAATTTTAATGTTGGCTGAAATTAACTCTTAGAATATTGCTTCAAACTTGTTTCCTTAAAATATTGAAAAATCAATTAATGTAGTATTCACGGGAATTTATACTGTGTTTTAGTATATTTGAAATATTACCTGTTCTCACATTCTTATCTCTATTTATATTTTAACATGAAATTGGTTGTTAAAATGTAAATATAGACTCAATTTTGAACAATGTCTAGAATTTGAATAACATAATATTCAATGTTATTTTTAATACCCAGTTTGTTTTGTAGTTATTTTCTTGTTCCTACGTAAAAGAGCAAGGCGCTAATTTGTACCAGGCCTTCAACTCGATACTGTGATTACCGTATGTAGAGAAACGAAAGAAAGACGTAGTATTTTAAATCGAATGCATCAAACGTAATGCAGTACTTTAAGTTACCGAAACAGAACAGAAGTTATCTATTCAAAGCGGAAGTCAAATTTTAAAGCTGGATCTCTCCATTTAAACTCTGTTCGAGATTCAAAATACAGGCAACAGAATACGACTGTTTTAATTTATTTACATATTTTCTCTTTTGTCAGAAAATAGGACTGAGAACATAATAGAAAAGTCAATTTTACTTGTAGGTTGAGTTTTAAGCAGGACATCATCAGTAAATTCTAATCAGCCTAGAATTGACACTTTTTAAATGTTATAAGGTGATTTTGTTTCAGTTTAGGATTTAAATATAGAAGCTTTGGCTTCAAATATTTTCCATTATCGTGACATGAAAATAGCGCTTTTTATAATGCTGTTCTCATTGCATTTCCAAAGAGATTTCAAGTACAAGGGGAATACATTGGAAAAAATATCATTTGAAGCTCGTCTTATCTGCTTTCCTAAACAGTTTCCGAATCAGAACGAATCATTACGTTATTTTATTTATTATACCGTACAGGATATGGAAGAACGTTCGGAAATGAACATAAAATTCAAGAGTGGCGAGAACTCAAATCCAAGCCTTGCATATGCAAGGCAGTCTCTCATCGCTGACCTGACAGTTTCTCAAATCTCTAGATAACTATATTGCTTATGGTAATAATTTTGTAGAACTAACCTATTCTTCTGAGCATATTTTAATTTAAATTTATTTCCTGCTCTAAACGGACAACACTACAATGAGAATAAATAAACAAATAATAAAACTACTTCCAAATGTGATATGAGGGTTTGAATTTTATTACATATTTGTGCAATTTTCGTTTATCTTTAATCAGAAATAAACTAGTAATCATGTTCTCTAAGAATGTTACTAAACAGTATTGTAATCTGGAAAATACTTTCTACCTTATTATTAAGCACAAACACTTCTCTTTGAAGGCAAAATTTGTTGTTTGTGCTTGAATAGCTTTGGAAAATAATATTGGCTGTTATTTAAAACAGAAAAATAGTAGTAATTATATTCAACTATTAACAGAGAAATTTAATGGCCGGTAAGTTTGTATATTAGCTCATTAATATAATATTGATTTACTTCTAGTTAGTAGTTCAAATTCCCTAGGTAATTCCTACATAAAATTAGTTTCGCTACTAGCGAATAATTTTGAGACATACGGAGCATACTAGTTGATCCATAATTTCTTGAACAGATTGCAATAGATCACATAATATTCGTACTATATAACTTTAAAGTTTATTTTCAGTTGTTTTCAAGAATTTATAACTTCAAAAAGATGCATTATCCACCATATGTTTTCATTAGACATAATTTACTTCTTTTGTTGTCCTCTAAAAGGAACATACCTCTGTGGTTATACCTTTTCACTACTGACGTATAGATACTTATCAGAAATCAGTTTCGAAATATTAAATAATTTGAGAATCTAATATTGTAACACTACTTATAAAACTAATATAGGCGCTAATACCTTAAAACATTATTATAATTCTATTGTACAATGTGAGTGTGTATGCATGTGTTCTAATATATGCATTTACTGGCCATTTAATTCCTTCGTTAGTAATTGAATATAAATTCTAAAATTTTTGTTTACATGCAACAAGACCTATGCAACACGCAACAACAAACAAAGAAAAGTGACTGTAATTTGACATTAAAGTAATAAGTTCAAGAATCAAGTTCCCATATTGCAATTCAGTTTAATAACGTTAATAAAAAACATATTCAATGATTCGCTCCTGATAAAAGCTAAAAGAAAATTACTTTAAAAATGTGATAGGATGCGAATCCTTATTTTCTTTTCGCAGCTTATTTTATTATTTATTTATTTATTTATTCTCATTCTTGTACCGCACTTTTAAAACATGAAATGAATTTCTATTAGAATGTTTATAAAAAAGTATGCTTAGGTTTATAGTATCATCTATATATCCTAACTATATATAAAACTACATGAGCTGACATAAATTATTGAGCACTTCCTGTAGGGCTACAATGATTAAATTTGGCATGATTCAAGCTTTTCGGAACTAACCCACAGGAAAATTGTCAAAAGTGAATATTTTTAATTTTTAGGAGGTCTAAAGAGGGGACGAAAAATTTCCCCATGTCATTTAAATGGAACTTTTTTTGGACATATAATCTCATGTTTTAGATACTTAGAATTGGAATAGAAACTTGAAATTCGGTATGCTTACACATTTTCGTTAGCAGTACCTAAGTAAATCAGTACAAGTAAAAAATTCCGATATTAGAGTGATTTTATAGGGAACTGAAAAATTTTTCCCATGTTATTTATATGGGGCACCTTTTACACCCTCAAATTATTGAGCACTTCCTGCAGGGCTACAATGATTAAATTTAACATGATTATACCTGTTCGGAACAAACCCACAGGAAAATTGCCAAAAGTGAATATTTTTAATTTTTAGGGGGTCTAAAGAGGGGATGAAGAATTTCCCCATGTTATTTAAATGAGACTTTTTCTGGACTTATAATCTCATGTTTTAGGTGCTTAGAATTGGAATAAAAACTTCAAATTCGGTATGCTTGTACGTTTTCGTTAACTTTACCTAAGTGAATCATCAGAAATGAAAATTTCTAAACGTAAAGTGGTTTCATGGGGAACTGAAAAATCTTTCCAATGTTATTTATATGGGAAGTCTTCTATACCCCAAAATGTTTAGGCACTTCCGGCAAGATTAGAATGATGAAATTTGGCATGATTGTAGCCTTCTAGGACTAACCGACAGAAAAATTGCCAAAAGTAAAAAATTCCAACTTTAGAGTGGTTTTATACGGAACTGAAAAATCTTTCCCATATTATTTATATGGGACACCTTTTACACCCTCAAATTATTGAGCACTTCCTGCAGGGCTACAATGATTAAATTTGACATGATTATAGCTTTTTGGGACAAACCCACAGGAAAATTGCCAAAAGTGAATATTTTTAATTTTTAGGGGGTCTAAAGAGGGGATGAAGAATTTCCCCATGTTTTTTAAATGAGACTTTTTCTGGACTTATAATCTCATGTTTTAGGTACTTAGAATTGGAATAAAAACTTGAAATTCGGTATGCTTGTACGTTTTCGTTAGCTTTACCTAAGTGAATCATCAGAAATGAAAATTTGCAACCGTAGATTGGTTTTATGGAGAACTGAAAAAAATTTTCGCATGTTATTTATGTGGGACGTCTTGTACACCCTAAAATGTTTAGGCACTTCCGTTATGATTAGAATGATGAAATTTGGCATGATTGTAGCCTTTGAGAACTAACCGTGAAAAAATTGCCAAAAGTGATTTTTTTTAATTTTTCAGGGGGTCGAAAGGGGATGAAGAAATTCCTATGCTATTTAAATGGGCGTTTTCTTGGGATGAGCAAAGGATGAAAAATATGAGATCTGGGGATGTTGGGCCGATTTAAGGAAACATTAAAAATAAATGCACGAACATATGACATGCGATGCCGTAGGCCGAACAAATACGGGGGTCTGGGGGCGAAGCCCCCAGCTGGCCAAAGGCTAGTAGATATATAAAGCTACTAATTCACAATTTAATAATTAAAAAATACTGTGTACCAATATTTACATCAACATTTCATTGATTCGTTAGCAGAAATAATACTGAGAATCTATTTGAAGACGCATATTTTTGGATATTATGTACGGTCTAATTAAACGAGCGCTTAATAAAAGTTGTAACATACTAGGGAAACAACATATTCATAATAATGACAAGAATTACATACTGCTATTTTTTCCTGAGATATGCCAATATCGAAACACTTCAATGTCATTAATGTCTTTGTCTGAGTTATAACGCTGCGACTGAGTATCATTGTGCAGTTGTTCGCCCCAACTCAAATGAAGCATATCAACTATATGACCTTAGAGATATTGTTCATGTATTATGTATACTATATTTCTATATTTTTTTGTTTTATTATTTGCAATACCAGTAAATACACGTACATCGGCATTCGCTTTCTCTCTGATGTGTACATTCAATTTGATCAAAAAGTGAACTGTCAGCATAACGAATTACGTTCAACACGAAAAACACAACTAGATCCTGGTGCGAAAGAGATCCCGAGTAGAGGAGAGAAAGGAATGAGAGTTATTTTCTGGACATTGGGCAATCTTCTCTTAAACCATTTTCTCAGCATCATGAGAGTTGCTCGATTTGCTAGCACTGCCATTTGGTGCCTCATTCTGTTAAATGAGAGACTCCTAAAACGGCTTCTACAGTGCTATAGTTATCGTCTCTGAACGCTGCAACTACGCACTTTTCTCCAGGAATCCTCTCTGTAACGACAAGAAAGAAAGGATAGCTGATGTTATCGCAAGGCATTTTGGACCAACTCTCCACGAAAATCGAAAAACAAGGGCTCGGTAATTTCAATGCAAATTAATGAAAAATATGGGAACCAAAAGAATCGAATAAACATTTACATTTAAGTGTTTGCTAATCTGAGTAAACTATTTTGAGTATACTACTTTCTTCTAAGGTTGGATTGTCATTTCTAAAATAAGGAGTAAGAATGTAATTATAAAATATTTACAATTATCTCTTATGATATATGGTATTTTTAGACTTTCAAGAAGAAAATCGATAATATTCTCTGAATAAGCTGATTTATTTTTATTTCCAAGTTGTATTAAGAAAATGGTATGGTGGCTTATTCAGGTTTTTTTCTAAAGGTTCAGGTTTTTTTGAACATTGGACGTTAAATTAAATATTTCGTTCTATTTTTTTTGTCAAACCATTGTAATATTTAACTCTACTCTTGATTTTTGTTTATGCATTGTGTACTGCGAATTATTTCTATGTGGATAGATTCATTGAAAGTTGTTCAATATTGATAACTGGATTATCTCAAAAATGTATTCCTTTTCCTGTAATAACTATAAAACAAATTCAAAACAACAGTTATATATTTTCTATTTCTCTCTTTCTGACGAAAAATCGTGTTTGTTTAAGGATGTCATTATTTTTGTTTTCCATTTGTAACAGTACATGCTAAATAAAATACATTCACTAGAACGTGTTAGGGATACTAAATAAGTATAGTTTCTTTCTTCTTCTTCTTCTTCTTATTATTATTATTATTATTATTATTATTATTATTATTATTATTATTATTATTATTATTATTATTATTATTATTATGTCCCATTTCATTACCCTGACTTCAGAAGATACGTGTACATACAATTTAAGATGAAACACAAATCATTCTAATGTGTTCAATGCTTTTCCATCGGAAATTCAACTCGGCGCCACGTGCACCAAATGCCATCATCCTAGCCACTACACGAGAAGGAAAAGTGAATATCGTTATCTTAAATATGGTTGAGAGTGTGCTATTAGCACAAGTTTGAAATGGCTTTAAAGAATCAATTTTTAAAAAATAGTTTTTGTAATAGTTCGAATTAAATGACAAGGACAGGATGAAAATTTTGTGAGAAACCTACACACCGGTCTTGTTCGATAAATCTCGGTCACCTCCTTCTCTATCTTTAATAAGCTTTATTTTGTTTTTCATAGTTGGAATTAAATTTTAAAACAAGTTGATTTGCATCGGCCCGTTGAAATCTATATTTAGGACTAACGTATTATAATTTGCTAAACACGGTTTCAAAATTATGATCTTTTAACCCATTTAAATTTTGGGTTTTTTAAAGGTAATTTTATTCTTTCGGTCAAGCAGCTACAGTACCAATACTATTAACGCTAGGATCATGGTTCATACCTCGTTTTTTTGCACTAAAGCAGAGTTTCCAAGTGCATTAGTCAAATTTCCCTATTACATACCAAATTCGAGAAATTTCCGCTCAAAGTGGGAAAAATGTTTTTTTTTTTAAAGAAAAATCCTCTTTTATCGCGAATTTCTCCGCTCAGGTATATGACACGCATATGCAAATGTTACCAGAAAACCTTTGCTTCATAGTGAAAATAACGAGGAACAAAGAATGTACGGGGAAAAATAGTCTTTACCCTATATCCGATTTACCAATTGTCCCTCGATAATACATTTTCAGTCAATTTCTATCCAATCCGCTTCAGCATAAAGACTAATCATTGTAGAAACATGAATCGTATATCGTCTTCTTCGGCATGAATCGGCCTTTCGAACGTTATAACTTGCATATCTCTATTGTGCACCTGAAAGGATACAGTCTTGTCAAAAATCTTGGCAACTCATTTTGATTTAAGTAAGTGAAAGTAAGTACTCAATCATCCATTCCATGGAGATGAAAGTTATGATCAGTTAAATATATGGAATCATTTAATATGCATAATTATATATTAAACCAATATATCAATTCAAACATTTCGAGATTCTGTATATTTGTCTCTGACAAAAAAAAAATATTCATAATTTTAACTTTCTTTATTTTTAAATTCAGAAAAGATTAAGAGAATCAGAGTTATTAAATTGAGTAAATACGTTGGCGTAATCTTCACTACATTAAGAAAATGTGCATCTTGTAAACCTGTAAAGGCTAGGAATAGTATTTTTAGTATTCCTAGCTTTTATTATTTGAATTACCATAAACTTCACAAAATGTTGTGTCAAAAAGTTTAGAAAAAAATCATTCTAGTTTTTACTCTAAACCTGAAAGAAGTGTAGAGAGATACATACACACATGTTTAATTAAAATGCCATGCGAATCTTAATGTAATAATGGGTAACTTTCTTTACTGGTATGAAATACATCGCAAGAGTAAAGTAGGTAAGAAAATTTGAGAACTTAATTTAATTAGGAGGTGTCTAAGGAGTACGAAAGTTTTGGAATATCATAACTATTGATGACGCAAAATAATACCGTTAGAGATCGTGATTTCAAAAAATGGTATACCTGTAAATACATTTAAACCTATTAAGTAACATAAACGACCACTGAGAAGCTTTGGTAATATGGAACTGCTACAGGATTATCCCCAAGAATTATTAGGATGTCGTAAGCAATGTAATGTTCTCAATAAAGCAGCAAATTGTTTCTTTTCAAATATCAATATATTTGGTTATTATACGCATATCAAAATGCATACGAAACAGCAAACAAAATGTGTCTTACACAAAACAGTGTTGCAAACCTTGTGAGGAAAATGAGAAACTGGTTTCATCATGTCTTCACTTACATATTGAAAAATACATATGGAAAAATTATTTATGTGATATAAATAATCTCAGAGAGCATTACTCTGATCTCATTTTAAAAAATACCTTTGAGTAATTTTGTAAAGTATTATCTCTAATTTTCACATCAGACTCATATCAATATTCTTAATATATAAGTATTAAAAATATACTTTGAATTATAGAAAATAATCATAAAAAAATCAGAATATAAAGACATAAAACCTAAAAGATTCTAATATTAACAAGGTTAAAAGTGATAAACTTGATTATATAGATTGATGCAGAGATACAAATAATGTACTTGAATTATATATTTTATAATTCTCATTTTGGCTTTATGATTCCAAGAGAAACGTCACTCAACAGCAATAAATGATATTCATGTTAATTTTATTTCATTTGCCTACAGCTATATACAAATTCGGAAGCACGTAATGACTTAATTTAATGCCCTTAAACAGTTTAAACTGAGTTGGTAATATTACATTACTTATTGGTAATAACACTTCTAGATGTGCTGTATAATATATGTATGTATCCGTTATCAAAGTTCTTCACTGATTCTTTGCATGATTTCATCGTATGTCATCATCCTTTTGGAAAAAAGGAATGTATCAAATGCACACATTTGAATATAATTGGACTTATTCAAAACAAATATTTTATTTTCTGGATTTATCTTCTGAAATCTGTTGCACCATAACTTTGTTACGTATGTGCATTAGAAGCTATACCATTAAATTGAGAAATATTAAGAAGTTTCAATTTAAAGATAAATAGTTGCGTAAAACACGATCTTGACACTTTTTTAAAAAAAAATAATTACGCTATATGTGGAACATTAGACAATTGTCGAGATAAAGCTCCAAAGCATTTCATTGTACATTTTAATAATGCCTTATCCAACAATATTTCCCCAGTATTCTTTCTATTATAAACAGTTTCTTTCACATATAATTTAATTAGTTTATGTTCACAACTAACTATTATTACAAGAAACACAAAATACATAAGTTTCAAGATAATGCATGGAAAAATCTATTCCCTGAAATCAATCTATTTAATAGGGAGCGGTAATTAAGCGTGAATTGGGGATAGTGTCTTTAGACGCCCATCATACATCCTTTCTCTTCCAGCGGAGTCATCTAGGGAACCAATTCTTAAGAATTCATTCCTTCCATGCTTCTATCATCTAGGGATATTTTTTTTAGAACTGGTGTTTATAGAACAGATACTGGTATCCTTCACATGACTGAAAGTTTTATCCCGTCAGTACTCGCGCCCTTTTTGTAACACTAGTACTCGCGCGGGGTCACCCCAGAAGACCCCTAGCGATACTTTTTTCTTTCATTTAACTTAGGAAAGATTCCTAAGGGAAAAGAATTGAACTTCTCTTTTGTTTATGGTGAACGAAGTATTTCTTTCAGTAGTTTGTCTTATATGTTTATAGTACGGTACATGTCTTCGGCGACGGAAGATCTGAGTTTGATTACCGATGTTGCACACGTGGTTCGGATGCCATGTTATTTTGTAGCTCCACGTATCATATAGTTTTGGTGCTGAAAGGGATGCGAAATTATAATACAGCCAAACAACTAATGGCAGTGATCGTGACAGTTTTGGTCATAAGTGAAGTTACGTTTCTGCATTCTGTGATAACCATCGTTATTTTGCGACTGGTAATTACTATCTGCGTAGCGAAAAATGTATACATATTGTACATGATTACAAAAATCTTTTACATACACGTATAACATTGAAGACAAATTTTAATTGGTCAGCATTTCTCTTCTAAGCGAAAAAGGAATACAAAGAAAAAAAACTTCCATTTGTTATTTGTACCTAACGAAAAAAATGTATAAATAATTTCAGTTATAGACTATATTCTCTTTTCTTTAAAAAGTTAACTTGAATGCATATTAGGTTAAATATGTACGAAAAATCATAAATTTATATCGACAGACAAAAATTCTCTGTAAGAGAGTACTTTACTGAAAATATGACTCCTAGTAGAGGATTAATATCTTCAACAACTAATAAAGCAATACAAAATGTTCATGTTAGTATCGTGGATGCATATGAAAGGGGTTCTTGAGTCTCCTAGAGGAAAATAGGAGTAACTAATAGCAGAAGTTTCCAAGTGGCTTTGCAGAAGTTGGAAGTTAGGTAATATATCACAATACTGTTACCAATAAGCCAAGTTACATACTCGTGCTCTTGAATACCCAATGGATCGGTAATTTAAAGTGTGGTAAGGGAGTCCTTTGTAAAGAACTCAACTACACTGGAGAAGCATCTCTATTTCAAGAGGATTATTAGAGGCCATGTAAGTTTGATTCACTACAAGAAACTGGTTGTTTGTACGAGCAAATATGACTAGATGTAATATACAGGCTGCTTCAAAGTGAAAGTGTTATACTTTCTTTTGAAATTTGTGCTCTCTTGCCTCAGAAAATTAACCAAATTACTGTACACTACAGCCGTATGGAAGAAAATATTGATCTAAATAGTGTTGCATTTTATTAGTGTTCCTTTTTTGTTCCTAAACCTTACTTTCCAAAGACAATATCAAAATCACTTTTTACCCAATGTCACTGTTAATGGCAATAGTTCTATTACGATTCAGGCTTTTTCATTGTGCCTTTCATCAAAATTGTATCAGCAATTTGAAAATTTGCAGAACACTGTGTTGGAAAGTAATATCATACGATTTTCTAAGATGATGTTTAGATTAAAAATATCCAATCATCATATTGTGATATTATATAATTTTGATTAATTTATTTTATTTCTAAATACAAAACTCATCCATAACTTATGTAATTTTTGATGAGACTTGTGTTGGACACTCGGATTCAATGCTAATATTGGTCATTTTTATCATTTTATTATCTCACCCTCTCCAAAGTTGCGGGGCTGAATTTGGTTTTAAACGGATTCGGAAGTGTCGAAACTATGGATTCGACACTAATATGGAATATTTTTTAATCAGTTTTATGTATTGCTCTTCCCCCCTCCCCCAAGATGCGGGGCTGAATTTGGATTTAACAGCATCAGATATGTCAGTTCATCTCGGCGATCCCAAGAACTATACATTCAACACTAATATCGGTCATCTCAGCTACCCAAAAAATGTGAATTCATTAGTAATAGCGGTCATTTTTGATCATGTTTAAATATCTCCCACTCCCCTCCCCAAGTTGCGGGATTGAAATTTGAATTTAAACTTGATCGAAAGTATCATTGTTCATCTAAGCGACCCAGAAAACTAAATTTGACACTGATAATGACCATTTTCGATCATTTGTATATATCTTTGTTCCCCTCCCCCAAATGGCGGGGCTGATTTTGGATTTGAACCGGATCGAAAATGTCACTGTTCATCTGAATGACCCCACAAACTATGGATTAGACATTAGTATTTGCCATTTTCGATCATTATTAAATGTAGCTCCACCTTCCTCTCCTCCGTGCTCCAGCACACGGCATCACAATTGTCACTGCTAATTTCAGCTACCCCTAAAACTATGGATTCGACACTAATATTAGTCATTTCGATCATTTTTAAATGTTTATCCCCCTCCCTACGTTGTACCTTCCCCCTCCCGAACCATCAGGTCTGAACTTGGATTGAAACAGCATCAGAAGTGTCACTGTTTCTCTCATCGACCCCGAAAACTATGGATTCAACACTAATAACCGTCATTTTTGATCGCTTTTAAATTTCTCCCACTCTCCCTACTTTACCTTCCATCGTCAAAGTGAATATCATAAAGTAATCCTTGACCCAAAGCTCATGTATGTTGAAAATTTGATTGAGATCGGTCAGGTGGTCCAAGTGTGATGAAGTCACAAGGGCAGTCACTTTTACTTTATATTCTTACATATATCCCCCTCCCCCCTCCCTAGGTGGGCTCTTGAAAGTGAAACAATAAAAACACGCGAGGCCTGACTCTCATATATGTTGAAAATTTGATCGAGATTGGTTGGGTGGTTCAAAAGTTATTGGGTTTTATTAGTTTTTATTTATACGGCCCCCTCCCCTCCCGCTCCCTAGGATCTATCGTTAAAATGAAATTACAAAAATATTTCCAGATCCGAACCTTATGTATCTTGCAAATTTGATGAGATTGATAGTTCAAGAGTTATTAAGTTACAAAAATAGTCACTTTCAGTCTTATAAATTGATTTTTATATATCTCCTCTCTCTCTCTCCTTCACTACGTTGTTTCGTCAAGTTTAAATCACAGAAACGATCCCAGGCTTGAATCTCATCTATGTTGAAAATTTGATCAAGATCGGTCAAGTGGTTCAGGAGTTATTAAGTTTGATTTATTTCTGAATACCCCATCCCCCTCTCCGAGCCCTCAGTTTTACCATCAAAGTGAATAGCCTAAAACCAGCCGAGCCTCAAACCTCATCCACGTTACAAATTTGACCAATATAGGATGGGCTGTTCAGGAGATTTAGAGTCAGAAATATTATGATTTTAAATTCTCTCTCTCTCTCTCTCTCTCTCTCTCTCTATATATATATATATATATATATATATATATATATATATAGAGGAAAGTACCTAAATATGGAATAGGGTTGAGAATATGGAATACCACCGTATCTACCCTGGTAGGTGGTGCACTTTCGTAAAGGTGCTCAGAAATGCTTCATTATGTATCCTGTCATGCGTTTCTGGTCAGTTTGTGGTGAAGTAAGCAGTTTGTTGCACGTAATACTTCAAGGAGTGGATGTTCGCAATTGTTGATTATCGAAGCTGAGTGTTTCAGAAGTAATTTTCTTAGTTACATTGTAATTTGAAATTATTGACAATGAATCACGCGGAAAGTTGTTGTTTTCTAGCTATAGGCTATGCAAGTTAGATTATTTTATACCGAGGCTAAGTACCATTTTTGTAATTATGAAAGAAAATATGGCGAGCCTTGCAATATGGAATACCATAAGGTTTTAAATATGGAATAGTATTCCATATTTAGAGTCTTATGCAATCTTTTTGTTTCGTTTCCCAAATGAATAAACAGCGGAAGACTTGGGATCACAACGCAATGAGGAGTGCAATTCAGATGTGAGGAATAAAAAAAATGGGATTTTTGATGGCGGCCAAGATATACAATGTACCTCGGACAACACCTTTTCGCTTGGCGTCATCTAAATTGAGTCCTGAAGAAGCTGTTGTGAAGAAGCTAGGAAGAAAACCAATTCTAACACCGGATATGGAGGAGGAGCTGGTCCAATACCTGCTAGTTATGGAAGACAGATTTTTTGGTTTTACTCCGAGGGATGTGCGAACTATGGCATATCAATTAGCGAAACAAAATGAACTTGCATATTCATTTTCAAAGTGCTACGAGTTTGCAGGAAAGACTTGGCTGAAATTGTTTATGAAGAGACACAAGGGAAAACTTTCTTTCAGAAAACCGACACAAACCTCATACAATTGAACCGTTGGTATTTGTAAAGATAAAGTGACCCACTTCTTTGACCTTTTTGCAATCGGAGGTTGATAATAAGAACATTTCTGCTGATCGCATATTTAACGTTGATGAGACAGGTCTGACTGTCGTTCCGTCAAAAATTCCTCAAGTTCTTGCACACAAAGGAAATAGGCGAAGTTAGCTCTGCACAACGAGGCTCTTTAGTGACCGTAATAACGTGTATGGGTGCCACAGGTATTTGTGTTCCTCCCATGCTAATATTTCCAAGGAAATGTAGTCAAATCACCTCATGCGCGGTGCTCCTGAAGGATCTATTGGAGCGTGTCAACCTTCTGGGTGGGTACAGAGTAATCTCTTCACTGAATGGTTCAGACATTTTATTAAACACACAAGGCCATCTGAAAAATCTCCAGTGTTGCTCATTCTTGATGGCCATTATGCCCGCTCAAAGAATTTAGAAGTTTTATATTTGGCGAGAAGCAATAATGCTTCCATACTTTGTATTCCTCCACACTCATCGCACAAACTGCAGCCTCTTGACAGAACCTTCACGAGTCCCTTAAAAACGCACTACAGTGAAGAGATCAGGGTTTGGATGAGAACTGTTAAGACAAAAGACGGTTGTGTGCGGCCTCTCTCTGCATTTGAGGTAGCAGAACTCTTTGGAAAAGCGTACGTGAAAGCACAAACTGCTTCAAACGACATTAATGGTTTTAGAACGACGGGAATTTGGCTCCTCAATCCTCACATTCTCAATGATAGTGACTTTCTTGAAGCAAAGCACGCACGACAACATAGATCAGTACCTGGCTTTGAACCTTCACGAGATCTCTGTTCCCCTCCTATACCACTACTAGACTCTGAACCCTCATCTGGACTCCCTCCTCCTTCTACATCAATCATACCAAACACTTCTCCCTCATGTACTTCAGACAACCTTTCTACTACCTCTGCTTGTCCAATCGCAATTCAAGCTTCAGGAAGTGGATCATCTGGCAGCAGTATAACTCCATGGCAAATATCACTAGTGCCCGCAGTTAAGAAGAGGGAAGGCAGTCGAGGAAGAAAGGCTGGCTCTGCAGTCATAATTACTTCATCACATCACAAAAATCAGTTAGAGAAGTCTGTGAAAGCTGTCGATAGTGGAAAAAAATTAAAAATGAGGAACAGTGCAAAAAACAAGGGTAAGACACAGAAGAATGCAACAAAAGAAAAGGTAAAATTAACTAAGAAATGCACGAAAAGTACGTTACGAAATAAATGTGATGACAGTCGTCTCCAAAGTGAAACTTCAGATTCCGAAACATCTATGTCCATCAGCGCATATGATGATCACTCATCAACGTTTAGTAGCATTCCCGATAATGATCAACCAGAGACAGGAGATGCTGAGTGCCTCTTCTGCTTATCAAAATTTTCTGAAGATAAAGACGGTGAAAAGTGTATGATGTGCCAATCCTGCGTTCACAATGAATGTGCTGGATATGACGAAGGTGTTTATATCTGTGACTTCTGCAAATAGACAGATTTCTCACTGGATATTTTGCAGCATATCTAACACTAGGCAGCGTATCTAATAATTTTTCTTTTACCTAACTTTACAGCTCCTCGAAGATATAAATGTCTCTTTGCAAATTTTGCTTCTATGCTTCTTTTTATAACTTTACAGCTCATATACTACATTTTTTGCATTTTTCAAATGATTTTTGGAATTATTTGCATCTTTATATCATGTAATTAAAATATTTCTATTGTCAACTTCCTTTGTTTTACTTAGCATATCTATATTAGAAGCATGTAGAACATTCTGGTATATTTCATGAGAGTTGTCTATGGTATTCCATATTTAGAGCACTTTTTTTCGAGTAACAATTTTGTACTATTTTGATTTGCATTTATTTTTGGGGTCTCTTTTTTATTATTGATTGACTTAAAATGGCAGAAGTTATTACCATATGTGTATGGAATGCACACAAATTTTTTCATATGTAGAAACGTGTAAGGTGAGCTACAGTTGCCAAAAAATGGATCGGTATTCCATATTTAGGTACTTTCCTCTCTCTCTCTCTCTCTCTCTATATATATATATATATATATATATATATATATATATATATATATATATATATATATATATATATATATATATATAATTTTAAAAATATAAATTTGTTTTCTATAAAAATTCATATTTTCATAAGTAACGGCTAGTGTTTACAATATAAATACAACGGTTGACAGTTGCTAGGTAACAAAAATATTTGACAAGTTTTGAGAACATGATCCGAGTACATCAAGTGATCACAGTGTGAATACAGATATGAGTTTAGCTTTATTGTCAGAAGATTGCTGTGATTCCTTGCCAGGACTTGGTAATAAAAAAGAAAACGCAAGAGAATATGAAGAAAGGAAACGTTTGTGCAGTTTGTGTGTGTAATTCCAACTAGTGCAGAGAATTTCCATCACATCAGTAAAGCATATAAACACCTTGGCCACTACAGAATCTTGCACACCTCTTTGCCATGTTGTTGATAAGTGTTCAGGAGAGCCTGAAATATATTGTCTCATTCTTTGTTAGAGGCAGTTTGAGTGGAGATTCCAGCGCTAAAAAAGAAAACGAAACTTCTCGTTTGGAGAACGAAATCTTGCTTTTGCCTTCAAAAATTGAGCATTAAAAAAAACTTTTATTTTAATGAAGAAGGCACAGTGTTCCGCTTTTTGTAGTGAGATTACAACACGAAAGAATACCGTAATAGGAATATCGCAGAAAGGCGTGAGTTTCCAAGTTCCAACAAATTGTTTGCCGTGCTGCTAACAGATTAATAATTTTACAATCAGCTGTTATAAGAATGTAATTGTAATATTTTGTTGCACGGAATTATCAGTAATCTCTTTATGTATAGACCAAAACTCGTTAGTAATATATTTTAGAAGATAAAAGCAGATTTTATGTGAAATTATAGGCAGAACATGTATTTATACAGAACGAGCATAGATTAATCCTTAAAAAGAGATCGGACAAGAAAAGTTCGAAATAAATATAGTCATGTTTTACTCACTTGATTGTCCGAACGACGCTACATATGACAACTTACCTGAAAGATAAGAACAAGTAAAGTATTAATTATGTGTTAGTATGAAAGTTAGGATTTTTTTGCAGTAACAATTAGAACAATTAAAATAGTAACTAACGCTTCTGTAATTTAAATAATATATTGTGAATTCTAATTTGAAAAAAAAAATAGAATTTCCTCTTCATATCTGTCACAAGTTAAAAATAAACTAACTTGTACTTTTATGAAGTCAAATGAAAAGGAGAAACTATTAAAAAGTGATCTGATAATTTGTAAATTATATCATTTTAACAAATAGGAATCATGTTGTTATATTACATGCGTACTCACATTATTTGAACGTAAAGTAAATTATTTTAAATTCTGTGTTTATATAAATATTGGCAATTACAATAAATTGTATTTTGAAAATTATGTAATATAACATAGGTTTTGAACTCAATTCAATAAATGAATTATATCATTAAAATATTAATTATAAACTTAATAATTCTTAATTGTTGGGAAATTTTTAAACAATAAAATTTATGAGAATTGCTTTAAATACACGAAATATTTTATTCTACGTTTTGAAGTAGCTTTATATCTTACTGTGCAACAACCAACATAATATGTAAAGAAATAGCAACGAATAATTAAAACAGTCAATGAATTGTATTAGATACTCGTAAACTTATCGCGGTTGATATTAAAATACCGAAACTAAAATACATATTTAAACCATAAGTTATTCTGTTTATGAGTGTTAAGTGTTTTAACGAATTAAAATGCAAATTTTTCATAGTGGTTTAAATTGATATCAAAAACTATATTGTTGTTTCGGCTAACCAAATGTAAATTGAGAACAATTGAAGCTAAATGAAGACCTTGTTTGTGCGGACAGAATAGAAATAAGTTATGGAGAGGGAGAAGGAACATTATGTGTAATGGAACCCTTTCAAGCATACCATTTTGAATTGATGGAGGAAGGCATACAAAGACTATATACATTCGTCATATACACAACAGCTGCTGCTAACATACGTGATGCCATTTACTACAACTGTTATCTGCGATCGTCAAACTTCTGAAATCCCAACACAGCTTTTACAACACTGCTTTGTGTCCTTCTTTTATGGCATTCAATGCGCGTTTCAGGTTGAAATCAACCCTGCAGTATTTTGTAGCGTTAAAATTGCTGTCGAGTTTCTTTCATCGTGAATTTTTCTGCACAATTGAATTGGATATGGTTTAGTTGTTATTCTTCTCTCAGGCGTGTAAATTAGAGAAGAAAGTAAATTAATAATTCTAATAATAAACTTACCCAATTCTATTAGAAAGATATACAGGTAAACTGAATATAACTAAATATAGTTTTTAAATATTTAATTCTTTTTAAAGAAAATAATTATCTCAGTTGCAACACCATTACGTAAATGTGTTCTGCTTTCTTTTTAGAAAATTGTTCTTGTGTATAAAATTAGGAAGCAAGATTTAAAAATAATGTTGATATTCAAATTAATTTGGTTATTCCTATCTTGTAATTTATAAAATATATTAATTTTGAACATGTTCTATTAGTGACACTGAAGAGTACGAAGGTCACTCAACTTAGTCATTATTTCCTCACAAGTGTTCCTGTCACCCAATTTTTGACAGCAACATGATTGAGTGTAGTATGACTTCTGTGGTAAAACTTTTTATGCGAAAATAAATTGCAGAATGCTACTCCAAACCCATCTATTGTAGTTCTTCAAAGTTAACTCCAACGCTAATTACTGAAATACCGAAGGGTTTTAAAATATGAAGAAAAAGAACATGACAGGCAGAACCAGTTAAAATCAACATAATTTTATAGTTTATCACATAAAATTGAGGAAAATATGTAGTTACTTTATTCATGTATCATATAAATTCTTCAAGCGTCATTAGAATTCAGATTTGAAAATTAGTAATTGCATTATGAATCTCAGGGGCGCCCACATGACATTTTGCAACTGGAGGAGCTAAAAGCCCATTCCAAAGAGAGACAAAAGAAAAAGCCAACACACAAACTTTGTCGCTAATAGACACACACACACACACACACACACACTTTAATGTACGCATGTATTTAATAAATTGTATAAAATAACAATTATTTACGTACAAATTCCTATTAACTGCTGTAAATAAACTATAGTGCAGTAGTATTTAACATAAATATATTAAGTACTATAGTATGTAAGAGCAAATTAGTATGTGTTGACATATGTTTTGAAGAACTGAACACCCTTTGAAATTCAAGGTAAGACAGCTGTTCCCACTGCGGGGGCTGTGATGAGCCCACAATTTTCTCTTAGCGATAGCTTATTTTTTAATCTTTACACCGAAATTCTAAATATATTTTATAGTATTTCATTTTATGATTTAACTATGTACCTAGGTAATTTGACAAATCAACTCTTACTCATGCTTTGGCACTACATTTTCTAGACTCTTACTTTGACTATTTATGAATATTCTTGCAGTTCGTAAAGAAGAGAACCTCAAACCCTAAACCCTGGGCCAAATTATGAACTGTTTTGTATTATTGTTTGAATTATTAACTCTGCCAGTTTTCAAATAAATTTAAAATTTTACTTGTATTTTTTTTCCATTTATAGTAGTAATATACCTGGTTTTCAGTGTAGAAGTGAACGATCCTCGCTCTTCTATATCACTAATTTGAACCTCAAACTAAGCCTCTAATATCGTATAAAATATACGATATATTTTATAAAAATCGGATTATATTTACGAAATTGTCAAGTGAATATTTTATGTAAAATCAGGAACACAGAATATATTCCCTTTTTTATGATTGTTGTCCACAAAATTCAACTTGAAGCAGTAGAAATGGTTGAAAAGCACCACTAAAAATACACAGTCGAGTGATTTTGATCTATGAAAGCTACAGCTGAATATACTCTTTAAATTATAAGGGATTAAAGGGAACTCTGATTTTTGACTGACTTCAATTTGAAATATTGAGGATTGACTTCAATACTCAATAAACATCTATACTATATTAAAATATGAATGGAATAGTTTTTACGAAATATATCGTAGAATATGTTTTTCAAACCAGCGGCGGAAAGGGAAGATACACTCGTTCTTACGATTGACAGAATTTAGGTCCAGTGATTGGGAATGATCAAGAAGCTTCATATTGTCATGGAAATAAATTTCTTTAAATATATTTATAGTAGGGAATATCTTTTTGAAAACTCGGACAGGGAGAATACTCACTCTACATCAAATATCTCAATTCACAGCCATTCCTGACTATTTTAACCTCAATCTCAGAGAACTGTGAGTAAGCCTCAAGAAAATATGTACAATATTCTAGCAAAATCCAATAACTTTTGGGAAATTTATCTTCTATTACATATTTTACTTCTTAGTATAGAAAAGTCATAATTCGTAACACGTGTGTGGTTGTAACGGGGGACCTCGTACTTATCATATGCACTGCTATTTTATTATATGCAGAGTTCTTAGTGTCATTCACTACATGATGATAGTCTGAATAAAATAACTTTATTGAGCTAATTATGAATAGTAAATTTGTGAACATATGTAGCCGCAAGAGATGTACAAGATGTATTTCTGTTTAACTATCTATCAAAAAATAATATACAGACTAATTACACTGGGTAACAAATTTTGACCAACTTCATGTTTATCTGATTTATTTTCTTTTTTTAATATCGTTGGGTGGTACTAATAACGTGCATAACATTGGTTTTTCCGAAATGTCAAAAATCGCCTTAAAATTCGTCTTTAACCCTTAGAAATCTGGTAATTTGTCGAATTTTTCCTCCATTTTTAGTTTAAGCGTAATAACTAAGAAACCATTTGCCCTCACACAACCGGTTATACCTTGCTTTTTAAGCAAAGGAACAGGCTTTTAAACTGCAGTTTATTTGCAATATTGTATGCGAAAGATCAACAAATTTTGAAAAACATCTTAATTTTTCCTCAAAATTAAGTATTTTTTATTTATGGAGTTGGCAACACTGTTAGTACAGTTAGTCAAATTACATTTTTTAAATCAGAAATTGATTCTGCAAGTTTTAAATTGATATTCACAAGACGACACAAAATGTTGGGGACAAAATTAGAAATTTGGTTATGAAATCAAGTGGAACTTGAGAAAGAAAAATGAAGAAAAGTCATTTTCATTTTCGTGTAATAGTTCCTACCTCTATTTTCAACTAAAATATATTACATTTCTAACACTTTTCGTACGTAGAAGAAGTGAATATTAAATGGCTAGTCTATATAAGCCTCAGTTTTGGCCCGGTTTTAATTTTTATCGAGAAATTTAGATCTAATTGCTATCTTAGAATATGCTTCACTGAAGAAATTAATCAGAATGAACTTAGTCACTACGGAGTACGAACACAGCGTACAAAATAAAAAAAAAACTTAGCAAAAATATATCCTCTTTCACTACAAGCACACAATGCAGAACATTTTAAAAATGAGCACGCTTGCTTTTTCGCTTGTGCGAAGCTGATTTGTCATCAGAAATCAATGTCCAAATGTAATCTCCCATCATCGCGGTGTCCCAGCGCCCTTGGTATTTTCTTTCCATTTGTTCAATGTCTTGATGAAAGCGTTCACCATGTTCTTCACTCACATCTGCTAAATTTGGACGGAAAAAATCAAGATGGGAAAACAAAAAGTGCAATTTCAACGACATTCTACAACCCAAATTGCGATATAGGTCAATCAAAGAATCTATTAACTGCCTATAATTTTCACTCCTATTTTTACCAAGAAAATTGAACTACCGCCCTAAAAGCTTCCCAAGTACTTTTTTCCTCTCGAATCATTCCATTCTGAAGTTCTTCAGACTGAAGCATCACACGTATCTGTGGGCCAGTAAATACGTCAGCTGCGATTTTAGCGTCAGTTAACTGTGGAAGTATTTGTTAGTTAAGAAAGAGTTGCAGAATGTGGATCTAATGCTCTAACAAAGCGTTTTACAAGTTCTAATTTTATGTGGAGTGGTGACAGTAAGATTATTTTCTCTTTCAACTAAAGGTTCATGTATGAAATTGTGAGTGCCAGGAAGTAAATGTTTCCTTTCTGGCCACATCTTGAGTGTATAATGAAGGTCAGTAGCTCTGCTATCCCAAAGGCAAAAAACACGAATATTTAGTATAGCCACTCTGCAAACCAAGAAGAAAACTGATCATCTTAAAATCTCCACAAATATCCCATTTATATTTTTGGTACTCAATCTTTTCCAACAATAATTTCGTTTTCGTAGTCTTCCTTCATGTGGACTGAGTGTGCAACTGGTACAGAAGGATTCACATTTCCATTGTACAGAACAACTGCCTTCAAACTTCTAGATGAACTGTCTATGAAAAGACGCCACTCCTCTGGTTGATGTGGGAAACAGATAGCTTCAAATAGACCACTAACGTCATGACAATAACACAAACTTCCTTCCATTTTGAAGAATTGTGAAAAAGGCTTGTGCCGTTTCCTATATTTTGATATTTTACATGTTGGAAGGAGAAAATTCCACTCATTCGTGAAGCAAGATGTTCTGCCTTTGATTTGGGAAGATCTAAATCTCTTATCAAGTCATCAAGTTCTTGCTGATTAAGCAAATGAGGTTCCTTTTTCCTGGTTTCATGCGAAAAACTAATATGAAGATTGGAAGATTCCTCTGGCTCTCCTTCTAATGACAATATATCTGGTGGTTTGGGTACAGGAAGTTCGTCACTGTGTGGAACTGGAGCAATGGATGTAAGTTACTGGGTTATTCTATTGTCTCCTACTCTTTCTCTTTTTATAGTGTGTCATGTCAACTGAACAGAAGTAACAATCATTATGGTGATTAGTAGGCTCTCTCCAAATTCGAGGAATAGCAAATGGCATACACTTTGTTGGTTCCCCACAACCAACCTTCTAATGTAGAGCGGGAACTATCGCATCACACATGCGGAGCCCAATGTTTGTCTTGATCACCTACGGGCACTCGAAAGTAAGCTTCATATGCAACACAGAACTTTATTCCAAGCACAATGTCATGTTTAAGTTGTTTGGGGCTTATGTAATATCCACAAACGTAACACAATGAGTCTGCTAACAATTTACAACGCCTAATTGTAGACATTTTATCTTCCACACAGCACCTAGTGAAATTAAATCAAATGCCACTGATATAATATAGTTACCACTATAGCTACTCAATACTATATGCAGCTGGCTATCCAAGTGGAATCATATAGAAATTTACTGACTTTACTTAAGTAAAAGTTAATATTTTTTGTAAAAGTAAGGGGAAAAATAAGAAATTATATTTTTTCTAGACAGTTATTTTCATTCAAAATAAATGCTGTATTCAAAATTTGTAATCATAGAACGAATATGTTATGAAACGAAACTTGCTAATTAATCCACAAGAGTTTGTTCTGTGTTGACGTCTATGGACATCCGAAGTAAAGGCAGAAATTCTTCCCCTAAAATAGCGTTCTTGAACAAAGACGATTTTGTAAAATTCCTTCCAAATAATCGACATTTGAGGAAAACTAATACCAGATTCGTAATTAGCACGTCAAAATCATTCAGTAAATGTAAAAACATTAAGATAAACAATTTCTTGTTGAGCAGTGTTATCAAAGAGTGTAAACTTATCCTTGAATTGTTAAAAATTGAACAAAATGTATTAATACAATAGGAATAGGAAAGCACAACTCATACTACTGGACAAAGAAAAGTACTTAAATTAATTAGTTAATGATTTCAAGAACGCAGTTAAACTAAGTGATCTAGGGTCACACTATTTTTTCGTTCAATACACCGTAACCAAGAAGTAAATAATGGACTACGCGACTCAGAGCATCACAACTACGATAATAAATCAGAAGATACTGGCAACTGCACTAAACATTCTCGCTCTCACTTTATAAATTGTATCATTAATTATACTATACTGAGGATTTATTGCTAACATATTTATGAATTAGTAACAAATATTTTTCGGAAGAATATATCCAAAGAAAATATTTTGTATCCATTTTCTTTATTAAAAATGGATTATGTCATACTGTAGTGTTAGCAATGAAATGGTTATTTCTGAAATAACAGACAAAATGGTTAGGAGTGTTTTTAAGAAAATAATTGTACCATAATTCACCCAATAGTAAGCATTCTAGAAGGTTTGAAGAAAGAATAGCACATCTCGCAAGAAAACTACTTTTTCTGATTTTATCTTTTTTTACGAAAGTGGATTATTCTACAAATGAGACATTTACGAAAGTATATCTTATGAAATACGAAAAAAATGCAGATATTTCAAAAGCACCATCTGAAATAAGAATTCGTTTCTTTCCTGAATAAATTCATGAGAAATGAATTATGACATATACAGTTTTTTTAACTCATGGATTTCATTTGGGTCTAGAACTTCTAACTGAATTCTGATTTTCATTCTGTTTGTGTAAATGATCATGGAAGAAGAGAGCATTTATGGAACTATGTTTACTGGTTTAAATTAATCTCAGGTAATATCGGTCACGCCTCAAGAAAAACAGCAAATATTCGCCAGTATACCTTACAATTGGAATGAGGTGTGCTGCAGTGCAGAGGTTTGAGTTTTCGTAACAGCGGAAACAACGTTTAATGACTATACTCATCAGAAGTTTTCTAGTTTCTTTCTATGTGTAATGTGGAGATTTATCACATGTTTAGCAAAATTTATTTCTTCTCGAACAGAAGCATTCTTTTTACATTAACTCTGGTTTATGAATAAAGATAATTATAGTCGCATATATATCTAAAGTAGATGTATGTGTATTATTGTGATTACAAATGCCAATTTAAATTTAATTTTAAAAGATAAAGTTATCTCTTTGCCTGTTTTAATGAGCAAAGAACTCCAAGGTGATTGGTGATAGTGATTTCTTGATTCTATCTTTAGACCTTGCAACCACCCATTGAGTGATTACTCAGCACTATTTACCACGGAACCCCAACCCACCAATGTCTAACAAGCAAGCAAGATAGGATAATTCGGTCTCTGGTGGCTACGGACGTCTATGATGTGGGGTGGGAAGCTAAAACTGCATTACAGCTCATCCATTGCATCAAGACCAAGATACGGAACTTGAATTTCAAGCTCGTCTGAAGTATGCTGAAGAGTGTACGATACAAATTGCGAGAAATTAAAGACCACAGATGTAGAATTGTAACTACTAAGAGTACTTCTCATCAGTGTCTCTATCATTGTGTCGGTATTTGCAACAAATAAACACATTTTCCTGGTAGTAGTGTCCTTTTTTCATTGTGTGTTACTTTTGCCCATGCCCTTATAATGTACTACATGATGTCATAACCCATTGATGCGAAGTGAAGACAAAATGTGGAAGGTATATTTTGTCACGAGATGGATGACAAGCATGTGTTGATACACGGAATTATGGTTTTAATGACAAATCGCCTTGTACACTGAAATTCAATGTATCACCAAGATAGATATTCTACCATTACTGGCAGGTCATTTGCTTGAACTGAAAACTTGTCATGCTTCACGGTCTTCAGTCAACCTCCTCTATCTTCACGTACGATTTTCTCTTTTGATACTGTCCATCAAATGTAGCCTCCTTTACCCTTTTCCTTCTTTCCTGCCACTATATATTCTAGCACGTCCCTCATTATACCTTTATTTCTCAGTCAGTATCCCAACCAGTTTCTTTCCGTTCGTTTATTGCTCTGTACAGCTAATTTTCTCCATTCTTCTCTACTCTCATATTTCGAAAATTTTCAATCTTTCTTTTGCGTAACGTCCATATTTAATAAGATTTAATTTCAGAGTAAAATTTACTTGTAAGTAGCTACTTTCTCTAAGATTTATGTGGTTCGTGTGCTATTTCCAAGCAAAGTAGAGATTATTTAGTTTGTCTCATTATGCGTTTTTACATGGCATTACCTCAAATGAATTCTGGGATTGAATTACTCATGTGTTAATTCATTCTTGTCTATTGTCAACAGAGTAGTTTGAGAGGTCACAACGAATGCAAATATCCATTTCACTATGGTTATAAGAATGGGGAAAGAATTTTAGTTTATCTGTGTGTGGCGGTAAAATTGCAAATAGGAGTGAAAAGACAAGAAGTGCCATTATCATTCTCCTAAACACTATTAATTGTTGATGGATTTATTGAAATGTCATATACATTTTACACAAATAATACAGAGTGAAATTTTGTTTCGTTTTAGTCCGTTTCATTTTCCTTTTCTTTGACACTATCACACTGAGTACGAAATGATAATATGATTGTTCATGTATGTTTGAAATGAAATCTTTCAATTTAACGTCCCACACGTCCCTTTTTAGACTAAGGGAGACGATGATTAAAGTAAGTTAATGATGACGAAAACGCGGTGGAATGAGGAAGTGGGAGGAAACGGGAGTACCGTGAGAAAACCCACGGACACGATGTTGTCTACGACAAATTTCTTGGCCGGGGATCGAATCACGGACCCCATGCACCAGTGGTAAACACTCTACCATTGAGCCACCGTGCCCCCTCATGTGTGTTTGAGTAGCTTACTCATCTTTGTCAAGATCATTCTATCTCTATTTCACCTTCACAGTCTGAAGAAAAGCGCTATTCTCTTGTGAATAACTAAGTACAGAAAATAATGATTTGTTCTTAAATAAATGTGTTAACAATCCAAGAATTTTCATAGGAATGTACGTTTGGGAAATCTTAAGTCGGAATGTATTTTCTATTACATTCGAAGCTTTTGTCTACATGAATTTGATGTCAAGTCATTTAGAATAATTGACTTGTATGAGGAAAATATTCAATTTTATATTTAGCTTTAATTGTACTGAAATCATATAGTTCACTAAATTATGGTTATTTACTATTGTTATGTTTAAAGCTATTTTCTAAAAGCCTAACTTTCATAAACCAATAAAGTTGTAGCTATGTAATTTATCTGATATCATTATCTGAGTATGTAGGTAGAGAAATTGCTGACGTGGATAGAAACGCTGCGGATGTGATACGGATACACATACTTCGAATCATCACAGTACTTACTTTTGAACATCTGTATCTTCGACGGACAATTCGGTGAGCATTAAAGCAGTTGCGTATTTATTTCATACTTTTTACTGCAGGTACTTTAGCATAGCAGTTTATAAATATCAGGATCTCATTTCGGTTCTGTTACACTACTCTAATAGAAATTGTTTCAGAGTATGCTACGTACATTTAAATCAACATACAGTATAAGAAGAAACTATAAGATAATATTAATTAATACATAAGACAATATTAACTATAATACAATATAAGCTAATTACTGTAATATATAGCATAAGAGTCACCTACTCACTGCATTAATTAGCAAATGAAACATGTTCCACTTCACATACCAGATTACGGACGATAATTGTATGTAGCAAACAGCTGTTTAATCATGGATTCAGCAATACTTCATTGCAAAAATGCAATCAAGCAAATGTGAATTTGATAATATCTGTTTCTGGAGTACTAAAGTGGCCCTATCTAATTTTCAGGCAGAGGTTATGATGGATACTGTTGGTGGAAAAAAAACGAGTTTGAATCATTTACTCTTATCAACATATCTACAATTACTACTTATATCATTAGAAAGACTCGCTTCTCCGAAATACTACAGATCTCATGAGTGCCTGAGTGTTGCTATTGATCTTTCATAATTTTGTTCATAATTCATTTTTCATCGTCTGCCTAATATTAAGGACAGAATGGATGGATTAGAACTCAAAGTAAAATTCATAAATAAAATCCGGGATGTCTTCACTAACCTATTGGAATCATATAACGAGTTGTCGCGTGTGAATTATTTAAACGTTTAAATTAAGTGGCGATCAGAACAAGCAGGATTATAGTCTCAAAATTATAATAATTATGCATGCTGTTTTAGATCAGAATATATTTTTTATAAAGATCAAAGGTATCCATCCAGTGAAGATTCATCTAGAACATTTAAATCTGATTTCTATGCTTACAGCAGGAGATATAAGTTGACTCCGATGAGGTAATAAATGTATTTAAAATTACAGATTCGAATTCGTATTCATATTTGAAATTAATAAACGAATTTGATACTGTGCCGGAACTTGTCATAAGATAGATAAATGACTGTTCATAATCACCAGATGGTGTTGAAATTGCAAAGTCCTTACAGCAGCTAGGAAGCTACTTGAAAGCAAGAGTTAAGGAACTGCGGTCTAGAAAGTTAGTGTTAAGAATGTGGCTGACCGCATATTACCCCTAACGTTTGAGTACCACAATACGGTTGATAGGCCACAGGCCAACAAAAGCTCTTATACCAGTAGTTTAGTTTTTCACCTAATCGCAAAGCGTAGATAATGTAAAAGTTAAGGATCAATATAAAAATTACAGATATTTGTACTCTAGTTAGGTTGAGTCATTTTCACACAGAAATATGAATTTTGTTATGCTTATTAAATATATTATTATAACTTAATTAATTCAATATTTTTTTGATATTAATAATCCTCTTCATCACCTAACATACAATAAATGAATTTATTCTATATTTTAATATGCAATGTAAACCACATATATATCTTGGTCTGCTGCTTTAGGTCGAGATCTTTAATAATTTAAGTCACAAGAAATTCTTACTTTTTCTATAGCTGACAGAAATGTTACCTCTCATGAACATAAACTGTATTTACGTAAGTAGAAAAGACAGTAGGATAATTATAGGTGACATGTTTCTTGTTGAGATATTTAAGTAGTAATAATAATGATAATGATAATGATAATGATAATAATACGATATTTTAAAATTCTTTATAAACAGCTATATATATTGTAGGGAAAGAAAACTAAACGCTAGCAAAACAACAGGGATGGTATTTGAAATGAAACGAAATGTACGTAATACAAAAGTAAGAGTAAGAGCTCCCTCGTGGCTAAGCGGTTAGCGTACGCGCCTTTGGCGTGGGAGACCCGGGTTCGATTCCCGGCGGGAGCTCATGTGGTTCGGATTCCACGTTAATCAGTAGGTCCACGTCTCTTATAGCCTCGCTGCTGAAAGGGACGCTAAACTAAAATCAACTCAAAAGTAAGAGTAAGAAAGTAGAATAGATAGCATGTTTTCTGTACTTATGTAATATTATACATTCAGTATTTAGTGAAGACATGCAACACAAAAGTGGAGTGAAAGGAATTGGTAAAAGAAACATTTGGAAAAAGGAAAGTTTATTTTGTGAGTATTTGTATGAAGAATTACTAACAATTACCTAATCTTCATGTGAAATATTGTACTCTGCTAGGTAGAAATGTGGATGCTAAGTAAAATCGACAAGAAACGACTAGAGATTTCGAAATGTGTACGTAAAGAATGAAGGGGAAAGTTAGCTAAGCCGAATGGAGAATTAATGAACTGTTCATGGAAATAATAGGGAAATAAATAACGATATCCGATGTAATTAAAAAGAAGAAAATCAACTGAAATTGACTGTTTTTTGAGGGATGTAGTAGGTAGTACAGTGTATGGTAAAGATGGAAAACTCGAGAGAACAATTGATAGTTAATGTATTAAAGTTTATAGTTGCTACGTTACGCTAGCTAATCACTATAGCATATGCAAGCTTCTCAGTATATGGCATATAACCTTTTAATGATGGAAATAGCACTATGATGTTGATAACATGTAGTTTCAAGCCAATCTTAAAATAAAATTAAAAGTACAGAAACAAACTTTAAGCAACAAAAACATTAAAGAGTTTACTTTGTTGTTAAATAAGCAAGTATTTGTAGACAACGGTATTTCATGAAGCGAAACTATTTGTCAGTTATTGCAATGAAAATGTGCTAAAATGAACTAAATAGTTGGTCACAGATTGAAAACGTTGGCTGTCTTGGGCTATGGTTTGCCAATGGATATTGATCTAACCAAATATCATAATGAATGTATGTATGTGAAAGCAACTTGTTTAATATTTCTTTTCAAAAAATCAATTGTTTTCGTTTTGCATGCAACTAATTTGTTAAAGTTCTTACTTCTGACTGTTTTACGAGGGACTTTCCTGTTCAAGTAAGCAGATGGCTGAATGATGCCTGTAGAAATAGACTTTGGCTGTATTGGTCTTTCATCTTCTCCCTTTTTCTCTTGTTTCCATTAATAATTTAATAATTCGAATATCAGTTGTCTTGGAGAATTCATTTAAGATTGTTCCATAAATAAGAGAAATACAGTAAATAATATATTAACATTATATGTAACAATATTGCTCCAATATACTGAATGCTTACTTTGTCTTAATTTCCTGGTTAAAAGAAAATGAAATCTCTTGTTTGGTATTCTCCTGTTATACCTCTGGAAGCTAAAGGGAAATGAAAAATGTAAGCAGTAATGCTAAAGAAAGGAAATAGGAAATATTCAAGAAAACTAACGGAACAATGTATTGCAGCTCACAGAAAACCACGTGGCATTGATTGAAATAGTGTTCTTTCAGACTGCGCGTAAGTTATTTGATAATAGGATACTATTTCCAAAATTAACATCGAAAACTCTTTAAGTTGGCCACTTCTGTTTGTCAATACTATTTATCGTGAACATTTTTTTCTTGAACTAGAAAATAATTAGAACATACTGTATTGCAACGTAAGACCAAAGCACAGATCTGTAGGCTGAACAGGTTTAGAAGAAACCACAATTATCCATCTTAAACTGGCTTACGAAAAATTTTATCTTCGAAACTTTATATTTCTTGTATGTAATATTTTGTTTGAATTAAGATATTAAGATATAATCGATTTTTATACTTCCAAACTATGTTACGTATAAGAGTCGGTAATCTCTTAGAACTGTTCCGTCTGTCCGTCCATCTGTCGACAGCTATCAGCGCGAAAACGGTAAGGGACATCGAAATGCGGTTTTCTGCAACCAAATCAGCATAGCAAGAGTAAATTTAATTTAGCTTTCGTTAGGTCTCTATTCAAACCAAATAAGGCTCAAATTAGTCACTTCGTTTCAATGTTTATTGACATAGAATGGAAAAGATAACAGGTTGCCAAAAGCATTTTTCTGAAAATGATTTTCAGCTTCCCAAAGCAACGGACATGATCATACCAAAACCGGAAATGCTTCAAATTTAATATTTCTTCTGGTTCAAACACTGATTTTCACGGAGCAAAAACGGTTCGACATAGCGAGGTGCAGTTTTCAGTAAACAATTTACTCTCTCGAGTAAAGGTTCTATCTTCTTTAATGACATCTATTCAAACCTGGAGTGGTGCATTTTTTAATTTCCGGTTTCAACACTTTTGGCCACATAACAAAAATGCTAATAGATTGTGATAAGTGGATTTTTGCAATCGATCCTTTGTTTCAAACCAACTTAACATGACCATCACAATACTTTACCACAAAAGAAGCGATTCAAATTTGTTATTTCTTTCGGTTCAACACTAATTTTCGTAAAGCAAAAACGGCGAGAAATATCAAGATGGGGTTTTTGCAATTGATTCGGCGTCTCAAGAATACGATCCATCTTCTCTGTTAAATCTCTGTTCAAACGGAAACGGTTTAGATTAATTAGTTTTGGTTTCAGCATTTATCACAAGAGAACAAAATGGTATTGTATAGCGACAAGTGGTTTTCTGCACACGATTCAGATTACGAAAAGAACACTTCATTACAATTCGCAACACGCTACCAAAACCAAAATTGCTTGATATCAACTACTACTTCTGATTTTAATACTTCTAGAGAGCAAAAACTATAAGAAATATCAAGATGCAGATTTTTGCAATTGATTCAGCTTTCCTATAATAGGTACCGCCTTCACCATTAACCCTATATTCAAACCGGAAGTGGTTCAAATTAACGATTTTCGATTTTAATATTTATCGCCACAGAATAATAATGGTAATAAGTGACAAGCGGTTCTCTGCAATCGATTGAGAGTATCAAGAAAGCATACTATCACAACCCGCAATGCTTTGCCAAAATCGGAAGTGGTTGACATTTAATACTGCTTCCAGTTTCAATACTGATTTCCTATTGCTAAAGCTATAAGAAATATCAACATACAGGTTTTGCAATCAGTTGGGCTGTCCAAGAGCAGGTTCTATCTTCTGCCTCAACCCTCTATTGAATCCGAAAAAACTAAACTTAAAAATTTCCAGTTTCAACATTTATCACCATAGAACATACACAGTAAGGCATTGTGGGTATAACGGCTTTTTAATATGGATTAGGCGTACAAGAGACGTGTTCTACGGAATATTTTGCAACCAGTAATTATAGAAGAACTACTTCAAGTTTGAATATTGAATACCCGTAATTTTTAAGTTAACTGTAATTTCACACTATGAAACGAAACTCATTTGTCTTTATCTCTCTTTTAGGCAGGGTTGATATGTTTAAAACAAAGTGTTTAAAACAAGTGTTTAACACATGTTTAAACGAGGGCTGTTGTTTTATTCAGTTTGTTTTAAACGTTTTTTTCGATGATGGTTGGACCTGTTTAAAACAACTAAAATATCAGATTGAAGAAGCTATTTTAATTTTCTAACAAACAACCCATCCTCCGCAGAATTTGTGCATGAAGTAAATTACAAGCAGACTTATATTTTTATTATAGCAGCAATTACTGAACGAAATTCTGTACATCAATGTGCGTATAACTAAACCAACAGAAATTCAAGTGAAGTATTTGAACATTTCTTAATTTCCAATAATAATTTAGGTTAAACGCACTATACACTATTCTAAGATCCAAATTCACAAATTCAAAACTTGAGTATTTTTGGGTCACTATCATTTCCATAATAAGGAACAGTTCTCACATCATAAGCTAGAAGAAATACTCTGACTAATACAATATAACTCATAGAAAAGAGCAGTGACCAGCCTACAAGGAGCAAATGACATTTTAACTGATCAAGTTTCAAGATACATCTCTATCTGCAACATGGATAGCTAACAATGATTAGTGTCTACGGCATAACAACACAATTAACCTTTAAACGTCCGCCAGGGATTTTAAAAAAAATGGTAGTCTCTCACATTTGGAGCTCTGGTGACCCTCCTAATTATCACAGAGTCATTATTTATACACAGTTGGAAAGCTTGTGAACCACAGATTCCAACGAGGTAACATTCGTGAAATTCCCGCAGTATTTGTAGAAACGAAGAGACACAAAATTCATTTAAAAATATGAAAATATTGACTTTGCGGTGCCCTGGCAACTCTTGTAGTCACCGAAACATGCTGTGACAAAATGCTCCTAAAAATGTGCAAAATGTGTGCTTTTGCGCTGACAAAATGATGCTAATGTGTAGGCCACATACTTGTGACAATAATATAAGAAATGGTAGCCAGTGCTGCCATTGCGTAACGAATTCGTTTTATGCAGGAAGTATTAAAAAATGCGCAGAAAAACATTCATTGAATTAGACATACTCTCCCCTCCCCCACGACAGTGCCACGTCCATTTGCAAATCATTTTTGCTGCACACATCATGTATACGAACAAAATTTATGCTTCTAGACCACTTCAGTAAAATATACCTTACCTTATACGGAACCGTTCTGAAACTAAATTTAAATTATCCAAATTTGACCCCCTCTTCTTCTACAAACAGAAGTACATATACAGGTTACTATCATGTACGGAACTACTTCATTGTTTCACATACTAATTTTTGTGGATGTACCACAAATGGGGAGGAATGGCCTTCAAAATCTGATGAAAAATTGATGAAAAATTTAAAAAAACGAACTTCATCCTCCCTCTCTCGGCCGCACATAAATACCCACTAAATACATAAAATGTAGGGATGTGCACGAGCGAGTTCGAGCGAGTTTTCATTGAAACTCGACTCGACTAGAAACCGACATCATTGAGCTCGACTCGAGAACTCGGTTCGAAAAATTTCCTCCAACTCGACTCGAGTTTCGAGTCGAGTCGAGCCACTGGGTAGTTAAAAGTACTGTCTTCAAGTATCCTACATAGACAATATAATTATTATCAATGATACTTACTATTACTACAACTTCTTCTTCTTCTTCTTCTTCTTCTTCTTCTTATTATTATTATTATTATTATTATTATTATTATTATTATTATTATTATTATTAGTAGTAGTAGTAGTAGTAGTAGTAGTAGTAGTAGTAGAAGTAGTATAACAACACCAGCGTGTATAAACATGCATGATAGGCGGTTTGTATCTGAAACAAAAACTAGTTTTCAGCTGACCTCGGAAAAGGTGAAGTCAAGGAGGCAAGGACACCGTTCACGAGGTTCTGGGTTTCAGTTCCGGAGGAGCAAGTATCTAGGCTCGAACTAAAAATCGTTAAAAGTTAGACTGCGTCGGCCAAACATGTTCAAACCTGCTTGGCTCGGGTTCTCAACTGCTCTAGCGGCTCGGCTCACAGCTCATTCACTATCGAACCGAGCTCACCCAACAGCTTACCCAACCGAGCCGGCTCAAGCCGATGGCTCACCTGAGCCGAATCGGTGCCTCATCTCAACCGAGCCGGCTCGAGCTTCTCCTCAATTGAGCCGAACTGAGCCAGTTAACATCACCACCTGGGTTGGCTTCTGCTTCGGCTCAAAAGTTAGATCGTGCAGGACTCAGCCTTAGTGATAAGGACTACAGTATATACACCGGTGTTTACATTGGTGCCCACATTTGAGACTGTCTCGTTATAAAAATCCATAGTTGTCCTGTTAATCGAGACGAGACGAGATGCGAGCATGTTCCATCTTCTGAGCAACACTAAAAATGTTCCATATTACTGCTTACATTTCTTATGACTTTCGCTTTCCAGTCCATTTCTTATGACTTTCGCTAATCAGGCCTTGATTTCAAAACGAGTTAAAACGAGCTAAAAGACGAGCGCTTTATCAAACTCGGCTCGACTCGAAACTTGAACTCAAAACAGTGACTTGGTTCGAAACTCGACTCAAGAAAATTACCTTTGACTCGACTCGAAACTCGACTCATCCCTATGCCCATCCCTAATAAAATGCATACTAGCAGAACGCTTCATTCCTCAGGAATACTTTGGTACCAAATCATCTTTACAGCTTAATTAGGGGCTGAGCTATTGATGTTTATTGTAAAAATAAATGTAATTTACGTAAAAAAAAAAAAAAAAAAAACTGAAATTCCAAAAATTGTCTTCATGTACCAATTTTATGAATCTATCCTCCAAGAGAGGGAATGGCTCTCAAAAGAAACCGTTTAAAAAGAAACAAAAGAACACGATATTTACCCTCCTCCCACCGCCACATGGTACACCCACATAGATAAGACGCACACCAGCGGAAAGCTGCATCCTTCAGGAATAAATTGGTTCCAAAACCATCTTCCAGCCTTAATTAGGGACTGATACAGCAGTTGCGTCAATGGGAGTTTAAAGATTAAAAATGCAGACGGCCAGTAGAACATAACACAAAGAAACTACATATTCAGTGAACAGATATTGGGTAAATCCCGATTTCTTTCTCCCGAATTGAGCTTTTGGACGGATCGAGGTTAGGGAAATTCCAGAAATTTGATCTAACGGTTGAATATAGATGGCAAGCAATACCTGTGAGCGTGTAAAAATGGAATATATATGCCTATTTAGATTATTGTTTAAACAAAATAAACATTTTAATCGTTTTTTGTTTAAAACAAAGTACTTTGTTTTAAACGTTAAAAACGTTTTAAACATAAAAAACGTTGTTTTTGTTTTTTTAAGAAAACGTGTTTTTTCCAACCCTGCTTTTAGGATTCATATATGTGTTCACACTATCGATAGTATAGTATATTAGCTATTGAATAGAATGCCTAGCTAGTCTATTGCTACTTTTTGGTCTAAGATTGATAAATAAGAGACGATACTGACGAACATCAAACTTGGAACAAGAGAGGCTAGATCAAATATTTCGTAAAGTAGTGTGAGACGTTATACTATCTTTTAAACAGTAGTTCAGTATAAGGAAGTAATGTTCTTATCAAATGGGAATCTCGGCTGGAAAACACAGTAAAAATAACAAAATATAACTACATGAATCGTATGGCTAAATTCAGAATGTTAATACACTACACTAGCTGTAAATAATGAGGAATGAAGAAAAGGAAAGCCAAAAGTGAAGAATACGATACAGAGTGACATGAAAATTATAGTTATGGTGAATTTTGAAGTCAAGGGTGAGTTACGGAGTTGAGTTAGTTGTTACAATGTTTGAGGTAAATTTGTCAAAACTGCATTTTGAACAGACTTGTACTTCTTCTGAAGGAACTGTTAGAGTTATTTTAACGAAATGTTGTATAAATATTGGGAACCCTTCTTTCTATTTTGTCGAATGCAATAATTGAAATTATACAAAATACTAGATAAAGTTTGCATTTGAATATAAAGAAATATGTATATAAAATATCATAATTTTATATTCAGCAATAAATTTGTAAGCTCATTCACAAGTATCACCAAGTCCAACAGAAGAGATGGTAAATATATTAACAAAAATTCCAAAATGTTTTGGGAGAAAAGATATAATCATATTATCAACCCTTCACAAAATAATATTCACTAGAATATGAAAAGTTTAAAAGTTAGCAACTCTGAACACTATGCAGGCAGGCATATGGCCCACTATATACACCATGACCAAAACATTAAGCGTATCTATATATGAAGTAGAACGGTGAATATGACTATATTAATTGCATCTTGTCTAAAGCGCGATTCCCTTCTTCAAGCAGATCACACAATATTAATTCTATAATCATATCAGTGAAGTAATACAAAGTAAGCATTTTCCTAACATGATCTCTCTTAGATCAAACTACGAAACGGTCATGTATTTGTCTTATGAATTCGTCTGTTTGTAGTTTTATAGATTCAAGAAAGTTGGTGGAATTTTATCTTAGCCTCGAGTTTAGTTCCAGACATATAGAAGTGAAGAAGGCAAAATTTTCTTAACGGAAATTTCCTAGGAGCACCGTTATGCTCCTTTAAACCACCAAATAGCCTGTAAGCGACTGAAATCGGATCAAATCTAATTTCACATTCAGATTACAAGAGGACCAGAAGGGTGCAGCGAGTAATAATTGTTTCACATGAAATCCCTGCTTTTACTGAAATTTTCCAAATATTTGCATTAAATAACTAGATACTTCTAATTTCAGGTTCAGATGCCCCGACACTTAAAGAAGTGAAGTAAGTATATATTTATTTTAATAGTAATGCTCTCATGAACCACCATATATATGTGGAATTTTACATTTAAATGCCAACAACTATCTTATAGTTCTAAAAGAAATAAACTGAAACTATATTAAGAATATGTAATAAATATAGTTTACGAATAGAATGTGAAAGATGGAAAATACCATCATACAATGTGTTAAAATGTATGATCATATCAACGGCAATGAGATTGCCTGTAGTTTTGTGACCTTACTGCTTATGGTTGTGAATTTTTCCATATGGGAATCATAGCAGTCATTTATTTACGAAATATGATATCACTATAGCTATTTAAAAAAGGGAGTAAAATATTGGAAAAAAATTCATGTTAATCCCTTGCTAATGAACTTTCTTTCCGTGATAAACAAGTAAATTTAATTATAGGAGTTTTAATAAAATATGCAGTATATAGAATTGGACAATTGTGATAGTCATTTGCAAGCAAGATAAAGAATTTCCTACAGCATCTGAATTTTAATTAAATAAAAAACAACAACTAAGATATAGGGTAATTATTACAATATTATTTATGGAATATGAATAACATTATTATTACCCCTTTTACGAAAACCGAAAGTGCTTATACCCTGTCATCGGTTAACCATTCATACGAAAGTCCTCGTTGGTAAACTCGAAGAATACCCTTGAAAATCCCAATGTTTCTCAAGTTTGAAATTGTCTGTGTTAATTGTGTGAGTTCTTTATCTTTGTACGTTACGAATAAACCTACTCAGCAAAAGTCATTAAGGAAAACATGAGCTTTTTAAAAGGAAATTCAAGTCAATACCACTTTGTGGCTGTCTATACTCTTTAGTTTTCCCCAGGTAACGATTTTAAACAGGCTGGGTACATTCTAGGCTGCGTTATTAGAACGAAAAATAAATCAAGACCTCACCACGAATCATACTAAGGCCATCCGAGTTTGGAGGCAGTAGCCTCAATTACTGTATCACTGCTACTTTACTTATATGTTGTACTTCCCTGTATTGTTTGAGTTTCCGAATTCTTTAGCAATACATCACGTTGTTTCCATCTAGTTTGTACTAAAACAACCAACCAGCCGCACGTATCATTTCCTCTGTCTCCAAAGAAAGAAAAAAAAATTTCGACTCAACTGCTTTGAACGGAATAAACTACTTAGCTAGGAACACACGTATCAGACTCTCAAGGGAGATTTTTTTCTGTGTCGTTTTCTTTCCTATTCTTTATTACTTCCGTGACTAAGACAAAAGAAACTAAACGCACACATACACAGAATGTCTGAAGTAAAAAGAGAGGAACCTGTACAGTGCCTGGAACAGAAAGGTAGCCACGCTAATATTACCAGCCTAGTGCAGACCAGTCCAACGGGAGAAATTCGTTCGTTAGCAAAACAAACGAAAATGCATTTTCCTAGTACATGACAATCAACTATCAAGTTTGATGTCAATTTTAGTGTTATATCGAGACTGAATACTATCCATATGAGTATGTATGTATGTATACTGTATTTATATACAAACTGAACATGATTTCTGTATTTTCTATGTGCATTTTTCATACAAATGAATGTGAATTGACCATGGAATGAGAACAGAACGACACATTTAATGCTGTCGATGTCTTTATTGAACCAATAAATCAATGTCAATCAAATAAGAAAGAAAGGAAATTAACACATTCAAATGTAAAGCAAATTTATTACAAGAATACAACATTTAAAAGATCACGTGTGTTCACAGATTTTTCGTAAAAATATTTATATTTTATACTTTAGTTTTTGTATTTCGCGTCCTCGGAACACAGAGATTATGAAGGACAAGATCTGCTATTTATGTGGTCTCTGAACCCCGACTAGAGCTTCAATTCTATGTAGCTGCTGATGTGTACGTTAGTCGTGAACAAAATTAAAACATACATATTTTTTATTTATAGGCTCAAGAAAATAACTACGCCATTACTATTTTAGTCAATTAGTATTGAAACAGTTTTCAATTAATTCAAACAATAAGACCATTGATGTTCTATTTTATTTTTTTCGAAGTAACGTTTCAAAGGTATATGACAGCGTTTATCATCAGTTGTACTAATTTAAAGAGCACGGTTCCTATTCTATCCCACACGTGACAGAAATCTAGTTTTTTATAGTACAGGTATAATATTTGACAAGTTCTTATACCACTAACAAGTTGGTTATGTTTTACACTCTGAACCTACGATGCACTTCCAAGTTATGAATATCGAATAGTGAATATAGATTCAATATTAAAATAGAAAGCGGTGTTTTTTTCTAGTTTCAATAAAGTAGTAACCGTCGAGATTGAACTTAGTCTTGAGGTTCTGCATTCTCCTTCATGAGGTTACTGCATTAAAACTAACTTACTAACTCTATGGCCTATGGAACCCGGAGATTTAATGCAGCGTTCACAAAAGCTCTCCACTGACTTCTATCCTTAGCTAACTGGATCCAGTTTCTACTTTTGTATTCCTATTTCTGCAAGATCTTTCCTAATATTGTCCTCCTATCTGCGCCTAGATCTTCCTAATAGTCCTTTACCGATTGGTCTTGCAGTTAAGACTTTGAAAGCGTTCCTACTTTCTTCCATTCTGGCTACATGACCTGCCCACCTAAGCCTCCTAGATTTGATGACCCTAACAATGCTCGGTAAACCGTATAAATTATGTAGTTCCTCATTATGAAGTTTGTGCCATTTCACATTCCCGTTCTTCTTGGGTTCGAGCATTCGTCTCAGGATCTTGTTCTCAAATACTTTCAGTCTATGTTCTTCCCTCAGAGAAAGCGACCATGTTTCGCAACCATAGAGAACAACAGGCATGGTTATCGTTTTATATATTTTAAGCTTCAAATTCTTCGACAGAATTCGCGACGACAATGCTTCTAGCTTGAATGTTCAGAATGAAAGAAAATAGAAATTCTTTCAAAATGTTAAGTGAAAATCCAATCGGAAAGGCTCTAGCTCACGCCTCTTGAAACGTAGTTAAGACACTAATAAACATTTACAAATCAAAATAGGTAAAATATTCTTTACAATCAAATATTGTCCCGGACAACTCCAGTTAACTTCGTCGAAGAAATGTATGTTCGCGAATCAAACAACAACTTTAACAGACGTGTTTCCCCAAACAAGTGTAAGCAGAAATCAAACCTGATATAGTAACAGCATAGTCCAATGAAAAGTCATGTGGGTAGCATAGTTCTTCGAGACCTGTGATCTAGAAGTTGCCAGCCCCATAATCCATTTGACTTGGTAAAACTGACATACCTAATGACCCGCGAATACCCAAAGTTTGCTCATACACAAAGTAAAACTTAGCGGAGAGAAATTCAGGTATGTGAGTTCTGTTGTTATATGTCTAACAGAATATCAATGAGGATATTAATACCATTACAAATCTTCCGTCTTTTGAAGTAAGGGCGGCAATACTTTATTAGTTGTTTGATTTCAAAATATTTTATATATAATATCACAACTACTAAAACAAGGCGTAAATCCAATGAATCCTAACCACACGTAAATCACAACAATCACTCATTACAGTGTCGTGATATCAGTATTTCCATGCACAGAGGAAGGGAGAGTATTTTCCGATGTAAATACAGTTTCACAGTTTCCTTACTATATTTCATTACAATAACCAATTATTCACATTTTTAACATGTAATGGTCCTTAACAACATAAAAATATTTAAAATTAAATACCAGAGTGAGAGAACATCCTAAGTCCACAGACATGTTGATGTATGAGGCGTTTTATGGCAAAGTAGTGTGTCACTTTTAAGACTTTTTGAGATATTGATACTTTTATTAGAATCAGTATACAAAAATCGGACAAAAATACACATTTTTGTTGGGAATCCTGAAAAATGAAATGAAATTTTTTAAGTTTTGCGGCCCACGGTTATGCCGGCTAGGCTAAAGGAGACGGTGTTATGTTGCTAAGGTATGTTGCCAACTCGGAAAGTGCAGAGGGTCAGAATATATACACAGAGTTCTTGCATTTTCAGTGAAATAGCACATGATTGAGGGGTTGGAAGGAAAAGTGGTGCTGGTCATTTCTAGATATTGATATGCATATTAAAATAAATATAAGACATAATATAAGTATTATATATTTTTATCCCTATATATCTAGACGTATATCTGTGGAGACTCGTTATGTAGGTATAAATTCATAAGTTCGTAGAATTGCCTTTATTTACTCTAAAACACATCAGTATCTAAAATGAGGAGTAATATTGACTTACACCCATTTGCCATCCAACGTCTCATATCTGTTTCTCGCTATGGGAACGATAAGGAGAGACATCATAATTCATAAGATAAATCTCAAGAAAGGTTCCGAAACAAATAGGTACATTCAATATTATAATGTTCATTGTTCCTCGTGAAAAAAGTACTCTGGTGGACTTCGGACTGTTTTTTTTTTTTTTTTTTTTTTTAATTTCAGATGCTCAATTCAAAAAGGCATTATTTCCTTTCTCCTGCTCTCTCTCATTTTCTCTCTTTCCATCTTCTCATTTAATTTATTATTTTCTTTCCCTCTTTCTTTTCGTATGAATATTTGTGAAACACTTTGGATTTATTTTTGAAGTTACCTTTTATAAAGTGTTGGAATACGACATGATTGTAATTCGCCTTCAACAAAGAAGACAAGGATTGTATTGCTCATGGATTTGCATATCACATTAATGTAGATTCTATTTTGAAAAATGACAAATTCAGATCAACTAAATTGATATTGAAATAATATAAGTGTGAAATCTTAAAATCACATGGTCTCAGGTAATGATATCATTGGTCATTTTAAAATGTTTGCAATATTCTTGTAGAGCAGAATGATTTCGGCTGTTTTTGAGGGCGTTCGGAACACTGCATTTGAGAAAATGAGACTCATTCTAGTGAGACCCAACCAGGTGGTCCAAGTAATCCAAGAGATGCGATGACCCGTATACCGTGTCATCATTGTTTCGTAGGCTTTGATCAAAATATTAAGTTTCCATTTTAATTAATTGTGAAAAAGTAGTTTTTCATCCTAAAACACTTTCAAATAAGGAAAAATGAATCATGAATTGTGAAGGATGGATCATATTATAATCTCGTGTCAGCTTACGCAACCAACCTAAATTACGTTTGAGAAAGGTTGTAAGTGATCAATAGCCTGGACACGTTCACTTCTGTAACTTTTCGTATGGACTATTAAGTATCACTAAGTCTTGCTAGCAGCGTACTATAAACTGGCGTTAGCGAAACTGAAGAAAAACTGCCGTGAACAATTTATCTTTGAATTTCTAGTCACGTATGGAGGTTGCAAAGTGTTGGGATCGAAAATACACCATACCTCTTCTGTTTGACAGCGAAGCAATACGAGGAGAAAAATGGACATAGAGAAGGAAACTTTGAGAGAAGAAATAAATGTAGAAGAAGAAACCGTAAAGCAAAGAAGAGCAAAATTAGCTTGGAAACTTGTTCATTTAAGTTTCAAGTATTAGCAACTCTCATTTAGAAGCAAGAGTAAAGACTAGGGACTAAATCTCTTCTCGATGCAATTCGCAAGGAACATCGTGTTGTAAAAAAAAACTCACGTAGCAATTTGTTTGAAACTTGGCAGAAAATTGGCAACAAATATAAAGGAGTACAAAAGCACGTACCTCTAGTTTATACTTCCAAACCAAAAGCACACGAATTATTATTGGTTAGACTGTATATCCGGGGATTAACATAAAACAGGTTACGTTTAAAATACCCTCATTCTTCTTTAATAGAATCTACGAAAATACAACTGTGATCTATATATATATCAATTATCTCTGTTACGCCATCACTTTACATCTAAGGTTTCAGAAGTAGGACAAAGTTTCATTAATTTGACATTTTTGGTTATATTTCACATTCCTTCTCGCCTTTTTAATAAATTCTGATTGTACTTGTTACATATTTTTATTGAAAAAGCAAGTTTTAGGGGAGCGAGCAATAACGGAGTAATAATTCTATCTAGTATATAATGAAATGAAATCTTTGAGTTTTACGTCCCACGGTTATGCCGGTTAGGCTAAAGGAGACGGTTAGTATATAATATTTTGTTTTAAAAAATGTCGGTTCTTTGCACATTTTTGGCTTATGACTTTTTTTAAAATCTCACCAGAAATTAGACTCGACTCGTCCTTTCCTAAAAGTTTTTCATTAATAACAAGATATAACAGATACAGTCAAGGTTTTTATAGTACAAATAAAAGAGTGAAATGGACTAAAATAGAACAAGAAATGTCAGGTATATGATACTTTATCATACTTGTGGTACTTGAAAGCATACTCCGATTAATTAAAAATCTCTTTCTCACATCAAAAGACAACTTTTCCACACTGTTACAAAGATACAAAAACTCGAGATTTTCGGTTCATCCTAATGTACATCTGTACCAGTGGCTTTATATCTTTTAACAATTACTTGTAAAATATCTTGTTAATGTTACTGACATACTTTTGTGTATGTCATCAACTGTTCATTTCCAAATATGGGATACGCGATCTTCAACATACCACAAGAACGATAATTTGCTTCGGATTGGCCATAAATTTGACCAAATGACTCTTCCATAACAGAAACTGCTGAATATGTCTAGAAATCAGTTTACATGTGGCATATTGCTCTGTGTTTTTGAAAAAATCTTCAATTAATGTGACGTTGTCTTATTGCTCCAAAAATTATAGATATTGGCTTCTATTGGTCTATGTGCAACGTGTCATAAAAGAGTGGAAAACCTATTCTGAATGCTGCAGTTGCACACCTTTCTCCTACATTTTCATAGTGCAGGGCCATTCTTTAGAGCACGTGCTACGCTGGGTCCAATGTTCGTATTGTGTCTAACTTCGGAAGCTTGCATACTCAATAATCATTCTGAAAGGCTAATTGAGTAGAAAAATGGAATTTGAGGGATTGATATTTTTCAATAAAATCATAAATCAAAGGAAAATAAACTGTCATTTGAGGATATTTCACACTGCTAGTATGGAAAGTAAAATTTCTGACATTTTAAATATCGACAAATACATGAATATGAGTATAACAATATGAAAGAAACAATATGCGAACAACAGTAAACAGAACAATCGAGCAACAAAGCTCGGCCTCTAGTGACATCGCTTGGAAGACCATGACATTTAGACGGAACATCATGGGTATGTCTTAGATTTGTAAATGATAAACACACAGAAGCAGCAGAGGGAACGATATTATTCGGACTTACGATGAAAAATCTGTTTTCGTATTGTTTGTATAAAACTCCATCTAAAAATAGTAAACGCAGACAAAATGATAATGTTATTTGTAGTAAATTCAAGAAAAATATTAACATCTTCTGTTTACTGCTATATATAACACATTTGAAGATAATAACTACGCTTATTATATTTTTATTGTAGCAAAATAGAACTAGTTAACCAAAAGTGGAATCAGGTAAAATTATTATGAAGGATATGAATTACGAACAAGAATGAAAGCAAAAAAGAATCGTGAAAAATACTTGTATGAAAAAGAAAAGAATAACTATGTTGTCAGTTTGTGACTAAAGAGTAAAGAGAGAAAGACTAATCAGTATTTTCTTATGGACTAATCAACAGAGTAATCAAAAGCTTCTTCTTCACAAACCTAGTTAGTGACAATAGAACGGATTTTCCATAGAAACGATAGTAAATGATTAGTGATTTTTGTAATTAGGATGTGGAGAAGAATACAGAAAATTAGTTGGATTGATGAGAAAGCTAGTGACGAAATGTTTAAACTAGCAACGGAGTAGACGACGATTTCAATGTATTGAACAAAGAAAAAGGAACGTATTAAATTCTTGTTTTAGTAAAAAAAATCAATTGTGATGGACGGGTACATAGTATGACATCAGAAACTAGAAGGAAAGAACAAAAATGACAATAATAATTGGATAGCATAAGACTGGCATATTAGGCACTAATTTATGATTTTTTCAAAATTTGGGCAAGTGATCTGTCAACAATTACAAAAAATGAAATAAAATGAAATCTTTGAATTTTACGTCCCACGGTTATGCCGGTTAGGCTAAAGGAGACGGTGATGATGAGTAATGAATGAAATGGTGGAATGAAAAGTGGGAGGAAACGGAGAGCTCCGAGAAAACGGTGTTTGTCCACCAGAAACTTCAATTGGCGAGGGCTGGGATCAAACCCGAGACCCCAAGCACCATAGGTGAACGCTCTACCACTGAGCCACCGCAGCCCCTTCAACAATTACAAAGTACTTGTACTAAACAGTAGGAGGAGAGGAAGCCAAAGTGTACATTTTAATGAAGAAAGAAAAATTATCCATATACCTATGAACTAAAATAACACTGATGTAAATTTTTCAACGCTTGGTCGAAACTAAGTAATTTTGATGGAGTATGAGAAATACAAAATAGTAACATTTTTTTTATTTCCATTTCAACATTTATTATTTTCTACATTAGCATACCTCGAAATACAGTTGTAAAGACATTTTACGCTGGAATGAATAAAGATTACTACAACATTAGAAGAAGTTTTGGAATGGGATTGCGTAGAATCTACTTAAAAGCTTAGTACTCCTTCGGTGAGATTGTAGAAAGATTCTAGAGAAAGTTAGTCAAGAAGGATGGTTACATGTTATTAACCAGAATCTTTCTTATTGGAAAGTCAACTTTTCCACTATTTGTTGTTTTAATGCTACTGTACGCATTTGTTAATTTACTAGGTAATACTTCAAATTTAATTACTGTGAATAAGAGTAAGAAACAAAGGAGAATAAAAACTTATAGGTCGCTGGTTTTCATCCTGCAAATCACCATCGACCCGCACTCGAGTTTTAATGCAGCTTCGTGGGAAACGGTAGGCGTGGGACGATTACATAAGCTAATCAACGCGCTTTACCCCTTTATCCGTTAAAGTGTGAATTATGGCGGTCGATGGATTTGGTAAACCCCAGCAACCAATATCCTGGTGTCCATGCATAGAGTTTAGTAACCTCCCCAACTGCAGAGTGGCTAGTTAGAGCATCAACATGGTGCTATGTGTGGTTATAATGTTTACAGAGCTAATATTACAGGCCTTCATGCAGATCACTCACGTCATGTCTTTGAAAGGGTATTACTGAAGAACCACATCATATATGCGAGATAAAGTTTGTAAAATGTGATTGTTAGTTCACGTCCAGTGAATTGCGATTAGTTTCTTCAACAATTTTGTGTAGTAAAATCAATAATTCCTAGTATCATACATAATTATAAAATCCGATTTCTTAAACATTTAATTGTTTAGTAAACCTAACAGTATACATATTTATCAGTTATTAATTAAAGTCCCAAGATGGTTTTAGGGACGCGGTACTCAGCAGTAGAGCGTTCATCTCTAGCGCATGGAGTCCCTGGTTCGATCCCAGCTCCTGCCAAGTTGACTTTGTGGTGGGAATCATTGTGTGTGTGGGCTTCCTCGGGTTTTCTCTTTTCCTTCTACTTTTTTCAATCCACCATTTCACTCATTCTCATCATTACTGTCTCCCTTAGCCTAGATAGTATAATCGAAGGACGTAAGGCTGAAACATTTCATTTCGGGTTTTTCGAAGATGGTTTGTTTAGAAACTCTTTTTATATTCATCGACCAGAGAATTATTTAATTCTTTCACTGTGTGTTCTTCAGTGTGATTAAACTAACTCAAATACTAATATCTATAGAAGCCTGAGGTTCAATGTCGCGACACAAAAGTTCCCCATTGACTTCTGTCCTTAGCCAACTGGATTATGTTTCCACTTTGTACTTCTATTTCTGTGAGATCAATCTCAATATTGTCTTCCCTTCTGCGTTTAGGTCTTCCTAATGGTGGTTTTCCTATTAGATTTCCAGATAAAACTTTGAAAGTGTTCTCACTTTCTTCTATTCTGGCTGCACTACCTGCTCACCTGAATCTTCTAGACTTCATGACTAACAATCTTTGGTAAATGGTATAAAATATGCAGTTTCTCGTTATAAAGTTTCTTCCATTTCACATTCCCGTTTCTCTTGGGTTCGATAATTCGTCTCAGGATTTCATTGTCTTCGGTGTTCTCTTTTCAGCTGTAAAAGCACCTTTTTAGCTATAAAGTAAAGCAGAACAAATAAAATTAAGATTCAAAATACGTCTTAGTAATAAAAAGTATAAAAGCGCTACGTTTCCTATCCACAAATAAATTTATTGATATTCCGAATTTAAAAGCAGTTTAAAACGACATAATATACAACTTTGCATTCTGTGGTATCTATATACAATTAATACTGAGATCGAGGCTCAAGATGTAAAAGAGTAAAGTGATTCACTCACTCATTAATACTCAGACAAAAATACTATAGCTACGAATGTGAAATTTGAAATAATACTCATTTTACCACAGAATCAATGGATAAGAAAGGGTTGTTTGAAATATGTATCAAAGGTAGGATGTAACTTGAAGTTTCAACATTTTACCAAGAATAGAATATTGTAAAAATTCCTAAAGCTAAGTAGATGAAACTCTGCATAGGAACTTCGCATGAAAAAGAAATACAAAGATCTTTAAACTTTCTTGAAAATTCCAATTCTAAAGTAGGAACATGGGGAATTTCTCTATTCTAATTAGTGATTTTGAATTCACTTAGTTTATAAAAATATTTTTGAATCTGAGATGTAAAATTCACTACATATATTCTTCATTGAAAGTAAAATAACACATGTTAGAGAGATGGTTCACGCTCGAGTGTCAAAGTTGTGCGTACATTATTAAATAAAAGGTGAAGAGAAGAAAATTTCAAATGTTGCTAGTAAACACTTCCTTTTGTTTTGAGTCTAACTTAACTCAATTGCTTACAAATAATACTATAAGAGTTACGTGAGAACATGTCTTAAGATTAATGACTTTAGTCTGGCAATAAGATTCCACTATATTAGCTAATAAATAGATTATTGCTGATGTTAAGGAATTGTTCTTGAAGATTATTGGATGTTATTCCGGTGTGTGATCTCCTTTCACTGAGATAAGGAAATCTACTGCTTTAGGCAACGAGAGAAGGACTTGACTGGATCTTGACGTTGTAAAGAGTTATTTAGGTGCTATCTATGAGGTCTTAAGTAACTGCAGTGAAATCAAATTTACAGTAACAAGTATTCCGAAACCAGAAAAAAATGAGTTTATTTACCTTTGAAATACTTTTCAAAAATGTTATTTTTCCCCTACGAGGAACGGACACTATTACTAGTGTAAAGCTATGCTGAAGGTAATCATTTGAGACTTTTTTGTATCTCCTCTAAATAAGCCTGAAATTGTTTTCGATATCTTATTAAATAACTAGCTATTTTAGAAAGAACCCAGAGCTCAGTGTTAGACATTCATTTCTGATGCGTGGAATCCGTGCTTCAATTTCAGCTCGCAGCAAGTGAGCCTTGTAGTGGACAAACACCGTGTGAGTGAGTTTTTCTCAATATTCACAAGCTTCTTCTCACTTTCTTCGTTTCATCATTCTTATCATCACCGTCTCTTTAATGTATACACATAACCGTGGAAGGTTTAGCCGAAAGATTGCAGAACACTTCAAAGTAACAGAGATAGAATATGTTTCGTAAACAATAGCTATTTGGTTTTTTAACCAAACTGTTTAGGGAAACATTTATCAAATCATTGACTGAGTTATCACATGATCTAAATTTTATTAAAACTGTGTAGTAATATAATTATATATTACAAACGTAGCTAATTGGTAAGATATTGATTGCCTGAACCATCCAATTACTTCTAGCACATGCAAACCTACAGATGGCTTTCACAATAATTAAAAAATGAAAAATAAAGAGAATTCCACTTACCTGGTCAATAAAGCGTTACAAACATTCATCCTGTAGTACAGCCTGTATTTTCACAGAACTAAAGCATATATTTCACAAATTGTTCCCTAAGTCATAATGAGCCATTCTTTACACAATACAGTTGCATCACCGATGATGGAGATTTTTGTCGGAGTTGCTACCTTAAAAGTGACTATAGATGTTGAATAGTGTTCAAACTAGGAAATCCAGCGGTTCAGGAAAGATGCTCATGTTTGTCCTGGTATTGCTCACACAACAACTAAACAGTTCTGGCTGTGTGTATGGACAAAGAGTCACCATAAGAAGTTATTAGGGAAGAATACAGCATATACGTATATTGTCACCTAAAATTTTCACATATCGAAACTATCATGAAATTGCACACATACCTAACGCAATGCTTATACGTTGAGCACATCGAAGCATGTAACTCTGGGTGTCCATGATACACAAACCCTTTGTCTTGTTTGGAAACTAATAAATATTCGTCGCTTATCACAGCTACTTTAAGTCTTGTACCTTCGTTTACGCTACGGTATAAATTAGTAATATAGTTTTAAAAGACAGAAGGAGTAAAAAAATGTAAGTCAAAAGGAGATGTAGAAAGTAATCAAGAAAAAAATTTTCATAGACCAAAGAATATGTGGTTTCTACTACTTGGTTGTTCCTCAATGATTTCCAGGTAATTCTTTAAATTATATCTGTATATAAATAAAAAAATATAACTGCTGAAATAGAACGATGCAGAAAATGCTAGGAAATGAATCAGCCATGGTACTTATCAAATACATTTGAAGCTTCCCTTGCAATAGAATGTTCTGTTATTGAAAGTAGTTCGTAATAAAGTCTATTCTTTTCGAATAGTTGCATATCATGTTTAGCTTCCTACACAAATATACTCTCTATATTAGTTGTAGCACTAAAATAAAAATATTACGAATTTATATTAGTTTCACTTTACGTGCAAAAAATCACATTACAAAATGTTTCAATATTTTTTTTTTAAATCATATTGACTTTACCGTGTCGTTCCTTGTTTGTTACTAATATTAGAGTTTGCTTTCATAATATTGTAAGAATAATTTTCATATCAATAGGTCAGTCAATAAAACTGCTTAGATTTCTTTTTGTCTCTGATTCTATATTTTTACTACACAGTTTTTGAATTGAATCGTTTGAACTCTACTAATCAAGGACAGTTGATCTATTTTTATTGTGACACTTTCTGGTCCACTTATCAAGCGGACAATATCCGATGGTGTGTGCTTTCAAGTGTCTATGCTTGCGTCAAAAGAGGGAGAGTCAAATGTTTGTCTAGGTGCGGGAGAGGACGATAGAGAAACCAATTCGAAAGAAAAACTGCTTAGAATATATTTCATAAAAACATTAAAATCTTGTTTTGGTCTAATCCTTCTAACTTAAAAAAAAAACTAAAAATTCCTGTAATAATATTTAGTTTAGTTAAGTGGAGATATAAGTATTTTACTGATATACTTTGGCTGTTGTAGAAATTCTCTGTGCTCTCAATGCATGGATGAGGTATCAAAGTAAATTAGGAAGAGTCCATTCTCCCTGACTGTCCATGTAAATACGGGATGTCATATGTATTATTTTTAATTTCATGTTCATGAGGGTAATATTATTACAATATATCTAGAAAAGTTACTTGTTTAGAGTATTCACTAATACTAAGTCCATTCAATTTTCTTCTTTTACGCCAATATATACATCTACAGTTAAAAAATCTAAAAATATGAGCTTACCCAGTGCTTATTGTCGTATTTAACTGACTTGTATTATAGATGATACAGATCAAGAAAGTCAAGAAAAAGAATTCAGTGTTCTATTGGGAAGGCAAGGACAGATCAAGAAAGTCAAGAAAAAGAATTCAGTGTTCTATTGAGAAGGCAAGGACTTGGAATAAAGATTTTAAAATGAAAGTTTCTCCACGTTTTTCTTGTCTGAAAAGTTTTGAGATTTTTAGAAGCATTTAAATTTTAAAGGAGAAATAACAACATATTTCATATTTCTTTTCCGTTTTTAAGAAACGAAATGTGTAATTACTTTATTATGAAAACAAAAGTAAATGGAAATACTGAAAATAAAACACAATCGATCATTAGATTGGAAATTAATATCGATGGACACTTTAGGTTTTCTAGATTCAATGAATTGTTTGTAAAGTTATTAGAGTAATGTTCAAAGATTTACATATTTTAGTAAAAGACACCAGTGGTGTTAATAGTAGCCGTTCTGAAAATAGTCATTGCTAATTAGTCTTCCAGATCGGCTTAGTTCTGCCCGAATTAGGAGAATAAGGAATATTTCATTTATACTTAGATTTAGTTCCATGAAGTTGTTACTTATAATTTATTAATAAGCCAAAACTCCAGTCAGTAACATGCTTCAGAAGCTGAAAACAGATTTCATGTTAGACGTATTCAGAAAAAATACATATACAATAATTTATTGAGGACGTTGAAATTTATAGGGGTCAGTTGTAAACGCTATACCCAAGATTCCTATTTCAAACATATTGACACGATATAAGAATAAAGAAATAACAAATTGCGTAAGTAATGAATTTTTACTGGGTCGTTGACTTACATCCCACTCAAAACGTACCGTTTCTAAGTAACTCACAGAATTCTAACAAAATACCTCAAGCTCACAATAAAGGTTTTGCTAACAGTGAAAGGGATGTAATCTCAATCATTATACTAAAGCAAAAACGATATTCCATCAGTTGGTTGCTTTATGGTGTCTTTTTTCTTTTCTGCCACTTTGAATTAAGATGAAACATATTTGGCGGAAGTATAATTTTCAGGAGCCGATACGATGATTAGACAACTAAAATAACACCGCGGATATATTGGGCTGTATAACTTACAATTGCTGGCAATGAGTACAATGACAATGAAAATCAATCAAGGCAGCCGAGCTCACACTGAAACCAAACTTTCAAATAGTAAATACTGAAAAGTTACTTTACTAATTTCTATCTAAAATAATATTTTTATATTATAAAGTCTAATACAGGAAAATAAAATGGTACTTGAATAAGAAAGCCACAAAAAGTTCAGGAAGCGAAAATATCTGTTACTTTCCCCAAAATCCGACTATTTATAAGATGAAAGCACCATTACAAATAATAATTTCTCTAAAAAGTAACATTAACCGACTTCAAGAAAAGTGCTAAAAAGTGGAAAAGATAAAAACGTTAAAAGCATACAATGATAATAATAATAATAATAATAATAATAATAATAATAATAATAATAATAATAATAATAATAATAATAATAATAATAATAATAATAATAATAATTTTATTGCATACTGGAAATTACAGACAGAACTGCCCACTTACAATTTCCATACAAATAACAAAAAATAAACATAATACATCATAAAATACAATTGATACGTGCACAGAAAAAGAGAAAAAAATCATGCATAAAAGAAACATGCTGTTATATAAAAGAAAATAATACTCTCAGCTGATAATGAAATGATTATATAACTGTCTCTGTATATTACTAAAGTTATGATCAAAAATGTCAATAATACTGGCAAAGTCATTTGCTACTGATAAAATTTTATACAAAGGAACATCATTGAGAAACTGAGTGTGTTTAAATATTTTCGGATTTCTTATATGATAACTGATTGTATACAGAGTTATTATCGATAACAAATTCAAATTACCGTAAAGAATTAAATGTAGCATTTTAAGATCCAAAATAATCCCTCTTTCAGACAGCCTTAACATACCTAAAGACATCCTAACTTCTTCCAAAGACATACCTTCATAACATTTAAACTTCCAGCGTAACCAAGCAAGAAAAAGATTTTGAATTGTCTCCAGAAAAGTAGATATATAATCTATATTTCTATTCCATATTACTGAACAATATTCCAGATGACTTCTGACATTGGAATAATAATAATTATAATAATAATAATAAAACATTTAAAAGTAAAAGATAATTCATTATCAATATTTATAAAACTTTTGAACTTGTGCCAAGCAAAATAAATTAATTCTTCATTAAATTATAATCGAAACTAATTTTATGTTAGATATTAATTTGGTTTCGTAGAACTTCAAAGTTTTTTATAGATAATGGTAATAAATTACCTTGCGCTTTTATTGATATTGTTTTCTACCTTTAGCGCTTTTGTTGAAGTCGGTTAATATAGTTGTCTTTTTTTAAAAAAATAATTTTCTGTTCTTTTTTAGTGTGTGTTTGAAATCCGATATATTTATTTCAACTTTATTAATTTTCTCCAGTTTTTCGTTATCCTAAACCTAAATTAAAGGTAGAATGCTAAGTACCTGTAAAGTGGATCGACCTATGAAACATGCGTATATACAGGCACGTACGCAGTAATTTACTTGGGGTATCCAAATTCAATATCGGGATAAATTATATTAAAATTTGTAAAATCACCGCTAAAGTTAGACTAAATTTATATTAAAAAAATCGAGATTTTGGGGAACCTGGACCCCCAGATCAAACTGAATTATAGGTGAACATATATACACACGGCAACACGATATTAACATTATCTTACGTTAAGTCTCATCACCTAACTTTAAAGACGTTCATTAATTCGGGATGAAATTTATATGAAACCTACGAAAAATATACTCTTTGAAACTAATAGAATTAAAACTGGTACGTCTATGTTGAAGTTATGTGTGAACAACTACACAACGAAATCGGTTATTTACGATATTAACATTTTCAGCTATTGAAGAGTTTTGTCGTTTAGCGATAAAGATTAAAGTTGCGCAAGAAGAGAATGCTCTTTCCAAAATCTTTTTTATTCTTTTACTTTCTTTCTTATTTCTAAGTATACTGATAGCCTGTTTGTAGTGAGTATAACTAATTTAAATCCTTACTATCAGCTTTGGAATAATTGAAAATGAAATGGATTTTTTCAGTTTTACCATTGATCCCAAGCACCGGAGGCGAATGCTCTACCACTGAACCACCGCGGCCCCCTTGGTAACAATTGAATAATATTAGAATAATATTAGTAGAGCAATATGTGCATCTTATTATAAGAATGTAAAGCAGTAATAAGTTAGATCTTTAATATATTGTAAGCTGGAATAGCTTCGAAACACTGAGTATAACATTGCAAATGATTTTTTATAGGATTGTACTTCTTACATAAATTAAAAGATAGAACATAAGCATGTACTATGTTTGATACGCATTTAACCGAAGTAGGGAAAATAGAAAAAGTGTCATCTGTGATTGACCTTGCGAGAATGAGAATGAGAAAGGCAATCAATTTTATTTCAAGATCGAGTATAGGGCAAACTAAGAATAAACAAAAAATGATGGGAACATCTGAAGGAAATACTATTGATCTAATTATTCCGCAAACCAGAACTGATTCATTATGGAACGGAAGTATACAAATGATTTGAAGAGGGTCATTAAGTTCCATCAGCAATAATGGAATAAAACACGGGTATATGCTCAAGAATTTGAGATTCACAACTGATCAAATCTATTAAATTATATTTAAGTAACAATCATTTTCAATGTTTGACTAACTCTCTCACAGAAACTTTTCCATTCCCTATTACTCCTACTCGATGTTGGTTTGTCAAGAGTTATATAGATCACCATTACCTTGGATATTGCTCCTCATGCCACAACTTAGACATAACTTTGTTGAAGTGGCCCCCTTTAGCGTAGTCACTAACGCTCTCGCATTCGGTGTGAGCGGTCCCGAATTCGATTTCCGGTGGGGGCCACTCAGTCGAGAAAGTGTAAAAATCTTTTTCAGGACAGCTTTTCTGAATGAGGTTTTCCTGTGTTTTCCTCATTCACACGAGGAAAATGGCGGGGTGGTACCTAACATATAGGTCCTAGACCCTTTCTTTCTTCCCTTTCCCCGGTTAGTGTGCTCGCCGAGGGACATCCCTCATATATGACGGGCTAACTGGCTATAGATGTCGAAGCCCAGATAACTACATTCTAAATCTCTAACAACTTTGTTGAAATAACAAATAGGTGTATTGCAAATTTTGAGTTCACACAAGAATCTGATGTGATTTTGTGAGATATACAATTGCTCCACCTTTTCTTCAAGTCTTTATTTTAGGAATGATAACTCTGCCTCTTATAATTCTCACAGATATAGTTATCGGTGAGCTCGTAAAATAATAAAAGGTTGTGATAATGTTAAAACGTATATTTTGAGTTACGTCTATTGAATTACTCCAATGACGACATGACTCTTTAGATACAACTAACACCATGCCCACAATTTGACTTCTTTAAAACTCACAGAAGGCATTAAAAATCTCCGTTCTTTCCCACTTGAAGTATCGCTTCAGATCACCTAACAGATCGGTAAAAGAGTCATGTATTGTATATGCACACTCAATGTTACTACATTACACATTTTATGTGTTATAAATATGCAGGTGTTTCTATTTTATTGATAACCATAACTTTGTAATTAGTGGAATGAAGTGATACATTATATGTTCTATATCAGATTAGAGTGCAGTGTCGTTGAAACATTTCACTCAAAAGGAAGAAAATAGCTTTAGGTAGTAATGAACATTATTTAATTTTATACTTGAAATATTACCAACGTAAGAAGAAGCTTTAGGAAGTTGGCTACACCATATATTAAAATTACTACCCTAACATTAATCAAATGTGAGTGCGATAACCCTTTGAAACCTTCATTAATATATTGTTTGGGACGAATCCAGACCTTCTAAATTGTCAGGCAAGAATACTAACCATGTGTCTACTCCACACTCCCGGTCTACATGAAGGAACAAATTTATAATCAGTTTTTACTTATCAGAACTTGAATAAAATTTTATTTCATGGTTGAATACTGTTATTGGCTACAGTAAAATTATATAATTTTAGATTCATAATTACAAATAATATTACTTCAAACAACACGATAAAGAAGTGAATTTTAAGATTTATATGGGAAAGCTACCGCACTGTAAAGCGAATTACATAAATTTACTAACAAAACACAGAGACAAAACTACACACCTTATATTTATTATCATTAATGGCGAAAATAAGTAAGTAATGCAGGTTTCATAAAGACTCAAATGAAGTGAGAAAATAGTCTTTCAGCTGTTAGCTGTTACACGTTATGGAAATGTAATCTTATAGTATTTTCCCTGAGACAGAATATTTGTTGAATCAGCAGGAAGTAAAGAAGGAGAAGGAAAAAAAAGTTTGATCTTTATTGAAAATAAAAATTTTTACGTTTCAAGAGAGTAATCTTTGCATGCTTTGGTCACCACAAATAGCTTTCAATATTTCTCTCTCCCTTTTTTATTACCACTCAATTTTGGTCACTCTTCGTTGAGATCAGATCGTTTTCTTTTCTTATTTTCAGATGTTTCTACCTCTTTTTCTCTATTTGCTATCTGAATTTCTTCCATTTCATTTTCTTTCTCATCTATTTACCTTCATTTTACAACTTTAGTACCTGAATAAGAAGAATAAGCTGAGTCAGTAGAATATTTGATGATTCTTCAATCGACTGCTTTCTTCGCTACCTCCTACTTAGGGGGAAAGTTTGTTTCTTTGAAACAATTTCTTCTAGGGAGGATGGAAGTACTGAAAATACTTTAAGGATTCTAGTAGAAAAATGTATTGAAAACAGTGCTGAGTCTATGAGGAGGGCAGTTAAAAAGACCCTCTTTAAAATTGTCCTTATTTTGCTTGTAATATTATATCCTAAGGGGAACAAATACGATCTATTTTTGGTCGATCCAGTCCGTATGTCACAAGTCTGGCTAAGTTAAACCAAAATATGTGCCTTATATAGACATAATTTAAATTTTCTGGTTTAGTTAATTAGGGCAGTTGTGATAGTCTTCAAATGAGCGAATGCATGAATTATTCTTTCTTTCTACGAACAGTCGTAGCAACAAGTATGAGTTAACTGAAAGTCTTATCTAAAAAAAAATACATTTTATTCTTCTATCACAGAAAAGATATACGGTTGAAATGCAGTGTCTAAAACATAAGCCGTGCATTTTTTACCTTAATAATAATAACAAAAGGCAGTAGAATCTTCAAATCTACATATAGAACCTGAGGCTTTGGGATTACTTCATGGATTGATTTGTATTTACTTTGAGTTTAGTTGATTTGGAGTTTAACGTCCCTGTATTTACTTTGTTAAGAGTGAGACTATATTGGACGAGACCTATAGTTCAGTATTAAAAAGTTTTCACTAAAATGCAACAAACTATATAATTTGTTATATGTATTCTAACCTGTATCTACTAGTGTTTGCAAGTTAAGGTGTAATGTTTATCCATTGCAACTTTCGTAGCTCATAATTTCCAGGGAGTAAGGAACATTTAGTTGATGATTTCCACTCAAACATGATTTATATATATATATATATATATATATATATATATATATATATATATATATATATATATATATATATATATATAAGGCAAAAAATGAATTGAGTTGAGTTGATTTTAGTTTAGCGTCTCTTTCAGCAGTGAGGCTAGATGAGACGTGGACCTACTGATTAACGTGGAATCCGAACCACATGAGCTCCCGCTGGGAATCGAACCCGGGTCTTCCACGCCAAAGGAGCGTACGCTAACCGCTTAGCCACGGAGGAGCTCAGGCAAAAAATGAAGTAAGGTGTCTAGCGTGGTCGAGAGATATTCAAATGCTATCGTTAATTTCTTTCTGTCCCCTAAAGCCTAAACCGAAGAATAGTTCGGCGTAAACCTGCAAAAAAGAACAACACAATGCACACACAAAGTTTTGATCTGCAGGTGCCTTTACCTCCTTTTATAACACGAGGTTGTGAAAAAAGGAAACATTCATAAGTTTCACTGAGACAAATTTTATAACAAAAACCTGCAGTTGTTAAATTTAGATATGCCTTCCTCAGATGTAATAAAAAATACTGTTAAAGTGTCTATACGCTTACACGCTGACACAAGTTTCTTTCTTTTCTCATACGTTTCTATAAACGTTGATTCAATGATACATGAAGAAAGAAAAATAGGCGGGACATTGTAGGTGAGAAACCCTCTATTAAGTCAGGTTTTTAACTTTACTCCGGTTTTTATACCAAACGTTTCACTTTCAGGAAGATTTGAACCTTAAGCCACGTGCATTGAACGAGAGTGCGCTAGTTATATAACTATATCGAAGCCCTCAACTTTTATTTTCCAGAAATCTTATATATCACTTCTCATAAAATAGTTTCGTATACAGTTGTTCCATTTGAAACTTTTGCATTGTTTTGCGTAGATATTTCACGCATTTCCTTTAACTATATATCAATGAGTAGCGTGGACAATGACATTGTGGGATGGTATTTCGTTCGTATTGCAACGTGTTTGCTTTTCGTAGAACACCCTGATAACCGTGGAAGAGGAATTCCTGTGTATTTCCTTCATCCTAAGGTCTGTTTCTCCCTCACTTTGGCAACTACATTCGTTTTCTAACTTCAGAAAATTATATGAGGTCAACTACCTCACATAAAGCCATGGGACACTGTAATATTGAAATTCCTTCCCTTTGATTATGTTGGACATGGAATTTGTTGAAAGGCATTGCGTTCTCAGATGGAAATTCTACTGCATTCAATTTTGTGAACATTGGTGAATAATGAATCTTTACTTACAAATTTCAACATTCAAAAGTTGTTTATATTGGATCAACTCTTAAGCAGTTAATAAAAAGACTAAAATACACAAGAATTAGGGTACGAGAGTAAACTAAGTACAAAAATATTGTAGTTATCTTCCTGATTAGAAAAAAATCAATTTTATCTTCTCGAGTTTTATGGACTTCTTGTTGTAGATACTACAGAATCTACAGATCAGTCTCTTTTATACATCAACTTTACTGATGTGCACTATCATAATTTATAGAGTGGTATGAATTCTTATTATACCATCAGGGTCTTGAATTACAGGATCTACTGTTGGCGTGGGGTTCGGGGAACCAGCATGCTTACTGTACTCCCAACAGAATTTCACAGAATATAAATTCAGGTTATTCGAAGTGAGTTGTATGATACTACAAGGTGCAGAATTATAATTCAATAAGTTATGAATTTATATTAATTTCAATATCTATGACAGCTACCAGTTGAATATTCAAATGCGTTGTTTACCACGTTCTGTTGAACAATTTATTTATTTATTGTCAACACTACAGGCTATGACCCAATTACAGCATTGGGAATTACGGCATTTATAAATTTCTTAGGTGACGTATCACATATATCCAATTCATTGTTCTAGAAGTCCGTGTTTTTACGTGTTTTTAATGAAGGAACATGAAACTTCAACGAAGAAACTAAGTCGGTACAGTCCAAAATATTTTGAATTACTTTCTGAATGAATAATAAATCAATCATATGACGTCTTTGTTCTAGTGCTGGGAGACGAAAGGTCTCAAGAATGGTGTTATTGCTATCGTAAGTAGGATAAATGTTTCTTCATAGGTTACAATTTCAAATTTTTAAAATGAGATGGATTCCTAATAGTAGAAGCATACTCTAACTTTGAACGAATATATGCATTGTACAACTTCTGTAATGTTGAAGAGTTCTTTAATTACATTCCTGTTCTAATTAAGAATCCTAATAGTTTGAATGTTTCTCTTGTTATATTTGCAATGTAACTGTCAATCGTTAACTTACCATCAAACGTAACACCAAGATCCGTAACTAAATAGTGTCTATTTACTACATATTTATTAATTACAAAACCAAAGTGAGAAGGTGATTTGCTCCTAGTGAACGATAACACTTTGCACTTGCTTACATTGACTCCAAGTTGATTAGAAGAGCACCAGTTACTAATATAATCTAGACTTTGCTGCAATATTATGTTATCGTTTAGAGAATTGATTTTAGCACATATATGTTTTAGATAATTCGCATATAGTAATTTTCCATGGGTAGGAATGTAGTTTAATAAGTCAATAAACAAGAGAACAATGATCCTAAGTTTGAACTCCTGATGATGCAATATATTCTTTAGATTTATATGCATTAGAAAGAGCGAATTGTCTACAATTAGACAGGTATGACGAGAATCAAGGACGAAGAAAAGTGAAAAAGCTTTAATTTTTAAATAATACGTTGTGATTATTTTTTTCAAAAGTCTTTTCAAAGTTAATGTAAATCACATCAACTTGGCTACCTACATCTAATGAATCCGCTTAAATCTGTAATGATTGCAAGATTTGTTACTATGGATATTTGTCGAATAAAGCCATGCTGTTTAATTGATATAATCGGTTTGACACGATTAAAGACTCGACGATACAAGATAATCTACTCAAATACTTTGGCAAAAGCTGGTAATATTGCTATGGGTCCAAAATTGGTAATATCTTGACTATTGTTGGATTTTGGAATTGGGCATATTACAGCTGATTTCCATCTGTCTGGAAAAGTGTTTGTTTTTAGTGTTAAGTTGAATGCAATTAATAGGGGATATTAAAATCTATCAGCACAACCCTTCATAATGTAGGAGGGAATTCCGTCAGAACAAACTGTCCTTTTGGACTTAAGGTTTTTAATAGCCATTGCTATTTCTTTCAAATCTACTTGGTGAAATCTATTTAGTGAATATGTCACCATCCTATTATTACTCAGATCTGTGTTAGGTCAATTATCGTTTCTGAAGAGGAAACGAACACTGTTCTAAAATATTCCGCGACAGTATTCGCTATTTCTTCATTACTACCGAGATTATGACCCTAAAACTTTGATGCTTTCGATGTTAAATGTCTCTTCTTATTTTAAATAAAATTCCAGAATTCACTGGAATTGTTAGTGATAATATTTTTAGAATAACGTACGAATGTTTCATAAGTTAATTTGATTTCATTTTTAACCTATCTTCTCAAGCTAACAAAATTCCATATAATAGGAGGTAGGAGGTACTATTACTACTTTTAGTTGATATTTTCTATGAAAACTTGCCTTGGCCTTTAACTTATTAGTTATCTCTTTAGTGAACCAGCACGGAAATCTTGAGGCAAAGGTTTTCCTACGAGGAACACACGTATCGAATATTTCATACATCATATCATAGTTTACCCTGAGGAGTTATGATCATTTGCACTGAGGAAATGTTAAGTCAGTTTTTAATCAGCCGTATTCCTTGTAACAAAAAGGCTGTTCTAGAAAGCAGCTGGCAACAAACATAATGGTTATTTAGACATTTATGCCGACTGACTCATTACTGGAGTCCAGATTTCTATGCAATGACATATTTTTCTTGATATGTACGGTGGGCCACAGAAATTCTTGATGTACAAAGTCTGCGAAATAGGCAACCCAACTAACACCTGCTCCAAGATTAATTACTCCTGGTAGAGTAGCTAGAACAGCAACATGAAGTTGCCACACCTGTTAAAAGAACAAACCGTAAAGTGAGTTTTTGTGAAGAAGTGAGGAGAAACGCTGGCTGACGAAGTGGCAGAAGGGAGTTTTCGGATACTTGTACTCACAGTAAACAGCACGGTACCTAAAAAAAATATACGGACACCAGAGGCACCGATGAGAAGATAACAGTCGCGGGACTTAAATAATCTTATAATTAACTCAAATGAGGGATTATAAACAAGTTAACTTACTTCAAATGATTATGCATTTATACGTATCAAATAATATACGGATAGATTATGCTTTATGTACTACGTTATTCTTTTAACTAAACACAAAGCCTTGCGCTGTGTTTTGTAATTATTAGCAATAGTCCTACCTGCAAATCAATTAAAATATGGGTCTACCATTCGGGAGAAGAGCTCAGCCTTCAATGAAAATGTTGAGTGTCTAACTGGGCCTGAGCTCTTAAGTTCCGGCGCCACTGATTAATACGTAATATTACTTCGAAAGAAGAACTTGTCCGATTTCATTATTCGTTAAATGACTTTTGAAACTGCTAAATATTTTTTTACTTTGGAATTTTCGGTGGCTATTGATAAGCGATGGCACATGTTCTAATATCTTCAGATATTTGAATACTCGGATGTTTAAATACTTAAACTATCAAACCTTTAGGAATAATAATAATAATAATAATAATAATAATAATAATAATAATAATAATAATAATAATAATAATAATAAAATAATAATAATAATGATAATAATAATAATAAAATAATAATAATTTATTATCACTCAGGGCATAACATTGCAACCAGAAACGTGATATTTGGCAAGAATATTTCGGTTTTGTTTAGTGTTGCCAGGGTGTCAAAATTGATAGTGGGTTGGTATACAGGGTGTTTAATAAGTAATGGTCATAAATTAAACCGTAGATAGTACATGCCAAAACTAACAAAAAAGTCTTAGTAAACAGGTGTCCGCAAACGCTTCGTAACGGAGATAAGGGCTGTCAAAAGTTTGGGAAAATGAAGTTTAGAGACTAATATCTCAAAAAGTATGAATCGGACAGAGGGCGGTCCAATGAATGACTATCGAAGTCAGACATGGGCTATGCAGAAATGCATGGTTGATAACTCTGCAATGCGCGCGCAAGGGATTCGCCAAAGAAACGGAAGGAATCCCGGAAAATTGTCTAAGGAAAGGGGGCTCGAGATGAACATCGAGGGCGAGTCTATTCACCAGTAATTCATACGTCGTGGTACCAGGTCGAAAGCTCGAAAAGATACAAAATGGCGGACAATGTTTACGTGCCGTGTGTGGTTGCATAACCAGCAGGAAATGACAAGGTAATCGAAGTGTGGTGATGTACGTTCAAAATTGCTCCAGGAAGAATTCCGACAACTAATGCATACGTACAAGTGTGGCAGCACTTAGGTAAATCAAACGATATGCAAGGCACTGATGAAGCATTATGTGCTAAGCAGTTAACGTAACGAATATCCGCAAACTGTATTGCAATGGGAAAACATGACAACATTCGAGTATGTGGGAGGCGAATCTGAAACATTCCGCATGTTGAACGCGTAAATGTATTACAACAAGCAAAAAATGATGGACATGTAGTGTTTCTCCATATCAACTAACAGAAATCGTCATGTTGGTAATGTGTACAGCATTAATCATAAGGTAAACAGTAAATACCCAGATGTGTAACCACAGAAGAGATGCATGAGAAATTAACGTACCTCTATCATTAAAGTAAATGTTGGAAGTGTCATCCATTCATGCGAATGCATGCTCGTACTCGTTTTCGCAAAGATCCACGTACTCGTGATAAGATGTCGGCATCCTGTTGAATATGTCCGCACCATTGTTCCGCCCTTTCTCGAAAATCTGAGATCAGAACCACTGCATTCAGTGGGCACTTCAGCGGATTTGAACCCGTAACATCATGCACCCAAGGTGAGCTCAACGTCTGTTGCAACCCCGATTCAGTATTTCCAGCTGGCTTGCATGTTCTACCAGTGTTCCTTTCGGCCATTCCATTCATTTTCGCGCATCGTTTGTTTTACCTTGGTATTGGTACAGTAAAGGACTACTCTGTACATGTGCATTCGTCTTAGGAATGTGCTCTGAAGTAGTTTAGAACATGCACCACCACCTTTCTTCGATTACCTCTCTCATTTCCTGTTGGTTATCCAACCACACACGGCACGTAAACATTGTCCGCCATTTTGTATCTTTTCGAGCTTTCGACCTGGTACCACGACGTATGAATTACTGGTGGATAGACTCGCCCTCGATGTTCATCTCGAGCCCCCTTTCCTTAGACAATTTTCCGGGAATCCCTCCGTTTCTTTGGGGAATCCCTTGCGCGCGCATTGCAGAGTTATCAACCATGCATTTCTGCATAGCGCATGTCTGACTTCGATAGTCATTCATAGGACCGCCCTCTGTCCGATTCATACTTTTTGAGATATTCGTCTCTAAACTTCATTTTCCCAAACTTTTGACAGCCCCTATCTCCGTTACGAAGCGTTTGCGGACACATGTTTACTAAGACTTTTTTGTTAGTTTTGGCATGTACTATCTACGGTTTAATTTATGACCATTACTTATTAAACACCCTATATATGCAAAATTGATGGTTGCTTGGTTTGTAAAAATAACTCAATTCAAACTCAAATCAAACTCTGATTAGTTAGAATTTAACACTATTATTTTATTACAACTATAAACTCTTTAGTCAATAAATAAGAGGGCGTGAATCATGTGTCAGAGTTGATGACGATGTGTTTTGGTGGGTGGTAGGTCGACTGGTTGTGGGTCAGAGTGAGTCATGGTGGGTGGTGGGTCGTGGTGAGTCAGAGTTTGTAATGTTGGGTGCTGGGTTAGAGTGGGTCACGATGAGTGGAGGGTCATGGTGGGTCATGTGTTACGATGGGTGGTGGGTCAAGTTGTTCATTGGCCCACGTCATCACTGGCTCAGATAGTTCAGTGCTCCCGGTCCCGTTTTCGATTCCCGGTGGGTGATCCATTGAAATTGTATGTCCTCGATGTATGTCTGTTCGTGTCCCTTCGTTCAAGCTTACTGAAAATATCTGTGAAACAAGTATTACTAAGTATAATAGAGACAAGTTACGGAGATACTTTCGGTGAATCAGAAAAGAAAATGGTCTGAGGCATCAGATTCCCGTTAAGGGATCGAATTACTCTTAAAGCCAGTATCTCCTTCATGTTCTTGCATGTTTGTATGTCTATTTTTGTTTTCTAATTTAAATTTAAAGTCTCTCGACTATAGTATTTTATCATGACCGAAATCAGTGTGTTTCGTTGTTATCGTAAACGTGTGCAATTTGCTACATATACGAAGGTTTTTTTGACACTTACTTAGCAAAGCAGTCTTATCGTAGTGGCATGAGCAGTAGTTTCGTAATGCTGGGTTCCCGGGTTCGATTCCCGCTACTGTAAGTTATTTTACCAAACTACAATATTCATAATTCTGATGTGTAATGAAATGAAAAATACTCAATTTCTTTCGGTCTTACAAGTTAGACTGGAAACGGCTTTCTTCCTAGAGGAAATATTGTACTAGCAATACGACGTCACATGTCTGTCTACAACCTTGATTCCTTGTGTAGGAGAATGTAACGTGTTTAGCAAACAACTCATTCATACATAAGTATCATGCTTAGGGCCTAGTATGGGTCATAAATGTTTCCTAGCAATTATTCCGAACGTCTTCCACTATTACTCCTACTGCTAGAAATAATAATATTTTGTTCGCTATTTCCAACACGTTCCATATATCAGTTCAACCAAAATTTGTAAATATGAACTACTCTTTTTTATATTCGTATGTATATTTTGTTAAAATATCAATATAACGCATACATAATCCAAAGTCTTTTATCCAAAGAAAGCGTCTTACTATTTATTTGTATTAACATTTTTAAAGTTGCCCTAAAATTAGACAAAACTTACAGATAAGTCGGGATTCGGGAGTTTTTCCGGACCTCTGGGACACACCTGTGCAACTACGAAAATTTTGAACGAAAGCCTTTCACTATAGTTTCATGAAGAAGGTATTCTACTGTACGTTTAAAGGAAAATAACTGCAATAAAAATAACTGAATATCACTGAACAGTAAGCCATATAATAAACTAACTTTTAGTATGTGCAGAAGTAATTATAATAGCTTTGCTACAAAAATACCTACACAGAACGTAATAAACTATATGAGCTCCGAAATACAAAGTAACAAAATAGCGTATAAGATTCAGTCTAAAAAGCAACTGCCACTTAAAGAATGGACATACACTATCCTGAGAATCGAGATAAAACGATAAATGTTTACAATACTTTTCGTCTCGTCTCAATTCTCATCTCCAAAGCGAGACGATAATTTGAGATAGCCTTGTCCCGTCTCGAATGAAAATGTTAATTCTCATCTCAATTTTCTTTGTTTTGTTTTAGAAAAGAGATGAGAAATTCCTCTTCTCGTGGGCAACACTAAACAAAACCGAAATATTTTTGCCAAATATCACGTTTCTGGTTGTAATGTTATGCCCTGAGTGATAATAAATTATTATTATAAGTTTATTAGTTTATTATTATTATTATTGTTATTATTATTATTATTACTATTGTTATTCCTAAAGATTTGATAGTTCAAGTATTGAAACATCCGAGTATTCAAATATCTGAAGATATTAGAACATGTGTCATCTCTTATCAATCACCACCGAAAATTCTAAAGTAAAAAAATGTACTTGTCGTACGTGGATCCGAGTTGATTACCTTCGGATTGTTAAGCAAGCACCTTGACCACTGAACCACAATTAATACGCAGTAATTTATTCGTCTTTAGTTTGTTTACTAGTATAATATACGCGGCGTATTTCATTCAAAATAAAGAATTTTTGTATTTTGTTTTTAAAAAATCTGAAATGTTAATAATTTAGTGAATACAGTGATATAATACCGCCCGAGTTCTCAATTACATATATCTGTGTTCTGAATTTGACTATTAACAAGCTACTGTTTTGAGCGAACAGAAAAGGCTCTTTGTTTAACCGCGCCCAAATAAGTAACGCTTTATGTGAGTGGTTAGCATTGTGTTTTTTTTAAACTGGTGATCCGAGTTCCAGTCTCCCCTTAGCCATTAACAACTTTTTAAAATGTTTCATTCACAAGACTGAGGTCCAGTTGGATGCTGCAAAATGAAAGATAATGTCCAGTGGAGAAATTCAGTGATGATCTAATTCTAAAAATAAAGGAAGTAAAATGAATGCAGAAAATAAGTTACAGAGTTAATTCTGTTAATGGTTTTATACTTGATATTAACCGTTAATTTCGCGCATTTTTAGATTGTTGTTTATTGGTGCTATATTCTCTTTTTTCTTCTTGTGTCTCAATGTGTAAATTTTTACAAATATTATTCAAATCAATTACCTTCAGTTTTATTTACAACCTAAAGGGAAATAGGCTTAGTACGGATAGGTTCTCCAACTCGTTTGAGCGTTATCGAATTTTGCATTTTTAATATTTACAAATAAATTACTGCATACCAAAATTTAACAGTTTCAAAAGCCATTTAACGAATAATAAAATCGGACAAGTTCTTCTTTCGAAGTAATATTACGTATCAATCAGTGGCGCCGGAACCAAAGAGCTCAGACCGTGTTAGACACCCAACATTTTCATTAGAGGTTGGGTTCTTCCCCTTAATAATCAATTCATACTTTAATTGATTTGCAGGTAGGACTATTGTTAATAGTTTCAAAGCTCATCGCAAGGCTTTGTGTTTAGTTAAAAGAATAACCTAATACATATACCGCATAATCTATCCGTATATTATTTGATACGCATATATGTATAGTCATTTGAAGTGAGTTAACTTGTTTATATAATCCCTCACTTGAGGTAATTGTAAGATTATTTAAGTCCTTGACTGTTATCTTCTCATCGGTGCCTCTGGTGTCCGTATATTTTTTTCTGGTATTGTGCTGTTTACTGTGAGTACAAACATCCAAGACTCCTTTTTGTTATTTTATCAGCCAGCGTTTAGCTCCACTTCTGCACAAAAACACACTTTACGATTTGTTCTTTTAACAGGTGTGGCAACTTCATGCTGCTGTTCTAGCTACTCTACCAGGCGTAATTAATCTTGGAGCAGGCGCTAGTTGGGTTGCCTATTTCGCGGACTTTGTACATCAAGAATTTCTGTGACCCACTGTACATGCATGGAATAAAAAACTATTGATGAATTACGTCAGCAGGAATGTCATAGTCAAGTTTTATATTATATATTGTATATTTAACTCAACCTTACATATTCTTAAGATATGAAATCGAATAGTTCTCAGGAGGAAAATCCATGAGACTTTTGTCTTACATGTTAGTGTAATAGATAAAAAGTATAATTTAAACAGTCTATTCTCCCTTCTCTCTTCCCATTTTTGGCTCCCGACAATACATTAACTTAAAAATGTATGATAAATGAAGATGATGGTTTCTTAAATGAAATATATTGTTAAGTGAATATGAGAATGCTTTTTAAAATTGTCTCAGGTGTGTAAGTATTTTTTATTATTGCTTCAGTCTTTTCAATAATGTGAAAATTTCTACACATTAAAATAAAAACAAATTTATAAAAGAATATTATATAATAAAAGTTATAATTATAGGTTTTCAAGGATTATTCTTTGAACAAAATTTTAAATTAACCGCTCTACTATAATTAATACGTCCCTTGCTATAGTCAGAGTCGACACTCTGCCCCGAAATAAATGACAAATGAAATGAATTCAAATCAAAACTAGAGATTAATATTAATACATACACTATTACATACTGAATGTCAGGGTAGTGTGTAACAATTAAGCCGTATGAAAAATAAGCCGTAATTGCTGCCTAATGAGAAAGGTTATAATTGCAGTATGTGAAAGTACAGTGATTGCTGTTCATTTCTTGCAATAGTTATAATTTATTCATTATAAAAATTGGGGTAATATACATAAACAATCGAAATGTAAGCTTCAAATTTTTCATCAGAATAGTTTTATTGACTTTGTTTTCATAATATTCTATTAGATGCTGCCTCATATATTGTGTACATATACTACGGTTTTAGTTTTAACTTAAACGATAATTTAAATTTATGTAGTACTTAATGAAATTCCTTTTTTATGTTAATGAAAGACTAATGTCGTCCCACTATGTAGTTCAGTGGTTACAGCATGTGACTTTGATACACGGATTCTCAGGATCAATTCACTTTACGAAGGCATTAATCATACTGCGGTAATATAGAATGAACTTAGATATAATTTTAGTCCATGCCCTATATAATATTATAATATTATATATTTTAGTTTTAACTCACTGATGATGTCAAAATAGCGTAAATACAAATAAATAAATAAATAAATAAATAAAAAAATGAATATTGTTTTTTCAATATAACCTTTATCCTATCCTGCTTGTAAACCAAACATATTTGTTTATAATTTAGAGTGCACAGCAGAGTAAGAATTGTAGACAAAGAACGCTGTTGTGTAAATATACAAACTGAGAACATTGCAACAATTTTCTACTCCAGCATTGAGGAAGTCATCTCATCCATTACCAATAGGAGAGAAATGTTTGCTACAGAGGAAGAAAAATAGCTCATCCAGGCTCCATATTTTCTTATTCTTTGCTTCAGTCTTCTTTTCAAACGTAAATTGTGTGCCTTGACAGTTCAGAGACTTTGTGTGACTGGGAGAATGAATCGTCTGGATTTAAGAGAAAACTACACCCTACATCTACGTACCTTTTTCTTAAATATTACTCTTCTGAGTATGAATTCCAAAGATAAAAGACACTTTTCTTATTTATTTTTCTTCCACGAGGGTGCATTATATTCTCTCATATTCATATAATGTTTCAAAGTATCATGGAAGTAAATGCTGGCAATATACACATGTATCTTTTGGAATACAAAAGTTGTCTTTGTGTTTATATGTTAGAAACATTGAAATAACTTATGGATAAACATGTGTGGTATTTATTTTAGCTTGTTACTGTTTAATTATTTTAAAATAATTTAAAAGATAGGAGAAGGCAAATGAGAGATTTCATAAAATTTACGAAAAAATACAGGTAAGTTTTCATACCTTCTTGTTCACAAAGAGAAAATAAATTAAACAAACACATAAGCAGATCCAAGTTTGAAACTTTAAGGAAAAGTAATCAATCCTTTGAGAAACATAATTACTGATTTTCTTAAATTTGTATCACACTTGTATCTACTACCATAAATTTATGCCATTAATGGTTTTCATTAAAATAATTTATGATTATTATTTTCCTGTGTTCTTCAGGTAAACATCTACTAGGTGCTTCCAAACATTTTCCACACCAATATCTGACTCATTACTTTAATGAATGTAGCAGCATATCCACATATTCTGCACACAACGAGTTAAATTGTAGGCTCCATGTAGCATAGTCGCTAACGCTCTCGCCTTTGGTGCGAAATCTCCCTTGTTAGGTTTCCGGTGGGGACACTGAATCAGAAAAGTGTAAAACTCTTTCCATATTAGCCATCCTGAGTGTGATTTTTTCGTGTTTTTCCTAATTCACACTAAACAATCTCTACGATGTTACCTAACTTAATGGTTTCAGGCTCCTTCCTTCTTCTCGTCACCGAGTAATGTGATCTCCGAAGGACGTCATCATATGTGACGGCCTTAAAAGACTATAGTTGTCAAATGCCCAAATATGATTTCTAATTCCTGACGAATTAAATTACATTGTGTTATCATGCATGTCAATAGAAAAGAATTTGAAATAGATCTATAGTGGACAAACTGTTCTAAATGACAGTCAATTTATGGCATATAAATATTTAATTTTGATTGTGCTGGTCCAGTTATTATTTTGTTTATTACGCCAATGAATTACTATATAATACATTTACTAAGTCTAGACCATTATTTCAGTCCATCATCAGTTCTTTAATAAATTATGTAATGTTTACTAACGATTTCATTTTATATTTGAATCCAAAGCTATACTTAAGAGCCTGACTTACTAAAAACAATACAAAATTTACCATTTTTCTTGTTTTTCATAAGTGAAAGGGGATAATGAAATACAACTTACCACAATCATAGATAATGTTATTCTACAACAAAAAATATGAACCTGAAGAATTTTCAGTGTTGCTATCCATAGAAATTATAGTGTTGCCAGAATAGCATTTCCTCTAAACTCTAAGTTAAGGCAGCGACTAGAGGAATGAACTCAATTACATTTGATTACGTATCATGTTGTTTTGGTATCCTGTGAACTACTTTTTAATTAACATTATTATTTAATTTTAATAACTGCATGTTAAAACTATTTGGTTTATTACAAACTAAATACAACTCTTATTTAAAAAGTAGTTCAGAGGATTCCAAGACAACAGGATACGTAATCAAATGCAGTTGAGTTCGTTCTTCTAGAAGCCGCCTTAACTAAGATTTTAGAGGAAATACTATTCTGGCAACACTGTAATTTCTATGGATAACAGCACTAAAAATTCTTCAAGTTCACATTTTTTGTTGTAGAATAATACATGATTGGATCAAGTTCCCAGTGGCATGTTGAGCAACAGAAATACTCTTAAGTTGGTCAAGGATTCTTAAATTGAGTTAATTCTTACAAATGATAGATGTATGTTTGGAGTACATTCTATACACTGTGAATGCTAATAAAAGGTAATGGTCTATATGGATAGCTCTATATTATCGTATAAACATGTTTTCTTAAGACTAACAGTTTTGTTACATGTATAAAATATAACCTATGAATTGAGTTGCATTGTGATCAATCATGTATGTTTAGGCCTAAGGTCAAACTTTTGTCATGAAATGCATAATCCGAATCCCATATTCACCTGTAATTTTCAATTCATATGGACCGTCCAAAGCTAGACTGGACCATTCCTATTTTTATAGTAATATACATAAAAATTGAAAGCTAAAATTTGCTTTCACATAACAACTACCTAAAAGTTTTATATCTTTATGTATAGTAACTTCAAAACATGTGGAGATAAAAGGTAATGAACATTATAAACACAGACGCAAGATATTTAACAAGATGAAGGTAATGAACTCTTTCTTTTTCAATCCATTATGTAGTATGTTTACTGACATATGACGCAAATAAAAGATGTTAAACATTTCTTTGAACTTGAACAACTAAAGTGAATTAATTTAATTTCTTTACTAATCAAATATAGTAAAATTTTACTTTGCATTAACTCCATTAGCTATGCACAGTAGTATCTTAGTAACATACCTAAAGTGGAATTGATCGATGAAAACTGAGATAATTACAATTTGAGAGTTGCAGTTTGTGTATATAATATTTTAGTAGACCAAATCCCGCAGGAGTTAGTTGTTGGTTGATAAGGCGTTGCTAATATTCGATTGTTTACAAATTATCTAGAATATTGGGAATTGTTTATTCTTCTTCTTCTTCTACTTCAAACCTTAATCGGAAACGATTATCTACAGGGTGGACCCAAGTGACCTATTGATAATACGAAAGGGAATTTTGGTCGCGCACTAGCTAATGAACAAGATTGATCATTAGCGTCTGAACAAGGAGGGACGATGCAGGGAGGAAGGTTTAATAGGCGTTGTTTTTGCTGCTTCCCAGCCAACAATACAAATGCTGTTACGTGAAGGTTTACTTGTAGCGCACGGATAGAGGATGGGCTAGAAGTGCAAGAGAGCGATGTGTTTCACACTCTCGTATTATCGGTACTTCATTAACGGTTCAGACCTGAAAAACAAAAATCAATATCCTGCTTTTGCTGCTTTTATTGTACATACTGAGCAGAGTTTCGGCTGCGTTGGCTGCAAGTTATGTATATACATAAATTTATTCCATAAATCAGTTTCGTCTACAGAGAAGAAAAATCGAAATTGGAAATCCTTTGCTGAATATCTTTACTGATGAAAATAAATGTGTATGCCATGTACAAGAACACTTCACACATGTTAGTGTGCTTATGCGGAACTCATGTTCTATACACATTATGCTAAGCTAATCAGTAACACATAATCTCTTTTTTAAATCACTGTTGTCGAATGATTTCTATGGGGTTATATTTAACTTAATGCATTATGGCATATTCATATGGTTTAATAACATTTATAGAAGAGAAGGCGTGCTTAAGGATCTAATTATTATGTATGTATGTAGATGCTCCAACCAAACTCGTATATTTTTATATACTGTGAACATGAGAGAAATCTATTTTTATAAATTGTGTACACTATTTTAGTGACCATATTGCAAACCGATAGTCTATATTGTGTAGGTCGATTTGGTGATATATTTAAATAGCAATTAATATTATATTCTTGTATTGCTTTGAACATAAAATGCAAAATCAGAATATATGATATAAATGAATAATACGATATTGATTAGATACATAGACAGGTATTCGAATTACAAGTTCCATGCTTTCCCAGATGTATGGCTCGTTCAGTACACAAAGAGATCAAGTCCACTTTCCTTCTTTTCGAATACATTTCATATTTAATATCTCCGTCTCAAGTTCCTTTTAGAGTTTAAAAGATTCATGTTTCGAAATTGAAAATAACTCACATAATGTTAACATTCCTTGTGCTTACGCTTACAATACGAACTTTATATCTCCTTCTCTCACGAGTTCGATAATTTGACTTTACCCCCCTTGTGTTCTGAACTGCAATATGTCGAACGTGACAATAAAACTGCAGAAGGAGTCCGTGTATGATTTTGAAAATTATAAATACAGTTTTTCGTGTGTACATTCGGAGCTCAAGGGACGCAATATTATACTAATGAAAATTTGCGATTTCCATTTTACTAAACACTACAAGTTTCTCAGTTTTCTTTGTAGCTCAGTTACTTCAAACGAAGAAAGCCAACATACCAGGATATAGTGGTACCTAGTTTGGAGGATACAGTTGACTATTCTCAGATCAATATAAAACGACCAACATTATTGTCACAGTTCGAAAAATCTGTTTTTAGATACATTTTTGTTTCTTAATTAATTTTGAATGAATGACCTAATTTCAGATGAAATATCTCTTGTGCCACAAGAACTTGAAATATGTATATGAATGACTACAAATACAGTTGCTCGACAATGACGTTAAATATAAATTAATCACAATACAACAAAAGTCTACATGCAAATACTAAAAATGCGGAATAAATACGGCTAACAAAGAGCCAAAGCACGTACTGAAGTGATTACTTTGAAAGAACAGAGTCATTCTCTGCGAAAAGACGCCCAGTGATCAGACGGTGCGTCCGAATTTTGAAGATTAGTCACAAAGTGGTGTAAAAATTACACAGAAACTCACTAATCGTTCAAAAATAACAACTTCTCTGAAGGAAAATTTAACTAAAAATAAAGCGAACGGAAGAGAGACAAACTGCTCAGAAAGAACCAAAGAACTATGGAAAAGCATATCCAATCTGTGCCAAATATGACGCTAGCCCATAACCTTCAGATCTATAGGCTTCGGGATAAGATTTCGATAAGAAAAAAAGACACTTCTTCGACCAGTAAACATTACAGAAAGATAGTTCTGGTTCAAAACAGTAAACTAAAAAATAAGATAAAGACTCGAACATTGCAGAGTAATAGAAGATCGCACTCTGGACCGAAAATATCAACTTTTCGCCTTCGAATGCTTGAAGTTTGTACGTACTTATTCCGAAGAGCGCTTTCATCCGGGCTGTGTAATACGTACAGCAAAGCAAGGAGAGTGTCACTGTTTGGGCATGCTTTACATACTACAAATAATGTAGTTGTAGTTCAAGCTAGTGGAATAATAGATGAAAGCATGTTTTACAACGTTAAAGGAGGGAAGGAATTTTATTAGAAAGAGGATTTGGGACAGTAACCATGTATTACAATAAGATTACCGTAATATCTTCCAAGCTATGAACTAATGGTCTGCAATATAGAGAAGACGTTTACGTCACCAACAAATGGAATAGTCATCACAGTCACCGAATTTGCTACCTATCGAGCTCTTGAAAGATGAACCTGAGAGAGCTGTCCATAAATAGATAAAAACAAATACTAAAGGTCTTCAGAGCTACTAGAGTTGGATAAATTAATCAAACGAATACCTGGAATTTCTACAGATGTCATCAGCGCTAATGACCAGTATTTCATTGAACTCAAACATATTAAATAAATTTGTGTCAGTGGAAAGAAGAACATATGTTTTAATTTCTTTATATGAGCAATGATTTACATATATATCTATCTATCTATCTATCTATCTATATATATATATATATATATATATATATATATATATATATATATAGTGCGTCCCACGCATAACACTGAGACCCTCTCTTGAAGAAATCAAGGAAGATAGAAACATAAAACCTTTTCTAACTTTCAAGGGACATAAAAGACAACATTATACTGATAAGGAGAATCCCCCATGAGAGAAGTCCAAGGGGCTTACAGTGGTAACTCCAAAATTTTAAATAGTAACCCTCATCGTATTGTACCTCGTTTGAAAGCTAATCACGTGTAGAGACCAGTTCTGGAAACTGTATGTCGCTAGCGGGTCCCTACTCAACACGGCGGCCATTCGTAAAATACGGTCATAGAAACATTGCAAAGCTATAAAAAGAGAGAAATATGGTACCGGTTGGGACATACCTCATTAATGCAGGAGATGCTCGAAGTGTGAACAGCCCAACTCTTGGCAGTAATGTAAATGTTCGACGTACTCCTCCTGAACACGAGGGGCAGCGGTGGCTCAGTGGTAGAGCGTTCATCTCTGGTGCTTGGAGTCCCGGGTTCGATCCCAGCCGCCGCCAAGTGAACTTTGTGGTGGACAAACACCGTGTGCGTGGGTTTTCTCGGGGTTCTCCCGTTTCCTCCCACTTTCTTCATTCCACTATTTCATTCATTACTCATCATCACCATCTCCTTTAGCCTCACCGGCATAACCGTGCGACGTAAAACTCAAAGATTTCATTTCATTTTTTCCTCCTGAACACGAGTAAAAGTCATTACCAGTATGGAACTATGCATTGGCGCAACTCTGCAATGCTGTTGAGCTGTGTGCGAAACAGCATAGTCTTCAAATGGTCCCTGAGAGAAAAAGTCTGGTGGAAGAAGATCTGGTGTACGTGCTGGCCGCACGTTTGAGTCACCGTTGTTTCGGACTTTCGAAGATGTACTGTTACCTCCACCAACACTTGTATCTGTGTCTCCTTCGTAGCAACACCAGGGTTTGGAGGCTTTGTAGCATTGGTTACACTGCCTGTAGTATAGAATTTGAGAAATAAATGGCTACAGTAGAAACACTAATCGGGTTACGCATGTTTTGTTCATTAAACAACCATGCTGTTGCACTGTACGAATGATTTGTAGCACGAAAACGTAACACACTTTTAATTCTGTGTTCAAGAGATCACATTTTGTCTGCAATGTAGGAGGGTCAAACGCACTATAGTATGCGCGCCGAGTCGTGATGCTTGACCTAGATCTACCGATTTCACCACCCAATAAAACGCGAGGGTGTTTTCCGGTCGTCAACCCCCACCCGTCACATTTTGTCAGTGTCGTCTCTCGCGTTACACGGAAAACATCTCCCGAGAGTACAGTGTTGTCGCATTGGCGCCAAGTTCCGTTTTGTCATTTGTTTTTTGTTGCATTATATTTTCATTGTTACTATTCGTGTTTTTGTTACCGTTTTAGAATAATTGTTACTGTGGTTATTGTTGTTCGGTGTTATTATTGGTAATTTTTAAATGTTTTTTTTTAAATACTCTTTTACACTGTCTTCAAAATTTGGCAACATTGTTGGCGAATTTCAGCTGTTTGACGTTTCCCCAAGTGTGCGCTCGGGAAGCGGCTCCACGAATTGTACCGAAGTTTTCCGATGTATCATATCTCAGGCAATGATTGGTTTAGAGCCCAAGCTTCACGACTCGGCGCGAGTACTATAGCACAAACACACATGTACTATCTTCAGACCTACTGCTCCGGGTTGTAACGTACCGCTCTGTTGGTCAGAAAACCACATCGGACAGTCTGGCACGAGTAAGCAAAGTGACTTTGCACAAGTATGTGTGTCCAACTACCGTAGTCGGGTCAAGACTTCACTTAAGAACTAGTATGTGCCTTATCCAAATATCCATGTGTCAGAATCCCGTGGTACTTCTGCAACAGTTTGCACAAGGGTAGTTGGTGAGTGCTTCAAATTATGTGCACTTAGCCAAACTCCCTCTATATAAAATTGTTGCATGAGTACCGCAGGGTTCTGGAACATATTTTTGGATGGGATACATATTAGTTCCTAAGTGAAGTTTTGACCCAGCTACGGAAGGTCTCATAGTTATGGAGCTATGAACCTTTAAAATTCTTTTTTGTCATGTTTTTGGCAGCCTATAACTCCGAAAGGAAGCATTTTTGTACCCAAGTTGGTCTATACTTTTTGTCTTACTTTAGTGTCAGGAATCTCCTCTCAAACGTTGTCGGTGTTGTTTTGAAACACCTTACACACACACACACACACACACACACACACACACATATATATATATATATATATATATATATATATATATATATATATATATATATATATATATATATATATTTATAAAGTATATATATATATACTATAGTATATATGTATATACTATAGTATATACATATATACTATATATGTATATATATATATATATACTATACTATATATATAAAGTAGTTTACATACTCAGTATTAATTGCAAATACAACTCAACTTTTATTTTCTAATTTTAAATTAAATGTTAATTTGTCAAGAAGCATTCTAGTCAATTTTAGCTATTGTATTATAATAGTGTTTTGACTTTCTAATTTGATTGCACTTAAGTCAATTTTGTAGCGTCTACTTAACAGAAAACAGTATTTATCTTGAAAGTGAGATCTAAATAATTATTGAGAATGTTCAATTCTCGTATCAGGATATAACCGTGTATGGCGATAAAGAATAATGGGGAAGAGACCAGAGGCAGTCCATGCGTTTCAACAGAGTTCATGTTAAAGTGATTTAAACTTGTCAGTGTGCACATGTCATTAATTAAACATTGTATTATGGTAATACTAATCTATCCAGCATATAGTAACACATAAATATTTGCCTCTGTAAAATCTTTCGCTCATCACACATAACACTTTGAAAATTTTATTAAATAAATAGAATTAAAACTTCACATTCTTGCATAAAAGTAATTCATTATTCAAATTGTTTCAGTATTCGAACTATTAAATATTCATGACACTTGAATGCTATTGGCGATTCTAATTTCCAAACGAATTGCAAAGTATAGCAGTAAATGTCAATTAACGTGTTTGTAATGCACTTTGCAAATAGTGTCTCTTCCTACATTATTTGAATTAGGCAATATAAAATATATGCTAATCAGATCAATTGCATTTAGTAAAAATGGATTGTTTGCTGTTTATCTATTACCTTTTTATTAACAAGTAAATATTCTAACTGGATCTAAACTTAAGTGTGAAGTTATATCACTGATGGGAGTTACTATAATGTGCCGTCATCTTTTATTTTGAATTTGGATAAACGAGTGTATATAAATAATATTGATGTATGTTTATTTCAATACAAAGTTACTTTGTATACTTGTGTAAAAATACATACCTTACTGTTAATTTAAGTCACTGAAAGAAATTCAATTTTGAAGAAGGAAAAATTTGCAGTAGTATTTAGAAATAATTTGTTACTTAAATACCACATATTTATTTCAAATTAAAAATACTTTCAACCAAATTAATAAACAACACGCAAAATGTTTGGAAATCTACACAGCAATGCACAAAACACCCACGGCAATTCAAAACACGTCAAAAATTATTTACTGAATTTTATTATTTTAGTATTTTGCATTCGACTTCGGTGAAATTCTTTTTCGGCTTCATAAGATTTACAAATAGATGACTATCAAGGATATGCACGTTTTGTGTGTATTTCTCTATTTTACGCATGTCAATAGATGAGTCATGCCAAACAATTTAGTGGCTCCAAATGTCAAGGAAAGTGCAAGGTTCCAAAAGATTTACTAAATATTATATTAATTTATTTCCTATCATATTACCAATAAGTTAAGGAAGTATAAGTAGTATCACCTTCCTTTCATGCAGATACGTATCCTTACCTTCCTAACCTCTAGAGCAAAAACTAAAAAATTCCCTTTCATTGTAGTTCTTTGTGTAAAGTTTAGCATTCTTTTTCGGCATCGATGGTATATGGGAGATGCAGCTTTAGTTTAAGGTGAAATCCTAACCACGTAACGCATTCCACGCTCTTCTATTGGGAATTGAATCTCCTACTACATACGCCAAAAGCATCCGTGCTAGCCGCTAGACAAGCAGCAGAGCCTTCTTTTTGTTATAATGTATGTACGTCAGGAAGGGTGAAATAGATGTATCGTTAAACTCTATGAGCCTATAGAAGACACCAGAAACAAATGTTAGTGAAAGTACCGGTGTAAATATATCATGTTTGATCCTTCAATTGTGACAGTTTTAAAAAATAAATGGACTTTACTTAAGGGGTATAGGGTGGTTCAATGATAGAGTAGTCACCTCTGGTACTTGGGTCTCCGATTCGATCCCAGACCAAATGATTTTGTGGTAGTCAACATAGTGACAGTGAGTTTACTTTGGGTTTTACCGCTTCGTTTTATATTTTCATCCACCAATGTTTTCATTATATTTAGCACTAATTAATCATTGTCTACTTTAACCTACAGGGAATAACCGCAGAATGAATAACTAGAACACTTTGATTTAGACTTAAAAGCTGTAAACGTAATGGTGTCATTTTTTCTCCCCTTAACGACCATCTGAAACTAAATACAAATTACTATGTTAACTTACATTTTTGTTGGGAAAATAATTTATTTATTTATTTACTTTAGGGGCTGAATCTTACAACAATATTGTATATCTGTTTTGTAATTTCTTCTATTTTTATATCTTGGTTTTAGGCAATGGTGCATAAAAATAGACAATCTGTCGTGTAGAAGAAGAAGAAAAAAGAATATATATGTTGTTGATTCTAAATAAAAAGAAATAAGGTTTAATCTCGATAGTTTAAGTCTGTCACCACGGCATGGCGCGTCCTCAGGTTGCGGATCAAGGAAATGGACTCTAGATATAGAGGTTAGCTGCGAATATACTGAATAAGCAGTCGCGGACAGCCGACTAGGAATGGTCCTCCAGTTTGGAGGTTTGGGTAGGGCTAACAACTTCACCCTGTAAAAAAAGCACTTGTTCAGAAATATTCACAAAAGCATCGGACAAGGACAGATAACTTGGTACGACCTCAGCAAAAGAAAATGGACATGAGATTTGGAACATGGAATATTAGAAGTCTTTATAGGGCAGGCGCGTTAAAATCCGTAACGAGTGAGTTAGAGAAATACAGGATGGACGTAGTAGGAGTTCAGGAATTAGGTGGGAAGGAAATGGACCTGTGAATTCCGGAAATTTTACGTTCTTTTACGGGAAAGGAAATAAAAATCGCCAGTTAGGAAAAGGGTTTTTCGTTCATAAACGTATATTACCAGCAATTAAACTGGTTGAAGTTGTTACTGACAGACTTTCTCGGGCCGCGGTGGCTCAGTGGTAGAGCGTTCACCTCTGGAACATGGGGTCCCGGGTTCGATCCCAGCCCCCGCCAAGTGAACTTTGTGGTGGACAAACACCGTGTGCGTGGGTTTTCTCGGGGTTCTCCCGTTTCCTCCCACTTTCTTCATTCCACCATTTCATTCATCACTCATCATCACCGTCTCCTTTAGCCTAACCGGCATAACCGTGGGACGTAAAACTCAAAGATTTCATTTCATTTTATGACAGACTTTCTTTTATTACTCTTAAGGGACGGTGGTGTGATATTATTGTTTTAAATGTACATGCCCTAACTGAAGATAAGGATGACGATATAAAAGAGTTTTTACGAAGAAGTGGAACGGATATTTGCCCAACTCCCGCGATGCCATATGAAAATTCTATTAGGGGATTTCAATGCGAAGGTAGGACGAGAGGATATTTTCAAACCGATTATAGCAGCGTTTCCCAACCGGTGTGCCGCGGCACACTGGTGTGCCGTGAATGGGCCGCTGGTGTGCCGCGAAGAAATCAAAACAAAATTATTAATTCTATAGAAATCAAATCGAAAGACATAAGGGAAAATGTATAGTTGTATTTCACATTACTATGAACCTCTACTATGAATCTACAATTTTAAGTTTCATACCGTGTTACTTTTGTGTACAATTTTAATGTTGAAAAAAGTATTTGTTATCATTGTTATGACTATTGTTGCTCCTTTATTGTTGCAGACTATTTCGTAACTTGAAAGTTTAAAATATCATTCAATACTTTCGACAAATCAAACATGCATACAAATTACCTACATTTGTGTTTTAAAAGTAAAAGAGATTTGTTTGTCCGTTCGTTATTTAGTGATCTATCTTCTTAGTGAAAGGTTGGATACAGTTTTCGAAAAAGAAAGCGTAGTTCTGCAAACCTGAGTCCAATATTTCATTGAATTGTTTTCTATTTTTAAATTAGAATGAAAAGTAACCATAATGATTAACCACGGGGGAAAACCAGTGATCGAGCTTTCTTCTCTGTGAGAAACATCATTAATCACAGAAAAAAATCACTGTATTTTATATTTACAAATAATAATATATATGAGTGTGCCGCGAGAATTCAAGTTACGCCCGCAGTGTGCCGCAAGTTGAAAAAGGTTGGGAAACACTGGATTATAGGAAACGAAAGTCTGCATAAGGAAAGTAATGAACACGGTGTTAGACTATTGAACTTTGCAACATCCAAAAACCTAATCGTGAAGAGTACAAAATTCCCACATCGCGACGTTCATAAATACACTTGGACATCACCAGACGGAAAAACACATAATCAAATTGATCACGTTTTAGTAGGTAGAAGAAGGCAATATAGCATAATTGATGTCCCGTCATTTAGAGGGGCTGATTGTGACACTGACCACTACCTGGTAGCAGCGATAATACGAGAGAGGTTATCGTTGAATAAAGGTAATATTCATTGTCCGAAAACGGAGAGATTCAATTTAAAGAAATTAGAAGAGAGTCATGTAAGAGAGAAATACCAGATTGAAGTTTCGAATAGATACTCGGCTTTAAAAGATTCGGAGTGCACTAGTGTTGAGGATCCTGGATTGAAATTAGAGACAGCATTAAAATTTCAGCAAAATAAAAATTTTGACACGCGGAAATACGTAGAAACAAACCATGGTTAGACCAAGAATGCATAAAACTAGCAGAGAAGGGAAAACAGGCAGAATTACGCTGGCTACAAAATCCGAATGAAATAACTACACAAAATTTAGCAGATATCGGGCTGGAAACTTCCAAAACTTTTAGAACAAAGAAGCGCGATTTTCTGAAAGCTAAAATTAAGGGAGTTGAGGATAATAGTAAAAATAAAACCATCCGGTACATGTATAAGGGGATCAACGAATTTAAGAAAGGCTATCAATCTCGTGCTTATATATTAATGAAATCTGACGGTACAGTTCTCACTAATACGGGTAGCATCTTAAATAGAGGGAAATATTTCTTTGACGATTAGCTTAACACGCAACCAAAAACTAGTGTGCATAGAGAAAACGAGATACACACCGCAGAACCGTATATTCCAGAACACAACCGAATAGAAGTAGAAACCGCTATATAGAAATTAAAGAAACACAAATCTTCGTGTGTTGATGAAATTCCGGCTTAGTTAATTTTTGCTGGAGGCGAAAAATTGTGGAACAAGATACACAAACACATTCTCCTTATCTGGAACAAATAAGAATTGCCACAAGAGTGGAAAGAATCAATCATTGTTCTAATTCACAAGAAAGACGACAAAAACGGACTAATAATTATGGAGGTATTTCTCTTGTGTCAACATCCTATAAAATCCTTTCAAATATTCTATTAGCAAGACTGACCTCATACGCAGATGAAATTATTGGAGATTATCAGTGCGGATTTAGACGAAATCGACCAACTATCGACAAATATTTACCATTCGCTAAATACTCGAAAAGAAGTGGGAATACAATACCCCGGTACATCAACTATTTATTGATTTTAGAAAGGCGTACGACTCGGTTAGGAGAGAAACATTATACAACGTTCTTATAGAACTTGGAATACCAAGAGGGCTAATTAGATTAATTATGATATGTTTAAATGAATCCCAGAGTAAAGTCCGGGTAGGAAAATTTTTGTCCATGAGCTTTGACGTCGAAAATGGTCTGAAACAAGGAGATGCGTTATCACCATTATTATTTAACTTCGTTCTGGAATACGCTATAAGGAAAATCAAAGATAGCAACCAGGGCCTAGAGTTGAACGGTATTCACTAGGTTATGGCATATGCTGATGATGTAACTTTAATAGAGGCTGATAGGAGAACATTAGAAAGAAATGCAGAGATCTTATTAAATGCTTGCAGAGACATGCGTTTAGAAGTAAATGCAGAGAGAACTAAATACATGGAAGTGCGTCGGGATCGTAATACAGCAAATTATGGATGCGTTAAAATATTAAATAATACTTTTGATAAAGTGGATAGTTTCAAATATCTAGGATCAATATTAACAGAGGAAAATCATTTTCATGGAGAAATTAAATATCGACTCAAAGCAGGGAATTCGTGTTATTATTCGGTTCAAAATCTCTTGTCGTCGTGAATTCTGTCGAGGAATTTGAAGCTTAAAATATATAAAACGATAATCATGCCTGTTGTTCTGTATGGTTGCGAAACATGGTCACTTACTCTGAGGAAAGAACATAGAGTGAAAGGATTTGAGAACATGATCCTGAGACGAATATTCGAACCCAAGAGGAATGGCGGAAACTTCATAACAAGGAACTAGCTAGAATGGAAGAAAGTAAGAACGCTTTCAAAGTCTTGACTGGAAGACCAATGGGAAAACGACCATTAGAAAGACCTAGGCGCAGATGGGAGGACAATATTAAGATAGATCTCGCAGAGATTGGAACACAAAGTTAAAACTGGATGCAGTTAGCTAAGGATAGAAGGCAATGGAGAGCTTTTGTGAACACGGCATTAAACCTCCGCGTTCCATAGGCCATAGAGTTAGTTAGTTAGTTGGTTTTATAGGTGGAATCTGCATTTATAGTTATCATAACAGCAGATAGTTGTTTGTTTAAAAACGTTGCAATGACAACCAAAAAAGGCAAGTATAATTAATGAAGTTTTGGAGAATAAAGGTAATAGTCATATAATTTGTAGTGCCTGATTTAATGTAATTGGATCATTTTGACATATTTTAAAGCTTACACGGATTGTACGCTGAAACGAAACGTAAAAATATATGTATAATATAAATTGATCGTTATATTTTAAATGGTGATTCCTATATACGTTACAATCTCTCACCTAAATACTTTTCGCATAAGGCATGAGCGCTTTTAGTTAACAATGATTCTTTCCGTTCACAATGCTTCGTTCAATCAGTTACTTCTCCAACATTATTCGATTCTATTACGGAAAATTTTTGTTCTAGATTATAGAACACCAAGGCCTACATATATTTGAGGCATGTCAAAATGACTTAATGACTTCTATCTATATAGGTAAATTTAATGAAAATCACAAGGAATAGTTTCCAATAAATATTTACACATTATAACATAGTTTGATCAAAGAAATATCAATTATATAGTGTGATATAGCACATTTCAAACTAGTACATACACGCTAAAATACTAAAATATATCCTAAAACTCATGTATAAATTGTTGATTTTAAATAGTTGTAGCTTAATCTAGGAGAGAAACTCTATTTGGTGTTTAGGTTGTTTAGGAACTGGAAAAGGTTGTGAAATGTGCCGTCAAATTACTTATGGTATTATACGGAAGTATACGACTAACTTTGTTTTCGAACCAAACTTGGTATTATAGTTCGTAATAATTTAATTAAAAAAGTAAACCTGAAAAATCCTTGCTTTGCAAAAATGTTTATATTTCGCTGATCGCCTAGTAAAATTCTCACAAAGAATAATATTGAAAAAAAAAACAGTAAAGTGTTTTGTTTGTTTGTTATTTGGAAACGCTATTGAAGAGGATATAAAAATGAATATGGTCAACTCGACTCTTTAAGTCTTTCCAAGAGTGTAAGCTATTTGGAGGCTCGTAAAAGTTGATGTTGTAAACATCCTTCCTTCCTCTCAAGATTTTTCTCAAGCTCCAATATGCCTCTTCGATCGATGGTAGTAAACCCAAGCAATACACTCTTCTATACCAGGCACCTATATTTTTATGGACTATACGAAAATGGCCAAATATCAGGAGGCAAAACGGCCTCATAGTTTCAAATAGACCCTTACGAATGTGCAAGAGATACTTGATATTTTTGCTTTTTTAAAGTAAAAGAAAGATACCTTTCATGAGAGCTTGCAACCTGATTTTAAAACAGTTATCTTTCCTACACACAAATTTAAAATTATTTAAATTTGTGCCGCTATTAGAGAATACCCTTGTGATGATATACGAGTCAACTAGTAGGTTGTATTAGCTCCAAAGTTGTATTTTGGGCTTTTCACGTGAATGCATTTTTGAATGTTTTGGATGTCTGTAAGCGGAGTTAGTTCAACTAATTTATAAGTTTAAAATATATTTTAAAATGGAAAGTAGTAGAAGATACTCTAAAATAATATGTCTATCCACTTGCGCTGATATAGACCAGCAGACATGGAGAATTGTCCCGAACAAAATTGTGCTGTTTTCAATTTTTCTCTTCTACAATACTAATCTTTTAAAATCTTTATTTTACGTTCATTCACTAAAAATACACTTAATTTCATAGAAGAGGAAAGAAGCAAGAGTGTCTCCTTGATTTATAAATGTTTTCTACCAATTTGTCATCATAAAGAATAGTACAGTTGCTGTCGTTTTGTTAGACTTTCATTGTAGCACGTAGCTTTTTAGATTAGTGCAAGATATCTGCAAAAAGGTAAGTCTAGAAACCGTATTTTAAAGAGACTGTAGATCGAAGAGATGTTAACGTATTGATTGCTGGAGTTCTAATGCATTAAATGGATGTATTTATAATGAACTTTACAATTCTGCAAACCTTCACACAGTCTACTATTATTATTCTTTAAAATATATCTTTTTTATTCTATTAATTCCATATTAGTATAGGTAAATTGGTCTAATATCAAACTCAGATACTAGCGACCTACTGTATTTCATCAAAAATAAGACGAAAGTTCTATCCAAATTTAAACTATGAAAGTTAATGTAAGACTTGATGAGTATTATAAAAATTGGATTCTACGACATTCCGTCATATTTTATAATGTAAGAAACGACGCTAATTTCTCATTTTGAACACTATCTTCACACACTTAAGCCTATGTTATACCTTTGCGCGTCACACTGAGGTCTTGTAGGACATAGATGTCTCCTAATCATTATATTCGTATCACCATGGTAAAATAAAATCACTACTTTTCTCCTAAATGTAACTGACTCTTTTCTACCTTGAATTTTAAGGGACTGTCTAATATACAAATTCTGTCATTTCTAAATTTTCTGTGTTGAATTTTAAAAGTACGGCTTAGCTATGATGTATCGTACTTTAGAACTTTATATGGTATAAATTTATATGTCGCTCATTGTGGTCTTGGATGTGATTTCCAGATTAACCCTAGATTACTAGACTTATTTTTTGTCTTCTACTACTAGACTGGGTGAAAATTCAGCCAGATTTCTGTTTACTGTTTTCACTAGGTATGATTACTTTATTTGAAAATACTTATATTTTAAGATAGATATATTTGTGCTACTCACGGACAATCTTTTGGTAAATGATGCTAACGGGAACCTGTTTAAAGCATACATGGACTAAAATCCCACTTTCAGCACAAAAACCTTACTCTGCATTTATCTGTTCACTAATAGTAAGACTTTTATGCTTTACCCGAAATGTTTATAAAACCAAAACAAATATTTCATTAAGTTTTCATTGTGTGTATTTTATTTCTTTCGATATATATTAAAATACAGTTTTCTGCCAATACGACTAAAGATGCGCCTGAGAAAATTGTGGCAGATTCTCTCTTTATTCAATACTAGGTTATGTGAAAATTCATCATTTTTTCTTTAAAATGTAAAGTGCATATTAATAAAATATTTATTTTTGAAAATAGTTTTGAAAATATTTATTTTATTCTTAGAGTACATGTTTTTTAATTAAATAGTGCTCTCAGGGTTGAATTATGTAATGAATTCAACTTTGTTCGCAAAAGTTGGTTAACCCTTTTAAGATTTGTGGTATCTTTAGATGGCATGGTGTAGTGTTATCTATGACAGCTTGTTTAAGTTCTATAATGGGCATTTAAGCCGTCTTCTTATTAGTCAAGTCAAGAATGAAACAAAGAATACCCTAGATGCATTTTGAAACCGGACGGTCAACTGGGTGGCGCCAAGTGGGGGCGGAAGGGCGTGACTTTTTTCTTATAGCAAATTTCAAAAGAAAGAAAATCACCACTTTAGTTTTCAAGATACCAGATTGAAACTTTGCATATGGATTGTGTGCACATTAGAATATTTCTCAATCTTTTTGAGATCCATACGTGAACCCGGTCCCGAGCACGAGGGGCGCAACTATTCCGAGGGGATGATTTTTTTTTTTCAGAAAAATTTCTGATTTTTCTCGATTTTTCCGGTTTAGGTGTACAGTTACTCACAAAAGTACCTGGACCCCTGACTGTTATAATTATATTACTTGGGGTCCAGGCAGGCACGTAGCCAGGATTTCGTGAAGGGGGGGGGGTCCGTGACATGAAATATTGTGGTCATCACAAAAGGGGCTCGATCGCTCTAAACTATTTTACTGGAACATATACCGTACTGGTTCGTTTTGCCAGGATTTCGTAACAGGGGGGGGGAGTGGCATGAATTCTGAAGGCCCAGGAGCTCGATAAGTCTAAACTACTTTACTATCAACATATATTGTTTTGTTAGGACAATAAAATGAGGATATGTTGGCAAGTATTTTAATAACAAACTATGAAGAAATTTCGAGCAAAATAATAAAAAAAAGGGGTTGAAAAAGATTTTGCAATATTTACGACCTTCTCCTGTTTATTCAAATTTAACAATTTTCCTTTCGTTATGACCTCAATTATTATAAAAAGTACACACTGAATACTGTCTTGTAAACTAAAATAAAGAGTTTGTTTGTGTGTTTGTCTGTCTGTCTGTGTTCGACCTGGGGACCAGGCGAGTGGACCGAGAGTCACCAAATTTTGGTCAGAGGTACCTTGGCCCAGGCCCCAGATCAAGACGAAGCGTTTTTTTTTAATTTCGAAACAGTGGGGTATCAGGGGGATAGTTTACCGGAACCGGCTTGGGAACCAGACAAATTGTCCGAGAGTTACCAAATTTTAGTCACGAATACCTTGGTCCAGGCTCCAGACCAGAGTTAAACGTTTTTGTCCAAATTCAAACCAGGGGGATCTCAGGAGGGCGTTTACCAGGACATGTAAAAGTAGTAGAAAATGACCGATATTTATTTATTTATTTATTTAACAATCACCAGATACAGCTCAGAGGCCATTTTACATTGAATATCCAACAACAATCACAATGGAAAGGATTTGGGAAGGTATCGACCAGGGCCTGTTTGGTAGGTGCCATCCCGGCATTTGCCTGGTAGGACTGAGGGAAACTCTGGAAAACCTGTCAGGATGATAGACAGCGGGATTCGAAGCCACGACCTCCCGAATGAGAAGCCAACGCTCTACCACTTGAGCTATTAGTGACGAATTCATATTTTCGCGGTCGCTGAAATCAATGGTGAAACTCCAGTCGCATTAACTTCTAAATTCACGCTATGCGGCTCCGGGCCGGGGGTCACCGGAGAGGGGTGAGATACCAAGACATGTAAAAGTAATCCAAAATGACCGATATTAGTGTCAAACCCATAGTTTTCCCGGTCGCTGAAATCAATGGTGACACTTCCATTAGCGATGACTTGCAAGCATGCGGGCCGGGAGTCAGCGGGGGGTGGATACCGAGACATGTAAAGAAATAACCCAAAATGACCGATATTAGTATCAAATACATAGTTTTCGCGGTCGCTGAGATCAATGGTGATACTCCCACAGCCTTGACTTCCAAATACAGCCCCTGTGCGAAGCATGTGTATATTCAACTAGTTTTACAATATATGCGTTCCTTTCTCTGTTGAATAAATGCTAACAAAACTTTCTTTCAACATATTTTTTGTTTTTATTATTCCGTCAACTACTGTCGGTTCCAAATGACAGGTTAAAGGATCAACAGAAAATTGTCCTTGAAATAACATGTTTGATACTGCAAGGATACGATGACGAAAAGTTATGATTAAAAATGTCCACGCTGTTACACAACGGCACTTATGCTTTCGAAAGCTTGAAATCTCCCTGACTAGTAGCAGGAATTCTGAGAATTCTATAACTTTTCTTGAAATTTCAAATTCCCTGACTCTTTCAGAATACCTCGCTTACCTCCCACCATATTGCAAGTAATACAAAGCTCCTCATAAGAAAGAGTAATCAAAAGATTCCTGTAGTTGTTCTTTTTAATTTTTAACGCTGATCCTTCTTTTTGTCATTTCATTTTGTTTTATCCTTTCTTAATTTTTTCATTTGTGGTCTCGAAGGGGGGGTCCGGACCCCCGGACCCCCCCTTGGCTACGTGCCTGGTCCAGGTACTTATGTGGGTGACTTTACGATATGTACGTGTGAGTGGTACCGTTAGAAAGAGTTCGTTATGGTGAAGAAAATGTTATTTGAACTATGACTGTAGGTCAAATAGTAATGATGCAGTAAATTTATATATATATATATATATATATATATATATATAATGTGTCTCTTTTGGACTTCCAAAAATTTCTCGCGACTTTAGTTTTTAAGATACAGTGTTGAAATTTTGCACACGTATTGTATACATAAGTACGTATTTTTTAAAAAGAAAAATCAGATCCATACGTGAACCCAGGCCCGGGCCAGATAGGCGTAAAAATATAAAAAAAAAATCAAAAAATCTCCCGGTTTTCCCTGATTTTCCCGTCTGGTGTACAATACTGACAAGCGAGTGGTGCCGTTGTAAAGGATGCTCTAGCCTGAAAAAAACGAGGTATGCACCATGATCCTACGATAAACAGTAGCAGTAGCTGTTTGAGTGAAAGCCTACAATTTACCTAAAAGCGCAACCACTAGACTGGGCGAAAAATCACCTATCGGCCTGTATTTGATGCTGAACTAAATCTCAAAACACTATTCTCAACACTCGTTCACATACTACACAGAAAGAAAGAAGAATACCGCGAGGTACATGAAACTAGGTGATGATGCCTTCTAGTAACACGCTATGAAAGCAAACTCAGGGTGAATTTTGAGCCAGTCTAGTAATATAGGGTTAAATATAAATCCGAAATCTGACCAAAGCAAAAATATTACATTAGTAAGTTCTTCGCAATTTGATAAAGGCAATGATGTATTTCTGACGCTGTAAGGGAAGTTAATAATTTATTATTTTGCTTTGGACAGTTGTTTGATTTTTAATTAAAGAGTATTACACATAAAACTTTCACTTCAGTTATCTTGAAAGCATGTTAACTCCTGAATTACTACAAGCGTCAATTTTATTTATACAAGCATATCTTCAAAATTGTAAAATTCGACCCTACAGATTTATCATTATGACTCTCCTGGGTTCGGTTCCAGTGATGGTTCCTTGGTGATTTCCATGTTGTTTATTTGTTTATAGAAGAAAGAGTTATCCTTAGTGTAGCTTTTAGCGTTGAGTTTCTTCTTTTTAAGAATACATTTAAGTAGTTCTATATTTTTTTAAATAAAAATTTCTCTACGATGTATTTACTATTAAAATATTGTAAGTTATCGTTGATTAAATTTTAAGCGTAATTGTTGACTCGACGCTTACTTAACAGATGCAGTTTATGCACTACCTCTTAAATTATGTGTTTGATGCACTTTTTACATGGAGTTAATTACATTCATTTGCTATATGTTTGTTAGCTGTTTAACGCAGTAGTCCTGAAGTCTGACTAACTTGCTTCCTTCGCCCATTTCGTTGTGCTTTTACTATAAAGGGAAAGTCGTGGTTTATCTTCCAACACAACCAACTGATGCAATATTTAAATTTAGTTATGATCACATAAGTTGGTATGCACTGAGAGAAGATTTTGCTTTCACTTTTACCAACCAGGGAGAAGTGAAGGACTTTAGAGCGATTTCCAACGCGAAATTTCCAGGAATTTTTAAATACGAGTTTTGTTTTTGAAACAAATTTAAAGAGAATTAAATTTTTGCACTGATTTCTTATGACACTGCCAATAGTATTCATATCATCCCTTCAACTGGCCGAAAATAAATTTTGAAAATTTAAATAGCAATATGGTTCACGATATATTAATTAAAATTATTCCTTTCTTCTTTCGAAAATGAAATTGAGCTAATAATTTCTCAGAAATCATACTTTAAATCTTTTGAAACTGGAAACTTCAAATAATAAATCCAAGTTTCATATACATTTTTCAACCCGAATATTTGAGTATTGAATGGTATTTATGATGTTGATAGTTCTAATTTTTATTGCTTTTACAAATAAAAGTCAAAGTAACAGAAATAAATATGCAAATATTTCTACATTTTCAAGTGTCGTTTACTTGAATAAGAAACGGGGTCATTTATAAGGAACGCAATATTTTACATTGCAAGAGGAAGAAAGCAAAGCTTTTCCAGTGGTGTCTTCGCAAGACGATTGCATCATGATGTCTTGCTTTCAAATGTCCAAGCAGGCCTACTCTTAAAATCCATCGTACTATTTATATGACACACTGAGTAAGCCACTTGAACTGTGAGTTCTGAAGTTACACATAAAAAGAACTTTTCGAACATAATGAAATATTTACGATGCATTTTTATAAATATTATAACACTTTTTATTTTTTGATGTTGTTTTTAGAATGTAAGTGTTTGGATGTAAGATACATGCAGAGTTTCTTATGAAACAACATTTACTCTTTCAAGAAACATAGCCTGAACTAGTGTGAGTTTACTGAGATTAATATGCGCGAGCCATTTTAAGGATAATGATACTGAGCTCGTGTAAATCAGAAAAAAATCCTGATTGCAAACTAGAAATACCTGGTTTAGAGTCAATACTTAAAAGTATTTAGTTATGGATTCGCCTGTTTTCAGCATATGTATATGAACATTATGTACTATCATTAAAACCTACATCTCTAAGACATGGGATACTCACCATTTACACATGAGAAAGATATATATTTTTAAAAAATCTAACTGCTTTGGTTTATATGTACACAATATTATTTAACGCAGTTGTTCCCGTCCTGGGGGTAGAGCGAGCAGGCTACTAAACGGAATAAACTACATTCATAATCTAATATTACTAGATAAAAATGAATTTGTGAATCGCGAGAAAACAGTTGAAATGTTAAAAAGAATTTTTGGGCGTAATTATGAACTACCTCAAAATGTTTTTCTTTATTGCTATGATTAAAATGCACATTCTAATGGGAGAGCAGAGATCATATTTTATCCAAAAAGTGTGTATCTAACAACCCCGTCAAGTTAGGAAGATCAAAGTTGATATGTAAACTTCTCATTAAAAGTAAACAAACACGTGTTTCAGAACTTGTGAAAATTCTGGTCTGACGGATGTCATTTTATGCACCTGTTTTCGTCACATTGAAAGCGACATTAACTGTTGTTTGTGATTGTATCAAACAGAAACAACTGAACAGTTTAAAATGAATTTTCCACCATTGGGCTCCCAGTCAGAGTCTACCTTGAGCAAGGTTTCTATTATCTCACTTTGCTTCAAGGTCGTATCTTAAAGGCCTTGCTGGATCAAATTTCATTTAAAAAAAGTGTATTTCACGATTCCTTCAAGATATGACGAAAAAACTCGGTAAATAAATCGTTATTAAAATAAGGGGCATTCATCTCGGTGTTTCCAATTTTGGTTTTAAGGGGAGAAGGAGAAAATTTCTGTAATTGTGTCGTCACATTGAAAGTGAAGTTATATGTAGTTTAAGATCGTATCTCCGGAAAACACCTGAAAAGTTTGAAATTAATTGTGTAACATAATACCTACATTGAACTAAATTGAATCATGTCGCTTTGAGTAAAGTGTGTATCCTAAAGGTGGTTCAAGATTTATGCCAAGAATAATGTGTATATCTTATTGGTTTTTATCGTTTTCAAACGAAATGCTTATCCTAGGGAAGAGAATTCAAATTCTTCTAATGGGCATCTCTCTCTCCAAGCTAAGAAGGGGCACACTAAATAGTTTAATATATAAATAATGAAATTGATCCTATAAGTGGTCGAATCATTCACGGGACAACGGATGAACCGTTTGAAACGAATTTTCAATAGAGTTATCATCTACCTTAAACTTCGTTTTATTATGCTACTTTCATTAAAATGCACATTCTAATGCAGGGGAGTGGTAATAATTTACACACAAAAATGTATACCACGAGCTGGTGAAGTAAGAAAGACGAATCTATTTATGTGATTTCATTAAAAATAAACTGACACATGCCTCATAGTTTCTGAAAATTACCTGACCATATGTCTCATCGTTTCTGAAAATTTTCATTTTAAGGGCGCAAAGAGTTTTTTTTTTTTTTTTTTTTTTTTTTTTGAAACGTTGAAATTGTTACATTCTGTTTGTGGTCGATCACTTGAAAACGGATATTCAATTTAAATTGTATTTTGGAACATAGTATCTATCTTGAGCTATAACGTTGTAATCTCACCTTGAGTCAAGAATGTGTTTTAAGATGGATGTGGGGATCAACATTTCAGCTACTAATAATGTATCTCAAGAGTTCCACAAGTTGCGTCAATGAAACTCGGTAAAGGTATTAATCATTAAAGATAAAGAGAAAACTATCTATAATTATTTTCGCAACATTCATACGGACTTTATCTGTTGTCAGTAGTCGTATCACGGGAAAACAGCTGACAGTTTAAAATAAGTTCGGAACATAATACCTACCTGAGCCACGATTTCTATCATTTCACTTAGGTTAAAGGGCATATCGTAAGGGTGATAGGGTGTTTAAAATAGAGTATCTTATTGGCTTTATCATTACACTATTTTGGAAATGCGTATCCTAAAGGAGAAAGGGGCTTAAAAAATTTTGTATGAACATATTATGTGAAAAACGGGAATTTAAGTAACTTCCCAATATTAGAAATGTTTTAACGTAAAGATGATTGCAGAAATTTTGCTGGAGAAAAATAAAAATTAATACTATTGTTGAAGATTTGAAAATTCAATGCTGCCTATGAAATAGCAAATGGGGACTCTTAGAGCAACGAATGGTAACGAATTATGCAGAATTCATTTTGGGTTACGCAGGTAAACAAGAATGGGAGCCATTGATTTAAAGTAAGAAATTAAGGAAATGACTTATGCACAGTTTTCAAAAATGAAATTTTTAAGCTTTTTGTCCTACGATTATGCCGGCTAAGGTAAAGGAGAAGAGGTGATGATGAGAAATGAATGAAAATCGTGGAATGAAAAGTGGAAGGAAACGGGTGAAACCCAAGAAAGCCACGCACTCGGTGCTTCCCTACTATAAAGTTCACTTGGAAATAGCTGGGATCAAACCAAGGACCCCATTCACCAGAGGTGAACGCTCTACCACTTTTTTCACTACTTATTACTAGGTTTTTACTTAATTTTAGTCTACTTGATTTCCAGTACTTTAGAACGATAGGGAAACGAACACAGAAACATCGAGGACAGTTAAAATTCCAAAGACTCTCCCACCAGGAATCGAACCCGGGACTCTGTACATCAAAGGCGGACGTGCTAGCCACTAGACCAGCGGGAAGGGCATCACTGAGCGACCACGGCCCCCTATGTACAATGTGTATGACTTCTAATGTGTAAAAAAAATTGTAAAGAATTAACTATTTCATATTTTGTTAAAGTCGTAGAGTACACGTGTTTCACATCAAACAGTCAAACAAGTTCATTGCCCGTTGCAACCTTTTTATCCTTTGTATGCTCTTTTCAGAGAATTAATTTTAGGGAATCATGTGAAGAATTATTCTTCACTTTGCTCTTTTGACATAGCTTGTGTTACATTCTCTGTACGCTCATTATATGCATTATTACCTTGTGTAATGGGCAAAACAAGAGAGAAAATGAGATAATATGCACAGGTCACGGTAATATTTTACTGATTCATGTCTTTGCTGTCAACTAGTAAAATATTTCAGGCTCAGAAAGATTTAAAAAGCCTCAGCTAGAACGTGTTCTACACATCTGTGACTCACACTTGAAATCTACCCTTCATGATTGATCCTGAGCGTATGTTGTTCATATCTCTCTTACTGCCACGTTTTAAAATCTTCAGCGGTTGACTGGTGCTACTAATCATGAAGAAGGTTAAACCAATTTGTTTAGAAGATATATCTTTCTCCTTTATATGATAAATACAATTATTTCAGTCTTATTATGGGTATTGTTCTTTGATTGGTTCCCGTGATTTTTTTTTGTTTTGTTTTCGTTGATGATTTCTGATTCCTTCTACTCCGGAAGACACAATTTGGTGTAGATGAACAGTGGTACTACACAAAATAATGATAAACCACCCTGACCATGAAATAAGATCTAGTCCCGTAGTTGGAATTTAATATTTCTGGCGAAGAGATTTCTTCCAGAACATTTCCCTGAAGTTGTCGTTGCTTGTAATGTATACAAAACACAAGCGAGCCAGAATTCGTAAGAACTCAGTAAATTTACAATTCGAATATCACTTCATCCTGCAGAAATAATGGCGATTGATTATCATTGAAAAAATATAAACAATTATTGATTTTTCATGTTCTTCCTTAAGTTTACACAAAAAGATATACTATTTTATATGCGTTATAACAATTCTTTTACTGAAATTTATATCTGTTTTCTCCTGGCTGCGGTGGCTCAGCAATAAAGCACACATCTTTAGTTTGCATGGTCGCTAGTTCTATCCTAGCTTCAGCCAAGTTATGTTTCTGATAAACGAACACCATATGCGTGGGGTTTTGCAGTGTTCTCCTGTTCATTTCCACCTTCTTTATTTCACTATTACCATTCATCTAATTTCCGTCTCTCTTAGCCTCGATGCATGACGTCGGACGTTAAACTAAAGAGGAAAAAAGAAACTCTTCTCCTCCTAAATCTAAAATTATATTGTACTGATTGATTATTCAGAAATTAGGAACGGTTGATTTGTTTGAAGAAGATCTATAAATACTATATTTTGTACAGGCTCATCTCTCTTTTCTAGTTTAGAGTGCTTTCCTTTGATGCATTTTCGATTTCGGGTGGGAGAACATTGAATGCACAACAATAGTTCAGATCGCACTTTAAATTGCATGTCTCATTATACATATTCTAGCTACCGACAAATGATTCAAATACGAATCAATTAGTACTTCAATTATTTTATACATATTACACAAATCCTAAATAAATCTTGCAGTTTAAGCTTTCCAGGGCTCTTTAAATCAGAAATATAAATGATAAGGAGTGTATTTTTTTTAAAAAGTAAGTATATTATTTTGTACAAATTACACTTAAAATTAAATGAAGCCTCTAGTTTATATTCTTTACTATTCCTGAAATCCGAACAAAGTATGTATTGGGGTCTGGATGGTGCCGAAAAAAAGTAAGTGCTTTTTAAAAATGTAATTAGAAGTTTCATTCGTTAAATTCGTACCTGAAAACCAGAGAACAACTTATTTTTGGTTAAGAGTATATTTACTAGCTACAATTGTTTTCCTTTATTCAAATATTAGCGTAAGAAAACAAATAGAAATTCTAATAATAATATTTTATACGGAAGCCTGTAACAATATTTACCTATTTTTCATTAGATATTGGGTGCAATAGTATACATGGAAGGTCATTTGGGTGAGTAAATATGTCAGAGATGTAATCATACCGTAAATGATAAATTTAGATGAAACAACAGAAATTCTGATTATTGATGATGGTTTATTGTCTGCTCTTGAGAAAACAGGCTTTCTTGTTTTACATGGTTTTTTAAATGAAAATGATTACTATATGGATACAAATTAATATACTGTATATCATTAGTGAAGAATATTTTTTTGGAATATTCAGAGTAAATAAGTAATTTGCTTTCAAACAAACGTGTAAGGAAAACAATTTTTAAACTTTGTTTGTGTAAGGAGATACAACAAAGACAGTACCGCATTTTACAGAAATAATTTGAAATGTGAATGTGTCAGTTATGAGGCTTCCAAACTATACTTTGCATATAAGTGTTGGAAGTCTTATAGAACAATCTTGCCCATCGGTCTGTCTACAAGTATCAGAGCGAAAAGGTAAGAGAAATCGAAAAGCAGTTTTCTGCAATCAAACCAGCTTCCAAAAAATAGATTTGATTCATCTCCTTCGTTACCACTCCAGTCAAACCGAAAGCGGATAAAATTAGCCATTTTCTGTTTCAACGTTTATCGCCATAGCACGAGCCAGTAACATATAGTGAGAGGTTGTTTTGCGCAAACGACTCAGCATTTCAAGGCGACATACCATGATTATTCCAAACACTCTATAAACACCTGAAATGTCTGAAATTTACTACTACTTTAGGCTTCAATATCGACTTCCATACAGCAAAAGCGGTAAGGGATATGGAGAAGCGTTGTCCTATCATCTATTCGGTGTCCAAAGAATAGGTTACATATTCTCAGTTAACCCTCTACTTAAATCGGAAACGATTCAAATTAACCATTTTAAGTTTCAACATTGATCGCTATAGAGCTAAAATGGTAATAGATAGCGACAAACGGTTTCCTGCAATCGATTCAGAGTCTCAAGAAGACAAATAATCGCATCTGCAATGCTCTACTCAAAAAAGAACAAGTTGAAATTTACTACAACTTCCGGCTTCAATATCGATTTCAGTAGACCAAAAATAGGTTTATCGAGATTTTTGTTGCAATCGATTCGGCGTCTCAAAAATAGGTTTCATTTCCTTCGCCATTCCCTTTATTTAAACCACAAGTGGTTCAAATTAACAATTTCCTATTTCAATATTTATCGTCATAGAGCAGAAACGGTAATAGATAGTGACAAAAGACTTTCTGCAACCGATACAATGCTTCAAAAATATATATTATCGCAACCCGCAATGGAAACCTGACATGTTTTTTGGGGTCTAGGTCAAAACCCCCACAGGCAAAACCCCCGCACTCAAGAAATGTCAAAACGCCCACACGATCGGTCATAACTCCCACACAAGTGGACAAATCTTCCAAACCAAACCATTTCGCTTCGAATTTTAAATAAATCAATGTGCAAACCAAAACCTCATATGGGTGTTCTCAATGGTAATTTTGGCACAACCTTTTTTGACAGAACTTTAAATTTTGATAATCATTTTCTCTATGTCATAGCAAGATTTGTTAATATTAATATAATGAAATAACATATTGTTTTAAGAACAAATATTAAATTGGATTTTGTTTTATGTTTAGCCAGCAATAGGACAGAAAAAAGTATGATTACCACGAACAAAATCCAGTCGAGATTTCAACGAATTTACACGTTTCGTGGCTTGTACATACCGGAAATTTGATTTTTTTAATGCTTATCTGTTCGTTCCGATTTATGTAATAAATCTGAACCATATTTTAAACTTAAGGATTTTATAACATTCTTCAGAGAAAGAGGTATTAGGATGTTCTTCTTACCTCCAAAACATAAGTGAAGTCTAATTAAGTAGAGGGTGAAAATTTAAAAGATATTATTATTATTATTATTATTATTATTATTATTATTATTATTATTATTATTATTATTATTATTATTATTATTATTATTATTATTATTATTATTATATGTAACGATGGTTTCAATTCTTACAAATAAATAATTTAACAAACCTATTACTCAGTGTAAGTCATTTTTAGGGAAATTCCAAATAGGATTGTTTATTCTTAGGAAGATCTTTTCAGAAAGTCTTCTCAGAACCACTTAATCCATTTTGTTCATATTTAATATACACATATCTCATTAACAACCCCAAAATAAAACATAAATCTGTTTAACGAAAAAAATAACATGAGGTAGTTTACCCTTGATAGTAATTTTTCCGGCCGACTTTCTAAATAAAATGATTCGTTGAAATCCCTTCAATACCGTAAAAGCATTTTTTCATGAAAAGATCCACAAAAAAGTGATATACTTCTGGAGTGAGTGCTACTATGAACAATTTTCTCCAAGAGAAATTCAGTTGATTTTATTCACATAGCATATTCACATTTATTCATAATATTTAATTGACACCGCTATTATATGCAATAAAATCAATTCTTACGAGAAAATAAACAAACAAAAAATAAGGATACTTTAATCTTAGGGTAATTAACAATAGTAGAGAAACGTTAATTCGAAAAACCCTTATCCAAAACTTATATTACTACTTTGTTCGTGCTTATTAAATAAATAGTTCTACTATAACTGCAGATTGCACGTTTGATTGTAGACATGAGAACTGGAAAGTATAGAGCCGTGGCTGTTACTTTTTATTTAAAAAATGTGATGACAAAAGGAAACAAATGTATACATAGTTCGATTCTAGACCTTAGCTTTTGTGGTTCGGATTCCACGTTAAACACATCCACATCTCATATTGAATCAATGCTGAACAGGATGCTAAACTTAAAATCTAATCCAATCTTAAATGATTTACTAGTGTTCCAAAGAGCGCTACTAGTAGATATGACAGTAGTTTTTGAAGATGGGACTGAAACACTGACGTGTGAGAAGTAATTGTTGATGATTGATATTTGACGAATTAGACGATGTCAATGAACAAAGAAGCATTAATGACGGTATACTGATTTTTATGAACTGTAAACATCGTACTTATTATCCGATTTTCTACATTTTTTACCTAATATAATAAAACAAATCAAAACATTTCAAAGGTACTAACGTAATTCACATGTCCAATTACAGTGAACAACTTTTATATGAAAATGTCCCCATGTAAAAGGAGAAAACAATTTTCTTGTCACGTTTCTGCCAATTCCACTATTCCCTTGTGTAGCTCCTTTACGACCTTGACTTCCCAATTAAACTCGAGCGAAACATATTTGGATTCTTTTACCTGACACTTCTTTAAGCTGAAATGTTAATTTAAAACGTTATATCCATGTTACATGCTTTGTATTCGTTCACGACCGACAAATGTTTGCAAATTATTTTGATTTTAATTATTTCTAATTGACAACAATTAGTAAAGAAATGAAAATGAAGTTTCTTGCTTAACGTCTCACTCATACGTTATTCAGGCTCAAGAAGATAGATGATTAACGAAACTGAAGAATTATGGAATAATTGGTGAAATAATAATGTGGAAGGGAAAGGAAGAACTCGAGAAAACTCACGGAAAAGATGTCAACCACAAACTAACATGATTTCTTATCGAACCAGAGGTGAGTGCATTACAATTGAGCGATCGTGCTTCCACAATTGTATAAAGAATTTAAGCAACTATTAAGTTTCAACGGTGGTCACAATAAACATTGTCATTTAATAGTTTGTATTAAGCAGACTTGTCTTTTTTAGGATATCATAAATTCAAATCAATTCTAACACTTTTTAATACGTGTACTATTTTAAAACTATTCGACATTTTGTATTTTATCTGGTAGGATATTGTAAATTGTGTATCTCAGTCTTTAGGACCATATCGAGAAGAAATCTAAAGATATTCATCGAGGAAGACTTAACGAAAGCAAATAAATTAGTTTCTGAAAAAAGTTTTCCAAGACTGGTTTTATTTGGTAATTCTCTCTAGTTTATAAGATTTTAGTTCGGTCATTTTGTGTTGCGACGTTCAATTTCTCTTTATGATTCATTTTTTTAAAAAAATCATTACTACAGAGTGTTTATTATGAATTTGTAGTACAAACTTAAAAGATGATTCAACTTACGAAGAGATTTGTTTTTAAAAAAAGTACAATACATAAACTAAAGAAAAAGTTTTCTACTTTACGAAACTTCTAAGGTGAAACTTGAACTTAAAAGTGCATAAATCTTAATTGTACAGTTTATAAGTACCGGTGTAAAAACTTTCAGAAAAAAATAACGAGTTTATACAATGGTAAACAAGAATAAACTTTATGCACTTGCGCAAGGAACTGCTTGTCTTTATATGCATCCTCGCTGAATACGTACATCATTGAATATTTCGTATTTCTTTTAGAGAGCTTCAGGAGCATTCGTAACGTTCTAAATTGATTGACGGCTTTTGGTTCCAACATAAATAAATGCTACTTTCCATTCTTATGTGACAATCTCTATAAAATTCTTATATGTCAGTTATTGAAATCTTGAAATTTATTTGTCTTTTTTTTGTGAAGAAACTAAGTAAAACATCGTTAATTTCAAGTTTGAACCATGATATGTTCTTTGTTTTCATGAGAGAAAGACCAATCCGTAATTATTTTAATGGAACATCTCAAGTCAATAGCAATGAATGTGGGATAAGCTAATCTGATTGCAAAATTGATTAAAACTTCCAGTTTTCTGAATTTCCTCATAAGCTTTTCTTCTACCAGAACATGTAACCTAAAATTATTTTTAGAATAATTCCTAATGTTTAGAAGGCAAACTAGAGTTTCAGAGACAGTTGGATCCCGCTAATATTTTACAAGAATTCGGAATATTCGGATCTATGTTTTAGCTAACAATAACATGGAACTGCTAGTATTGTGCTAACAATGAAATCAAGTCTATGTAAATTGAAATCAAACATCGAAATTTGTGTAAAAAATGTTAGGGTTCGATTTAAAATAATTTTGTTTTTTTCTAAACGTCAAAGTTTTTTAAAAAAATCATTTAGATATTTAATTTATCATGTCTTCGATGATCTTGTATACTTGCTTATTCCTCCTCATGTAGTTGTCACTATACCCGAAAGCAATGCAATTTTGTTTCTTCCTCCACTGCTTGGAATTTCTTGTATGCATAAAAGTGAATAGATTTCAGTTTTACTTACTAGTATCTTTAAACACATGATTATTCAAAGAGCTAAATTTAGTATTACATTCAATTTTTTAAACTCTATTTTAATATAATTAAACAACTTGAACTATTTAGCACGTGTCTCTGGTTCATAACTTTCATTCTTATTTGAAGTAACTACCTTATACACATGTTTTGTTTCTTATTGCTATGAAACTATCAAAGTTGTCCACATATGTATGTACATCTTCTCAATAGCTTTGGACAGAATGAAACCATTTCACTATTGTCCTTTAAATTGGACCTAAATTCATAACAGCATGGCTACTCAGATTACTGAATTTTTTATAAAGCTATTAATAAACAATAGTATAAATATTTACAGTTGATATATTCATGAAAATGAAATTATGTCTTTAGTTTAAAGTATCATGATTACGAGCTGTTATTAAATGCAAAGAAAATGGTTGGTAAATAGTACTAAGTGGAAATGGTAGAGTTAGTGGACTAAGAAAATTTAATTAAGAGGATACGGTGTTAGAACAGATTTTACTATTATAAACATATTACTATTATTAAGCATGGATGTATATTATCAATCTCCCAAATCAGATACTAAAAGATTGTATATAAAATAGAAATGAACATTATAAGTAGATTAACTGCCTTTGAAAATGGATGGAATCAAAGTAACAAGAAAATATCAACCAAGATGCTTACCAAAATTAACATTTTCTTTATTAATCTGCTCTTTTTTAACACACCGTGCAGTTAATGGTACCGTTATCTTGTAACATATTTTTAAGGTCCTAAACATATCAAATTACTACAGGATTGGATCCAAATTACGTAAACTTCGAATCCTTCATTATTACAAATACGAAAGAAACAAAAGAAAAGAAAAAAGGACTAATGACAAACAATCTCAAAATTTAACATACACATTTAAAGTGCTATTCGCTCACTATTATTATAATAGCTATCTAATGCAACTTTCTATTGTCAACACGAAGAAAAACAAGATCATGATGTTCTCCATCACAAATTTACATGACCTAGAATTGAGCCAGGAACTTTCCAAACCACAGTTATGCTCTCTACCGCTGAACCAAAATGCATCTTGGATATACTTGTGTAGAGACGACTGTGTGGGTACAAGATTGACGCTATGTACATCAATGTTTCATGATTTCATGTATTTTTCTGTGGGTTTGGGTTACATAGAGATCAAGAGAATACATTTTAAAATTCTAGAAAGGAAACACTGACGTCAGAAGAGAAGAAATCTACACTAAGACACCAATTTTTCTAAAAATATGGTCTTAGTCTAAGGTATAGAGTATTCTCAACACTGCCAGACATAAGGTAAACTTCGAATATTTTCCGTACGTGCTTAGAAAATTGCTGTATGTATAAGGTCAAAGAGACACAGTACCAACATAAATAATTTACTAGTCAAGAACTAAGAAACAAAATGAAAGCTAGGATAGACACTGTAACATACATTTTAAGAATCCTTCAAAAGTGTGCAGAAAAAAAAACTTTAATTAATGTAACTATGTTGATAATAATACTCTGAAAATCAGGAATTCCTGTTTCATTAAAATATCAGTTTTGACTAATTTGATTCATATTATAACTAATACGAAGAATATTAAATTTAAACAGAAATTATTTCTTTTTATTTTACTGGAGCAACCAAAAATAAATAAAATAAATATCACGTCTCCTCACAATGTCCTGAATTTCTGAGACGGGAAACATCTTGGTTCTATCTGCGAAGAAAGAAGAAGTGAATGCATACACTCAATTGAGCATGACTCTTCTAACCCAGCGTCGTCTTCAAATCGATGTCCTCTCAGAGCTTCTTTCAGTGTTCAAAACAAATGGTGGTAGCAAGGTGATAAATCTGGACTATAAGAAGGATGTTCGTAGCGATGAACATACCTTTGACAAACTTCTTGCTGCAAATCTTTGTTTCTCGAAAAGGAAACGAGGAAATTACTCGAAAGACATTTTTCGGAAGTTTAATATGTTGATGATGATGGGTTGAAGGCTTTCATAGCTTATTTCGAATGCAAAGACAGTTGTCGTGTGTGCTTCATGCTTTTATGCTTTTATGTGCTTCGATAAGTTCAAGAACAACATGAATCTTGTCTGTAGTAATGCTTCGATGAGGTTGGCTTCGTTTCCCATAACTACCTGTCCCACCACAAACCTTTCATTCACTTAGGTCTTTCGAAAGTTTTGTGCCCAAATCGTGTATGTAGCCTTCACAAAATTTCCGAAGTTTGGTGCCTTCTTTTGCAAGAAACTTGATAATAATACGTTGCACCATAAATGAGTGTATATCGTATTCATTCATGGCACACTAACCCGAGCTGTTGCTGAGTGGTATGGGCGCACATTAGCTTTCGCTTACACATATCTTAAACAAATTCCCTTTCAAACCACACCCACTTCTGTTTACTCTGAGAGCCACTACATTGAAATTCCAGTTTATACTCGTTTTCCTCACGTATAATCGTATTTACATACGAGCGGCTCGCGCGGACACAATGGTATATCATTTCTAACTTGCGAGTAAACTAGAAAAGAAGGTTGGCCATTCCTATTCAATTCAAAGCAATGACAAATGCCAAGTAAGCTTCTTTTGTTATCTACAAGTACATTACCGAAATTAAACTACATACATAATTTTCTATTACAACCCATTACATCTAATAACTCACTTTCACTGGAAATGGCGCTTAATATTATGTTTGTCCGAGCTGCCCATATATTTAGTCTCAAATTTTAATTGAGGGATGAAAACATTATTCGTATGTGTAGTCGAGTGATTTCCGTAACTATACGCCAGTCATTGATTCCAGATTTTGCTATGATAGTGATGGAAAACCTGTTTTAGGTGGGGGGGAAAGAAAAATGATGAATCCTAAAGTAGACAATATAATTAATAAAAGCAGCATTCGTACAAGATGGAGCAATACTCCCAAAGAAACAGAGTTCTTCTCAATTTCTCTAAAATCCCAAAGGAAATAAATTAAAGTCCTAAAATCAGGACATATCCTGGTAAAAAGAGAATATCTGGTAACCTGATTCATTTCATTGGTTATGCAAGTAATTACTCGTGGGTCAGATAGAATCTTCCAGAGGCCGTAGTTTAACCATCTGGACATGAGTGCTGTCACTATTTCACTATTCATTTTATTATAAGTTTTCAATACTTAAAGCTTCAGTTAATAATCTCTCTTTCTCTAGTTTATGGATCCGAAGGTTAATCACTACAGAAAGAAAAGCTTCCAAGTGATTCCTCTCTTGTGCAAAAACTAATCCACCAAGACTTTTTTATTTGATTTAAGTTTAACACCACTTTCAGTGGTGAGGACATATGAGACGTGCAGATATTGATTAAGGTGAAATCCGAACCACATGAGCTCCCGCCGGTGTTACTACGGTTTCAGTATTAAATTCACTTTGTCTGGAAATCTACAGTAATTTCACAATGTTAAACGAAACTCGCTTTTTATTCTATTATTTTACGTTTTTTCTTGAAATTTGGAAACAGATTTTATTAAAATCTGAAAATTTGCTACATAAATATTCAAAAATTTAAAGTAATTAATGTACATCTACAGATTATTTATACCATCATCTGATAGACGGATCGTATGAGTAACAGATCTTCTTTAATTACATTTGTAAATTTATTAACAGATTATTATGCACTTTTATTTACAATATATTCTTTTCATATTTGAAGAACAAATCTGCAAAGGATTCCTTTTTGATTGTATACGAAAAGGGATACATTAGAAGGAAACAAAACAAAACAGAAAGTAACATCATGTTTTTCCAAATAAGTCAATGTTTTCCGCTTTGACCAGAAAAAAATTCCAGCTCAACGAACTTACACATATCTCCATTACTTTCAAAAAACAAAGGATTGTTCTCCGCAACTCATTATTCAGAATTCTGACACTGCATTTAACACAAGATACGAAGGCAATTTCCTCGTTTTTTCACTTATCGTCCACAAAGCTGGCAAAAATAAGTTATGAATGGGAGTCCACAATACGTAAATTTATTGCCCACTACGTTACTCTTCTTTTATTCCACTAACGAGAAAAGGAAATTTTCATACAACTTTTCATCTAATGGTTTGAAATATTGTTGACTAACTTTTCTATCTGTAATTATACTATCATACTACTTTTTTGTGACAAAAGTTTTTAATATCTTGATGTGCTATTTTTTTACTTGTGTGCAATTCGGTGTTAGGTCATGAGCAAATCGTACACTCATCGTATTGCTATAAGGAAATTACAGCATACATGAATGTTTAAATGGATAAAATATGTGATTCTAAGAAAACCTTGTTAACAAATAAATGGAATAGATGAATAAATTATATGCATGGAAGAGGTTTTATAATGAACAAAATGTCAAATTTGCTGTAATAACTAGCAGACTGCTCTTAATGAGAATGTTTTATATTGGTTTCTAGGTAACAGAACATCACTTCTCGAAACTTTCACATTATATTGCACATTATTTTATGTTTTGAAAATTGAATATATATATATATATATATATATATATATATATATATATATATATATATATTAGCTAAAATGAAGATACTTCACACTGAGAGAATATATTTATGGAAAATATTTGCAGTTCCTTTTCCTCTTAGGATACATTCGTTAATCACTGTAACACGATAAAAACCTAAGCTGCCGCGGTGGCTCAGTGGTAGAGCGTTCACCGCTGGTGCTTGGGGTCCCGGGTTCGATCCCAGGCCCGCCAAGTGAAATTTGTGGTGGACAAACATCGTGTGCGTGGGTTTTCTCGGGATTCTCCCGTTTCCTCCCACTTTCTTCATTCCACGATTTCATTCATTACTTATCATCACCGTCTCCTTTAGCCTAACCGGTATAACCCTGGGACGTAAAACTCAAAGATTTCATTTCATTTTTTTACGATAAAAACCTTGAAGCACGAACGATATTCCGAGATTCATTTCAAACAGGCAGGACACTTTCCGTGAATGGAACCACAAGCAAAAGACAACGTCTATACCAATGTGTTAATATAGAATATAGAATGGGAAAATATAGAATGGGAAAATATAGAATTGCACTTTCTTCCATTGAAACTGGAATTGTGGGAAATGCTGTTTAATATGTCCAATTATTTGTAAAGACGAGTTTGTATATAGGTTCTCATCTTCCTAATTTAAGTGACCCACGATATACTTAATTCGCATCAATTTTGAACCTCATAATTATTTAGAATATGCCCTCTAACCAAAATGGTGATTAATGTCTAACTCGAGGTAGATAATAAGTATGTTCCAAAATTCATTTCGAAGGTTTCAGCCACTTACCTATGATGCGATCACAAACCATAGACTATATCACTTTCAATGCGGAGCAAAAAATAATAGAAAACATCCCTTTTCTCTTAAAACGAGAATTTCTGGAAACGGTGGGAAACGTGCTAGCTTACGAGGAATTTATATGCCGAGTTTCGTCTCCCTAACTTCAGGGATTTATATCGTACTCCATTCTAGGAAAACTTTCAAATCCCATTTATCTTCAAAAGCGTACATATTTTCTTTAAAATTCTTATTTTCTTCATTCGTCCCATAACAAAAGTATTTTATGTCCATATCGCATGTTTCTAGACATATGACCTGGAGTTTCACTGAGTCACTTTCATTCTTCCATACAATCATAAATATTGCCCCTTTACTCCTTCCAGGAGCAAGTTTTCAAAAGTGCAGACAACGTCAGTCCGTCTTCTTTTATTATTGTATTAAAAGTTTATAAACCTAATTTTACGTCTCTAATTAAGCGAGTCCAAACATTACGTACCTTACTATTAACTCCCTTAGGTGCAAAATAATAGATAGCGTTGAAAGATGTACTCCTTTATTGTCATTTAAGAGTTTATATACAGAATTGAACATCTTCAACTTAGGATAATCCTCACATTGGGCACTTTCTCAATTAAAAAAAGTGAAATGTGAATATTATAGAATTGACCCCAGATTTCCCTGTTAGGAGCAGAATTTTAAAAACACAGAAACACGTAATCCCTTATATTTATGAAGAATTCATAAACCGAATGACATATCTCTAATTTAAGCGATTCCAAATAATCGACACCTTGTTAATAAATTATCACTGAATATTATCCCTCTTTATCACCTTGCTGATAAATTTCATTATCACTGAAATTATCTCTCTTTCTTCCTTTAGGTACTAAATTTTAGGAAAAGCTAAAAGACTCTATTTCCATTTAGAAATTTACATACCAAATTTTACATCATTAACTTAAGTGAGTCCACACATTGAGCACTTTCTCAATAGAAAAGGAAAATTTTGAATATTGTAGAAATTAATGAACTTTTCCCCTTTAGAAATGGAATTTACAAAACACCCAAACATGATTTTTTTTATTTTTATTCAGTTTATATATATATATATATATATATATATATATATATATATATATATATATATATATATATATATGTGTGTGTGTGTATGTGTGTATTTGGCACTTGGGGAAAAATAAAAAGAAATATTTCAATATGATAGAAATTGCCTTCTTTTTTTCCGTTGGAGTTGAATTATCAGAAACGCTCAAACACATTTTCCTTATTGTTAATTAAAAATCAATGCGTCGAATTTCAAGTCTCCATATTAAATAAATCTTCCCAATCGTCACGTTATGATTAAACAAAGGGAAATTTTTGTATTTTATTAGAGTCCCTTTCCCCTTTCCTTTTAAAGCAGAATTTTCACAAAAGGCTCAAAAATGTATTTTCTTTCTTTTTAAATGTAGAGTTCGTATGTCGACTTTCATCACTCTAACTACAGAGATTCATGAGATACACTATTCTTAAGAATAATTTTGAATCCTCTTTACCCCGTTTAGATTTGATATTTCCGTAAATCCTTCCTTATACACTACTTTCGTGACAAGCGGAGTATATTCTCCGCTAATCTTCAATTCGCATTATTTTAAATATGAGAAACCATAAAGTGGCGATCCACAGCAGGGTAAAAGAAATCACTCATATGAAATCCAAAATTATGTATTTCAGGAATGTGCAATGGGTGCTCAAGGAACGTCTTACCTTGCATAATTACCGGACATGTTCCCAGCAGAATTCTTTGATAAGCTCTGGTTTCAAGTTAGGTTCAAAGTAGCCTGCGATTATTTTGTCCCGGTACGTTACACGTTTGTTTTCTCAAGTATAAGTGTGAAACAACTTCCGTACACGAGGGATCGTGATGCTGGGGTTTCAAACATTTTCCCTGCCCGAGCATTCTGTTCACTGTTGCCAATTCTTATCTTTTTCCCACTTGTTGAAATGTTGTTTTACCTACTTTTAAGCTATCCTACCTCTGAAGCTATGCATCTTATCCCACAAGTCAATATGCATTTTTTCTCATATTTTGATGTGAGGAATCACCTCGTAGGGTTTATCAGTATAGTTCATTAACATCCTGTGTATATGTATTACTGTTAATACTTTATCTCGAAGATACCACATAGAAGCTAGTACAAGTTACTTTCTCATTATTTATTTCTCTTACTAGTTACATAAGTTTTAGTGATTTCATTTATCTCATACAGTACATAGTACAAATTTCTTTGACCAGACATAAAAAGAAAGGTTTGATCATAGATTTAAGTTTGGTCATATAACATACAATTTCCTTCCTATTACTTATGTATTATTAAATATTTTAAATACCTGCGTCATATTTCCTTTCTCTCACGCTCTTTCACGTTTCCACTGTTTTGTATTGGAAACTACTTTCTGTGTTCTTTGAAACGAACTGAAATTTCAATAATTTGATTTTGATGACTTTCTGCAAGTATAGTTAAATTTATTTTACTTAAGTTTTGTTACATGAGGAAAAAAATCAATAGGATGCTAGAAAACTTGAGGAAGGGCTTGGAAGAATATGGGGTGCTAATAAATGTTAGAAAGACAAAAGCTATTATGATTGGAACAAAGCGGTCTGTGTCAAATATAAAACTGGAAGGGAAGAAAATAGAACAAGCGAATAATTTTTGATATCTGGGTAGTATTCCTAGTAATGAGATAAAGTGCGAACGTGAAATAAAAGTAAGAATAGGAATGGCGAAAGAAGCCTTTAGGAGGAAGAAAAGTTTGTTTAGTGGGACCTTCAATAAAGAGTTGAGAAAAAGATTTATAAAATGCTTTGTGTGGAGTGTTTTATTGTATAGGACGGAATCATGGACCTGGCACCCTTCGAAATGTGGGTGTGGAGAAGAGTGGAAGGAATTAGTTTTGTAGATTACAAGACGAATGAGAAGGTGTTAGAAATGGTGGGAGAGAAAAGAACACTTTTAGGTATTACTGAGAAGAGGAAGAGAAACTGGTTGGGACATTGCCTGAGAACAAGCTGTATCATGAGGGACGTGCTAGAGGGTATGGTGACAGAAAAGAGAGGGAGAGGGCGAAGGAGGCTACAATTATTGGATGATATAAAAACAGAAAGATCATACGTGAAGACGAAGAGGTTAGCGGAAGACCGTGAAGCATGGAAACTTCTCACCTTCGGCAAATGACCTGCCAATAGCAGCAGAATACCTATGACGATGATGATATACAGGGTCAACCATTTATTTGCTAACAGCATTCAAACCTTTCAACTAATGGATCTTTAAAATGCTGAAATTTTATACGAATGACTAGTATGTCAAGAAAGAACAACAAACATTTTCCAATACTCTGGAACATCACCACATTAAAATGTTTCAAACAGAACACTTTTATATAGTTTTATTGTTGCAATTACATGATATAACAGTGTTGCAAATTTAATCAAATTTTAGTACATCTTGAAAAATAATATATCAAATTGTTGTAAACAGCCTTGGCACCATTACCGTAATTAAAAACCATCTACATAATTCAATCTGATAGTGATCTACGTAGGTTTTGGAAATATGGCTCTTGAAAATAGTCAAATTTTAATCCATTGTTTCTTTGGTCCTATTTATTAGAAATAATTTGTATAATAATCATGTAATTCGACAGTAAGATACCCTTGATGTGCATTACCTGTCTCACTTACGTAGACGTCTCTATGCTTTTGACATTTGTTATACTGTAGTCTCTTTACGTTCTAAATGTGTTATTGTAAGTTTTCGTATGGAAGTTCGAGATTCATAATAATCTGACGTAATATGATTTGAAAAAATTCTACTTTATGTTATGTTGGCATCACCACTAAACTGGTCACACTGTAAAGTACGCGACACAATGCTCTGGTGCTGAATTCGCATTGTATAAGTTTTTTGTCTGTTGACTTAAATGCTACAAGGTCGTTTCAAGTTTAATGAGCCATCCTGTATATTTAAATTTTTAAAACCACATTTCATTAAGGAATATTTTATTTATAAAGGTAACCAAGAAAATTCTGATGCTTTTCGTGGAGGTCTGTGTTCAATTGGTCCCCACACCGTGAGTTGAATGCGAATGAATATAAGGAGAAGGTCTGTTGTTGGTGTGAGTATACCTAACATACTACCTGGCTGTGGCAGTTCAGTTACAACATGAACGTATGTAAGGACAGAGTGAACATGAGACCTCCACAGAGCTTTATAAGGGCGTGCATGCTGTACGAGTTCAAACTGGGTTCAAACGTCGCTGCAGCGGAGACGAGGATATGCCGGGCCTTTGTTGAGGGTTTTCTGACTACGTGGAGAGTGCAACGGTGGTTTGACAAGTTTAAAGACGGTGAAGAAACATTCGAAGACGTAGCTAATGCCAGAAGACCAACGCATGTCCAAACTAAAAATCTTCAGGCAGAAATTGAGGCAAGCACTATCCACACCTGTGAGGAACTGGGACTACAATTCAGTCCAAGTGGAGAAACCATTCGGCAGCACCTCCATCAACTTGGGAAGCACTACAAGTTGGATCTATGTGTCCCAAATGATTTGACTCTGGGCCAGAAGGTAACGCAAGCAGACACCAGCATTTCCTTGCTGTCTCGTCTGAGGAAGGAGAAATTTCTGGACAGAGTGTTAACATGTGCTGAGAAGTGGGTCGTGTACGAAGCTCCTCGGCGCCGACATCATTGGTTAGCATCCATGAACCGGTTCCAAAACAGCCGAAACCAGCACTGCACCAGAAGAAGGTCTTCCTGTGTATTTTGTGGATTCCTCGCGCAATCATGCATCAGGAACTGCTACGAGCTGGTCAGAGCATCAATGCAACTGTATACTGTCGGCATTTGAGCCGTGTTCAAGAAAAACTCAAAACTCTGGAGCCAACACTTCTGAAATGCAAAGTGATAATTTTGTTACAGGACAACGCTGAGCCACACGTGGCTAGGATGACCCAAGACACTATTCTACGGTTTTTAGCAGAAACACCATAGCATCCGCCATACTTCCCGGACATTGCACCGTCCAATTATCACCTGTTCTATTCCTTGAACAATAAGCTTAAAGGATGCCAGTTCAAATCTTTAGTAGTGATGCAAAATGCATCTGATATCTTCTTCACTTCACGACTCACCAAGTTCTACCATGATGGAATCCATGGCCTATCAGAACGGTGGCAGAAGGTCGTCGGTGCTGATGGGGACTACTTTTGATCTTGCAGGCACGTCTTAGATGACATATCGCTGTGACACATAGCTGTTCGAAAGTGGTGGCTGAAAAACCGACAGAGCTTTCTTGGTTATTTTTATATCATGTAAATTTAGTTGGAAAAAGTTAGAGAGATTTAGTAGATTTGAAGAAAGAACAGTAAATTCAATGGTTTATTTGGAATCCAGCACTGATGTTCCGAAGTTTGAAAGTTTGAACTTTTTGAGATTTTCTTTGTTTCTTTGTTTTATATTTAAGTAAAACTTTTAGAAAATAATAGATTAACAGAGCTAGAATAAGTGTAATGATATAAATGAGAGTATCAGAAAATCATGTATGTAATAAAGTGTTTCCATCAGGAAGATGTATTTTGAAATAATACTCAAGTCGGTAATCGACTTTAGTATAATTAGAAACCAATTAAGGTTTCTTGATGAGAATCCATTGCTTTTATTTCTTTATCATTTCTATTGTGCTATACAGTAAATCTTATGGAACTTCTAATGTAATAATATCCTTTGAATCAGTTTATTTCATTCTTTTAAGTGTTTACAGTAATATTTGTCCTTATAAAACGTCTTATAACAACTTTTCAATATTTTCTATTTCCCTTACTTATTTTTCCTTTGAGCACAATATTTTTTCGGACAATGAAATAATAACAAAAATGTACCTTTAGCAAAATATTTTTAATACTTATTCTAAGTTTATTGTTTGAACTCTTAAAAAAAAGAAAAAGAAAAAGAAAAAAAGAAAGAAAAAAAGAAAACAATTTCGTATTATCCTGAAATGTTATCCTACTCTGTAAAACATATTAATAGGACGTGGTTGCATACATATCAGGTACCATGAAACAATATTTTTCCATTAGCTTGTCCAAGTAAAGATACGAAATTTCAGAATGAAAGCCTTACTCCAGGAGAGGAAGTCAGATTCTACTCAACTTTGTAGTTTGTTACTTCAATATTCTGGATTTTAAAAATTTTATGTACTCATGTTATCACAGTGTTGCTATTTGGAAACAAAATATGTTTATAATATAAATGCATTTACAAAGTAATGCATTTTGAAAAAAAAAAATAATAATAACAGTCTCAGTGGATTAGAAATCTGACTCTCCTCGAAAGAATTTATAGCTAAAATCTTTTTAGTTAAGTATCACACCCATTAACAGATGTTTTTCAATGGACGTGAGGATTATAACACTGTCTACAGTATTTTGATACCTCGAACCATTCCGCATATATGGAGAACATGAGTATGATATTGCAATTATTCTTGTAACTTACCCAAACATAAGTATTTTGTTTCCACCACAAGAGTAATTCGTTAGCATTCAATAAATGTACTTCATAGAGTTTTTCTGTCAGCCTAGCCTATTAAACGGTATATGTTAACTGGTGTTGCGTGTAGTGGCACATAATTCAGTAACACTGTAATCATGACATTTTAGTTTCAACTCTAAATTGAGTAGCATAAAGCTTAAAAATTCTAATAAGAAAACTTATCTACCTTTAATGTTATATTCTTATATGAAACTGAGATACGAATTGAGTCAACTTTTTTCAGTGAATATCTCCCATATTTGTTTCCTGTTGAGGAGTTATTCACATGTATTTATTGAGTATACGTGTAAGATGTAAATCGAAATTGAACTACTATAAAATAACACTTAAAGTAATTGTACGAGAATCTATAAATAATAGAAGAATTTATTAGTCTTCAAAAGTAGGAGTTGAATATTCTGGTATGATTATTTTTTTCTACATAATCATATTTTAGAACTAATGTTAAAATATGTCTATAATCTGCATTAGTTTTGAGGGTATATTATGAATATGGTAAGGAACTACAAGATTATATAGGATAAACTGTAGGTAAGAAGTCAAATAATTATAAAATTACAGGATTGAAATATAGAGAAAAATATCTCAGTATACCCACTTGGATATTTAAATTACACCAGAATGCTGAAACGCTCCTTCGTAGCCAACTGATATTGGCCGGGCATAGTGGAATAGTGTCAGATGTTAACCTGATCTGCATGTCGAGAGTTCGAATCTTGCTCAGGATAGACATGCCATGTATTGTTCTCTCACAATTTATTTCATTATAGTTGTGCAAGCAGTCCCGGGTTCGATTCCAGGTGGAAACACTCGGTCGAAAAAGTGTAAAAGTCTTTTCAAGCCAGCCATGCCCAGTGAGATTTTCGTGTGTTCTCCTCATTCACAGAAGGCAAATACCGGGTTGGTACCTAACATAATGATTCAAGCCTGCTTCTATCCTCCCTCAATCCTTTTCTTCGAATAGAGTGATCACCGAGGGACATCATCCATCATACATGACGAGCTAACATGGCTATAGATGCCAAAAACCCAGAAATCTACTCCCTAATCCAAATTCCCTTCATTAACTTCATTCATTTCTCATCATCTCTCTACCGGTTTTCATAACTGAGTGCCAAGTTATGGTGTAGTCCTGTAATTCAGCTCTTCGCAGGCGAGATACTAAGATGGAAAATAAAGTAAATGTGAGATTAATCTTACATGATGGTCTGTATGGATTCCAATTTAGTCGGCTTCACGTTATGGTAGTGGTACAGAGCCCGATCTTTTGTTCGCAACATCAGCAATGATGTTTAATAAGAACACAAACTAAAAAACTTAAACTAACTTTAAACACTATTATGATCTGTAGCAATAGCCACATAGTCTCACGTGTTGGGATTCCGATCACGAAACGTAATCCATTTTAAGTTCTACTGACGAGCATCTGCATTTTTAACTGCCCTCAAAATTTTGTGATCGTACTCTTGTTGCGTAAGATTAAGTGGATCATTAAGTAAGATTCATTAGAAGTATCCAAGTTGGAGCAACCTCAAAAAAAGAAAAAAAATGGTCTGAGGCTTTCGGATGCAGAACGCAAGGCACAACCTAGGAGCAGTGAGTTTGAGTTCCACTAAAGATCATGAACGCTCTTAAATGCTTACAATGTTCATATATTAATGTCCCTGTCACCTAGTCAAAAATGAAAAATAGAAAAAGAATAGAAGAAAAAGTAATCACAAAAATAGGCCTTCTAGAGAGAATTCTGCAAGACAAGTAACTGAGGATCGTTCAGAGAATCACTTGCTTTATTTGAAAAGGAAAACAATACTTTGCTTTCTGTACGAGTGGCCCTTGATTTAATCTTTGGAGGAGGCACTTGCCTCAGACGCCAACTTCAGCAATGGTTCAGATCATAGTTTGAGCAGCAGGTCAGGTATCATGCAATACTGATACTGATCAAGGATGTTAAACCCCAATCCGTCAACGTAATGAATACTAAGTACAATCCTCTTTTTGAAGAAACAAGGGGATTGAGACGTACTTTGACATCTAAATATAAAGGATGTTTCTATTTAGATTTTAGGAGTTCCAGTAACCATACATACTTACTCTCACATATTCCCGTAAGACATAAATAACTGTATATAGTTACTTTGGTTTAGATGCAATATGTTTCTAAATTTCTTTTAGAAATTCTGTGCCGTTCATCTGTTTTACTGGTAAATACATTCCTTGCATTCCTTTTATGATTTTCAATTGAAAGAAACATATCTGTATCTAAATCGGAAAAGCGGAATGCATCTTTCTTTCTTGCTAAAAAAATCTATGCTCCAAACAGGTTTATTTAATGAGTGATAGATACGAAGTTTTCCGAGGAAACAATTTGTTTCTTTCGATATGGAATTCCTATAGGATTTAAGAACTATTCTTGCTTTTAGGAGACAAGAGAGAGAAAAGAGGCTCTCAGAAGGCACATCTCAGGTTTCGTTAAAGTAAATATAAATCCACATTTCACGACAACCTCCTTAGGCTATGCCTGCTTCAATGAGCATTAATCACTCTTTTAAGAATATTTTATCTATTTATATAAACATTTTATGTACTTCGCTTCATGTGTCATGTCTTTGAATCAAATACAGAATCAGCTAGTGACATTGAAAATAACTATGTGTATATCGCATTTCATTCGAAAAGTTGCTTGGTGTTTAAGAGGGTTGAATAGACTTGTATGTGGATATATGTTGCCACATGGGCAAAAGATACAGAATATCTCCTCTTATATTTTAGATTTATATTTCTTCATTTTAGGTATCTTGCCATTATTGGCAGGTCAATTGCCACAGTTAGGGGTATGCATGGTCAATTTTTAGCCCGAGCCCGGTCCGGCCAGTGGATTTACAATGCGAGGCACGACCGAGTCCGAAATATGTTTCAGCCTTTAGGCCCAAGCCCAGCCCGAGCTCGTGTAATAATCAAATAAGCAGGAAAAAAGCCAGAATTACCGAAAGTTAATAATTAACCCAAAATTGTATCTTTATTTACAACAATTAGAGGTTTCATTTTGCAGTTGTGCTTTAAAAGTTTTCTGGGAAAAACGGTCCGATAAATATCATTGTACAGTATATTTATGAAGTTAGGCCCGAAAAGGCCCAATAAATATGGCAGTATATTTAAAAATTTATGGCCCGAGCCCGGCCCGGGCCTGTGCAGACCTCTAGCTGCAGCGGAAAAACTTTCTTGTTCCACAGCCTTTCGCTAACCTCTTAGTATTAAAGTGCAATTTTTTCTGTTTTAATGTCATCCACTAACTATAGTCTCTTACGCGCTCATCCTCTCTTCCTGCCACCATACCCTCTAGCACATGCTTATAATACAGTTCCTAGTTACCCAATGTCCCAACCAGTTTCTCTTCCTCTTCTTAATATCTAAAATTGTTCTTTTCTCCCCCACCATTTTGAACTCCCTCTCATTCGTTTTCCGCCAGAACCAGCTAATTCTCTCCATTCTTCTTCACACCTACATTCTGAAATCTTGCAGTAGTTTTTCATCATTTTTGTGTAAAGTCCATGTTTCTGAGCCATATAGTACAATGCTCCACACAAAGCATTTCATGAGTCTTTTATTCAACTCTTTATTCAAGGTCTCACCGCGGTGGCTCAGTGGTAGGACGTTCACTTCCGGTGCTTGGGGTCCCTGGTTCGATCCCAGCTCGCGCCGTGTGGACTTTGTGGTGGACAAACCCCGTGCTTGTGGGTTTTCTCGGGGTTCTCCGGTTTCCTCCCACTTTCTTCATTCCACCGTTTCACTCATTTCTCATTATCACCGTCTCCTTTAGCGTAACCGGCATAACCGTGGGACGTTAAATTAAAGATTTCATTTCATTTTTCAAGGTCTCACAAAATAGTGTTTTCTTCCTTCTAAAGGTTTCTTTCGCCATTTCTATCCTTGCTTTTATTTCATGTTCACACTTCATATTATTACTAATAATAGTACCCAGGTATCGAAAATTAGTCATCTGTTCTATTTTCTCCCCTTGTATTTCTATATTTGACACTACTCGCTTCGTTTTGGTCTGCGTCAAATATCTCGTAAAGTTATATTTATTAACAACCAAGAAATACGTATGAAGTTTTAAAGTTAGAAAGATGTTGATAGAAACTAAATGTAGGGGTTTACTTTATAGTTAAGAAATAGTTTAGAAATGGTAGTTTAATAACATATCCCTAAGAAAGATATTGGATAAGTTAGTGGAAAGACTATCAGTTAATATTTATTAAAATATATTCAACTTGGAACTTGCAGGGAAAGTAGTATTTATTCCAGCGATATTTTCTTTTTATCTAGGAAGCATGAGAAATTTTGGAAAGGTACCTTGAAATAAAGAATACACGAAAAAATTGAAAAATTCTTAATTGTTTAGACACGAGGTATTTTTTTTTCTTTCTGTCAGAACATATTTCAATATTATTAAGCTATTATCAAAAGAACACTCTGCGATAAATACATCAAAGGAACTCTGTTCCCTTTCCATTTAAATTTTTAATTTAGTAAATGGTATATAATACTTGGAAGATACTCTTTGTTTATTAAAAGAAGTAGTTTACGATAAGTACCAAAAGTATTTTCACTTTGCTATTTTGAGAAATCACACTATTACGAAAGTGCTTTATAAGATAATGATGTCAATAATACAGATAAAAAACGTTTTTATGATATAAAAGTCAAAGATATTTTGCGTCATAATATGAATCTGTGTGAACATTTTTTTATTATCTTAATTTGAAATGTGATTTAAAACGTAAAGGAAGCATTAAGTTTGTTGTAATAATATATTACGAATTATTGTTTTCAGTATAACCAAACAATATCATATATAAGTACTAACTCTGGAAATCAATTATAAACATACTCTTTATTGTTATACGATGTTTAGTGATTTTATTCAGCTACTTTTTTATTTAAAGGAATTTATTGCCAGAAGAACAAAGTCATTTCACTTCGTTATTAATGATTGAGAATACCCTGGGAAATACACTTCTTCTTTACTGAGTTGTAGGATAACTATGGTTATGGAATACATGGAAAGTGAAGTATTTCGTAACTTCCTCTCAAGGCCAGCTTTAAAATGTCTTTGTGTAACCGATACAAGTTTTGAAAAGAGCCAAGGAAACACTCAATTAGTTTGAAGCATAACATAATTCCTTATAATTTTAATAAAGTTATAAACTAAGCTCAAATAATGAAAACAGTTCTATGAAATAACTAGCAAATTAAAATTGATTGTTTCCTCACAGTATTTTCAAATCTGTGATACGAAATCTTCATTTTAAGATTACCTGCGCGATATTCATAGACATCACTTCATTGGCCGCAGTAAGAATTATGTATAAGTCAAAGGAGAGCTGATGTTCTATATTCCATAACTCACAACCTATTTTATAAACACTTCTTTCTTTTACAGCAAGCATTCTAACCAATTGTTAATAAAGAATCCAGTGTTTGATATGCGTAATGAGGTATTTACGGGGAAGGAATGACAGAAATAGCATATACCATGTTGAAAACTGGATCTGCTCTAAACAACCTGAAGTTACTAGCTGGTAATGCATTTTAATATCAGTTTGTTCATGTATGCATATGTCGATATAAGACAACACGAAAATATTTAAAGGATCAAAATATTAACCTTTTAAATATTTTTCTCCTTATAGCAGATCATTTTAACAAGTGTAATATTATTTGTCATATTGCATAACAAAAAAAAGAAAGAAATGAAAAAAGAAAAGAAAAATAGAAAATAAAACAAAACAATTAGAACTTCGTATTTAAATTACGCTTTTAGACGCATTTCAAATAATTTAATTGTTTTCCATGTTTTGTATGTACATGGTTTCATAAACAGCTTCAGTGGTTTCATAAACGATTCTATATGATAGTAGTCACCGAAGCTCCTTGTTCCTTCATATATTCTACCAACTTGCAATCCTAAATATTATCGTTGTTAAAGGACTTTCGAAATATTACATTGTAATTAATTCGTTATGTATTTAGTCAAATTATTATTTGTTCAAATTCTCTGATGTTCAGGATTTAGTATTTATTTATTTGTTACTTCATTTACCATTTTTAAACTGATTTTCGAAAAAGAAAGTTCTTGTATAGCGTCCCATTTTAGAATTGAGATATAGTAGACATGAACCCACAGTCATGCTCACGGGTCGCGGTGTCTTAGTGGTAGAGCCGATCTCTGGTTCACTCTCAGCTCGCGCCAAGTGGACTTTGCGGTGTACATACACCGTGTGCGTAGGTTTTTTCGGGGTTCTCCTGTTTCCTCCCACTTTATTAATTCCACCATTGCATTCATTTCTCATCATTACTGTCTCCTTTAGCCTAGCCAGCGTAAGTGTAGGACATAAAACTGAACGATTTCAATTCATTTCATTTTTCTAGTCGTACCCAGTAATACGTATAAATAAATAAATAACTCCATAAGACAGTTTGGCGTTGTAGTATTGCCATTGTTTGTTTGTTCATCAGTTAAGAGCAGTTTTTGCCCTTCTGATTTTCAATTACTTTAAGTAGATATTTTCAACACATTATATACGCAAGATATCGAGGAAATTGAATGAAATTCGCAATGTAGATACATCAATATTATCTGAGTTAAAGAAAGAAGGATAATAAAAATTATTTGCTTTAAGTTATGAATAATTTTGGCAGACATTTAGTAAGTATGACAAAAGTATTACATATATCAACGCCTTAGTCACACCGATCTACTGCTTATCATAAAATCACGAACGTTAAGTATTATGGTGTCTGGAAAATACTTGGAATGGGTAACACATAAGGAAAACAAGTCCAGAGTTTATGAATGATGTCAGTGCGGGCTTTGCCTATTTTGTGAGTGCAATTAAGGACTACCTGAATGAAAATGGTAGCGACCTCTATCAAGAAAATAAGCATTAATATCAGTGGAATTGACGATGTGCTTACTACACATTCCTCAGAAAAAGTTGCCAGTTTGTCGGTTGAAGTCCTTCAGGGAAACATTTTACAGAATTTACATATTGACATTTTTTGCTACATAAATTGGATGAATTTTTAAATTTGCATCTTTATGGTGCAAAGCATGTGGCTCAAGTAGTGGTTACTTATTCAAATGTCCTCCAAAAATCGTAAAATTTGCACACCGAAAAACTTTAAAAAAAAGAAAAAAAAACAATATTGTCATTCAAATAATTATTTATTGTACTCAGAGCAAAGTAAGATACAAATTGGCAGTCAGAAAGAAAAACATGTTATGATGTTGCGGCTTTCTAAGTATTCCACCGAGGAGTTCCCTAACGAAAATGTGGTTTTGGAGGACGCATTAACGGAATACCGTAGATTGAGGAACAGGGTGACAGGACATCTTTAAAATGGAAATTCTTTTTCTATTTTTTTCTAAATATACTGTAACATGTTTTTAGATACAGTAAGGATATATTTAAAAGGGGAAAGTATTTAAAAGGTACCATGAGAAGGAAGTTTGGAACGGATTTGGAGAGAGCCTGTGAATTAAAAGTTCATTCTCACTATTCGCCTTCCACGACTAAGAAAAAAATGGATAAGTGTCAGAACAATCTAGTTTGGGACCTGCTGATAATTAAGAGATTGTGTTAGCCGTTCACCTACAGCTTCATAATAATGTTAAGAATGAAAAAGGGAAATTTCGCATTCAATCTAACTTTTAAACTTTCTCTCAAAAATCGAATAGTTATTTAGAAAAAAGAAATGAATTTTTTCAATTCTACATCCAATGCTTATGCCGGCTAGGCTAGAGGAGACTAGAATTTAACTAGATAACTAGAATTGAAGAATTAGTTTTGGCTTAAAAACAAATTAATGTTAAAAAGTAAAAGTTTGAAAATTTTCTGTAAAATTCTTTCCTCTCTTACAGAATTTCCAAAAAGTAAGTTTTGAATACAAGTGTCCAAATTACAAACCAGCACATAGAGATTAGCACACCTGAAGTTTTTACTTTGTACGCAACATAATATTTACAACAAAATGATGTAAATATTTGATTAAGTGCAAATATTTTTATGAGGTGGACTCAATAAACTGTAGCACGTACAAGTAGATCAAAACTTCTAAAGACAAGGACATTTCAAAAGCGTTCAGAGTTAATGGAATGAAATCTCTGGATAAAAGATTTTTTAAAGGTAAGTCTAGAATAAGACAGGTAATATTAAATCTGATTTCATTTGTTCAGTATACACATAGCAGCAGATACTAGACTTTTTTTTTGTTGTTGTTGTTGATCAATCTCTGTTCCTAAATCATATAAATACGGAACATTAAATTTTCGGAATTATATGGTTAACATATTACTTCATTTCAACTGAGATTCTAGAAGGGAACAACTGTGACGGACGACGAGGAGATATTAGAATTTTAACTACAGTGGAGATGTTAAAAATATGTCTCTGTAAGAATAAAAGTGTACCAAGTTATTTTTGAGTAGACTAACTTATTAGTTCTTCTGCTATTATTAGATTATTTGCAGCAAACTGAGAATCTCCCATGAACGAAGTTTTCAGCTATCAACTTCTTCTTAGTGTAGGAACTCTCTGTTTTAATATCATCTATCAGCTGTTCTATGTTTAGCCTTCCCTCTTTTTCCTACTACGGTACCTTTTAGCACGTCTCTCCTAACACAGTTCTATCCAGCCAATTTCTCAACCAGTTTCTACAATATCCATTTTTAATTTTTATATTACATATCAAAATTTTCATTTCCCCGACTATTTCTAACAGTTAAGCAATCGTTTTCCATTTGGCCTAGCAAATTCTTGCAATTCTCCTCCAGCACCACATTTTGACCGCTTTCAGTCTTTTTACATGGTTTTGATGCAATATTCATGTTTCTGACCTATAGAGTGCAGTATTTCAAATGAAACCTTATATATATATTGCAACATCTGAAAGCAGGTTTGTTCCTAAATGTTTCAAAGGACATCTAAAATCCGTATCACCTGATTACGGATTTAACCGAAGGAACTGGAAATTGACTTCGATTAAAATCGCTGGCAAAGTTTAGATATCTATCTCACAAGCAATAGAAGGATCAATGTGTAATATTTAATTATAAAAGACTTGTTCCCAAAAGATCAGAAATTCGAGAGACATAGAGGAATATATAAACATGAAACTTTACCCTCTTTAGTTGGCCCCTATCTTAATAAGATAGATAAATACATATATATGTATGTGTATGTATATATAATGTAAACCTTAACTAAAATAGGGTGGCGGCTCAGCGGTAGAGCGTTCACCTCTTGTGCATGGGGCCCTTGGTTTGATCTCAGCTCGTGCAAAGTGGGCTTTGTGGTGGACAAACATCGTATGAGTGGGTTTTGGGTGTTCTCTCGTTTCCTCCCATTTTCTTTATTTCAACAATTCATTCATTTCTCTTCATCACCGTCTCCTTTAGCCTAGTCAGCATAAACGTGGGACGTAAAATTTAAAGATTTCATTTCACTTTTTAAAAATGGGTTGGAGACTGGACATTTCAAAATATGTTCACTCCAAGGATTCGAAGAAAGTCCAAAGCAAATCCTAATATATATTGACACATTATGGAACGAGTGAATCATAAATCATAGAAAGCTTCCTTGCAGACCCAATGGGAAGCATGCGCGTCTTCGGAGTGGGAGCTCCGGGCACGATTCTCGGTAGAAGCTCATAGTTCGGATCCTACTTTAAACTGCAGGTTAATGTCTCTTCTATCTTCGGTGATGAAGGTAATGATAAATTCTAAACCAACCAGTCATACATGTGGAGAAATTTTATTTATCTGTCCTGTAAATAATGTGCTTCGAACATAGCTTAATGAAAGAAGTTCTAGACCAATAGAATAATAATTCAAGAAAACAAAAATTAAAAAAGAAAATATTGTTCAGAGAAAGCGATGACGGAGTTTCATATATTATGATCCCACTGGGATATAATAGAATAACGTGGTTTCTCATTTACGAGTTACAAGATCCGGATAAATGAATATATTTGATGAAAAAGAGGGTGGATTGTTTGGATTTATCCGTCCTTTTTAGTAGGTCTATAGCTTGTCATGGGATTAGAACCACATGGAATATTGCCATGGAATATTAGAACCACATGGAATCGAACCCAGGTATCATATATCAAAGACGCGTACGATATCCTCATAATTACAAGGCAGCAAAAAGAAAAAGATCAGGTACCTAGATCCTTTAAGAAATACAAAGTAATGAAAGTACAGTTATTCATAAAATATATATGTAATAATAACATTTCTTCTAATATAATTTGGCAAACAAAATATATTTGATGAGAGAATAGGAAAGAATCAATTCATTTTTATCTTATTCAGGGAAGTTAAACATCCAATTTTTGTACACGATTACACTTACATGATTGGATTCCCTTGTGAAAAGTAAATATTTCATTTGCAACTGACTGCAGTAGGATATGTGTAAAATATGGTTGTTTGTGAATTGCGATGAGAAACTGATTAGCTTTCCTTAAAGAAAGATCTATGGAAGAAGGTTTGGGAAAACCCCCAAAAATACAACCTCTTCAATTTCATTCTTACCCGTTAAATGTTTTATGTTGTGCCACACATGGTACATAAGTAACAGTTATCGATAATTAAAATTAATGTTAAAAAATATGTATAAAATTTTTATTGCCCGATGCCAGAAGGAAATTTATTTCTTAGAAGAATGATTTAATATTTGTAATAGTTTGATATTTGTATCAAGAATATTTATGATAATGAAATAATGAAAACTATTACATACATTTTACATATATGTTTATTTGAAAGGTTGCGTACAAAATTATATATTCATATCCACGTTGCAGTAATATAATTATGTATTACTGCAATGTGAATAGCGATTATAACTATATTGTGTTAAAATAAAAAAATGTAATTAATAAGTAAGGAAAATACGTTATATTTAATATAAGATTTAAAAAAAAACATTCTTAATCAATTTTAGTTTCTCTTGCATTACACATAGATATTCTTTGCTTTATATATTATTTCTTCTCGCGGTTTATTAACTAAATGATCCAAATTATGAATGAAAATCACTTCGAAACTCTAGTTTAACCTCTTCCTACTTTCACACACGTCATGCAATCCGAACATAGCTTTATATTAGGATGTTTTTATTTATATAATTAACACATAAAAACATTTATTCAAAATACTTTGATAATATGGTTACATTTATATGAAAGAGCATTGAATAGACTTACCAATATTTTACAAAATACTGTATGATTCATCGACCTACTTACAGTATTTTTTAAATATATATATATATAAATTAAGTCACTCTTCTATTTAAATTCGGATTATTTACTGATTAATCTTAATTTTCTTATTTTATCTCCGCTACTAGTATTATTTTTATATAAAAACAGCAATTATATGGTTAATATTCTTGCATTTGATGCTCGTAGTACCATAGTGATTCCAATAAATTACCATTGTTTATTCAGATTGAAGGCATAAAGTAGGAACTTCAAGCTTAAGTAATAAAATATACCAATATATATATTTTACTTAAGAAAATAATTCGAATATTTTGTAAACAAGGAGAGTCGTTTCCAACCACTCATTTGAATTACCTCAGTAGTTTGTCTTTGTTCAAGTGCTGCGCTTCACTTAACGTTTATTTTAATAACAAATAGCACTTAAAACAAATATTTGTAACTTGTTAAAAATCTCGACAATATCTAAAGTACTTTTACAAGATGAACAATGTAATAACGCAAACACATTTGCTTTTCAAATGCACTAACTAATGTATTTACAAACTTAAGAGATTGCTACCTTTTTTAAAAGGAAGGTTGATTGTAAGAGTATAAAACCATTGAAAAAGTGTTATTGATAAAAAAGATGAAACTTTGTTTAATATGCTGTAATATGTATTATTACCACTATTCTTACCGTTTATTATAGATGTAAATTAAAATGTGATTTGTGCTCGTATGTTTAGATTCCCTAAAATTTCGTTCAAATTGTCCGGTAGTATTATTAATGTCTAAAGTAAATATTCTAGTAAATTAATATTTTGAGTTTACTATACAAATAAATTTCATATCATTTTTAATTTAAAATTAAATTATTTTGATATTAAATGAAAATTAAACTCCAATATATTAGAATTTGAACTTGGTATCCAACTAACAATATAGCTTCCTCGTGACTAGACGGTTAGCGTACGCGGCTTTGGAGTGGGAGACGCGGGTTCGAATCCCGTCGGGAGCTCATGTAGCTCGGATTCCACATTAGGCTGTAGATGCACGTCGCGTATAGCCTCGCTGCTTAATGGGACTTTAAACTAAAAGTAAAATCACATCAAATCAACTAACAACATAAATCACAATTGGACACATAGTGCATTTTACAGTTGATAATAACGAAAAAGAAAACATAAATGAATATTTATACCACGAGGTTAAAATTTTCTAACATATCTTATTATATATGTTTCAAACCGATATCATATATCGATTTAAAATAATAAATACTTTACTCTGTAACTACAATTTTAAGTGTTATATTAATTTGGTTAGTTGTAATACAAAATCTTTAAATATTAAGTATTGAACTAAATATGTTTCATTTCATTGATGTAATATATGTATATAAATTAAGAGTAAGTGAATCAATGGATCATCTTACACTTATCTTGGCTAATTATTTAAAAATAATGCTCAACGCTGGACAAATATATCTTTTTATCGTATGCCCTCCCTTAGTTAGATAAACTATTTCTGTAAACTATGCTGCAAATTAACTGTGTAAACATAGTCTACTATAATATTTTTTCCGAGTTTGTAAAGTTTCAGTTAATAGAGAGAATATGTGCCGTAAAATTTTATTTAAATATTTTGAGATATAAAGAAGAATATACTTTTTAAAATTGCAGATTCTAGTTGAAATATGAACAGAAGAATAGGAGATATGAAGTAAGTACTCACCATGTGGAAGACAGAGGCATATAACCAGAAGGGCGATCTTGGAGGGCCAGCCCCCAAAGCCTAGGCCAGAAGGCAAATTTTTGGCCATGGCTTCGTCCAGGCAGGATCCGGCGTCAGAGAAGGATGAGAGAAGAGTCCAGATTCACCTGGTAGGCATTGAATTCTATGTAAAAGATTTCCTTTCAGATATTCGTCGACGGCTGCAACAGCCTACGTAATCCTCCAATCTTGTTCCTCGTCCTCCTTTGTCAAGGCACCGGTTATATATTTTCAAACTTTTATATGTTTAAGTTTTCAGTTTTTGGTACTGTTCTAACTTGGGTTATCTTTCGTTCGGCACGAGGCCTCCTACCCAAGGGGGTATATCCCTGCTGGGAGGAGGCACTGGTTCAGATCCCGATTAAACGAGAGCGCATCATATCAGTCCGTGGTCTTCCCATCCACCAAGATTGTGTTTCAGACCTCCGCGCCCCCTTCGCGCCCAGGATCGCTGCATGCAGGCGAGGGAACCCTGGACACGATCAATACATCAAGGCGCATGCGCCAAATCCTCTCCTTTCACCAATCCGCCATCCGCAGCCTATGATGTCAAAACTAGCGCGTTGCAGTGGCAGCCTAGGTTTTCTCCCCTTCCTCTTTCCCTCTCATTCTCCTTGTCTCTTTTTGTTTCTGTTGCATTCTTTAGATTCGTTTCCGTATTTCTCTCTCTCTCTCTTCGTCGTCCTCTGCCTCCTTTTGCTTCGTATGTCTCATCTACCCCCGTTGTCTTTCTTTCCTGTGCATAGAGCGTGGCCGCAACTCTGATATCACGATAATGCCTTCACCTACCATACGAGACTATTGTATTTCCATCTCTGCCACTTGCAGCAGACTCATATTAAAACATGCTTCTCAAACTACAACCTGCGGACGTCAAGACGTCTTTAAGATGGGGTCAAAGGCTGATATTCTTTCGTGGCTATATATGAAACAACATCTGACCTACTTATTTTTAAAAACCCTTCTTTAGTTCAAGCAATTTATTGCAATAAACACAACAATAGTCAGCGTTATCATTAAAAAAAATATTATTCCTACAATGTTATCTAAAAGCAGTACATCAGTTTCCATTTCATTTCGTTTGTTTTTCTTTTCTTTTCTTCCTTTTGTTTTGTTTTTGAGCATGATTTGAGTTTTCTTTCTATACGAAGAACGAGGTATACAAAGTAAGTTGGAGATTATATACCCAAATACGCTCAACCATATATTTGTAGAAAATTACCTAGGTATAGTGAAAAGTAGAAAAAGTTTCATTATAACATATATTGGCTATGTCCTTTGAGTAATACATTTTAGAAAGATAAATCAAGATTAATCTACAAATTGGTAAATTTGTGCTATATTGTAACAAAAAGATATAAAAATGCCATCATAAACTCTTCAGATGTAAAGCATGATATGCCATCTTTCTGTCTAAGCAAACAACTTAATACATTGATTATTTATTACTAACATATGCGTATTAATATTGGTAGGTTGTGTTGAATAATGTATCTCAGATACATACGAAAAATAAATATCATAGGGGAAATTAGTCAAATCAAGAATTTGTTTATATTGATTTTCACTTTGTTTTCGAGTTAAGCACACGCTTTCAGCACCGTGGCTTTATGAGACATGAATCTAGAACTTAACGTAGAATATGAATCCTTTTTAGTTTTTACCGAGAATCGAACCCGGTGAGGCCATTTGTCTAAGGTTGAAATACTAATACATCCCATTGAATTGAAGGATAGGTAGCATTCATAAGTTTTTTTTTTTTTTTGAAATATATTAAAATAATGCCTTAAATTGTTATACTAGTTTTGCCCGTTTCACTTATTTGGAAACAGTTAATAAAGGTTAAATAAAGAATTATCTAAAGAATCACTATATTGAAAGGAAAAAATAAATCAAAACAGTATTAGAATGAAAAAAATGTATCATTATACTTGTACATCATTACCAAATACAAAAAATAAAGAATGTCATTGTTCACGAAATAAATAACAACTTTATTGCTTAATCTCAATCGATGCAGAAGCAAAATAGGGTTACTAGTTGTATCTTTTGTCAGGTCTGTACTATCATTATTATCACTCCCCACTTCCCTAAAATCTAGGTTTATTTATTCTCTGACTTGTTTCTGGCCTACTTGAAGTTATTTTATTGAAACAGTGATTCCTTTCGGCTATACGCACTCTCTTCCATTTATCTTCTGAGTGATGTATCCTGTCAATCTTACTTCCTGATTTTTTATCCCTAGATATAATAATTTATGAAATTACAACATTCCGAAAAGTTAAAGTTAGTAATCATTAAATTGAATTTAATCCAGTGCGTTGTTTTAACATATTTTGCAAAGGAAAAAGCAATATCGTTGCACTATATGGTAAATTGAAAAAAGTAATATTAAGTACACTGCTCGCCATTAAAAATACAGTACCAAGAAGGATATATCACAGGAAGTCCAAATTTGCAGAATGTATAGTGTATGGGAGGATAAACAAACAATTAGTACAAAGAGCGCCTTGAAATAGCAGAGACGCTGGGTATGTAATCTAAAGACAGGAAATGGAAGCCAACCATGGAGCCCGATTCAGTGATAGATCCGAATGTTTGTGTAAAATGAGTGAATGCAACTGGTCAATAGATGCCTTGTAGTTGAATGTGATAGTCCTTCCAGCAGGTTTTTACCTTTAAGAGCGGGCAAATAGTGGTGTACCGCGAGTGTGGTCTATCCTTCCATGATACTTGAGCATGAATTGAACGAAATGCGTACAAAGCAACACAGCGCAGTGCACATGAACTTGATAGCTCAACGAAGGCATTACACAGTGACATGTCGTATCCCGTCAACCGCACCATACCACGGGTCGCGAGGACGGAAGTCATGTGCCTAAGGGTGATGGATCAGACAGCTACATCCCGTACTATGACGCATGCTCTGGACAGCAATCAGTGCCCAATGACCATTTCTACGTAGCCTGACAGAACGAAAAATATTTGCACGACATCCATTGGTGCAGCTACCGCTGACTGCATATATAGGTATGGGAAATTAGAATGATGTCGGTAACTTTACAGGGAGAGACGAATGGCAAGAAATCCTCTTTTCAAACGAATACCACTTCTGCCTGCAGCATTATGGTGGATGCATCCTTATCTGGCACTACCGTGCCAATAGGCACTAAACTTAGTGATGCATGTATTTTGCAATCCCAGGAGGGTCTTGTACTATGTATTATAGTATATGATGCAATCAGATTTCGTGACCTTTAGTGCTTGCTATGCATTGATGGACTTTTGACCATTTAACGATACGTTGACGAAGTGTTGGACACGATTTTTGTCGTTTTAGTGTACGACTTACCGGAGAATACATTCTGGTAAAATAAGGCACGCCTTCATATTGTACGTACTGTTCTACGCTTCCTGACTGGAAAAAATGTATATTTTATTCCTTACCCAGCGCGTTGTCCCGATCTTTCGCTAATAGAAGCCTTTCGATTGATGGTTACAAAACGTGGGTCATATCTACGAACTCTGAAAGCTATAGTTAACGGGTTGTGGCACGTGTTGAAGACTGATGAATTCCCATACATCAGATGTACATCCAAAGGTTACTTTTCTCAATGCTTCGCCGTACTGTAGCTTGATGGGGCAAAAGGGCGGCTGACAGTCATCAGTTCTTCTCCTCTGTCACCACTTTGTTACTAGCCGCATAGAGCTGTAAGTTTAATAATTTACTACCCGAACCATCAGGTCTCTGCCTGCCAATTTGGTGTTGTATTTTTAGTTGTAAGTAGTGTATAAAAACATTTATTCTAGTTTCTGAAATACAGAACATTTACTTACATGTTATATAGAGTGTATAAAAGACTAAACAAATAAAGTAATTAAATACTTTCAACCAACTCTCCAAAGCGTTAGAGCATATAATACATGACCAATTAACTCAGTTCCTCGACAAAAATAACATCGTAAATCCGTTTCAGTCAGGCTTCAAATCTCAGCACAGCACTTGCACTGCTCTAGTAAATATCACTGATGATATTCGTGCCGCTATAGATGAACGCCAAATTACACTGTTATCCCTACTAGATTTTTCTAAAGATTTCCAAAATATAGACCATGACATACTGATTGCTAAACGGTCTTTCTTCTACAACTTTTCCCAGTCAACTTTATCTTGGTTTAGCTCCTATTTATCAAATAGAAAACAAAAAGTTTCAACTAATAACATATGTTCCAATACGAAACTTGTCCCATGTTTAGTCCCGCAGGGCAGCGTCCTAGGACCTCTTCTGTTTTCCTTATACATCAACGTTTTACCTGAGCACACCACCCATTATAAATATCACTTATATGCAGATAATATACAATGCTATTTAACCACTAATCCCCTAAATTAACCACCGCGATTCATCACTTAAACAGTGACATCGAAAGTATCTGCACATGGCCACATAACAATGGACTGCAAGTAATCCCAATCAAATCAAAATTTATCATGCTTGGTTCTTGTAAACTACTCTAGACGATCAATATTACAAGCATACCGAATGTTCTTGTAAACAACGTAGCCATTCCTGTAAGCGATAGCGTCAATAGCCTAGGACTCCAGATTGATAAATTCTTAAATTGGAGAGACCATATTAATAGAGTATGCAAGAAAGCTTACGGCACCCTTCATTCTCTTCAGCGTTTAAAAAACCTTCTTCCGGAATCCATTAATGCCTCCTGGTTCAGTCATTGATAATCTCTCATTTAGATTATTGTGATGCAGCATATGTTGAATTAACCGAAGATCTGGCAAAACGTTTACAGCGCAGTCAGAATGCCTGCGTTCGATTCATATTTAATAAAAAGCGCTTCGACCACATCTCCCATTGTTATCAACAACTAGGATGGTGCAATCTAAATACCCGCCGCCTCATTCATTCTCTAATACTTTTATATAAAATAATTAAATGTAAGAAACCTACTTATCTATCCTCTAAATTTACATTTCTCGGCGATACTCACCCACTAAATACCCGTTCTAAAGGAAGTACAACACTCGCCGTTCAAACGCACAAATCTAATTTCTTTTCCAAATCTTTCACATTATTTGCCACCAAAGCTTGGAATGACACCCTGAAAGCATTAGAAACTCTGGTTCAGTGTCGATTTTTCAACGTCGGCCTAAGGAATATCTTTCTAATGAAGGTCTTCAGTAAATAAATAAACAAAAAAAAAATTGTTACACATGAAACTATTCCTTGCGTTACCATGTAGTCGTTCGTTTTTCCTCTTTATCTTTCTACTTATTTTCTTTTCTATTCCCTTCTGATACATGTGTATGAACGTATACATTATATACAACCACTTAAGTATGTGCATCATTTTATCTGTACATAGTCAATCATAGGAATGCATTTTATGTTATATATAACCAAGATTGATGTCTTTATTTCTCCTTGTACAGTTTAATATGTCTTTAGCATTGTCGCTTGTTTATTTTAGTGTTTATTTTATATGTAATAAGTTTCATTTTCACTTTTCATGTTTTATTTCCTGTATTGTTCTGTATGTCTGTAACTCTTTAACGTGCCTAAGTGTATGCCATTTTTATTCTCGTCGTAAAAAAAACTATTATGAGATCCGACTGTAAAAGAAAAATGTAAATGGTTGAGTGGAAGAAAAGGTTATGCCTTAACTTCGCCATTTTAAATAAGAAATAAATAAAGAAAGAAAAAAATAACAACTGCTCTGTATCGAAGAAGAAGTTCTCACTGACTGACTGTCTGATCAACTACTTAAGCCCGAAACTTGAAATTTCTACAATATATAGAGTTTCTAACGTGGTGCCACTGAGGAAAGAGTTTTGGAAATTTGACAATTAAGGGAGGAATACGGTAACATATATTACAGTCAAATGACCATATTCTGGTGTTTCTGTAAGTTAGTGACACCAAATTTAATATTTAAAGTTATCGTTTAAAGTAATGCGCTAAGTGCTTGAGTGTTTGTTATATTTGACTTAGGAGGGAAGAAAAGTGACTGAGAAGAAAAACAAAGGGGAGGGCAACACAATTATTATAATAGAAAGTTCCTACCTTGGAACATTTTAAGGTTAGAGACATGAAATTCTCGATTTAGATTTCTCATTTGAAATAATTAGACGTGTTTTGGTATTATTTTTAAATATTTGCTCGAGAAGGTAAAGAAAAATGTGGGAAGAAGTTGAGTTGAGTTGATTTTAGTTTAGCGTCCCTTTCAGCAGCGAGGCCATATGAGACGTGGACCTACTGATTAACGTCGAATCCGGACCACATGAGCTCCCGCCTGGAATCGAACCCGGGTCTCCCACGCCAAAGGCACGTACGCTAACCGCTTAGCCACGAAGGAGCTCGAATGTGGGAAGAAGAAAGAGGTAGGAACTACAGTTATTGTAATAGTAGTCCGTAACTAGGAAACTTGGAAAGTTAGAAACGTGAAACTTGGTATTTGTACTACTCAGTTAAAATAATGAAAAAGTGTTATAGTGTTTCTTAATATTAACATAGACGGAAAAAAAGTGAAAGGAAAAAAGGGCCAGGAATACAATTATTATAATCAAAATTCCATAAATTAGAATTTACTTTACAGTAGAGATTTGGCTTACGAAGGGAAGATGATATTTGGACTGATATCCCAACCCGGCTATATTATGATTTATATGTTGTTTAAATGTGCTCTATTGTTTAGTTAATACTGTTATTTAGTTAGAACTGTGCCTTGCTGATGTTCTGAGTAGGCAGTGTTTATTATAAAGAGTTGCTTTGGGTACTGAAGGTGGAATACTGATTAATATGACGACATGGTTATGTTTTGATTTACTTTTGAATCAATAATGTGCACTATTATTTATGAAGAAATTGAAGAAATTGAAGAAATTGAAATTGAACTATGAAGAAATTGTAATTCTCTGTGTGGATTAAATAGTGAATGATAATGAAAATAATAAAAACAAACTATCGGTGACATCCTGAATAACAGGAAAAAAAGGAAAGTGTAGAAACTAGATTAATTACAGCTAAAACGTATTAATAATATTGTAGACTATCAAAGTGGTGTCTATGTAATTGTTCACATTAATTATGATATTCATAAGTCAGTACTTTCTATGTAAGTATTAATGATAAATCCTGGATGTAGCAGCAGGTGAAAAACATGTGCGACCCGAGGATGGCTTCTGAAAATTCAATAAGATAGTAATTGCTAAATAATATAAAGAATGAACTTAGAGTTTAAATAAATAGTGAAGGAGATTGTGAATAAGATGAATACTTTGAAGATAAATAAATATTTAGGGAATTTAAGTGTTTTTTTTTTGTGTGTGTGTGAAAATGGCAGATAGAGTTGGAATATATAATTACTGTAATTGAAGTCTATTGTGTGCATCACCATCCACTCCACATGATTCCTCTTGGTAAGGGATCATGGGAATTTGCGAAGGATTGTCGATCAACATGCCAGGTGTCCTATAACGTTGTCGGATTTCACTGTGAAATGTATGTTTAACACGTTAGCTGTCATGTGTGCGTCCGATCGGACCCATTGGAGTGGTTTAAGAAAATGTCCTCGTTTGGTCCGATTGGACTCACACTTTCTAATTCGTCGAGTTGTCATTAGAGAACTTGTATTACAAGTTGCTGCCTCTAGCGTTAATGAACTGTAGTGTTTTTAACATACACAATATAGGTGAAATTTACGTTGTAAGTTTTGGTGTTATATGTTGCTGATTAACGCCTCTTCCTGGATATCATGCAACATGTGTTTGCTATTTCTGTAGGGCCGATCGAAGCTACGTGTTGCTTTTTCAATGCCATGCTAAGAGCTTAATAATGGATTCATTATTTATTCTAAATTACTAGATCGTATTTTGACAAGATTTCAGTGTTGTGAAGTCCCAAATCACTATGTAGTTACTACTAATGAGACCAAATTCTGCGCATATTTCTTCGTCTTTCATCGCACAAAGAAACTACTTATTAACACTAAAGGCAACAGATATTTATCCACACTTCTCACACAAAGCTATCTTGCACATGTAATAATGAACAAATGACTATCAAACAGAGTTTTTAGTTCCAACTTAATTTATCACCTTGCCCATAAACAAAAAAAGACACTCATAGATCCGATCGGACACCCACTTTAATGCGTACGGATACAATACCTTGCCTTAGTTTATGTTTCAATACTAACATGATTTTTTAAAAATATATGAACAAAACATAAATAATGTAAGTACGTTTGACACTCTACCGATGAACAACAAAATTCACCATTGGCTGCTACCATGTTAAGTAAAAATAAGAAATTAGGATGTTATTAGGAGGTGCTGCTGGGAATACCTATGGAACTTATAATTGGGGAAGTAAGTATGGAAATCACTGTAAATTGTGTACTTCATTTGTAATGTGCCATTACAGTTAAGGTAATGAAATTTTTATTTGGAGGGACCCAATACTTTCCGAAACACACCGCGTACTGTAAATTTTTTAATACATAATTTTCTGTCCATGTAGTAAATTCAGTTGTTCTTTGTTCAAATCAAAATTAATGTGGGAGCTTCGAAATAATCTATTAGGAATTATATTTCTGGGAATAATATCTTTATTTATACATTATTTTATTGTATTATTTGTATTTTATTTCAAATGGATGAGTATTGAAATTATACATTTTAATGCTATACGAAAACATAGGCCCGCAATTGGACAGAAATTCTTGAAATTATCCACCATTCTGATATTTCGCAGAATAATTACATCCCCTTCGTCGCTCTAAGATGCCAATATCCTCCCAAAATCCGGTTTAATGCAGTTTTTACTATTTTCTGTTCGCTTTATATTTTCCGCCGTCAAAACTCTTTGTTCCGAATGGAACTATTTCCGACGGTGTAGTATTAAGGCGCGTCTCTTGTCATTCTTTACCTGAAAACTATCAAACAACACCACGTTAGTTTTCTCCAAGAATATTTTGGTTTTCTTCAGTAGTAAGCACCAGAACTCAGGTACCAATGTATAAATTAGTTAAATAGACTCGTTGGAAGCAGAAAGGCGTGTTGAACAGTAAAATTCTGCAGTGAAAACAGTCAACAAACAGTGAGATATGGACTTCAACCCAAGCGACGCCATGTTCGTAAAAGTGAATAGTGATTTACAGGATTCATCGTAGCTTGTGATCTTTTCAAACACAGTTTGAAGATTAGCGTTTTCTTTGATAACTCCCATTATCCTCAAAATTTTCCTGTTAGGTTACGATAGGCCTGTCCTAATATAGCTTTGTCTGTATATGTAGTAAATGTGATTTATTGTTTTTATTAACATGGCGCTAGGTTTAGATTTCTTCGTGGTTGAATTTATTACTATAATGTAAGTGTAAGTTAGAACAGGGACTCTTCCTTATTCCTGAGTTGATCACAGCTTCCAACACATTATGGGATAAATAAGGAATCAAAAATGCTTCTTTTCCCTTCAGGAAAGGGACTTTTACCAATAGTAGTTTCAATATGTCCTTTCTGGGGCTTTGAAAGTAATTCTGCAATTAGAAAACCATGATTTAATTAATAGGGGGGCCGTTTAGCTCTGATTATACCTTCTACTTTTCATAGTGCATAGAGCCGATTTAGGATGGTGAAGATCAGTAATTTGTTTGATTTATGTATAGTTGAGCTGTGTGACAATATGATTTAACATGTGTAGTGATATGTATTAATATTTGTTTTCTTAGTTCATGTGGGGTGTACGGTGTATATGTGTGTAATTTAGAACTTTGACAGTAGAAGTAATGTGCGAGTGAAAGTACGATTCATTTCTTTACGGACAGTGTATTGATTAATATTTCATCTCTTGTGGTCAGTTTAAATGGATAAATCAATTTGCCACGCAAATTCATAATAATCCTGTACTGTAATTACATAGGAGATTGCTTATATTTAATGATGACAGAGTACAAAGTTTATTTGATAGTGTAAAGTTAGTTTTCGTACTATCAATGCCATCTCGTGTCGGGTTGAGAACTATTCGCCACTAGTTTTTTGTTACTCCGAGACTTAACGATCTGGTCAACATGAAAATTATCATTCTTTTTTAATTATTGATGCATAAATATCAGTTCTGGCCTATATGAATAGGTATTTAGACAATTTACTTTATAAATGAACGTTCCTTAAAAGCACATTTATATAGCCCAATAATCGAATTATTAATAATAATAAACTTTGCTTTCTCTCTTAATCTGAAGTTTGTATATATGGCTTTATTTTGTTGTCAGGCAGCGGTCCCAAATTCTCTCTCTCCGTTGCTATCTGTGAACGATTGCATTGTTGAAATTTTCCGAAAATATAATTGCATATAGTTAAGAGGATAGTTAATGATATTGAATTTTCGTTGCATACAAAATAATTTGAAGCCGCAAAGTGAAATATACTGTGGTTTGTTTTGAAAGAATCTAATATCAGTTCATACAAGCTCACGCGTATTGATTAGTGTACTATAATAATTTGTTGTTTTTTAATATATAATGAGATTGCTTTGAACAGTTTTGGACGTAATTGTAGAGTATAGAGTATCTCAAAATAAACGACGTTATAGGAAATTGAATAAATATATATGTGAGAAATGATTGTATATTAATATATATATATATATATATATATATATATATATATATATATATATAGAGAGAGAGAGAGAGAGAGAGAGAGAGTAGTGAGAATGAATAAATAATAGAACACCCATGCATATATGTGCCCAGTTGTATTTGTTGGGCCACGCATCATAGTAGGCCGCCTTTTTCGGCATTTGACTGTGGACTGTTGTATGTCGAAATTCGATCACTTATCTTTGTAGTTTTAGTGTCCTAGTTTGTTCCTTTGGCGCGCCGCATTTTTTCTTTTCTTTTCTCTATCTATCTCTCTATTCTCTTCTTCAAGGTTTTTAAAATTCCTTCCGCGCCGTTTTGAACTTCACCAATAGCAACTATTTAAGATGTATCTTTTGAACCGGAATTACCAACTGAGATGTCGCGAGACACGATTCGTGGAGGTATTCGTTGTTGTCGATAATTAAGGAAACGTTTTCCATCACATTTTGACCCACTCCAATAGCGAGCGATGGTTCAGTACACTATTAAATTTTACTTTCATTTGTTTATTATTATCCGTTCAGAATTCTCCGCTGGATTATCAGTTATTTCTACTTTTGTTTCCATTGGTTACCATAGATGTGAACGTTGTCATAGCAGTTTGGGCCCAAAAGTAGTATTGACAATTTTAAAGTGATATAATTATACATATTCCGTGTTTACGTGCCTGCCCTGCGAATTAAATGTCTACTATTTTAAATAAAATGCCTTAGAATATAAATTTTTGTCATTACGTGCGATCAGTTAGTTAAATTTGTGATATATTCGGATTCTCTTAGGTGAAGTTTTGCAACCAAAAAAATTTAATTTGTCGGGGTTATTAATTCGAAAGTTTAAATGCTTATTGAATATATGTATATCGAGATATGAATACGTATGGAATATAAATATAATATTAAATTAAATGTATAATGGTGAATTGAGTAAACAAATATATATAAATGGTCTTGGTACCTTACCCCGAACAGTCCTTGGTTGCCATTGTTCCAAAATATCCGATGAATATAAAATATGAGAGTTAGAAGATCCCGCCGAATGATAGATATTCTCTAAAATTTTATAATATTATTAAGTAACATATGTAACAGTTAACATCATCTGTATTACACTAACTGCATGTAGCATGGGATTAAGGCAGGCCATCTTAACCCTAATGTATTATTAAATCTATCCTCAAGTTAGTAAACTGAATTCCTCTGCAAAATTACATTTCGATTCCATCCCTCCTATACAAATCCTCGAACTTGACCAGTGTTTTCACCTTACAACGATAACGTCATATATACTTGGGCAGAGAGTGCTTTAATGCATGCACTGTCCCAAGAAAAGAAGAAAAAGAAAAGAAATAGTTAATAATGTATGACTTACTTGTTTATACAGATACTTAAGAAAGGAAAGCTGAGGTGGTGATGAAAACATAAACGTTTTCTTGTTTACAAAATGAGGTTTGATTAATTTAGATAATACGAACCAGGTAAATAAAACGAACATTAGCAATTGTTTTCGTTTTAACCTCAGTAATCGTGCTCTCAATACAAACGAAAATCTTTCTGGACTTGGAAACCTCTCATTCCTCTATACATTGTGGCAATGTAACGATAAATGTGTGCACCTAGTGATACCAGGTGATACTGATTTAAAGATAGTGAATGGAATAATAAATGGGATGGCTGAATAAGTAATATAGTTACTGTGATACTAGTGACGCAACTTTGTTCTTTTAATCTCAGAAATGGGAGAAATATATAAAAAAAATGCTTCTCGGACAGAATATGTGTCGGTTACAATTAGTAAACATAAGCTCATGTGTGCATATGAAAACGAAATGAAGTTAAATGCATGGACTCTAGAAAGGGTGCTTCGATAATACATGTGATATTATAGCTCGTATAAACGTAAGAGAAAGGACTCGCAAAATTAATTAAAATTCTTTAATGAGATAAAGACTCATTCTAACCCTCATCTCAAGCTTTTTCTTTCTTTACTCATAATATTCGGAAATATAACCATATTCACGGACTTATATTTCCCAAAAGTTAAATAAATATGTATATTTTTTTGTTTTTATCTGTCTGTTAATATATATATATATATATATATATATATATATATATATATATATATATATATATATATATATATATATACCATGGGATTGCTATTGTTCAATTTCGTATGTGGATTGATACATTTATATGTATGTTTATTACATGTTTGTAAAATTCTGTGTTTAATTTCTCCATAGGTGTAATAAATGTTCGCCAATTGTAGTTAGATGGTTTCTTTGAACTATTTTCACCCATGTCGATACGCTGTTCTGTGCGTGTGCGTGAATGACTGACAAATTTAGTTTTTAAGTGGTGACATTTAACATTGATTTACTAGAATAGTGTTTCTAATAAGTGTGTAATAGCATTTTATATCTATTAGTGTATCATGGAAATCATGAAAGATAACTAATTCTAAAGTAGTCTAAATCGTCTCTGGGAGAAAAGCCAAAATAACAGGATGAGCCTGAATAACGACAGTCTTTTCAGAAATCTCGAAAACTTCTATTTGTGGAATATATATACACATTGCTTTAATTTTTTTTCTTGGCTGATTCAAATATGTGTTCGATCTCCATGATGAAAATTCAGATACTGGACGTAGGCTTTGGAAATAACAGGCAAACAATTAAATTAAAACTTCTCGTCACCTGGGCTGGGCTAGGGCAACTCCCACTTGTGCAGTTGCCTGGATCCAGGTCGGAGTAGTACGAGGGAACGTGTGTCTCATCGGGATCACTTCAGAATTAATCCTCAAGTAATAACCTTCGAATATGAATCAACTTTTTAATAACTATTCAAAATAATCCTTTATCTCTAGTTCCTTCTTCCTTTCTCATTTTCCTCTTCCTCTTTTCCTACTATCTCCGATCTTCTTCTCTTCTTTCTCATTTTCTCTTTTCCTCTTTCTAATAAAACTGAAGAGGGGTCGCGACTGAGAGTTGTCGCTATAAACACGGTTATTAAATTGCTTTGATGTTTCCCTTGGGAGCCCGATATTAATTAGTTAATACTAAAACATACATATGAAGCAAGAATTCCAAAATTCATTTATTTATATTTCACATTTACTAAATTATCATAATTACAAGATTTCCGTTTAAAAATAGTCAGGATATATCCCATTCACGTGCTACTATCTTTTTCTTTTCACATTATAATCTGGAACCTGAACATTATTAGTGTAGGTTCGAATGTTAGTGATATAATGCACCGGGAACATTGGAGTTTAGTGGAGGAATTTGTTTTACATCTTACTAATTATCTTTAATAATGGAACTGACATCCCTTATTGTTAAAGTGATTAAAATTATTTTTGATCAAACACATTTAATTCAAAGAACATCTTACACAGAGTAGGGGTGGTACCGAGATCGAGACTAGTCTCGGTCTCGTCTCGAATTATCTAAACGAGACCGAGACCGAGACTGACTTTTTTATACCGAGATCAAGTCTTATTTTTATGTACCGAGACGATACCAAGACAAATATCTATAAATTGAGACGAGACCGAGACCAGATTTAGGTGTCTCGAATGTTTCGGTCTCATCTCGAATATTGATGTTGATAGCTACTAAAATTGCCTTTACTCAAAATTTGTTTTGCTGCTGTTTTCGATAATATGGGAAAGGTTGATTGATGTACAGTGGCATATTGACGGTGTGGGTATCGAGCTCAAGCCCTTCTCGAAATAAATATGTGATCATTTTTTCGCTTGCACTTACAATACAAATGTTTCTTACTTGTTCTTCAAGTTTCTTCCACTGCTGAGGTATTGATGTATATAGCCTTCTCTCTGTCTCTCTCTCTCTCTCTATCTATCTATCTATCTATCTATCTATATATATATATATATATATATATATATATATATATATATATATATATATATATATATATATATATATGTGTGTGTGTGTGTGTGTGTGTGTGTGTGTGTATGTGTATGTGTATACAGCCGCGGATTCAGGATATGATGAAGGGAGAGGGGGAGAAGTAAAACCGTGCTTAATTAAAAGTTCTAATTACACTCTAATTACATTTCACTTGTTTTAGTTAGACCGCCGACCACCTCAAAGTCAATTCGTAACATATAGCTATATGCATTATGTATACAATTAGTAATACACATTGTGTTGCTTTTTGGTTGATTTTGTTTTAGTTTACGGTCCCACGTTATGTTAGGGCGGTTAAAGGAGACGTGGAACTATTGATTATGGTGGAATCCGAATCACTTCGGTCTTTCAAATTTACCCCCACCGGGAATCGAACTCGGAACCACACAAACCGAAGTCATGAGTGCTGGCTGCTAGACCAAAATGGGATCCTCACATTGCGTTGCTTTAAGTTATTAAATCAGTGTTGCAAGATCCGAAGATCAAAAAGTAACGTGTCAGTGCTCCAAAAGTAGCAAATTTGAATTATTTGTAGCCCAAATATGTAGAAATGAATTATCTGACAACTAATGACTGGTACTAATGAAATAATTTTAACATGAACTGCAAAATGTGCTGGACATATTGCAAGAAGAAATTATGATCGATGCACGAAAATAGTTCTAGACTGGATACCACGAGACAAAAGCAGCCTAGAAAACGTCCGCATACAAGAAGATGTGACGAAATCAAGTCGACAACGAAAGTATACAAAGTAGTTAAAAATTAATAGGGATGCTTTTAGACTTACATTATTACACCATTACAAAAAAAACAGTTTTTTTAAAAAGGTATTAACTCAATTTCGACCAAAAAGAGGCTTAATATTGTCTACCTCTAAAGTTCAGTCAAAATTTAAGGAAAGACGTACATAGAAAACAATTTTTGACTATTCAATCCTTCATGTTTCAACAAAACTACAAAAATTAATACGAAAAAAGCTGGAAAGTTAAGAATCACTTGTTTTGGCGGGAGAGAGAAAATAGATTCAGATAGCTAGAAACCTGTAAACTTAAATAATATGTATGTCCATTTTCGCAAGTAATTTTCAATCAATATAAAATTTCAACGTAATGAACACGCGATTAGTTTTCTTGAATAAAGATCGCATGCACCGCTGAAAGCTCAAGTTAAATCTATGTTACGGCACTGGATATATGCTTATGTAAGGCATTACGACCTTATGAACTTGTGTAAGAAACAGAATGTACTTAAAATGAGTATGTGAAACATCGGACTTTGAATGTAACTTGTTTGGTGACCCAAACCGAGATCACACATAGCAAAGATGAGTGCCGCAGCTCCCACCACAAGGTTCAGGAAGTTCGTGTTACAAAGTGTCAATTAAACACGGAGATGTGAAACGGTAATGAAACATTTGATCAATTTGAAACAAAATATATTGTAGTAATAATTTACCCTATTTGCTAAGATGGTGAACGTTATATTCTGTTTTTAAAATGACAGTCAAAGCAGAATATTCGATAGTACATGAAAGATTGTAAAACTTCAATTTCTGTATCACTAAATGCATTCGTGCTGCTATGTGTTGCGTTATTCGTTAGGAGGTATTGAAAAATTCTGATTCAAAGAAAGGAAATAAACTACTGTATCGTACTGGAGTTAATTCAATATGTTTAATCGTATAGACAGTACTGAGGCTATATAAGACAAAGTCTATTCCTGAAAGTGAAATATGGGTTACTATTAGAGTTTTATCCCAGGTATGATATACCCGCACCTGAAACATACGAATGGAAAGCATTAGCGCTAGCAAATTATGAAGGGGTACACCATACCATAATTCTAAGTAAAGAATGATGGCAAAAAAATAAGAAGCGGAAACGACAGACTGTACAATAATAGTGTTTTCACAATTTCAATTTCACACTATTAATTTCGAGACTTTCGACACGAGACCAAGACTGGGCTCTCGAGACCGAGACCGAGACTGAGATGGAGACAAGCATCTGTTGACCGAGACCGAGACCGAGACCAAGACGGCGATTTTTGACTCGAGACGAGATCGAGACCGGTATTTATCAACCGAGACGAGACGCTACTGTACATTGTCTCGTCTCGTCTCGATACCATCCCTAACCACAGAGGCATTTAGTCTAGTAACTTTCGTCCAACAAACATCTAATCCAGCGTAACATTTGCCCATAAAACATTCTGTCCACAGTACAAATTGTCCATAAGACATTTTGTCCAAAGTACAATTCCTGCGTAAGACATTTTGTCCATCGTATAATTCGTCCATAAGACATTTTGTAAAAAGCACAGCTAGTTCACAAACATTTGGTACAACGATTTGCCCATTGGACATTCGGTCCAAACTCATTTGGTCCAACTTACATTTCGTCTAAATACATTTATAGTATTGGTATTTGAAAACAAGAAAACTGATGTACTGACGAACCGATGTGTTACTTGAGAATTTAAGTATCTAAGTAACAAAGAGCTACAAATACACTAGCGATATGTCTTTTCAGTGACATATTGAATAAGTGACATGTTCTTTGATATTTAAACGGTAATCTCTGAATGCTATCTAATATGTTTAGTAAATGAAACTAGAGTTTCATTTGACGATGTCGGAGATAAGAATTGATCACTTGTGAATGTTTTATGTTTTTGCTAGTTGGAGCATCTTTTTTTAATAGCTCTTTACACTCCCAAACCCAATCTCTTACGGAAAAGTAGCAAGTAACGGATATTAGTGACGAAAATACTTATGCAAAGATACCCAATATTTTTATAATCATATTTTGCACTGTGCACAATAAATGCACCATTATGAAAGCATCAGCCAAAGTAGTGACATTCACCAATAGATGCAAATAATATTATTTTAATTGGTAGTTGTAAATCGGAAGTAGTAATCAAACATAGTTATTTCTTATCACTTCAGGTAAAAATAACTTGTTTTCTTCGTGCTCACATTGTATTTACTTTCACCTTCAGGTGAAAATAACGCAATGTGTTCTTTTTCAAGGCAGATTAAAATAGCACAATGCGTTACTTTTGTTTCTTCAATAGAACAGAAAGGTAATAAACTATCATTTTCAGCTGCTAGTGATAGCATAAAGTTATGTTATTTGCACATAATGGTGAAAACAAGTAACTATCTTGAACCACTATTTCAAATTTACGACTATACTGTAATTCCACAATACAATAATAATACAAATTCTGGAAATGACTTTGGAGAAAACGTACTTTGAACTGAACGCCTTTGTACAAGTTGTACAAGCCTTTTGGGACAAATGTTTCTGGTCGAAATGTCGTTTAAGCGGAATGTCTGTTTGACGCAATATATTTCAAACGAAATATCCTTACGACCAAATGTTCCAACATGAAATTTCTCTGGGCTATTTGTCTCTGGAATCAAATGTCACTTGGACTAAGTATCTATGGACGAAGTGGTGTACCCCCTGTCGTTGAAGTTGTCGTTTATATTTTTGTGATTTTTAGTAATAAAAATGTGAGAATTATATATATACAGGGGTGGACAAAAAATCTAAAAACACTTCATACAGGACTTGTAAGTTTGGCCCTCCTCTGTACAACACGTGTTGCGGTTGCCGATCGTCTTTTGTTTGCAATGTGTCATGTAGACCTTCCTCTTTCGTCAGCAGTAACCAGTTCACTTTTGAGTTTCGTGGTGTGAAAGTGATGCGGTACAATGGGCGACCTGACAGACTTCCAAAGGGGCATGATTGTTGGTGCCCGTTTCGTTGGAGCTTTAGTGGCAACAGTGGCGAACATTGTGGGGTATTGAAAGGCAATGTGTTCAATGTCACGAGGGCATACATAATTAATGTGCAAACGACGTCTGCAAAGCACAACAGTGGTCGAAAAACAATTCTGTCAGATAGGGACCGGAGGGTATTAAAACGGATTGTAGCAGCTAAAAAGAAGTCCACTGCAATGAAAATTACGTCTGAACTCAATTCCGACCTACAGAACCCGGTTTCATCGAAAACAGTGCGACGGAAACTTCATAAAATGAACATTCATGGCAGGGCCGCTATCGCCAAACCCAGGGTCACAACAGTAAATGCGAAGAGGTGTATCCAGTGGTGCAAGGACCACAAGGCGTGGATTCAGGAGCAGTGGAAACACGTAATGTGATCCGATGAATCGACCTTCACCTTGTTTCCAACAACCGGTCGTGTTTACGTATGGAGAACACCGTCGCAGGCCTGTGATACAGACCGTCTGCTCCCAACTGTAAAGCATGTGGATGGACTTGTTACAGTACGGGCAATGATATCGTGATTTTCTGCAGGTCCGATCATATCCCTACATGGAATGATGAATGGTAAGGCTTATGAGGCCATTTTGGGGGACCAGGTTCTACCCATGGCCCAAATATTGTTCCCTGTTAATGATGGCATCTACCAAGATGATTTGGCACCCTGTCTCGCTGCAAAAACGGTGAAATCATAGTTTGAGGAGCATGACCAGGTGCTATCACACCTCCCCTGGGTTCCACAATCACCAGATCTGAACATCATTGAGACATTGTGGATTGAGTTAGAAAAGCGTGCTCGTTCTCATTACCCTCCACCAGTATCCCTTAAGGAACTGGAATATGTTTTGGAGGAACAATGGTACAAAATTCCACATACCACGATTCAGAAGCTGTATACGTCCATTTACGTCTGATCCAAGCTGTTTTGAACGCAAAAGGAAGACCCACACCATACTATGTATGATATATATAAATGCCTTTCTCAAGAAAGCTGCTGTCATATTTTTCAACTTATTTATAAATGAACTTTTCACCTGTAATTTTGCGTTTGAGAATTTCTTTGCTAGTTCATTTTTCTCCAAAATTAATCTAGACACATTGATTATAATGAATTTAGTTTTGACATTATTTTCAGGAAACAATTACGATTTTATTCATATTTGTTAAGGGAATATTTAATGAAAATCCAATCATTAGTATGCGTAAACTACCACTTTTAGTTTTCTGTTCAAATAGAAGTGAAAAATGATTTGTGATTCTGAAAAAAATTCTTATAGAAAAATGAAATAGCTATATGCTTTACATGACTAACACGTCCCCAAAAACTGGATTTTAGTCATCCCTTTTCTAGTTGCTACGTTTGCCATTCGCTATGTATAGAATCTTGAAGAATATGACATTTATTGTATGCAAGCTAAATTTTCAACTTACGGCTTTAATGGAAAGCTCCATTGAGATGATCTAAATACACCCCTAAAGTAAACATAGTTTCTGCAAGACGAAAATAAAAGTTACAATTTTCTAATAAAAGGCTTTCCTGTTGTAGTAACTTTCTTTGTATTTCATTATCGACCTTTCAATATCACATAATTTATTTTCCACAGAAAATGATTGGAAGGGTAGTTAATTATTGCGGAATTATTGTGGAATGATTTTGTTCAAAGCACCACAAACAATTTTCTTCGTATTTTATAAATTAAATTTTCATTATTCCTTATTTAAGTAATATATTTTTATATGCTATTGAAGAACCAATTCTGGAAATCCACATAATCATTATATATCCAAACTATGCTATACGGAACTATGCAGAAGTCTTGGAAGTCTTACAGAACGAATTTGTCCGTCCGTCCGTCTATCAACAAGTATAAGAGAAAGAAACGGTAAAAGATATCGAGTTGAGGTTTCTTTGCAATCGTTTCAGTGTCCAATATCTTGTTCACAAACTCTCTATTAAAAGCGGAAGTGGTTGAACTTACCCTTTTCCAGTTTAAATACATATCACCATAGAAAGAATATGGTCATAGATTCTGTTTTTATTCAAACAATTTGGGGTCTTAGGAAGACATACTATCACAACCCACAACAATCTACCAAAACCGGAAGCGGCTCAAATTTACTACTACTTCTGGTTTCAATGTTGATTTTCATAAAACATAAACTGTAGGAGATATTGAAATGCTATTTTCTGCAATCGATTCAGCTTTCTAGAAATAAAATCCACCTTTCAAAACGAAAGTTGTTCAAAGTAACGATTTCTGGTTTCAGTATTTATTGTCATAGATCAAGAAGAGTAAGGGGTAGCAAGTAATGGATTCCTCGTCCGAGGAAGAGGTTCTGACTTTAATTTTATTTATCTTTTGCAACCAGTAGTATAGAAGTGGTGCTTGAAGTTTGAATTCACATAATTTAGGAGTCTATCGTAGTTTCACACTGTAAACAAAACACATGTTTTGTTAACATTTCAAAAAATATAAATATTCTAGTAGTACCACTAGAGAATGACGTGGTTCATAATTAAATTTAAAGAATATAAACTAGAGAGTTAGTATTATTATTTATTATTTTTTCTATTTCGTACAAATGTAAGAATATATATATAAATACCAATATCCAATAAATATAATATGCATATTGGACTCATATCATTGAAATATTTATTATCCTAGTTATATGCAAGATGGTTTCAACTGTTTCTGATTTAATTGTCCAAGAAGATTTCCTTTCTTTGTGAGTGAAATAACATACCTGTTTTCTCCGAATGAAACGATATATGTCAATTTAGGGATGGTATAGAGACGAGACGAGACGAGACGAGACTTTGTAAATTTCGGTCTCGTTTCGGTTCATAAATAGCGGTCTCGGTCTCGATCTCGTCCCGAGTCAAAAATCGCCGTCTCGGTCAGCAGATGCTTACCTCGATCTCGGTCTCGGTCTCGCCTCGAAACTCTCGAAATAAATAATGTGAAATTAAAATTGTGAAAGTATTATCGCACAGTCTCGTTTCCGCCTCTTATGGTTTGCCTTCATTTTTGACTTAGAATTATGGTATTGTATAACTCTTCATAGCTAATTTGCTAGCGCTAATGCTTTCCATGAGGGCGTTCCAGGTTCAATCATCAGTTGCTATATCATACCTGGGATAAAACCCTAACAATAACCCATATTTTACTTTCAGCAATAGATTGTCTCATATACCCTCATATCAGTACTGAATATATAACTAAAGTCAATTAATTTAACTCCAGTACTATACAGTGCCTTATTTCATTCCTGTGAATCAGAATTGTTCAATACCTCCTAACGGATAACGCAACACATAGCAGCACGAATGTATTTAATCGTAGAAAATTGAAATTTTAAAATTTTACATTTATTATCCAATACATTCTGCTTTGACTGTCATTTCAAAAACAGAACATAACGTTCATTATCTTAACAATATGGTAAATTATTACTACAATATATTTTGTTTCAAATGCTTTATTACCGTTTCACATCTCCGTGTTTAATTGACACTTTATAACATGAACTTCCTGGATCTTGTAATGTGAGCTACGGCACTTACCTTTCCTATGTGTGGTCTCGGGTTGGATCACCAAACAAGTATGTTTCGCATAATTCACGCCCCACTTTAAATGCTCTCTGTTTCTTATACAAGCTTATAAGATTGTAATGCATTATATAAGCATATATCCAGTTCCGTAACTCTCCAGATGCAACTAGGGCAGTGCCCTCACATATAAAGACATCGAAAAAATTAGTGAGGCTTACAAAATTTCTCATCTGAGAACTGAATGAAGGACAATACCTGAGAAATTGAAGAATTGTGTGCTATTATTTGAATAAACTGTCATGGATAATGCAGAGCTATCTGTTTGTACGTCAGGAAAAATGTTGTCCCTCGGTGGCAACGAAATCAGCTTTGGGGGCCCACAGAGTTATTGTTACTGAACTAAGTAGGGCCAAACACTGACTAAGTAGGGCCTTTCAGAAGTATCTTGTTTTACTCTTCACACTACTCTTCGCAGTAGTTTGTGAAGTATAAAAAGGTATAAAAAGGTGTTTCAAAACAACACCGAAAACGTTTGTGAGGTGACTTCTGACACCAAGATAAGGCGAAAAGTATAGACCATCTTGGGTGTAAAAATACTTCCTTTAAGCAAAAATGCAAAAATGCAAAAATAAGCTGCCGAAAACATGAAAAAATGAACTTTAAAGGTCCATAGCTCCAAAACTCTGGGACCTACCGTAGTCGGGTGAAGACCAATTCCTTTTCTTCCTTTTGTCAAATTGGTGATAATAGATCGTAGAAGTGAGAAAAACTGGTGAAGTCGTGCAATGACTACGTCATATTGAAATATGGCGGCTGCTCTCCCCAAAATTACGTTACTTTCTCTTTGCTACTTATAGTAATTGGCACATAACTATGAAACCGTTAAAGATACCAAAAACGCAGTAATAAAATTTATAGAGTAGAATGTGCTGTTCCCAGTAATATTAAAATGGTTTCGATGTCTTAGAAACTAAGCGAGCTAGAACATGTATGTGGCGAGAGTGTCACTATAATTAAAATTAGCGATAAATATAGTAAAAACTGTAATGATTTTATTTTTCACTGCATTCTTCTGTACAATGTTTCAAATCAAATCAACAAGTTAAGAATTTCACACATAACTATATATATATATATATATATATATATATATATATATAATGTACAATATCGAATCAACCAAATCTATTGAATGCCAATGAGATTAACAAAAGAGAGAGATACCATGAATAAATGAATGATCAGTTGGTGTATATATGGTACTGTATAATTATAATATTATCAGTCAGTAATAAACATTTATTATTTAATATGTTCTCATCCTTACTGGAAATCATCGTCATTTTGATCTTCAGCTTCGAACTCATGTGGGCTGTTCGAGTACCTGAACCCCGAATTCTCCACATGCAGGTGAACAGTCCAGATTATGGCATCAGCAAGAACAACGGCCTGATTGAGTCTGTCTTACAGTTACAACGGACCATTTTCAGTACATCCTTAGGTGTAGGAGGTAAATCCGTTATGTTGGTAGTAGTTGTCGATCATCAATGGACCATTCCGATTATGCTGGTAGCAGCCAATCAGTTCCCCGCCCCGAGTTTGATAGTAAGCTGTCATACTGTGGAACTTGGCTACCGCTGACGTTGGTGCAAGGGACTGCTGCTTAATTGAAAAATAATTTCTTACAACCTTTTAGCTGAAACGTTTAAATAGTAGCACATCAGGAGCGACTGATTCTGAACCGTTGTATATTGCAACTGTTGTTTACTCACCTGCTGGTACAACATCTTTGATAGTTGCTGATGAATCAGTAAAAAGTCTGCACATTTACATGAAGCTTTCTCTTTCATTAACATTTTGAGACCTTTCCCTTTGCACACGCCGAAAAACTGAGACGTAGAGTCCAAACCCGAAAAGGCATGCATAAACACGGGATTTTGAACGACGTTGATTCCCAAGCTGCTTTGGATTGCTTGAACATGCCACTGATGTGAACTGTGCATTCCCTTCCTTTTTCCGGGATGAAAAAAAGTACTTTTATATGCAGCATGTGTGTGGTGACGAAGAATCGGTATCATCAGCAACAACAATAATATCCTTTTCGCAAGTAACTTCCACCGCAGTTCATGCAATTAATAAATTCGCATCTCCTTTTACGTGTACATACTGACATCCAATTCCCTGTAGGTGAGAACTGAGCATGTGGATGAACCGTTGTTTGTTCCTTTGTTTGATTAGAAATTTTCTTTTTCATGATAAGGTTGCTGTTGTGAGATATTAGGACATCAGGGCTGCCATTCTTTACATATCTTCTGGTATAGGTCACATCTTTTACAGATGGACCTTCAAAGTATCTATCAAAAACAATTATTGCATTGCCATAATGATGTTAAATGTGCACTGCATAATTCCTGCAGATGTCCGAAAACGTAATGCTTTGAGTCCATAGTACATGATGTAACAGAGCACCTCCATCCAGAATGTAAACGCTGCTGACAGGTGCTTCTTTAGTTGCAGTTCATAAAGCACCCTCAAGAACTGATTTTTCCTCTCCTGTCGCAGAAGGAGGGTCGAATTAAAGAATGCTACTGGATAGCTGCAGAGCTTGTGCTTTAAGAGCTCTGCTGTTTGTATTTTTTACTAGTTACAAACAAGAGACAGGGATTGATTTTCATAACTTCTTCATTAAGCTTTATAAGCAATTTCATCGCCATTGTCACGGCCTGTTCACTTCATTTAAAGGTGTAAGATTGCACGTTTTTACCAACCATAGAACGAAGTATGCTTTCTGCTACTTCTTCGGCTCGATCAACATTTACATTCTCAGATGCACGCATGCCTGATGTTATGCTGCGCAACAAGGAATCCGCTTGAAATGGGTTTCTGTCAGGTAGATATTCCAACACCTTGTTTGTGTCTTCTTCATCCGTTCGGCTTCGGGCCTGAGAAGTTTCACTATGTTGCTCGCTTGTGTTGTACAGTCCGCGGCATAAAATTTGTTACAAAAATTCTAAATCTAAATTAATAACAAACTCGTGCCCACTTTTTTTATGCATTCCCGCAATACATGTATTAATCGATTAGTTGCTTCTAGTATTTATTCCAACTCCTCCCCGTCCTACACCTCTCCTTGTCCAAAGCAGTGTGTGTGACGTAGTACACTCTTTCCATTCAGCTGAAAAAGAAACAGGAATCAAGTTTACAACGTTATAGCTTTAAAACAGTCTTTTCCATTCGTTTGTTCTGAAATATTTTTAAGAGCCTAGCTTCATAAATATCTTTAGTTTCATTCTTTTATTTCTTTAAAGAGTGCAAGCTCCCTAGTACGATGCTCCCTAAGAAATCTATGGAAATTGCCAAGAGCTCTGAAATGTCTACGGACAGAAACGAGTTTTATTCAATGATTCATTGAATTTCTTTTCAGTAAGTGCAAGCAAATGTTTCAGGGGCGTCATTTGGGCAGGATAGGAGGGTGTAATTCTCCCTCTCTTGAGTTTCATAAATACGTATAGTAATCACTAATAAAAAGTGAAAATCTTATGTCGCCGGAGAATCTCTTCCCCCCCCCCCGAATAAAGTCTAAAAGACACTGGTTTTAACAACAAACCTATAGAGCTACGATAGCACATTGCTAAAGAGCTTACATTTGGTTTCAAGAGTCGAAGGTATGATCTCAAGCCATATGACTTCCTGGGTGACATTGGGAGAGAGAGAGAGAGAGAGAGAGAGAGAGAGAGGGATTCAAGTATGGAGACAGAGAGGGGTGATTTGTATGCACAGATTTAGAATTGGGGAAAAAATGATCGGACAGCATTCGTATTATGACGAAAATTCTGATTTTGTGAAAGATAAGAGGGGAAGTTTTCGAACTGCGAGGATCACATTAGGCAGTTGTCGAATTAATGTGGATAACTCGTTTGAGAGCATCAGATGATTACGAAAGGAGAGAAAGATCTTCAGAACTGAGGAATTAAGATTTTAAAAAATCTGATTCCGGCGACGGGTTTCGAACCACGAACCTTGTGGTTATTGAACCATGACTTTATCCATTCTGCTACAGAGAATTCTATTACTCGTTCACATACGTTTCCTTTAGCTGCGTTGAAAGCTACCTTAAGGGGATATTCCAAAAGTTGACTCGGTAGATGCGCCGTTCAGATAGGACGTAAACCTCTTGTAACTTAGTTACAATGTGCAAAATGAACTTCCTCTTCTTCAGGACACTTTTTAAAGCTTTAAAATTTGTTACTATTGTTTTAATTAAGTTACATTTGATAGAACCATCTGATAAAGTAGTGTCAAGCCCTGTGCGTCATTGTCTGTTAGGTGAATGGTTAATGTAAGTTACTTTTACGTGGATGGTCCGAGCTTCCAATCAAGACCATTCTTATTGATTATTTTATTTGAGCTACGCTCATACTGTATATTCCACAAGTTCAATTTTGAAGTAATGTAGTCACAGCTAGTTTAATTCGAAATAATTTTACAATATTATATTTGTTACTAAATTTACATGGCACTCCTCACTTGTTTGTAGCCCTGCATAAATGCAAAATTGTTTTAAAAGTATATTTTGCTTTCAAGTTTTATTGTTTTTTTAATTGTCCTTCAACTTTATTTTATAATTATTTTCTATTTCTTAATTATAACATATTTTCTATTTATATTGTATTCTATGTTACACTTTATTATTTATATTTTGTCTTACCTTTGAAGAGGAGCTTTTGACAATTCAGAGCAGCAGGGACATACACAGGATGCAGGCCTTTGCAATCAAGAGCTTTTGCCCCCACGAAATCACTACTTTTTTTTCTTTTTGTAAATTATATCTAATTTTAGAGATGATGATAGCAGGGGCGGATTCAGGGGAGTGCGTTCGGGCGATCACATCCCCCAGAATAGGGAACTTTTTATACTTTTTATTTTAAAAATAAAACATATCCTAAGTATTTTTCATCTTTGTATTATAAACTTAAATTAAAACCTAAAGTAGATAGGCCTTACTTTCTTAAGAAAGTTAATTCTGCAGAAGAGCTACTTCTCCTTTTCTAAATTTGTTTTTTTCTTTTCTTTTCTTTTCTTTTCTTTCCTTCTTTCTTTTTTTTCAATCCGCTCTTACCTTGATTTGACTTCGAACGACCGCCCCTCCCAAACAATCATCCTGGATCCGCCCCTGGATGATAGACATTTTTGTAAAATATGCCCTCAATCGCTGAAATAAATTCCTGTCAAGCTTTCGATCGCTGAAATAAATTTCTGTCTACGGCCCTGCAAAACAGTGATGATTTTAGGGAGTGATCAGTTAGTAATGCCTCCCTGGAGCAACGACACTTCCCCAGAAGTCATATCTCCGATAATTCAGAATGTGATTTGTGCATTATCACTTTTCACTCTGTGTCTTAAAACGCACCAAAAAGGAACTGTTCTGAAGTATTTACTGGTTCTCCCTATGACCCCATTTCAATATGGCCAACCTTGGAGATATACATATCGATATCACCTTTTATGTCAGTGATCCCGAAAACTATCCATTCGACACAAATATAGGATATTTTCGATTCTTTATTCCTGTCACCCTCCCATTGTCAACTCGAAGCCAACCAAGGCTTATTATGGACTTACGCAGCATCCACAGTGTCACTTTTCATCTTTGCACATGAATTCGACGCTAATTTCGTTCGTATTTGACTACTTTTACATGTCACCTTCACCTCTTGGTAGGGATTTTTTCAGTATCTCGCCCCCACAACTATGGAGAAATTTCAACCAACTAAGTATAATTATAAATTATCATCTGAAACAAAACAGTACGGGTGATCTTTTTCGCAGAGGAATTCGTTAAGTACTGTTTCAATATCAATGTATTGGTTTTTTTTTGCTCTGCATGCTGAAGATTGCCAAAGTGCTAAACTTCATTCTGTACTATTGTGCTATGAATATAGTGGTTTAATTCACTGAATATTCGCTTAGATGATGATCTCGTCACAGGAAAAGTGAGGTACAGTTCTAAAAGAAAAACGAAACGAAATATTTATGTTTTACGTCCCACGTTAGGCCGACTGCGCTAATGGAGACAGTGATGGTGAGAAACGAATGAAATCGTTTAATGAAGAAAGTGGGAGGAAACTGGAGAAACCCGAGAAAACTCATGCACACGGTGTTTGTCCATAATAAAGTTCATTCAGCGCGATCTGGGATCTAACCAACAACTCCATGCACCATAGGTAAAGTTATAAAAGAATAGGCGTCTAAACAAATACGGAACACTACTATCAATGAGAGTTATATAAGATTAAATTTTTAGTTATTTCATTCTAAGTTGAAATTGCAATCAATCTTGATCTTCGTTAGTGTTCAGAACCCGGACCAACCAGTATTCCCTACTAGGGTAAAGATTAATTGATCGCTAACAGAAAACCAAAATCCTCTGTATAACCCCACGTCCCATTATTCCATATACACAATTAAGAGTCCAGCGTAACCTACCAGTTAATAAGTTTTCTTCTTCTTATTATTATTTTTAACACCTCAAAAATATAGGTCAGAATTGAACCACTGATTGGAAAAAGGGAATAAGTACATAAAAATATTTTTTCCACTTTTAAGCTTTTCTCACCAATTGCAGTGCTACAATACAAGATTCTACTTCTTGTTTTAGAGTTTGTCAGTTCTTTTGTTACAATTAATCAGTTATACATGTGTTGAAACAAATAAAAATACGCCTCGGGAAGGTTTTTTAGGGTTTCTGAAAACTTAGGTCTGATGTACTTATTCACTTTTGCTGGAAATAGTTGCTGCAAATAGTTGCTGCAAGGACGTGATAAATCTTTTCGGTAGACTTCACAGTCTATAGCTCCTTCACAACTTCCTTTTCATCTAAGGCTAAGTAGTTACATTTTAGACATTGAGGAAAAAGTGTAAAATTAATTAAAACCCTTCACAGTGGAGTTACGAATCTTCATTGGACCTCATTTTGCTGTTGGCCTCGCTCAACGCACTCCCGTCACTGTTCAGGGTGCACGATGGAGTTTCTCCCTTTTAGGAATACTTTCTAAGACAGTACTAGTTTTTTTTTTACAGTTTTCAATTGAGTTGTATTTGCTATACTATATCTCCTATACTCAAACACAAATCATCTCTCTAGAAGCTCTAATGGAAAACGAAACGAAATGTCGTAAACATGTTACGTTCTTGAAGAGGAAAACAGCAAAACATTGATTGCACAAACGTTTAATGGTATCATTTGCTTGCAAATTTAAAACTTATAGAAGTTGATGTCTTGTTAGGTGAGGGGTTAGTGAACAGGAGTTTTGTACTGGTGGTCCAGGGTTCGAATCTCGTCCGTTCTTCTTACGTTTTGTTTCTTTAAGCTACACTGAGTTTGTTCATTCCAATTCTTTAAGCTTAAATTAAATCTAATACCAGTTAGTGAATTAAAAGTAGCTAACATTATTTTCAAATACGAGACGTTATTACATGCTTGTCACTAGCTCACAATACTCAACTTTGATATAAACTCTTGCAGCCTTCATTTAACTCATTTCTTGACGTGTTTTGTTACAAAACTCATGAATCGTGGCGAACAAAATTGCTTTACCAGATAATGGTGACTGCTTTGAAACCAAATGACAAGTTGAGAATTAAAGTATCATATCTGTAGTTTGGTGTGGAGAAGAAACCAAATAGCCAACGAAAGGTTTAAGAACAACCACGTTATTAATACTAGGAATGCAATGTATATACCCGATTGCAATGAAATGAGCTGAGCGAGCTTAAACTACGTAATCAGGAAGCGTTTTTTGGTGATTATTCCTCGATGGTACATCGGATTTTTGATTTCGACCTATGTTGTCACTCAGCACGACATACTCTATCAGCGTGCTAAGTTTGCTTGAGATCGGCCAAACGGTCTAGGAGGAGTTCGCGGACAACCAAACGGCTAACCCGAGTACAAGAGCTTCGCTTCGCTCAGCTCAATAAACTATGCCAAAGATTATTGACTTGTATGATTTAAAAAATCGAAAGAAATTTTGAAAGAACGAAAAATACTAACTTAGAATTTTGTAACTGGGGGCAAGGAAATATAATTTAAACATACTAAAACATACCATTTAGCGCATATAAAGCGTGGATCTGTGCTCAAGGAGCTAGCTAATAATCTGGAGGTTCTCAAGTCGGAACCATGTGTGAATATTTTGTTTAAATTTAGAATTTGTGGTGATCATTAGTCGGCGATGACACACGTTTAATTGTCTTAAGGTATTTGAATATTTTGATCTTTCAATATTTGAATGATCAAATCTTCAATAATAATAATAATAATAATAATAATAATAATAATAATAATAATAATAATAATAATAATAATAATAATAGTTATTATTATTATTATTATTATTATTATTATTATTATTATTATTATTATTATTATTAGCAAAGTAATTCAATAACACGTTAATATCTTTAATTATTTCTCGATAACTACACGAACTTAAGACGTCCTCGAATCTAAGTCGCACCCCGATTTCGCTGGGCTAAATTAAAGAAAAATAGTAATATGTTATGGTTTTACTATTACTAAAGCACTCTTTGATATTGGTCATTTTCGATGATTTTATGTATCCCTCTCCCCTCTCCATGTTGGGGGCACGGTATGACAAAAATTATCCCAGGCCCGAATGTCATGTACGTTGAAAATTTGATCGAAATCTGTTGGATGGTTCAAGAGTTGTTCTATTTATTTTTATATATTAATCTCCTCTTCTCTTATCCTCTCCTATGTTCTACCGTCAAAGTGAAAATATTAAAACAAAAGTTTCTAGGCCCGAACGTCGTCTATGTTGAAAATTAGATCGAGATCGGTCAGGTGGTTCAAGAGTTGTTAAATTTTATTCATTTTTATAGATATCTCCCCTCCCCTGCTTCTACCCTACGTTCTACCATCAAAGGGATATGATAAAAACCACCACAGGTCCGAACCTCATCTATGTTGATAATTTGATTAAGATCAGTTCGGTGGTTTGAGCGTGATAAAGTCACCAAGACAGCACTTTTATTTTTATTTTTTTACATAGTCCTCCCTTCCCCTCACCTACATTGTGCCGTCAAGGCAAAAGATGAAAACATTCCAGGTCCGAACTTTATCTATATTGAATGTTTGATTGATTGGGGATCAGTCGGATTGTTCAAGAGTTATTAAGTTTTTTCATTTTCATATATTTACCCTCCCCTCTTCTTCCGCAAGTTCTAATATCAAAATGAAATAACAAAAAGCTTCCCAGGTTCGAATTTCATCTATGTTCAAAATGTGATTGAGAACGATCGCGTAGTTCAAGAGTTATCCACCACCGAACATTGTCACTTTTATTTTTATATTTATAGCTGTTATGTATCTTCCCCCTCCTCTCCATCCTCTAAGTTATTCCGTCAAAGTGAAATGGTAAAATCCATCTCTCGCGTTAATCGAGAAGGGGACATAGAGCCTAATTGCTGACGTCCCCATTAATCCCCCTACTCATACCCTTTAGTGTGTTTAAGTTAGTTTTTTTTTTTTTTTGTCTTCAGTTGCAAATTTCTAAGTTATTTTTCTTTATTTCAAAATTCTGGCATTTCTTGTATGATAATATAAGTTAATAATCTTTGACTTGTTTTATATAATTAATCTGAGTTGTTCTTAAACCTTTGGTTTCCAATTTTGTTTTGTCTCTACACCAACCTACAGATATGACAAATTTAATTCTCATACTTTACATTTGATTTCAAAGCGGTCGCCATGAACTGCTTAAAAGCACTTTTTCCGTCACGAAACACCCAGCAGAGGGCGTACGATATCGTCTACAGCAATGAGAGGAAACTCTGCCTTGTTACGTGACGTCACATGAAGCACGTTCCGTTCAAACACCTAAGCAAAGCTATCATTTTGCTTCTGGTGTGAAAATGACTTCTGTTAAAAGCAGCGTGATTGCTTTAATTGGGCATGCGGGTGTAAGTAATTGTTATTATAACTAAATTCCGTGTTGACGAATACAGAACCCTTACTGTACTCTACGTGGGTTCAATTCGTTAATTGGGCGGTATTACGGTTCATAGAACAACACCAACTTGACTCACTCTTAATCCGTAAACAAATAAGTCCAACTAGAATAGTTTCCGTTTCACACCTATCTTTATTATCATTACCTCATATGACCACATATACCGTAATAATCTACCACTAAATGCCATCATTTACACACATTAATCTCTAGCCCTCTTACTACGTCCAGTACACAATTAATATAATTAACAACTCTTCAATTGGGCTTTAAACTTCAATACTATGGCATCCACATCAACAACTATTCGATATTCAATTCAGTACATTACATTACTAACAAACACTAACTTCTTCTTTCTTTCTGAAGCATGTTCAAAATTCTTTCGCGCTTTCCGCCACATATCTTTCTGATTCCCTACAGCGGGCATGAACTATAGCGAGGCAGGCGCGAGATATGGCGTTAACCGTGCTACAGCACGGAGGTGGTGAAGGAGATATGAGGAAACAGGAGATGTAAGACGTAAAAGAGGAAGTGGGCGACAAAGAGACCAGAGTGTAATTGCCCAATGCCGTGAGCACCTTTTCATGTCTGCCCGACAGTTACGAGAGGAAACCAATTTCCCAGGCGATGTTACGACTGTCCGTCGTAGACTCAAATCCTTTGGTTTGAGATCATACAGGGCAGCTGTTAAGGAGCGACTAACAGAAGACCACATGGTTGACCGTCTGGCGTTTGCACAGTTAAAAATTGCACGTGTGTGGGACGAGGTCGTTTTCACAGACGAAAAAATATTTTCCAGTGCAAACTTCGGGCCGAAGCGTGTTTACCGCCCCCCTGGAGAAAAGTATGCCTCTGAATACGTTTCCCGTTCTGGTCGAATGGAATATGTAACTGTCCACTGTTGGGCATGGATATGCAAGGCTCCAAATTTCGGAGGAATCTACAGGATTCCTGGTCACCTAAACGCCCACAAGTATGTGGAACATCTGGATGAAACGCTTCCGGAAATAAAAGCTCATGTAGGTAACTGCATATTATATTTGCAACAGGACAATAGCTCGATACATAGTTCAAATGTGGTTCAGACATGGTTGCAGAGGCAACCTGATGTCGAAATAGTTGACTGGGTTCCTCATGGAGCAGATCTGAACCCTATTGAAAATATGTGGGCCTCTGTTGCAAGAACATTGTGGGAAACCTGGTCGAACAATCCTCCACGAACATCTAATGATCTTTGGGAGCGTGTTGAAGATGCGTGGTCGATCTGTTGCACCCAACGCTATATCTCTCGCCTGGTGGATTCAATGCCATGGCGTATGGCAGCTGTAATCGAGTCCCAAGGGGACTATACACACTATTAATAAATGCTCGCCCACAACACCATCAGCCCTCTTGAGGGCTACCTAATTCGACCCACTTATTAACAAAATTTTATGAAATACATTACGCGTCACCAGTGAATGTAAGTGTCTCAGTATGTTCTGCATTAATAAAGAGGCTAAAGTGCGAGACTTGGTGGCCGAGTGGTATTATGCTTGCTATGTAAACCAAAACCGCCTGTAACAGTGGTTCGAATCTAGTGAAGAAGACCCCTACTTTTTATCACCAGGGATATTTGCAATACGCCTTCTGCTATGTCCACCTTCGTACGGTCTATTATATGACACATAATGTGGACCGGCAAAAGTTGTTACTTAGTAAATAATTGATAAATATATGAACAAATACCTAGGTATATTAGAGTAACAATGGAATATAGTACTTTCGTCCGACTGACGTCGCTCTGCAAATGTTCATTGTATTACACTGGAAGATGAATTAAATAAAGACTGGAAAATTTGATATAAAAATTGATACGTAATAAGTTAAAGACAAAATATGTAATTATAATCTCATATTTGAAACTAATTTCGACTACAATTAATTCTCTACCTGCTTTCATAAATAATCCAAATCAAATTTCGAGGTTTGGAATGCACAAACGAAGTGTAGCTAAGAGAAAAAAGTAACAAGAAGAACAGAGATTCGAACCCACGACCACCAGCGTAAGAATTCCTTTTACTAACCCTTCATCTATCAAACCATGACGTGAACATGACTTTTGTAAGTTATAAATTTGTATCCAGGAAACACCATTAAGCGTATGTGCAACTACTGCTTTGCTCTTTTTCTCTTCAAAAGCGTAACATGTTTAGGACGATTCGTTTCGTTTTCCATTAGAGTTTCGAAAGAGATTATTTGTGTTTGAGTGTAGGATCTTTAGTTTCCTTTAACCGACACTTCTAGCAAATACAACTTAATTCACACAGCAGTTAAAAAAAATTCGTACTGCCTTAGAAAGTATTCCTAAAAGCAGAAGCTGCATCATGTATCCTGAACAGTGACGTAACTAACAGCAGTGCGTTGAGGGAGCCCAGAGAAAACCGGGACCCATTGAAAATTCGTAATTCCACTATTTTTCCTCGATGTCTAAAATGAGACTACTTTAGCCTTACATAAAAAAGAAGCTGTGGAGGGGACTGCGAAGTCTACTGAAAAGATTTATAACGTCATTGCAGCAACAACTTTAAGTTTTCGAACAGTAATGAAGAACAAGATTGATTGAAATTTTAACTTAGAATGAAATAACTAAAAATCTAATCTTATATAACTCTCATTGATAGTAGTGTTCCGTATTTGTTTAGACGCCTATTCTTTTATAACTTTACCTATGGTACATAGGGTCCTTGGTTCGATCCCAGCTCACGCCGAATGAACTTTATTATGGACAAACACCGTGTGCAAGAGTGTCCTCGGGTTTCTCCCGTTTCCTCCCACTTTCTTCATTAAACAATTTCATTTATTTCTCACCATTACTCTCTCCATTAGCATAGTCGGCATAATCGTGGAACGTAAAAATTAGATATTTCATTTCATTTTTCTTTCATAACTGTATATCACTTTTTCTGTGACGAGAGCAACATCTAAGCGAGTATTCAGTAAATTAAACCACTAAAACCTATATTCATTGCACAATAGTGCAGATGAAGTTTAGCCCTTTGGCAATCTTCAGCATGCAGAGCAAAACAAAAAACCAATACATTGATATTGAAACAGTACTTAACGAATTCCTCTGCGAAAAAGATCACCCGTACTGTTTTGTTTCAGATGATAATTTATAATTATACTTAGTTGGTTGAAATTTCTCCATAGTTGTGGGGGCGAGATACCGAAAAAATCCCTATCAAGAGGTGAAGGTGACCTGTAAAAGTAGTCAAATACGAACGAAATTAGTGTCGAATTCATATGCAAAGATGAAAAGTGACACTGTGGATGCTGCGTAAGTCCAAAATAAGCCTTGGTTGGCTTCGAGTTGACAATGGGAGGGTGACAGGAATAAAGAATCGAAAATATCCTATATTTGTGTCAAATGGATAGTTTTCGGGATCACTGACATAAAAGGTGATATTTCAGATGTGTATATGTCCAAGGTTGGCCATATTGAAATGGGGTCATAGGGAGAACCAGTAAATACTTCAGAACAGTTCCTTTTTGGTGCGTTTTAAGACACAGAGTGAAAAGTGATAATGCACAAATCACATTCTGAATTATCGGAGATATGACTTCTGGGGAAGTGTCGTTGCTCCAGGGAGGCATTACTAACTGATCACTCCCTAAAATCATCACTGTTTTGCAGGGCCGTAGACAGAAATTTATTTCAGCGATCGAAAGCTTGACAGGAATTTATTTCAGCGATTGAGGGCATATTTTACTAAAATGTCTATCATCTAGGGGCGGATCCAGGATGATTGTTTAGGAGGGGCGGTCGTTCGAAGTCAAATCAAGGTAAGAGCGGATTGCAAAAAAAAAAAAAAAAAAAAAGACAAGAAAGAAAGAATGAAAGAAAGAAAAGAAAAGAAAAGAAAAAAACAAATTTAGAAAAGGAGAAGTAGCTCTTCTGCAGAATTAACTTTCTTAAGAAAGTAAGGCCTATCTACTTTAGGTTTTAATTTAAGTTTATAATACAAAGATGAAAAATACTTAGGATATATTTTATTTTTAAAATAAAAAGTATAAAAAGTTCCCTATTCTGGGGGATGTGATCGCCCGAACGCACTCCCCTGAATCCGCCCCTGCTATCATCATCTCTAAAATTAGATATAATTTACAAAAAGAAAAAAAAGTAGTGATTTCGTGGGGGCAAAAGCTCTTGATTGCAAAGGCCTGCATCCTGTGTATGTCCCTGCTGCTCTGAATTGTCAAAAGCTCCTCTTCAAAGGTAAGACAAAATATAAATAATAAAGTGTAACATAGAATACAATATAAATAGAAAATATGTTATAATTAAGAAATAGAAAATAATTATAAAATAAATTTGCAGGACAAATTAAAGAAAATCAATAATACTTGAAAGCAAAATATACTTTTAAAACAATTTTCATTTATGCAGGGCTACAAACAAGTGAGGAGTGCCATGTAAATTTAGTAACAAATATAATATTGTAAAATTATTTCGAATTAAACTAGCTGTGACTACATTACTTCAAAATTGAACTTGTGGAATATACAGTATGAGCGTAGCTCAAATAAAATAATCAATAAGAATGGTCTTGATTGGAAGCTCGGACCATCCACGTAAAAGTAACTTACATTAACCATTCACCTAACAGACAATGACGCACAGGGCTTGACACTACTTTATCAGATGGTTCTATCAAATGTAACTTAATTAAAACAATAGTAACAAATTTTAAAGCTTTAAAAAGTGTCCTGAAGAAGAGGAAGTTCATTTTGCACATTGTTACTAAGTTACAAGAGGTTTACGTCCTAACTGAACGGCGCATCTTCCGAGTCAACTTTTGGAATATCCCCTTAAGGTAGCTTTCAACGCAGCTAAGGGAAACGTATGTGAACGAGTAATAGAATCCTCCGTAGCAGAATGGATAAAGTCATAGTTCGAAGACCATAAGGTTCGTGGTTCGAAACCCGTCGCCGGAATCAGATTTTTTAAAATCTTAATTCCTCAGTTCTGAAGATCTTTCTCTCCTTTCGTAATCATCTGATGCTCTCAAAAGAGTTATCCACATTAATTCGACAACTGCCTAATGTGATCCTCGCAGTTCGAAAGCTTTCCTTCTTATCTTTCACAAAATCAGAATTTTCGTCATAATACGAATGCTGTCCGAGCATTTTTTCCCCAATTCTAAATCTGTGTATACAAATCATCCCTCTCTGTCTCCATACTTGAATCCCTCTCTCTCTCTCTCAATGTCACCCAGGAAGTCATATGGCTTGAGATCAAACCTTCGACTCTTGAAACCAAATGTAAGCTCTTTAGCAATGTGCTATCGTAGCTCTATAGGTTTGTTGTTAAAACCAGTGTCTTTTAGACTTTATTCGGGGGGGGGGGGGGGGGGAAGAGATTCTCCGGCGACATAAGATTTTCACTTTTTATTAGTGTATTACTATACATTTGATCAAAAAATACGTATTTATGAAGCTCAAGAGAGGGGGAATTACACCCTCCTGTCCTGCCCAAATGACGCCCCTGAGACATTTGCTTGCACTTACTGAAAAGAAATTCAATGAATCATTGAATAATACTCGTTTCTGTCCGTAGATATTTTAGAGCTCTTGGTAATTTCCATAGATTTCTTAGGGAGCATCTTACTAGCTTGCACTCTTTAAAGAAAGAAAAGAATGAAACTAAAGATATTTATGAAGCTCTGGGAAGATTGTGAGGCTTTCCTTTAATTTAGGCTCTTAAAAATATTTCAGAACAAACGAATGGAAAAGACTGTTTTAAAGCTATAACGTTGTAAACTTGATTCCTGTTTCTTTTTCAGCTGAATGGAAAGAGTGTACTACGTCACACACACTGCTTTGGACAAGGAGAGGTGTAGGACGGGGAGGAGTTGGAATAAATACTAGAAGCAACTAATCGATTGATACATATATTGCGGGAATGCATAAGAAAACTGGGCAAGAGTTTGTTATTAATTTAGATTTAGAATTTTTGTAACAAATTTTATGCCGCGGACTGTACCTCATTCCTGTGAACTCTTGCATGGCACAAATAAAGGTCTTCACTCATATATCTGCTTTCGATTTGCAACTGTGGATATATTTAGCATTTTTAGCGGGTTCTGTAAATAGTGACATACCAAAAGCAGATAGGTGAATTGTGGTAAAGTATCACATGCAAAATCGTATTGTCTAGTTTACTACCTTTCTGTTTTTCAAATTTTTTATTTGTTTCAAAGATGTTACAGAAAAACTCTAAAATTAGCGGTAGTTAAATTTCGCTGTAGTGAAAACCCTTAACTTCAATACATACTGTCATTGACTGCACCAATAAATTTACTTCAAAGTCCGTCATTCCCCTTCCCCTTGTCAGACTTCCGCTGGATTTTATGGTTTTCATCAGGACTTGTTCGATGAAATGATCTGCTTGTAGTCCTTCCCAGTATTTTTTTTAGAACGTCGGACAACGTAAAATCCTTTCTGAAACATAGATCATTTTTCTCTACCATAAAATCGAAACAGAGTTTCTGTTACAATTTGTTCTGGGTAAGGCACCTTTTTTATTACTTTGACTGGCCTAATATATATATATATATATATATATATATATATATATATATATATATATATATATATATATATAGAGAGAGAGAGAGAGAGAGAGAGAGAGAGACTTTTGCTCTGATTAACGATAGAATTTCAAAAATGTCATACTGAGACGCAAGCAGAAATTTATTTCGGGAGTGGGGGTCCAAAGCTTTTCGTGGTAGTCAAAATCCAATATGAGGAGAAATTCCATTAAAAGTTTAAAATCGCCCCTAAAATTAGGTAAAATTTACAGAAAAGTCGGGATTTCAAGGGAAGGGGAGTTTGGACCCCAGGAACCACTTTCTGCGCGTCCCTGATGTCATGTGTCCTTTCATGTAGCTACGTTGCAATTTTAATTTTAAACACCGATAACGGAAAAACGATATTTTATTTTAGCCTCATGTTTTTAATCAATCCCGGGGCCTGAACTAGCAACAGTACGGCACTGTATATATATATATATATATATATATATATATATATATATATATATATATATATATATATATATATATATATTTTGCGCCTAACAATGTGAATAGGTTCTCTTTATCATATACATTCTTAATAGACTATGTTCTGTCTAGTGGTGTAATAATGTAAGTGTAAAAACATCCTACAACTTTGTAACCACTTACATGTTAGTATAGTATAAAAAATAGTAGGGTGGGTGCGCTATATATGGAATACGTTCCTAACTTGAAATACCAGATTATTTCATCTACTATGTGCTACCGCCGAGAAGACTTTACGTATACTTGTACACAGTGACACCCTCAGTCTGCGCATGAGTGGTTTGCTGCCGAACGATAGTAAAACATTTTCTTTTGCTGCAAAATATTTTTCTGAAGAATTTGAGTTTTTCGGACGTACCCTTCCAAGCTGCTGAATGTACGCAAAAAGGCGTGTATTATCTTTGAGTTTGTAATGGTTAGATTACATATATAGTGTACCATAAGGGCGTAAAGATTCAGTACACTGAGAATCACGTAAACGTGTGTAAGAAGAGAACTATCCAAAATAGCGATTTTCCTAATATGAAATACTAGCAGGATCCTAATATGGAATATTCCTAAATAGGTTCATACGTATGTGAACTAGAAGTGAAGAAGAATAGCTGAATTGTAAGTTATATTATAGTCCTCGTCACTCGAATTGGCGTATGGCGTCAACCAATAAACTTGCAGTGCGCTGTTGGCAAACCTTCAGTGAGGTTTCTAATCGTTCGTAAATGACCATAAATATGAACAAAATCAACTACGAAAGATTAAATTTCTTACTGAAGGTTTGGAATCGGCGCACTGCGAGCTTATTAGTTGACTCCATACTCCAAATCGAATGACGCGGACTGATAGGCCTGACATATTATTCTAGACCGAGCGTCAGCGAACGTCTCCTAGTAGAGACGTTTGGCATTTGTCTGTCTGTGTGTCTTGCGATAACTCCTGAACGCGTGAACCGGTTTAAATGAAATTTTCACAGATTATTTATTAGTTCAAATGTCCCAAATGCCGTGTCGTCTACAGTGCAAAGTGAAGAGAACAGCACAACAGTACCGATTGAAATAGTGAGTCCGCTACCACAACATTGCAGCATTGTGAGTTCACAACTACAGCCACAGCATTGCAACACACTTGGTCGAAAGCCAGGTGAAGCTAAAGTAGTTACGAGCACTCTACATAAAAACGATTTAGAAGCTGCCTCTACCTCATCACAACGGGCTTTTACCACATATCTGCAAATAGTTAAAAAATGTTTAACTTTCCAAGCCTCTCCCAAAAAAATCCAATCGAAACAGCCAAAGATAAGGACATCAAGTGGTTACAAGTTAGAAAGTTAATCTGAAGAGTCAATGAGTGATTTGAACGAAGATCCTGACAATTTAAGTTATCCTACTGATGACGATGAGAAAGAGGAGGAATGTGGACATTGTTGTAAATTGTGGTCGCTTAGTGCAGGGGAGGGAGATTGGTTAAAGTGGACATTTGTAAATGATGATCCCACGAAACGTGCCCCATGAAAGATGGAGAAAAATATGTTTGTGGTCGGTGTTTTGCAAAGTAAAACTGGAATTAAAAATTTGGATGCCTTAAAAGACACTAATCCAATATGTTCGAACTTTTTCTTTATATAGGGCATTTTTGTATACTTTATTTGTAGCACGTAGTTTGCTTCCCCGAATATTTCGTTTTACAAGCATTTTACAAACATAGGCCTAGTAATGATTAAGTCCAGTCAAGTTCGATAATTATCTTTGTACTACGTAGAATTCTGGCATTTCTGCTGTTTTATGTTTTAATTATCTTAAGAATTTTATGTAATTTTTGTTTACTTGTCTTACAGACCTATAGGACGCAATGCCTACAACGCGACATTTGGAAAATTCGACCATGGGCACGATCACTTCTCAGACCGCCCATTCTGAGTGAGGTTTTCCCTTATTCTCCTCAGTCCCATTAGGCGTATGAAGAGATGGTACTTTTCTGAAGGCCGGACCGAGTCCTTTTCAATTCCTAGACTTATATTAAGGGCCTATGTGATTTCGGAGTTCGAGGCTTGAACACTTTATATGCTTCTTTCCTTGAACTAATATCTAAGTAAATTTATTCCTTAAATAAACAAATAAATTGCTCGAATGCATCGCCCATGCTCGAGTTGTCCAAATGTCGTATTGTAGGCAGACGCACACATTTGTTCTAGTATTCCACTTTAAGAACAGGTAGTGTTCCATATTAGGAGCGGGGTGTGCCTAATATGGGAAATTGAGTTTCTTTCAATTTTATAATACTGTAAAAAATCAATAATGTGGAACACACTTTCATACTTGTATTTTGTTTTGCAAAGGTACCGCAAGTATTATGATGTATAATATTTTTATTCTGGAATGAGCATTTCTGAGAAATGAAGAAGAAACAAAAAGTATTCCATATTCGGTGCCTTTACCCTACTATAGGTCTTACTTTAGGAACCAGCTTTTCGCTTCTCCTGTGAAATTACGAAATTATGACCTCAGAAAATAGTTTACATCTTAGGTCCAGATTTAATCAACTCATCATCACCATCATAATCAACCATTACCAATCCACTGCTGGATGAAGGTCTTTCCAAGTCTTCTCCATAACTATCTATTTAGGGCAATTTTTCTCCAGATTACTTCCCAGTAGTTTTTGATTAAATCTCACCTTCTTGTATGCGAACGTTTCCTAGGCTGTTTTGTCTCGTGGTATCCAGTCTAGAATTGTTTCCGTGCATCGATCATAATTTCTTCATGCAATATGTCCAGCACATTTTGCAGCCCATATTAAAAATTATTTCATTAGTACCAGTCATTAGTTGCCAAATAATTCATTTCTATGTATTTGCACTCCAAATAGTTCAAATCCGCTACTTTTGGAGCACAGACACGCTACTGTTTGATCTTCGGATCTTTCAACACTGACTTCATGATTTAAATCAACACAATGTGAAGAACCCGATTTGGTCTAATGGATAGCACGTTTGACTTCGATTCAAGTGCTCCCGAGTTCGATTTCCGGTGGGAACACATTTGAACAAAAAGGGTGGTTCGGACTCAACTATAATCAATAGCTTCACATCTCTTTTAGCCATCCTAACATAAACTAAAGGAAAACAAACCAAAAATGACAACATTGTGTATTATTAACTGTAAGTCAATGAATAATTGCATATAGCTGTGTGATATGGATCTAGTTTGAGGTGGCCGGTGGTCAAACTAAAACTAAAAGAAGCCAAATGTAATTAGGACGTAATTAGAATTTTTAGTTAAGCACGGTTTTAACCTAAAGTGTACACCAGGTCTAAGGATTAGGGGGAACAATTAGTGTTACTGAAAAGTTATCAGTTACATTTAATTTCAGTTACAGTTTGTATTTACACGTATAACTAGAAAGAAAACTGACATAGACTATGAATAAAGTCGTCTTTTGAAAACATTCTTGCACTATAAAACAAATTACGAGTAATTTTAATATATTCTGCAGTTTAGCTACGTTATTTACGTTATATTTAGAATAATATTTAGCAGTTTATTTAAGTTGACAATACTGCTTAAAATATTGTAACTGCGACTTGTTGTAATTAAAACGACCAAAAGCTGTTGTTGTAATGTTATAGAAGCAAAGGAAAGCAACAATCATTATTTTTTTATTTATTTATTTATTTTGACTTATTTTACATGTCATTATAAAAATTTAACACAAATACGTCATTTTAAGTTGTATAACAATCACTTCCCATGTGCTTGGTGTCTCTGAAATTGTTTGAAATAACAATTGTTGGAAATGGCATTATGATCATTTTAGTATTTTTGAAGGATCTACATGATGGGATGTGACATGTCTGGACGTTTTCGAAGTAAGATCTGTAGAAAAGTTAAATTTTCCATTTTTTTAACATTGTTCCCTGATTCATCCAAAATACTATTATATCATTATCATAATATTTGACGTTAAGATACAGTTGATGCACATTGCACCGTCCATACCATATTAGTTATTAGAGATCTCCAAAATATTGATGTTAGTGATAATGTATTAGCCTTTGTTACACTGAATGTATACATAATCATTCTTTCCAACGTGACAGTTTCATAGTTGCTAACACATCAAATATGAAATTTTAACTGCGTGACTTTTGACCCTTTACGACCTTATTGACCTTTCCCTATGCCTATACACACTCTTTGGAAGAATCGTTTGCACGTGTGTTCTATGGCAGCTCAAATCATTCTTTCAAACATCACAGTTTCATACCTGCTTACACATTAAACATGAAATTTTCACTGCGTGACCTTTGAGACATTGTTGAACTTTTTCCTATGCTCACACACACCCATTGTTTGAAGGATTATTCTGCATGTTTTCTATGGCAGCCCAAATCATATAGGGACTATAGCCCCCTTGACGCTGAGGTATACACAGGATAAAATAGGTTTCGGTCTCGTCTTGGTATATAGAAGTCCGTGTTGTCTCGGTCTCGAGTCCGTATATAAAAGCCCGTCTCGGTCTCGGTACCATCCCTATATATCATATACTGCAAAAATCGCCTAAGCTATTTTTGAACAAAAATATCATAAAATGGATCTCTTGTTATGAAATCATCGTCCTGACTTTTTTCAGTTGTGAATGAAGATAAGTCATCATTATCATGTGCACATGATACTTCATCTAAGACAAGTACTTATGTGCACTGCATACCCTTAATGACTACAGCAAATATCTAGCAGTACAAGTGCTATTTAATAAAAATATAGTATGTGAAATAATTTAGTGTGTGCGGAAGCAAGTCTAACATATTTTGACATGCATTTTGAAGAATCGAACTCTCTTCTAAAATCTGCGGGTGGGCAATTTCATTCCCTCTTGCCCAACGATGCTGGTGCTCATGACTCCAGAAGTCTTGAAAAGAAGTTACTTATTTTGTCGTGTTGTTAATGAACATTTATTTTTTTAAGTATGAAAAATTGTTCTAATTGGTTCGAAAAAGATTTGTCTCTGTCACTATACTATTCTTTCTGAATTATTACAGACAAGTGAGTCAATTCGTATTATAGGATGCTAAATATAATGTTCATTTAGGAATATGTGTTTTGAATCTTTTTTGAGAAATGCGCCTCAATACTCATTCCACAATGAAACTATCACTTTTAAGGAGACGAAAAATGCACACGAGTTTGTTGAGTTAGTTCGGAACTCTCATAAAGTGAATGATTTGCACTGTTTCAAGAGAAAGGCTAATGGTTCCTTCTTATTTGTGTAAGGAACAGTTAGAGGATTCCTTTTCCTTGATACATTGACCGAGTGGTTATTTTCTCAATTGGATGAAGAGTGTAACACCTACATTATGCAAATGAACCTTATCATATTTCAAGATGAGATTATTCTTGAGCATAAAACTACCACATTATTGGATTGGGCGCTGAAGTGATATTGATGACAAACTTCTGTCATGGCAACCATGTTCTCCATATTTTTCCACTTGGACTCTTTTCTCCATGCAGCTATGTTAAGAATGCAATTTACTATTCTTCATTACCACATAGAACTGACAAACTAGCTGATTGCATATCCAATGACTTCGCCCTGTTACACGTGACATTCTAGGCTGTGCATGGCAGAAAATAGACCACCGATTTGATATCTGCAGGATTCTCAGAAGAGTACATTGAACAGTTGCAACACAGTAGAAACAAAAACCGTGAGAATTCTGACATTCTGCATGTGTTTGTATGTATATATTTTCATTATATAAAATGTAATGCTTTTCGTAACTCCCGGAATCATTTTGAAATACGAAATGTAATTTTTATCTTTTAAAATGAAGGGTAACAAATCACGGGAAGAAATATGTAATAGGGCTACAACCATTATATCTACGTAGATAACAACTATTTTCTCGATACGAAATACTATAAAACGAATTTGTAGCCTTACATGAGTACTATCTGCATTTAATGAACAATAACTTATAGTAATTACATAGAGTGTAAAATTATATTTCTAGATGCTCAGTTATATATGCGGCCCAATGATAGTCTGCGTTATTTTGTTTAAAGAATACTCTCTATTATATATCATTATCAGGTGTTAAACCCGTTTGTCTTTATATGTCACTTTCAAGATTAGAATAATGTACGTGCAGCTTACATTATCGATTCACGATATCTTCGCACCTGTTTGCAAGTGCTTTCGTCTGTTATCTAAGATAAAATATCGACTTAATGTAAACTGAGATAAAGTGTGTTAGCATTATACAACAGTAATTCGTTTCTGATATCGTTTTCGTTTATCAATAAAGCTTCTTCTTTCAAGTATAGAATAGATGAAAATGTGCTCATAAATCTGAATAGTATGTTATCTTCCTGCAGGTTTTGAAATGGATAAAGAGCTTTCCTAATCATACTCAGTAAACCTGTTAATTTGTTCACTTACTCAACTTGGCCCTATCTCAATTAAACCTTCATTTATCCATAAGATATGAATTACGTGTTACGAAGGAAGTTTATCTATCTGTGTATTTTGAAGTTTGGTCGCATTGAAGCAAAGAGTCTCCCCTAGTAAGATAGTGAAATCGGCCCTTGATTCTAATTGGGTTGCTATTGACCCAAAAGGTTACCTTTGACCTAAAACTACCTCAAAAAATTTTTGATCCCATAACCCTTCCCCTTACCGAATTATCGTATTCATGCTCTAAATTGAATATTTTTTTGTTTGGTGCGGGTAGTCGAAAAAATTTAAAAATTTCACAGATTCTAGTTATCTTAGATGTAAGTGTGCATTTTTTTCAAAACCATCGATGCATATTTTCTTTATTTTTTCTGCCTGTTGGAAATTTCAAAAAAAAAAAAAAATAGCAAAAATTTTGGGGGGGACATGTCGCTGATTCTTTTGTTAAAAAGTTTGTTACACCCTTAAGTACAACATATATTTTTTACGGGGCCTGAAAGTGATGGCAACATTGCCAGAAAGAAACAAAACTGAAAACAAACGTGTTTTTCGCACAGTTTTTCCACGATTTTAGGGCCTTCAAACAATCCTTTGACAAAGTCCATAATTTTTGTTTCTCTTGCGCCCCTTCCACTTCTGTCGTTCTTCGGCTGCTTCGATTGTGTCCATTTCGGGACAGAAATATCAAATATATCTCCACAGTTCTTCCACTTCAAACGACTCTTGTACAACGAAGTTAAACACACCTCGCGTCGGCTCCTCGTATCTATCAGTGCTTTTTTCACTAGCCGCACATAGTGGCGCTCTCTACCGTGAGCTGTGTGTAACTTCGTTGTGCAAGAGTTGGTTGAAGTGGAAGCACTGTTACGGAGATATATTTTATTTTTCTGTTCTGAAATGGACACAATCGAAGCAGCCGAAAAGTGACAGAAGTGGAAGGGACGCAAGAGAAACAAAAATTGTGAACTTTGGCAAAGGATTATTTGAAGGGACCCTCATTTTGAGGGCCTTAAAATGGTGAGAAAACTGTGAGAAAAATACGTTTGTTTTCAGTTTTAATTGTTTTTGACAACGTTGCTGTCACTTTCAAGCCCGAAAAAAATATATGTTGTACCTAAGGGTATATCAATTTTTTAAGCAAACAATCAGCGACGTGTCCCTCCAAAAATTGTTTTTCTACATTTTTGGAGAAATTTTGAACACGCAAAAAATAAAGAAAATATGCATCGATGGTTTTTAAAAAAATACACATTTACATCTAGATAGTATTTACAATCTGTGAAACTTCCAAAATTTTTGACCACTCCCACTAAAATTTTAAAAAAAATATTCAATTTTGAGCATGTATGATAGGATAATTCGGTAAGGAGACGGGGTAAGGGGTCAAAATCTTTTTGAGGTAGTTCTAGGTCAAGGGTAACCTTTTGGGTCAATCACGACCCAATTTGGATCAACGGCCGATTTCACTATCTTACTAGGAATGACCCTTTATTGCTATATTAAAAATGTTAAATTTACCTCTTGCTTCTTGGACACCTAACTATACTTTCAACGGCATATGCGATTTACATTTCTTAGAAACCTTTTTGAAACGTTTACTGTTATTCGTTTAGGAATGTTAACAAACACTAGGGAGAATTAGGAAAAAGTCATCCGTTCAAAATAACTTCTCCAAAAAGTAGAGGAGGCGAGTGTACCGTTTATTTCTTTATATGTGTATTGTTAAAAAGTCTATAAACAAGCCAGCTTTCATTAGACCTTACATTTATATTTCAACGTCATTATTATCGGTGAAAACTACAGTGCAAGACCTTTGGATGTCCGATACGAGTTTTCACCATGTTTCGAAATCTTATTTTATTTTTTTTTTCTGGGAACTTGCAGGAAATTTGTAACGGATATACTGTAGATGAGATTCATTTTGCAGAGTTTAAAAAAGAAACAAAATATATAATAGCACATGTTCTAGTTTTATTGTGCTTTTCGCTGCTTAACACCGTTAGCAATGCAAATATAGTTGTTTGTAATCCCGTAAGTACGATGCTTTATTGATGTTTCGTAACTTAGAAGGATGAGGTAGCATGGATGTTTTGAATATTTCCTTGAATGCATGTATTACCATCTATCTTCATATATCCAATTCAGAAAGAAAGAAGAATATGTCTTACATTTTTGTAGACGATGTTAAAAATTAAATTATAGTGTGTGAGTGGTAAACTAATGTATTTAACATATTAGTATGTGCTATGTTTTCATATTGCAGAATGAATTTTACAGTCCGTTGTTATGATGTTAAAATGAGATAGAGGTAATAATTAGTTATTTCATTAGAAGTGCCAAAACTATAACTTGTAAAAGTTTTCTTTCAAAATGCACTTACCTTCTGTGAATTGGTCACTTTAATGAAACAGTTGGTGGCTAACAAAAACAGGTTTCATTGTATTTGCGTTATACTCTTATACACTTGCTGGTGTGATTAAGTGTAAATTTAAATTCATTCAACAATGCGATTCTTTAGTATTATATAACCACAAGGAAGCAAGCTTATAGTTTGTTAATCGGCAGTTACTAGATCTTGATAAATTGTTGCTTTTTTCGTTGATATTTGGTAATTTAGAATGATGTGATCTGATATATTTCGGATTCCGAAGTTGTGGTTGTCATATATTTATTTTACGTGAATTTTAATTTCTAATTGTATTCAAAACATTTTATTTTTACAACTTATAAGTTTTCTTCTAGATTATGTATTTTACTATTAGCCACTAACTTTGACAATCGTTATTAAATATTTTGATTTATAGCATGCTATTTTGTTTATAGTTGCCGCTATCAAGTTGAAATGTCTCTTTCAAATTTCGCTACTAGCTTTTCAGCAAATAGTTACGGATTCGACCATCTAAGGAGTCTTAATTCAGATCTCATATTCAATTCTGAATCCCGTCAATATAGTATAATCATTCAAAAAAAATTTCAACATAAAGAGCAAGATGTCACTAGTGATATAAATTATAAGGGTTATCAATTATTTTACTCTAATGCTTCTTCTAATAGTTTCTGCTGTATTATCTTGTAGCAAACATGATTTTTAAGTATAATCTGATGTCACTGTCACTGAAGTGCTGTATCTTCCCTTATATTCGAATATATATTTGTAAGTAATACTAACCCGAACCAGACAGTATAATAGATATTCATTAACCTAAAGTGAAGAAATATTGAAATAATTTAGTTATAAATGTCTAATCCGGTTTAACGTTCGGCGGAGCTACTGAGATATTTCTTTAAATCACTGCTCCTCTTCGCTGTTGTGAGTTTACCGGAAGTTTTTTTTAGGTCATCATTACCCTCAACGCTGTTCCTCACAATATATTTAATACAATAGCCACTTTCCTCGCGCTCAAAGACTGAGGACTAACGATTTACCTTCTTTCGAAATCAGAAAGATCGGCTATTTTACATTGTGAACGCCTGTTGAGTTCACTACACACTTAACACGTCAACGTCTGCACACTGACGTTCAACTGGCCCTCTCGTAGAGCGGAATTGGTCCTAACACAAAACTACTAATACTCTAGCGTTGCTGTTGCCAACGTAAAGATCTGATATGTTTACATGTTTACATTTCCAAGTGTTCTATTTTTCTGATAACTATCTGCTGCAGCAATATATACGTATGTATTGCTGTAACGTTTGTACAAATGATCAACAGTGTATCTGCATTGTTCTGTCACCATATGTCTAACAACAGCATTCCGAAACTGAGATACCGAATCAATCGACGATTTGTTATTGTAACCAGAGTTATTTCGGGAAAAAAAGTGTGCATAAAAGGGTTTCTAGCTAAATTGTATATAAAGGAACTCTATTTTCTGTTTCGTATAGAAAAGAGAAAAAACAATAGCACCATATAGGAACCCTTGTATACTACTGGTTATAAGAAAGCTACACTACCTTTCAAATACTATATCCGAAAAAATACCTAATATCCTCATGAATTTGCTTTATTTAGACCTAGTTCTTTTTTCCGCGTTTTTGCCATACTCAGGGGTAAAAATTAAATAATAATTTTGCAGTGTGCATATGATAATTTCGTTTAAACAAACAACATAGTTACATTACTGAATATTGCGGTAATTTTGAGTCTCAAATTTGATACATTATTTATATTTTCAATCTAGAACGATTAAAACGGACAGAGTGAGTAGGGGAAATATCATAACTACAAAGTGACTACAATGACTAACCATTTGATTCAAGCAATTTGCTAATTGTTTCAATGCCAATTCAATTATCCCCAAAAAACAGTTTTGTTCGGTTATCTTTCTTGTAGCCAAAACTCAGGAGTAATTACACACACACACACACACACTAGAGGTAGTTGGTGACTACTTCAAATTATATGCCTCTACAAAAATTGTTGCGTGAGTACCTTAGGATTCTGGAACATGGACTTCTGGATAGGAAACATAGTTTCTTAGTGAAGTCTTGACCCGACGGGAGGTCCCATAGTATTGTAGCTTTGGACCATGAAGTTCATTTTTTCATGATTCGGCAGCCTATAACTCCGAAAGGAAGCATTTGTGCACCCAGGTATGAATATATATATATATATATATATATATATATATATATATATATATATATATATATATATATATATATATATATATATATATATATATATATTCATTGAGGTCAACAGAGTAAAAGCAAGAATATTTGAAAATATTCTGCTGCTTTCTTGTTGAACATGTGAGCCATCCGACCCGTCTTTTGCATAGGAGACTAAGAGAAACCACAGTATATTTCAGTAAACAAAGTAAAATCTCATTTATTGCAATGTCAGAATTAGAACGTAGCAAAAAATAAACGAAAACTAGAATAAGTGTTGCTGCTCGCGAAATGAGTTATTTTTATAAGCTTGGCTCTTAAAAGAAAAGCATAAAAATTTTCGTAACTTATTTCTGCTAAATCCCTTCAGCAAGTAACTCTGTAATTAGTATTCAAAATAAACATACTAACATGATGAGAAGAATCTTTAAAATTATGAATCGTTATTAGAATTAATTAATTTGTTTCTTACTTGTATCTCTAGTGTGTGTGAAGTGCCTGCACTTTTTGGCTGAGAAACGTCATGAGTTCTCTCGAAGTTCCCTCGTTTCCTCTCAATTACTTCATTCTACCATTACCATCAATTTCATTATTTCCGTCTTCTCTATCTTAGGTATAATTATAGGACGTTAAACTAAACAAAAATGTTATTCTATTTTAAAATTAGAACAAGAAATTACTTTAAGCTAAATTTCATGGTAATTCTACCTTTTACTATTATGAGATATTTGAATATTTAATCTCAAGAATACTGCTAATATTTCAATATGTTTAATTAAAGTACTTAAATTAAAGTACTTTATGCATTTTAAATTAAAGTACTCGACCACTGAAAGAAAGATGGCGTTCTTCGAAAAGCATTCATATTGGAACTTCAGTGGCTTCTATTTTTGCATATTTGCATCACTTTGCATTGAATAAAGATTCCAGTGGCGCTTGAAAGCAAGAAATAGTCTAGGAAAGTTAAACTAAAAAAGAGGGATCAGTGGAGCAAACTCGGAACAAGTTGATTTTTGGTACACGCATTCAGAATGGCATTAGAAACAGTACTGGAAAGTTCAATTGATGTCAATGGTGGGAAACCTGGGAAATCACCGCCATCTTGAAAAAACTATTTTGGGCCAACTTTTCCTTCTAATTTTTTTTTTTCTGCTAAAAGTATGCGAGATACGCAAAAATATTATTGGGTCTTCCTTGTAGAACTTTAAATTTCCAATAAATTAAAGAAAATTGCAACTCTCTAAAGCAGTGGTTTCCAACATGTAGTCCGCGGACTCGTAGAGGTCAGTGACATTCACTACAGGACACGCATTTTATAGTTGGGAAATGAGTTTATATTATATTTGCAACAAACACTTGAACTTAAAAGTAGACTTACTATTCAAGAGTATGAAGGTTTTGTAGAAAAGGGCACTTCATCGTATGGAGGACTGAAAGAGCATTCTCAGGAACATGTATTGACATAACAATTGAGCAGACGGTGATACGATCCATGAAGACTACTCAGAGCCTGACTCAAGGGAGGGGAGTATCCTCATCAAAGTTAACCAAATGGATTTTAGAAATACCAGCTCGTATCATTGGCGCATACTGGTTTGATGGCGTCGGCTACCACTAACCTTTACAACACCTGTATATTATTATTATTATTATTATTATTATTATTATTATTATTATTATTATTATTATTATTATTATTATTACACTAGTTATTATTACACTACAAGCCAGTACACCTATGTAGTATGGAAAGGATATTTATTATTCTATACCCGAAAAGACAATAAGTAATTGAAAAATACTAACACCCATATTTTCAGAGAAAAAGTTATAGAACTAGATTGTTTCTATAAGAAAAAAAAATGAAACGAAATATTTCATTTTTACCTCCTATGGTTACGCCGGTTAGGTTAAAGGAGACGGTGATGATGAGAAATGAATGAAATGGTGGGATGAAGAAAGTGGGAGAAAACGGGAGAACCACGAGAAAACCCACGCACTCGGTGTTTGTTCAACACAAAGTTCACTTGGTGTGAGCGGGTTCGAACCAGATACTCCATGCGCCAGAAGTGAACGCTCTACCACTGAGCCGCCGCAGCCCCTTATAAAAGAAAGAGTACAGATGAAGTGTAAGATTAAATTTTCATGCTACATCAATCATTTCCCTATTAAGCAAGTATAGTTTTATTGAGAAAGTGTAAAAATCTATGTTGAGTTAGGATGTTTTGAAGGGGTTTCTGATCCCCCATGGGTGCGCCACTGTGTGAGAATTATAAAGAATGCTGAAAAAGGCGATTAAGGAGTCTCAGTCTGTAAGAGCCGTCACAACGTAACGCAAATAATGAAACAAGTAATTATAACTATGCCGACTATCGCAAAATACTGTAAAACACAAAATTTGTATTACGTTGACGCAAACCGCTACGGAACGAGGCTCAAGATGTCCGAGACAATTCCCAGAGACTCCCAAAATGCGCTGTCATTCTCGTATAACTTGCCTTTACCTTTGCTCACGTCCAAGAAACCGATTTCTCTAGTGGCACGATTCTTCTTGAAGTTGAGTAAGTAGAGGAGTTTCCTGCTGCATTGCCAGATTGAAAATCTTAAGAAAGCGAGACAGAGTGCGTGAAACAAAGTTATTGGATGTTTCAGAATACATATATTTCGCAGAAACTTTTAACTTCGAAAGAAGATACTTAAGTGTAAAATTATCAATATAAATTAGTATATTAACTTTATTTCTTTAATATTTTAGGGCTACTGCCACAAAATGCGCCACTGCCTTGTATCGCAGTTTGTTCTCAATTTGAAATGTTTGTTGGTCATGAATATGTTGGAGGAGACCAACACGCGTCTGTACCCAGCTCTACTATCAAACGTGACACAAGAGACATGGAAATATTTGAAAAATGTCTGCAAGATTACCAGCATTTTGTTCCGAAATCACGTCATGCTCTTAGCAACATGAACTGTTGGTAACGAGAACATTAACTGCCAAAACGATGAAAATATCGGAACATATCTCGCTAAGAAAAGTTCTGGCAAGAGTTTCCATTATGTGACCTCCAAGAGTAACTCAAAAGTTTTGCCACTTTCTGCAGTAAACAAACACATCAAGATAAATGGTACTGTACTACCAAACAACATCAACTGTACTGTACCAACGAGTACTAAGGATTGTAAAGACAATAATAAATTGTCATCCTTCTTTCAGTATGAGTTGACACTAGTACCATTATTCTTGTTTGATAAGGGTGGAATGAGAAAGACCTGCAAATCTTCTTTCTACTCTATTTTCAAACCAACTGAGTATCTACCTTTGGAAAACTGTCAATATGTAATTGATGGAGGTCATCTGATACACAAAGCGTCTTGGGCTATCCAAAATATACAACAGTTATGTATTATCACTTTGACTATAGCTCAGTAGTAGTGTTTGATGGTTATGAATCCAGCTCATCACTAACAAAAAATGTCGAAAGACATAGACGATCCTTGAAAATAACTTGCCCTGTCATAGTTTTTGAAGAAAGTGTGAACTCAACGATTGAACAAAGTAAGATTTTGTCAAATCTGGCGAATAATGCTTGTTTTATTCAGCAATTGAGAAAATAACTCCCAATGCAAATAAATTACTGTCATTCAGGCAAATCATAATGCAGACAGGCTCATCGTGCAAGTGGCTATCAAACTGGCTACTAGCGTCAATAATAAACCTGTAGTTGTGATAGGAGAAGATAACGGAGAAGATAACCTACTGATTCTGCTGACATCACTTACACCATATGAGATAAGTAACTACCTTTTGAAGCCAGGACGATGCAAAGTTTCTGATAAAATGTTTCCTTCTAATGATTCTTCTATTGACTGTTTTAAAAATATCAAACATCAATTTCTGTTTTTGCATGCAGTAAGTGGCTGTGACACCGCATCATATTTGTCCATGCAAGGAAAGAAGAAAATCTTCCAAATTCTGAGAACTAACCCTGAACTTCAAAATGCAATTTCAGTTTTCAATGACCAAGCATCCACCAGCACAAACATCTTCATTACTGGCTGAGGGTGAAAAATTTCTTCTTCGAGTCTAGGAAGCTACAGAGACAGATACTTCTTTAAACACATTTAGATAGACTAAATTCTGTCAACTCGTATCTAAAGCCAAAACTGAAGTTAACTTGGCTAGTCTTTCCCCAACAATAGAGGCTGCCCAACAACCTTATTCAGAGGGTTTCATCAAGTGCAACTATGGAAGGGCAATGCGTTGTCAGTAGAAAAATGGGATTGGCAGAAAAATAGAATTCCTATGGTTCCAGTGATCACGTTTAAACTACCTACTACCAAAACGTTTTGAAGCTAATAGCATGTAAATTTCAAAAGGGTTACTATTTAGGTTGCAGATGTATAAATGCAGGTCTTCGATGTTCTATTGTATGCTCTCACTGTGGAGGATTGGGATGCCACAACTCTCCTCCCACTATTTCAACTTAGGGAGAAATTATGGGTGATGAGAAACAACTTTTTGTTGATGAAGATAAAAACATAAGAGAATATGAAAATGTAGAGCTGTGCACTTCTGGTAGCAGTGTTTTGAAAGTCACAGACAGAATGCCTGACGAAAAATTGACATCAAGAGAGAATTAAAAACAGCCAGGATATTCAGATAAATATATAATGGAATATGAATAAGGAATGTTACATGAAATTAGCCTTCCTGAGTTCGATCCTGACAAATCATTAAGAATGGTAAGCAAATTATTTTTAGTTTCTTTTAAAATTATCTCTCAATTTTGAAGATTGAGTAAATATATAACGTAATACTCTCTTAGTAAAAATGTTTTTAACATTATATAAAAATATAAAATAAAAAAAAATCAAAATAAAATCAAGAAAAAAGCAAAGAAAAGAAAAATTGTCCTGGAAAAGGAAAATAGAAACGGGTTGTTTTAGAACAATGGTTCCCGACATCTTTTGGAGGACTTTTATTTATCGCTATCATGAATGAGACCCCAAAAAAACTAAATCCTAAAAATTCCAGTAATTGAAATTCCAATTCTAGAAAAACACAAAACTAAATATGTCCTCTCACCAATTAAATATGTTAAGACAAAGGACTGTTAGAAATTTTAAAATGATATTATAATGTTTGCTGAAGGCTAATTTAAGATAAAACTTTTTTCCCAACTATAAATCGTGTGTTGTGTGGTGAATGTCCCCTGACTTCTACGGGATCGCGGACCACTTGTTGAAAACCATTGCTTTAGAGAATTGCAATTTTCTTCAATTTTTTGGAAATTTAATGCTTCACAAGAAAGGTCCAATAACATTTTTCCGTATCTTGCATAGTTTTAGCACAAAATACAAAATTGTGAAGAAAAAATGGCCGAAAAGTTTTTTTTCAAAATGGCGGCGATTTCCCAGGTTTCCCACTATTAACATCAATTGTACTCTGCAGTATTGTTTCTAACACTCTTCTGAACGTGTGTACCAAAAATCAGCTTGTTCCGAATTTGTTCCACTGATAAGGCTAATTTGCCTAGGCTATAAGAACTTTGCACCTTTGTGTCATACTCCTTTTCCTTCCTGATGTAGACCAATGTTAAAACTCTCATTTGCATTTATGTTTAAGTTAATAGCTACCATTATTTTTTTTAATTGTGTTAAGTTGGCGTGTCTACATAATATTTTCTTTATATTGCATAGCATAATATAATACATATTCCTGTGTGAATCTAAATCAAAATATAATTCCATGGGATCCAAGACTTATATATATATATATATATATATATATATATATATATATATATATATATATCCCTGAGATCATTCAAACCATAGAGTTATTCTGTGCTCAAACTTAACATTTTAATATCCTTTCATTAATACTTTAAGATTCATTTTTTGTCATAAATGTATCTTATATGATACTACACTATCGCAAAGTTAGATCATAACATGGATTTGCATAAATATGCGGCAATAACTTTTGAAAATAGCTTTAGCAAAATGCGAATCGAACACTTCGCTCCCGGTCCTTGTTCATAAATTGACAAGAAAGTAATAAAACTAAGAGATAAAATAGTCAAACGGTAAATTGTGTGGAAAGCTGTAAAATCCAAGAGAAGCGGTTTAAATTTACCCAACGATCTATGAAAATAATTTTAGATAAAACTATGGCAAGTAAAGAATATATTAAAGGTTGATAGCACGTCAGATAGAACGTATCGTAGTGACGTGATCTACACCAAGAAAGTTTGCTTCATACCAAAAGAATAATCTACATCAGAAACCAACAAACGTAACTATTTTTGGATGTGGAACCATGCCGTTAACGTAAGGAACGCATCCAGATAATTATGCCTTAGAGCGGAAGAAGTGTCCATTCTTCGCAGTGCCTTTCTATTTCAACCAGCGCCATAAACAACGTGACCCTGTGTCAAATATGGGAATGTCACAGTTATTAAAGAAATTTGAACAGGCAGACACTCATAGTCTGGAGAGACCTTGTAGCGACCGACTGCGGACAGCCACGGCCAAAGCAAAATCCCCCCAGCGGAGTATAATTTGTATATCAATGCAGTGAAGAATGACTATAGTTCAGTGCAAATAGTGCTGTATAGATACACATAAGTGTATAAGTGCATAAATGTCATCCGTAGAAGATGAAAATGGAGCAATATCACTCCGTGGACGATCCGAGCGCAGTTTTGTGAGTGGACTTTCGATCAATTACGGCTAAACCCTAAATTTGTAAGCAGATACTCCATTCGAATGAAGCTCACTTGTACAGAAATGGGAAGGTTAATGAGCATAACAAGCATTATTTGTCACTTGACAACCCGACGTGGACAGATTACTCAAAAATGACCGATAGATACAGAGAAGATTATGGTATGGACTGACATAAAAAGAACAGGAATAATGATACTTATTCATTCTGGGAACTTGAACCGCGTAACGACACGTCACGCTGTTACAGGAACTGCGGTGTCGGATGATAGTACATTCGACAGTTTTTTCACACAGTGGCGCTTCCTCCGCTATGCGTTGTGGTGCGTTACTATTTCGAATACCATTTCTCTGGGACATGGATTGGTCGACGTGAGAATTTGAATGACCTAACAACCAGACCTAATTTCACTTGATTTCTATCTTTGGAAACGTTTTGCGACTACGTATTATGCTGTGAAAATTTATAATGTTGGTCATCTGGAGCAACATATAGCCTCTCCTGTGCATAAATTTCGATATCCTGTTTCGTGTACACAGCAATTGGAGGAATCGTCTGCAAATATGCATTGCTCAGCACGAACATGTGAAACACATTATGTGACAACTAAAAATAAATTTCAGAGCTCATCCGTGGCTAAGCGGTTAGCATAAGCGCCTTTGGGGTGGGATGCCCGGGTTCGATTCCCGGCGGGAGCTCATGTGGTTCGAATTCCAAGTTAATCAGTAGGTCCACATCTCATATAGCCTCGTTGCTGAACGGGACGTTAAACTCAAAATCAACCCAACTCAAATAAATTTCAGTTGCCAATAAGTTTTAAGCAACTTAAGGTAAATCTGGTTACATATCGGCACTCTAAGAAAATTCTAGCCCATAAGGATATGTCACACTGCTTACCTATAGTACGTAATAAAACTTTTTGATCCAAAATAAGGGAAACAAGATGGTGTCCTTCCGCGTGAAATATTCCTGAAAGTGTCAATGTGGTCCTATTATATATGTATCTCCTCACCTTCAATGGTACTACATCCGCGTGGATTTTAAAAGGGGTGGTGAGGGACTTTTGTTACATCTTGTAATTTCATTTAACTTTTTGATTCATTATATGTATGTACACATTCATTTCTTATTTTGTTTTATAAACGAAACGATAAATAACAAATTGAAATACTAAGGAGCAGACATACTCGTGTTCCTAAAACTTTATAAGGAACCTGAAATGCCCGTTAGTCGCACGGGGAGAGTAGCCATATGGAAAATATTTGAACTCCATCCCTCCTGAAGATATGCATTTCAATGAAAGTGTTATTATAAAAGCGTATAAGATACTCTTTTTGGCATATATTTTGAACTTCCATACCACATTGAGATAAGTCCCTTAATCAACGAGACGTACCGGTAATAAAACCTTGAGGCAGGAATTTATTTCAAACCGGTAAACCAATTTCCGTGATGAAATCACAAACAATAGACTACGCTTATTCCAATGTAGCGAGAAAATACAAAAATTACAACTCCTGCCTTCCGGAATTTTGAAAAGTTCTGGTTCACGTATACGCTTATTTTTTTTAAAAAAAGTATATATATTTTAAATGAGAATTTTAAATAAAAGTATATATCTTTCTAACTTAAGAGACTCATAAGATACTCTCTTTACCGCATTAATTTTGTGCCAAACACCTCTTTAGGATACGACCTTTGATCAAATTAGGATTGATACCTATTCGATGTAGATGCTAAGTATGTTCCAAAATTAATTTCAAAGTTTGCAAACATTATTTTCTGGGTGATGTGATAAGAAACAACAGACAACTTTGCTTTCAATTCTGAGGACAACATTTTTTTTAAAAAATGCGCATTTCCTTTTAAAATGGGAATTTTCGAAAATGCTGGGCACTTTCTCAATAGAGAATGTGAAATTTGTACATTATAATAACGAACACCTCTTACCCCTAAGAAGTGGAATTTTCCAAAATGCTGAAACATGTGCCATTCACTGAATTTATATACGTACCAAATTTTACTACTTAACTCTACTCTAACTTAAGAAAATCCCTAATTATGGCATTTTGTGAGTAAAAAAGCAGAAATTTCAATATTATGAAAGTATAGTCTCTTTCTCCCTTAGCAGGAAATTTTCAAAAACGTGAAACACCAATTCCTTTACTGTTAGTTAAGAGTTTATACACTGAATTTCACACCCCGAACTTAAGCAAATCCATACATCACGCATTTTCTCAATAAGAAAGGAAAATTTCATATTACTAAAATTGACGAAAGTTTCCCCTGTTAAGAGAAATACATTCGAAAACACTGAAATAAGTTTTCCACCATTTTTTGTATAGATTTTTAATTATCAGGAACCAAACTTGGGCCTATACGCCCAGAAATTTCGCGCTTTAGCTACCACGTAATTAAGGTATTCATAGGGACCTATCATTTGATGTATTTAGTAGAATCCAAACAACATGCATTCTTAAAGAGAATCGAACCAATGATTTTCATGCCATAAACATTCAAACTAACTGCTAAACTATTATAACAAACCATTTCACTTCCTTTCGTAGATTTCCGGTGAAAGATCATGTGGTTCGGATTCCACGTTAATCAGTAGGTCCAGGTCTCATATAGCCTCGCTGCTGAAAGGGACGCTAAACTAAAATCAACTCAACAATTGCTTTCGTAGATATTATGTCCAGATTAAATAAGCTCCTTCACTTCTATCTGAATTTATCAGTAACTAAATTATAGTAAAAATATTAAATCATACGTAGACTATATCATACTCCTTGAATCTTAATTTGCTAGTACTCAATTTTTCTATCTCAAGCCCGTAACTTGTATAACAAAATAACACAGTTTAGCATCTCTTGCTGCAGCGAGGCTATGTGAAACGTGGTCCTAAAGGCTAAGGTGGAACCCTAATGCCCTGGTATTCCAGGCTAAAGACACGTACGCTAACCACATGGACACGAGAGAGCTCACTAGAAGTATATAATGTGAGTGGATTTTTTTTTACCCTTCTGTCTCCTTAAAAACGGAGCTAAAGCAGTATAGTGCGTTTGATGTTCTTTCACCGACCACTGACAAGAAACAAACATGAACCTATAATCCTGACATACGAATCAATCCTAGACCATTCAAAAAACCTAACAGAGATATGTTCATGCACAAAAAATTAAGTACCGTGGACAACGAAGTAAGTCCCTGGGGCCCATTAACCCCGTTAAAAGAAACAAAATCATAGACATGCAGTGAAATAGCTATTGCATCAACACTGTTCAATGAAATTCATGATTTATAGTTCATTCTCTTCAGCATAAAGAAGCTTTCCAGAGGTGCTATAACATACTTGAGCAGTGGGAGATTGTCGGGAAAATTCCCTCCAGAAATCCCTCTAATCAACTTTGGATCCCTCTGGAGTAGCCCCAGTAAAAGCACATAACCCAAATGCATCTCAAAAACACTATAGAGGATAAGAAATGACTGTACCAAGTTTTGTGTTGATAGACGGAATGGATGTGCAGGAAAAGCTTTTATACCAGTACACGCTTTCCCCTTATACGTATTCTATCCATCAATACAAAACTTGGTGTACACATTTCTTATCCCATGCATTATGTTTCGAGATAAATTTAGATTGTGTGCTTTTACCCCGAGCCACTCCAGTGGGAGCCAAAGTTGATAAGAGGGATTTCTGGTGGGAATTTTCCCTACATTCTCTCAATTTTCCGTGTTCAAGTACGCGTGCGCCCCAATACATACCACCTCTACAAAGCCTGTTCCATACGGAAGAAAATGAACCGTAAACCATGACTTTCCAATAAACAGTGTTGTGGCAATAGCTATTTCATTGCGAGTCTACGATTTTCTTTACACTAACAGGATTAATGGGCCCCAGGGACTTACTCCGTTGTCCATAGCACATGGTGTTTAGCGCATGAACATATCTTTGTTATGGTTATCGAATGGACTAGGTTTGATTCGGATGATATAATCATGTAAGTTCTTTGTGAATAATTTTGTAACTACTGTATGTTAGAGTACGCACCTTTGGTTCGGAAGACATGGTTCGATTCGTAGGGAAAGCTCATTTGGTTCATATCACATCGTAAGTTGTAGATCCACGTCTCCTATAACCTTGCTTCTGAAAGAGACGCCAACCTCCAATCCAACCACCTGGAATTGAATTCAGAATCTCACCGAAGATTGGTGTATTAGTCAGCTTTTTATGTTTATTTTTAAGCAAACCATGAAGTACTAAATATACCCACATTTACTTTCAGTTTATCTTGAAACATTTTTCCTTATATTTTCTCTTAATACATTGACTTTACTTACTTTTGTTCAAGATAAGTAAAGTCATATTGTGTAAATATTGTACATATATTCATATTTTGCAAATCACACAGAAATACAGAAGTCAGTTAAAAATTACACATGCTTTTCAGTGGCACAAGATCCAGAATAAACTTTGCATTGTAATCTGCAGCCAAACACCACAGACCACTCTCCCGTAGATAGTGGTAACTAAATTAACAGGACGGATTTTAAAACCTATCGTATTTGTTGGTATTACAATTTGAACAATATCACTGGATTGAACTTTTCATGGACAATTTAAATTTTTCAGAGATATTAAAAATGCGATAGTATTGTTTTCGTCGATAACATTGTGTAGGGTAGGGCAAAAGTCCAACATCCAAGTATATTCTATAGTATATAGTACAGTCTATTATATTCTTGAGGCGAGTTTTTAAGTTTGGAGCCACAAAAGGAAAGAAACATCTCACTCGGGTCGGGTTGTCGGGACGGGTCAGTCGGGTCAGTTCACTTTCGTCAACTGAGTTTAGGTTGAGCTTAAACTCGGCTGGAGTCGAAAGCTGCTGTTTTTCACTAGCTGCCTAATTAAAAATAGCGATTTTCAATTGATTTTATAGAAACCATAAATCTATTTTGAACACTTGCAGTTAGTGTTTTTATGGTAAATGCTTATTTTTGTACCTGTGTGTACTTTAATTTTTAAATGTGGAAGATTGATTTTACCAATCGACTGTAATATTAATATCTACGAAAATATGGAGTCTGGATTTAGAACAAAACTAGAAGTTATTTAAGCAAGGCCAAGAGAAAGATTGGATATGGACGACCAAGCCCAAGCAGGGCTGCGGTGGCTCAGTGGTAGAGAATTCATCTCTGGTGCATGGTGTAAATGGTTCGATCCCAGCTTGTGCTAAGTTGGCTTTGTGGTGGACAAACGCCGTGTAGTGGGTTTTCTCGGGTTTTCCTGTTTCCTCCCACTTTCTTCATTCCACCATTTCATTCATTTCTCATGGTCACCATATCCCTTAGCCTCGGTGCAGAATCGAGGGACCTTAAACTGAATATTTCATTTTATTTCACCAAGCTCAAGGACATCGATACAAGAACAAGATAAAGATTGGATATGCAAGACGAATTGCATAGTAATCTTGCTCTTGGCCTTGTTTTAGTGATCACCAAGTAGCGATGAGCGTATTTTCTTGCTTTCCGTATAGTATGAAAGACCATAATCAAAATTACACTTGGTCTTCATTTGTACCGATGAGGCGAGCATTCTTGGCTCTTGTATAGCATGAAAGACCACCAAGACTACGAAATGCAGTACCAAGGCTTGACTGCAAGACAAAGAATAAGACGCAGTATTGATGACCAAGACCCAGGGAATGAATTTTTTGAATTTCATTTGTTGGGCTGAAAGTGATGAGATAAAAATAGTACTTTATAATTAAATATCATACTGTATTTTTAAATTTTAAATTACAAAATTCATATTATGTATCTTCTTACGTGCAACTATATATACTGTAAAATACGTTTTAATTAACGACAAAGTAAAATCACAGTGGCACGGGTCTCGGAATCATAAGAATCTATTTTGGAATGAGAGTTGAAAGGTTGGAAAAAATCACAGGTGTTCTCCCGTTTCCTCAACCCTTATCATTGTAGTTAAACGATTTTCTTTTGTCTCCGCCAAGAGACTGTTGCTATTGCCTTCCGAGAAGACCCCCTACCGTCCGGGCAGGTGAGAACACTGACCTTGAAGAAAAATTTCGTCACATGGAACTAAAGCAAGAATAAAATTTCTCCCACGTCGGACATTGGTATCAGTTATAAAAAGAAATTACCAAAACTCAAAAGTGCCAAATATTCAGTGAGATGCATATACGAATTCCCCGCTTGAGCTAGCTAGTGGTTAACGTGTAAGACTTCGGTACACGTGGTCCGGGTTGAATTCCCAATGGGAGTGCATTTTGGGGTTCACCCAGTGTCGTGACCATAGTGCTCTGAAACGGATCGGGTTGACCCGACCGGACCCGTGACCCGACCCGGATCGGGTCAACTTTGGTCGGGTCGGGTCGGGTCAGTCGGGTCAGCTCGGGTCGGGTTGTTGGGTCGGATCAATCGGGTCAGCGCGGGTCGGGTTGTCGGGTCGGGTCAACCGGGCCAGCTCGGGTCGGGTTGTCTGGTCAGGTCAATCAGGTCGGATCACAATTCGGGTCAGTCGGGTCGGGTCGGTCTTCAAGCCGACCCGACCCGACCCGTTGAGAGCACTATGGTGATAAAACACCGAAACTGGAAATTGTTTATTTCTAATACTTCTAGTTTGAATAGGGGGTTAGCCTAGGATATAATAGAGGGTCTGTTCTTGAGATACTGAATGGATTGCAAAAATTAAAAAAAAAAAAAACACTTCTCTATATCATTTACTGTTTTCTCTCTATGAAAATAAGTATTGAAACCGGAAGTAGTATAAAAATTCACAAACTTTCGGTCTTGAAAGAGTGTTACGGACGGAGATGATATATATATATATATATATATATATATATATATATATATATATATATATATATATATATATATATATATATATTGCGACTCCGAATCGATTACAAGAAAGCAGATTTTCTTTATATATTACCCTTTTAGTTCTACGATGAAACATGTTGAAGCGATTATAATTTCAACCACTTTCTGTTTCAATAACAGTTAATGGAGAACATGAAACTTATTCTTTTAAAGCTAAATCGATTGCAAGAATTTATCCTCGATATCTCCTTCATTTCTCTTCTATGGAAATCAATATTGCAACCGATAGTACTCATAAATTTCAATCACCTTAGAATTTGGTAGAGTATTGCGAGTGATAAGGAATAAACTTTGTTATAGCCTATCACCGTTTCTCTTCTGTAGCGATGAACGTTGGAACCGTAAGTGGTTAATTTCTATCACTTCCGTTTTGAATATAGGATCAGCGGAGGAGATGGAACCCATTCTTGGGACGCTGAATTGATTGCAAAAGCCACTTCTTGATATCTATCACCGATTGTGTTCTGATACCTGCCGAGAGACAGATGGACTAACAGACATATCCGTTTTATAAGACTTACGACATTTATGCTTATCATAGTTTGGAAGTAAAATAATATTACATAAATAAGTTTTTCAATTATAACCTGACAAGATATAATTCATTTCTTTTGAGATAATCTACCTGGGCTAGTTTACTCTTGGAGTGAGTATTTTTTCGGACAATTATCTCTGACTTCCGTATTTAAAACGACTTCGGGTATTTTTTTCATATTTCACGCATAAATATTTCATTAATAAGCCGATATTATAGCATAACTCATTTGGCCTAAAAGTATACAAGGATAGTTTATTCTTGGTGGTGACCTTTCTACTGTTGAGCAACGAAAAGGTGAAGAACGTTTTAACGGATTTACACGTTTAATGGACTATTGATACCGAAGAAGTTATATTTCTACATCTATCCGTCTATTCGTCAGTTTGTCTTGATTACATTTGTCTAGAGCTTATGTTGCTGAACGTGTATGAACCAAATGTAAAACTTATGTTTTTCAACTGATTTTCCAATGGATGTTTTTGAATTTTCTTCATTCCCTCTAAAAATAAGGGTAGTTTACTGAAGGCATCTTTTAAATGTGATATGACAATTTTATTCATATTTCATAAATCAATTTTTCAAAAACAATCCCATAGTGTGATTGATATAAATAATTGGTCTGTAAAAATCCAGAGTGGATAGTTTACTCTTCGGGGTGAGTTTTGTCTATTTACCCGAAAACGACTCATGTGATTTTGTCCATATTTCAGAAATACATAATTTATTAAATCCACAATATGGAACAACCTATTTTTCATGAAAAATATACTTGAGGTAGTTTATTCTTGTAGTTGAGATTTTCGAACGATTTTCTCAAAAAGAACTCGGGTAATTTTGTTCATATTTCGTATATTAATATTACTATAATATTGTATAAATTACATCCATGAGAATATTCGGAAGTGGTAGTTTACTTTTAGAGGTGATTTTTTTCTGACACTTTTTTTTTTTTTTTTTTGAAATGGTACTCAGGCGATCTTGTGTATAGTTCATAAATAAATATTCCACTAATAACCCGGCCTAACATACAGCATAAAACTTATATAAAAATCTACAATGAATAATTTACTTCTAGAAATGGGTTTTCTTTGAGCGAAATTTTTCAGAAAACGCATTATAATTTTAAACGTATTTCACAGGATAATATTTTGTTAATAAGTGTAGCGCAATGTGATTTTGTTTACGGAATTGGAGAGAGAAAATTTACTGTGGTGGCCCGTATCTTTTATTTAATCTTGTACCTTAATACCGTAAATTACGTCGACTTTTTATATTTTTACAAAAATTTAAAATCCTAAGTACATGTGGGTATCCTGCTGAAACAAATATTTTGTAAATCCTGCTCAAACACTTACATCGTATGTTTCATTATCTGATACAACTAATTAGATCATAGCTCTAAGATGACATACAACTCTACTTCCGTAAGTCATAATTCGATTTCTTACAATTACTATCGCGAATAAAGCTAAAATTAAACATTTAAATTTCATCAAAAATAAAATATTTTTTACACATGTGGATAACAATGTGGTTTTAACGGGTACTCAATAATATACAATTTCCTTTCGCTTCAAATCTAGTACCACTAATAAAGTGAACATACATAATGAGGCGTTAATACTGCAATCACTCTCAAGTTTTTGCTTTAAAATAGGAGCAAGGTACTAAGTATTACAGTTTTTTTTATAGAACTACACTGAGAAAAAAAATTGTAGGTGGCATACTTAAAAAGATAGGTTACATGCGTAATTCCTGTAGTTTTTGGACTTAACGTACAGCAGACGTATAACTGAAAACGCATGTTTTATAATACTTTCTGTATAAGTGTTCCATCTATACGTACTTTCCGTATGAAACAATATAGGCGGTCAGAATCTCACATACAAATGGACGTATATAACATATAGCTGAGGAATGTGACATAAGTATATGCATGTGATATACGGAAAACTGTTAGATGTCAGACATCCTGCAACGGCATGATGTAATATCTAAGGGTAGTGCCTATGTAGCATACGGATAACGTATGCTCCGTAATGATTTCTATACTAAGCAAGAGGATACCGTATATTTGTACAATATACCGCTATCCGGAGAACGGATTTTTCTCTGTGTATGAAATGAGAAAGAGAAGTGGATAATTTTTGATATAGAAAATTATTACTTTTTTAACTATTAATTTTAATATTGTTGCTATTCCATCCTTTGCAATTTATTTATTTATTTAGTGGCGAAAGAAACAGAAAGTATACCTATATGATAAGCAAACCTATAAAACTCCGAATTGTTCCTGAAAAATTATGTGTTTCATTTACGTTCACAGAACAGTTGACTTTTGTATCTAATTAAACGTAACATTACGTCGACATACAAGCGAACGGTTACTATCAGTTTCTGGAAGTACATGCAGCCATTACAACTATCGCATTCTATTATTTCTACCTTTCTGTTTCTGCCACGCTGCCTTTTGTATTTCCATTAAAATCACTTCTTTGTGTCAACCCCTTTTATCTCATACGTTCAATTAATAAGCATTCTGAATAGAGAGACCATTCTTTTTGAAAAATGAACAGAAATGTAACTTTAAACCTTTGACTTTTTGAATCATTTACTTCAATGTTATCTTTTATACAATAGTACTTTTTTCACGGCTTATAATATGCAAAAAATAATAGAAGTTCGCATCGTCTATAGTACAAATTAATAATTGATAAAAAAAATATGTGATTGATGTAGTTCTAAATGAAGAACACTTTGTGCTTCAATTCTATTTACTCAGAAATAAGCTACATACATCTCATTTTTTACTGTGGTTTAATTTATATCACCACTGCTATAGATACTCTTTCTACATAACTATTACTCTCATTTTGTTTGGTAAATTTAAGTAATTACAGTCTTTTACAATTACTGTCATAATATTATAAAGTTGTTTTAGAATTTCAACTTTCCTATTACGCATTTAATGTTAGACTGATTTTCGCTCATTCCTAACGTCATTTCGATTAAGAGCCTGACTTACTAAAACTAATAGAAAATTTACCATTTTTCTTTTGTTTATTTTTCATAAGTGAAAGGAGATAACGAAATGTTACTTACCAGAATCATAGATAATGTTATTCTAGAACAAAAAATATAAACAAAAAAAAAAACATTCAATGTTGGCATCCATAAACTCCCAAAATCTAAGCTAAGACAGTGACTAGAGGAACGAACTGAACCGCATTTATCTTAGTATCCTGTGAACTACGTTTCAAATAACATTATTATTTAATTTTATTAACTGTATGTTAAAAATATTTTGTTTATTACAAACTAAATACAACTACTATTTAAAACGTAGTTCCCAGGATACCAAGACAATTTTATAGGTAAACAAATGCAGTTGAGGTCGTACCTCTAGTCGCTGCCTTAATTTAGATTTTGAGAGAGTTGTTATTCTGGTAACACTGTAATTTCTATGGATGGCAACACGGAAAATTCTTTAAGTTCACATTTTCTGTTGTAGAATAACATTATCGATGATTGTGTTAAGTTGCATTTTATTATCTTCTTTCATTTATGAGAAACAAGTAAAAGAAAAATGGTAAAATTTGTATTTCACGCGTCGTTCCGAAAGCAATGCCTCCTATTTTTTTCACGGAAGTTAATGGAGATACATAAATAACAACAGCATAACTAAACAGAGCAATATTTCAGCTACAGACTGTCATTTTTCCACAAAGTTTCTATCATTCGTTATGTACTTTTGCCAATGATGAACCAGAGCCTGCATGCCGCGCTTGTAAAATTCGGAACCAGCTGAGGCTAACCACTTCCTTACAGCTTTGACAACAGCTCCCTTGTCTTGAATATGTTCGCCACATTCAGCTTTGTACACAATTCTCTGGTAGGGTTATCCGGCGATCAGCATGGATGAATTGATCAAGACGCTCTTGATTGCGAAAAATGACAGCTGTACAAGGTCGACTGGGCCGTGGTTTGTCGTGAACACCTTTTCACGACCCTGAAAATGCCGTACCCATCGCCTCAAATTGCTCACGTCTATTGTATCGTCTCCATAAACCTCTACCAAGCGTCGATGGATTTCAATCGGCCCAATTCCTTCAGCAGTGAGGAATTCAATTACACATGGTTGTTTTATACGCACGTCCATATCAGGCTCCATTTTGGAACACTCCTATGCTAACACCAACTACCGCAGAATATTGGGACCAGCTGCAAATAAAAGAGGAAGATTCAGGCAATAGCACTACACCTAGGACATCTGGCACGGACATACAAAGCCAACACAAAAAGGAGGTATTTATTTCGGACTGACCCTCATATTTTTAGTAAGTCACGTTCTTAACATAAGTATAGTTCAATAGTGGAAACATGGAAAAGAAACATATTAATTATACATATTAATTTTTCATTGCGTATGTTTATCAAACGAAATATTGGTTTTCTTGTTGAAAAACATATTTGTTTGGATGTATTTCTAACTGGATACATTAATTCATGAAGAATAATTATAAAATGCATGCAAATAGGCACGACTTACCAGTTGGGACTCAGAATCAATTTCAAGAATTACTTAGAAACTAATAGTTCATTAAATGTTTTCTTACGCTGTTGTTATTAGTATTTGAATACGAAAAATATTCACGAAGGGGGACCAAACGAGAATTCACTAGAGCCTATACATAATAACATAAATTCCATTATTGATTATTCCTTGTCATAAAACCCTGGTAGAAGGTTATTGAAATTTTCTTGGTGGATGTTATTGCCCATCAGCAATGACCTGAAAAGCTCCATAGATTGTAGTTCCGGAATCATTTTCTCTTTCGTATCCCTCGTTTTCAAGATAGCCTAAAACAACATTGAAACTTCTTGCGATGCCAAATACGATGTTAGAAATAACTTTATTTGCAGGTTTCTTCTATGTATCATTTGTTCTAAGAAGAAAGTAGAAATTTTCTTTTCTTGAGAATTTGACTTAGCCTAAAGAACCTATTTGATAGCCCATAACTTGGGAACAAAAGACCTGCACACCATAATGTCTCATATGCGTCTAAATTTGTCAAGGACTACCAACGTGCCAAGTTTGCTTAAGATCGCGTTAGCTGTGTTGAAGGGAAATCTATGAAAATGTAAAGGAATAATACAGTTTCCAAGAGTGGGGTATTTCCAGTGATTGCACACATGCAACATATAAATCAATCAACTTGACTTAATAAAAGAAACTGATCGATACCGGATTTGGTCACTTCCGGTCAACCACTTCCAGTACAAGGTATCTAATACAGCTTCAGTGGGTGAGATATTTCCAAAGATTGCAAATATACAACATATATTTCAATCAATTTAACTTGATGAAAGTAACTGATAGGTACCGGAAAGGGTCACTTCTGGTAAACGCTTTCGAATACAGTTTCCGGGATGGGATGTTTCTAATGATTGCAACGTACATATCAACCAACTCGACTTGATCAAAGATATGCGCCGGTACTGGAATTGGTTACATCAGGCCTACCACTTCCGGCATGCGGTACTTAATACAGCTTCCAGAGATGGGATGTATCCGATAATTGGATATAAGCAACATACATATGAATCAACTCGACTTGAAAGAAAGTATCGATACCGGAAACTGTGTTACATAATGTGTACCGTAAGTGGTTGATCGGAAGTTACTAATTTCGGTACCCATTAGTTTCTTTCGTCAATACGAGTTGATTGATACATATGTTATATATGTGCAATCGCTGGAAACACTTCACCCCCAAAAACTGTATTAGGAAGTGGTTGACCGGTAGTAACTAATTCCGGTATATATATATATATATATATATATATATATATATATATATATATATATATATATATATATATATATATACACTCGCCCTCACAAAGGAAACCGTTTAGTATATATATATATCGGGTGTTCTAAAAATGACGCCCACAGGCTACAGAGCATTATTCTACAAGTCAAAATAAAGCAATATATATTAGGGTGGTCCAAAATTTCGAAAGTTTGAAATTTTACCGTAGCACCCCCCAATTTTTTTCTCCATTCCAAATAAATAATACATGCAAAATTTCAAATCAATAGCTCTATATTTAGAGGTTACGCAATCGTCTTAAAAACTAACAAGATTAGTGCTTTATTGTCGCTGCATTGACAATGCGATACACTAGTTTCGTGGATTTGTTCTCCTCTGTAGGGAATGTTGTTCCAAGAACGATCAAGAATGTTTGTCTTATCATGTTATATTGATACATCATTCCCTTTGATTCATCTATTGCATTTTGTATTTATCATGCCACTAGGAACAATGTAAACTTTACACATTTTAAACAATATTCAATGTAATGACGAATTTGTTCCAATCTACAAGTTCAGCAAAAAAAAAAAAAAAAGTTTCGTCTCAATTGATAAGTTGCAGTCGCACTTTATTTGTATTCCGGTGGCGGTACTCGTATTTAATTTCTTTCACGATTATAATCCAGGAACACCACAGTCGGAGAGATATTTCGTGACAGTAAGTTGATAATACGATATCGTAGCGTCTGATCGTTCCCGTTTGTTTACCACAAGAAAAGCTAGAGGAGTGGTGGCGCAGTGTTGGTTTGAAAGTGGTATGATAATGAGTTTGGGATAAAATTGATATATACTTCGTTACTGTCATGGCAGAAGCCAATAGAAATATTTCTAGACTTAAGTCACTAGGAACAGATAAGGAAACTCTGAACGGAAGTAAGCTACCTTCGAATGACAATGTTTTGCGTGTATTTTTCACCATCATCTAACCTTTAAAAAACAATCCATGACAGTGCTAGAGATGTTATACAGTGTCTAGAAACTTTACAATTTTGGAAAAAGATTCGTATATTAATTCATGAAGAAAATCATGCAGCTGCCTAACTCGAAAGATTGAGGGACCAATGGTCAAATTTAAAGAAAACCAAGAACCGAAAATCTATCAAACAGAAAGAGAGCGAACCTAGATTTGTTACAAGTTTGCAATAATTTATTTGATATTGCACATACGGATGCTCTTAGACTAATCAAAACTAAGGAAGACAAGGACTTCCTCATTGCTTAGAGGGAAGAGGTAGGATGTGGTTGTATTATGTCAATGGACAAAACTCTTGCTCCAAAGGAAGCCAAGACGGCAAAAAAGAAGCAACGAAAACATGCATTGATGGGAGCAAGTACTAGTTTAACACTGCCACTAACGCAGGCAGTTAAAAGGTTTGGACCACATTCTGGACGAAGTTTCCCTCAGCCGTTCATGCGTCAAACGAGCTCGCGAACTCAATCGTCTTGGCTCAGATGCCATCATAAGGAGCAAATTTCAAGCAAGAAGCGCCCACGTTGTCCATTGTGATAGCAAAATTCTACCAGACATAATGGGAAAGAAACCATCGATCGCCTGCCTGTAATAGTATCTGGCATGGGAAAACTGAAATTTGGAACTGGACAAACTCAAGCAGATACCGTGTTAGATTCATTGAGGTCATGGAATATTACCGGACAGGTAAACGCAATGTGTTTGGATACAACTGCCAGCAATACTGGTCGCTACAGCGGCGCTTCTGTCATAGTAGAGCAGGAAATTAAGAAAAGGCTTTTGTATTTAGATTGTCGTCACTACACACCGGAGATAGTCTTGACTGCAGTTTTTAAGGGATGTATGGGGGAGGTTTATCTTCCGGTCCAGACGTAGCAATATTCAAGAATTTGAATGAAGAGTGGAACTTCTTGGATCACACATACTATGATTCAGTAGAATGAAATATAGATTTGGCCAATATCGAGGTTGAACTTACAGATTTCGCACGTAGCCATCTTTAATGTATCGTGAATTATTGAAACTGACTATTCCCTTTCTTGGAGGAATCTCGCCCTGTGAAGTGCAATTTGCGGCACCTGGTGCTATTCACCAAGCCAGGTGCATGGCAAGGGCACTGTACGCATTGAAGATATGACTTTTTGAGAACAATTCAACCTTACTCATAAAGAAAAAGGTTAGATTACTTTGTGTACGTTCCTTGTTAAAGTTTATGTGAGAGCGTGGTTCTTATCATCAGTTTCTGCATCTGCTCCAAGAAATCTCGAATTCCTGAAAAGCCTTAAATATGACACAGACAAGCCAACCATTCCCCAGGAAAAATCTTGGTCATCTTTGGTACTTGAGCGAATGACTCATTGGCTTGGCGTTCTTTGATGACAAATTGACCCCAAAACAAAGCAAGAATGGTGAGAAACTTGAACACAGATACCAGCAATGATGATCCTCCAAAAAGCCTGCAAATACCTTGAGATCCTCTTGTTTCACTACAGGATGCCAAGATCGGGAATTTGATAACGAAGAACACAATGCAGTTTTTTTTTAACGTCTCAGTATTCGAACAATATTTCTTGCAGACAATCTGGGTACACGGAAATCCAACACTGACTACTTAGCTGGTTAAGAAGCATTTAAACATATCAAGTAGTTAATGATCATGCAGAACAAGAAATTGCCCTCATACAAGAGTATAACCCCCATGCCGTAAATGTCGCCAACACTTAGTGGCCCACTTACCGATAACTGTCGATCGTCGCTATAGCGACACGTCGAGTTTCGTCGAATCGAAAGAGATATCTAGAGTCGGAGTATTGAAGTTACCACCGCGTAGCAGCTAGGACTTCATTTTGGTCCGCGCTTCTTCGATTCATCGCGGAGAATCGCGAAGGGACCAACACGAACTAACGTTCGTCATATACATGCGGTTATTATTAAATGATATTTTCCTGACGGATTGTTTCTAAAGTGAGCTACGAGGGTCAAGAGTAACCCCTGCCTCTACATCATGAACAGAAAAATGTTGAGATGAGTGTGTATAATTGTATGAATTTAGATGACAACTGTAGCCTATCATTTAAAAGTGAATATAGGAAAACCATGAAATAAAGTAAATAGACGCGCGTCATTTTGTTATAAAATTACATGGCGAACGGATTTTATCTAATCTCAAACGGTTATCATCGCATAAACACGGTTACAGGAGCACTCTGATTATATAAATTAAAATACCTCAACGATTTATGCCTCTTCAAGCGGCCTTTTCTCCTCCTCGTGGTCAAGTCGGAAGAGCACGCGCCTAGAAATCCAAACGTTGGTGGTTGGCGCCCACCCTGTGACACGTATTTTTTGTAACCTTTTAAAAGTGTTTTTTAGACTCACCTTAGTGTAACAAATTACGCATATAGGCGATTTAATATATTTTGAGGGAGTAATTTTGTTTTTCATTGGCGTTTCGTCGCGTCTCTGCCGTTGGTGAGCCGCTGGTGGTATAATTTTCAAAACGGAAGTGGGGCCACCGTTAATAGTAGCTGCGGGGCGCCAATTTTTGGCGAGATATCTCTAGTTGCCGACCGGTGGTCCATCAACGCTTACGGCATGGGGACGGGATTATGACAAAGGACGAGGAACAGAAACAGTACCTATTTCAAGTTGTTGCAGAACACAGGAAGCAATATCCATATTGTCCTATCTAAGTAAAACTTAATGTGTGAAAGTGATTTGTAAAAATAGAGTAAACAAATGGATTTTGCAAAGTTTTAATAATGTAAATAGTCAACAATAATGTGGTTTTAAGTATAATCGTGTAATATGTATATAACGATGTGTGTAACAAAATATACAACAATATATGTATAATACTGTGTATATGAAAATAGCATTGAAAATTTCAATCGGCTTGCGCAACCATTAAAAATTGTTGTAAAAATTTAAAATTTTACTAGTGTCTCTATCTTCAGTCGTGTAATAAATGTGAGGGGTGCCGCAAGTGAAATTCAGATAAAAATAATCTTCCCTAATTTTTGGACGACCCTAATATACATACATGCATATATATATATATATATATATATATATATATATATATATATATATATATATATATATATATATATATATATAGGGTGTTAATGAACTATACCGACAAACTGTAAGAGGTGATTCCTTACATCCAAATAAGAGAAAAAGTTCATATGGAGCTGTGGGGAAAAGTGAATAGTTTCAGAGCTAGGGCTGTCCAAAATCATCCATATATATACATAAAGGTTGTTCGAAAAGTTTTGCACAGTGGTCTCTATTTTTTGTGTTTGTTGCAGAAGGAGAATGAAATTTTTTGTGAACATACTTGGAACATTTAGCTATAAGTTGGTATATAAAAGTATGTTCTTTTATTTACAGGTGAGCCATAATGGACCGTGACGTAGATGTCATGTTGCGACAACGGTCGATGATGGAGTTCCTCTTGAAGACCGGCGATGATTCTGCTACATCGATTCATAGGAAGTTGCTCCCTGTTTATGGGGAGGACACATTGGAACGCAGCAGTATCCAGCGGTGGTTGCAGAGGTTTAAAGAAGGTGATTTCTCTCTACTGGACAATCTACGATGCGGTAGACCATCTACGGTAGTGAGTGATGTGAATAAGGAGACCATTAATTAAATCATCCAAAATGAAAGATGTGTGACGACACGATAGCTTGCTGAAATGACTGGTTTGTCATTGGGTAGTGTGGTATCAGTGGTACAGTCACTAGGGTACAGAAAAATCTGTGCACGTTGGGTGCCTAGATTATTGACAAGAGAAATGAAAAAAATGAGGAAGGATGTGTGTGAGGGTCTCATGACGACCCTTATTGACGAGTGGAAACAGTGTTTTGACGGCGTCATTAGCCAGGAGGAAACATGGTTGTTTTTGTCCGAACTTGAATGCAAAACAAGTCTGAAGGCCCACCTGCGCGGTAAAACATTTGATAGTGAGAAATACCTTATTTCCTGTGTCAATCGATGGTGTAAATGTCAAACCCCAGAAATTTACCAAAGTGCATTTACATCATGGAAAGAACGTTGGACCAGATGCGTCACAGCTGTTGGAGGCTACATTGAGTAGGCTCAGTGTATAGCTAAATGTTCCGAGTATGTTCACAAAAATTCATTTTCCTCCTGCAAGAAATAAAAAAATAGATACCACTGTGCAAAACTTTTTGTACACCCTTTATATATTTTTTTATTTTGACTTGTAGAATATTGCTCTGTTCTTCGTGTGCGTCATTTTTGTTATATATATTTGTGTGCCTTTCGAGTCCCGTCTAGAGACACAAATTATACTATGTGGCCTTGTCGCAAATAAGCAAACGTCGCAAATAGATTAGATCAATCACTCTATCAAATAGTTATATATCGATTTTTCCCAGATAGCAGCTAAAGTTCATATTGGTTGACTCTAGCATCACTTATCAGTGCAGCAATCGATTCAATTGCTTGTTGTATTCGTAGAGTAATGCTAATGGCTCCAAGTTAATCTGCGACGTTGCCACATTGTGAAATTTTGATTCCCTATAGCGACTGAAGAAGGCCCAGGAGGGAATACCGCCTTATTCGCTTTATTTTGGCCTGTAGAAGAGTGCTCTGTGGTACATGGGTGCAATGTTTAGAACACCCGATATATATAGTTGTTGCATGTGTGCAGTCGCTGGAAGTATCTCACCCCAGGAAAATGTATTAGGTACCGAGTACCGGAAGTGACAAATTCAGGTGCCGATCGTTTCTTTTTACGATAGCTTGGGTGGACAAAGGTAGGACATTAATGTAGAATACAAGAAAGAAACTATGAATATAATGTGAACTAAATGTGAAATGGTACCGATTTTTTTTTTTTTTTTTTTTTTTTTTTTTAGTTTGACGTCTCAGGTTTATCCCGATGCTAAGAGAGACTATCATAATTTGATAGGATAACTGAGATGAAGAAACTGGGAAGAAATAGGAGAACTTCAAAAAGATTCTAGTTACATATTATTATGCCTTGCCCAACAGAAAGCCCACTTTCGGCAACTGGGTGATGCAGTGCTTTACTTTACTACTGGACCACTATGACCTTCTATCGTGAATTTAATTTTAATTACGACTTAGAAGGGGCAGCGTGCTCAGCTCAGGAGTGAAGTCTCTGGCTGGATCGTGTGGTGTAGAGCATTGTGTGAACGGGCTTTCTCGGGGTTGGCCCGTTTCCTCTTAGTTCCGTCTTCCCACCATTATTATCCATTTGACCATGCCCATCTTCCTTAGCCTCGGTGCACAGTTCCTAGACGTTAAATAAAATAAGAAAAAAGGTAATCAGAAACTAGGTAAGGTTCCTGTGAGCAAGAACTCCGTGTCTTGATGGCACCAGGCGGAACTTGGTGGTTCTCTTTATATACTCCAACCTTACTTGCATTTTTGTTGTAGTATCTACGTACAAACGTATAGTATGAATACACATTGATATGTCATAAAATGATTGTTTTATTGTCTAGATTGCGACAGAAAGCAGTAACGTAGTTTTTGGTCAATTGTTAATGTTACATTACGTTGATACTCGACTTACATATTTGCCGTGTGCATAAATAAGCCTTTGAAATATTACTGATCCGTTAGGAATTATTATATTTTTGTTCCTGTTATGTGCGGACGTCACCAAATAATATGTTTTAACATCATGTTTCTACATTCAGCTCTAATATTTTTGGTACCTATCCACAAACTGCGTAGGGTTTTCCATTATATGTGCGAAATTAAATAACACAATAATATTATTCCAGTGTCTAAGTTCACTCATACTTGGTACAGTTGCACCAGCACCAAAGGAGTTGTTTTGTGACTCAATAGATGTGTGAGAGCCCGAGAAAGTGGGGACAGAAGAGAAACAATGGGTTAGCGAGCCTCACAATTTGATACGTTTATGAAAATAAGCAAGAAAGTAGTTTCATATATATATAATACCGGAAACGAGTACCAGCTACTCATGTTTCCAGTAGTATTTTAGCGTTGAACAACGCGTTGCCTCTTACTGATTTACATTCAAATACACAAAGAAGTTGTATATTCCTTTTCAACGCCAACAACATTTTCCTTTTTACTTTTAAGTTCATTTCTGAAGTTAACGCCGTTTCCGAAACATTCTAAAGCATACTAAGTTTCAGTGTGTTCGACAAACATAAAAATTAACAAATTTCCTATACATAACTTTATACTCCCATAAAATGGCTGCCAGAAATGTTCCATATCACAGTTTACATCATGTAAACGTGCACAGGTTGGACAAATGACAACAGAACGTTTTCTTCTAAGTTTGAAAATAAAATTAAATATTTCACTGTAATGACTCACGATTATGCCCTTTACACTAAGGAAGACAAATGACTAAGTCAACTGAATGATGATGGAAAAACCAATGGAATGAGACTGTGGGAGGAAATGGGAATGCTTCTAGAAAACCTACGTACAAGAGGTAAGCTCTGTACCACAGAGCCATCGTGTCCTCTTCTTTCTAACTTCTAAATATTATGCTCCAAGACTAAGGAAGACGGTAATCATAATAAAAGAAATTGTGAAATGAAGAAGGTTAAAAATGGGGGAACCCCGAGAAAACCCTCCTACACGCTGTTTGTCCACCACAAACCTCACTTGGTAAGATCTGTGATCGAACCAGTGTATAGCTACCAATTTGTTCTCAGGGTCATGACTTTTCGCTGCGCAGGCTTTTCACATACTAAAATTATCTAAACGCTTCTTTGAGAATGTGTAAGCATTATTAATTTACCATTGGGTTTACACAATAATAATAATAATTATGCATTATTTTACCTTATTGAAGTGCGTGGTTGGTAGGATTAGAATGTAGCATCCCTTTCAGCTTCGAAGCTACGCGAGATGTACTCCGAGGAACCACTGTAATTCGTTCAATTTTTTTAAAGTTCTTCCACCGGAAATCGAATCTAGGACTCCGTGCACCAAAGACACTCGGGTTCGGCTGTAGACCATTGCAGAAAATGTGCGTGAAGTTAGAATTACAGGTTGCAGGAAATGTACCAATAAACTATTCACAGGAATCAAAAATTGTTTGTGAATTATTTATTTGGCTACGTTTATATGGGTGAAATAGTAAAATAAATAAGAAAAAATCTCGGATATTGTTATTCAATATTATTGTAATACATTTGAAACTGTGTACATCCAGTTTGGTAAATTATATTACCAAAGCAGATGATTAATTTTGGATGAGATTATGGGAGGAAGGGGGAAAATCGTAAGAAAAGCCACGGATACAATCTTACCAACCACAAACCCACATGGCCGGGCAATCAAATCGAGGGCAACGGAGCCATCGTACCTCTGTTATTATAATCGTGTCACTGATCGTATAAAGTCATTCTTAAGAAGGTACAGTACACTAGAGAATGTTACCGATTCATTTTCCAGTGGTGTATTATCCAAACTTTGTATATAATTGTAATGGCATGTATAGAGGAATTATATAGGATAGATTATTTTCTCCATTTATCATGAATAATAAAATGTATCATTACGAAAAAGGCAACTGGAACGTGGTAATTCCGAACTTGAAGTCCTATTTAATTCTTGTTTTCTATTGTAGACATAATACAATCTATGACAAGACACTAACAAACGTGCTAGAGATTGATAGACCAGAGATAACCCTAATGTAAGATAAGGGAATATGTTAGGGCAAGGAAAAACAATGTTACTTAAGTGACCTTGGTACCCAATCTCTTGAATTCAGATCCATTTTCTAAATGCGAATGGTATATGTGACACACACAGCCTAACAGCGATTCCATAATGAGGTGGTGCATTATCATATTGGAAAATTCTTCAGCATACACGCTGAAGGTAATATCTATCTTATTTCGTAAAAATTGAAGGTAGTTGGCCGCTTCCTCATTGCTCCCTCAATAGAAAGTGAATTAGTTAAATATGAATCCGACATTCTAAATTATCATCAGTTGTAAATTATCAACTTTGATTCAATAACTTTTCACGGAATAAAGATATTGAAATTTATTTGACATTGTCCTTCTCGTAAAATTCTAACACAAAATGATGTATCATATACCCTGTTTTCAATTCTAAAAAAACATATCTGAATTCAAAACGGCCGTCGCCAAGGCCATTTACAGCAGCAATATTTCCCCTAAAGAAAACATGTTCCCACGTTACATTACTACTATCTTTGAGCTGTAAAGTTATCTATTTCTTTAATAGTAGAATCCTTTCTTGTGTGGAGTGGATACAGTAACTTCTTAAAAAGCGAATGGATTAAAACCAAATTTTGTCAGTTCATTCATATTACGAGTATCGAATCCGTCATACTGTTTCAACACGGTGGCCGTTTGAAAATTTTAAAACTTCATATTTTCCTGAAGTTTGGGTCATATATTAAAAGAAAATAAAAGATTTCTAATTTTGGTTTAAAGAACTTGAATTGCTGTCAAAAAAGTTATTGAGTACTTTAAATGATTTAATAATGTGCGTCACAAAGATTGAGCCGGACATTTCCACACTAGTGAAATCAAACCGTACTCAGGTTCTCATTAGCTTTCAATTTTAATTGTATTTCAATGTGCAGGTTTTGTTGCATTTGTATTTTTCTGGTATTTCAATATGCAATTCTCTTTAGTTTCATATTGTACCAATTTCATTTAAATTGATTTTTAAACAACTCTGATCCTGTTGAAAATGTTTAGTAGACCTAGTTTTGTTGTTCTTAACAGCATGTATAAAAATAAAAATATGTCTATCAGAATAAAATTCAAAATAATATTTAAAAGTATTTACCGCATTAGATTCTAATTATATTTATCTCTTCCGTCTTATCTTCGTGACTCCCATCAAACTTTAACGTGACTACTCTAGGGGTCGCGACCACCAGGTTGAGAAACCCTGGTATAAACTAATTGAAGCTTATATTAATGTATTGTTGAGTAAAATATATATTTTATTGTATTTTCGTTCTTGATATCTGATGTATTTTCCTTCCCAACACAGATCATTTACAAAATGTGGATATATGATTTAACATGGAATTTGCGACACAGGTATTCATATGAACAACTTAAAAATAGTATATGATATTCACAGAAAATGAGAATTAGTTGTGCTTAAATTATTGCATTTTTGATAGAGGCGGATAACGTAGTTCAAGACATTGTTACAATGATATAGTTTATTAAGCACGTTCAAAGTTTGATCCAATGTCTCTTATGAGTGCTCTTCTCCTATACATTTCTTTGGTTGAATTGGTAATCTTGCCTAACATTGTTTCATTTCTTGAACAACATCATTATTCTTTTTAAAGAACAAATGTTCAATGTTTTTTTTTTTTTTTTTTTGTTATCTCTGTAGACTAAGTCTCACATATTTGAACATACATTCTTAAATATGATTTCTGTATATTCGGAACCAGCTCATAACACTGTAACAGTAAAACGTATATTGTGTACAATCTATTCTTTCTATTAAATTGGCCAAACTAAACCGAGATAATGTCCTGCTAGATTCAGAATTTAACCTCAATGTATCATGCCAGATAATATATGGAAAAAATGCCACCTATGTTGGCAATATATAAAGTGGTTAACATATAATTGCAAAGGTAAACAGATCATCTAAATTCACGAGGCTTGACCTGTTTGTTGAACTTGAAGTTGTCTTTTCAATACCTAAGCGATAAAAAGCATAACCCACAGTTTAAGGTAGAACTACAACCAACGTAATGCGTTACAATTTAATCAATTCCTGCCGGAAATAGAACTCGGAACTACGTACAATAAAGGAGCACACGTTAACTACTAGACCAGTGAAGAGGGCTTAAGCATGAGTTGTGTATTGCTATCATTACCACAAAAATACACTGATGATTAATTTTGCGCGTTACAAGTAGTGATTTGCAACTTATACATGAAAAATACAATGCATTTTTTTAATATGTTGATAAAGTTCTTAGATGTTTCTGAATTTAAAACGATTTACTCCTCAACAATTTTTACCTTTCGTAAGATCAGACAGGTTATGGCAAAAGGGAATGTTTCCGTACACTTGAATTGTAATACATTTTGTCACTTTTTTGTTTACACACATTTATAAATTAAGCAACTTCACGTAAATGCAATTTGCTAGAATATCATTTTCTGTTACTTAACTCTTCATTTGAAATTAGGGACCATTAAAAAACAAACACAATATTAAATTAATAAAATTTAATAACTGTTTTATGTAACATGGAAGTTCGTATGAAGTTCATTAAACATTCAACACCTTAGAAACTGGAACTCTCTGTCATACACATACACTCATTCATTTGTGTCTTTCATCTATACTTTCACTCGTTTCAACACTGTATATTCAAAAGCAAACAACAGAATCTATATTCATGCCAATATACGATAATATTATTTCAGCATCATACTTTTATGTTGATTAAAACGGAACGCCAGTAGTTTAATCAACAAAATATCTAAAAAGAGAACGTCAAGTTCTTTGTGTTTCCATATTGGTTTGCATACATTAAAGCAATGATAAATTAATGAGAAACAAAATAAGAGCAAAGGAAATTACGATTCTCTGGTTCGATGAACTTAACGCAAGCTTTAACAATGTAATTCAATTAGACTATTATTCTAGTCAATAGAACAACTCCAACCAAACAGGAGTACCAGTATGCGCATCAAACAAGAGCGCGATCACACATGGGTATGGCACTGTGGATCTAATTTGAGTTTCAATATCTGACTTTCAGCAGGATGTTTTGGAGTTCATTTGTATATATATGAAACATGACATATGCACGAATTTATAATATTTTATGATTTTACGCTACACCTTTTCGACAATGAGGTTGGTATTGTAACATTGGTACATTAAACTTCGGATTGTTCCATGATTGAAGTATAAACTAGTAGAATTCCAGGTTAAAGTCAATCGCATGTTGCACTGGTCGCCACAGTGCTCAAAAGTAACATTTAGTTAATCATTATTTTATTCCAGCGTCCATGTTTCTAAATTTTTTAGTACTCATACAGTGAAATAATAAAATACCTACTTTAAATATTGGTAATGCAGATGTTGGTCAGTATGGTAGTGTACTGCGTTGTCAATGTTATATTTTCTTCTAAGTATGTGGAACTTCAGATTTGTTGGAAGAGACAATTGAATAGTATTAGACTTGAATAATTATTTGAGAAACTTTGTGTTTGTGTGTGTATTATGTTAAGACATTCTGTAACGCGTTTCTAAAATAGGCGAGTAGCGTTGCATAGAAAAATTGTATGAAGAAGTCGACAGTTTCTTTCATGTATTCCGGGCACTTGTTAATAATTTCACGTTCCTTCTCGTTATTTTTCTTTAGTCAGGATGAATTTTGAGAATAATCAGAATTTATACACAACACACATCTGACAGGTTTTATGGTTATTTTTTATTGCCGCTGGTAACTTCAAAGTCTTTGTTCCTTTTTCTCTCTTTTTGTTCCAAAAATTGAAAATAACTCTCGCATGCTGTTGTCTGACACATGAACTCTGAAAGGATATTTTACGAACGTGCTTCCACCACAGATACTCCTCTTGTTCATGTTTTTCAAATATAATACGTCAGGAAACATGATGCTACTCTAGATCTAGATGTTCATAAATCACTTGAATTCTCTGGAAACTAGCTACTCGCCCCCCCCTCTCTCTCTCTTTTCTTTTAGTTGTGAACGTTAAGGTAATATAACAAATTTGTCATTTTTAACGTACATGATAAACTTTTATTCTTTGCTCACTCACACATATATTCTCACACACTAACTAACTCTATGGCCTATGGAACCCGGAGGTTCAATGTCGCGTTCCCAAAAGCTCTCTACTGACTTCTATCCTTAGCTAACTGCATCCAGTTTCTTATTCCAATCTCTGCGAGATTCATCTTAATATTGTCCTCCCATCTGCGCCTAGGTCTTCCTAATGGCCGCTTTCCGATTGGTCTTCCAGTCAAGACTTTGAAAGCGTTTCTACTTCTTCCATTCTAGCTACATGACCCGCCGACCTAAGCCTCCTAGACTTAACGACCTTAAAAATGTTGGGTAAACCGTATAAATTATGTAGTTCCTCGTTATGAAGTTTCCGCCACTCCCCGTTCCCGTTCCTTTTGGGTCCGTATATAAGTCTCAAGATTTTGTTCTCAAATACTTTCAGTCTATGTTCTTCCTCAGAGTAAGCGACCATGTTTCGCAACTATACAGAACAGCAGACATGATTATCGTTTTGTATATTTTAAGCTTCATGTTCCTCGACAGGATTCGCGACGACAAGAGATTTTGAACCGAATAGTAGCACGAATTCCCTGCTTTTAGTCGACATTTAATTTCTTCGTGAATATGATTTTCCTCTGTTAATATTGATCCTAGGTATATTCTCACACATATACAAATATGTATTATATTTGCATCTTCGTCTGTAACTTTGAATGATCTAATTAAAGGAAGATAAATGTGTTGATATTGCGTTTTACAGCTTTTGAAATTTTCCAGATACACCAACCATATACACATTTTAAGTAGCTTTAAAATGAATACTGTGCTGTGGAGATACTAATTGAGTAGAATGTTTCACTGTAAATATTAAAGTAGCCAATCTTAAATTGGAATCCGTCACTTTTAAGTTACGAATGGAGCAACAACTCATGCGCGTAAGTTAAACTAAGACTTTTCATGAAACAAGATTAGTAATCCAAGGCATTATTTTACATTATTTTAAACTCCGAAATTTGAGCAAAGAAATGTTGAAAAGTTTTTGTTTCATGTTGAGAATTTAACTATTCCAAGAATTACATAGTGTGGGCCTACTAGCATTCGAGGTAGAAATAATTGGTATAAAGCTGACTTTGATCTCATTTGATGGGGAATCTAACCAAGATTGACACATTAAAAGCCCACCGCTATATAAGTTGGGATACGTATACAGGGTGGCCCAAAGTCGCTTAAATTGTCATATAAAGTGCATAAAATAATATCATATAGAATAATTTTATGTAGAAAAAAATTTGACTCACATGACTACTTTAATTCCCTCAAAGTGGGAGACTGCACAGTTTTACAGAAATACATGTTCTTTTCGTTCCTGTAAAGTTCCGTTCATGCGCATATACAGGATGGCACCAAAAAACGATATTATTCTTTGAATGAGAAGAAGCAATGAGGGGTCAAAATTCTATTGAAACAGTCAACGCGAATAGCTTTTAACATTACTATCTCAAAGTGAAAATTAACGATATTGTCTAATAACAGTCACCAATACCTCGAATGCTCCTACTTTCATACTACCATAACTAATTGAACGAAGCTGATGGCGTGTTTTCAAAGAGGATTTTGCGAGTCCAACCTTCACAGAAGTTACAATGTATTTCTGTCTTTTTAAGCTATGGTATTAATTAATATGTGCCATATGAGATGGCTACCTGGCGAGAATATTCAGACGTTAGCTCACAAGTAGACATATGTCTCATGTGTTGCAGTCCGGAGGTGGGTTTTGCAAGGTGGGACTTAAGACTAACTAAACTAACTAACTCTATGGCCTATGGAACCCGGAGGTTCAGTGCCGCGTTCACAAAAGCTCTCCACTGACTTCTATCCTTAGCTAATTGGATCCAGTTTCTACTTTGTATTCCTATCTCTGCGAGATCCATCTTAATATCGCATCCTGGGACTTAAGACACTTTTAACATTTAGCTAAAAATGGAATGATCATGGTACTCGGAATAGGATCATTGCTATCAAGGAATTTAATGATGTTGCAAAGACTGTCGTCGTGACTCCACCAACAATAGAAAAAACAAAGAATGTGAGGAAGTATTACAAACACCGTTCCCTAATAAGAAACCCTCCGATCTGTGTCTGAGTTAAATTGAGAGACCAATTGTTTATTGTGTTGTGGAAGAATTGACTTTCATTACCTACAGCTTCAAAAGGTTCACATAGCTGAAACTACATATTCGCGGAAGTGTTCTTTCCAACTGTAGGAGCCGAAATGACACGTGGGTGTGGAAGTTGCGGAGAGGTTTCATATTTCTGCTGATCTTGTTGGAGCTGAAACAGTTAATCACAAGGATTGCCATGATCGATTTCATCTGTCAAACAACGTCCTGTGTAAACATCTACAGAAAATAGGAAAACAAGCAATCCAATAAAGCATACTCCTGGATGAAAGTGAATAACGAGGAAGACTAAGCATCTATTATGTTGTTTGAGTTGCTGGAAAATAAATCAGACTGAAGGTTATGATAGTAACACAGCTACATGATGAAAATCTAGTTGGGAAAGAAGAAAAATATTTCGCAAAATGGTTAAGGCAAAAACTTATATAACGCTGTGGTAATCATCTGTATTTTAGTACTGTTCCTGGTAAAACATAAGCTGTATGTTTACGTGACATGGTGAAGTATTTGGTCCAAGAGAATTGGTACGAAAATGTCCACAACAATTATGACGATGAGAAACTTTGAATAGTGATAGTAGCAGCAAAGATTTAAAAGGCAAAGATTCTAATGTTAATACTTACCCAGAAATTTAAGGGATCCCAATTTAGACAAGTCGTGGCTTCCTACATCATTTCAAACATTGGTGCAGCACCTAATTTCTTGTGCAACGAAACAGATCTTATTTGTTCATGCGATCATCTATGCCAGCAGATCGTGATCTACGATTTCCCTTACAGTGCTTGATGTGGGAGCCCAAATGAATCATGCATTTGGAACTCGCAGACTAATAGAAGAAGTGTACGAACTCAGATTTTAAGTGCCTTACAGCGAACTTCTGCATTACAAGCAGTCGGTAGTAGCTTCTGTGAGTGGCGACAACATCTTGAAAGAGTTCTATCCTGTAGCTTTCCGTCAATAGGCAGTAAACAACAATGATAATAATATCAACACTATCGCCTGTGAGCATACCACTACGACAATTTCATTGTTCAGAGAAGGATTCACGCAGAAACCAGACAAAGAAGTCTTACCACAATGATTACAAAGGATGTTACACGGTGTCCTCATTCGAAAGGTAGGATTAAGTTCGTTCTTCATTGTGTTCGTTGGACGGAGAAAAACTCAGGGATGCGAGGAGATGATATTGTCAATCAGTACCGCTTATTCCTATTTTCGACGTCCGAACGTAGATTTTCCATTGTATTTGATGGATATTATTCAACAAGACAAAGTAATGAACATGAAACACGTAAATGCTATACCGACACAACGGATGTGATTTCTGGCTCCTCCACAATCATGTGCATCAATCAAGAAATATTTTTATCCAATACCAGAAACAAAAACAAATTTATTGCTCTTCTTTCTCAGACACTTACATTAGACGGTCATGGTATTGCCCAGTCTACTGATGATGACTACGTAATTGTCCAAACGGCTCTGAAACATACTGCCTCTAGTATTTTTGGTATTGTTATTGGGGTTGTTGATGACACACGTATAATTATTTTGCTAGTATACAACTTCAAACCTGAAATGTGTGATATCTTTGTTAAAGCAAAGTGAAACCAATAGCAGTGAGCGCACACATGTGATTGTCCATAAACATATGTAATAATAACACATCGGCTGTGTATTCATATCTACTGACGATTCATGCTATTGGTGGATGTGATAGCGTATCTGCGCCTTTTGGTATTGGAAAATCTAATACATGTAACAAATTCCGAAGTTCACAGAATGCAAGAGTTAAGTAGCTCACTCCTGACTTGTCCAAAAACCCTGCAGATGTCGCTTGAATCGGCATACCATTACTATTGATTCTGTATGGTGGAGACCCTGACACATCTTTAAACATACTTGGGTACTTGAGTTAAATGAGAGCTATCACCGGATCGAAGACCTTAATTATTCCGGAAAGACTGCCTCCTGCGGATAATCCTGGGTATTTATATTTTTTATGAACATATCTGCAAATAGTACGTTCGAAAACACTTACCTGCAACACTCTTGATCCAGATAAATGGGGCTGGATACTTGACAATAACACTTATATCCCAATTCAAACTGATCTGGCACCAGCGAAAGAGGCTTTCCTGATGGTAATCCTCTGCAAATGCAAATATTCATCCAGGAAACCAAGCAGCACAAATACCTGCTCATGTCGGAAACATAGAATGAAATGCGTATCATCATGCGTGGATCATGTTGTAATACTAATATTCTCGATTTGCGTAACAGTGACGGTGAAGATCTTGACAACGAAATGTAAATGTGTATGTTACGCTCAACTTGAATAAGATTCACTTGAAATGAACGTTTTGCTCAATTTCAGTTGCAACTCAGACAGCCAATTTATTTATAAAATGTCAGATATTAGTTTATTGTTACTTATTTTCATTTTATCTGATTTAATTCTAATGGAGTAGCTGTCACTCATAATTATACATCCAGAAGCGTGCATTTCTTTCATACTACAAAGTATTTCAAAAATTATAGCCTACTTTACCAGAATTATAATGTTTAGAATCGTTTTATATCTTCAGCAGAATGTACGCGAAGGAGGAACAATATTTTATACCAGCCTGTATGTGTCCATAGACCTGTGACTAAAAGAATATATATATATATATATATATATATATATATATATATATATATATATATATATATATATATATATATATATATATATATATATATATATATGTGTGTGTGTGTGTGTGTGATTTGTGTATGTGTGTGTTAAAATGTGTCGTATTCCATTTCGAAGGGACTAAAGTCATCATGTGAATCAAGTTTTTACTACATAAAGTTATTCTATACAATATCATTTTATGCAATTTTTATGGTAACTTCAGCAACTTTGGACCACCCTGTATACGTTATCCCAACTTGGATAGCGATGGACTTTTAATGTGTTAATCTTGGGTACATTCTGCATCAAATGAGACCAAAGTCAGCTTTATACCAATTACTTCTGGGTTTACCCTAATTTTCAGCTGGTGGGCCTACACTATATTTGTTACCTTATCTACTGAAGGTTGTACAGAACTCGCAGATATTTACCGGTCTCTCAAAGACAATATCAAATAATACTTAACATACTCTCTACATTATTGTGGGACGGTATGTATAATCAATTGCATATAAGAATTCCTCTGAAACATCATTTGAAATTATATGACTTTCAAGAGCGTTACTTCAGATTTTGGATGTGAGTGAGAACAATACAATACTCATACATAAGTAGAGTTTGAAATTTTCAGATAGGATGCTACTTTTCTATTAATATCGGACACAGAGGACAATTGTTCCTCTGTAAAAATAATGACGTCTCTTATTTACACCTAGGCATCATTAATTATTTTCATTTTTATCACAAAATCATTAATTTTTATGACTCAAAGAGCTCTGAGAAAACTGTTGGTAAGTGAAGATCTGTATTACTGCCTCCAAAATCCCGAAATTCAGGGAAGGCGCGGATGATCTCTAAATGAACATCCCTCTGTAGCGGCAATTATATAAAATTCTAGATTGCATCTTGTCATTTAGTTTTTCTTTCTTTCATCTCGGTTTCGTGGTTGTGAAAATATGACGTTTTCCGTCGGTGTATTCTTTTGGACACACCTTGCATTTATTTAACGTAATTATGCATCATTGAATACGACATTCGGAGCTTGACTTGTTAATCATTCCCACGCTGTAGAGTACACAAATTAATGTTGATATCTTAAATTTATGAGCAATAACGGGGGAATTATACCTACTGCCCCATTCCATCAACGCCTTTGTCTAGCGGTTGTCCTACGAAACTCTAGTCCACACCATTTAACGTGATTTTTGTTTCATTTATTTCGTAACCTTGGCTACGAAGATACTACGTTCGCTGAGCAAAAGTGGATCTTTCAGAAAATAGACCTGGATCCCTTGCGCTCTGAACGCCCCTATCTAAAAATATTTTATAAAAACTGAGTTGGAGCCAAATTTATCCTGCAACCCAAGTTTGCTCGAAATGTATAAAATTAGTTTGTTTAGTTTGATTGATTACAGTCTTGCATCAGTAGCAGGGCTATATGAGTTAGGGCTTTTTGTTTAAACTTAATGTTAATGTTAAAATGACATGTTAACATTAATTTAATGTTAAAAGACCGAAAATTGCGCTCTGTAGCATGGTGCATACATACAGACAGACGAACAAATTGAGAGCAAATTGTCCCAGAGACTGACTTTGGGCACTGATGTTACAATAAGTATCACGTTTTAATGGTTACTTACTCGGGCGACTACCATACCCTGGGTTTTCTCGCCTGGTCTCTTCATACAAGCTGCGCCAAGGTGTAAAGCTTTTAAGAAAATTTAGAACTGAGGTGCAGAAGAGGGACGAAAAAAATTTTAATTATTATAATGAAAAATATATTGTTGATACAAAATTAATTATTACCTGAAGTTTCCCAGTTGCATCTCAACCACATCACTGACGTTAGAATGATCAGAAGAAATTTTCGGGTCAACACTTTTACCATTTCTTTGGATATCCTGTTTTTTCACAGCATTGCATTTTTTATACTGACTTTTCATTCTTTGAATTAAATCAACTATTTCTTTCTTACAAGTTTTGTAACGAGCTTGTATGATCGTTTTCTTATCCGATGGAGTTTGAGTTACTCTAATAAATTTGCACCAAAGGACATGATGCCCTTTTTCTTCCCTTAAAACTCATGTTAAACGATTCCAAGTTGTACGGAGACTGAGAACTAACATGTACTGTATCAACGAATGCCTGCGATATTTTAATTTCTGAACCGTAATTTAGCAAATAGCCATTTGTTTGTTTTTTCAATACAACACAAAAATTTGTTTCCATGATAATTATTTTATTTATTTTTAATATCGGTTTTACAAGTAGTCCAACCTTCGACTACGACACTTTCTCACAAGTTAACTGTGAAGCATTTAAACAATACAATATACGTTAAAAATAAGGGGAAAAAGAGAGAAAATAAATTGAAGATCGGTTAGCACTTTTGACAAATCTCTTTCTCTGGCAATTTCTTAAAAAAATAAGATAAAATAAAAATAAACATATGTTTAAAACAAGTCTTAAGAAGTACACGTGTTTAAAACAAAGTGTTTAAAACACAAAATTTGGTTTAGACAAAATTAATTGTTTAAAACAAGTTTTAATAATTTATTTTAAACTTTTAGTTTTAAACAAAACAACCCTGTTGAATGATGAATTGAGAAGAGAAATTGATAGAGCAAGAGAGAAGTACATGGAAGGGATATGTGAAGAAATAATGAAACTTCAAAGATATAGCAGATATGATCTGATGCATGACAATACAAATTAATTAGGTGGGAGGCCTAATGCAATTATACGCACTTTGGAATCAAAGACCAACAGGTTTACGAAGATATTGACCATCAGGGAACTTTTAGGACCTGGGAGGAATACATCTACAAGTATGTGACCAACAGAATCACCAAAGGAGTATCGTGATAAAAGCAGAAAAGGAGAGGATGAAGAACAAAATCGCCCTAGTATATTGCAACGTCAAGTAGTACAAGTCAACAAGGATGTGAAAAGGAGGGAGACTACTGAAAAGGAACATTCCAGCAGTTTTTCTCAAGGAATTAAGATATAGTTAAATGAAAATACAGACTTCACTTATTAACAAGATCTGAATGTTGAATGGCAGTAGGACTTTCTAGGTGTTCTGAAGGCTGAAATGGCTAAGAAGAAACGAACAATGAAATCTACTGATAACCGTATTTCACACACAGGTAAACTCACATCACATCAACCAATGATGATTACTCACAGAATTTATTATTTTTTTTAATTTTTGTACACAAAATTGTACTACTCTGTATGTTTAGAGAGCAAAAAACAAGAATTCATTCATTCACTTTATAAAGGTTTGCCTAAACGCTGTAACTCCGTCATTTTTAACGATATTAATTTCAAACAAAAACCATTCAAAAAAAATTAATGTTCAAGATTTTATGTGTAGTGAACATTTAAGCCTAGTACACAACAAATGCCTTTTAACAATTCCGTTTCTTTTCACAGTGTAAAACTCCGATATATGTATTTCCGAACTACACGAATTCAAAACTCAAAGTTTTTGAATATAAGAATAAGATCAAAGACAGACTCTGTTCCTCGGGCGCAGAAGCCACATCAAAAACTCATTACTCTGTGTCTCTTAATGGTTTTGCTCTATGGACATTAATATGTAACCGGAAGTGCTAATAGATATCTATCACTTTCAGTTGCAACAGAGGAATAAAACCAGAGGCGAACAATATTCATGAGACACTGAATAAACATCAGACTGTTTGTCGCTATTTACTTCTATTGACTCGATTGTATGATTGGTGTTGCAATCGGAAATCATAAATTTTCACCACACTTGGCTTGAACAGATATACAAGGTCCATCTAGAAATTAACGTCATACATTTTATAGGGAAACACTGTACGTTGCAGCACGGTCTATCCGCTGGGGTTGATGATGATCTAAGTCAAGTACTGTGTTTCCTAAGTTGTCTTCGAACTCTCGGAGTTGAAAGACTGGCGTTTTCATAATCCTCCGTTTCTTCTCTTGTGTAAGTCACGATGCAGCGCTCACTCGATGAAAGATGCAGGATCAAGTTTTATGTGAAACTTGACACGTTTGCAGCGGAAATTTTAACAATGTTTCAACAGGCCTTGACGAATGAGCATTTATCACAAATGCAAGTCTAGAGATAACACAAGCCGTTTTTGGAAGCCCGTGGACAGGTCGTTTACAAAGCGCGCGCTGAACGCCCGACAACTTCCTCTAACGACGAAAATTGACTCGTGTAAAAGACGTTATATAAACACACCGTCAAATGAGTATTCGTATAATGTTAAATATTCCAAAAAATATCATGTGCTCGAGATTGTGACTAAGGATTTGCACATGAGGAAAGTGTGCGCGAGGCTTGTCACAAGAATTTTGACTAGCCACCAAAAATCTCGCCGATTGGGAATTTGTCAATGCGTTTTAGAAATGTATGAAAATGATCCTAATCTTTTGAACAACGTATCACGTGTGATGATGATAGGTGAATATTCCAGCACTATCACGAAACAAATAGACAAACTGCCAAGTGGCACACCTCGGCATCTCCTCTTCCCAAGAAGGTTCAAATAAGCAATTAAAGATCAGACCATGTTCAATATATTTTCTGACACCAGGTGGATCTTCCACCGTGAGCTTTTAGCTCCCGGGACAACCGTTAACTCTGCATTTTGCGTACAGGATTTTAAGAGACTGAGAGTAAGAATACTATCCGTTCGACCAGAAATCACTTTTGACAGGGAACTTCATCATGACAACACGCAGACCCACATTCATCGTCGCCAGCTACCTGGCGAAATCTGATGTTGCAACGCTGACCCAGACACCCTAACGTCTCGACTTGGCTTTCACAGATTTTTTTCTTTATCCGTTTGAAATTCTCCCCTGAAACGAAATCGTTACAGAACAATTGACGACGTGAAAGCAGTTTGTGAAATGGCTTTAAACTCTCTTCCTTAACAAGCCTCCAGGATGCCCTAATAGATTGGAAATCCCACTGCCAATAATGGATCAACGCAGGAGGAAATTATTTTGAAGAATTTTAATGTAAGATTATTATTATTATTATTATTATTATTATTATTATTATTATTATTATTATTATTATTATTATTATTACGTAAATATTTTTCGTACCTGTAGACATTACTTTAAAGTCTGACCTTGTATAAAAATAGAGATAAAACTTATTCTTGGAATTGTAACCTGTATATAAAAAAAAGCACTTTTCGATATATCTTACCGTTTTTGGACTATGAAAACAAGCATTGGAATCAGAAGTAGCAGTTAATTTCAACTATATCAGGTTTTACTAGATTATTGTGAGCGGTGATATGTTCTTTTGAGACGTTAAATCGATTGCAAAAGGAAAACGTTCCTCGCTACCTATTACCGTTTTAGTTCCATCGTGACCGTCATTGAAACCGGAAACAGTTTATTTCTGGTACTTTCTCTTTTTATACAGGGTTAACGGAGGACACGGAAAACTCTTGGGAACCTAAATCGATTTCGAAACGATGTATTTTTCTGTTGTCGCTCTATAAAAATCAGTTTTAAACTTGAAGTATTAGTAGATTTTAGTGACTTCTAGTTTCTGTATGTAGTTGCGATTGGTAATGGTTTATTGGCTTGAAACGCTAAACCGATTGCAAAAAAAACTACTCGTTTTCTGCTACTGGTTTGTTCTATGTCGAAAACGTTGAAACCGGAAATTGTTCACTTCAGTCACTTCCGGTTTGATTAGAGGGTTAACGTAGGAGATAGAATTCTGAATTCTATTCTTGGAATTCTGAATCGATTGCAGAAAACCTCTTTTTGATATATTTTACCGTTTATTCTCCATGGAAATCAGAATTAAAATCAGAAGTAATAGTAAATTCATACCACTTCTGGATTTTGTTGAGTTCTAAAGATAGTCTTGATATTATCTTGAAACGCAAAATCCTTTGCAAAAAACAGCTTTTCGTTTTCTCTTACAGTTTCTGTTTTATGATGATAAAAGTTGAGACGGGAAATGGCTAATTTAAATTACTTCCGTTTTGAATAGAGTGTTTATGGTAGAGGTGGTATTTATTCTTCTGACTCTGAATCTATTGTAAAAATCCGCATCTTGATAACATTTGCTACGTTTGGTGCAAGAAAATCCGTATTGAAATTGGAAGTAATACCAAATTTGAACTAGTTTTGGTTTGGGTAGAGTGTTGCTGATAGTCACGATATGCTGTTCTAAAACGCTGGATCGTCTCAAATAAGCTACTTGTTGCTATCTGTTACCGTTTTCGTTCTAAGGTGATATACGTTGAAACCAGAAATAGTTAATTTGAATTGAGCAACTTCCAGTTTGAATGGTGGGTTACAGAAAAGGTTAAACCCATTATTGGAACGCTGAATCGATTGAAAAGATCGCTACTTCGTAACTTTTGTTGTTATTGTTCTGATACCTGTCGACAGACGTAGGAAGGGACATAGCCTGTGTACAAGATTTCCGACATTTATACATAGTTTGAAAATCTAAAAATGTTGAAAGTTAATGTTTGTAAAATATAAATGGTTATTTTCGATACGAAAAATTTAAAGGAAACAAGAATCACAATTAAATGTTTCCTCCAAATACAGGCTTCCTTCCATACTACTTTCCAAAAGATTTTCATACCTGAGAGTTTTTTTAATGTGTGTGTGTGTGTGTGTGATGAGTCTTCAAATGCTGTAATATTTCCAAACAACTGGTATACTGGGCTCAAACATCGCAAAAGGAAAAAAAAACTAAATATCTCAATTTTTCTGCAAACAACTGTTATTTGCGTAGTACTAAAGTATTTAGGGGTCTATAACCTAAAGTATTTATAACTTTTTTAATTATAAGAAACTAACTTTGTCTAACACAGTTCCTTATTAGAATTAAAATGAACTTTTGATAAAGTGTTATTTAATAGTAATTCAATTACACAGGTAGCAACAAGAGAAATATTTCATCATTAATATGTTAATGAATGGTATGAATATACACTCTAAAATTACATTCTAAAATTACAATTATAAATAATATTAAATAATTATGACATCATATTAGCATTGAATACTTGGAATTTAGGATGCATCATGAAGTGTCGATTCCTTCATATTTATATATGAATTATACATAATATTTTGTCGGAGATTAGCAGGCATATTATTTTCATTTTCCAATGCTATACTTAAGGACGCCAATCCTAGTGGCCAGGGCCCCCATAGGGGAGGTCTAAAATCTCCTCAGTCAGTTCTCCTATTTTACATTTAATGTATTTTCCTTCTACTAATGCACATCTCCCTTTAGCAAATATATTTTATTGATAAACCACTCCTTAACCTGAAACTCGTATTACAGTACTTAAATATGTAAATTACATCATGCATAATACTCTTCCTGTGGCTAAGGGGGCTAAATTAGTGCATTGATTTTATTGTTTCTGGAGTTTAGTGCGTAAAACGATAGAGACTATTTACAAAGAAAAGAAAACGGAAAGAAAGAATGAATGAAAAAAGAAAAATCGAAACATAATTTTCTGTGGTTTAAGGATCATTCGTATTTTGTCATAAGCATAATTTAACAAATTGAAAGATATACAAGAACAATAAGCGACAAAAAAAAAAAAAAAAGAAAGTATTTTTAAATATCTTTCCAGTTTGTTTCGATTTAAATGTCTCTAAATCCCTATTCTAAAAACTGTCACTGAACCAAGTTTTGTCGCTAAAATATATTTAAAAATCGCGCTTAATGGCAACACTGTTTTAGAAAAGAAGAAAACTATATTAGTCCAATAAATCGTATTGCAGCAGAAGAGTGAGTCAGTGTTGGTAGAGTAGTTGTGTGATTATAAACAATAGAGTCGCTTTTTGAATTGTGTGGGTTACTTGAAGTCGAAGAAATCAACGACTGTGAAATGCAAGAAGTTCAACCATAACTTTAGAAGCTCAGCTTATTGGCAACAGAACAGACACTGTGATTGTAAGAGAAGATTTAAAAATTTTCTGTAGAGGAATGAAAAAAAGGAAGGAAAATATGTTATAGCACTATTTCAAGAAGACAAAACATATAAATACATAAAATAATATCCGGGGAAGGGATTTAGTTTTCGGAAGTGGAAAATTAGCATGCTTGTTGCAATGGAACATAATCTAATGACTATAACAAGTAGGGATGGGCAAAACCGGTTTTATGAAAACCGGAAACAGGTTTTCATAAAAAAACGAAACCCGAAAAATCGACATTTGCTTTTCCACGAAACCGGTTCGGTTTTTTCACCGCACCGAAACCGGTTTCGGTTTTCTTCAAAGCCGGTTCCGTTTTCACCGAAACCAGTTTCCATGAAAATTTTTGGAAGAGGCATAAGTCTATTTCTGTGGAAACAGATTCGGTTTCCGGAGAACAACGAAACACTGTTTTGGTCAGAAATAGAACAAATTTTGGAAAAAAACCGGAATCGATTTTGAAGAAAACCGAAATCGGATCCGGTTAAAAACCGAAACTGGTTTCCGTGAAAATGAATAAGTTTTTCGTGAAAACCGAAGCCGGTTTTTTGACCATTACATTTTTAATTATATTACGAAAATGAACAAAGAAGCCAGGAAGGTGAAGCCTCTACTAGCAGCACTTCAAATTCAACTCTTGTTTCACAAAGCTCCCAACAATAGTGATGATCCATAACTTACAGCCAAGAGTACAGTAGTTTCGAAGCGACTTCATACCTATCTGCAGATGAAGATGATCAAGATAATAACGATGTTGAAAGAAGAATCTAATCTACTATCCAGTGTGATATCATTTTCAGTGCCTGTTTATAAAAAAGGGAATATAGTACGCCGTTTTCAAAAGCAAGAGATTGACAGTTTTCCTTGGATTCAATCCCAATCTCCAATTAGTGTCCTTTGTAGTATTTGTGTAAAAGTGTACGAACAGAAGGAACAAGTTAGATAGTCACGACGAAGAAGTTTTTGTATCAGTTAGGTTTTCAAAGTGGAAGAAAGCCAAAAATAGTTTCAAGGGACGTGATTATTCGAAAAGTCCTTGTTTCCCAGAACCGCTTGTCCACCGTTACCTAAGGAAGCGCAAATTAACAGTCAGACCCAGGTAGACCAAATAACAAACCGGAAATGTCTGGAACACATTGTATGTGCTTTGAAGTATTTAGCAAGGCAAGGATTGCCTATTTGGAGTGTACAGATTCAGAGAGTAATTTTAACATAATTTTCATGTTAATGAGCAGAATTGATGACGAATTTACTGCATGGTTAAATTAGAAAACAACCTGGATAGGGCTTGAGATGCAAAATGAGATTTTTGAAATTATGGGCCATAAAATTCTCCGGAAAGTTTGCAAGGATGCTATTGCCAGTGTCCAATTTGCAGTGATTGTTGATGGCACATAGGATATTTTAGAGATAAAACAGCAATATTTATGTGTTCGCTTTGTTAATAAAAGTAGATCCTCAGGAACAATTCGTTGGGGTTTATGCCCCAAAGCTATGACTGGAGAATGCCTTGCATCTATGCTGGTCGATGTTCTCTGTCGCCTTCAATTACCAATTTCAAAATTAAGAGGACAGACTTGCGACGGTGCATCAAATTTGTCAGGAATGTACTAGAGTGCTCAAGCATATATTAAACGATTCAACCTCTTGCGCTTTACATGCATTGTACTGCACATGCACCCAATCTCATAGGGGAGCAACTCGCCACGGTTGTTCCAATTGTGAATAGTGCTATGGAAAAAGTAAATGAATTGGGTGTCTTATTGGAACAAAGTGCTAAATTCAAGCAGAACTTTCAAGATATAGCTGTGTCTATTTGATCAACCATCTAATACTAAGACTCTTTGTCCATTAAGATTCTTAGCTCGTATCTTACCTATCAAGAGCATAATACGGCAATATGGAATTGCTCTATCTTCACTTGAGCATATGAACAAGGAAGGCAATGTAAGAGCTTCAAGTTTGCTGGGCTCTTTCAAAGAAGGAAATACTGTTCTGGGGCTCCAAATAGCAACAGACATTTTCAGTGCATTAGAAAATATTAAGCAGCATTTGCAAGATAGGCAACAAACTATTTCTGGAGCACTTGCAGCTATAGAACATATAAGAGAAATATATCTAAAAAAAAAAGAAGTGAAGAACACTTTGAGAATGTCTTCCACTCACCTGTGACTGTTGTGGAAGAACATAAACTGGAAGATATATCAGTCCCAAGAAAAAGACAACCGCCAAGCAGGTATATACGAGATGCAGAGTGTTCCTTTCAGGATTATCCAAAGGAGTACTTCAAAATTCAATATTTTGAAATGCCGGACACAGCTCAAGGGGATTTTGACCAGAGATTTTCCGTAAAGCAAGAAGAAATCAAAACTTACGTGAAACTTGAAACCATCTTCTTGACAGGAAAAATAAATGATGCAATAGCTGTGCATCGTGAATTTGATCAAGATATCCCATCAGTACAGTTCAAGTCCCAGGTGCTCTACTCTTGAGGAGGTAGTCTCTGTACTGAAATTAATGTGCCCACAGGTAAGGGAATTTTTTTCCTATTATAATCTATACAGTTTTGTTTATAATGTTCTTTTATCTCCAGTTTTCTAGTTCGTTTAGTTCAGTTCTCGTTCTTAATTTAAGTGCAGAACACTCAAACTTAAGAAATTTGTAAGTACGTACACCGTGTACTTCATGTATGCAGAAAAATTTATAAGATTTTAAATTTTGTTCTGAAAACTGAAACTTTTCTTGAAAATTTAGCTACATAATAAAATAATTGAAGAAAAACTTGAAATTTAGCTATGATTGACTTAGAAAACAAGTTTATAAGAAAGCAAAATTGTTTGGTGTATTGTTTGTACGCCACACAAAGACGTAACATGATTTTAACATATCAGAACTTACTTATTTTACCTTATAATTTGCAAGTATAAAATTTAGAATAATCAAGGTAAATTTAATATAATATTCCTGTTATTTAATTCTTATTTAAGAAAAAATAATTCTTAATATAGAGAACAATGAATATAATACATGAATATTACTTTAAAAAAGAAACCTTTTCTTCCATCTTGTTTGTTCTTCTGTTATGTTGTCCTGACTACTAGACGTGTAACGTGGGTTCCTGTCACCACGGCATGGCGCGTCTTCAGGTTGCGGATAAAGGAGAAGGAATCTAGATATAGAGGTTAGCTGCGAATATACTGAATAAGCAGTCGCGGACAGACGACTAGAAGTGGTCCTTCAGCTTGGGGGTTTGGGCAAGGTTAACTATCTCATCCTGTAAAAAAAAGCACTTGTTCAGAAATATTCACAAAAGACTGATAATTTGGCACGACCTCAGCAAAAGAAAATGGACATGAGATTTGGATCTGTGGAATATTAGAAGTCTTTATAGGGCAGGTGCGGTAAAATCCGTAACGAGTGCGGTAAAATCCGTAGTAGGAGTTCAGCAAATGGATCTGTGAATTCAGGAAATTTTGCGTTCTTTTACGGGAAGGAAATAAAAATCACCACTTAGGAATAGGGGTTTTCGTTCACAAACGAATATTACCAGCAATTAAACGGGTTGAATTTGTTATTGACAGTCTTTCTTCTATTACTTTTAAGGGACAGTGGTGTGATATTATTGTTTTAAATGTACATGCCCCAACTGATGATAAGGATAACGATATACAAGACAGTTTTTACGAAGAAGTGGAATGGATATTTGACCAACTCCCGCGATACCATATGAAAATTCTATTAGGGGATTTCAATGCGAAGGTAGGACGAGAGGATATTTTCAAACCGATTATAGGAAACTAAAGTCTGCATAAGGAAAGTAATGACAACGGTGTTAGACTCGTGAACTTTGCAACATCCAAAAACCTAATCGTGAAGAGTACAAATTTCCCACATCGAGACGTTTATAAATACACTTGTACATCACCTGACGGAAACACACATAATCAAATTGTTCACGTTTTGATAGATAGAAGAAGGCAATCTAGCATAATTGATGTTCGGTCGTTTAGATGGGCTGATTGTGTCACTGATCACTACCGGGTAGCAGCGATAATAAGAAAGAGATTATCGTTCAATAAAGGTAATATACATTGTCCGAAAACGGAGAGATTCAATTTAAAGAAATTAAAAGAGAGCCAGATAAGAGAGGAATATCAGATTGAAATTTCGAATAGATTCCCGGCTTTAGAAGTTTCGGAGTGCACTAGTGTTGAGAATACCTGGATTGAAATTAGAGATAGCATTAAAATTTCAGCAAAAGAAAAATTGGGACACGCGGAAATACGTACGCACAAACCATGGTTCGACCAGCAATGCATTAAACTAGCAGAGAAGAGAAAACAAGCAAAATTACGCTGGTTACAAAATCAGAATGAAATAACTACACACAATTTTGCAGATACCAGGTGGGAAACTTTCAAACCTTTAGAACAGAGAAACAGACCTTTAAAACAGAGATTTTTTGAAAGCTACAATTAAGGAACTTGAAGATAATAGTAAAAATAGAAATATGCGGGAGATGTATAAAGGGATCAGCGAATTTAAAAAAGTCTATCAACCTCGTTCTTATGTATTAAAGAAATCTGATGGTCAGTTCTCACTGATACAGATAACATCTTAAATAGATGGAAAGATTTCTTTGACGGTTTGCTTGACACGGAACCACAAACTAGTGTGCGTCGAGAAAAGGAGATACACATTGCAGAATCGTATATTCCAGAACCCAACCGAATAGAAGTAGAAACCGTTATAAAGAAATTAAAGAAACACGAATTTCCGGATGTAGATGAAATTCCGGCTGAGTTAATTTTAGCTGGAGGCGAAAAATTGTGGAACAAGGTACACAAACTCATTCTCCTTATCTGGAATAAGGAAGAATTGCCAAATGAGTGGAAAGAATCAACCATTGTTCCAATTCACAAGAAAGACGACAAAACTGACTGTAATAATTATCGAAGCGTTTATCTTCTGTCAGCATCCTATAAAATCCTTCAAAATTTTCTATAAGCAAGATTGACCCCATACGCAGATGAAATTATTGGAGATTATCAGTGCGTATTTAAAGGAAACCAATCAACAATTGCCCAAATATTTACCATTCGCCAAATACTCGATAGAAAGTGGGAATACAATACCCCGGTACATCAACTATTTATTGATTTTAGAAAGGAGTACGACTCGGTTTGGAAAGAAACATTATACAACTTTCTTACAGAACTTAGAATACCGAGAAAGTTAATTAGATTAATTAAGATATGTTTAAATGAATCCCAAAGTAAAGTCCGAGTGGGAAAACTTTTGTCCACGAGCTTTCAGGCCGAAAATGGCCTGAAACAAGGAGATGCATTGTCACCACTTAAGTTCGTTACGCTATAAGGAAAATTAAAGATAGCAACCAGGGCCTAGAGTTGAACGGTATTCACCAGGTTATGGCACATGCTGATGATGTAAATTTAATAGGGGATGATAGGAGAACAATAGAAAGAAATGCAGAGATCTTATTAAACGCTTGCAGGGACATGGGTTTAGAAGTACATGCAGAGAAAACTAAATACATGGATGTGCGTCGGGACCGTAATATAGCAAATTATGGATGCGTTAAAACAATAAATAATACTTTTGATAAAGTGGATAGTTTCAAATATCTAGGATCAATATTAACAGAATAAAATCATATTCACGAAAGAATTAAACGTCGACTAAAAGCAGGATATTCGTGCTACTATTCTGTTTCAAATCTCTTGTCGTCACGAATTCTGTTCGAAATATTTGAGAACAAGATCCGGAGAGGTATATCCGTACCCAAGAGGAACGGGATTGGGGAATGGCGGAAACTTCATAACGAGGAACTACATAAAATTATACTGTTTACCCAGCATTGTTAGGGTGGTCAAGACTAGGAAGCTCAGGTGGGCAGGTCATGTAGCTAGAATCGAAGAAAGTAGAAACGCTTTCGTAGTTTTTACTGGAAGACCAATCGGAAAACGGCCATTAGGAAGACCTAGGCGCAGATGGTAGGACAATATTAAGATGGATCTCGCATAGATTGGAATACAAGGTAGAAACTGGATGCAGGTAGCTAAGGATAAAAGTCAGTGGAGAGCTTTTGTTAACGCGGCATTGAACCTCTGGGTTCCATAGGCCATAGACTTAGTTAGTCCTGACTACTAGTTCTTCATATTGAAATCATCTTTTTGTGCATGATGAAGAAATAAACTAATATTTAATAGTTAACCTTCTGAGAGATTTAATATATGACTACGTTGCAAATAAAAGGGTTTTAAAACGTTTTCAAATGTAAGAAGATTCGATAATCTCCACAAGCTGGATGTCTTCTTTCGAATAGTCCTTGGTTGGTGTTTCATAATAACTGTCAGTCAATGTGATTAGTGAATCGACTTTGTTAGAAAGGACCTACATCCTTCCTAAATGTGTAACATGGTTTAAAACGAGGTTTCTAGTCTTTGCTTCTGATTAATCTTTAACTCCTGTGGATTATATTGTATGTATTCATGAAAAGCATCAACCTATATTAAAGGAAATGAGTTGCTAATATATGGTGTAATGATTCTATCTCGAATCTACTGATTCTATCTCAAACTTCAGTCCCCCTACATTAATCTCAAAACTACAAAAGGCTGACACGTTCGGTACTGCTTTACTAAAGATTCGTTCCTGAGTCAAGCTATAAAGAAGGAATAAGCTATACCAAAAATCTTACATTATAGCATTCTTCACAATAGAAACCAAATCTATTGGTCATATTCTCGATAACAACAGCCCTTAGACTTTTCTTGTTAAAATGTAAAACAATTACAGGAAAAATATAATAATTCCTTGGATTAAGGTAGAAATAAAAAGGCACCACCCTACTTTAGATTTTGTTAAAACATTATATGAACAAATTAAGGAAGCTAATTTCATCAATATAATTTATTTGTTAGAATGTAATCTTACACACACTAAGTCAGATTTCAAGAACCAAATAAGTATCAAATAGAGAATCAACTTTATCACTTATCTTATGTACCAGATCAGAAATATTAGAAAAATTATAGCAAGTCGTCTTCACACTCAACTCACTCCCTTTGATTTTCTAATCGGCACAGTAACTTCAAACTATTCGTGGGAGCAAGTATCAATATTTGGACCTCTCTGGGAACGTATGAAGTTGAGATTCCTTTAGAAAATTAAGGAACATAACATACCCCCTTAAATTTGAAACCGAAATCTCCAAAAGGACATGAACAGTTTGCAGAGAAAGATATATATATATATATATATATATATATATATATATATATATATATATATATATATATATATATATATATATCGGGTGTTGCAAAATAAGTGTTACAACTCTTGGGAGGTGACTCCTGCCAATGAGACAAGAAAAAAAGTTCTCTTGAACTTTCGGCTATCGGACATAGTTTCAGATCTACAAGGTGCCGAAAGCGTGGGAAAATGACTTTCGGACGCCAATAGTTCGGAAACTATCCAACGTAAAGAGGGCGGGTAAAAAATTTACTGAAGAAGTCATACCTGCTGTATTAAATTTTGCATGTTTCACAATTCTACCATGCACGCGCAAGGGATTCCCCAAAGGAACGTAGGGAGTCCCGGTTAATCTGCCAAATACAAATTGGTCTAAATGGATATGAATTGATAGGGTTTCTACCAGGTACCAATAATTCGTTTGTATTAAGGCAATATCTGGAACAAATACAAAATGGCGGATACCTTCATGCCTGTTGTGTGTGGTTGCATAATCGCCAGGTACGGATGCTGGCCAACAGTGACGTTCTGAGTATTAAGTGTAGCGAATTTGTACTCAAATGCTCTAGAAAGACATCTGGAATGTCGGTAGAGCACAACAGATGAAAAAGGGTGATTTACATGTGTGGAAACACTTAACAAATAATGCTCAGAAATGCACTCATACTAAGTAAACGTGAGTTCAAAGCGTCGGAAATGTAAGGAATAGCATCAAGAACATGAAAGCCATTGCCAATTCACCATTTAATATTCCCTCAAACCGATGCAATATGATCTGCACGGTTGCATACCAATAAGGATGCAACAACTGAGGCCAGGTTGAAATTGTGCGAGGGGATTCACTAAGAAACTAGGTAAACTAAAGGAATGTCACTAGTGGGATAGCGTGATCGATATTGAAATGTTGCCAATGTGTGTGTGGATATCAATATGTAGCTAATGGACAAATGTCAACATGTCGCACTACATGTCCCACTACTGCTGGGACACCGCCCCACGTGCGAAAAATAGGAAAATAACTACTCGGGTCTTGAATCTAAGGCCGTGGGCTCCCAGTAGGACTGGAAACTCCGACCACGCGAGCGAAAGCGAGCGCTCTAGCCCTGAGGCATCAAGGGAGCCTCACTTTCACTGTATTCATTTCTCTGAGAAGTACTCACTTTGTTTGGCAAGCGCTTTTGTACAGCCTCCCGACATGCTTGTATGTTTCATTTCGTTACTTCTACTGCACAGTTGTAAACAATCAGAGTTTTAAGACGTTTCTTCCTATCTCTCATGTCGTTTTATTTTCCATATGTATGGTGTTCCAGCAGTAGTGTTACATGTGCCAAATTGGTTCATTTTCGTCTTTGTCTTGGCATGAGCACTGTGTGTAAGATACGAATTTCTGGAGGTATTTTCCTACATTTCGTGTACGTTATATGTCCCAGAGGACGTGGGACATGATACAAGTTTGTTATTTTCACGCTCTATCATAATTTGAAATATTGATTAAGAGATTTCTTTACATATGTGTCACATGTGGGACAATGTCCCAAACAAAGAGAGACATTAATACAATCGTGTTCTAGTTATGTTCTACCAAAAAGTGCATCAGATGTAATAGCGGAATGTACAACGTTATTTTCCTATTTTTCGCACCTGGGGCGGTGTTCCAGCAGTAGTGGGACATGTCATTTGTCCATTAGCTACATGTTGATATCCACACACACATTGGCTACATTTCAATATCGATCATGCGATCCCACTAGTAACATTCCTTTAGTTTACCTAGTTTCTTAGTGAACACCCTCGCACAATTTTGACTTGGCCTCAGTTATTGCATCCTTATTGGTATGCAACCGTGCAGATCATATTGCATCGGTTTGAGGGAATATTAAATGGTGAATTGGCAATGGCTTTCATGTTCTTGATGCTATTCCTTACATTTCCGACGCTTTGAACTCACGTTTACTTAGTATGAGTGCATTTCTGAGCATTATTTGTTAAGTGTTTCCACACATGTAAATCACCCTTTTTCATCTGTTGTGCTCTACCGACATTCCAGATGTCTTTCTAGAGCATTTGAGTACAAATTCGCTACACTTAATACTCAGAACGTCACTGTTGGCCAGCATCCGTTCCTGGCGATTATGCAACCACACACAACAGGCATGAAGGTATCCGCCATTTTGTATTTGTTCCAGATATTGCCTTAATACAAACGAATTATTGTTACCTGGTAGAAACCCTATCAATTCATATCCATTTAGACCAATTTGTATTTGGCAGATTAACCGGGACTCCCTACGTTCCTTTGGGGAATCCCTTGCGCGTGCATGGTAGAATTGTGAAACATGCAAAATTTAATACAGCAGGTATGACTTCTTCAGTAAATTTTTTACCCGCCCTCTTTACGTTGGATAGTTTCCGAACTATTGGCGTCCGAAAGTCATTTTCCCACGCTTTCGGCACCTTGTAGATCTGAAACTATGTCCGATAGCCGAAAGTTCAAGAGAACTTTTTTTCTTGTCTCATTGGCAGGAGTCACCTCCCAAAAGTTGTAACACTTATTTTGCAACACCCGATATATATATATATATATATATATATATATATATATATATATATATATATATATATATATAGTAGATAGAAAATTAAGGAATACTTTTTCTTTCGTGTAAGAAAACGGTTGCAGGGGAGCAACAGTCAACATAAAAATATCTCCAAATAATATGACAAAGGCCAAAATCGACAAAAGGGCACATCGACAAAAGCGATTAGAAGGAAACCATGTTTGCAGATAAAGGATGTAGTATGTACTTTTCGTTTCTGAAAAAAAAAAAAACAGCTTGAAAGAACTTAAGCTTCTTCCGAAGAACTTCCCAAAAAGCACGAAATTTCCAAAAGGACACGAACAATTTGCAGAAAAAGACGTATACACATGCTAAATAGAAAATTAAAAATTAAAAACATTAGTTTTTTGTTTTATGTGAGGAAACGATTACAAGGAGAGCAACGACGTCCATTCAAATATCTCCAAGTATTATAGTAAAGGCCACAATCGGGAACCGGTCAAAACCCCCACAGCCAAAACACCCACACTCAAGAAATATCAAAACGCCCACACAAACGGTCATAACCCCCACACAAATGGACAAATCTCCCAAACACACGAACGGTCATAACCCCCACACTCAAGAAAGGTCAAAACGCCCATACGATCAGTCATAACCACCACACATATAGACAAATCTCCTAAATACACGAACGGTCATAACACCCACAGCCAAAATCCCCATACTGGTAATCGGTCATAACCTCCAACGGTCATAACACCCACACAAATGGACAAAACAGCCACACATAGCAACGGTCACAATCCCCACATAAATGGACAAAACCCCCACACAAATGGACAAAACTCCCACATGCAGAAATTGTCACAACTGCCACACAAATGGACAAAACCCCCACAGAATCGGACAAATCTCCCACACTCTGAAATGATCCTGGTTGTATGTTGCCCTTGTACTTTTTAATAACATTTTTTATTCCACTTAAACTGATCTTGCAACCATAGGCGCCTGAGCCATGGGGCAAAAGGGGTCATTTGCCCCGCCACTTCCCAGACTGGGGGGGCAAACATAGCATTTTGCCCCCTCACTTTCGGGGCACCAAACAATATCCAAGTCTTGTCTTTCAGGGAAAACTACCTCTCAAATACAAAGCACTGAAATAAATTGCTAAGTGTTTATCATTTTTAATTCTCCCTGCCTCCCTCCCTCCCTCCCTCTCTCTCTCTCTCTCTCTCTCTCTCTCTCTCTCTCTATATATATATATATATATATATATATATATATATATATATATAATGTGTGTGTGTGTGTGTGTGTGTTTTAATGGTGTCAGGTTTTCATCTATAATGTTCAAGATGCATATGCTTGGGTCAAAATTAGTGAACCATACATAGGCAACAGCTGGAAAAGAAAAATTCAAGATTCTCAGATTTTGGTAAACCATTGATACAAAGAGCTAGATTCCAACATTCTTTTAATGCTAGGTCAGTTTTAAAATGCGCATGTCCAAAACAATGTGGAGGATTAAAACAACCGCAGATGGAAAAGTGTGTACAATAACCTGTCAATCACATCCTCAGGGTGTCCCGTGCCGCATTAGAAGAAAGAACATGGTAGAAAAACGAGGTAAGGTCAACTTCTGCCGGTATCTGTGAAGCCAAAGAAAAGTATAGGAGGAGGGTGGGCACTTCTGCTATCAAGTGACAGTCCATATTGATCTGTTGATCTTTTAACTTCCGAACAAAGCATTCTTTTAATGCTAGGTCAGTTTACGGTACAAGAGAGACTCTCACCAATCTTCGAACAGATGAACATTTTGACAGGGTTTGGACTAATGCAACGACAAAAAGAGAGTTGTTAGGCGTAGAAGAACCAATTCTGCCACGTCAGCGAAAAATTCCGAGACGACTGGACGATGGCTTTCCAAACTACACTTTTAATGATGTGGAACACTTATATAAAGTAGAAATCTGGTATAGACTATTGGATATAGTTTGTGGTGAGATCGAAAGACGGTTTGACGAACAGGACGTGAATACAGCGTTAAACACAGAGAAACTTATTATGAAAGCCGCATGTGATATACAATATGAAGGAGAACGGAGATATGTATTTGATACATATAACGATGATTTGAACGAAAGTAGACTTCGAGTTCAGCTAAGAATGTTCCGTGATGTCGTTATAAACGATGCCAGAGATGTTGTTTCAGTGCAAGATGTCGTTGATATTTTAAGTAGCATGGGGAATATATCATACCTCTTCTCTGCGTCGATTAAGGACCTATCTTAGAAGCACTATGACTCAGAGTAGACTTAATCATGTTGCTGTTCTTCAGATTCACCAGGAAAGACTTGACAAATTAAATGTGCGTGATATAGCCTAGCAAATGAATTCGTATTAAAGACAGAAATCCGCAGAAAAACATTTCGTAATTTCTGAAGCCAAAACTATTGTGTATATGTGGTGTGTTGGGAACTGCGAGTGATAGTGATATAGTTTGTGACTTTTTTTATTGTATAAACAGCTTCTACTGTATCTTAAACATTTCGAATATTTGGTGTTTATATATATTTTTACAAGACCAGCAAAATGATCATTTTCAAGAAAGAAGCCTTAAATTCACGTAAGAAATAAACATATTACTTTTTTTTTTTTTTTTTACCATGGTAGAGCAATGCAGTAATTTAGTATATAATTAGTTCGTTCTTGTATTATGCTTTCAAAAGGCAAAATTCATTCCTAATTCGATTAGCAATGGTTGTTCATATTGCTGTTCATAGTGAAAAATTGTTTTGACTTCTGGGCGAGTATTTTTTGTTGTGAAATTCATCGAATTATCGATGCCTTGTGTGGTAAGAGAGTTCCGTGAGGAGTTTTTTTTTTTTTTTTTTTTTTGTGCGTTGAAATCTCTCAATGTTTTCGGATAATGTTCCCATTAAGGTGTCGAAAATTTTAATCAACCGAAAACCACTAGTAATTGAGGTTAGCGCAATTTATTTGTTGATTGCACAATTTAATGTCATTGTTATCAGAACATTCATTTACAATAGTGTGTTTTCTTCGTTGGGGTCTTACGTAGCGCAATTTGTAGTCTTTCTTCCCGATAGGATGCTCAACAGTGATCGTCTTCTCGTACGAACAGCAACCATGATTGCTGTAGACCACAAATTAAAATTGAAGCTATGCTTATCCTCAAAGCCAATGACAGAAAGAATTATTTTAATAATAATAATAATAATAATAATAATAATAATAATAATAATAATAATAATAATAATAATAATTATTATTATTATTATTATTATTATTATTATTATTATTATTATTATTATTATTATTATTATTATTATTATAAAATTCACTTAATCTTTATTGGCCAATTTTGCCCCCCCCCACTATTTACATGTGTTAGGCGCCTATGCTTGCAACTATTCTTCTTGCACTGTTTTGTAATGACAGAAACACTAAAGTGGACGTCGTAAATAGCCGCAACAAAGACGTGCTATCACTATCATTTCAGAGTGTGGGTGATTTGTCCGATTGTGTGGGGGTTTTGTCCATTTGTGTGGCAGTTGTGGCAATTTCTGCATGTGGGAGTTTTGTCCATTTGTGTGGGGGTTTTGTCCATTTATGTGGGGATTGTGACCGTTGCTATGTGTGGGACTTTTGTCCATTCGTGTGGGAGTTTTGACCGATTTTGTGGGCGTTTTGACATTTCTTGAGTGTGGGGGTTTTGACCGTTCGTGCGTTTGGGGGATTTGTCCATTTGTGTGGGAGTTATGGCCGATCGTGTGGGCGTTTTGACATTTCTTGAGTGTGGGGGTTTTGACCTAGACCCCCACAATCGACATAAGAGCACAGGCGATTCCGTGGAAACTATGCATGCAGATACCAGACGTAAAGTAAGAAATACCTATGCTTTCTAATCAGCGGAAAAGCATACATAAGGGAAGACCTGACGAAAATGTGCGAAAGAGAATGGCAGGGAGGGATTGTTGGTGAAGAGGGAGTACGCTTGGAAGAAGGAAGTTCTGACCACTTCCAAACTTCCAATGTCTTTTGCAAATAAATGTAGCGGTAAGTACATGCACGTCTCAGATAGTTATTACCTTAATCACATGCTAATGTGTACCCCGAAAAGGCTTGGAATACCCAACATGTATTTCTAGGGACGGGTTTATCTGCGTATTACGGACCAATGTATATGTCCCACTTATGGATAAACTACACGTAAAAGGAGCAACCTCTGAAACGACATATAAGTATTTTCTGTCTGACAGACAGGAAGCTGTTAAAGTGTCGTTTACTGAACAAACAATTCAAGATATGTGTATTATGAAGAACCGTTCGAAAGGTCGAGTGCATATAATTGCAAGGTGATTGCCGCTTGGGTGACATCAGAAGATATCAAACTGTATTATGAAATTTGTACAATATTATCTTGTAATAGTAAGCCTACGAGGTGGTCTTGCTCATCGCTGCATATAAGAAGTTCGAGCGATATGAAAGATAATTGAAAAGGTAATGTGCGTTATACTTAACTGGTCCTTGGCGTGGGCTGTAACTTGTTACTTGTGATAATGATACGTGAATGGAACAAAAAAAAAAAAAACTTCAAGAAAATGAATCGCACTTCCAATATCTACCAAGTGTACACAATATATAATCGTGAAGTTAAGTACATTGCAACATACACCTCATATGTGTATTATATAAATTTGTATTTCCGTCAGCGTGGTCAAGAAGAGAAAGTCACCATGAATCCCTCCATCATTATACACTTACTGTTTGTTGGTTTTGAACTGATACGTCGCCCAGAGTCACCAATAAGAGCACAGGAAAGGGCTATAGCACGCATATTTCAATACTTACTGGAAGACTGGATGGATGGAGACAGAAGAAATATTGACATTAGCATTGCGAATGGACATAGGGACAGGGAATAGGATACCGCTGAATATTCTCCTATGGATGACGACGTAGAAGAGTGCAATGGCAACACAACCATACATGATTAAGTAGACATTACGTTTGGTTACTAACAAAAGGCTGTCCCTATTGGAGAAGTGGTATTAAGATATCGCTATCCTCCGATCCGTACAACCAAAGTTGAGAAAGATAACCTCAAGACAACAGCTAGAATGCTGGAAAAAGGAAGTCACTAGTGGAAGTCGTATCTCAATACGTTCTTCGGCAATTGCAATACTTCGTGAAGCATACTTTCCAGTACACGATGTCCATCTACGACATTGGGCTCTGCAGGCAAGCAATAGATTTCACCTTCCATCATTTAAGGCATCACATATCTGGCTATGGGAGTTTGAAACAACACACACAAAATCATATCGAAAATGGTGACGAAATTTATATCTACGACAGATGCATCTGAAGATAAAGAGGACGTATTGAGAACCGTAAATGCCATTATTAACATTGTAGAGCACCATATTATACAAGTAGGCCCAGGTAATGTGTACAACTCCGACCAAAGTGGTCACCAACTAGAAATGCTTGGCTGTCGAACCTTGGCTGCTCAGGGAATAAAGAAAGTGGAAACAGTTGTCCAAACCATGAGTGCGACTAAACACAGCTATTCAATACAACCGATCATCACGTCGATGGTTACTTGCTGACACTACTCACTGTTCTGAAGGAGCCAACATGTGATTCTAGTATCTGCAGGCATAGTTTCCCGGAATCACTTGTGCCGTTTTGTCGATTTTGGCTCTTGTGATATTATTTGAAGATATTTGCATGGTGGGAGTTGCTCTCCAGGTATCCGTTTTCTCACACGAAAGAAAAAAAAACGTATTCCTTAATTTTCTATCGAGTATGCGTATACGCGTTTTTTCTGCAAATTATTCGTGTCCCTTTGGAAATTTCGACCTTTTTTGAAAATACTTTGGAAGGGGATTTGGCCCCTTCAAACCGTTTTCCCGCAGAACAGAAAAAATATTCGGCACTTAATTTTATATCTAGCATTTACCTGCAAAATTTTATTGAAATCGGTATGCAATACTTTGCGGATGTTCCATGTAAGGGAAACATATTCTGTTCATTTGTTGAAGCCGCTGCAGCACCTTAAATTATTTTCATTTCTTTTGAAAATGTTGCACTCATTCCATGTTTCTCAAAGTTAAATTGAGAGGAAAATATCTGACACAATTTAAAGCATTAAGAGATGTCTGTGTGTCCTAACAGTAGATATTTTAGTGATGTTTAAGAGTTTATTCTTTTCTTTCTCATTATTATTATTATTATTATTATTATTATTATTATTATTATTATTATTATTATTATTATTATTATTATTATTATTAATAATAATAATAATAATAATAATAATAATAATAATAATAACATAATTCTATTTTGATGTACTAAATCTATTCCTTACTTCATTTGCACATTCATATTCGTATTGTATCAGAAGGAGTAAGAAAGTTTTATCTTCAAGTGTGCTCCTCCTTGAATTAGTTTAAATAAAGTACTAGTTGCTTCTGCGCCCCCTACAAGTTACGACACTGCTTCTACCATTACATTGAACATTTTTCACTCTAAATAATATAATTTACAACGACTATTTATCTATTTGACCTAGCTAAAGAAATAATTGATAGTGTCTTATGGAGAAAATTCTTTAAACTTAATTTCTCTTCAGTTACAAGCGGCTTACATTCTACTGATGCAATTTTGTTCATAGCATGATACCAAATGTACTTCGAGAAATAACAGTTCTTCGTTCTCGATAGCTCAATCCCAATGTTCAGTGTATCTCCATTATTTTATATTTTATATATAAGTGAGATATCAAAGAGGCTACCTGGTATCTTACATTGTCTCTTCTTGCTCATCATACAGCAATACAAACAATATATTATATTAAAATAACAATAATAACAATAACAGTAATACATTCGATGATTTTGTCAACTTAATTTTATATTTGAAATCACGAGTACAAATATTTTCGTAGTGAAGTTCATGTAACGAGACTGATATACGAATATACAATTATCTATACATGTTCAAAATACAGTTATTTAAAATTCGATAGAAACACGGTATAAGTGGTGATCATGAGCTTCATCGGATGTGTTGTATAACATTTATTTCAAACGTTAAATTTCTTTTTAAATCTAACTGTATAACCACTTTCGACTATAAAATGTGTAATGGTAAATTCCCGTTGACAATAGCGTGTAGATACTGATTCACGCTTCAGCTGAGTAAAAGCACAATCAGCGCGTTGTCAGAGAGTATGAGGTGGGAGAGTTAGTGAGGAAGAGAGATAGTCTTTACGTAATGGCAGGACAAGTGGTGCGTGTACGAATAGTAACTCATCGGATTTGTGCTCTGACAATCACATGTGATATGTATTTAAGTCAGCATCATTGTGTGACAAAATGAGCCCAGCACGTGCCAAGTATTGCTCTTTCGAAATTCCATTCTGACAGCGTTAAGCTCCTAAAACGAATGCTGTGAACTATCTAACATTACTTTTCATTCCTTCTACAATACCATTATTGTAGCCTATTACATAAAACAAAATCATTATAAGACATTTCCCATCCGTATTTCTACCCATATTACCTTATTAACAATTAATAAGGAAACATGATTAAACTAAACTTACTGAATATCGTAAGAGAAAATAAGTGATGGGTAATATTGTTCGGTACATCACAGAAAACGATATGAAATTCACTAATACTCACTCTACTGTCTTTGTTCAAATTCATATTAAATTTGTTTAAACAATTAACAACTTTTCTCAAAACATAATTATTTTTTTAATTTCTCAACAAAAGTATAAGTATTTTACGGAAGACATACTTAAGCAACTGATATATGATTATATACAATCGTAGAACAAAAAGATCATTGCTCACCCTACTATAGTAGGCGGCGTGCTGGCTCACATTCGATTGCAAAATTTTACTGGAATGTTCACTACTGATTTATGTTGAGTACATTGATGATGAAATGAGATGATTTCTTCCTTGCAAGAGGTGCAAAATCAAGATGGCTGCAATATCTAAGATGACAGCCAATCGTACTACTTGGTAATAATTTATAAAAAATTGAGATTTATTTTAGTTCTTCCCGTTTTGATATATTTAAGTTTGTACGTAAAGACCCATAATAATAAAGGATTAGACTAACAGGTATCAAACTCTTTTAGGAACTAATATACTATGACGTCCATATTTAGTTAAAAAGAAAATAACGGTATTGAATAGACCTAGATGGAAACGTCTGTTTGACGATTTTCTTAACACTCAGCCAAAAATTAAAGTTAGTGGAGAAAGTGAAATGCACATAACAGAACCGTATATTCCAGAGCCTAACCAAACAAAAATAGAAATCACTATAAAGAAATAACAACACACAAAAATCTCTGGGTTTAGACGAAATTTCGGCTGAGTTACTTTTAGCTTGAGGAGAAAAATTGTGGAACAAAATACACGAATTCATTTATTTTTATCTAGAACAAGAAGGATTTACCACAAAAGTAAAAAGAATCGATCGATATTCAGATTTACAAGAAAGAAGACAAAACTAATTGTAATAATTTTTGAGAGATTTATCTTCTCTCGACATCCTATAAAACCTTACCAAACATTCTATTAGCAAGATTAAGGACATACGCAGATGAAATTGTACAGATTATCAGTGTGGATCTAAGTAAAATCAATCACGTATAGACAATATATCTACTATTCGACAAATACTCGAAAAGAAATGGGGATACAATACAACACTATATCAACTATTTAGAACTATTGATATTTAAAAGGCCTACGATTCAATTAGGAGGGCAATATCATACAACATTCTTGCACAATTTGGAATACCAAAAACACTAGTTAGATTAAGTAATATGTATTTAAATGAATCCCAAAGTAAAGTCTGACTAGTAAAAGTGTTCTCAAAGAACTTTCACATCGGGAATGACTTCAAACAAGGAGATGCGTTGTCGTCATTATTATTCGACTTTCTTCTGTAGTACCCAATAAGAAAACCAACAACAACAACCAGGTCGTAGAGTGAATGGTATTCACCAGGTTGTAACATATACGATTTTAATCTGATAGGAGAACAATAGATAGAAAAGCAGAGGTCTTATCATACATTTGCAAGCACATGAGTTTGGTAGTAGATACAGAGAAAACTAAATACATGGAAATTTATTGAATAGTAATGGATCATACTAGTGTTAATTATGGACATATCTAAATATCAAATAATACTTTTTTCAAAATATTTACTTTCAAATGTCTAGGATTGATATTAAAAGGCCAAATCCATCTCCACGAAGAAATTAAATGTCGACTGAAAGCAGGAAATTCTTGTTACTATTCAAATTCAAAATCTTTTGTCGTCCTGAAATCTATCGAGGAATTTTAAACTTAAAATTTATAAAACAATACACATGCCTGTTGTTTTGTACGGTTGTGAAACAAAGTCGCTTACTCTTAGAGAAGAACGCAGACTCAAAATATCTGAGAATAAAATTCTGAGACCGAAGAGGAACGGGAATGGGAATGGCGGAAACTTCATAACAAGGAACTGCATAATTTGCACCTTTTACCAAACATTGCTAAATCATAACATCAAATCTACGAGACTAAGGTGGGCAGGTCATGTAGCCAGAATGTAAGAAAGTAAGTACACTTTCAAAGATTAACTAAAAATACTATCGGAAAACGACCATTAGGAACACCTAGCCGCAAATGAAAGGACAATATTAAGATGGATCTCGCAGAAATAGGAATACAAAGTAGAAACTGGATCCAATTGGCTAAGGACAGAAGTCAATAGAGGGCTTTTGTGAACGTCATAGGTTCCATAGGTCATAGTGGGAGACAGAGAGAGAGAGAGTCTTTTTTTGTTTCAAACCTTTAATTTCAAAAATTACAATTTGTATACTCAAACTTCTATTTCCAAGAATTTCTTGAAGGTATTTCTAATTTAGTATGGTTAAGTGTGCACCTGACATAAAATGTACAAAACGTTTTCAAATGGTTTTGCTTGAAATAAATTTATTCAAAAATGCCCCAAATACGGTGTTTATCGCAAACTTTCATCAAGTACGAAATACACTTAAGCGCCTATATAAAGCCTTTAAGAAAATGGACATCTAAAAAATAAATGTTTTTCTCCTTTCTAAATACGGTACAAAAGTTTAATAAATTTTGTCAGCAAAAGTTAGTTTAGTATGGATTTACACAGTACTTATCGAAAGTACGTCTATTATCACTGTGTTTCGTATAAGCACTGGGTTTCATCCCACCATCAGGGCCCCAATTCCAGTAGGCCTAAAAACAGGCAGCGAACAGCTCCAGTAAAACTGTGTAAGAGAAAAATTATTAGCAAGGTGGACGAGTCTATCCATCTTGGAACGTGCCCTTCATTTCAGTTTTGCTCTCCGTACGAGCATAAAAGCATCTCATTCATAATCAGAGCCCCAATCACAGTACAAACAAGCAGAGAACAACCCAGGTAAACCTTTGCAAGCAGAATGTATGTCAGCCCCTGCATTATAGTTTTTATGTATTAAGAATACAGAAATGTTATGTTGCATTTTGTCAGTAGAAACTGAAGGATGATAACAACAAATAAAATCTGAAAAAGGAAAGAAGAGAAAAGAAATATCCTCAGTTTACAATAATAACCTTTCAACACACGAAGAGGTTGTATTTCCCACAGCATCAGAACTTACAATAATATGATCAAAAGAGATAGTTCAAAGAGTGAGTCTACATCGTTGATTGTATGAAAATGTGTTCCTAGAACTTGTTTAATAGCATATTTAATCCGACTGTACCGTGCAGTGTCTGTGTAATATGGGGAGTGTGGCGTTTCCAATTCAAATTAGGTAGTGTTTTCTCTGGCGACATTGACATGTGACTTCGCTTTACTTTTTAGCACACTAATATCTCTGCGATATACAGGTACTAGTTCCTTGGTTTTGATATAATCATGCATACGATCAAATGGGTACAGGTACATGTTTACGTTGAACATTTGGTCGTAATGCATGGTACCGTCCAATATTTCACTGAAAACCAAATACTTTTACAATCATGGATTGTTAGCTTTACTTGTTTGGGAGTGGGTTCTTGTGTAGGTAACTACTAACTGCAGTGAAGTGGAGTAACCGCACATATGTACTCTGCACAGAGACGCATCATTTTTCTTCCAACGAAATAAAAAAAGTAGTCATTAGCTCATGCCTCTTTTTGAGATCCAATGAACTCGTTTGAAATACATTATCCCACTTTATACTATTTCGAAAGCTGTTAGAGGTGGTAGTAAATGGTTTCTGCGTTCTAATTCAATGGTTCTTGCAACGTTTTACATGCTTGGCACTTTGAATTCTTCAACTGAGTTTTCTACAATGAGCACTAATATTTTTATTTTTTATTTTTATTATTTCCAGAAAGTCCACTGCTGCAGTGTTTGAATCACAAACTACTTTCAGTTTACCTAAAATTTTGTGTTTCCTGGGATACTTTAGTGTCAACTTCGATTGTATCCAACGAGGCATCAAGAAGTTATTTTCTTCCAGACTATCCCTGTAGGAAGCTATTCAGGTCGTTGATGCAGCATATAGGTAGCTACAGTGAGAATGGAAAGAGGAAAAACATACAATACAAGTTCGTGTCCGTATTGAAGAGTAATACTTTATATTTAATCTGTCAGTCATTGAGTAAGATCTTGTAATGTAGGACAATTTGACGGATATTATATGAAGTTTAAACAGTTATGTAATAAGAGTCTTTCACTTCTCTTCGGAGCGCCCAGTTCTGTAGTAATGTACTGTACTATTGGCTAAAAATGTAAGTTTGGTTAAGTTATGTCTATCCGTTCATAGAACCAGGCACTTTCACCATTGGCATCAGCGGCTCTTCAAATTTCAATTCATTTTCCTCATAAATTAGAAACTAGCTCCACTGAATTCAAATCCACAAATTAGTATGAAAATTGCGATTATAAATGTATCGAAGCGTGGGTACCTTTACCATTATCATAAGCGGTATTTTAAAGACCATCAAATTTAGGGTCATTTTTCTGGTGACTCCACGGACGAATAAGTCTAAAGCTAGCTCTATTGCATGCAGTATGCTTAAATTAATACATAAAGGGCATTTTTTTTTACTAGAGACATGATTATTAGTTGCTTCTTGCGTCTTTAAGAAGTTTCCAAAACAATCACTACATATCGTTTTTCAGGAAATAAATATTTCAAAATATTCAGCTTATAGCTACATCAAACGTTTGAAACTTCAACCATACATAATACTTATAAATCAAGAATGATGGATCATGTCAATTTTAGTACAATGAATTTGCATAATCCAATAATAATGTGGTTGTACAAAACATTGTTGTCGATTTTTGTAAACTTTATTTCTTTTAGATTAAATATAATTTTACTTAGCAAACTTTGTAGAACAGTAGATATTCGAATACTGAGATCTCCTAATAATGCACGATGATCTGTTACCAATTGAAAAGAAGAGTGTTTGGTATGTTATAACACTAACCAAAATAATAAGGCTCTTACTTCACAATTATACAATAAATTCGAATAAACATCGTACATAAATACTCGTTCTGTTTTGTTTTTGTAATGTGTATTAAAACAATAAACAACATACATCTTTCCAATAAGATTTCATCATAACTCACACTGATATCTACTCTTTGGACGCTATTAAGGAACTTTTAAATGATAGGATAATTCAAGAATCACCATTGCCTTTACGTTTCTCAGATATTAGCGTATGTGATTTTTATTGTGTGTAATTCTTAAGTAAACACTTAAAAACAGCATCTATACTAACAATGCTAATACAATCGGTGAGCTTAAAAATAATGTTAGGAACATTAGGGTATAAGTTTCAAGAATTTAGAAGGAAGATATTTACGAGTACATACGAATTTTCTCCTGAAATGTCCGACATTTGTGAATGCGGCGTAAAGACGCCAATTCAGACTAGGAGGGTAAGCATCAATGACGCATTTTCTTTTAATTTTCTTCATATATTATCTACAGGAACAAAAAGAAAACCATTGAAACATTAGTATAGAATTTGACCATCCATAACACCCTTGTAGGATACACTTTTGAATAAAATGTGAACTTGTATAAATTATACACTTTATACCTATATTTTAACCTCTAACCTCCGGGTTAAATTTTTATTTATAGCCTCCTTTAAATTTCAAAGACTCACTCTTGCGGTATGACTTCTCTTGTGAGTACCATTGAAGCCAAGTACTCATTACGAAATAAAAATATGTTTCCGAATATTATTAGGTTTGTATGATATTACGGATCACAATTATTTGGTTTCATTTGTTCTATATTTTAGTATATTGCATGTTCACGTAATAAATGATTGTAAGTTAATGTTAATGGCTGTCAACTTTGACCTAACCACTTCTCGGCCAATAACACTTAAAAAGTAGAAGACTATATAATATTTTACTTGAGGCAAGGTAGGTAAACGGTACACAACTGGTGGAATATTTGAACCAATGTTTCCGCATCATACCTATCCATATGTGGTCCCGTATTTATTCATCTCTACGCTCATTGCCAACAGCAAGATTGAATCTAATTTCCTCGTGACTATAAGATTAGCGTACTCGCCTTGGAAGCAGAAGACCTGGGCTGGATTATCACTGGAAGCTCATGAGTTATAATCCCACGTTAAGCTTTAGATATATGTCAAATATAGCGTCGGTACTGAAAGCAACACTAAACTTCAATCCATCTAACCAAGCAACAATATACCACTTGCTATTAATTTGCTTCCTATCTAGATTATTGACTATTATGATCCTATTTTTGCAAATTTGTGAGCTATATTTGTCACATTTCATCGCAAGCTGTATTAAGAGCATAGGTCATGGTTCGAGCTTTTGCTTTGTTTTCTTCTCAAACATCGAATTATCCAACAGATTTTTGTTGCCACTATTCTTCACATCGTTCCTCTGTATATCTGAAAGTAATATGAAATAAAAATAACTCACTAGAAGCAATTATCTAAGACAAGTACGAAGTTTATTTGTCAAATATCTGATTGATCTATTCGATTAACAATTTGTGAGAAATTATTGTTATTTCCTACGTAGCCTACTCATTATGTAATTACAGGATTCTAAGTTGTAAACTTACTTTCATTATTTGTTTTACTGTTAATTACGTCAGTGTACTCCTATCTTAACATACCTTAATTTTTATTTAACGAATTTTGTAATCATATTATGTAAGGTTGATTTCTGTTACCTAATTAAAAAGTAAATAAAAAGGCTGGTGCGCTCATCTCTAATGCTAGTAGATCTGGTTCGATCGTAGGCTACGTGAGTTTCCGATGGATAACGTTGTATTCATGGGCTTTCTTCAGGTTTTCCCTCTTCCTCCCACGTTTTCATTTCATTAATTCTATCATAATCATTCACTTTCTTTAATCATATGTATCCAAAAGGACATAACTGTAAAACGTGAAACTATATATTTTATTTTATTTTGTTATTTGCTCATTATATCATTATTATTGTTACTTTGGATAATTTATTGACCTACTATTCTGGCCAAACGCTACAATACATGTGTCAATATTTATGGCACCGGGTTCTCAGCCCTCATCGGGAACATATGCTCTTAGAATGGTACTTTTCTTCACTTCAAAATATTTCTTCACTTCAAAATATTTCTTCACTTCAAAATATTTCTTTCAAAAGTTAGTTACCTTACCTGCTGAAAACATATCACATTATTTATTGTGAATGAAACAAAAGATTTCTTCTTACTAAATATTATATGAAATTGTTACTGAACTTTAAATTGTTAGTTATATTATTTCCTGTTAAACTTGATTAAATATTTGATGTAAAAATTAAACTATTATTTCGTTCTATAAGGATTGTTTGGACTAGATCAATACCTTTACAAAATCATTCGTATTCCCTATATGAAGTTTACATTTTCATTATACTGGATATGTTTTCTTTTATCTAGTATGTATTTAGTAAACATGTGTATGTAGCTGTATGAGAAATCAAAACACAAGGGCTATTATGTTATATTTGCATAATAAACGGAGACGAGTAAACTAAACAACCGTGGAAAGTAAAATAGGTAGTATCACATGCTTTCAACTGAATTAAATATTAACTTATCTATTGAGCTTTTCTTGTTACGCTGTTATACAGATACTTCCCTACGTAAAGGATTTACTTTGTTAATAATGATTAATGCACCTGGTTTCTCCCAACTAGAATATATTTATTAGGTGTACACTCATGTCCAAAATTATTGTCCCATGTCTATAGATATGTTGATGTAGGAAAATAATTTGATAACGATTTCGCCTGGTATTCCATATAATGTCAGTATGTGTATAATCGGCAAAGACATATATGTGGTAAATTTCGTGTTAGAAGAGGACTAAATAAGAGCAATAAAACGAAAATAAAACTTTCTTGTCCATTTAGCAACATTTTGTTTTACTGATTCTAATTTTAGTATTTATATTTTTTTCCTATCAAAGTTACTACACATATACATTTTCCGATTACACTCATAATATCAGTATTAAAAGTACTCCGCAAAATCATAATAAAATTATATTCTTACAAGAAGACTGGTATATATCATTTTGGACATGACTGTACAATAATTTGTGTCTAAAAATAATTGACATTTTTATTTGGTGTGTTTTTACAATATATTTATAAGTCTTCAAAATATATTTTACTGTAGCTCTCATATGTACAGTATCTTAGAAAAAAGCTATTAGTTTAGTGCGAGTAAAATATCCATCCAGTTGCGTTGTTTCGAAAGGCCAAAGTAATTAACACTGGGTAATCAAAATAGTCTCCGTTTGCAAGCTTTTATTTATAACATCGTTAATCTTATGATTTGATTCTGTGGCGTAAGGAGTCTGGAGTCTGCAATGGAATCTCCAATGGCACGTTGTATCGTCCAATTACCAGGTAAGGTATTCCCTTCCCCTAAGATAAAATCGAAATTATGGGAGATATGATAAGTGGATCAGATATCGGAGTATACAGTGAGTGAGTATGGCTTTATACTTAACTCATGACAGCCTGTACCATATTTTGTGCGACATATTGGCGAGCAATTTTATGGAACATAAGGAAAACATGACTTTCGACCATTGATGGATGCTTCGAGATAAGTTTAGATTCTATTTCATGTATTTCAGGAATGATGGTTATGCCTCGATTGACAAGACATGACGAATCACACCAAGCATAACAGCAGAAGGTCATTCTGTGTTTTAAGGGGTAGTTGGGGATAGTGCTCTGAACGTGATTACTATTCCATCCATTTAAGCAAGAGAGTAACCCGATAAATTATCCAAAGTAACAATAATGATATCATTTTCAGCTTTTTGCATTCTCAGTAAGCTACATGTACTATTTATTGAAAACATACAATTGTCGGGGTTTCTTGTGTGAAGATCCGAAGGCTAGCTTAAAGATTATTAGTGGCTGGCGTATTTTTAATGCTCTTTTTTGTTTTATGTAACTTGTGTCAATTGTTTAGGAACACATGAAGATGGAAGTGACCTAAATCTCCGATATCTCCACCTTGTGTGTTTTGCCATGGATCTGCTGGTTTTCTTAAAGGAAAAGGATCATAAATTCAATATTTTGTGAGCATATGTTAAACGCTAAAGACAGGAATTTCTACCTTAATGATTTCATATGCAGCACGGGAATGCAGCTGCCTGTTTGTAATACTGTATTGGGAAAGCTTTGCAACACATAAGGAGCGCTAAAACGTTAGTATGCAGGAAACTGAGCGAACGATATAAGATAAGTGTAAGATAAGTGCATTATCTAATTTCCAAATATCACTCAATTATGTTGCATGGACGCGACGAAAGTGGGGCGTATGTTAGGTGTGTTGCGAGTGGCAGTGTTTAAGGTGATACCAGCAAGACCTCATCTGTAATGGAAAGCAGTGACAAGAAGAAAATACTCAGTGATAAGCCCCGTCGAACATTAAAACGGATTCTTACTCAGAATCGTCATGCGACTGCGGAGTAAATGACGGAGGAACTCTAGTAGCACATCCCACAGTATATGTCGACAATAGCACTCCGTATAGAGTCAAACCATGCTAAATTATCGAGAAAAAAGGAAAAATGCCGCTCGACCTTTTAAAAGAAACCTACGTAAATTGTTCAGAAATGTTGAGTCGATATAAAAGAACTTCAAAGCTACAATGAATTATTTGTTACAACATCCATTTTTGGACAATGAAGACATGTTTGAAAAGAGGAAACAACTGATGTAGAGGTCTGAAATTGTGTGTGCAAGTAGTACAAGGTCATAAGTTTATATCCAAAAGTTTCGAGACCTGTAGCTGCTCCCAAAGGCCTGAAAAAAATCGTAAAGTTGGTGAATTAGGCTAATTCGGCATATTTCACTGTCCAATATCTCCAATGGGCCTGGATAAAAATTCTGATTTTATTTGAGTAATTACTCTTTCAGTATGTCATAACACACACAACAGAGCGTTTTGTGTTTTTGAGCAGAAGGGGTTCAAAATATTAAGGAATGACGTCATACTATAGGAGGTGTTTTATTCAAAAATTCAACCGGAAACTTGTTCTGAAGTAAAATACAGCAGGATAAATGGTTAGTCCAGTCAAGACTCTCACGCTCGTTTCTTTTTTCCAGTTGTGACTTACTGTCTTATCACACGCACACACAGCAGCACTGGTGAAGTATGCCACTATCAGCAGAATGCGAGAAAAGTCAAAATGCATACTTGGCAAAAAGTTCGTAAGTATTCATTTCTCTTGCTGCTTGCTATATCAATGATATTCAATTCTGTTTATTCTTGTTTTAACTGTCAATTCATGCAGGAGACTGTTGTAGTTTTATTTGATCTGTATTCCCAGCCAGTGAACGCTCACGCACTGTGGGGAATGTGAACACTGACTGGGGAATGTAGATCAAACGGAAGGACAACAGTCTCCTTCATGAGTTATATAGAGATCGAGATATAGATGTTAGCTGCGAATATACTGAATAAGGAGTGACGGACAGACGACAGGAGTGGTCCTCCAGCTTGGGGGTTTGGCTAAGGCAAACAACCTCTTTCAGTAAAAAACAAAAGTCACTTGTTCAAAATATAGGGAACCCTCGGACTAGTAGTGTTATATTGGCACGACCTCAGCAAAAGAAAATGGACATGAGATTTGGAACATGGAATATTAGAAGATTTATAGGACAGGTACGTTAAAATCAGTAACGACTCAGTTAGAGAAATATACGATGGACCTAGTAGGAGTTCAGGGAGTTAGATGGGAAGGAAATGAATCTGTGAATTCCAAGAATTTTACGTTCTTTTGGAAATAAAAATAGCCAATTAGTAACAGGGGTTTTGTTCACAAACGAATATCACCAGCAATTAAGCGGGTTGAAATTGTTCTGACAGACTCTTTTATTATTCTTAAGGCTCGATGGTGTGATATTATTATTTTAAATGTACATACGCCAACAGAAAAAACATGACGATATAAAATACAGTTTTTACGAAGTGGAACGGATATTTGACCAACTCCCGCGATACCATATGAAAATTCTATTAGAGGATTTCAATACAAAAGTAGGACGAGAGGATGTCTTAAAATCGGTTATAGGGAACGAAAGTCCGCAAAAGGAAAGTAATGACAACGATGTTATACTCGGGAACATCACAACATCCAAAACACCTTATCGTGAAGAATTCAAAATTTCCCCCATAGCGACGTTCATAAATATAATTGAAACTCACTAGACAGAAAAACACATAATCAAATCAATCACTTTTTAGTAGATAGAAGAAGACAGTCTAACGATTAATGTTCGGTCGTTTAGAGGGGCTGATTGTGACACTGATCACTACCTAGTAGCAGCGATAATAAGAGAGAGGTTATCGTTGAATAAGGGAAATATTCAACGTCTGAAAACGGAAAGATGTAATTTAAAGAAATTAGCAGAGAGCCAGGTAATAGAGAAATACCAAATTGACGTTTCGAATAGATTCTCGGTTTTAGAAAATTCGGAATGCACTAGTGATGAGGATACTTGGATTGAAATTAGAGATAGCATTAACATTTGAGCAAATAAAAGTTAGGACACTCGCAAATACGAAGGAGCAAACCATGTTTCGACCATGAATGCGTTCAACTACCGAAGAAGAGAAAACAGGCAAAATCACGTTGGCTACAAAATTCGAATGAAATAATTACACAAGATTTCGTAGCCATCAGGCGGGAAACTTCCGAAACATTTAGAACAAAGAAGCACTATTTTTGGAAAGCTAAAAGTAACGAACTTGATGATGATAGTGAAAATGAAAGCATTCGGGGTATGTATAAGGAGATCAACGAATTTATGGAAGTCTATGTTCCTGTAGTTTTTGGACTTAACGTACAGCAGATGTATAACTGAAAACGCATGTTTTATAATACTTTCTGTATAAGTGTTCCATCTATACGTACTTTCCGTATGAAACAATGTAGGCGGTCAGGATCTCACAAGCAAAAAACGTATATAGCATATAGCTGACGAAGGTAACATAATTATATGCATGTGATATACAGAAAACTGTTAGATGCCAGACATCCTACAACGGCATGATGTAACATCTAAGGGCAGTGCCTATGTAGCATACGGATAATGTATGCTCCGTACTGATTTCTATAGTAAGCAAGAGGATGCCGTATATTTGTACAATATACCGCTCTCCGGAGAACGGATTTTTCTCTGTGTATATTAAAGAAGACTGACGGAACAGTTTTCACTGACACAGATAGCATCTTAAGTAGATGGAAAGATTTCTTTGACGAATTGCTTAATACGCAGCCAGAAACTAATATGCACGGAGAAATGGAAATACCGCAGAACCACATATTCCAGAGCCTAACCGAATAGAAGTTGAAATTGCTATAAAGAAATTAAAGAAACCCAAATCTCCGGGTGTAGACGAAATTCTGGCTCAGTTAATTTTAACTGGAGGTAAAAAAATGTATAAGAACATACACTATCTCACTCTCCTCAAAAATTGCCACAGAAGTGGAGAGAATCAATTATTTCTCCAATTCGCAGAAAAGACGAAAAAACCGAACGTATTAATTATCGAAGCATTTCTCTTCTGTGTGCGTTGTATAAAATTCGCTCAACATTTTATTAGGAAGACTGACCACATACGCAGATAAAATTATTGGAGATTTTCAGTGCGGATTTAGACGAAATCGATCAACTATCGACCAAATATTTACGGTTCGACGAATACTGGAAAAGAAGTGGGAATACAGTACCTCGGTACATCAACTATTTATTGAATTTAGAAAGGCTTACTACTCGGTTAGGAGATAAGCATTATACAACATTCTTGCAGAATTTGGAATACCAGAAAAGCTAAGTAGATTAATTAAGATACATTTAAACGAATCCCAAAGTAAAGTCCGGGTAGGAAAATTTTTGTCCACGAGCTTTTACGTAGAGAATGGTCTGAAACAAGGAGATGCGTTGTCGCCATTATTATTCAACTTTGTCCTGCAATACGATATAAGTGATTGTTAACTGCCATTCTAAAATAACTTTACTATACACAGACTGGTCAGGGGTTCACGTGGTGGTAGTGTGATGATATGCGTGAATTCTAAACTAAAAAGTAAAGAACGTAACGACCTATACAGGGAGGACTGTGAAATCTTAAGGGTTGAAATAAAAATTCAAAACGGTCCAAAACAACTCATAGGCTGCTTTTATCGACCACACAAAACTCTGCTTTGTACATACTGGAAACATGTCGTGACTCTATGATTCCCGCCGTAACAGACTGCAATGCAACACTTCTTGGAGATTTCAATCTCTCCATTGACTGGCTTTCCCCCACATGTGGTGTCCCACATTCTAAAAACTATGATAATAACTCTTGGTTTTTGGACAATTTTATACATTCTCTGGGCTTAGAACAGCATAATATGCATTCTACTAGAGGCGATAGTAGCCTGGACTATATTGTGTCAACCTACAAATCAACGGTTGTGGTCAAACTTTTTCGCATCTGATAACGATTAACTCAATGTGTTCTCTCCTCATGTCAAACACAAAATATATCAACGACAAAAGTCAGTGTCTCTTTAATCCCAGGGAAAAAGGCCCCTTGGAGTGAATACGTCAAGTTATTCTTACTTTTCCATGGTGCGTACTTGCCTCAGGCACAGTTGATAATGTAACTGATATATTTACTATGACGAGTACATTTAACACATTACAATCGATACAAGTAATAACCCTAAGCATTTCTGGACCCTAATAAACAACCGAAGAAATAGTTCTCGTATACCGACAGAACTCACCTAAAGAAAGGCATGTGTAAATAAAAAACACAGGGCAAGGGTGTTTAATGAATATTTTTTACTAGTAGCTGTGCTTCATCCCCTAACACCTCTCCTTCCTACCCTACCCTCTTCAACCTGTTTGTTCTGAATCTTTGTCTTCTATCACTACCACTCCGACCGAAGTACTTTCTCTTCTCTTGACATTGTCCCAGCAGCGCGCCTTAGGGCCAGATAATATTAACACTTATTACCTACGCAGTGTTGCCAGTTCGCTTTCTCAACTCCTTTCGAATTTACTAAATCGCTCTTTTGCAGAAGGTGTCTTTCCCACCTGTTGGAAGAGAGCTAATATCATCCCTAGTCATAGATCTGGTAAGAATAAAAATTATTTGTCCTCCTATCGACCTATTTCTTTATTATCACCTCTCTCACTAGTTTCTGAAAAAAAATAATCAAAAACAGGATCTTTCAATTTGTTGATCCATTTATAAACTCTTCACAACACGGCATTTTGCCAGGAAAATCTTGTGTTACTAATTTATCTGTTCTTCTGTCCGATGCTGTGGACAGCATCTCAGAAAATTCTCAACTCGACATTTTGTATTTGGACCTGGCTAAGGCTTTCGATTTCCTTCCACACCATCTTCTTATATACAAACTCAATTCTAGATTCAACTAACATGGCAAATTGTTTAGTCTTCTGGAAACCTATCTCAGTAATGGGACACAACGAGTTTCAATTTCAGGTTACTTTTCTGATTTTATTCCCGTAACTTCTGGAGTTCCTCAAGGCGGTGTTCTGGGTCCACTTCTATTCCTATTATACATGGACGATCTGCCTTCTTTGTTCACAAACAGCTCTACCAATATTCTTCTATTCGCTGATGACTGCAAACTCTACAGACAAGTTCAATCCGACTACGATGCGCTTGCTCTTCAACATGATGCTTCAATTCTTCTCAACTGGTGTAACTCTTGGAAACTTAGATTAAACATCGAAAAATGTGCTTCTCTTACGCTCTTTCTAAAACAGGAACCTATTAAAACACATTTACAAAATTGATCATAAGAACATACGTAAATCCTATCTCTTCTTTCAGAGATCTTGGTGTTATCATTGACAGTAAGTTTAGTTTTGCTGATCATATAAGCACAATATTTTGTACTGCTATGAGAAAACTGGGACTCCTTTATCGCTTCACTGACATAAAAAAATCCTAATTCCTTAAGCTTGTTCTATAAGTCATATGTTGCTCCCACTATTGAGAACTGTTCTCCTATCTGGTCTATGGCCTGCCCTGCTTATTAAAAGAATTAAAAAAGATAAATTTGGTAATTATTTTCTTTTTAGCCATTGTATCCTACCGACTACCTCACCTCCGAATACTTCCAAAAAATGACGTTTTAAAATCCCTCAATATCAAACCTTCCCCAGTGAGAAACAAAATTTCTGACCTAATATTTTTGCAAAAAATTATAAATGGCCACATATCATGTGAAAAGTTGTTAAGTCACATCAATTTTAGCGTACCCGCTAGAACAACACGGTCTAGTCATCTCTCTTACACTCGAGCGGCGAGAGTTAAAATTGTCCAAAGGTCCATTTTAAAGTGAATTGTCAGTACCTATATTCAGTTACCAGAAACTGTAGACGTTACTTCAAGCGAGTATACTTTCAGATCATCTATGAATAAGCTATTTTTGTAATGTCGCTGTTGTGTTGTACCAACTTGACCTCAAAGTGTTATTAAATTGTTATGTTATCAAATTGTTAAAATGTTTCAGTGTAAAATGGCCTAGTGCTGCATCTGAAACCTGTTATAAATAAATAAATAAATAAATAACGAAAATCAAATATAGCAACCAGGGCCTAGAGTTGAAAGAGATTCACCAGGTTTAGCATATGCTAATGATGCTACTTTAATAGGGGATGATAGGAGAACAATAGAAAGAAATACAGAGGTCTTATTAAACGCTTTCAGGGACATGGTTCTAGAAATACATGCCGAGAAAACTAAATACATGGAAGTTCGTCAGGATCGTAATACGACAAATTATGAATGTGTTAACACCAGAAGGACCGCACTTTCTACCTACCTATAATGCCCGCAATGGGTCATTTTGACCCATATTAATTTTTATACTGATATTGTGGAATTTTGTGTTGGGTTCTTGTCTTTCTGCACTAGAGAGCGCGAATTATAGTAAATGTTAGTTCAGAAGTACTTTTTACGTACATTAAGGGGTAAACAGAAATACTTATATATTTATATATACAGATATACTTATATATATAGATAGATAGCTAGTTACAGGATATATGGAAGTGATATATGCTTCAACAATACACAATTTATTTTTCTAATTTGTATGAGAATTAAAATGTTCAAAAAAATAAATGATTTATTACAAAATGATGTTTCTAACAGTTTCTCTTTATTATCTTTTGAACACGAAATTGTTTCTAGGCAGTCTGTTATTTTACAGATGAACACTTTGGTTTACATTTTTCCTTCCTTATTGAAATAATCTTGGGAATACAATGAGCTACAGAGCTTCACCTACTCATGAAAATGGTGCAAGGAGAAAACTGTCTTATACGTATTTCTTGCACTCATTACACAGCAACACTATCGACGAGCACTTTCCGCAGGCAAATCTTTTGCATGATGGGCAGCATGCAGATGACTTGTTGGCACATTTTGATGCAACCTGGCAGTTCTTTCTTTTCGTAGAACCCTTCGTTTGCTGTGGAAGTTATTGTTTAGGTTGTAGATTCCCTTTCATTTCTTTTATGATTTCGTCAGCTAGATCCAAGAGGAACTTCCTTCTGCTTATCCGTCTTTCAGTGACTGCTTTGTAAACTATCCAAGAATTTATGCCTGTCAAGTCCAAAATGTTATAAAGAACATGAACTGGTCATCGTCTACTACCAGCTCGAGCAGAGTACTTGCGCGCCATGTGGCCCAGAACATCTACACCCACTTTCGTGTGATTGTACTGTTTCAGGTTTTTTTTCCTGTTGTTGGTACTTCTACTTCAGGATGCAGAGTGCTCAAAATTAGCACGTTCTTATTTTTTCTACAGAGGTAGTCTGTCATCGTGTGGCCATATTGGTTTATACATATTTTTGTATCATATAACTCTCGATTTGATTCCACTTTCTTGAGATAGATTGGTAATTCTCTACGTTGTTTCCGTACTGTGCCAACAATGCTGATAGCATTTTTCTTCAACTTCTCAGCTAGCGATTCAGAAGTAAAAAAGTTGTCGCATGTAAGGTTCAAGCCGGTTTTCTTATATGGTTCCATTAGATGTAAAACTACATATTCGGGAAGATGCTGATCTGCAGGCTTATTTTCGTCTTTTTCTAGGTAAGTAAACCCGTGAAGACAGTATTTGGTATTGACGTCAGCTAACAGCCAGTACTTTATTCCAAATTTATTCGGTTTCGTTGCAACGTACTGCAAAAATCTGCATCTACACTTTGTGGGATATAGTTGTTCGTCACATGTAACATTTTCCCCAGGGATGAAACAATTCAACGAATTTTTCACAAATATGTTCCATATTGAAGATGCAAGGGCAAATTTGTCAGTTTGTAGCTTGATTCTTCTCTCTGCACGTACATCGAATCGAATGTACTTCATGATTTCAAGAAATCTGTTCCTAGTTATTGCATCTCTAAAGAGAGCTACTCCCCATTTGCTGGACCTCTAATAGAATACGTTTACAGTAGAATATTAAAATATGGTCATGGGTCATTTTGACCCATCCGGTCCTTCTAGTGTTAACATGACAAAGTGAGTACTTTCAAATATCTAGGATCAATATTAACAGACGAAAATCATATTCACGAAGAAATTAAATGTCGACGAAAAGCAGGGAATTTGTGTTATTATTCAGTTCAAAATCTTTCGTCGTTGTGAATTCTGTCGAGGAATTTGAAGCTTAAAATATATAAAACGATAATCATGCCGGTTGTTCTGTATAGTTGCGAAACATGGTCGATTACTCTGAGGGAAGAACATAGGTTGGGAGTATTTGAGAACAAGATACTGAGACGAATATTCGGACCCAAGGGGAATGGGAATGGGGAATGACGGAAACGTCATAACGAGGAACTACATAATTTATTCGGTTCACCAAACATTGTTAGGGTCATCAAGTCTAGGAGGCTCAGTTGGGCAGGTCATGTAGCCAGGATGGAAGAAAGTAGGAACGCTTTCAAAATCTTAACTGAAAGACCATCTGGAAAACGACCATTAGGGAGACCTAGGCGCAGATGAGAAGACAATGTTAAGATGGATCTCGCAGAAATAGGAGTACAAAGTGGAGACTGAATCCAGTCGGCTAAGGATAAAAGTCAGTGGAGAGCTTTTGTGAACGCGCCATTGAACCTCCGGGTTCCATTGTCATAGAGTTAGTTAGATGTATTTTTCAAATGGTATCTGTACCATTGATGCATACACACCAAACTATTCATATATATAATTGGACACTATAGAGAACATACTGTGGGTATACCCGTCTCTCAAACAACCAAGTTTGTCAGTGTTAGCTAGCACCTGAAAATGCATGTTTTCCGCATGATTATGTAGTCTTTGTTTTTATTTCAAATATACTTGGTGTATATATGGCTTACATACATATTTGAAGAAATACGGAAAGGGGAAGAAATTCCTATCATCCCTAGGAGTGGGAGTCGCATTTTAAAAAAATAATCTGAAAGGTCGACGTTAGTGTTGAATCCATATTTTTGGGTCGCTGAGATGGATAGTAACTCTCTCTGTGCCGTTCAAGTTCATCCTTCGGGGGGGGGGGGTTAAAAAAACATTTTAAATGTAATCGAAAATGACCAATATTAATATTGAATCCATAGTTTCCAGGGGCGCTAAAATGAGTAATGGCACTTTCGATACCGTTTAAGAAGAAGTGAGAACGCCCCTTTTGAATTTAACCAATGTGAACTTATTCGTTTTTTTAAAAAGCTTTTTGATATCCAACCTTATAGATGTGAGGATACTTAAATTTCTTTTTATAAACCTTAGTAGCATTATGACAGGTGAGAGAGAGATAGAGAAATTTGTTCTGTCTCTGTTTACTTTTTATATTGCAAGTACTCAGTGTTTTAAACCCATGAGCTTTAAAAGTACATTTCGTGCTACAGTGGCTCATTGGTAAAGCGCTCAGTCCTCGCGTGTGGAATTCACATTTCGATTTCTGCTCGTATCATGTGGGCACTATGGTGTACACACACAGTGTGCGCAGGTTTTCTCGGGGTTCTTTCTGTTACTTCCCAGTTTTTTTTTTTTTTTTTTTTCATTTCACCATCCTATCCATCATCCATCGGGTTGAGCCAAAGTTGCCGAACGAACTTTACCTAAATTAAAATTTAAAACTACATTCAACATAAGCGAATAATATAAAGTGAAGATAGATATATAAATATAGTAAGATAGATATATAAATATAGTAAGATAGACATATATAGTAAGATAGATATATACATGGAAAGAGTAGCCTCACCCAAAATTGTCTAAATGCAGTTTCTAGCCTCTTTATTACTTTTACCATACCATTATTACCACATTGTTTTTCCACAGGAGGACACTGTAGCTATAACAGTCTACTTCTATGTTAGCTCACTGACAACAAATTAAGGAGTAAAGTCAATGTTTGGGTTATATTCAGGAAAACACCTTTGTTATGAAAAACATGACAATAACAAGATAGACTGATCTGAAAGAACACGGTATTCACACTGTAACTGTGGAGAGTATTTTATTTAAAGGTAGTACAGTGTATTTCTTCTTATAAGAAATTATGTATGAAACATGTATTTCCAGTTGTTACTGTTAGTAAAGAAAGAATATGTTAAATTAACTCGTGCATATTTCTACATTGAAATGACTATATTCTAAAGATTTCTTTAAATCATGAACACAAAGATATTAATTCATGAACTATTTTTATGTGCACTCCAATATTGATATTAAAAGTATGATAGCCGTATAATTCAATGTACAGTATATATAGAAAGTTGAATCATGTGACGAATGTTTGATACTACATTTTGAAATTATTTGTAGTTATTAAGTAGTGTAAAACTGCTTTGCAATAAACACTTTACGTAAAGTAAGAAAGGACTGTGGATCTTACTTTAGCACAATGGAAAACGCATGTTTTATAATACTTCCGTATAAGTGTTCCACCTATACGTACTTTCCGTATGAAACAATATACGCGGTCAGGATCTCACATACAAATGGATGTATATAACATATAGCTGACGAATGTAACATACGTATATGTATGTAATATACGGAAGACTGTTAGATGTCATATATCCTGCAACAGAAGAATGTAACATCTAATGTCAGTGCGTATGTAGCATATGGGTACTGATTTCTGTAGTAAGCAAGAGGATTCCGTATATTTGTAAAATATATTGCTGTCCGAAGAACTGGTTTTCCTCAGTGCAGGAGTTTGAAGCTTTTTTCTTTCTTTTACTATCCTTAGCTCTAGAATTTTACATGGTGACCTAATTGAGAATATAGGCGTAACACTTGAACACAGATCCGTATTAGCCCATCTGGAGGCCCGGAGCTAGAAAGACTCCTCCTCGGATGTCTCCTCCGGATGTGGCTCCTACTCACTTCCTCTAATACATTTCTGTGAAAGTACTGGGAGAAAGTTACAGGAAAACATGTAGTTTTACGACATCAACCATGGCATGCATTAGATGACCTTATACCTAGTGGAACCTTCCTTGTGCATAAAACACACACACACACACACACACACACACACACACACTCACACACACACAGCTACTCTATCATATAATTGCAATAAATTAAAAAAATGAGTAACAAACAAAGAAATTTGTTTGATATTTTTCACCATACCTTATGATGATGAGTGTATCTTGTATAATTCCTTTTAGATAGACAGTTGAGATTTTCAGCAGAGTGGAGGTCCCCGTCCACCTGGAGGAACGGGATTATAGACTACCTAAGCCCATTTAATCCACCCCTGCTTGAACGTATAGAAGGTTAGATTAAAATAACTTACGTATTTCAATAGTATCTCTTTCTTCGATGTCCCTTTCTATTACGGTATTAACATATCATTGCCATCCCTGTATTCTAAAACAATGTTCACCTACGCCATGTATCATTTCGCTGAAAATACTGGAACCATTGGGGACTCGTGTAAACTAACTCTTCGTACACATGTCCTATTTAATGTTTATAAACATGCGGAATGTAGAGTGAGAAATTCTCGAATTCTCATCTTGAAAAATTTTCCAAACATAGTGAAAGTTAAATATTGTTTCATTAAGTTAGGTGTTCTTTACACTGTCTTTTGTTTTTTATATAAAAAACAAGAATTAAAAACATGAGAGGAAAACAAGTATACATTTCCCAGTTGATGTGGTTAAATAAAAATCATGAAATAATGTTAATATAGAGTTGAACACAGTATTTTAGAGTATAATAGATTTCATTAGAGACAACAAGAAAGGCAAGGAATAACTGACAATCTTAACGTTTTTAATTTTGCTTAGAAAAATGTATTATCCATTTTAGCTTGACTGGAGCACTATTTCGTACGTTAAAGATTAACATTATAAAATTTGTTCAATGTTAACTAGTTATTTAGTAAACAAGTTTCATGTTGAATTAAATTTCGAAATTGTTGTTACAACTTTTAGAAATTAAATAATGAAAGACGAAACGGCTGTAATGTTCAAAATGGGCAATAATCACAAGCATTCATCAATTTATTTTTGTTATCTAATTGCATTTTTTTCTTTAAGTCTCATATCCTCGTTAGAAGATGGTGGATGGTGATCAAGACATCAATACATTACCAATATCTAAATACCTAATTGTATAATTTGTTTCAGCTTGTTGCTGTTCTTAAAATTAGCTTAATAATTTAAGTACTAATATTTTCAAATCCATGGAATTGCTTTATTGATTATCATAATCATCATAGGTATTCGGCCATTATTCGCAAGTCGTTAGCGGAACTGAGAAGCTTTCATGCTAACCTGTTTATCTTCACGCATGATTTTCCTGTTTTGATATCGTAGAGTTTTCTGCGCTCTTTCCTCCTCTTTCCTGCCACCATATCTTCTAGTCCGTCCCTCAAAACACAGTATCTTCTTAGCCAATGTCCCAACCATTTATTCTTCCTCTTCTTAATAATGTAAAAATTTGCTTTCTCTTCCCCACCATTTCTAACACCCTTTCACTCATTCTTCGCTAGAACTAGCTAATTCTCTTTATTTTTTTCCATACCAAAATTTCGAAAAATTCAAATCGTTTTCCGTCATTTTTACGTACTGTTCATGGTCCTGCCCCACACAGCACAATACTCCACATGAAGCATGTTATAAGTATTTTCAAAACTCTTTATTCAAGGTCACAAAAATATCTTTTCTTCCTCCTAAAGGTTGCTTTCGTCAAGGCTATCCTTGCTTTTATTTCACGTTCGCACTTCGTATAGCCACTAATAATGCTACACATATATCGAAAATTAGTCACCTGTTCTGTTTTCTCCCCTCTTACCGGCCGCTACGTTCCAATCACCGTGTCTTTTCTAACATTTATTTCCATCCCATATTCTTCACATCTCCTCCTCAAATTTTCAAGCATCTTATTGATTTTCTTTCCACGTACGCAACAAACACCATATCATCTGCAAACCGTATACAGCTAATCATTCTATGTTCTACCGAAATGCCGTTTTCATTATATATTTTCTAGATAAGTATTAAATAATTTTGGAGAGAGACAGACAACTCCCTTCAATTGCACTCTCGTCTGTCTTTCCTCCCCTATTCTAACGTTTACTTATTTCTCCATATAAGTTTCTTATGCGTCTTCGATCTTTCCATTCCAATCCAATCTTTTTTTAGAACTTCCAACAGCAATTTTCAATTCACATGGTCAAAACCCTTTTCTAGATCAATAAATATCATAAACGCCTCTTTTCTTTTTTGTATAAACTTTTCACTGATTACCCTTAATATACAACTGAATATATTGTGCCCTTCCTTCTCCTGAACCCGAACTGTACCTCTTCAACTTGTTCATTCTAGTGTTCTCAAATGCTCGAGCGGCTCGATTCACGGCTCAGTCACGACCGAGCCGAGCCGAGAAGTGAGTCGAGCCAACAGCTCACCAAACCGGGCCGGTTCGATCCCCCGGTTCATTTAGGTCGAACCGAGCAGAGCCGATGGCTGAACCCAACCGAGACGACTCGAGTCAATGGCTCACCTGAGCCGAGCCAACCGAGCCGATGGCTCACCTGAGCCGAGCCGAACCGAGATGATGGCTCACCTAAGCCGAGCCGAACTGAGAGGGTGGCTCTTCGCAACCGAGCCGGCTCGAGCCAATGGCTCACCTGAGCTGAGCCGAACCGAGCCGAAGAGAGCCGATGGCTCATCGGAACTGAGCCGGCTCGAGCCGATGACTTAGGTGAAAAGGGCCGAGCCGGAGCTTGAGCTGAGTCGGTAGCTCAGAGCTCGAACCGAGCCGGTTAGGCGCAACATCGTCCTGATTAACAACAAAGAAAAAATACAAGTTACGTTAGAAATGTTTTTTCACTTATTGATAAATAGATGGACGTAATATAACAAAAGTCTAGATAAACACAAAGGAAGCCTTTTAAAAGAAAACTACATAGATGCTGTTACACGACCTTAAGAATAATAGTTGTAGGCGTACTCGAACTTTTACATATTTCTACTATTATTTAATTAGTTTCTTGAATGATGCTTACAACAGAGATCCAACTAGTGCCCACTCATTAAACAGATCGATTAACAAATCAGTTAATACAAACTCAAATATAAAACATTTTGTTTGTCTTCAGTAATCCAACTTCGAAAATCGGACTTTTGTTTCAACATTTCGTAGCACGTAGTTAATAACTTTAATCTAGTGTTGTCAACAGCTCGAGCGGCTCGGCTCCCGGTTCATTCACCACCGAGCCGAACCGAGAAGTGAGCCGATCCAATAGCTCACCAAACCGAGCCGGCTCGAGCCCACGGCTCATTTGGGCCGAACCGAGCCGAGCCGATGGCTGAACCCAACCGAGCCGGATCGAGCCAATGGCTCACCTGGGCTGAGCCGATGGCTCATCTGATCCTGGCCGAACCGAGCCGATGGCTTATCGCAACCGAGCCGCCACTGGGCGATGGCTCACCTGATCCGAGCCGAACTGAGAGGGTGGGTCATCGCAACCGAGCCGGCTCTAGCCAATGGCTCACCTGAGCTGAGCCGAACCGAGCCGATGCCTCATCGCCACTGAGCCGGGTCGAGCAGATGGCTCACTTGAACCGAGCCGGAGGTCGAGCTGAGCCGGTTGACATCACTAGTTCATTTGTTCTTAAACACAACCTTCTACTCAGAATTCGAAGAAAGAATTTTAGTGCTTGAGATACGAGATTATTAGTTTCATAATCCTCACATCTCTCTCTGATCCATTTCTCAATATCACGAACATTTCTCTGAGTTCTATTTCCTAGCCATCGGTATCATGATCATCTTCATGAAGTGTTTTAGTCACCCCCCTGTTTCATATAATTCATTGTACAATCGGAATAATTCTTTCTTGCTCTTGCCTCCTATATCCTTAATGAATTTAATTGGTACTGTATATCATCTTTCCCGGTTGCCTTTCCATTCCTAATCTCGGATATAGCTTCTTCAAACACATACTAATACTAAAACATTTATCATCCTCACGTACTTCATTTTCTACTTCAACATCTAGACCACATTTTCTATTTTTTACGTCATATAACTCCTCAACTTATTTTTTCTATAAATGTAACCAAGAAGGTTCCATAGTGTTTTGTTGAGATCTGTATTTATTTGGCCCTCACACAGTAAGTTGAATGCGAATGGACATAAGTCGAAGGTTAGTTGTTATTATGAGTATATCCAACATAATACCTGGTTGTGACACTTCAGTTACATTGTGAACTTGTGTAAAGACAGTATGAACATGAGATCTCAACAGAGAGTCATAACTGCATGTATACTATACGAGATCAAATTTAGATCAAACGATGGAAGCGGAATGGAAGATATTACATGTGAAATTATTACGCGTAGAGTGCATCGGTGGTTTAAAAAGCTTAAGGACGGTGATGAAACACTCTAGGGCCAGCACTTCTGAATTGCAAAGGGGTCCTCGTGTTACAGAACAACGCTAAGCCCCACGTGACTAGGATGACGCACGATACCATTTTACACCTTGGATGCGAAACACTATTACAGCCGTCATAGTCAATGGACAATGTACCGTCTGATTATCACCTCTCACATTCCTTGGACAATCAGTTTAGAGGACGCCAGTTCAAATCGCTAGTAGAGGTGCAAAATGCACTTGATACCTTGTCCTTGATATCATGGTTCTACCGCGATGGAATCCATGGCCTTCAAGAAAGTTCGCAGAAAGTCGTCGATGCAGAAGGGGACTATTTTTAATCTTCCAGGTACGTCTTAGGTGACATACCAATGTTCGAAGGATGTGGGTGAAAAATTGACAGAACTTTCTTAGTTACCTATACATCTTCTTAAAGCTTTACTTCTCTAACTCTCATTTCCATGCTACTATCCTCCTTGTTTCCTTCAAAGTTCCATATATTTCTTCTCCTTCAGCATTCTCTCATTTTGTATTTCCACCTTATTCTTTAGTGTCTTCGCATTTTCTTTTGTAAAACTCTTTCCTTGCTCTGTCTGTTTCTCTTCGTAACTGATTATTTTACTTTCTGTACATTTTTCTGCCTTCTTTTGAATCAACCTCTTTTCACATTTTCCTTTCCCTATATTTCTGCTACATCCGTTCTGTAATCCATGGTTTCTTAGTCGTTTTGCGTTCGCGGTATCCTAGGACTTCTAATGTAGCCTACTGCATACAAAGTTTAATATGCTGCACCATGTGTTACTACTTGCACTTTTCCTTTCCTCTTTTGAGTATTTTTCTTCGAATTTCTCAACGAAGAGATTTCTTTCTTCCTCGTATTTCAACCTTTCGGTATTCAACACCTTGTGGTCTACTTTTCTTTTGCTTACATTTCTTGGAATCTACTTCGGCCTTCACAAGGTTATGATAAGAAAAAACGTCAGCCCCGGAAAGGGTCTTCCTGTTCTTCAAGAGATTCCTATACCAGTCCTGAATCATGGCATAGACTATTTGATATATTCGTTCAACTATTCAGAATTTCCATATGTATCTTCTCATATGTTGATTTAATCGTGTGTTCCCAATTACTAGTGAATTCTGTTTATCCTCTTGAGACCGAGGAAAATTCAACTATATGAATTGTGCGCATTTTTATGATAAGTATTGTATAATTTTGATGTTTACCACCATTTAATTAGTAAACGAAAATATTTGCTGAACATTTTTGCACACATGCGTAGTAAGACCATGTAGAACCATCTCTACACTCGGAATCAACTATTAAAACTTAGAACATAAATAGTTTTAAAATATTGGGCCTTATGCAGAGTTATTCTGATGCAATATTAGCTCTATACTAAAGAGTTCGAATAATATATGTTTCCTGCAGCAGTCAGGCCTTCAGTGTGACGCTAGTCACATGTCAAAACGACTCTGAATAGGGATTATTATTTCTTGTTGTTATATTATCATGTGTTTACGAAAAAGAAACTGTTCTAAATTGGATAATTATTAGATTTATCTTCTATATATTTTCCATACATAAATAACATGGCTGTTAATGACATATCTGATAACTATACATATTATCAAAACAACATTACACTACAAAATAGTATGCTACATTAATACACTACAATATAGTTCTCTTTCTTGGAATGTTTCCTCATATTCATTTCTATTTTTTGAGCTCCTCCGTGGCTAAGCGGTTAGCGTACGCGCCTTTGGCGTGGGAGTCCCGGGTTCGATTCCCGGCGGGAGCTCATGTGGTTCGGATTCCACGTTAATCAGTAGGTCCACGTCTCATATAGCCTCGCTGCTGAAAGGGACGCTAAACTAAAATCAACTCAACTCAACTCATTTCTATTTTTGATCTATTGTTCCTAACCACACTTTTATTACTCCTTTACTGATTTTTGTAAAAAGTGAGGAAGCAGTTTCGATTGCCCTGTACACAGAAGAATACTTGACATTTTATACAACGCACCCTCGAAAATTGTTTGCAGCCTGGATTTCTGCAACGCGCATAATTCTCGAGGTCAACGACTTCTGAAAGATGAGCTGCGACTGCATATCTTGATGGAGAGAATGGTATTGAAATAGGAGTTTTGTTTGACTTCTTTGAAGAAGGTTCTGCTTCATCTGAATTATCTTCTTGGTTTCCGTCTTTGCTTAAGTATATGAATGTTTCAGTCACGGGTCATATTACTTGCAATAACAGGAACTTTTGGCGGCACTTGCTCAGTACATTCTCATATTTAGATACTGAAAAGAAAATAAATACACCACAATCCTCGCACTAAGAGTTCCTGGATCTCATATATGAAAAAATGTGAGATAATACTCACAATTCCAAAGGAAAAGTTTAGGTTATTTTTGAAAAGCTTTGGTAATGCTACTGTTAACAACTAGTGTATTTATTCTCCAGGTGGCTATTATTTTTCACGCAGTTTAGAATCGAAATGCAAGCGGATTCCAAAACGCCGCACTGTGAAGACTGAACTAGACTATCACAGTTATGAATATTCATGATTAAAAATAAAACATTGAAAAAGATCTCCACTTTTGCAATCGATTGCGTACGTTTTGAAAATAAACCACAGGAAATTATTTCCCGTCAATTGCCCTCCAAGTCCCAAAACTGTTGTCTGAAATTCCCTAACTAACTAACTAACTCTATGGCCTATGGAACACGGAGGTTCAATGCCGCGTTCACAAAAGCTCTCCACTGACTTCTATCCTTAGCTAACTGCATACAGTTTCTACTATGTATTCCAATCTCTGCGAGATCCATCTTAATATTGTCCTCCCATTTGCGCCTAGGTCTTCCTAATGGTCGTTTTCCGATTGGTCTTCCAGTCAAGACTTTGAAAGCGTCTCTACTTTCTTCCATTCTAGCTACATGACCCGCCCATCTAAGCCTCGTAGACTTGACGACCCTAACAATGTTGGGTAAACCATATAAATTATGTAGTTCCTCGTTATGAAGTTTCCGCCATTCCCCATTCCCGTTCCTCTTGGGTCCGAATATTCGTCTGAGGATCTTGTTCTCAAATACTTTCAGTCTATGTTCTTCCCTCAGAGTAAGTGACCATGTTCGCAGCCATACAGAACTACAGGCATGATTATCGTTTTGTATATTTTAAGTTTCAAATTCCTCGACAGAATTCGCGACGACAACAGATTTTGAACCGAATAGTAACACGAATTCTTTGCTTTTAGTTGACATTTAATTTCTCTGTGAATATGATTTTCCTCTGTTAATATTGACCCTAGATATTTGAAAGTATACACTTTATCAAAAGTATTATTTAGTATTTTAACGCATCCATAATTTGCTGTATTCCGGTCCCGACGCACTTCCATGTATTTAGTTTTCTCTGCATTTACTTCTAAATCCATGTCCCTGCAAGCGTTTAATAAGATCTTTGCATTTCTTTCTATTGTTCTCCTATCCTCTCCTATTATATTTACATCATCATCATATGCCATAACCTGGTGAATACCGTTCAACTGTAAGCCCTGGTTGGTATCTTTGATTTTCCTTATAGCGTATTCCAAAACGAAGTTAAATAATAATGGCGACAACGCATCTCCTTGTTTCAGGCCATTTTCGACGTGAAAGCTCGTGGCTAAAAATTCCCCACGAATTCCCTACAATTATATTATGCATCTACCTCAGTATTCCTCGGAGTCTTTTCGCAGCCACCTGTACTTTCTTAGTCTAAAATTTCACATGCCAGGTCTGATTATTCCCTACTAAGTAATTCCAAATTGGTTTCAAGTATGCATAGTAGCTTAGTGGTACGGTGCTTATTTCAGTTTATGTTACTGATAAAACAGACGTCATTAAACTACAAGAAAAGAAACCTATGAGTATATAGTGTATTTCGAATAGTGGTTACTTTTTGTCTGTATTACAATCTACATGCATGAAAACTGAGTGTAGAGACTTCTCTACACACACACAAATAATGTACTGCATGCCAATAACTACAAAGGAAAGTAAATCCGAAATAACATAAGGAATTTACATTATTTCATAAACATACACACAAGGTGTGAACATTCAAAATTAGATTTTAAATAGCAAACAAAATAAATTACTTGCTTACTGCGAGACCTTGACTTCTGTATTGCTGGACGCCATCTTGCCTCCTTTACAGGTAGATTAGTTCTCGGATTTTTCTTGTCACCTATGAACCAGAATAGAATTTCAACTGTAAAGAATTATATGCAACCGACTTCAACGCAGCACAACATAAGATCGTTGAGTAAACAAGCATGTAAATAATGTCATATTTTGTAGAGCTCTCTCTACACCTGGCATCAGGAGGGTATAGAAATTGACCAGTCTCTTCCCCTTTCACTTCGTTCGTCCAAATTATATTTGCCTACAATATTGCCTTCTTGTTTTTCTCCCACAACTGTATTGAAATTTCCCATTACAGTTACACATGTACCCCTCTTCTCCCTGTCTATAATTTCTTTTGTTTTCTCATAATTTTCATGTAATTCTTGAATTGTATGCGAAATTGCAGTGAGGATGTCTGAATCACCACTAGATCCTTCTTCTTCCTTTAAGTCTTAACATTAGGATTCTATCATCAACATTATCTACTTTCACTACCTTCTCTTTTAAGCGTTTACCAATAATTATTTCTACAACATTATAACCTCACTTTTATTATCTGTGTAAAACATTCTATACTTTTCGCTGTTGAGCTCTCCGTTACCTTTCCATCTCGCTTCAGAAACTTCTACCAAATACATATTATTTTATTTCCTCTTTAAGATTTTCTAATTTCCTTCCCTGTAACATGGTATATAGGCCTACCTACATTCCATGTCCTTAGCTTAAACTTTTAATTCTTTCACGTCTTTCTTTCCTTACCTATCTTCCTCACGTTGTTACTTCCTCGTCCAATAGTCCTTCCCAAGCTATCCATCTCCCAGAGATCCGAATGAAGGGATAATTTACACGAAATTATGTTTTGGCAATTATACGTATGTTCTCTTTCTGCTGTCAGGAAACTATGGTAAAATAAAGTGGTAGTTTCCTGTTGCCTTTCACCATGCAGTATCCAGTCGTTAAAGTCACTGTGACTACGTCTGGGACTAATGTCGAAGTTACCTCACTACTATTTCCGCCAACTTTGCTACTGCAGAACTGCTAAGTTCTCTCAGAACACTCTTCGGCTGGCTATTCCATTCAGATCAATTCAGCAGAGGGTAGTAAACTACCGTAGTAAATTACCGCCGTCATAGCTCTAAATTTCACTGTAGCATGCAATCTCCCTACCCGACACCTAAATGTCTTCGTAAAGGTGGAGTTTATCGGAGAGAAAAAGATGAATATCTGGCAATGTTTGTAAACTGTGATAAACACTTACTCAATTTGGTGTGTGTACATTGATCAAAGCATAACCTAGTGACAGCAATGTGTTTTCATATTACAAACTCGCTACATACGTTTTCTTTAACCAGAAGGATTTTTAGTTCGCCCAAACAACGCTAGCCGAATCTGACAACTATTGCTTTCAAGAGAATAGAAACATAAAAGTTGGGTTTGTTTTCCTCTTTATTTATCCCATAAGATTCTCAAAAATGTCCCATAGTGTGTAAGATGAAAAGTTGAGAGGTCAGCGTCGGAGATAATAAAAGTTGGTTTATTAGCATGCTTCATATACTTCTGAATTCTAGAAACACTCGCTTTTATCCGTCGTACAAAGCTTGTAGTAATATATAGAAAACAATCAGTAACAAAATATGCTAATAAGTATTCAGAAAGACCAAGCCGGTAATTATCCATATACACAGACCGAAATTTTACTCTCCATCCTAAGATCAAAGAGGATTTCTCTTGAGCTATATTTTACTAGAAAGCAGAAATTTGCTGTTTTGCGGAAAATTTCCAGAAAATGATAAGTTGAAATTTCCAGGAAAAGCGAAAAACGGAAAATTTTCCGAAAAGCAAAAATAGAAAACTTTCCAGAAAAACGGAAACGGAAAATTTTCCGGAAATGGATATCCCTAGCAACAAACTGGTTTTAACTGGGTTCTGTGCTGACGCTTAGCGATGGTGTCCTTGTCTGTGATTATGTCGCCATCTTAAAAAGCTATGTACCTCCTATAATCTAGATATTATTTACAGACAATGATGCAATATTCTAGGATGATATTGCAACGCATATATTCATTTGGAGTTTGAAGATTATTGGACGTAGTTGAACACTTCTCCAGACCCGCCTAAACCTCGAATCTCTATCCTCTCACACGGAACTGAATGATGCATTGCACGTAGAATAATGTAATAATTATATTTTTATCATTGACGATCTCTCTGGCGCCTTTGCACATCGCATCAAAACTATTACGAGAACAAGTGGTGATTTTACGCCATATTAATCTGGTAAGTTGCACATCCTAAATCTGTTTCTATTAAATTCATAAGTAACTGCATATTAATGTATGCAGAAAGAAACTACAAGGTAACAAAAAAGGTTTTGCCGTTCAAGAGCAGTGAAAAACAATGAGAAATACAGTGGGAGGGACATATCTTTAGCTTTCGAAGTTAACTCGATCAACATCAAACACCTTTTGTCAACGTTCCTGCAGTTGCACAATACTCTGATGATAAAACTCGGCATTCGAGGATACAAGGAAGTCCGTGAGTGCATTCCGCATGTCTCCTCATTTGCGAAGGATTTCTCATGGAGGTGGTTGTCGAACGAATTAAAAAAATATAACCTGTTGGTGCAAGGTCTGGTAAATATGGTATATGGCACAATGTGTTCCAGCCAATTTCCTGAAAGGTTTCCCGGGTCCTTTTTGGTAATGTGGTTTGATATTGTCGTGCAGCATCAGCACATCCTTGCAGTTCACCAATGACGGCTCCTGTCGCAATGCATGAGTCAACCTTTGCAACTACTCAGAGTAGAAGTGAGGAGTGATGGTCTGACCAGATGGAAGGAGTTCGTAATGCATCAATTACCGAGAATTTCACCTTAATGAGAGCATAACCTTTAGTGGGCTCAGAAATGGTCTTGAAGTGTGAAGAGCAGGCCATGTATGCTTGAGAGTATCATAGACGAACCACTTTCGTCAACAGTGGGTAAGCGATCAAAGAAGCGTGTGCCCAGTTGCCGAGTGAGCAAGGACAAACACGCCGTTGTTCCTTGTTGGCTGCGACAAGTTCATCACACGTTAGATCACACTTTTTCTCCTTGTCTACTTTCAGAGGTTCTTCATCCAACACTAGTTGTCGTCCACTGCGAGATTTATCCAAAAACCTTACATCTCTCGAACGGCATTTTTGCCTGGTGATGCATTGTTTGACGGCATTCTACCCAAATGCCTGACATATGCGGATACTTAATGCGGTAGCTGACATGCCCATTTTAAACTCATACAACAAAAGCACGCGAAGAAGCTGCTTTAATATATCCAATTCTCTTCCACACTAGACTACTGTGTATGCACATAGTGCTGTATTACTGCAGGTAAATTGTCAAACTAACACCCGATGGCTTGGCAGGCACGCGCATGACTAATGGAACATCAGAAACGGCAAGACCTTGTGAAACTACTGATTTGGCTTTCTAACATAGGTTTTCATTTTAAAAGTTATACAAAAAATTCAATACGTACATATTTCCCACTGGATTTAAATGTGAGCCTGAGAGGCCTATGTTATGCTTTTGTTAACAAAAATGTGTTATGCGTCAGAGGGTTAAATGTATCAAATAATTCACTAGGTTAATTCAAATTCCTGAGCAAAAATCTTCTTTCACATATTCTACATTGCACAAATTCATACGCATTGGCTAGTGCGACCTTACACTGACCACAGATTTATAGACTCACTAATTTTTTGTTAATACTAGCATAATTATTAGACTCTTATCGTGTAGTAACTCTCCTCTTCTTAACGTAAGATTCCCTCTCCAATTCAAATGTTTTCTTGTTATCACTAGTTGTTATCTGGTTCTCCTTACAAAGTTCTCAGTAGTACTAGAGCCGAAAATATTTTGTATGGTTGAATACGTTCTAGAAAAACTGTACAGCTTATCATTTGTGTTCACTTACTTGTAACTTTACAATAAACGTATAATTTGAATGCCGCTCTTATTAACTTTGAAAAAATGTTTAATGATTTATATTCACGTTATCACGTGAAATAAAATTGTACTCAATTTAATTCATGGATAATCTACTTATAAATATTCTATTATAAAATGCATACACTTTTGCAAATAATCATAGTAGCATTATTATTATTCATCTTCCGAAATATTGTCAAACACTTTCCTGTAGCAGCCTTGAAAATCTATCATTTTGTTACTATTCAATTTGATTATTCAGTGCAACAAGTAGAAGCTCTGTGACAACTTATTAAAAATGTTTTTTTGTGAATTATTGTTTTATTAAGCATATATGGAACCAATTTCATGATTTTGTTATCAACATATATGTTTAAAAGTACTTTCAAAGTAATGTTCTTTGTTGACTTGTTGATAAATTTTCTGTAAATGAGTTAAAAGGAAAATATTGAATAAATTGATATTTTTAACTGACTATAATAAGATTAATGTTATACTGTAGTTTTAGATATTAGAGAAAAAATTGAAATATGCAAAGTAAACTGAAGTAAACGCTGTTCAAATTAACATCAATTAAAGTTCATAAGAATTTTTGCTGTTTTGTCTGTATCTCAACTTGTATAAATTAGAGTTCGTAACAAATAAAGATAAAATTCCAACCTTAAGCTAACCCGTTAATATACACACGTTCGTAACTAATACCTTACAATAATTACAAAGCCAAAACACTTGGTGAGATGAGTTTGTCAACTGAAAATCACATCACTCTGTAGGCCTAATTTATAAATCGTTTCTGGTTTACAGAGAGTAATTTCAGTGTAAATGCGAGGAAGGATAAAGTTTTAATTGCTTTTCGTGTTTCGATGCACAGTTACCCAACTTTCTACGAAATTCTGCTGGTAACTGTCTGTCGTATATCACTCTCTTCAAGTTCGGAGATTTATGAACAACAATAATTATGATATATTAACACAGTGCCTGGTAATATTAAAGAAGTGTATGGTACATGTTAACATCAAATGCTATTATCCTACGTCGCAAACAAAAACAAAAAGGCTGCAACTAATTTCTCATTTATTAAAGTAATAGAATGTTAATTCATATAATTTACTTGTCCAACTTCTACCTATCATACTAAATTCCTATATTCAATTTATGTTTTATATTAAACTAGTAAATACCCTACGTGTTACTGTGGGTAATATTTTGAGTTCTTCCTTCTACATATTTCATGAAGAGTTCGTCTCAACTCAAAGTTTCACAGGAAATTTGAACGTCTCGTATGTGCATCTTAGGAAAGCACCCCATTTCTTCTTTCATTCTAGGTCAAACATCTAAAACACTAAATCACGAGTTTAATTATTTTCGATGCAGAATTCAGAATAATTTTCACGTTTTAAACCTTAAAGCATTCCGAAATATGGAAATGATGTAAATTAATAATAATTGCAATAGTTACCCGTTTGTTTTAACATATTTTCTTCCTTCCTAGGACAAATATATTTTTAAAAATCTAAATTCGTTTAAACAATTAGTTAGCATATCCTATTTCATGTCTCTATGGTTACGGAATCCCGAGTTATGTCCATTCTTTTACAGTAATTGTAATTCCGGTCCTTTTTCTCGTGCCCAACCTATTTTCTTCCCGAATAGGTCAAACACCAAGTATTGTTCAACCACACACCTTATTATTTTAAATATGAAGAACAAGCACAAAAGTTTTTGTTTCTGATCTTATTTTAAATTAGAAACCGAAATACCGATTTCCATGTCTCTGATTCTACGGTATTTTCAGATATGGCCACCTTATTACAACAATTGTTGCTCCCATCTTTTCTTCTTCCTTTTTAGGAAATTATCAAGAAATGTTAAACAACTTTTTAATTATATTTAAAGAAAAGTCTAAATACGAAATTTCATATTTCTAACCTCAAAGGATTTCGAGATAAAATAATCGTGTTATAAGAATATAATCCCATTCTTTTTCTTTCCGCCTTTCCTTAAGTACAGAGGAAATATCGAAAGACGATGCAACGCGTATGTAATTATTTTAAATGGGACGTTTAT